>NC_080683.1:26702027-29202027 GCF_030445035.2 Dasypus novemcinctus | reverse complement strand
CACAGGTGATGCTGATTCTGCTGCTCTGAATATCATACTAATCTATGCTAATACAAGAATTTGTGAATTTTTTTTGCGTGTGTTTTTTAAATTTTTTAATTAATTTAAAATTTTCATTAACATATTCCATTTTCTAAATTTTAAAATCTGAGGTTAGCATAAAGTTCATTACACACATACAGAAGGACTTGCTCCTAGCCTCCCTTATACATTCTAATTCCTTTCCCAGATGCAAGTATGTTCACAGCTCAGGACATTTCATGAAAATCAGATCAGGTCTATGTTCTTCAGCCAAGGCAGCAAAAGGTATCTGAAATAACTGCACTAGAAAATTTGGTAGCTCTTCTTTGTTTATAACTATTGTTCTGAGTCTGTAGGAGCTTCTTTGCTTATAACTATCATTATAGCCAGATGTACCTCAATTCTTTCAGCTCTGGGGTTATTTCTTGGATTGCTAGGCATTGATGTCTCTGATCTTACACGATTCAAAATATCAAACATGTCATCACCTTCTGTAGGCATTTTCATTCTAACACCTATTTCTATTTTCATTCTCTGTTGGTCTCTTTTATTCCCCTAGTGGGAAATTTTCCTCACCTTCTTTATGTACTACTGGTTTGATTTCCTGACATTGTTTGGGGTTCTCTTTCGTGGTCCTAAATGGGTGTCATATAGCATTTATCTGCAGGCTCAGCTGTGGCCAATGAGATACTTCCCTCCATTGAAGAGTTCCAGTAACTGACAAAATTGAACAAGATGCCAAAGGTGGCCTTTTCATCAGACTTCCACATGAGCTCCTTAATTCTCAGCTTTTGACTTCCAGCCATTCTGGCATCTAGGAATTTCTATTTTATATCTAGGGTATGTGGTTCAAAAGAGCAAACAATTTGTACTCACCTACCAGAATAGTGTCAAATTTGACTTTATGGCATACAACTACTGTCTTCTATGTGAATAACAGAGGCAGTACTTGGATTGCTCTGCTGGCCTGTTTTCATAAAAGAAGACTTTAGGCAATGACTTGGCTGTGTAATTCTCTGTGGAGTTTAAATTTCAAGGTGTATTTCAGTGTCCTCAGTACTTGTTGATTTTTTAATTTTTATTTTAACAAATCAATTTTACCGATACTTACGAATAAAACATAAATCCATGCAAAGTGCACAATCAATGGTATTTGGTATTATCACATCGTTGTGCATTCATGACTTCAATCCTTATAATTTTCATGATTCCAATAATAATAATTTTAAAAAACAGACAAAAACTCATCATCTCTCAACCTCTCTATGCTTTCCCTGCTGTATATAGTTGCTGTTTTGTTTCCATTGCTCTAGTTTATTTCTATTTCTATTTTGTAAAATCAGTTTTATATATGCAATATTACCCATATTCATATTTTATATAAGGTTTCACTGTTATACCATGTTCCAGTTTTTAGATTTCCTTCTAGTAATATACATGATCTCAGACTTTTCCTTTCAACCACTGTCAAACTCATACCACTACACTTAGAGTTATAAACACCATGATATGCTCTCACCATTTCTGTTCATTTCCAAAGATTTACAAACAGCCTTTTTATCAGTTCTGTACAGATTAACCCTCAGCTTTCCACTTTCCATGTCCTCTCCATTTTCTGGTGACCTATATTCTAATTATTGATTCCATGAGTTTACACAATATATTTAGTTCATAATAGCATAATCATACCTTCTTGGTCCTTTTGTGTTTGACTTGTTTCACTCAACACAATGTCCTCCAGGTTCATCCATGTTTTCACATGCCCCATGACTTCATTTCTTCTTACTACTACATAATAATCCATTGTGTGTATACACTATGATTTATTTATCCATTCATCTGTTGATGGACACCTGGGTTGTTTCCACCTTTTGGCAATTGTGAATAACACCTCTATGAACATCAGTATGCAGAAGTCTGTTCAAGTCACTGCTATTACTTCTTCTTGGTATATACCTAGTAGTGTTATTGTCAGGCCACATGGCAAGTCTATATTCAACTTCCTTAACAACTGCCAAATAGTCCTCCACAGTGACTATACTACCAACAATGAATAAGTGTTCCTAACTCTCCATGTCCTCTCCAACACTTGTAGTTTGTCTTTTTAAAAGTGGCCATTCTAATAGGTGTGAAAGGATGCCTCATTTTAGTTTTGATTTGCATTTCCCTAATCACTAGTGATGTTGAACATTTTTCCAGGAGTTTTTTCACCATTCATATTTCTTTGGACAATGCCTATTTTGTCCAAAATGCCTATTTTGCCTATTTTGTCTTTTGCACTTTTTAAAAAAAAATGAATTATTGAAATATATCACCGACACATAAACATACATAAACAATAAGTGTATAGTAATAGTAGTGAACTTACCGAACAAACATATATAACATCATACAGGACTCTCATAACTCACCCTACCACCAACACTTTACATTGTTGTTAAACCTTTTTAACGAATGATTAAAGAACATTGGCAAAATATTACTACTAACCAAAATATTTTCCCCTAACCCTCCATATTATTGTCTTTGTGTCATTTATATGTGAACATACATAAACAATTAAGTGTATAGTAAAAGTTGTGAACTTACAAAGCAAACATGCATAACATCATACAGTGGTCCCATACCTCAACCCTCCACCAATACCTTGCATTGTCGTGAGATGTTTGTTACAAATTACAAAAGAATATTTTCAAAATGTTACTACTACTTATAGTCCTTATCTTACATTTGGTGTGTTTTTCCCCCAACAAACCTTATTATTATTTTTTAAATATATTTTTTATAAAAGAAGTTGTAAACTTATAAAACAATCATGCACATATGCAGAATTCCCAAGCAACATCCCTCTATCAACCCATCACACTGTGGTGGAATGTTTTTTACAGATAAGATAGTATCACCTGCTTGTTACCATGTCCATAGTATACATTTGGCTCACGTATTCCATACTGCCTCATTATCAACACTGTACATCTTTGGCGTAGATGCAAGAATATTATATTATTACTGCTAACCACAGCCCATAGGTCATTCCAGTTGTATTTTTCCCAGGAGTTCCCAACACCCTGCAGTAGTAATATACATTTGCTCTAGCTCAAAAAGGACACTCTTGCATCTGTACCAACCACAGTTCTCATCCACCTCTTGGTTTACTGTGCTATTCAATTCCTAGATTATTCTCTAGCATTCTGTCAATTGGTATTTACATCCCTAGACTACCATTTTCAGCCACATCCCTATTTATAAACAAGCTATTACTATTTTTACTATCCATTCTGTACATTTCCACACTTTTACAGTAAAACTAATTAAAACTTCTACATACATTAAACATCAGTTGTCCATCTCAGTCCTTTTCTTATCTCCATTAAGAGTCCACCACCAACTACCAGTTCTTGAAGATATTTTCCTACAATTTCTTCTAGAAGTTTTGTGGTTCTTCCTTTAATTTTTAGGTTTTTGATCCATTTTGAGTTAATTTTTGGATAAGGTGTGAGATAGGGGTCCTCCTTCCTTCTTTTGGCTGGAGATATCAAGTTCTTTCAGCATATTTTGCTGAATGGACTGTTCTGCCCGAGCTGTGTGGGTTTCACAGGCTAGTCAAAAATCACTTGACCATATATGTGAGGTCTGTTTCTGAGCCATTGATTTCATTCCATTGATCTGTGTATTTATCTTTATGCCAGTACTATGCTGTTTATACCACTATAGCTTGGTAGTATGATTTAAAGTCTGGAGATGAGGGTTCGTTTTTCCTTTTATGATGTTTCTGGCTATTCAGGACCCCTTACCCTTCCAAATAAATTTGCTAATTGTGTTTGCAATTTTTTTTTTAATGCTGGTGGAATATTTTTCAGGGTTGCATTGAATCTGTATATCAATTTGAGTAGAATTGACATCTTAATGATATTTAGTCTTCCAATCCATGAGCATGGAATGTTCTTCCAGTTATTTAGGACTTTTTTGATTTAACATTGGGTTGCAGTTTTCTGAATACAGTGCTTTACATCGCTGGGGTAAGTTTATTCCTGAATACTTGAGTTTTATCTGTCATATTTTATTTTCACCACTCTTTTGACACTTGTAGTTATTTTTATTGATATAATCTTCATTTCTAATTCTCTTCCAAGCGTCTCTCTCCTGTCTTTTCTTTTCAGGCTCTAGCACACCCTTTAGTATTTCCTGAAAATCTGGTCTATTGCTTAGATATTCTCTCAGTTTCTGTTTATCTGTGAATATTCTAATCTTGCACTTATTTTTGAAAGACAGTCTTTTTGGATATAAAATTCTTGGCTGGAAGTTTTTCTCTCATAGTATCTTAAATATATCAGACCACTGTCTTATTGCCTCTATGGTTTCTGGTGAGAAATCAGCACTTAATCTTATTGAGTATTCCTTATATGTTATGCATTTCTTTTCTCTTGCTGCTCTCAGAATTCTCTCTTTGTCTTTGGCATTTGACATTCTGATTAGTATGTGTCTCAGAGTTGGTCTATTTGGGTTTTTTCGGATGGGAGTATGTTGTGCTTCTTGAACATGGATATCTATGTCCTTCAACACAGTTGGGAAATTTCCTAACATTATTTCTTCAAATATTCCTTCTGCCCTTTTTCCCTTCTCTTCTCCTTCTGGAACACCCATGACACATATATTTGCACATCTCTGGCAGTCATTTTGTTTCCTGAGACCTTGTTCAATTTTTTTCTCTTCTTTTCTTTGTCTGTTCTTTTGTATGTTCTCTTTCAGAGGCCATTTTTTCAAGCTCACCAATCCTTTCTTCTGCCTCCTCAAATCTGCTATTATATGATTTCAATGTTTTTTTAATTTCATTTATTGTGCCTTTCATTCCCATAAGATCTGCTATTTTTCTATGCATGCTTTCAAATTCTTCTTTGTGCTCATCCAGTGTCTTTTTAATATCCTTAATCTCTTTAGCCATTTCATTGAATTTATTAAGGAGATTTGTTTGAAAATCTATGATTAGTTGTCTCAACTCCTTTATGTCATCTGGAAGCTTATCTTGTTCCTTTAACTGGGCCACATCTTCCTGTGTCTCCAGGAGAGGATGAGCACAGGCTTCCATGGCGTGGAGCGCTCTTTGTATGAATCTTCTGGACAGTGTCCTTCTTCCATTCCTTCAAGGATGTTGCAGGATGCCCTTCTGGCCTCCCGAAGCCCCCAAACAGGTGCTTCAGCTAGCTCCAAAGAGCTCTGGGTGTTTACTAACTGCTCTGTAGCAGGACCTGACTTTAGGAGCTCCTTAGTTTGCCACCATCTTGCTGTACCACCTGCCCATTTTTTAATAGGGTAGTTTGTCTTTTTTATTATTGAGTTGTAGTATCTCTTTATGTATCATGGATATTAAATCCTTAGCTGATAATCTGATATGTGATTTCCAAATATTTTCTCCTATTGAGTTGGCTGCCTTTTTATCCATATTCATTAGAGATATTGGTCTGTAATTTTCTTTTTTTATAGTATCTTTATGTGGTTTTGGTGTTTGGGTGACGCTGGCTTCATAGAATGAGTTTGGTAGTAATCTTTCCTGCTAAATTTTTGGAAGAGCTTGAGAAAGATTGGTATTAGGTCGTCTTTGAATGGTTGGTAGAATTCACCTGAAAAGTCATCTGGTTCTGGGTTTTTCATCTTTGGGATGTTTTTGATGACTGTTTCAATCTCTTCACTTGTATTTGGTTTGTTGAGGTCTTCTATCTTTTCTAGATTCAGTGTAGGTTGTTCATGTATTTCTAGGAATTTGTCTATCTCATCTACATTGTCTAGTTTATTGGTGTACAGTTGTTCATAGTACCTTCTTATGATCTTTCTTATTTCTGTAGGGTCAGCAGTAATATTCCCCTTCTCATTCCTGATTTTATTAATTTGCATCTTCTTTCTTTTTCCATTGTCAGTCTAGCTAAGGGTTTGTTGATTTTATTAATCTTCTCAAAGAACCAGCTTTTAGTTTTGTTGATTCTTTCTATTGTTTTTGTTGCTGTTGTTGTTCTTGGTTTCATTTATTCTGCTCTGATCTTTACTATTTCTTTCATTTGACTTGTTTTATGTTTAGTTTGCTGTTCTTTTTTTTAGTTTCTCCAGGGGTACAGTTAGGTCTTTGATTTTACCTCTTTCTTCTTTTTTAATGTGAGCATTGAGGTATATAAATATCCCTCTCAGCATTGCCTCTGTGGTGTCCCATGAGTTTTGATATGTTGTGCTCTTATTTTCATTAGTCTCAAGATATTTGCTGAATCCTCTTTTAATTTCTTCTTTGGCCCACCGATTATTTAAGAGTGTGCTGTTTAATCTCTATATATTTTTGAATTTTACCTTTCTCCTTCCAGTATTGATTTCCATCTTCATTCAATTATAATCAGAGAAAGTGCTTTGTATCATTTCAGTATTTTAAAATTTACTGAGATCTGTCTTGTGACCCAACATATGGACTATCCTGGAGAGGGATGCATGAGTGCTTCAAAAGAATATATATCCTGCTGTTTTGGGGTGAGATAATCTATAGATGTTTGTTAGGTCTAGTTCATTTATCCTGTTATTCAAGTGCTCTGATTCTTTGTTTATCCCCTGTCCAGTTGTTCTATCCAATACTGGAGAGTGGTGTATTGAATTCTCCAACTATTACTGTGGAGGCAACTAATTGTCCCTTCAGCTTTGCCAGTATGTGCCTCATATATCTTGAGACATCCAGGTTAGGTGCATAAATATTTATTATACTTATTTCTTCTTACCCCTTTTGTTAATATACAATGACCTTCTTTATCCCTTATCACAGTTTTGTATTTATAATCTATTTTCCCAATATTAGTATCCCTACTCTAGTTCTTTTTTGGTTACTATTTATGTGGAATATCTTTTCCCAACCTTTCACTTTCAACCTGGTTGTGTCCTTACATCTGAGGTGAGTCTTTTGTAGGTAATATACATAAGGCTCACATTTTTTTATCCATTCTGTCAGTCTGTTCCTTTTGATTGAGGAGTTCAGGCCATTAGCATTCAATGTTACTACTTAAAGACCTTAGTTACTTCATACATTTTGTTCTTTGACTGTCTCTGCCATGTCTGTCTTTTTACCCTTTAATGTACCCTTTGTAAGAGTCTACATTTGTACACTCTACTCCAAATCTCTCACCCTTATGTTTTTTCTTTCAGGCTGCAACACCCCCCTTAATATCTCTTGCAAATCTGATCTTTTGGTAACTTATTCTATCAGTTTTTATTTGTCTATGAAGACTTTGACTCACCTTCATTTTTGAAGGATAGCTTTGCTGGATACAGAATTCTAGTCTAGCAGTTTTTCTCTTTCAGTACCTTAAATACATCATACCACTTTCTTCTAACCTACAAGGTTTACACTTGATCTTATTGATGTTCCCGTATACGTGATGTTTTGCTTTTCTCTTGCTATCTTCAGAATTCTCTCTTTAACTCTGATATGTGTCATTCTGAATAGTAGTTGTCTTGGAGTAGTTATTTACAGATTTATTCTATTTTGGTGCATTGTCCTTCTTGGATACTGATATTTATGTCTTCATAAAGGTTAGGAAATTTTCAGTCATTATTACCTCAAATATTCTTTCTACCCCTTTTCCATTCTCTTCTCACTGGGACACTAATAATGTGAGTGTTTGTGTGTTTCACATTTTCATCCAATTCCTTGAGACTGTATACCATTTTTTCCCATACTTTTCTGTTTATTCTCCTTTCTTTTCCAGTTCAGATGTTCTGTCTTTGAAATCACGTATACTGTCTTCAAGCAATTCAAATTTGCTGTTATGTGCCTCTAATGTGTTTTTAATCTCATCCATCATGTCTTTCATTCCCATAAGCTCTGTCACTTTCCTTTGCAGGCTTTCAAATTGTTCTTTATGCTCACTCAGTGTTGTCTTAATATCTGCTATCTCCTTAGTCTTATTTTCTTTCAATTACTTGAATTGATTTAGGAGAGTTTTGTGATTATCATTGGTTAGTTGTCTTACATCCTGTATCTTGCCAGGATATTTGGTTTGTTCCTTTGGTTGGGTCATCTCTTCCTGTTTCCTATTATGGCTTGTAATTTTTTGCTGATGTCTAGGTGTCTGGATATGTTGGTGAATTTACTCTAATGGTCACTTTCTCTTTGCTCAGAGATGGGTTTTTTTCCCACAACTCTTCTTTGATTTTTGGTTTAACTTGCCCACCTTAAGTTATCAAAATTGGGTCAAGGACTCACTAAAGGGGTGTGAATTTTGTGGTTATAGAGAGATCTAAAAGCAGTTTTCTCCTTGCAGTTTCTTGGCCAGTCAACAGATGGCACACATTAGTCAACCTTTTCAGGGAGTTATTTCTTTCAACCTCTACTTTCCCATGTTTCTGGTCTGGCCAGAGCCTAGATTTAAAGCAGACTCTGCTGACTGAATTCACTAAAAAGAAACCACTCTCTTCCCTCTGATCCTCTCTCCCTCTTCTCTTGTACCAGGTGATAGGGATGAAGATGTCTGTTCCCCTATCAGTTGGCTCCAGCAAGCCAGTCTTAATGTCTTGAGGGTGGGGGGTGGGGCCCTTCCTGGTTACCCACAGGGATTTAGTAACTCACTTTTGTTGTTTTGGGTTCTTAGTCTCTCTGTCCCTCACCCTTTTGGGGGTTACACAGCACTGTCCTGGTCTGCTGACCCACAAAGCAGTCCCCTTGGACAGCTTTTGAACCTTTCTCCATGGTTTTTGAAAGAGAGTTGAGCCCTGCCTTTCTACTTCAGTGCCATTTCCCCCCTCTAACCTCCTGTTGATTCTTTAAATCCGTGGATTAATCCATGTTCTCATGTTCTGCTAGGGGAGAGTTCTTTTACCCCAAACTTTTGGAAAGACAGTGGTGTTGCTTTTTTAAAAAAATATATGTCCTCTTTTACATTAATATTAATTGCTTTACCTAAGTATTGAGTGTGATTCTTTTTTAAAAATTACTTTTAGTTATTTGTATATAATTATTTAAAATGTTCTGCTTTTAAAATGGGAGATTTTTTTTTGGGACTTGGGAATTGTCCTGAGTGACATTGCAATGACAGATACAGGCCATTATATATCTTGTCATAACTTACAAAATTGTGTAGGAGAGAGTATAATCTATAATGTGAGATATAATCCATGCTTAGTGACAATTCTCCAAAATGTGTTTGTCAGTTGTATCAAATGTACCACACTAATGAAGGATGTTGTTGGTGTGGGAAAATATGGGAGGGGTATGAGGTAGGGCATATGGGAATCCCCTATATTTTTTATGTAATACTTATATAATCTAAGTAACTTTTAAAAATTAAAAAATGTATTTAAAATAAAGCCTTTGAACCTTATTTTTTCTTATTTCATCTTGATTGGTTCTGTTTGTAACTTTTCAAGTTTTTCCTTTTGAAGATTAGTAGAGAAGCAGTGTATTTTACAGATCATGAACCGTGATGATAATTATGACAATAATAGCCAGCTTGTAGCAATAGTTGAAAGGAAGAAAGCCTAAGTAATAGTATATGTTGACATTTAAAAGGATTAATGATAAGTTATACTACTTTCTTCACCTCTAAGTTTCAGAATTAATTCAGAACTAAGATGCAGCTGTCAGGCAATTGCCTGTCAAGATATCAAGTTTATTACATATAACTTTAATTGAAACTCTGGCAGGATATTGGGGCCATATTGGTTTTTCTAATATTTTTTTCTAAAGTTATATTATTAACCAATTATAGCCAGGGTTGGATGACTACAGTTCCACTCCCCACCTACCCAGGTTTAGGGTTTGGCCCTGTAAACTTATGCTTGCTGGAGCAGAAAATATACGTTAAAAAATTAATTTTTAGAAGAAGTCATCCTACAAGAGAAAGAAAGAGGGCTTCAGAAGAGGCCTGAGCTCACCAGACAAGATAAGCTGAGGGTGCTCTATCTGACTAGAAAGATTATTTCTAGCATCCTCAATTTTCTGAGACATAGCTGTCTAAGGAATGTTAAGTTTGCAAAATGCATTTCATAAAAGATGTAAATTCTAAAAAAGACTAAATTTCTTAAAAAAAAATAATGCTCTTTTCTCTTCATGCAGCTTCCTATACCACAAAATAGATGGGAGATGATGCTTTGTGAGATACAAAAATCCAATTAATGAACCAAAAAAAGTACTAAAGTTTGTTTTCAAAAGGTAGGTGTGCTAAAATTAAGATAAGGATGAAAACAGCTGTTGAAAAGAACAGACTTTGGTAGCAATACTTAAAAAAACTACAGTTAGATAGGGTTCTTATTTAAACTCCTGAGAATTAGCTTGAAAATAGTAAAACAACGGAGTTTAGACATGTAGATGAATTAAGAGGCCTTGGAAACAATGTGCATTACAGTATCAGTTGAACTCTTAAGACAAATGTCATTATTTTGAGGTTTCAACCAAAAGCATAATCCATAAGGCAATGAAGCCCTCTCTCAAGAATATTTTCAGCTTATGATCTGAAATAGCTCAAGTTTTGGTAATCTGCTGCCATTTTATCATGTAGAACAAAACTGTCCGTAAGGCATGCTCACTTTGAGATCATTTCAGCATTCACATTATGTAGAGGGACTACAGACATCTGCCAATGGAAAGAAGGTGTTAAGACTGGAAACAGTGCCATCAGCTAGGAAGACAAATTTCAGCGGAGGATTTTGTCTATCTGTCACCAATAATTCTAATGAGCATACATCTATATTTTAGGACCTTGCGGTCAATCAGCCATTATGTTCAATTCTCATTTCCCCTAGGCTTAATCAAAGAAGTAGAGGAAATTGCTTGCTTATTTTACATTATATATTACCTTGAGTTAAAATTTATGAAACTTTAAATATTTGTCATTAATTCACTTCAATAATTTCCAATCATTTATTCATTAACATTTATTGAAAACCAATAGGTACCATACATCATGAGAGTTGCTGGAGGTATAAACCGAACATAACATTGTTTTGTCAATTAAAAAATTCATGAGCCTATTTGTGAGACAGGTTTGCAAATGAATAATTAAAATATAGTATGATAAGTATTACCATCAATAGTGACACAAAGTGAGTATTCAACTCAGGAGGGGTCAGGGAAGATTAAAAAATATATAAATATGGATAAACAAATTTTTCATAAGATGCTTCTATAACATTCAAATGCAGTTTCTAATTGGTTATAATTTTTCAGATGGTAAACTTTTGATAATATTCCTAAGCAATGCTCTTTGAATAAAAAAGATTATTTACTTAAAATATTCTAATATTTTAAGAAGAAAATATTCTGAATATTCTAATATATTAAGAGAAGAAAGTTGTTGCTGAGTAAATGTTTTGTTTGGTTGTTGTGTCTTCGTTGTTGTTTTTAATGATGGGAGGATATGGCATAATGTAAAGGAAGCTCACAGTAACTTACCCCATGAAATTAAAGACATGAATTTTCAAAACAAGCCTAAATCTGACTTTGGGGATGAAGCTGATAGACTCTGTTCTATTGCTTCCTCTGTATTAGGAACATGGTTACTAAAATAATCACAGAAGATTTTGGCTAAAAATGTGAGGAGTTTTCAGGTTATTTTTCTATGATGTGGAAACTGAAAAGATACACGATAACAAGGCATAAAATTCAGGCCAGTTGCATAAATGATTATTATTCACTAGATGGCAGAATACTAAAAGAATACTCTAGCAGAGTACAGCTGGTTTCATAAATGCACTGGATAATTTAATTTAAGGACCTTCATAGCTCTGCAAAATTCAATGATTCATTATTAAATGACATTAAATATATATGAATAGTCTGAAATATCCCCTGCCACAGATGAGGATAATTTTCATAAATAAATTATAGAATCTCATATTTGTAAAAAACCATATATCTTCCCCGTATCCTCTGGCATGCCCCCAAATTTTTGCCTTCTATGTTTCCTAAGACGGTTGTATTCATTATAATCCTCCTGGC
Organism: Dasypus novemcinctus; assembly: GCF_030445035.2. NCBI lineage: Eukaryota > Metazoa > Chordata > Mammalia > Cingulata > Dasypodidae > Dasypus > Dasypus novemcinctus. The sequence goes on along the minus strand of NC_080683.1, from coordinate 29,190,050 downwards.
TTTCCAGCTCACACACTTAGGATATATACTTGAATCCTTCTGCTCTCTCACCCATGTGTAACACAATATCAAATAGCAGGAAAAAACTTCTGTTGATCTACCTCATCAACAGCTGGCCTTTCTGATAGGCCTCCCCATTGATTTATTCCCACTAAAGCATTTAACTCAATGCTTTGGGTAAAGGCTGTCCTCTGTTCCACTGTCCTTTGTAATTGTCTCCTACCTGTCATTTCTGTCTCAAGACTGACCATGCTTCCCTCCTTATTGTCTCTGCATGATCTTTCCAAAATATGCATTTCATCACACAGGCTAGACTTAAATAACCTAAGGACCACTTTTTTTGCTTAGATGGGCAAAATACTTAAAAAACAAAAGATCCATGAAAACTTACCTTTGGCAAGAATATGAGGTAATAGGCACTCTTTTCCATGACTGGTAAGGCTAATGAACATAAAATTTATCATGGGCTCTTTTTTTGCAGTATTTTTCACTGTCAAAATGCATATTTCCTTTGAAAAATCCTACTACTATTAATTTATATTATGGATAAGTTGCTTGTTTCAGCTTTATTTCTAAGACCTGAACCTCTAAAGAACCTAAATATATGTCAAAATAGAAAGATTAAGTATAGTTTGGAATATTCATATAATGGAATGCTATACAGTCTTTATAAAGAATAAGGTGGATGCATATATATTGATAAGTAAAAGTCTTCAAGGACTGTTACTTGAAGAAAGAACAAAGTGCAAAATATAACGTGAAGTATGTCACTTTGTGCTAGAATAATCATTTCATATTTTTCCACACATATACATACAAAATACATGTATATATTAGGCAAAATACATGATATATATTTATATATTAACCAAATTCTGTTTTGGAAGGATATGCAAGAAGCTGTTAACAGTATCTGGAATGTGGGTATAGGCGCAGAGAGAAGCCTTTATTTTACACAATGGAAAAATAAGATTTATATAGTATTAAAAAGGGAGTGTCTTTTAAACACGCATTGCTTCAGGGTGAATTTCAAACTAATTAGCACATCATTCAAGGTTTTTCTCTTTTATTGTGTTTCCCTGTCCAGCTTTTTGTCACCCTGCTGTGCTCTGATCACAAGGCATTACTCAACAAATTTAGAATCTGTAATGTTCTTTCATATTTTCTTTCCTCTGACGGTATGCCCTTCTCTTCTCAAGACTTCTATATAATCTGCAAGGCTCTCACATCACCCCTCCAGAAGGCCGTCCCATGCACGCTGGTGCCTTCTCACGTACACTCATAGCCCTTTGAGTATATTTCTATTATAGAGGTTTTTAAATTGTTAATGATTATAAGATTAAATATCTACCTTACCCATTTACTATAAACACTAAAAGGCAGAAACTGTGTCTTTTTAATCTTTTTGTATCCATTTCCCGTCACAGGAAGCAAGTATTTTCTTAACATTAAATTAATGAATGAATGAGGTATACAAAAATATCAAACCCAACCAAGGAATTCCTTGTGAAAGTCTACCGGACATGAGAAAACTGAAACCTCACTGGCTATTTTGAGCAGAGAGGATTAGGGAATAGGTTATACAAGTGTAGAAAGGCTTAAAAAACAAGGAAAGGTGGGGAGGGGAAGGAAAGTTATCCAAGTTTAGTAACTGCAGAGAGAAGCTAGGCCAACAACAGGGAAGAGATGGATTTTAGAACTGTGGAGTTTGATGGAAAACCTCAGTGGGGCTGGTGCTTGGGATTCTGGAGGAAAGCTCTGTATAACTCGTACTAAGATTTTGAAGAGGGAACATTGCCAGATGGACTGGGTATGCAGACCTCTGAAGGCAGTGTGACCTGGTGGATGCTCCTGAAGCAATGCTGACAGGAAATGGATAACTGGAAGGCAGTATTTTCTCCCTTCCAAGAGCCTTCTAATTTTCCTCCATGTCTATAAATGGTAGATCATAATAGGAAGCCAACTGGCAAAGGAGTCTGGGAAAAGTACTTTGCTGAATTTCAGCTCCAGCATCACAGACTAGTGCACAGAAAGGTGGACTTCTTGCTGAAAGATGATAGGGGAAAATTGGCCCCAAGAGTGTGATTTACTAAAGATTTACTGCCTTCCCCAATGTTGGATTCGTAGATCTGGAACACAATTGACAGTATCTATTTCCACCTTAAGTCCCTGCCTTAGAATTTCTGCCAAAATGCCTTACATTTATGTAACACTTTATGATTTCCAGTGCACTTTCACATATATTATCTCTTTTTGAGCTTTGCAACTCAAATAATTATTTCCATTGGTTTGGAGCTATATTCTCCAGAAGAACATGTTCTTAATCTATTCCTGTAGGTGTGAACCCATTGTAAGTAGGACCTTTTGATGAGGCTACTTCAGTTAAGATGTGTCCCACCTCAATGAGGATGAGTCTTAATCCTATTACTGGAGTCCTTTATGAACAGAATGAAATTTAGACACAGGGAAAGAAAGCCACAGAAGGAATGGCCTGAAACTGAAATGCAATGGAACCCAGAAGAGAAGCGAGTGGCCAGGAGAGGCTGTCACGTGTGCCGTCACGTGACAGAGGAGTCAGGGACCAAGAATCACCAGCAGCCAGCCCTAGAATGTTAGTCTTTGGGGGAAAAAAATCACCTTGATGATGTCTTTGTATGGACTACTTCTAGTCTCAAAACTGTGAGTCAATGACTTCCCATCGTTTAAACTAATCCATTGCATTGTATTTCTCAAGCAACAAGGAAACTTAACAATCATCTTAGGTCACCTTCTGATTCTTGCAAATGTTTTGTTTTGCTTTCCATTTTAATTTTTAAAATAATTTTAAATGGAGAAAATTAGGAAAAATAGTACAGAGATACAGACCATCTATATCATGGAATACTGTTTAGCAATAAGAAGGAATAAACTATTTTTTAAAAAGATTTATTTTATTTATTTCTCTCCACCCCACCCCCCCTAGTTGTCTGTTCTCTGTGTCCATTTGCTGTGTGTTCTTATTTGTCCACTTCTGTTGTCAGCTGCTTTTTTTATTGTGTCATCTTGTTGTGTCTGCTCTCCGTGAGTACGGCACCATTCCTGAGCAAGGCTGCACTTTTTTTTGTACTGGGCGGCTCTCCTTACGGGGTGTACTCCTTGCGCATGGGGCTCCCCTACACGGGGGACACCCCTGCGTGTCAGGGTACTCTTTGTGCGCATCAGCACTGCGCATGGGCCAGCTCCACAGGGGTGAAGGAGGCCCAGGGTTGAACCGCGGACCTCCCATGTGGTAGATGGACGCCCTAACCACTGGGCCAAATCTGCTTCCTGGAATAAACTATTGATACACACAACAACTAGGATGGATATGCTGACTGAAACAAGCCAACATCCAAAGGTCACATACTGTGGGATTGTGGGAACATGGTGGAATAGAAAGTCTAGGAATCCAGGAAACGGTCTCTCCACAAGAACTGCTAAAAAGGGAGGAACTGTCTAAATCCGCTAATTGAGAAACTCTGGAGTCTGATAGAACGTGCGCATCATGCACGGAAGAGTGGGAATAAGTCACTGGTAAATTGTGGCAAATGCTGGTGAATTTCACTCTCCATGCTATCATATCCCACCGCCTTGTGGCAGGCAGCAGTGTGGTATTCAACCTTAGGCCCAGTGTAGCTTCCTGGTATCTGAGTGGGATATAAAGACAGTTCCCCAAGATCTGAGGAGTGAGGTTTGATAGCTGCTTTTGGTTAACTACTTCAGATCACTGGGGACCTGTTTCTGAGGGCAGCCATTATTCCACCCCATCCCAACAAAAGCAGCAGAGGAGACATAAAGGTAGTAGCCATCTTCAAAACTACAGAAAACAGTTAAAGGGTTGTAGTTACTGGACATATACTGTCATACGTGGTATACACACACAATGGAATATTATTCAGCCATAATAAAGGAATGAAGTTCTGAAACAAGTGTCAACATGGATGAACTTTGAAGACATCATGTTGAGTGAAATAAGCCAGACATAAAAGGAGAAATATTATATGATCCCACTGATATGAAATAAATGAAACAAGCAAATACGGTCAGAAACTAGAATACAGGTTACCAGGTCCTGAGATAGAAGGAGGGAATGGGGAGTTAATGCTTAGAGTGTAGATTCTATTTAGGATGGTGAAAAAATTTTGGTAATGGGTAGTGGTGATGGTAGCACAATATTTTGAATGTAATTTATAGCATTGAATTAGATATTTGAATGTGGTTAAAGGGGAAATTTTAGGTTGTATATATGTCCCTAGAATAAATTTTTTGAAAAATCCACTAGGACTGTACAACATAGAGAACTCTAAAGTAAATCATGGAGTATATTTATTGTACAATTATAAAAATGTTCCTTCATCAGTTGCAACAAATGTAGCACACTGATGCAGGATATTAATAATAGAATGGTACATGGGAACTCTGTATTTTATGAATGATTTTTTTCTGTAAAGCTATAGCTTCTCTAATAAAAAAAAAAAGTCACAGGGAAGCAGTTGTGGCTCAACTGATAGAGCATCTGCCTACCATATGGAGGGTCCAGGGTTGGATACCCAGGGCCTCCTGACCCATGTGGTGAAATGGCCAGCTGCTGCATGCAAGGAGTACCCTGTCAAGCAGGGGTGTCCCCTGCATAGGGGTGCCCCATGTGCAAGGAGTGCACCCCACAAGGAGAGCCGTCCTGCATGAAAAAAACGCAGCCTGCCCAGAAGTGGTACTGCACACATGGAAAGCTGACGCAGCAAGATGATGCAACAACAACACCAACAAAGTGCCACAGTTTCCCAGTGCTGCATGACAAGAATATAAGTGGACACAGAAGAACACACGGTGAATGGACACAAAGAGCAGACGGGGGCGGGGGGGGGGGGGATAGGGGAGAGAAATAAATAAGAAAATAAATCTTAAAAAAAAAGAGAGGTCACATATTACGTGATTCCATTCATATGATAGTCTTGAAATGACAAAATTATAGCAATGGAAAACAGCTTAGTGGTTGTCAGCGTTTAGAGATGTTGAGACTGAAGAAGATGGGTGCATGTGACTATGAATTGGAAGCACATGGGAGACCTTTTTGATAGAATAGTTCTGTATTTTTATTGTGGTGCTGGTTACACTAATCTACATGGGTGGTCATAGGGCATAGAACTATACACCCACATTATACCAATGTCGATTTTCTGGCTTTGATCTTGTGCTACAGTTTTATGAGATGTAACCTTTGGAGGAAAATGTTAATGGGTAGAGAATCTGTTAAAGATATATCTTTGTATCTATACAGAGAGGTCTTTCCCCCTTAGCATCTTTTCTACTTGATGTTTATCCATAATTGTATTAAAATAAAAAAACTAAGAAAAAACCTTAGTACAGAGAGTTCCTGATACCTTTCACTCAGCTTCCTCTAACGTTAACATTTTATATAACCACAGTACAATTATGAAAAGCAGGAAATGAACTTAGTACAATCACTTAAATAACTACAGACTTGATTCAAATGCTGCCAGTTTTTCTATTAATGCACTTTTTTGTTCCAGCATTGAATCCAGGATCCTGAATTTCATTTGTTTTTTGTTTCTTCTTAAACTCCTCTAATCTGTGACAGTTTCTCAGTCTTTCCTTGTCGTTCATGATGTTGGACTTTGGAAAAGTACTGATCATTTATTTTATAGAATGTCCCTATATTTTTGTTTGATGATTCCTCAAGATTTGGAGGAATGCATTTTTAGCAAAAATATAACATAAGTCATGCTGTGTCTTTTCTCAGTGCATCGTATCTGGGGGTTCATAATATCTATATATCTCTTTACTTGTGATAACATTGATCTGTTGGTTAAGGTGGTATCGTCTGGGTTTATCCACTAAAAGTTACTTTTAAAAAATTGTAATCATTTAATTAATAAGTTTCTTAAGGGAGAAACTTTGAAACTATGCACACACACAGGAAAACCTCATGACAAACTTTCATCCATTAATTTTATTATTGATCAACAGAATTTGGCTGCAGCAATTATTACTGTAGTGTTTGTCTAATGGTGATTTTATTACCTTTTCTTATTCTACATTCACTAACTGGAATTCATTAAACGTACAACTTTAATTCTGCAGCTTAATTTATGCCACTTTGATCATAAACCAAATTTCCATACACATTTTATACTTCACTGGTCTATTTATCTTCATTAACCAGGTCAATGTTTTAAATTATACAGGCTTTACACTATGCCTTAATATTTAGTAGGGCTAATCCCCATCCCTCCCTGCAGTATTTCCTTTTCAGTGTTATCCTGGATATTCCTACATGCTTGTTTTTCCATATGAATTTTAATATCAACTTTTCTAATTCCTTACAGAAAAAAACCCCACTTCTTTGGGTTTAGATTGGTACTGCTTTACGTTTGTCAATTAACTTAGAAAGAACTGACATTTTCACAAATACAAATACTGAAGCATCTTACCCAAGAACAGCGGATGTTTTGCCAATTTGTTCAAGTTTTACTTTTGTGTGTTTTCAAAGAGCATAATATTTTTCCTTGTATATGTTTTGTGCATTCTTGTTAAGTTTATTCCTAAGTATTTAATCTTCACTGTTGCTGTAAATGAGGTTTTCTCTACTGTTATGTTTCACTTGGTTATTGTTTGTGTATATGAAAGCCATTGTTTTTTTGTCAATTTTATATCCTGTTATCTGGCTGAATTATTTTTGTTTTAGTTAGTTTTATGATTGATTCTTAGATTTTTTTAAGGTAGACTATTCTGTTATTTTCAAAGACAGATAATTTTACTTCTTTTTTTAAAACCCATTCTTATGTCTTTACTTGATTTCTTTTGTTGAATTGCATTTGTTAATATCTCTAGTATAGTGTAGAATAGTGACAGATATAGTGGTCATGCTTACCTTATTCCCGGTTTTAGGGAAATATCTCCAGTGTTTCTTCACTAAATTAGATGGCAGCTTTGTTTATTTATGTTATGGATGGATATTAAATTATATCAAAGCTTTTTCAGCATCTATGGCAATTTTTATATGACTTTCCCTCTTAATGGGATGTATGATATTAATGGATTTCCTGATATGAAACACTTTGCATTCTTAAAATACATCCACTTAATCATTATGCATTATTTTCTTAATCTGGTATTGAGTTCTATTTGCTAGATTTTATTTAGTGGTTTTACATTTGTATGCAAGAGAGATACTGACTTACAGTTTTCTGTCTTTTTACCATCTTTATCAGGTTTAGGCATCAATGTAATACTAGCTTCATAAAAATAACCTGTAAGTTTTCCTTCCTTTTCTCTGGTATAATTTATAGAGCATTGGATCTATCTGATCTTTAAAGGTTTGGTAAAATTCTCCTATGAAACCATGTGAACTTGGTACTTTTTTGTGTGAAGCTTCCTGTAGTGGGTTGAAGAGTTATCCCTCCTCCCCAAATTAAAAAAAGTTATGCCCAAGTCCAAACCTTCATTTGAAAGAAGGATCATTTCATATATAATTAAGGTAGGGATTTCAGGATTATGGTGCACTCTAAATCCAAAGATGGTTGTCCCTAGGAGGCAGGAATAGAGGGCACGCAGACATAAAGAAGGCTATGAGAAGATGTAGTTATAAATGGAAGTTATGCTGCCACAAGCCCAGCAACACCAGGAGTCACCAAAGGCCAGGAGAGGGAAAGAATTATTCTCCCCTAGAGCCTCTGGGGGAAGCATGTCCCTGCTGGTACTTTGGTGTTTACTTCTGGCCTACAAAAGTGTGAGAAAATAAATGCCTGTTGTTTTAAGCTACCAAGTTGGTGGTAACTTGATACAGTAGCCCAAGAAAACCTAAAACAATTCCTAATTACTTTCTCTTATACTTTTATGGAGACTGGTCTTTTAAAACTGTCTCCTATAAAATGAGATCAATTTTGGTGAAAATTTTTGTAGCAGAGTCTGTAAATTATTTTCTTATGATTCAAATTTTTTCTTCTGTTTCAATCTTTACTTTCTCCTTGACATTTTAGATTTTGTATATTTGTGATTCCTTCCTTCCTTCCTTCCTTCCTTCCTTCCTTCCTTCCTTCCTTCCTTCCTTCCTTCCTTCCTTCCTTCCTTCCTTCCTTCCTTCCTTCCTTCCTTCCTTCCTTCCTTCCTTCCTTTCTTCCTTCCTTCCTTCCTTCCTTCTGTTAGCTCAGCTAGTGGTATCTATGTTTTTAACTTATTTCAAGAAAGTCAGGATTTAGATTTATTAATTAAATGTACTTTTTTCTATATTCTACCTAATTATTTTCTCCTTTTTCTTTATTATTTACTTTTTTAAAAATTCAAATTGTTTTTCTGCTGTTCTTTTGTAATTTTTAAAAATTGGAAATAAAGTCGTTTGTTTTTGTTCTGTTTTTCTTTCTCTTTATTTTTTTAATGTTACATTAAAAAAATATAAGAGGTCCCCACATACCCCCCACTCTCCTTACCCCACTTCTCCCACATCAACAACCTCTTTCATCATTGTGGGACATTCATTGCATTTGGTGAATTCATTTTGGAGCACTGCTGCACCACATGGATAATGGTTTACATTGCAGTTTACACTCTCCCCCAGTCCACCCAGTGGGCCATGGCAGGACATACAATATCCAGCACCTGTCCCTGAAGTACCACCCAGGACAACTCCAAGTCCTAAAAATGCCCCCACATCATATCTCTTCTTCCCTCTCCCTACCCTCAGCAGTTACCGTGGCCACTTTCTCCACATCAATGCTATAATTTCTTCCATTACTACTCACAATAGTCCCATAGTAGAATATCAGTGAGTCCACTCTATTCCATACTCTATTCCTCCATCCTGTGGACCCTGGGATGGTTATGTCCTCTCCACCTCTATATCGAGAGGGGGCTTAGATTCCACATGGATGATAGATGCAATTCTTTTGTTCTATTTTTACTTTATTTTATTTTTTTAAAGTTTTTTTTTTCCTTCAAAGATTTATTTATTTATTTATTTATTTATTTATTTATTTATTTATTTCTCTCCCCTTCCTCCCTACCCTGGTTGTCTGTTCTCTGTATCTATTTGCTGCATCTTCTTTGTCCGCGGAACGGGAATCTGTGTTTCTCTTGGTTGAGTCATCTTGTTGTGTGCCTCTCCGTGTGTGTGGCGCCACTCCTGGGCAGGCTGCACTTTTTCGCGCTGGGCGGCTCTCCTTACGGGGCTCACTCCTTGCGCATGGGGCTCCCCTACACGGGGGACACCCCTGCGTGGCAGGGCACTCCTTGCGCTCAATCAGCACTGCGCATGGGCCAGCTCCACACGGGTCAAGGAGGCCTGGGGTTTGAACCGTGGACCTCCCATGTGGTAGATGGACGCCCTAACCACTGGGCCAAGTCCGCCGCCTTGGTCTATTTTTAATGCTAAAAATATTTGGTGCTACAAATTTTGCTCTGACCACTGTTTAACTGTGTTCCACTGATTCTGATATTTAGTGTTTCCATTGTCATTATTTTCACCTGAGTTTTTTAATAGAAATCTTGTTAATAATTTCCATATGGAAAGATCTGTGCTTCGAAATTTAAATAAAATTGACCCAAGTCACCCACCCATATCTTATCAAGTATACAATGCAATTAATTTCCTGTGCCTTTTGTGAATTCTTGAGGATACTACAACAGTCATGTCCTGGTGCAAAATAAGCTGGTTACATCCAATCTGAAAAATTATACAAACATTGAGGGAATTTCTTCTCTTGTGTTCAGAAGTGAAATATTTTGGAGTCAGGCAATTGGTCCCATTTCCTTTTCTTATTTTCAACAGTATCCAAATAAAATGGACTTCCCCTACATTCTCTTTTTTATAGTCCTCATGGAAAAATTGTTTATTTTGTCTAAAACATGTAATTGAGCTGTGCAAAACTGAAACAGGCTAGATTTAAGTAATGAAAAAGATCTCACAAGCCAATTCAGCAATATATGTCTATGAAAATGATAAAACTATTTAGTTTACATTTAGAAATGAGTTTTTAAAAAATCAACATAGTTGGGAAAAAATTAAGAATTTTAGAATACAGTTTTGAGTGAAATAATATGTATTAAAGTTCCTGAGTAATTAAATTCAATAGCATTATAAACATACTAGTTTAATTTTAATATTTATATGAAATCTAAAATTAATAACAGACAATTCCAAGGATAGAGTAGATGTCGTAGAAAATTTTAATTTAAGCATATATTCAAAAGGTTTAATTAAGTCATTTAAGATTATTCTTCATCCATCTTTTCTTTTCTTTTGTTGTCATCATAAGGGACAGAGCTGATTTCCTTAAATAACACCTTTCATGATATATAATGCTACTGAATGTTGGCTTACTTTAGTTGAGATTAATTCTAAATGAAGTGAAAATCAAAGAAGCATAACTAATTAAGGTAATTAAAGTATATTATCAATTATATCAATGTGCCCTGAATTTTTAGGTTTAATTAGGAGAACAAAGCAAATAAAGACAATATTCTGGACCCATTAAATTATCAGTACAATATTGTGGGTGTTGAGTGGATATGTTAAGTGGAATGGAATTTATTTAAAATCCCTTTTGGAGAAAAATAAATCAGCAATATTTTGGGAGGATGCAAAATTCAAATGAGTGATTAGTGATGACTATCAAATCTCAGAGTGTAAGCTGAATTTTAACAGTGACTTCATCTTTGATTGCATAATTGAAATTTAAAGACTTAGTAGCTTTCTCACTAATAAAATTTGGTAATGTAATTCAATCACAAAATCCTTTAAAATGTTGAACAAATCAATAACATATTCCTTATTTTATAAGGAAAATTGATACCCAGATGAATATGCCAGATTTATAATTTAGAACATTTAATTGGACATTAATCAAATATAACATAGGACATTAGCTTTTGTGTATTTTAAATAAACACTATGAAAGGGAATATTAAAACAAATCATCTGAAGTTTATTTGGATGGTACATGAAATTTAGAAACTAGAAATAATATTTATCATGCAGCGTCTTTAAATCCAATTCTTGCTTTGGATCATGGTGCTAGAATATGAGTTGTAGTTAGAAAGACATTTTGGTCAAGAATGGTGATTTAACTGCCAGTTTCCAGATGAAATAGAGAAAGGAAGTAGAATGAAATCTATCTTTACAAAAAACAAGAGCTTCCCCTTGTTAATAATGCTTCAGCTTTAGCTTTACAGGATAAACTAGTAGGATTTGTAATACCTCAATCCTATTATTCAGTGTAAACAAGTAAAATGCAAATCATAATCCAGGATTATACTTGGATAAATGAGAGAATACTTGAATAAAGAGACCATTGTGTAGAAGATGAGAAGTAAAAATGGAAGTTCTAAACAGAAACCCCAAGAGGCATGTGAGAGGGGGCCTAGATCCCACATGGCTGATGGATGCAATTCTCTTGTTTGCAATTGTAGACACTCTCGGTTCCCTGGTCTGGTGGCTGACCATTCTCACCTCCCTGTCAACTGAATTGGTTACGTCCAACGAACTGAAGAGTAAGTGTTGCAACTTTGCTGAGGTTTAGAAATGGAGTGGACATCTCTATCCTGAGGTCCGCAAGATGGAGGAATATAATATGGATTGGTGTGGACTTGCTGGTATTCTGCTACGGAACATTTGTGACTCTAACAATGGAAGAAACTGTATCATTGGTGTGGAGAGGGTGGCCATGGGAGTTGCTGAGAGCATGAAGAGGGAGGAAGAGGTGTTATATGGGACATTTTCAGGACTTGGAGTTGAACTGAATGATATGCAGGGACAAATGCAGGACACTGTCTATCCTGCCATAACCCACTGGGTGGACTGGGGGAGACTGTTAGCTACAGTGTATACTATGGTGCATGTGGTGTGGCATTGCTCCAGGTTGTATTCACCAAATGCAATGAATGTGCCTTACTGATGAATGGGGATGTTGATGTGGGAGGAGGGTTGGGATGGGGAGTGGGGTATATGGGAACCTCATGTTTTTTAACATAATGTTTTGTGTGATCTATTTATCTTTAAAAAACAGACAATGAAAAAAAAAAGAGGCACGGGAGGAGGCTTCCTTTTCACCTTACCCATAGTCAATCCTAGGAAGCCACAGGGGTAATAGGGAAGGAAGAGCAATGGATGCAGACATCTCACTAACATTTCATTAGAATGTTTTACCACATCGGTGTTTGGAAGTTTCCCAGTGGTATTATGTATATGATAATAAATATATATGATTAACAAACAACTTCTGGAAAGTTTGCAACAGAGGGAGTAATCCTGCACACCAAAACTTGGAATGCACCCTCAGTGTGGATAGCTTTATTTAGGGGAAAAAAACAATCACAATATATTTCAAAGAAAAGTAAATTTATCAGTTGTCTAACAGAAAGAAGATTTTCATTCTTTTTCAAGATTCTAATACCACAGTTTATTCCGTCCACATTTTAACTATATTTCTAATTCAGCTTTTTTTTTTTTTGGTAAAGGAATAAAAGAATGTTATTTAAGAATTTTTGTGGCAGTTAGCATCATTTGTAAACTAGACTGTTTACAAATGTGATTTTAGTTTTTTTTTTAATTCTCTCTGGCATTTTTCATTATTAACAATTTTCCCTCTACAACAATAAGATATTATTTACTGTACCAACTGAATACATTAACACTTCTTCATGGCCATCTGACATAGAGCAAATAAAAGCAAATATATGTCAGTGTGATATTTATAAATTGATCTTTTCATATACTTTTGTTCTGTCAGTGCTATATTAATACCCTGGTGGCAGACAACCTTCATTCATTCATTCATTTATTCAGTCAGTCAGTCAGTCACTTTTATACTGAGTAGATCCCAACAGGAATGTCTTCTCATTGTTTTCTTCTAAGATTTACAGCCTCCTCTGCCTAAGGTCCACTAGTGAATCTGGACTGGGGACAATCAAGCCAGTCTTTCTGTGGTGAAAAGCTGCAACATTTCAAATTAGGTGCTCCTGTGTTATGTTGTGTGGACCAGAAAATGGGGTCAACTTTTCTACAGAAAGAGAAGAAACAAAAGATATAAAGAGAAAATCCAAGAAAAGTGATTTAGAAGGAGCCCTGACTGCATTCAGATCCCAGGTTCCAGTTGAACCCAAAACCCAGCTCAATCCCTGGTTGTTGAAACTGTGAGACGTCCTGGTATGCTTTATGTAAATTCCTTTGCATTTAACATTTTCAGTGTAGAAGATCTTGATTCCAAACAATTCACTTCTAGCCTATAAAACTCAATATTACTGGAATGTTAATGGGTATTGTGCTCTGTAGCAGGTACTGGGTAAAAATTTTAAAAATCAATGGTCACCCTCAAGAAGCTCATATCCCAGCAAGTATACATAATAAAAAAGCATCACAAACACAGTGGAATCTAGAGAAATTATATTTTAACATTTTCACAATGCCTAAAAAGATGAAAAAAATACTCCATGACTCACCAAATCACTTTTCAGAGGATTTACCAAGGTACTAAGTATTTATGGATTTACATATTTACTTTTCATGATCTTGGTAAGAAGTGATACTACATGATTGATACGAATAAATGAGGTGGATTTGACTCTATGGTGCTAAAACAGTTTTGACAATTCCCTATGACTCTGAAAATAGTTCCTTAGTTCTTTAAAACTTTATGTTGCCATTTCAAATACAAAATTTTATCATTAGAAAAATTTCCTTAGTTGTTTCTGATAGGATTGCTCTTCCCTCATAGGGTGCTAGGGGGCAATATAAGACCAAAGACCCTTCCACATGGTGCTCACAGATAAAGGTAAGGACAGCTGGAGATGATACAGACAAATAGGAACACTCCTTCACTGTTGGTGGAAATATAAAATAGTGCAGCCTCTATGGAAGACAGCTTGGCAGTTCCTCAGGAAGCTATTTCATAGATTTGCTATATAGTCTGGCAATCCTGCTACTAGGAATAAATTCAGAAGAACTGAAAGTAAAGATGCAAATAGACATTTTATCACTGATGTTCATAGTGGCATTATTCACAGTTGCTAAAGATGGAAGTGACCCCAGTGCCCATCAACTGATGAATGGATAAAAAAGATGTGGTATATACATATGATGGAATAATATTCAGCTGTAAGAATAAATGAAATTGGTGTATATATGACAACATGGATGAACCTTTAGGACATTATGATGAGTGAAATAAGCTAGACACAAAAGGACAAATATTGTAGCGTCTCAATAATCTGAACTAAATTGATGAGTAAACTCACAGAGTTAAACTAAAAGCATATAGGTTATTAGGAGACAGAATATGAGTTGAGAAGGGGGAACTGATGCTGAATGTATGAGGAATGTTTAATAAAGCTGTTGTAAATGTGTGGGAGTGGTTGGAGTTGATGGTAACATGTTATAACTAACACTTCTGAATTATAAATGTGAATGCGGATGAAAGGGGTAGTCTAGGGAGGTTAATGCCAATTGAAAGAAAGCTAGAGGATAGTCTAGGAACTGTATAACAGTGATTTCAGTGGTGGATGAGGACTGTGGTTAAGAGTATAAATACAAGAATGTTGCTCTATTATAAGGGGTTAAGCATATGGTGATTAATGGGGGAAAGTACCACTAATGTAACTTACAATCTATAGTTAATAATGTATTTTTGCAACAATAGCAAAGAAGGTACTATATCAATCCCAAGGGTCAACAATGGGGGCTTGGAAATGGGTTTGGGATTTTTCCCTTTGGAGTAATGAAAACGTTCTAAAATGGACTGAGGTGATGACAGCACAACTCTGTGATGAAACTGAAAACCACTGAGTGAATGCTTTGGATGGATTGTGAAGGCAGGAGACCATATAACACGGTCAACCCCATGGTGGATGATGGACTTGGGTTAATAGTGCAAATGCGAGAAAGTTCTCTCAGGAACTATAACAAATATACCATACTAATACATGGTGTTAATAATAGGATGGCTTGTGGGAAAAATACATCAAGTGTTTTTACTAGAGACAGCAGTACTATTTTGACAATTTTCTTTCATCATTTGTTTAACAAATGTGTCACAACAATATAAAGTGCTGGTGGTAGGGTGATGTATGGAAATCCTGTGTGGCATGCATGATTGTTTTCTTAAGTTACAGCTTCTCTAATAAAAAAAAGATTAAACGAAACCTAAAGGGCAAGTGATTTGTAAGTAATAGAAAACATAGATGAAGATGAAATTTTTGCTTATATTCCTGTTGACAATATTCTCATTAGAAATAAGGTGAATTGTTTTCCCTTTAATTTTCTTATGTGGTTGTTAGCCAGTGTTATGTGGAATTCTTAGCTCTTGACCTTCAAAAATATTTTGCTGTTTTCCCTTATCCATTTAGTTTCTGTTGTCTGAAACTGCATGCATGCTACATGTTCAAAGGCAACTTATCTATATTGTCACCTAGAGTTGATTAGCTGGATATGTGATTAAATAAAACGTGTTAAGGAGGCTGGACATGTGGTATATCCTGACATGGAAATCATGTGAAACAGACTTGTTCTGGTGCTATAACAAAAAAAGAGCCGGACAACTCGATGTTGGTTTATCCAAGGCCTGGACTCAGACATTGAAGCTGTATGAGAATATTGACTTATCTAAGAACTGTTCCTGTTTTAACTCACAGTTTAAAATTTATTTCTTAATCCCTCAATATGTAAAAAAAATTATTAACAAGCCTAATTAATGTCATGGACTAAAGTGCGTGTGTGTGTACAGCTTCTAAATTAAGTATTTCTTGGCTGTTTGTTAATGTAAGAAATAAGCACTTTTCAGCCTTTGGCTAATAGGGAGATCGCTACTAAAATACATTTAGGTAGCTATTGTGTTTTCCTTTAAGGATGGTTCCTTGGAGGGTTGTATTCCCTGCTAAACACCAAAAAACAGCCCACTCAGTAGAGGAACTGCTAACCATCAGCTATTAAGTAGTATTGCCTCTAAAGTAGAAAAAACAAAAGAAGAGAGCCATCTGGGATATAAGAACACGTTTTTATGGGTCTCTGCAGAATTCTTAGTAGAGTGCATGGCAGTGGGAGAGAAGTCCAAATCTTTGGAAAACCGAAGGGTAGTTTAGAAAAAAAAAGTTATTTTCTGGAAAAAAAAAAAAAAGCCAACAAAGTCATTTAATGCCTCCCATATTATAGACACTTTACAGTTAAAATTGGTTTTGTTGCTAATCTGTTTGTGTGCTTAAGTGTTTATTTAAGTGCAGGAGCGTTTAGTTTTGAAGATTTATTTTCATCTTTCCAATGCTTTCAGAGTAATTGTTCTATGCAGTATGCCTCGGATTTTTCTGCTAATTTTCAAGGGGTCAGGGAGTTGGAGTTTATTCAGACTGATGTACTAAGATATGGTAAGGTGACCCTGGGCAGTTATAAAAAGTGCTTTATAATTTCCAATATCTTTTGTAGTTTTGCCTACAGAGAAAAAAAGCTATAGCATATCAACAAAAACTTGAGTATTATAGTATCTTCTATTAATCATAGAAAGACAATTAAAAGGCAACTTAGTAATACAATACAGCGTTTCAAATATGATATAATAATGGGGCATATTTCTTTTATTCAGTCATTAAATGTAGGTTTGGATAAAAGTGGATGGTCCTTATATTCAGAGGGGAAAAAATAATCAAATGCCACTTCTTTGAAATAATGCCTCTTGATCATCTAGAGCAGCACAGAATGAGACTTGAACTAAAGTAAAATTAATGTGGAATCTTAGAATTTGGACTTGCTGCTTGTAAAAGACTTTCTATACTTGTTAACTTTCTAAAAGTAATGGTGTCTCCTGCCTTGGAATAGCCAGGGAAGGGCAAGGAGGAAGTATTCAGTTGAACAAAGCTCTTGGATAGCTCTAAACAATAATATATACTTAATGATTACCTAGTAGGAAAGTAAGATGCTCATACCCAGCTCCCAGTTGAGTACTTCATCCAGGCTTCTCGTCAACTCTTTATCTTAACTGCTGGTTGCCTTAGTGTGAAAAAGGCCTTCACCATTTGTTGCTGCAGTTCTAAGCTGTTTCCTGATTGTGGATGTGGTTTTTCTGTTTGTTTTGGTCCATCATACAACACAAATCTGAAATAAAAACAACTTCCTCAAATTGTTGCTATATCCAGAAATGGATAATGATTCAAGGTGAATGAATGTAATTAAAAGGGAGACATAATAGGCAGTGCTGTGTGGTGGTTAGAAGCATGGACTCTGGAGCCAGACAGCCTGGGTTCAAAACCTTGCCCTCTCACCCCTGTGAACTTGGACAGGTTACACTAGCTCTCCTTGCCCCAGTTCTCTCCTCTGTAAAGTGGGCATAATAATAGTATGGCTGCCTTGTCTGGTTGGAAGAATTAAATTGATTAATATACATAAGAAACCTACAGTGATATTCATCGTTTTGTAAGCTTGAAAAAATTTAGCTATCATTTTTTGCCAGATAAACTACCTAAACATTAACCATCTTAGCAGATTTTCTCATATTCTAAGTATTTACAGTGTCTGATTTTTCCTGTAGATTTTGATGAAGATCTGTGCAGACTTGAGGTTTGATGCATTTTCAGGGACTTCAATGGAAAATCTACAGACTTCGGTAGCTTGAGAGAGCTGGCCTCCCTCCATCCTTCCTTCCTTCCTATTTCCACTTTTTTCTCCTTTTCCTATTTTTTTTTTCATCAAATATTTATGTCCCAAATTTCAGGCATTACCATTTGGTGGCTGCTCAGATTTGGAAAGTAAGGGAAGAGGGGAAGCATCTGGATGTTGTTCACTAATAAGGGCTGGTTAACTGGGTGGTGCTGAGATAAAGCCCAAAGGTATAGGATTGACATGAATTCAT
Organism: Dasypus novemcinctus; assembly: GCF_030445035.2. Classification (NCBI taxonomy): domain Eukaryota; kingdom Metazoa; phylum Chordata; class Mammalia; order Cingulata; family Dasypodidae; genus Dasypus; species Dasypus novemcinctus. Next base: position 29,172,189 of record NC_080683.1, on the reverse strand, counting down.
TTCTCAGTCTTTGAATGTGAGCTGCATGTAGAATATTTAAATGGAAATGGCTATAGGATCTGGAATATATAGAATAGATATATATAAAAATATGTGGAGTAGAGATATAGGTTAGGAACTGTAACCATAGAGACTGTAGATAGGAGACTTGGGATTATATGAGATCATGCAGGACAGGGGTACAGAATGAGATGAGAAGCCAAAGACAAAAGATTTGGAGCATCCACATTTATAGTGTGGCCACACTTTGCAGTTGGCAGGTGGAAGGGAATACTGTGAATTTGCTGCCAGTTATCCAAATGAATATGGGACTAAATATGGTCAAGTGACACGATAGCAGCCATAAACTTCTAAGGATCAAATATTTTGTATGTGAACATGGAAGAACAAAGGACATGTTGTGGAAGAGTAGTCACCACCCAAAAAGACTGTGAAAGAAACTTTCATCTTCCGATGAGAATCAGGTTTAATTTAAAGAATGTGGTAGAAGGAACATTTAGGGAAAGTTTAATGATAAAGGTATTTTTGGTTTAAATAGAATGAAGGTCTCAAATAAAAGGGAATCGTTTATTGTGAAGGGAACAGCAGAAGGATGGCATTTGGAGCAGTAGTGTAACAGTGTAGAAATGATATTATAGGAAGAGGAAAAAGGTCAGCGAGGTGGATGTTTGGCAGTGACCTAAGATAACAGGAATGTTGAGCAAGTGGAAGTCTGATATAAAGGTGCTCCTAGGCAGGTGCAGGCTGAAGTGGAATTAGAGTTGAATGTATTCTCAAGTGAGCAGTGTAAGCTGTGGTCTTTTGGCACTGCAGAGTTCTCCTTTTGCATTAGAGTAATCTTCTTGTGAATGGATTGAATTAGATATTTTCCCTTGATTCATGGTTGAGAAATTTAACAGAGTGTGATTCAGAACACTCTCATTCTGTTCTCCAACTGTTTATGGATGAGAGTGTCTAATTTCTATGCCACATTTAAAAGGAGGGACCAAATAGTTCTGGAGAATCCACTATAAATCAAGAACTATGTATCACTTCAGTTATTTTTGCAAATAAGGAAGAGTTTTATCAGGTAAAAAGAACTTACTCAGAGTCACATGGCTATTAGGTCATGAAGCAGGACTGACAGAGCAGTAGGTCTTTTATTTTTATTTTATTTTAAAGATTTATTTATTTTTTATTTATTTCTCCCCGCCCCCCCCCCCCCCCCCCCCCCCGCTCTCTGGGTCCATTTGCTGTGTGGTCTTCTGTGACCACTTTTATCCTTATAAGTGGCACCAGGAATCTGTGTTTCTTTTTGTTGCATCATCTTGTTGTGTCAGCTCTCCATGTGGGCAGCGCCATTCTTGGGGAGGCTGCACTTTCTTTTGTGCTGGACGGTTCTGCTTATGGGACACACTCCTTGTGTGTGGGGCTCCCCTACACGGAGACACCCCTGCGTGTCAGGGCACTCCTTGTGTGCAACAGCACTGCGCGTGGGCCAGCTCCACACGGGTCAAGGAGGCACAGGGTTTGAACCGTGAACCTCCCAGGTGATAGGTGGACGCCTTATCCATTGGGCCAAGTCCAGGGCTTTTACTAATGCTTATTCATTCTCAATTGCATTCTAGGAAAGCAGACAATATTCATGGATTCCTGGATGCCTTGAAAACGACTCAAAGTCATCATAGAGTGTAAATGTATAGAATTAGAAACTAAGTTGCTAAAACCTGACTAAGATTGTCAGAATTTTGGGTGCCATCCTAGCACTCTTAGGAATTGTCATTATTATTAAAGAGCCAAATAGCTCATGGGCAGCCCATCTCTTTGTTCAATCATTAATTCATTGAACATTTATTAAATGCCTCTTTTTTTGGGAAATATTCTGAGTCCTCTGGATATGACAACAATATTACCACTATCAATAATGATAATATTTATTGCAATTAGCATTTACTGAACAATTAGCAAAGAATTGTAAGTGCTTTGCAAGTCATTGAATCATCTTGGCTGCCATATGAAGTAGGTATAATTATAATCTCTATTTTAGAGATGAGGAAACTAAGAAAAAGACAGAAAGAATCTTGCACAAAGTTAAGCAACCACTAAGTCTGGTTCTGGAGCTGGCCTTTATAGACATAAGAAGGCAAAATAAATAAAGCAATGAGTTCTGTGCTGTAATTAAGAACTGTACTCAAAGTAGATTAGGAGCAAAGGAAATTCAGTGCTTAAATCTATCTAGAGAGGTAGAAGTAATTCAGAAAAGGCAATAATTTCATCTAATTCTTCTAGGGTGAACAGGTCTTCAGGTAGATAAGGAAAGAGTCAAAAGACAGTCTAGTGAAAGGTTTACTTCTTCATTTCCTATTTGGGCGCCCTTTATTTCTTTATTTAGCCTAATTGCTGTAGTTAGAACCTCTAGCACAATATTGAAAAACAATGGTGACAGATGGCATCCTTGTCTTACCCCTGATCTCAGCAGGAAAGATTTCAGTCTTTCACCATTGAGTACTATGCTAGCTGTAGGTTTTTCGTATATGAACTTTACCATATTGAGAAAGCTTCATTCTAGTCCTTTCTTTTGGAATGATTTTATCAAGAAAGGGTGCTGTATTTTGTCAAATGCCTTTTCTGCATCTATTGAGAGGATCATATGATTTTTCTTCTTCAATTTATCAATCCTGTTTATTAACTAATTGATTTTCTTATGTTGAACCACTCTTACATGCCTGGGATAAAACCCACTTGATTATGGTGTATAATTCTTTTAATGTGCTTTTGGATTCTGTTTGTGAGTATTTTGTGTGTATGGGGGGGTTTATATCTATATTCATTAGAGATATTGGTTTGTTATTTTCTTTTTTTGTAGTATCTTTATCTGGTTTTGGTATTAGGGTGATGTTGGCTTCATAGAATGAGTTTGGTAGCATTCTTTCCTGTTCAATCTTTTGGAAGAGCTTGACAAGATTGGTATTAGATCATCTTTGAAGCCATCTGGTTCTGGGCTTTTCATCTTTGGAAGATTTTTGATTCTTCACTTCTGTTTGGTTCTAGGGTCAGTGTAGGTGGTTTGTGTGTTTCCAGGAATCTTTCTCCTCTACATTGTCTAGTTTTTTTGCACACAATTGTTCATAGTATCCTCTTATGATCACTTTTATTTCTGTGAGGTCAGTGGTACTGTCCCCCCTCTCATTTCTGATTTTGATAGCAGCATTATTCATAATTGCAAAAAGTTGGAAACAACCCAGCTGTCTATCAACTGATGAATGGATGAACAAATTGTGATATATACACATGATGGAACATTATGCAGTGGTAGGAAGAACTGAAGTTGTTGGGCATCTGACAACATAGATGAACCTGGAGGACATTATGCTGACTGAAGCGAGCAAACACAAAAGGACAAATACTGTATGATTGCTCTATTATGAACTAAATATATTGTGTAAGCTCATGGAGTTAATAATTAGAATATAGGTCACCAGAAAATGGAAGGGGGTGAGTGGAAAACTGAAGGTTGATCTGTGCAGAATTAGTAAAAAGGTTGTAAATCTTTGGAAATGAATAGAAATGGTTAGAGCATATCATGGTGTTTGTCATTGGCAGAGTTATTGTATGGATGTGATAGTGGTTGAAAAGGAAAGTCTAAGGTCATGTATATTGCTAGAAAGAAAGTTAAAAACTCTAACATGGGACTGTGTAAAATAGTACAACCTCATGTAAAATACAAATATGCAGGATATTGCATATATAAGACTTTACAAAATAGAAATACAAATATACTAGAGAGAAGGAAAAAGAATAGCAGCTATTCACAGCAGGTGAGGCATAGAGACATTTAGATGTGATGAGTTTTATTTGTTTATTTGTTTTTTGTTTATTATTATTATTGGAATAATAATAGTGTTCTGGGAATGATTTGGGTGATGAATGCCCAAATATGTGATTATACCCAATACCATTGATTGTACTCTTTGGATGAATTTATGCTTTATTAATATGTGACAATATGTGATATGTGATTCATTAAAATAAGACATTCTTGGGCGGCAGAGTTGGCCCAGTGGTTAGGGCGTCCGTCTGCCACATGGGAGGTCTGCAGTTCAAACCCCGGGCCTCCTTGACCCATGTGCAGCTGGCCCATGCACAGTGCTGATGCGCACAAGGAGTACCCTGCCACACAGGGGTGTCCCCAGTGTAGGGAGCCCCACACGCAAGGAGTGCACCCCATAAGGAGAGCTGCCCAGCACGAAAGAAAGTGCAGCCTGTCCAGGAATGGTGCCGCACACACGGAGAGCTGACACAACAAAATGACGCAACAAAAAGAAACACAGATTCCCATGCCACTGATAACCACAGAAGCAGACAAAGAAGACGCAGCAAATAGACACAGAGAACAGACAACAGGGGAGTGGGGGGGCGGAAGGGGAGAGAAATAAATAAATAAATAAATCTTTAAAAAAATACATTCTAGGCAGAGAATAAAGCATATACAAAAGCATAAACATGCTTTTCTGAGAATCATGTTCAGGTAAATTCATGATCTTTAGTTAGTCAGGGTTACAGGTTGTGGGGCAGCAGCACTTCCTCTTATTAAATTTCTGAGCATGAGATATAAAAAGAGTTAATTTGATGCTTCCTTAATAACACCTTACCTTTAAAATCCTCTCCCATAGAAATGACCTTATATTTTTCTATCATGTTATTCTTGTTCATGCTTGATCATCTTATTTGAAAATTGCTATTGGGAGGAAGAGTCTTCTCTGCCTCTAGCCCTGTGGCAAGTTAGTTATCTCCAGAAAAAAAAATAATTGTAAAAATAGGAGCTTGAATTCATTGCATGCTTATTATGTTCAGACACTGTGATAATAGTTTTTTTATTAATTAGTTAGTTTTAATCAAATAATGCTATCTGATAAATATTTTATTATCCTAAATTTATAGGTAAGAAAATTGAAGCAGAGAGTAGTTAAATAACTTACCTGGTGTTACATGACTTATAACTGCCAGAGCAGTTTTTTTATAGCAGATTTTTTTTTTTTACTTTTTTATTTATTTCTTTTCCCTTCTACACTCCCCCGCCCCCCCCAGTTGTCTGTTCTCTGTTCTCTGTGTCCATTTTGCTGTGTGTTCTTCTTTTTGTCCGCTTCTGTTGTCAGCAGCACGGAAATCTGTGTTTCTTTTTGTTGCGTCATCTTGTTGTGTCAGCTCTCTGTGTGTACGGTGCCATTCTTGGGCAGGCTGCACTTTCTTTCATGCTGGGCGGCTCTCCTTATGGGGCGCACTTCTTGTGTGTGGGGCTCCCCTACACCGCGGACACCCCTGCGTGGCAGGGCACTCCTTGTGTGCACCAGCAATGCGCATGGGCCAGCTCCGTGGACCTCCCATGATGAACGTCCTATCCACTGGGCCAAGTCCGCTTCCTAGAGCCAGGAATTTGAATCGTGCCCATTCTTCTTTAGAGCCGGTCCTTTCAATTTTAAAATGATGGCCCTGAGTTTGTTTAGAACTCCGTAGAAATATTTTTATTGAAGTCTAATTTCATATCTTGTCAGTTAGCATTTATCAGCTTATGAAATATTCCTTTGTTGAAGTCTTTATTCATTAAGTTGTTCAAAATGGTACAGAGAATCATAAAGATAAGGTTGGGGAGAGAAAATGTTAATGATACAAACTACGAATGAGAAAAGAGAAGCAATCACAGATAAACAAGGAAGTTAGAATAATAAAAGAATCATAAGTAAAATTCTAAGCTCATAAATTTAACATTTTAGATAAAATAGCTGCTCTTCTAGGAAAATACAGATTACCTAAGTTTACCAGAGTAGAATAGAAAATCTAAATAAGTAACGATAGAAGGAACTGGAAAAGTTGTCAAAGAATCATCTCATAAAAGAGTGCCAGGACTGGATGGGTTTATAGGAAAACTGTTTTTTAAACTTTCATGCAGAAATCATTTCTCTGTTACTTAAACTGTCCCAGACCAAAACAAGAGCATGGGTGGGAGGATTTCTCAAATCTTTTCTTTTCTTTTTCCTTCTTTACAAATCCAAAATTTGTGACACAGATCAGACAAAATAAAACCACAGACTAATTAAAATATCAGTATTTATTTCAAATTCCTAAATAATTAAATAGTATCTTGAAAAACACCTCAGTATTAAATATGATTTACCATAATAATGAGCAAGAGGAGGAAAAATGATGAAGTTAAAAATCATTAAGAGATTATAAAATAAAATATTCATTCCTGATAAGGACAAAAAGAAGCTTTTTTGAAAGTATAGAAGCATACTTAAAATGATTTTAAAATTATAAATCTTAGAGCAATAAGAAGTACTATGTTTAATAGTGAAAATCTGAAGCTGATCCAAAAAAGTCTGGAACGCAAATCACTATCACTGCTGTCACTTAACATTGCTCCAATGTAATTAAAAAAGAAAACAAAACAGCAGATCCAAATTGGAATAAAACAACATGCAAGTATCATCCTGTGATTATATCCCATGGGAATCGCTGAAAAATGGTTAGAATCACTAGTATTTCCTAATATTTATGAAACATTTAGAATTACTGTCCTAATTGTACTGCATATTTTATCAAACCTAATCCTTGTAACAGCCTTATGAAATATATATCATTACTACAATAATATTATGGATAAAGGAGTTGAATTTAAAGATTCACTTGAGGGAAACGGACTTTGGCCCAGTGGTTAGGGCGTCCGTCTACCACATGGGAGGCCCGCGGTTCAAACCCCGGGCCTCCTTGACCCGTGTGGAGCTGGCCATGCGCAGTGCTGATGCGCGCAAGGAGTGCCTGCCACGCAAGGGTGTCCCCCGCGTGGGGGAGCCCCACGCGCAAGGAGTGTGCCCGTGAGGAAAGCCGCCCAGCGTGAAAGAAAGTGCAGCCTGCCGAGGAATGGTGCTGCACACACTTCCCGTGCCGCTGACGACAACAGAAGTGGACAAAGAAACAAGACGCAGCAAATAGACACAGAGAACAGACAACCAGGGGAGGGGGTGAAATTAAATAAATAAATAAATCTTTAAAAAATAAAAAAAATAAAAATAAAGATTCACTTGAGGCTTCATAGGGCACATATGAGTTGTGTCAGAACCAGTTTCAAACCCTGACTGTCTGACTCAAAACTCTGTCTTCACTATGATCCTCTACAGCCAGAACAAGAGAGGTCTGTAAGGTGGTCAGTAGGGGACAAATACACATAATTCTGTTCATATGTTATATATGCGTGCGGGTGTATGTGTGTATATATATATATTCATAGGAAATGTAATAGGGTAAATATTCTTTACAATAACAACAACAATGATATAAAACAAAAAAAAAATGGCAATTAAAAACCTTAGGGCTCATTTATCCAAGCATATTATATGAAGAAAACAAATTCCACTGAGGCATGTAAATAACAATTTAATAAATGCAAAGATTGACTTCATTCTTGGGTAGGGAACCTCAACGATGTTAACTCTTCCTAAATTATTCTCTACATTCAACATAATTTAGTCAACATGCTAGTGGATACTTTTTGATTAGAAAAAAGTTTTAGTTTGGCTAGAAGAAAGAAAATAATGCTCAAGAAAATGACTGAAAAGAAATGTATTAATAGGGTACTTGCCATTTTAAATATTGCAGGCATTTGAACTTTTTATCCCTGCTGGTTTATATTATGCAGTATTATCTGACCAAGAGAAAGTATGATGTATTTATCTATTTTCATTGATCTGGAGACACATAAATGTATTAGTAAATGTTCTTCAGAAAAATAGAACCGACAGTGTATATACATATATATAAAAAATGGTTTATTATGTGACCATGGGGATAAGCACGTCTACTTCGGTAGGGCAGGCCACAAGCTTGAAACTCCTATGAAAGCGAAGTTGAATTCCCGGGAGAAGTTGGATGGCTGAAGCAGAGGAAGAAATTCTTTCTGAAGAATTTTCTTTCCTCAGTCTGGCTTTTCAGACCTCCAACTGATTGGTTGAGGCAACTTCCCATACCACTGAGGGTAATCTCCTTTGCTGATTTTAGAAGCAAACAGCTGTAGATGCAATTAACCTATTGTACATGCAAATCCATCTATGAAATACCTTCACAGTAACAATTAGACCAGTGCTAGCTTAACCAAACAACTGGAAACTATAACCTAGCCACGGTGATCCCTGAACTTAACAATTATAATGCATATATATTGATAAAAAGGAGAATAAAAACAAAATAGAGAATAAAAGTATTCATGTAAATGATGCATATCTATAATTGTTTGAAAACAGAGAACATTCTGGAAGAATGTGCACTATAATATTGTTGGTAAATGTTTTGAATGGTGGGATTCTTGTGGGTGGGTGTTTGCTTTCTTTTCACTATTTTTGTATTGTTTGCATTTTTGACAATAAGTATGTATTAACCTTAGGAAAAAAAATCAGATGGTAAGTCAATAATTCAATAAATAATGTTAGATCCAAATTTCAAATACATGAGAACTAGGGTTGTCTGTCTACATTGGAGGGAAGGGGTACTGGAAGATGATGGTGAGTGAGCATGCTTTCCCACCAGATACATTTTAACACAGTAATTGGCACTTTGCTAAGCCCATTAACACCTTTTTGGTTGGTCCAAAAGTCCCTAATTAGAATAACAGATACTTGTTATGAAAATAATGCTAATAAAAGTATTCACTGTATTTTTTTAGATCATTGGCCTAAATTTGCCTGCAAGATTGTATTGCTCATCTCACCTTCTGCATGATTTGCCTGCAAGATTGTATTGCTCATCTCATTTTCTGGGCAAGCTTGTATTTATAAGAAATAATAGTCTACATTTCAATTTATTGGCTTTATGGGCTTGAATTCGAAGCCATAAATGATAGTATAATGAACATCACAGCTGTTAGTTAGGGAAGAGGCCAGTATGTTTAAAAGATGGGAAAACTGGAGAAGGAAAATAAATGTTTACCTAAATATAAAGTAATAAGTAGTAAGGTAATGTGAAACTGCAGAAAAAATTAGCCAATTATTTAAGCTTCAGGGATTGCTTCTTCCCCATTGGGCACCACAAAGTAGGTTAGGTGCTCTGTCACTGGTATTGTCATAGCTAATATTTTACCAACTCTTGTTTTTTTCCAATGCATTTCAATATAATTGTTAGTATTCTGAACATTATTTTATCTTATTATGGAGAAAATAATATGCAGATACATAAATATTATTTATGTAATGATTGGTGTGTTAAAGGGAAGTAAAGGAGAGATGTGAATACAGAATGCAGGGAGATTTTATTTTATAAAGTGTGATCAGGAAATGCTTCTCTGATGGGCTGACATTTGAGCAGAAACCTGAATGAAGTAAGGGCATGAATGCTGCGATATGGACGGAGGCGTGGCATTCCAGGCAGAGGGAATAGCGAGTGCAGAGGACCTGAGACAAACGTGCTAAGGAGAACTACTATTTTCCTAGTTTTGCTGCTGCTAACCACAAGAATCTTGACACTAATTGTAAGATATACCTACACAATTCAAATATTTATCTATAAAAATGTTTAAAGAAGAAATTTAACTTAGACTTTTAAGCAACTTCTACATATGTTGACAATTAAGGAACCCACACCCTATTCTTTGATTTACATGGATTTTGTTAAACATCATACAATTTTGAAAAGGTATATACAATGGGTTCTTTTTCCTCACAAAGGATTTGCAACCCCTATGAATCACGGTTAAGAAAACAATCTCTGAAGATTGTCAGGTGTCTCTTCCATTTATACTGCATGCTAACTTTTCTCAATACCGTGATAACTCTATGTTTGACCTCTTATTAATAAGCCTTCGTCTTTGATTATGAGTTTGTTCAGAGTAGCATCTGATCGTTGAGAGATAGAGAACCAGGATTGACTCTACCTAGTTGAGACTGGAAAAGTGGGTATTCATTATCCTTGGGAAGAAACTATCAGTATTTGGATTATTCACGAAATTCAGAGTGGAAACATAGAGACACCACTCCCAACAGTGAATGTCTGCCCTTGTTGTTCACTATGCTATTCACCTGCTGCCCCTTAAGCTATTCTTTAGGTTGAGAAGAATGTATTATCAGGGAAATTCTTATCTTATAGGCATAAAGTCTCTTTCTCTACTAAGAGGAGGAGGTGGAAATAGAGGAAGAATCAAGGAGAGACTAAGTGATAAGAACTGAATGCCTCTGCTTCTACTCCTAAGGGAAAGAAGACAGGCTGCAGGAGAATATTAGAGGAACAAGTTTGCTCTTCACATCTCAGGCCACACCTTAGGAAATTCCTAGCACTATAGTCAGCAAGGTTGGAAATGATAAGGAAGGGGAATGAATTAGAATTGGTTGACGCAAATGTCTGAGTAAGTGGGATTGAGATAGCAGTCCCACTTTTCAACAGCAGGAGCATGATATCTACCGACCCAAGAATTTCCCCTGTGCTCTGATAGCAGATACAGAAGGGCTTAAAAAAGCTAGATTATAGTGGAGGTGGCCTTGCTGCAGAGAATGTGTCCAGGTGCTGTAGAGGGATAGTGGGCTTAAGCAGCTGATATTAGTACAAAAGTCAAATAAAGCAGATGGGACAAAACACATCTCAGCAGCTATGGACAGTGGACTCAGTTCCTAAGTAGGCTGAACGTGATTGTAAGGGAAGGCAACTTAACCCACTGAGACTATAGATTTCCTTGGGAGGGAAGCAGGAGGAATGAGGACAGGAATAATTAAACATTGAAAGAGTTTATATAATGAAAGACCTGAGTTAATAATACCCCAAAGGGACTGTTGAACCTAAAAGGACCAAGCTCCCTTGAAATTATTTGAACGATTTTTTATCTACTTAGTAGAAATGGAAACTTGAGACAGGATGACATCATCTTTGGATTTTAAAAGTGCATTTATTGCACATCTGAGTTACAGTGTGTAAATTTCAACTCTTGCTCTATTAGTATATTTGGCATTCTATACAGTAAAAGACTTATTGCAGGTCATGCAAGCTATCCTTTGCCAAAACTGATGAATTTGCTGCTTTAAACCATAAACAATCCTCTAGTGAAGAGGTTTTCAAAATTTCCACAACTCTTCTTAATTTTTATATATCTGAAAATTTCCACTCCTACCACTCTGCACAATGTGGTCACATTATAGTTAAAATTCCTTTTAGGTATCCCTAATGAACCTCTGTAAATCCTTTTAGTTTCCAGAATCTGGTGACATCTACATTGGTTGACTTGCTTCTCTAGTATCTGCCCTAGCTCACCAGTCCCAGGTCCAGAGGTGGCTGCCTATCTGTCTTGAGACTGTCCCAGTCAATACCAATATGCCATCCATGGACCTGCCTTCCCTCTCAGAGCATGAGCTAACTTAAGAGAAAAAATAGTCGATGTCTGAAGCTATGAGCTCATATTCCATCTTCAGTATGGGGCATCCACTCGCATAGGTTACATGGTCACCCCTTGTATCATCCACTCTGATTTTCTAAGGCTGTCAAATCATTTGCCTTGAACAGATCCCTGGTCCTCCGCGGACATGTTCAAAGTCCCTTACTGTTTCTGTTGCATTCATTTTTGTCCCTCAGAGACATTTTTATAAAACTTTCATTTCCATAGTAGATGGTGCTTCATGTACAGCCATACTGCAGACAGTATGGTTTGGTTTGGGAGAAGCTAGACAACCTGCCTTATATTCTCTGGGTCAATAACATTAGCTGCTATAACAAATCTTAGGGGTTTATTTCTGGATTTCATTGTCGTCTGAAGAAGGTCGAGGGGCTCTCTTCAAAGCAGACACTCAGGAATCCCAGCTTCTTCAATCAATGTGACTACCATCTGAGAACACTTTAGTCCCAGTCACTTAGATAAAGTAAAGTGTGTGCAAGAGATGTTTTAGGGGTTAAGAATAGAAGTGCCCCCCAGCGTGGGACATGACACCCGGGGATGAGCCTCCCTGGCAACGAGGGACCACTATCAACTACCAACTGATGATGCAACTGGAAAATGACCTTATACGGAAGGTTCAATGCGGATCAGCAGAATATCCATGTCTACATAAAATACCATGACTTTAAAATGCTGTTTGACCTAAAGTAAGGGGGAAATGGAAAGGAGAAATGAGTTTATATGGCTACGAGTTTCTAAAAAAGAGTCTGGAGGCTGGCAGAAGGTTTGCCCTCATGCACAACTGAGCAGAGTCAGAGAGACAGATAAAGCAGATACAACCCCCAGATATTGGTTCCTTTGAGGGCTAAAGAGACCCATGGGAGTTATGGTCATGGCCGATGGGGTTAACTACCAGGGCAGATGGCCCCTCTTTGGAAATGGTGTTTATGTGTGATGAATCTGGACTCAGATGGGATCTCCCTTCATAAGACTTTCATGCTAATGTGCTGGAGGTGCAGTTAACGTTGGGATTTAATATATATTTAGGGGATTTGAATCTCTGGACTGACAATGTGATAGCCAGGTCCTGAGCCTCAACAAACTCCAGCACCTACAATCTGATTTATTGGACTTACCACACTCAGCTAAGATGGAGGTGAAGAAGGACAACCACCACACCATGGAGCCTAGAGTGATTACAACTGAAAATGGGAGGATTGCATCCAGCATCCAGGTGGAATCTGAGCCTCCTCTTGACATAAAGGTGCAATGGACACAACCAATCCAGTGTCCACATAGAAGAGGTGGCATTGGATTGGGAAAAGTGGACATAATGGACAAAGGGTATGGGGAAAGGCAGGAAGAGATGAGAGGTGGAGGCGTCTTCGGGACATGGAGCTGCCCTGGATGGTGCTTCAGAGGTAATCACCGGACATTGTAAATCCTCACAGGGCCTACATGATGGAATAGAGGAGAGTATGGGCCATGATGTGAACCAATGTATATGAGGTGCAGAGGTGCCCAAAGATGTACTTACCAAATCCAATGGATGTGTCATGATGATGGGAACGAGTGTTGTTGGGGGGGGGGGGAGAGGGGGGGTGGGGGGGTGGGGTTGAATGGGACCTCACATATATATTTTTAATGTAATATTATTACAAAGTCAATAAAAAATAAAAAAATTAAAAAAAAAAAAAAAAAAAAAAAAAAAAAAAAAAAAGAATAGAAGTGGCACATATCAGTTACATCCCCATCTGCACGCACCCTTCTTCCCTCTCAGGAAGTCATCTAACTTTTTGAAGGAAATCTGTGTGTGAAGAAAGGCTGAGAAATATTGAGCAGTATATTTATGTAAGTGAGCACTAACAGTGCCTGCCAATGTCTGGGCACCAAATCACACAGCTTTTACCTCCTCATACATCCTCACGGAAGATACCTTGAAATCGCAGTCAGTCACAGCATCCAGCTCAGGGCCTTCTTTTAAGCCAGAGTATGCCTCCTGTTGACCCACTAGTCTACAAACTAAAAGAAAAGCCATTTCTCCCTCTAACTGACCCTCCCCTATACCTTATATACAATAACGATCAAGAACAAGATAAAATTTTGTGCATTTCTCTTGGGAAAAGAGAAAGAAGGGCCCTCAAGAATCACTGCATTACATGCACTATAAAAGCCTACTTCTTTGGATGGGTAGAAAAGGTTTTACTTAGGCTCTGATTCTGCTCTCTAGGAGGGAATAGCTTATCCAATATTTTTCTGGGTTTCTTTACTCTGGTCCCTGAGAGAATTTCCTTATCTGTTATTATTCTTGGCCATATCTGAAATGGCTTGTTGATGGCTATACAGCCTTCATCCTTGGGGTTACTTCCATTCCAGCACAGGGAAAAAGAGTACTAAAGGAGAACATGGAAGGTTTTCTGGGCCAAGCAAGGAGGTGGTACAAATTACTTCTGTCTCCGCATCTAGAACTCAGTCACATGATTCATGTAACTGCAAGAGAAGGTAGGAAATGTAATATACATGTTCACACAGGAACAAAAGGAAGTTTCTCCAATACATGTAATAGTGGTTCTGCACTGCAGAATTTAATCAGCCTGGCTAAAACACCAACCTATCTGTCTACATTGACTGAGGCAAAAGAAAATCCTATTTCCATAACCAGAGGCTATTTTTAAAAATATCTCCAATGTTACAAATGTTTCATTTCCCTTAATTTTTTACATCCTAATGCCCCTCTCCCTCCAGAACTTAATGATTTCCCTCTGAAGCTGGGTTGGATAATATATAACATGGATGATAAAATTATCCCTTCCTGCCTACTTTCAATCACTGCACAGGGACTAGTTGGTATATCTTCATTATCTCCTAGAGTCTCCTTTCCTACTAAAGGAATTCAATTACTCTACATTCCTTTACCACCTCTTTCCCTTCCTGCTTTCTCTCCAGGAGAGATGAAGCAATTTGTCTGATTGGAAAATTTGAGAAGAAATCATGTGGACATGCTTGGCTTAGACTCTCCTTCCTTCCTCTTGAGAGCAAACCTACCCCCAGCCAGGAGCACACCTCTCTGTTCTACCACGCTGCAAGTTGAAGATAAGCTTTTTCTCTGAGGAATTGGCAGGTGGCCTGCAATTTCGAAGGTAAATTTTACACAGTAATCCATTCTAGCATTTGCTTTACCATGTGGTGAACATTAAACAATATGTCAAGGAGCAACAAAATTGGGGGTTACAAATTACATGTGGAGTGATGAAGCTTTCTCTTAGAGCCATTGTTTGGAGTCTTAGCCTTCAGTGTGTCAGGAGGGATTTTTTTTTTTCTTGTTTCATAGACAATTTCTTTACTGCTAAGGTCTAGGCAAGAGGTTTAAAATCCTAAGTAGCACATATTTGACCTTGGTTAGTACTCACAAAAAGTGAATTTTTATAGCAATGGATCATTAAGCTTGGGGAAAGGCAAGGCATCTGGGAGCCCAATAGAAGAGCAACCAGGATGTAAAAACTCCAGTATAGGAAGCAGAATCCTTAGAATTCTTTCAGGCATGGTGAGTTGAACAATATTTGCCTTCTGTAAACTCAAGAAAGCCTGAGCATTAAAAAAGCTCTACTTTTAAATCCTTAGTACCAGGATTAGGTAGGCAGTGCTAGACCAATTACCACAAATTCAATTGAGTCAAGGAGAAAATTTTGGAGTCATTAACTTGGAGTTCATATACTTGGTCACAGACTCACACACACAAAATAATGCAGTTATGTATGCTGGCATAGTATTGCCTTTGACTTGAGGGAATATGCCTAAGAAATTTATGGATTTTGAGGGTGGGGAGAAGGTGTTATCATGAGGCACATGAGGCAAGAATATTGGAATTCATTTGGCCCCTGGGATACAGAGTGGAGCCTAAGCGTGAACAGTAAGTTGAGTTCACATATCTGCTCAGGGTGAGTCTCCAGTGGAAACCAAGGTGGGTCAGTAAGTATCTTCTCTAACAGTCAGGTTTCTTAGGCCTAAGAAAATTCCTAATGAGAAGTAGTGGCATTGATCTCATGGAATATTACAAAATGGCCATAACCCTTTTCTCCTCCCTGAACCTCAGGGCTTTGCAATGTGACTGTCACTCCTTTAATCAAGAAAAGCTCATTAAGAAGTCACCGAACAAAAGATGAAACAAACAGCCATGAGTGAAAGTAAGCAAAGACAACATTTTAGATCCTCAAGGGCCTAGTAATCTGAAATGAGTATTTTATGATGTTTTTTAAAAAATAAAAGATAAAACAGAGAATTATGAAGAAAAATAAAAGGTTGTGAAATATCCAGCAGAATTTAAAAAGAATCAAAGAGAACGTCTAGAAATTGAAAATGAAATTTTGAAGTTGAAGATGTAATGCATGGGTTAAGCATCAAACCCAGACCAGGAAAGAATAAGTGAATCGGAAGACAGGTTCGTCCATTCAAAAAAATATCGCACATCTACAAGGTGCCTTTCCTTGTCACTTGTGATATACTGATGAAAAGAAAGCCAAGCAAAAATGCCTGTCCTCAGGGAGTTTACAGTCCTAAGGGAAGAAACAGACAAGGATAGGAGCAATAGACACAATGCAAGGAAGAAGGAGAATACTACTGAATAAAAGAAAAATAGATCTTGGTAAGAGGTATTAGGTGTACCAAAGTGAAAAGGGAGGGAAATTTTAAAGAGGATGAAAAGGGTAGCAATCATTGAAAAAGTCACAATTAGAGCAAAGATGTAAAGGAGCTGAGGGAGTCAGTCTAGGAATGGGGGGAAAGATAATGTCATATGCTTACTGACCTGTTTAAATTTCCCCACAGACACATAGAAAGAATTCTTCCCCAGACCTCTTTCACTGAGTTGACACTATGTAATTCTTTTTTTTTTTTTTAGATTTATTTTATCAATTTATTTCTCCCAACCCCCTTGTTGTCTTCATTTGCTGTGTCCATTTGTTGTTGTCTGGTCTTCTCTGTCTAGGAGATATCAGGACCCAAAGCCAGGGACCTCCCATGTGGGAGGGAGGCACCCAACTGCCTGAGTCACCTCTGCTCCCCGTTCTGCTGCATCTCTCATTGTGTTTCCTCGCTGCCTCTTGGTTACGCCGTCTCACTGAGTCAGATCGCTGTCTTGCCTGTCCTCTCCAGGAAGCACCTGGAACCAAATCGAGACCTCCCCTGTCGTAGGCAGGAACCCAGTCACCCCAGCCACATGGGCTTCCCAGTATGTAATTCTTATCAATGAATGTGGGAGGAATTCAGCCACACATACCATGTTCTCTCATCACAATGCAATTTAGTTTAAGACCAGTAAGAAAAAGTAAAATTAAAATTCATGGGTTTGGAAATAAAAACAGCTTATAAACAACTTATTGGTTAAAGAAGAAAGCATGTTAGAAATTCAAAATTGCTTTCAGCTGAATGATAATGACATAAGAAATAGCATAGAGAGTTCCAAAGAATATATAAGACTTTAATATATTTACTAAGGTGCATTTCAGAAGAGTAGGGTAAGGGGAATGTCCAATGAATGGTAGTAGAATATTGGTATCAAGATGGGAAAATAAATAAAATAGGATCCCTGCCTACAACTTATAAAAACATGAAATCCACATTTTTAACTAGTTACATGTAACATGGAAATCTTAATAATTTTACAACAATATTTAAGAACATATCTCTGGCTTATGCATGGGAAAAATTTTCCTAAAGAATATACAAAAAGTGCTAACTATGAAGAAAAGTTTATAGTATCTTGGTTCATTAAAATAAAAAAACTCACCATTAAATAATATCTGAAGAAAAGAAACAAATAACCCATTAACTAGGAAGTGATATTTTCCACACATACTGATAACAAAGGATTAATACCCAGAATATATAAAGAACTGCTGCAAATTAGTAAGAAAAAGAAAACGAAATAGAAAAGTTGACAAAAAACAAATAGGTTTTTCATCAAAGATGAAACATCATAGCTAAGAAAAACAGGACAATATACGTAACTTCTTAGTCATCAGAGAAATTAAAATTGAGACCAATTTTTATGAACTCTCAATTCTTATTTTACAAAGAAGAGTTTTGTTGCAAATTAAGATGATATAATATATCCCTTATAATTTATGTGTAATATTTTTTATTTCAGGGAAACAAATAAGATTAAATCAGTTTATTTCTTTATTCACTCATTCAGAAATGTTCTTGAGCATCTAATATGTGTCAGAAATTGTGCTAACAATGTATAGTTACCTAATAAAATTCATTTATTCAAAAAAAATGAGATTTTCCAGAAATACCCGTAAACATTGTCATATTTAAGTCACTTTATCAGTTTACATTTATTGTATTACCAAATATATTTTCAGAAATTTTGTATTGACTTACAATTTTAGCAATATTATATGATACTTGCACTGCTTATTATCACTATTAAAATCACTTACTGTATGTTGACAAAGACTTAAAGAATAGACCAATAATCAAAGTTTTAAAAAATCAATGTCATTTGTATTTAATGACCTGAAAATTAAGTAATAACTTACGTATTAATTTAGTAAAGATTAAAGGATGATACCTAGGATTGGAATGATTGTAGGGAAATGAGTAACTACACACTGCCCTTAGGAGTGAAAATTGGTATAACCTTTCTGGGAAGACAGTGGTTTCAAAAGCTTTAAAGGGCAAAATGGTTGACCAAGAAAATTCACTTCAGTGTATTTAACCTATAAAAATTAACTGTATAGGTATACAAAGATATAATATAAAACACTGTTTCTTCAGGAGTGGGTTTAGCTCAGTTGTCTGAGCACCTGCTTCCCATATATGCAGTCCTGGATTCAATCCCTAGTATCTCCTGAAAAAAAAAAAAATGACTGTTCTTGAAGACTTTCTAATAGCAACAGCATTTAAAGAATTAAAATATTCAAAAGTAGCTTGGTTAAATAAGTTATTTTTATACATTGGATGGTAAATACCTACTAATAGTAATTATGTAGATATATATCAACATGGAAAGTTATTCATGGTATATTAAGTGAAAGAAGCAATACGTATATAATGGTCTGACGCGGGACGGACTCCTGGGGAATGTCCGAATGCTCATTTTGCCAGGGTGGGTTGTACCATTGGGTAGAGACCCAAGTGACAGTGGGGGTGGACCCACATCCTGGGGAGGACTAATGCCATCAAATAGAGGGAACTGTATCTCTCGAGAGAAAGGGTGGCTCCCAGGGCATTAGGGCAGTTGAGCAAGTCAGGCCCTGAACACTGTTGCAAGTATCTCTGGACATAGGCTCCTCAGGAAATGGAGATTGGCTGTTGCTGTGGGCCCCACAGGGAGGGGAAAATGGATGTTGAATGGATGGAACCAAGGTAAATGTGGGGACAAGGGAGGAGTTTCGCGAGAGTACACAAGGATGGATATAAAACATGTAATATTACACCATAAACATATAGGGGATGACAGACTAATAATGTAAACCATAATGTAAAACATAGGATAACTAAAAAATTTAGAAAACTGTATAGCCTAAAGTATGGACCACAATGTAAGCACAGATGTCACCTTGTTTGAAAGCTATTGTCTTGGAGTCTGTACATCAGTTTCAGTAAATATGATATGAATAAGTTAAAAGAGTATCACTGTGGAAGGAAAAAGGTTTTATGGTGGATGTGTGGGAGTACTGTATATTGTATATATGAATTACTGTGATCTAAGGTTCTTGTGAAGAGAAGCTCAATAACTAGGAAAAAAGAAAAGAAAAAGATAGGATGTAGAATTTTTCCAAATCAATATGTATTCTATATCTAACCTTTAAACTCATCGCTATATTCCATTTTACTAGTAAGGGAACCTGACATTATATTGGGCTTCACTTTTCAGGAAGTTTTGGATCACAGAGCGGTTCAACAATGGCAGTGGAGGAATACTGGTATGGGATGTTATTGACAGGCGATATATGGTTGACAGGGAGTTATACAGGGCATGTGTCCAGGGTGCATGGAAATGTTTGGATATACTCATAGTGGAAACAATTAAAAACACCAGCTGTGGGGAGGTACTGGGTTACTGGTGGGGGGGGGGGGCTCTGTCGTGGTCCCTAGGGGAGCAGCGGCAGTCCCCCAGGTGCAATGGTAAGGACCAGGAAGGAATGAGGGTCCAACAGTGAGCCCCTGATACTAATGACTATGCTTGTGAGCCTATACACCTGAAATAAGAACAAGGCCTAGAGCAGCACTGTGCCTAAGAGTTCCCTCCTGACAGCCTCTGTGTTACTCAAATGTGGCCAGTCTCGAAGCCAAACTCAGCATGTAAATGCAATGCCTTCCCCACAGCGTGGGACATGACACCCGGGGATGAGCCTCCCTGGCACCGAGGGATCACTACCAAGTACCAGCTGATGATGTAACTAGAAAATGACCTTGAATTAAAGGTTCAACATGGACCAGCAGAATATCCCTGTCTACCTATAATAACAGGAGTTAAAAATGCTTTTGACCTAAAGTAAGGGGGAAACGTAAAGGACAAATGAGTTTATATGGCTATGAGTCTCTAAAAAAGAGTCTGGAGGTTGTCAGAAGGATTGCTCTTATGCACACCTGAGCAGAGTCTCAGAGACAGATAAAGTAGATACAACCCCAGGTATTGGTTCTTTTGAGGGCTAAAGACACCCACAAGTTCTATGGTCATGGCAGATGGAGTTAACTGCCATGTCAGTTGGCCCTTCTTTGGAGCTGGTGTTTCTGCGTGATGGAGCTGGACTCAGATGTGATCTCTTTTTCACAAGCCTTTCATGCTACTTTACTGGAATTGTAGTTGGTGCTGGGGTTTAAGATATATCTAGGGGATTTGAATCTCTGGACTGACAATATGATAGCCAGGCCCTGAGCCTCAACAGACTTCATCTCCTACACTCTGATTTATGGGACTTACTCCACTCAGCTAACATGGAGTTGAAGAATGTCAACTACCACACCATGGAGCCTAGAGTGCCTACAACTGAAAGCAGGAGGATTGCGTCCAGTATCCATGTGGAATCTAAGCCCCCTCTTGACATAGATGTGGAATGGACACAACCAAGCCAAGGTCCACAGGAAGGAGGAATACAGTAAGGATTAGAGTGGACTTAATGATATTCTATTCATGAACTATTGTGGTTAATAATCGAGAAAATGTGGCATTGGTGTGGAAAAAGTGGCCATCGTGGCTGCTGGGTGTGGGGAATGGGAGGAAGAGATGAGATGTGGAGGCATTTTTGGGACTTGGAGTTGTCCTGAGTGGTGCTGCAGGGACAATTGCCGGACATTATATGTCCTCCAATGGCCCACTGGATGGAACGTGGGAGAGTGTGGACTATGGTGTGGCCCACAGGCCATGGGGTGCAGCGATGCCCAGAGATGTACTCACCAGATGCAATGGATGTGTCATGATGATGGGGGAGAGTGTTACTGTGGGGGGAGTGGTGGGGTTGGGGCGGTGGGGGTGAATGGGGACCTCATATTTTTTGAACGTAATATTTTTTTTAATGAATAAATAAAATTAAAACAAAGCAAAACAAAAAAAAACAAAAAAAATTAAAATTAAAAAATTAAAAAAAAGAAAATTAAAAAAAAAATACGTATATGATCCTTACATATGTATTTCTATATGTATGTACAGATTTGTACCTGTACATGCATAGGAACATTCTGCAAATGTAGCACAACTTAAACAGTGCCTATCACTGAATGGTGGAATGTCAAGTGACTTTACATTATTTTGTCTTTTGACCATTTTTACTTTTATCCTCTTGATTAGATGAACATGTATTACCTATATGATCATATTTATGGAAGAAAGCTTGTTGAATTGAAAAGCAAAAATAGTGACATCATTAACTTGTAGAAATTAAATAAGAAATTAACTTACTTAATTTCTGGTGAAGCTGAGATTTTCTCCCAATATTTGTTTTGTTTCCTTTTTTCTTTTGTGATTTGTATGGTTACTTCTTTTATAAATTAATTATTTGTAATTTGTTTCATTTTTGTAGAATCGTAAGAGTTTTTATACTAAAAATAATAAACTTGGTATTTCATTTTAATTACATTTTAAATTATACCAGATGGGTGCATTTATATATATAGCAATAAGAAATTAAAACTGTGTGAGTCTTCATAATGTTAAAAGCACTTCATGTATTTATCTCTAACTGCATGTCACCCCCAACAGCTACTCCAAACCATCACAGCTCTACTCAAATCAGATTGTGCCATTTCCTCTCCTCACACTCACTAGATAACCTGACTTTCACTTCATAGATTGAAACTCTCTCTAAATCCTTCCTGTCTCACCCTTCCCACTCACAATCACATAGACATTTATCTGTATCTGCATATTGAAACTTTCTTGAATTCCTTCCTGTCTCACTCCTTCATCTTTCCCACTCACAGTCTCTTGGACATTTATCTGTATCTACATATATCCTTATCTCCATCACACCTCCTTCAGTGGAGAGCGTTGCTCTCCCACCTTTTCCTGGATCCCAACCTCTGTCACTCCTTTGGTCTGCCAGTCATCTTCCTATTTCTTCTTTTGCTGCTTTCTTTTCCTCTGTATATAAGCAAGTTACATTTCCATCTTCCAGAAATATAAACAAGCCCCTTCACCAGCCCCTCCCATCACAAAGTCCAAACCCTCATTTGAGCTTTTCTTGCCTAGAGTTAGTATTTCTATGATCATTTTGGTCTCGACATGTATATTAAGCCTAAAGAGTCTGACACTACACTAGGTACTGAGGCTACAGAGATAAATGAGTCACATATCTTGAGGAGCTGATGACTGTCCTTTTGTGTCCTTAGGTTTCCTGTGTAAGTGACGCCACTGCCAACAATGCAGTTTCATTGACATAGCTGCAGTTTTTCTGAATTATGTTGGGAATTGTTTAAATAAAAGGGGAAAGCGCCCTCTATTTAAGTGGAGACCTAAGATCATTTTCAGATCTTTGGAAGACAACCATAGATATCAGTTGGGTTACAGATGTCATCTATTTTCTTTTTACTGTCAAGGTTCTGAACACCATAGTTTAAGACTGTCACATTTACTGTGGCAGGCTTCTACTCTCTTTAAAATGACAACAGTTCATTTCCTTTAGCTTTCTTTCTTGACATTTGACACCTGACGTGATTCTCCTGCCTTTTCTCCCTTGGCTCCAGTGTTGCTTTCCTGAGATCTTTTAGGGACTTCTCTTTAGTCTATCCTCGGCCCTATTCTCTCTTCAGTCTTTTCCTGGTCTATTTCATTTTCATCTGTGACTTTACTCCCAAATATACTTTAAAAGTATTGAGAAAGGAACGAATTGATGATTAATGTAATCCACAAAAGGAAACTAAGGAAAGGAGATCTTGAGCATTCTTTCCAAAGTCTCACATCTGGTAAGAGCTAGAAAGATCTTGAACTCAACCTGGATTTCCTAACTCCATTTCTCATCCTCATTTTCCTATGCAATCCTTCTGAAAAAAGTTTTGGAATCATCCCATTCCACCACATACTAAAATGCTGCATCAGGAATATTTAAGTGGATCCTTTCTTCTTCCTCTAAAGAGGCTTTTTGAAAAAATATATGTTTCTTATATCTTATCGCCTGTGGGAATAAAATTTCCCGTGGATGCTATGATGATTCAAAGATAAAATTCTTGATATAAACGAGAGTAACTTTTAAAAATGCAATGTGCAACATGGGGTTAATAATATTTAAAAAAATAAGCTTATATAGTCCATGTTACAATAAATATATAAAAATTTATATCATATGCAAATCTATTTTATGACTTTCCTACACTTTTGCATGATTAGTGTACATACATATTTTTATTCAGAATTTGATCTTTTTCATTACATGGTAGTGCCAGGGGCACTGCAGGTTGCTGCAGCCCTGACAGTGTACTGTAGCTTGTACGCAGTCCCGTGATCCTGTGCCTCATAGACAAATGCCTTATGCAGCCTGCCATCTTGACTTGCTCTTCAGATGCCTCTGTCCAGTGTGCTGGGGGATTTCCAAAAAGCCCATGGCTATTAGTATTAGGCCCCATTAATATCCAAGGAGGTGTCTCAAACTCTGTTTCTGTGGCACTTGCTTCCTACCTCTAGTGGACAAGCCAAGCAGCAGGTGGTGCTGGCATTTTGATGTACCCTTGGCCAAGGTGGACCTGCATCTTGGTGGTCACAGAGCATAGTAGCTGGCTGAGACACATCAGGTCATAGTGCATGCAAAGGAAGAACAGCTCCTTTCCCCTGCCACCAGTCCAGGTATTCAGGTTGTCTAGGAAGAGAGGGACTGAGGAGCCTTTGAATCGGTGTCCCCTGCATAGGGGTTGAGGGAGGAAGGATAACAACACCTATCAAGAGGGCAAGGCCAGTATGGGGATTATAGCATCTTCTGGCTAGATGTCCTTGAGTGCCGATAACATTCTCATCTGCCTGCCAGATCACCTGAGCCCATTTGAATGGAAATAGGTGTGAGGTGCCTGTGTATATACATGCTTTTGGTGCACATGCATGCATTTGATTCTTTGGGAATATAAGCCTTTCTATTTAATGTAATTTCTTAAAATTCAACTTCAAGTTTCAACTTTGACATACATTTCCAGGAAAGCAAATATATGCAAATAGGGAATTTCCTTGACATGTATGGAAAAAAACCCTAAAATCATAAAAGGATATTTAGCAAAAATGTAGCAGTTTATTTCTGAGCATTATACATGTTTATTTATTTTAATATTTCTGGTTTTCCAAATTTTAAAAATAATCAGCAAATATTGCTTTTATAATCAGGAAACAAGTAATGAAAATGAGACTTCATCTTATGTGTGTAATGATCGGTATCCTCCAATCTGAAAAACCTAGTAATTACTTGATTTCGTAATGTTGATAATTATTATTAGAAAAAACATATTTTTAACCCTCATTAATATTTGTTTGGGTGGTCTGCTTTAGCCATTTTGCTGAAATATTTCTGCAGGATTTGTTTTAAAATTAAAAAAAAAATACAGGCAAATATTTTAGTTATTGCTCAGACACAACACTTTATTTCATTAAATTCTCAAGCTGCTAACCTAAGAATGAAATCAGGATGAGATCATGTAAAAAGGCAATTTGACACTTTAGAAACCATTCTGCCTACTATTTAAGAAAGACTCTTATCTATGCTAATGATATCAAAATGCCTAATACTTTTAAAATTGATATTATGATGCATTGAAGTCTCTACCAAAGTATGACATGTTAGCATTTAAACATGATTTACAAACTTTATTTTGTCAGAGAACTTGTTTTCTTCATTTACCAGAATGGAAAAAATATATAAAAAGGAAGCTAAATGATTTACCCAAAGCTACACATCATCATTTTAAACATCTGGAAATGGAACTCCAGTCTTCTGTCATCTGAGTGCTCTATTCATTTGAACATATTTTCCATCAAGTATGCCATTTTCATTAACCTTTGTAGAGATAATTTATTTGAAATATCCCACTATGAAGAGTAATTTCACTTTATTTGTACATTTTAGTTAAAATTTTAAAAATTACCAGTTTTTTTGGGAGAAAACAGGAGACGAGAAAGTTAAGGTATGGAGACTTAACACATAATACAAAGAAATGAATTTGATAGTGTTTGAAAGAAATCGGTTATAAATTTTTTTTTAAGATTTTAATTCCACCTCGGTTTGATGTCTCAAATTATGTAGCAAGTGAGATGTATCTTGTTGCAAAGGTTTTTTTAAACATTTGCTTCTGATTTGTGCTGTTAATGTTGCAAACTTTCTTTCTTACACTCTTTGTTGCATTTTGTTTTAGCTCTCTTGGAGCCATGAGTGAGAAAAAATGGAATATTTTAATATTTCTTAAATGGGGGGTAAAGTTTGGGATAAATGGAGATCCTATTTTTGTATTTGGTATGAGTTACTTTGTTCACTTTAGTTTTTAATAAAATGTGAAATAAGACAAAACTCTCTGGTGTATAAGCCTGTTTATTTTATTGTGCTCTGTTTAGTTATTCAAGAAAAAAAGTTACAGAAGTGTAATCATTGCCATCTGTTGTATTTGAAGTAAAATCTAGCCCAAAAGTCAAAAAAGTCATGGCAACAACTTACAAAAACAACTGCAATAATATCAACTCGCTATGGTTACTGGTGAAACTTTATTTTTCTCCCAAATGAAGTAAGTTTCCTTAGAGGATTATTTCAACGTTTGATTTATATCATTATTAAATTTGCTTCCAAAATCATCAACATCTCTACTAGCACTGTTATTTAACTCTCTGCCTGATAGGAGATTAGCAGATTTTCCTGTCACTCTGACTCAAACCTTATCAAAAGCCCCTCTTTGGAGATTATTGTTTTTGAGAAATTCTTAGGATAGGATTGTAAGGTGAAATGTGTGCATACCTTTTCCCATAGTATTAAATGACTACTGTTACTGACAAACATAAAAGGCATGCAAATTTGGTCAAGTATAGAGTTTTCACTGTGGCCACGTTAAAATATCTGTTTATATAATGGTACTGCTTTAGGCCATGTTTTTGTCATGTTTTTCTTTAGAAATTGTAGTTGTAAAACATTAGGTGGTCTCCAAGGCAGACATGTCTCATGCAGAGTTGCTCTATCTAGAGAGAATAAAGGGATAAAGTGGCACCAATTTGCTTCTTTTGAAATCAGCACAGCTAATATTTAAGACACTGAGAGTTCCCAATGTATTTACTAACTTCTTTGGTTTTCCAAAGGGGAACTCTAATTATTTTACAAAAGGAAAAAGGACCTTCTGCTACAACACACATACACATTTAAAAACCAATAACCCTTGCAAATATTTTCCAAAAGAGAACTTAATCAGACTTATTTTGGGCATTTGAGAATATAGAACATTTTATAGAAATTGGCATAAAAATTACTGAGAATAAAAATAAGTTTAAGAAAAGACATTCATTCATTTAACATATATCTTTTGTCCACTTACAGTAAGAGGCACTATGCTGAGTAATGTGTGGAATCCATGATGAGCTCTAAGATATTTATAATCATCTGGAGAAGATAACATACATATGTAACACTGTATACCAACCATTACTTTTACAAACTCATTCTGGGCCAAATTAGCTAGGAAGTAAGTATAGGATCATATTTCAATAACAAACATTATGTCTTTGACTATATTCCTTACTGATAAAAGTACTTTTAGCTATTTCTAGGAGTGCTTAGATGGTGCTCACAAGTGTTTGATATATTTCAACTATAGAAGCCACCTGCCTTTTTTTTTTTTAATCTCTGAAACCATTTTGTTACATGGTCTACAACAAAGCTTGTAGGTGCCTTACTGGGATACTGGGTGCCATCAAAAGCTTTGTGTGTGTGTGTGTACATCTTCTTTCCTGTCATTCTCAAAACACTGGTCTCATTTTCTATGCTAGGATGGCCTTACCCTGCCCCCCAAACTATAGGTATCAAAGTCTGTATTTGCCAATGATGCCACACAAGTCCCCTGTGTCTGCTAAGTGTGTTGTTCAGGCATCTACTGAAAATTCAGGGTCTAAGAGATGATCCGGCTGAAGCTGCTCTGTGCGCTACGTGAAAACCCTTCACATGCTGGCAGGGCTGGTGGATTTCAGGCCTGTTAGCTATACTGTGTAGCCACATCCTTTCCCTTCACCTTTTTGGCGTGTACACCAATCAAAACCATAAATTTAGTGATACAGTAATTTATTTTTGCTTGCCATTACCTTCTTCTCTCCCTAGGTTTCAGATATAAATCCTCAGGGATTGGGAAGTCTGTACCAAAATAACTCAGACCTGCTGATAATGACTGTGTTGTTATTGAACCAATCTTGTTTGCTACACTTATTTCTCCTAATAAAAGTCTCTTCCAGGATTTACGGTTTTCATGCAAATACACCTCACCTGTCCTGCCAATATGTCTGGACTTGTCTAAATCCTAAAGTCTGTACACAGCTGGGATCCCTATAATATAACATAGCAGAGACAAGGAGTTACAGGACTTCTGAGACAAAAAAGAAAACTTTTGTCTAAGAAAGTTTCATAAATAAGGTTATATTTGAACTGATATTTGGAAAATGGAGGAGAGTTAAAAAAGTTCAAGTTGTAAACTGAACCTTCAAGGAAATCACACATTACATGGTAAATAGGTCAGGTAATTTTAAGAAGAAAGTATTTAACAAGAAATGAAAGCCCAAGAAAATGTATGGAAGACATGGAGGAGTGGATTCTAAGCTGATTTTCCAGGAAAAACTCTCAGAATATCACAGAATCCACTCACCAGAATTTTCTGCTACATCCTTTTAGGTGGCCACAGGAACTACTCAGTTTAATACCCAAAAGAAGCTGGTGTCCAGGTCTTAGGGAGCTGCACCTGCCACTGCCACAGAAGACTCTGGTACCCAGGAAACTGGAGAGGAGACCATGGAATGCTGTGGCAGGGATGTCTCATGTCCTCACAACCTTAATTTCCAACAGAAAATGGCCAAGAAGGAGTTGGCCTCTGGCTCAGTTTTCCCATTCTCAATGTTGTGCAAGTGCATTTAATTGGTAGCATCTCATTTGCATTCCAAACTCTAGTTATACCAGGGAACATTTACAAGAAGGAAATTGGCAAATGCTACAAATCAATTTGCCCCTACCAGAAAGCTGGGTTTTAAACATTAATCAGCGTATCACTAGTACATTGACTCAACCCTCTCTATCTTTCATATTTCCCATAGTATATGCCATATGTAAATAAAAGTAAAAAATAAGATTAGAGTTTTATAAGATTATAAGATCATAATTTTGATGAATGTTTTTGTATTGACAGATATAAACGTATTTCCTTTGGTATTTTGTTGTGAAGAATCTTAAATGAAAACATGGGACTTCCTAACACCAATATGGCATGATATATTATGAGACTAAAGTAGAAAATCAAAGTAATAGGTGGTACTGAGTCCACTTATTTCAGTAAACCTATTTATATGCCTCTATTTAAAAATACTACATTTATTAACAACCTATCGTCCCTATCCTAACCCAGTTTTTACAGTTGAGAAATATACTATTTGGATGTTAAATAATACAATGCCTATTTTTCCACTAGCCAAGCCTCATAGATATTATCATGTTCAGTTGGAATTAAAGTTAACATTTTCAATGTACATTACAATGAAAATTATTCTGACTAACCTTTCAAAAACTTGTATATAGATTGGGAAAATGTTTTGATAAGTCTCTAATTTTTCTTTATAATTAGTTAATGCATATTAGATTAATTTTTATTCGAACGATGGTAATTCTTTTTTCCCCTTAAATTTAAAGTGTTCCTAAGTGCCATATGGATATAAAGTGAAGAAAGATGAAAAATATCTTAGTTGTTTTTGTAGAGTAAAGGTTAGACTTTGTATGGGAAGAACACTCTATCTTCTCTGGACTTGCTTTTTTTTTTTTTTTTTTAAAGATTCATTTATTTATTTTGAATATACAGGAGAGAATTGGATGTTAATTGGGGGATCAGCATAAATGACAGGGCCATCAGTAGCTTGTGCACAGCCACTTTTGGTGAGTATTGGTGGTGAATAGACCCTATACGAAGGGACTTATCCGAGTAATAAAGTGTACCCCATGAGAGAAGATTCTGTAGCTAAAGACAGCTTGACTTTGAAGAGAGTACTACTCTCGTCACCAGTGAAAGAAGGGAGACTTCCCAGTCAACTTTTAAAATATTTGGCATATTCTGGTTAACCTCATGACAAAGGGGAGAAGTTCAGCTTATTTAGATGGACTGATTTCTCAAATTTCCTGATACCCCTGAAGATAACCAATCCTTGGTGGCTGGTCTTTTTGATGCAAGAATAAACAAAATAGATAAATATCCCATTATCAGTGACATAAAATCCCTGCAACTTTAATTTCACTTTTTACTGTTCCCTGCTTTAAAAGCTTATCATTGAAATATTAGTTCAAAGGACTTTCAGATAAAATGATTACTTGAATACTGATTTCTAAATCATCCACTTATATACCAATTATGATACCAAGCAAAGTGGGTTCTTTTCTCTCAATATGTCTTTAAAGCTAATTCCTGAGGTACCAGGGTTTCAAAGAGAGAAGAAGTTTATTTCATTGCACAAGAAAAAGAGGTTAGTTGCCTTAGATGGCCCCAAAACTGCTTCCTTGATCTGCTGAAATTCTATAATATATTATTTCAAGATGCTAATGAATAATTGGGGTGGAGCTCGACGCATGTTCCTTCATTAATAAACATTAAGGGGCTGAACAAGCTGGGGGTGGACCCTAAATCAGGGGGAGTTTCAAAGTCATAATTATTTTCAGAGATCAAGTTTCTGAGATAGGAAAGTACAGAGCAGAGGTCAGTCACAAAGTTTTCCATATGTAAGTGTACACAAGAGTAAGGTTAAGTCTAGAGTAAACATAAACAGGGGTGGGACCACACTAGCCAGCTTCAGTAATTTCAGGTACTAAGCTTTTGCTATTTTATAATAAAAAGGCATCTGTATAATGATTTAGTAATAATAATTATTTGTTAATTCTTAACCCTCATTTACAATTACAATGACAAACATAATAGAAAAACAAAATTTGCCATAACATTTCAGGAATTTATTTTTGATTCAGTATAGATTGAAGGAATCTCCATGAGCCCAATTAGGAATTTTCCTTTTTGGTAAAATAGCTTAGCATTGGGGAATTCAGGAAAACACTCACCGAAAGAGACCAACACCATTTGGGAAGAAAGGAAAACCATTGGATTCGCTTTCACAACCGCAATTTAAGGAATCCAAAAGGACCTGAATCTGAAGGATTCACGGTGTCCCATGTTACTGCAGACCTGGCAGTAGGGTGGAAATCTTACTTGACAGCTTTAGGCTCACAAGATAATTGGAAAAATAACAAAAGACAAAAAGCTAAGAGAATTGATGGAGAAGATATGGGAACCTGCTCAGACACAGGTGGAAATACAAAAGGAGCTAGCTGTGTGAGCTAAGAAAATTAAGCATGCACCAGCATAATTAATATCAACATTATATAACAATTATAATCTGAAATCCATCTAATGTACAAAGTTAAGTTTTTTGGGGGAGGTTTTAGGAAAGAAAACTTATGAAGTACTGAGAGCAGAACTTGAATATAGAGTTGCTTTTTTTAAAAAAGAGCAAAATAAACAATAATTAAAGAAATAAAGGAATGGTGTTTTCCAACTCAAAGGTGGACTTGAATCTAAACAAGGAAAATGTTTGTGAAAAGAGACTAACATCAAGACAAATTCTAGTGAAAATTTTTTTAAAATTTGAAATTCAGTGGAAAATTCTCCAGAATTTGATGAAGAAATAAAACTGAAAAAAAAAAAACTGATCAGCTTCAAAGACAGAATAGGCATCTTGACCAAAAAAATTACAGCCCATTAAACAAAGGAGATAGTGAAACAACATCTATAGGGAAACATTTTTGATCTAGCATTTCTGTGTTCAGCTAAATTGCTGCTAATTTGCATTTCTGAATAGATATTTTTATTAATGTTGGCAGTGAAAATTGCAACAAGTAAAATGAATAAGCTTAAAAATGAGAAATACAGTGAAAAGTAACAACAATAATGAACAGGTCTGAAATCTCAGGTTTTATTAATGATAACATAATAGAGATTTTAAAGGAGTAATGGATGGGAGAAGAAAAAGTGCTTTAATTTCATGATATCATTTAGAGGAAAAGTAATACCT
The DNA here is from genome assembly GCF_030445035.2 of Dasypus novemcinctus. Taxonomy (NCBI): domain Eukaryota; kingdom Metazoa; phylum Chordata; class Mammalia; order Cingulata; family Dasypodidae; genus Dasypus; species Dasypus novemcinctus. Next base: position 29,141,062 of record NC_080683.1, on the reverse strand, counting down.
AATTTTTTTTTATAATCTCCATAATTAGGGAAACAGATTTCAATCAGTAATATGCATACACTTTATTTTATTTTTCCCATTTTTTATTGAAGTTTATTATACATACATAAATATCCATAAACAATAAGTATATAATATAAGTTGTGAACTTACAAAACAAAGGGGTACTCTGTGGATGTAATTTTTCAACTGAAAGGAAGCTAGAGAATAGTAGGGACTGTAAAACATAGTGATTTTGGTGGTAGATGAAGATTGTGGTTAATAGTATAAAAATGTTTGTCCTTTACAAAGTGTTGAGTACATGGTGCTGCATGGGACAATTACAACTAATGTAAATTATGGATTATAATCAACAGTAATATGGTAATATTTTTGCAGCAATGGTAAAGAAGATATTATATCAATTCTAAGGAACAACAATAGTGGATGGGATTTTTCCTTTTGTAGTAATGAAATGCTCTAAAATTGACTAAGGTGATGACAGCCCAACTCTGTGATGCATATGAGAGCATATTGTGTGCACTCTGATGGAATGCATACATTTTAAATCATCAAAAAAAAAGTGATATTTAAGAAATTATTGATTATAATGGAAACAGTAAGAAATATAAAAGAGAAAATGCAAAATAGATCAGAGATATAGGGAAAATAAAATAATAGAAATTATACAGATAACTTTATTTGATCAAAATGCAGAAAACCTAAAAATTAATAATCATTTATATTAATGAATATTTGCACCATTTAAAACAATGCTTTACTATGCAATTATTTTGTCAAAATGGAGTTTAAATATTATAAATTATTTTGAAAATAAAACAATACTATAAATAAAAAGTAGGAACTTTATTCAAAGTTTTACTTAGACATTCATAGCGTTTCAGATTTTTCTAAAAGATGAGAATAAACAAATAATATTGAAGTCAAAATTTAGAGAAAAAACACAAGAAAATAGGAAATAATTCTACTGAGCATAAAATCAGAAATGAGTAGCTTGAAATCATAAAGGAATGAAAAATATGTAAAATGAAGTGTTTGCTATGTGAAAAATACATAAAATTTCAGCTAATATAATCAAGCTTAAATAAGAGATTACACCTGTGAGAAATTATATAAGAAATTTAAACTTCAAATCAAAGGTTAGATACCATAAGATCATACCCTTTTTTTGTAATATTTATTGCAAAGTAATTATTCAGCACCTCTTTTGTTCTAAGCCCTCTTATAGATGTGAAAGGTATCAGTGCACTAAGACAAAGATCTATCATCTCATGGAGTTTATATCCTAGCAGAGGGGAAAGGAAAAACAAGCAACCAACATAATTAATAAGTAAATTATCTTAGAAAATGATAAATACTTGGGAAAAAAAGACAAAGTAGATTAGGGTGAAGGTGACTGGGATTATGAAGTACAATTATAATTGGTTGGAAAGCCCTTGCTAAGAAAGTGATATTAATATTTGAGCAAACATTTGAAGAAAGTGAATTATTTTGCCATCTTGATATCTTGGGAAAGAGAGATCCAGGCAGAGGGAAGAGTTGGTGAAATAGTTCCAAGGAAGCATGACTAGAGTGCAGTCAACAAGGCAGAGAGTCCTTGGGGTTATGGAAATAAGGAAAGAGATGTAATGTGTGGCCAGATCATACAGACATTTTGGCTGAGGCAAAGAAAGTGAAGTGTTTGCCACATCTTTTGCATTTTCCTCCTGGACATACAGCTGGATTATACTTCCCAGTATCCAGGAGAGGACATGCAATTAATTCTTACCAGTGGAAAGGATACAGAAATGATTTTTGCCCCTTCTCTGGGTGATCCCTAATCCCTCCAGTGAAATACCATGCTTGCACGCTCGCTCTCTCTGTCTTTGTTGTCCAGCTGCAGGGAGGAGCTCTAGAAAAGACTCCAAGAGGGACTTAAGGAACAGCAGAATCACATAATGGAAGGAATCTGGATTCCTGAGTCATTCCTGGAGGAGACCCATCTAGAAGAGCCACCCAACCTGCATTGCATTGTGACATTGTGGAGCTATTAAGATTTTTTGTTTTAAACAGTAAACTAGCCTTACTTATTATGACTAATGCAAAAGCAGTTACAAGGTCTTTGACTTCTAATCTAAGCAAATTGGGGAGCCAGGAGGGCAGGGTTTTGAGCAGAAGAGTGATCTGACATTTTCAAGCTTTCACTGTGGCTGCTCTATTGGTATTAGACTAAGACACCAAGAGTAGAAAAAGGAAGACCTATAGGAGGGCATTGTAATAATGGTTGTAAGAAATTATGCTAGCTGGGACATGTATTAGTTAGCCAAAGGAATGCTGGTGCAAAATACCAGAAATTGGTTGGTTTTTATAAAGGGTATTTATTTGGGGTAGGAGCTTACAGATACCAGACCATAAACGTAAGTTACTTCCCTCACCAAAGTCTCTTTTCGCTTGTTGGAGCAAGATGGCTGCTGATGACTATACGGATTCAGGCTTCCTGAGTTCCTCCCTCCCAGGGTCTTGCTTCTTTCTGGGTTCAAGGTTTCTTTCTTCCCAGGACTTGCTTATTCCTGGGTTCAGGGTTCCTCTCTCCTTGGGACTGCTTCTCTTTCCTCTGTGAGCTTACCTCCTGGGGCTCCAGCTTAAGGCTTCAGCATCAAACTCCAACACCAAAACTCCGTCATCAAAAACCCTCAACTCTGTCCTTTGCTGTGCCTTTTATCTGTGAGTCCCTACCCTTTGGTGGGACTAATCACATGGCCCAATCAAAGTCCTAATCATTACTTAATCATGCCCAGGTACAGAGCAGATTACACACATAATCCACTATCTACTTTTGGAATTCATAACCATAGCAATATCTACTTTTGAAATTCATAATCATATCAAACTGCATCAACAGTGGATGGAGATGATGAGAAATTGTCAGCCTCTGAATAGATTTTGAAGGTCGAGCTGACAGAATTTCCTTTCGCGTTGAATATGTGGGTCAAATAAAATGAGGAGTCAAGATTGATGACACAGTTTTTCTCCTGAGCAACTGGGAGGTTGGAGTATCTATTAGTTGAGAAGGGGAAAGTCATGGGTGGAGAAGGTTTGGGGAAAGATAAGTTCAGAATTGGGTATGTTAATTTTCAGATGCTGATTAAGCAGTTACATGAGAGTTTAAAATTAATAAATGAATAAAAAATTTCACTTTAATTATATTATTTATTTTAGTAGCATAAGCCATTTTTTAAAAAGCCCTATGTGACAAACTATAACTATCAGAAACAGTGCCTGGATACATTGGATATTTTAAATAATCAAGTTTGATTCTTTAGAATGGTACCCAACTCTAATCTGCAGTTCTTCAGATACTATTTAAATTAGGATTTTATCATATTTAGTGCCATTACATATTTATATTATGAATTAATTGTATGCTTTATGAATTTTTATGACTTACATTTATGTCTTTATAGATTTATAAAAGCCATTAAACATCTTGTAATCATTTCTTCCTGATGTATTCTGCCAATATATTGTCTCCTTTTTTTCACAAAATCTGACTAAAAATCATAAATAAAAATGTTAATTCTTTGTCTTCTTCTTTCTCTGTCTCCCTTTCATAGAGAATAGAGCAATACTTCTCCAGCTTCATTTACTTATCTACTTTGGATCCATATAAAGCTATGTTTTCCATCAAATCATTTCAAGAGGTTTCCTATCCATCTTGCAAAATAATCTTCCTATCTTAATGTCATATCCCATGTACTTTAAGAGTTGGGAACCAATGGAAACACATCTGTAAAGTTACTATGGTTGGTTGATAGCTTCTATTTATGATCTGAGATTCTGAAGGGTAGTGAGTCTCACCAGCAGGTGGTATATTTGTTTCCTAGCTGCTAAAACAAACACCATACAAAAAATTGGCTTAAGCAACAGGAATTTATTGGCTCATGGTTTCAGATGCTAGAAGGCTTGCTTCCTCTTGAGGTTTTTATCTTCTAGCTGGCATGTAAGCTTTAGGGTTCCCTGGCTTTTATGTCACATGTCAATACACATGGTGGTGTCTTCTTTCTCTTCGGGGTCCTGTTGATTTCCAGAATCTAGCTTCTTCCCATGGCTTTTTCTGTGTCCAGCTTATAAGGACTTCAGCCATACTGGATTAGAGCCCACTCATCCAGTGTATTCAGTGTGGGGAGCATGAGTCAACTCCCCAGCAGGTGGCCATGCGGGACCATGAGAATCTGATCAGAATGTTCTAAAAACCATCAGTCCCAGAGCATGCCATCAGTTATCAGGAGAGTGGAATATGCATTAGTAGCATAGAAGTTTCAAAGAATTTTGGTAAACACTGTTCCTTTTGCCAGAATTATTTCTATTCTGACATCTTTGCTTCAGGTAGATTTTGCCTCAGGGCATTGCAAAGCTAACACTTGGCATCTTTCAAGTTGTTATATTTTATGTTTCTACCCATCTTTTCTGGTTCCCACTCTTGGTTCCTTCATGTGTTTGGGGATAGGAACAAGGTGGGAGGCAAAATGAAGTCTTGACTGATACTAAGCCTCGATAGTGAGAAGTGATTTTTTTTCTGCAAAGAGCCTATGTGTGGTGATCTTAGATGACCTTAATTACAAATTATTTTTTTATTTTAAAGAAGTTTTAGATTACACACATAAATGTTACATAAAAAATAAAAGGGATTCCCATATGCCTGCGCCCCCCCTCCCCCCCTCTTTCCCACATTAACAACATCTTTCATTAGTGTGGTAACTTTGTTACAATTGATGAACACGTATTGAAGTATTGCTGCTAACTGTGGAGTATAGTTTCCATTAGAATTTACACTCTGTCTCGCCCATTTTTAATGAGTGGTATGATACACTGAATTTGTACTTAATTTTAAAAGTTTAATTATAAGTATAACATGATCAGACTTCTGATATTAAAAAGAAAGAGCAAGATAGAGCATATACAATGATTTGGTAAAATAGTAATAATAAGTAATAGTAAGCAATCAGGAAGTTACTACTATGTCCTGGTAAGGGTAAAGGAGAAAGTTAAAACGATTGTAGTTGTAAGAAAGGATACAATGTGCGTTTACAATGAACACCAATATAAGTAGAAATGAAAGAACACCCAGAACTTTGTAAAGAGACACTTTCTTCCATTGCTGGTGGAATGTAAACTAGCCAAGTCTCCAGGTACAGAGTTTGGTAATATATACAAGAAAACACAAGAACAAAAAGAACACAGTATATGTATTTTTTACCAGCAATTCTACCTTTAGAGATAACTAAGGAGATATTCAGAAAAGTGTATACAATTATAGGCATAGTATTTTCATGTATTTTTGTTTTTGTGGGGACAAATTAAAATAGACTAGTACATTTATTAAACAGATGGAAAGGAGTCAACAAAAATGAATATGTAAATCTACATATTAGGGTATGGCAAAAACATTAGCATTCTATTGCTAAGTAATAAAAATAGATCTGGTTTAAAATCCAATTGGAGGGAAGCAGATGTGGCTCAAGTGATTGGGCTTCTGCCAACCATATGGGAAGACATGGGTTTGATCCCTGGGGCCTCCTGGTAGGAAAACAAAAAGCAAAACATGCCTGCATGGCAAGCTGAGTGCCCGTGTGGCCCTCCAAGGCCCGAGTGGCCAGCCGAGTGCCCACATGGCGAGCCAAGTGCCTGTGTGAGTGTCCACGTGGTGAGCTGAGTGCCTGCACCGTAAGCCAGTGCCTGTGCAAGTGAGTTATGCAACAAGATGATGATGCAACAAAAGAGAGATGAAGGGGAGAGTCAAGGTGATGTGCAACAGAGCCCAGGAACTGAGGTGCTGCAAGTGACAAGGAACCTCTCTCCATATCAGAGGTTGCCAGGATCAAATCCTGGTGAATCCTAGAGGAGAAAAATGAGAAGAGAAGATAAAAAGAAAAATAGATACAGGAGATCACACAGCAAATGGATACAGAAAAAACAGCAGGGTGGAGGAGAGGGGGAGGAGAAAAATAAAGCAAAAGATTAATATTATTTTTAAAAATCCAATTGGAGGTATCTGAAAGTCAATCTGAAAAAAATCTGATTATAGAGAATTTAAGATGAGATGGTTTATTACAGAACCTTTTCCAAGATTAAAAATAAAAATAACTGGCTTCCAGGAAATTTTCTACTGAGCTTAATGCTTAATTCAAATACTGATGTAAGAGAGTGGATGTGGCTCAAGCAGTTGAGTGCCTGTCCTCACATATGGGAGGTCCCGGTCAGTTCCTGGTGCCTCCTGAAAAATAACAACAAGCAAAAACGAACTAACTCAGGGAAACTGATGTGGCTCCATGGTTGAGTGCCAGCTTCCCATATATGAGGTCATGGGTTCAATCTCCAGACCCTGGTACCTGAAAAAAAAAGGAAGAAAGGAAAAAAAAAACTGATATTAGCCTATATTTTGGTAGAATTTATCAACCTCTTTCATTTACAAGGCTTAAATTTTTCCCTGATTCCTATTTAATTATATTTATCTGTTATTTGAAATCCTTTATAAACTAGGTGGGTATTAAATTTTAAAGAAATATATTGTTTAATAAAATAATTATTCTATTGGTTATTCTTTATGACCCAGACATATGAAAAGTTACTTTAATTAAATTCTACATTTGAATAAAATTTCTGTCATTATCACTTCTCAGTATATTGCTTTTCAAAGCAAACATTGTATAACAAATTCTTTAATTAGAGGTTTTCCAATTAAACTTTTTGATTTTTTTTAGTTCCCAGCATTTATTCATCTTTCAAAGAACAAATAGTCTTTTGCTCATTATAATATTATCAGAATTATGCTTTATGTAAGACTTTGCTAGATCCTTTTGACCAAGATGTTTCAATTTCACAGGTAAGAAAATAGTGTGCAAATCCAATCAAAATAGAAATACAAAATGTTTATGTCTAAAACAAGTAGAATCTATCTTTGAGCTATAGTTAAATACCATCCACTCTTCTCCCTTCTCCTACTAGTTCAAGAGCAAACATTTTTCTTGCATTAATGTCTTCCCCTGGTCTCCCTGCTCTCAATCTCTCTCCTTTTAATCTCTTCTCCACATCATCACTACAGATAGTTAATTATGTACCCACTACAAGTTGTTGATTAACTCACCTAGAATGCAAGATCCTCTACATTATGGCTCAGGCCCACTTTCCTGTCTTCATTTCCCTCTATGCTTTAAAACATACATTGTGCTAGCCAAAACTATTCAAAGTTTCTGAGAATACATATTTTCATGTTTTCGGCTTTTGTGCATGGGTCAGGAACATCTGTCCCAAACTTTCTCTACCTTCTCAAATTCTTATTAGATCTTTCTTGATGGGGAGGAAAAGTAGTCTGCAAAATCTATATGGCAGGGAAGCAGATGCAGCTCAAGTGATTGAGTTCCCACCTACCACAAGGGAGGTCTGTGGATTGGTTCCTGGAGCCTCCTAAAGAAGACAGGGAGCTGGCACAATGAGCAAGCATGGCAAACTGATACAACAAGATGATGCAACAAAGAGACACCAGAAGAAAAACATAATGAGAGTCACAATAAAAGCAGGAAGCAGAGGTTGCTGATGCCTCCTAAAGAAGACGATCAAGATAGTGAACTGGTGCCAAAAAGAGACACAAGAAGAAAAGCATAATGACAGACACAGCAACAACCAAAATGCAGGGAGTGGAGGTAGCTGAAGTGATTAGGCACCTACCACATTGGAGGTCCCAGGTTTGGTTCCCAGTGCTTCCTAAAGAAACAAGGAAGACAAACAGAAACAGCAACAAGGGGTTGGGGAGAAATAAATAAAATAAAATAAACCTTTAAAAAAATCTATTATGGCAATTCATTTATCTATTGGCTTTGCATTTTTCCCCATTCTCCTCCCCTTTGGGCTCAAATCTTCCGGAACAGCACACAGTTGATTGAAATGGGGAGCCTGTACAGCTGAAAGAAGACCATTCTGTAAAAAAAAAAAAGAATAAAACTTTTCTTGAGGACTCAGATCAAATATCACCATGTATAAAATCTTCACAAGTTCACTTCCTCATCCTGTAGTCCCATGCTCATTCCTCTTATTCTCCATGTATTTTTCCTTTCATTTATTTCAATACCACGATGGAGAGGTAATATTGTTTGTACTGGTCACAAATTCCATCCCTATTCTTAGGCATGAGGAGGATTCCTTCTGTGCATTTTAAAGCCCATTCAGACTAAAGTAGCAATTTTTAAAGTGTAATTTTTTTTTTGAGTTCCTGGAGGAAACAAAGACCAGTATTTTAAGTGGGGAACAGGAGATAGCATCATACTTGCCCCACCACTGTAGTGTGGTATTGGCCTCATTAAACTAACTTATGCTTAAAACACCACTCAGATTGTGTCTCCCAGCAAAATGCCACCTCATTAAAAAAAAAAAAAAGAACAGAACAGTTTAAATGTATCCGCTTCCTCATATTGGCCATGACCTCATGTGCTTGGGTTGTATCCAGGGTCACTGCCCTTCGGTAGTCCATTAATAATTGAGACCAGGCCTGAGAGTTTTCTGCACACACACACACACACACACACACACACACACACACACAGAAGCAAGAGTTTTACATTCATACGATTAAATTTTTGGGAATGGATTATTTCTAAGTCTGCAGGAAATATCTTATTTAGAATTTCAGTTGAAGCAAGAAGACACTAAATAAGAGATGATATTCCTGAGCCCTTTAATAAAGTGTTTTTAAAAATTAATTCTCTTCAACCACCTTGTGTATTAGTTTGAAATTAATACCATAACAAATTACCACAAACGTGGTGGCTTAAAACAACAGAAATGTACTCTTTTGCAGTTAGGGAAGCTAGAAATCCAAAATCAAGGTGTCTGCAGGGCTGATGGAAGGTGTCTGAAGGCGCTGATGGATAAATCATCTCTCCTAGCTTCTGGCGGTCCTGGGCAATCCTTGGTGCTCCTTGTCTTGGACGCATCCCTCCAATCTCTGCCTTTGTCATCACATGAGCTTCTTTTCTGCATATCTTCTGCATCTCTATATCAAAATCTCCCTTGTTTTTCTCTTAGAAGGAATCCATCATTGAATTTAGGACTGACCCTAATCCAGTGTGATCTCATCTTACCTTGATTACATCTGCAAAGACTCTATGTCTAAACAAGGTCACATTCACAGGTGCAGGAGTTCAGACATGAATAAACCCATCTTGGAGACACAATTCAACCCACTATACTCTGTTACATAATAGTACCTTACTACTGAATAAAACTTCTTCATTACTTATCTTTATCACTTATCCTCTTGAATCAGGCATTAACGTTACTTTTCCCAAGGTCAGAGGTCTTGGCATTATCCTTTCTTCATTAATTACATTTATTTTCTGCTCTCATTTGCCTACTCTTCTGCTGAAAGACACTTAAACACTGTCAAGATACTACTTTGCTTTTGTTCTTTCCTTTTCCTTGTCATAAAAAAATCAGCTAAGACAAGCACAATAATTTTTATCTTAAATAATGTTTTATTTCAGCTTGTGTCCTTTTAAAATCTCCACTTCATACCACGTGATATTCAAGTTTGGCTGCTATCTAGATAGGAAATGAGACTGTATCTTTTTCTTCTTATGTCATGGGCTTCCAGGCCAATTATGAGTTATTTCTTGGTTTATAAGCTCTAGGCCATCAAATTCTCTATTTGGCTCCTCTGACCTAACAGACACTCTTCACCAAATTGATCCAGTCTGGACTCTTCTCTGACTGCCCCTGATCTCAAGGGACTCCTTTTCCCATTATCTCTTTGGAACTCAAGCCCTTTCTCTGAACAAATGAATCACATTTATCTAAACCTTACCTTTCAACTCAATTTTTTTTCTTCTTTTGCTCATGTTTGGGGCCTCTGGAAATCTGAGCCTGAGGAAAAGAAAAGCAAATACTCTGAACTTTTCTTCCTAAGAATGCCTTAGTTATTACCCTTTCTGCGTCTTTGCAGCAGACAAAAAGCCTCCATATCCATTTCACATAGATCCTTCCCCCCAGAGCTCTTTTATTCCAAAGTGAAGTGAAGAATTTATAGTCATATGGTGAATTCAAACACAGTAATTCATTTTTTAACTTTATTTTTAAATAAGTTTTAGATTACATAAAAGTTACATAAAAAATATAAGGGATTCCCATATACCCCACCCCCTCCCCCTCTCACATTTTCCCCTATTAACATCTTACATGAGTGTGGTACAGTTGTTGTAATTAATGAAAAAATATTGAAACATTGCTACTAACCATGGTCTGTAGTTTAACTTTTGGTTTACACATTGCACCATAAAATTTTATAGCTTTTGACAAAATGTATAATGGTCTATAGCTGTCATTTCCAAATCATGAAGAACAATCCAATGTCCTAAACATGCTCTATATTCCACCGATTCTTCCCACCCCTCCCCTCAGAACCTCTGGTGACCACTATCTTCATATTAATGTTAAAAGTTCATCCACTTCTACAATAATAATATCAACTCTGGTTCATACTTGCATTCCCTGCTTATGTTTGTTCATTCCTCAATCTAGAAGATTTGGGGATGGTGATGCCCACTACTTCAGATTGAGAAGGGGCTTAGATCTTATGGGGGCAGATGGGAGAAACTGTCTTGTTTGAAATTATAGATACTTTTTGCTTTGGGGGATGAGGGTTGTCCATCATCATCATTGAGTTAGTTGTCCTGGGTGAGTCCAATGGACTGGAGACTAGGTGTTGCTTACAGCTCTGCTGAGATTCAGGGCTCAATTGGCATATGAACAGAGCAAAAGATTAAGAATCTGAGACATATATTTAATGAGTATTGTGCTGGTTATAGGTTCAAATAAAAGGAGTAGAAAAATAATCTGTAGAGAAATTATAAATAAACCTAACTCTGCTACAGTGGAGAAATATGTTATCATATATGCCAAAGTAAGGCCCACCAACGGGGTGCTGATTTCATGGGGTTGTGTGCCCTGCCTATAGTGTCCAGAAGTCTCTAGAGCCCTCAGGAGCACTTCTGCTTGAGGCTTTGTTTACTGTGGCAGTCAGTGAGAACCATCTGAGAAGTGCACAAGGGTACCTCTGGCATGACCTTCCGACTCACTTTGAAATCTCTTAGCCATAAAAACTCTTTTTTATTTAATATTTTCCTCTTACGGTCAAGGTCTTTTTCCAAAGGCATTGCTTGTTGGCTCCTGGTGATAACCCCTCTGTGTCAGGGAAACTCCTCCCCAGGAGCCGTATCCCATGCCAGGGGTGGGCTGAGGAAGGTAGCAAGTTTATTTGCTGAGTTTGACTTAGAGAGAGGCCACATTTGAGCAACATGGAGATTTTCAGGAGATAACTCTTAGGCAATAGATTTCGTTAGGTTTAGCTTCAATTGTACAAGAATAAGGTTCATAAGTACAAGCATTAATATGGAGGTTTTGGCTCATTGGTCTGTCTTCTTTCATTAGGCACTGCCAATGTACTCTAGAGATTCTTGCCACTCTATTAGAGAATGTAGCAGGATTCCCCAGGGTGGGAATTTAATATTTTGTGGTTATTGTTTGGGTCTCCACCCACTGAGATAACACCCAATGCCACATGAACACATTCACAGTCCATAGAGGCATGGCCCAGGTGCACCCTTCCCCACACATGCCCCACCACCGCCACCTTGCACCAGTGACCTCCCCTGCCATAACTGCCAAAAGAACATTCCCACAATTGTATTCTCAATCACAGACCTCAGCCTCCCCAGAGTTCACCTGCTCCTTCCTCCAGCCCTCTCCCCAGCTCTATAGGTAGTCAAAATCACCCCCAACTGTGCTCACACACTCCAGCATTGTAACCCCATTCATATCGCTCTACCATCTTTACCCTATCCACGGCCAAACCTCCCCCGCTACCTCATCATAGATTCTACCCAGATTGAGCATCAGTACCCCAATCTCTACTCGTTTTCTATCTCCTGGTAACCTATCTTCCAGATTCTACCTCTGTCAATCTGCTCAGTATCCTCAGTTCATATCAGTGAGGTCATGCAATATTTGTCCTTTAGTGCCTGGCTTACTTTACTCAACTTAAGGTCTTCGAGATTCATCCATGTTGTCACATGTGTCAATACTTCATTCCTTCTTATAGCTGAATAATATCCCATTGTATGTATATACCACATTTTGTTTATCCATTCTTCCATTGATGGACACTTGGGTAGCTTCCAAGTTTTGGCAATTTGTAAATAATGCCTTGATGAACATTGGTGTGCGAATATCTGTTCATATCCCTGCTTTCAGTTCTTCTGGATATACTCCTGAGGAACCACCAAACCAGAAATTTCATTTACTATTTTGGCAAGGCTTATATTTCTAATCAATATTATTAATTATATTAGGAACAATGGCTAGCATTGATTGTTTTAAATTTTTTTATTTTTATAAGATTTATTTCTCTCCTCCCCCCCCCTCCATTGTCTGTTCTGTGTCCATTTGCTGCGTGTTCTTTTTGCCCGCTTCTGTTGTTGTCAGCAGCATGGGAATCTGTGTTTCTTTTTGTTGCGTCATCTTGCTGCGTCAGTTCTCCAGGAGTGCGGTGCCATTCCTGGGCAGGCTGCACTTTCTTTCGTGCTGGGCGGCTCTCCTTACGGCGTGCACTCCTTGCGTGTGGGGCTCCCCTACGTGGGGGACACCCCTGCGTGGCATGGCATTCCTTGGGCACATCAGCACTGCACATGGGCCAGCTCCACACGGGTCAAGGAGGCCCAGGGTTTGAACCGCGGACCTCCCATGTGGTAGACCGACGCCCTAACCACTGGGCCAAGTCTGCTTCCCTGATTGTTTTTTATATGCCTGCTCCTGACTTATGGAGTTTATGTACATGTAATATAAGAATTTTATGTTTATCAAATAGCAATAACCCTTTCATTTTGGTCAATACTGTGTTTTATAAACTATGCTGCAGTCAGTCAATGAAACATGTTTAGGAACATGTACTTAGATCAAGGTTCGATTCTGTGAATGACTTTGAATGTTACTATACATTGTTTTATCCAACAAATATCTTTGAAAAAACTTATACCATCTAGTTATTTATTTAAAAAGTTTTCATTTAGTGGATACATTTCAGAAGCTCAGTTATATTGTTAATCATAAGGAAGATAATACCTAACTCATAGAGTTATTGCAAGGGGTAAAAGAGGTCATATGTACAAAAAACTTACATCTACTCCACCCCCTTTAGTTATCAGATTGCTAAATGCCTGCTTCCAGGATGAGTAGCACATTCTTTATACATCAGAACATACATATTTTTAGCATTAAACTGGCTTGGAAAGAACTTACATAAATTCATTAAACATGTGAAATTATAATTTGGATATATATTCAATCAAGTTTAAAGCAACTCCTAAATGTTTACTTTTTAAAATTTTATTTTATTTTATTTTTAAAGATTTATTTATTTAATTAATTCCCCCCTCTCCCCTGGTTGTCTGTTCTTGGTGTCTATTTGCTGCATCTTGTTTCTTTGTCGGCTTCTGTTGTCGTCAGCGGCACGGGAAGTGTGGGCGGCGCCATTCCTGGGCAGGCTGCACTTTCTTTTCACGCTGGGCGGCTTTCCTCACGGGCGCACTCCTTGCGTGTGGGGCTCCCGCACGCGGGGGACACCCTTGTGTGGCTCGGCACTCCTTGCGCGCATCAGCGCTGCGCATGGCCAGCTCCACACCGGTCAAGGAGGCCCGGGGTTTGAACCGCGGACCTCCCATACGGTAGACGGACGCCCTAACCACTGGGCCAAAGTCCGTTTTCCCTTAAAATTTTATTTTTGATACTGGGTGAAAATCATTGTTTCATCCAGGAAATAAGTAGTTAACTATGAGTCTGATTCTCTCCCTTCATCTAAAACTTGAAATGCAAAGTCACTTAAGACGTTCTGGGTTCGGTTCCTGGTGCCTCTTAAAGAAAACCAGCAGGACAGCACTAATCCCTCAAGTACAAGGGCAGTGCCTATATGGCCCATATGCCAGACCCTTGATATTGATTACTGTACTTATGAACCTTTTCTTCTGAAATTGAAACTTAGTCTAGTATTAAATACTGCCTGAGTTACCTCCTGAAAGCTTCCTTGTTGCTCAGATGTGGCCTCTCTCTAAACCAACTCAGCATATAAATGCACTTCCTACCCCCGCATAGGCCTCCCTGACACAGAGGGATTATTACCAAGTGCCAGCTAGCATTGCATCTGGAAAAAGACCTTGACCAAAAGGGGGAAATGGTAAATACAAATGAGTTTTTAAGGTTAAGAGATTTCAAAGTGAGTCGGTAGGTCCAGAGGTTGTGCTTACGCAAGCCTCAGCAGGATCTCATTGACTACCACAGTAAACTGTGCCACAAATAGTCAGGCTCCTGAGGGCTCTAGAGACATCCAAAAACTATAAGCAGGGCACACAGCTCAGGAATTTGGCACCCTGTCAATAGGCCTTACTTTGGAATTTATGCTTCCCTATGTAACATAGATTCATTTGTAGATTCTCTACACATGGCTCTTCTGACCCTTTTATTTGAACCTGTAATTAGCACTATACTTGTTAAATATATGTCTTAGAAAAATCTTTGGCCTGTTCATGTACCAGTTGAGCCCTGAATCTCAGCAGAGTTCAACACCTACTCTCCAGTTCATTGGACTCACCCAGGACAACTAACAAGGAGATGATAATGGACAATGCCCATCCCAAGGAATTGAGAGTGTCTGCAACTGCAAGCAAGATAGTTCCATCCATCTTCCCCAGGGATCTAAGCCCCCTCTCAACTAGAAGCAGAATGGGCATCACCATCCCCAAATCCTCAAGATTGGGGAATGAACAGTGGATTAAAGTAGACTAATTATTATTTTGCTATAGAATTATGATAATTTTAGCAATGGAAGATCTCCAATCATTGATATAAAGGTGTGACCACCAGAGATTCTGCGGGATGAGAGAGAGGGAAGAATAGGTAATATGGGGGCATTTTCAGGACATTGGAGTTGTCCTGCATGACATTGCAGTGATGGTACAGGACATTGTATATTTTGTCATAACCTACAAAATTGTGTGGGACATAGTGTAAACTATAATGTAAACTGTAGTCCATGGTTAGTAGCAGTGCTTCAATATATGTTCATCAATTGTAACAAATGTACCATACTAAGGAAAGATGTTAATGTGGAAAAGTGTGGGAGTGTGGGAGAGTGAGGGAATGGGGCATATGGGAATACCTTATATTTTTTATGTAACTTTTATGAAATCTAAAGCTCCTTTAAAAATAAAAAAATTAATTGAAAAAAAAGGAAGACAAGCAAAAACAACAAGCAGACAGATGAGGGAGACATCTCAGGGGGAGAAAAAAACAACAAAAAAGTGAGTTCCACAAAACTTTAAAGGAATAGATCATTTCAGACATTTAAAATATCCAGACAGTAGGAAGCCAGATAATACTCTCCTCTACTTCATAATGATAATAAAAATTGGATAATACAGTATCAAATTAGATAATACAGTAAAATTAAAGTAAATTACAGGTCAATCCACCTATGAACATAGATGCAAAATTCCTAAGTAAATATTGGCAAACAATCCAGGTTTCAAAAACATTATAAATTGATCACATCAAAATTGATGTTGTTTTACATTAGCAAATCTGTTAATTCACTGGTTTAATGGATTAAGGGAGAAAAGAAATATAGAGGCTTTCTCAACAGATGTATATAAATCATTTGATAAGATTCAAAACCTGGTCATGATAAGTAAAATTCATCAGGATGTCCTGTAGTTTACCAGTTTTCTATTCCATACAATGCACCACAAATTGTTTTGTACAGAAAATACACTCCAAAGTTATTTTCTGAATTGAATTGGAATTATTATTTCTTAGTCCCTAAACCTTCCATGGGACCTTTACAGTGAGTCTCCTTCACTCACTAGTCTACTCTTTCAAGGTAATAAGCAAGCAGGACCCTTTCTCTGACTCCCCTTACACTATCCAGGAGCGTCCCTTTAAGGTGCATAGTTCCGTGGTGTTTTTATGTATGTTAGAGACTCTATCATTAGAATCATTACTGATTTGTATATTGAATTTTCGAAAAATTGATTTTCCATAGCCCTAATTAAGAAGCCTTTTTCATAAGATGACCTGTGATATTCAAAAGCAGTAATAATAAAGGCATTTTGTAATCTTAGTTACTGAATAGATAGCAAAGTAATTTTGTTCCATTCTTTTCCACCTGCTGTTTGCCTTCACTCTTTTTCTACTAACATTCAAACAAAGAGATTAATGTATTGACTGGCATTATTGAACATCTACCGTGTAAGGCACTGCGAGGGTTAAAAGATATACAAGAAATGTTCTCTATCATCAAGCTATTTACTATCTCATGAGAGTTAAACACACCAATAGCCTTAACACAAACATTGTGTGAAAGTGTGATAGGTGCTGTAAAATTTCACAACTGTCAGATTGTCTGGGAAAGAGAAATCACTTTCACCTAAGGAGATCAAAGAAAATATTGTTGAGATGACTTTTGGACTGAGTGGTGATGGTGAGCGGGATTTGAATAAGTAGAGAAAGTGGAGAGGGCATTATCTCCAGGCAGAAGGACTGGCATGAACAATAGTATTGTTTTGTAAAAGTGAAGTTTAACTGTTTGAGTTGAGCAACAATTTTGAGTTTTTTTCCTCTCCATCAAGTATGAAAGTGTCTACTTTACTTGACAGGTGATATCACGTGAAGATGTGTGACCTGATCAAAGCAGCGCTTTAGTAAATTAATGCGAGAATGTTGTACAAGGTAATTTAAGGAAAGACTAAGAAGCCATTATACTTCAGGAGAGTGTCTATAGGAGAATGAAATAAACAATTAGAGTAAAAGAGAAAACTGCTGCAGAGAAAGAACCCATAACATTTCACACCCTATTTTGATACAAGTGATGTAGAGACTGAAGAGAAGAGTATAACCAAAGGTCTATCTATCTAACAAAGTCACTAGGGGGGACAAAAAAAAACAAAAACTTCTTTCAAACTAAATACAAAAACCCATCCAAATTTTTACCCTGACATTAACTTTAGCAGCAAACCTGTCTTTCCCTTTCCTTCTACTTTTCAGATTTTTTGCAAAATCATTGTCTTCATTTGCTATTTCCTTTATTTCACTTCTATACAGTTTGAACTCTGTTTTCTATTTAGATCACTCCACCAAAATCTTTTGGGAAAAGGCCTTTGATGATGTCTTTGTAGCATATATGAAATTCAATAGCTCTTCCTTATCTCACTTGACCTCCCTGAACTATTTCACAGTGTAAATTAATTCAACTGTTTGAACCATCTCCCATCTTGATTTCTGTGATGCCTCTATCTCTTTGTTTCTTTTCCTATATCTCTGGCTCTTCAAAGAACATTGCTTCCTTAACCTGCCTCATATTTATTGGTGCTTCCCAGCATTCTGTTTTCAGCCATTATATCCCATTGTTCTACACATAAGCATTCTCATGATTTCAAACATCACTTCTAAAATTTTTAAGCAAGTATTTATTGAGCAAGTACCTTTTCCAGGCCTTGTGCTAATGAACCCCAAATCTCTAGCTCAGTTCTTTCCCTTAAATTGCAGATCCCAGATACTCATCTGTCTACTTGAGTTAATCTCTCAATTGTCTCCCAGGCCCCACAAAGATAACATTCTTCATGTTAACTGTTGACAGACCTGCTCTAACTTTATTCTCAGTAAACAGCAATATCATTCATTCAGTTGACCCAATTAGAATCTTATGAACCATATTTGACTATGCAGTTCAGTGGATGATGGCTTGGACAGATGTAAATGACCAGAGACAAGATGCCTCCCTTCCATGACATAGAAATAAATATATTCTCCTGCAGAGAAAGAGGAGTGGAAAGATGGAAAATCTTAAATAGGTAGCATTTAAATGAGAAACAACTCAATTTTCCTAGAATTGACTAAACAGGTATATTAGAGATTAAAAATTGAGATTAAAATGATTTATAGAAAAAACAATGTTAAATTTTTGCCTACCTTGAGTATATGCATTAAAACGTATTACTTAAATTTATTTAATCACCATATCCTAAACAGTTTTCAGAGGATTCCCATAACAAAGTCTAAGACTCAATATAAATGATTCATATTTACCTCTCCATCGCCACCCTGGCTACAACCATTCTTGCATCCCACCCTGGAATAGCCATATTTTCTCTGATAGCTAAGTATCTATGTTTTTTCTTATATTTTCCTAGAATATTCCTTAGCCATTATTTAAGCACATTAATTCATTTATTGTTATACATGTACAGAATAGCTAACCATGTGATTAGCATTGTCCTGGCACTGGAGTCCCAAAGATGAAAAAAGCAAAACTCTCTGCTCACAAAGACATTATTACATATTATAGGAGGCAGACACAGAGATAAGTGTATTGATCCTGGGGTACTGATAAAAATATATCACAGGTAATGTCCTTGGCATTGTGGGGAAAATCTTAGAAGGTATCTAAGGAAGAGGTGAATATATGAAAGCAGTCCATGATATTTTCCCAAGTTTTAATAGTGAGGAAGTGCTTTCCTATGTTCATCAGTATCTGAAGAGATCTCTGTAGTTGACCCTGATTCTGTCCCCTGGGGGACAAGTCTGTGATATTATAAATCATTATGAAAGTTTAAAGTGAAGCTTTGGAAAAGTAGAATCGTTTGGCTCCCCTCTCTCCCACCAGGAACACTGCTAAATCAGGAAACTTAATTGGGACCAGGGACATCAATTTTGAAAAACAGTTCTAGAGTTATTGTGATATACCCTCAAGAATGAGTACAGTGTTAATCTCCACTGGATAGTACAAAAATCAAGAGCTCTTTTGATGATTTACATTTTGTTCAGGACATAGTTTAGGTATCATCCTTCCAGGTTTTCATCAAGGGTCATGTAGCAGTTTGTCATTATTTATGAATTTCAAAAATAGGTATTAGATTATGTTTGTAAACTGGTTTGTTCCTCTGGGCATATTAGATTATATTGGATTCAGAGCTTCACTTTTACTTGATTAAATAACGATTAAGTCTTTGATTGGGCCACATCAGTAAGATGTTGAGTCCCCATCCCCTTGATGAGGGGACTCACAGAGAAACCACACTACAGAGAAGGGAGGTTGGAGTTTTGATCCTGGAGCCTGCAAGTAAACACACAGAGAAGCAGATGCATGAAGAAAGAGAGAAGGTTCAATTAGACATAGTAGAGGTCCCAGGAAGAGAGATGAGTCATTTGCCTGATGGTCTACAGCTGACCTTATGGAGAGAGCAGAGCAGCTGAGCCCAGAGAGAAATGAGCCCTGGGAAGAGAGGAACCCAAGAAGCTTGAACCGTGGCAGACATCGGCATTCATTTTGCTCCAACACGTGGCAGAAGACTTTAGTGAGGGAAGTAACTTATGCATTATATCCTGGTAACTGCAAGCTTCTACCCCAAATAAATACCCTTTATAAAAGCCAACAGATTTCCAGTATTTTGCATCAGCACAACTTTTGCTGACTAATACAGGTCACCTTAAATTTAGGTTAGGCATCCTCATCAATCTGTTAAACTCTATAAAAATATACTAAATTGTATTTATCTGTCTTCCCTACCAGGCCTGAAGGTAGGGACTGTGCTGAATAGGTGAAAAGATATATAGAATTGGAGTGGGAAGTTAAAGTCACCTGTCAAACTTGGAACAGACTCTGTGAAGATATTGAATAGTCAACAATCTAGTAAAAGTAATAAGTGACTTGTAGAGTTGCACTGAGGCTTAGGTGATATTGCATAACTGGGGACTGAAGCAGAGAATACAGTTAATGGCATAACCTAAGGAATAAGATTAGTTAGAAGAGAATGCTAAATATTTAAGGAGGTAAGGAATTCATAGACCTTATCAAGGATGGTATGGAATTAAGCAACCATTTGAACTATGATGAGTAAGACAACAATGAGTGAATGGATTGAGAAATACGGTATAGGGATCAAGGATAAAAACAGGGCCAAAAGTTAAAAAAAGGTAAAAGGTAAAAATGTAAATTTTTCTAAATCTTTGCTTCTCTAGTGGCCCATATGAAAGTCTTATCATTAGAGTCTCTGTAATTCCCAGACTTTTAGATTTCATAGAACAATAAAATTTCAAATTTTACTGACATAAATTTGCCAGTTAAAATTTTTTAAAAATATATTGTTTCCAATTAATGGTCTTAAAGAGAACTGCCATATGCTATCACTATAGTTTTTATATAAAAAGCATTTCAATATAGAAAAAGCAGGAAGGGTAAAATCTCCGAATAAAAAAGTCTTTCCCAAGAAAGCACCTTTCCCAGAAGGAACTGTAATCTTTAATGTCTGAGGTTAAATTCATATACCTAAAGAGTATATTTCTTAGCCATGTGTTTTGTTTTGTTTTTTTAATCAGGAAGCAGATTTCGATATGTTTTCTTTGATAAATGTTGATTTTTGTATTGTTGATTGATGGAAGATCCATAATCTTTGGAAATTGGACTATCAGATGATGTTATTTAAATTCCATTATGAATATTGAGCTACTAATACTAATAATTTTCCTGAACCAAAGGACATTTTACTCACAAAAATAAATTATCTGTTGCTATATAACAAATTGCTCTCAAAATTAGCAGCTTAAAATAATTAAACATTTCTCTTCTTCATTTTTTTTTCATTAAGGGGAACTTGACTATGTCATTTAACTAATCTGCATTTATCTGTATGTATTTCTGAACACCAGAGGAACAACTGAGTTAAGAGTTGGAATTAGATCAGATAGAAGTGCCTAAAAAAGAACTTTTTAGGAATGATGTTTACATAACTTGTTGAGCTACCTTTTTCTATTCTTTCATTTTTGTGAATTTGAAATAAAATTAAGAAAAATGAATATTACAATTTCTGTAGGTAAACAGTCTGACCAAAGTTTAGATATTAATAGATCCTCTGGCTCAAGGACTCCATGAGGTTGCAATTAAGCTGTTGGCTGAGGCTGTGATATTATCTGAAGGTTTGACAGTGGTAGATAGGGGAGGTATTTGCTTCCAAGCTAATCTCACATGAGCTGCTTCCAGTTTACTCACATGGTTGCAGATCAGTCTCAGTTCCTCATGATGTGTGCCATTCCGTAGGCTGCCTGAATGTCTTCACAACATGACAGCAGGTGATCTGAGAGACAGCTGAACAGTGAGAGAGAACACCCAAGATGGAAGGCTGCAGCCCTTTTACAACCTGCTATCAGAAATAACATCCCATTATTGTTGCCATATTCTTTTCATTAGTAGCAAGTCAGTAAGTCCAGCTCATATTCAAGGGGGTGGGATTATAGAAGGGCATGAAAACGATTTTAGAAGCTGCCCATCACTCTCTAAATGCCAAAGACAGAATTTTCTTGAGAAATTTAAATTTCTATATTGTAGGGTTTGGAAAATTCTTAACTTGAAAGATTTCAAAACCATTCTGATTATTTGGCTACCTACACCATAGAAAAATCTCTGGCTCTTTTAAGCAATATTTGAGAGTATAATAGTGGTTACTATTAGGGCAGTTATTCTTGAAATCTATTTATGAATATTACTTTGAGACAAAGACCCTGTTTGTTGAAGAGAAATCTGTGTTGATGTTTTGCTAGCCTATCCAAAAATTGCTCTTTCATATTTCTTTCTCTTTCTCTTTTTGTAGGACACATGGGAAAATATCTAGATCTATTGTCTAATTCATTAAATTTCCCTTAAGCTGTGCTTTAATCTGTTGCTGAAACATTCATTGATTTTTAAAATTTTAATTTTGGTGACCATAGTGTTCATTTCCATAAGAGTTTTGTTTCTTTTTCATATCTTCCCATTATTTTTACAACATCCAGATTTTTTTAAATTATGGTTTCTATTTTTCCTGTTGTTTCTTTAACCATTTTAAGCATAGCGTAGTTTTAAGATAGTCTGTGTCAGATGGTTTCATTGCCTTCAGTTTTTGGAAATATAATATCTCCTATTGTTTTATCTTCCATAACAGCTTCTCATGGAAGACTGTTTACTCATGGGGTTTGTAATTTTTTATTTAGAACTTCTCTTCAATAAGGATTTTTCTCTCTGTTAAAATACTGTGCTTCCTAGTTGCTAAAATGATGCCATGTATCCTTCAATTTGCTTAGGGCTAGCTTTAATTTTTAGGTTTGGCTATTCCACTGCTGTGCTGGAAGACAGCATAGTATTTTGCAGGCGTTTGTTTCAATTTTTAAAGGACACTTTTGTTTTTTCCACTTAGATCCTCAGACTAAATAAAATAACTTTGTTATTTCCTTAGACGAACGGGTGGAATTATTTTATCCTTCCCCTTTACCACTGAGGAGTTACCGCTTCCATGTTCTGAGCATTCTACAGGGGTTGTAAGTCCAACATCTGAACAACACATATGTCCAAAGCCATGTTCATATCCTTGTATGGGCATTTAGCCTGCAGTCCCTAAAAATGAGGCTATAGCTGACTCTGATAATCCCCTAAACAGCTAAGAGTCTTGTTGCTGACACCAAGGAATTTCTGTTCCGTTACCTTAAGCTCAGTTTATCTATGAAATTTTATTTTTTTAAAATTTGTTTGGCTTACATGTTATTTATTGTTTACTTTTGTAGCTGAAGGGGCTTTTTGTTAGTACAGTCTGAAAAATAGTGGAAACCGAGTGGGAAAAAAGTAGTATAATTTGCTGTTCAGTTTCTTTATTTACATATTTATTAACTTTTTTTTAGGGTTTTGACACTTAGTTGGACAAATGAGTTTATAAATTTAATCAACATAAGTAATTGACCTAAAAACTTCTGTAGAAAGACAAATTTTAAAACTTCTTTGTAGGCTGACACTATAAAAGTGATTTTCCCAGAATGGTATACTAAATGTAAACGAATCCAACATCATCTTAATTGGCAGAGGATCAATAAGCTAGAATTGTGTGCCCTTCTCCCACAGCAAGTTTACTCTAAGGGTTATTATAATAAAAACTCCACAAGGGAGAGAACTTTATCATTTACTCTTGTTAGAAGAGAATAGCTCAACCTAGTTAGGAGACCAACCACAATACAATGAAAAGTTACACTACGTAGTTCAGATGATTATTAGTAACAGATATGCCAGTGTGAATACCTTGTATATCCTAGAACTCTTACAAAATCCTCCTTTGGAGCCTGCATTTTCAATTAGAAGTTTAGTTAATGTGGTAGAATGAGGACTTGTGGGAGGTATAATGTGGCGTGGCATTCCACTACTATGAAAACAAGTGTAGTCTAGATAGGAGAAAACCAATGTCTTACATGTTAGTGAAAAAACCCACCACACGTGAGTGTAATACTTTCAATTTTAAAATGTCGGCACTACAATATATAAAATAGCTCTTATAAATGCACATAGTGTATAGTATGTTCTGTAGCTGCCAGGTTTACTTTTTGTACTTTTAATTTTTTTGGAAGCTGTAAATTATACTGTAGTTAATATTTGCTTCTTCACCCTTGAAAAAAACCCACATTCTACTATGGTAATGTATGGTCAGACTTAGCACCAATGGTTAAATACTTGGATCAACTCATAATCAATTTCATTGCAAAAGTACACATTTGTTTATCAATTCTAGTAACTTAAGAGTTGCCTGACAAGTCATTAACATACAGACATTTTCATCTGGAGAAGCAAGAAGTATCATGTCCCTGATGTCTTTGCACGGTCACCTTTTGCATTCACCCTGAGTGGAACATGGAATGACTTAATTACAAATGGAGCATATTATAAACAACCTATTATACTTAAAAAGTCTCAGATTAAACCAAAGTATTTTACAGAATTTGCTATAAAACAACATAACCACTGCCTTCACTTAAGCGTTCCCTCCTAGTATTCGGTGAGCCAGCTGGAGGTCTTTGGGCATGATGGTGACTATCTTAGAGTGGACGGTACACAGCTAAGTATCTTCTAATACATCCACCAGTTATACTTTACTGGCCTCCTGAAGCGTACCAATGACCATGCCCGGAAATCTTAAGTCAGTTTTGAACTCCTTGGCCATCTCCCTTTCTAACCTCTAGAAAGGCACATTCTGGATCAGAAGCTTGGTGGATTTCTCCATGAATCTTTTGAAGCATATTGTTTCCTATCCTGTAACCATGAGGCCCTTCCACCTTGATGGAAGAGAAGGTGCTTTCCAGGCAGACTTAGGAGCTGTTTGCTGGGAGAGAGAGGCTGAGCAGCGAGAAGAATGAGGGAAAAGAGAGGCTTTCCCACCCATGGATTTATTAGGAGTCTGGTTGGTCTCAGCTATTTTCTTAGAGTCACACACTTCTTCTGCTGCCCAGAGGAGAGCTGCAGTGGCCAAGCAAAGCAAAGATGTTCCTTTGATGATGGACATATCACTCTACATTCCATTCTCTGTTAACACTTGTTTACACTCCCTATTCTTGCTTTGTCTTCTTTTGTTTTGTCTCCATGCTTAGATAACTCATAATTTCAAATGTTGCCCTCAATGAAATCTATGTTATCATTTAGCTCTTCATTTCTTCTAAACCACCAATCAGTTTCTAATTGGTGTCTTGGCACCTACTGTGCCATTTCTCTTTTACTCTATAATTGAAAATTGTATATATAAAACACTTATAGGGTGTGAAGGCATAAATACTTTCAGCTGAAAGAAATGCAATTAATGCTTCATTGCTATGTGCTATTCTATAGAATAGTGGCCTAGCTTGGTGTAAAGAGAAGAAAATATTCACAACAGAGCCCTAGGATATAAAAGTCCTTTCGTGTGCTTCATTACTAGGTCATTACTTGCCATTCTCTACAAAATAAACAGGAAGAATTGTTTCCAGGTTCTAAAGTTCAAGAGTTTTTGTACAAAATTAGTAAAATGGAAACTAAAATACTAAAAAATAAAGGACTGTAACCGAGAAACAAAACTTGGAGATGAATATTTTCAAAGTAACAGAGATTGGATTGCCATTTCTAAAAGCTGAAATTATTTTTAAATATTTCCATTCGAAAACGCTACAGGAAGCTTCTGCGACTCTACAATTTATGTAACCAAAAGGTGGCAGTGTTCCACTTAGTTTCCTTTGGAAACTTATTTTTCTACAAGCATAATTTTCAGATGTATTCTGTCTCTAATTTACTTTTAAAATAAATATTAAGCAACATTACTATTATCAAATGCACCAAAGGCTAAGTATGATTAAGAAGGAAATTTGTTTTGACAATAGGAACATATAGGGGTATATTATATAGAATGTTTTAAATGAGTAGCAGAAAAATGAGTCATTTTCAAAATCAGTGTAGGGATGTTTCACATCGAGGATATTTTATTTGCTGTTAGATTATGTCTTTGGTGTTTTACTCTGCCTTGAATATTTATTGATCTAGTTTATAACACTATGCAAGCAGTGACATATTTTCAGTTATAACTAGTTAATGAGGGAAACAATATGGCTTTTATGTTCTTGGCGGACAATTTATTTTCATCATGCTTAAAAGTTTTCTTTAAGAAGCAAATAAGCCTTTATGGCCATTGGCGAGTAAAATGAAAATAGATGCAAATATATTCTTATGCTATTAGTGTTACAATGAAAACAACTAAGATAAATAATTGTAAAAGATTTCAATCCCAAATCCTAAATCTGTTCCAAAATCTTAAATGAAAGCTTACTTGAGGCAAAATTCTCTTTTACAAGTATATACTGGCAAGAACTGACTGAACAGTCAATTATTATAAACAAAATCCAGGTTTCTTAATTAAAATACAAAATATTGGCTCTCCTACTTAGCCTGAAATAAGTTATGTCTTAAGGAGACTGCAATTATGGTGGCGCCTTCTAATGCCACTGATGGTCAGAGCCTGTCAGTGTTTGTATAAAAACCCATTTTTTTAGGACTTTGCAACAGTGCTGTGGATTGTTACTTTCTTAGCTAAAGCTTGGCATAAAAATTCTAAAAAAGAAATTTAGGGATTTTCTTTTGAGTTTAGTCTGAACACTAATAAGACTTTTCATTTTTAATCGCATAAATGTGGGGGAAGTAAACTCTTCCATTTGTAATTATTACATTTTTGAAACTCTGAATTTCTACTCTGTCCATCCACTATGTATAAAAGCTATGGATTGACTATATTTGGCAAATAATACTAAATATAAATCAATGAGCCATTTGTTGCTATTTTAATTTTAAAATAACTTTTTAACAATGCCTCTATGTATTTGAGTGATAGTTCTCACTTACCCCAAGTAAGTTTTCTGTAACTGATTTTATCAAGACAACTGAAAAACGCAGTTATTTTTCAGTTATCTGTGCTAGCGACTAAGTCTTTTTAAAGGACTTTAATCCTCTCAAGCTCCTTCACCATTTAACCTAAGAAACAATTCTAGTATAGAACAGGTTCGACTAGTTTCAATTTTATCTTTCTTCTATTCCCTTGCCTCCCTATTGAGAGAATGCAAATGACAGTAAAATTGTCTTGGGTTGGTCAGTGGGAAGAAGAAAAGTGTAAAAGTCATGAACTGATTTTTATACTTCAGACTCATGCTATGATTATTTACTTCCATGGAGTATTTCTTAAGGTACTTGTATAATATAATATGAAAAAAATATAACTGTATCTTTAGAGTTTGAGAGCTACGGTTAAAAGCACATAATTCTAAATTCAGATTTGATATAGTTTATCCAATTCACTTGGCTATAGGCTACACTGGTATAAGAAAATGTCTTTTAGCAGGTAAGCATTTTGACCTTTTGTTTACTAAACTGCAGAATGTATTTTGTTGAGCTGTGTTATCAATGTGATAAGCAGTTTAAACAGACCAGTTACAATCATGACCTATATTTTTAAAACTTGGTATTATATTAATGAAGTAAGAACAAATATAAATACTTATTAATATTTGTTTAATTGTTGCTATTGCTTACAACAGCAACTCTAAGTGGAAGTTTTTAAGAGTAGTTTCTTTACACCGTTCAGATCAAATTTATATAAACTGCTTTCATTTTCCATGTTTATGAGGAAATTAAAATCCTTTCATTATATTTACATATAGACAATAAATTCATTGTTGAGGATTTCCTGTTTAGAAAACTTTAAAACCTGTTTTTAGGACATAATCACATCTAATTTAAAATAGCCTTTTAGGTATTTTAAAATTTTACATAGAAATTGGCCTAGACACTGTCTATGTATATAGTGTTCTTGGAAACAGATATAGATATAAATATAGAAAAAGCAATAGATATAGGCAGAAAACGATATTGATATGGAAACAGATTTAGTCTACTTTAATGAATTTATAGTCCAATTGTCAAAACCAAATTAAACTATGTTAACTGATTTAAAAACAAGTATGAACTACATGCTATGCTATGCTATTTTGTCCTAAGTTAAAAGATGACTCAGCTAGTCAGGAAGTCTTACGAAAGAGGTAGGTTTTGACATGGTTCCAGAATGATAGGAGAGGATCAGGGCTGAAATGGTGGTAGAACCACAGCAAGTAATCAAGGTGGATGGAGAGCCAAAGAATATCCAATCAGAAAGCCCTTCTTCCCTAAATACCATATAAAATCATCTTATTACTTACTGATGTTTGATTTATTCCTTTTTAACAACTCTATTGAAGTATAATTTACATACCATAATATTCACTTATTTAAATTGTAAAATTAATTTTTTTCATTTAGAAAATAGTTTTAAACCATATATCAGATAAAGGCTTCATCTCCATAATATATAAAGAACTTTTATAATGCAATAACAAAAAGACAAACAACCCAATTACAAAATGTGCAAAAGACTTGAATAGACATTTCTCCAATAAAGATATAAAAATAGCCAATAAACATATGAAAAGATGCTCAACATCATAAGCCATTAGAGAAATGCAATAAAAACCACAATGAGATAGCACTTCGTACCCTCAAGGATGGCTATTATTTAAACAATTGAAAAATAAGTGTTGGAGAGGATGTGAAGAAATTGTAACTAGTGCGTTGTTAGCGGGAATATAAAATGGTGCAGCTACTGTGCAAAGCAATACGGTGGACCCTCAAAAAGTTAAATATAGCATTACCATATGACCTATCAATTCCAATTTTTGGTATATATCCAAAGAGAATGAAAAAAAGGTCTCAAATAGGTACTTTTACACCAATGTTTGTCACAGCTTTATTCACAATAACCAAAAGATGGAAACAACTCAAGTATCCATCAACCAATGAATGAAAAAACAAAATGTGGTGCACACACAATGTACTGTTATTTGGCGATAAGACAGAATGAAGTTATGGGACACACTGCAACATTGAAGAACCTTGAAAACATTATGCTTAGTGAAATAAGCAAGACACGTAAGGACAAAAATTGTATGATATCACTTACAAGAGATGACTAGAAATAGCAAATTTGCAGAGATAGGAAGCAGATTAGAGGTTGTGAGAGAGGGATGCAAGGAGAGGGAAAAGGGAGTATCTGTAAAATAATTTTAAAACTTTAAAATTTAAAAATGATTTTTCATATATTTACAGAGTTGTAATTCCCCCATGACAAGCTAATTTTAGAAATTTTCCATTAATCCAAATTGCTTTATTCTTAACAGAAGCTCCACTAGGGCAGGAATTTTCGTCTGACCTGTTCATTGGTCCTTTTCTAGTACCTAGGATAATGCCTGGTACAAGGAGGTGTTTAGTATATATTTTTTAAACAAGCGAATAATCATTGTATTGTGCATCTATATGCCAGACACTGTGCTATGCCTGGGAATACAGTGATGCATAAGTAGATAAACCTGTCCTTTACTATATAGTGAAGTATATAGTGTTTCTTCATATTTACTAATTATTATGTACCAGGTCCTGTGCTAAGTCTTTTTATATTTATTAACTTATTTAATCCTCATAAAACTCTATGAGGTAGGAACTCTTATTATTCCTATTTTACAGAGCAGGAAACTGAGGCTGAGAATGGTTACAGTTACTAATTGGTATTGTTAGGATTCAAATTCAGACTTCTGCCTGCTGATCACAAGCTCTTAATTGCTATATTATCTTGCATCTCCAATAATAACAAAACTAAAGAGTGTTTGTTTCCCAAACTGTACCGGTTAAGAGCAATTGTAGAATACGTTTTGCAAAACAGTGATGAACGCCTTAAATAAATGGCTTCGTAATAAAATTTGTTTGAAAATTGCTGCATACTATAATTCCCCTTCACACCACCAGCAGTGAACAGTCTTTGTTTATTCTAAATGTGAACGAGCATGAGAAATGCTTTAGATAGTTTCTCAGTAAAGGAATGAAAAAAGTTCAGTATACCTCAAAGGCAGTGTTCTGAATAATAAATGTGGCAAATACTGTTGCAGAAATTGCTTTACGTATAAGTAAGGATATTCACCTACTGTGTCATTTAAGAATCATAACAATCCTCTAAAATAGGTGTAATTAATAGCCCATATTTTAGAGATAGGGAAACTACCAAAGAGGTGTTAAATGACCTTTCCCACGTGTTGCAAACCAGGAAGCAGCAAAACCAGTACTTAAATTGGCTCGTCTAATCCAAACCCCAATGTCCTACATGTGTAAAGTGATGGTCTTCATAGTTGAATTGCAGACATGTTACCTCTATGCTTTGGATGATTCTTCTTTCCCAGCGCTCAGTCCTATGTTGCTTTCTTGCATCAAAGTTGACTAAGGATCAGAAGCCAACTTACTCCTCTAGCCCTAATGAAAAATTTCAGGGTAGATGTACATATTGAATTTTCTTTCTTGAGCAATAGAGAAACAGTTAAGCCTGTTTTTCAGCACTGCCCTGGGATATCATAAGAACAGATTTGAGATACTCTGATAAAACAAGGAGGGGTATCACCAAAGAGAGAAATGGTTTATGTCTTTGTAGATATTAGGAGATTGTGCATAAAGATAGTAGCTTAAAATTTCTGGCGTTCCCTAGCTCTAGACATAACAAACTTCTTTTGGGAATGATTATTTTCACAGTCCTTTCTTCCCATCAAATGATTACACAGGAACACAAATATTGAGATCTATCAGGGTGCATCAATCAGCGGACAAGCTTAGGAGGATTTTAATTCTCTTGGGCAATTTGACCATAACAATAAGCTATGAAGTACTTTGATTTTTTGGCGCATTTTCTCAAACATTCTCTCATTTCATGGGTTTGACAATCTAGTGGTTAGGTGTTTGTTTTTTCCCATTTTACAGATGAGAAGAGATTAAGAGAAGTAACTTCTTCCTCTGTTACTCTAGATGCATGACTTTAAAGAAACTTTCTCAAGATCACTCAGACAGTAAATGGCAAAAAAACACAAAATATGATTCTAGTTTCTCCTATCTTAAATCCCATGCACTTTCCTTACCAACCACCATGTTCGTCACACATCTCTTACATAACAGGAAGTAGAAAAACTTCAAAGGAGGGAGACAAGAATTTTTATGACATTCTCTGAGCATACTTTAAGTGATAAGGAATCATATCTACTAGAAAGATTCAAGTCTCCAGACAATATTTGGATATTTGAAAATAAAATAGTATACATATTGTAGGGCAACATGTTTACATGCCTCCCATATAGTTACTGGTTTTAATCTTCTTAGTGATTCTGGGTCCAGTTTATATGGATGATGAATACTTCAGTTTTATAGAGGGGATCATGCCTGTGAATTCCTGAGCTTATAATCAGAAAGCCAAGTACCCATTGAAAACTGTGGATTTAACACAGAAGAATTCCAAGAAAACTGAACTGCTCCAGAGAACTGGAGGAATAACCTTTGCCACATAGAGAGCTTTTGAAATGCTTGACTAGTTGTAAATATAGACTTTTGTACCATTCTTTTTAAGGGATATTAGCAGATTGGTCTTTGAATAATGTGTCTTTCTCACTCATTATACAAAGAAGCATGTTTGAAAATTTATGTAAATACATATTAGAAATTTCTAGATTACATTAGAACTTGTAGACAATTTGGCTTAACATTTTTCCCCCTGAAAAATGATTGGTGGATAATATAAATTGATAAGCATTGTGCCTAGAGAATTTTTCTAGAAAGAGAAGTAAAAATCTTGAAAGACATTTTAGAAGACATAGTGTGGTGAATTGAATTATGCTTCATGAATTATTTAGACATGTTCTGGGCTTTGAATCTCAGTCTTGGGTGTGAACCCATTGTAAATAGGATCTCTTGAAGATAGTGTTATTAATTAAGGAGAGGCCAAAGTGAATGAGAGTGGACCTTAATCCTGATTGCTGGAGTCACTTATAAGCAGAAGAAATTCAGAGTCAGAGAAAGCCACAGGGTATTGCCAGAAGCCATAACTTAAGGGAACCTGGAAGAAAAGGAGACGGCAACTCCATGTGATAGAGGGGAGCAGAGGTACAAGCCATGGAACTCCAAGGATCATACTGGCAGGCAGCATCAGAATATGACAGACATTGGGGAGAAAGCATCGCCATGCCGACGCCTCAATGTTGGACTTCATCTAGCCTCAAAACTGTAAGCCAATATATTCCTATTGTTTAAGCAAGTGAGACACACAGTTTTGAGGGACTATTGTGCATTGGATTAGAGCCTTCTATTAAGAGAAATGTATCTGATGTTGGAACATAAAAATATTGAGAGTAATGAAACTAATGCTTTGGATTCAAAGGTAAGTATCCAATGCACTATATGTGGATTGGCATCAGGATATAACTTCAATAGCTATTTAGGCTATTATATTTTCTCATTAAAATTCATGGTGAATGCTATGATGATGATGATGAAAATGATGATGATTTTGGCCAGAAATATAAAAAACGTTGTGAACATTTGAAAAAGACTTATATATGAATCTGAAAACACTGATTTTCTAGAATTGGGTTAATAGGCTACAGTACTTGCATCCATTTCCACAGAAGCAGCTCCTAAGTAAAAAGTGCACTGATCCGATGGAAAGGATATCATTATACTGCTGTTTGATGTTATCACTGTTTTGCCAGTGAACATGCAGCTATAGAAATCACAATGGCTCTAGAAAGAAGGAAGATTCGGTGATTAGAAGATGGGGAGGGTAGGATTAAATCCTCCTCTGTAGGAAGATAGGGGTGATGAAAGGTGAGCGATAAAGAAAGCAGAGTTACAAACTTGAAAGTTTTAGATAACAGCTCTAGGAGCGAGAAGACTTTTAAAAATGGAGATACTGCGATAAAGAGTTTATTGTGAAAACTGAAGAACAAAAGGTACAAAGAGAATGCAAGGCTTAGTTAAGAGAAAATCCATAGCTTTTAATTTTGGAAAAAAATTCTGTGAAATGTGGGTGAAAAGGAGATCCAGTGGAAAGGGGAAATTCAGATATACACATGCACATCTATGGAAGACACACATTGCACATAGCTTCCTAAAAACCATGAAAATGGGAAAACTCAGAACTGAGCATCCAGCATGCACATAAAGGGTACCTGTAGTATGAGTTCAGGTGACAAAATTTTAAATTGAATTTTAAAGAGTTATATTACAGAGGAGGCCCTATGATTCTCATATTATACTACAAGAAAGAACTGCAGATAATAACTGTGTAATAAGCAGATGCCATTTTGAGGTATCTTAATGACTCTGAGATACAGTAGCACTTTGCGTATAAGATGTTGCATTTTAAGCTCAGCATTTAAATGTAGATATTAAGGAAACTTTTCTAGAAACAACTGATTTCACAGTTTGGGAAAGCAGGGACTGTCTTATTGCCACGGGTAGGTGCTGAATAAGCAAAATTTAGTGTATAACTAGGTGCAAAAGCATTGTGTGTTTATTTAAATAACATTGTATTACATACCATGGAATGCAGGAATCAAAAATCAAAGGCTTTGTCCTGATTTGGAGACTCTATGATGAAACTGAAATATACTCATTGTATATTCATGGTTTATATACTGCCAAGACCCTTTGTTATGGGTTTTCCATTTCTGATGCTGGGCCCCTCCAGGTTGAGATTTAATTGGTCTGGGGTGTGACCTACCCTTCAGTATTTCTTAGGAACTCACCCCAACCCCAATAACCCACACGGTGCTTTTAATGTACAGCCTATGAGAACATTTGTGTTAAAGGAATGTCCTAAGCTTACGACTTGAATATTAGTGATGACTGTCCATCTTCTCCATTATTAGTTCTACTTCCTGTGCATGATGTTTTAGAAAAGAGAGTCCAGTTCTTCTCATTAATTGCTCTCAATATTAATGGGTCTGGAATGACATATAGATAAGTTCCTTCTGTTGCCAGTGGACAGTTTCAGTGATGTCTTTGGTCCACTTTGTAGGCTCTAATTTATCTTAAAGCTTTTGATGAAGGTTCTATGAAATACTGACAATTTCCTGGACAAAGAGGTGCTATGGAAAAATAGATCTATTTAAATAAAGCAGATAAGAAGTATGGTATCAAGGCAATTGCATTGGGTAACGTAATTTTATTTTTAAGTAAGTGTTTTTATTATGGTCAAATATTCTCAGTTTGAACATGATTTGAATAATGAAATTTACAGATATTCTTTTCCACAGAGGATGAGTATTGTTAATGGGAATTATTGGGGCAACCTGTGACAGTAGCACCTTTCATTCAATTGTCACACCCCTACAGATGTTGAATTGTAAGTTACTTGGAGTTAGAGTCAGCCATCTGCTAAAGTGTGAAGAATGCAAAAGCAAGGAGTTAAAACTTTTACTTTGGTACTCTGCAGCAGGCCTAAAGAAGCTCCCTTTCCCTTGCTCCAGGCATTCTCAGACCCCACCTCTTCCCAGTGTCTACAAGGCCTCTGGTCTCTGTTTGTACCTGCTGAGTCCTGGCAGGTGTTGTGTAAATTGCTAATGTTTGTTAAACAAAGGGTGCTTACTCTTAGGGATTCTTACAGGGGCTATAAAAACAACAACAACAACAACACAAATAAGCCATTACAACTCAAAGGAATGAGGCATTAAATGCCTGGAGCAGAAACTGTCCTTTTGGGCCAGAGCTCACTAGGGGGTCACCCCATCCCCTTCCCTGTAATTACAGACCAAGGTATTTTACAAGTGTTTGTGTGATTCACTAGTTGATGGTTTTCCTTCTGAGCCTTTACAATTGTCTGGCAGTGACATAAGTTTGTATTTAGAGTCATACCTGTGGGAAGAGTTATAATAAACACATGCCCTTTATAAAAGGCAGCTTTAATCGAAGCCTACCTACTGAAAGAGTAAGTTGTCAGTTAATGTGCCTAATGAATCCTTTTCACTATGTTCACTGAGAGCACTGCCCTTTAAAAAAAAGTCCCTTGAATATTGACCATCTTTGTTAAAAAGTCACTTGATCAACAAATATTAGTGATGCAGTAGTGAACAAAATAGACTCAGCTCCTAGCTTCAAGCAGCTTGTATTCTAACTCATAAGCTAAGAAAACAAATAGAACTCTCCCTTGTTTAATAACCACAGGTAAAACAATATATATATTTTTTGCTCTAAAGTCAATAGAAATGATGATACCACTTCATTGTAGACACTGTGAGGACAAGAACCTTAATTGAGTTTTTTTGTTGTATCTAAAACATTCAGAACATCTTAGCCACATAGTAGGCATTCATGTACCGAATGAATAAATAATTTCAAATACTGGATTGTTGTGAGTGAGGTCTTTAAATTATAAAGTGTTCTATAAATGAACGTTTCTTTCATGGTTAACGACAATTTTTTAATTGTCAACCTACTTAATTATTTAAAATCTTCCATCAATTTGGATGATGGATAAAACATCCAGCCAAAGAATTTAACTGACCACAAATGTTCTGGGGTCGCTTCATTTGAGTCTATTTGTCATATACAATCCCTAGACTGGTATTTCATCAACAACATTTGATTTTTTAATGATAGATTGACAACAAGGGTAGGCTGCCTGCTATTAGATCCCCTTTCAGGTTACTGCTGGCAAATCTAAGTGGTGTAGCACTACTCTGTCTTCCTTTGGACTGCTACTATGTGCACCATATTCTCTCTTTATATGTATGTTTTGTTTTTGGCTCCAAATAGTGAGCTGCCAGCAATGCAGTATCACAGACACTGCTCTGTTCTGCACTTACGCATTTATCCTCTGGAAAGATACTAGAAGGTGATGTTTTCCCTGAAATCTCCTGCTGCCGCCAGCCTCTTCAACCTTCTAAGTGGTCTCTTCCCCACCCTCCCCTCTTACCCCCTCCAGCACAGTCTAAGGTGTCTTCTCTTTAACAATTTTATGATCATATTCAACTGATTTTGAATTATTTTCCAATTTGAGAGATAATTTAGGAATGTACAGTTCCATTTACATTGGCATCCAATTATCTTTTGTTACAATCACATCTTTCAATTAGCAGTTTTTCTTTCCGGGGTGAGGTAGGGGGTGGGGACACAACACAACCATTAAGAAACAGAAGTGAAATAGAAAGACCCAGAAAAAAACAAACTTACCAAATGCTTCTCATTCTTATAAGCAACTTTCTTTTAAAAGGCTGGGAAAATGGAGAAGAAGTCAGTTGGGCATAATCAGTTTCCATATTAATGGACCCAAATTGGACATATCCATGTGCCAAATTTAGTGAAGAAAAGAGAAAAATGAACAGAAAGAATGATGGTGGAGAAATACTTCTTACACGGATTCACTCAACTGTTCCTCATTAGAAGGTCACTTACGCTAGTATATTCCTCCCACAAATACTACATTGTGAGAGGTGGAGTTTTATGAAGGCTTCCCTTTTCAAAATGTATTTATCTTCAGGAATGATTCTTGGGCTTTTCTTCTTTTCCCTGTACCTCTTCCATTTCAGGATATGCTTACTCAATATGTTCAACACCTTACACCACTTTTAAGTATATGCTCTAAAATATGGGATATTTGTCCCTTGCAGTTGCAAAATACTTTATCTTTCAAATTGCTCTCACATACTTACATGCAATTCTACCAGGGACCCAAATGATGTAAAACACATTTACATTTAAAGATTTATTTATTTATTTATTTAATTCCCTTCCCCTCCCCCGGTTGTCTGTTTTCTGTGTCTTTTTGCTGCGTCTTGTTTCTTTGTCCGCTTCTGTTGTCTTCAGCGGCACAGGAAGTGTGGGCGGCGCCATTCCTCGGCAGGCTGCTCCCTCCTTCGCGCTGGGCGGCTCTCCTTATGGGTGCACTCCTTGTGTGTGGGGCTCCCCTACGCCGGGGACACCCCTGTGTGCGCACATCAGCACTGCACTTGGGCCAGCTCCACCCGGGTCAAGGAGGCCCGGGGCTTGAACCACGGGCCTCCCCTGTGGTAGACGGATGCCCTAACCACTGGGCCAAAGTCCGTTTCCCCACATTTACATTTAAATGAAAATGAATCTGACTTTTCCTTTGGTGATTAGCTTATCCCCTTTGTTCATGGCAGTTTTTTTCTACTTTATTTTCTTTCTCTCATTGCACATGTCGATCTTTCTGGAAAAAAAAAAGAATATTTGCCAAATCTAGTCTGAGTTGGAAGAGAAGGTAGGAGGAGAGTGGATACTAAAAATTCTGACCAAGCAAATTAGCAACTGATTCCCCATGTAGAGATAGGCTATATGACTGGTTAAACAATTACATTACAAATATACTGATTGATATGAAATATCATGCTTTGGGAAAATGAGTTTTTGGGATTTGTGACTCCTAAACTCATTTTAATTTTCACACCTATCTTAGGAAAAAATCAGCACATATGAAAGATAATAAGAGTTTTTTTTCCTCTAGTGAGGTCAATATTTACTTTGTAACTCTTTGCTGTGCTCTAGAGACATGAAGCAAATTCATAAACTTGATAATTTATCAAACTGTAGTTTGCTTTATTTGGGATATGTTTTATAAATGTGGAGAGGAAAGTTTGCCTCTCAAAGTAATTGATTTGAATCTGTACCAGTAGCCAAATGTCCTCAGCTTGGTTGGGATACTAAATAAACAATTTTATGAATTTCTTATTGAAATGGTATTCCTTCACTTACTTCCAACCTACATTACCACCATTCATATGATATATATTTTATAGAGGTTTTCCATGGACTTCAATATTTGGATCTGCCACTGTAGCATCTTACATGCCTATTAAGTATTTTCAGTGGGGCAAATGTTAAATATCATTATTTTTAGTGGAGTGAATTTGTACAAGAAAAATGGTGCATACAATAAGATTCTGTAAGCCCTTTCAGTATCTTGCCTTCAGCAATAAACGGAAGCATTGTGAGAAAGATGACTTTGCTTTAGAACACTCAGAGGAAATATTGAAAAATAAATTAAACAAGAAACCAGGCACCTCTAGGTAGAGCAAAAACATTAAAGTTTCATAATAGTTCTAGAATATGCTCGATAAATCTTCAATGGTATCAGAATACTATCCCAGACAATGAAAGCACTGTGAGCCCCAAGGTTAAGTGAGAGTTTGTAAGGAAAATTATAGCTGAACAAAAACATTGCAGACATCCAAATTTTAAAGGCATTAAACATTAAGGATAAACACGTACTTTGCTCATTTCCTTGGATTAAGTATAGTATTTTCGAAAGGTGTGCACTTTCCCCATTATACCCATCAAATTTAAAAAACTAAAATTTCAATCTGCTTGTAGTCTGGAAGAATATTTGACTGGTGCTTATTTGCATGGGTTAAAACAAATCAGAGTGCTGAATACAATTTATGGGAAATATCTAATTTGTAAATCTGTTTACATTTTAACTGAAACCACTTACAAGTTAAGAATCATAAATCCTGCATCTTAGGGTATTTTGTATTTCAACTGTACTGATTTATTAAGAGCAACATGAATATAATTTTCTGCTTAAAATTTCAACATTAAAAGACCTTTAAATCTGTTGTTATCTAGTCACTGTTTTAAATTATTAAAATATTGCTTTGGAAGCTAGAATACATACACTATTAATTAATTCTCTACTGTATTTTGTTCTAAAACTAGCTGGCTGCTATTAAGAAACAACAAATTAACCCCAATTTACAACTCCCCCTTCATTTTTTTAAGAATTAAACTTTAATGACTTATAAAAACTAGAAAAAAATCTCAAATATAGCACTGAAACATACCATGTTAATTTAGCCACAACCTGAGACTTAATATAGAAGTGTATTAAATGCGTGTCATTAAAAGAAAGATCCAAAAGAGTACTATATGAAGTGGGTGGCACAGTTTTCAGTCTGCTACTTGAAAACTGACTTTTTCCCCTCCTAGAATTTATACGCCCATGCATCACTGTGTTAGGTTAGACGCGTGGCTATAAAATTGTAAAAATGGAGGCTTTTCTGGTAGCAAAGGGGTTAAGTTCTTTTTGCTTTACCAGTTTCAAATTACAATGAGAAGCCTCTTCTTTCCCAGCAGGGTTGTGCTTACATTACTCTTTAGATCTCTCTTGAAGAGGGCTGGTATATTTGTGCCTGCTGGAGGTGGAATTAACAGTAAGAAGGAGAAAGGGATTGAATGGATTTACAGGAAGGTTTTCAAGTAAATTCAGGGAAACACATTTACTTGAATAGTACAACCTTGAGTCTTATTTTACACTAGGACGACATAAAAGATGTTAAAGTTATCACCAAGCTGCCGGACAAATATGTATTCCAACACCAAGGTGCAGATCAGCATAGAT
Organism: Dasypus novemcinctus; assembly: GCF_030445035.2. Taxonomy (NCBI): domain Eukaryota; kingdom Metazoa; phylum Chordata; class Mammalia; order Cingulata; family Dasypodidae; genus Dasypus; species Dasypus novemcinctus. The sequence goes on along the minus strand of NC_080683.1, from coordinate 29,102,387 downwards.
CTGTGATTCAGAATTCAGGATTTGTCTTGGAAAGAGCTCAAGGGTTGAGAAGAACTCAAGAGTAAGTGAAGATAACTTTGGGAACTACAGTTTATCAGAAGAATCAACTTTCGTTAATTCAAATACCAAAGGCCTGATTTATCATAAGTTCATATAGGAATGCATAGGTCATCTGATCAAATAATATTGGCTGTCTTCTGCTCCATCAATACAGCAAAACCTCTTAACAACTGTGGATAATTGGAAATCTGAGTTTCAGCTTTCTTAGAAATAACTAGTCTTGACATATTCCAAAATATTTAAAATAGGACAGGAAAATCAGTGAGGATGTTGTGTTCAAAAATGTCACTGTCATGAAGAATAGGTAAATTTGTTTTTTTTTTTTTTTTTCCAGCTATTGAGAAAGTGTACCTCCTAGGAACTTGGTTTTTGTTGTTGTTGTTGTTTGTTTTATTTTAAGAGGACAAGAAGGACTAAAAATATCAACTTTTCCTTTGGACAAAAATGCCTCTGACTGTATTTTTACTTAGGGGTGTTGTGGGTTTCCTCTGGAGCTGCTGGGTTCTAGTGGGTTATGCAAAAGGAGGTTTGGGAGACAATCATGTACACTCCAGCTTTATTTATAGAAGACTACGGAACCACGAAAGACGGGAAATACAGAGGGAAATTCTCTCTATCTTGGGCTTGCCTCACAGACCCAGACCATTTTCACCTGGAAAACAAGCGTCCTCTGCACCTCTGTTTATGCTGGACCTCTACAATGCCATGGCCAACGAAGAAAATCCTGAGGAGTCTGAATACTCGGTGAGGGCATCACTGGCAGGAGAGACCAGAGGGGCAAGAAAGGGATACCCGGCTTCCCCCAATGGGTATCCTCGTCGCATACAGTTATCTCGAACGACTCCCCTGACCACCCAGAGTCCTCCTCTAGCCAGCCTACAAGATACCAATTTTCTGAATGATGCTGACATGGTCATGAGCTTTGTCAACTTAGGTATGTTGCTCATTTATTTGTTAATCTAAGTTATTACAAAGTGGAGCTTTTCGTGGTGGTAAAGTAGCTGCCTGGTAGGTGGTCATGTTTATATAAAGTTATTTTCTATAACTCTCTACTCTAGCTTCTGTTTCCTTTCTTTCATTGATGTAATGCAAGATCTTGCCTTAGGCACAAAATCATACATATATATGTACATAGATATATAAATATATATATATATATATATGAAAAGCTAAAATTAAACACTTATGGTTTGGGTTGGTATGGTTCTTTGCAGGGCTTGTTAAAATTTCATCCTTGCTTAAATGTATGAATGTTTAGGCAATCGTCTGAAAAAGGGAAATTTATGAGGATAACTATGCTAAGGGAAAAAAAAGAAAGACCCCAAGCATTAACAGATTGGAAAGATGAGTGGCATTTTGTTTTGTTTTGATAGTTATTTAAATAATATATAATATATATTTATTTGCTACTTCAAAACTTTTCTTTAGGGGAAGCAATTACTGTGCAAATATTGGTATGAAATTAATAAGATCAAATAGTACTGTGAAAGGTTACTATCAAAGAATTCAGGGAGGGATTCTGAAATTTTAAAAAAATGTTTCAGAAAAGAAGTTTCAATCTAATATTTCTTTTTTACTGTAATAATTAAAGTATGTCGTATCTATTTTTTTTGACAACAGAAAATATAAAACATGTTATGATGGTCTTTACCTATACAAAATTTCTCTCTTCTTGATATGAAACATTTAAATGAAAGTTTCTATTATTAGCAAACTTATTAGAGGATAAATTTTACAATATTTTTCCCTCAATGTTTGTAATATTTTGACAATATTTATGAGCAGACTTCAACTGGTAAAACACATTTGTACAATATTAATGTCTAATGTTCCCTCTTGCAATATTAAAGAGCTTACCAATTTAAAATGAACTTGAAAGGCTGTTATTTTCTTTAAAGGTTTCAGTAGAAACTGAAGGTGAAAATTTATTACCTTCAGACCTAGTCAAAGAAAAATAATATAGAATATATTTTATTGGTGAAGACCAAAAATCTCAACAAATTTAACCAACTGGGAAGAATCGAGACTTTTTAAGTGTAAGAACTTTTAAAACTTTGTTTTAAAAATGCAGTCTACTTTGACTTAAAATTAATATATTTTGTTAAATACTTAATTAAAAACTTCCTCATACAATATCTCAAAGGAAATATTCTTTGAAGAGTAAGATAGCAACAAATCCTGATAGCATATGGATGCTTTTATAATATAAGTTACTTAAGAAACTCTGCTCATGGCTTTTAGCAATCCTGATATCAAGGATAAGGGACTTAATAAATCGTATGTTTCATGTTACTGGAGACAAAGCTCTCATTATTAAGTTTTAGTAAGTCTTCATTGGTTGCACTAACAAGTATCCTTGAGGCCTTTTCTCCTACATATAATTAATAGGTTTCATTTGGAACATATAAGCCATTAAAGCAAGTTAATTCTAAATTAGTCTGAATGTATTTTCCTAGTATAAGTGGTGTGTTAATGTAACTTTTGGTACATTTTACTTTGTAGCATTTCTAACATACTATTCCAGAATTTAAATTTGTTTCAATATTTTAATAGAAAAATTTCATTCTGGCATAATTTACACATTCATAAAACAAGTCACTGAGAAAAATCAGTTCAGATCATCTCAAATATGACAGAGAAGAATGTATTATGTTGTATACTTTAAAAAATAAAAGCTCAGTCATGAATTGGTCCTAATAATATATTTAATTATAATTGAGTTTTGTGATCATTCACGAGAGGAGTATTTACATTTTACAAGAGACGAGTATGATATGTTAATCTGTGCACCATTACTTATTTATACATGTATATAGAAGAAAAAAAGAAAAAACAATAAACTTTTATTCAGTATTTTGAAATCAATGAAATTTTGGTTATATTGTTCACATTATATTGAGAAATCAGTTTATTAGGTAGAACATGAAATAAATTTCTTCATTTTACTCTAGAGAAACAATATTGGGTAAAAACATCAGAAAACTATTTTTATCCTGCTGGAACTGCTGAGTAGTGATTTATCCTCAACATCAAGCCATTTATCTTCTTTTCTATTTAATAATCCCAAACTAAATTTTTCATATGAACTTACTGACAAATTTGATTCTGATATTGACTACATTTCTCCTATTAGCCTCTGAGGAAATCTGAACTACAATTTTCTTGTCCTCACACTATGCCTTTTTGCTATACACACACCTTGCAACCAATCACTTCTTAGTAAAAAGCTGTAAATTTTTACATTTCTTGCATATTAAATAGGTCAAAGCATATTTTAAAGAAGCCAAAATGTAATATATTATTAACTACACTAACAATTTCATGCTTTTTAATGTAACATTTACTGACATATCTTACCTACAACTTGTTTCATGTTCTTATAAGACTCAAGAGAGGTTTTCTGTTTGTTTTTTTAATGACTTAAAGATATGAATATAGTGGGGACTAAGAGCAAATGAATCAAATTTGCAAAAGGGGAGGGAATTTGTACTGAGGAAGTTACTTGGATATATAAATATGTGGAAAGATTCTGTTGACATCTCCCATAATAAGATGAATTGTATAAAAAATCTAGTACCATCCTTTTTTTAATGTTTGCAATATTGTTGAAATTTTCAAGTCAAATAATGGATTTTCTGCAATTATCTTGCTATCCAGATTTTCCCCATCATAAGTTTTGCTCCTTAAGAACAAATAAACTAAATTCAAGCTCTATTGAATATCTACCAAAATATTTACTTTTTAAATTCAGGTGAGATTAATTTTGTGTTGTAAGTGTAAAATATAGAATGTACAAAAAAAGTAAAATGTCAATAAATTGTCTTAACCAATGTAAATATCTGAATATGGAACTAAATATGTTCTTTTGACCTTTAAAATATTTAAAATATTTAATGAAAAAAATATCAGTTTTGTGAAGATAATTTTTCCACTTTATATCTTTATTTTTCTTAGACCAACTTCTGTCAGTCTCATAGTATATAGCTTTTTACAGTTTTACTTCTCCTTTTTGTCCCTAGAATATTAGTAGAATTTTGCTTAGCAAATATCACATTATTTGTTAATAAAAGAAATTACCTACATAAATGAAAAGAATGATTAGAACATTTGCTTGTGATATTTAAATATATCTACTGTTTACATAAAGAAAAATATTTTGTTCCTAAGATCTTTTAGTTAGAAAATAATTTTTAGTTGATTATTTCATGAAAGTATAATAAATGACATAACATTGCAAATTAAAAAAAATTTAGAGGAAATTACAATAAAACAGGAAAAGTAGGAAATTTACTTTTATTATTCATTGTCTCTCTCTATATACCTCCAAAAAAAGAACTTTGGGTTTATTAATGTTTTTGACTCACTCATCACTTGGCCTGGTTTCAAATGACTTTTAGATTTATTTCAAGAGTATGTATTAATTCTCAAGCATAAAAGTATATAAATGTGTTGCTGACTTTTTATCTATTTTATAACTTATTTAGTTTATTTGATATGAAAATATCTGCTTTCCAACAGAAAAAAAATGCTTTAAAAAACTTTATAAATAAAGTTAAATTTTAAACTTTAAATTAAAACTCCCTTCCCTCAAATCATTATATTCTCCTGGCGATGGAAGAAAAAATTGCTCATGTCCTCCGTTGACAGAGTTGAAAGACATCATTGATACTTATTGTTGTTTTTGGCTGACTCAAGTGCCCAGTTGAGAGGAATTTATATACAGATCTACCTAAAGATGTTATCTATGTAGTCTTTCCAGCAGGGTTATTAACACTTGTGTATCATAAACACACCCATAAACACATAAACACATGCAAGATTTTTTTGGGGGGTGGGGAGGATGGGAGGAAAGATGATATAAAACTATTATAGTTTAAATTCATGGATCATTCCTGGAATAACGAATGCTAATATTGGGTAAAACAACAAACACTCTATACACTTTTTCTCCTGCAATGAGAAAAGTAGGATGCTAGGGACGGGGACGCTGTGTTCTCTTCCTTCAGCATCCCCTCGCCTTCATAAATGTGACCAAAGGGATTCTTCTTCACCTTGAAAGCTGTTTTGTTGTCAGAGGACTGGCATGACTGCCAAAGATAGTTGTAGTCATAGGTTAATTAAAATATTTTTACCAGTTTAATGGTCACTCACAAATAATAAAAAGTAGTACGCGGGCGTAGGGAGGTTTGATCACCTAGGCTAGAAGGTTTGGGGGCTGCGTCGTCCATGACCTCCAGTTTCCATTTTCTATAATATCCTTCTCCCCACCCCACCCCCTCTAAACTTCTAAAATTTTTGGCCATTTCTGCTTAGCTGTATGGTCTCTCTAGCCCCAGGCTCTCTTGGCACCCCTCTTTTTACCTCCCCGCCCCCTTCCCTGGGTCTGTCTTTGGTCTTAGTTTCTTCATAGCTAGAGGCTTAGATTAGCTGAAAATCAATTAGTTACAGCTTGATCATTTAGGTACAGTCTCCTGTTTTCTCTCTAGCTGAGAAGGAAAAGGCTATGATGTGCCAATTGCAGCCTCCACCCACTCGTAGAAAAGCTCCCCAGGGCATCAGGACTGCTCTGGCTCTTGCCATCGCTCCTAATTGTTTCTCCACCATCCCATTCTCATTTGTCTCTTCACCTCTCCTGAGGATCTTATTGGCAGAATTTCATTGTTTTGCCTTTACTGTTTTATAAAATAATTAAACTTTAAAAGGGGAAGTATAGGGGAAAGGAAAACAAAAGCAAACAATGCAACATTGAATGATAACACTATTTGAACATATAATTCCCTTTTAGTTTACACAAAGCTTTTGCTTATCTTTAATTCTCCTGTCACAATTGTGAAGAAGTATTGTTTCCTTTTCTAAATGGAGAAGAGATGATAAGAGAGGATAAAAAAATCAAATAGTTGGAAGCATAGGACAATGAAGATAAACCAGAGGAAGAAATGCTTATCTCTTTTAAGCATTTAAAAGAAAGAAAATGAAAATGAGCCAGAGGAAGAAATGCTTTTTTTTTTTTAAGCATTAAAAAAAAAAGAAAATGAGTGAAATGAATCCTTAAGGATTGGTCTCTGAGTTGTGCAGGTGGAGGGTGTGTTGGGAAATCCTCCATCTACTTCATTCCGACACAGCAGCTATTCAACATCCCCCACCACACAGCTCCAGGGGAAAACTCTTTCATCCTTATACTAAAACACCGAAGTGGAGAAAAGAGGGGAGGTGTGCGTGTGTGTGGATCTCAGTGTGTGTATAAGGAGCATACAGATGGGTGACTCACATTTACAGTCATAAATAATGTAGTAGCGCAGCTTTTAAAACCACAGGTTAGAGGAAGAGGCTGCCCTGACGCACAGAGGGGCTGAGATCAGAGAAGCCACCAAAAGGGTTGGAGGGAAACAATGAATCCCCTTGTTCTAAGTAATATTTATGAGTGCTTCTTTTCACCTAGGTTCATATTTTACTGGTAAGGCTGTGGGGTTTCCCCATTTGCTCATCTCTTAAAATAATATTCTTGGCTAAGATATCCTTTAAAATACAGCGGTCAGCCAGCTCTGACAACCAGTTTGTTTATTTGTGTGTGTGTGTGTGTGGGGGGGGTAAAAGATCTGTTGTGATTTGTATGTCAGATTGGGATGTTAAAGATCCAGTTCACAAAGTTATGCCAGCAAGAGAAAAATAATGGTGGAGGTATTCACCTGCCTCTTTTGGAGATGCTTAAAATAATCCTTGTAAGCAAATGGTAGCCTCTGATTTGTGTTTTATCTAAATGGTTGTGAATAAATGATAATCTAAAAAGGCAGAAACAAAAACTCTTACAGGATGCAATGCCTAAAATGAGAAAAGAACAATAACATCGACAACAAACAGTCATTATTAAATTAGTAAGAAGGGTCTTTAATGGTTTGGAGAAGAAAAGAAAATAATAGAATAACAGGAACAAGCACCCAGAACCAAAGAAAGAACTTTCTCCCCTGCTTAAAAGGCAGTGAATTAAATAATATTAAATAAAACTTAAATTTTAAATAAATTGTATGGTATAGAATTAAACTAGGCATGTGCTATTTTATAATTTCTAGAAAATTAAAGGCCTTTATCTTCACCTCAATGTATTCTTTCATTTTTCTTTTCATAAACAATGGTATACTGGCTTTTGCATTAGCAGAACTCTGTATTTTAGAAATAAATGAACTTAAAAGATCATTGTATGCATTTAAATTCTTTCTAGAAGTAAAGGTTAAAACTTTCATTGTTCTTATTGTTAAACAACTTTACTAGGGTTGTTAGGAATAGAGAAGATAGTTTTAAAAAGGTCAGGCTTAACAGATGTAAATCTCATTTAGTTTTTATTCAGGGCTGTGAGGCATATCAAAATAAAGGAAAGATGTGTTAATATTTAGCAACCCCTTCTGCTACTGTTATGCAATCATTATATGAGAAGTTCAGTATTATTTACTGTGTACAGATTTTCTGTTCCTATTGTGACTTTGTGTTTAGTCTTCCTATGTAGGAGACATAGCCATTTCCAGAATCTTATGTCCGTGTACTATTACTGCTCAAATGGTTTTAAAGCTTTAATTTTAAATTAAATTGCTTTCTCTGCTGGACTTCCATGGCAGAATGAGAGTGAAATAGAGGAGGTCAGAACCCCTGGATTGGAATCTCAGGTTCTATACTTCCTAGCAGTGTGACCTCAGGCAAATTACTGAAATTCTCTGAGGCTCCAGTTCTTCATTTAAAATATATAGATAATAATAACACTTTCCTTATTGGCGTGGAGGGGATTAAATGAGTTAATATGCCTAATACTTTAGGAACAGTATTTGGAACATAGTGAGACTTCCACAAATGGCCTATTGTTATTAGATTAGTGTTTGTGTCCCACATCTGCACCATCTTTGCAAGAATGGCTACACAAAATTTGGAGAATAGTAACAAGTGAAAATGTAGGACCCCTTGTTCAAAAATTATCAACAATTCCAAGATGGTGGCAGCAGAGTATTAGACTTAGCATGGGCCGTTCTGAGCTTGGGTTCCTATGTAGCTGCATGTGTCACACACCCATGAAGCCAGCGTTGCGTATTTGATTTGTTGTTGTGATAGCAGGGAGGGAGACTGAGGAATAACTGCTCAGACCCTACATTCTGAAATGTGGGAGGAAGGGCGCCCGGCTTGCCACAGTAGCAAACGGTGTGGCAAGAAGTGATACCGCCTCTGCCCACTGGGCCTAGATAAGGTGACCACGCCTGACTAGGCCTTTGCTGCTAGCGGCTGGCCGGCGCTGCCCTCCCCCTTTCTATCTCCCGCCTAGCCCAACATCCGGCCAGCTCTCACTCCCCCTTTCCCCTCCCCTATTCCAAACCTCTCAGCTAGCCCTCCCTATATCTTACTCCTCCCTCTACCCAACCCTATATAACCAAGTGTACTTCCGTAATAAAGCAGACCTGTTCTTGCGCTCAAGCGGTCTCCGTGGTTTTTCCCCAACCGCGCGTCCCCCACGCCTGGAGAACCGGTGCTCCCTCTTGGGGCACCCCCCGCCGGTGGTTTGGCAGGAGCAAGCCCCCCCGACTCTTGGGCCCGAGCGAGGACGAGACCCTCACGCTCAGCCACACTGAAGTATCTACCACTGGCTGACTCTCATGAGGAAAGTAAGAGGGCAATGGAGCACATAGTGAGGCTCCTGAAAGACTGCCCTTAGTGCAGAGAGAAGATCCTGAAAGACTGCCCTTAGTGCAGAGAGAAGATCCTGAAAGACTGCCCTTAGTGCAGAGAGAAGAGTAGAGAAATGTGGAGAGTTGATCTTGGTGGACAAACTGGAGACATTTGGCACAAATGGAAGAATTAATATTGGCTACTCAGTCAACAAGAGTTCCAGATTCATTTTAATTTCAGTGAAAGTTTACTGATACATGTTAACCTTTATCCTAATTAGTATATTATAAAATTCAAGAGAAAATACTTGTTTTAGTGTAAGAGATAATTACATTTGTTGTTGGTTAAATAAAGTGATTAAAAACAAGCAAGACATACTGAAAAAAAATCCTTAAACTGCTTATGGATCAGTAATTTTGGCTAATATATTAAAACAATTTTAGAACAAACTGAAATTAAAAAAAAAAAAAAGCAGTCATCATGGAAAGCACTTAGAAGGTACACAAATATGTAGAACAATCATTGCCAGGAGCAGAATTGCCAAATATGAAGAGCAATGCTTTTTTCACATCTTTAGGCCTGCTCATTCTCCATCCTGTGCTATACCTCCTGAAATGACCCATAACTGCATGTTAAAGCTTTCTGGCTTCTGAGTGGAATCATATGATATTTTCCCATGTAGCATTCCACATTCCACAGTTAATGTTGTAGGCAGAAATAAATTTAGGATGAGGTAAATTGGGATTATTATCCTTTCTTCTTTGCTACCTTTGCTTTCTGGCAGACTTCCTGTGACTCAGAGAGGCAGAATTTAGTGGAGGAGCAGGTAGGTCTGCTATTTGGTTCTCATAAATAATCAATGCTAGGCCTTGACGCCACTCATCCCCTTGCCCTCTAATCACAGTCATTGAGTAGAGTTGTTCCCATCCACTTTAGACTATATTCCCCTTCAAAGCTGCTAAGGATGGTAATTTTAACCTGATTTTACTTCAGTAATTATCAAAAGCAGAAGAAAAAAGGGTTGAAATTAGACGTTGTATATAGGCTCCTCTGAAAAGAATCATGAAGCAGGTATTGAGGACATTCAACGAATGGGGAAGAAATGAAGCTCAATCAATTAAATATGCTTTATGATTAATATTTTGTGAATGTTTTCTTTGCCCAGAGTGAAGAGAGATCATTGGGTTCTCCTATAAACTCTTTAGGGTTTAAGTATAAGGACTTTGGAGTCAGACTGCTTTTTGACTACCCAGTTTGCATTTAATAGATACATATCCTGAAAAAATCATTTCACTTCATTGGAACTGTTTCCTCCTCTGTAAAGTGAAGATCATAATACAGAATTGTAGTTAGGACTAAATAAAGTGTGGTTATAAGGCCTCAAGCCTATATGAGATAAGGACTCCATTAACAGTCTCTGCTACTACCAAAATTACTTCTCCTTGAATAGAATCTATAGAGTCCTAAGGTTAGACAGGAGTTATATCCTGTCTATCAAACTTTGTCACATAAACGCCCTGCAGAATTTCTGGAATATTATGCACATGACTTTCCTTCTATCCGAAAGGAAATGAATCTTTGAATTTCATTAACTCTACCTTCAACCTTGGCAGTTGATGAACTCTTTTCCTGGGAAAAGCCAATCTCTGGCAGAGTTTAGGAGATGGTGGTGCTTCTCTTTGAGCACCCAAAGGCAAAGTGCGCTGTGGGGTACTGCTCAAAGGTGCTTTTTATATTACCTTTGGTCAGATTTGTAGAATGGTCCCATGGTTTTACATTAGTTCCAAATAGTACTTGTTCCATTTCCTTGCTTGGTATGGATAAGGGGAGATTGATAGCAAGCCAAAGTAATAATAGACAATTGTAAAATATTTAGATGTGAAGACATGGGCACTCTTTGAAACACTCTTTGAAAGAAGAAAAAAAATGTTGAAGAGATTTTATGAATTATTTTCATAAGCCAATTCATTTTTTGTTTTTATTTTTAATTTTTAAAAAGTTGATTCAGGACTAATATCTAGGTAAATAAACTCCTGAACTCTAAGTAGGAAAGCCTCTCTGTTCAAATAATCATTCAATGCTAGGGCTTTTAGTATTGTCTATAACTCAAATCATGTTTGAATTTTTGATCTTCTAATTTTAATTATTCTCATTATTATTTACATCATTATTATAATTCATTCCTATTTGATACCATTCAGCCTTAAATGTTGTTACTTCCCTAAATAGTTTATTTGGACTATATTTTTTCCAAATTCAATCTAATCTTTTTGTTAATTCTCATAATCAACAAATTTATGTGGTTCATTTAAAAAAAAATCCACACAAACACTATAAATGAATAGTGAGCTTCTTTTATCTCTAATATGTACATTACAAAGTCATCACATTGATTTATGATATTTTATAATATATTGAGTAGGAAATATGGGTTTATTAGTTTTTCATTTGATAACATACTAAAAGATGTTATTAAGTGATGCTTGCTAGAATTTTGTTTTTGGTGTGTGCAGTTATTAAAATATTGATTCCAACTAATTAATTCAACCTATTGAACTTGACATTTAAGATTTTTCTTTTCAAAAGCATAGTGCCATTTCAAAAAAGTTATCATTCTAGAGTTATTTACTTTGAAGAAAATTTTATTTATAAGAATTAAGCAAACCATTTTTTATGTATATATCAGATATACATAATTTAAAATTACAGTATATGATACAGTAGTAATTAAAGCAACAATAACAAAAATAAATATAATTCCTGTGCCAGGAACTGCACTACTATTTGCATACATTATTTCAATGAATCCTCATCTAATTTGTATCCCCATTTTATTGATGTGAAAACTGAGGCCTATTAGAGCCAAAAATACTTAATAGGGTGGTCCAGTTAGTATATGACCTAATCAGTACTGGACCCTAATATGTTTAGCTACAAATTTTATGTTCTTCGATACTACTATTTAGTTTGCTAATCCACTTTTGAAAAATATAAATCACTGCAATTTTTAGCTATAGTAAGTTTTTTTTTTTTTCAGTTTTAAAACATCTTTATGTACATAATATGGTTTCACCTATACAGTTGAAGTATATTGCACTCAAGGAAGTAGATATGATACCACAACACAACTGTGGAGACCGAGGTTCTGAAAAGTCATTCATTCAGTCATTTAACAAATATAAGCTGATTACCTACCGTTGGGCCAGGCACTGTGTGAAAGACTGTGCCTGTTTCTCTGCCAAGATCACAGGACCAATGGAGCCAGGATTAGGTCCAGAATTCCTGATTCCTGTGCCCAGATTTTTTTTAAAACTCAGTGTCAAATACTTGAAATAAATCAAACAAAGTACAGCACCATGTAAAATTAAAAACACTAAAAAGTAGATAAAAGGATGTGTTCCTTTGTTATTTAAACAATAGGGTATAATTGTTTCCAATTCTACCGGTATATGGAAAAAAATTTTTGAAATGTCATTCCCTTTAAGGAAATTAAAGAAAATAAAAGCCTATTGCTAGTAAACTAAGCCTAAGGAAACCTATTTGTCCAAAACACATGGAACAAATGTAGAACTAAACTGCAGTAAAGCAGCCAGAAACCTGCTTGTGTAGTTTGTAGAACCTTACCAATATGAATGCTTCAGTGGTTTGCAGGGGAATATCTGAAAAGAAAAGGACTACGGTTGACACTGGACGCTTACCATACATTCCTGAGTATAAACATGTGCTCCAACACTCATGATTTATTTGCACTGTCCTGAGGAAATAAGGATAAAAGAGCATATGATTTTTCAAAATTAAATTATTTGATCTGCCTAAATCTTGACTTGTGCCTCTACTTCACTTCTTCAAATTGTGTTTGATAAAGCTTTTCACATCTGTTCAATTCCAACAAGGTTGTGGTAAGTGTTTCCTTTTACTGTGCACACTGAACATGATATGGATTCAGGCTATAATTAGAGTCAATGAATACAAATTTTACAACTTAGAAAATAAAAGGGAATTCCAAGAATTGGTGTAAGGACCTCTTTGGTATATTGTCTTTAATTTACTCAGAAATTGATTAATTTAATTGTTGAGAGCAATTGACCAATATCCTTTGACTGCTTTCTCTTTAACAACAGCTTGCTGTGATTATGGTATGAAAACTGCATCAAAATGTGCATCTAAATCTATTGGTTCTTTACCATGGCTATTTGTGTTCACCTATCAATTCATATAGACAAACGTCAGATCTTCAAAGTGTGAAAATACGAGTAGAAGAATAATTTGAGATTTGTCATGGTTTCTGCTCTACTGGAAATTCACTATCTTCCACAGCTAGCACATTTCGGTGTTTATTAGTTGCGAGACAGTGCGCTAGTAGCGTTTCAAGTGTTAACTCATTCACCTCTCACAAAGTGACCCTATTTTACTGATAAGGAAAGTGTGACCCTGAGAAATTAAGTCACTTGCCAGAGTCTTAAACATCTTGTCCAAATATGTTTTTCCAAAATATTGTGTGTTAGATTTAGAACATTCTTATTTCATCAGTAATAGACATAAAAAGGCCTTTATTTTAGGAGCAAATCTCTAATAATGAGTTTCCCAAGAGTCTTGACCCTGTAGTTCAGCTCTTACAGACCTGTGATAGAACTGTGATGCTGTGGCCTTCTGAAGAAGACAAATACATGCAAAGGGAAAGAAGTAGTTAGCAGGCACTAAGGGTACTGACCCTTTGTGCCATGTACCATAATGGGTCAGTAATGAGTAGTGGAAAGGTGATCTTTATTAATTCCCACCTTTAAAGGCAGACTTGGCATGAACAAGACTAACACTTGGCAAAATAGTAAAGTAGCAAAATGTCAAAGTTGCAAACAGTCATAGACCTCAAAAGCAGTGGTTAGATTGGAATAAACTAATAGTAAGTTCATTTGAATGCTGGAAAGCTTCCAATCTGCTGGCCTGTGTGGAAGGCCACACAAGCAGGCTGCCCTACAGCTAAGTACGAGCACCTCATCTCAGCTTCTCTGACCTAACTCCAGATTGACCAGTGAATCTCGTGAGAAACCTAGTAAAGTCCAGGCTTGGGCTGCAGGACCATCTACAACCCCTAAGTTAGGAAACTCCTTCAGCTGCATATAGAAATGTCAGAAAACCTCTTCTTCATCCTGTTTTTATGGTTGAAGCCTCCTCTGTGTTCTATATAACACTGAACATACTCCACATTTCATAACGCATCTCTTGAATTGTAGCAGCTGCAGTTCTAATCTCTTGCATGTGTAAAGTGAGTTCCTTTCACAGACCTCACTTGTTGCCTCTATACCACAAAGAAGTGAAGTATTTTATTTCCACTCCTCAGATATCTTAAATTAAAGGCTAAGTCCTTGGGATAATTAACTTTTCTTAAAAAAAATATTTCTAGAAATACAACATTTCTCAAAGTAAAATGCTTTTAAATACATGAGACAGTGCAGCCCCAGCTCCTCTCAGCTAACAACACCAAAGCAGGAGAAACTAAAAGGGCATCTGTAAAAAGCAGGTAACTAAATTGACTTTCAGCTAAAATTCTGAGAAGTCATATCTGCTATGAAAAGCAGACTAAGAGGTAGCTGCATTTGAAGACGTACAGTCAGGATGTCATGTTCTGCTTCTTAACATTTTTAATATCTTTATCTCTTTCTCATCCTTTTCCCTTGCCACCCTCATGCACTCTAATGTAACTATAAAGGATCTCATCTTCTGATTCCTAAGTATCTAATTTAGATGCACTTAGGAAACCAGATGATAGAATTATAGTTTATGAATAGGTCAAGAATTTCATTTAATTTTAATGAGACTAACTTCACACACTTTTGATAACTAAATCACATGCTTAATCACAATTATTCAAATCTTTTAGGCACTTTGAATCACTTGTTCTTTTTAATCAGCATTCTTTGTCAGTATTTCATTGAAAGTATTTCTATGTCCTCTTAAGAGGTATTATCTGAATAAGGAAAAGAAATTCTCCAGTCAAATAAATGTGGGCTATACTGAGAAAAAGTAATAAAATAATTTTTAAAAATATTTTAAGGATAAGGCTTCTCAGTCTTTATTATGCTAATGAGCATTCTATAACTCTGCAAGGAGGATATGTGCTACAGTGTTTCACAAACACATTTGACTTTGTAATTCCCTTAATAGAGTGCTATGTGTGATGACTAGTAGATAGAGCTCATACTAAGAAATTATCTTCTATGTGGAAATATTATTTTATAAAAGCCATTGAGGAAATATGACAATCAGAACCTTATGATAATCTAATTTGTTGACACTATAGTCATTTACACCCAAAATTATTAAAAAAAAAACAGAAACAAAGTTATAATTCTATTACCTAAAGTTTATCACTGTTGAGATTTTTTTGTGTATTTTCTTTCATACTTTTAAAATGTACTTTTTCATATAAAGTAATATTTATTCTAAGTTTTGCCTTTATTTTTATTTGTTTAGTATATGAATTTTTTCATTTGTTTTTTTGACTGCTTGTAATGACTGAACAATATTCCAGTAAAATTATCATTTATGTAAACATTCTTTAATTGCTTGTCAAGTTTTCCTTATTTTCATTATTATAAACTCTATTGCAATGACTATCTTTATTTTTTTATTATTATTATTTTTAAATTTATTTCTCTCCCCTTCTCCCCCGCCCCATTGTCTGTGTCCATTCGCTGTGTGTTCTTTGTCTGCTTGCATTCTTGTCATTGGCACTGGGAATCTGTGTCTCTTTTTGTTGAGTCATTTTGCTGCATCAGCTCTCTGTGTGTGCAGTGCCACTCCTGGGCAGGTTGTGTTTTTATTGGTTGGGGTGGCTCTCCTTGTGCATGAGACACCCCTGCATGGCAAAGCACTCCTCGCGTACATCAGCACTGCGCGTGGGCCAGCTCACCACATGGGTCAGGAGACCCTGGGTTTGAATCCTGGACCTCCTATGTGGTGGGCTGATGCACTATTAGTTGAGCCACATCTGCATCCTGCAATGACTATCTTTAAATGCATGTGTTTGTGAACATTTTAGGATACCTCTGACCATTTCTTCATGAATGTTCTTAGAAAATAAATTATTAGAACAAAAAGTATTGTAAGCCTCCTGAGAAATATTGATAAATATCTTTCATTAAATTTCTTTCAGTTTCTTTGCCACCAGCAGTAAATGCTTTTGCTATTTTACCAGACCCAAACCTGAATTAAGTATCATCATGTTTAAATTCTGGATAATCTAAAACATAGCAAAAAATATCTGCTTTTTATTAGTGGTTCCTATGAGATTGGTTTTTATGTGTTTATTGGCCATCTAAATTTTTCTCTTTGGGAAATTCTATGTTTTTACCTTCGATAATTTTTCTATTTGCCTTATTCCTTTGCTGTTTGTGGTTAGAAATTCCTCTTGTCTAGGTATTTAATAATTATTCACTTTTCCCCCTTTTTATGTCTTCATTTCTTACTTTCAATCTGATTTTCTATAATTTATTTAAAATATGGCAGTAGGAAAGGGCCAAATACATAATTTTAAATAGATAATTTCATTAGTAAATTGTCTTATGTCTCCCCTAGAATTTTTAAAATTTCCTCAGCTATTTACACTGATTTATTCTTTTAGATAAACTCTAAGATCATTTTGTTAAGATTTAGAAAATACCCTGTTGGTACTTGTATCATAACCATATTTAACCAACAAACATATTTTGAATAATAATAAAAATATTCTGAGTGTACTTTAGAAACCCCAGTTATAATTTCTTGTTTTCGAATTCTGCACTTATATCAGTTGCATGGTCATCATAAGCATGATGATTTCAGTAGGTTAAATTCACCTTTGTCTTTGAGCAGTAGTGTATTTTATCCTGACTTTACCTCCCGCTTATCTAAGTTGCATATATGTTGTAAAGTAACAGTATATATATATTACTCTGCTTCCCCGTTTGCATTTATTCCTAATGTCAGGAACAGCTTGTTTGTGAATCCTTATGCCATTTGGTTGTAATGTAAATAAAAATGTAGTAAAAACAAGTTATATGTAAACAAATTCTTATTTATAGGGTACTTATTGAGAACAAGGTGAGTACATTTACAGGCTTCTGTGTCTATAAGCCCTGTCCCATATTTTATAAAAGTACTTGTAAAGTTGTTGACAAGGTTGAAAAATCACATTGTCCAGGAAACTAGACTGAAAATCACCATTTCCCAGAAGGGGTGAACAATTTTTAGTTATACAACATAGACATTATTATTCATTCATTCAACTTATATTTCCTGAGGGTCTATATGTATTACTTGTTGTTAAAAATCAATGCATAAAATATGGACAAGGATTTCAGAAGAAGACACCAGAATTGAACACAGTAATTATCAATTATATATGAAGAAATCTTTTAAGAAAAGATTTCACGTACAGGAGATTCATGCTTATGAGGTCCCCTCCCAACCTCATAATTTAATAAAGTTTTAAATGCATTAATCCTACAAGCAGAAAATTCAGATTATGTGGTGTCTTGTCCATTGGATTTTGAGAGGAAATTTTAAAACAAAAGGATTATATCTCTTAATAGCTAACTTACCATTCTTACATGTCATGGGAAAATATTTTCAGATAGTTAAAAGTTTGAAAAATATATCATTCACAGTTCACTTTAGAAATATTTGCTCAAAGTTGTAGTGTAGCAGCTTCTTGGACAAATCAAAATTAAGAAGAAAGGACAATTCCTAATCTTCAAGGAGTCATAGTTTTAGAATTAAATTCAGCTAAACAAATAGATTTTGTCTAAATAACTTTATGTCCAAATGATGTGTTGAAATTTAATTTTAAAATATGCAGACATGCCTGGTTCAAAACAATTAGTATAGCAGAGGTATAATATCTCATTGGTTATACTATTTAAAGATGACATTTTGGGATTGGAGAGAAGCAGTACAAAATAAAGGCATATGTTATTTCTAATTAGGAATGGCATACATTCCTCCATTTAATTAGTTTAATATCAACTAATTATTATAACTAGTTGAATATCAAGCTTGATTTTTGAGTCTAAGCCCTTTCCACAGAATCTCAAGTTGTTTTGGAATCACTTTTTGCCATCGGCAGTTATTCAAATTGTCACAATGATGCTGATACACCTCATTTTCATCACCTTGACTTCTTTATCATCATTTAGGCTATTAGTTAATTCTGAGGAATATGGAAGAGTGCCAAGTATGTCTGCATTTTTTATTTGGTTAAACCTGGTCTCTAAATTATGTTTTGTTATTACACATGCTCACGATCTTATCAAACTCTCAGAGCTTTGAAAGATTTTCAATTTAGCATAGTAACTTTTTTGAGTTTCTGTATAGCAATGTAGTATAGTTTATAAAGAGATGTTTAAGCAACAATTAGAAATTCACATTTAAGCCCAATATGGTCAAAACTTCAAAATGACTCATTGAAGTGACATATATAAATTCTGAATAAAGGAATAGGCTGTATCAGGACTACACAAGTGGTAGAAAGCTGTTTTATATGAGAAAGTCTGGAATTCAAGACAAAATGAATGACATGAACAAAACAAATCACTGTGATCATGAACTATATAATCATAACAAAGCCCCAACAAGGCCAAATTTTATATGGAACATAAAAAATCTAAATACAGAACACAAAAATTATTAGGAGTGTAAGCAAAATTAATAGAAACAACTATGTAGTATGAAATCTTACCATAAACTATAGTTGCATAGTGGAGTACACACACACACATACATACGTAGGATAAAATATTTGAATAATAATGAAGTTAAATTAATTGACATATCAAATATTATATTTTGAAATTTATGAAAATTTATCAAATGATGTGGTGAATGTACTTTTCTGAGATTCCATGGAGTATTTAAATAAATCATTAATTAGGTGGTACATAAATTTTAAAATATTATAAAATTTATGGCTAGTCAATAAGCACATAAGAATATCTTAATATCATTAATTATCAGAGAAATGCTAAAACCATAATGAGATACCACTATATACCTATAAGAATAGTTAAAATGGAAATAAAATATTATAAAATTCAAACCTCAAATTGACAATACTTTGTGCTGGAGAAGATGGAAAGTAAATGGGACTCCTAAATAGTTGATGGGAATGAAAAATGATAGAAAAAAAGAATAATATAAAAAGATAGAGGGAAGGGAACTTGGCCCAATGGATAGGGCGTCCCCCTACCATGTGGGAGGTCTGCAGTTCAAATCCCAGGCCTCCTTGACCCGTGTGGAGCTGGCCCATGCACAGGGCTGATGCGGGCAAGGAGTGCCCTGCCACACAGGGGTGTCCCCCACATAGGGAAGCTCTACGCGCAAGGAGTGAGCCCCCTAAGGAGAGCCGCCCAGCGTGAAAGAAAGTTCAGCCTGCCCAAGAATGGAGCTGCACACACGGAGAGCTGATAGAACAAGATGACGCAACAAAAAGAGACACAGATTCCCAGTGCTGCTGATAAGTATAGAAGCGGTCACAGAAAACACACAGCGAATGGACACAGAGAGCAGACAGCAGGGGTTGGGGAGGTGGGGAGAAGAGGAGAAAAATAAATAAAAAATAAATCTTAAAAAAAAAAAAGATAGAATCACCATGGAGAGAGCTTGCCCATTCTTATAATATTAAATATGCACTTGTCATTATGATCTGGCAAACCCATGTCTAAATATTTACCTTAGAGAACTTAAAATGCATTATCACACAAAAACTTGTATGTGAAGGTTATAGGAGATCTATGCGTAATTGCTCCAAACTGGAAACAACCTTAAATTTGAATGGTTGAAGAATCCATTTTGTCTCCATTCAATGGAATTCTTCTTAGCAATGGAAAGGGGAGAACTTTTAATACCACTTACAACATGGATAAACCTCAAATACATTTTTCTTAGTGAAAAATACCAGACCCCAAAGGCTACATATTGTATAATTTATTTTATGTGAACTAGAAAAAGCAAAACTATAGGGATGAAGAGCAGACCCGCGGTTGGCAGGGACTAAAGGCGTGGCAAGGGGCAGACTACAAAGGAGTGGCAGGGCAGTGATGGAACTTTTCTATACACAACTCTATGCATTTGCCAAGTCTTAGGAATAAAAGTAGATTGTACTTTGCAAAAGTAAATTACAAGTAACAGACACTTGAATATCTATTTATAATTAAATATTCATAAAATTTAAAGATAACTTTTTATAAGTATCTTAAGTAAATTAAAAAGGAAAATTAAATATATAATGAATAAGGTTTAGGAAATACCAATACATGAAAATTTGTGAGAGCATAAAAGCAGTTGCCTGTACTGTATTGTATGATAAATTCAAGCCTTTAGAACTTTTGTGCCAAAGGACAAAAAGTAGAAATGAATGTAGGTTAATATATTAAGCATTCAATTCAACATTCTCCATTAAATCTTAAAAGGATGGCATTCAGAAAAAACACACAAAATTTATTGAATTAGAAAATTAATTCAGTCATCTAAAGAATTAATTTACCTAAGAGCTGGTAATTTGAAAGACAACAGACTTCCAAAAAATAAAAATAGAAAATATGTAAATAACAAAAAGGAATGGAAATAATTATAAATATAGACATTAGCGCACTGTGTATTACTACATTACCTTTATATAATAGACTTGAAAATCTTAGTGAAATACTAATTTTTCTTAAAATAAAAATTTTGATACTCAGGAATGGAAAACATGAGTAGGTAAACACTATTCGTTATTACGTTGGTAGCTATTGAAAAAAGTCATTAAAAAATTCTGTCAAAGACGATTTGGAGCTTTGTATTTTTGGTGAATAAGAGTGAAAAAATTAAGCAGAAAATTGAAAGCTACATAAACTAGTCTAAAATATTAAAAAATATGGTGAAGCAGCTGTGGTTCAATCAGTTGAGCTCCTGTCTACCATAAGGGAGGCCCTGGGTTCGTGTCCCAGGGCCTCCATGTGAAGGCAGGCTTGTTTGTAGGTGCCCAGAGAGTGACTCAGCAAGGTGACGCAACAAAAAAAGGAACACAAGCAAAAACACAGAAGAGGGTGCAGCAACTGGATACAGAGAGCAGACAGCAAGCAGGCCACAAGGGGGGAGGGGAAATAAAATAAATTTAAAAAATACAGATGAAGAATGCACAGCACATGGACACAGAGAGCAGACAACATGCAAAAAGCCACAAGGGAAGGGTAAAAAAATATATGGAAACTACATAGAAATTTTAAATAAATTTGCATAACTTAGAAAAATATAAAGAGGAGTGTTTTTTTTTGCATGGCAAAAATCTTAATAAAACACTTGTAGTTCAAAATCAAGGGTACTTTTAAAAAGTTTTTTATCTTTAACAGTTGAGTTTGATCCTAGAAATGAATACAATTTAGTATTAGGGAATCTGTCAATTCTATAAAGCATATAAGGTAAAATTAGCAAAAGTACATCTTAATTGTAGCATATATAGCATATTTGACACTCAGAGCAGATCATTTTTCACCTTTATGACAAAATTATTTTCAACAATAATCATAAAATAAAATCAATAAACTAAGACCAGAAAGGAAATGTAAACAGTGAAAAATTTCTATATTCAATGTTACATATATGCCATAAAATAATTAAAATTAAAAAAATTGAATAATGCAGTGTAATAGGAAAATAAGACGAGTGATAGTTATAAATTATATTAATGCATTTTTGAAATAAAGGAAACATTGACCATTACTAACATATTGGTCAGCATGTAATGAATAACAACGTTATAGTTTTTGTTTTCAAGATTTGTTAATGACCTCATCAAAAAGGATCATGGAATATCTATGTTTAATAGCAGTATAGCCAGATTTATCAACCTGCCTTCTTCTTGATCAAAGAATAGTTTTTTTGGAAATTTTAATTTTGAAAAGTTTCTTTCACCCATAACAGCAATTACACAAATAGCAAAAGTCTTAAACATAATGATAAATTTGTTAGGGATTCATGAAAATCCCGTTTCACAACAAATTCCAAAAATTTCAATACTCTCTGTCTTGCTTGGATTGCTTCTAGGAGCACTCAAAAATTTCCATGATTGTAAAATTTCTGCCAAAACATCTTCATCAGAAAAATCATCGTAAAATTCTATTATATTTGGTTAAAATTTCCGAACTTCATAATGGTTCAAAATTGTTGCAGCATAATGTAGGTGCCATTTGTAAATCTAGCACCATGTAATACAATATATTCCTGAATTTAAACAGTGGATTCAATATAAAAATGACAGCACAATAATTGTAAAGAAAAAAAAAAATAGGCAGTGGACTTAGTCCAGTGGTTAGGGCACCCGTCTACCACATGGGAGGTCCGCGGTTCAAACCCCAGGCCTCCTTGACCCTTGTGGAGCTGGCCCATGCACAGTCCTGATGCAAGCAAGGAGTGCCCTGCCACGCAGGGGTGTCCCCCGCGTAGGGGAGCCCCACGCACAGGGAGTGCGCCCCGTAAGGAGAGCTGCCCAGTGCGAAAGAAAGTGCAGCCTGCCCAAGAATGGCGCTGCACACATAGAGAACTGACATGACAAGATGATGCAACAACAAAAAAGAAACACAGATTCCCGTGCTGCTGACAACAACAACAGAAGCGGACAAAGAAGACGCAGCAAATAGACACAGAGAACAGACAACGGGGGACGGGCAGAGGGGGGCGAAGAGGAGAGAAAGGAAAAAGAAAAAAGAAAAAAATAATAGAAGTTAAGTTTACTCTTTACACTTGTACTGGAGTTAGTTGTACAATGCATATAGTTCTTCACATTAATTTCCAGAGAATACAATGTTTTTTAAAGGATAAACAATAAAAATGTGCTAATTTGAAGCTTACTTGCATATTATTGAAATACAAAAGTAGACACAGCAAATTTAAAACTTTTATCAACGAAAATTTTTTTCTGGGAAGAGTATTTTATTACTGACACTATGTAGAATTAGTAAGGCATGGTGATAATAAAAAGCAGAATAACTTGTAGTTGGTTTTGTTGTTGTTTTTAAAATTCTCAATAGACAATGAATCCCTTTCTTGCCTGGACCCAGTATGGACTGCTCTCACCACCTACTTGTGGTACAACAGTGATCTTAATAGAAAACGAATGGTGCATAATAGTCAGGATATATTTCTGCTCTGCTTTGCTGCTCCTGCCCATCTCCTTTGAAAAGCATTAACCTCTTTCCCCTCTCCTTTGCCACACTTAGCATAATAACTTCAATATTATAGGCTTAAAAAATACAGGACGGTGAGCTGCCTACAGGCAACCTCTATTTTCTGTCATAAAACACAATCATTCCCTGGAAAAAGAGTCCCACAAAGTGCTGTTTAGCTGCTTGGGATGGGGAAAGGAAAATTAAAAGAAAATAATATATAAATAGCTTTTCTTTTCCTTGTTCTATTAAAATAGCAAACAAAGGCTAAAAAGAATTTGACTTACTAACACTTTATGACACTACACTGTATATTCTAAGGGATATAAAGAGGCCTGGAATGCCAAATCTCCTTCAAGAAGTTTATGGTATTTTAGAGAGATGAAAACAATAATTTTGGCAATAACTGTCTTTTACCGTGCACCTGATATACCATCCATAAACTTCTAGATGTACATACATTTTATCATTTAAACCATTGGACACCCTGAAAGGTAACATATTTATTTTATTCCCTTTTGCAAATGAGGTTTGGGGAAACTAAATAAATTGCCCAAAATCACACAGCTAGTGAGTTAAGAAGGTAGGATTAGAACCTATTCTCTTCATCACTATGAAACAGCCTCTAGATACACATTTACCGGATGATAAATAACTATTTGATTAAAAAATGTAGGATAACAATTGGTTTATAATACCTGGTAGTGCTACCATCAAATAAGTACTATCATGAGTGCTTGTGTTGGAAAAGCACATTACTGTGAGTAGAAAGAGGAAGGAAAACATATGCACAAAAAAGGCATATCCTGCATATATTTGGGACAGCAGAGGAATGTGGGTTAGAGAAATGGCTCGAATAGTGGTGTAGATAAAGGGTATGTATGTGTAATAGAGATCCAGCACCTCTGGTTAGGGATTCATGAGGAGGAATTCTGGAAATATAAAATACTTGTGTTTCTTCTGTCATATTAAAAATGATTAACATCTGTATAATACTTAACATTTGCCAAATGCTCCAGGAAGTATATGAGTATTATTTGTCAAAAACAAAATTATGAAATCAACATTATTATTAATCCTCACTTTGCAGATGACTAAAATGAAGTATAGAAAACTTAATTGAGTTGCTTAAGGTTATACAGCTAGTAAATGACAGCTGAGACTTGAACCCAGGTCATCCAAGAAAAGGCCATATATTAGGAATAAACTTGAAGTTACAGTCTAGGTGAAACAAAAAGCAAAATACACACTGATAAACTTTAACAAATACCATGTGTGCAAAAGACTTCAGAATGCTCTTTGAGAATAAGTTCAAGAGGAAAAAAGTTGATGAGTCCACCAAAACATGTACTGCAAATGTGGGCTTTGTTAATAGATTAGATTATCGAGGAGGGTGGAGTTCTAGTGTTGTTGATCATAGAAATCTAGGATTATTTTTGTTCACTTGTGATCTGCACAATTTAAGAGACATTGAGAGAAAGATAAATAAGTTCATGGGAGAGGACATATTTATTAAACTCCAATTACACATCAGGCACTCTTTTCAACCCTGAGATTACAGTAACAAACCAGATAAACATGGACTTCCTACCATTGTGATGCCATCCATCATCTGGTAGCTAAGCTTGTATAAATGAAACTGTGTGTGAGTGTATAAAATATATAATATTCATAATGTTGTATATTATATAAATATTATGCATAAATATGCATAAATATATGTATACTATTTTATAATATACATATAATGGCAGGATAACAACAAGTATATATAGAGAGACTCATTTTATTAATAAGCACATGTGGGATGCTAAACATTCTATATTTCTCTTGGAGCTATCTCATCACTTGCAGAATAATTTTTTAATCTAAATTTTTTTGTGTAAATCTGGATTTTATAGAATATTGAGTTTATGAATAAAACTATACCTGATGTATAATAATTTTCAGTGAATTATTTGAGTATAGTGTTGTGTATCAATTGACTAAACTTTGTGTGTTAATGCTAAATTACAAAAAGAGAATAAAATCTAGTGATTCTGCTGCAGTGTTTTTTCTGTTTACAAATTTGCATTCTTTTGGTCATTGAATGATTATACCAAAGTGACAGCAGTTAGTCAACCAGAAACCAGGAGTCAGCTGAATTTTTGCAGACTATTTATTCATTCTTTAGGGTGGTCTTCCAGGAAACAGAACAATAAACAGAACATTTTACAAGCAGTGTTATGGAAATATACACAAGAATCATGCTGGTCAAACTTTTGGCCTCACACAGAGAAATCTAAATGCAACTTAGGCTGCACCAGCAGTTTTGACTAAAACTAGTAAATAGGAGCTTTAAAAAGTTATTTTAAAAAGAATAGCCTAAAAATGATACTTCATAAATTAGAATCAATTATCCTTCTGAGAAAATTGACTGGAATAGAATAAATAATTCTTTTCACCAAGAATATTAGGGGTCATTATGGAAAACTATAGGAATGACTTTATTCACCCTATGCATTCTTTTGGAAATTTGGAAATTTCCACTGGCACAAAATTGAAAGATATCAATAATATTTTGTAAGTGGGGTTCTAGACACCCTACCATGATGGACATTCCACACAGTGAGTTTATTTCTTGTACAACTTTCCAATGTCCTACAAGATCTTTTTCTATGTGATATTTCTTTTTGTAGCTATCAAAGACTAGATTCTAACTATATTTCACATAAAAATACAAAATTGTTTTGCGTTTTAATATAAATTGTACTTTTGAGAAATGTAGTTATCATTAAGTTGAAGGATGATTGCACTTTTTTTTTTCTTTTTTGGTCTGCAATTTAGTAAGGACCATTGCTATTTCAGAAACTGAGGTAAGTAGGATACATTATCTAAGAAATCAGGAGAGAAAAGGATACATTACAAAATATTCACCATGAAAGGAAGTGCTGGGTCTACTTGGGTGGAGAGTTATAGAACAAACAAGAATTCATGAATGTTAACCCTGGGTCAGACAAAGACGGCTGGACAGGCTTGGGTATGTTTTGGAATGCATTGACTTTGAATCCCAGTTCCACATTCTACCTGCATGAACTTGGGCAATCAAATCTCTCGGAACCTCAAATTCCACATCTTGAAAATAGGAATTATAATCCTTACTTGGTGTGATTGCTGTGTGAGATAACGGGAAAGTGGGTATACAGTGCTTGGGACAGCTCTGGCCCATAATTAGCCCTTGTCATTGGTGATTACTTTCCATTCTCTGTCCTAGAGCAGTGATTTCATCTGAAGTTGTTTTTTCAATTACAAATTTACTTTCCTGAAATGAAAATCACCTACCCATACTTAAAAAATATTAGCTTCATGCTTTTAGTGTAATATAAAGAAAAATAAAGAAAATAATTTATACTACTACTGCATATTTAAATACATAAAAATTGGGGTATTACTTCAGTAGATAAAACATTAAAATATTCAGATATTGGTATCTCTTGGAATAAAAATATTTGAATTTTAAAGATGTATTGTTAGAAGTCATTTCATGCAAAAAAAATATTGAAATGAAAAAGCAGACCTTCAGGGAATATGAGAATATAAATTAGTGTTAGGATAAGCAATAAGAAACTGGGTTATTTGTACATGATAAGAAAAAGAGGACAGTAATAAGTATGTTGATAAGAGTGCAAGTTTAATTGAAGTAGGGATAAATGCCAAGAAAAATAATCAATTACAGAAGTGGAGAAAATGAGGGTGTAACTATAACTCTTATGAGTCCTTCAGATTCCTACTGCAAAGTTTTCTTAAACTACTGTGGGCAACGTTATTCCTGTCTTTAATAATGTAATAAAGGCCGCCCCAAACAACTACCATGTGTCTTCAGGAACAGTAAATAAAATATTAACAAAAATTAAAATGATCAAATCAATATCAATATCTCAATTTTCTGTTTTATTTATTATGGGTATATAGCATTTCAATTATACATAGACTAGAGTAGAGTGCAGCAAGTATATGATTCAATAACTTCAAGACAATTCCTTTATTCTGCTTAAACTTCTCTCTCCATGGTGAATTTTTGTAGAATTACTGATATTTTCATGTAAATCATTGTTAAAACGTCTTCAGTATTATTGTGTACTAAAGAATAACCAATTTTTTTTTTTATGGGGTTTAGTCTGATGGACCATTCAAGGGCTGTGTGAAGCCTATGATAATTCTTCCCTGTAAGGGAATCTCGGATTAGAAAATATTTTGTATCCCTTGCCCTTCTTGCTGAATGGTTAAGTTTACCAAATTTCCAAAACTCTCTCTAAACCTCAGCATATCTCCCTCTGAGATTGTGTCTTAGAGTGGGGGGAAATAATTGGATTTAGTGTCCTTTTCCCCAAATACCTTGTTTGATAAAATGTATATAATGGGGAGTTGAAAATAGCTTCTTAATGATAAAACATATGTTTTTCAAGAAAACCAAAGTGGAGAAATTTAATAAACTGATGTGACAGGGTTCAAGTATACCTTCCAAAGAGAGACAGAAATCCCTTAACCTCTCCCTGTATGAGAAGAAACCATGTATTCCACCGACAGGCTTCTTGGTGTGGTTTCACGGTAGTTCAACCTCATGTTTTAATTCAAGTCAGTATATTGCCGGTTTTAGTAACTTTAAAGTGACTGTAATATGACCTATAGATTTGTGTATTAATTTTTTTTAAATCTTAGAGCTGGTAGAAGGTACTCATCTTCACAGTAAGTGATGTTTGTTTTCATATAATTCATGGAAATCCCTCCATCTTCTATTTATGTCAACAAATCAGAGAATCCGGACACTCATAATTTTGTTTCTAGTGTTGCTTTGCAGACCTATTTTAGGTTTCAGGTGAATTTGTTACAGAGAGATTTAGTTACTTGCAGATGTCAAGTAATTTGTATGGTTAAATCTTATCTTGAAATAATTAATAAAGTTCCATGTTTATTTTTCATTGTCTCAGCATATCTGATTCGTTGTGAACCTCAAATTTCTTGGCAAAAATATAAATCTCATTATAAATTTCCATTGAAGTAAATATGACAGCTCTGTTTCTTATTATGTACATGTGCAGTGTAAAGATATTAGCCATAAAATTTGGTGAATGTCCTCTAGGGGAATTTCAAGTTTTAGTATGATTCAAATAACTTGCAGAATAGCATTTGTTTATGGTTTTTCATGTGTATCGGAAATAATAAATGCAACTGACAGTCATTTAAATGGTGAATTAGACAGAAGCTATACAATATATACAATGTCATTTCCTTGCTTTTGAAATGAAGTTAAAATGAATTAAAATTGTCAAAATAAATATTCCAAAATATTCATTTTTAGACAAACACCTAGGTCATTTAGAAAATATTTTGGTAGGTGTTAAACAGAATTATAAATTGTATGTCTTGAATATTTCATTTTGTATGGAATCATAGGTATTTTTCTGTAGAGATTAAAAATTACTTATAGTAAGTGTTAAACTGTACAGTAACTCAATTTTAAAGGTTAAGAAAACAAATTTCCAGTAAAGCATGTACTTTATAAATTGCTAATAAAATGCATTGGCTATAACATTTATTAAATACCCACCAAATTTTAACAATCTGTTGTTAACTATTTTGGAGTCTGAAGTTTGGAAAACATGAAATCTGTAGAACTCATGAAATCACTTTCAAGGAAAATGTCCATTTAACAAAATAGTTTAAATATATAACATTAAGAATGAGTTCACAAATGTGCAAAATCTGTTTTAGCTACAAAATCTCATAGCTCCATGAAGTTTCTTCCTATTTTGGTATATTTTATTTGTAATTTTAAAAAGTTTGCGAAGTGATGTCTTAGGAAAGGAAATGC
Source organism: Dasypus novemcinctus (assembly GCF_030445035.2). Classification (NCBI taxonomy): domain Eukaryota; kingdom Metazoa; phylum Chordata; class Mammalia; order Cingulata; family Dasypodidae; genus Dasypus; species Dasypus novemcinctus. The sequence continues at coordinate 29,073,659 of NC_080683.1, read as the reverse complement.
AACAGTGCTTTTATTTGATGACCCAAATCAAAATTAGATTAGTGAGGCTTGATGACAGCAGCACACTTAAATGAACTGATAAATTTTCAGTGGACCATCTCCAAACCGCTTGCTTTTCCTCTTCTGAATGTAAAATGTGAGTGGGAGAAATGTCTTAATGGGGAAAATAGAACAATCAACTCCAAGGCTCATTCTGTCTTAGGAAGAACACTATCATGCTTTATTCAAAGTTGGGGGGGTGGGTGGAAACTTCATTAATCTAAAAGAAAATCTTCCTTTATTATAAATACAGTCATATGCAGGCTTCTCCTTTAGCCCTTCTCCTTTGGTAAAGACGTGAATGGACTATTCAGGGCCAACTTTGACTGTCAATGAAAAACCTGGGGATTGATACCTGTTTAAAATTTTGGACATGGGTGTGGTTGAGCAAATGCCTCCCACATGGGAGGTACCAGGTTCAGTTCCCTGTGCATCCTAAAGAAAAAACAAACAGACAATAAGCAGAGGAACAAAAAGCAACAACAACAAACAACAAGAGCAAAACAACCAGCAAAACAACCACAAAACAGATGAGGGAGCTATGGAGGGGGGGTTGGAATTTTAAAAATTTAAGGACAATTCCTTTCTACTTAAACTAAAGTATAATAATATGAATTTCAAAATTCATTGCCCAGCATATTCAACTTGTTTTGTGCAAGCTAGGATATTTTTCAAGATTATCAATATTGGAGTCAGGCGAACCTTTATTTGAATCTTGGCTCAGGCACCACTGTGAAACCTTGTTAATTTATTCAGGTTCTTTTTAGTAAGCACATACTATGTGTCAAAGACTGAATTTAATATGACATTATACTAATAAAATGATTCTGCTATTTCTTATTATTTTTTTTCAACTGATCTCATATTTCTCCACTGTTCGGTGGGAATAATAATTCCCTTTTTTCATTAAATGAATTTAGTATATAAAGTCTCACCTCAAAATATAACTAATTTAGAAGTTGCTATTGTAATAAGAGAAATCCACCAAAGTAGGAACTGGTATTTTAATTACATCTGTTTTACTGTTATTAGAATAGAGGTAATAGAACTAGAAACTTTCACAAATACTGTATAACAAATTCATCAGATTGTTCAAATTATCTTTAGACAGGCTACTTGACTGATAACAAGGCTTTTATCAAAATATATATACCTCATTTGATATTAACTATTTTTAAATGATTGTGCTTACGGAAGAACCATCTGATTCTTCAAAGAGATAAAGGGAGCTTAACTGCTGCTGAATAAAATCAAAATTAACTGAACAAAAGTTATGTAAGACCTCCACAAAAACCTATAAAATGTAGCTGAAATAAATTAAACAGATTTTTTAAAATGGCAAGATGGATCAATTCCACGGTTGGAAAGCTCAGTAACATTAAGATGGTAATACTCCCTAAAATGTTTTATACATTCAGTGATAATCACAATTTAAATAACAGCAACATATTTTAAGATTCAAAGTCGACAAGTTGCTTTAAAAATTAAATGAATTGAAAATGATCTAGAATAGCTAAAAGTCATCTCAACACACAGTGCTGAAACAAAATGAATAAGCATGTTCAATCTCAATTCTTACCTCACATCATTCACATAGATATTACTTAGGCCTGGGTCACAGAATTTAGTGGAAAAGTTAAAAATAAAACACTTCAAGATGAAGACATAGGACAATAACTTCATGGCCTTGAAAGAACTAATCATAAAATAAAATGATAAATTTGACCTAATTAAAATTAAGAACTTGTGCTCATCAAGAAACCATTAAGAAAATGAAAAGTCATGCCACAGCCTCAGACAAAATATTATCAATTAACATATCCAACCAAGGACTTGTATCTAAGATGTGTATTATTCCAACTAACAAGCAACAAAAACAACTGAATAATATTTGGACAAAAAATGAATAGGCACACCACAAAGAAGATATATGCAAGTCAGGGAACTTCCGAAAAGCTGTTCAGAATCATTATTCATCAGGGAAAAGCAAATTGAAACCACACTTACTGAAATAGCAAAAATTTAAAAAGGTCAATAGCAACAATGCTGATAAGGATGTAGAGCAACTAGAACTTTCATGCACTGCTAATGGGAATGTAACATGCTACAACTACTTAGGGAAACTCTCTGGAAATTTCTCAGAAAGTTAAACATATACCTACTCTATGACCCAGCAATATTTATCCATGAGAGAACTTTCTGGAGTGGTGAAAATGACATTCAATTGGAGTATTGCTGAGATGAGTGTATTCATTTGTCCAGACTCATTAAATTGTGCACTTAAAATCTGTGCATTTTATTTTATTCAATTTTATATCATTTAAGAAAAAGTTCCATTAAAAATGTGAATGTCTGAATTTGAACCTTCTGAGCAATTGACTATACATTTTTTAAAATTTTTTTATTTTTCAAGATTTATTTATTTATGTCTCTCCCCTCCACCCCCACCCTCACTCCCACCCCCACCCTCACCCCCACCCCCACCCGGTTGTCTGTTCTCTGTGTCTACTTGCTGCGTCTTCTTTGTCCACTTCTATTGTACAGCGGCACGGGAATCTGTGTCTCTTTTTGTTGCGTCATCTTGTTGTGTCAGCTGTCCGTGTGTGCGGCGCCATTCCTGGGCAGGCTGCACTTTCGCACTGGGCGGCTCTCCTTACAGGGTGCACTCCTTGCGCGTGGGGCTCCCGTACGTGGGGACACCCCTGTGTGGCAGGGCACTCCTTGCGCACATCAGCACTGCACATGGGCCAGCTCCACATGGGTCAGGGAGACCTAGGGTTTGAACCACGGACCTCCCATGTGGTAGACGGACGCCCTAACCACTGGGCCAAGTCCGCTTCCCTGACTATACATTTTTTACAAGAACATAAATATTATTCTCTAATCCAGGGATTCTGAACCTTTTATTGTTCCACAAACCCCTTTACTAGTCAGGTGAAAACCACGAACTCCTTACTAAGTCCACAGTATACCCTGTATTATTTAATAACTATATCAGACCCGCACCAACATGTCCCCATGAGAATAATCCTTTTTTGAATTTCAATTCAAGTTCATGGTCCCCTAGTTAAGAACCCCTGCAAAAATCACATACTGCTTTAGCATAGGCAAAATGAGCCAAAGCATTCTTTGTGTGTATATACTATACAGTGTATGTAAATGTGTACGTACATAGACGAGCGCACAACACATAGAAACATACCTGCAGTCTTTGCTTTTGCACAGTGCTGTGTTAACTGAAACTCAGCATATCAGCACCCTGTCCTTGCTTTGCATAGTTCCATGGCAACTGAGACTGAATAGCACAAAGCAAGGACCAGTTCAAATATGCAAGAATTTTGGCTAAAGTGGTATTATGCAAACTTAGGGCTGTTTCTGTGTGGGTGTAACACTTTATTGGGATGTGAATGGCCTATGGTAACTTTTAGTAGGTTGTTGTCATTATATTCTGAGTTTGCTGGAATATTGGCAACTTTTACCCAATATTTCTCCTAGTCTCTGCCCCTCTCTCATCCCCTGCCAACCCATAAGTTAATTATGAGCCTTTAGGTAAATACTAAAGAAACTGCTACAAGAAATAAAAAAGTAAATATGCCCATTATGCAATATGTGATAATCAGTATGTCCTAAAAATCATCTAGGAATTAGAACAGAAAATTTAATGTGTACCCGTGGTGAAGTATGAAAGTAAAATACCATTCTTTCCATAGTTTAATATTTTCTGTAGTTTTGTTTTAAAAATATTAAAAACAGCCTGATTTACAAAATAAGTTTAAAAAATCAAATGAAATAATAATAAAGGACCTCTAATGAATAGATTACACTGGAAAAGTTAGTTGAATCTCATTTCATAAATGCCATGGTCTTAATTAGTTCTACTGCAAAAAGATTTTTAAGATTTCATATATTAAGGCATTTTTTCAAAATTGTCCAATATAAGAACAATCTAATAGAAATTAAGACTTTAATCAATTCTTCAAAATACATACTAAAAAGAAATTTACCCTCTCTGAGGTTTCTAAATCCCTATTTAAGGCATTGTTTGAGTGTGTGAAATTCTAAGCTGCCATTAGAATGAGAAGGGATGTAGAACATATTGTTATTTACAATTTATAATGTTCTACAGAGGTTCCACAGCAAACGTGCCATGAAAATATGTGACTCTATAGATGTTTTTCTGGTAATAATAAGACAAAGAATGATTTTAAGAAAGCTATAAATAACTTAGAAAAGATCCAGAACTGGAAAACACTCCAGAAGTATTAAAAGTGGTATTTAATGAGACAACTTAAAAATAATGGGATCATTTAGCCCAAAGTAAACTATATCTTCTTTCCCTCCTTCCTCTCTCCCTCCTTCTCTTCTGCCTTTCTTCCTTCCTTCCCTCCCTCCCTTCTTCTCTTTCTTTCTCTCTTGTTCTCTCCTCCCTCCCTCCCTCCTTTCCTGTTGAATATATATTATAAATATTTAAAGATTAATAAAGATATTAGTTTCAAACTTATTCTAGTTATATAATTTCAACAGTTCTTGCCATACTTCTCAATAGCAAAAATAGCAAGCCTCTGATAGCATAACATCTTACAAATCTAAAGAAGTTTGCTTATAATTAATTAATTTTACTCTTTCGCCAATTTTTCCTGCTCATTTAAATTTTTATTTCTATCATTTTCAATGCAAATAGATGTTTTAAAATTGTAACATGGCATAGGATTTAGACAGCTCTATGAACTTCCTCACATCGAAGTTTTCATACTGGAGCAAGAAATTACAAGAGTACAGCTATGTGAGTACAGAATTGACAGCACCCTCTGGAATATGTTAGTTGGCTCCAGCCTGAAGGCTGGGAGAGTAATCTTGGTGTCTTGGGAGGTCTCCCAGTGATGCGAACTTACGTGGGGGTAGGGGACTGGGGATGAAGGGCTCTGCATCCTAGAGTTTGTCAACTGAGAATTTACAAAGCTAGTAGACAAAATCTCATCCCTAGGAGGGAGTCATCATATGATTTGGATAAATAAGTCTTATCAAGTAAGATTTGCATGCTGTGCAATGGAACATCATGTCTACACAGAAACTCCTTTTGCATGATAAGGGAGGATTTTGTTTGTTTATTTTTGTTCCTTGCAAAATAATTCTATGCAAGTACAAGTTCTAGGATTTGCTCAATTGCTATCACTTCTTAGTCCAACAATTTTATTTCAAAAATTAAATAACCACTTGAACAATTATTTTAAAGTACAGTTATTAATCTTTATGTAGTATTAAAAATAATGCATCTATAGTTCTTAATTCATAACACTTTAAAGTCACAAAAAATACCATCTGTACTTACAATATTTGCTCATTCTCTGATTTTTGTAAGACTTTTCAGACATCATAATTATATTTATAAGTATGTTATCTTTTGTTTTGTTTTATTTTCTGGGGAAAAAGGAGCCTTGCAGCCAACATGCAAGTACATATTTAGGTAATGTTATGGTTCCATGTAATATTTGAAGAAATGAAAACACAAAGTCAGTACTTTAGTTTTAAGTCAAAACGTACTGAAAACATACGACAAGGGTGTAGTTTCATGCTTATTCCTTAGTCCTAACCTAGTGCTATTTAACTTTAAATATATCCCTCACTTTGGTTTAAATTTAAATTGAAAACTGTAACTCTTTTCCTCACATAGTTTCTGACAGAAAATTCCTTTCCTAGTCCCTTGCCACTGAAGTGTTTTTCAAGTGTTGCAAATCGGCTCTATCTTGTTGCCTTTCCTCTTGAACACAGTGAAGGCTATAGTTGGCATTCTGGAAAGGAAAAATGGGTTGCTGGAAATTGGACGGAATCCAAGCCTCTGTCAGGAGATGTAAAATAGAAATATATACCCCTGAGCTCTGAGAAATGTAGCTTAGTCTTAAATACAAAAGTAGTGTCTATTATATGTGTTCTTGACAATGAAAACTGCTTTCCCCTCAAAACTTCAAGCTGAGTGTCTTTTACATTATAAGTGCTCAGTAAGTATAAATTGAGCTACCTTTGCAATTTAAATTTATTTTCATGTTAGAGTGTCATGAAAAAAAGGAGAATAGCATAGTTAACCAAATCAAGTATTTTTCTGTACATGAGCATTGGAAATCAAAGAGAAAATCCCTGCTCAGTTACTCAGAATGTTTTGCCCATCCATATAATGCACCTCCTTTGGCAAGCTTTTGATGAAATCTTGGGTTTTTAAAAAGTCTTTTCAGTGTTGGGAATTTGGTGAGAAATTTTGGGAAAAGTTCCTCACTCTCATAAAATTTTAAAATTAAAATTAAATCTTCTTTAAAAGTTAAAAAAATTGAAAATATACCACACTAATGAAAGATGTTGTTAATGAGGAAAAGTGGGGGAGTGGGTGGGTGGTATATGATAATGCCCTATATTTTTGATGTAACATTTATATAATCTAGAGCTTCTTTAAAAATAAAAAAAAAATTAAAAACTACACTTAAAGAATAAAGTGAACATTTCTATGCAAATGGTATTTTTTCAAGAGATTAAATTGGGACTGATATTCACAGTGGTTTTCTCAAACTAACCCAATCCAGAATTTTGCATTCTTTATTTTATTTATTTGATGTCTTCTCAGCACATATAAAATCTCTCTGAAATCTTATCTGTGCTGTCAACTTTAACATGCTCTTTTATTTATAAAATTAAACTAGTGAGGGTATTAAAACTATGAGTTTTACTTTTCTTGAGTGAAGAGGGGTTTATTTCCCAGGACACCTGATATAGGATCTGCCTCATGCAAAGGTTCAGTAACTGTTAGTGAATTGAATTTTACACAGCCATAATCTAAATGACTGGGTATAGATTTGAAAAAAATACATGAACCAGCTGAGTGCAAGTTTTTCTTTGAGGCAATTCAGAATTCTAAAAAAAATTAAAGATGGCCATCTATGCCAGAGACATTATAAAACATTATAAAACATATAACATTATAAAAGTGAGTATTTAGTTTTACTTATCAATCTAAAGCAGATAATATTAACAACACTTACATTTTATTGAATTCTTTTCTCATAATATAACTAGGAGTGAATGAAAAGCAGGATTCAGGGAGAGAGGAAAGGAAATGCCTGCTCATGAAATTTAGCCTAGAGTGGCATTAAGAGAGCAGGAAATTTTCATATTTCAACAAGAAAGACATTAATCACAGATGAAAATAAAAATGCATTCTCTAATTTGATTAACACTAACTTCATGTTCTTTTCCATGATCTTTATATTTCTTCTAGAATCAAACTTCTTTAGAGGGTAATTAGACAATTGCCTGCAGGAAGATAACTTTTTATTACCTCTGTTCTTTCCCTTCTGTGACTAAAATGGTGTCTGAATGATAAGCATTCAATAAATGCTTTCTGTTTTCTTCTTCTCTTTCATCTCTCACTTAATACATATCGGACTAAATAAAATTATGGCAATATAGCACAATGGTCTGTAAATGTTAGTTACTAGTTATTTTTATAATCATTATTAAAAATAAATTATAAAATATTAATTGTAAGTATTTAACCTATAAGAAAATGCAAATGTGATTACTATCAAAACATATAGAATACAGAAAAAGCTAGATGTTTAAGGTAAAGTGCTTTGGTGACTGCTCCCAGGAGAAGATGAGCTAAACAGAACCTTTGAGTGAAAGCCTGGTTGAGTCTGCTTGAGAGATTTCAAAGCCTCCTTGCTGGGAGTATCATGTCCTGGGAATTGTTAGCTGTAGTGTGGTGATACCAGATATGGTCCAGCCAATTCACTCAAACACGGTGAGGAGGTAGGAACTTTCCTATATTTACTGCTTCTAGGCTTACCATGTAAACAGCCAGCTTTCAGGAAAAGGGCTGGGAAGAAGTGACCCAGGCAGAAGGACTTTGAGTAGACAGCAGGAACTTTATGAGAAAATGTCAGGCAAGCTTCTTACATGCAAGAGTCCAGACCAGGCTCACTTAGATTTTGTCTGGTTCAAAGGATGGTATAAAAGACAGATGGGATCTTTGTGAAATCGGCCCTTAACATATCTTTCTGTTGAGTCACATTGCTGCAATATGGTCTGTTTGCCTTATATGTCTGGAGCACAGCTGTCACCCTGAGCTCTCTCTTCTTAATCACCCTGGAATTATCTTAGCTTCTTGCCTGTGTTCGACCTTCTGTTTCCTGTAACCTACATCTTTCTCGTTTCCTTCTTCTTTTGATGGGGCACACAATGCAGGAAATTCCTGAGAAGTGGTTCTTAGGGATCAGATTTTTGATATCTACCATGTCTGAAAGTGTGCTTACTATACCTTCACATTTTATGGCTTGCTTAGTTGAATATGGAATTCTATGGCCAAAATAGTTTTGTATTGTGATGCTGAAGTTATTGCACTGTGTCTTCTAGGTTGCAATATTGTTTTGAGAAACATAAACCCATTTTGACTTGTGATTCCTTTGTATATTGGCCTTGTATTTTGTCTTTGGAAATTTGTGGAATCTTCTCTTTGGCCTCACTATTTCAAAATTTCACAATAATGTGTGTTCATTGAGCCAGGCACATGGGAGATATTTTCAATCTTGAAACTTGCAAAATTTGAAACAATGAATTGCATTTTCTTTTGAACCACTTTTCCATTGAACCACTATTATTTGGATATTAGACTAATTCTAGACTGATCTTTTTAAAAAAAATCTCCTGCTCTTATTTTGTACCCCTTTAACTAATTGCTTTCCTTTTTGAAAATTTCCTCAATTTAATCTTCCAAACTTAGATTTCCATTTCTACTACCATGTTTCTATTTCCAAGAGCTCTCTGTAGCATTGGATATTTATTTTTACAGTGTCTTCTTATTGATTCATGGGTATAATAGCTTTGCTTAACTCTTTAAGAATATGACAGTAGTTTTTTCAAAGTTCTTTCCAGTTCTATTTGTTTACATCTATTTTTGTCTCTTTCAAACCAAAAGATTTTCTCAAATATCTGTAATCTTCTGTTGCTGCTCTTATTTAATAGTGAGAGGCTAAAATGATGATTAGAAGCTTGTAGTATATGCATGGAACATGTCAGTATCATTTTCTTGTTAAGATATTTTAATTTTGCCATTTGTTGGAACTTAGTGTTAGTTCTTCCTCTTGGACTGATCACGTTTCAATGAGAGGAGTATTTCATTTTCTTGCTTGGAAGGGGCATGCTTGGCTGGGCAACATTCTTGGAACCAAGTAAAGAAAGTGGCCTACAAACTCAATATTCTGCATATATTTGCCTAGTTCCTCTGTTTTGAGTATATTACCACATTTTCAACTGTGCCTAATGATACCACTTAAGTGTCCTTTATTATTCTGTATTGAGAAAGTAAACTTCCAAACTTTTGCTCATGTTGGGCTAGGGCAGACACTCAGCAGCACAGAGGACAGTGGGAGATCTAAGAATCCATCTGCTTCACAAACCTGCTACCCAAACTTCTTTAATTTAACCCCAAACTCTTCATACACACTTCTAGAGGCACTAGATACCACCAATTCCCAATATTGAGAAATATGTGGTTTAAATCAGATTGGTATCCAACTTTCCCTATCCTGAATTTTCCTCTTGTGTAACAGTAAAAGGGCATATTTGGACGGACTATTAAGTAACATTAAGAGCAAGTCAAACTTTTTGCAAAACAACCATCAAAAAAGAGGTCATCTGATAATTTAATATAATTATTAAATTAGATTGGAGACTCAGAGAACTCAGGGAGCTATTAAATGTGAATCTAAAATAAGATAGTTTGACTTGGATCTCAAAAGACTTATTGTTCCTTACAGGTGTGCATTTAAGAAACTTGGAGAGTTTGTAAAATTTGGACTTAAAACCAGATACAGCGCAATGATTCTTAGTGGAATTTTGTTCTGAGTTTTGTGGTTGACCTGAACTCCCAATACAAAGGGAAAGCCCAGGAGTGTGAAACCAGATCAACCAAAATATGCGAGTAGTCATAAGAATATTGTGTACCCTGAGACCACTACGGATCCCTTGACTATAATTATGATGTGGTCTCATTCAGTGCAATGTGGGGAGTGCATGTGATTTCTTTATTCTATCTGGCACCTGTTATATCTTTATTAAATCTAACACATGTTCTGAAGTAGGTCTCTGATTATAGAAAACATTTAAAAATATTGTATTGATTTACATATCTCAGTTTAAATAATATGTTACAAAAAGATGTTAAAAAGGTCATATACTATGCATTGCAATTTTCATCTGTATATATAAAGAGTAATTAATTAAATGAATTTTCGCTATCAAGAATGAGGTTAGAAAAACTTAGATTACATCAAAAACAGTTGAAACAAGCAAACAATAAGATTCATGAAAACAAACATATTTTTGAAAAGCCCCACTATTTTCAATATTTTATATAGAAGATACAAATTCTGAATATGCTACGAAATATATAACATATAAATATTTTGGAGAAATGAAATTCTAAAGTCTTTTTATGTACATAGATAAAAATCAGTGAGGATATAGGAATTATAACATTATGTTCAAAACTGCATTGATAACATTTATCATGCAAATAGTTTAAAATACAAGTCCATTAATTATAAAATAAAACTAGTATTATTTATTTTTTCAGTTACCTGCATTCCTTCTACAAAAGTTATGTATCAAAGAAACATACATTTTATTAGTCTTCCTTAGCATATGCTTTAAAGTACCAACATAAATAGTTTGCAAGTGAAATAAGTATATGACATTAAGATTCTCTCTAAGCTATCATTATATTTTCTTGAATTCCTATCAAAGAAGAAAAGCAGGAATAAATATATCATTAGGACTAATACTGTTTTTATTATTATTTTTATTTGTAAATTTTTGTCAGAGAAGTTGTATGTTTACAGAAATATAATGCATAAAATATGTAAAATATAGAATTCCCATATACCACCTATTATTGATACCTTGCATTAATATGGTACATTTGTTATCACTCATGAAAGAACGTTTTTATAATTGTACTGACTATAGTCCATCATTTACAATAGGGTTAACTTTGTTTTACACTCCTATATTTTTTCTTTTAATTTTTAATTTTAGTAAAATATATATAGTCTAAAAGTTCTCCCTTTAACCATGTTCACATATATAATTCAGTGTTGCTAATTACATTCACAATGTTGTGCTACAATCACCACTATCCATTACCAAAACTTTATAATCAACCCAAATAGAAATACTCTACAATTAAACATTACTCCCCATTTGCTATATTTGACTCTATGAGTTTGCTTATTCTAATTATTTCATATCAGTGAGAGTATGTAATATTTGTCCTTTTGTGTCCAGTTTATTTCAGTGAACATGATATTATCAAGATTAATCCATGTTGTCACATGACTCTGGATTTCATTCTTTTTTAATGCTAGATAATATTTCAATAAATTTACCAATTTTTATTTATCCACTTATTGGTTGGTGGACACTTGGATTGCTTTCATCTTTTAACAATTGTGAATAATGCCACTATGAACATCAGTGTGCAAATATCTGAATCCCTGCTTTCAATTCTTTTGGTATGTACCCAGTAATGGAATTGCTGGTCATAAGGTCATTTATACTTTGCTTTCTGAGGAACCGCCAAACTGTCTTCCACAGCAGCTGCACCATTTTACATTCCCACCAGCAATGAATGAGTGCTCCTATTTCTCTACATCCTCTCCAACACTTGTTATTTTCTGCTTTTTAAAAAAATACTAGTCATTTTAGGGGGTGTATAACGGTATTCATTGTGGTTTGATTTTCATCTCCTTAATAGTTTATAATACTGAGCATCTTTTTATGTCCTTTGTAGTCATTTGCAAATCCTCTTTGGGGAAATGTCTATTTGGTCTTTGATCATTTGAAACATTGGGTCATTTGTCTTTTTATGGTTGAGCCGTAATATTTCTTTACATATTCTGGACACTAACCCCCTATTGGATATGTGGTTTCCAAATATTTTCTTCCATTGAGTAGGGGTCTTTTTTCACTTTTATGATCAAGTCCTTTGATGCACAAAAGTTTTTAATTTGATTAGGTCCATTTATCTATTTTTTCTTTAGTTGCTTGATCAATAGTAAAATATTTAAGAAACTATTGCCTAAAACAAGATACTGAAGATACTTCCTGACTTTTTTTCCTAGGATTATCATAATCCTGGTTTTTATATTTAGGTCTTTGATCTATTTTGGGTTAATTTTTGTATATGGTATGAGACAGGAGTCCATTTTTTTTTTCTTTATTAGAGAAGTTGTGGGTTTAAAGAAGCTCCTTCACTCTTTTTCATATGGATATCTAATTCTCAGGGCATCATTTGTTGAGGAGATTATTCTTATCCAATTAGAGGAGTTGGCCATCTTGTCAAAAATCAATTGTCTAGGGAGAAGGTGTTGCTCAGTCGTTTGAGCACCTGCTTTCCATGTACAAGGTCCTGGTTCAATCCCTGATACTTCCTAAAAATAACAATTGTCTGTAGATGTGAGTCTATTTCTAAACTCTCAATTCAATTCCACTGGCCAATATATCTATCCTTGTGACAGTAACATGTTGTTTTGATCACTGTAGCTTTGTAATAAGTTTTAAAGTCAGGAAGCGTGAGTACTCCAACTTTGTTCTTGTTCAACATGGTTTTGGCTATTTGGGGCCCCATATCCTTCTAAAATTTGATTACTGGCTTTTTCAATTCTTCAAAGTAGGCTGTTGGAATTTCGATTGGGATTACATTGAATCTGTAAATCAATTTGGGGAGAATTCACATCTTAATGATATTTAGTCTTCCAATCTATGAACATGGAATTTCCTTTCCTTTATTTATGTCTTTGATTTCTTTAAGCAATGTTTTGTAGTTTTCTGTGTATAGATCCTTTACATACTTGGATAAATTTATTCCTAGATATTTGATCCTTTTAGTTGCTATTGTAAATGGAAATTTTCTTGATTTCCTCCTCAGATTGCTCATTAGTATATAGAAACACTACTGATTTTTATGTGTTGATTTTATTCTCTGCCATTTTGCTAATTTTGCTTATTAGCTGTAGTAGTTTTGTTGTAGATTCTTCAGGACTTTCTATATATAGGATCATGCCATCTACAAATAGTGAAAGTTTTACTTGTTGTTTTCTAATTTGGGTGCCTTTATTTCTTTTTCTTGTATAATTGCTCTGGCTAGAACTTCCAATACAATGTTAAATAACGGTGATGACAGTGGGCTTCCTTTTCTTATTTCAGATTTTAGAGGGAAAACTTTCAGGCTTTCACCATTGCGTATGATGTTATCAGTGGGTTTTTAATTTTTTTATTTTTATTTTTCTCTATTTTTTTAAAATGTTACATTCAAAAAATATAAGAGGTTCCCATAAACCTCCCACTTCCCTCACCCCACTCCTCCCACATCAACAACCTCTTTCATCATCATGGCACATTCATTGCATTTGGTGAGTACATTTTGGAGCACTGCTGCACCACATGGATAATGGTTTACCTTGTAGTTTACACTCTCTCCCAGTCCACCCACTGGGCCATGGCAGGACATACAATGTCCAGCATCTGTCCCTGCAGTACCACTCCAGTGGGTTTTTTATATATGCATTCTATCACGTTGAGGAAACTTCCTTTTTATTCCTATTTTTCTGTTTTTTTTTTACAAGAAAGGATGTTGAATTTTGTCAAATGCCTTTTCTGCATCGAATGATATGATCATATGGTTTTTATTTTATTTATTTTTGTGTTGTATTACAGTAATTGATTTTCTTATGTTGAACCACCCATGTATATCTAGTATAAATCTCACTTGATCATAGGATATGATTCTTTTAATGTACTGTTGTATTCAATTGGCTAGTATATTGTTGAGGAATTTTGCATCTATATTCATAAAGGAAATTCAACTGTAATTTTCTTTTCTTGTAATATCTTTATCTGACTTTGGTTTTAGGGTGATTTTAGCCTCATAGAATGAATTAGGCAGTGTTCCCTCCTCTTCAGTTTTTTGGAAGAGATTGAGCAGGATTGGTATTAATTCTTGGAATGTTTGCTAGAATTCACATGATAAACCATCTGGTCCTGGGCTTTTCTTTGTTGCAAGGTTTTTGATGACTGATTCAATCTCTTTACTTCTAAATGGTCTGTTGAGATCATCTATTTCTTCTAGAGTCAGCGTTATGTTTGCTATTTCTAGAAATTTGTTTATTTCATATAGGTTGTCTAATTTGTTGGCATAAAGTTGTTCATAGTATCATCTTATGACCCTTTATATTTCTGTTGGGCAAGTAATAATGCACCGTGTCTTATTGCTCATTATTTGAGTCCTTTCTCTTTTTTTCTTTGTCAGTCTAGCAAAGGTTTGTCAATTTTATTGGTCTTTTCAAAGAACCAGTTTTTGGTTTTGTCAATACTCTCTATTGGTTTTTAAATTAATTATTGTATTTATTTCTGCTTTGTTCTTTGTTATTTCTTCCCTTCCATTTGCTTTTAGTTTGCTGTTCTTTTTATAGTTCCTTCAGTTATTAATACAAAATTAGGTCTTAGATTTTAGCTCTTTCTTTTTAATGTAAACATTTAGGGCTATAAATTTTTCTTTCAACCTTGGATTTGCAGCATCCCATAAGTTTTGATGTATTGTACTCTCATTTTCATTTATATCAAGATATTTGCTGATTTCCCTTGTAATTTCTTCTTTAACTGACTGATTGTTTAAGAGTGTGTTATTTAACTTCAGTGGATTTTCCAGTTCTCTGCCTCTTACAGATTTCCTATTTCATTACATTGTGGTCAGAGATGATGCTTTGTATAATTTCATACTTTTTAAATTTATTGAGATTTGTTTTGTGATCCAACATGTGGTCTATCCTGGAGAAGAAATCCATCTGTACTTGAGAAGAATACATATCCTGCTTTTTTTATGGTGCAATGTTCTATGTTTGTCTTTTAGGTCTAGTTCATTTATCATAATATTCAAGTTCTTTGTTTCCTTATTGATCTGTCTAGATGTTATAGCTCTTAATGAAAGTAGCATATTGATGTCTTCAACTATTATTGTAGAAGCGTCTGTTACTCTGTTCAGTTTTGCCAGTATTTGCTGCATGTATTTTGGGGCTCCATGATTAGGTGCATAAATATTTATGATTGTTATTTCTGTTTGGTGGATTGGCCCTTTTACTAATATATAGTGTCTTTCTTTGTCTCTTGAAACAACTTTTGACTTAAAGACTATTTCGTCTGATATTGACATAGATACACAGCTCTGTTTTGGTTACTATTTGCATGGATTATCTTTTTCTATCTTTTACTTTCAACCTATCTGTGTCTTTGAGTCTAAGGTGAGTCTCTTGTCAATAATATATAGTTGGATCATGCTGTTTATCCATTCTGTCAATCTGTGCCTGTTGATTTGGGAGGAGTTCAATCTGTTAACATTCAGTGTATTGCTGTAAAGGCAGGACTTACTTCAACCATTTGTCTGTTGGTTTTTATATGTCACATATTTTTTCTCTCTTTCCTTTAGTACAGCCTCCTTTTCAGTATAGTTGATCTATTATAATATATATGACTGATCCATTTTTCATTTCTTTTTCTATATTTTAAAAAATAAATTTCTTTGTGGTTACATTGGGGTTTGTGTAATACATGTATAACCTATTAATTTGAAAAGATATCAATTTAACTTCAATGGCATATAAGTTTTCTACTTCCATATCCCTCTCTTTCCCTTCTTTGCATTGTTTTTGTACTACATATACTCTGATTTTGCATGTCCATTATCAGAAAATATGACTTTTTCTTGTTCAATTGCATTCTTTTATAGGAACAAAAGAATAGCGTTACATAGTGAAGTTACAGTAGTATTGGGTTTTGTATTTACTCTTTTCATTACCTTTACTGAGGATTTTCACTTCTTCATACAACTGCAAGTTGCTCTTGTCTTTTCCTTCTAACCTGAAGAACTTTCTCTAGCAATCTTGTAGGTAGGTTTCCTGATGGTGAGCTCTCTGTTTCTGTTGATCTGATTTTGGTGTTTTGATTTTTTTTCTTTGATTCAACATTTGTGGTGTCTTCTTCAGTTTCTAACATACTCCAGGATCCAAATAAACGGGGTTTGTCCTTCTATTAGTTAACTCTGAGGGGAGACTTTTCCACAGGATGTTTTATATTGCCATATTGATGATGTCACTCAGGATTAATACTATTTTGTAGTATGGATAGGATTCATTTGAGAATAGATGATTGAGCAGTTCTGCTTTTGGCCAACGTGGGATAGCAGGGTCTAAAACGAACAAAGAAACTATACCTATATTCTTATACTCATTCATTCCACATATATATTGAACAGCTATGTATGCCATGTAGTTACTGGGTACACAGTAATAAGCCATATAAAGATTCTGCTGTTGTCAAGCTTAAAATCTAGTAGGTGAAACAGACAGCAAATAAGCAATTGCTTCTTCTTGGGAAACAAATATGTGCCATGAATGGCCACTTGGCATCCTTGCCTAACAAAACAGATAAATCAGCTACCCCATATTAGTTATATATATGATTTTATTTCTCTTTTTAAAAACCTATAAAACTGAGTAATTATAGTTCTATATGTCCTTAAGTACAATCACGTTTCTATATGCTCTCCATCCATATACCCAAAGTCACTGATATACCCCATTTGGGGGCGGGGGGAGATGCAGAATTTATAGTTTGCTTTTGTTTCAAAATGACAGATTGAATCACAAATTGAACTTGAGTGAACTCTGTAAAAGTGTCATACACATTTAAAATTTAAAACAGTTAGTTTGAGAAAGACATTTATTTGCTTGTTCAACTACCAAAAAAACTCACATCTCCAAATTAGGCAAATATTGTTTTAAACTCACTTCCTTTTTTCATAGAGAATTTCTGAACAAATTTAAGACAATTGCTAAACTTTCTTCCCTCCCCCCTAAGGATTCTTTGTTAATGTACACACAAAAAAACATGGTCCTTTGACTGAAATTCCTTACCTTTTTTCCCCAGACAAAATATTCCTAAGATTGTCCAAAATGAACATAGCCACACTAAAAATGTTGTATAAGAAAACTTTTCTTTTCATTCCTAGTTATTGATACACTTGTGGTAAGTAACTTTACTTTGACAGCTTGATTAAAATGATACTGAGATTATCTCTAAATCATACCTTAAGGAAATGAGAATGCATTTCAGGCTTGGGAGGAGCTATTAAGGGTATAATAGACATTTGAGGTCCATCTTTTCACAGTAGCACAATAGCTAGTTCCTGTGAACCCTGACCTGTTAGTGTCTTGTAACCAACTATTGGCATTAATCTACTGCTTATCTGTCACCCACCACATTTGATAGTCTCAGTCTCTGTTTTCAATTACCAGTCTTTAAAGAAAGCACTGAGCAATTTCAGAAGAAAATTCACAGAACCTTTGACCTGCTTTTGTCAGATAACCACAGATATTCACTGTAGATAAACTATCATTTCATTGTATCCCAGATGTAAAAGAGGGTTCTTTGTTATATATTGATGTACTGTAATCTTTATCACCTTCAGGTGGTTAAAAATGAACTGGTTTATTTTACTGATGAAGCAGAAGAATTCATGAGGTTACTCAGTGAAATCTGGTGAAATTAAGCTGGTTGACCTCTAGCTGTCCGGCAATCTACAAAACCCAAAGATTTTTCCAATTAAGAAAACACAAGAGCCAAATGTGATTATCAGTCAATTGTGCCATTATGAAACTCTTTAAAGGCAAACATAAAAATTTTCTCAAATATTTGTACCCAGCTTAATTGAAATCCATTATTTGTATATTAAATATATTCACTCCCCCAAAATATTAAGCAACCATTTTTTAATTAACTCTACAAAATGAGAGAATGAGAATCAGACATGACACCATCTTCAGAGGGTTTTTGAAGATAATTTTTGAAGTTATATTATTTAACCCATAAAAGATGACTATTTATTTAAAAATTCAAATTAATTTTTCTACATATGATAAATATAATAAAATAGTAAGTTATTTTCTATATTTCAGGATCCCTTGTACTCAGGGATAAAAAGAACTAAGTGAATTCATGATTGTTTTAAGGAGCAGTTGTGTCAGAACCAGCAAATTTTATTGGACCACTGACACTGAGCATTATGTGAATGTGAAAATCTGTGCTAATATGTAGTCCTACCTTGTAGATGTGAAATATCTAAACAAGATATCAATTAAATGCTATTATTTTATATCTACCCACAGTGATAGCAAAATAGCCTGAAGTTCTTTTTTTAACTCCATTATAGCAAGATATTTTAAAGGTAATAACATTAAGCTTCTTTATTAATAGTCATACAGGGAAATCATCATTCAGACAAGCAAAAACTGACATTTAAGTATGGTAACAATTTTTTATAATTAAACTTTTACTGACTGTTTGCTTTTATTGACTATTGACTATTTAAAACAGGATTTTTAATGTAGAGGTAGGATTTAAAGAGGCATGTTCATTAGAAAGAAGGTGTGAAAAAGCATCAAGAATGGGAGATGATTATTGAGGCGTCATTAATTCACTCAACTTTCCTCTAAGATTTTTTGTTGAGTATTAACTATGTGCTAACCTTTTTTTTCAGTGTCATTAATTTTGATAAAGTAAGTTCTTTCCCTTAATTATTAGACTATAGGATGTATTGGTGGGAATACTGGAAAATATTGATCAGACCCCAATAAACTTTTACTGTTTTTCATGATCCACTACTGACCCCTGCATACTCATAGCTGTCGTGTTAAGAGTCCCAGGACTTCTAGAATCTGAAGTTTATCACAGTCTAGTTCCATTCATGGATAACATGTATGAATGCATTCACTGGCCAACGAATAGGTCATTACAGGACCAGTTTATATTTCTCAGTGGACTAGTCAATGAAGGATGTCTTACGAAACGACACATCTTGGTAGTCATGTGATATATTTGCTTTCTTTTTTCTTAAAATACAACACAGATAAGTAATAATTCTGAGTGATTTCTTAATGATTTTTGCACTCAGCAGCAAACAATGATCTGTATTCTTTCAACAGCTGGCTAGGCTCCTGGGAGAATGTTATCTCTGCCTTGCAGCTACTGATTCTATTTGTGTCTTCCAAGTTACAGCTCTTATGTGGGCGATTAAGACTGATTGCCTGTGAATGCATCTCCTTAAAACTCCAGATAAATTACTAAAGAGATAAAACTGGAATCCTCTGTTAATTAATTCCATTCTTCAGATATTGTAGACATGAAAATATTTGGCCCAGGACATTTCTATCCAATTTCTATTAATGAAAAAGTCATTCAGAGAGGTATCTGTTTGGAAAAAAACACACCGCAGTCATTAACTTCTGTTAAATAAAAGTCTTCGGCGTACATCTTTAAACACAAGAAATTTAATCCTTGTAGAACTTTAACAATTTAGGGCATCTAGGACATAGTCTGGTGCTTCTATAAAGGTAATACTGTTTCTTTTCACTATCAGTCCATTAATCACAGAATGTGAAGCTCTCAATTCATATTTCACCTCTTGTATGCTTTGATGTTATCACTTTTTAAAACCAAATATAATAATAAATTATTTCTCTGGTTCTGTCAGGGTAACTGAGCCTTCAGTTGCTTTATGTAGCTCTGAAGCTTCACATAGCTGGAAATATTTGAGTATACAAAATCTTGCTCCCTAGAACAAGAAGGAAGTACACCCACGTCAGTCATCATGACTGTAATTTGAGTAGTGGCAAACTGTTTAATCTTGCTGCAATTTTGATGTGTTTTTTTTTCCCGAGTTTGCATGTGTTTTTGTGCAGTAAAGCACCTCCTTTTTATTTTTTAGAGAGTGCTATTGGTAACCATTAGCTCCAAAAACTAAATATGTCTATTTTGATGGACTTATTTGAAAAGAAAAATTTCACGTGCTAATATTTAGTATGATCCAATGATCCCCTTCATTGGAATACCTAAAGTTTATCACTGTAAGATTTACTTTTTCTTCATGTTTATTGTGTTATTAATTGACTTACTCCTGGAAATCTTCAAAGCATACATGTGCAAGAAATGAAAGAAGAGCATGTGGCATTAATGTAGTCTATATATGGTTGCTTGGCAAATTGTAGCCTATTGATCTTGTTAGATAACCCAGAAGATATAAAAAAAAATCTGTTTGAGCAAGTCATTGTGTTCTCTTTCTTCACTACAATTTTCATAGATGAATTGATTGATACAAGGTTTATGTTTTTGATCTAGTTATATTTGTTCCTGAACTTGCTTTCCTACTCATATGAGGTAAATGGTATCCGTGGTTTGGAAAAAAGGAATGGTGTATACTAGACAAAGGTATCAGCCTCCTTCCTTATCTCAGTATGTCTTCATGCTAGGGTCATTCTGTCTCCTTGACAAATCTGAGTCTGGTGTATGTGAATTCTCTTCCTGCTTTTTGGTTGTTTTTGTTTAGTTTAGTTTTGTTTTATTTGCTTTACGTTAGTTTGCCCAGTATTTAATAGACTTTTTCCTATCATTAAAAAGGAATGTTTTTTATTGAGTCTTGCAAATTTCAGTCTGGTAATATAGATTTTCTTAGAAATTATAATGTATATCATGCAGGAAAACAATGATATTTAGTGACTGTAACATATACATCAAAGAATTAATTAAGGACTGAAAAATTAACCTAATATGAAGCAATAAAACAAAAGCAGCAAACATTTTTTTCTGAAAATTTTCTTCATTTTTACTAGTTTATCTTTTAAACTTCCTAAACCATTTGCCACTATGAAGAGTTATAGCACATTATAATATATAAAGTGAATACTTAATATTTACCAAAAGTTTTTCAATTATAGCAAGACAAGGATCTCTCCTATTAAAAGAGAACATTTAAGGAATATGTAATATAAATGTTTTCCTTTTTTCATTTGTTTTGCATTTCGTGTGTGTGGGGGTTCTAATGGAAAAAACACTAGGGTATAGATGGATCCAGCTGGTAGGTCACATGCATTTCAAAATATGGTCATTGTAAAAGTATAACAATTGCTTACAAAGATATTACATTAGTCTATATTAATTCAAGTAACTAATGCATTCACTCATTTATACATAAAAATTCCCTTAGATAAGAAATGGAATCAATAGTAAATAAATGAATATAATACAACATGTTGGCTAATATAGAGTGGAGGGGTCATTGTAGAAGAATGAGCAGGGTCTAGAAAAAGTGACATCCCCTCTAGAGTATGAGCATGAAGGAGGGGAGAGTTCTTTGGGGAGAAGAGAATGAAAGCAAGGAAGGAAACAAAGTTTCTTAAGGAATTATTATATACATTTAAAAAAATTCTACATCTAGATAAAGAACACTCAGAGTGGAGTTGGTGAGAACTTGGGAATTGAAATCCTAACTTTAGGGGGAAAATTATTCTTTCCCAATTATAAATTGTGGACTCTTGGGCAAGTTATAGAAACTTATGGATATAAGTAGGGTTGTGAGGATTAAATGAAACAAATACCATGTAAATGATAGTTAAATAAATTAGCATGCTTATGGTCAATGGTGGGAGTAGATGTAAGACAATGCTGAGCTTTACAACTTTATAAAGACAGTGGAAGAAGGTGTTGTGTGTTGAATAATGTTACCCACAAAAATATGTTCAAGTCTCCACTCTTAGTCCTGTGGATATAAATCAATTGTGAATAGGAAATTTTGATGATGTCATTATTTAAAATAGGGCCAAAATGAATCAAGATGGGCCTTAATCCAATTCAATATGACTGGAATCCTTACAAACAAAGGAAATTTGGATTTGGTAGTAGGGATGAATAGGAGACAGAAGAAGATAGATTGGTATGTGATGAAGGCAAAGATTGAGTTATGGATTGCTGGCAAGCCACCATTAAATACTTCAGACATCAAAGAAAGCATGAAACTGTTGGCACTTTGATTTCAGACTTCCAGTCTTCCAAACTGTGAGAAAATAGATATCTGTTGTTTAAACTAACCAGTCTGTGGCCTTTTGTTGCAGCAGCCCTAGTGAACTAAAACAGGTTTTGGTATTGAGAAGTGGGTAGCTGCTAAGAAAAACACCTAAAGATGGAAGTGACTTTGGAATTGGGTAATGGGTAGAAACTGAAAGAATTTTGAGGTGGTGGATAGAAAAGGCATAAATTGCCTTGAAGAAACTGTAGTGATATAGTCATTAAAGGAAATTCTGGTGAGAGCTCAGAAGGAAATGAGGAGAGCTGTAGAGAAAGTTTCTATCATCTCAGAGAATATATTAACAGAATGTTGGTAGAAACATGGACCTTAAAAGTGCTCCCAGGGAGACCTTAGAAGGAAATAATGAATGTGTTATTAGAAACTGGAGGAAAGTTGACCTCTGTTACAAAGTAAGAGAACTGGTCTGAATTCTGTCCTAGTGCTGGACTGAAAGTAGAACTTATAAGCACTCAGGGCTGAAATTTCCAGGCAAAGTGTAGAAAACACAGCCTGTTTCCTCCTTGCTGCTTATAGTAAAATGCAAGAGGAAAGAAATAAACTCAGGACTGAACTGTTAAAATGAACCAGCACTTGATGATTTGGAAAATTCTCAGTCTATCCAGAAATCATGCTCTGAAAGTGCGGCCAGAAGCAACCCTAACAGGGCCCTCCCTGAATTCCCTGGAAGGGAGTTTCCAGAAAACTGGGCTCTGTGAGAGTGTGGCTGAACAACCATTTGCTAAAGAGAATAGGTATATGACTCATGGATCCAATCGATCAGCTCAGATGAAGTCAGAGGGATGGAGATGCTATTATTTAGGAAGGATCTGTGGAAGATCTTTTTTGACTTATGGCTTGGAGCCCTTGAATTGCACAGAAGACTGACAAGGCTTTTGAGAATTTTATATCAGAGAAACACTGCCAGCCTGAACAGGAAGTGGCAAAAACAAGATGAAATGAATAATGACTTCAATGGCAGAACCATGGAAGTAGAAATCTGGACTGAAGAGATCTCTGGAGAAGAGAGACGGAAGACTGTCCTGGTGAGTTTGGGAAGAACATAACCACCTCTCAATGTTCAGAAGGGGAGGGGATGGGTGATTGCCCTGGTGCTCAGAGAGGGTGGGGCTGCTGCTGTAGCAGTCCTGGAGGACAAAGCATGGAGTATAGATTACTCTCAGAGTTGAAATCTATTGGGATTTGCACTGCTGAATTTTGCACCTGCTAGATACCCGTGACCCTGTTTTTCTCCCAATTCATCCCTTTTGGACTGGCAATGTCTATCCTATGCTTGTTCCACTATTGTGTTTTAGAAGCAGATAACTATTTACAGGTTTCGCAGGCTCATAGAAGGAGAGGAATTTTTCCCTGATGACTGACCACACCCATGACTGATTTTAATGAGATTTTGGACTTAGAGTTGTTACTGAAATGGCTTAAGGCTTTTGGAATGTTAGGATGGGGTGAATTTATTTTGCACATGGGAAGAACATGTATTTTGGGGGTCAAAGGGCAATGGATCGGATCACGTCCCCCACAAATACATTTTTAAGTCCTAACCCCATTAATGTGGATGCAAACCCATTTGTAATAGGATCTTTGAAGAAGGTGAGTCCAAACTCAATCAGGATGGGCCTTAATCCAGTATGACTGCAGTCCTTATAAACAAAGAAAATTTGACATAGTAGTAAGAGTGAGGAGAGGACAGAAGGAGATAAATTGGTATGTGACAGAGGCAAATATTGTTACGGATTTCTAACAAGCCACTGCTAGAAGGCTGCAGACTTGGGAGAAAGCATGGCCTACCAATACCTTGATTTTAGACTTCCAGCCTCCAAAATTGTGAGGCAATAAAGTCCTGTTGTTTCAGCCAACCAGTCTGTGGTATTTGTTTCAGCAGCCCTGGCAAAGTAACATAAGTAGGAACCCGATTTTGATCCATTCATGCAATCTTCTTAGAGACTTATCTGGATTAGGTATTACATTGTGTTAGGTACTATCTACACATTGGTGATCAAACTCCTTATTCTCTAGTCTGTTCTAAGCTCTTTATTTTTTTGTTTTTTTGCATGCACTGCTGAAAGACGTGGCTTAACTGTACTAATAATGAACTAATCTCTAAATCCAGAGCCATAGGATGCTGTTATGTAGGTGGTATGGATACTTAACAAAGATTTATAATGGGTATTAAGAGACAGACATCTGTTACCACCTAGCTGTCATCACCCAATTTCTCATTCTTAAATCAGGGATATTAATATTTGACACCTCTCTAGTATGGCCGTTTGAGGTAACTGAGATTACCTTGTTGAATATTTGTGGGCATCATTAGGAGTGCAAGGCTATATAAATACGAGTCTTATTCCATTACTCACTCCAACATGTCTCATGGAATTTACTGGAGTAATTATGATCCAAAGCAGTAGGATATTGGAATTTGTATCACTGGACAAATCTGCAATGCAACTTTATTCTGTGTGGTATATTTAATAACATTTTATTAAAATCTTTGAAAATTTGTCTCCGTAAGGGTTTAAGTCAAATTGCCTAGGTTAGAAAACTGAAGTTTTATAATAACAGCTGAAATTCTAGCTTTCCACTTTATTACACTAACATTTCACAGGGGATTCCAGAACAGTAAATGATTTTACATAATATGAATTCAATACCCATCCGCATTATGCAGGTGCATGCTTTAGAATGGATCCTAAGAGCCTCAGCCCTTATTTCCAGGAATATAGATTTTGTTGCCTACATTTCAAGTATACAATGAATAATGATTATTATCACTTAGAATTTTAAACATTGTCTTTCAAAATGTAGAAATGTATTTTGTATAGCTGGTTGATGTTTATCTCATAAATTATGGGTATCCTCAAGCAGAGGTTGGGACAGTGCCATCTAGTCAAGCAAATTAGCATTTCTGCAGCAAAGCAATAAATATTCATATACAGAGGGTGTATTAGTCAGCCAAAGGGGTGCTGATAAATACCAGAAATTGGTTGGTTTTTATAAAGGTGTATTTATTTGGGATAGGAGCTTACAGATACCAGGCCATAAAGCATAAGTTACTTCCCTCACCAAAGTCTATTTTCACGTGTTGAAGCAAGATGGCTGCCGATGTCTGCAAGGGTTCAGGCTTCCTGGGTTCCTTCCTTCCTGGGGCTTGTTTCTTTTTCCTCTGTGTGCTTATTTCCTGGGGCTCCAGCTTAAGACTTCAGCATCAAACTCCAACATCAAAAACCCCAACTCTGTACTTTGCCAAGCCTTTTATCTGCGAGTCCCCACCCACCAGGGGGTGGGTACTCAATGCCCTACTGACCCAAAGGTTTACTTGATTAAGTAAATTGAATTCAATATAATCTCATGTGCCCAGAGGAAAAGACATGTTTACAAACATAATCCAATATTTCTTTTTGGAACTCATCATTAATGTCAGACTGCTACAGGGGGATAGAGAGTTTAGCCTTACGCCAGTTAATTTCTGGTTCTTCTGCCAAATGAGCTTAAAACTAAGTTTTCATTTTTCAGAGCTTCTTGTATTTGGACTTGGGAATGCACACTTTTAGATCTCTATTAAAGCATAAATACTGAGTAACATAGGCAAAGTAATAGTCTACAAAGAGAAACAGCATGTCTTGGTATTTAAGAAACATAGCTTGCTGGTACCAAATGCCTGGATTCAAACGCTCAGGTGAGGTATTTATTCCCTAGGCTCTCTAAGTTTCTTGATCTTCAAAATGAAGACAATAATAGAATCTACCACAAAGGTTGTTAAGAAGCATAATAAGTCAATATGTATAAAATGCTTAGAATAGTGCCTGGAATATAGTGTTCTTTTTAAGTACTTTTAATAAATGTCGTCTACTTCATTTAAAGTTAGGAACAGAAAATAACAAGAACACATGAGTTAAAATTTAGTTTTCTGGAAACAAAAAGTCATGGGTAGCTAATATTCATAAATACCCATTCTGTTTCTAGACATCTGGTTTGAAGGTATTTTCTACCCTTACACTTTCCCTCTCATTGGGCTCGTCAGGAGAATGGACTCATGGCAGATGAAGGAGACGCATTCACAGCAGTCTGTGCTCTTGCCAGCAGAAGATTAGACAAAGAAGGGGTTTAAATTATGGAATAAAATTATATCCTAAGAATGAGATTTTCTCCCTTACTTAGGGAAATGCTGACTAATGATCTCTCTGGGAATGAACCTCTTTTAAGCCCAAGATAATGATATTTTATAAACAAAACTGCATAAATCATGTGAAGTGGCATGTGCTGGTATGAGTCAGATAGCCTAAGAGCACCATTCTTCCCAAGCTCCGCAGGACAAAAATGCCTCAAGGTACAGCTTACATTTTCTTGTACTGGCCTAAGTATCTGAGGTGAGGTTAGGGAGGGGCTCCATGCTTTCACAAACCACCTCCTACTCTTCTGAAGAAAATTAATGAGAGACTATTTTGGAGGATGAAAGTTAGGAATTGTGGGTTCTGTTGTCATGAGCTTCCTCTCTGACGTGAGTTCAGTCTTATCCTGACTGAACTGGCTCCCTTCCCCAGGGTTATTCATGGAGAGCCGTGGTCCTCTTCTCTGTTCCCTAATCTTAACCCTTCCTCTATTTTAGGACCCCACATTTCATACATTTATAGCATTTTTTGATGTAATTTCAATTAATCTCCTAAAGATATTTTTGTATTTTTATAAATTTGAACCATGTGGAATCCAGTTACATGACATACATTCTTTATCTTTGTTTAGTAAAATTTTAGCAGTAAAATGTCTCACTGGAACACTTTTAAAAATCATTACTATAGCCTGTGACTGCAGTCACAGAACTTTTCAATGGATTTTTAAAATAAAATTTTATTGAAGTCTATCATTCATACATGAATATATATAAACAATAAGCATATAGTGAAATTTGTGACCTTACAAAACAAACATGCATATCATCATATAGGGCTCCCATATGTCACCCCATCAACAACAACATGTATGTATTGTTGTGAAACATTTATTACAAACAGCATTGTTAAAATATTACTACTAACTATAGTCTATATAGCTTACATAAAATGTATTTTCCACAACCCACCCAATTCTTAACATCCTGTATTGGTATTATACATTTGTTATAGTTCATGAGAGAACTTTCTCATATTCGTCCTCTTAATCACAATCCATCCTCCACCACTGGATTCCCTGTATTATACAGACCCATGTTCTGTATAATCCATTCAACATATATACTCTTCATTACAGAGTTGTGCTCTCATCACCTCAGTCAATTTTAGAATGTTTTCATTATTTCACAAGGAAAAATCCCATACCCTCCCTACCCCCTATACTTGTCTCTTAGATTTTATACAGTATCTTTTTTGCCATTGCTGCAAAAATTACAATATTACTGTTAACTATCACCCATGTAATTTGTCGTAATTTTCCTATATATCACCATAATCTTAACACTTTGTAAAAGAACTTTCTTATATTTATACTATTAACCACAATCTTCATACCAATGAAATCACTGTTATACATTTCCTAGATTTTTCTCTAGTTTCCTTTCAACTGACGTTTACATCCACAGGCTATCCCTTTCAGCCACAGTCTCATTTATAAATCAGCAGTGTTAATTATACCCACTATAATGCATCACTATCAACTTTTTTCATTTACACACTTTCATAATAAATCTTGTTAAAAATTCTACATACATTGAGCATCAGCTCCCATTCTAAGCCCACATTCTATTTCCTAGTAACTTATACTCTAGAGTTTACTTCTGTGAGTTTACTCATAGTATTTAGTTCATATTAGTGAGACCAAACAGTATTTGTCCTTCTGTGTGTGTGGCTAATTTCACTCAACTTAGTATTCTCAAGTTTCAACCATGCTGTCATATGTATCCTGATTTCATTTCTTCTTACAGCTGAATAGTAGTCTACTGTATGTTTATGCTACATTTTGTTTAGCTATTCATCAGTTGATGGATACTTGGGCTGGTTCCATATGTTAGCAATTGTGTATAATGCCACTATAAACATTGGTATGCAAATGTCAGTCTGTGTCCTGGCTTTTACTTCTTCTGAATATATTCCTAGTAATGAGATTGCTGAGTCATAAGGCATTTCTATATTCAGCTTCTTGAGGTACTGCCAAGCTGTCTTCCTCAGAGGTTGCATCATTCTACATTCCCACCAAAAGTGGAGGAATATTCCTATTTCTCCATATCTTCTCTGGCACTTGTAGTTTTCTGGTTTTTTTTTTTAATGTTGGCCATTTTATAAGGTATGAAGTGGTATCTCATGGTGGTTTTGATTTGCGTTTCCCTAATAGACAGTAATGTTGAACGTGTTATCATGTGCTTTTTGGCCATTTGTGTTTCCTCTTTGGAGAAATATATATTCAAGTCTGCCCATTTTTTTGGTTGTTTGTCTTTTTATCATTGAGCTGTATGTTCTCTTTATATAACATGGATATCAAACTCTTGTTAGATATGTGGTTTCCAAATATTTTCTCCCCTTGGGAGTGTGGCTTTTTATTTTCTTGACAAAGACTTTTGAAAAAAAAAAGTGTTTAATTTTGAAGAGGTCCCATTTGTCTATATTTTCTTTGACTGCTCACACTTTGGGCATAAGGTTTAAGAGAAGACCACCTTGAGGATTTTGGGATGGTGATACCCACTCCGTTTCTGATTGAGTGAGGGCTTAGATCCCATGGGGCAGATGGATGGAACTGTCTTGCTTGCAGTTATAGACACTTTCTGTTTTTTGGAATGGGTGTCATCCATGATCATCCCTGAAGCAGAGTCCAAATGTATTTTTCTTTTTTTCTCTCTTGGACAGAACTAAAAAGGGAAAGAAAAAAAAAAAGGAGTGGAAGGAGATGCTGCAATAATTACCCATCAGGATTGATAATAATTTTTTACTTATTTTTCATTTTTTTTTCAATTTTTAAAGAAGATTTAGATTGCATAACTGTTACATCAAAAGTATAGGAGATTCCCATATACCCCTCCCCTTCCCCTTCCCACATTTTCCCACATTAACATCTTTCATTAGTGTGGTACATTTGTTAAACAATTTATGAACACATATTGAAGCATTGCTATTAACCAAAGACTATAGTTAGCATTATAGTTTACGTTGTAGTTTACACTTTTCCCTGCACAATTTTATAGGTTTTGACAAAATGTATAATGGCCTGTATCCATCATTTCGCATGCCTCCATGTTATACCTATCCTTTCCTCTCCTTCCCCTCAGAACCTCTGGTGGCCACTGGCTTTGTATCAATGATACAAATCTTCCATTGTTAGTATAATTACATGTCTACTTTAGTCCATAGTTGCATTTCTCCCTTATGTTTGTTCATTCCTAAATCTTGAGGATTGATGAGAAGAGACTTGAACATAAAGGGAGAAATAAATTATCACCAGAAACCATTGATGAAATCTACTTCAAAGCATAACATTTGCAAGAGCCCGCACTCATGTAATATTTGTTTAAGCCTTGAGGGGAAATGGTGAGTTCTACATTAGATGAGACCTGATAGATATTGCATTATTTCACATGTCCATTTGTTTCTGCAAAGTGCATTTATCCTTTCCTTAGATAATTGTAACTCCAATGAGTCTTTTTAGGGAACTTTATCATTTGCATTTGTCAAATAATTGCCAGACTTTCGGAGGGAGGAGGTATTTTTGCTCTGTACTATGCCATGAGATATAAAATCATTAGCATTCATTTTATACTCTAGTAGTATTATTGTACAGGTAAATGAGTTTTAAGGATAAGAAACATGAGTGTTTCTGGAATAGGATGAATTTCTATGGAGAAAAATAAAGTAAGAAATTATCAAAAGAGACAACAAAATAATTTTATATGCTTTGCCCATTTTCCCTTTGGGAGTTCTTGTTTTGTTCGTCTTGAGTTCAGAAGTTCCTTGTAAACCTAGACTTGAGTGCCTGCCAGTTTTAGACACGACAGATATCTTTTTCCTTCTGTCATCTACTTAACATTGTCTAGTACTCCCAAAGTTGAGCTTAAGTCTTTCATTTTGATGTAATCAAGCTCATACTTTATTTTGTCTTGTGATTTTTACTTTTGAAGTTTTTAAGAAATATTTGAAGTTGCAATAGCATTCCCTGATATTTTCTATTAACTTCATAATTTACCATT
The DNA here is from genome assembly GCF_030445035.2 of Dasypus novemcinctus. Taxonomy (NCBI): domain Eukaryota; kingdom Metazoa; phylum Chordata; class Mammalia; order Cingulata; family Dasypodidae; genus Dasypus; species Dasypus novemcinctus. The sequence goes on along the minus strand of NC_080683.1, from coordinate 29,043,447 downwards.
TCATTAGGTCTTTAATCCATCTGGATTCCATCTTTGTTCTTGTTATTTTATAAAGACCTAACCTTATGTTTCTTTACTGTACCAGTAATTCAGTACTACTAAATAATTTTTCCTTTACCCATTGATCTGTGGTGACCTCTTTATAATAAATTACTTCCATATATGCAAAAAGAAACTACCACCTATCACAAAATATTTTTAATGTTTTTTTAAAACAAAATTTTATTTATGTATATCATTCCTGCACTTACATAAACAATAAGTGTATAGTAAAATTTGTGACCTTACAAAACAAATACATATGTCATCATACAGGGCTCACACACATCACCCCACCAAAAGCAATTTGCATTATTGTAGAACTTTGTGTCACAAAGAGCATCCTGAAAATATTACTACTAACTATAACTTATATCTTACATTTGGTGTCTTTTCCCCCCAACCCACCCAATTATTAAAACCCTATATTAATGTTGTATGTTTGTTATGGTTCAAGAGAGAACGTTCTTATATTTGCCCTCTTAAACACAGCCCATCTTCCATCCACCACCAGATTCTCAGGGATATATAGCCCCATGTTTTGTACTATTCATTTAAAGTGTAAACCCAGTGGCTCTCATTTTCATCCAGAGTTGTTCTGCCATCATCTCCATCAATTTTGAAATGTTTTTATTACTCCAAAAGGATAAAACTTATGTAAGGAAGTATGGGATATTTACTACAGGATCTTGAAGATGAAAGCTTTCCTGCTGAGACTGGGAACAAGACAAGAATGCTTACTGTCACCACGGTTACTCAATATTTTGCTAGAATTTCTAGCTAGAGCAATTAAGTTCTAGCTAGAACAATTAGGAAGTACAAAGAAAAAAAAGGCACCCAAAGAGAAAAGGAAGAAGTAAAATTGTTGCTATTCACTGATGATACGATCCCATATCTAGAAAACCCCCAAAATATCCACAAAAGAGCTACTAGAACTAATAGATAAGTTCAACAATATGCTACAAGATTAATACACAATAGTTGGTAGCACATCTATACACTACTGATGAGCAATCACTACTGAGGAGGAAGTCAGAAAAAAATCCATTTATAATTGCAACTAAGTAATCAAATATTTAGGAATAAAATTAACCAAATACATAAAGGATCTGTATTCAGAAAACTACAAACATTGCTAAAAGAAACCAAAGAAGAAAGACGAAATAAATGGAAGGACATTCTGTGTTCATGGACTGAAAGACTAAATATTGTTAAGATGCCGATTCTACTCAAACTGATTTATGGATTCAATAGAATCCCAAGAAAAAATCCCAACAGCATTTTTTACAGAAATAGAAAAGCCAATCATAAAATTTCTTTGGAAGGGTAAGGCGCCCAAATAGCCAAAAAATATCTTAAAAAAGAAATTGGAGGTCGCTTGCTTCTTGAGTTTAAAGCATATTACTGGGAAGCAGACTTGGCCCAATGGATAGGGCGTCTGCCTACCACATGCGAGGTCCGCCGTTCAAACCCCGGGCCTCCTTGACCCATGTGGAGCTGGCCCATGCGTGGTGCTGATACGTGCAAGGAGTGCCCTGCCATGTGGGGTGTCCCCTGCGTAGGGGTGTCCCCCGCGTAGGGGAGCCCCATGTACAAGGAGTGCACCCCTTAAGATGAGCCGCACAGCGTGAAAGAAAGTGCAGCTTGCCCAGGAATGGTGACACACACATGGAGAACTTATACAACAAAATGATGCAACAAAAAGAACACAGATTCCCGGTGCCCCTGATGGGGATGGATGTGGTCATGGAGGAGCAAATGGACACAGAGAGTAGACAACTGGGGGGAAGAGAAATAAATTTTTAAAAAAATCTTAAAAAAAAAAGCATATTACTTAGCTACAGTGGTGAAAACAGCATGGTATTGGCATAAAGATAGCCATATTGGCCAATGGAACTCATATGGAAACTCAAAAATAGTCCTCATCTACAGTTAAGAGATTTTTGACTAAGCAGTCAAGCCCACCTATCAGGGCCCAATCAGTCTATTCAACAAATGGTGCTGGGAGAACTGGATAACCATATCCAAAGAAAGAAAAAGAATAGCTTCCCCACACATTATACAAAATTAACTTAAAATGGATCAAGGACCCAAATATAAAAGCAATAACCATAAAACTCCTAGAAGAAAATATAGGGAAATATCTTCAATGGATTTTAAAAAATCATCCTATCCTATATTATCCCAGGTACCTGAGATTTTAAGGACTCTACCAATGTTGAGAAACTTAACTCTATCAAATGATATTGCATTTCTATAATTGAGGCCTTTGAATAGGTAGGTTCTTAAGAAAGTTTTTGGTGCTCACTAGATATAGACCATCTCAGACTATTTTACAAAGTCAGACTAGATAGCAATATGCCTGATACCTAGTTTGCAAAATTTTTCAAAATTCCTTAGTATTCCTAAAAGAAAATTTCTCTGACTTCATTTGGTAGGAAGTTTTCTGAAGGATGAAATTATGTTCCCCTCTCATTTCTGAGTAAGAGCAAATAAAGAACTTTGGGAGGCTCTATGCTGCACCTGGGGTAAGGATTTATATTAAATAATTTCTAGGAATTCATGCAAGGGCATTTAAAGGAGGAGGAGGAGGAGGAAGGGATTTCACTTACTGAAAGCAGATAAAAATCTCTTTGGGGAAAGACATTTTAGAAATAATATTTCTTCTACAAATTAATTTACTACAAATTTATTTACTTGACCTTTGAAATGTTATAAACAAAGTCCTTAGTTGCCTGCACTCAGCCTTCTTCACTATTTCCCTTCTGTGGTTGTGATAAATCTCACCAGTGAATTTACCTGGAACTCTGGAGATTTCTATAGCATATTCCTAATGCATGTATGAGCCCTTTTGAGTTTTTGTTCTTGATACATATTGCTAATCATTTTACAACCTTCACTTTTAAAAAGATTTTTGGATAGCCTTTCTACTCAGGATCCTGGAATTTGCATAAACCACAGTGGGTTTTTTTTTTTTCTTTTTTTCCTTTTGAACTAAAGGCATTTGGTTTGTGGAATTTCCTTAACTGAAAACACGTATGAGTCTGTGGTTTTAATGTTTTCCCAGTTTAATAAATCCTACTTGTTTTTATTTTCTCAAAGAATTTACCATTAATTTCCATATTTTATAGAGGACTAACTTTTTTCCTTCATTTTTTTTTTTTCAGTTGAGAGAGACAAGGATTTTTCTCACCAGCGAAGGCATTATAAAGAATTTCGGTTTGATCTTACTCAAATTCCTCATGGAGAAGCAGTGACAGCAGCTGAATTCCGAATATACAAGGACCGGAGCAATAATCGATTTGAAAATGAAACACTTAAGATTAGCATATATCAGATCATCAAGGAATACACAAATAGGTATCAACTTTATGTCTAACTTAATATCCTGCAAACAAATGTTAAATTGTCGTGAATCCCGTTCATGACCCATGTGATTTAACAAAATATGTTTTCTTTGGGTGTAATGATATCCAGCTCCATCAGAAGCACATAGAAAAGTAAGAGTGAAGAGTTCCTTCTACTTTCTACAATTTTTTTCCACTCGGGAAACCAATCTGTGTACTAAATGGTCGCATGCTGCCTTGTAAATGTTTTCTGTTGCCTGCTGTCACATTTTGTAAATTTATCTTTCACTCCAGAAAACTTCCATTTTGTTCTCTCCACATGAAATTTAAAATTAAGACAACTTATATAACCTGGTGCTCTGTAAGTTAAAGAAGAGCTACTTTATTTTCCATTGGCATAAGTATAAATTGTATGTGTGTTTGTGTATTTCGATAGGAGACAGTTGTATTTGCCACAAGTTCTGACCATTAATCTGTATGTGTTTTGTCTATATGATGCTTCATTCCAAATGATACAACATTGGACAGGTAGTCCGGAGTGATAAATGTATGAAAATCTCATTTGACAATTACTACAAATGAACCATCAAATATGAGCTATATAGGAACCTTACCCATATTCTCTTGACTGTTCACTCAGTACAGAAATCCCTTGGGCAACATCTCCAACAGGTCCAACAGCTTGTTGGACAGCTCCTTTACGGTGTTTCTTATCTCCTATTGGAATCCTGTGTTGTGGTGAACTCTACCAGCAGTTTTCTTTCGTCAGATCTGGATCTTTGCTTTGGTGAAATACCATGTCCTTCTTTGATTAGCAGAATCGTTAAAGACAGCTATCATGTGCCCCTAAAGCCCACTTTTCTTCATGTTGAGTATTTCTAGTTTCTGACATTTAAATTTGTCTTAAGTCTTCCAGTGTACCAGAGTTTCCTAGGGGATGTGCCATGGAACACTGGGCCCTCATGAAATTCAATTAAAAAACAAAAGCTTCCACGGTCAAATACGTTTGGAAATGCTACCTGTTAGACCATCCTGTTGGAGATTCACAATGCAATTAGAATATTAGATGCCCAGAAAGGCTTTACAATAAAGAAAACAATTGACTTCTTTTTACCCAGTTTTCCTTCAAGTTATTTGGCTATAGGACCTTTTTCTTTGGGTGTTTCATTCATATTAATGTCCTGTGTCACACTTAAGCAGGACACACTTTAATTAATACTGATCTATGGACAAAGTTATACTTATGGGCAATAATTGCAAAGTCGAATGATCTGAGTTCATTCCTCAGCTCTCTTACTAGTTATTTGTCTGTAGGTGAGTTATTTTTTAAAAACAGCTTACTCCAGGTATTCCAATTATAAAAGGAGGATGCTGAATTTATTTCCTCATAGTCAGGTCCTGGGATATATAGTGAATACTGTAATATAATATTTTTAATATTAATAATCATGGCATCTTTTAAAATTGTGTCTAGGACTAAAAATAATACACCATATAGTGGTCAATTTTATTTCAATAGCTAACAAATTGTTTTACTTATAATTTGTTTTTCCCTTCTATTTCCAAACTTGGATTGTGAGCTCCTTAAAGATGGGATGGTATCGTATTATTTTTTTTAGTCGTTAGCATTACTACTTTGCTTGTTATGAATTAATGTTTTCAAAGTTATGGTTGTTATCCATGATTTGGATACTTCTTCCATTAACATCTCTTAAAATGCTTTCATTATCTTTATTTGCTTGATTACAATAAATTTTTATGCACTTTGAATGTGTATTTGATTATCTAACATACCCTAGTATTTTTCATGGGAGTCACTTTTTTTCCAGTTCTCTATCTTCTAGAATGTATTTATTGATTATTTGAACTTAAATACAAAATTTCACATTGATCACAAAGAAACTAACTTTTATGTTGGCCCATTGTTCTATATGCTCAGAATATATTTGAATGTCATCCAATTAACTAGCCATCTCTCTGAGATTTCACTCACTTCTCTATTTTTAAGGATGTGAATTCTATTATTTAAGAAATGATAAAAATGATGAAAACACAGAATAGGAGAATCTATTGATAATTTTCAGAATTCTTTCTGAATGAACCTATGCTGATTTTAATTTAATAATCCATTTTAGAATATTTATATGTATTGATGCTTAGCTTATCAGATTTTATAGTTTTGGGAAATCTCAATTCTATTTTTAAAAAGGAACAGGACATTTGTCTGTCTTGAACCTCTCATAAACCTCTAATTATATCTGACTTTAAAAACATTGCTCTTGAATATTTCCAACTACACCTGCAAGTTCTATTAGTATTCTTGGGTATAATTTGGCAGTATACGGAGATACAAGGTAATTTAAAGAAGAAACATATTTACTTGAAAAGTTTTTAACATGTGTTTAAATCTACTCTTGGACCCAGGACTTCACTGATATTTTCCTAAATATTTTGGAAGTGATTTCTAATGTCAAAGAACATGTATGCCTTTGCTTGGTATTCTCTTGCTTTTCCCTGCTAAACCCTGGAGTGGCATCGAACTTTTTTGAATTTTTTAAAGTTCAATTTGATATTAATTCATTTCTACTAACCTCACATTTTTGAATTTCTACTGCTAAGCATTGTTGCTGAATTATGAGTCTCATTCTCTAGGGTTGTGCCATAATCACTATCATCTGTGGTATTAGTTTTTGCTAATGTATATAGGATTTTTCAATCTCCAACTTCATACCAACTTTCACATACAAACTTTACATTTCAATTTTAAATACTGTCGATCAGGTCAAAGACTGGAAAAAACCTTGCCTTGGCTTTGAAATAGGCATTTATCCATTGCTAGGAGTGCATTATTTTGCATTGATTGTGAGGAAATGCAATCTTTGTGCCTGGCACAAGATTGAATTCACTTTTCATACACTCTTTTCCAAAAAAAAACTTCTAAGAGATGTAATATATAGAAGCAACACATATGCTTTAAACAATGTTTCAGGTTTCTACATAGGATTTCAAAGTCACTGTAGCAAATAGTAACGTATAGCAATAAGAGCATGGGCTTTGGGATTCCCACAGATCTAGATTTAAGTTTGAGTTTTACATATACAAGCTGGGTGACTTGGTGGAAATTGTTACACCTCTTGGAGACTCAGTTTACAAATCTGAAAAGTATGAAAACCAAAAAATAATTTAAAAAATGTTTGCAGATAATTTGGAAAGGACTAAGGCTTATCCCAACTCAAAGACCATTGCTTAGGCTTATTAATACTTCAGTCATATATATCTTCATATAGTTTCTATAGAAGTTTCTCTTTTACTGAGTTTTAGAAAGATGTATACATAGGGGAAACACAAGTCTTTGAATATTATAGTAACACAGCTACCCTACCATTTGCTGACCACCTACTTTTATGCAAAGGTAAGGTAAATAAAATGATGCTAGGTCTTTACTTCGTGAAATTTACTTTTATTATCTGATTTTTGATACTTGGAAAAGGAATTTGCATGTTTTGATGATAAATAATAAAATGAACACCATCCAACTTAACAGCAATACTGTTGGAGCTCTCTGTGAACTTGTCCCAGAAGCACATGTTTTAAAGAACTCTTCTTTAAAATACACTTGCAGAGATATGGGGATGGGATAGGGTGGGATGAGAGACTTCTTCTTTTTTTCCACTTTTTTTTGGTCTTTATTATTTTTTTTAATGTTACATTAAAAAAAATGAGGTTCCCATATGCCCCCCAACCCCCTCACCCCACTCCTCCCCCCATAACAACAATCTCCTCCATCATCATGAGACATTCATTGCATTTGGTGAATACATCTCTGAGCACCGCTGCACCTCCTTCTTATTTATGAGTTTCTCTTATGGAAATATCAGAATTGTCAACAAAGATTCAGGTAAAAATGCTTAACAGAATATTCGTGTTTACAATTACAAAAATTGAAAACATCGTCAAAGTTCAGCAGAAGAGAAAAAATGATGTTTCATATCCTGAAAATATACTGTATAGTAAGTACCAATGGTGGTTTTGAAAAATGTTTAGTAACTTTGGGAAATTCTCAGGCTGCACAAAAGTAGACAGTATAATTAATACATGTAATTATACAAATTAAAATAAATTTATGTAGGAGGAAGATTGGAAAGAAGCATCAACTGTTCATCATTACGAGACTGAGTAATTTTTAAATTTTAATTCTTTATCCCTTTTTGTACTTTTTTTGTAATTGAGAGAGAGTGGAAAAAGGAGAAAGTCCAGATTATGAAGCAATTTTAGACTACCTTTACCAAGCAGCATTCTCAACTTCTCCCATGTAGGACATGGAACTGGCAAAACAACAACAACAAAAAACAAAACCCAAAACAACAACAAAAGCCAGGGTTTAAAACACTTTTCCTTTTCTTCCCACAGAAAATGAAGAATTTTTTTTTAATAAGTGATACATTATCTTGACAATTTGGAACTTTGACTTTAATTCTCTATAAGAGAGGAGAAATAGATTTAACGATATCATCACAGTTAAAATTGTAAGAATTTCTAGTTGAAAAGGTAATTTAAAATTCCAGTTAACTTTTTTCTTTTTAGCTTTGATAATTTCAGTTTCATACATTATTTATATCAAGAACTAACTAGAGGTAGGGAAAACAACTAGTACCCCTGGCCACTTTCAAAGCTATGTTGACTCCTTAGAACTTTTTACATCAAATGAGTACTTTATCTACTTTGTAATTTGAATTAGACTCAGAAACATGAAAAATCAGTGCAGACGGTATTCTTTAATGCAGTATGTTTGACAGCGCTTACTTACACATACAAAAAGATCACTTTCTTTAAGATATTGCCAAGGAGTGTTGGGAATGGCAATCCTGGCAGTGGTCTAGACTGATGTTTTATAGGTATATTTTACCTTCAAGACACCATCTGACCCATGAATCACGTAGTTCATGAATTCTCTAACAGCGTTATGTAATCACATCAAAGAAAAATAGACAGCTTCCTTATGTCATCTCTTTTCCCACTTACTTATTGTAATGTAGGTTAAAACCCATAAAATTAAACCTTGTATTCTGAGCACTTACTGCCTCCCCCATTTGTTCCTACTCATATTTAAATGTGTGCAATTAAAAGGAGCGTTCTGAAATTAATCCAAACCTTTATTTGTTTTTTGGTAAAATGTTAACACATTTTGCGTCATTTCACTTATTTAATCTTTATGCATGAAGCTGACAGCTCCAAATTCTCTATAGAAGGCATTGCTCTTCAGGAACACCTCATATATCTGGCATTATTGGGAAATGAGGTTTTCCAACTGATTGAACTTTCCAGATAATTCAGCTGAGGTCGGCATGCTTGTGTTGAGCGCCTAGCATTTGGCAAGCACAGGGATGTAAGGTCGAGTAAATAAGGCCTTGAAAGCTCATAACCTGGGCGTCCGGGAGTGTGGCAGGCTGCCGCACACAGACTTTAACAGCTTTGATACAATGTGCTAAGCACGATGATGTAAGTATGTCAAGCGTTGTGGAAATATAAATGAAGGGGAAATTAATTTTTTTGATGGAAGAATGAGGGGCCTTAGGAGAAGTCACTGAGCTGAGTTTACCTTTGAGTTGGGACTTTCAAGATGAGTAGGAAATTCCTAGACAAAAAGAGAGAGAGAGAGAATCCCTAAGCATTAAGTTGTTTAAGGGTATAATGAATATAATAATTTAAATAAAATTATCAAGTCAAGGCCAGTATCACTACCATTGAGAATAGCAGCCAGCACTTATCCAGTTAAAGGGCACTTGCCATGTAACTCACAATGTGCTAAGTCCTTTACATGAATTAAAATTTTCACATATATATAAATATTTATATATTCCTCACAGAAAATGTGCTATGAATAATTCAACCTTTTCCTAATACTCTGCTATGAATATAAATTTCTGTACACCATTGTAAAAACATTTTAAGCTAGCCTGCTTGATGTCATTAGCCGCCTTCACCGGTTGGATAAATCTAGTGAAGCTGTCATCATTCCGGTTCACGGTCAGCTCCATATTTACACCCTGTCTAAGATTTGCAATTCTTCTGTGAACATGCTTTAGAGTGCACATTGACGATTTCCACTCAGGAAGATCTCCTGGGCTCTTAAGAGGGGAATGGCAGAGCAGGACATTTGCATGATTCATGTTGCCTTTTTAAGTTTACAGAACAGGACACAGGCAAAGCTTGCATTTTTTTTAGCATGCAGGGATCATGCTCTATTTCAGTGGTTCTTAACTGGAGAGATTTTGTTCCCCCCAAGAGACAATTAGCAGTATCCAGAGACACTTTTTGGTTGTCATAACTGAGGGGTGGTGGTGGTGCTACTGGTTTGTAGTGGGTAGAAATGCTGGGGTGGGGATTGGGTGAGGATGCTGCTAAACATGCCAAAATGAACAGGGCAGCTCCTCCCCACAACAAAGAATTATCTGATCTAAAATGTCCATGATGCTGCGGTAGAAAAGTCCCGCCCCTCTTGAAAATTTAATTTGTAACCCTAAAAATAGGAACAGTTTTTGTCATAAAGCATTTTATCCATTAATTTTTCTTTGACTATTCCTTATTTTGGATCACAGACGTCATAGTATAAATTATTTCTTAGGAACTTGTACTCGGGACATTGCTCATTTATTAGGGGACATTCAACGTGGTTGGGTTATCTATGTAACAGTCTCCCCTCTTTGTTACTTGTTGAATGAGGGGACATACTATGTACTAAATGTATACCTAGTAGTACATGTTTCAATTTCTCTGTGGGGGAGCTATGGGGTGATGTAAAGTCAGGAAACCTACTAAACATAAACAATGCCTCAGCAATTAAAAAAAATAATATGTCTGTAATTGAATTTTCTTAGTGGGAATTCAACTTGATTTGCCATTTCTGCTGTGCTTCTCAATTTTATCTAATATTACTATTTTACCAACTTGTATGTATAGCTTTTAAATTTAAATACAGAATGGAATTAGACATTCTGAAAATTGATGTTCAGTGAGATTTACAGAATTTTGTACCTTCACATTTGTTTTGGGAGAATAAATAATTGCCATTTGAAAAGATCAGCCAGCTAACAGCCTCATCTTGTAACAAATTATGGTAAAGGAGAAAAGCTTTTGGCATCATAAACTCCAGAGAACATCATATATTAACTTATAATATCTTGATAATGTGTTCAGTACTGAAGCCATAGGATGGGTTCCTTAACTAGTATCATAGTTTTATGTCAGAAATACCCAAAAAAAGACATATGTTATTTCCTAGGGTGGCCACCATTCCATTGTTACTCGTCTTGATGAGATACTCAAAGAGAAAAGGAGATGGGAGAAGGTAAAGTAGTTATAATAATATAAATTTTGGGACAATGTCATCATGGACTATAACATGCACATTTCATGGAAATGGAGTAGAAGTCCAACACTTCCTCCAAAATGTATCTGGATAGTTTCCAGACAATTTCCAAAAGCTTTTCTTGGACAGGTTAATGCTCCTTGCTTAGATAATAGAGGGGCTATCCTCTTGAATATGAACTCTTTCTTCTCTTTCTTTCTTTCTTCAAATACCACACTCACACACACATATACACACAAATATAAATGAAATCATAATGACCTATATAATATTTATATATCATTATCTCTTAATGTTGATTATATAAATAATTTTTCTTCTTTTTAAATAAGTTTTTAACGTATTTATTTCCTCTAACTGAATTTTGATACCAGGAGTCACTATGGACTTTATACAATTAAATATTCCTAAAGTAGAAAATAAGTGAAAGAATTTCTATCTTCAAAATTTATAAGTACAGGTTACTAACTAAACTTTTATAGTCGTAACTGCAAAAGTCACTTCTGACCCTAATAATATCATCAAGCATAATTCATACAACTTAATATGTATGCACTAACATACCATGAGCTTGTTTTGTTAAGAATATAGCAATTACAGTAATTTGCAAAGAATTTTAGTTGTTTTTTATCCGTGTAATAACTTTTTGAGGCAGATATTGTTTTAGTCTTCATTTAAAGAAGAAAAAAAAAAAGACTCAGAAAGGTGATTTTAAAGAGGCATATTTATTTTTCCTAATACTGCACAAAACCTATTTATAGAAAGTCATTGTTTGCATCAATTAAGTGCCAACCTCACCTATAACTATGATTCTTGCTTTATGAAATCAGACACATAGTGAGCCACTGCAGAGACCCTTTAAGTCTTAGAACGTCTCCTCGGGTAATAAGAAAATGCCAGTGGAAACAAGCAGGTGAATTTATTTTCCATGAATGGTGGTCCCATCCAAGGATCCATACACTACAAATTAGTTTAACTAATTTGCCTTGTTAAGAAGTAAGCTCATACTGAACTCACATGAAAACTCCAAGGCAGTGTTACAGAAAGATAGTCAAGCATACGCTTATTTTAGAAGATTTTCAGTATTGACTACAAATATTTCTTCTGGTGATGAAATAGTTTGAGATGTTCAGTCTTCTAAATATGAGTTTAAATGTGTCCTATAAGTATTCTTATGTCTCTTGCACTAACCCAAAACTCCCCTAATTAATCTTGTTTGCCCCTGCTCCCCTTACCCCCAATTCCACACTATTTCTCTTCTACTTATCTTAGCCAAGCTCACTGACCCAGAACTCTCCTTCACTCTCTTCACTTCTTCAACATGTATTCATTCCTCAACCCATTGCAATTTGATTTCTATCGACTCCACTCAACGAAAGTGACCATCCTAAGAACACCCACTAACAAATCTTGCATCGCAGAGCTGCTCACATGCCTGGTTCAGGATTCAGAGGAACTGAGAAAGGATATTCAGCAGCATCTGGGGCAATTGTGGGCCCAGCTTCTGCCACATGTCAACAAGATGAGCCAGCAGACCTTAACAATTTATTCAAGCTGCAATAATGCTGGATTCTACAGCAATCTTCCAAGGATAAATATGGTTACTGCTTCACTTCTACTTACCAAATCTTATACAGAATTCTCTTGTGATCAACCCTAACTCAGAACTGTACAGGTTAGTAGTTCAAGCTTAGTTAAGTTGATATAGAACAAAACCACCACAGGGAGTGGATGAATGTTAAGTTGAGAAAGTGAATTAATTTCTACTCATCCTGTTTTAGACTGATGGCTTAGTTTAAACTTTTAGTACCACAATCCAAAAATCTGTGGCCTTTCAGTAAAAAAAGAGTGACTAAGATATGGTTTGGGAATAAAGGGAACTGCCATGTAAAAGGAATATGGAAACCTGAGTTCTGCTCCTGGTTGTGCTCCAGCTGGTTGAATGACCTCAGGAAAATCATTTGACTTCTCTAAAATTTCATATCAATAAAATAATGATATGGTTACGTAACTAGTGTTCCGCTTAGTTCTAGTATTCTGTGACTTCTTTTGGTCACTTCCAGAGTAGAATCCAATGCTTGCTGATTTCACATCCAAAATTCTGGTCAAAATTTATTTTTTAGTGTTATAATGAAAATTCTCCGTTTATTCACCTGCAGAGATAGTGGGGAAAGTTAACATTTTCAAACATCCAATACTACATGCATGGCATGCTACCAGGCACCTTGACATTCTGTGTTTGCCTGATTATGAGGACCATATTGTCATGATAGGACACATAAAAAGAACATGCCCCTTATCCAAGTAGGAGATCACAAAAGGTTAGAAGAGTCAATCAAATACTTATACACCTGAATTTGTATATAGTTATAGATATGACTATATAAGGATTATAGTTAAAAATCACCAAAACATAATCGTTTATTAATGTAATTACACATATATGCTTAAATTACATGTTCTATAAAATAATTCATTAATATTCCTTTTTTCCATTCTCAAGAAATTTATGTGATAACTTTCTTCAAACACCCATATGTATCTTTGACCTCATGTCTTTACCCATATGATCACATATTTAATCATATATCACAGTTTTACAAAGCACATATCTTTGGGTCCATTTGTGTTGCTTGAAAAACAACAATTTTTGAATCTGTGCGTGATGATGTCATTAGAAACATGGTGTTATCAAAAGCACAAGAACCCACAGTTTTTTGCTTGTTTGTTTTAGTCTTTATTTATACCCATAAATATTGTAAATACACAGCAACCTCTTATTCTGTGCTTATAGATAAGAGATTTTTGCAAAGGGTGGTTTAAGAGTGATTTACAGAGACAGCTGATAGTTGGATTTTTGTGGCAGCACTCCCAGTAATAATTACTAAATTTCTTTGTGTCCTCATTTTTTACTCTTCCTCCTTGTTCTGACCTCTCCCTCTCCTTTCTCCTCCTCCCTCTGCCTTCTCTTCTTCCTTCTTCTTATAACTGATTGTGTCAGCTAGAATCTGTACGCATCCAAAACTAGCATTGATTGAGGCCATTTGAAGATTATTATGTGCCTCTTCAAATAAGACTTTCTCAAACTTCACAGTTAAAAATTAAGCAATTTAGAGGCCTCTTTAGTATGATGGATCTTGTAAAGATTCGATTGTAATTTGCCTCTCATTCGGATAGATGTTCATATTATGTTGCATCTGGTCTTCACAAAAGATTGTGGCAAAGATTATTATATATGTGGGGACACTGAGACTGAGGAATTCCTTAATTGTTCAGGTTCTGTCCAATCCCCAAATCCTTGATTATTCCATTACATGACACTGTTATTTTATTAAAGATGGTAAATGTCATGTTTTTGTTCTTCCATTAACATATTCTTAGATATACAGCCTCGGTTTTCCCATTCTTTTACTCTATATTTTGAGATGAGTTGTAAGAATGGTAGTAACTCAAATTTTGCTGAATTTTGGCTACTGCTCAGTCCTTAGTAAAGCACTCCTCTGCAAGTGTTTAAGCTAACCAAGGCATATATGTAAAATTCTTTCCTTTTTCAAAATAAGAAAACGCTCCTTGCAAATCAGTATATACAAGCCCACCAATTTCCCAAAAATGACTAGGCATGTATAAAACCTCTGATAATTACTAAATTGTATTAAGCTATACAGACAGACACATATATGAATATACATATTTTTTTTTACTTTTGAGGAGTTATGTTTAATATATCTATATGTTTCTTATTCAATAAGTATACCTGGGTTCTAGAAATCCATTACCTATTAAATATGATTCTGTATTTATCAACTACATGATGACTTCCACTTAGCTGTATAAGAAATAACTATCCTGATCTATTTCAAAATCAAAACAAATAATCAAATTCTACCTAAAAGAGAAAAATCTGTTTAGCAATTATGAGTTATTTCCATAAATATAAATTAAATTCCATATATTTGTTTGTTTAGTATATTTTGATATTGATAACTGCTTTAATTTCAATAACCACAGAATATTCACATCAAGGATTATTTCTGCCTTTCTGTGTGTGATACTGAAGTATTTGCTTAGATACATGCATGCAAATGGAATTTGTTTCCTTTGTGCATGGAGGCTTTACTTTTAATTTCACTACTCCAAGTGTCAAAAATTCTTTATTTAATTACTGTTAAATTTTCAATTATCATTGCTGGAGTAATTTTTCTCTAAAGAAATATTTGTGTATGATTTGGTTTCATTCAAAAAATTTTTCTTAACATTTCTTAACCTGCCTTTGAAGACCTTCGATGATGTAGATAGATGACAAAAGCAGTAAAAAAGTGCTTACCATAGCTTGTTATGATACAGTTTTGATTTTCCATAGATAGATTCAGCTCAGTATAAAAGGTCATAAAGATGTACATAATTGTTACTTTTATTCTGCCTGGAAATTGTTCTAGTGTTTCACAAATAACCTATCTGAGTCTCAATTTCATGAATTGGAAAGAGTTGTTGTAAATATTAAATGTTAGGATATCTAACGTTTACCTCAGAGAGTGCCTGTAGCAAGAAAATATTATTTAAAATATTTGGACTCTAACAAAAATTCACATATTTATAAATTTAATGCTAAAATTAAGGTTCAAAATATATTTATAGGAGTTAATACCCAGAATATGCCCAGAATATATAGTTTGTTTACCTTCATTACTGCCCTGAGGGAATTTATACCTTTCTACCTTTAGAAGACGACAGAGCAAGTCAGGATAGAATCTGCCACTCATCTTATGGGATTTATCCCTTATTCTGATGGTGCATTCTATTATTTTGTCTTGGCCTTTGGTATCCATAAAATAAATTCTGTAGTTAAAAATGGAAAATGATAACTCTCCTGAAGCAGATGCTTGCATCACAGCCTGCTGTGCCCCTCCATTCAAGGGTCTACACTCATCCAAGTTTAAGTTTCTGGCTCTATTCAGTTGAATCCTTTGATTGAGAACTTGCCAGCGAGGACTATTTACAGATGGTGGTTTCAGGGAACATTGATGACCAGGGACCAAATTAAGACTACGGCGTCTGTTTGTAAAGGCTAGTGCCAAGCAGAGAAATGGAAATTACTTTCAGATATTCCTAATCTGCACCAGGTTTGAGTTACAAGCCAGCAATAAAAGGTTCCGTTTCTTATTACTCCATCCCTTGAGTCACTTGTTTCCCCTTCTTCTTTAATTAACTCCTGTTATTTCTTAAATCTTTTTAGAATGTTTTCACTTAAGTATAGGAAATGATGATCTTCATTCAAACTTTTAATTTTTTTCTGTTCTTTTTCTTCTTAGGGATGCTGATCTGTTCCTGTTAGACACGAGAAAGACCCAAGCCTTAGATGTGGGCTGGCTTGTCTTTGATATCACTGTGACCAGCAATCATTGGGTGATTAATCCACAGAACAATTTGGGCTTACAGCTCTGTGCAGAAACAGGAGATGGTAAACTCTGAATTTCATGTATTTCTTGGGGCTTGTGTTTTAACACGTTGAGAGTTATTGTTTTCTGTGATAGTTAACAAATGTACATTTTGTAACAATGATGTACAAGGTAGCATATTCTATAGCACAGCACGTATTAATTAGTTCATCAAATATCAACATGTTTATCTAACACACATTTGTTATCATACCTTTGGGAGAAGTTAAAGAAGTAGATACTATTCCTGGAGTTTTTATTCTAGTGTTGAAGAATTACATGTTAATTAGTAGCACCACTGCAGTATGACAAATATCAAAAGGAAATGATGTGTCAGATATTATATATTCTGTCTCGATTGTGATGGTAGTTATACAAATGTATAATTTGTCAAAATTTATGATAAACCAAATGAAGGGTTAATCTTACTATAGAAATTTATACCTTAAAAAGCATGACCAAAAAATAAAAATAAGTGTATACCAAAAAAATGTGCAGTGGAAACAGTTGAAGTTACTATTGGTAATAGAAGGGGGAAGAGAAGATGAGGAAGGATCAAAAGAGTGATAAAAAAACTTCAGAGAATATATAATAGAAAGTTAGGTCTTAATACATTGCATGGGCAACAATCATCCCAAGAAACAGAGAGAATCTGCAACTGCAAGCAAGATAATCCCATGCATCTGCCCCATGGGATCTAAGCCTCCTCTCAATTAGCGGTGGAGTGGGCATCACCATCCCAGAATCCTCAGGACTGGGGAATTAATGATGGACTAAAGTAGACTTGCTGGTATTCTACTATAGACTTACTATGATTCTAGCAATGGAAGAACTGTTATCATTAACGTGGAGATAGGGACCACTGGAGGTTCTGAGGGGAGGGTGGGTGAGGGAAAAATAACTATAATATGGGGGCATTTTGGGAACTTGGGAATTGTTCTGACCGACATTGCAATGACAGATACAGGCCATTATATATCTTGTCATAACTTACAAAATTGTGCAGGAGAGAGTGTAAACTATAATGCATGCTTCGTGGCAATGCTCCAAATTCTGTTCAACTGTAACAAATGTACCACGCTAATGAGAGATGTTGCTAATGTGAGAAAATGTGCGAGGGTAAGGGAGTGGGACATATTGGAATCCCCTATATTTTTTATTTAACATTAATGTAATCTAAATATCTTTAAAAAAAAAGTATATCGTAAAAAAAGACATTACTACATGTGGTCAAAGACAATCACTCCAGAATCACCTGTGGTTGGGGCTATAGGGAATCTCCATTTTTAGAAGTTCCAGAAATAATTCTTATGCTCAAATATTCAATAAGCATCAACTATGTGTCATGCACTTGACCAGATCCTGGAGATCCAACAGTGAACAAATGCTGACGTGGCTCGAGGCATGTGGTAGTAATCACAAAATAATTTTAATAAATGCATAACATTACACACTGAGAATATCAGAATGCCATTCTTGTGTATATCTTTCATATTGGGCTGCAATATGAAAGGTAAGGAAAATGTGACTAGGAAGGAAATTTGAGGGGGCTGGTGTGAGCATATCCGATAAATGGAACAGAATTTGCAATGGCTGAGGTGAGAGCAACCTTGGCACAGTTGATAAGAAGGCCAGGGAGGTGAAGGGCAATTTACTTAGAGTCCTGCTGGCCTTTAGTCACTCAAAGAGTCCAAAATTCTAAATTCAAACCTGGACTTCCAGGTCATTAAAATATATTTGTCATAAGAGGAGGATAGAACATAACTTATTTAATAGTTTGTTATACTGATTAGTAATTTTTAAATTTTTGTCTCTATACGTGTGGGCCTATATTGCACTCTTGCTGCAGACTTCCTAAATGTTAGGATCAGGCCTACATAGGGTAATTTTTGAGGGAATGATTAATAAGAGAAAATGCCTCAGTTCAGTTTTGCTTGCTTTGGTTTTTCACAGAATAAAGCAAGACAAACTTTAGCCCTGGAGCCTGCTTCCCTTATTCCACCTTGCTACATTACACTAAAGTTTTACTTAACAAACTGCAGAGTTAAACAATCATTGGGTCTGTCTTGGGCCTAGTCAAAGAGATTCATTAATGTGAGCAACAGAACTTCACAATTTCATTGTTTTAGCTATCACCGGTTTCAAAGTCTAAGGATTATGCCATAACCGATATGATGCCAATGATTGTGTATATGAAAGGAGGTTGACATATGCAAATTATACATATTACAGGGTTAGTCTACTGAAAGTTTCTTGATCTTGAAAGAGAAAATTCTTATTGAAATTGTTACAGGCAAAGTTTTAGAACCCTCCCCACCCCTCACCTTCCACCCCCAGCAACTCTGCATTTTCCTTTAGATTTTAATTGCAATACTGAGTTTTTCATTTCCTTATAAACAAGTCAAATATTTTGAATTATAGGCTATTTTCTAATTATGGATTTGAGATTTTTGTTACAATCCCTCAGAGTTTAGGCAGCATAAATGTAGACTGAGAAGAGCACATACTTAAGTAATCTTTTAAGAATTCTTGCTATGTTAAACTACTGTACATTTATGGTCAGAAATGTGAGCGGGAAATCAGCTCTGTTGAGGAGCCAATCATTTCTTCCTTGGTATGTGGCCCAAACAAGAAAATTAAATTAGTGGTATGTGCTTCTCCCAGTCTTCTCCTTGGGGATATGCTTGAAATGTCTAACTAAACAACTCAAGAGACTGATGAAATATGATCTGCTTATTTCCTTTTCATTTCCATCCCCCACTCCCCAACCCATATGAAAATAATGAACTTTCTCTCACTTCTTTTTTTTTTTTCTTTCACTCTTCACTTGTCTTGGTTCTTTCTTTCTTTTACTATCTGTGCAATTTAACTTCTCTTTTGCTTTTAATTCATCTTTTTTCCTCTCCAAGAACTACTCTATATTTTGCTTTTGCCAGTCTCTCTAATATTAAAAGGATAAAATTAAAATGGTTAAGTGTGCTAGGTTAGCTGACTTAATGCATTTAAACAATACTTTAAAATAGATTTTAACCAGACTTAGAGCCTATTTGGTCTTGACATTGCAAGTGACATTCCTGATACCTTAATTGTATTAACTGCAACCTCATGAAGAATATACATTTATCTTTAACCATGGATAACCAGATACTTCAGACTATCACAGCTTCACTCATTATTGCTACTGATTTCTCAAGGTGACATTGCTTTTATCAGAACAGATGGAGCATTTTTATGTGCAGTAATGGATTCTGATATTTACACTCAGCAAAAGGAATTGGAGGTTGTATTAGTCAGCCAATAGGGTGCTGATGTAAAATACCAGAAATTGGTTGGTTTTTATAAAGGATATTTATTTGGGGTAGGAGCTTACAGATACCAGGCCATAGAGCATAAGTTACTTGCCTCACCAAAGTCTATTTTCACATGTTGGAGCAAGATGGCTGCCGATGTCTGTGAGGGTTCAGGCTTCCTGGGGTCCTCTGGTCTCAGCTTCTCTGTTTTTTCTACAAGGTCAACTGTAGACTATCAGGTGAATGGCACTGTCTTTTTCCCTGGAGCTCCAGCTTCAGCATCAAACTCTAACATCAAAACTCCAATGTTAAAAGCCCTCAACTCTGTCCTTTGCTATGCCTTTTATCTGTGAGTTCCCACCCACCAAGGGGTGGGGACTCCAAGGGGTGGGGACTCAATACCCTAATCATAACTTAATCACTCCCAGGTACAGACCAGATTATAAATATAGTCCAATATCTATTTTTGGAACCCATAATCATATCAAACTGCTACACTCCACCATCTGAATCCCAAAAAGACATTACAATGTTTAAAAAAACCCTTAAATTAGTAACAATGCAAGTATTAAATTATATCACAATCAATTTAAAGAAACACAGTTTGTCTTGGGGCAAAGTTCCGTTTGCTATAGACCTGAAATTTACAAAAAAATTTATCTGTTTCCAATACACAAATGGACAGAAGAAGGATAAACATTTACATTACAATAAGGAGAAATTGGGAGGGAAACATGAGTCACAGGTCCTCTACAGTTCAGCAAACCTGCAGGGAATCCTCTGTTTGATTTCAAAGTCTGAGAGTCATTCTTAAGAAGATGGTTTTTTCTCCTTGGGACCTTATGGGAACCCACCCTTTCTGTAAGTGTGCCCAACAGCCATTTTCTTAGTTCCACCCTCATCAAGCATCTGAGTGTTGACTAAGCTCCAGACTTCTCCCTCCTAAAGTGCTGGGTGATTGCAACAGTTCACCCAATCTTTTGGTTAGAGTCTGAACCCCTCCAACATTCCCCCTAACTTTTGGCATACAGGCTCAACCCACTCAGAGCAATGAGTTGACCACCTGGCCTTCCCTAACCTTGGGCATACAGGCTCAACCCTCTCAGAACAATGAGTTGACCACCTGGCCTACCTTAACCTTTGGGGGACAAGTCCATCCCTCTCAGACCTGTGGGGTGCTGACCATAATGGCCCAATCCTCGGGGAATGTGCTCCACCCTCTCTGTATCATAGGGCAGCAAACTCTCCCAGAACATTGGACAGGAACATCCACCCTCTTCAACTGTTGGGGCAAATTCACCCTTTCTGTACACATGGGTGGGGTTCCTCTCTTGGCCCAAGGTGATGTCCTAATTCCAGATCTCATCTTCCATGGTTTTCAACTTGAACCTGTTTCCCCTTCAATTTTTCCTTCCCTTGTCCCTTTTATTCCAGGCTGACAGTGGTTTTGTTCATACAGCTCTGTCAAAAATTCTGTTGGTTTAGCATGCAGGAAGCAGGGGTCTAAGCCATCAATCACTAAGATTTTCTACAAGTCTTTCTGACATAACTGCATCTTCAATGCTGCTTTATAAATTCCAAGTTTAGTTAAGTCCTCCAATAGGGCACTTTCATCTGGGAGTTTGAGTTCCAGAGGCTTGGAATTTCCAGAATTAGTTTCCATTTTCTTTGTGCCCAAGAGTTCAGTCCTCAGCATATCTCTCTCTTATCTAGCATTTTTCTATAAGTTGCAAGCAGAAGCCAAGCCACGTTCTCTGGGTTTACTTTGGAAATTTCTTCAGCTAAATGCCAAGGCTCACCATTTTCATATTTTGCCTTCCATAAAACAGTAGGAGTTAATCTTGCTAAGTTCTCTGCAACTGTAAAACACAGATCATCTTTTCTCCAGTTTCCAATAATAGTTTCATCATTAACTTCTAAGGCATCATAAAAAGTCTCTTTAGAATCCATCTCACAATTATTTTCTTCTAAGACCTTATCAAAAATAACTTTAGGCTCCATATTGCTACCAACAGTCTCTGCAAAGTAATTTAGGTCTTTTCAATCAAGCATCTCACAATTCCTCTAAAAAATACCTCTTACCCATTTATAAAACTATTGCAAAAGCACTACCCCACTCCTGGTACCAAATTCTGTATTAGTCAGCCAAAGGAGTGCTGATGTAAAATACCAGAAATTTGTTGGTTTTTATAAAGGGTATTTATTTGGGGTAGGAGCTTATAGATACCAGGCCATAAAGCATAAGTTACTTGCCTCACCAAAGTCTATTTTCACATGTTGGAGCAAGATGACTGCCAATGTCTGTGAGGATTCAGGCTTCCTGGGTTCCTCTGGGCTCAGCGCCTGTTTTTTCCACAAAGTCAGTTGTAGACTATGAGTCTCTCTAGGCTTTGCCCCTCTCCACAAGGTCAGCTATAGACTATCAGGCAAACAGCTCTATCCCTCTCCCTGGGGCTCCAGCTTCAGCACCAAACTCTGACATCAAAACTCCAACATTAAAAGCCCCCAACTCTGTTCTTTGGGATGCCTTTTATCTAATCATAACTAAATCACACCCAGGTACAGACCAGATTACAAACATAAACCAATATCTATTCTTGGAATTCATAACCATATCAAACTGCTGCAGAGGTCATGAAAAAACGGTAATAGGAAAGGCTTCTTTCAAATTCATTAGTTGACAATTATTTGTTTGTTATAGAAGAAACAAAGTGTCCTAAATGCTAAAAAATAGTGATACAATTAAGAGGCTATGAGAAAACAGAAGTCCAAATAGGACAGAGCTGAGGGAGTTATGGTGGAGGTGGCTTTTAAGCTGGATCATTTAGGTGGGCATTCAAGAATGGTGATGAGGAGGAAGAGAGTTGTAGAGATGTGGGGAGTGGTGTTGAGAACAGAATCAGAGAATTCTTTCCTGGATGAGAAAACAAAGTGAGTAAAAGCATAGACTAGCAAATAGCATGTTATGTTGTGGAAAAAGTTAGTATCTAGAGTGGCTAGAAAAAACTTTTATGTGTGGAATATGGTGCAAATACTATTAGGAAAGTTGTTTGGGGATAAATCACAGAAAGAACTTAAATATAATGTAACCTCTACCTTAGGTATAATATATTCTCTTGTAGTTTAATCACAAGTCATAAAAGAAATTGCTACTTTAATCAATCATATTAACATCACAATGAGTACATGTTTAAATGAATCTCATTTTCATGAGGTCACTGGATGTTATGTCTTGCTCAAAATTGTACCCTTGATGACTGGCAAAATGCAGTAAGTGTTCAAAACATCTCTGGATGGTCATTGGCCACCTGCCACTGAACATAAGATACTCTTAAGAGGATGTTTCAAATTTGCAATATTGGGTGATAACCAGTTTGGTGTAATATATAATTTTGCAGAGCAAACCACAGCACAATGGTTAAAATAATTTCAATCATAAGAAGAGAGTCAGTGATATATATTGTTAAATTTGGTTTATTCTGTTCCTGAAAATAAAAGAATAGCAAAAGGTCTAAATATATTTTGGAAATCAAAAAGCTGTGGATCTGATCTATATTATAACACAGAGAACACTGTGGTAGATGATGAACTGTGATTAACAGTACAAATATAAGAAATTCTTTCATGGACTATAACAAATATATGATACTAATACATGATGTTAATAATAGGGTGGTTTATGGAAAAAATACAACAGATGTTAACTTAGAGACAATAGGTAGCAGTAATATTTTGATGATGTTCTTTTATCATTTGTAACAAATGCCCCACAACAATGAAAGGTGCTAGTGATGAAGTGATGTATGGGAGTTGTGTATGTTATGCATGATTATTTCATAAGTGCAAAACTTTTCTAATTAAAAAAAATAAAGAAAACAAGAGAAAATATTTTTAAAAACTCCTACTTTATAATCTGTCATCAATCTTTCAATATTCTTTTTTATATGGCATACATGAAATTGGATGGCAGATTTTAAAAAAAAGGCTGTGGAAATAAAAAGTAGCAGTATGATTCCTCAGAGAGCCTGTGGAAAATATGTCAGTTTGTGAAGTACTTTTTTTTAGAAATTCGACAGATAAACTGCAATGGATTTGGCAGGAGAGCTTAAGGATATTCTATTGACTTGTTTTCATGATGAATAGATAATTCGCTGAGTTCCATATGTTTGCTTCTGCAAAATATAGCAAATATATGGCTAGCAAATAAAAAAGGAACATTTCTGCTTCTTAATGGTAAAATCTAGGGATTCCAGGCAATTTGTCGTATCCAATTGTGCAAAATCAAAGATCTTAAGCATTCTCTTAGATGGTTGATAAACCTTTATGATAAAATAGCTATTGATTTTGTGTTTAACAGCTGAAGTGTATAGGTTTAGGTCTCTCTCATGGTATATGAATATTTTGGATCATTAGTTCTCTAAATTATACGGTTATATTAATTATCTAATTTGTTAGTTTTACTATCATTGTTAGTAAATCTATGGTAATGTTTTACTTCCTTGCACACATATGTGAAGAATTAATAAGACAGACAGCAATTTAATCCAGCTTTTCAGATGAGTTTTTCCCCAAAATACTTTAATTTTTCCATTACTTGACACTATGTAATATAAATCTTCCCAGTAAGGTAGTGTTTTTTTTTTTAAACCAAGTTTAAACTTGGTTTTGTAGCATAATTTAGAGATGGAAAAGAAAAGATAGTATTTTAGTTTCATTAGAATGTCATTTTTTTAAAACCTGTATTTGCAGATATTTTAGATTTGGCATTACTCCGAATGAATTTTGCCAAAGAGTTTTTTCCTTTCTACTCAAAACCTCTTCTATGTGAAAGAAAATTCAATCCTTATGTTTCATATTCATTTGTATTCAAGTCTTCAAAATGTTGTTTTGTCAGAGTATTATTAATGTCCAAGAAACATTGTAACATTTTTTTCTTTTAAGTAAGTCTCTGTTTTCTTTGAACAAATTTGTGACATAATTTTCAACCACATCAAGTTGCAAATTCAGGTCCAAAATCAGATATTTCAAATTTTAAATTTTGTACCCCAATCAAGAGAAATAGATTTCCAAGTATCATATTAAATTCAGTTATAATTGATGCTTAATTATAAAATAAAGAATTTATGGTTTTTATGACAAGTGACTAGGAATTGAATTTTTTGGTATTTACTTTAGAAAACTAAGATTAATAAATAAAATAGAACTCTCATGCTGGAAATATAAATTCTAAGAAGAAATTATTAGGAAAATTAGATTCAAATCTTGGCTTGGAGAAAATATATAATTTTTTATCATAGCATCAGTAAAATGAATTCATAGGAATTAACTTATGAGGGCAGTGTTAACTCTAACACATATTAGATGATAGTACCTTGTACATAGAAGGGCCTGAATAAAGGTATGCTGGATTGAGCTAGAGATTACACGAAGACTTTTCACCTCCATTAGTTCTAGGTCATGCTCCTTTAATTTAGAGCATAGCATGTTCTTTATCATGGAAGCTTTAGACATGATTTAAGGGAGTATTAGACAAATTCACAAGTGATAGTCCACTGAGGAAAGGTAAAATTATTGATGAATATTTTCACCTTTTAAGTTGGCAGCACTATGTATAGATGACTATATTTTTAGGCTTGTGTCTAATAACTGTGGCTGAGAAAATGATTATTGGCAAGGAACTTTTAAGTATGTTTTAATCTAGGATATGAATTGATCTTAATTTGCCATGCTTCTATGACAAACACCATACAATGGGTTGGTTAATAAAATCAGAATTTATTGGCTCACTCTTTTCAGGCCATAGGAAGTCCAAAATGAAGATACGTTCACTGATTTCATTATCTCCAAAGCCTTAAATCCTTTTGGTAACAACTCTAAATACAAAGTGTCATCAAAATCAGTATGTGTGTGGTCCATTCTGATATAAAAATTACTCTCCTGAGTTATCTGCTTCCAAAATACAGTCACGGGGCAGGCATAGGATTGACATTCCCATTCCATAAGGGATAAATTGGAAGAAAAACGTTTGCCAACTTCTGAGGACGTGGCCCTTGTATTCCTGAATTGTAGAGCTTAGGCCCCACACTCTGAGCACTAGAGTGGTGGCCTTACTCTGCCTGAAAACTGGGATGGAGGCCCCACTCTCTCTAAACATTGAAATGGTTATCGGCTTTCCACTGAACACTTAGGCATAGACTCCACCTTCTCTGAGCATTGGGGTGGGGGCCAAAATCTCCCCACCAACCTCATACCCTCCAACTCCTGGGATGGCCCTGCCCTTTCCACATGCTTGCATGGTCCCAATCTCTTGGTCCAAGGAGATCTCATTGGTCCAGAACTCTTCTTCCATGGTTCTGCCATTGAAGTCATTTTCCTTTCAAATCATCCTTTCTCTCTCCCTTTCACTCCAGGATGGCAGTGCTTCTTCATATGTTTAATTTCCTTATTGAAGGATAGTTTATTTACACTTCCACCGAAAGCCCCATTCTCTGGGGATCCATCTCTTGGGAGCTCAGAGAGAACCCTGATAGAGTAACTTCAGGCCTCATCTCAGATCATGCTATCAGGATAGGCTGAAGACTTTCCAAATTATGAATTACTAGTTTCTTTGTGTATAAGATTTCATTTCTCATTTATCCCTTTCCTCTAGCTTTTACTATATTACTATATATTTTACTATAAGCTTCAAGGAGAAACTAGGCTGTACCTTCTACCCTTAGCTTGAAAATCTCCTCAGCTAAATAGCCAAGTTTATCACTTGCAAGTTCTGCCTTCCATCTGACTTCAGAACACAATTTTCCATGTTCTCTGCCACTTTATAACAAGTATTACCTTTCTTCCAGTTTACAATAACACATTCATCAGTTCCTTCTAAGTCCATACTGAAGTACCTTTAATGCCCATATTTTTACCAACATTCTGTTCATGGTCAATTAAATATTCTGTAAGATGATAGGAACTTTCTCAACAGCTCTCACTTATTTCTGGGCCCTCGACAGAAGTGTCTTTAATGTCTATATCTCTACTGACATTCTCACCTCAACATTTGTCCAATGTCTACTCACTACTCAATTCCAAAGCCAGTTCTACATTTTTAATTATTGGTAATAGAAGCCAACGGAAATCAACACTATGTGTTGCTATGTGATATGTGTCATGATCAATTGATGTTTATATTTGTTGGTTATTCATAAGAACATTAATATTAATTTTTAGTACTTAATTTGGTACTTAATTTGAAGCCCAATCTTTTTGCCCTTACAAACTGACATCATTATTTCTTGGGATAACTTATTGCATCAATAGAAATAAAGAAAACAAGCTTCTTTTTTATACATTGGGCTAATATACAAGTCTACTTAATTCTAGGGCTGGCCTGTATTTGTTAGCATAATAAGAATTTTCTCAATGATGTCTTATTATAGGTTACTAGCATTTGATTACCGAACATAATTTAGCAACCTTTAAGCATCAAGATGACTTCTTAATGGTGAAATTACAAGCAAAATTTTAATGCTTACAGAACATATGGTTAAAGAAATATTGATAGTCTTTTCCAAACAGGAGGTATCCAGTGTTTCCCAGTATATAAAGTACTGATATTTTTAGCAAACTACATAAAATTTCTATTATGCAGCTGCAGTTTCCCATAAAATAATCCAGAAGTTGAAGAGAGCTCATGAATTGATTAGAGGTGATCAGAAGTGAGCTTGAAACAAAACCATGGTAGTAGTTGCCTCATCATTAAATTATAACCCATGCTAGTCAGTAGCTATATTTTCCATACATTAACAAAGAGGGAAAGATATGAGTCTTACCTACTTGTTGGTTCAAGAAGTTTTCTAGATTTCATTTTTATCAACTGTATATATCAGAGCTTTTCTGAAAGTGTCTTCAATTTATTCACTTTTATTTTCACCAAGATTATTAAGGAAACTTTTTAAAAAGTTTTAAATTTAGTTATCAGGAAAATTAAATCAAAACTGTGTATTTTAAAAATTTAATTACCCAGGATTTTGCCAACTTTTCTATTCAACTTTAGATAGATAGGTAAGTAAATAGAGACGGATGGTAGAGAGAGACATAGATAGAGAAAAAGAGAGAGAGGAAGAGAAAGAGATATGGCGAGATAGATTTTCATTCCTGGAAACCTGGAAGGTGGCAACTGCTGCTGTTACATTAATAGCAAGGAATGGAATTAGCCACTTTTTTCCTACAACTTTGAAGTGTTTTGTATTCCATTGTTTTTTATATGCAGAGTAATTTAATATACCAATAAAAATGCCTTCAAAATTGGAATATCCTTCAATATGTCCTAAGTATGCTGTATTAAAAAAATTCAGATTTTTCAAAAATTTTCTAATATCTTTTAAACTGTTGGAAGTACCTTCGGTGTTGGAGAAGAATGAGATATGAGAGTTGCTTGAGATAATTGCACTTGCTCATATCTTGATATTATAATTTCAATAACTTATACCAATAATCAATATGAATGTTTTTCATGACTGTGAAGCACCAATTAAAAGAAAAAGTATGTATGTATTACAATTGAAGGGAAGAAGTTTGACCAAGTGTCTGGAAATATGGGTTTTAATCTTGATTTATTACTCAGGTTCTGTGTGATGTTATGCAAGTCACAATATATCTGTATTTTGCATTCTTTTTGGTAAATAGTGTCCGTAATATTTGCCTTGAAATGTCCTGAACAGTTATTGTAAGGATTAATTTAAATGATGCATGTGCATGCCTTTTCAGTATTTTATTGTACTGTATTTTAGTAGTCCAAACATTCATTTATTCAAGAAATATTGAATACAAATGTTTCATGACTGGGTGTTATGCCATGAGTTAAGGATCTAGATATACAGGGACTTGGGTCTCATTTTCATTGAGATCAAAGACAGACATATAAGAAACTACTAATGATACAAAATATTAAGAGAAATGGTAGATATATAAAATTGTTGTGGAAGCACAGAGAAGGATAAAATTTATTTCCCTGATGGAAGATAAGGGAAAGCTTCCCAGAGGAAATGGAGTTGAGCTGGGTCTTGCCACCATCAGTGGAAGTGGAAAAGGGGATCATTCCAGACAGAAGAGAATGACAAAAAGGGACCAAGGAGAGAAAAGCTGTCGATAGAGGGTGGGTTCAAGAAAGCATTTTTCTCCTTTGTTTTTCTTTATTTCTTGTTGACACTCTCCTTTCCCTACATCATCCACAAATTTCCTTTTTTATCATGACTATTATGTTAAAGCTGACCCAGCAGTGACACGGTTGACCACGTCTTTCTTCAAACTGTCTTCCATGTATAATACACCATTCACTGATATTCCTCCTGATTCCTGCCCACTCCTCTCAGTCACCTTTTAAGACCCTTCCTCATCTATCAGGTCTACACATGCTGGAGCACCAGAGAAACCTTGTTAAAATGCAAATTGTATTCCAGCAACCCCTTCTCTCAACCTTACAGTGCCTTCCCAGCATGTGCAGAATGAAATCCTAATGCCTTATCATAGCTTAAATACCCCCAAGAGCTGACCCCAGTCTCTCTCTTGGATATCGTTTTGTACCATGCTTCACTCACTCTGCTCTGGACACTCAGACCTTCTTATCACACCTAGAGCCTAAGAGATTTCTTCTTATTTTAGGGCCTTTACACTTGTTCTTTCTCCTTGGAAACCTTTTATCCTAGACCTTCTTGGGGCTGTTCACTTTTCCTTTGCACAAGTTACTGTTTAAAATTGCCTCCTTACCTAAGCAATCCTCTCACATCTTGTGTGTGTGTGTGTGTGTGTGATGGAAAGTTCTTAATGTAGTATCTACTTGAGTTTAATAAGTCCTGGAATCTGCTGTTTTAAATAGAAGTAACTGGTTAAGTAAGTTTGTTGGGTTATCTTTAGGATCCCTAAGCTAATAGTTTTCATTTCCGCGAAAAATCTCCCAATTATGACACACACGCCCCTGTGTGTCATATGAGAAATTATTTGTATCAAGGGTCCGATGATCTATGTGGCTGAATAATCTGAATATCAGCTGACTTCATACTAATATGTAGCAGAAGAAATTCAGAGATCAGAGGTGATGTTTTTCTTTTCCTCCTGCTGTTTTGACCATAGCTTCTCATTATTATTTATCTGAGTTCAAGAAGTTGAATAATGTCTGTTTATCAGAAGATCTATTAAACATTTTGAGATTTCTTCCCTTATCTGAGATTTATATTATAAAGCAATTAAGTCATTTTTGTTCATTATGTCTTCCTTTTCACTGAATTTATGGTGGTGATAATTGCTTTCAAATAAATAATGAGAGAGCCTCTGTAGCAAAGAAACTGCAAGAATTATAAACCTTGTTACATGTTCTGTAATAAAAAAGGAACATATATTCCCATTATTTCTTCTAGGTAAATATTAGTATAAATGAAGTAGGGCTTTGCATGTTGTTTTAATGGTAAGGATAATTAGAACATACTTGTGTAACATTTTTTTCAGTGATATGTTTATAAATAAGATTTTGTCTATTTTTAAACTTTTTCATTTTGAAATACTTTGAAACTTACAGAGCTAATACACTAATACAAACTAATATAAAGCCCATACAGAGAGCCGCACATATCCCTATTCCCCAGACACCCAGATCCACCTATTATAACATTTTTTCACATTTGCCTTATTTTATCTATCCTTCGACCATTCATATCTATTTATCTATCCATCTGTATGACTGTCAAACCATTTTAAAAACACTTGAGTGAGGGACAGATCATGCCCCTTAATATTGCCTTGTACATTTCCTAAGAACAAAGGTTTCCATTTATATATCCACCTTACTTATCAAGTTCAAGATAATTTAAAGCTGAGTTAAAGCTTATAATCTATATTCATTCCCAATAATGTCCTTTTGAGCTTTCTCTCCTACTTTGTTAGATCTTGTCCAGGATGAGACACTGCCTTTAATTGTCAATGTCTCTTCAGTTATTCTTTCTTTTTTTAAAATTTGTGGGACCATGAATACAAGATAAACTTTCCCTTCTCAATCACTCCCAAGCATAATATTCGGTGGGATTCACCATAATCACTATGTGGCTGTATCTTCACCACCTTCCATTACTAAAACTTTCTTATTTCCCCAAACTCTACACTCATTTTCCATTTAGTCCCCATTCTCTCTGTCCAGGGCAACCTATACTCTAATTTCTTTCTCTATGAGCTTGCATATTTTCCGATATTTTCTTTGTACTTACCTGGGTTATGGGTCTTAAATAATACATCCTAAATCTATAAAAATCTTTGCTTTGATACCAACTCAACTTCAATAGTATACTCAACCTATGTTCCTAAACCTCTTCACCCTCCCATATTCATGTAGTTCTTGTCACAATTACATTTCTACATGATGAGTCCAAACCCCCTGACTTCTCATTTCATTTTATTCATTTGCCTTTTAGATCCTGTAAAAAGTAAAAAGAGGAATTGCAGACAAAAATTTATATTTACTCCTGTCCTACCCTTATTGGTGATCTTTATTTCTTCATCTGTTGTCTTCCAACCTGCAGAACTCTCTTAGCATCTCTTGGTCTAATGGTGATGGAGTCCCTCAGCTTTTGTTGATCTGGGAATGTCTTAATCTCTCCCTCATTTTTGAAAGAGAATTTTGGAGGATATAGAATTTTTGGATGGCAGTTTTTTGCTTTCAGCACTTTTAATATGTCATCTCACTGCTTTCCTGACTCCGTGGTTTCTAATGAGAAATCAGCACTTAATCTTATTGAGGTTCCTTGTGTATGACGTGTTACTTCTCTCCTGTGGCTTTCCGAATTCTCTCTTATCTTTGGCATTCAAAAGTTCGATTATAGTATGCAATAACATTGGTCTATTTGGATTTATACTGTTTGGAGCTCATTGAGGATCTTGGATTTGTAAATGAATTTCTTTCATTAAATTCGAGAAGTTTTCAGCTATTATTTCTTTGAATATTCTCTCTGCCTCTTTATCTCTTTCTTTCTAGGACTCCCACAATGCGTAAAATGGAACTCTTGACAGTGTTCTACAGGTTTCACAGGCTCTGTTCACTTTTTTCCATTCTTTCTTCTTTCTGCTTCTCTGATCAGATGATTTCAATTGTCTTATGTTCAAGTTCACTGAGTCTTCAGCCAGCTCCAATCTGTTGACCCCTCTAAGAAGTTTTTTTATTTCTGTTACTGCGGTCTTCAGCTCTGTCCAGTTGCTTTTCATAATTTCTCTATTGGCGTTCGCTTTCTGTTCATCTATCATTTTCCTGATTTAATTCTTTCTTTATGCTTTCCTTTATCTCTTTGAGCATAATTAGGACCATTTCTTAAAAGCGTTTTTCTTATATGTCCAGGTCTGATCATCCTTGTTAATAGTTTCTAATGTTTTTCTTTCTCCTGAACCATCAATTCCTCTTTCTTTGTATGTTTTGTATATTTTTGTTGAAACCTAGACATTATGATATTTTAATGTTATTGATGGAATTTTAATTTGCTATTGATGGAATATAGCTTAAGTATCTGTTCCTTAAGCTTGTGTCAAGCTAGTTTTATGACAAGCTAGTTTTATCTCCTTGAATGCCAGGAGCTAAAAAAGGTAAATACCTTTTTCAGTCTACTGATTGACCTGTGCCAGTGCTCTCCTTCAAGGTTTAGCCATACAAAAAATAAGTTTAGGGAATCACTAGAGGCCAAAGTGTAGAGGCCACCCTGATTCTTTATGCACATGTTTCTTTCCTTGGGCATGGATATGAATATCCTCATTCCCCTATGAAACAGTTTCTTCATGGTCCTGGACACTGCACTGTACATCCTTCAGTCAGCAAACCCTTGACCCAGGCAGCCACTGGTTTGCTCTCCCACTGCTTTCTATCATACAGATCAGTGAGCTGCCTTCTATACACTGAGAATTTCTGGGATAGTGAGTCCCTTAGGCCATGGCCAGAGAAATTGTGAGACATACAAACTCCCAGTATGTGCATGAGGGTTACCCTGCTGCCTCTATAATCCAGAGCAGGGATCCACACTGTGAGCAAGGACTGGCTCCATGTTGAGCCAGTGAGGGTGGGGATGGGTCCAGCCAGGGAGCTATGAGATTCTACTGCTTTTTTTTTCTTTTCAAGATACTAAGATTACATAAACATTTCATAAAAAATATAAGGGATTCCTTTATACTCTGCTCCCCACACCTCCCATATTTTCTCACATTAACAACATCCTTCATTAATGAGGTACGTTGATTACAATTGATTAACACATTTGGAGCATTGCCACTAAACATGGGTTAAAGTTTACATTGTAGTTTATACTCTTTACCTCCTGATTATGTAGGTTATGGCAAGATATATAATAGCCTACATCTGTCATTACAATGTCATTCAGAACAATTCCCAAATCCCCAAAATGCCCCTGTATTACACCTGTTTTTCCCTTTCCCTGCCCTCAGAACCTCCAGTGGCCACTGACTCCACATCAATGATATAATTTCTTCTATTGATAGAATCACAATAAATCTATAGTAGAATACCAGTAAGTCTACTTTAGTCCATAGATCTTTCCCCAATCCTGAGGATTCTGGGATGGTGGTGCTCATTCCACCTCTAATTGAGAGGGCGCTGCAATCCCATGGGGCCAATGGAAGGGACTCTCTTGCTTGCATTTGTAGACTCTCTCAGTTCCTTGATATGGGTAGTTGTTTATCATCACCTTCTTCTTAGTTGTCCTGGGTGAGACCAATGAAGTGGTGAAAGTAGGTGTTGCAACTCTGTTGGGATTCAAGGCCCAGCTGGCACATGGAGAGCCCAAAGATTTCTTGAAATTGAAACTTAACCTAGTATTATAGGGTGCCAAAGGATTGCCTTCCGGGAGCTTCCTTGTTGTTCAAATGTGGCCTCTCTCTAAGCTGAAGTCAGCATGTACATACATTACATTCCCTGCAGTGCGGGACATGACTACTGGGGATGAGCCTCCCTGGCACTGAAGGACTACTATCAAGCACGAACTAGCAATGCAAGTGGAAAAAGACCTTGGCCAAAACAGGGAAAAGTTAAAGTCAGATGAGTTTTTATGGCTAAGAGACTTCAGAGTAAGTTGGGAGTCATTCCAGAGGTTATGCTTATGCATATTTTAGCAGGATCTCACTGATAGCCAAAGTAGCTACTACCCCAAATAGCAGGGCTCCTGAGGGCTCTGGAGACATCCAGACACTATAGTCAGGGCACATAGCTAAGGAGTTTGGTGCATTGTCAGTGGGTCCTATTTTGGAATTTATGCTCCCCAGTGTGACAAAGTTGGACTCACTTGTGGTTTCCCTACACATGGCTCTTCTGTTCTTCTATTTGAACTTATAATTAGTACTAGAATTGGTATGTGTACATCCAAAAGACTTAAATCTACTTTAAAAAAAAGGATTCCTCTCCCTCTATTATCTTCTCTCTGTGTCCATTTGCTGTGTGTTCCTCCGTGTCTGCTTGCATTCTCATTAGGTGGCTCTGGGAACTGACTCTGGGACCTCCTGGAGTGTGGGAGAGACCATCATTCTCTTGTGCCACCTCAGCTCCCTGTTCTGCTACATCTTGTCTCTCTTCTGTGTCTCTCTTTTGTTGCATCATCTTGCTGTGTCAGGTCTCTGTGTTGGTTGGCACTCCTGTAGGGGGGTGGGGGCACTCCTGCATGGGGTGGCATTCCTGCAGTGGGCAGCACTCTGCATAGACCAGCACTCCGTGTGGGCCAGCTGTCTATGCAGGCCAGCTTGCCTTCACCAGGAGGCCCTGGTTATTGAACCCAGGGCCTCCCATATGGTAGACGGGAGCCCAACTAATTGAGCCACAGTTGCTTCCCTCCCTAAATCTACTTTTAAGTAGCCTTTTTCTTGATTTAGTGCTTGTCATATTACTGCAGTCCTTAACTGTTTTCTGGAGTTTTGAGAAAGCTATTTCTGCCAGTTCTTACTGCGGCTTCTGTGTGAGATGGAGCCATGAAGCACCTTGCTTTGCCCTATTGACTAAGGTGGGCTCCATTTTCTGTCTTGATTGACTGTTTAATGAATATTTAAGAATAAGTTAGGGGGATATAATTGTTATCTTCAAATACTTGGAATTGTATTTTTCCCCTAGTAAAGATTTACATGGGCAAAAAAAAAAAAAAATCAGATATATGGAAAATATAAGAAAAAAGTGTTTAATAAATGGAAAAACAAATAGCCATGGAATTATTTGGACTGTGCAGGAGTAAGTTACATGTGACTAGAAGAATTTACCATTTAGTTGATATTTGTCATGGGATTATAGTATTGCATGAGGTAATTTCTACGGTTATTTCCAACCTTATAGTGCATGATATAATGGTAAAACAGTTATAATCTATAAATATATCTTTATGTTTTAAGCATTACACATAAATAGATATTGTACACAGAGATGGTACAATGAGTGGAAATGGATGATCTTAAAATTGTATTTTATAATACCCTAAATTTTAGTTTGAATGTAACTATTTAAAACAAAGGTCAGGGAAATTGGCAAAAGGAAGCAAAAGCAAAAGAGGTTAGACAGCTCATGAAATTTCTTTTGGAGTGTGTGTGAGTGTGTATGTGGGAAGAGGGGAATATCCAGGCATGAACACATTCTCAGTCATAAGGGATCAAATATAAATTCATAGTTGAAAATCTGTAATTATTAAGTAATTATTAAGTAATTATTAAGAAAGCTTTTTATCACAGTTTTCTCTTTTACATACCACAATATACTTTTCAGTGTCATAACAAAACATAGAATTCAATCTAAATTATTCCAGGAAATTTTAGAATTATTTCTGTTTCTATCATATTTATATAAAATTTTAAGAGAAAAACCATTAAGCTCTGACAATGTAGTAATTTGTGAAAATAATTTTTACATGAAAAATTGGAGAAATGTTTAAGAGATGGCTAAAAGAAAAAACTTCTTTGATTAAAATTTCCATTAAGCAGAATTGCTATGCCTTTATGGTAAAAATGACTAGATTTCTACTAAAAATAAATATGAAACAGATTCCCTTGGAGCTTAAAATAATTACTGTCAAATTTCCAAAACCATGTAAGCTGTGACCTATGGGTTTTCTAATTCATGTAATGTTTTAAAGCACATCAGGGTATATAAATCTTCCCTGCACGTTTTAGTTTTTGTCATTTGCCCACTGCATAAAAATGAGCAAAATCATCAGTATACCTTTCATAGCTAGAGTAACTAAACATAAATATGGCACACTGTTAAATTTCTACTTTGTTCAACTCAAGACAGTAATTCTCTTATTAGGCAGAGAAGGCTTTCATAAAGTATGCTTCATGTATTTTCAAAATTTATTTTGTCTATACAAATATCTGCATTCTTGTACTTAGTTTGAGCAATACTTTTTCCAGTATCAACTGTGCTTCCATATTAATATTTCATAGTTTTGAGCTCTGCATTGATTATCCAGGTTTCTTTCTAAATTCATATTTAATTTGTTTTAATAAGTATTGAAACTATGTGTTTGCAGTGATAGTCCATTGAATCGATATTAATACCCTAATGGAAGATAATATTTACATAGAGTTTATGAAGTACCAAGCATTTTGCTAAGCCCTTTAAGCAAAATGTCCACTTTATCGTCATTATGACTACGCCACGTTATAGATGAGTAAAGTGAGCCTTAGAAAGTTTAAGAATCTTGCCCATGAATCTAATAATGATTGTTTTCAGAGCTTCTTAATATACTATTCTCACAACTTACATGAAATTCTGTATAAATTCCAATTGAAAAATAAGTGTATTTTCACTATTCCCAAATTAAACAATACTATTAAAATGGATTCTTATGGGACAAATTGAATTGCTGTTGGGTTTTTATATATTCTATCTGGAATTTAGTTTTACTCTAGCCTCCAAAACGTGACAACATTTTCACCATGTTTACTAAATCTAGGTACTTCAGAATATCTTTTTAGCCCTTTATATAGTTATAGTTAATTTGATAAATTCATAAACTGAAAATAAGTGATTCACTTCAACAAGTAATTAAATTTAGCCAAAGTTAATTTCTTTATTTTGGATTTGATACCTAACTTTCCTCTTCCTTTGTGCCCTGTGTTGCACACTAATATATTTTGATAGGCTCTGCTCATCCTGTTTTCTCTCCCTCTCTTTGTTACTTTCCTTTAACCCATACTCTGCAGTACGAAATATTTTTATCTACCTTAAAGTTATTTTTTAGTTGCCACAACTGGTATGCGAGTCTCTAGTTCAAACCAGAATACTGCAAATTCAAATTCAAAAGACTAATCAAACAGGCAGCTTCTAAAACGTTTTCTTTTTGATAAAAATTGAGTATGATATCTGTCCTTTCTCTCATATTGCCCTCCTACCTGCCAGCATCAAAACTGATAGTGTGTTGGGGTCTTCCTAACCCTATAACGGTCATGGAGTGAGTATCTAAATTATGTGTTTTGTGAAGCAATAACTTCAGGTACTTACCCCCTTTCCCCCAAAAAAATCTAAAAAAAAAATCTCTGTCAGTGAAACATGTTAGAATTTGTAAATTTGCCTTTTTTGTTATCTCTACAAGCAGAGCTTAATTGGGGGAACCATGATTTGCTTTTGAAAACCTTGTGTTTTAAACAAAATGGTTTGAAAGTAATTTACAGATGACTTAGTTATGTTGAAAATCAAGAATAATGTATTTGGAATTACTTTTAAATATCTATATAGATTTTTGATACCTATATTTTTGTTTTAGTACCCTGAAATTGACCCCTCATAGCCTAGTTTAGACTTTTAGTGTTCTTTATAATGATTCATAAAAAGAATAACATTTTCCATTATAGGTAGGTATTGATTATAAAGCATTATAAATGAAAAAACTTGAATTTGTTGTTTTGCCATATCTATATTATATACAACATTTTAAAATTAGATTTTAACAGTAATTTCCTTTCTTTTAATTCATAGTATATTTACATTTTAGTGAAAGTCACATGGTAAAGAAAATTTTCTTATCCAAAGTTTATTATCACAATTCAAATAAAAGCATGTACATGAAAAATATTTTGGAATAAATGGTTTAAAGTAAGCAGTGCTGAAGGAGAGTTAGTCTTGGTTCATTACCTGGTGAAAGATATATTTTATGATTTTTAAGATCTCCTTTAACAAAAAAAGGATAGGGTAATGTTTGGCTAGCCTGCATTTCTGTTTTCCATTTTCCTTAATTTAGAATAGTAAACATTGGAGTGTCAACTTTGCCAAACAAATGCCAATCCAAGAACAATTTCGGTGTTTGTTGTTTGCCATATTTCCTACTCGAGACTCTAACTCTTGTTAAACTAATGCCCTGAGAGGTAAGTATTTCAATGATAATAATTTAGGACCATGAAAAGATGAGATTTTGGTTATTCTCACCTTATATAGGAGTTCACTATCTTTCCTATTCTTCTTTCCACTGTAAGTTTAACTTGTTGCTAATAAATATTTCTCAAAGGTATATTGCAAAAATAATGGTAGCTCTGGTATACATACCCTGGGCAGAGAACACAGTGGGAAGAAGAAAGAACATTTCATTTTACGAGGTACAGGCCATCTCAGTGGTTCTATGCTGCTTAGAGTTAAACCTAGGTACATCCGGTATAATCTCACAGAGGATAGAGGAAAACTGAAACTCAAACTGAGATAAAACCCCAAAGCATCTAACAACCAAAACCAAAAAGCTTTATACATCAGTTAATATTATATATTTATTGCATATTGCACATGCAAGTGACAAAATCTGAGTTAGAAGGAAAATACTGTGATAGGGAAATTACATATCCCAGCCCCTTAATAACACATCACCATTTTCTCTGTAGCATGACAAATTTCAATCTGAGTGAAACAGAAACTTGGGAAATAGTTTGCCTTTTGATGACTGGTGAGGGAAGTTGAGTCCTTATATCCTTACTTTTTAAGGAAATTCT
Organism: Dasypus novemcinctus; assembly: GCF_030445035.2. Lineage (NCBI taxonomy): Eukaryota > Metazoa > Chordata > Mammalia > Cingulata > Dasypodidae > Dasypus > Dasypus novemcinctus. The sequence goes on along the minus strand of NC_080683.1, from coordinate 29,004,998 downwards.
GATGTTAAACTTAATGAAAATAGGCAGTTAAAACACTGTTCTTAGCTGCCATGATATGTGTGCCACTGACAGACAGTCAAAGAGGATGGTTTTCCTCTACTCGTCAAGGTGGAAAACTTTTACACAGAAGTTCAGAACAAATGCATCAGCCCTAACCAAGTAAAAAGAGGAATGTTGTACTTAAAGGTAAAAGCATACTACTTCAGGGTTGACAAAACTGATTTAAAGTGTAATGCTTCTCTGTGCCTTAATTTAAATTATTTTTTTAAAATGTAATAGTTACTTTGTTGAGGGGAATAAATAAGACGTTTTATTTAGATCAACTGGCAAAACAACTGGGTTTGATGGAGGCTACTTCTTCTGTCTTAACTTCAGAATTACTGGATTGGCTAACCTTCTCAAGTTCCAATTTCCCTCATCTCTTGAAAGTTTACTTCTTATTGTTTGTGAGCATCAGCTGCATTTATACTCAGAGGTCTTCTTCATATGATTTTTCCCTGAAGTAACACAACTGATAGAAATACGAAATTTGTATTTATGCTATGAGGTCAGATGACGCGGTGCTGCTGTCCCAGATTGACCAAGAGGTAAACACACTTTGAGACCAACTGCTTTTTTTGCATGTAGATGACTCAGAAGGATGCTTATGTTTTTGGAGTGACCTCTCACCCTGTGGCTAGTCTCTTATGTGGGGGCAGGCCAGTTTACATTCTTGCCATACTAAGAGACATGGGAAACAGGTGAAGAAAGTTCTGTTCTCTTTTCTCAGAAGTGAGTTTTGTGATCCAACATCTATATATGAATGGAAGAACTAAGCCCCTAATGTTTTAACTCCATGTTTTTTATTTTGGCAAAAAGGAGATATCTGCAATGGTCTTTTATATTAGCTATCTAATATCAGTATTCTACTCCATATTTTAAGAAATAACTTTGTCCCTTTCACTCTTCTCTTTATTATGTGTCAAAATAATTTATTTCTTTTCTATTTTGGTGGTACTGGAAATTCCAAAGATCCCAGAAGTAGCTTCTGATCACTTCACAGATTCATGCATCAAGTTGAAAGGGAAGGTTAAATAGTAATAAACCATTCTTTTCAGTGTGATAAAAATTCTTTTGAATAGTGTATTACTTAAGCTGATAAAGAAAAATGTTTCCTTAAGATACTCATAAATTTCTCAACTAAATGTGTTAAGTGCATTCCAAAGACCACTTTTACCCACTATGGATAAAATGCAGAGTGTTAAATTAAATTAATTTCACTGCTATGAAACAAATTAAAGAGAGTTTGAGGTCTAAATGCTTTTCTTCACTGATATTGCAATATGAAAAATATTTTTAAAGATGTTTTTGAGTTTTTGCTGAAACTTCATTACAGTTTTATTTAAATCTTTCTTGCTTTTCTAGGAAAGACCTGTATGAGTGTGTGTGTGTGCGCGCATGTATAGCATAGTACATTTTAAAAAGTCTAATAACTGGAAAAAGGACTAAAAATAACCCACTATTCCCATGGTTTTTTGAAAGAAAATTTCTGCTTTCTTAAAATAAATGAGAACTATAAGACCAACTGCTAACCATCCTCTTTGGGGCATGTGACAGATGATGTCTGTAAAACACTTAGGGCTTCTGGGGAAAGGTTCTATATATAAAGACAAGAACTATTAAAAAAATAAGTGCTTATGTGGTGGTAAAATATAATTCTTAGCATGAGATTTGTATTTCCACCAGCTGAAAAGGGGACCCAAGTGAAAATGCAGTTGTTGGGCTTGTCATAACTGAGACCATAAGCCTCTGCATTTCCAACTGATGTCCCACGGAAAGGGATTTTTTTTTCCATCACCACAGTACCACCCTCATGTGATGAAACAATCTGGCATTCTGGACAGCTTGCACAACTAGACACAAACCCCTGGCCCTGCTCCGTGGTGGACCTCGGCCTTTTTCCCTCGGTCCTCCTTCCTTCAGCTCTCAACTGTTTGCATTTTCCCCCCATTACTCTGTTAGCCATTGTGCTACTGTTTCTCACCAAATATCCCCATTTTCTTTTCTAAGCCCCATCACTTCCTCAAACTGCAGGGCATGCAATCTCTTCAGCAAAATTTTTAGAAAGGATTTCTTTTTTAATTTCTTCCTTCTCTAAATGCCTTTATCCCCCTCCTGCTCTAATCACAGTGGAAAGTGGCTTCCCTCTGATGTTACATGTTACCAGGAATTGTAGCTACGTTCTTTATCTCAGGATAACTCTTAACTCAGAGTTCATGTCAGTACATCAGGATACAGTTTCCAATTGTTCTCCATGAATTTCATGCCTTCCATGTGCCTTTTCTCCTTTACTTATCAACCATAGTACTACTAAGTCTGTTCACATATTTTATTAAATTTGCCTTTTCTTTTATTTTTGACACATTTAAAATATTTAATATCTAAGCATACATATACAATATTTAATGCATAGCCATGTCGTTACTTTTAAGTTTCCCTTTTAAAATGTCAGTGTAAAGATGATAATGTAAAGTTCTAGTAAAGGCATTGTATGAAAAATCTGGTTTGTTAAAATGAACCATAGAATTACTATGAAATAGCACTCAAAATAATATTGCCTTGCACTCTAAAGTTCAATTTTTTTCACAAATCATGCTCAATTATGAGTTTCCAACATCACTGAAAGATTATAAAATTCCAGAGTTTCCTTGCTTTTGTTTGAGTTTATAATACTTTGTAAACCATCTTTAAAAACAAGAACATTTTGTGCACAAATGTTAAATTCTGTTTGTGGTACTTCAAATCCACAATCTTATATCTGGCATAGGTTTGTACTTTTACTATAAAACTATAAACTATGCAAGTTTTTCATCAAAATATAACAAAGTTGAAATTCATAGATTGTAATATATTTTAAGCTATAGGGAGTTAAAATGTATATAGAATTTAAATAGCTAAAATTCTATCTTTTCCCATATTCCTTAAAATCTGATATAAAAACAGTTTAGTTGATCCACTGGGTAGAGAATTCTGCACATTTTAAATCATCAGTTTCTAAAAAGGGTGAAATTCCAATATAATTTAGAGTCACAGAAACCATAATTTAAGAGCACCATAATCAAATTTAATCATAGATTGAAAATAAGTAAAGATAGGTAGGCATGCGGATGAGAAACAATGTGTTGATTTGTCGTCTATGACATAGTCCATAAAGGATGCTGCAAACGCTTCCTTGAAATAAGGGAAAGGTAGTGTGGGCACAAGTTTCATCACAGGTGTTTTAGGTTAAGCAGTCAATTACTGTGGGTTTATAGGAGAAAGAAACAAACTCGCATTTATGTTAACATCTCAGAGTGATAGCAACGTTTAGACTGATAAATCCTCAACTGAATGTTTTTCAAACTGTGTATCCTTCAGGGAAACTAAATGCTCATATTTGGAACCACTTATCCTTGTAACATCAACATGTCTCTAAAGAGCTGTTTAATGTCAGAGCCTCCATTAATAACCCTGTTTTAAAAGAAATAAACATTTGAAAGTCACATGTTCCAAAACGAATGGTCTGAAACACAAAACCAAGAACTGTGGGATGGCTTTTTGGTTGGCCAAACTATCTTCTCTATGACTCTAAATTTGAAATGGTCTTAGTTGTTCCTTAGGCAGATGTGACACAATACCCTGACAGCAGTGCCTATACAAAGCTATATGGCTCACAGTAGCAGATCTGGAAGTCTTGACTCACCAGCTCACAATTCTGGTTGAATTTAGTAGGCCAAAGCATACCCAGCCTCATGTACTTTGTTTGCTCTTGATTTCTGTGAGAAGAAAATAATCATTTCCTTAGGCAATAGACTGTCTAACCCCATCTTTATTCAATTTGTGGTTAACAAGACTGAGACATAGCATGTTTATGTATTTAAAGGTTGTCTTAGTTTGCTAGGGCTACTATAGGTTGCCTTAATACACAGTAGGTTGAATTAACCAACAGGAATGTATTGTCTCATAGTTTTGGAGGCTTGAAGTCCAACATCAAAGTTGAGTCCAAATATGTTTCTTTTCAACTAGCTGTCATTAGTGAAATCACTGGAATACTGGCATAGCTTTCAAAGACCCTTACATTTCTCCTCTCCCTTCAACCACAGGTGTATTGTGTATTTAAGCTTGAACAAGTCCTTTTGACAACCAAGTCCTTCTTCCTGCCTTGTTACCACCTGACCTATATAGCAAATCATCCCTGCTTACTTCTCAGTGTATAGCACTCACACAGATTATGCAAAGGGATTATCCTCTTGCTCTCAGGGCCACTTCATTCTGACACTGGCACTGCTTCTTGCTTTGCTACCGTTGTTGGTGTGTCCTCAAAATTTCAATGTTTCAGAAACTGTTCTGCTCACTGTTGAGCTTCTACCGCTCTCTGAGGCTGAGGCTGATGCTATCTGCTCTGCTGCTCCCGATATGGGGGGTCATCTTGGAGCTAAATTTTGCTGCTGCCTCCTCTACTATTGTGGACCTGCTCTGAAGACACTCTTCTGACATAGGGAGGATCTTTTTCCACCACATTTTTTCACACTCGGTTAGCCAAGTTCCAAGGCAGTGCTGCCTTGCTCTCCCAGCATTTTATGGAAGTTTTGTGTGAAAAGTTCTATTATATTTTCCTTGAATCTCTTGGACTCATAGTTGTTACTTCAGAAGTAATTCTAAATTACCGACTCAAAATCACTGATTCTCTCTACTTGGCACAGTTCTGAATCTATGCTTTAAAGGGGCACCTTTTGCTTAAAATAAGTTCTTTCCCATGAGATTTGCTCAATCCTCAATCAAATTTATTCCTGGTGAATTAAACCCACCAATGTTCTAGACATGTGTACATGTGTTTGAATCCTAATGTGATCAAGCTTGGGGTAAAACTTATGCCCTTACTGTCTTTTAAAAAAATATATATTCTTTCCATCCTACTACCCCATTTTCATTTCAATGTTTAATCTTTATTTATATATGAATATATTAAACTAGAAATTTTTTAAAAATAAGGATAAACTGATTAGCACATAGATCTAGTTTTCCTAAATTGAAACACTTGAGTTAGGCTTCTTTATTTATATGTTTATGATACTTGTAAAATACTGTTTATTTAAAATAGTAGAATTCAAAATGTTCAAAGGAATTTTAAATGAAATTCACTGTTCTCAACACATACAATATAGTCTGGGTTCCCAATAGCATTTCTTACAACACAACTGTTCAGCCATTCGAAAAGTTTAGTGCAAACAATCAATGTCGGGATATTGTATCTGAAGGAATAGGTCAAACAGTTAAAGCTTCTATAGTGTAGCTCAAGACCAGGGTAACTGAGCAAGTATTAATTTATAGAATCTTAATAGTCACTTCTCTGCTGAAGTAAGGAGAAAACCAAGAGGAAACTTAATAATATTAAAAGTTATTTTAAAGGGAGTTCACATTGGTTTGAAGGGTACTTTGCTTCACATACAATATGCACCTTTGTAAAGTCCAAGAAACCCATATTTGTAACATATAAAACATCTTTAAAGTTTTCAGATCATAAATCATTAGGGCAGTATTATTTCTGTATCATTTCTTTACAGATAAAAATTAAAATATTGAGAAGTCTTTAGAATAATAATACTCTCTTGCAAACCAAAGGAAACTTGGAACTTTGTGTTAAGTGCTTATTTAACTATAAAAGGGTCAGTGTGTGTTGTAATGAATGGAACCTGATTTTACCATATTCCATTTGTGAATATCTTGCGATGACCTAGTTCAGTATTAGAAAAATCATATATTAGAAATGACTTCTGCAGTCATCAACGTATACAAGTTAAAATTTAATTCCTGTTAAATTAACACTCCATTAAAAAATCAAAATAAAAGCTTCAACAAATACTTTTATGTTGTACTCAAAAATGGAAAAAAATTTAAAATTTTGAAGAACAGATCGCCAGTTATTCTATTCCATAACAGTTAAGTTTCTCAGTTTTTTTCCCTTTGCTGAGCTCTCTGTCACTGGAAACATCTTAAACCAATTTCAAGTGCTACACCTGAATAAACACGTCGTAAAAGTGTTTATGTATTGAAGTGGGTCAGTTCAAGGTATGTTATTTGGCTGGAACTTCTAATTTCTCTTTTTACAGCAAAAGGGCTGCCAGAAGGAGGAAGTCTGAGCTGAATTAATACATTTGTTACAGTGGAAGTAGAATGGAAACTGCTCTGACCACAAATCAAACTGCCTCTTTCATTTATGCCAGTGATAGAGTTTTTCTAAGAAATATAGACTCTGGCATAGGGCCACTGTAAGTTTACATTTAAAAGAGAAACCTATATGCTTATTTGTTTAAAGTTTACTGCTTTGATTATTTTTAACTTCTCTCTCTGGTAGGACTGAGTGTGGTGGCATTTGTGAGGCAGATGACAATTTTAATCCTTATGGGAATTGATGGAGTTTTTTCCTCCTGATATTTTCTGGAACAATGGCTGAGGACACTAATGCTGCCTGGCTTGGAGCACACTCCTCCCCCCCCCCCCGCCCCCCCCTCCGCCTCCCTTTTTTTAAACGAATACCTCCACATTTAAAGGGCCTCTGTGTCCCTCCCAACAGCTGCACAGCCTCACATGACACAGCCTCATTTTCTGACGGTAGAAGTTTTCAGCATAATATAAGTATACACAAAAGTGTTTATGCTGCCAAAATAAATTCTGTTAAGAGCAAGGGTTTCGTTGCTAAAATGCCATTGATGCTGTTTCAGGGACTTGTTTTCTTTCTTCTAAGGTGTATCAGATCTTATAATGGACTGAGGTTGCTCTACAGTCTTTACTGAATAAATATTTTAAGAAAATATGCACAACTCTCAAGGGGCAAGCCAGAGTCAATCAGCAACATATTTCAAACCACATTATGTATTAATCTTAAAAAATTGGTGACTTCTGTATCCATAGAAGAAACTTTGCATGCATTTTGAGTAACTCTCAACTATATTTACAACTTAAGGTTAACTAGTTCATCTTCTTTGGGTGATTTCCATGGAACCACATATAAAAGTCAATGGTTTCCTTTATATAGAGATATTGTTATATTGCTTTTTATTTTCAAAGATAATTATTTTCAATTGGAAGAGCTTAAGAAGAATGAATTGTAAGAAGGGGAAAAAATATACCTAACTTCTAGGGTATTTGTAGAATCAAACTAAATACAAATGTAAACCACTTAGAAAAATGCCTGGCACATACATAGCAAGCACCCAAATACTGTACTACACCAGTCCCACCCCAGGAGAGATGCTTTATCAATGGCTCCTTCTAGCTTCTAGGATACCCTGTTTTCTAATGGGTTCCTGCATAGACCCTGATTGCACTTCCTCTTCTTTGATACACAACTACATCAGCAGGCTCAGGCTGGGGTAGGGTCTGGGGTCTGGGATGGAGGCTGGTTTAAATGCAAAGTGCGTGGGTCTCCAACCTCACTGGGGATTTTTCTCCTTTCTGAGAGTCTCCAGATTTGCTGAGGTCTTTGAAATCCTTTCACTCAAGACTCAAGTTATATCAAAACACAGCGGGAAAGGGATACTGAAATTTCCATGTGTACTTCACGATACTTCATGCTGAGAATAAACTAGAGCTTAAAGCAAACCTCCACCCCCAGAATGGGCTTCCAGAATGAAATGTGAAGAGCTTTAAATACAGCACAGTTTTCCAGAATTTGCTGGACATGGGCCAGAGGTGAAGGCAAGAAGGCTATCAGCACTAATTAATGCTTGAAATAAACTGGGGAAAGTAGAAACACCCTGTCGGGCACTTAGCTTTTATCACTTTGAGTTAAAATATGGGGCATTTAATGCAGAAGAGCCCATAGCTAATATTTTTAAAATTGCTATTTAATGCGGACATTTCAGGCTGACCATAGTCAAGTCTTTCCATTACTTACTTCTGAGAAGATATCAGTTAGTGAAGGAGCAGCCGGAGGGTGTTCTTGTGGTGGAAGAATGATGCAAAATGAAAAACCAAGCGTGGATAATTGTCTGTAATAGTAAACCTTCAGTGTTTATAAGAATGTTTGGCCTGTAAAGGAAATGTTCCGATAATGTTTTAAAACAAAGTACCCTCAGAATTCATTCACATCAGGTAAACTATCTCCTTTCTTTATAAACCGAGTGCTTGTGCATTATGTTCTAGGACGCAGTATAAATGTAAAATCTGCTGGTCTCGTGGGAAGACATGGGCCTCAGTCAAAACAACCGTTCATGGTGGCCTTCTTCAAGGCAAGTGAGGTACTTCTTCGATCTGTGAGAGCAGCCAACAAACGGAAAAATCAGAACCGCAATAAATCCAGCTCTCATCAGGACTCCTCCAGAATGTCCAGTGTTGGAGGTAAGACAAAACCAGAGCAGCAGTTGTGTGCAGAGAGCTGTAGGGTCATGTGCTGCAAATCAACTAGCCACAATAAATTTACCCTCTGTATCTACCTTCATTTGGTCTATTAAATTATCCAGCGATGTTTCTAGCATCCTCAGAATGTATCATCAATGAATCACTCGGTAATTCATTTTAAAGTATGACTTGCTTTCATATGTTGAAAGATTCTGTTCAAATTAAAATCAAGCTGGCAGTAATAAAATTATGAAATGGTTAGATCAACAAAGGCTAGACAAAACTGAACTGCACAACTTGCTGGCTTACTTCCCCTGGGCCCCTCAAGTATGTATGGGTAACCAGATAAATGCAGCATAAAATACTTTCTTCAGTACTTAAAGCAATGCCTGTGAATCATGCAGTTTAAATTCTTTTTGAAAATAGGACAAAATAGTTGTATGAGAATTAAGGTTATATATTAATTATTTCCATTAGTTATTTGGAGGCTGTCTGGATAATCTGTAGATGCATGTACACACATGCATGTGTATATTTAAAATCTTTCAACAGAGAATTACACATGTACAATTGGTCTCAATGTACTTGCATTTTAATCTTTTGATAGAAAAGGAGATAAAAATGCAATTAATCAGAAAGTATTAAACTGCTAAGATTTGAAGTAACTTAATCATATTATTTATACCAGTAAGTTTCTTGTTAGTCCAGGCTTCAAATAGGTTGTCAGAAGCTATCTTAAATTAAAATGGTGACTATTATATCCCAATAAATATTTTTTACTTATAAAAATGAATCTATAAAGGGCAACGTACCATAGAACATCTCACTTGAGTACAACATTCTTTTTTTTTTAAAGACTTGTTTTATCAATTTCTCTCCCCTTTCCCCCGTTGTCTGCTCTCTGTGTCCATTCACTGTGTGTTATTCTGTGTCTGCTTGCATTATCCAGCAGCACTGGGAAACTGCATCTCTTTTTTGTTTTGTCGTCTTGCAGCGTCAGCTCTCCATGTGTGAAGTGCCACTCCTGGGCGGGCTGTGCTTTTTTCATGTGGGGCGGCTCTCCTTGTGGGGCACACTTCTTGCACGTGGGGCACTCCTACACGGGGACACCCCTGTGTGGCACGGCTCTCCTTGTGTACCAGCACTGTGTGTGGGCCAGCTCACCACATGGGTCAGGACGCCCTGGGGATTGAACCTTGGACCCTCCATATTGCTCTATCATTGGTGCTCTATCATTTGAGTGACGTCTGCTTCCCAGTACAACATTCTTGTTCATTTTAAAAATGTGTAGTCTTCTATGTTAATGGCATTCCAGATAAGGTAATAGAGAAAAGAGACATGATTCCTGCATATGGTATTTCACCTTATTAGAATCATTCACTCATCTTATAAAAGACAATCAAATGGTGTTTGCCATTATTCCTAAATTCTTCATTTTTCCCAGGTTATGTGAAATTGACAAATCATCTTGCATTTATTTATTACTCAAACATGTATGAGTGTTTGAATAAGAAATAGATTATAAGAAGTAAAACAAAAAACATGTAAAAGTTGTCTTTTGTACCCAGGACCTTCAACAAAAACACTTAATAGAATTCATTTGAGACTTCCTAAAATGTAGGCACCAAGAGAATAATGCTAGAAAATTCCTTTTGGTATATATAGCAAGAGAAGCTGGGAGGAGGATTTCTACATGGAATTGCAATGTACTGAATTACATGCTACATATATAATGATGATTTAATATAATTTTCCCACAAATACTTTTAACCGTCTTTTTCACTTGAAAGCAAAACATGCTATTAGTTCCTTATTACAAAGCTATTTTGTAATGGTCTTCACAAGATATTTAGTTTGGCAAAAGTTGCAATTGCTTAATATGAAAGATGGAGAAAAATAACTTTCTAAGACCTTTTCTTCCTTATAAATACTAGCCTGTCAAAGTTGTATGTTTTTCTTTTCATGTAGAATGGTTCTGAAATTGGTTGAAATGTTTTTTAATTTAATGTAGCAGACTACATTAAGAAGAAGGTTTGCTGAACTTAGAATAGAAGAGTAAATACTTTTTGAGGAAATTACAAAGGGAAAGTATACGTCCCATACTTATTATTAGAGCTTATAATGACTCTGGCAGAGGCATTCCAGTGAACGAAATCTTCAAAGTCCTTTTCCCTGTTGGTGAACTCTATTTATCTTTTCTTCCTGACCACAAGTAAGAAATGTACATCTATAACTAAAGATGAATAAAACACATGGAGTAGAAATCACATAACTTTTCACCAGTTCCCTAACACCAGTTAGAGCACAAAATAATTCTAATATAGAGCAATATTTCCTCTCCAAAAACTCTGTCATTGGCAACAATTTATGTGAAATATAAATCTAATGGTTTGGGAATGAGTTCATATTTTGATAATTAGAAAACAGAAAGTAGTTGGTTTGTGACTATGTGACTTAACCTTTTAGTGGGTAGTAATCAAACAGACAGGTAAAAGTCTCATAGGATTTGGCCCAAATAACAGAGGTTTAAGGAAAGGGAATGCTAATATAAACAGAAAATTTGATATACAAGAGAACTGAAATGCCAATGAAAATTTCAAATTATCCTAATATAAACAATAAGTGCTGCAATATTACTAGTATTTTTCAATAAAATATTGTGAGAAGGTTCATGGTTTAGAGAGGAGAGAGAGACAGAGAGATGAGATGTTTGTCTAACTGCTTTTTTTTCTTTCTTTCTTCAAAATATACCATTAAATGTTGTAAGTCTCAATTAGTATATGAAGGATTAAGCTCAGGTCATGTAAGCTGCCTTTATCCCATTCCTTTCCCATTTTAAAGATTCCTGTCTTCTGATATCTCAATGCCCCCTTTCTCTTCCATATTCCTGGAAGAGAGTCTAGAACTATATCTAGTAGAAAGTAGAAGCCCAATAAATACTTGTTGAGTGAATGATTGTATGAAGAAAAAAAAAACTTGTTTTTTATATGATTAGAGCCACAACTGCCAGGTTTTCTGCAGAAACTGTAATTTCTCAACCCCTTCAGATTTTGGCATAAACGATGAGCACAGATGTTGGGGAATATGCCTAACTGTTTCATATTGAGGCAGTACAACAAGTATTTTTTGAACTGGAGGAAAAAAGAAATGGAGGCAATAGCTAAATTTTAGGCAAGCACCTCTTTAAGATTCCAAGTATTAAGAAACTGGGAGAACTAACAAGGCAAATGGCAAGTCCTAGTTCATTACCAAATTGCTTGAAAAGGTTGCTCATTGCATGCTTGATACTAGGATTCTTTGAAAGTGGATCCAATCATGTGGTGGCCTTGCCTAAAACAATGGTGATTTCTTAGGACAAAGTCCTCCAAGCAGGTATTAAAATTGAAACATTCTGTACTTCTTCTCAACTCAAAATGACGATATATCTTGCCTAGTGGATACAATGTAAATTTGTGCCTCTTGTAATAAATTAAAATTAAATTAAAAAGTTCAATTTGTTGGGATTTATTAGGAATGTCTTAGATTATATAGTAAATGCAAGTTTCATTATTTAAAAACAAATCATAAGTAAAGCTAATGTTCTCCCTTGACCACATCATCCTTCTCTAACAAGTTAGCCTGATGCTCTGATAGCAACAAGCACTTTCAAACCTTTTCCTCATATATATGTCATGTTTGGAGAATATGCTTTCATATATTTTTAATTAAATGAATGATATATTTAATGTATTTTTACCAGTATGTCTTAGCCATTGTTTCAAATAATATAACCTCATTCTTTTTAAGCACTGTAACATATTCAATACTACTTGTACAAGAGTTTATTTGATCTTAACACTCCTAAGAGACATTTTGGTTTAAACTGGGGCTCTTAAAATCAATGCTTTGATGAAAATACCAGTGCACATGTAAGGCTATTTCTCATCGATATGTTTTCTACATAAATGAACACTAACAGTTGATATCTGTGCCCTGGAAATTGTGAAATTCTGGAAAATCCTCCTAAAACAACAATTATTTTGGTGCATACATATCTATGTACCTAACTCTATGTAGTTCCTGTACATTTTCTATTATCTCTCAACCTATCATTTAATCCCAGCTCCACCATTTACTAGCTGTATAGTCTTGGACAAGATATGTAACTTCTCTTTGCCTCTATTTCCTCATCTATTAAGTGGGGATGTTAATAGTACCTGTCTCGTTGTGTAGGGTTCCATGAACTGTGGGGATTAAATGAATTAATTTTGTAAAGAATTTAGAACAGTAGTACAACATTCATATAGTGTTGGTTATTAATATTAGTTAATATCATTATTTTATAAATGACTTCATATTTGGTATTTTATAAATAACTGCATATTTGGTTTGGTTTTTCAGAAGTAGTACATAAAGAATTCAGATTGTGTCCTCTGAGACCTAGGAGGTATACCAGAGAAAACTAGAACACATTTATTTGATATTAAATAAAAACCTATGTGCCAGTACAGTGTTCACTTTATGTTGATAAAAGACCAATAGTACAAGAATCTTCGTTCTTAAAATGCACTCTTACAGGAAAGGGGAAAGACGTGCACTTTAGTGTTTATAGTGAGGTGAATTCTCTCAGAGGAGGTAGAAAGTGATGTATGAATAGTGAGGGCAGAGCACATAACAGTGTTGGCCATAGCCCAAAACATTTCACAAGAGGCTTAAAAGAGAAAGAATTTTGTTTTTCAGAAATGGAGAGGTGGATGAAGCCATTTTAGATTGTTGTACACAGAAATAAGTCCTATACCAATATCAAAAGGGGTATGAAGTATTCTGGTGTGAGAGGAGTATGAAATCAGGTAGAAAAGTATGCAAAGACCAAATCATAGAGTGGTGTGTGTTAGTGAGGAGCTATAATGTCTTCAGGTAGGCAACTGGAAAAAGGAGTGCCATAATCAGGCATACCATTGTAAAAAGTTGAATTTGGCAGCAGAACAAAGGATTGGATTTGAAAGGAGGAAATGGAAAGCCTAAATAATGATTAGGCTCCAAGCAATGAAGATGACAGATGGGAGAGAAGGCAAATGGAGACCAAAACATGTAGGAGGGGGCTAGTGAGACAGTGCTATGAGAAAGGAGTATCAAGAATAATGGAAGGTCCAGGAAAAGATTATTGATAGGAACCCAAATTGTTGGATGAAGCATGGGACTGATAGTACTACAGAAAGCAAAGTAAGAGAAAAACAAGGTTGGAACCTCCTGGGGGACACGAACATTTTAATACAGGCAAAGGAGAAAAACAATTCTATAAAAAAAAGACAAAAAAGATTTGTGGTTGGAGATGTAGGAGGAGAACAGGGATGAAGTATGATACCAGGATTCCAAGTTACCAAAAGAGGATGTTGAGTACCTATGGGGTTACTTGGAATGCAAAGGGCTGCCAATGAGGTAGCTAGACTGAAGATGGAAATGGGTCAATTATGCAGCTTTTGTGGGCCAATTTAATGTAGAAACTGAGAGATGAAGAAGAAAATCAAGGGACTTACCACATTTTCTGGCTTGGGTCACTAAGTTACAAGTGATCCTGTTAACCAAAATAGTAAGCATGGAAGGAGTGTGAGGTCAGAATTAGACATAGTGAGTAGGAGGCATCTGGGAAACTTGCATTTTGAGACATCTATCAGACAGCAGGAAACTCAGGTTTGTGCATACGTTTTGATGTCAATGAGCTCTAAGTTGAGGGTGTTATTTGGGTCATGTGAGATGACCACTTTGCCAAGAAGAGTTAAGGAAACACATCAGGTAGTTATTATTTTATGGTGTCTGTTTGTGTCACACTTATTTCCATAAACAAACACAGATATCCTTACACAAATAAAAGTAATCCCTAGAGACTGTGCATAAATTTAAGTGAGTAACTCACTGATTAAGGAAGATGGTGGTTAAGCTGGAGTAAGAGTAGCATTTTGATATTCCCCATTGTTGAGGAGAGGGGTTTTATTGGTATTTGTTTTTTGGGTTATTATGAATTTCTCAACCTGAAGGTCATATCAAATTTCATATTATGGAATAGTATATATATATTTAAAGATTTATTTATTTTTTATGTTTTTTTGTCTTTTTAAAAAATATTACATTCAAAAAATATGAGGTCCCCATATACCACCTACCCCCCTTGCCCCACTCCTCCCCCCATAACAACAATCTCCTCCATCATCATGAGACATTCATTGCATTTGGTGTATACATCTCTGAGCACCACAGCACCTCATGGTCAATGGTCCACATCATAGCCCACACTCTCCCACATTCCACCCAGTGGGCCATGGGAGGACATACAATGTCCGGAAACTGTCCCTACAGCACTACCCAGGACAACTCCAAGTCCTGAAAATGCCCCTACATCTCATCTCTTCCTCTCACTCCCTCCCCCACAGCAGCCACCATGGCCACTTTCTCCACACCAATGCCACATTTTCTTCGATTACTAATCACAATAGTTCATGAATAGAGTATCAGTAAGGTCTACCACCACACCAGGGAGCCAAGAATGCCTACAACTGAAAGCAGGAGGATTGCATCCAGCATCATGTGGAATCTAAGCTCCCTCTTGATATAGATGTGGAGTGGACACAACCATTCCAAGGTCCACAGGATGGAGGAATAGAATATGGATTAGAGTGGACTTACTGATATTCTATTCATGAACTATTGTGATTAGTAATCAAAGAAAATGTGGCATTGGTATAAAGATTTATTTTTATTTATTTCTCTCCCCTTCCCCCCCCCCGCCCGCCAGTTGTCTGTTCTCTGTGTCCATTTGCTGCATGTTCTTTTTTGTCTCCTTCCGTTGTTGTCAGCAGTATGGGAATCTGTTTCTCTTTTAGTTGCGTCATCTTGTTGTGTTAACTCTCCGTGTGTGCAGCTCCATTCCTGGGCAGGCTGAACTTTGTTTCCCGCTGGGTGACTCTCCTTACAGGGCGCACTCCTTGCGCTTGGTGCTCTCCTATGTGGGGAACATCCCCGCGTGGCAGGCACTCCTTGCGTGTATCAGCACTGTGCGTGGGCCAGCTTCACAGGGGTCAAGGAGGTCCGCGGTTCAGTCAAGGAGGCCTGGGGTTTGAACCGTGGACCTCCCATGTGGTAGACGGTTGCCCTAACCACTGGGCCAAGTCCGCTTCGCGGAATAGTATATTTTTTAACACCATCTCTGCTTTACCTTTTGTACCTTCATTCACTTGCCAGTTTCCATTTTATAAAATATGGTCTTCTGTCCTGATGCTGTAGGAGCTGACTTCCTCTTTCTCCATTTTCCTTTTGGGAACTAAGGGTGAGAAAGCTTTTGAAATAGCAGTGTCTTGTCATATTTTGTCTGTTTAAGCTTTTGTCTTGCTCAAATTTTAAATTCTATGGAGTTTTCTTTTATAGATTTATCTATATTTCATCCCCTAAAGAAGCTAATATTATATTTTGAAGAAAAAGAAACCACTATACAGAGGATTAGGGACTTGATTTTTTTTGTTCCCCCTCATAGCTAGGTTAGCTCTTGTTTTTTTATTTGTTTGTTCAGGGACTAGTGTGAAGGTGATCAAAACGCTATGTAGACCTCAGAAAACTTGATTTTTAACCAGTTTGAATCTCTCTCTGTATTGTTGGAAATGAATTTTTTTCTAAGATAGAATGATCTATTTTTTTAATCAAATGGAGTAAGAAAAAGATTAAACTGCACTGTTTCCAGAAAATTAAATGAAGTATTTAACAATACTTTTACTATTTTGGTATTGGTTCCCCAATATCATTATCATAAAGAGACAAAACAAGGAAATGTTATATTTATAACCCTTGCATAGAATTGAGGAGTGTTAGCATTTTTTTACTGGTGTTGGCTGTACCACTACATTTTAGTTAATCCTGATGTGTCATTAGCAGACATGTTCATCAACAGTAGTGTTATGTTGCTTATTTTAATCTTCTAAGACTTGTTAATTGATACCTTTAAGAGATATAAATCTGATGTCCTTACCCTTCATTCCACAGCTTGTTCTGCCAACCATTTATCGTAAACTTAACTACAGACCTTGCTGGTTTGGGTACAGCACTTCCTTCACTCAGTATCCATTAATATTTATTCTTGACAGCATAAGCATATGTTCCTAATGCTCTATGAAATCAGACTCTTGGAACCAGACTCTGTTATAAATTTCATTGCCCTTTACCTTTATGTGATGTTACATTATATATATCACTTAGCCTCCATGAAAAGTTGCATAGATGGAAGAGATATCTTTTAACTTTTATGTTTTTTCATTTTTTTGTAACTATGGAATTTAACCATATGTTTTGGGCTTTACAGATAAACTTGTATATATATTGAATGCAATGCTTTTATTCATAGTCAATGTTTTTGATTAAGACAAATACAAAGGAATAAATATTCACATTATTGTCTAATGCAAGGTTGGGCAAATTAGGTCAATGAGCCAAATCCAACCCTTTGCCTGTTTTTGTACCACCTATTAGTTAAGAATGGTTTTTACATTTTTCAATGTTTAAAAAAAGAATCAAAAGAATAATATTTTTGACAGGTAAAAATCATATGAAATTCAAGTTCCAGGATCTATAAGTTAAGTTTTATTGAGACATAGCCACACTCATTTATTTACATATGGTCTATTCTAGAGAAACAAAATTGAGTATTTTGGATGGAAACTATATAGTCTAAACTGTTTACTCTCTGGATCTTTACAGAAAAAGTTTGCTGGACCCTGGTCTAATTAAGAGCTGATATATTTTTTTCTACTTAGAATATCAAGAAATTTATGCAATCAAACTGATACCAGAGTCATTTATTCTTTTTCCCTAACAACATACGATACAGGGAATTTATCCATGTTTTTGCACTTAGTATAAAATTTGTATTGCCTGACAAACTCTTTGTCACTGATATTCAGGGAGATGTTTTCCCCCCAAAAGCAAGAGTATGAATCTCAAATGAATTCTCTCTCATCCATTTTTTCTTAATCTGCTTTCATTAAGAATTACCTTCTAGACTGACATTAAATAAAGAATTCATTGAAGTAACAGTGAAAGGCAGATGACAGGCCACTAAAAGGGTGCCTTGATCTTTGATTGTCTATATTTTCACTAGAAATTGAGGATAATTAAATTGGAAGATGACACCCTAACACAAACCACTTCTGCATAGTAACCTGCTATAGCTGATTTGTTAAAGATAACTTTCAGAGTGCATATAGCATTTTTTTTCTAGAAGGAAAAATTAGGTGTTTTCTTTTAAAATACATCACCTCATTACCCTACATTTTTCCATCTTCCTTTTTTTTTTTTGTATTAGAAATAACCATAGTGGATTGTTTTTTAAAAGTTATTCATATAAAGTATGAACAAGCTCCAAAGGCATCAGAAAAAGATTTTCTATAAAGTTCTGTGTTCCTTTAGTACTTTATTCTACATGGGAGATTGGAACACTCTTCATTTTTTTCCTAATTCTTTTAAAACAATTATTAAAAAGTTATAGGTTTTTCAGATTACATTCCAAAATATGTAACAGAAATAATGTCTTTTCTCTGTGCAAATCATACGTGGACCAATGGGAGGAATTCATTCATTAATTCCTTTAATATTTATGGAATGCCTACTGTGTGCCAGCCTCTGTTCCAGACACTTGGGATACATCAGTGAACCAAATTCTGTAGAAGAGAACTTACATTCTAGTGCGAGGAAACAGACAATAAGCAATGCACTTAATAAATGAATAAATGATGTAGCATATTAAAAGGCGATAAGTGAAAAAGAAAAAAAACATCAGCACAAGATGAGGAAGATCAGGAATTTTGGTGATGGGAATTGCAATTTTAAATAGGGTAGTCAGTGAAGTCCTTATCAAGATGCTATTCCATCAATGCCTTCAAGAAGATATAGCTATTAGTCATGTAGATATTCAGAAGAAGATCATTTCAGGTAGCAAGAATAGCAAGAAGAAAGGTCCTGAGGTGGGAGTGGACCTAGACTCTGTCCGTGCCTGCAAGGAGGTGTCATGGCTAGAGCAGAGCAGAGAGGAGGAAGGGAAAGAGGTGAGTCAGAGAAGTAGCACAGCCAAATCTTGTAGAGCCTTGCAAGACACTGGAAGGATGTTTCACTCTTAGTGATATGGGGAATCCTTGTAGGACTTTTGCTGGGGTGTGATATAATTCAGTTTGCTTTTTAAAAGGTCTACAGAGCAAAGGGCAGAATGAGGGAGAACAGCAGTGAGGATGCTGAAGTAATTTAGGCAAGAGATGATGGTGGTGGGCTGTTCAGGATGGTAGTGATGGAAGTAGTGAGAGTGGGTGGATTTGGGTTGAAATATGTAGAATTTCCTAACAGATAGGATGGGGAAAAGAGTATGTTTTTACTCTGGGTTGTTTTTGTTTTTGTTTTTTGGCCTGATTATTTTGTTTTTGTTTTTTTGGCCTAGTCCTTAACCAAGAATGGAGAAGTCTACTACAGGTGGACAGGTTTTTGGATATCCTGAAATTAAGATGCATATTAAAATAAAATCACTGAGTAAGATCTTAGTTAATACTCTTCCAGTATCTGCCTCATGGAAGATGTTCAAAATGTATGGATTTTTAAATACATGTTTGTGTATTAGGTGCCACTATAGCATGAAGGAATTAATAAATGAGTGCTCATTGAACAGGTAGCACATCACAGGTACCATGCTGTACACATCACAGGTACCATGTAGGTTGTCTAACCAGATCCTCATTAGAACCTCACTATGTAAGTAATATTATCTACATTTTTACAGAAGAAGATAACCAGGAAAGAGACTTACCTGAAATTTGCATTGTTAAAAGTGGCTCTAGATTTAAGATTCAAACTCATGTTTTATAGCTTCAAATACAGTGTGTTTTAACCTTTATCAGTGGTCCCACAAAAGGAATACTAATATACCTGGTAGGCTGTCATTTGTTTAAAATGTGATTTTTATCTTCAGATTATAATACAAGTGAACAAAAACAAGCCTGTAAGAAGCATGAACTCTATGTCAGTTTCCGGGACCTGGGATGGCAGGTAAGAATATTCACTCAAATCAGGTACTTCTTTTTGGCTCTATCATAAATTCTTAATAACTTGTAATCCTTGTCAGTAATTTTTCCACTACACTACTCAATGATTTTTGACAAAATATTCAGAATATGGATTATCCACAGCTTTTTTCTTTTTCTATTGTCCTTTCACCATTGAAACGTAATTGGGAGGTTTCATACTAAGAAAATGACTTATGCAGAAGAAGAAATATAATCCCATGCTATTTAGGATGTGATAAAAATGCTTTCAATTTTACTACAAATGAAAGATTTGTTCAGATTAATATCAACAACTGAATTTATACTTCTTTAGTCCCAAACTATCCGGGTCTAGGAAAAAGAACCCTCAACTCTAATATATCTGTCATGGAGTAGATGCACAGAAAAAAGAATTCTTGCACTTCAAAATCCTATTGCTATATTTTATCTGTGCTTCACAAGCAGAGTTTGGGGAAGATTTAACTAATATAGTTTTTAATGGTTCTATAGTGACAGCTTACACTGAAGTTTAGTTCTCTTCTAATATCCCATTACAATGGATCTCAAAAAATGAACTATGCTATTGAGAAGCAATATTAAAAATAACCATTTTCAAATTATATAATAGACCTTCAGTGCAGGCAGCTCCATAATACATTTGTAGCAAGTGTTATTTCTTTAGAAAAAAACCCAGGACAATCTTTCTATCTGCCAATTTTTTAACTCCAAATTTCAGGAATTTGTTCCAATTCATTTATTCTAAAGAAATGATAAAGTCAATGCAAGAATGGAAAGAAAAATAGCACATTAAACAAATCTTAAAACTTTAAGAGTTTCTTAGGCTTCTAAAACCAGGAATGAGTTATTAAGAAATAATGAGAATTATTGCAATTAAATTTTTTCTTCTTTTCCTTTCTGGTTCACTTGAACTATCCAGAGTTCATCATTTCCTGTTTAAACAATTTTTAGAATGCTATTTCATGATTATGGTTTTATTCACAAATACAGGGATGAGTTTCTTACATACCAACATCCTGGGAGAAATTACAGAGGACAATTCCTTGTGAAAATATTTATACTTTTGTTGTAAACTTTAACTGAAAAACAAAATTGGTGTAGTGGGAGGTGGAGCTATCCTGTTACAGTAATTGTTGAAATAAGAAATCTATTGACATAAAATAAAATTGAGTGTTCTTCAAAAATTCTTTTTTTTTATTTATCTTGGTGATATTGTTGCATTTTCATTTTGTGTATATTTTAGGACTGGATTATAGCACCAGAAGGATATGCTGCATTTTATTGTGATGGAGAATGCTCTTTCCCACTCAATGCCCATATGAATGCCACCAACCATGCCATTGTTCAGACTCTGGTATGCTTTGTTTTTGTTGAATTGAAGATGGTTTATAATGCAAGCATGATATTAAGTCGTTGACAATTGTAATTGCATTCCCTTCTCTTCTCAAATTCCTTTGTTAACCTCCTAGAGTCAAATTAACAATTGTGGGTTAGTCAGGAATTTCAGGCTGGTTTAAAGAATAACACTAATTCTAAAATGTGGGGAGGTTTAGCTAGGAAAATGGGGATAATCACATAAAGTGGTCATTCTGCGCTGATACTTCACTCTGCAATAGGAATTAATCACATGGGTTCCCAGGGACTACTTCTAAACTAGCAATTCATTAGTAATTATTGCAAAAACGTTGAATAATAGCTGTAGTGATTTTCATCTAAAGTCTTTTGCTCTAATTACTTAACAATGTTCCGTAGTATATTGGGTAAGATAAAAGTTTCTCAGTGTAGAATATAAATGGAAGACTCCAAAGACTCATTTCTATTTCTCGATTCTTTTATTTTCTGTAATATTTAGAGTGGAAATTGTATTTCATTTTTTCCATTTCACTTTCACAGAAATTTCGCAGTGATTAAATGTCTAATGACTGAGGCTTATTTTTGTGAACAAAATAATGAAACATTGACTTCGCAGTCTCTGCATGTCTGTGCTATATCCTGAGAGCTTGTGATACTTATTAAGAGTCTATTGTACCTATGGTGCATGATTTCTTCACGTGGCAGATGTGCATACAACCTCTGGAAGACTAAGTGCGAGAATTCTAGAAGGTTTAGTTGAATATATGATATAATTCCAAATTGGTGTTTGGGCTAATATAAAAATTTTGATGATTCATGTTTAGAAAGGGAGCGAACACACTATTTTAGAATCAGGACTGGGTGAAAATCGTGTTGTTAGTAAATGGCAGTAGGTGACCAGTGAGTATTAGGAAAATGAACTACCTTTGTGGATGAGGCTTATTTAGGATTGAAAAAAGAGAACTTCTATTAGAATCTGTGAAGATTTGACCCTTTAAAAGGTTGACATTTTTTCTCAATTAATTTAAAATTTAAAGCTATTGGGAAGAGTATCCACTTCTTTCTGAAAAAGGAATGGTATAAATAAACTGACCAATCAAATCCTTGCATGGCATATTCTCACTGACTTCTTAAGGTAAAGAGTAGTACTACAGAACAGCTAGTCACCAAAAATGTACGTCTATGACAAACTAAAGCATGGGCAGAGTCAAAAACTTTGGAGATAAGCTCATAATAAAGAGAAACAGAAGGGTCAAGCAAAGATGTATTTTGAAAGGTAGTCACTTGTAAGTGTCTTCTTTTTATGGGTCCTTCACAAAGAAGATTGCATACTTCAGTGCCATATACAATTTACAGAGTAAATTCCTCTGGGTAGGGCAGACTGGAATGCCTTCACGCTTGCTATTTGTAAATATAAACACTTCTTGGTATGGAAGGAAATTTCTGGGAGTAGGAGAAGCAGGTATGATTAACAAGAATGGGTGTGTTATATTCGAACTTTCACACACAAACACACACAAATCTCTAAGTTTAGCCTTCTTTTGTTCATGGAGAATTCATGTTGACAGGAAAGACCGTTAGAGAGAGGAAGGGAATGCGGCTGTTTCAGCCCTTGCAGGGACAGCTGTGATCACATTCTCTCTCTACAGTCACAGAAGAAGAGCTACTATTTGCTAATAGAAAAGTTGCTCTTAATTTTTCAGAAAGTTCTTTGCCTGTTTTTATTGTCATTTTAACGACTCAGAAAGCAGACTTTTTTTTTCCATAGATGCATATAAACTGTATTAAGTGTTCCCTCAGCTAAACAATATTTAATTATTGAAACATACCCCAAAGCCTTTGTCAAATACTCCCCCTTCTCTCATTTTCCTATATTTTCCCTTATAAATATATAATCACATAATGTCAGCTCTTAAAGCTGTAGTATAGAAGGCAGTGTCGAAAAACAAACATTGAAAAAAATCTGACATGGACTTGGAACATGACCTTGCTCTATATCCTGGCCCTGAGATGTAGGACATAAGTCACTGCAAAACTTAAACGTACATGGGAAGTTTGATTTTTTCTTTTCCTGGCATTGTGTACTCTCTACGTTTGTTCTATAAAGGACATGAAATGAGAAGACAGGCATGTTTGTTGTTAAAGGAAAGCATGTTTGTGACTAATATGTTTGAAAATCCACTCAAGAACAATCCATTTTTTTGAGCGACTGCTTCGTGAGCCTGCCAAAGCCATTGAAACAGGGAGGTTATCAATCATGTATGTGTGGGTTATGGAAAATAAAGCTGATGAGGGACACAAGCTGCATCTGAAATTTGTAGAAGCTTTCCAAGTTTTAGTTTTGTGAGGTCTTAAGAAAATTCAAGTTCATGTCAGATCACCTCATTTTTCCTGCTGTTTCTGTCCACATACTGGGCTCCTATATTATTTCAGCCAGGACATTGTGCAGCCAAAACTCTAAGAGGCTGTATTGGCTTTTTGTAGATCCCTTAAGGCTCATCAGTGGGACTTCCCATAAACTCCTTTGGGGGACGGGCCAGATTGGGTGGGGGAGAAAGGGAGAAGCATGTTCTGGCTCCTTGCCCAATAAATGAAATTCATAGGCAGACTGCCAGTCTGATCAAAATGAGTATACTCGTTTGTTTTACTTAAGCATTTCCATTTTCATGTAGAGCGACCTTTTTAGGATTTTGGGGGGTGGGGTGGGGAATGGATATACAATTTGCAAAATATCTATGCCCCATGCTCCTGATTTTTTCTTAGCCTGCTTTTTGGCACTTGTCTAGGGAGTCGGCAGGGAGAAAGATAGTAAAAGAACATTAAACTCAAGCCAATCTGGTAAAAAAAAAATTCTGTGGAGAAGAGTGAAAATCATTGGCTTAAAACACATTTTGTATTATATCTGAAGTTTATTTCACTCTGACCTTTATGCTCCCTTTATAACGGAAAATTGCGTTGACATAACTTTCATGATTTATTGTTTAATTATTATTTTTAAAATTAATTCTTATATCCAAAATCTTTCTACAATCCAACGATATGTTTCATTGATTTGCACTTGTATTGTGATTTCCTTATTTCTCATGAAGTGCATAGAAATAGTCCTTTTAACCAAAAGCAACCCAATGCTATTTGCCATGTTCTTTTCCCCAGGAAAATTTCCACTGACTATTCCATAGAGGGAGTTTGCCTTACTTGGAGAAATATTTTTCAGGGTCCCAATAAATAATTAGAACTGGTGGATTGGTTCTAGGTATTAATGCTCAGGAATGCATCCTTCACTGCCAGCTGCCAGTTGAGCAGAAATAGGAAAAGGGTGATCAGCCTAAGGGGGTACCTGATTATAAGTAATAATACAAGTAAATTACTTTAAAGCTGCAAATGAAATGTTTACCTTATTTCTTAAAAAAATAAAAAAAACGTTTGTTCCCTAGGTTCATCTGATGTTTCCTGACCACGTACCAAAGCCTTGCTGTGCTCCAACCAAATTAAATGCCATCTCTGTGCTATATTTTGATGACAGCTCTAATGTCATCTTGAAAAAATACAGAAATATGGTAGTGCGCTCGTGTGGCTGCCACTAATATAAAATAATAATGATACTAACAAAAAGATCTGTATTAAGGTTTATGACTGCAATAAAAAGCATACTTTCAGAAAAAAAAGGGGAATTTCCTAAAATAAGTCTGGCTCATTTCATCTCTCTTTCTATGCACAATATCATGTATATAGCCATTTTTATTTATTTAGAGGTATATATTCTCCTTTGTGGGTTCATTATCAACAAAATCTATTTTAAAGGTCACTATTTTATGCAACAGATTGCCCAGTTTAACTTTAAATTGGATATGCTAAGTCCAAGTCAATTTTATTTCAACATTTTTTTCGAATACAAGTTTTATATAATTTTCTGAAATTAGACAGAACTCCTTTGACTGTTTAATATTGTTGAAGGAAATGGAATACGTTTGGTTATGCCATGCCAATGAAAACTGTGATAGGATATTTATTTAGAAAAAAAACTTAAATAACAGCCCAAACAAAAAATGCTTAAATACAATTTTTCTTTCAGAGTTTCTGTTTCATTAGATAAAGTGAAATGTTGAACTAGATTTGAATAAATAAACAGTAGGTAGAACACAGAAGCTGGAAGATTGCACATAATTGTTATAACTGTTTGCTTTAACAGAATCAGTGTAACTGTAGGAGCATGTTACTTCTTGGCTTGTGGACTGTCGATTTTGCAAAGAGCTCAAAGCTTCAGGAATTCTGAGGAGACAGGCTTGAGCCTATGTCCATAACTTTCCAAGTTAACACTAAAAAATTGCAGTACAACCTTCTTACCTCAAGTAAATCATGTCTGCCTATTATCTAGAACATTATTGCCGCAGTTTCATTTCAGATTTAAAAACTTAACCCTAAATAAAGAAACATTTACATCCACTACCCTGTCCTCCCTATAGACAAGAGTCACTACATGCATAAAATGTACTAGAGCAGATGTCAGCAGAACCATTTTTTTTAGCTCTCCTTTACAACTTAGTTTGCTGATTGATGTGATACAAGGGATTTTATTTGTCATAAAAGCACTGAAAATAAACTAGAGGAAATTACCAAAAATCTCAGAATGGCTTTGACAGAACTGCCATTTCAAAAGAACAGCTGAAATACATTTTTCATATATTTGAGAATGAGGCCAATGAAATCCTTATTTGTAAAGAGATTTTGTAAACCTTCCTCTAACACAAATTATTCCAAATGGGAAGGTTCTGTTGTATGTGTGTGTGTGCGCGCATGTGTGTTCTTCCCTCTGAAATTAATTTATTTTTTCTCCCTGTTGGAATGTCTTCCAAGGTCTTCTTTTAACACACCCAACTTTTTGAAGAACGACCTTTAGATTGATAACTTCTATTTATGGTGGCTCCATGGCTAGGCTTATTTAAATGTCATCAGAAAATATTTGTAAAGCAACATTTATTAATAAACCTTTTGGATCTTTTGAGTAAAACTTATGGCAGAAATAACTTCAAAGATGTTAAGTTTGTGTGTAATTCAGGTTTATTGTAATGCTATTTTAAAGTACAATTTATCTTAAAGAAAATTTGATGACTTTGTTGGGGGTACATTGAGTAATATATTTTTGAATTAATGATGTACCATTGTAAGAATAAGAAATGGAAGTTTATTATATTATTCTTTAAATGTGCTATTTGAATATATTTCTATATTTTAAAATATATTAAACTTGTGATGCTAGTTTCTGTTGTGCTTCTTAATTTGGCTCTTTATTTAAGGGGATACAAAATGTAAATACATGATCAACTGAGACTCTATAAATATGTATCAGATATAAAATGTTTATAGATTACTTGATTCTTTATATTTTTTTAAGTAGGTAATAATAGTTTTTGTGTTATTAAATAACTCACTATTAACTGGACCAAGCAACAATCCTTGAATTAAAGGTTGTCAATCTTTTCAAGCAATAAAATAATTAAATAAATGGCAAAAAATGATTAGGATGAAAAAAATACCTCATGTGCATTTTCAGTGAGGAAGGGAAATAACTGGCATCGGTATTTTCACATTTAAAAAAATTATACATGTACATGCATATATACATAGATATATCCATGTATATCATGAGGTTTTAAATTTGCACAAATGTTCCATCACATTTTTCTATAAAAAGTTCTACAGTGAATTCTCCATAATACTTTGATAATATTAAAGCAATTCCAGAAATCTGGATAATTTGGCCTATTTTAAAACAAGTAAAATTACTTTCCTCAGGTCCTTTTTAGCTAGTTATTGTGCTAGAATTTTTGTATTTTTCGTTTTTAATTTTTCTGTTTTGTGTTTTGCTTTGTAAAGTGGTCTTAATCCTTTTTGAACATAAAACGGCATGAATCATAAACAGTTAAGCTCTTTTAAAATTAAGAAAAAAAGGAATCGTCTACATTGAATTAATTTTCCTTCAACTGAAGGACTGTCATTTTATAAGCCTGTATCACCATTCTCTAATCTTAGCCAGAGTCTACTGGCTACTTTACAGTTTGGCAAATCTCATCTCCCAAGACATTTACAATGAATAATTAGCTTATGCTGCAGTTTCATTCATGGCAGAAGAAATCCTCATTGCAAAACATAAGTAACCATCTCACAACCATTCACTCAGGTGTTCAATCTATCATCCAATTTCCATCTTAAAACCTGCTCTTATATGTTTTATCTTGTACAAATCTTTTTTTTTTTCCTTTTCTTTCTTTTGTCCTGGAACTTTTTTTAAAGTTAGAGGTGAAGATGCTTTTGTTTGTTGATAAAGCAAGTACTTTGCTAAGTATACATGTGTTTTATCAAGTTTGGTTAAGATCATAATCAAATTGAAAGTATGAAAAGTAACAATACTAATATGTATTCTTATTTATTTAAGTAAGAAATTGACACTAATTCCAAGTTAGTAATCTTTAAAAGAGTATACATTCTGAAAAAAAAAAAATTACTTCAGTGTCCTTTGTGATATTTGTTAAAGGCTACTTGAAAGGTGTGAATTTCAAACACAGGAGGTATCAGATCAGATATAGACTTTAAAAATTGAAAAGAAATTTCAGAAATTTTAAAACATGTACCTTAACTTTTGCATCTTAGTTTCAACTGTACAGAGGCAGCTAACCTAATCATTCCCCAAAGGTCAATGTATGTACCCATGAAAGGAGGGTGGGTAGATGAACTATAGTCTCAAACCCTGCAAATTATATGTAAGGGTTTATTAGTCAGAGTTCTCCAGGGAAACAGAATTGACAGGAGATATCTGTAAATATTGTGAGATTTTGTAGAATTGCTTCATGCAATTGTGAGAGTCGAAATATTCCTAGGGAAGGCTGCAAGCCAGATACTCCAAGGAATATCACCAATTAGTTCCACAGGAGAAAGGGGCTTTCTGAAGTAGAGATGGAAATTTTTCCCTGATGGCTGAAATCACTTTTCCTTTTAAGGCCTTCAACTGATTGAATGAGAAGTCTCTATTGCTGAAGGCAATGTCCTTAGTTGATTGTAGAGGTAATCAGCCTAGATGCAATCAATTCACCAATGATATACATCCATGAAATGTCCTTGCAGTAACAATCAGGCCAGACCGTTCTTGCCCAAACAACTGGGCACCATTACCTGGCCAAGTTGACACATGAACCTAACCATCACAGCCCATACCTTGTCAACTTGGCAGCTGTACACAGCTTTATCTCTTAATAAGAAGAGTGACACAATTTTTTTTTTTTTTTTTTTTTTTTTGCCTAACAATACTCAGCTGTCCTGCATACAGTGGGAAACATACTAAATCCCTCTTGAATAGGGCTGAAGTCCTTGGGTAATATGCACTCTTAATCTTGACATCCTATAGCTTAAATACTATGATGTGGAATTAATACCACTTACATCATATCATAAGGGGATAAGATAGGGAAGAAAACAAAGATATTCATTTTATGTAGATACACAAACATACTCATAACCAAACAAGGAAGAAATATTTATGACATTAAAGACCTCATTTCTGTAACTGGTCACTTGGTCATAGCTCATATGTACAACTACTTTCTTCTACTACTCATTCTATGTCCCCTTTATCCTCAGCAAGCACCTCAGCTAACTGTGTTTCTTTGCCTGGTGAGGTGACCCCAACTTTTGTTCCTGAAGTTTCTGCGCCATTGTTATTCTGCCTGGATAGGGTTTTTGCAGTTTTCCATTGACTTTAATTACAGGGCATGGCAGTACTAAGAGATGCCTTAGGGGATCTCCTGTATTCTGGACAAACTCTTCTTCACTTCCATGTGTAGATGCAGTCTTATTTTCCCTTGATAGGACCAATCACCCCAGCCTGTACAGTAATTCCCTTCTTAGACTGTTGATTGAGAGGAATAAAGAGCCCAAAGAGGCCAGGGGGCAGTCTTAACTTTCAGTTCAAAAGTGATTGTTGTGTTCCCTGGTGGGAGCACTCCTCCTTTTGGAACTAAGATCTGTAGACTAGCAGAACATAAGGATGAAGGGACAGGAAGTAAAAATTTTCCTAGCAGATCATTAAGAATCAGTAGCCTAATCATTAGAAAGGTTATGAGACAGAAACACTGAATAAACATCCTCAAGACACAGTCAGTATGGAATCAGGACCCAAGCCAATAGTTTAGTGGATTGTGAGCAGTGTTGGTTTTTCCCCCCAGTTCATTATGGCTAGTACAACATGATGAGGAAAAGTAGAAACTTCCTTAAAAAGCAGGAATGCAGTTTTCTTCCTGTGGTACCTATTGATAAAGGCCAAACTAGAGACCAATTCTCTAAGTTGAGCCATAGGCCAATAAGATATCTTAGACTATATATCCTAGTACTCTCTTCAATAAAACACACACATACACACGTATTGTTTCTTTTTTTTTTTTTAATATGTGGTGAGAGTGTAAGAAACCAAGGGAAATTTCCAAAGGAAGGTGCTAAAACCACAGTATGACTCCAGGTGAATAAATGTATACTGAACTTACTGGCAAATCTAGAAGGATTTCATGATTCCTAGTAGCCTTGAATTTTGGTTTCAATGGCCATAGCCAAGGAATAGGACACAAAATCTTAGGTTCATGCAGGGCACTGGATCATATCAAGAGACATTCACATGAAGGAGAAAAGCAGGAAAGGATAGATAACAAGGAAGTTTGTCTTGGCTCTGCATTGAAGGAAGAAAATATCACTTTGGAAATTAATGGTCATAGTCCAGCTTTCACATGGACTTATGGCCAGAATCACACCATGTGCAGTGTCTACTTATACATATACATTCATACTTGCAACCAAGGCATGGACATAATTTAAAGTGGCCCCTGATATGACTGGTAGACCTGGAAAGGCCTTTTACAGAAGCAAATGCAAATCCTCTCTAGCAACAGTACATACAACACAGGCCTCAAAGAACTCCCACTGAAAATATACCAAGGAACTTAAGCTCACAACAACAACAACACAAATTATAAAACAAATAAACAAAGACACTAGAGTAGTCAATAGAAATAATGAAAACTTGTCGAGACTCTATTTTTTGAAATTATTGGATATAGGATTTCCAAAAGTATATTTTTATGTGTTTAAAGGAAAAAAGAGAAACCCAGACAAAATGACCATACCCCTTGGCTATGGTCATTGAAGCCAAAACTCCAGGCTACTAGGAATCAAGAAATCCCTTTAGATGTTTTAAAAACATTTTAAAAGAACCAGACAAAAATTTTAGGAAAGGAAAATATAACGTTTAAATTTAAATGTGTTAAGCAGTGGCTTAGATGTCACCAACAAGATAATTAGCAAACTGGAAAATTGATCTGAAGAAATTACTTGAAGGCAGCATTGAGAGAGATAAGGAGAAGGAAAATCTAAAAGAAACATAATTTACATGGAGATCTGAGGGAGTTCTAACATCCATCTGATCAGTGTTCCAGAGAATTAGGAAAAATTTTGGACTAACAGCTGACATCTCAAACTGACTTCTCAACTTAAAGTCAGTCAACATTTAAGTACTTGGAAATCAATCACCATTTAGGTATTATCTTCAAATTAAGGAA
Source organism: Dasypus novemcinctus (assembly GCF_030445035.2). NCBI lineage: Eukaryota > Metazoa > Chordata > Mammalia > Cingulata > Dasypodidae > Dasypus > Dasypus novemcinctus. The sequence goes on along the minus strand of NC_080683.1, from coordinate 28,974,631 downwards.
AAGTAATTGTCACTTAGAATTCTATATCCAATAAAACTATTTTTCAAAAATTAGGGCAAAATAAAAACATGTTCAGGCAAATAAATCTGAAATCTGACAGAAAATTTACCATCAACAGCCAAATCACTGCTAAAGAATACACTTCAGAAAGAAAGGAATTGACCTCATAAGGTAATATATACAAAAATTATGAGAATAAAAATGGTAAACCCTTAGTAGACTGAAATATATAATAATGACTATTAACTATTGTTGGAAAAAAGCAAAATAGAGTTAAAATACTGTACAGTTATCGAATACATGCCAGAGGATAGATGGTTGGACATTGAGATTTTTTCATTTTACTTGAGAATGATTAAATGAGATTTGTTAACCACAGAACACACGGTAGTTTCAAGTACAAAAGCAAAAGATTTGAAAAATAGTGTCTATCTTCTAAACCAGGATTGGTAAGCCTTTTCTATAAAGGATCTGATAGTAAATATTTTAGGCTTTGTGGTCACACAGCTTTTGTAACAATTACTCAACTCTTCTGATGTAGAATGAAGGCAGCCATAGCCAATATATAAGTGAATGAGTGCAGCTTTGTTACAGTAAAACTTTATTTAAATAAACAGGTGGTGAGTGAGATTTGGCGCACTGGCTGTAATTTGCTGACCCAAGTTCTAAACCTGAAGAGAAAACAATGAAAATGAAATCTGTTTAACAAAATAACGAAAAGGGAAAAAAGTAAAAAAAAACAAGAAAAGGTAGAAATACTGCATTTAATAAAATGACAGAAACATCCAGATATAATAATATCATATTAATTAATTGTAAATGGACTGAAAAGATCATTATTGCCATATTAGATTTAAAAAATAATAACCTCAGCAAGTACCTACACACTGTTCAAAACTTTAAAACATAAGAAGGTTGAAAGTAATATGAAGGGAAAATGTATACCACTATGAAAATTATCAAAGGAAATTGGCTTAATCATATTAATACTGTGTATTTACAGGTGAATACAAAAACAATCATTACATCGTATAAGGAGGATACTTAATGTTGATAAAAGTTTCAGTTTCTCATTTCTAAATGTATATGTACCTAACAATATGTCTTAGAACCATATAAAGTAAAAGTTGATCAACTATAACTAGAAAATAAAAGTGCAAGTTTTCAGTGAGAGATTGTAGTAAACATCTCTCATTTATTGGTATATTAACAGGAAAAAGATCAGTAAGGTTGGAGGAGATGTGCCTAATTAACAAACATGACTTTATGATATACATAGAACACTACAGGATATATATATTTTCAAGTAAACACAGGACATTTATGAAAATTGACCATTTCAACCTGCTTCAAAGAATCTGTTTTTAAATAAAATTACATCTGTAGCCACTATATGGGGTATAATGGAACAATTTATCTCTTCACTTTCTTTGGGATGAACAAATAAAAAATGAACAAAGTATGTCCCTTAGAAAGAGTATTACTATGAAACACGTGTAATTTCTGTTCAGAGGTCCCTTTTGAATATTAGGGCACACTGTTCTTGCTTATTCAGATTTGGCATATCTGCTCATATAGTGGTTCCTAGAATGGCTTTTTAAATTATTTGTTTAAAATTAATCAATCTAAAAGAATTTTGTTTTGATATATAATGACATCTTTTTAAGTTATTGATTGATTATTGGGAATTTGAAAATCACTTGACTTAAAGATGGAAGACAACAATATCAAACTAAACAGTGTATGTTATCAGTAAAGCTTTCTAAAGTGTTTTATTAAGTAAATGAAATAAAATAGAAAGGAGGGGGAAAGCACTTCTGCAAAGATACTTGGGAATATCTGTCATGAATATAGTTGGCTGTGATGATGGAAAGTGGAGATATTTTAAATAGCTATCTAATGAATATTATGCCTCCAATGAAATTCCTCTCACAAAAACCTCCCCAGGCTCATTAAATCAAACCAAATTAAACTAGTTTCTGTGTCCCCAGTATATGAATACTGCTTCTGGGTCTTGATGAAACTTTTCATTTGCTAGCAATGCCTACCCTGAAATTCTGCCTGTTGATATTCTACTGTTTCCTGGAGACCCCTATCATTTGCTATTTCCTTCAAAAAGATTGATTACACCAAACCAGATGTGTTTGATCCTTCTAATAAGCCATCGTAGCACTTTTGCTTCTATGACATGCATCATGTTATGCCAGCTACTATAGTTATTTAGGAACTTCTTATAGTTCCTTCTAAATTATAAGGTAAACGAAAGCTACCATGTTTGCTCATTAATTAATTAATTAAAATATTATCACAAAGATATGCTTATAGTTGATGCTCAACAAGTGATTTGGAAATGAATAGAAAATGGCTTAACTTACTATTTTAATGGAAAATTAACAGCATACTGTAAAGACAATTCTGGCAAAGTTGAGACAGTGAAGAGGGCTAAATTCCTTATTTCCAAGGTATCTTTCAGTTTTAGAGCATCATAATTTGACTAAAACAAAAGCATAACCTGTAGCCCACAGGATGATTCAGTTCTGAAATATAGAGGGAAAAAAGGCCTTCTTAAAAATAAGAGTTGCTGCCTAATTCATTCAATGGTGATACAGGGTTGAACACAGAGAAAATGAGTGACTTAGGCAGATACCCATGGGAAAACGATTCCAGATAAAGGTAGCAACAGTTGAAGAAAAAAAAATGTGCTTGGCACTTCTGAGAAATAACAGGAGGCCAGTGCATCCATGGCAAAGTGAGTGATGGGGAGAGAAGCACATGGATTCACCTGGTAGCAGGGAGTCGGGTTATATAGGGTCTTGAAAGGCATTTAAAACTTTGAATTTTTCATAAAAATAAAAACATGTTCAGGCAAATAAATCTGAAATCAAAAGATTCAGAGGTTCTGAGTGAAAGAGATCTTGATTTGTATTTTAACGGAAATTCTGACCATTGTTTGTAGAGCATTGGATAGGTGGCAAGAGCAGCAGCAGAGTGGACAGATTGTGGGCTATTGAAATAATCCAAGCCTAGAGAGAGTGGCTTGGACCACTGTGGTAACAGTGCAGGTGGTGAGAAACAATTGGGACATAGATGTATTTTGAAGCTGATAAGATTTGCTAATGGGGTCTGAGAGATAAGTTAAGTATGACTCCCATTAACATGGCTGAATAGGGACAGATGTTGGACATTGTATGTTCTGCCATGGCCCAGTGGGTGGGCTGGGGGAGAGTGTAAACTACAATGTAAACCACTATCCATGTGGTGTAGCAGTGCTCCAAAATGTATTCACCAAATGCAGTGAATGTGACATGATGATGAAAGAGGTTGTTGATGTGGGAGGAGTGGGGTGAGGGGGATGGGGGTATATGGGGACCTCTTATATATATTTTTTAATGTAACATTTAAAAAAATAGAGAAAATAAAATAAAATAAACTTGCTAGTATGCTACTATTAAAAAAAAAACACAAAAAACACACCTGAATAACTGGAAGGAAGAGAAAATCATTTACCCAGCTTCAGTAGAGTATAGGGAGGAATTATTTCAAGGAGTTGTGAACTTGATTTGGGGCTTGTTAACTTCCAAGTGAGATGCCCAGAAGGAATTTAGAAATATGAATCCTGGGATCACAAGTGAAGTTCTGGTCTGAGCTATAAATCCTCTGTAAATTATCAGCATATGATGGCATATAAAACCATGAAATCAATGAGATCACCATTGAAAGCACAAGTACTAGTGGTAAATGAGAACTCTTCTCCAGCTTTTCATGTCAGCTTAATCATACCCAAAATTTCCCTGTGGGAAACAGGTATTGATATCAAGGCAATCAACCCTAGTTCTAGGAGATGTTCCTGTCTGCCACAGGACTTTATGAATCAGATTATCTGATTTACTGAGTAAGATTTACTGAGAAAGGCCAAATTGAACACTTTATATTTTGCAGATAATAAAAGTTAGGTATTAGTTTCCTAAACATCTTGTATAATTTTGCAGTAAGAATACTTGCTGTGCATTTAAGGTAGTCCAAGTTCTTGGGAAAGAAAACAGGGCAATGAGAAAAAAAATCTATGAAGCTAAATTTCTGGGAACATTTGTATAAAATTTAAGTGACATAAATGCTATATGCATATGAAGAGTTCTTAATGAAAAATAAATCTATCAAGTCTGCATATACAATGAGAAAGAAAAAGCTAACATGGTAGTATAAAAGAATTCTCTATCTTTTATCTGTTTTATTATTCAAGTTTGTAACAGCTCTCCTAGGAAGTAATACTGTGGGACTTAATTTAGAAGAGCTTAGCCAAGCAGGTTACTTTTGAACTGCAATGAACATTTTGAAGAGCTCTGTTTTCTTACTTTCCTGTAAAGCATCTTTGTACAAGGATGTAGAAAGCACAAAATAATCAAATCAGAAAAGAAAATGCTTAATATGTTTTTAAATTAAGTGTACAAGGAAGTTTATTAAAATACTACCTGTTTAAAAGAAAATAAAAGTAGAAAAGTGCTTACCGTAAAAATGATGTGTAAATTGATACCTTTGTAATTCTCTATTGTCTAAAAATAGTAGATTTCCTTGATGAAGAATTTGAATACCTGTTTGCTAATTCATTTTAAATGGGACACATCCTTAAGATGAAAAGAAACAGAAAAAATGAAAACACAATGGATGGGAAAGTATATAACAACAATTCAACAGAAAAATGAACAGGCATTTTCTGGAAAAGGAAAACATAACCAAATGATACATGAAATAACACTCAACCTTAGCAAAATTTATGAGAAATGAAATAAATACCACAATGAGATAATGGTTCACACTGGTGTACTGATTAAATTCATGTGTCAATGTGGATAGGTTATGATGTTTTTTGGTCAAGCAAATGTTGGCCTTATTGTTATTGTTGAGGATATTTTGTAGATTTAAATCATCAATCAGTTGATTGCATCTACAGCTGATTACATCTAAAATCAACAAAGGAGTTTGCCTTTAGGAATGATAGAAGTCTCATCCAATCAATTGATTGTAGAAATCAGAAAGAATAATTTCTATCTCTACTTCAGCCAGCCATATTCTCCTGGGGAATTTATCAAAATATTCAGCAAAATTCCCAGTTTGTGGCCTGCCCTATGGAATTTGGTTTGCCAACCCCCACATTATCAAGAGCCAAATCCAATAATAAATCTTTATACACACACACACACACACACACACACACACACACACACATGAGATTTCTGAGTTGATTGTTCTGAGTTTTGGGGAATTGGTTCTTTAATCTCTATTTCCAGTGATCAATATGGCACTGATAAACCATGGCATGAATTGGCTAGAGACAAGCAAAATATCTCCACTGGATACTGCTACTCGAATACTTTCAAGAGACAAGGCCCTGTGTGACAGTGTATTTGATACCTTAAAAGAGTTTTGTGGGGTTAAAACGTATAATGATTTTGGCTAATTCTTCCTAAATGTACCTAATAAAGTTATTTAAAAAAGGGATGAGTGCAAGGTTTCAAATTCCTAGCTCAAGTGCCACATGAAGGACATGAAGATTTTATGTGTGCCCGGAAATAAACTTTTGTTTCTTATAGCCACATTTGTGAAATTTCTGAAAAACCAGACCCAGAATCTCATTGTGTGAATAGCAGAAATATAATATAAATTTAATTCCCAACTTTGTGGGGTATCTCCTATTTTCTTTTCTTTATATAATTGCTTTTCTTCTTCTTCTTCTTTATATTCTTTTAAATGTTACATTAAAAAAATATGAGGACCCATATAGTCAGGGCATTGATTGAGAATGAATGGAATCCTGAAAATTGGAATTGGGGACATATGGGCTGATAACGATGCCAGTGGGCATTGAAACTCTAGATTCTGCTGAGTCTTCTTTACCAGACAAACCTGTAATGGTCTGCCTTAAGGAATCAGCCATCCTGCCTCTACCTGAGGAAATTAGCCTTGCTGTGCCTGATAAACCTGTAACTGCCTTCCCTGAGGAAACAGTCCTTATACTTTTGTCTGAAGAGATTAACCCTGTTTCACTAGGTGAAACTGCAACGAAATGCCCTGAGGTAGATGTCTTGCAAGACATTGTTAATTCCTATCATGACCCACCCCCACCGCCCCTCTTTTCTTTCAGATTTTTAACTAAATGAAGTTCCCACAGGCCCTGAAAGGTGAGATATAATGTATGACCCATGAGGAGATTTGCCAAACTCCAAAGGAATGGCACGAGTTTTCCAATTTATCTAGACAGAAATTAGGGAATATGTATGGGAATGGATATATTGTGGGATAACGGTAAAACAACATAGAGTTTTATTAGACGGAATTTATTGCTATTTGTCTACTAAGCAGGAATTAGGGATTCAATGTTGTAGCTCAAGGGGTTAGAGCAGCTGAAGCATGGGCCAAAAAGTGGCCTACGTTGCCTAAAGCCGAAATGCCAGAACCGTCCTGGTATAATATAGATGAGGGGATACAAAGGTTTAGAGATTGGAACGTTAGAATGGATTTATCATGTAAGACCTGCTCACCTGCTCCAGAAATGTCCAGAGGTGACACCTTTCACCAGGACTGTGAGGAATAAATTTGTGAAAGCAGCGCCATTATCCTGGACGACTCTGTGGTTACTCTTCTCTGAAGGTCAGATATTACTGTGGGAACTGCTGTCACTGATCTTGCATCCTTAAACGCACTGGGGATGAACAGATTCTGAGTTGGGAGATTAGTCAAGTTGCAGCATTAAGTCGCCAAAGATGAGGTGAGTGTAGCTACCATGATGGACAGTATAACAGTCTGACTTAGAGAGACCGACAGTTTTGGCTAATTATCATGGAATGCCTAGAAGGAAAACAGATGAAAATCTACTAAATTCTTACATGATCTGTATAAGCAGAAGAGTTCTAGGTCAAGTGACCAGAAGTCTGACTTGAATCATAAAACAGAGTCATGGCTCCTCAATCAGTTTCAAGAATTGAGACATTTAAACACAGAACCCCTGGAATGAAGAGAAGACCAGATCCACTTGGAGAAGGACCCTGCTATGCTACAAAAATTTATTCTGTTAATCTTCCTTCAAGTCTTCCCCAAAGGTCATGCAGCCTTTTACCAGGGTAAGTGTACATTGGGGAAAAGGAAATAATCAGACATTTCAGGGATTATTAGATACTGTTTTAAAACTGACATTAATTCCAGGAGACCCAAAATGTCTCTGTGGTCAACCAGTCAGAGTAGGAGTTTATGGAGATCAAGTAATCAAGGGTAAAAGTCCCTAGGTCAGGTCTCACAGTGGGTCCAGTGGTTATTTCCCTAGTTCTGGAGTGCATGATTGAAATAGACAAACTCAACATCTGGCAGAATCCCCACGCCGGTTCTCTGACTGTGGAGTGAAGGCTATTATGGTAAGAAAAGCCAAGTGGAAGCTACTAGAACTGATTCTACCTAGCAAAATAGTCAATCAAAAGCAATACCATATTCCTGGAGGGATTACAGAGATTGGTACTACCATCAAAGACTTGAAAGATGCAGGGGAAGTGATTCACACCATATCCTCATTCAACTCTCCTATTTGGCTTGTGTAGAAAACAAATCTTGGAGGATGACAGTGAATTATCATAAACTTAAGCAGGTAGTGATTCCAATTGCCCTTACAGTTTTAGATGTGTTATCAATGTGTAAACAAATTAACACATCCCTTGGTACCTGGTATGCACATATAGATCTGGAAAATGCATATTTATTGTTATCTGTTAGTCAGGACCACCAGAAACAGTTTATTTTCAGCTGCAAGGCCAATGATATATGTTTACTCTCCTACCTCAGGGACATACTGATGGCATCACGCTGATTGGACCTTATGAATAAGAAGTAGCAATTATTCTGGACTTATTTGTAAGGCATTTGCCTGTCAGAGGTGGGAGATAAATCCAACAAAATTCAGGGGCCTTCCACCTCAGTGACATTTCTAGGTATTCAGTATTGTGGAGCATGTTGAGATATCACTTCTAATATAAAAGATAAATTGTTACATATGGCTCTTTCTATGAACAAAGAAAAGAGGCACAACACCTACTTGGCCTCTTTGAATTTTGGAAGCAACATGTTCCTCATTAGGGTGTGCTACACTGGACCATTTATCAAGTGACTCCAAAAGTCACTATTTTGTGTGGAGACTGGAAAAAAAGGAGGCTCTATGACTGGCCCAGGCTGCTGTGCAAGCTGCACAGCCACTTGGTCTGTGTGATTCAGCAGATCCAATGGTGCTCAAAATTTCAGTGGCAAATAGAAATGCTGTTTGGAGACTTCACAGCCCCCTACAGGAGGATCACAATGCAGACGCTTAGAATTTTGGCACAAAGCCTTGCCATCCTATGCAGATAACTACTCTTCTTTTGAAAAAACAGTGTTTGTTCTGCTATGGGGCCTTAGTAAAGACTGAACTCTTAATCATAGGTCACCAAGTTACTGTGAGACTTGAGTTGCTTATCATGAACTTGGTGTTGACAGACCCATCAAAGGCATATATATGAGTGTGCATCACAACACTCTATCATCAAATGGAAGTGGTATTATATATACCAGATCAGGCTCAAGCAGACCCTGAAGGCACAAGTAAGTTATATGTGAAAATGACCTAAATGCCCATGGCTCCCACTTCTGCCATGGTACTTTCTCATACAGCAGTCATGGCTTCTTGGGGAGCTCCCTATGATCAATTGTGTGAGGAAGAGAAAACATAAGTCTGGATCTGCACTGATACATGTACCATGAGAAGTGGGACAGCTAGTCCCTTTCTGGGATATCCATGAAGGACAGTGGTGAAGGGAATTCCTCACAGTAGGTAGAACTTTGAGAAGGGTACCAGGTCATTCATTCTGCTTAGAAGGAGAAAAGGCCAGAAGTGCATTTGTATACTAATTCATGATTTGTCATCAATGGTTGGCTGGATGGTCAGATACTTGGAAGGGACATGATTGGAAAATTTCGGACAAAGAGACGTGGGGGAGAGGTATATGGATAGACCTCTCTGAACGGGCAAAAACATGATGATATTTGTGTCCCATGTGAATTGTCTCCAGAGGGTGACTTCGGCAGAGGAAGACTTTAATAAACAACTGGACTTGGCCCAGTGGTTAGGGCGTCTGTCTACCACGTGGGAGGTCCGTGGTTCAAACCCCGGGCCTCCTTGACCCGTGTGGAGCTGGCCCATGCGCAGTGCTGATGCACGCAAGGAGTGCCGTGCCACGCAGGGGTGTTCCCCGCGTAGGGGAGCCCCACGCGCAAGGAGTGCACCCATAAGGAGAGCACGAAAGAAAGTGCAGCCTGCCCAGGAATGGCGCCGCCCACACTTCACGTGCCACTGATGACAACAGAAGCGGACAAAGAAACAAGACGCAGCAAATAGACACAGAGAACAGACAACCGGGGGAGGGGGGGAATTAAATAAATAAATAAATCTTAAAAAAAACAACTGGGTAGGATGTCTGTGCATACCAGGTGGCCTTATTTCCACCCTTTCTGTCATTGCCCAATGGGATCATGACAAAAGTGGCCATGGTGAGAGGGATGGAGATTATGCATGGGCTCAGAAGCATGGACTTACAGTCACCAAGGCTGACCTGGCTACAAACCCCACTGAGTTCTTAATTCTGCGAATAGCAGAGACTAATATTCAGTCCTGCTATGTCACCAGTCCCCGAGATGATCGGCCTGCTACCTGGTGGCAGGTTTATTATATATGACCTTTTCTGTCAAGGAAAGGGTAACATTTTGTTCTAACTGGAATAGACACATACTCTGGATAGGGATTTACCTTCCCTATGTGCAACAGTTTTGCCAGAACTACCATCCATGGGGTTAATGCCTTAGTCAGTGACATGGTTTTCCACACAGTATTGCTTCTGATCAAGGAACCACTATGGCAAATAAAGTGCAGGAATGGACACATGCTCATGGAATTCACTGGTATTACCTGTTCCTCATAATCTTGAAGCAACTGGATTGATAAGAGAGTAATGACCTTTTGAAGACTCAATTACAGCATCAACTGGGTGACAATACCTAGCAAGGCTAGGACAATATTCTCCAGGAGGCTGTGTTTGCTCTAAATCAGCATCTACTCTTTGATATTATTTCTCCCACAGCCAGGAATCGTGGCTCTGGGAACAAAGATTGGAAATGAGAGTGGCATAACTCATATTACCCCTAACAATCCACTAGAAATATTTTCGCTTCCTGTCCCTGCAAACTTAAGCTCTTCTGGTCTACAGGTCTTAGTTTCAAAAGTAGGAGTGTTTCTACCAGGAAACACAAAAGCAATTCCATTGAACTTGAAGTTAATACTTTCAGCTGGCCAGCTTGGGTTTTTCATGTCTCTGACTCAACAGGCAAAAAAGGGAATTGCTATGTGACCTATACACTGTGGTTAACAGCAATACTATAATATTATTTCATCAATGCCAAAGCTATACTGTGTTGATAATGAAGGTATATGGAAAATGTGCCAAATGTATGCTATGGACCATGATTGGTGGTAATAGTCTGATGATATTGTCTCATAATCTGTAACAAATATTCCTCCAAGGTGTGGAGTTGTATGGGAAATCTACACATCTGTATGATTGTCTTGCAAGTTCATAATATCTTTAACAAAAATATATTTTAAAAAATAGTATGGGTTGGGGAAAAACACACCAAATGTAAGATAAGGAATATAGTTGGTAGTAATATTTTGATGATGCTTTTGCATAGTTTGTAACAAATGTTTCACAATAATGCAAAGAGTTGGTGGAGGGTAATGTATGTTACCCCTGTGTGATGTTATGTATGTTTATTTTGTAAGTTCACAATCTTTACTATACACTTATTGTTTATATGTGTATGAGAGATACACTTCAATAAATAATAAAAAAAAATTTAAAAAAGGAATTACTTTAGTGACTGGGTATAGCAGGTTGATACAGTTTATGAATTCCAAAAATAAATATTGGATTATGTTTGTAAACTGGTCTATACCTGGGCATGATTAAGTTATAATAAGGGCTTTGATTAAGCCATGTCAGTAGAACATTGTGTTCCCACCCCCTTAGTGGGTGGGGACTCACAGATAAAACTACCAAGCAAAGCAGAGAAGTTAGTTGGTGTTTTGATGTTAGAGTCTTAATGCTGGAGTTTTGAGCTGCAGTCCAAAAAGTAAGTACACCAAGAAGCAAAGCAGTTGAGCCCAGAGAAAATCAAGCTCTGGGGAGAGAGATAAAGCTGGTCACCTAATAGTCTACAGCGAGCCTTGTGGAAGGACGCAAAGCCTAGAAAGCTTCACAGTCTATAGCAGACCTTGTGGCAAAACAGAAGAGCTAAGCCCCAGGAAAAATAAATCCTGGGAAGAGAGGAACCCAGGAAGCCTAAACTCTGGCAGACATCAGCAGCTATCTTGCTACAACATGTGGCAAAAGACTTTGGTGAGGGAAGTAACTTATGCTTTATGGCCTGGTAACTATAAGCTTCTACCCCAGATAAATACCCTTTATAAAAACCAACTGATTTCTGATATTTTGCATCAGAACCCCTTTGGCAAATTAATACACTGGGATGATTTATCCTTACCATCAAGGGGATATAGACAGTACTTGGCACATAGAGAAGTTAGTGAGCAGCAGCTATTATTATGATGACAAAAAAACTGAGCATACTCCAATAAAAATTACTGCAGGTGAGCAAGATGGCAGTGGAGTAAGGCACTCCTAGAGTCAGTTCCTACTACAGGGCAGTTAGTAATCACCCAGTGCTATCTGGAGCTGGCTAAAGCAGGAGACCATAAGAGCATCCTGCCATATCCTTGAAGGGATAGAAGGAGGAGACTGCTCATCTGCAGGGAAGACTCATAAGTAGAGCACTCCATACCATGGAGGCTGGTGCCCATCCTCCACTGGAGACACAAGCCACCTTGGGAGCTGTTCCGTGGCTGGAATTGAAAGCTCCACTTCCCCAAAACAGGGTAAGAAGAGACAATTGGGCACCAAATTCAGCTACTGATGAATAAATTCAGCAGGCTGAAGTATAATCCTGAGAACAGATAAAGTTTGAACCTGTCCAAGTCAGAAAGAGGCCAGTAGCTACCATCTTAACTCCACATCTGGCATGAGGGGAAGCAGGGTGGACTGAAAATAACAGTGCTGGTAGGGGCCAGCTTGTTTCCATCCAGGTCAGATTGCAGCTCTAGCCTAGGCCCCAAACCCACCTCCCACAGGGAGCCACCTGGAGGGACAATAGCCTCTCCAGGAAGTTACCAGCAAAGCTGTGGAGGCTGGTGATTATCCTACTCTGGCAGTGTGGGCTACCCAAGGAGCTATTCTGTGGCTGGAATTGGAAGCTCCATTTCCCAAAAACAGGTGAGGAGGAGATGGTTGGCCACTAATTTTGGCTACTGACTAGTAGATTTGGTTGGCTAAGGTTTAACTCTAAGAACATTTGGGGTATGAATATGTCCAAGTCGGAAAGAGACAGTTGGCTGCCATTTTGATTCTGCCCTCAGGGTGAGGGGAAGCCCAGCGACTGAAAATCACAGATATGTTAGGAACTGATTTATTTCACCCAGATCGACCTACAGCCCTAGCCTATGCTTCAACCCCGCATCTGGCAGGGAAGAGGTTGGTGGCCCTGCATCCACCTATCCAGGTAGCTGCAGATACATTTGGCTGCCACAGACTGAATAATCAGAAGCTTACCTGGGCAACTGTGGTCATCTTGGATCTGCACTGCCCACACTCGCAGTTCCATCATTGCTCCAGGCAGGGGAGAAAGGACCATGAAGCCTTATCAGTCTGTCTGGGCAACTACAGTCTAGGCCTTGCATAACTTGGATTATTCCACACAGCTGTGACTCTGTCCTACCCCTGGCAAAGGAGAAAGTTGGGAGAAGCTTCATTGGTCCCTCGGGCAATGAGGGCTGCTTGAGTCTCCACAGCTAATAGCACCAATTACATTCTTGGTTCCTACTGCACAACCACTAAGGGAGAAAGGGCAGGAAGCCTTAAACTAAAGAGAAAAATTGCACCCAGAGTAAATGCTCTAGTAAGCCAGATGTCAAGACACCAATAAAAAATTACAGTCCACACCAAGAAACAGGAAGATATGGCCCAGTAAAAGAAACAAGATAAACCTCCAGATGACATAAAAGAGTTGAGACAACGGATCATAGATGTTCAAATAAATCTCGTTAACAAATTCAATGAGATGACTAAAGAGATTAAGGATATTAAGAAAACATTGGATGAGCACAAAGAAGAATTTGAAAGCATACATAGAAAAGTAGCAGATATTATGGGAATGAAAGTCACAATAAGTGAAATAAAAATAAACATTGGAATCATATAATAGCAGATTTGAGGAGGCAGAAGAAAGGATTGGTGAGCTTGAAGAAATGACCTCTGAAAGTGATCGTACAAAAGAAGAGATGAAGAAAAGAATGGAAAAAATTGAACAAGGTCTCAGGGAACTTAAAGACGGCAAAAGACATGCAAACATATGTGTCATGGTGCCCCAGAAGGAGAAGAGAAGGGAAAGGGGCAGTAGGATTATTTGAAGAAATAATGATAGAAAACTTCCCAACCCTATTGAAGGACATAGATATCCATGTCCAAGAAGCACAATGAACTCCCATCCGAAAAAATCAGAATAGATCAACTCTGAGACACATACTAATCAGAATGTCAAATGCCAAAGACAAAGAGAGAATTCTGAGAACAGCAAGAGAAAAGCAATGCATAACATATAAGGAGTACCCAATAAGATTAAGTGCTGATTTTGCACCAGAAACCATAGAGGTAAGAAGACAGTGGTCTGATATATTTAAGATACAAGAAGAGAAAAACTTCCAGCCAAGAATCTTATATCTGGCAAGACTGTCTTTAAAAAATGAGGGCGAGATTAGAATATTCACAGATAAACAGAAACTGAGATAATTTCTGACCAAGAGACCAGATTTTCAGGAAATGCTAAAGGGTATGCTAGAAAAGAAAAGACAGGAGAGAAAGGCCTGGAAGAGAATCTAGAAATGAGGATTATATCAATAAAAGCAACCAAAGATGTCAGAACAATGGCGAAAATAAAATATGGCAGATAAATCTCAAGTAAGAATAAACTTAACCAATGATGTAAAGCTCTTGTATTCAGAAAGCTGCAACTCAATGTTAAATTTTTAAAAAGGCCAAAATAACTGGAAGAACATTCTATACTCATGGATTGGAAGACAAAATATCATAAAGATGTCAATTCTACTCAAATTGATATACAGATTCAATGCAATCCTGATAAAAATTCCACCAGTTTTTTTTTATTGGAAACACGATTATCAAATTTATTTGAAAGGGTCCTGAATAGCCAGAAACATCTTAAAAAGGAAAAGCAAACTCTCATCCCCAGACTTTAAATCCTATTACCTAGCTATGGTGGTAAAAAGAGCATGATACTGGCATAAAGACAGAGAGACCAATGAAACCAACTGATGGTTCAGAAACAGACCCTCACACATACGGCCAGGTAATTTTTGACTAGCCTGTCAAAAACACACACTTTGGAAAGAACAGTCCATTCAACAAATGGTGCTGAAAGAACTAGATATCCATAGCCAAAAGAAGGAAAGAAGACCCCTATCTCACACCTTATCCAAAATTTAACTCAAAATGGGTCAAAAACCTAAATATAAAAGCAAGACTATAAAGCTTATAGAAGAAATCGTAGGAAAATATCTTCAAGCCCTGGTGATAGGTGGTAGATTCTTAAAGGAGATAAGAGGACTGAGATGAACTACTGATGTTTAATGTATGTAGAATTTTAATAACTTTAATGTAAAAGTGTGAAAATGTATAGAGTGGATGGTAACAAATAGTAACAGCTAGTTTATAACTGAGAATGTGGCTGAAAATGGTAGTCTAGGGATGTAAATGCCAATGACAGAATGCTAGAGAATAATCTAGGAACTGAATGGCACAGTAAGCAGAGAGGTGGATGAGAATTGTGGTTGATGGAACAGGTGCAAGAGTGTCTTTTGTGAGTTAGAGCAAATGTACATCACTACTGCAGGGCAGTGGGAATGTGTAGAAGCATTGGAAAAATACAACTGGAGTGACCTATGTACTGTGGTTAACAGTAATAATGTAATATGCTTGCATACATGTCAAAAATATACTGTGTTGATATTGGGGCAGTATGGAGAATGTGTTTCAAATGTACACTATGGACATGGTAACAATCAGATGATATGATCTTATCTGTAGCAAATGTTCCACCACAGTGTGGTGTGTTGATGGAGGGGTGTTGTTTGGTAATTCTGCACATGTGCATGATGGTTTTATAAGTTTACAACTTCTGTCATAAACAATATATTTAAAAAATAATAATAGGGTGGGTTGGGGGAAAATACACCAAATGTAAGATAAGGACTATAATTAATAGTAAGATTTTGACAATGTCTTTCATAACCTGTAACAAATGTCTCACGACAATGCAAGGTGTTGGTGGAGGAATGATGTATGGGACTCCTGTATGATATTATGCATGTTTGCTTTGTAAGTTCACAACATTTACTATACACTTATTGTTTCTATATGTTCATATATAAATGATATAAAAATAATAATAGGGTGGGTTGGGGAATATACTTTGGTTAGTAGTAATATTTTGACAATGCTCTTTAGTCATTAATTAAAAATGTTTAACAATAATACAAGGTGTTGGTGGTAGGGTGAGATACAAGAATCCTGTATGATGTTATATATGTTTGTTTTTATAAGTTCACAACTATTACTATACACATTTTTTGTGTATGTTTATGAGTGAGTGATATATTCCAATAAATTTTTTAAAAAATTACTGCAGGCAATGACCATAAGAAGCAAGAAGTTATAAAGGCAAAGAGATTTAGCTCATGGAATTCTCTGTATTCAGATCTGCTTATGGAAAGCTATTTTAATCATGGCACTAATGACACAATATCTTTGAGATGATTTATGAATCAAAAATGTGATCAAGTTTCATGAATTCCTGCATTTATCAGGATATAAATAGCACTCTTAAGAAAAATCTTTTTCTAGCATCTTGAATGTGCTCTCAGAACCTTTTTCCTGGGTCCTTAAGAACCCAAGTCCATATTAAATGTGCCAGTGAGCAGAATATGATGATTCATTGTTTCCTTTAAATGAATCTACCTGATCCTTGAGAAATAATGATTATTTATTTTAGAGATATAACTCACCTTGCCAAACATTGCACAAATGATTCAGGAGACTGTAGATCAGAAAGCATAGTCTTGTAATTTATTCATGATTATTACTAGGATTCTTGTGAAAATTTTAAGCTGATTATAGAAACTCTCAAGTTGGAATCTAAACAATTGTATGGAGAAGGTAGTGTTGTTTAGATAATTGTGGGTTAACAAAGACATTTGTTCAAACCTAAAGTGTTTATTATAACTATTGAATTACTTAAACAAAAAAAAAGATTTATTTATTTATTTATTTCTCCCCCCTCACCCTCCCACCCCAGTTGTCTGTTCTCTGTGTCTATTTTCTGCGTCGTCTTCTTTGTCTGCTTCTGTTGTTGTCTTCAGGGGCACGGTAATCTGTGTTTCTTTTTGTTGCATCATCTTGTTGTGTCAGCTCTCCGTGTGTGCAGCACCATTCCTAGGCAGGCTGCACTTTCTTTCGCCCTGGGAGGCTCTCCTTATGGGGCGCACTCCTTGTGCGTGGGGCTCCCCTATGCAGGGACACCCCTGGGTGGCACGGCACTCCTTGTGCGCATCAGCACTGCACATGGGCCAGCTCCACACGGGTCAAGGAGGCCTGGGGTTTGAACCGTGGACCTCCCATGTGGTAGACGGACACCCTAACCACTGGGCCAAGTCCACTTCCCTGAATTACTTTTATTTTCATTATTTACCTCCTCCTATTGCTTCTGATGTGTATGGATCATAACTAACAATTTTAAACTAATGGCCAATAAAATCTACACTTAAGAAAGATAATTTAAGTATAAAAGAGCACCTTAGTTGCAATTGAGAGAATGGATGAAAGTCAGGAAGCCCAGGTTGGAGAATGTCCTTTACCCACCATCTGTGTTGTGCTTTACTACCTGGTCATTTCACTCATGCTGCTGTACATTTGTGTCCTATTAAAAGCATTCCTATTAAAAGAATATGCTGAATTATTGGCTTGTAGTGTCCAACTATCTCCAAAGAATGAGTTTCAAACATCTTACTCCCTATATCACTTCCTCAAATAGGCTATGGAGAAGGTAATTTCTGAATGGGGTCTCTATGGATCACAGGAAGTTTGGTTATATTAAAATTTATTATGTATGGTTTGTGTAATATGTTTATGTAAAATAAAATATTATATATGTTTAGAGGCAAATGAAAAACAACAATAACAAACATGATGGTTCTTGAGTCCCATGGAGTTAGCAAAAGTTGGTCAGGGGAAATGCTGGAGGAAACTCTTCTGTGCTTTTGTAGGATGTATTGTAGACTGTATTAATAGACTCAGTTATTCGTTTTTCCCTGTGTCCACACCCTTTTGTCATTGGACTTTGAAATTCTTCTCACTAAGAATGAAAGGCATTTTTCTGCTCTTTGCCTTTGAGTTTGACCATGTGACTTACATTGGCCAATGGAAGGTTGGTGGGTGTGACAAGAACAAAGGTCTGAAAAGCCCTTGCATGATTGAACCTGCTCTGTGAAACTCTGCTAATGTCATGCAAATGAGTGGGAACTTTGTTACAATGGGCTCTCTTCTCTTTCTCAGTAGTGGATATAGCAAAAGCCCTGAATGTTAGTATCATTATGTTCTTGTTTCTCAGAAATGTTAGTTCTGGGCAAGGAAGAGATCTGTTCTGTATGCATTATTTCTAGAATGAATATAAATGCCTAATATCTCTCATATGTTTATTATTTTTCCATGGGACATAAACTCAAATCTGCCCTTAGGATACTATTGTATATTATATTATAATAAAAGAGGAAGGAACCAAAGTTCATTTTCCTGTAGAGGCTAGATAATTTCCAATGTGGTTAACAGATCACAAAGGTAGTTATTATTATTCTTTTCTCAAAGCAGCATTTACTTATAGTGGGAACTGCTTTCACATAATTTCTTTTCCTTTAACATTTTAGACAGTTTATGCATAGTCTTGTATTACAATCTTTATTTTCCATTAGTCCTCATGGCAATCAAGAGCAACTGTTACATTTCTTTTGAAAGTTTCCAAATTATCACTTTGGGAAGTTGAAGATTAAGTTATTTCCCAAGAATAATAAAAAAGTTACCCCTTATTTTGTGCCAAGAGAATAATTACTTAGTGACTATCATAAGCAGAAATAGCTTATAATTTACTTACATGGTAGAAGAATTGAGCTACTTAAATATTCTTTCCTATTACCTGATTTATTTTGTTTTATGATCATCTGTATAGCTTCTGGTTATTGTTTCTTATATATTCTAATTATCATAAGCTTATTTGATGAGTTAAATGCCTTGAAAATTATTTATTCTTTTAGGGAAGATATAAAAAGGACATACCCATTATTGCACACATCAAAAGCACTTATAACCAGAAATCTTTATGAAGGAGTATTCTATGATGCATAAAGCACATTAGAAAATTATTCACTATGTGATGTCCTGGAAAATATGACATAGTATAAAAGACTACATTCTTCTTCTTCTGCCTCATCTCTCTTTCCAAATATTTCATTTTAAGACTATCATTCCAGCTTTGATTCCTTCCCTTCCAGGTATCTGGAAGTCTCATATCCATTAACAACTCAGGTTAGTCATACCTGCATGAGTTCCCTAAGCCAGAATGTCTTTTTATCTCTTCCCTGTTCTTCTTAAGAACCCCAAACCATATACCACTGGGTCCTATTCTTGTTTTGTCATGTCTTATTATATGTACCTCTAGATGTCATGAAGATGGTTTCACTTGTTTAGTATCTCATCAACAGTTTAATGCCTCATCTGAGCTTGAGTAATATATTTCAGTTTCAATAAATTGAAGAATCAATTTATAGATACAAATTGTAAAAACAATTTAAAAGAGATTAGTTTGCTCACAGAAAATTCAGAAGCTATTTTGTGGAGAACATACTTTTGAATAGGTGGGTCTTATGGAGATTCACATAAGGCCACTTTACTGTACTTTCCTTGGCCAGGGTTCTGTCCTCAAGGACTTATCCTCTGTAACATTGGACTTGAATCTTTGACTGTACTGTCCTTCATGGAAGTCTGAGTAATAGAATTTTATCTGTATCTCTATGACAAAACAACATTAGCAGCAACAACAATAAAGGCAGCCTTTAATTTAGCATAGATTAAAAAAATACTATATATGCTGAAGAGAAGGACCTTAAAAAGCAATTTAGGAGGAGCAAATAAATATTGACAGTTGGGCCATGTATTTACTTTCCCAATCCTTTCAATCAGTAGTTTGATTTAAATGAGGATTTGGTGGTTTGAAGCTGTATGTATCCTGGAAAAGCAAGCTCTTAAATTTTAATCATTTCCTGTGAGTGAAAATCCATTGAAGTTAGACCTTTTTATTAGGCTATTTCACTTAAGGTGTGATCCATTTCAATCAGGATGGTCTAATTCCCATTACTGGAATGCTTTATAAGTGGAATGACATTCAGACAGAGAGAAAAAGCTACAGAAGAAAGAGGATGAAATAAACAAAATCTAGAAGAGAAGGGAGAGATGAGTAGATGCCTCTATATGCCTTGCCAAGTGACAAAGGAACCAAGGATCACAGACAGCCTGTCTTCAGGAAGAAAGCATAGCCTTGGTGATGCCTTGATTTGGACATTTTCCTGGCCTCAAAATTGTGAACAAATAAATTCACGTTGTTTAACCTGATCCATTTCATGATATTTGTTTTGAGCAGTCTAGGAAACTAAAACAAGGATCTTTTACAAATATTATATATTTTTTCAGTCTTGACTGGAGGATTTCTGGCTCACAAAAGGAGCTAATCCAGGAATACTTATTCACTATTGGTAGGAGTGGAGAATGGTACAGCCACAGTGGAAGACTGTTTGGCAATTCCTAAGGAAGCATAATATAGTCTTGCCATGTGACCCCACAATACAACTAATGGGTACATACCCAGAAGAACTGACAGCAGTGACACAAACAGATATCTGCTCACCAATGGTCATCGCGGCGTTATTCATGAGTGCCAAAAATTGGGAGCAACCCTGGTGTCCATCAACCAATGAATGGATAAACAAACTGTAGTGTATTCATACAATGGAATATTATGCTGCTGTTAGAAGAAATGAAGTTTGTGAAACATATGACAACATGGGTGAGCAAAGCAAGCCAGATATAAAAGGACAAGTACTGTATGACTGTGTTACTATGAACCAAATATATTGTGTGACATATTGTATGATTAAAAATTTTTAATCTATATCCAGTACATTTAATTGAGAAATGGATGTTTTTATTCAACTGTGTTTTCTTTTTAGTAACTATTTACATTTTCAATTTTTAAATGTACAAATTGAAGTTATAAAAAAAAAGAAAAAAATGGAGCCAATCTAATTTAATTGCAAATCCTCTCTGTTTTCTCTGTTTTTGTCAGCCAAAGGGTGCTAATGCAAAGTACCATAACTCTGTTGGCTTTTATAAATATTTATCTGGGGTAGAAGCTTATAGTTACCAGGCTCTAAAGAGTCCAACTCAAGGTACCATAAGAGGTACTTTTTCACCCAAAGTCCATTGCCACATGTTGATGCAAGATGGCAGGTGATGTGGTGATGTCTGCAAGGGTTCAGCCTTCCTCCTTCCTCTTAAGATTCCACAGTTCCAGCTTCTTCTGATCTCAGCTGTTGGCTGGTATAAGGATCGTTTCTCTTCAGGGTACATTTCTTTCTGGGCTCAGCTGCTCTGTTGTCTTCATAAGGTAAGCTGTAGACTAACAGGCTCACCTCTCTTTCTGGAGCTGTGTCTGTGGAGCACTTTCTCTTCCTGCATATCTGCCTACTTCCATGTGAGAGTCTGTTTTATTCCCACCAAGGGGGCAGGGACTCAACCCTGCCCACCCTTATGATGTAGTTAAATAAAAGCCTTAATCTTGATTTAAAAAAGTGAAAGTGAAATCTATGAATCTAAAAAAATCTAATACACCCAGAGGAACAAACCAGTTTACAAACATAATGCAGTATCTGTTTTTGGAATTTATAAATGGTATCAGACTGCCTCACTTTCAGCTGGATTTCAGCATTTCCAACTGAATTGACAAACCAGAGCTGGTTTACAAGTATGCTGCTGGGCTCCTAAAAACCTCAATTTTACTCCAAAATCTTTAGATACAATTTCAAATTCAAGAAAATTAAGAATAAATGCTTTGGGCTTAAGATGTTAACATGAAGATTTTCATAGGAAATTCTTTCAAAGAAATGGTACTTTTTGATTACTTAATTTCATCAAATAGTTATAATCTGAGATGATATTAGTTGCGATATAAGTGAGATTAGTTTTCAAAGTAGAAAAATAGTTTTATTTTGTCAATGGATTCTTGTTTTTAAATTAACATGTCTAATTCTAAGATTATATAAAGTATCAATATGAAAATTCAATTTCAAACCTCATCTCCTCTACTAATGAGAGTCTTGAATTCTCATCAGGCAATTATAGAAGTTTCATATTCATTTAAAATAAGTAAAATGAAAGATGGGTAAAATAATGAACAGCTCATTAAATATTTACACTGAAGGAGAACTTCTGAAACATTCAAGTATGATATTAATATGATTAAATAGACAATTTTTCATATGGTGATGATGATATGTAATTCAGTTTTTCAAACAAAAGCTGATGGAATGGTCTTTGTAAAATCAGGAAGAGTATGTTGGTGGGAGAGACACTGTTAGCAAGATTGGGTATTTTGACTATTTCCATATTCTCAAGATAACTGTTTTACCATGTACAATCTGTCTTGAACCAGTATTTTATCTTCAATAATCTAATGCCAGAACTATGCTTTTATCAACATTGTACTAAGAAAGGAGAGCCAAGTATTTAATTAGTAGAGTTAGTGAAAGTACTAAATATATTTATATGTACAAAATATATATGTATATTTAATGTTTAGATTTCTTTATCTGTTCTATACTATGAGATCGAAAGCTTCTTAAGGCAAAGCTTATTTGTGTATGTTGTATTCCTGTTCTTGCATTTCAATAGTTGCCTATATATAGGTATCATTCAACCATAAATAGATAGTGAATGACTGAATTAGTGAAACAACCCCATTTAGGTTGTTAAATTTATTAGGTAAAGGGAAGAAGTTTAATGTTAATGGTCATTGGAATTATATCTAGAATAGTGTCACCTGTTTGGCTTCAGGATTGTACATCCTTAGACCATGAATTTAGAAACATGGCCTCAGGATAGCTCCTGAAAAAAAGAAAATTCATGCCTGAATCCATTTAAGGAAAAAGTTAAAGGTAAAGACCATTTAATGAGAAGGTGGTCGCTTTCAGTGACCTACTTTCACCTAAGACAGTTAGGTAAATTCTAAAAGTAGAGTGACCAGTACTCCAAGAAACCCACAAGAAAGTTTTTCTATTCTTTGTTTTCTGGGTCACAATAAAATATGAGAAAAGAGTAAACCCCAGTAGTAAACCCTTAAGTCCTTACATTGGAAAATAGTCTAGCAATGGACCATTAAAATTTGGGCATTCAAATGAAAATTCTAATTCTTTCCTAGATATGCTGCAGATTTTTCAGTTTAATTCCTTCATTACAAAATTAAGAGAAAATCCTTCAGTAAAATGGAATAGAATCCCTTCCTCCCCCATCTCAGTGCTTGTATTTCACTCTTTGTGTCACCAATAAATATTTTAGCAACACATTGAATGCTATTTCTGTACAAAATAATAGTTTAGGGCTTGCTTCCACACAGAGAATTTTATCAGGTACTTAATGGAAACATCATGAATTAAACACATTTCAGGAACTGGAATATGCTCATGAATTTGCTACTAAACACCCATATTCTAGCAGGTCTCATTAAAGATTGAGATTGAGTTTCCTGCAAAATAGTGTTCAAGTCATAGAACCCAAGTCAATCCCTATGACTTCACCATTCTAGGAAGAGAGATGATTAGCTCCCTTCAAAGACAATCGATTTATTCTCTACCAAGTTGCAACAGTGAGGAATATCTCAAAAGAGAATTAGTGGTGTTAATAGGAAGAGGAGGCTTAAATTGTGTACAGATATAAAGCAGTCAACTGTGATTTACTTCTTTAACTGGCCAATATCTATATATTTTCTTCTCACAGTAATATATGAAAAAAACAATCCCAACTAACATAAGACAAGAAATCTCTTATGAATTTCTCTCTTTTGCAAAAACAAATACATTTGATGTCAACAATTTCTGCCTATTTTATAAGTAATATTTAAAATGTTGGTGCTGTTCAAAGTATGGTGAGCAGGAGTAATAATTCCAAGACTAGAATGAGTCTCTATTTCAGTGCCCCGTAGTCAGATACTGAGTTTCCAGCAGAAGATGGAATTTAGCCAGTTATTGTTTCTCAAAAACAGAATTGTTAGCTTGACAAAGAGAATGTGGTTTTGCTCTGAAACTTTCTGCTGTGATTCTTAAATTAGTGGATTGTATTAGGATCTACACAGCATTGATGCATCACAGAAACTTTGAGAAACCTAAGACCTTCTGGCTCATAGCTTTCAAGTGTCAAACTTTCTTGCTCTATAGATTGGATCAGATGAAGCAACTTCTTTGCTTTGAAACTGAAAGCAGAAAGGGTCCAATTAGAGCTGGTAGTCTTTCAGAGCACCCTGTAAAAATGTGGGAAATCAAAATATGTGTATGGTGTGCCCCAAATTCAAAGAGATTTGTTAACTATTTATAGTGGATTATAATTGTGTATCCCAGACAAGTTGGTTTGAGTCCACATTCTGGTGGGTATTTACCCATTGTAAATAAATCTCTTTAAGATGTTACTTCATTTGAAGTGTGGCTCAACTGAATCAGGTTGGGCTTTAATTCAGATTATTAAAGTCATTTTTAAATAGGATGAATGTCAGACAGAGAGAAAAACTATGGGACTAGCCAGAAGTGGGCAGTCAATGAAACCTGGAGGAGAATTGAGATGACATTGTCATAAGCATTGCCAAATGATGGAAAAGCCAAAGACAAAGAATCATTAGCAGCCAGTTACAGAATGCCACATTCTGGTTAGAGAAAGTATCACCTTGCTGACTCTGTGATTTTGGGTTTCTCCTAGCCTCAAAACCATGAAACAATAAATTCCCATTGTGTAAGCAGACTCAAATGAAATATGTTTTAGCTGCTGGGAAACTAACACAGTATTGTACTAATAAGAACATTTTCCACACACAGAATGGCATAGTCTGAAATACTACAGACCAGTGGACAATCTTAAAAGCTTTACATAAGTTGCAAAGCTCTGTACTTTCAAGAGATTTATTTCCTACATTTGGTACACATGTGTCTTACATGGCATCTAAGCTACCTTCTTCGCCCCCCCTTATCAAGCTCCATCAAAACCAAATGACTGATATACTGAACCATAATTCTGTCTTGAGGGATGATGAGGTAGTTAAGGTCTATTTATGAACTACTATAGACAAGAAGGAAGATCATTGATATACCCCAGGGAAAGGGTAATAAAATCATACTGTTGATTCTTTCAAGTGAAAGCAACAGCTTCTTATATTCCTTATGCATTGGTATCAGAGAAATAAAGCATGTCCATGTCAACAGCTGAATACCACATACTGGAGATTATAGTGATTTGCTCTTGCTTGAGAACCATATTTGGGTCAACAATTAAATGTCACTAAACCTGAAATCCACTCTTTCCACAATATCCTTTTACCTTCTGGGCCAGCTAAATTGGTGAAATAAATAATATGTGATGGGAATCACCAGCTCTGAAATTTTCACATCCTTAATGTTAATGGTAGTATCTGTGATTTCCCCCAGGGATACAGTATTGCTTTTGCATTGCTATTTTATTTCCTAACATAATAGTGCTTACTCTACAAGTTCAGAATCCAAAATGGGGCATCTATCCATTGTTCAGGGCAACTATTGCAACTATGTACTCCAGAACCAGGGAATTACATATGAAATGTATTTTTACTCCTTTTAAGAAACTAGCAAAATTTATTACCTCACTCAGAGAATCTTCACTCTGCCTGTGGGCATCCAGTGAACCTCTGACCCAGGATGTTTTAGTTTCAGGAATTAGTATCAGATAGGAACCAATGCACAATATTTCCTGAAAGAACTGGATATTTCCCTTTCTTCAATGTACATCATCTGTGCTTTGGACAAATATTGAATAAAGATTCAAATTAGGAACTTCTTCAAGAGTCTCTCCTCTTAAACTCTGTGAACTTCAAGGTCTATGCACTAAATTAGGTCTGGTGAACGGATGAGAAGCCAAAAATATCTATACGTATCATTTGTGTTACATTTGTGTTCTCCAAAACTAATGAATTGGGCAGTAGTGGGGTAATAACATATTTGGTTCCTGGGCACCATGTTAATGAAATTATTAATAAATATTTCTGTGACTAGCAAGTTAGCCTGCTGTCATATTATAAGTATAATCACAATGTTTCTTACTGCTATAAAAAATACTTGGCCTCTACCCTTCCAGGAACCTTCAATTCCAATGAATTCTGAAAGATCATTTCAGCTGTAGAAGCAGAAACTCTTGTCCACAAAGTCCTGCCAATAGAACCTTATATGACAGCGCTAGCCTCATCAATATGTATTTGTAGGCTTTGGTGACCTGAGTGACTTCTAAACATTTTTGAGGACATAAATAGGGTGAGTGGGATTTTTACAATAGAATTACTATGTCCAAAGTTTTAAAGTTTCTTTCTCTAAAATATACTGGTATCTAAAATTACTGGTATCTCAACTTCATTTGTTATGTGTTAGAGATAAATCAAGTTTGTGTTACACAACCTTGCAAAGTATTTTACCCACATCAATCAACTACAATTACAAAATGGATTCCAAATTATACGGTGAGTACATTCTTATTGGAAATTTAGACAATGTAATTATATCTTTTCCTCTCAAATTAAGTACCTGAAAAATCAGTGTCCCGGATTTTTACAAATATAAATTAACAAAGCCATAAATAATGAAATTTGTTTTTCATAGGTTCATCTTGTTTTGACCACTGAGGAATGCTGAAGTCAATGAAGAGATTGTATTATGATGGGGCTGAGAGCAAGTTGAGGCAAAAAGCTCTCTTTTGCAAAGATAACGGCATCTGATCAGGGAGAAATAATATTTTTAAGTCATGAAAGAACATCTTCAAAAAATGGAGCTGCTTACTGACCAAGAAAGGGTCAATACTGGGTAGAGAATTTTGTGTACGCTGAGTCTTCTGATTCCTCTCAAATATTCCCATTCCAGTTCTAAGTATCCTGATAATTTCTGCTCTGTAACTCCAATATTATATCAGGCAGGGCTGTGACTCCAACTCATTTCAGTAGCACATGGGACCAAAGCTAGGTTTGACTTTTCACCTATGAAGATGGGTACCCTATGCGTGAATTGAAAAGCGAGAACAGATAATTTTCAACACCATCACTAAAAATAACAAACTTTTTAGTATCATTGTGTGTTGAGCTTATTATGTAGTATTTAAAGTTTTAAATTTTTTTGCTCTAAACTTTACTAATCCAGAAGAATAAATCAGTCACCTCCCAATATTTGATTTGTTTATACCCTTTTTATTGTTCCATGGTACCAAACACACTGTAGTCCAGATCTCTGTTTTCAGAGGGCACTTGCATACTGATGACCTTAGATAATACCTTTAATTAGGTATCATCACTTCATGCTAACTATTGTTTGATTCCCGTCTTGGAGTAATGGGATTTTCCTGCCTTCTACCCCATTTCAGGCAGATGACCAATCCTAAATTTCCTACATTTTCTCAAAGGATTTTTTGCTTGCAAAACATTTTCTATTTGTTTAAGTGTTATATTGCAAGAAATACAACATGACTATACCTTAATGGAAGGATTTTCTAGATAGAAAGTTAGAAATTAGAGTCATGGAGAATTAATTGACTGCTGGAAAACCAGGCTTATAAAATGGACATTCAGAGAGGCATTACCTCTCTAAAATATTAAACTATGTGGGAGTTTTTAAAAGGAAGATTAAGTGAGTGGATGTATAGCAAATAGTGTTAGTACTCATCTCCAAACATTCCAAATCCCTTTTTAAAAATTTTGGGCCTCTCCCCATGTGGTGGTTTGAAGCTGTATATTTCCCAGAAAAACAAGTTCTTAAACATAATCCATTACTGTGCATGTGATCCCACAGTAAGTAGAACCTTTTGAAGAGGTTACTTCAGTTTAGGCATGGTCCACCTCAAACATGATGGATCTTAATCCTATCACTGGAGTCCTTTTTAAGTGGAATAAAATTCAGACAGAGAGAAAGCGAGAGGGAGCAGTCAGAAGTTGAATATCAATAGAACCTGAAAGAGAAGGGAGAGACCGGAGACCCTATAATATGCTTTGCCATGTAACAAGTGGAGGACCAAGGATCACTAGCATCTAACTCCAGAATGCACAGTCTTTGGGGAAAAAACATTACCTTGATGATGTCTTTATTTGGACTCTCTTCTAACCTCAAAACCATGAGGGAATAAATTCTCATTGTTTAACCTGACCTATTTCATGGTATTTACTTGAGCAGCCTAGGAAACTAAAACACCCACCTCCGGCAGAAGTACCTAGGAATTTAACTCTAAGTAACAAACTGAGGCAGGTAAGAGACTATCAAAGCCTCAGCCCCTTTCCCTTAGGTGGAGACAATTCTGATTCTCCTGTGGTATCAGACCAAATATGATCTCAAGTACCTTTGCCTGATACCTCATCCTTACTTAGCATGTTAGATTCCTACTGTTGCTGTAACAAATTACCACAAACTTAGTGACTTGAAACAATACACATTTATTATATTACAACCTGGAGGTCAGGAGTTCAAAATGGGTTCCATTGGGCTAAAGTAAAAATCTTGACAGGGCTGCATTCCTTGTGGAGGCTCAAAGGTAGAATCCATTTCTTCGCATCCTCCAGCTTCTTGAGGGGCTGCCTATATTCCTTGGCTTCTGGTTCTGTTCTCCATCTTCAAAGCCAATAATATAACATCTTCAAATTTCTATGTGACTCTGATATTCCTTACTGAACTTTTCACTCATAGGGATTTTGTGATTTTATTGGGCCAAACTAGATAATCCAGGATAATTCCCCTATCTCAACATCCTTAGCTTAATTACATCCACAGGTTTCCTTTTGCCATGGGGATTAGGAAATGGACGTTTTTGAAAGGGAAGCATTTTTCTGCTTATCACATTAAGTATCCTCCCCCATCCTTTTCCTGCTCCCCCTATTCCCATACTAGTTTCCCCTAGAAGCATTTCCTTAATAAATCACTTGCACAGGAATTGTTTTCTCTGGATCTGCTTCTGGAGAACAAAACTAAGTACAGGGGAAGTTGACAATGAAAAAAATAGCAAATATCTATTAAAGCCAAGATCTGCAAATGATTCAAGAGAGCTGGTTTGGATGTTTACCTCTCTTCCGGCCCATAGTTTCACTGAAATGATTGGGACCAACATTTTATGTAAGAAATAAAAACTCAGTAACACAATGTAGGAGCTATCAGTGGGCCAGAAAGTTTAAACAGATTCTGGAAGCTAAAAAGCAGGTGGGATGAAATTAATGGAGAAAACAGAGTAGAAGAATTCAAGCCAAGATTCCAGAAGTGAGAACAATCAATCCTAATGGAGTCCATGAGAAACTTAAAAGATCAGTGACAATAATAAAAATCATAGAAGAGGGTGCTGGGAATCATCAGGGAAATTAATTAATTCATTAACTGCTTTAGTAATAGTTGACTTGAAGAGATCTACTCTCCTTCCTTCCTCCTCAGCCATATATGCAGATGATATGGCTGCATCCCCATAATATTTGCTTCCAGGTTATAATCGAACATGTATTTGAGGATAATTCTAGGATGAATTTGGGTCTGGGAGAAAAGTAGACAAGGGTTTGAAATAACTTCAGACTCTTATATCAGACACTGAAAAAATATTTATATAAAGAAAAGGAAAAAAGGAAAATAGAAGGAGGAGGAGAAAGAGGAAAAGGAAAAAAGGGAATATTCCATCCAATAGTGAAATACATTAATCAATTACCAGAGTAAAATTCTTTTTAATTTGATAATTGAAAGGATTTCTACCCTGGCTGTTCTAAATCCAAGCATCCTTGGGTGAGATATTTATCAGTTTACCTGGCTTTTTAAAAGAAATCAATAGTTGGTGCTCTTATTATAAGTTAGACGCTCTTGGGAAAATAGACAACACAACCAGAGAGAAAAGCCATGATTCAATTTTGTGCTTTTAGCATAAACGTGAACTGAAAACCAAGATCAGCACATAATTAAGGGGAAAGAAAGAGAAAGAAGGAACTAGGTCCACTAACCAGAGGAACTAAGGTGATATATACAACAAAGAGAATTTGTAATATTTATAACAGGAATATTATAGGGTTTCTCAATCTTGCCACAAGACATTTGGGGCCAGCAATTTTTTCTTGCAGAGGGCTGTCCTGAGAATTTTAAGTTGTTTGACAGCATCTTTGACCTTTACCCACTAGATACCAGTAACAATCTTTATAGTTTGACAAGGAAAAATGTCTCCAGATGTCAAATTTCCCCTGGGAGGCAAAGTCATTCCCTAATTAAGAAACACTGGGTATATTTAGAGTTATTTTAGATAACATTATATCAATAAAGTAAGAAAAGATTGCTTCTAAAAAGTGAGCAATTCAAAATCAACAGATTATAAAAAATAAATATTATTTACAAAATGCAAACAAATTCAATGAATGGAACAAAGAATATAATGGGTCAGACAAACAATCCAAACTAGAAATTTATAGCATAAAAATAAGGAATTCCCCTATTATGCAGAGCTAAAGACAAATATGAAAACAGCATGAGTGAAAATTTGGTAGAAATGGTAGATGTCATTTAATAAGATATCCAGAAGCAGAGAAGAGACAAAATATGGCAGAAGCTTATGAAATAAATAGTAAAAGAAAATTTGCCTAAGCTGCAGCAAAACACAGTTCTCCAAATCAAAAGACTCATAGTTGTCAGAAGGGATTGTCTAAGAAAGATCTACAATTCAGTGCTTCCCAGTGAAAAATCAAAATCCCAATGAAGGGCAGCAAATGTAGGTCAGGTGGTTGAGTACCTGCTTCCCAAGTATGAGGTACTGGGTTGAATCTCCAGTACCTCCTAAAAAATCCCCATGAAAAGGCAAAAGTTCAAAAATATTTAAAAGGAAGAATCAACAATACCACTGGGCACTAGGAGAACAGTATCTTTGAAAGAAATTAAAGATGAATCAACAATAACATTGGGCACAAGAAGAGCAATGTTTTCAATTTCTTTTTAAAAAAATATCTTAATCTTAGAAATCTATACCAAGGCAGACAATAGATAAAGTGGAATGGTAAAATAAAGACATTTTAAGTTCATATTCATTACTCATGTATCCCCATTGATAATTAAATTATTCCATAAAAATGAGAAAAAAAACATTATAAAAAGAGAATAACTTCAGATACAAGAAGAATGATAGTTGATTATGACCACAAAAATACAATGAAATCTGAAAAACTTAATAAAGAATATATTGGATCTTGATGTTTAGGACATGCTTCTTTGGGTTTGAGGGATTTATTTCTATAGGAAGTCATTTCCTTCTCTTGGAGTTTGCTGGAGAATTATGAATTAAGTTACATTTATATAATCATACAGCATAAATTCTGTTTTTATTCTTTACATATTTAAAACTCAACCATTGAACAAAAATGAACTGGAATTTTCAACAAGAATGCCTAAACACTAAAATGCAACAACATAAAATATGGATATATCCATTCCAGTTACCTCTTGCTGACCCAAATCTTAGTAGCTTTAACCAATAATATTCATGTTATTGTTGTCTTTCATGGTTGTGGGAATTGACTGGCCTCAACTAGGTGTTCCCACTCCAGGCCTCTCATGTGGTTATGGTCAGATGGTGGTCAGGAGTGGAGTCATCTCAAAGGCTTCCTCACATGTCTGGTGGCTGATCCTGGCTGTCAGCTAGGGATTCAGCTGAGTCTGTTGGCTGGAACATCTACATATGGCCTCCCCTTGTGGTCTGGGTTTCCTCAGAGCGTAATGGCTGGATTCCAAGAATGAACATCCCGAGAGAACTATGTGAAAACTGTATTGCTTTTTATGACCTACTCTTGAAAGCAAAGTAGCACCATTTCTGCTATTTTTACAAAACTGCCTAGATTCAATAGAAAACAAATAGCACATCTCTCGATGACAGGAGGGACAACATCACATTCCATGAAAAGCATGAGGGATGAGAGATCTGAATATGATTATCTTGGAAAATACAGTCTGCACAATCACCAACACCCTTGAAATGTGAGAGGGCAATAGAGTACAGTTTTGGTAGATTTCTTACATTGTATAACAGAAAAGAAATAGATAAATTCTACAAGGAAAAATGGAGGGTTATATGAATATTATTTAAAATGAAAACTGTAACTTTGGGAGATGTGAAAAGCAGGATTTGACCATCCTGGGAGAACATTTGGGGGTAGGGAATGAGACAATGGATTTACTTTTTAAAAATAAATGCCGACATTACTTTTTAAAAAATGTTATATGAATATATATATACAGATATAGTATATTATATGACCTTTTATTAGGATAATATAGTTTTATTAAATGAAAGAGTAAGAAGCTAAAAATTCAACAATTATG
This sequence comes from Dasypus novemcinctus, assembly GCF_030445035.2. Lineage (NCBI taxonomy): Eukaryota > Metazoa > Chordata > Mammalia > Cingulata > Dasypodidae > Dasypus > Dasypus novemcinctus. The sequence continues at coordinate 28,942,704 of NC_080683.1, read as the reverse complement.
GGCATTATTTATTTCATCTCAAACAACAAAAATTCATTGAACACTAACTGATTACTGGCATTGTGCTAATGGCAGGAGAGTTATAGACACAGAGCTGGAAAGAAACTTAACACTTATTTGCTATAATTTGTGAAATTTGCCATAGGAAGCCGTATATAAAAGGAGATATCTGCTTTGCCCAGGGTGACAAAACTTTTTGGTAGTAAAAATATTGTAGGTAGAATTCTATAATTGTACCCCTAAGACGTCCATCCTTGGGTTGTTTAATCAAACTCTAGTCTAGGTACTGCTGTAAAGGGACTTTGCAGATGGGATTACGTTCGCTAATTAGCTGACCTTAAAATAGGGAGATTATACTGGACTGTCTGGTTGGGCCCAGTGTAATCCCATGAGCGCTTGAAAGTAGATGTGTGAGATGGACAAAATCTACCACTGCTAGCTTTGAAGATGGAGGAAATAGCTCATGATTCAAGGAATGTGGCTGGCATCTGAAAGCTGAAAACAGCCACCAGGTAACAACCAGCAAGGATGGGAATCTCAGTCCTACAAAAAGGAACTGGATTCTGCCAATAACCTGAATGAGTCTGGAAGCTGATTCTTTCTTAGTGTCTTCTTGTAAGAATTCATCACACCTACACTTTGATTATGACTATGGGAAACTGACAAAGAAATCAGTTGAGCCAACCCAGACTTCTGGTTTACAGAGCTTTGAAATAATAAATGTGTTGTTTTAAGCTTCTAAATTTGTGATAATTGGTTATGGCAACAAAAAAAGACTAATGCAAACATTTAAATCAGAACCAAGTTTTCCTGACTCCTTGTTCTGTTCTCCTTTATTGGATAAAAATTAGAAATCTCTTCCTTCAAGGTGGTCAAAATACAGTTTGCAGGACAAAAACATGTGTACCTGAAAGAAAATGCCAAATAAGGTAGTCTAACCTGTCAGTCCTTTACATTCCAGACTTTCTATAGGCCTTCCCCACAATAAGTTCCTTAAAGATAACCTGTGATAATAAGCATATTAAATGACCTTACACAACCTCTCCCTGTTTTGTTTCTACCTGCTTTTCCCACTCCTCTACTTCCTGATATGTCCTTCTGGTTTCCTGATTTTGACTCATTCCTAAAGCTTATTAAACTGTTTCTAATTCAACTATTGACTCCTTACACTTCCTTTTATTCAGTATTCCTACAGCATTAAGTAAATGATTTCTTCCATGTGCCCCAGTCTCTGGATCCAATGGCCTACTTCCTTTCCCGATAGTGCCTATTTGGCCAAATCACCAAGACTGATAAAAGCTTCACTTTGTACAATTATTACCAACATTCTTTTTAAAAAATATATCTTTACTTCAAAGTGAAAAAAAAAAAACAAAAACAAACAAACAAAAAATCAAACAGAAAAATGCAGCCAAACAAGTATGGATGCATTACCCCTAAAAAGTTCTGTCCTGACATTTTCATCTCATCAAATTCCAACTATTAACGTATTTGTTCCTCTAGTGTTTAGAAAGATGTACAGATGAACACAGATTAGTTAAATGATATAGTCAAGGGCTCTTTATTAATTAAAAAGGAGAAAAAAAAATGCTTAATCATGTTCATATTTCACAAAACCAAACCCTATATTCTTTTTTGACCTAAAGGTCAAGACATTAATATAATACCAATTTTGCCTTTGCTACAAAAACATTACAATATTGTTGTTAACTATAATCCATGAATTACATTACTTATATTTCCCATATAGCACCACAATCTTAACACCTTGTAGTAGAATATTCCTGTATTTATATTAACTTCAATCCTCTTCTACTGCCAAAAACATTGTTATACATTCCCTATATTATCATGCAGCTGTTTCAACTAACATTAATCTCCCTAGACTACTCGTTTCAGCCATAATCACATCCATAATTAACAATTTTTGTTACATTCATTATAACGTGTTACCATCAAGTCCAATCAATACCTCATATTTACATTTGACCTTATTAAAAATTCTACAACCATCCAACATCATCTGTCCCTTCTCATCCCACATTCCATCTCCCACAAACCTACACTTTATAGTCAAATTCCACAAGTCCACTCATTTTATTTAGTTCATATCAGTGAGATCATACAACATTCATCCTTTCATGTCTGGCTTGTTTCACTCAACATAACATCCTCAAAGTTCCTCCATGTTGCCATGTACTTCCCCAAATGATTTCTTTTTACAGCTGAATAATATTCCATTATAGGAATATACCACATTTTGTTTATCCATTCATTGATAGACACTTAGGTTGTTTCCATCTTTTAGCAATTGTGAACAATGCCACTAAGAACATAGGTGTGTAAATATCTATTGGCATCCTTGCTTTCAGTTCTTCTGAATATTTTCCTAGTAGCAGGATTGCCATATCATATGACAGTTCTATATTTAGTTTCCTGTGGAACCACCAAATCGTCTTCCACAGAGGTGCACCAATTTATACTCCCCACCAAAAGTGAAAGAGTATTTCTATTTCACCAATGTTCTCCAGCACTTTTAATTTTATGTTTTTCAAATAATGACCATTCTGTATCATGTGAGATGTAGTTTTGATCTGTATTTCCCTAACAGCTAGTGATGTTGAACATCTTTTCATGTGTCTTTTAGTGATTTGTATTTCCACTTTGGAGAAATCTCCATCCCATTTTTTTTTTTTTTTTGCCCATTTTTTAATTGGGTTGCTTATCGTTTTGTTGTTATGTGATCTCTTTACGTAATATGGAAATTCAATCCCGTATCAGATTTTTGGTTTGGAACAATTTTTTCCTCATTAGTTGGCTGTCTTTTCACCTCCTTAACAAAATTGCTTGAAATACACAAGTGTGTAATTTTGAGGCATTTGCATTTATCTATTTTATCTTTTGGTGCTTGTACTTTGGGTATAAGGTCCAAGAAAGTACCATCAACCACAAGATCTTGGATATATTTCCCTACATTTTTTTCTAGTTTCTAGTTGTTTAATGGTTCTAGCTTTTATATTTAGGTCCTTGCTCCATTTTAAATTTATTTTTGTAGAAGGGGTGAAATAAGGGTCCTCTTTCTTTCTTTTAGACCTGTATATCAAGTTTTCCAAGTACCATTTGTTAAATAGACTGTTCTGACCCAGCTGAGTGTTTTGACAGACTTGTCAAAAATCCCTTGGCCATAGATGTGAGGGTCTATTTCTGAACTTTTGATTTGATTCCACCGGACAATCTGTCTATCTTTATGCCAATACCATGCTTTTAAAAAAAATTTTATTTTTACCACTGTAGCTACATAATGGACTTTAAGGTCTGAAATGAGAATCTTCCAACTCCATTCTTTTTTAAAATGGTATCTTTGACCATTCGGGACCACTAACCCTTCCAGATAAATTTGATAATTGGCTTTTTCAATTCTATAAAGGATATTAGAATTTTTATAGGGATTGAATTAAATCTGTAGATCTGTTTGGGTAGAACTGACATCTATGTAAGGGTTTATTGATTTTGTTATCTCCTTTAAGAACAAACTTTTAGTTCTGTTAATTTTCCCTATTTTTCAATTCTCCATTTCATTTATTTCTGCTCTAATATTTATTATTTTTTTCCTTCTGCTTTCTTTGGGCTTGGTTTGCTATTTAATGTATCCAGGTATAGAGTCAGAGCTTTGATTTTAGTTCTTTCTTCCTTTTTAATATAAACATTGAAGGCTACAAATTTCCTTCTCAGCACTGCCTTGCTGTATCCCATAAGTTTTGATGTTTTGTGTTCTTGCTGTAATTTTTCTTGAGGTATTTACTGATTTTTCTTGCAATTTCTTCTTTGAGTCACTGATTATTTTAAGAGTATGTTGTTTCATCTCCATGTATTTGTGAATTTTCCCTTTTCTGTATGCTATTAATATCAAACTTCATTCCATTATGATCAAAGAAAATATTCCATATAATTTAAGTATTTTTAAATTTATTGAGCTCTGACTTAAGCTCTAGCATATGGTCTATCTTGGAGAAAGATCCATTAGCACTTGAGAAGACAGTATATCCTGTTATTTCGGGAGTGTAATGCTCTATAACAGTCTATTTAGGTCTAGTTCATTTATCATATTATTCAAGTTCTCATTTTCTTTATTTATTCTCTGCCCAGGGTTCTATCTAATGCCAAGAGTGGAGTGTTGAAGTCTCCAACTATTACTGTTGAGATGCCTATTTCTCCCTTCAGTTTGCCAATGTGAGTCTCATGTATTTGGGGGCACCTATTTTAGGTGCATAAATATTTGTTATTGTTATTCCTTCTTGGTGAATTGTCCCTTTTATCAATACATAGTGACCTTCTTCTCTTAGAACAGTTTTGCATTTAAATTCTATTTTCCTGATATTAGTATCACTATACCTTCTCCTATTTTATTGCTATTATTGTGAAATATCTTCTTCCAATTTTTCATTTTCAACTTGATTGTGTCCTTTCATCTAAGGCGATTCTCTTGCAGACGACAAATGAATGGCTCATTCTTTTCTTTTTATCCATTCTATCAATCTATGTCTTTTTATTGGGGAGTACAATGCATTAACATTCAGTGTTACTACTATAAAGGTGTTACTTACTTGGTTCATTTTATTCCTTGGCTTTCTATTGTCATATCTTACTATTTGTCTTTTATCCCTTCAGTTTCTCTTGCTTGTATTCTTTATTTCTACGTTCTACTCCAGGGTTCTTTCCCTTGTCCTTTACTTTCAGGATGTAACACATCCTTTAATATCTCTTGTAGATTCAGTCTATTGGTAACAGGCTCTGTTTTTGTCTATAAAGACTTAAACTCACCTTAATTTCTGAAGGATAGTTTTGCTAGATAAAGCATTCTTGGCTGGTTGTTTTTCTCTTTCCCTACCTTAAATATATTGTATCACTACTTTATCACCTTCATGGTTTCTGATGAGAGATTGACACTTTGCCTTATTGAGACTTCCTTGTAATTAATACTTTGCTTTTCTCTTGCTGCTCTCAAAATCCTCTCTTCATCTTTGAATTTTGACAATCTGAATAGTAAATGTTTTGGAGTTGGTCTATTCAGATTTATTCTGTTTGGGGTACATTGTCTTTTTGGAATGATTGATTGTCATGCCTTTCATAAGGCTTGGAAAATTTTCAGTTAGTATTTCCTCACATATTCTTTCTAACCTTTTTATGTTCTCTTCACTTTCTGGAACACCTCTAATTCATATTTGTGTGTTTGTCTTGTCAGTCAAATCCCTGAGACCATGTTCAATTTTTTGCATTCTTCTCTTTTGCCTGTTCTCCTAAATTTTCTGCTCTGCCTTCAAATTCATTTATTTGTTCTTCTAACATTTCAAATCTGCTGTATATGCCTCTGATATCTTTTTAATCATATCAATTGTGTCTTTCATATCCATAAGCTCTGTTACATTTTTTGCAGGCTTTAAATTTTTCTTTATGCTCACACAATATCATCTTAATATCCTTTAACTCTTTAGTCATATTTTTCTCCATCTCCTTAAATTAATTATGAAGTTTTGTGTTAACATCATTTATTAATTGTCTAAAATCCTGTGTCTCATCTGGATTCTTAGTTTGTTTCTTGGGCTGGGCCCTATCTTCCTGTTTCTTAGTGTGGGTTGTTTTCTTTTGTTGATATTTTGGTTATTTTTCTCTGTTTATCAATTTCTCTCTCTTACCTAGTGGCTTTATGTCACAGCTTTTCTTTGATTTTTAGTTTATTTTTTTCTAAAACTTTAATATTGCCCAGGGTAAGTAGTCAAAACAGGGTCAGGGAGCCGCTAATGGTGCCCAACCAGGTCTACCGTGCCTGGGAAAGAATTGAAAGAGAACAGCCTGTCTTCATTCACTTTCCTGCCTGGCCAGCAAATGGTGCTTCTCAGCAAACTCTTCCACAATGATGAGTCCTTCAATTTCCACTAGCTCTTCTCAATCAACAAGTTATGGTAGTTGCATTCAGTGAACAGAAACCCCACTCAGCCCTCCAACACATCTACCCTCTTCACAGAGAGGAATCTGTCCTTTTTCCTCTCTGTTGTCTGCTCAGCCACAGATTTCACCAAGGCTGTTCCCCTTGGGGGCTGGGGGATGGGGGGTGGGCAGCATTCCCAGCAACAGGGGTACCGATTCCCTATTTTCCCTTTGGCCTGTCTCCCTGTTCCCCAGCCCTCCTGGACAATACATGCAGCCCTCTCCTGGTCTGCAGGGGTCCCCATAGTGGTTTCCTCATATAACTTCTTCACCTTCTTCCTTATTTTGCAAGAGTGCTGTGCCCTGCCTGAGCTACTCTGATGCCATATTTGATCACTTTCCCCCACCCTCAGCATGACTCTAGCAATGCAAGAAATTACATCATTGATGTGGAGACAATGGCTCTCGGAGTTGCTGAAGGCAGGGAGAGGGAAAAAGAGGTGTAATATTGGGGCATGCTCAGGACTTAAGAGTTGTCCTCAGTGATATTGCAGGGACAGATGCAGGACAATTTATATCCTGCCATAACCCACTGAATGAATTGGGAGAGAGTGTAAACTACAACGTAAACTGTAATCCTTGCTGTGTAGCAATGCTCCAAAATGTACTCATCAAATGCAATGAATGTACCACACTAATGAAAGAAGATATCAATGTGGGAGGAGTGGGGGGTGTGGGGAGTGAGGTATATGGGAACCTCTTATATTTTTTAATGCAACATTTTGTGTACTTTGTGTATCTTTAAAAAAGATAATAAAAAAAGAAAAAAATTAGGAATGACTAAGTTACAGAATGAAATTTTAATAGAACATATATTAGACAGCTTAACTTTTTCTTTGTGCTACTGACATTTTTTAGGCAGGGTCACAGTACGGATCATGGACACTGCAGTATATGCTTCAGTGTATTCTATTTTGGCGTGAATTATAGTCCTGTCTACATTTTAGTACCATAGCTTGTGGATAACTATGCCAAAAAGAATTTATAGTGCGATTTCAAGTCATCAGTTTTCTAAATTTATGAATATAAAATCAATTGGCTAGACTAATGCAAAATTTGAAGTTGTTGAAATCTTCCACAGTAATATTGCTGTGTATTTAGAATTAAGAAGTAGCTATTGATTTTTATTGCAAAACACCTTTAATAAATATTTCACCTTTAAGAAATATTTCACCATTAATAAATATTTTCAAAAAGCTAACAAAATAAGTATTGAGGTGGCAGACTTGGCCCAGTGGTTAGGGCGTCTGTCTACCACATGGGAGGTCAGCGGTTCAAATCCCGGGCCTCCTTGACCTGTGTTGAGCTGGCCCATGCGCAGTGCTGATGCGCGCAAGGAGTGCACCCAGTAAGGAGAGCCGCCCAGCATGAAAGAAAGTGCAGCCTGCCCAGGAACGGTGCTGCACACATGGAGAGCTGACACAAGATAATGTAACAAAAAGAAATACAGATTCCGATGCCGCTAACAACAACAGAAGTGGACAAAGAAGACACAGCAAATAGACACAGAGAACAGATAACCGGGGTGGGGGGTGGAGGGGAGAGAAATAAATAAAGAAATAAATCTTAAAAAAAGGATTGAAATAAATGTGAGAGACTCCACCACATATGAAAGGGATGCTACATCTCTCAGCTTTTAAAAACAACGTTATCCCTTCCTCTCCTCATTTGAAAGCTTCACTTTGTTAAATATCTTATCTTGTTCCAGTCTATACTGATATTAATAATTATACATGTATTATTAATAACACATGCACAAGAAAAAAACTTTTCAAAAAGCAAAAGTTTGTGTTCCAAAAATATGTATGTCCCATTTCCTTTTCTTTCTCCCTTTTTCTTCTGTTATATTGAATATCTATGAGACAGTTCAATGAAAGAGTGCCTTTATTCATATGTCAACTTGTATTGGCTTCAGGTAATTTAATCATTTAGAAGGGGTAAAACACAATTCTTTCCTCATCACCCTTGTTTCTGATGCTTCCTTTGAATGGATGTAGACCTCTAACCTTTGACCTCTTCTCCCAAGAAATTTAAAAAAGATTCATTAGGAATTGAAATTCTTTCTTCCCTCTGTAGTGTTGATCATGGGAGTAGATTTTTAAGAGTATGCAAAATCTTTATTAATGCATTTGGATGGGGCCCCAATTAGTAGCATAAAGAGCTCCAACAACTTACAAGTCAGATTCTTATATTTTTGTGTTTGTTCCCCACCCCTCAAAACAGAATGGTTGAGATTAAATGAAACAACTCCTTGTTTTCCCATGTGAGAAATCATCTGTCAAATAATACTTTCTGGTACTAAAAAAGGCAAACTTTAAAGTTGGTTTGCTATCAAAACAGATGTTCTAAGAATTAATCTCTCACTGGTATTCATTCTGTTTAGCAGCATAGATAGCTGGTACCTTTGGAAAGAAAAAATAAAGATGACCAATTATTTACAATTTATTTCAGGATCTTTATCACCTAAGATATATTTTATTTTAATATTCTTTTCATTTAATGAAATATGTAATTATAGGAATTTATTAAATGATTAATATACTTAATGCTAAATTCATATGACAACTATATAAAGTAATGAGACTAATTTTCAAATGACAAGTTTTATTTTGGAATGAGTATTATCAACTAACCTTACTTTTACATATACTATCAAATACTTTTAGAGTTATTTCAGTGGTTAAAAATTTATACCTTTTAAGAAGGATTTGCTTTTCAAAAAACAGACTAAAATAATTAGATACCACATTTGAAAAATAAAGTTGGTGTTCAAATTCATAATGATACTTGAGATTTAAAAAATAAGGAAGATTTTCTTTCATAATTTGTGAACAGTCTCTAGATATATGTGGCATCGTGGCTTTAAATTTGTAGATTGTCAAAGCTAACAGTATGGCGTGCAACATACAGTTGTTTGCTGGATTTATGTTTCTTTGATTTGATTAAAAACAATTTTTAGTTTATTGTAGTTATTTTTAGAGAAAATCAAATATAAAACATTTTTCCTTCTAAAAATATACATGGAATAAAATTTACCTATTTAGAACATGTGTTTTTAATATAAACAAATCATATAATTCCACCTGGGGTAAATAATTAAACTATTTAGAATTCATTTAACTTTAGCTGCAACACAGACCAATAAGTTAAATAAGTATAATTATTCTCTTCTCCTTGAGCACTTACTCTGTATTCACATTTAACAACAGAGATGTAAAGTAGCATTTTCTAGAGTATATGGCACAGAAACTTCTGTAGGACTTTAATATAATATGTGTTCTGGGGGAAAAAAGAGATTTGATATATGTATTTTGGAAATAATGGGTTAAAGAAATTTAAATAGGTTTCTTTGCTGTAGGAATTCTCAAGCATTTTAACAGTTTGATGTGCATTTTGGATTTCCAATAAAGAAATGTAGTATTAAGAATACAAAGGATTATTTGACAAATTAACTCTTCTACCGTAGTCTTTTACAGCAGTACTATTCTCCTGAATACCTTGGGAAATAATGATGTAAAGAATAATGAGTGTATGACTAATTTATTCATTCAAATATAATTCTTGGGTTACCTATTACTATTACAAGTTTAAATAGGAAGACAGTCTCTTTTCAAGGAATTAGCATTTCACTGATCGACACAAATATATAAACAAGTACAATTCACTATGATGCTGCTGCTGATAATGCTGCTGCTGATAAATCTAATGAAACTTATTAAAAGAAAGACAGACAATTGGAAGAAAGAAGGTTTGAACCTGGCTCAGAACAGGAAATTTCATTACATAGTTGATGAAAGAGGAAATTTCATCTAATAGTTGGGGCATCTGTTGACTCTCAAAGCATTTGCCAAAAGAAAGAGAGATGTTTTGGGTAGATGACTAGAAACTGTTCTGCAAAGTTTGAAACTACAGTGTCATAAAGCATAGTTATAGATTTCTTATATTAGTTTTTATTTATCCTTCTAAATTTGCTTCCATTCTGTTTAGATATTCGATCACTCATATTGTCTGTATATCATACTATTTAATAGACTAAGTTGAATATTGAAAAACCAGAAAACATTTGCAAACTGTTTGCAAGTGATTAGAAACTGAGACTAAAGAAAGACCCAAAATATATGAAACATGCAAAACAATTACCTCACAAAGATGATATAAGTACATTGATTTGTATCAAAGAAGACATGGAGCTTTTAACACTTGCTATCATTAATGTGATGGCTAGTACTGGTCCTCTTGCCATGTGTTTATAGTTAAGGAAAATAATCCCAATTTTAACATTTCACATCATTTGAAAATTTTCAAAATCATGCATTCTTATCATTAAAATTTTGTAGCATCAACACACACTATATGTATAATTATTTGTATATAAGTGATATATATTTAAAACACTGGAGTAGTAGATGATAAACATTACACAGAACATGAAAAATATATTTAAAAGGATGAGATAAGGTGACAAGCTTGAAATAAGTATTTTAATGAATTAAATTTATTTTTTCTATTGATGGTACAAAACAGGTTTTCATTAATGGTATTGTAGTGAGTACAGTATCATTGAATTTATTTTATTATTTTTAGAATTTCTGTTTAATAATGTGTGATGCATAAATGTGAAGGTCTGTTTTGATTTCAGGGTTTTGTTTTTGAAGCTGGGTTTTGATGCTGTCATAGATAGTAAAGATAACTCAAATAATATATAGATCCAAAATTTTTGTTGCAGCTTGACCAGTAAATTTCCATGTTCCTTGATGTCAATCAGGTATTTTCTTTGGCAGACTATTTTGAAATCAACCTATTTTAATAGTTTTTGTCAAATGGATTAAAACCCACTGAAAGTTTTCATATAAAATATTTCAAACTAGCTAACAAATATTTCTGTGTAATACTGTGCATGAATCTCTGATACCTAGGATAACACTTGGGTAGTGGGTTACTTGATATATGCTATGAGTATGTCCAACTTTACTATGATGTGTAAATTGTTTTCCAATTATGTTGCACAATTTATCACTCTTACCAGCAATAATCAATGAGTTTCTCTTGTTCCACATTCACATAAGTATTTAGAATTGACAAACGGTGGGAGTGAAAAGGTATCTCTTATGGCTATAATTTTCATTTTCTTGATTGCTAATGAGAATGGACATTTTCTTATGAGTTTAGGGTCATTTTGCATATTATAATGTGAAATTCCTGTGAAGAATTTCTTTTGTGTTTATGGAGGAGGAGTGTTAAATACTTTCTTACTGATCCGTAGGAATTCTAAATGCACATTTAGAATACTAATCCTTAGTTGGTTATAAGTATTATGTCTTTTCACATATTGGTGCTTGATTTTTCATTCTCTTTTTGGTGAGTATAATTTCTTAATTTTTAACAGTGACATTTATTATTCTTTTCTTTTTTGTTTTTTAGTTGAATTCATATTCAACAACTCTTTAAAATATTTTGCCATGAAATAACTGATGAACCTATGGGAATATAGAAAATTTTTCATGATTATCTTCTATTTTATATGAAACAATTATAAAGATTCTATTACTTATAATATTAGAAGCCAAAAATTCACTTAATCAGACATTAGTGAACTGCATTCTGTAGCAATGTTCTGAAAACAAATGATCTTCACCTTTCAGTGTTGTAGCACTCTTCTATAAGGCTAATTCTAATATTAGGTATTAGAGGTAATTGTGTTAATTCATATAATGTTGTGAAAACTAGATTTCCTTTTTATTTTAGAACAAAATACAAATATAATATTAATTTGTGCCTTCACCTTGGGAATGGTCTTGTGCAGCCTTCAGATTCATGCATTTCACTTTGGAGACCAGTGACCTTAAACCTGGGACACTCAGACTCTGGTTCTAGAATTACAAAGGACCAAGAGCTTTAAGAGAATCAATTTCTGTAGGTTTAACTTCCAGTTTTACAATGGTAAACAATGATCTGCTTGGAGAACACATCTTGAAATTATTCCTTTCCAACTACCTCTTTCACAGTTGTCCTTCATCCTTGTTGCAAAAGAAAGACATCCCTCTCATCCTTCTGATTCTTACTATGGTTCATTGCTTCTAGGAGTAAAAATCTCCCTCCAGATGCCAAACTAAGGGACAATTCTACATGAGGTTAAAAACAGAAAGATTAATTTTTCTGGATTATGTTTTGCAATTTAGACAGCCTATTTTCTTCTGACAAAAGTGAAAAAGAATTTAATTATGTTGTAAGCTGTACATTCTTAAAAATATTTTGATGTAAATTACTATGTAACTTTAGTATAAAATCTTGAAACCTTACCAAAAATTAAGTAGCATTGCTATAACTAAATTTCTTTTATTCCCATCACATATTTAGGTTTTATGCCACTTATATACACAAATAAGAAAAATGGTTATAGAATTTATGTTAAATCAAATCTCATTCCACCAATAAGAATATTCATCCATGTATACATAAACTGATTTTAAAATCATACTAATTGTATTAAATCACTTTTAATAAAATTTTATTTTATGTTTAATAATTATATATTAAAATATATTGTTTGGTCAATTCTACATTAATAATATCTGAATAATTGAATCTAGAAGGAGACTTTTACAGTTAGAGAAAATCCTGCCCCAGAAGTACAGGAAGTGTTCTAATAGAACAATTTAGGAATCAAAAATAGTGTAAAACATATCTCAAAATTCATTAAGGGGTGAACCAGGGGCATTGATATTCACTTTATTTTAAGAGTCTCTATTTGGGTGTCAATATCTTACTTGCTTTATACCGAGCCATATTTGACTTTCCAAATTACTGTCTTGAGTCTGCCATGAAACTTCTTTTATAGATTCTTTTGAAGGATGAATCATTAGCCTTTATTATTTAAGAGTAATGTGTGTGTGTGTGTGTGTGTGTGTGTGTGTGTGTTTTGCCTTCTCTGACCCAGGAGCAGGAGCCAATTCTAGCAAGCTGAAGTAATAACTAAATATAAGTTTACTATAGTGCCTCATGGAGCCAAAGGTAAGAAGGGACAATTTTTTGGTAAACCTACAATTGCTATAATAAAAAAATAATTAAAAAAAAAAGAATCTACCAAAAAATAGAGAGAGATATACAGACAGGAAACCTGCAGGAAAGCTAGTGACTTCCCAGTCTTTGGTCCTTGTACCTATGGAATGGCTGCCTTCTTACCTAGGCCTTTATGAATTTTGAGATATGTTTTATACTTTGCTTTTATTAACAGTGTCTTAAAAGAAATGGTACCAACTTGGGTAAGGATTTTCAAATTATGTACCATGATGTGGCAGATTTATCTAATAATAATGTTCATGAAGCTTCCAACAACACTGTGGGTAGTTATTAGTCATTTCACATATGAGGAAATGAATACTCAAGGAACTTAAATAACTTGTATAGATTGGGATAAGTCCAAAATTTATCTTTTTATTACACTGTGCTTCCTCCATTACACACTTGCAAAGGAAAATATAATGATATGAAACACTGTTACAGTGTGTCTTTGATTCCTATATTCCTCTATAAGAACAATATATCTATACTCCTGGGGCAGGGGTGGGACACTTATTTCACTGCTTTTTGGCAAAATTACACTATGAATGACAAAGCCTGAAAACACTGTTAGCCATCACAAATTTTAATTTTATGTACTTAATTTGCCCTGAGGGAAGAAAAAAAGCGAGAAGAACTCAACTGTAGGACCCAGTTATTCATGTGTACTAGTTTCTCAAATGTTCAGGCTAGATTGGGATCAAACAGGGAAACCAAAATCCAAAACAAACAAAATAGCAAAAATAAAAATAAAATCACTTTGACTTATTTATATATTTATTTGAGTTAATTAGTTATACATAAAACTGCCTTGTCAGAAGTAAGCACAGGAAAAGAGCCCCATTGATAGCTAAATAAAATTACCTAGGTTTTAAAACAAGAAAAGAAATTGCCCATGAGCCCCCAAACACTCATTTCACTACTGTTAACATAATAATTGTTTTCAATTAACAAACTATTTCAACTGTGCACACAGTACCCCAAAATATATGTATAACAAGATTTGTGAAACTTCAATTATAAAAGGGAAAATTTAGAACATTTTAAAATCTGGCAGTAGTATATCAGTTATGTAAATTATAGTTACAATAAGTGTTTTAGAAGAATATGGAGCCCTGTATACAATAAATTCATTTTTTAAAAAATGTAATAGGGAGTAAGTAGACTGATTCTAAATAGGCTTAATATCTGGAAGGTGGAAACCAAAATATTAATTGTGGCTGTCTCTGGATAGTAGGATTACCACCCAGAAAGAAAATATGAAATTTTCTTTGTATTTTTCAAGTTGTCTTTACAAATAAATGTATCAGATTTAATCAGAATATAGTATATTGACTTTAAGAAACTATATTAAAATATTGCTTATTTAATGAATTCTTTAACTCATTTAGAAAAAATTCTTTTTAAAGAAATGTTCAGTTTAAAGAAATTTCTTTAAAAATAATATTAATTTCTTTGGAAATTCATTGTTTTTTTAAAAATATGTCAATCAATAACTAGTTTTAGGGAGGTATGACATCCAGATGGTCATTTCTCATGTGACTATGAAGGGTAAAATGTTCCAGTGAAAAGCTGGAATAAAAATAAAGATTTCCTGAAATGCTGCTGATTTATTTAGTCTGTGTCTATGTGATACCCAAGTAAAGTCAGTTCTGTTAAATCAGATAATCTAGGAGCCAAACTCAATAAAATTGAACAATCAACCCAGAGAAGTTTTTGGCAGTTGTGAAATCTAACCCTAATTTTGCTTTGTGTCTTGTATTTGGCAAGAACCTAAGCAGATAAGCAAAAATTAATTTGGCTGGATTATTTATTCCTTTTTCAAAACAAGAGAAGTTGGCAAAGCACTTTTTTTTCCCTTCAAAGTCAAATAGACCTCACTGGATTTATCTTTCTCTCCTAGTCATTCACTTATCCAAGAGAGGGTTCTAGCTTTCACATGCTTTTCTCCTTGGGTTCTGCTCCCTGGAGGCCGGTGAGGAGGGAAGAGTAAAAAAAAAAGCTTGGTGAAACTTATTGCCTGCCAAGTTCCCTTCTCCTCGTGTGCTCCAGTGAGGTTTGGTTTCCTGGTTTTTCCTTGTATATATCAAACTGATACCCACACAAGACCCTGACATTTGCTGTTCTTTCTGCCTAGACAGTTTTTTAAAAAAATTAATGTTAATTGATTGATTTTTATTGGAGAAGTTGTGGGTTTACAAAAAGATTATGCATAAAATACAGGGTTCCCATATACTACCCTATTATTAATGACTTATGTTGATATGGTACATTTGTTACACTTGGAAAAAAGGGCACTTTTATAATTGTACTATGAACTAAAATCCATGGTTTAAATTAGGGTTCAGCATTTTGTAGTGCAGGTCCATAGATTTCTTTTTTAACTTTATATTCTGTTACTATACATATGCATTCACCTTTCCCCTTTTAACCACATTCAGATATATATTTCAGTACTGTTAATAATGTTCACAATGTTAGGCTACTATCACCTCCATCCATTACAAAACGTTTCCATATTTCCAAATAGGAACTCTGTTCATTTTAAGTTTTAAATCCCTATTACCTATCCCACTCCGTATCCTGGTAACTTATATTTTAGATTCTGACTTTATGAATTTGCTTATTCTAATTATTTCATATCAGTGAGATCATAAAATATTTGTCTTTTTGTGTCTGACTTATTTTACTAAGCACGTCTTCAAGGTTCATCCTTAGTGTCACATGTATTAGGACTGTATTACTTTTTACAACTGAATATTATTCCATTGTATGTATGTGTCACATTTTATTTATCCATTCATTGGTTGATGGACGCTTGGGTTGTTGCTTCCATCTTTTCGCAATTGTGAATATTACTGCTATGAACATCAAGGTGCAAATATCTGTGCAATTCTCCTGCTTTAAATTTTGGGGGGTATATATTTGTAGTGGGATTGCGAGGTCATGTAGTAGTTCTATACTTAGCTTTCTAAGTATAGAACCACCAAACTCTCCTCCATAGCAGTTGTACCATTTTACATTGCCACCAGCAATGAAGGAGTGTTCCTATTTTTCTCCATATTTTCTCCAACTTCTGTTATTTTCCGTTTATTTATTTTTTCATAATCGCTGTTCTAATGGGTGTGAAATGGTATCTCATTGTGGTTTTGATTTGCATTTCCCTGATGGCTAGTGATGCTGAATATCTTTTCATGTGCTTTGTGGTCATTTGTATATCTTTGGAGAGATGTCTATTCAAGTTTTTTGACCATTTTTATTTTTTATTTTTTGTCAATTTGTTGTTAAATTGAGGGATTTCTTTATATATCCTGGATATTAAATGATTTTTGACTATGCAGTTATCAGATAATTTCTCCCATTGTATATGTTGTCACTTTATCTACATAATAAAGTCCTTTGAGGAGCAAAAGTTTTTAACTTTGATATGAATCCATTTATCTATTTTTTTTCTTTTGTGCTTGTGCATTGAAACTATTGTCTAACACAATGTCCTAAAGATGCTTCCTTACTTTTTTTCCTAGGACTTTTATACTTCTGGCTCTATATTTAGGTCTTTGCTCCATTTTGAGTTGGTTTTTGTATGTGGTGTGACATAGGGGTCCATCTTCTTTCTTTTGCATATGCAGATCCAGTTTTCCCAGCATCAGTTATTGAAGAGACCATTCTTTTCCAATTGAGTGGATTTGACACCCTGTCAAAAATCAGTTGGCAAGAGATCAAGATGGCAGAGTAGGGAACGGCAGGCTGATTTCTTCCTCCAGAAACTGAAGGTAAGGAGGCAGGTTTACCTGACAGAAGGGAAGCTGTGGGGCTGTGGGGGCGCTGGAGAGGGTAACTAGACAGGGGGTACACTGTTGGCCAGGGAAGAGGGAAGCTGTGGGAGACAGAGCAGAAGCCAGTACCCAGCAGGCTCAGAGGGAGCAGGAAGCTAGGAAAAGTGATTTGGCTGGAAAACCAACACTCAGCCAGCTCTGAGAGTTAGGAAAGCTACTGGGCTATGAGGGATGCATCCCAGTGCCCAGCAGTCTCTTGGCGGGGGGTGGAGTGGGGCAAATAGATGTAGGGACTGGCATTCAGCTGTTTCAGAGAGAGAGAGTAGTAGGGGAGGGGAGATAAGGCAAATGGAACAGATCTCAGAAGGTTCCTGGGAAAAGCAGAGGTGTCACCTGGTGCTGAAACAGCTCCAGGGAAAGGGGAGGGAGAACTGATCAGGTGGGCTGTAACACAAGTGGTCAGTGAAAGGGTGAACTGACAGACGTCCAGACAACTGGACGAGAGAGAGCCAGGTGAGCTGTAAGATGCTCAACTGGCCTGAGGGAAAGAAGTCTTGTGATGGAGAATTAGACTTGATCATTGTTTTATTGTTTAATTTTTTTTCTCTACATGTGGGTACCTTACCTGCAGAGGGCAGGCTACAGAATGATTGATTGGTGAGTACTGGCAGCCTGAAATGGTTGCTAGTGGCCTGAAAGAGAGTCTTGTTTTTCCTTTTCTTTTTCCTTTCTTTTCTTTTTCTCCTTCTTTTCTTTATTTCTTTTCTTTCTTTCATTTTGCCTTCTTTTTCTTTTCTTTCATTCCACTGTCTCTTGTTTGGTCTTCATTTGCTTTCTTCTCATCTTTCCAGTTGTTTATTTAATTTTATCTTATTCCTGTTTCCTTTTTTTCCACCTATAAAAATTCTTATTCCTTTTTATCTTTTTACAATTTTTCACTCTTATTGATTATTTTTCCCTAGCTTTTTTATGATGACTTTTCCATCCTTTTAAAAATTATTTGTCTTCTTTCTTTTTTTATGGACTAATAATTTTTCAGGGAACACCTTCAACTACAAAAATATAAAATAAGTGGAACAAAATGTCAAAGAGGAGCCTTAATACAAAACAAAATGAAATAAACCCTAGACTAGAAAGAGAAGATAACTAACTGAATGAGCCCATCAAGATAAGCAGATAACCAGATACCAGCAAAAAATTACAAGCCATACTAAGAAACAGGAAGTCATGGCCCAGTCTCATGAACAAACTAAAAAGCAGGCAGAGACACAGAACATGGAAAAAACAATCAAGGAATGTCCAAACAAATATCATGAATCAATTTAATGAAAAGAAGGAAGAGATAAAGGATATTAAGAAAACACTATGGGGGAACAGATGTGGCTCAAGCAGTTGAGTACCTTCTTCCCACAAGGAAGGTCATTTGTTCAGTCCTTGGCACCTCCTAAAAAAAAACAATCAAACAAATTAAACAATTCAGGGTAGCTGATGGGGCTCAATGGCTTCCAACATATGAATTCCCAGTTCGATCTCCAGTTTTAGCACCTGAAAAAAAAAAAAAAAAAAGAAAAGAAAGAAAGAAAGAAACACTGGGGGAACATAAAGAAGAAATTGTAAATATACATAAAAAGATAACAGATCTGATGGTTATAAAAGGCATAATGCAAATATTAAAAATATGCTGGAAGCACATAACAGCAGATTTAAACAAGCAGAGGGAAGAATTAGTATGTTGAAGTTAAAACATCTGAAATCTCACAGATTGCAGAACAGATAGATTTAAAAAATAGAAAAAATTCAACAGGGGCTCAGGGAATTGAGTAACAACATGAAATGCATAAGCATACACATTATAGGTAAGCCAGAGGGAGAAGAGAAGGGAAAGGAGGCAGAAGGAGTATTGGAGCAAATAATGACTGAAAATTGCCCAACTTTTATGAGGGACATGTATGTCCAGGAAGCACAGTACACTCCAAACAGACAGAAAAAAATCCTAACAGACCTGCCCTGAGACACATAGTTAACAGATTGTCAAATGCTCCAGACCAAGACAGAGTGCTGAAAGCACAAGAGAAAAGAGGTCCATCACATATAAAGGAAACTCAAGAAGATTAAATGTTGATTTCTGATCTGACACCATGGAAGTGAGAATGCAGTAGTATGATATAGTTAAGGTACTAAAAGAAAAAAAAAACAACTTCCAGCCAAGACTACTGCATCTAGCAAAGTTGGCATTAAAATATGAGGAAGAGTTCAAAATATTCACAGATAAACAGAAATTGAGAGACTTTGCCAGCAAGATTCCTGTCCTTCAAGAAATACTAAAGGGAGTTCTACTTGTTGGAAGGAAAAAAAAACAGGAAAGAGAAGGAAGGAGGAGAATGTGTAAAGAAAGATATTAGTAAGAGTAACTAAAAAGATAAAGAGAAATAAAATAAAAATATGACATATATAAACCTAAAAAAATGGCTAATGTAAGTACTGCCTTCATAGTAATAACATTGAATGTTAATGGATTAAACTCTCCAATTAAAATCCAAAGATTGGAAGAATAAAAAAGGAAATAAAACCCATCTATATGCTGTCTACAAGAAACTCACCTTAGACCCAGTGTCACAAGGAGTTTGCTAGTGAAAGGTTGGAAAATGATTCTACACAAATGATAAGCAAAAAGGGGTTGGAGTAACTATACTAATATCAGATAAAATAGACTTTACATGCAGAGCTATTGTAAGAGACAAAGAAGGACACTATATATTAATAAACAATCTATCAAGAAGAAAGAACATTCATAAATATTTATGCACCTAATCAGGATGACCCAAAATACATGAGGCAAACAATGGCAAAACCAAGGGGAGAAATAGATGTTTCTACATAGTGAGGACATTTGACATACCATTATCAACATTATACAGAATATCTCAACAGAGGGTTAAAAAAGAAACAGAGACATTGAATAATACACTAAAGGAACGAAACCTAATAAACATATACAGAGCATTACACCCAATATGGCAATACGTTCTCCTTGAGGACACATGGATCATTCTTCAGGATAGACCACGTGCTAGGTCACAGAACAAGACTCAGTGAGTTTAGAAAGATTGAAATTATACAAAGTAATTTCTCTAAACACACAAAAAAAATGAAGCTGGAGATTAATTAAAGGTGGAAAATCAGAATAGGCACAAATATATGGAACTTAACACACTCTTTAACAATCAGTGGATTAATGAAGAAATTGCAAAAGAAATCATTATCTTGAACAAATGAAGTGAGAGCACAAATATCAAAACTTATGGGATGCAGGTAAAGCAGTGCTGACAGGGAAATTTATAGATATAAATGCCTATATTAAGAAATAAGAAAGCTGAAAACAAAGACTTAACTGCACACCTAGAAGAACTAGAAAAAGAATAGCAAATTAATCTCAAAGCAAGCAGAAGGAAAGAAATAATAAAGATTAGAGCAGAAGTAAATGAAATTGAAAAAGAATAAAACACTAGAAAAAATTAACAAAACCAAAAGCTAGTTCTTTGATAAGATTAATAAAATTCACAAACCCTTAACTCAACTAACAAAGAAAAAAAGAGAGAGATGCAAATAAATGAAATCGGAAATGAGAAAGGGGATATCATCACTGATCCTACAGAAATAGAGTATCATAAGAGGATACTTTGAAAAATTGTATGCCGGCAAGATGGATAACTTAGGTAAAATGAACAAATTTCTAGAGACACACAGCAACCAACAGTTATGAAATAAAAACAGAAGAAACTCAACAGACCAATCACAAGTAATGAGATTGAATTAGCCGTCTAAAACCTCCTAAACAAGAAAAGCCCAGGATGAGATAGCTTCACAGGTAAATTCTATCAATGATTCCATAAAGAACTAACAACAATCCTGCTTAAATTCTTCCAAAAATAGAAGTGGAGAGAATATTACCTAACTTATTCTATGATGTTAAAATCATTCTAATATGAAAGTCAAATAAAGATACCACAAGGAAAGATAAAACTACAAACCAGTGTTGTTAATGAATTTAGATGCTAAAATCTGCAACAAATACTTGTATTCCACAATTAACAGACCAAAAGAAAAAAAAAATCACATGATCATCTCTATTGATACAGAAAAAGTATTTGAGAAGAGACAGCATACTTTCTTGATGAAAACACTTCAAAATATAGGAATAGAAGGAAATATCCTTAACATGATGAAGTGTACATATGAAAAACCCATAGTTAACTCAGTGGTAAAATACTAAAGGTTTTCTCTCTAAGATTTGAAACAAGACAAGGATGCCGACTGTGACCATTCTTATTTAATGTTGTATTAGAAGTACTTGCTTGAGCACTTAGGTAAAAAAAAAAAAAAAGAGAGAAATAAAAGAAACCCAAATTGAAAATGAAGAAGTAAAATTTTCACTATTTGCAGCTGACATGATCTTATACATAGAAGCCTGAAAAATCTACAACAAAGCTTCTAGAGCTGATAAACAAGTTCAGTAAAGTGGCAGGATCTAAGATTAACATGTGAAAATCAGTAGATTTATGTCCACTAATAATGAGCAATCTGAGCAGGAAATCAAGAAAAAGTCCCATTTACAACAGCAACTAAAAAAATCAACCATCCAGGAATAAGCTTAACTAAGGATATAAAAGACTTGTACACAGAAAACTACACAACATTGTTAAAGGAAATAAAAAAAGACATAAATAAAAGGAAGACTGTACCATGTTCATGGATTGGAAGACTAAATATCATTAAGATGTACCCTACCCAATTTGCTTTACAGATTTAATGCAATCCCAATAAAAATTACAATAACAGTTTTTACTGAATTGGGAATGCCAATAATGAAATTTGTTTGGAAGGGCAAGGGGCTCTGAATAGACAAAAATGTATTGAAAAAGAAAAATGAAATTGGAGGAATTACACTACCTGATTTTAAAGCATATTACAAAGATACAGTGGTCAAAACTGCCTGGTATTAGCTCAAGGATAGATATTGACTGAAGGAACTGATTTGAAAATTCTGATACAGACCTGTACATATATGGTCAACTGATATTCAATAAGGCTACTTAGCCCACTCAATTGGGACAGAAAAGCCTCTTCAACAAATGTTCCTGGGAGAACTGGATAACCATATCCAAAAGAATGAGAAAGGATCACCATCTCATGGCCTCTATAAAAATTAACTCAAGATGGATCAAAGACTTAAATATGAGCCAAAACCATAAAGCTCCTAAAAGATAATATAGGGAAGCATCTATGAGATCTTGTAGTAGGAAATGGTTTCATAAACTTTACACCTAAAGCATGAGCAACAAAAGAAAAAAGTACATAAATGGGAACGCCTCAAAATTAAAAACTCTTGTGCTTCAAAGGAGTTTGTCAAGAAAGTGAAAAAGGAGACTACACAATTGGAGAAAATATTTGGGACCCACTTATCTGATAAGGTGCTAATATCCAGCACCTATAAAGATATAGTATATGGCAAAAATAAAAAGACAACCAATTTTAAAAATGGGCAAGAGATTTGAATAGACACTTTACCAAAGAGGAAATACAAATGGCTAAAAGGCCATGAAAAGATGCTCAACATCTCTAGCTATTAGGGAAATGCAAATCAGAACTACACTGAGATATCATCTCATACCTATTAGACTGGCTGCTATTAAGAAAAAACAAAACAGAAAACTACAAGTGTTGGAAAGGATGTAGCGGAATGGCAGCATTCATCCACTACTGATGGGAATGGAGAAGGGTGCAGCAATTGTGGAGAATGGTTTGGTAGTGCCTCAGGAAGCTAACTATATAATTGCAATATGATCCAACAATCCCACTACTAGATATATACACAGAAGAATTCAAAGCAAGGTCAAGAACAGATACATGCACCAAATGTTCCTAGTGGCATTATTCACTCTTACTCAAAGTTGGAAGCAATCCAATTGTCCATCAATGGATAAATGAATAAACAAAATGAGGTATATACATACAATGGACTATTACTAACCTTTAAGAAGGAAAGAAGTACTGACGTGACAACACGGATGAGTCTTGGAGACCATATGTTGAGAGAAGTAAGCGAGTCACTAAAGGACAAATTGCATAACTTCACTAATATGATGTAAGGATATTGAACAGACTCATAAAGATAGAGTTTGGAAGATAGGCTACCAGGAGATAGAAAGGGTGTAGAGAGTGGTGCACTGATGATCAATCTGGGCAAGACCTATGATAAAGTAGAAGAGTGTGGTTTGGCAGAGGATGGGGAATAGTGGTGTAGGGATGTGTGTGGAGTTAGTGGTGCTGTGTGGGAAAAAGAGTTTCACCTGTTCTATTGCATATGTTGCCTTATTATAGATGTTGCAGTTGTTCCCTATTATTGTAGATGATGTTGCAGTTCTGATGGCAAACAGCTGCTTGGTAGTTTCCAATAAATACAAGGTGGAAACTAGGGTAAAGTCTCTCAGTTCCAGAAGCTGTGAGTCCCCTGGTCCCAGCTTTATCTCCTCTCTTGTGTTTCTCTCTCTGTTCCCTTATTTTGTAAAGTTCTGCGTTGCCTTCCCTTCAAGCCAAACTATTTCTGAGCTGATTGCAGCAGTGCTGGAGTGTGAGGGTGAGCAGGGTTGGAGATGCGGGTTTGGCTATCCATAGAACTAGGGGGTGGACTGGAGGAACGGAAAGGTGAACTCTGGGGAGTTGGAGGTCTATGGTTGAAAATACAATTGTGAGAATGATCTTTTGACAAATGGCAGGGAAGGGTCTCTGATGCAGGGTTTAGGTAATGGGGCATGTGTGGGAAAGTGTGCATAGAAAGGCATACCTCTGTGGAATATGAATATGTTCATGTTGTCTGTAGGGTGTTATCCCAGTGTGTGGAGACTTGCAAAATAATCAGCAAAATATTAAACTCCCATCCTGGAGAGTCCTGCCATGCTCTCATCTAGAGGGAAAAGAATCTCTTGAGTACATAAGCTGTGTTTAGTAAAAGAAAACAGACCAATATGCCAGCCCCTCTATATTCATGCATGTGACTCTGAATCTTAATCTTGTAAAATTGAAACTTAGCCTAATAATAACTATTGTTTAACAGTTACTGCCTAAAAACCTTCTTGTTATTCAAATGTGGCCTTTCTCTAAGGCAAACTCAGTAAATAAATGTGCTACATTCCCCCCAATGTGGAATATGATTCCTGGGGATGAAGCTTCCTGGCACTAAGGGATTAATACCAAGCACCAGCCATTGATATATGTGGAAATAGACCTTGACCAAAAGGGGTAAGCATCAAATACAAAAGAATTTTTACAACTAAGAGATTTCAAAATGAGTTGGGAGGTCATTCCCGAGGTTACATTATGCACATCTCAGGCAGATCTCGCTAACTACCACTGTAAACAAAGCTTCAAATAAGGGTGCTCCTGAGGGCTCTAGATGCTGGCCAGGCAGAGCACACAACCCCTTGAAATCAGCACAATGTCAGTGGGCCTTATTTAAAAGATATTATTAAATGGGGAAAATGTGGGAGGGATAGGGGTGGGGTATAAATGGGAATCCCTTATACTTTCAATGTGACTTTTCTATAATTGAAAAACTCTAAAAATAAAGTTTATTATATTTTAAAAATCAGTCATAAATGTGAGGGTTGATTTCTGAACCCTCAATTCAATTCCTTTGTTCTTCCCTTGTCCAGTACCATGCTGTTTTTTTTTTTTGTTTTGTTTTGTTTTGTTTTTTATTGTGGCTTTGTGATAAGTTTTAAGATTGGGAAGTATGAGTCCTCCATTTTATTCTTCATTTTCAAGATTGTCTTGGCTATTCAGAGACCCTTACCCATATAAACTTGATACTCTTTCCCATTTCTGCAAAGAAAGCTTCTGGAATATTGATTTGGATTGCATTGAATCTGTAAATAGCTTAAAGTAGAATTGACATCTTAATATTATATAGTGTTCCAAACAGGAACACAGAAAGTCCTTCCATTTATTTAGACTTCTGTGATTTCTCCTGATAATTTTTTGTCATTTTCTGTGAACAAGTCCTTTACATCCTTGCTTATATTATTCTTAGATATTTGATTCTTTTAGTTGCTATTGAATTTTTTTCTTGAGTTCTTCTTCCAATTGTTCATTACCAGTGTGTAGAAACACTATTGATATTTGAGTATTGATCTTTTCCCCCTCAACTTTGTTGAATTATTTTATTAGCTCTAGGAGCTTTGCTGTAGATTTTCCAGAATTTTCTGTTTGCCGAGTCATGCCATCTGCAAACAGGCAACGTTTTCCTTCTCCCTTTCCAATTTGGATGCCTTTTATTTATCTTTCCTGCCTAATTGTTCTGGCTACAACTTCTAGTACAATGTTGAATAACACTAGGGATAGTGGGCATGCTTATCTTGTTCCTGGTATTAGAGGGAAAACTCAGTTTTTCACCACTGAGTATGATGTTAGTGCATGGTTTTCATACATGCCCTTTGTTGTGCAGTGGAAGTTTCCTTCTCTTCTTAGTTTTCTAAGTGTTTTTATAAGAAATGAACTGCTGAATTTTGTCAAGTGCCTTTTCTGCATCAGTTGAGGTCATTATGTGTTTTTTCCTTGGTTCTATTAATGTGATGTATTACGCTGATTTTCTCATGTTGAACCACCCTTGTATACCTGGGATAAATCCATTTGCTCTTTTAATATGTTGTTAGATTTGGTTTACTAGTTTTTTATTGGGGATTTCTCCATCTATATTCATAAGTGAAATCGGTCTGTAGTTTCTTTTTTTGTGGTATCTTTATCTGGCTTTGGTATGAGGTGATGTTGGCCTCATAAAATGAATTAGGGAGTCTTCCCTCCTCTTCAATTTTTTTTTTGGAAGAGTTTGAGGATTAGTATTAATTCTTCTTGCAATGTTTGGTAAAATTCCCTTGTGAAGTCATCTGGTCCTGGGCTTTTTTTTATTGGGAGGTTTTGATTATTGATTCATTCTCTCTAATTATTACTGGTTTGTTGAGATCTTCTATTTTCTCATGAGTCAGTATAGGTAGTTTGTGTGTTTCTAGAAATTGGTCTGTTCATCGAGGTTATATTCTTTGTTGTTGTTCATTTGTTTATAGTATACTCTTATAGTCTTTTTTATTTCAGTGGAATTGGTAGTAATGTCTTCCTTTTCATTTCTGGTTTTACTTATTTGTATCCCCTCCTTTTTTTTCCTTCCTCAATCTAACTTAAAGTTCCATTGATTATATTGAACATTTGAAAGAACTAACTTTTGGTTTTGTTGATTCTTTCTCCTTTTTTTTTCCTTCTGTATTTCATTTATCTCTGTTCTCATCTTAGTTATTTCCTCTTTCTGTTCACTTTCAGCTTAGTTTGCTCATCATTTTCTTGTTCTTCCAGTTCTGGGGTTAGGTCTCTGATTTGAAATCTCCTAGACAGTTTTTAATCCCAGGTTGTCCCATGATTGACTCTTTCTCATATTTAAATCTTAACATCAGAAGTCACCAGCCTGGGCAGGTGGGGGGCAGAGGGGCATATCTTCCCTGATCAGGTACCTCAGCTGAAGTATCCCAATCATTCATAGTCACATTACATTGTTTTGTTGTCCTTCTTGCCTTAGTTGCTACTTTGTATTAACTGGTTTATTCTTTCATAGTCTGTCTCGTCTCAAAAGAAATTATACTCCATATGAACCTGTGGAAACATGGCTTATTTTGTTTACATTTGTATCCCCAATGCCTAGAACTGTGCCTTACCAGACTGTAAATAAATTGGATAAATCCATGAATAATAGACTCTGAACAAATAAATGATAGGTAAAGTTATGAATGATAAATAAAAAAGTTCCACATAGATTATTGAATGACTGTGAATTTTTCTTCTTAAAGATATTATTAATATTACTATTGGTCCATAAAGTAAAAGAAGAAAAGCAAATTTAACAAAATTTCAATCCATTAATTAATACATATAAATTTTTTTCAGTTTTCCATAATAATGTTCTTCACCTTCTTCTTTTTTATAGTTTTGGTATCATTTGTGAATATTAACATTTTCTTGGACAAATCATTGAAAATTCTTGTTAAAATAGTATATGTGTGTGTAAGCATATGTACTGTTTTTATCCTTCTTTTTCTGATAATACAACTGCTGATTTGGACAGATGGGAGACTTCCTTTATGAGTTTCCACTATGTTCAGCCCTAATTTGTTATTGTTTGAAATTCTGAGAATGTTTTACACACATTTACAAAGAATAACATTTGACCTCTGATAAACGAGTGACAAGCTTGATATTACTGCTCAGAGGAGATCCTTTAAGATCTGTGCAGAGAGACCTGCACATCTCTCTCCATCTGTGTATCTACTCAGAAATGAAATGACTAATCCCAGCTTGGCCAAAGTCAGTAATTATTTTTACTGTTCATCTGAAGATCAAAGGTTATTTCCAGGAAGTAAGGATGGGGCAATGAACTTTGCTATCTTAACAACAGTGGAGATTTATGCAAACTATCACTTGGTTCATGGTTTGCAACATTAACCTGGCGCTAATGCGTATGGATGACAGCAGAAATATAAACAGCCTTGATGTGGTATTAATTGCAATTGACTAAGAGTAAATTAATCTACTGGTTTTGAATCATCTTTGGCCTTTTGCCTGGCCTCACAAATTGACCCCAAATGTTAGGAAAATCTACAGCAACTGTAGCACACTTACAAAAAATGGGTCTGTAATTCTATGAATCCTTGCTACTATTCAAAACATTTTTCCTCTCCTGATAAAAGTCATTTTACATGCAAAACCCTTAGTTTAAATAGCTTCTATAGGCAAGATTATTCTAATTCTTCAGGAGATTGTAATACTTGTAAGTTCATGCAGCATCTTAAAAATGTTTTTAATATTTTTTTATCAAGGAGTATATTACCACTTACAGTTAGAGTGTGAGATGTAATTTTAATATTTTCATTATTTCTGACATTACGTCAAACAATAATAAGGGAAATTCTTAAATGAGGAATTATAAAATATTTATTGAGGGCCAACACTATGCAAGACCCCTTTATAAAGATATACTGTGCCTGCATATTTTAAAAGATTTCTTTTTACATCTTTTAAAAATTATTTTTAAATGATAATATGTGATATGCAAGAGGAAAATCATGCCTTGACCAAGAACACAGTTATTTATATTTTAACTGTATGTATTTTATATGTATACAGCAAACTCCTGATAATTTCAATGGGAATGTGGAGCAAGTGCATGTGAATTTGGACACAGACCATAACTAATGGGGATTTTTTTTTTACATTCATAAAGTGCATTGATATTGTAATTTGTCATTGCCTATTTTCCCAAAAGCTTTATTGTGAAGTATTTTTAATCCCTTTAAAACAATATTTCACATACCCTTAAATGTGTATTTAAAATTTAACTGTCCTAGAAATAATACCAATAGAATTTATTTCCCATCAAAGCTCTATTTTATAGTAAATTCCCCTTAGATATAAAGCTCTTCCACAGTCATTATTCATCTTGATGTCTATAACATTCTCTATGTAATGCCCTGTAGAGCAGTTATTACTCAGTATTGTCACTGGCTGAAGTTTCAGCCATTCAATATTATCAGAATTCCAAAATCACTCTAAAAGTCCTCTCCTCTCTGTAAATAATATTTCATCTTTTCTAGCTTTGTTACTCAAACTAAGATTTCATTTGTTGATGGAAGAGGTTGGGACAAAAGAAAGAAGGCCATATACTTACATCTCTTTTGGTTCACTTTTTTTTTAACATGGAACATTCTTCTATTTATTTATTTATTTATTTATTTTTAATTTTTAAATTATCTTTTTTTTTAAAGTTAGTGGATCACACAAAATGTTACATTGAAAAACATAAGAGGTTCCCATATACTCCACTCCCCACTCCCCCACCCCATCAATTTTTTAAATTGTTTTTTTGAAGATACATAGATCACAAAAAATGTTACATTAAAAAATATAAGAGGTTCCCATATACACCGCCCCCCTCCTCCCACATCAATAACCTCTTTCATCATTGTGGCAAATTCATTGCGTTTGGTGAATACATTTTGGAGCACTGCTGCACCACATGGATAATAGTTTACATTGTAGTTTACACCCTCCCCAGTCCATTCAGTGGGTTATGGCAGGATATATAGTGTCCAGCATGTATCCCTGCAATATCATTTAGGACAACTCCAAGTCCCAAAATGCCCCCACAACACATCTCATCTTCCTTCTCCCTGCCCTCAGCAACTACCGTATCCACTTTCTCCACATTAATGCTACAATTTCTTCCATTGCTAGTCACAATATCCCATAGTAGGATACTGGTTCACTCTTTAAGCCATAGTATTTGCTCCATTTAATGTATGGGATAAGGAGTGTTACTGGTTTTCTAGCGACTTTCAGGCATTTTTGACTCTTGCTTGGAAAAATGCTACCTGGGAAATGACTGTAAAATATTTATTTTTCAAGAATTAATACTACTTAGATGTGTTGGTATATGTTTTCCAAGGAGTTTTCTATTTTTTTGAGTTGAAGATATTGCAAATTATTTAAACACTTGCTAATATTAAGGAGTTTGGATTGTAATGAAAACCTGGCAGGGTTCCATGAATTCCTTCTCATTGTACTTATTGGGGAGCTGGTCTATTGAGTAAAATTATTGAATACTCCAGATTTACAGTTAATTATTTAAATGATAATGGGTAGCATTTATTTAGGAATTAATATGAAGTCATAGAAATACCTTCTTTTAATGCACAGTGACAAATATGTCTAGGTGGCTCATCTGTCTTCACTGCTACTCTTGGAGATCTCATCATAGGAACTCTTGTCCTTTTCCAGACAGAAAAGCTCAGTAGCAGATTTTAACTATATATATATTCCTCAATCCAGAATTTGACTTTAAGATTTCAGTTGATTATATTTAAAGGCGAATATGTCTTAGATACAGTTGTTGTTTATCAGTTGTAATGCTCACTGCATAGTCTCCCTACCATAGCTTATGTCCCACTTCAAGAGATTTATTATAATCCCAAACATATTATCATAAATATTATTGAGTGTGTGCTCCATGTTGGTATGCATGGGTATTATTCTCTTTTTCATATGTCACCTTAACTCACGACTAATCAGATTAATGTGGTAATAAGAGGACATACGGAGAGGTGAAGGAGCTCACATGATTCAGATATGTTATTAAGGGTGCTATGTGGATTACCACATGTCTCAGGAAATTAGTCACTTATCATGGGTGTACAGGCAAAACCCTTTTCCACAAGGGCTGCAATTGACTTTGTGTGTCAAGTGGCAACGTCCACATTAGGTGGCCTATGAAAAAAATCTGTCCATTTATATTTAGCCCATGTATGTATTTGATATGCTTTAGCAGGTATACTCAGTTTTTCTGGAAACATTGAGAATATCATCATCTCCTCCTTCATCCTTTTTTCCACCCAAGAAAGAAATCTCAGGTGGGGAAACATATTCATAAAATGCTTCCCACTCCCATCCTCGTCTATCCCCTTTTGTGCCTTACCCTTTCTGGCATATCTCCCTGAAATCCTGCATCCGGCTAATGTGTCACATTACTTACACTAAAGGATCCATAACTGAGATAAAGTAGTTGTTGGTCTAATTAATTTTGGATAGACCCATCAGTCTGTTAATTGTATTTAATTTCTATTGTGTGTTACGTACCATGCTAGGCACTTAGTATACATTGTTTTTTCTAATCCCTACTACTCAAAGAGGGAATTACAAATGTAAATTGATATTGCTAAATGATAAAAAAGGATGGGACTAGAATTTATTTCTACAATTAGAAATAAGTCCTTTACAAATTATACAATATAGTGTATAGCAAGTCAAAATAATGATTGTACTACTTTGATTGTTATACTAAACTAGAAATCTTAGTCTACCCTTCAGTGAATCTTTAGGTTTTTGATTTGTATGTTTTGAAGTAATTGCCACTTTTTGATTGGGAATATTTCTAGAAGGATACAACTTTCATGGATGACTTTTCCTCTAGATAGCATAATATAGAATTTATTTAAATAAGATTACACATGAATTTCATCTTCCTCAGAAGGACATTCTTTTATATTAAATACAATTTTTATTTTTATTTTTATTTTTATATCCTTTATTTTATCACTCAAAGAAATTTTCCCATAACAGGCACTCAATAAATGTTTACAAAAGAAATAAAAATTCAGTTGGCTTTAAAAATAACTCATGTAGAGTCAGTGATGGGGTAGAGTCAGAGGGATGGGGGAAGGAAGTTCACCTGGGCATACATATAAGATATATAAATATGTTCAAATGTTCATGTGGCATTGCCACAGTGGGTAGAGATTCACACAACAACTGAAAGAATACTGAATTCCCATCTTGGGGAGCTCTGCCACATTCTCTAATGGAACAGCAACATCCCCCAACTACAAGGGCAAGGGCAAGTGAAGAAAGATGGTACATTGATAGGCCCTTGATATTGACAACTATACTTATGAGCCTTTAGCTCTTGAAATTGCAACTTAGCCAAGTTTGTAAGATGCCTAAGAATTAACTCCTGAGAGCTTCCATGTTGCTCAAATGTGTCCACTTTCTAAGCCAAACTCAGCATATAAATGCATTGCCTTCCCCCTATTTTGGGACATGACATCTGGGGTCAAGCCTCCCTAGCACCGAAGGATTACTACCAAGCACTGGCTGGTGATGCAACTAGAAAAAGACCTTGAATAAAAGGGGGAAAGGTAATGACAAATGAGTTTATCTAGTTAAGAGACTTCAAAGTGAGTCAGGAGGTCATCAGAGAGGTAACGCTTAAGCATGTCTCAGCAGGATCTCATGGACAGCCAAATTAGACACTACCCCAAATAATGGGGCTCCTGAGGGCTCTGGAGACACCCATGCCCTATGATCATGACAGATAGGTCCAGATTTTGGTACCTTGCTAGTTGGCCCTATTTTGGAATCTGCTCACCTGAGTGTGACAGAGTTGGACTCAGATGAGACTTCTCTACAAATGCCTCTTTTGTCCCTTTTTTTGAACCTATAGTTGGTGCTGAAGTTGGTAGGTTTATGTTCAAGAGACTTGAAACTGTGGGCTGTCCATGTGCCAGCTGGCCCTGAGCCTCAGCACAGTTGCAACACTTACTCTCCAGTTCACTGGACTCACTCAGGACAACTAACAAGGAAGTGAGGATGGAAAATCACCACACCAAGGAACCGAGAGAGTCTACAACTGCAAGCAAGAGAATCCCATCCATCAGCCATATGGAATATATGCTGAGTTTGGCTTAGAAAGAGTCTACATTTGAGCAACATGGAAGCTCTCAGGAGGTAACTCTTAGGCATCTTACAAACTTGGCTAAGTTGCAATTTCAAGAGCTAAAGGCTCATAAGTATAGTTGTCAATATCAAGGGCCTATCAATGTACCATCTTTCTTCACTTGCCCTTGCCCTTGTAGTTGGGGGATGTTGCTGTTCCATTAGAGAATGTGGCAGAGCTCCCCAGGATGGGAATTCAGTATTCTTTCAGTTGTTGTGTGAATCTCTACCCACTGTGGCAATGCTCCATGAATATTTGAACATATTTATATACCTTATAACTATGCCCAAGTG
This sequence comes from Dasypus novemcinctus, assembly GCF_030445035.2. Classification (NCBI taxonomy): domain Eukaryota; kingdom Metazoa; phylum Chordata; class Mammalia; order Cingulata; family Dasypodidae; genus Dasypus; species Dasypus novemcinctus. The sequence continues at coordinate 28,910,227 of NC_080683.1, read as the reverse complement.
AATTTCCTCCCATGTATCCCACATCACTGACACCCCACACCAGTGATTCTCCTCTGCCATAGTTGTAACCCTTGTGTGATTCAAACTTCTTAAAAAATGAAGCCAAGAATATCACCAAATTAAATTAATAGAAAAATGAAATAATAATGATAGATTTAAAAATAAGAAATAAAATACGTAATAATTTAGAAAAACTAAAACAAAAATAAAGTAAAAAATTGGGGTATTAAAAAATAATGAAAAATATTTTAAAAAATTTTTTGGCATTTAGCCTTTCATCACTCTAATATCTGTTGCCCTGTATGTACAGTGCCATTTTCTTCCATTTCTTCCCCAGTGTCTTTCTTTTTTCTATTCATCTTCAAAGAAGTCTTAGGTCACAGTAAAGTCACATACAGAATATAGGGGACTCCCATATACCCAACATCCTCCCCCTTTCCCTCCTTCCCTATTAATAACCATTTTACTTGTGGATGGTACATTTGTTACAACTTTTGTACAAATATTGAAACATAGCAACTAACCATGGTCAATGGTTTACATTATGGTTTACATTTTAGACGATACACTTTTATAAATTTTTGATGAAATTTAACATGACCTATATCCATCATTGCATGATCATGCAGACACTTCCATTGCCCCCTAAATACCCTCTCTTCCATCTATTCTATTCCTCCCTCTCCCTCCCCGCAGGGCCCACAGTGACCACCAGGCTTCACTCCTTGAATGTCAAGAGTCATAGATACTTGCAACAATGCTGAGGGCTGACACACTAGTCTGTTCTCCCCTATTAGAAACTGCCCATGCTCTTGAGAGATGCCCATCCCTTTGTTTGAGAATGTATCAGGCCTCCCCAGGATGGGAGTCCAACTGCTTCACACTCATTATTTGGGTCTCCCCCCACTGATACAACACATTATGACCAAATGATCACTCACACATTCTCTAAAAGATGGCCCCAGGTGCACCATGTCCCAAATGCCCCCACATCCAACACCCTTAACCAGTAACCCTTCCTTGTCATGTTGCCAAAAGAGCTTTCTCAATACTGTAGTTTCAGCTACATAGCCACCAATCCCCAGTGTTCACTTGCTCCCTCCCCAACCCTCCCCCCAGTTCCATGGACCATCCAACCCATCCTCCCCACCATACCCCTGTCAAGCTTTCACCACCCAAACCAATAGTATCCATATACCCCTGTCATATCCCTTCACTGCACAACTACTCACTTCCACATTATCATAGATTTCACCTGTATGGACATTGGCTCACAACGTTCTCTCCCTTTCTATTTCTTATAAACCAGTCTTCCAAACCTTAGCTTTTGGAACCTGCTTGATTTGCTTAATTCATATCAGTGAGGTCATGTAATATTTGTCCTTCAATGCCGGGCTTGCTTCACTCAACATAAGGTCCTCAAGATTCATCCATGTTATCCCATGTGTCAGTAATGTATTCCTTCTTACATATGAGTAATATTCATTGTATGTATATATCACATTTTTAAAATCCATTTATCTGTTGATGGGCATTTGGGTTGATTCCAACTTTTGTCAATGGTGAATAATGCCACTATGTACATTGATGTACATATATCTGTTTGTATCCTTACTTTCATTTGTGTTTATATATCTGTTAGTGTGCTTGCTTCTTCTGGGTGTATACTCAGTAGTGGAATTGCTGGATCATTAGTTTTTTGAAGAACTGCCAAACTGTCTTCCACAATGGCTGAATCATTCTATATTCCCACCAGCAGTGGATAAGATATCCCGTTCTTCCACATCCTCTCCAACATTTGTAATTCTTTGTTTTTTATTGGCCACAAGTCTAATGGGTGTAAGATGGTATCTCATTGTAGTTTTGATTTGCATTTCCCTAATAGCCGGTGTTGTTGAGCATCTTTTCATGTGCCTTTTAGCCATTTGTATTTCTTCTTTGGAGAAGTGTCTGTTCAAATCACTTGCCAATTTTTTAAATGGGTTGTTTGTCTTTTTGTTTTTGAGATATAGGATTTCTTTATATATGCTGGATATTAGGCTCCTATCAGATATTTGGCTACCAAGTATTTTCTCCCATTGGGTAGACTCATTTTCACTTTCTTGACAAATGTGCAAAAGGTTTTAATCTTAAGGAGGTCTCATTTTTCTATTCTTTCTTTGGCTGCTTATGTCTTGGGTGTGAAGTTCATGAAGCCATTTCCTATTACAATGTTCTGTAGATGCTTCCCTATCTTGTCTTCCAAGGTCTTTATGGTCTTGGCTCTTATATTTAGCTCTTTGATCCATCTTGAGTTGATTTTTGTATAAGGAGTGAGATGATGTTCCTGTCTCATTCTTTTGAATATGGATAACCAGTTCTCCAGGCACCATTGGTTGAAGAGACCATTCTCTCCCAGTTGAGTGGACTTGGTGGCCTTGTCAAATATCAGATGACTGTATTTGCAAGAATCTGTATTAGAACTCTGTTTGGTTCCATTGGTCAATATGTCTATTCTTGTGCCAATACCATGAAGTTTTGACCACTGTAGCTTTGTACTATGTTTTAAAGTCAGGTAGTGATTCCTCCAATTTCATTTTTCTTTTTCAATATGTCCTTGGCTATTTCATAGTTAGTTTTTCAATTTGGTAAAAAAAAAATCTGTGTTGATTTTTATTGGGGTTGAATTGAATCTGTGGATTAGTATGGGTAGGATAGACATTCTTAGTGACATTTAGTATTCCCATCCCTTACAGGGAATATTCTTTCATTTATTTGTCTTCTTTGATTTTCTTTAACAACGCTGTATAGTTTTCTGTGTATAAGTCATGTACATCTTCAGATAAATTTATTCCTAGGTATTTGATTTTTTTGTTGTTGTTACTATTGTAAATGGTATTTATTTTATTTTCTCCTCAGACTGCTCATTATTGGTATACAGAAATTCTACTGATTTTCATGGATTGATCTTATAACCTGTGACATTACTGAAATCACTTATTAGTTCTGGAAGATTTATTGTGATTTCTCAGGGCTCTATGAATAGGATCATGTTGTCTGCAAATAGTGAAATTTTTACTTCTTTCTGTCCAATGTGGATGCCTTTTATATCTTTTTCTTGCCTCAGTGCTCAAGCAAGTACTTCTAACACAATGTTAAATAGGAATGGTGATAGTGGGCATCCTTGTCTTGTTCCTGATATTATAGGGAAAGCTTTTAGGATTTCAACATTGAATATGATGTTTGCTGTGGGTTTTCCATATATAGCCTTTATCATGTTCAGGAAGTTTCCTTCTCTTCCTATCTTTTGCAGTGTTTTTATCAGGAAATGGTGCTGTATTTTGTTGAATGCTTTTTCTGGATCAATAGAGATGATCATGTGATTTTTTTTTTCTTTCACTCTGTTTATGTGGTGTATTAAAGTGATTGATTCTCTTGGGTTGAGCCATCCTTGTACACCTGGATTGAAACCCACTTCATCATGGTGTATAATTTGTTTGATGTGTTGTCAAATATGATTAGCAAGTATTTTGTTGAAGATTTTAGCATATAGGTTCATTAGATAGATTGGTTTGTAATTTTCCTATCTTGTGGCTTCTTTGTATAGCTTTGGTATTAGGTTAATGTTGGCATTATAGAATGAGTTAGGCAATGTTCCTTCTACTTCTATTTTTTGGAAGAGTTTAAGCAGGATTGGTGTTACTTCTTTCTGGACTGTTTGCTAGAATTCATCTGTGAAACCATCTGGTCCTGGGCTCTTTCTTATTTGGGAGGTTTTTGATGACTGATTCTGTCTTTACTTCTGATTGGTCTGTTGAGTTCATCAATTTCTCCTTTTGTTAACATATGTTCCTTGTATATTTTTAGGAATTTGTCCATTTCCTCTAAATTGTCCTTCTAGTTGGCATAACATTTTTCACAATATCCTCTTATGATGCTCTTTATTTCTGTGGGGTCAGTTGTCATATCCCCTTCCTCAGTTCTTATTTTGTGTATTTGTGTAATTTCCTCCTTAATCCAATGTTTGTCTAAGTGTGTGTTGTTCAGCTTTCATATTTCTCCCCCTAGTCTGGTTTTCTAGCCCTTACTGATTTCCAGCTTCATTCCAGTGCGGCCAGAGAAATCACTTTGTATAATTTCAATCTTTCTGAGTTCATTGAGAATTTTTCTGTGGCCTAGCATGTGGTCTATCTTGGAGAATGATTCATGTACACTTGAGGAAAATGTATATCCGCTATATTTCAGTGTAGTGTTCTGTATATGTCTATAACATCTAGATCCTCTAATGTATTATTCAAAATCTTTGTTTCTTTATTGCTTTTCAAGGTATTATAATGGTAAAATGTTGTATTAAAGTCCTCCACTAAAAGTGTGGAGTATCTATTTCTTCACTTAGTTTTCCCAGTGTTTGCCTCATGTATTTTGAGGTGCCTTGGTTAGGTGTATAAATGCTTATGATCTTTCTTCTTGAAAGAGTACCCCTTTTACTAATATATAGTATCTATCTTTGTGTCTTACAACAGTTTTGCATAAAGCCAATTTTGTCCAATATTAGTATAGCTACTCCCGTCCTTTTTCGGTTGCTGTTTGCTTGTAAGACTGTTTTCCAGCTATTCACTTTCAGCTTCCTTGAATCCCTGGGTCTAAGATGGGTTTCTTGTAGACAGTGTATAAGTCATATTTCCTTATGCATTCTGCCAATTTGTGTCTCTTGACTGGTGAGTTTAGTCCATTAACATTCAGTGTTATTACTCTCAAGGAATTACTTATATTAGCCATATTTTCTTTGGGTCTATGTATGTCATATGTTTTTTTTAAATTTTTCTTTTTGTCTTTTTAGTTCTTACACTCTCCTCCTACTCTCTCTTTCCTGTTTTATTCCTTTCAACCTACAGAACTCCCTTTAGTATTTCTTGAAAGTCAGGTTTCATATTGGCATATTCTCTTAATTTCTGTTTATCTGTGAATATTTTCAACTCTCCATCTTTATTTTAAAGATTTATTTATTTATTTCTCTCCCCTTCCCCCCCACCCCAGTTGTCTATTCTCTGTGTCTATTTGCTGCATCTTCTTTGTCCGCTTCTGTTGTTGTCAGCAGTACAGGAATCTGTGTTGCTTTTCGTTGTGTCATCTTGTTGTGTCTGTTCTCCGTGTGGGTGGCACCATTCCTGGGCAGGCTGCACTTTCTTTCGTGCTGGGCGGCTCTCCTTTTGGGGCTCACTCCTTGTGCATGGGGCTCCCCTATACCGTGACACCCCTGCGTGGCAGGGCACTCCTTGCGCACATCAGCACTGCGCATGGGCCAGCTCCACACGGGTCAAGGAGGCCCGGGGTTTGAACCACGGACCTCCCATGTTGTAGGTGGATGCCCTAACCACTGGGCCAAGTCTGCCGCCCTCTCCGTCATTTCTGAATGCCAGCTTTGATGGATAGAGAATTCTTGGCTGGAGGTTTTTTCTTTTAGTACCTTAACTTTGTCATACCACTGCCTTCTTGCCTCCATGGTTTCAGATGAGAAATCAGCATTTTTAATCTTATTGAGCTTCCCTTGTATGTGACGGTTCTCTTTTTTCTTGCTGTAGCATTTTTTCTTTGTTTGAGCTTTAGACAGTTTGACAAGAATGTCTTGGAGTAGGCCTGTTGGGATTTATACTGTTTGTGATGCACTGAGCTTCCTGGACGTGTATATACATCTCCCTCGATAGAGTTGGGAAGTTTTCAGTGATTATTTCCCCCAACACTCCATCTGCCCCCTTTCCCTTCTCTTCTCTTTCTGGGATGCCTATAAGGCATATGTTTGTGTGTTTTGTGTTACTGTTCAAATCCCTAAGTCCCTGCTGAATTTTTCTATATTTTTATCTATCTGTTCTACTATCTGCTTGATTTCAGATGTACTGTCTTCCACGTAGTTAATACCTTCCTCTGCCTGTTCAATTCTGCTGTTATGTGCTTCCAGTATACTTTTGATTTTTGGGATTGTGCCATTCATCACCATCATATCCATTATCTTTTTACGTATGTTTATAATTTCTTCAGTGTGTAAATGTAAATTTGTATTTTTACATATTTCTTCTTGTTATCCTTAGTTTCTTACTTCCCTTAAGTTGATCCATGATATTTGTTTGGACAGCATATATTAGTTGTTCAATGTTCTGCATAACTTCCTGGTTTTTAGTTTGTTCATTGGGCTGGGTGGGCTATGTCTTTCTCTTACTTGGTTGGTTTATAATTTTTTGTTGCTCTCTGGTCATCTTTTTATCTTGATGGTTTTATTCAATTGATTAGCTTGTCTCTCTAGAGTTTTATTTAGTTTCTGTGTGTGTATTAAGTTTTCTGTTTCCTTGCTGTTGTCTATGTTCCCTTGAAAGAAAAAAAGATTAGGTCCAGAGAAAGTGAAAGAGGTAAGAAGAGAAAAAGGATAATAGTAATTACGGTAGTAAAAGTTAGAAGAGGAACTGTATAAGATAGGAAAATGAATATTTAACTCATGTAAGCCGTGTAGAGTAATAGGAATAAAAAAGTGGAGTACCTACAATGAAATGGGAAACCAAATAAAGAAAAATATATAGAATGAATTAAAAGGCCAGAATGAGAGAAGAGAGGAAAAGAGAAAAGAAAGGACAAAAAGAAAAAAAAAGTTAATAAAAGAAAGAAAACAGAATAGATGAGGTAGAAAGAAAAACCATGAAAACTGAGAACTAAACAAAGAGAGGTGGAATGTAAGAACACCAACAGAAAGCAGAAGATAGAAAGATGAAGGAAAGAAAAGAGGCAGTGTTGGTAGACAAAATCAGTATACACAGAAAAGGGGAAATCAAGGAAGAGGAAACAGCAAACAAGAAACAAACCAGCAGCACCCAATTTAAAATGGGGGGCGGGGGGAGTGGAGGAAGAGGAAAGAAAAACGAACAAACCAACCCACAAGCATGCAGCCAAACAAAAACTAAGGAAAAACAGCCTTCCCTCTTAGGCCCCTGTGGGACTTCTCAGGCTGCCAGTGTTCATCAATCAACTACCCTGCAGTCTTCCCTCTGCAGGTTTTGAAGCGGGTTTCAGTGAGTAAATCAAGTAAATTTTTTTTTAAAGTAGGCTTTTTTTTTCAGGAAAAATAAGAGACCCAAGAGAAGCTAATATGAAAATAATGACTATGGTTTCCCTGTCCTAAAGTATCAGCTAGATGTTTGACATCCTAAGGACCTCATATATTCAAGGCAGAAACGCCTCCACTGAGCTAAACCTTCTCCTTGGGTCAGTTAGATCGTCGGAAACCTCTCCAGTCACTTTCCCTCAGTAGGTTTGACTGCAGTTGGATAGATCCTGCTGATTAGGAGTCTGTGCCTGCCCATTTTCAATTCTTATTGCTTTCTCGCCCAGGGCAGCAAGATGCGATAGCCTGTGTGAGGGGATTCCCCCTCACCATTCCTGATTGAATTCCCTTTTCAGATTCAAATGGGACCCTAGTGGCTGAACTCACCGCAGAAAAATGACTCAACTCTCTTCCAGACCATCCGCTCCTCCCAGGGGATCCTGAGTAGGCTCTTAGAAGCTTATAGTTTCTACCACCCGCTTCCCGTGGCCAAGTTCCTCTCCTCCAGGGTGGCTAGGTAAATCAGGCTGCCCCAGCAGATTCGCCTCTCCCCTCTTTCTGGTGCCACCTCCAGCCAGTTGGTATGCTCCTCAAAGCTCAAAAGGGGGTCCAGGCAACCAAACCCACAAAAAGGAAACACCTCTCTACCCTTCACCAGAATCCTCCCACTCAGAGAATATTCCATCTGGGCTCACAGAGGCTTTTTGCCTTAAGGGAGGGGCTTAGCCATCCCACAGTTTCTAGCCTTAAGGGCAAGAAACTGCGGACTTTACCTTGAGCAATTTATGTCTTTGTCCAGCTCTCTCCAGGTTGATGCCCTGAAACCTCCTGCTCTGTGGGTTCCCAAGACAGCTCACTCGGGCAGGATCTTGTCCCCATTCAGCGATTTACCCTTGCACCCATTTAGCCATTTATTCGAGAGGGGTAGGGAGCACCCACTTAAACAGTCACCATCTTGCAACCTCCCCGCCTGTTACATTTCATTTTAATCCTATCTTTCCTTTCTCCTCTAGCCCTAAGAAAGTGAAAATCTCATATGTATTGTCCCCCTCCAACAAAACAAAACAAACTTGGCGTAGTATATTTTGTAAAATAATCAAACGGATTCCTAGGCATTAGACAAAAACACTACTTGCATATATATATATATATATGAATTTGCATATATATATAATGAATTTTGCGTATGTCTTTGACAACAGACATGAATTTGGTTAATAAAATAATTAATTAGGAATATTTGTGCTTTATTGACTTATCAGAGTCATAAAAGAAAAAATTTAACACTGCTTTTCTTATCTCTCCTTTTCTTTATTTTTACTGAGTGAAAAGCATTCCCATTCTTGACACTTTGAAAATATCTGAAATAATACAAACAATATTGCATTAAAATAAATTTTATTATGTAAACTATAATCCATGCTGTGTAGCAGTATTTCAAAATGTAGTCATCAAATGCAATGAATGTGCCACACTGAAAAAAAAAAAGCGGTGGTAATCCTATCTTAATTGCCTTGGGAATCTTCAATTTTCATAAAAATAACTGAAAAAGTAATTTTTCCTGTCCTATTAAAATAAAATACCTGTTAATTAATGTAAAAAAATTATTTATTTACATAAGAATAAATTGCATAGAAATAAAAGTTTTACAAACACATTTAAAGATAATTAAGTTGAAAAAGGTAACATCACCTATTTAAAAGATCCTAAACCTTAGAAGATCACCAAAGGTAATATACAGTTTAAAAAGATAAAAATACTGTCATTATTATTATTATTTTCTAAGGAGTTACCAGGGATTGAGCCTGGGACCACATACATAGGAAGCAGGCACTCGACCAACTGAGCCACACCCCCTCCCCTAGAGAGATTGTTGAATTTATTGAGACTAACCCAGGTCAAGTGCAAAAATAAGAAAAGATAAAATTATAATCTTTGAGGTTATTTGAGGTTCTCATTTTATGTTTGAGATTGCCTACTGTCTTCTAAGATGATTTCACAAGGTTATTTAGATTTATAAAAATGATAAGAAATAATTTAAAGAAAAGAGACATTTCGGATTAAGTGTTATTATCTGGATGGAATTACAGAGAAAGGAATAATATATTGAGTGCAAGAGACGTAGAAGATAGACAAGTAGAAGAAGGAAATAATTAAAATATTCTAGGTCTAGAATGGAAGATTTTTTTAAAGAATGAATGCCATTTACCAAGAGACAGCATTTTCATAACATTTCCATATAAATATTTCTGGGTTAAATGATCACTCCTAAACTCCTTAAACCAAATTAGTTTCACTACTGTAAAGGCTAAACTGTAATCTTCTCAATCTTTGCACAGGGGCAGGAATAGCCTAATGAGAAAACTGACCAGGCAGTGTTAAATTCTTGAAATGCCTCTAATTTAATTTACATCTTTCTGCTTAGCATTGCCCTCTTCAGAAATTGTCCTTTAAAATATAAACAGTCTCAGAGGAGTCCTTGGAAAGGAGGGGATCCTGGGGCAACAAGAGGAATCTGAAGCAGTGAAATGCTTCTAAGGGGGTGGTCATGGTTTCCCAGAAGGTATTTCCTATACCTCCCAGTGTTTTGCGGTATTTTTTACTTAAATATTCCAAAAATAATACAAAAATAATCCAGAGAACTCCAAAATGCCCCCTACCAACTTTTAACATTTTGCCGTATTTGTTGCGTCATATTTTCTTTCTCTGTGTCTGACTGTATGTCTCTGTCTCTCTCTCTTCCTCCCTCCCTCCACCCCTCTCTTTCTCTCTTTTTCTCTTTCCTTCCCACCCTTCCTCCCAGCTCTTGAGAATTGTCTTCTTTGCTTGTAGGCATGGTGCTTCAGGAGCTACTTATGAGCCTCATTGGGTGCTATGCTTTATAAGTTCTATGCCTAATGAGTATAGGAAGATGGTGTGTCAATTTATCTGTTTAAGTGAATAATTTTTAAAAAGGTAATGCATGCTAAACAGAATGGTTGTTGATTCCAAATTTGAAAATATGGAATTAAACCTTTAGAATTCATTCTTGGATTAAAAGACACTTTGGAAATATGCAGGCTAAGGAAACTTTTAGTACTGTTAGCAAATAGGACCTTTTTATAAAGGAAATATTCAAAGCTTCATAGCTTTTGACCTGGGTAATAATAAACAGGCAGTTACGATGCCTTGGCACTAATTTAATAGTTGAAAATAGCTCAAGTTCTAGGGTTTGGTTGCTTCAGTTTGCAAAATGGCTTAATATCATGCAGGTATGAAAACCAATGCTTTTTAAAAAAACATGTGAAAATGAAGGTTCTCAGTGAGCTAATTTTACACAATAACAGAGCACAATTTTCCAGCAATTATTATCAACTTTCCATCCATTTTCATTCCTTCACCACCTGAGATGTACAGATAGCAAGTATCATTGCAGTGCTTTGTTTTCTGGCAGTTTCATCCTTCGATCTTTTAAATAATAGCGGCTTCTTTTCTCCTTTTAACCAGTGAGCTATCTCTATTGTGTTTTGCAAGAAAAAGGGGAATTCTTTGTCATGTTTCCACTTTGTCAAATCAGCTTGGAATATTTTCCATGCTGCTTTATGAAGATTTGAAAAAAGAAATCAAGAAATGAAGATCAAATGTTTACTTTTTTATTTCACAATTTGAAGATTCAAGGTTAAGAATATTTTTAGGCTGTCTTTCCAAATTCTTAGTCTTATTTTGCTTTGGGAAATGGAAAAGAAACTTGCATTGGCATTCTGCATGGTGTAATTTGGATCCTTGGTTTTCTGGCTTCAGTAGACATGTTAAGGATTTGGCATCGTGAAGCCAAGACCATTATAAATAGATCCCTGACTTCTGAAATACTGGGAGCATTATGTTCATAATGCAAGAAAGCTTAAAAACATTGCTTTTATTATAATTGGAGCTGGTATAACAATCCTGTAGGCGTACTGTTTATATCTGGATTTATTTTTCCCAATATTTCTTTGTAAAAGCCTTACATTTTTTTATTTTGTAGATAGCTGGAAAAATTGGCTAAATGAATTCAAGATGCAGTGATGCCAGAAAGATGTGTAAGCAATGAAATATGATGACTTAAAAGTAGTTTTGTTCCTACTTCATCCAGGCTTACCACTTACACTATTCACGTATATTGGATACTTGCCATTATGCTACTTTGCACTAGAAAGAACTGCCCAGAAGCTTCCTATTTATATATTTACATGGATGGAAAAGGAGGCCCTCTGGAAAAAATTACTTTGGTAAAAGTTATTGTAATTTCTGTACAATTAGATCTCAATACTCATAGATAGGAAAATTTATTTTATAAATTGAATTATTTTTTGATGGAACTGACCTGTTAATTGACTATCACTTGGACAGTCTCAGTAACAAATTGGTCACCTCTTAGGTAACTCACTTAAACACAATACCTAAAATTGCTGACATACACCATTATTCTAAAATAATCTGAGTATTTACATGTATAATTTTAACTGAAAGTTATTTAAAAAATTGATGTTGTGTCAATCTTTTTCTCAAGTGCCAATTTATTACAAGGAGAAAATGATAGTTTCCTAGTAGGTCTTCTAGAATTATTACCATTTGATTTAATTATCATAATAATAAAATAGAAGTTTTGAAGATACTCTTGAAAACAGAAATACGAAATTTTTAAGTCATATAACAAAAATCATCAAAGAATGCTTATTAATAAAACATATTTACTATATTGAACATACACTTTACTTTTTTCGTAGAAAATCTAAATATTTATGAGTTAATGAATACTATAATTTCCTCTTTGCATGTTACTTATTATTTTCCAGTTTTCTAAATTTTCTTCTTTTATGGGACAGGAAATAAATGTAAATACTTAGAAAGGTGAGAAATATGGAGTAAGCGAAAGATTGCTGGGTGTTTCCAATAAATAAAATTTTTTTTAAAACATGACTAATGCCTTATTTAGAATACTTTCTTGTGGGTTACCTGGTTTTAATTCTATGGTGCCTCTTGATTTTTACTATCTTTGCCTGATTTCATAACTCTAAGCTGTAGTTAACTGAGAACAATGCAAAACAAGTCTTGTCTATAGTCATGAAATAAATTTTGTAAGGTAGAGCTTTAATTGACTTCCCTATTCCATTATGGAGGAAGCCAGTTTGTGTCTATTTGTAAGTTCATTTCAGTATTCCTGATATATAAATGTGACCATTATTTGTCCTCTCCTTTGAACAGATTTAATATCTGTCACTTTCATTATTATTAATCAATTAGCTATTTTAAAGATATTCATTTATGTCTGTATTCAGATGGTGATTTTACCTTTTTGGTAAAATAATTTTAAAAATATTTTATCAAGACATTCATGATAGGGTATGGAGGAAAGGGGAAGAAGAAAAATATAAATAGTGTTTAGTTTGTTACCTTCAATCTGTGACCAGGAATTCAAACTCCTTCAGGGAGTCTGTATTTAGCAAGGTACCTGTTTAGTTACAAATTGTCTAGTTCATCATTCATCCATTAGTTTAGTAATATTATTACTTGTAATAATTATTGTTTACTTAAATAACCACATTCTTATAGCTTTAATTAAAGCATTAGTTAAGAAAGAAATTTGTATTGAAATGTGTCCTCTACAAACAAAAGGGATCCTTTATACAACTATCCTAAGAAAGAAAACCTAAATGTGTATTTTTTAGGAATTTTCCTTGAAAGTTATCTATATCCTGATAACTAAATTATGTGTCTTTCTAGCCTCAGTTTCTAGCTCTAATTTCAGACTTTAAGGTTTTATCCCAAGCGACCAGACAAATGGAATAGTCATGACTGAGATGAAAAAGACTGCAGTTAGAGGAGGCTTGGGGACAAAAGTCAGAATTTTTGTTTTGGCAGGTTTAGGAATGAGACACCTATTACCCATTCAAGTAGAGATTTCGTGTGGATGATTAAATACATGATGTCTCATAGAAATACAAATTGGGAAGTGTCAGCATTTATATGCTATCAAATGAAATCAAGAGTCATGTAGATAGAGACCAGATGACAAAGAACAAACCCTGGAATGTTGTACATCATGAGTCTGGGGGTATAAGTAGACTCAGAAAAGAAAACTAATAAAGAAGAGCCAGTAAGTGAAGAGGAAAGCAAAGATGTTGTATGTTAGAAATCAAGTGGGAAAAGGGTCTCAAGGACGAGGCTGACAGGTGCTGATAGGTCAAAGGAGATCAAGATCTGGAATTAACCACTGAATTTAGCTATGCACAAGTCATTGCTGCCTTAGTGTAAAATGGAATGTGAGCAAACACCCAAGTGGAGTGCATTTAAAAGAAAATGGGAGGAGATACAAGTTTGGATGGCTCCTTCCTTTAACTGATTTTATTTTCCCTCTTTCCTCCTGATAGACTATGAGATAGAAGTTAGAATGATACTGTTAAAACCCAAGTCAGATATAGTCAGTCTCTGCTCTGACTCCTCCAATGATTTCCCATTCTCACTGAGAATATCCTATTCTTTTCTCCCTAGTTCCCTCACCTCAAGCTCAAAATCCCCTGCCTTTTGCCTTGTTCTTGTTCTACCTTTCCATTGAAATGTTCTTCCTCCAGATATCCACACCTTTCAGTGTTTTCCCAAATGTCACCATCTCAGTGAGGCTTTGTCTAGCCATCCTATTTAAACTCTCACTGACGTCTCCTATCCTTACATGCTCACTTTGTGGACTTAATTTTTGTCCTAAGGACCCATTACTAGCTAAAATATTAGCTCCATAAGGCCTCCCCCTCTAAAGTATCCGCTGCATAAGGGCAGAGATTGCATTTGTTTTATATCCTACCCATTCTTCTGTCCTTAAAATGATTGGTCCTAGTGTTATGCAATAAATATTTGTTGAATAAATTAATGAGAGAGATGACATTCATCTCTACATAAAATAAATGTCTGTTATAAATTTCCTATAAGCAAAAGTAAAACCATCCAATTACCTCATAGTCCAGTTTAAATCATTAGGAGAACGATACATGAATACCTTTAAATTGATAAATTTAGTACAGGAGATCTGTGGTTTGAAAGCAATCAAATAGTGAAATAAAGAACAGTTTAAGAGTTCTTGAAACTTACATAAATAAAACTAGAAAATGGTATTATAATTTGAAAACACATATTAAAAGTGAAAACGATATTCCAATTTAAAACTCTAGATTACTGTGGTGGATTGAACTAAAACCCCAATTTAGACATATTCTTGGTCTTGATCCCCTTTCTTGTGGGTGTGAGTCCATTGTAGGTAGATCCCTTGAAAATGTTATTTTAAGGTGTGGTCCAACTGAATGAGGTTGGGCCTTAATCTGGGTAACTGGAGTCATTTATAAGCAGAAAAATTTCAGAGAAAGAGAGAGTGAAGCTCATGGGGAAGAGCTAGAAGCCAGAAGTCAGAACCTAGAAGAGAAAGGTAAGGACATTACCATTTGACAAGAAAGACAAGGAACCCCAAGGATCATCGCGAGCGAAAACAATACTGCCGCCAAGAGGAAGCAAGCTTTCCAGCCAATGCCTTCATTTGGACTTCTGGTCTCTGAAACCATGAGCTAATACGTTCTTGTTGTTTAAGTCAAAACCTGTTTGTTATATTTGTGATAGCAACATAGCAAAATAAAGGCAATTATTATTTCTGCTTCTTTGGAATTAGGAAATTATTAGGGGGTAGTATTTTTGGAGAAGACATTCAGATATTTTCCTAGAGTCTAAATACTAAAATCATCTGAAATGTGGTTTTGATCATAGACATAATCTTTGTGCTAACAAGCATAGGGAAACATTAATTATATTGTAATGTGTTGTAAATAAGAAAAAAAAAGTTTCCAGAAAATATAATGATATGTGTAAATCAGTAACAAACACACACAAAGCTAATAGAAAAATGGGTGAAGAATATCATAGGGTAGGTACAGAAGAGAAAACCAGAATTAGCAAGATTCCCAACTGCCCTATAATTTAGAAAAATGTTAATTAGCAATAATGAACTATGACTCTATAGCTTGATTGACAAATATGTAAAGTCTTAAAGTCTGAAAATGCTAAGTATGAGTTAAGTTATGGAATATTACTCTATTGAAGAAAGTATGAACTGATATAACAAATTTGGCAATTTCTAGAAAAGCTGAAATATGCATATACTCTGATTCAGCTTTTCTGTTTGAATGAAGCACTGTTACCACAACCTAAAACTCCATTTCACTTGATTTGATTTGGATATAATCCTAAGCAGATAGAGATAGAATGTTTGGAACCAAGAAAGCTGTAATCTAATTAACTGTGTTGCAGCCTGTTAGGACACATCTATATTAAGATGGCCTAACTGGTCAGCATGGGATCTAGAAATAGGAAGCCTAACGGTCAAAAGAGTATTAATGTGCCTCTAGATCTTCCCATGAAAGGAGATGACCAATCACTTGGGATAAACTGTCTGAAACAATGGGCAACTGTATGCTACTATTGCAGATTTTCTCAATTTTATACTACGAACATTTGAGACAGGACAATTCTTTATTATGGAGGCCTGTGTCCTATGCATTGTAGGATGGTTAGCAACATCCCTGGCCTCTACCTACTAGATGTTGATAGTACCAAAAATGTCTCCTGACTTTGCCAAGTGGCCCTTGAGGAGCATTTGGCTCCCCTATGGTAAGAGTTGTACTGTTCAAATGTCATGAATATGTCATTTGCCATGGAGGCAAGGGTTCTGATTCCATATATTGGCATTGTTTCTGGGATTAGTAAGGATTTTGTATGAATCTTGTGCTTACCAATGAGAGTCTAGTTTCTTGACTTTCAAAGCTAAGGAATAGAACCTAGAAATGGTGAATACATCAAAGTAGGGTCACTGTTTGAAACCCTGCCAGTGGCTGGCTGGTCCTCCTAGATGGCATCTTGGTCATAGTTCTATTAACTGAAACAGCAGCCAGTAGGATTTTCACACACTTGGCCTTTCCAGGAATCTATTGTAAGGAAATAGGGAGAAATTATGACAAAGATTTATGTGTGAAGAATTCTTTGCTGTATAATTCACAGCAGTGCTTATGTGAATCTTTTTCTGCTACTCTTTTATTGAAGTGGTAGAAACCCCTTTTAAACCTATGTAAGATAAAACTAAACAAAGCAAAAAACAGATGTGAGGAACAGGTCTGTATATTTAACAAAATTGTAGAGAGGGCAATAGTGGAGAATGATTTATGCATGACTAGATTCGGTAACCTAAATGATGCCAAGACTCCCTTGTTCTATCTTTGTATCTCATCTCTACTTCTATGTTGACTCCTCTCAAACTGTAACTGAGCTTTCCCATATGGTATGTGGTATGGATACTATTGGAAAGTATTTTTCAGTGATCCAGCATCCAGAGATAAGCACTACTAATAGTTTTCTATCTTTATGTATGTTTGTATGCATACACACACATGCAGAAGCATGCATAATTATTTGGGGACCAAACTGTATATGTACAGTTTTGCAGAATGCTTTTGTTAGCATTTTACTATGAAGATTTTCCTTGTTAATGAATTTTATTTGAAAATCATGTTCGAAGACTGCCCTGCGTTTCATCGTCTCTACCTTCATATAACCATTTCCTACAAGGTAATGGTTTCCTTAGCATTCCTGTAAGATGTGATTTTTTTTTCATGGATATAATGCTAAAAAGGTGTCAAAATAAAAATAATTGAAAATAAATATATTTGATTTTACCCTTAGAATAAATTCTTAAATCAGAAATGGTGGATCAAAGGGTATGTATGTTATTGAGGATCTTAAAAATAATTACCAAAATGGTTTTGAGAAAGCTGTTCCAATTTATGTTTTCACCAGCATTGTATGAGAATGATTATATTATTATAAATTTGTTAAAATTGGGTATTACAACTTACAAATATCTTTGCAAATTTTAAGGCTGCTTTAATACTCTTGAATTTTTTTTTTGTATATTTGTTAATAATTTGTAATTCTTTTGAAAATTGTCTAAGCATGCTTTTGCTGGCTTTTATTGGGCTATTTCTTTTCCTTATTGAATTGGAAGAGATATTTGCTAAATTTATTAACCCTTTCTCATATATGCTGTAACCTTTTTTCAATTTGTTATTTGCATTATAATTTTATAGTACTTTCAATACACAATGACTTTGGGTTCATATTTAGACAAATTATCAATACCCATTGTCATATTTAGACATTATTACTGAGATTGGAATAATTTCATAATTTTTATTGCAAGCATGCCTCCCTTCTCAACTTTCCAGTTTATGCCCTCTAATACCCCAACTTCAGTACTTCTTCCCTACTAGACCTTCTGCCCATCAATCCCATTATCTTTTGCTCTTCCATAACACTTCGAAATCCTGACTTCTTCTTCACCAAGTCAAGATTTCCACTGTGAAAGTAAATCTCTAGAATATATCTTAAACTCCCTTGACTCCCTTCTACCATTTTCTTGTTCAACAAAACCCCAGCCCTGGGTGGATCCATCTCTAAGCTGTTTGCCATATGACTCAATGCAATGGAAGAAAAATGCAGCCATGTTAACTGGTTTCACAATCAATTCATGACCATTGTTCACCATTGGGCCCTTTTCCTCTTTGCAGTAGTCACATTACATTTCCCAAAGCTTTTAACAATCCTTCTCCCTCCTCACTGCTAGGATGATCTTGCTTACTGTTTGATTGAGAAAATGAAGGAAATTGGCAGAGATCTTCCTCACTTCCCAAAAGCCACACCTGCCAACTTGTGTGCTTCTGTAAGGAACACTTTGCCAAACCTCTGTTCATATCATATTCTGCCATTGCTCCTCTGCAAGGCCAACATTATATTTGTTCATTCGATCCCAGTCCCTCTTCATGGTCATTACTTAATTCCAGCAATGGTTTCCTCTTTGTACTGCATTGTAATTGTGTCACACTCTACTGGTTCATTCTTGTTTTGATTTTTGTTTAGATAGAATGAAACTATTTTACATTCCATCTTTTTTTTAAAAAAGAAGCCCTCCTTAGATGTCACATCTACTTTCAGTTGCCATCCCACATTATTTCTCTGCTTTAGAACAAAACTGCTTTAAAGAACAGTCTATATTTGTTCTCTCAATGTCCTCTCCTCTTGTCTTTTTGGAACCTTTTTGAATCAGGATGCGGTTCTCACCTTTCCCTGGAAACATCACTTTGCAAAATCTCCAAGATCCTCTTGTGGACCTATGAGCATCATTTCCTCACTTGACCTCCAACACTTTCTTCTCTTTTGTTCTTACTCTTACTTCATTGGCTACCCCTTTTCAAGCTTTTTTGCCCATTCTCCCTTATTTTTTTTTGTCATTTATGACTTCTCAAAAGACAACCTGTGTTTTTATTTTTAATATCCAGTCTGTTATGGATGAATATTTTTGCAATAGTAAATAAAAAGGAATTACTAGAAAAATGAAATGCAAAACACAAGCCCTAATTTTGTATTATAATACTTCTTCAAATTGTGGTACAAGTTTCCAAATGGATTCTTAACAATGGATTCTTTGAGCTCCACTGCTCCATATATGAGAATGGCCCTCGGTACTTTGCTTGTCTTTCTATAGTTATTTCCTAGGTTTCACCTACTATTGTGACTACAAATACCAATTTATGCTGATAACATCCAAATTTTTACCTTTGGTCAGACTTCTACTCCAGACTTATGTATCTCCACTTGGCTATTTAATGAGCATCTCAAACTTAATAAGTTCAAAATAATATCGTTCCACACCAAATCTGATCCTCTCTTAATTTCAGTAGATAACAGCTCCTTCTTCCAGTAGCCCAAACAAAACATCTTGCAATCATCCTTGACTTCTCTCTTTGTATCCAATTCCATCTTCTTTCTGTTAGCAAATACTGTTGGGCAACCTTCAGAATAAACCCAGAATCCAAACATTCTTTGTAAACTTCTACTGCTATTACCCTGGTCCAAGCTGCCATCCTTTCATCTGGATTATAACAATAGCCTCCTAACTGGTGTTCCTGCATTGACCCTACAGTTATTCCCCTTATAGTGTATTCTCTACACAGTGATGGAGTGATTCTTTTATATATGAATCAGAAGTTGTCAATCTCTGCTCAAAATTCTCCATTGGTATACCATTTCAGCCATAATAAGTTCAAAGGTCTTATCACACCCAGTATAGCCTGTGGTTGTCCCCATGTCTAATACACAAACACACACCATACCACCATAACCAATTCCACTGCTCCCAACCTGCCATCATTACTACCATTGTCATCACCACTACCATCACCACTAACACTTCCACTGCCTCCGAGACCTTTTCCCTTTCATTCTGAAGTTCCCTTGTACACCCTGGACCTGCAGGGTCTTTTTACCAGCTCTTCCTTCTGCCTGGACTGTCCTGCCCACAAGCATCCCCCCTGTTCTTTCCCTGACTTCCATCAGATTTCAGCCCTAATGTCATCAGATTAGAGTGACTTTTTCTGACATCTATATATACAATTTCAATCCCTCCTTTTTTCTTTCCCTGCTTTATTTCCCTTCGTACTACCAACCACTGATAACTTTGTATTAGTTTGCTTTTTTTTGTCATCTCCTCCCACCCTCACCTCACAGTAGAATCTAAACTACATGAAGGCAAGGACTATGCCTCTTTTGTTCCCTGACTTTTTTGCAGTGCTAAGACCAGTGCCTTACAGTAGTACAATGGAATAAATCTTTGTATCTATGTTTGGAAAATATTTCCCTTAAAAAATGACAGCTATATATTCAACTATATTTTCTTCTGAGTGTTTTATGTCTTCTTTAATTTTTTTCTTTTTTCACTCCATCCAGCATTTAAGTATATGTTATAACATACACCAAAATAACAGCCTGATTTTCTTCTTAATAGTCAACCAGTAATTTGGAGATATTTATTTGTTTCTCTATTTGAAAGACATCTTTTTTATGGATCAACATTTTCTACAAAATAAGGATTGTTTCTGAAATTTCTATTATAAATGGTGCTCTATCTAAAAAGAACTGTAATTATTGCAACATAATTGCATGCTAAAGTAAAGATGGCCGGGATGGCTGAGGTGTTTGAAGGACAATTCACTTTAAGGAAATACCTATATTATTATTATTACTGATATTTTCTATAGTGTAGATACTTTTTAAAAATTAATTTCAGTGCCATATTTAAGTTTTAACGAAGCCATTTTCTTATATAGTAAGAATAAAGTTTTTGGATATTGTCCTTTTGACATATTAAATGTCTCTACTTTATCCATCTAGCATTAATGGCTGCAGATAAGAAGGTGGAATGATTCCCACTTCTGGAAGTGGGGATCGTGACTTGAAGTAAGTCTTTATCAAATAAGGAGTGAACTCTCCCATTTTATTCCATAAAATCATGGGAAGAAAGAAGACAAAGATAAGAGAAGAGCGTAGTAATCATGGATGCTCTGATCTCCACTTTACAGACCAAAAACCAGAGAGGGGAAGCACTTTTGTTGAGGACTAAAAGGCTTTTCCTTTGTGCAAATTTAAAGTTCCCTGAAGAGAACTCTAAGAAGCTGTCATTTGCTATTATGAGGAGCAGTGATGAAGTAATGGGAAGGTCTTGAGGCAGTCTGTGCTTCTTCACATGGCCTGTGACATTTACAGGGTGTTCAGAAGTTACTATATGCTCCTGTGCAGGAATGTGGTAGTGCAGAGAGGGCCAACCATGTGTTATGTGGACAGAATTATTTGTGACCAGAGACAAATGGTTAGACCATGGATTCCAGCAGTGTGAATCAGCATAACACCTTCAAAGGTTAGACTGGATCATTTGTATCTCACCAGTCACTTATTCAGCAACCAAATCAGACTTGCGACTCTGCAGCAGAAATCAGTGTGGATTTAGAGGGCACTACATGGCCACAAAGCTTGCTTCTCCACCATGTTGAGATAAGCCACACCTCTCAGACCTTCTACAGATTTAATGGAGAGATGCTAGGGGTAGGGAAGAGTAAGACTGCTTTTTTTTTTTTTTTTTTTTTTTTACCTAAAGAGTCTAAGTCATCTGTTAAAAACTATGTAAACCAGAAGAAAAAGCATACCTTTCTTGAGAAACTTGAATCAAGTTTTCATTAAGCTCTTCTGTTTAGCTTAGTTGAGGCATATTTCGTTAGCTCACTTGAATGATATAACCAATTTCAAAACACAGTATAAAGTTTAGTCAAAGATGTAGTTGGTGCCAAAATTCTCATTCAAAGAGCCCCTGTACAGTTTCAGTATAATTTGTTAAATAAAATGATATAGGTTCCAAATTGCAGTTAATGGAGATAATATACTACCAATATTTTCAGTCAATTAGCTAGAAAACATTTCTGAAGAAATACGTGAATTCTTAAGTAGAAACTTTGTTTCTATAATAGTAAATTTAAGATATTTATTGCTATATCTAATCAGGACAGAATCTGTTATATATATTCTTTGACACCCTTATTAATATCCTCCTTTAGATGTATCTATGACTTACTAACCACAGCCAATGTAGAATTTAAGCAGACAGAGAGTCATTGTAACAATATATATGAAAGACAGAGATGCAGCAATTAGGGCTTAGTTTAGCCATTAATATTCTGAAAAGCAATTGTAAAAAGAAAGCATGAGTATTTGAACATTGGAGTTCTTTTGTAAGAATATAAATTTCTATATGCCAATGTTTCTACAGCATTTTTGACAGACTTCCATGTTTCCTCTTTCATTATTTATTACTACTCACATTAACATGTATGAAATTCTCCAAATTCTTAGCAGGCCAACATGTTCTCATGAACTCTATTTGGGATTTTACCAATTTGAACTTTAAAGTTTTAAACATTGCTACATAGCATAAGAATAAATTAGTACATGCACAATTCTTTATTTTTATTGTATTTTACATATAAATATACCATAAAATTTGCCATTTTAATTGTACAATTCAGTGTTACTCATCACTTTTACACTCTTGTGTTACCATCACCAATTTCCATTTCTAAAATTATTTTATCACCCCCAAGAGAAAGTCTATATCCATTCCCCATTCCTCCTATCCCCAACCCATGGGCAACCTCTCATCTGCTTTCTGTCTATGAATTTGCTTATTCCAGACATTTCATGAGTAGAATCATAAAATATGTGCCTTTTTGTGTCTGATTTATTTCACTTAACATTATGTTTTCAAGATTCATCCAAGTTGTAGCAAGTATCAGAACTGCCTTCCTTTTAAGGCTCTATAGTATTCCATTGTATGGATATACCACATTTGTTTATCTATTCATCTGTGGGTGGAAATTTGATTGTTTTTCCCTTTTGGCTATTGTGAATAATATTGCTATGAACGTTGCTATATAAGTATCTCTTTGAGTTCCTGCTTTCAATTCTTTGGGGTATATACCTAAAACTGGAATTGCATATGATAACCTAAGAGTAGAATTATCATATGATACCTCCAAGTTAAACTTTGTGAGGAATTGCCAAACTGTTTTCCACAGCATCTGCACAATTTTACATTCCCTCTAGCAAGGCACAAGAGTTCCAGATTCTTCACATCTTCACCAACACTTGTTATTTTCCATTTTATAAAGATAGTAGTGGGGTGGTGGACTTGGCCCAGTGGTTAGGGCATCCGTCTACCACATGGGAGGTCCGCAGTTCAAACCCCGGGCCTCCTTGACCCGTGTGGAGGTGGTCCATGCACAGCGCTGATGCGCGCAAGGAGTGCCCTGCAACGCAGGGGTGTCCCCGCGTAGGGGAGCCCCACGCATAAGGAGTGCGCCCCATAAGGAGAGCCACCCAGCGCAAAAGAAAGTGCAGCCTGCCCAGGAATGGCACCGCACACACAGAGAGCTGACACAACAAGATGATGCAACAAAAAGAAACACAGATTCCTGTGCAGCTGACAACAGAAGCAGACAAAGAAACAAGACGCGGCAAATAGACACAGAGAACAGACAACCAGAGGCGGGGTGGGGGGTGGGGGGATAAATAAATAAATCTTAAAAAAGCAAAAAAAGATAGTAGTCACCTTAGTGGGTATGAAGTGGTAAATTTGTTTATAGATTTTTCGTAATCCTTTTACTGATTTATTTCCTCTCCATATCAGGAAATAGAGGGACAGAAACGTGAAGTTTGCTTAAGGTAAATTAGGATAACCAATCTCCCACCTACTTCCTTACTTCTAAGATGTATTGGTGGAGTGGGTGGGATGGGTTATTTATTTATTTCCTGAGCCATGTAGTCTGAAGCCACGACTCAGTTTCATGTTTATCCAGGCTGCTTTCAACTCCATCTTGGAAAACTTTCACTTTATTACTGGTCAACACCTGGAGTTACAGACCCCGTTCCCTAATGAAATACCCCTCTCCTCACCAGAGAGCCAGCAGAGAATTTGTTGTGGGGTAGTATGCCTGCATTTCCTCCCTTTTCCCTTCCTCCATATAACTACCACTCAATATTGTATGACTTATCAAACTTTTCTCAAACTTCTATGGTATTTATAAGGAATTGCAACATAGGAGAGGAAAATTAATAACATTTTTTGTTGAATTGATCTTCTGGATACCCAAATTAGCCCACTTTTCTGGACACATATTTATTGCATTTAGCTTTCTCCATTGCCAACTGCTCCTGCTCCCTTCTGCCCAAAGTTGCTTTTCCTCTAACCAGTATCGTGCAAATATCTCTTACCTTTTAGGACACCCACAGGATAGATTTGCCCCAGGATCCTTCATCCTACCACTGCCAAACCTTAGTTCATGATTTTAGAGAGTAATAACATCAAGGCCATTACAACCTTGGTCCTACTGAATGCTAATAGGCATGCAGGGCTTTGTCCCTCTATGTCTCACTAGGAGACCCAGATATGATTCTGACACCATTGATACTAGATACATTGATTTTAGATACTGCTTATTCTAACCATAGTTCAGAAAATAATGGTAGACCATCCCCACACACTCTTCTCTTAAAGATAGATATTAATTCTCAAAATAGTAGAGTTTAATCCTACAGTGGAGAAAGAGAATTCTAACTGCTGCATAATTTTCAAACTGTCTCCCTTCCATTGAAAGGGAAACATATGTACCTTAAAGAATGGGTGATTATGAACATACATAATGTAAATTTTTAACTTAAATCTTCTACAAAATTACTCAAAAAGCAAACATTAAGCACAGTGTTCGAAGGTGAAACCTTGGTTAGATATTCCTATGTACAGCAATAGCCTTCTTTTTTAAATTCTTTTTCCCTTTAACAGCCTTTTATTTTTAAGCTTCATTGTGATAACATATAAAACATAAAAAATACCATTTTAACCTTTTTAAAGTGTACAATTCAGTGACATTAATCATTTACAATGTTGGGCAACCATCACCACAATCCATTATCAAAATATTTTCATCACCCCAAACAAAACACTGTGCCCATTAAACAACAACTTCATGCCCACTTCTCCACAGTCCCTGGTAACTCTAATCTACTGTCTTGTCTCTATGAATTTGCTTATTCTAAATATTTCAAATAAGTGGAGTCATACAATATTTGCCCTTTCTGATTTTTTAAAAGTATATTTTTATATTTTTAAAAGGATACTTAGATTACACAAAATGTTACATAAATAAATATAAGGGATTCCCATATACCCCAACCTCCCACCCTTCCCCACATTAGCAACTATTTTCATTAGTGTGGTACTTTCATTGCCATTGATGAACACATTTGGAGCATTGCCACTAAGCATGGATTATAGTTTACATTGTAAACTCTCCCACTCAATTCTGTAGGTTAGGAGAGGCTATATAATGGCCTATATCTGCCATTGTAATGTCATTCAGGACAAGTTAAAGTCCTGAAAATGCCCCCATATTACACCTCCTTTTCCCTCTCCCTGCCTTCAGCACCTCCAATGACCACTGTCTTCACATCAATGATATAATTTCTTTCATTGCTAGAATACCATAAGTCTATAATAGAATACCAGTAAGTCCACTCTAGTCCATAGTTTATTCCCCAGTCCTCAGGATTTTCGGATGGTGATACCCACGCTACTGCTAATTGAGAGGAGGTCTCATCTAATACGGCTGATGGATGGGACTCTTTTGCTTGCAGTAGTAGACTCTCTTGGTTCCTTGGTATGGCAGTTTTCCATCCTCACCTCCTTTTTAGTTGTCCTGGGGGAGTCCAATGAACCAGAGGTTAGGTGTTGCAACTACACTGAGGCTGAGAGTCCTCCTGGAACATGGACAGCCCAAAGATTCAATTCTCTTGGACATACACCTTCCAATTCCAGCACCAACTACACATTCAAATAGAAGGGACAGAAGAAGCTCATGTAGAGAAGTCACATCTGAGTCCAACTCTGTCACAATTGGGAGCACGAACTCCAAGGTAGGGCCCATGGTGAGGAACCAAACTGATGAGTTATCTGTGATGACTGTAGGACCTGGGTGTCTCCAGAGCCCTCAGGAGCCCCACTATTTGGGTAGTATCTACTTTGGCTGTCTATGAGATCTTGCTGAGACATGCATAAGCATCACCTCTGGGATGACCTCTAGATTCACTTTGAAGTTTCTTAGCCATATACACTCATTTGTCTTTACCTTTCCCCCCTTTTATTCAAGGTCATTTTCCATTTGCATTGCTCATGGGGTTTGGTAGTAATCCCTCAGTGCCAGGGAGGCTCATCTCCAGGAGTCATGTCCCAAGCTGGGAGAAAGGTAATACATTTATATGCTGAGTTTGGCTAGAGAGAGGCTACATTTGAGCAAGATGGAGGCTCTCAGGAGGTAACTCTTAGGCACCCTACAGCACTAGGCTAAGTTGCAATTTCAAGAGCAAAGTCTCATGAGCATAACTGTCAATATCAAGGACTCATCAATGGACCATCCTTCTTCACTAGTCATTGCCCTGCACTTGGGGGATTGTTGCTTTTCCATTAGAAAATGTGGCAGAGATCCCCAGGATGAGAATTCAATATTCTTTCAGTCATTGTGTAAATCTCCACCCACTGTGACAATGCCCCACGAAATTTGAACACATTTATGTACAATATGTATGCCCAGGTGAGCTTCCTCCCAGGTATCCCCCATCACTGACACCCCACACCAATGATCCTCCCCTGCCAGAGTTGTAACACTTCTGTAGTACAAAACTTCAAAAATGAAGACAAGAATATTGCCAAATACAATTAATAGGAAAATGAGATAATGATAGTTTTAAACATATGAAATAAAATATATAATTTAGAAAAACTAAAACTAAAATAAAATTTTAAATTGGGATAATAAAAACAATGGAAAATATTTTTAAAAGATTTTTTTTTCATTTAACTTTTCATCACTGTAATATCTGTGTCCTGTATGTACAGTGACATTTTCTTCCATTTCTTCCCCGGTGTCTTACTTTTATTCATTTTGTCTTCAAAGAAGTTTTAGGTCACAGTAAAGTCACATACAGAACACTGGGGACTCCCATATACCCAACATCCTTCCCCTTTCCCCCCTTCCTGTATTAATAACCTTTTTGTGTGCAGATGGTACTTTTGTTACAACTCATGTACAAATATTGCAACATAGCCACTAAACATGATCAATGGTTTACATTATGGTCTACACCCTTTCTATTTCTTGTAAAAGTGTCTTCCATACTCTAACTCTCTGAGTCTGCTTATTTGCTTAATTCATATCAGTGAGGTTATGTAATATTTGTCCTTCAATGCCTGACTTACTTTACTCAACATAAGGTCCTCAAGATTCATCCAGGTAATCCTGTGTGCTATTACTGTATTCCCTCTTACAGATGAGTAATCTTCCATTGTACGTATATACCACATTTTGTTTATCCATTTATCTGTTGATGGGCATTTGTGTTGATTCCAACTTTTGTCAATAGTGAATAATGCTGCTATGAACATTGGAGTGCATACATCTGTTTGTGTCCTTGGTTTCAGTTCTTCTGGGTGTATACTCAGCAGTGGAATTGCTGGGTCCTATGGCAGATCTATAGTTAGGTTTCCCAGGAACTGCCAAACTGTCCTTCATAATGGCTGAACCATTCTACATTTCCACCAGCAGTCGATGAGGGTTCCCATTCCTCAACATCCTCTCCAACATTTGCAGTCCTCTGTTTTTTTAATGGCCATGAGTCTAATGTGTGTAAGATGATATCTCATTACGGTTTTGATCTGCATTTCCCTAATAGCTAGTGATGTTGATCATCTTTTTGTGTGTCTTTTAGCTATTTGTAATTTTTCTTTAGAGAAGTGTCTGATCAGATCACTTGCCCATTTTTAAAGTGTTTTTTTTTTATCTTTTAATTTTTGAGATAGGCTTTCTTTATATATGCTGGATATTAGGCTCCTATCAGATATATGGTTACCAAATATTTTCTCCCATTGGGTAGGTTAATTTTTGCTTTCTTAACAAACTCCTTTGAGGTGCAAAAGTTTTTAATTTTAAGGTGGTCCCTTTTATCTATTTTTTATTTCACTGCTTGTGCCTTGGGTATGAAGTTCATGAAACCATTTCTTAATACAAGTCACTGTATATGCTTCACTACATTATCCTCTGAGGTCTTTATGATGTTGGCTCTTATGTTTAGATCTTTGATGCATCTTGAATTGATTTTTTTATAAAGCATGAGATGGTGTTCCTGTCTCATTCTTTTGGATATGGATATCTAGTTCTCCAAGCATCATTTGTTGAAGAGGCCATTCTCTCCCAGTTGAGTGGGCATGGGGGCCTTGTTGAATATTGGATAACTGCATATGCAAGGATCTATTTCAGAATCCTCAGTTTGGTTCCACTGGTTGGTATGTCGATCCTTGCACTTATGCCATGCAGTTTTGACCACTTTATAATATGTTTTTAAAAAATTATTTTATTTTATTTTTTTATTTCTCTCCCTTCCCCTCCCCCATCCTAATTGTCTGTTCTCTGTGTCTATTTGCTGCGTTGTCTTCTTTGTCCATGGCACGGGAATCTGTGTTTCTTTTTTCTTGCATCATCTTGCTGCGTCAGCTCTCCATGTGTGTGGGGCCATTCCTAGGCAGGCTGCACTTTCTTTCGCGCTGGGCAGCTCTCCTTATGGGGCGCACTCCTTGCACGTGGGGCTCCCCTATGCGGGGGACACCCCTGTGTGGCAGGGCACTCTGCGCACATCAGCACTGCGCATGGGCCAGCTCCACACAGGTGAAGGATGTTTTAAAGTCAGGTAGTGTGATTCCTCCAATTTCATTTTTCCTTTTCGATATGTCTTTGGCTATTTGGGGCCTCTTGCCCTTCCAAATAAATTTCATAGTTAGTTTTTCATTTCAGTAAAAAATGCTGTGTTGCCTTTATTGGAATTCATTAAATCTAAGGATCAGTTGGGTCAGGTAGACATCTTAATAATGTTTTGTCTTGCCATCCATGAACAGATAATATTCTTCCATTTAGTTAAGCCTTCTTTGATTTCCTTTAACAGTGTTGTGTAGTTTTCTGAATATAAGTAGGTTACATCTTTAAATTTTACCTAGGTATTTGATTCTTTTAGTTGTTATTGTAAATGGCATTTTTTTCTTGATTTCCTCTTCAGATTGCTCATTATTGGTGTACAGAAATGCTACTGATTTTTGTGCATTGATCTTATAACCTGTGACAGTACTGAACTAATTTATAAGCTCTCGAAGCTTTGTTGTAAATTTTTCAGGGTTTTCTGTGTATAGGATCATCTGCAAATAGTGAAATTTTACTTCTTCCTTTCCAATTTGGATAACTTTTATATCTTTTTCTTGCCTAAATTCTCAAGCAAGTACTTCTAACACAATGTTAAGTAGGAGTGGTAATAGTGGGCATCCTTGTTTCATGCCTGATCTTAGGGAGAAAACTTTTAGAATTTCACCATTGTATATAATGTTTGCTGTGGGTTGTTCATATGTATCCTTTATTATGTTAAGGAAATTTCCTTCTATTCCTATCCTTTGCAGTGTTTTTATCAGGAAAGGGTACTGTATTTTGTTCAATGCTTTTTCTGTGTCTACAGAGATGATCATGTAATTTTTTTCTTTCAATCTGTTTCTGTGAACATATGTCCAGGGTGCATGGTAATGTTTGGATATACTCATAGTGGCAACAATTAAAAACCACAGTAGGGGGGGTACTGGGTTCCCGGCCAGTGGTGCTCTGTCGTGGTCCCTAGGGGAGCAGCGACAGTCTCCCAGGTACAGTGGTGGGGACCGGGAGGGAGTGAGGGTTCAACAGTGAGCCCCTGATACTAATGACTATGCTTGTGAGCTGATAAACCCAAAATAATAACAAGGCCTAGAGCAACTTTGTGCCTGGGAATTTCCTTCTGTCAGCCTTCATGTTACTCAAATGTGGCCAGTCTCGAAGCCAAACTCAGCATGTAAATGCAATGCCTTCCCCCCAGCGTGGGACATGACACCCGGGGATGAGCCTCCCTGGCAACGAGGGACCACTATCAACTACCAACTGATGATGCAACTGGAAAATGACCTTATACGGAAGGTTCAATGCGGATCAGCAGAATATCCATGTCTACATAAAATACCATGACTTTAAAATGCTGTTTGACCTAAAGTAAGGGGGAAATGGAAAGGAGAAATGAGTTTATATGGCTACGAGTTTCTAAAAAAGAGTCTGGAGGTTGGCAGAAGGTTTGCCCTCATGCACAACTGAGCAGAGTCAGAGAGACAGATAAAGCAGATACAACCCCCAGATATTGGTTCCTTTGAGGGCTAAAGAGACCCATGGGAGTTATGGTCACGGCCGATGGGGTTAACTACCAGGGCAGATGGCCCCTCTTTGGAAATGGTGTTTATGTGTGATGAATCTGGACTCAGATGGGATCTCCCTTCATAAGACTTTCATGCTAATGTGCTGGAGGTGCAGTTAATGTTGGGGTTTAAGATATATTTAGGGGATTTGAATCTCTGGACGGACAATGTGATAGCCAGATCCTGAGCCTCAACAGACTCCAGCACCTACAATCTGATTTATTGGACTTACCACACTCAGCTAAGATGGAGGTGAAGAAGGACAACCACCACACCATGGAGCCTAGAGTGATTACAACTGAAAATGGGAGGATTGCATCCAGCATCCAGGTGGAATCTGAGCCTCCTCTTGACATAAAGGTGCAATGGACACAACCAATCCAGTGTCCACATAGAAGAGGTGGCATTGGATTGGGAAAAGTGGACATAATGGACAAAGGGTATGGGGAAAGGCAGGAAGAGATGAGAGGTGGAGGCATCTTCGGGACATGGAGCTGCCCTGGATGGTGCTTCAGAGGTAATCACCGGACATTGTAAATCCTCACAGGGCCTACATGATGGAATAGAGGAGAGTATGGGCCATGATGTGAACCAATGTATATGAGGTGCAGAGGTGCCCAAAGATGTACTTACCAAATCCAATGGATGTGTCATGATGATGGGAACGAGTGTTGTTGGGGGGGGGAGAGGGGGGGTGGGGGGGTGGGGTTGAATGGGACCTCACATATATATTTTTAATGTAATATTATTACAAAGTCAATAAAAAATAAAAAAATTAAAAAAAAATCTGTTTCTGTGGTGTATTATATTGATCGATTTTCTTAAGTTGAACCATCTTTGCATATCAGGGATATGATCCACTTGGGCAGGGTGTATAATTCATTTGATGTGTTGTTGAGTAAGATTAGGAAGTATTTTGTTGAGGATTTTAGCATCTAAGTTCATTAGAGAGATTGGTCTGTAGTTTTCCTTTCTTGTGGCATCTTTTTTTGGCTATGGTAATGTTGGCATCATAGAATGAGTTAGACAATGTTCCTTCTACTTCTATTTTTTTTTTTTTTTTTTTGGAAGAGTTTAAACAGGATTGGTGTTAGTTCTTTCTGGAACGTTTGGTAGAATTAATCTGTGAAGCCATCTGGTCCTGGGCTCTTCTTAGTTGGGAGGCCTTTGATGACTAATTCAATCTTGTTACTTGTGATTGGTCTGTTGAGTTCACCAATTTCTTCTTTCACCAGTGTAGGCTGCTTGTATGTCCTAGAAATTTTTCTAGTTCATCTAAATTTTTGTTTTTGTTCTCATATAATTTTTTTTCAAAGTATCTTCTTACGACACTATTTCTCTGGGGTCAGTGGTGATATCCCCTTCCTCATTTCTCATTTTGTGTATTTGAATCTTCTCTTTTTTTCTTTGTTAGTCTAGCTAATGTTTTGTCAATTTTATTAATCTTCAAGAACCAGCTATTTTTTTTGTTTATTTTCACTAGTGCTTTCTTATTTTCTATTTCATTTAGTGCTGCTCTAATCTTTGTTATTTTCTTCTTTCTTCTTATTTTGGGTTAGCTTGTTTTTCTTTTTGTAATTCCTCTAGTTGTGCAGTTAGGTCTTTGATTTTACCTCTTTCTTCTTTTCTGATATATGTGTTTATAGGTATGAATTTCCCCTTCATACAGCTTTTGGGTTTACATATGCCATATGTTTGGTTTTTAAAATTTTTTCTTACATTCTCCTCCAACTCTCTCTCTCCTGTTTTTTCCTTTCAACCTGCAGAACTCCCTTTAGTATTTTTTGAAGGGCACATTTCTTATTGGCATACTCTCTTAATTTTTGTTTATTTGTGAATATTTTGAATTATCCATCATTTTTGAATGCTAGCTTTGCTGGATAAAGAATTCTTGTCTGGATGTTTTTTCTTTCAGCACCTTATCTATGTCATACTACTGCCTTCTTGCCTCCATGGTTTCAGATGAAAGATCAGCACTGATTGAGCTTCCCTTGTATGTAATGGTTCTCTTTTCTCTTGCTGCTTTCAGTATTTCTCTTTTTTTTCTTGAGCTTTGGACAATTTGACAAGTGTATGTCTTAGAGTAGACTTTTGGGATTTATACTGTTTGGGGCGTGCTGAACTTCCTGGATGTGTACATCCATCTCCCTCAATAGGTTTGGGAAGTTTTCAGCTATTATTTCCTCCAACATTCCTCCTATCCTCTTTCCCTTCTCTTCTCCCTCTGGGATACCTATAATGCTTATGTTTGAGTGTTTTGATTGTCATTTGAATCCTTAAGTCCCTGGTGGATTATTTCTATCTTTTTATCAATCTGTTCTACTACCTGTTTGATTTCAAATTTACTATCTTCCACATTGCTTATTCTTTCCTCTGCCTGTTCAAATCTGCTGTTATGTATTTCCAGTGTATTTTTGATTTCTTGGATTGTGCCTTTCATCACCATCATAACCCTTATCTTTTTATGTGTGTTTACAATGTTTCAGTATGTTCTCCTAGTGTCTTCTAAATATCCTTAATCTCTTCTTTCACTTCATTAAGTTGGTTCATATTTGTTTGGACAGCTCTGATTAGTTGTTCATGTTCTGTTTGTTCATTGAATTTGGCCATGTACTCCTGTTTCTTTCTTAGTTTATAATTTTTTGTTGGTGTTTAGACATCTCTTTATCTTGTTTGGTTTATTCAGTTGATTAATTTATTTCTCTATTCTAGGGTTTTATTTATTTGCTGTTTTCTCATGTGTCTGTGGTAAATTTTCTCTTTGACACTTTGTTCCTCCTATTCTATTTCCTGGCTGTTTTCTATGTTCCCTTGAAAGAAAAACATTAGGGCCAGAGAAAGGGAAAGAGGTAAGAAGAGGAAAAGGATAATAGTGATAATAATAGTAAAAAGTAGATGAGGAATCATATAAGATCTAGGAAATTGAATACTTAGCTCATGTAAGAAGTGCAAAGAAATAAAAATTTAAAAATGGGATACAAATAATGAAATGAAAAACCAAATAGAGAAAATTATCTAGAATGAATTAAAAGGCCCAGATGTTAAGAAGAGGGGGAAAGAGAAAAGACAATAAGAAAAAAAGTTAAGAAAGAAAGTAAACAGAGAATAGAGAAGATAGAAATAAAAACAAGAAAAATTGAAGACTAAATAAACAGGTGGTAAGTGGCCACTTAAACTGACATCATCTTGTCTCAATCTGCAATAGCTTTCTGTACTTTTCAGTACTGCACTCAGGATGATACATTGTAATTGCCTGTTTATTTGCATGAATCTCCTACAAGATTAAAAGCATGAGGGTGGAAATTTATAGGTTCTATTTTCTCCTTTATCACTAGCATTTAGGACAGTGCTCATGAATAGTATAGTGGTTTAGTAAAGTTTTTTTAAATGAATAAGTAATCTCATAACAATATAAATGACATTCTAGAAAGAGAGATAGACATTTATGTAACTGGTGAAAAATGTGAGGAGGTGATATTTTGGTAAGTTAATTTGTGGTGTATTTTTGTTGTCCTGGAAACAGGAAATCATGAGAGACACATTTGGTTCTTTGAGAAAGCCCAACAATACATACAACCTTCATTTTCTGCACTCTAGGATCTTTTTCAGTGGGTGAAAAATGATAGCACATTAGTGTTTTGGGGAACTTCTTGGTGATACTCCCTATACATATTGTCTCTTGGAAGTTGAAGCTGATTAGGACACTAATTTTAGGAATTGAGTAGGTGGAAGCTACTTAATCCAATAGGGCAAGATCTGGTTTCCTCCCTCTTACGGATCTGGGAGGGATACCTATGTGCTGTGCTTAAGGATGCTGGAGACATGGCCATGGTTAGAGATCTCAAATCTTCTACCTTAAGGGGAGGAGAAAAGCCTTGAATGGGCATGATATTTCAGGAAGTCTTAATGAAGACATTTTCTGCCTAATCTAAGTCCCTACCAATCCTTAATGACCTCAGCAGTTCACTACCAATGACCTATATGGAGATGTCCTGGCAATTGAGATGTTGAAACCAGATTTAATTTGCTGCAAAGTGTCCTGAGTTAAAACAGTCACATTAATCATAAAGGAAGTGATTTAGGAGAGGGCAGAGAATAAGAATTTTTCCAGGATCTTAGTGTTGGAAAGAGGAATATAAAACTTTGAAGAACTCCTTAGGCTTTAATTAGAGATGGAAGGGGGAAAAGGCAGGTGAGGAAGAATGAAGAGCATAAGCAAATGTATGGAGAAAAGAAAATGCACTGTTGGAAGAGAATCATGTAATTTGGTGTGGCTAAAGCAGTTGGACATAAAAGTCATCTATAATGTTCTATTTTATGATGTATTATCAGGGACCCAACTAGGATAGTCTGAATCAATGAATTTGGAATGTGGCTTTATAATGGATTTTGAAGTTCTATGAGTGTGTCTGATGCAAAAAATAAAAAATAAAAAAAGTGAAAACACAGAGATGGAGCACTGAATTAACAGAAAGGAACAATAGACCTTAACCAAAATATAGATAGAACTAGTTTTTGAAGAATCTTGAACAACCTGATTAAGCATTTGGACTTTGATTGGAGAGAGTTTCATCTTCCTATGTGTATCACAATATATTTTATGTCATGGTGTGTACCATTATTATGTTATTATTGATAATACGAGTTTAGCACTTAACAAAACTGTCCCCCATGCATTCATTCATTCACTTGTTCATTCATTTAATAAGCACATATTAAACACATATTGTTGCAGTTTGATAATGTTTATGAATGCCAAAAATAGATATTGGATTGTTTTTGCAAACTGGTCTGTCCTTCTGGGCATATTAGATTGGACTAGATTCAGAGGTTTCACTTTTACTTGATTAAATAATGATTAAGGCTTTAATTGGGCCATGTCGGTAGGATGTCGAATCCCCACCCCTGTGGTGGGCAGGGACTTAGAAAATGAGAAGGCAGAAGAGTTAGTTGGAGTTTTGATATTGGAGTGCAAGTAAGTAAACACATAGGAGAAGAACACAGAGGAATGGAGACAGTTATAGAAGGAAAAGAGAGAGAGCCTGACAGTCTGCAATTGACCTTGTAGAGAGAAGAGAGCAGCTAAGCCTGGAGAGAAATGAGCCTCGGTAGGGAGATGAGACTTATCCCAGCCTACAGCTGATATTGGAAGAAACTGGGACCCAGAGGCTTAAGAGGAAGAGGAAGACTGGACCCTTGCAGATGTCAGTAGCCATCTTGTTCCAACATGTGGCAACAGACTTTAGTCTCACTTTAGTGAGGGAAGTAACTTACACTTTATGGCTTGGTCACTGTAAGCTTCTACCCAGTAAATACCCTACCCTTTATAAAACCTAAAAGATTTCTGATATTTTGCATCAGCATTCCTTTGGCTGACTAATATACCTATTATGTGTTAGGCATAGTTTTTTGGATTTGTACATAAAATCCCTGATTTCAAGTTTTCAGTATGGTACTATTGGTATTTTACTAATGTCTTAGTGAAAGTTATGCCATAGTTTGCCAATTTAGAATTTAATTGAACCAGTTACTTTTGTAAAGGAAGCTTATCCCAACAAAACCCAATATTTTCCCATACAGACATTGAACATTTTTACTTCTGAAACTAAAATTCTGCCTTTCAAACACATCCAAAGGAGGAAAAAGCAAACTTCAGTAATTCATAAGCTCATTCTAGTGAAATTCTTGATGAACCTTCTGAAATCTTTACTACTACCCTGACAGGTCTTTCTAGTTACACATTATGATACATTCTGAGCATCTTTAAGAAATTTCACCCTTGAAATGGTGGTTAGATCGTGGTTGGAGTAGTGTTTGACAGTGGGATATACAGCATAACTTGGCATAGTCGATGTCTATGTGAGTGTACATACATGTGTATAAAAGAACAGGTTGTGTTATAGTTAAAATGGTTTTGGTGACATGCAGACTTCAGAAAATTACCTAATTTCCCTATGCTGACACTTTCCACTGTTATAGGTTAATCTTCCATAAACTCATTTTAGGAAGATATGTTCTGTTCAATCCAAAACTCCTTATAGCGCAACTATTTCAAAGGTATAAAGTGTTAATCATAAGAGAGCTAAAAGAGCACATTTTTCCCTCCATGAAAATTTGGTCAGTCACCAAAAAGCCAAAGAAACCTTTCCTATAAATTGTTGAAATAATGTACAGAAAAGATGTGAAATCAAAACCTCAACACAATCTAAGCTGAATTTATTTATATAATGAAGAGTGACCCTCAATGTATAGAAGATACCATTTAATTTTGACTATGTGCTTTTCCTGTACGAAGGAACGTTGTGTTCGTGGCTTTTATTCCCCTTAATTAAAAGCAAAAGTGGGCCTTCCCAGATGTGAAAAGGGCCTGAGCTGAACAGTGTGTTGACATCAGATCAATGGGCGAGGCCACCTGCTAGCTTCACTCTTGGCTTAGTGGATGATTTGCATTCCTGTGGCCTGTTGCTCTGCATGACCACTCTCAGCACTTCACAGCCCCGAGGCCTGTTTAATATCATGGATGCCTTCTAGTCATGAAATCTCTCCTCTCTGTTAACATCAGCTCACAATAGCAAGAGGCCCATTCCATGGTTTCTCTACTTAGAGGATGCTGTTTTTACTTAATTTAGGCCACATAAAAGAAAAGGAAATGCTTTTCTACAGGCTGGATTAAGATAAAATAAATTTCTTCTTGTCTAAAATCCTTAACAGATCGTTTTTTTCGTTCTTTCATGAAGATAATGCTCCCCATTTTAATTTGCAAATAGTGTAATTTAAACCAAAAATATAAATCTTGCCATTATTAATAAGCACGGAATCTTTCTTTAATTTTTTCTTGTCAGCATCTAGTGTCACCCAAAATAGGTTGCAAATGTTATGAGACTATTAGTCAGTAAACTTAAGATATTTCATATTTCAGTAAGAAATAGTAGGGGGCAACAGAAGTAAAGGGAATGACTTAAACACTGCAATCTAGAATCTACTAAGAAGACAGAGAAAAAGAGATGGATGTTATGGAATGAACTTGCCAAATAGTTGATTTTAAATTATTTTAAGAACAGTAAAATTAGTAGGAATTTATGTTGGTAGATTTGGTGCATTACCCATAAGAAACTGAAACAAGAGCTTACATCAAGCACTGACAGGGGAATTGACCTTATGCATAGAATGCATTCTGCTGCTTGTTTTCAATAGTTAGAGCTTCATATTAAAATGTAAAATTTATATTTAATTTTGTACCTATAAGTTAAAATAAATGTTTGGTGAATAAATTAATTAAGGAATTTGCATATATTTGTCTGAGTTCCAGGGTAGGGTTAATTAAGTCTGTATTATTTAAGACACAGCAAATAATTCAGGAAAGAAAGATTTAAATATTTTGGGTTTCTTAAAATGTCAATATTTATCCATATCTAAGCCACTTTTCAGAGGTTTGAGAATGCCTAGGTGATAGAAGATGACATTTTTAATTAGCAGTTAGAACATAGTTAAATAGTGTCACATGTGGCCTAAAAAAGTATAAGCATGCTGATGGAACAACGGGATAATAAATTTAATACTGAAAAACATGTTTTTAATATTTTAAAAAATAAGCTTTGCCATTTAGGTTACCATTTAGACTTTATCAGTAATAGGGCAATTTAAAAAGAGAAATTTAATATAGTTGAAAATTTTATGTTATGTTATTTATATTTTTTACATATAATACTAGGAAGTTATGTTTAATAGTCAAATTTATTTTTAAGTGATAGTATATTTATTTTGATTGAGAATTATTTT
Organism: Dasypus novemcinctus; assembly: GCF_030445035.2. NCBI lineage: Eukaryota > Metazoa > Chordata > Mammalia > Cingulata > Dasypodidae > Dasypus > Dasypus novemcinctus. Next base: position 28,872,599 of record NC_080683.1, on the reverse strand, counting down.
GTTTAATTTCACCCTGAATCTTTTCATTATAATTTAGTCACATATTTTTCTTTGTGAAGCACTAAAAGATTTTACTTGTTTTTTTCTTACGTTCTTTTCATTTTTTTACAATAATTATGGGCTTATAAGAGGAATTTTTAAATAAGGTTATTTAAAAAATGTGGATAATATTTAGCTCTATCAAGGCTTAATTCTTCCCTGTAGTTAAATGTAACTTTGACCTACTTTCTTATGAGAATTGGTTTTTATTCTATAGTATCATATAGGAAGCAAAAAAAAAAAAAAAACTCCTGGTACATGGTAGAATAACTAAGGAGATAGCCTTCCCACTTCAACAAACGCAAAAAAATTGTTGGATGAAGTAAAACTATTAAAAATTAATAGCACAAGTCCTGTAGTGGAAAATGGACTGTGGTTAACAGAACAAATATGAGAACATTCTCTCATTAGTATATAATACTAATACAGGGTGTCAATAACCAGGTGGGTTGGGGGAAAAACATAGCAAATGTAAGATATGGGACATAGGCAGTTATTATATTTTGATGATGCTCTTTCATTGTTTGCAACAATTGCTTCACAACAATGAGAGGTGTTGGTTGTAGGGTAATGTATTGGAGCCCTGCATAATATTATGTATGTTTGTTTTGTAAGTTCACAATTTTTACTATGCACTTATTATTTATACATGTTCATGTATGAATGATAAATTTCAATTTAAAAAGGTTTAGGGAGAGGAGGTGGCTCAAGCTGTTGGGCATCTCCCTCCCACATGGGAGGTCCCAGGTTCAGTTCTGGTGCCTCGTAAAATGAAGAGGACGAGCACACAACAAACAGACACAGAGCAGACAGTGAGTACAAACAATGGTGGGGGGCGGAGGGGTAAGGAAAGGAGGGGGAGAAGGGAGAAGAAATAAATAAATTTAAAAAATCTTTTTTAAAAAGTGTAAAAATTTAAAAATGAGAAATAAAAAACTGAAATTTCTGCTTCCCGAAGGTAGAGAAACAGAGACTAGGTTTATGTTCTCATCTGAAACAACTAAAAATGAACAAATATATAAATAAAGGTTTTCAAGACAGTGGGGCAGCAGTCAAAGAAGGATGTGATCCCTGAGAAATAGGAAACAACCAATGTGAGCCTTACTATTGCTCCAGAGTACTACTTTGAGAGAATTTCCAAACCACAGTGCAGGGATGAGGAATCTAGAATTCTGTATCCACCTAAAATATTTTTCAGAAACAAAGGTAAGGAATATGTTTCTATAATCTAAAAGCTGAAAATATTCATCACCAGAAGACTCACACTACCAAAAAAAAAAGTGTTAAAAGAATTTATCCAGACAAGCTGAAAATATGAATCTACACAAAAGACTGATAATTATCAGACATGATAACTTATATGGGCAAATACAAAATTTATTTTTAAAATTTAAATCTTTTAAAAAGATAATTGTTTTAAAAATAATAGCAATATATAGTGAGGTTTATCACATATGAATAAGTAAAATGAATGAAACAATAGCATATAGACTGGGAAGGAAGAAATAATAGTCTATCTTTTTTTCTTTGATTTTTAGGCTATACTGGGGATTGAACCCAGGACCTCTTACATAGGAAGCAGGTGCTCAAACCACTGAGCTACACCCACTCCCAAAAGCACACTGTTTTAAAGTCCTTAAAGTATGTGAGAACCAGTTTAAGGTTTTTAAAGTATGTGAGAAGGAGTATAATTTCACTTGAAGGTCAACTGTGATGAGTACCATAAACACCAAAGAAGGGTTCTTAACAAGGGGTCTGGGAGCTTAAATTTAAATTGAAAAACAAAAAACATTATTCTTGTGGGAATGTGTTGGTTTGGGTGTGATATATTTATTAAATAATACACAGTACAGTGCGGACTTAGTAAGGGGTCCATGGTTTTCAGGTGACTGGCAAAGGAATACATGGAACAAAAAAGATTAAGAACCCCTGCACTAAAGTAACCACTGAAATTACAAATGAAAAGTTATAGGTAAAAATTCAACAAACAATAAAGTGGAATAAAAAATTTAATCACTCCAAAAGAAGGAGGAAATGGGACAAAGTAAACAAAGAAAAGATAGAACAAATAGAAAACAAATAGCAAAATGATAGATTTATAGCTAATTATATCAATATTCACATTAAATATAAATCATCTAAACACTCCAATTGAAAGACAGACTTTACCAGATTAGGTAAAAAAGCAAAATCTATCTATATGTGGCTTATCAGAAACAAACTTTAAGTACAAAGAACAAATGGATAAAATACAAAAGAATGAAAAAATGCACTGCACTAACAGTAGTTAAAATAAAACTGGAGTGGTTATGTTAATAGTAGGATAAGTAGATTTAGAGAAGAAAACATTACTGGGGTATAGATGGCCATTTTAGATTGATAAAGTGGTCAATTCTTCAAGAGGACATATCTTAAATGGTTATGCACCTAAAAACAAACCTCAAAAATATATGAAGCAACTACTGATAGAACTGTAACAAGTAAAAGACATATCCACAGTTACAGGTGGACATTTTACTATCTCTCTTAATAACATATAGAACAAGCAGACAGAAAATCAAGGACATAGAAAACTTAAATAACACTATAACCAATCTTGACTTAATTGACATTTATAGAACACGACATCCAATAACAAAAAGAATACACATTACTTTCTGTGAACATGGAATTTGACAAGATAGACTACACTCTATGATATAAAACAGAAGCATTAGGGTCATACTCAGTATATTCTTTGGCACAAGAGAATTAAATTAGAAATAAATACCACAACCATGTCTGGAAAAATCCTCAAATATGAGGAAACTAAATCATTCATGTCTAAATAACTGGTATGCTAAAGAAATGGAAAGAGAAATTAGACTTAAAATTATTTATTTATTTATTTTAAATGAATGCATTGAAATATATCACCCACATGCAAACGTACATAAATAATAGGTGTATTAATAGTTTTGAACTACAAAACAAGCATATATAACATCATACAGGACTCTCACAACTCACCCTACCACCAACACTTTACATTGTTGTTAAACCTTGTTAACTAATGATTAAAGAGCATTGTGAAAATATTACTACTAACCAAAGTATTTTTTCCGCAACCCTCCCTATTATTATTATCTTTATATTATTTATATATGAGCATACATAAACAATTAAGCTTATAGTAAAAGTTGTGAACTGACAAAGCAAACATATATAACATCATACAGGGGTCCCATACACCAACCCTCGACCAACACCTTGAATTGCCTTTAGACATTTGTAACAAATCATGAAAGAATATTGTCAAAATCTTACTACTAATTATAGTCCTTATCTTACATTTGGTGTGTTTGCCCCCCAGTCCACCCTATTGTTATTATTTAAATATATTTTTTTATGACAGAAGTTGTAAACTTATAAAACAATCAGTGCACATGTGCAGAATCCCCAAACAACATCCCTCAATCAACACACCACACTGTGGTGGAACATATGTTACAGATAAGATAAAATAATCTGATTGTTACCACATCCATAGTATACATTTGGCTCATATTTTCCATACTGCCCCATTATCAACACAGTACATCTTTGACATAGATGCACAAATATTATATTATTACTGCTAACCACAGTCTATAGGTCACTCCAGTTGTATTTTCCCATGCATTCCCAACACCCTACGTAGTGATGTACATTTGCTCTAATTGACAAAGGACACTCTTGCATCTGTACCATCAACCACAATTCTAATCCACCTCTCTGTTTACTGTGTTATTCAGTTCCTAGAGTGTTCTCTAGCATTCTGCCAATTGGCATTTACATACCTAGACTACCATTTTCAGCTACATCCCATTTATAAACTAGCTATTACTCACTATTTGTTACCATCTGTTTTATACATTTCTACACTTTTACAGTAAAGCTAATTAAAACTTCTACATACATTAAACATCAGTAGTCCATCTCAGTCCTCCTCTTATCTCCTTTAAGAACCACCAGAGCTTGAAGATATTTTCCTACAATTTCTTCTAGTTTTATGGTTCTTGCTTTTATTTTTAGGTTTTTGATCCATTTTGAGTTAATTTTTGGATAAGGTGTGAGATAGGGGTCCTCTTTCCCTCTTTTGGCTGTGAATATCCAGTTCTTTCAGCACCATTTTGCTGAATGGACTATTCTGCCCAAGCTCTGTGGGTTTGACAGGCTAATTAAAAATCACTTGACCTACATGTGAGGGTCTGTTTCTGAACCATCATTTTGGTTCCATTGGTCTATGTGTCTGTCTTTATGCCAGTACCATGATGTTTTTTCCACTATTGCTAGGTAATATGATTTAAAGTCTGGAGATGAGGGTTTGCTTTTCCTTTTTATGATGTTTCTGACTATTCAGGATCCCTTAACCTTCCAAATAAATTAGATAATTGTGATTTCAATTTTTTTAAAAATGCTGGTGAAATTTTTATTAGGGTTGCATTGAATCTGTATATCAATTTGAGTAGAATTGACATCTTAATGATATTTAGTCCTCATGGAATGTTCTTCCAGTAATTTAGGCCTTTTTTGATTTATTTAACATTGGGTTATAGAATACCAGTGCTTTACATTGTTGGTTAAGTTTATTCCTGAATATTTGAGTTTTATCTGTCATATTTTATTTTCACCACTCTTTTGACACTTTTAGTTACTTTTATTGATATAATCTTCATTTCTAGACTCTCTCCCAGGCCTCTCTCTCCTGTTTTTTCTTTTCAGGCTCTAGCAAACCCTTTAGTATTTCATGAAAATCTGGTCTCTTGCTTAGAAATTCTCTCAGCTTCTGTTTATCTTAGTATTCTATTCTTGCCCTCATTTTTGAAAGGCAGTCTTGCTGAACATAAAATTCTTGGGTTGGAAGTTTTTTTCTTGTAGTATTTAAAAAATATCAGACTACTGTCTTCTTGCCTCCATGGTTTCTGGTGAGAAATCAGCACTTAATCTTATTGCGTATCCCTTATATGTTATGCATTGTTTTTCTCTTGCTGTTCTCAGCATTCTTTGTCTTTGGCATTTGACATTCTGATTAGTATATGTCTCAGAGTTGTTCTATTCAGATTTTTTCAGATGGGAGTACATTGTGCTTCTTGGACATGGATATCTATGTCCTTCATTAAGGTTGGGAAATTTTCTACCATTATTTCTTTAAGCATTCCTTCTGCTCCTTTTCCATTCTCTTCTCCTTCTGGGATACCCATGACATGTTTGTTTGCACATCTCTTACTGTTGTTTAGCTCCCTGAGACCTTGTTCAATTTTTTCCTTTATTTTCTTCATCTGTTCTTTGTGGAGAAAGACACTGATGAAGCTTCACGCCCCTTTCTCTCCTGCCTGGGGCAGGGATGGAGCTGCAGGTATGGGCAGCAATCTATGCAGTGCAGGTCCAAGATGACTGCAGTTGTCCTGGTAGACTTTTGATTATTCAGTTTGTGCCAGCCAAAGGTACCCACAGTTACCTGGATAGGCTGGTGCAGGGCTCACTAGCCGCCTCCCTGCCAGAGGTGGGGCTGAAGCCTAATCTAGGACTGCAGGCTGATCTGGGTGAGAAAAACTGGTTCCTATAGTCACTGTGATTTTCAGTCAACCAGGCTTGCCCTCAGGCTGGGGGCAGAGTCAAAATCATGACAACTGGCCTCTTTCTGACTTAGACAGATTCATATCCCAGCTGTTCCTAGGGTAATTCCTTAGCCATCTGAGTCTACCAATCAGAAGCTGAAATCAGCATCCAACTGTCTCCTCCTCCCCTGTTTCTGGGACATGGAGCTTCCAATTCCAGCCACAGCACAGCTCCTGGGGTGCCTTGCACTCCCAGTGTAGGATAATCACTGGTTTCCATGGCTTGGCCAGTAATTTCCCAGAGAACCTGGCACATGCAGCTTCTTCCCTGCCAGTGGTGGCACTGGGGCCTAGGCTAGAGCAGCAATCTGACCTGGATGGAAAGAAGCTGGTCCCCACTAGCACTGGGATTTTCAGTCCACCCCTCTCCCCCTTGTGCCAGGCAGGTAGTTAAGATGGCAGTTACTGGCCTCTTTCTGACTTGGTCAGGCTCAAACTTTAGCTGTTCTTAGGATTATACTTTAACCCCCTGAAGTTCATGCCCAACTGTCTCTTCCTCTCCCATTTTTCAGAAGTAGAGCTTTCAATTCCAGCCATGGAACAGTTCCCAAGGCGGCTTGTGCCTCTAGTGGAGGATGGGCATCGGCCTTCGTGGTGTGAGTGCTCTATTTATGAGTTTTCTCTGCAAATGGGCAGTCTCCTCCTTCCTTTCCTTCAAGGATACTGCAGGATGCCCTTCTGGCCTCCTGAAGTCCCCAAACAGGCACTTCAGCTAGCTCCAGAGAGCTCTGCATATTTACGAACTGCCCTGTAGCAGGAGCTGATTGTAGGAGCTCCTTACTCCACCACCATATTGCTGGTTGTCCCTAGACATTATTTTTAATGGAATAAAAATGAAAACACAAGATGTCAAAAATTCATGGATGCTTCTAAAGTCCTATGAAGAGGGATATTTATGGCAATGAAGGCCTCAAATCACTGACCTCAGTTTTCACCTTAAGAAACTGCAGAAAGAGAAAAGAAGAAAGAGAAGGGGAAGAGAAGGAAGAGGAGGAGAAAAAGGAGAAGGAGGAGAAGGAGAAAGAAAAGGAGGAAAATGGTAAGAAGGAGGATAAGGAGGAGAAGAAACCAAAGAAAGCAGAGAAAAAGGATAATAAACACTAGAGCCCAAATTAATGAAATAGAAAATAAAAAAGTAGAGTATATATATCAAGCAAAATCTAGTTCTTTGACAATATCATTAAAATTGATGAATTTTACAAGATTTATCAGGAAAAAAATAGAAAAAACACAGAAGACAAAAATGTTCAATGTCTATAATTGAGAGGTAGAATCACTGGAGAGTACAGATGTTGAAAGAAAGCAAGTGAATATAATGAACCATTTAATATCAATGAATTTTTCAAATTAGATGCAATTTACAAACTGGATTAAACAAACTATCAAAGCTCATTAATGAAAAACTCTGGATAACATGAATAGTATGACATTCATTAAAGAAATTGAAATTGCAATTAAAAAACCTTCCACAAAAAAACTTCAGGCAGAGGTGATTTCATAGGTGAATTTTACCAAACACTTAAGGATGAAATATTGCCCAATCTACACAGATTATTCCAAAAAATTGAAGAGAAAGAAACAATCCATAATTAGTTTCAAGAGGCCAGCATATTGAAACAACAAATATCATTTAGAGAAAACAAAATCAAAGACACTATTCCTCATGAATAGAGATGAAAAAAATGCTGATAAGACTTTTAACACATAGAATTCAACAAATATAAAAAATATAATGCATTACAACCAATAGGGTACTATCACAGGATTGGAAGGTTGATTTAACATTGGAAAATCAATGTAAAGTTAGCATATTGACAAACTGTTAAAGAAAAACCAAATTATCATCTCAAAAGACCCATCAAAAGCATCTGACCAAATCAAGTATCCATTCCTGATTTGAAAATATATTTATAGGAAAAGAAGAAAATATTCTCAAACTTGGGCATCTAAAAAAAAAACCAAACTATAGTTGACATCATACTTAATTGTGAAATACTGAATTCTTTCGCCCTCAAATCAGGAACAAGATGTCAGGTCTTACAACTTCTATGTAATACTGTACTAGATGTTTTAACCATTGAAAATGCAACAAAGAGAAACAAGATGAATCCATATTGGAATGAAAGAAGTAAAATTTTATTTATTTCAGACAACATGCTTATCTACAAGAATATCCAATGAAATATACAACAGAAAAGGCTACTAGCACTAAGTTCACAAGATCAATATACAAAAATGAAGTGTATGTGCTTGCCTTTTTAAAAATATCTAGTTACATCCATTACACAGAAAGCACATTACAGATTGTTTGAAAGTAAAGGAAAAGAAATAATATCGACCCAAGAAAGAGGCTATGGGAAAATTGTTTTTTAAGAAGACTTATTATAAAGTCAAAGAGAAAGTGGCCGTGGTGGCTGCTGGGGGTAGGGAGTGGGAGGAAGAGATGTGATATGGGGGCATTTTCGGGGGTTGGAGTTGTCCTGGGTGGTGCTGCAGGGACAGTTACCGGACATTGTATGTCCTCCCATGGCCCACTGGGTGGACTGTGGGAGAGTGTGTGTTATGATGTGGACCATTGACCATGAGGTGCAGCAGTGCTCAGAGATGTATTCACCAAATGCAATGAATGTCTCATGATGATGGAGGAGGTTGTTGTTATGGGGGGAGGAGTGGGGTGAGGGGGATGGTGGGTATATGGGGACCTCATATTTTTTGAATGTAACATTAAAAAAAATAAAGACAAAAAAAAGTAAAAAGTAGTCACTACTAAATTAATGAAAAAAATCAATAGGAAAAAAATAAATTTTATTAACTAAATTACCTTCAATACCAAATTTACTTTTCAGTAGCAATGCCTTTACCTATTAAAGTGAAAAATCAGATTCAACATGAAAAAGGGCTTCATCTGCATCATGATTAAAAGAGCCCCAAAGAAACAGGTAATACGGTTATTTCCTCCATCTCTGTGGCCACTTGAATATTCACTGAACACCTAAAATATGCACCTATTGTGCATTGATCCAGGGCTTAGATGTGACAAAAATTAAAATCAAACCTGAACACAACTAAATTCGAATGATGGTTTTGGATGGTATTTTTCCTTAAACAATTGGGATTAAGGGGCACAGACATTATTTGGGAATAAAGGAATGAGGGGTTTAAAATTGAGGAGGCAGGGCACCAGTTGGCTGTTGTTTAATGTTTCTTTTATTTGGGGAAACCCCAATAGGGTGAGAAGTGATTTGACGTGCGGGTTAAGATCAGTGCAGTAAGACAGACTTGGATTTGTATTTAGAGTACATTACATAATAGCCCTGTGACCTTGGGCATGTTGCTTAATTTCATGGGCCCATAGTTTTCTCTGCTGTAAAAGGGGGATAATTTATCTGCTTTACATATTGTTGTGGGTGCTAAATAAGAAAAGATAACATACAGCAGAGTGCACTATTAAAGCTGCAGTATTGGATTAGAGACAAAAAGAGGCTAAGGCAGAGGTGTTAGCATTGGTGCAAGCACTGGTAAAACTGTAATAAGGCTTTTGGGGTTATTTTTCTTTATTTAAAGCTATTTTTGGACAATTATTCTTACTCTCAACTGTTTCTAGTGATGATTTAAAAAAAAAATATGGGTTTCCCAAAATAGAGAACTGACTAAATAAATTGACATAAAAATTTGGAGCAATAATTTGCAACAAGTTACTTACCTTCTCTAAACCTCAGTTATTTCATCTGAAAAGAAGGGATATCTATCACTTGAAGTTGCTGTGAGAATTATCTGAGGTTATATAAGTATAGGGTTTAGCACAGTGCCTGCGACAAAACAATCCTCAATTTTGTTAATTCATGTCTACATACATAGAAATACATTTGGAAGTGCATATTAATAAAACTAGTTGCAAAGAATGATTGTCTTTCAATAGCCTTATAGCTTTTTAGTCTTCTTGTATTTGCCAGTTATCTTATATTTCTTATATTATTTATATATATTTAAATTTCAACAACAGTAATGGAACAGCTTCAATAAACCAAATATTAAAATAATAAAATTGTAAAGTATGTTGTTTGGAAAGATTATTCACACAAATAAACCCTCCCTCCATCTTCCATAATTTTTTCAGTCCATTATGCTTATGATTATTAATATTTTTTAACTCACACATTTTCATTTTATTTTATTTCCATTAATGAGTTCATATTTTATAACTCTTGGGTATGACATACATATTGATTTATAACTTAACTTTATATGACTAATGCAAATAGGAGGCGGCAATAATATTTGAATGAAAATGAAATAAAAAATGTAAACAAGTATAAAATTCTTCAAAGCCAACAAAATTTCTGAATAAAAAGACAAAAGAAATTTAAAAACTTTTCATTGATGCTTCAAGGTAACTAGTTTGTGGGGGAAAGGTGATTGCTGACACATTTCCTAATAAATAATCATTTTGACAGAAACTTCCTTCTTTAAATAGCTCCTTCTAAATCTCTTCCATCCTAATTGTGTGTCTTTGTTTTGGACTTTGAGCAAATGAAACAAAACACAGTAGACAAGGAATAGTGTCACAGAGTATCAGAACCCATGCCTAATTCCAAATCCTAAATGCTGAACTAATGGAAATGTGCTATTTTCTAAGGCAGTGGAAAGCACTGAAGGTTTTATTGGGCAGGAGAGTAATATCTAAATGTGATATTCAGGCAAAATTACTGTTGGCAGTGTAGTAAATGGACTGGAAGGGACAGAGTTCATTGAGCTGAAAACCAGTACTGAGGTGCAAGGCTCATTTGTGGTTGGCTTTCTGTGTGAGGCCCTCGTCTCAGATTTGGCTTAAGGAAACAAGATTTTTCTACTGGAAAAGTGTTTTCATCCCCAGACTTTTACCAGAGTTACTTAACAGAGTTCCTGGCATCAATACACATGGACAATGTCTAAGGAAACAGACTTCCATTGATCTGTTTTACTTATTTGGGTATTGAATATAAAGATGGTTGAGGGGTTTCATTTGAAAAACAAGAGATCTGCTACTAAAACGTGTTTGAAAAAGCACACTTCTATACATTCTAGGTTGATGTCTTCAACTCCATAATTGTGTTTGTTTGAAGAAGCCACTATGAAACCTTTCATTGTGCTTCCTGTCCACCTAAAAGACATTGCAGGGTCTCAGCTATTACTGAATGGTTTCATTTCTTTAATGCCACTTTGATAATGTAATCTGCTTATAGTGGGGTTTTTATTCTTTGAGAAAATAAGGCCTTACTCAAAGCTTTATTAGGGGTTCAACTCACTCTGCAGTTGGCTCACGTTCCATCCTCAGACCGTGTACTTTTGTTGTTATCTTGTTTCTCTTTACCCCTTGCCGACCCTAAAATAAAACAAAAAACCTTTATTAGGGAAAATATTTAACTTCTTCATTATAATATACTGTGGAAATGGAAGAAAGATGATAATAAGATCTTCAGTTGGGTTAAAACGGATTTCCTGGAGGAGTGCTACTCAAGTTTGGTCCTTGGACCAGAGCATTGGCATCTTCTGGAAGTCTCGGCCTCCTAAATCAGGACCTGTATTATGTGAACAAGATAGCCCATGATTTTATGACCATTGCAATTGAAAAACACTACTCCAGAGAGTTCTATTGGGTCTTGATGTGAGCCAGTAAGATTTGGTGATGCACTGAGCTTATTGATAGTAATAGGAGTATCTATAATAGTGTAAAAAATACTAATAAATATTTAATAATGATTATGTGTTAAGGATCTGTCTACTCCCTTTTTTTTCTCCTCTTTTTCCTCCTCTAATTTGTTTTCTATGTGTTTAATAAAATAATTCCTTTAAAATTTTGTGTCTTTTCTAGAGTGTGTAAGTAATAACAATATGAAGTCAGTGAAATTATTGTATTTCTAAATCATATAAAACTAGGATTTAAAAAAATTGAATGAATGAATTAATGAGACAGCGTCACATAGAAACAATCCCCTTCACTTCATAGGCTGCTCTTTTTTCTGGCTCTGTATCATTAGACTTATCAGGTTTTATAGGTGCTATACATGACAACTTGCATGCAATTTCACTATTATGTCATTTCCCATCATTGCACATAGGTTGATCCCCCTAAAACCGTAGATCAGATTTAATAGCAACTTATTTTTTATTATCCCCTGTATTTCTTTTATTGCATTTCCTGTTCTTTGTGTGTATAGGAATTTGCATTGAGACTCTAAAGTTTATGCTATTGGCCTTTTCCTATTCTTAATGAATTCAGAAGTCTTTGCAGTTATATCTACATTTTGAATTCAGGGGAGGAATAATAATAAAAGGTTTTGAGGAGAAAGGCAAAGATAGACCTGGAATGTTCTCTGCAGATTGAATATATTGGATGGCACCCATCATTTTAACCACTACGTAATTTTACTTTAGCAGTAGCTCTTGTTTCTCAAGCTATCAGGCTTCCAAGAGCTTACACCCTGGTGTAGAATGTTTAAGTTATTGGTAGATAAGAGTAAGTTAATAAGGAAAATAGATGAATTTCTGTCCAAAACTTAGCTATATCTGTCTATGTAATCATTTGATGAGGATAGATCTAAAGTAGAAATTGTTCTATTCTGTGACACATTTAATGCATGTTTTAATTGAATAATTACTGTAGAGGAATACACAACAAGAGAAAATTTAAAAAGCCTTTGGAGTCTTCTGAAATAATAGCCCATATGTATAAAGCAGTTTCAAGAATTACAGGAAAAACAAATCTTGGATTTTGGAAGAGTGAATTCTGATGGAGTATAACTTTCTACTCACAATTTGTCCTGGGCTGTGAAGAGTATCATGTAGGAAGTATTTTGAAAAGAATTAGCCTTTAACTTTCCAGTTATCTGGGATTGATAGCCCCTACATGATGTTTGTTAATACTCAGATTATATCTATCACAATACCACCTCTCCCAGGCATTATGTCTATGTGCTAACTGCCACTGCATACACACATACGAAGTAATAAACAGGCTTCTAGTGCCCAAAACACACAAGAGCAGGCAAAGCAATTTCCCTGCTTATGGGAACCATCCCTTAAGAACTTGACTTCAATCAAGATAGGCAGTTTGAATTGTTTCTATATTTTCTTTGTTAAGAAGGAATTTTCATTATTAAACCCAAGCTTTTGCTTATGGTTCCTGTATGGAAACCATGGACACCAAAAGCATTTTGCAAACTCAAAACCTTTAGTGCACAGTGTTTGTTTCAAGCATTTTTGAAAGAAGGTGCATGGGGATTATTATGATTTTGGATATTTCAAGCAATGTAAAGATTACACTCAACATTAGATCCCAAGCAGTCCCAGCACTGACATTAAATGTAGGCAAATGTAATGGTTGGGGAAATGCTTGGAAATGGGCCATGAAGAAAAGGTGAGGAAATGGGAGAAATTTAGGTCACACTGTTGCTTTCAGCACTTCCTCAATGCAAAGCTATTTACTAAAGTTAGTCTCCAAAGATTTTTAGTAGTGTTGAAATTTTGGAAGGTGAATATTTGAATATTCACACTATTTTGGTATGCCTTTTCTCATAAAGGGTGGTGGAGGGAGAGAATTGAAGGACCTTTTCCTCTATGGCTAGTACTTTATAGTAGCAGAGATGTGTAGCCCTTGTTTTTTGTTTATCTTTGGCTTATTTATGTTTTACATTAGCAGAACATAAGGGTATCTGTTTCCACGATATGCAGAATTGCACTTTGATGGTCATTAAAAGTTTGGAAATGAGTGGTGTTTGGCATTAACCAGCTGTGACCTCGAGTGATGAAATTCTACAAATATGTAATATGACTTCTCAAAAAACATATGCCTTAAATATGGAGAAGTAATCAAACTCATAAGACCAACCTTTAGGCGAAATTGACTTTAGGTGGCCAGATAAGTATCCAGTTCTTGATTACAGAGATTGTAGTTCAGGAACTAGAGATTTTGATTATGTAAATTGGAAACAATTTTGTTACTAACAACTCTAAAATGAGCAATAAAATAAAATCATTCCTATTTTATTTTGTATTCAGATATAATTCAAATTAGCACATGTGTACATACACAGACTTAGATAACTAATGTTTCCTTAATTGTAGGGTCTTTTGGGTTTCAGAAAGTTAATGCATGATGAAAGAGAGAGCAAATGATATCACCATTGTAGTGGGTTGAATTGTGTGCCCCCAAAAGACATGTTCAACTCCTTAGCCTCAGCACCTGTCATAATGAACTTATTTAGAAATTGAGTCTTTACTGCTGTCAGCAAATTAAGATGAGATACTAGAAAAGAGAGGGCCCTAAGTGCAACTATTGGTGTCTTCATAAGAGAAGGGAGAGGGATATTTAGACACAGAGACACAGAGACTCACAGGGAAGAAGGTTATATGAAGATGGAGGTCGAGACTGAAGTTATGATGTCATAAGCCAAGGCACACTGAGGATTGCCAGTAAGCACCAGGAGCTGGGAGAGGCAAGGAAGGATGGTCCCTTAGAGCCTTCAGAAGGGGCATGGTTCTGCTGACACCTTGATTTCAGACTTTTAGCCTCCACAACTGTAAGGAAATAGATGTTTCATTTTGTAAGCCACTGAGTTTGTGGTACTTTGTTGAGATAACCCTAGCAAACTAATATGACCATGTGTATTTCCTGCCTGAATTAATTTACTATCTGCTTATTTCTCATTGTTGCTCTTTCAGATGCCTAAGGAACCTAGGTTTCCAAGAATCATAATAAAGTATCTCGTCATAAGCCAAACTCAGCATGTAAATGCAATGCCTTCCCCCCAGGGTGGGACATGACACCCGGGGATGAGCCTCCCTGGCAACGAGGGACCACTATCAACTACCAACTGATGATGCAACTGGAAAATGACCTTATACGAAAGGTTCAATGCGGATCAGCAGAATATCCATGTCTACATAAAATAACATGACTTTAAAATGCTGTTTGACCTAAAGTAAGGGGGAAATGGAAAGGAGAAATGAGTTTATATGGCTACGAGTTTCTAAAAAAGAGTCTGGAGGCTGGCAGAAGGATTGCCCTCATGCACAACTGAGCAGAGTCAGAGAGACAGATAAAGCAGATACAACCCCCAGATATTGGTTCCTTTGAGGGCTTAAGAGACCCATGGGAGTTATGGTCATGGCCGATGGGGTTAACTACCAGGGCAGATGGCCCCTCTTTGGAAATGGTGTTTATGTGTGATGAATCTGGACTCAGATGGGATCTCCCTTCATAAGACTTTCATGCTAATGTGCTGGAGGTGCAGTTAATGTTGGGGTTTAAGATATATTTAGGGGATTTGAATCTCTGGACTGACAATGTGATAGCCAGGTCCTGAGCCTCAACAGACTCCAGCACCTACAATCTGATTTATTGGACTTACCACACTCAGCTAAGATGGAGTTGAAGAAGGACAACCACCACACCATGGAGCCTAGAGTGATTACAACTGAAAATGGGAGGATTGCATCCAGCATCCATGTGGAATCTGAGTCTCCTCTTGACATAGAGGTGCAATGGACACAACCAATCCAATGTCCACATAGAAGAGGTGGCATTGGATTGGGAAAAGTGGACATGGTGGACTATGGGTATGGGGATAGGCAGGAAGAGATGAGAGGTGGAGGTGTCTTTGGGACATGGAGCTGCCCTGGATGGTGCTTCAGAGGTAATCACCGGACATTATAAATCCTCACAGGGCCCACTGGATGGAATGGAGGAGAGTATGGGCCATGATGTGGACCATTGTCTATGAGGTGCAGAGGTGCCCAAAGATGTACTTACCAAATCCAATGGATGTGTCATGATGATGGGAATGAATGTTGTTGGGGGGGGGGAGATGGTGGTGGAGGGGTGGGGTTGAATGGGACCTCACATATATATTTTTAATGTAATATTATTACAAAGTCAATAAAAAAAAAAAAAGGACAGTCACCAAATAAGCCAATAAAAAAATGAAGAATAAGATGCCCCTTAGTGCTCTACTGGTAGGTATCCCATTAAGAATAACCTCTGTCACCACGGTCCAGTTCCCTCTCTCCATGCTCCGTAGGGAATCTCTTCTCTTAAGAGAACCAAGAAAGAGAAAGATGCTTGATTCATCATTTATTAAAATAGAATTTTCTAAGATTAAAAAAAAAAAGTATCTCGTCATAATAGCCTTTAAAAAAGAATTGATCTTTTTTTGTTTGTTTTTTTTTTTTTTATTTTTTTTATTGACTTTGTAATAATATTACATTAAAAATATATATGTGAGGTCCCATTCAACCCCACCCCCCCATCCCCCCTCTCCCCCCCCCAACAACACTCGTTCCCATCATCATGACACATCCATTGGATTTGGTAAGTACATCTTTGGGCACCTCTGCACCTCATAGACAATGGTCCACATCATGGCCCATACTCTCCTCCATTCCATCCAGTGGGCCCTGTGAGGATTTACAATGTCCGGTGATTACCTCTGAAGCACCATCCAGGGCAGCTCCATGTCCCAAAGACGCCTCCACCTCTCATCTCTTCCTGCCTTTCCCCATACCCATCGTCCACCATGTCCACTTTTCCCAATCCAATGCCACCTCTTCTATGTGGACATTGGATTGGTTGTGTCCATTGGACCTCTATGTCAAGAGGAGGCTCAGATTCCACATGGATGCAGGATGCAATCCTCCCATTTTCAGTTGTAATCACTCTAGGCTCCATGGTGTGGTGGTTGTCCTTCTTCAACTCCATCTTAGCTGAGTGTGGTAAGTCCAATAGATCAGATTGTAGGTGCTGGAGTCTGTTGAGGCTCAGGACCTGGCTATCACAAGAATTGATCTTTGATATTCTAATCTGTTGGAACCTAGTCACTGCCACCTGAGAAAATTCATAATTTATTCCAAGAGTGGACCAACTTTTATTCTTATAAGCAGTGCATGCAGAAAGAATACACTGCTAAAAAATATTCTTGTTCCCCTAGTATTTTTGCCTTTTATAAAAAATGAAATTCATTCCTTAAACAATCTGGAAATAGAGTTTTCATTACATCCTATACCACATCCACTGATCAAGTTCTTCCTTATGTCTATGTTTACATGGAATTTTTTATTTAAATACTTTTACCAAAAATATTTATTTACTATTTTGGGCACAAATAAATGCTTTTGTTTCCTTCTTCTAGAATGTATTTATGTGGCTGGATATTTGTATTTTATGAAATTATTTTAAGAATTTTTTCAACTAGTGGCTCATGGATTTCTTCATTTTTTTCCCACTTCCAAAAGAATATAGGGTCATTATGTCAACTCAGCAGATGTCAAACCTAAATTTCTCTCACCACGACTGAAGTCTGTCAATCTTCCTCTTGGTTCACTGGAAAGAGAACAGCTGTTGTAACTCACTCCTTAATAATATTAAAGTCCCTTCTTTATCTTTTTCAATTCATTTAAACCCCAGGCCTTGACTTTTCCTCATAGGTCCTGTTAACCTTGCTAAAATTGTTGATTGCAATCATATAGTCATGTTACCATCACCCACATCTGGGGAGACCCAAACTGGGAAGACTAATCACACTTTACAACTAAGGCATGTTTACCTAGATTTTTGTATAACATTTCAGTGAATTATGATGACATGGAGTAATGGTAAATTTTACAAATGCCATATGATTAAAAGAGCCCAACAGGAGTCTAAGTTCACTATATTTACTCATATATTTACTGTTTTGTTGTGATTTCTTCCATTCTAATATTTCAAGTTTCCTTCTATTACTATAATATTTCTCTTCTATACTTCTTTTAGTATACTAAAAGTACTTCTTTTTGCAATTTTTAATAGCAGGTCTGCTGGCATTGAATTCTCTTAATTTTTCTTCATCTGAGAATGACTTTATTTCACCTTCACTCCTGAATGGTATTTTTGCTGGATATAGAATTGAGCATTGACTTGTGTGGCAGTCAGGATGAGTCAGTTTGAGTCCCTGAGCCCTTTGTGGGCTATATAAATGGATGCACAATCAAAAACAGGGAAGTAGATACACAGAGAAGAAGAACACAGAGGATGAGAGACAACTCCATAGACACAGCAGAGGCCCCAGGAAGAGAGAGGAGCCCCTGATAATTTGCAGCTGAAGAGAGCAGAGCAGCTGAGAAGCTCTGAGAGATGAGCCTTATGCCAGCTTATAGCTGAGATCGGAAGAAGCTGGGACCACTGAGTCTTAAAAGGAAGAAGGAAGGCTGAACTCTTACAGACATCTCCTACTATCTTGCTTCAACACATGTCAAACGACTTTGGGTGAGGAAGTACCTCATAAAGTACCTTGAGTTGGACTCTTTAGGGCCTCATGACTGTAAGCTTCTACCCCAAATAAATACCCTTTATAAAAGCGAACAGATAACTGGCATTTTGCAAAGCACCTCTTTCGGCTGACTAATACAACGTGTTTTCTTTCAACATTTTGAAATTATTGTGTCACTTCTTCCTGGCTTGCATGTTTTCTGATAGGAACCACAGTCATTCAAATGGTTATGTCACTACAGGTCATGTATATATTTTTTAAATTTATTTTTTGTGTGATTGCTTTCAAGAGGTTTTCTTTGCATTTAGTTTTCAGCAATGTGATACGATGTATCCAGGCATGTCTTCCTTTGGATTTGGAATTCATTAAGTTTCTTCAATCTGCAGATTTGTGTCTTGTAATTACCAGACTTAGGAAATGTTCAGCCATTATTTGTTTTCTGATAATTTTTCATCCTCATACTTTTTTCCCTCTCTTTCTGGTACTCTAATTACATGAATGTTAGATAGTTTTTGTTGTCTCATACTTCCTGGAGGCTTAGTTCATTTTTTTAAAAAACTATTTTTCTTCTCTCTTTTTCAGATTAGATAATTGCTATTAAGCTATCTCCAAGTTAATTCATTTTTTCCCCTGTTATTTTCATTCTACTAGTCAATTAAGCAACTGAGGTTTTAAATTTAGTTATTGTATTTTTCATTTCTAAGATTTCTACTTGGTTCTTTGTATCTTTTATTTATTTGCTGATACTTTGTATTTTAATATCTGTTTTAAACTTGCTTGCAATTGCTTATTTAAACATTTTTATAATAGTCACTTTAAAGTCTTTCACAGATAATTAGAGATAATTTCAATATCTGTAACATCTTGTCGTTGGTGTCTACTGATTATCTTTTCCTACGCAAGTTGAGACTTCTTTTGTTCTTTTTAATTCAACTAATTTTGTATTGTATCCTGGATATTTTGAACATGATATTATGTTTAAATCATATGGAGAAAGTTCTTATTTGACTTGGTTTGTTTCAGGCCACAGTATCAACCTGCCTTCTGTGAGGCATGGTTCCAAAACCTGCTTAGTTTTCAAAGTCATTGAAATGCTATTCAAATCTGCATTATGAGTTTGCGATATGCTGCTCACTTTGGGACCTTGGAGAAAGTCTATCCATTAATTCAGCAAAGTCTCTGGGCAAAGTGCTAATCATGCTCTATCTGTGCATAGTTGGGGGATGAGCCAGGTGTTCATAAACATCTTTGTGGGGTTGCCTTTTTGAACTCCTCTTCTTCTATCTCCTTGGTGCTTTCTGGTTCCCTGGGGCTCCATGTTTTAGTTCTCTAGCAGGAAACCCCCCACTTTCTTTATTGTGCCATGTCTGGAGCTATGTAATGACAGGACAGTTTGGGAGTGGGAGGAGCAATTGGATTTGGCTCGAACTTTATGGAGCTACAGCTCCACCAAAAGGAAAGGAGTTCTTTCCCTGAGTTTCAGATCCTGCTACTTCCTGTGGCTGGCCAATATTGCTGATGCTGCTGGTGCTGCTGCCAAGGAATTGCCTGGGAATGGGTATGAGTGAATAAAGGAAAAGGAGAGAAAGGCAACAATCCAAGAATTTCCTCTACTTTCTCTGTGCTTTAGCAGTTTCCTTTCTGATTCCCTGAGCCAGACTTCTAGAGCCTCTCTGTATCCACTATTATGCTCTATTCCAGATTTTTGGCTGCATTGTGTTCAGCTGAGGGGACAACGAAGAGAAAAAAATGTAAACACCACAGATTTGGTGATGCTTTGAATTCTGTTGTTTTTACTTTTCAAAGTTCTCAAAGAGCTACATATTCAGGTTTTGTAAGTTGTGTTCATTGGGAGACAGGTTACCATGCTTTTATTCCATCTTACTCACAAGTGAAATCACTAACGTAAGAGTTCTTAAGCATAAGCAATAGAAGCTGACTCTGGCCAATAAAGGAGAAAATCCGTTTTTAAAAATCCTTGTTGGATAACCAACAATTGTCAGGAGTGTTGAAGAACTGGACTGGAGATTATATTTCCGGAACAAATGCCATTAACCCATTATGAATCAGCTCCATAAACGAAGAGCTGGCACTTACCAGAAACTCACCTTTTCCGCAACTGCTACTACTGTCAACAAGGGTTCCTTCTCCAAATAAGGAATTCAAAGAAGCATTCCTTTTAACCCCAAAGTCTCCTTACACAAGTTATTTACTTCTAAATCTGAGTCCCTCATGGATGAGTCTAACTGGTGCAATTCAAGTCACATGCCTGTATCTTTATCACAAGAAAATTCATAGAAGTGAGTTCTATGAATTCTACCTTGGAGGATGGGGGAATTCTCTTCCCCTCACATAACTATAGTATTCCAAAGATGGTGAACAATCAGGTAACATGACAAATATATGTTACATTTAGAGTATTTGCATAAGAAAAAAGAAATTTTGGTCTTGATTTATTTACTAATAATGTGTAATCAATAGTTTGTAAAAACACTACTTCACTTTGCATCTAGAAAGTCAAACAAAATTCACTGGTATTTCCATTGCTTTTATTGTGGTGTTAAACATTGATAGATTAAAAACAACAGTATACAGATAATGAAGCCTATACTTGTGCTTAGAATTCATAATGCTATATATTTCTTTTTTATCAGCCTGTAGTGTAAATAAACAACAGCAAAACACAAACCAAATTCTTGCTCTTTGAAGAAGTAATTACATTTTTACATTTAATAGTTAAGACGAGGCTCTGAAGTAAGAATGCCTGTTTTGCACATTTTCCTGTCACTTTACTAGCTGAGTAGACTTGGAGAAGTAACTTAGCCTCCCTACTTCCAGGCTTCTTATCTGTGAAATAAGGATGGTGATATCATTTATTCCCTCAAAGAATTAGAGCGGATTATACAAGGTAAATGTAAAGCCTGGTACATTGTAAATTGTGATGGTTAGTCTAATGTGTCAATTTGTTGAGGTAATAGTGCCCCGTTGTTTGGTCAAGCAAGCTCTGGCCTGATTGTTACTATGAGGACATTTCATGGACTTAATTGATTGCATTTATGGATGATTACATCAAGCCATATGGCATCTATAAAACCTCATAATATTTACAGATAGCTCCTGTGGGCTCTGTTTCCCTAAAGAACGCTGACTCATGCACCAGGGCACTCATCTCTGGCATGCCTGCACAGAACATGCCCTGAAGGCAGAAGCAGATTATGCACAGCTAAAGCCATGTAAGAAAAAAATCACACCAAAATGGCCTGACTCAAAGGATTACCTGCTTCTATAGATATAATAGAGTACCTAGGGTGAGGGAAAATCTATTCCATAGGGAATAGAGGGGCATACATCCCTATAAGTAGGGGAAATTTCTAAGGCCATGAGCACATGCCCAGGACAAAATTCAATCACAGGAAAGACTGAGAAGAGCCTGTGCTTTCACATCAGGCTGATTTATTAGGAAGGAAGGCTAAACTCTAAAGGAGAGCACAAACTAACATAGGGCCAGGTTGCAAAGACTGTGAAAGATGTTATTTGCTTTGGTTTGTGCATTATTATTAGCGCCTGGAACTCAAGGAAATCTCTGTCACATCGCTGATTGGATTCAAAATTAAGGAACACACAGCTCAGGGACTAAATCCAAAAGTTTATCCATTAAAATGTTAAAACGTACAAGGTGCTTCAAAAGATTTTAAGACAAAGAAAGAAAAAAGAAATTATATGCTATCTCAAGGAACAAGATAAGTTTCAGAAGCTGTCAATGAATAAGATTAGACTTTAGAAATACCAGTCAAAACTTGAAAAATAAAAAAATCTTCAACATTCTCAAATTGTTAACAAAAAAACACAGAGAACTAGAGCTGCCATTTTTACCCTGAAAAGTGAAAGAGTACTCCAAGATTGCCTACAGCTGTGGAAAGACAGAAAAACCCCGAAGGGCTGAGAGAGAAGCTAAAAGTTGGAATCAGCAAAGCAGCCAAAGAAGCTGAAGAGATGAGCCCCAGGGAGAGAAGAGCCATATGCATTTTTGCCCCAGCTGAGCTCTGGGAGGAAGTGATGCTAGTGGAGAAGGCAGAGATTGGCTGCCATTTTGCCTTGCTGCCTGGTAGAATTTAAGGACAAACAGATGTCATCCTTTGGTGAGACAACATCTCTTGATGATGCCTCGATATGGACATATTCATAACCTTAGAACCGTAAGATTTTACTCTAATAATTTCCCATAATAAAAGCCAACCCATTTTTTATATTTTGCATTGGCAGTCTTTAGCAAACTAAAAGAAATGTTCAGAGAATTTCAGTTTTGCTTATTAGTATTAATCTCTATTTTCTTTAATGCATTAATAAAATATATTCATTTTACTTTCTAAGATAGTCAAAAATATAACTTTGAGCAAAATGAAAATGACCTGTTTACAACTGGTGGGTGCTTTCTGATACATGGTGACTCTCTTGGTAAGTGAGTAGTCAATTAAAAGGCTCTTAAATATTAAATCATGTCCACCTTCTTGTATGTGGTGGCATTAGCAGGTAATTAGAATCTGGAATATCTCAGCTGGAAGCCCACTTATGTTCATCTTCAGACACAGACACAGTGCTCTTCAAAGTTAAGAAGGAAGGGCAAAGGTCAATGAGAACTCAGCTCATGACTTTTATAAGCTAGTCTACTTAAGCATATAATGTATAGAAGTCCAGACTTTTCAACAACAACAAAATGTGAATGTTTCTTGGCTTTCATGTATAACATGAAAGAGTTTCATTGCAAAGTCTTTTGGTATTCTCTTCCTATGTCTTTAAAAGTTCAAAAATTTTAAAATGTTTTGCTGGTACAGAAGTCTAAACTGGCTACTATCCATGCAGTAAGGTTTGTTTCCTTTTGCTATAAATCAGACCTTCAAGATGAAAGTTCAGAGAAAATAATTTGAGTTGTATTGCTTTGGAAAGAATATCTGTGTGAGTGCTTCATGCTCCATTAGAAAATGTTAAAATAAAATAAATGAATCCTGTTATAAATCTATGATAATTTATGGCCTGGTCTCCCATAATAAAAATTAAAAAAAAAACACTTTAATCATGACAAGCCTTTAACATATTAGATGTAATGATTGATATCTATCTATCTATATATCTATATATAGAGAGAGAGAGATTTTTTTTTTCTTTCATACAACAAGGGATGAGAAAAGAGAACTGTTTTTGCTTAATGTCCTAGCAAAAGCACCTACCCTGACTTTAACTTAGGCACATATCAAAGCATAGAAACTGAATTCTGAATCTTTGGATGAAATGTGGTTTTCTGTGAAGAGGGTTAACTGATTACTGAGTAGCCTGTGGATTAATTTTTTGGAACAGGTTTCTATTTCCAGCATATTGATAGCACAGTTTCAGTGAATGCTGTTTTTAGGCTTTATTTGCAAAAATTATTTGTGTGGGTAGGTCATGTTGACTCCATTACTTTTTAGCATACAATTGGGACTGCAGAGTCTATGCTTGATTCAGAACCAAAAAAAAATAGGGGTTTATAAAAGTACATTCCTGTAAGGAATGCTTGTGAGCCAATAAGTTATGAGCCTAGGGACTCTGTTCTTCTGCCTCTATATGTTCCTTCATTCTCAGAAACTTATGTTCTAGTCAAGGGAGCAGTAGGTTATCACACAGTTATCGTGAAGTAATATGTGACCCTTCTTGTAGGTTTTGATTATATAACTAATAATTTACCAGTTCGTCCAATTTACCAACTTTTCAATAGGTGCATTATATTATTTTCTCTTCTGTAATACAATATAATTAAGAGTTCGGAAAAAGTAACATGCAATTACATATATCATCTATTTATTTTGAGAGATTGTAGGATAGATGGCATTGAGGATTTTTGGTGATGACTTAAATATTTCCTCATGTAACTAGTTCAGATAATGTGAAGGTCTTTTGTACCACAGCTGAGAATTGAGTCAGATGACTTTTCAGTAATGTTTTAATTCCAGTTAAAAGCTCAAGAGGATTTCTCAGTAAGAATAAAAGGAAAGGTTTGGAGCTGGCCTGGATAAGGAAGCAAATTCTACAGCTGCAAAGTTGTGGAGTGGGAGAAAGAGGCAGATAATATGTTTGTGAAATTACCAAGAGAGGGTGCACCATTTCTGTCAGCATCTGAATCTCCTCCCAACTCTTATATTCCCCAATCAACTGTAATCCTACTAGCATTTTCCTGTCCAAAACATAAAGGAACAGCCTAATTAAGAAAATGTGAGTACTTAAATTATCTTGTGGCTGGTCTGATGAATGAAAACTTATAAATGACTTAACATGGGAGTGTATTCTTACCTTAGAGTTACACCCTTATTTGGAATAAAATCATATTACCCAACTTGATTTCCCACTGTTTTCTTCAAATTCAAATTCAAAAGATACTTGTCTGTTTCCAAATATCAAACCAACAACCAAAAAGAAGATTTGACATTATTCAATATATTAAATACATAGTAGCTATCCACATCATTATTATATGTATTGCTTTTTACTTACTGATATATTTTTGATTCAATATATCAGATGCCTTATTTTTAATGTCTACACACCATATTTTGTCTAACAAATGTCAGGTATTTTAACATTTAGATTTAAAATATTTTGCTAATAAAGCTAAGCAGAACATTTTGTATTCCAAAGTAACCTACAAAATTTTGTGTTGGACAGAGTGTAAACTATGATGTAAATTGTAGTCCACAGTTAGTAGCAATGCTTCAATATGTGTTAATCAATTGTAACACATGTACCACACTAATGAAGGATGTTAATGTGGGAAAGTGTGGGAAGGAGAGGAAGGAGGGTCATATGGGAATCTCACATATTTTTATGTAATATTTATATAATCTAAACCTCCTTTAAAAATAAAAAGAATTAAAAAAATAGAATTTCTCCATCAAAATAGTTTTTAAATATTTTAATTAGATAGACATTGTCCAATCTTCCTCTTTGTACCAATTTACACTTACACAAGTAATATAAGAGAGTGCTTACTTACCCATGCACTAACTAATGCTGTTCTCAAACTTGGCCAGTCTGAAAAGCAAAATACATACATACACATATACATAAAAAGCTCCTTTGAGCTTTAATGTTCCTCACACTTAACATTAATTAGTAGCAAAGTTGAAAATTTCCCTGGATGTTTAAGTCTTTTGTATTTCTTTCCCTATTAACTGTCTTCATATATTTTGCCTAGTTTTTTTTTTTTTTTTGGATCAGTGATCTTTTTCTTAGAGATTTGCAAAAGTTTTAATATTTCACATATAAGGAAATTAGCTTTTTGTTTAAATATGTTGGAAATATTTTCCCTGTTTTTCATTTTTTTTATACTTTGTTTATAGGCATGCAGACATGAGTATGGAGGAAGTTGAATCAGTCATAGAGTTAAACTCTATTAACTGAACTGTGGAAATTAATGTCAATTAAACTGTACGTAGTTCAGTCAGCATTTTTGAGCACCTACTGAGTGTCAACAAAGGGGATATACAGGTAATTATGGATTGGTTGCTTTCATTTGGTAATATCACTGTATAGGTGCTGAGAAATAACTTCATGCAAATGCTATAGTTAATGTTTAATTTTTAGGAACAGCCACAATCATAAGAAAGACAAAACTGTTCAGAATATGGAGGGTGAGAGGATTGGGGGAGGCAACCAAAAGATAATAAGAAATGAAAAATTGAAAAAAGGAAAAGCACTTTGAGAATGCCTTAGCTATATCCAGCTTTGTGATTGGCTTTCTGAACCACCAACAGATTTCTGAACTTAGAAATATCTGTTGTTTATGTAGGGATATGAGGTGCATTAATGAAACAATTCAATTTACTAAACGAATGTTGAAATCTACCATGTGCAAGGCACTAGTGGGAAATAGGCCTAATTGGCTCCATCCTGAATAGGGGAAGGATCTCACTTGGATCAAAATACTGAAGGATGCATTTGTTTTAGAAGTATAATTGCCCTTCTATGCCATTGACCACCATAATACTCTGTGAATGTAGTGAATTAAATTAATTACTAACTTCTGCAGACTTCTGGCATGTGATCATAGAATGATGTTTCCAATATGTAAAGGAAGATTAGTAACATTTTGATTAAGCAGTTTTATTATCAACTGCCAGTCCCAGGGGCAAATGCTTTAGTAACTTTAAGTTTAGGTGATATTGTAGAGTAATGTATCTCTCAGCTGTATTCAGAAAGGAATCACCTAGTGCCTTCTACAGCACAAAGCAATGTTTTAATTCCAGAGATACATGTCTGTAGAACCTCAGGATAATTCAGTTACATAAGGAAACCAACACCTTAGTGTGAAAATTTAAATATGTAAGTATACCTATCAATGAAAAATTGCACTTTGGATATACCTCTTGAGTAGAAAAGGAGTATGATAGATATCTATGAACGGGCTGGAAAAATCACCTACTTCTAATTGCATTTCCTCCCCTCTTCTCTTACTTGACATCTAGCAATTAAGCAATTACACCATTTATTTCCTTTAGCATTCATTTGACATCTAAGACATATGTTTCTTATTTTATCTCTACAGTGTATATTGTGCCTTTGTTTCCAGAAAAGGGTGTATGTGTGCATGTGTGTGTGTATGTGTGTGTGTGTGAGAGAGAGAGAGAGAATATGCTTCATTTTCAGCCCTGAGAGTCACTATCCAATGAAGTCAAAAATTGTTTCAATTTAAGGGCTATATCATATAATTCTATTGTGTTGTTTATTCAACAAATAGTTGTACTTATTGGTAGCCCCAATATTCTTTTTTTTCCTGTATTTTCTCTTTCTCAAGAAATGTTGCCTTTATCCATTCGACGGCATATGCCAGAAACCTAGGGGTAATACTTGACATCCTGAAGCTCCCTCACCAGCTACGTTTGCTCTTGTGTGATTTATTATTTCTCACAAATATTCTTTTCATCTGTCCTCTTCTCTCCATTTCTGCTGCCACCATGCAGGATAAAGCTACTCGTAACTCCTGCTTGGACTGCTGAAATGACCTCCTAACTTGGCTACACTCATAGACTCTGTGCCTTCTTTCAGTTCATTCTTCCACACAAAGTACATTAAAGGCCCTCTGATGTCCCAGTTTGGCTCATGGTCCTCTTTTATTCTATCCTAGAATATGCTTGCCTTCCTCACTGCACCTGCAAAGTTTGTAATTATAGTTTCCTTAGTGAGATTGTTGGTTAATGTCTCTCTTCCTCATTGAATTGTTAAGCCCATGAAACATGACAATTTTGCTTACCATTTATTGTCAGGACATAGCCCAATGTCTAACATGTTAGGCCCTAAAAAGGATTTTTTTAATAAATAAATGAACTGTCAAACTTCTATATCTAAGCACTGTACCAGGTAATTGAATTAAAGTATTTTTCTATCATCATCATCATTGTTGTTGTGTGTATGGCTTATTGATGCCCAGTCTATTACCCTCCTTTTTTTTAATGTATAATAAATACACTTGATTTTTATTTGAACATATATACAACCTAACATTTCCCATTACAACCACTTTCAAATAGAAAATTCAGTGGTGTTAATTACATTAACAATATCATGATACTGTCACCACCATCTATAACCAAAACTTTTCCATCATTCCAAACAGAAACTTTACACCATTTAAGCATTAATTTCCCTTTTTCCACCCCCACTCCAGTACCTAGTAACCTGCATTCTAGTTTCTGACTTTATGAATTTGCATATTCTAATTATATTAGTGATATACAACACCATTTGTGTCTTGCTTAGTTCATTAAAGGTTAATCCATGTTGTAGCATGTATCAGGATTTAATTAGTTTTAACAGCTGAACAATATTCCATTTTGTGTATAAACCACAATATTTTATCTATTCATTTATTGATGGCACTTGAATTGTACCTTTTGGGGATTATGAATAATATCACTATAACCATCATTGTACAAATACCCATTCAAGTTCCTCATTTCAAATCTTTTGGTAATATACCTAGAAGCGAGATGTTGAATCATATGACAATTCTATACTTAACTTTCCGAGGAATTGCCAAACTGTTTTCTGCAGCAGCTAAAGGATTTTATGTTCTCACCAACAACATGCAAGTCTTGTTATTTCTCCACATCCTCTCCAACACTAGTTATTTTTCCATTTAAAAAACATTTTTTATAAGTACCTGTATTAGTCAAAGGGGTGCTGATGCCAAATATAAGAAATTCCCTTTATAAAGGGTATTTATTTGGGGTAGAAACTTGCAGTCAGCAGGCCATAAAGCAAAGTTACTTCCCTCACCAATATCTTTTGCCACATGTTGGAGCAAGATGGCTGCCAACATTTGCCCAGGATTCAACCTTGCTGGGTTCCTCTCTTCCCAGCATTCATTTCTTTCTGGGCTCAATTGTTCTGTTTTCTCCACAAGATCAGTTGTAGACTCTGAGGCTCTCTAGACTTTGCCTCACTCCACAAGGTCAGCTATGGACTATTAGGTGAACAGTTTCTCTCCTGGGGCCTTCTCTCTTTCCTCACAACCAAGCCCCTCTATGTGCTTATTTCCCAGGGCTCCAGCTCAAGACTCCAACATCAAAAACCTCCAACTCTGTCCTTTGTCATGTCTTTTATCTGTGAGTCCCTGCCCATCAAGGGGTGGAGACTCAACACCCTACTGGTATGGCCCAATCAAAGTCCTAATCATTACTTAATCATACCTAGGTACAGACCAGTTTACAAACAATGCAATATCTATTTTTGGAATTCATGAACCATATCAAACTGCTATAGTACCCATCTTGTAGGTGTGAAGTAGTATCTTATTGTGGTTTTGATTTGCATTTCCCTAATGTGTAATGATGTTGAACATCTTCTCATGTTCTTACTGGCCATTTGTATATCTTTTTGGAGAAATGTAGATTTAAGCTGCTCCCCATTTTTGAATAGAGATATTGTTGAGTTGTACAATTTATTTATATATTTTGGGTATCGAATCTTTATTGTATGTATGATTTACAAATATTTTGTTCCTTTTCATAGGTGGCCTTTTTACATTCCTGATAAAATCCTTTGATGCACAAGTTTATAAATTTTGATGATGTCCCTGTTTTTTCTTCTATTGTTCATACTTGGATGTAAACTCTAAGAAACCATTGCCTAATACAAGGTCCTGAAGATGTTTCCCTATGTTCTTATAGGAGTTTTAGAATTTTGATTCTTATATGTAGGTTTGATCCATTTAAAGTAAATTTTTGCATATGATGTGAGGTGGGAGTTTACCTCATTCTTCTGCATATGATATGCCATTTTCCCAGGTTTGTTAAAGACTATTTTTTTCCTCATTGAGTGGACTTGGCACTCTTGTCAAGTTTAATTGACCTTAGATGTAATGGTTTATTCTGTAGTCTCAATTTGATTCCATTGGTCCCTATGTTTATTCTTGCACCAGAATCATGCTGTTTTAATTAGTACAGATTTGTAATAAGTTTTAACTTTAGAAAGTGTGAGTTCTCCAACTTTGTTTATCTTTTCCTGATGGTTTTGGCTATTTGGGGTCCCTTACCATTTCATATGAATTCGATGATTGGATTTCCCATTTCTGCAAAAAAGGCTCCTAGAATTTGATTTGGATTGTGTTGAACCTGTAAATTGCTTTGGGTAGAATTGACATCTCAGCAATATTTAGTCTTCCAATCCATAAACATGTTATTTCCTGCCCTGGCTAGAACTTCCAGTGCAATGTTGAATAGCAATGGTGATAGTGGGTATTCTTGTCTTGTTCCTGATCCTAGTGCGAAAGTTTTTAGTTTCACCATTGAGTATGATATTAATTGTAGATTTTTTAATACATGCTCTTTATCATGTCAATAATGTTTCTGCAGAGAGTATCTACAACTGCAAGCAAGACAATTCCATCCATCTGCTCCATGGGATCTAAGCCCCCTCTCAATTGGAAGCAGAGTGGGCATCACCATCCCAAAAACCTCAAAACTGAATAATGAACAAACATAAGGAGGGAATGCAACCATGAACCAAAGTAGATTTTTTATTATTCTAGTAATGAAAGAACTTGTAACATTGATTTAAAGATAGTAGTCAACAGAGGTTCTGAGGGGAGAGGGAGGGAAGAATAAGTGGAACACAGAATTTTGGGGACATTGGAATTGTTCGCATGATATTGCAATGATGGATACAGACCATTATA
The DNA here is from genome assembly GCF_030445035.2 of Dasypus novemcinctus. Taxonomy (NCBI): domain Eukaryota; kingdom Metazoa; phylum Chordata; class Mammalia; order Cingulata; family Dasypodidae; genus Dasypus; species Dasypus novemcinctus. The sequence goes on along the minus strand of NC_080683.1, from coordinate 28,842,438 downwards.
ATTGTACTATAAAATTGTACAGTGCAATATGTAAACCATAATGTAAACTATAGACCATGGTTAGCAGCAATGCTTCAATATTTGTTCAATTGTAACAAATGTACCATAATAATGAAAAATGTTGTTAATGGGGGAAATGTGAGAGGGAGAGGGCTTGGATATATGGGAATCTCCTATATTTTTATGTAACTTTTCTGTAATCTAAAACTTCATTAAAAATAAAGTTAAAAAAGAATGTTTCTGTCTTTTCCTAGTTTTCTGACTGTCTTTATCAAGATGGAGTACTGGGTTCTGTCTACTACCTTTTCTGCAGCAATTGAGATGATCATATGGTTGGTTTCTTTGTTCTAATCTCTGGAATATATAAGCCATGCCTAAGGAAAGAAAACAGTCCTATATACCAAGTCCTTGATCTTAATGCTTGTACATATGAACCTTATTCCTATATAAATGAAATTTAATCTAATTATAATTAATGCCTAAAATAACTCCTGAAAACCTCCTTGTCACTCACATGAGGCCTCTCTCTAAGCTAAACTCAGCAAATAAATACACTACTTTCCCTCACGACATGGGACATGACTCCTGGGGAGCCTCCTGGGCACCAAGGAAGTATTACCAAGAGCTAGCCAAGTTCATCTGGAAAAAGACCTTGACCAAAAAGGTGAAATATTAAATAAAAAAAGAGAGTTTTTATGGCTAAGAGATTTGAAAGTGAGTCATGAGATCATTGTGGAGGTTATACTTATGCAAGTCTCAGACAGATTTCACTAAGTGCCACAGTAAACAAAGCGTCAATTAAGAGTGCTCCTGAGAGCTCTATGGACTTCCAGACACCAGAGGCAAGGCACACAAACTTGTGAAATCAACATCTCTTTGGTGGTCTCTATTTGGGAATATATGATAATCTATTTCCCTAATGTGACATAATTATATTCATTTATAATTCCCCTAATTATGATTCATCTACTCCTTTCATCTGAACCTATACTTTTCAATGTACCTGGTAAGTATTAATATATTTCTTAGAAACATAAATCTTTGGATTGTTCATTTGCCAGTTGAACCCTGAATCTCAGCAGAGTAGCAGCCAACTCCTACTCTCCAGTTTTTCAGGCTTTCCTTGGTCGACAACGATGATGAACAAGTTCCAACCCCCAAAGCAAGGATATCTCCAACTGCAAGCAAAACAATTCCTCCCATCTACCCCATAACATCTAAGGTCCCTCTCAGTCTGAAGAAGATAGAGCAGACATCATCCCAAATTCCTCAAGACTGAGGGATAAACAATCAAAAGCCTGGGATTTTAACCACGGACCAAAGTAGATTTATTGTTATCATAGTTATCATCTTGTGTTAATGGAAGAAGTTGTAACATAGATGTAAAGATAGTGGTCAACAGGGATTAAGAACGGAGGGGAAGAGATGAGTGGGTGGAACATAGGACATATTTGAGGCGGTACAATTCTTTTGTGTGATACTATAATGATGGACACATGACACTACGCATTTGTCAAGACCTGTAGAACTGTACAGCACAAATTGTAACCATAATGTAAACTACAGACTTTGGTTAGTAGCAATGCTTTAATATTGGTTCATCACCTGTAACAAATGAACCACACTAATCTAAAATGTCAATAGGGGAAACTATGTATGTGCATGGAGAGGGGTTGTATGGGAATTCCATATACTTTCAGTGTAATTTTTCTGTAAATGTAAATCTAAAACATATCTAAAAATAAAGTTAAAAAAAAAGCAAAATTCGTTTCCTGTCTATTCCTAGTTTTCTCGATGTTCTTATCAAAAAGCGGTGCTGGATTTTGTCAATTGCATTTTCTGCGCAATTGGGATGACCATGTGGTTAGTTTCTTTGTTCTGTGAATGTGGAGTATTTTGTTAATTGATTTTCTTATGTTGCATGAGTCTTGCAATTCTGAAATACCATTTGATAAAAGTGTATAATCCTTTTAATGTGCTGTTAGATTTGGTTTGCAAGTATTTTGTTAAGGATATTTGCAGCTATGTTCATGAACATATTTTGTGTTATTATCTTTTCTTGCAACATCTTTATCTGATTTTGGAAATAGGGTGTCGCTAGATAGACTCATAGAATGAATTAGGAAATATTCCATCCTTTTCAAGTTTTTGGAAGTTTGAGCAGAATTGCTGTTAATTTGTCTTTGACTGTTTGGTAAAATTCATCACGGAAACCATCTGGTCCCAAGCTTTTCTGAGTTGGGTGATTTTTGATTACTGTTACAATCTCCTTGTTGTTATTGGTCTCTTTGAATTTGTTATTTCTTCTGGAGTCTGTTTGTTTGCTTCAAAGGAATTTTTGTGTTTTATCTAGGTTGCCTAATTTTTTTGGCTTACAATTGTCCATAGTATCCTCTAATAATCCTTTTATTTCTGTGGTGTCAATAGAAATGTCCTCCCTTTCATTTCAAATTATCGTTATTTGCATCCTCTGTCTTTATTATTTTGTCAGTATAGCTAAAAGCTTGTAGATTTTATTTATCTTTTCAATAAATCAACTTTTGGCTTCATTGATTCTATTGTTTTTCTTTTTTCTATTTCATTTATCTCCATTCTAATCTTGTTATTTCCTTCCTTATGTGTGTTTTGGATTTAGTTTACCTTTCTTTCTCTACTTTCTCCAGGTATGAAATTAGGTCTGGGATTTGAAATATTTGTTGTTTTTTTTATGTAAACATTAAATATAAATATATTAATTTCCTCTCAGCACCACCTTTACCACATTTCATAAGTTTTGGTATGTTAAATTTTCATTTTCATTTATCTCCAGATATTTCCTAATTTCCCTTGTGATTCTTCTTTGATCCATTGGTCTTTTAAGAGTGAGTTTTTAATTTCCACATATTTGTGAGTTGTCCTATTCTTCCTCTGTTTTTGATTACTAGTTTCAACCCATTGTGGCTAGGAAGACATCTTGTATTATTTCAATAATTTTAGCTTATTGAGATTTGCTTTGTTAATCAATATATGATTTATCCTGGAGAATGACCCATGTACACTAGAGAAGAATGTGTACCCTGCTGTTGTTGCATGAAGTATTATATATATATATATATATATATGTATATATGTATATATGTATATGTGTATGTATATGTATATATGTATATATGTTAGGTTTAGTTGGTTATAATAATATTAATGTGTTCCATTTCTTTATTGATCCCCTATCTGGATATTCTTCTATCTATTATTGAAAGTGCTATACTGCGGTCTGCTACTGTTAATGTAGTGTATCTATTTCTTCCTTCAAATCTGTCAATATTTGCTTCTTACATTCTGGGGTTCTGCTGTTAGTTGCATAAATATAATTCTTATATTTTCTTGCTGAATTGACATATTAATCTGTACATAATGTCCTTTGTCCGTAGTAACTATTTTTTACTTAAAGTCTATTTCATTAGATATTAGTATAGCTACCCCAAATCTCTTTGGATTACTATAGGATGTGTCTATGGCAGATGGCATGTCGTTGGGCCATGCTTTTTATTATCCATTCTGCCAATCTCTGCCTTCTGACTGGAGAGTTTAATCCATTTGCATTTAAAGTAACTACTGATAATGCAGACTTTCTTCTGTCTTTTTTCTATTTTTTTAAAGTCTTATAAATTTTTGTCCCTCAATTCTTATATTACTGTTTATTTTCAAATTTATTTGATTGTTTGTAGTGAACCATTTTGAATCACTTTTAAATTCTTTCCTTGTATATTTTTCAGATATTTTCCTTGGGGTTAATGTGAGACTTAAATATGATATTCTAAATCTATAATAATCATGTTTAATGTGATCCTAATTTACCTGCAATAACACAAAACTGTTTCTATACTCCTCTATTCCTCCAAATTTTTGTTGTTAAAAATTATATTTTTATAAATTGTGTGTCCAAATCTATAGATTTACTATTATTTTTTAAACAAATCATTTTATTGATACATATTAAAAAAGCATACAATTTATCCAAAGTGTACAATCAGTAGTATTTGGTATACCATAGTTGTGCATTCATCATTTCAATCATTATTAAAGTATTTTCATTATTTCAGTAAAATAAGAAACAAAAAAGCAAACAAACAAGAAAATTCCTTATGTCTTATTCTCTCTATTTCCCCTGCTATACATAGCTGCTATTTCTGGCTACTCTTGCACAATTATTTATTTGTTTATTAAGTAGTTTTACTGAGATCTATTCACATACCATATAATCTATCCAATGTATATAATCAAAGGCTTTTTTTCAGCTGTTAAAAAAGTCCTTTATTGTAAAATCGTAAAATAAATAGAAAATATATTGAAAGGAATGATAAATTTTAAGAAAGTGTGCAAGGCCAAGTTAGATTTAACATAATCAGTTTTAAAAAACAGATATCATAGCAACAAACACTTATAACTATAAATAATAATTCAAATGTAATAGAAATTAATTATAACATAGCTATATATGCGCAGAACATCTAAACTGGAAAAGACAGAAGAACAGAGAGAAAAGAGAATGGAAGAAGTGAAACAGAGTCTCAGGGAACTGAATGACAATGTGAAATGTACAAACATTCACGTTATCCGTTTCTGAGAAGGAGAAGAGAAATGGAAAGGGGCAGAAAGAATACTTGAGGAAATAATGACCAAAAACTTCCTAACTTTATGAAAGACATAAATATCAATATCCAAGAAGGACAGTACACTCCAAACAGAATAAATCCCAATGGACCTACCCCAAGACACCTACTATTCAGAATGACAAATATAATAAAGAGGGATTCTGAAAGCAGCAAGAGAAAAGGAAAGCACCACATACAAGGGAAAATCAATAAGTTTAAGCACCAAACTCTCGTCAGAAACCATGGAGTTGAGAAGAAAGATACAGGATGTATTTAAGGTACTGAAAGAGAAAAACTCCAGCCTAAGTATTCTGTAGTGGGCCAAACTGTCCTTCAAAAATGAGGGTTGCATTTTTTCCATTCTCTTTTATCTTTCCCAGTTCATATGCATGGAATCTCTTTTCCCAATCTTTCACTTTTAACCTGGTTGTGTCCTTATGTTCTGAGGTGGGTTTCCTGTAGACAACATATAGATGGCTCATACATACATTTATTTATCCATTCTATCAGTCTCTGACTTTTGACTTGGGAGTTCAATCCATTAACATTCATATTATTACTGTAAAGGTATTCCATGCAAATAGTAACTAAAAAAGAGTTGGAGTAGACCAGATAAATGTAAAGTAACAACATTATAGCATACAGACAATAATTACTCAGTGAAACTAGCAGATTGTTCTTGTGATAAGTATTCTGCAATTTTTCTCATGCAAAATAAGCACTTGCTTTTTATTGAGGAGGACCTGAGAAGAGACATATTTTTGGATACTTAATTTTTATTTAACCTTTTCTTATTCATACCCTTTAATTAAAATAATCTGGGTCAGTAATGATTTAGCATGACTACTGTTGAACAAGATTTTGAGTTTTTCTACGTCATAAAATTATGAGTTTGCAAATTGTTATCTGTTGTAATTCATTCCAGTAAGATGTGAAGAATTCCCAAATAGGAATTTGATTAACCAGAAAGAATTTCACTTAATTGGAAATTAAATAAATAAACCAATAATTCATTTCATTCTTAGAAATTATTATGTCCAATAGTTCAAGCTGGAATATAAAAATTAGAACCTTGCTAACATCTAAGCAACTGACTATGTTGGTGAATTTACTCTGATGGCTAATTTCTCTCTTGCCTATTGTTTTTTTTTCAACAGCTCTTCTTTAATATTTGGTTCAACTTATTCTCAGTCTTTAAAATTGTCCAGTTAAAATTTTCAAAATCAGGCCAGATACTCACTAGTGGGGTGCAAATTTTCTCCCAGGGTTTATATACAGAGATGGCAAATAGTTTGTATCCGTGCAATTCACAGACTGGTCAGCACTGGTACTAGTCAGTGCACTTTTCCACAGAGGTGTTTAAGGCTTGGCTTTCTGTGTTCCTGTGTTGAATCTCCAGATCCAAGACTCAAGACAGGCTCTGCTAGCCAAATTCACTGAAGAAAAGCGCCCTCCCTTTTCCTTTGAAACAGCTGACAGGGAGGAAGACATCTGTTCCCCTCTCAATTGGCTGTGGTGAGCCAGGTGTTTTACCCTAGCTTAATCTATTGGGGGTGGGGGAGGGGAGCCTTTCCCAGCTACCACGAGGGCTTGGTAACTCACATCTGTTGTTTTGGCTTCTTTGTCTCTCTATCTCTCACCCTCCTTGGAGTTGTAGTGCTGTCCCCCTCTGCAGATACCCAAAGCCAAAGCAGGTCCCTCAGGCAGCTTTTGGCTCTATCTCAGTTGTATCTGTGAGAGCATTCAGTGATGCCTGTTAGTCTGTCACCATCTTCCCCAGATCTTCCCAGATTTGCTATTACTTTTTATGCATTTGCATTTAGAACCTGTAAGAAGTAAAAAAGGGGGTTACTCATCAAAAATATAACAGTACTAACATTTACTGGAGATTTTTATTTCTTTATGCCACTTCAATCTACTGTCTAGTGTTCTTTCCTCTCAATATGAAGAACTCCCTTTAGTACACTTGTGGGACAGGTCAAGTGATGATAATCTCCCTTAGCATTTGTTTATGGGAATGTCTTATTCTCTCCTTCTGTTTTGAATTCTTACCAAACATATAGTTCTTGATTGGCAATTATTTTCTTTCAGCACCTTAAATATTTCATCCCAATGCCTTCTTACCTCCATGGTTTGTGATAAGAATTGGCACTTTATGTTCTTAGGGGTCACCTTGTACATTGCATGTTGTTTTTCTCTTACAGCTTTCAGAATGCTTTCCCTGTCCTTGGCATTCAACAGTTTGACTACTATGTGTCTGGGAGTGGTTTTGAGTTTATCTTGTTTAGGTTAATTGGGTCCTTGAATTTATATATTTATGTCTTTCTTTCAATTTGCGAAGTCTTCAGCCATTGTATTTTTGAATATCCTCTCTTTTCTTCCTTCCTTCCTTACTTTCTTCCCCTCTCTTTCTTTCTTTCCCTCCCTCCCTCCCTCTCTCTCTCTTACTCTCTCTCCCTCCCTCCCTCTCTCTCTTTCTCTCCCTTTCTCTATCTTTCTCCCAAAATGCATATATTGGTACTCTTGTTGGTTTCCCACAAATCTCATATGTGGTGATTACTTTTATTCATTCCTCTTTCTTTCAGTTCCTAAGCCTGAATGATTTTACTTGTCATATTTTTTACTTCAATGATTCTTTTTTTCAGCTAGCAGCAAAGTGATCTGGCAAATTTCTTACTTCTGTTATTGTACTCTTAAACTCCAGTATTTCTGTTTGTTTCCTTCTAAAATTTCTATCTTTACTGAAATTCTTATTTTGTTCATTCATTTTTTTCCTGATATTCTTTACTTCTTTCTCCATTTTTGCCATTAGTTCTTTGAGCATATTGAATATCTTTTTTCCCCACGTCTTTGATATGTCCAAAATCTGGCCATCCTTGTTGTTTCTCTGTGTTTGTCTTGTATTACTCATATTACTGTGTTTGTCTTGTAATCTTTTATTGCACATGGTGTGTTTTAATATATTAATGTATTAACCATGGGATTTAGTTCCTGAGCTGTTTGTGACCTCTCTGTTCCTTAAGTTTGTATACAGTTAGTGATATGTCAGAGATTTCCTTAAATACCAGGAACTAACAAAAACAAACGATCTAAAGCAAAAACCACCTTTTACATTTGTTGTTTTTGCAAATCAGTTCTCTGTTGACTGGTGCCCTCTTTCATAGTTTAGCTTCCTATCAAGAAGATGTAGTCTGTCTTTTCTGATCATGGATCTTGTCCTAGGCATTGTGACCTTAGAAATTTTCCCATTTGCAGAGACCTAAATGTCTCCTATTCTCTCTTTGAAATAAACTTTCCCCGTTCATGGTTGCCCCAGTGCTTGTTTTGAAGCATGTAATCCTTTGCCCCACCTTGCTTCAATTTCATTACTTCTTACACAGCTTTAATTTTCCACAAGCTGCTTCTGTGAGTAGAGCAAATTCTGGTACGGCAAGCTAGAGATGATTATCCTAGTTCAGTCTTTCAAGTTTTCCCCCAGAGAGACTGGCACTGATGTCTATGTTCCCCAGTATTTCCTTGGCTTGTGGCCTATTTCCATCTTCAAAGCTAACAAAGGCTAGGTGAGTCTTTCTGATATCACATCTGACACTGACTCTTCTACCTTCTTCTATCACCTTTGATGACTCTGTGACTGATTACATTGGGCCCACCTGGATAATCCAGGATAATCTCATTTTAAGGTCATGTGATTAGCAACCATAACTCCATTTGCTAGATTGCTTCTCCTTTGCCTAATCTGGAGATTAGGACCTGGGCAACTCTTAACCGGGGAAGGGAAAGAGAAAGAAGAATTTACATATAGGCCCTGAAGCTGGATGGATCTTGGCCAATTAAAGGACGTGAATGCTAGTATGAATGTAACTTAGCACACCAAGAAGGTAGTTGAGATAATGTTGAGAGGTATAAAGAGGCATCTAGGGAAGCGGACTTGGCCCAGTGGTTAGGACATCCGTCTACCACATGGGAGGTCCACTGTTCAAACCCTGGGCCCCCTTGACCTGTGTGGAGCTGGCCCATGTGCAGTGCTGATGCACACAAGGAGTGCCCTGCCATGCAGGGGTGTCTTCCGTATAGGGGAGCTCCACGCACAAGGAGTGCGCCCGTAAGGAGAGCTGCCCAGCGCGAAAAAAAAGTGCAGCCTGCCCAGGAGTGGCGCAGCACAAACGGAGAGCTGACACAGCAAGATGACGCAGCAAAAAGAGACAACAGAAGCGGGCAAAGAAGAACATGCAGCAAATGGACACAGAGAACAGACAACTGGGGCGGGGGGAGGGGGGGAGAGAAATAAAATAAATAAATAAATCTTCTAAAGAAATAAATAAAGAGGCATCTAAATTACGTAGATCATGTCAAATACTTATATATACATATATATGTATAAAGAAAATATTTGTATAATTCTTAGTACAATGGAAAATCTTTGGGGGCTTTAGAGTAGGAGACTGAAGGGCTTTGGGGTTGAAAATGGATTGGAGACCGTAAGAGTAGAACAGAAGGACCACTTAAAAGTCATTTTTGTCATTATGTTGAGAAATGATAATAGCATGGATAATCATGGAGCAAATGGAGCAAAAGCAGATGGAAATGAAGCAAAGCTGAGGGTTTAAAATGTAAATATACTTGTAAATATACTTGTCATAATTTAGGAATGTACATGAGGGTCTTAGTAATTGTGAAGGAGAAGATATCAAAGATAGGTACTCTTTCTTTCCTCTTTCTCCTCTATTTACTCTCCCCCTCCTCCTTTTCTTCCTTTTCCTTATTATCCTCCTATTTCTTCTTCTTCTTTCCTGACTTATGCAACTGGTGAGGAAAAACTAGAAGGCATAAGTAGTATGTGATAATCTTTAGCACCATTTAATTTGTACTTCACGGTTCCTTTAATGTTTGACTTTAAAATATTTAAACCATTTTTTTAAAATGAGCATAGATTCTGTGGTGTGTGAAACGTGGAAGTCTTGAGTTTGAGCTCCAGGTCTGCCAGTCATTACTTGCACAATTGTTTAATCTGCTTTCTTATCAGTAAAATAGAGAACAATAATCATACGTATCTTCCCCACCAGCTCCAGAAGGGCTGTAAATATTTGTGTTTATTATACCACTCTATTTTTGTTGTCTAGAATAGTGCTATCATCTAGTATTCAATAAATATTGATGGAATGAATTAAAGAACTAAAGGGTATAACAATTTCAAAGAGTTTAGCAAGATGCCTCACATATGGTAAATGCTCATTAAATATTTCATAGTAATTTCCTGGTAATAGCAATAGAAGAAGCAGAAGCAGCAGAAGCAGAAGTAGAAATGTTGTCATTAATGGTAGTGATAGTGGTGATGCTGGTGATAGTGATATTGTTATTAGTAATAATAATAGCAACATTTATTGAGCTTGTATGCCAGGCACATGAATCATTTAATGTAATTACTCAATAATTTATTATTTTAATTTTATGAATGAGAAAATGAGGCTAAGATCTTAAAGTAATTATGACTAATTATAGCAACTTAGAGTTTACAGAGTGATTTCATATTAATTAATTTAAACTAGTCTATTTTTTTGTTTCAGATGTTAGAGTTCTCTGGGTTGCTAGGAACCTTAGATTTAATTTTCAGCTCTCCTTTAACAATATTTAGGACACCATATGATGTACATTTATTGTGTTGATTATATTCCTGGCCTTATTTCCAGGTTCCTATGTTCCATTTTTCCTACTTCCTAAACTATTTATGTCTTTTACTATGTATATTTTTTAAAGCTACCTTAAAACAACCTATGTATCAGGGATACATAAAAACACATTTTCTTCACTTGCATTATCTCCTGTTTTTTGCATGTGAACACTTTGGATAAAGCATGATTATCATCTACATTTTTACACATGAGGAAATTGAGTTTTCAAGAAGTAACATGACTTGAGCGAGATAACTAGGATTCCATTCAGAAATGAAATGTTCCATTACTTTGTTTTGTTTTTATGTTTACATTTTTTTTTGCATTCAACTGCCCTCTTGTCATTTAAGGTAGGTTGGGAAGCCAAACATTGATCAACTTTTTCTTTATGAGGGAAAACAAATCCCTTTTTCTCAATTACTTTTTGTTCCAGTATCTAATAATACCTTGTCCCACTGTGATGTCTTGGATTCTACTCTTAACAAAAGTGTTATAAAATTATTAAGATTGCATCAGCTGATGAATGGATAAACAAATTTGTTATCTACATACAATGGAATATTATTCAGCCTTAAAAAGGAATGAAGTCCTAATGCATGTGGCAATATGAACTTTATATGTAGGGCATCATGCTGATTGAAATAAGCGAGAAATAAAAGGGCAAATATTGCATGATCTCATATGAACTAATTATAATAATCAAATTCATAGAGTTAGAATCTGGACTATAGGTTACCAGAGGATAGATTGAGCTTAGAGAATGAGGAGTAGATGCCTAATTGGTACTGAATTTCTATTTATGTCAATGGTTAAGGTTTGGAAATGGATGGTGGTTATGGTAGCACACTACTGTGAGTATAATTAACAGCACCGAATTATTTAAGTGAATGTGGTTAAAAGGGAAACTTTAGGTTGCAAATGTTATTAGAATAAAAATTAAGAGATAAATCATAGGACTGTATAATACAGTGAATCCTATTATAGACAATGGTCTACAGTTAATAGTACAAGTATAAGAATGCTTTTTCATGAATAATAACAAATGTATGACACTGATACAATGTGCTAATAAAAGGGCGGTATACAGGAAAAAACACACCTAATGTAAACTACAATAGCTGATAGTATGATTTTAATAATTTTTCATCATTTGTAACAGAGATGACTGTTGTTAAAAAACAGTACAATTATTAAAAAGTGCTATCATCAATTATAACAAATGATCCACACCAAAGCAAGGTGTTGGTGGTGGGGCAGTATATGGGAATCCTGTACTTTATGCATGATCGTTCTATAAACCAACAACTCTAATTAAAAAGTAGGGATTTCAGTAGTGAAAATTATATTGGTTTTAAACATCAAATTCTAGGATCAGAGTTATTTAGACCTCATTTAAGGTGAGTTTTGTAGCCATAATACAATTAGCCATAAAACGGATAAAACAAATCACGCTATGGACAGCCACTGTGCACTCTTCACTCCAAGCAGTCTCAGAGCCCTTGGTCTTGGACTCACAAAGTCGCTCTCAGGACAAATAGTGTTGTGGTAGGGCTCCACTGTCATAGCAGTGCTCCCCTGTCATGCTAAAACACTCCTGCATGAATCTGTCCGGTATGCTAATATAAAAATGTATTTTTGTGATCAATTTAAATCATATGAGGATATGCACACATGATATTGTAGAGGAAAGTCTAGGGGAACATGTTTGCCATTTTGATAGTCTTCCTTTGAGTTCACTACTTGAGGAAAATTACAGGAGGCCATGTGATCAGATGGGGTTATGGACTAGTTCTTTGGCTGAGACATCTAAATTGTATTTAACAAGGATTTCCATTGAGGAGACGAAATCCTTTGAATGTGAAGAATTAAAATGAGTCAATTGAAAAATAAAAACAAAAAAAAACTTTTAGTATTCACAAATGTGTTCATCAATTGCAATGAATGTACCATACTAATGAAAGATATTGTTAATGTGGGAAAGTATGGGAGATATGGGGAGTGGGGTATGTGGGAATCTCCTACATTTTTTGTTACATTTATGTAATCTAAGTATCTTTTAAAAAATTAAAATTTAAAAAAAGTCAATTTTCAAATATGTCCTGATCACACTTATTTCAGCTTTGGTGGGACAACTGAATCAGGGTTTTAAAAGTTTATATCACTGCAGGAAGTTCCTTCTATCATGGTACACCCCAGGTGGGTCTGTCAGAAGTGAATAATGATAGCTGGGACCCTCTTTTCAATCTACTTTCCTTTACAGAGCTTGTTTCCTTTTATTAAATTTGTTAAACAGTTCATCACTTTGGTCTCTAAGCTTTCTTCTTTATTATTGTATGGATTTAAAAATGATACCACTTTGTCTGTAAGTGTAATGTAAAAAATGCATGGGGGACCTGGTGTGAATGCAAGGCACCTCCTTTGTTTGTATTCTCCAGAGGCGTATTACTCATATGTTAGTTTAACACATCCCCACAGGCAACAACTCATTGCTTAAAGTTAAGAAATATGAATCCTTACTCTAAGCCATACGCTATTTAGCTTACCAGCAACTGAATTTAAAAGATTTAGGTTGTGAGTCTAGCTGTAAAACTGGAAACAAAGCATTTATAATAAGGACATATGGAAATTTGAGGGAGCTGCACTGTCATATTCAAGAAACTGAGACCCTTTGTTCTTAGTGAGAATATGTACATTTTACTCATCATTCATATTAACCTTAAAGGTCCACTGAAATTCCATCATGATATTTATCTGAGTGCATATTTATATCCTATACATATTTATGGAATATTGTTGAAAAATTGATCTTCTCAAAAATCTTTAAAAATGTTTATTTCTAATTTAAAACGTTTTTAATCAATCCTCAATTGTATTTGCCTATAAGGTAGCCTCAGTTTTATTAATATATGGCTAGGATTGAGTTTTTTGTGGTTTTCTGAGTCTAATACTGATCAGTTGTGAAAAAAAAGCAAGCACCCTAAAGGTCAGTGCTAAACTTGCTCATGAGCTTTTACAGGTTCAGTGTTTTCAAATGGACCCTGTTCTATCCAGGACTTACTGCCTCTCAGGCTGATATCTGGGTGAGAAGGTGGATTTGATGCTAGCAGACAAGCTGGGTGCCCAGAGCAGTTTCTTTGATAAGTTCCCATGACCACCATCCATTCCACAGCATTTTAACTCCACTTCAATGGCCACATGTCTTATTAAACATTGTCATTCTTTGTGTTCAGCAAAACTGAACTGAAGGACAAAGAATTTTCCTTTCAGGGCCTCTGCCCTAGTCCTTGATGTCCATTTTTTGCTCCCCCTTCCCCTTTCTCCCAGTGATGTAATAAAGGAGAAGTTGTGCTGAGAATGCCTGGTAAATCATTCAAAATGATGCTCCTTCTCCACAAACGTAAGCAAAAGTAAAAATTGGTCTTCTGTAAGCATTGTATCTAATTGATAACTGGCACATATTTTGGAAAGGATGTACATACTTTTAACAATTTAATATGCTAATCAGTTCAAACAAAATACTCTTGTTTGGAGTTTCCTAACAGTCAGGTCATAGTCATATCTAAATTTTGATAGTCCCCAGCTCTGTAATGTTTCAATTATGTTATGGACTGGCACTTAATCAGGGTTTCCCTTAGCTGTATGATTATGCATAATTCAAAGCTGGGTTTCAGTTGTTTACTTTACCTGATTATTAGACATAGACAGACAAATTTTACTTGAAAAATATTCAGAATATACATAAATTTTTCTATAATCCTTGTCATAGACAAATGATTTTTTCTGGAAGTTACCCATAGGTCTTGAGAATGAGATAGAAAAAAAAAAGTTGTATTAGAATTAGATAATTTTGTATATCCAGACAAAACAGTTTGAACTGTTTTGTCTATTTTACTTTGTTTCCAATTTGTAGGCACATCCAACTCTACCTTAGGGAGATTCAGGGTTTTTATATTCAGAGATTGGTTTACTTGGAGACTTGGGATATATGTGCTTTAACAGATAATTAACTCAGTTATTTTTAGAATGTTTAGAAATCCTCATCTTCAAATTGCCTTTATATTATTTTCCACACTCACATTAAGCATGTTTGATTTTATTCACAAAAAGCCCAATTAGGTGGTAAGCAAAGGAAGTAAAACATTCTAAGGGATAAAATTCTCCTCTGAGGAATCTTCCGTTTTCCAGAATATGAATAATGTACCACATATGGATGAGTAATTTACTCAATGTGCTATATAAAGGTTCTTATTGTTTCAACCAAGTAAAGTTTTAGAATTCACAAAAGAGATGAGCAGATTGATCTATTTAGGGAAGAGATTGGATGTGCTCACATTCATTTTTATGGGCATTCACTGCAGAAAAGTGGGGAAGAAACATTTTAGTCATTGTAGAAATGCCATTTATCACTTCTTTGTTACATGGATTGAGATGTTCCGAGTCATTTCTCCAATTCCTCTTTGTCTTAAATTCCTGCTGGGTTCGCAGTAGTAATCTTGAAGAAAGAGTGCTAAAGTCAGGTAGCAAAGGTTTACTCAGGGACTCTGAAGTTTCAGACATATAATTTCTCTTTTATCTCCCTTTCCTGTTCCTTTCTTCTGCTACTCTTGCTGGACGTACAGTTGCAGCTGAGCAGATGTTTAAGCAAACACGGCTTCTCCCACATGCTCCCAGGAAAGATCTAAATCTATCAATTTTATTAATGTTTGTCATCTGGTTAATGGCCTCCCTGCTCTCAATTGCTGGTTGACACTTCGAATTAAGGACCCTCTGTCATTCTACTTCTATTCACTATGCATTAACATGGCTTTTTCTACTTTATCATCGATGACAGGGCTTAGGTGTTATTTTCCACAGATATTTCACCTTCCCTCGGCTAAATAAAAAATTGATGGTAAAAGTATAAACAAAATAAAAGTAAAATTTAAAATGTAAAATATGATTCTTTAATAAATGTGAAAATATTGAAAATTGTAAGATAAAAAAATACATAACTGACATGAATGGCAACTTTTCTAAAAGAAAGGCTAAAGCAATACCCAAAGGGTGTTGATATTTGCAAATTTATTCAAAAGAATATTTCCTACTTGTGATTGAAAAACAAAATTATTTTTTGGTACTTTTCTCTCTCCCTATATATAATCACCAAATTTTGACAATAATGTATTTTCAGTATCTTTTAGAACTGTACATTTCTCTTCACTTCCAATTGCCACATGGTTTAGCTAGACACTTCGTAAAATAATTAATGTCATAAATGGACACTCACTCAAGAAGACACATGGGAAGAGAGAGAGCTCTGTCATGTTTGATCCTGGAGCCCCAGGGAGAGATGAGCCAAGATGAGCCATTCACCTGATAGATTGCAGCTGACCTTATAAAGAGAAGAGAACGCTGAGCAGCTGAGACGGCCCAGAAAGAAATGAGCCCTATGCCAGAGACTGATATAGGAAGCCCTGAGAGACAAGCCCTGTTCCAGCCTACAGCTTAGATCAGGAAAAACCTGGGCCCATGGAGACTTCAGAGGAAAAGGAAGCCCAGAAAGGAGAGAACAGGCAGAGATCAGCAACCACCTTGCTTCAACATGTGGCAATTTACTTTGGTGAGAAAGCAGCCTTGAGTTGGACTCTTTAGGGCCTTGTAGCTCTAAGACTTTACCCCAAATAAATACTCTTTACATAAAAAAAAAAAACACAAATTAATGTAAAAGCTTCCTAATGATTATTCCTGCACTAAAATTTTCATCTCTTTAGTCTGTTCTGTTCTTCTTAAAACACTATTTTCTTGCGTCATATTATCCTGTTGGAAAATCAACAGTTGTTCCATAAAGTCTATTCTATCAAGGTTGAATTTCTCAGATGAATATTAACGGTGTGCATAATAGTTTGTTTTCTAACCTTATTTTCCATTTTTTCATACATTTCCCTTATGCTTGCATTAGATTAATTTCATTTTTTATTCCTATATTATGCTAATTTACCTACTTAAGATTCTTTCTCTGCCTACTCAGATACTGTCTTCTGAGATTTCTCAACACAAATCTCTTCCATGAACTAATCAACCCAGCCCACATTAGCTAATCCCATCTGTTTTTTTGAAAGGATGTAATCATCATTTTCATATGGTATGATTTTCTACATAACCCCCCCCCAAAAAGGAAAGGCTATCAAGACTAATAAAAATCCAATAAGAATACCAAACAAGCATAAAAGTAATTAAGAGCTTTCTTAAATTCTACAAATAGTTAAAATAACAATAAAAAGCTCACAATGCCAAGGATAATAAACACCAAGAAATAAAGATAATGAGAAATAGATAAGATTGCTATAAGAAAACCAAAAAATTTCACAGGATACTAACTTTATAGTATAAAAAGACTTTACTAAATGGAAAGTCACACCAACCTCCTTAATGGGAAAAATCGATATTATTCGGTTTCCCTCACATTAACACACATATTTCATACAATGTAAATAAAAATACCAGTAAGGTCAATTTGGGCATGTCTTTTTTTGTGAGTGAGATTCAAGTTATTTTAAAGTTTATTGGGGATTGTAAACATGCAAGAACAATCATTTACATTTTTGAAAAGGAACCAAAGTTAAGGGGAGGTTATGATCTTACAGATATCAAATTTATTTTAAAGGTAGCAGAATAATCAAGTGCTGACTAAAGACCTACTCTGTGATTAGCACTGAGCTAATATGATACAATTGTGATCTTCCATCATTTGCCCTTCTAAAAAGATAAGACAATCATGTACTGAAAGCAATATACCAGAAAGGGGTTGGCTTTTACAACAGGCCTTTTTAACTTACAAGCCTACAATTCTGAACCGTGAAAATGTCCAAATCAAGGCTTCAACAAGACAATATCATCTTCCTGAAGATCAGCTGCCAGTGATCCTGGACTCCCCTGTCACATGGCAAGGTACATGGTGGCATTTGCTTATTTCCCCCTTCTCTCCTAGGTTTCTTTGCTTCCAGCTTCTTGCTTCCATGGCTTTCTTTTCTTTCTCTCTGTATTCATCCCATTTATAAAAGATGACAGTAACAGGATTAAGACCCACCCTGGGCCATGCCTTAATTGAAGTAACCTAACCAAAAGACCCTATGTACAATAGATTTACAAAGAATGGATTTGCTTTAAATACCTACATTTCTGGGGTCCATACAACTTCAACATCACACTTGTCCCTCTTAGCACCTTGGCTCAGTTTCCTTTTTATCAGTTTTTTTCAATTTTTAAGTTTTATTTTTAAAGAAGCTGCAGATCACATAAATGTTACATAAAAAATATAGAGGATTCCCATATGCTCCACCCCCGCCTACTTCCACACTTTCTCATATCAACAACAACCTTCCTTAGTGCAGAACATTTGTGAAAATTGATGAAAACATATTGAAGCATTGCTACTAACCATGGACTATAGTTACATTATAGTTTATACTCTATCTCGCACAATTTTGTAGGTTATGACAAAATATATAATGGCCTGTATCCATTATTGCAATGTCATGCAGGACAATTTCAATGTCCTAAAAATGCCCCTATATTACACTTATTCTTCCCTCTCCCTCCTCTCAGAACCTCTGGTGACCACTGCCTTTATATCAATGATAAGAGTTCTTCCATTGCTAGAATAAAAATAAGTTCCTTTGGAGAATAATAATAAGTCTGCTTTAATCCATTGATCATTCCCTAATCTTGAGGATTTGGGGAGGGTGATGCCCACTCTGTTTCTAACTGAGAGGGGACCTAGGTACCATGGGGCAGATGGATGGAACTATCTTGCTTGCAGTGGCAGACACTCTGTTCCTTGAGATGGGCATTATCCATCATTATCTCCATGTTAGTTGTTCTGGGTAAGTCCAATGAACTAGAGAATAGGCTTTACAACTCTGCTGAGTTATAGAGCTCAACTGACACATGTATGGATCAAAGAATTAAGTCTCTGGGATATATATTTAACAAGTATAGTGCTAATTATAGGTTCAAATAAAAGGAGCTAAGCCCATCTTTTGATTCCTGGAACTCAAAGCACACTTGATAATATGTTAGGTTATAGACTTTTTCATATTTACATTAGTGGCTTTGACTTTTTGCAAGAACATGAAAGTCCATGTAATTTTTCCATATAATTTAGTGAGGCATAAATTTGAATCACACATGCCTTAGGCTGGTGTGGTCTAGTGAGTCAGTAATGAACAAAATAGCTAACATTTAATGTTTCTGCTTATATTTACATTTACATTCTTTTGTAAAGTAATAAAAAGTTTTATTTCATGTAAAAAGTATCATCCTCCCCAAATAAAAATATTTGCCAATGTGGATATTCAAACAGGGTTCTAGATGATTCCCTCAAAGATGTCAATTTCTTATATGCAGTCTTATATATGGTTTTCCACTTGTTTCATCTATAGTTATCTAGTCTCCCCAACCAACTAATAAAGTTCACAGGAGACTGAACTCTGCAAGGAAACTCCCTATCCAAAAAGCTTCTATCAGAGTATAAGGAAGAATATAATTACATATATCATAATCATTTGATCATGATTTACTAAAATCATACTAACCAAAAGTACATTAATCACTGTGATGGTTAATTTCATGTTTTGACTTTGTTAGGTTATACTGCCCAGTCATTTGGTCAAGAAAACGCTAGGTAGATTGCCTCTGTGATGGTATTTCATAGATGGATTTGCACATCTAGATGTATAGACAAGTGATTGCATCTACTGCTGATTCCATCTACAACCAACAAAGGAGATTGCCCTGAGCAATAAGGGGGATCTCCTTTTTCAACCAATTAGAGGTCTTAAGGCCAGGACTGAAGATTTCAGAAGTCAGGAAGAAAAAGTTCTGCCTCTATTTCAGCCAGTCAGCTTCTCCTTGGGAATTCAGCTTCACTTTCAATGAAGTTTCCAAGTTGCAGCCTTCCCTATGGAATTCAAAACTGCCAATCTCCACAGTCACATAAGTCAATCCTATAATAAATATATCTCCTGTGAGGTCTGTTTCTCTGGATAACCCTAAGTAATACAGATTTTAGTGCTGAGAGTGGTTCTTGAGAAACAGAATTTTAATTATGAGATTTCTGAATTTGTTCTGGGTTTTGGGGCATTGGTTCTCTAATATGATTAGATTTTAAGCCATTATTGATTCTATTTCTAGTGACTAAGAGGGCACTGATAGTCAATTTTGTGATTTAGCAAGAGATATAGAAATGATCACTACTTGATACTCCTACTCAAATGCTTATAAGAGGAAAGGCTCTGGTGTATTTGATACTTTAGCAGATTTTCATGAAATTAAAATTTTAATGATGTTGGTAGGTTTTTCCTAAGTACATTGGACAGTTTTTAAAGAAAGGGATGAGCTCAAGGCCTCAAATTCAAATTCTTAGCTCAAGGCTGCACAAATGATGTCAAAGTTTCTATGTGTGCATGGAATAATCTCTTATTCCTTATAGTCACAGAGCTGGGAATTCTGAAAACTAAATGCAAAGTCTCATCATTCAGCAGCTGAATGGCAATGCAAATTGAATTCTCAACCCAGTAAGGTGTCTCCTGTTAAAGTAAAGACATTGATTGATAAGGAATGTGACCCTGAAAGTAAGAAAGGGGACATATGGTTGATCATATGATAGTGGAGACATCAACACCCTACATTTTGGTGAGTTTTCTTGGTCCCATAAACCTAAAATGGCATACCCATGGAATTAGCCAACGCACCTCCATCTGAGGAGATTAACCTTGCTTTGTCTAACAAACCTAAAATTCCCTCTCCTGAGGAAATAACCCTCACATCTCCCTCTGAGATTAACCCTGTTTTACCAGATGAAACTGTAGTGAAATGCCATGATGTAGTTGACTTGTAAGACACTGCTAATTCTTCTCATTATCCACCTTTGCCATCCTTCTTTGCCTTCACAACTATAAAATGATTGAGTAGAACTTTCCTTAATCTTTTAAAAATTTTCAGTATTATTGTATGTTTTTACTAAGGTGAAATATATGATAGGTAAAAATGGTCCTCTGGTCTTTTTGTTAGCACATCTTTTAACCTTCACCTTGGCTCAAATTTTGTTAGGCTTTCACTGCTTCTTTGGCTTGGAGACTTGAGGTGTTAATGGAGGTATTTCATCCATGGCTTCACTTAAAAATTTTCAAAACAAGCAAAACCTCAATACTGGGGAAACACAGGGATTCACAGAAACTATATGAGAGCACCTTTCAGGAATAGGAAAAAAAGGGAAGGCTGGTAGAACTCCTTGCCTCAAAGAGGTCTTCCCTTTCCTGGACTACACTGCAGAACTTGTTAGCATCAGACCCCACATGAGAGGTGGAGACATAAACTTTAGTACCCCAATTTCACATATGTATATTATAACATATATTCATTTGTTCACTAGGTTGCACTTAGAACACATGAATCAATTCCAGAGTAAATTGAGGAGGTGGTACCTAGTAAGAGTAGAGAGGAAATCAATAAGTTATAAGACAATTGTTCTACAGTTGGTGTCCTTTAGTTCTATTCCAGGGGACATGATGATAAATATTCTGTGCTGCTGGGAGTCATGGGTACCAAAACAGGGTGCACCTGTGACAGCAGTGCTTCTCAAAGGCAGTCACAGCATGGTCAAGATAATCATGGTGTCACTATCTTTTCCTGGGGAAAATGCTTTTGGTGTAGTGGTGTGAATAATTCATTATAAACAATGCATTACCTCCTTGATTCATTATGGAATCAAATCCATGAAATTGACTAATTTAAAATATAGGTAACCTATAAGAACTCCCTTGTTTTCATTTTAGTTTAAATTTGAAATATGAGAAAACGCATTAGAATCAGCAGCTTTATTAGCTTTATGGAAATATAATTTACAGTTTATGGTAAAAGAAAAATCATATTTTTGGGGATACCATTTTATAAGATATGTGAATTAGTGCCTTTATTGCACAATTCTTTTACATGAAATCATTTTTCACCAAGTAATACATGCATTCAAACTTGTAATACATGAGTGCACAAAATCAAACATGAGAGTTCCCTTTCATCCACCTCTATGTATAGCAAATATACCTGGTATTCTTGCATCTTCTTCAAAAGGGTCCTCCTAAACCCCTTCCCTCCTCCCACCTCAGTTTTGATCAGTTGCTTTTTGAGGCCCTCAGCCTTTCCCATCAACCTGGAATGAATCCATTTTTTCCTGGATCCATGATTCTTTCCCTTCTTGTTTTATCTTCTCTTTGGATGAAACACCTCCTCAAATAACTTCCTGAGAAAAGTTGTGTGGACAGTAAAAATTTTAAAACCTTGCATGTCTGAGAATGTCATTAGTGCCCTCTCACACTTGATAACTTGGTTGGCTGGGTGCATAATCCTAGTTGAATATCATTTCCCTTCAGAATTTTGGAGGGGCTTAGCTTTCAATGCTTTTTTAACTTTCAGTGCTTTTTACCTTTTTAATTTCCGGTGTTACTTATTTAGCAGTCCTATAAAGTTCTTATTCCAGATACTTTGTATATGATCTTTTATTTCCTTTCCTCTTCTCTCTGGAAACTTTTGTCTTTGTTTTTAGAGTTGTAAGATTTCAAACTCCTATGCCCTGACATTCCTGGGCTAGCATTTCTCAGTCTTTTTTAAACTACTGTGCAGAAATCTTCAAATGTATATTTTTCACTCCTAAAAAGAAATCTTGAATAATTTCTTGGATTATTTTTTTCTCCATTTTCTCTATTCCTTCTGAATGTCAATTGTTCCTACAATATTTTTAGACAATTCTCATATTTTCTTATCCTTTTTCCTTCTATTTTCTTTTTCTTTGTCTTAATCATTTATATTCTGGGGGAATTTCTCAATTGTATTTTCCAGTGTTCCTATAGGGTTTTTCCATTTCTTCTATCATATTTTTAATTTCTAAGAGCACTGTGTTCTTTGAATGTTTCATTTTTATTACCTCCTCTTCTGTTTCATAATGAAATATGATCATTCATCTATATGAGGACATTAAGTAAATTTTCATGATGTTTTATTCCTTTCTCTGTACTGCCTTTTCCCCCTATTAGATCTTTTTAATTTTTTTGTTTGTTTGTAAAGTCTCATTCTTTCAAATTAGGTGCTTTCCTCATATGTGAATGAAGATCATACTTGACCCTGGTTTCCTACTTAAGAATTCAGTCCTATATACCTAGGGGAAGTTCTTTGTTCAAGAATGGGTCTTATTTCTTAGTGGGTCTTAAAATAGGTTGGTCAGATGATATATTGAATCAGTCCTAAAATGAGTAGTTAAAAACAACAAATATTTATCTTGCTCATGATATTGTGGTTTGGGTGGAATTTGAACTGGCTCAGCTGATTTCACTGGGCCAGCTCATGCCACTCTGGTTAGCTAGCAGGCTGGACCACTTGTGTGGTTGTTGGCAGACTGGTTCCTGAAGTATCTTTGTTCTCCTCCTCTCATCTTACAATAGGCTAGATTGGGCTTATTCACATGGTGGTGGCAATGTCACTAGCACAATGAGAGACCAAGCCCTAATGCACAAATAGTTTTTAAACATTTGCTTACTTTATGTTTACCATTCCTTTGGCCAAAGTAAGCCATATAACCCAACTTAGATTCAAAAGGTGGGAAGATTGTCCCCATCTCTTGGTGGAAAGACCTGCAATGACACATTGCAAGGTGCAGGGAGGAAAAGAATATGTAGCTATTTCTTATAATCTACCACAGACTGTTTCCCAGCTGTTTTGTTAGGTATTTTCAAATGCCAAGATCTATAAGTCTTTTCTCTTAACTAAAATTTACTCAGAAAAAAACATTCAACATATGAGTATGACTGCCACTGGTCCAAGTGGACGGGTCTTACCAGTCTCCATGCCAACTTTCTCTTAAATCATCTATATTCATTTTGGCATTCACATTCATCTGTGCCCATTCCCACTGAATCAAGAAACCCTCTGGTTTAGGCTTGCCCAAGAATAAACTTAGAGTTTTCTGTTAATGTGGTGGAAAGGAATTTTTTGTTTTGTTTTGCTGTGTAGACAGTACACAAAGCATTAAATTGAAAGAAAAGCATTGATGATGTAATGATTGCAGTCAACAATAAAATGACTTTTAAGCTGAACTTTCCTAATTCCATTCTTCAGAAATAGTCCATGAACAAATCTTTTCCTATTGCAAAAATATTACATGCTGCACATGTTAGCTTCAAACCCTTCCACCAAAATGTTACTAACTATCCCAAGTATAATGGATCATGTAATTGAGCTGGGAAGAAATCTTCTTATAAAGATTTCCTGCAAATCTCCATTTTCAGCTCCACCTACATGCACACTTTTTGGAAGAGGCAGACACCTGAACTCTTCAAGCCTTGCTGGTATTGTCAGTTTCTCCAACTCCTAGCTGTGGGTTTCGCTTTCTCTGGTCTATTGGGTCAGTTATCCCTCATTTGAATGTTTTCCAGAGTTCAATATTTTGATACTTTCATTTCCTATCCTGTTGTATTTGTTTTTGTGGATATTAACTTTAGTGTAATTTTTCAGGAGGGAGTGGAAGAGGTAGCTATGTTTCCCTATTGTTTTCCTTTATTTCTATTATAAATAATGCTTTAATAAGTATCCTTGTGCATACAATATAGTGTTAAAAAATGTTTATTGACACTAAGTGTCAATTGAAATGAAATGTAGCCTTTATAATTGGCACCAAAATGATTGTCGATAATTAATGATTCAGACCATGATTATGATTATTAGTCATAAAATTATTCATTGGAATAGAGCATGGACTTTTTTGATGCAACATGTTGAAAGAGAGAATCTGACCATACGTGGAGCTACTAGTTGCTGTTGCTTAGACTAAATGATGATTCTTACTTATTATACTTGGAGATTTAGATTTAAAATTATAATCTTAAAATAAAATGCTAGAAATGTACATAATACATAAGTAACCTAAGAATTTGAACAGAATAAAACCACATACTTTAGGCCAGGATGGGTTAATGACAACAACAAAACTACAAAGCTTACAGATATCTCCAAATCTTAATTTACTCAAAAGAAAATATCAATGAATTGGAAAGCTTACTTGTGTACATATGATTATAATTAGTTCATACTATAAAATTATATTTTATTTATGGTTCTTTTAGTGTACTTTCTCTATGTAACATATATAAATATTCCATATAGCATTATATATAATTTCAATTGAAAGAAGCGTGGAGGAAATATGGATATTTTGGGGGGGAAATCACATAAGAAATATGCTTTTAGAGTCATATCAATATTTATCAATACCTGTTATTGATCAGAATATAATATTTTTAGTCAACTGGAATAGACATATGACTACTTTTAAATGGGCTTTAAATGCTTCTTTAAGAATCGTCATACAGCAGCTTAGTATTACTCCAGGGTTCTCAAAGCGTCTTGGTGTTCTAGGATTGCTGTAACAAAATGTCACAAAGTAGGTGGCTCAAGCAACAGAAATTTATTGTCTCAAAGTTCTGGAGAGTAAAAGTCTTAAATCAAGGTGTCAGCAGGGCCTTCAGAAACCTGCAGTTTCTCTAACTTCTGATGTTTGCAAACTATCCTTGACGTTTCTTGGATGGTAGATGCATCACTCCAGTCTTTGTACTCATATTCACATGGCCTTCTTCTCTAGTAGGTGCCTGTGTCTGAGTCCAAATTTCCATCATCTTAAAAGGCCATCAGTCATATTGGATTAGGGCCACCCTAATTCAGTTTGGTCTCATCTCAACTAATCAAAGACCCTTTTTCCAAATAAAGTCACATTTGTGTGACTGGGCATTAAAATATACCTTTTGTGGGGCACAGTTCAACTTATAACACATGACGTCAGTCCTAGAAATTATCATAGGTGAGACTGGAAAGAAGACAGTGCTTTTCCATTAATTTTCACAGCGTCGTTGGAGGATAAAGATAGCAAAGGAAGAGTTACCGTACTAAGACTAGCTTTTTTCATTTTCTTGTTGCAATTACTATGTCTGGCCTTCTTGGTGTCCTAAAATAAACTTTTTTTTCCCCTACCCGAGCTAGCTTGGTGTCCTCTCTTAAATTCATTTTAGTTCTTAGTAGTTTTATCCCCAGAAGTGATAGGTAAATCTTATTGAATAATCTTCCTTCAGTCTAGAGCAGATAAAGGAGAAATTAATATCCACAAACCTCTTTGGAGCCACTGACGAATTCACCCAAAACAAGTTAGAATTTGTCTCTAGCAAAGACAAATGCAGGGCTGTTAACTTTCCTTTAAAGATTACATTTGTAATTATGTAATAGCTTCTCATAGAGGAAATATCAAAAGACACACTGTAAAACTTGTGAAGAAAGGTCAAAGGGTAAGTGGTAACAGTAGGTTCTGGTTGACCAAATGAAACTTTAGAGTGAGCCAGACTCTGTAAATCAGTTGGGATAACTGAGGAGACTGCCAAGATTTATATTTCAGATGTTTATTAAACTAAAAAGTAAATTACTGTGTACTAAGAAGAGAGGAAATGGTCTGAGTCTGGCAGCAAGAGGGACTAGAGTTAGCTGCATTAAAAGAACAAATTATTTTTGAAAAATATTGTGTTTTTTTAATGAGAGTAGAAATCAGATTTGGAATTTTTTGTCATTGCATCTCAGATGAGAAACTGAGATGCAAGAAGGCTGACCTGCTTATCAACTCAAAAATACTTAATGGCAGAAGTGGAAGTAGATTTCAAGGAATCTTACTTCTTACTGTTTGGGTTCTGCAGCAAGAAGACTGTTGAAGTTGTGTTTAGCATGGGGGATGTTTACTAAGGAATGTTCTTGGTATCCACCCTAGGAAAGGGAGGAGAAGGAAGCAGAATAGGCAGAGGGAGAAGTCAGACCTAATGACAATCTCATTTGACCACCCGGGGACCTTGGAGCTAGAATGGCCTTTCAGCATTGTCTCCAGTTGGGCCTTCCTAATTCCACATGGACCAGTCTTTGGATTTGGGCTCCACTGGAACAGGGCATGATCGTGGGTGAGGTGACTCTAGAGCTGACACAATCCCTGAAGGAACAGACAGATAATGACAGCTCCCCAGAAGCCAGTATAGCAACGCCTTCTTTGAAGGAGGATCGGAGGAGCATATCACAATATCCAGCATACTGCCTTATCATCTGAGTCTCTTCTGCAACCCTTGGAAGATGGAGGCATTCTTTTGTAATTATTGGTTATTTTCCAACTATTGGAGATGAATGCATTTGAAAGCCACTTTTTCGCCTCATAGATATCAAGGTACTTTTTTGTTGCATATACAAAATGTACATATAACACCATATCATTAACAGGAAACATTAGTCCCAATTTTTTGTAGTGAAAATATTTATATCCACTTAATACAACAACAGAAGTGAGCTTTTCTAGCTCTTCTGATCTTCTTTTACACCTGTATGGTGGATCAAAGAGCCAAGCAGTGTGTACTAGTTACCTATTGTTGTGTAACTAATTACCACAAACTTAGTGGCTTAAAACAACATAAAGATATTATACTACAGTTCGGGATGTGAGAAATCTGAAATTGGTC
Source organism: Dasypus novemcinctus (assembly GCF_030445035.2). Classification (NCBI taxonomy): domain Eukaryota; kingdom Metazoa; phylum Chordata; class Mammalia; order Cingulata; family Dasypodidae; genus Dasypus; species Dasypus novemcinctus. The sequence goes on along the minus strand of NC_080683.1, from coordinate 28,815,576 downwards.
TCATTGGGCTAACATTAAGGTATTGGTAGGGCTGCATTACTTCCAGAGGCTCTAGGAAGAAATCTGGTTCCTTGCTTTCTTAAATTCTAGAAACTTCCTGTATTCTTTGACTCAAGGTCCCTTTCTCTGTTAGAAAGCCAGTATCATAGCCTCTTCAAACTTCCTTCTCATTCTCTGATCTCTGTTACTCCCATTCCCTTTTCTGACTCTGACCTTCCTGCCTCTCTCTTATGAGCTCATTTGCTCCTCCTGGATGATCCAGGCTAATCTACCCATGTGAAGATCCTTAATTTAATTGCATCTGCACAATCCCTTTTGATGTAAGGTAACATATTTACAGATCCAGATTAGGATGGACGTGTTTGGGGGCATTATTCTGTATATCATGCAAAGTGTAACAGATTTTAGCAACAGTTACTTTTGTGGTGACTTTGATGCCATCCCTTTAACAGAATACTTATCAAAAATTCTTAGAAAAATTTGCTTCTTAGTTTAAATGAATACTAGATTAAACGAAGAATGTCATTATGTAGTCCATGAAACATGAGCTCATGAAAGGGCACTGTCCAGAAACCAAGTCTTGTCTTGGCCGCTAAGTAATTGTGAGCGCATGTAGGTGGTTGGTTGCAGTCTCTTTTATACAATTTCTTCTGTTTCTTTAAAGGGGATAATTGACCCAATTACCAAGTTACATCATTCGTATGAAAAACTCAGTTACATATCTCAACTATTAGTTTTTATTAATTGTTTGGATTTCACAATACCCTTCAACCAAAGCTTTTTTCAGAGGGATGCATTTCATTCAGTAGCTTGGATTCTTGTTTCCTGTTCCCTTACTCCTCTCTTAGCTTGATATGAACAATGAAATATTCAGAAGCAGTGACAGAAGTAAATACAAAGATGGCACTTTGTGCTAAATGACCAACCCTGCAGTAACATACAGCTCTTCACATCCATGAGTCATTGGAAGTGGGTTGCAGCGCCCCGCAGCTGAGGCATTTCTTAAAGGTGCTGCCAGCTGAAGGCTGTCTGCTAACAGCATTTCTAGCAGCTGGAGCAACAAATCCTTCCTTGGCAGGAGGATCTGGATGACAGATCTCCATGTCCACTACACATGGCACACTCTGGAATTAAATATCAACAAATTATATAATACAAACTACAGTACAGTATATGACCTTTGGCTTATTATTTAACCTACATGGACTTGAGTTTGCCCCTTTTTAAAAAAAAAAACAACAGCCACTTCTAGACAGGATTGTGAAAATGAATAGCTGTAAAAATGCTTAGAATAATCACTGCAGTATAATGTCCCTTAATAAATGTTAATTATAAAATACAAATATAAGTGTATTCAGAAAGGGTAAATCCTCATAGCTGGTATCATCCTAGTGATAAATGCTCTGCAGGATTAAGTTTTCTGCCAATTTGGAATGTTCTAAAGAAAAACACTTCACTTATTAAATTAAAACCCGAAAACTTCAAGCTTTATGTATCAGTGGTCCCTGAAAATTCCAATGTTTTTAATATCTCCAGCTAATGTGAATACCATTTTGTTTCTACGCAAATAGTTCAAACTTTTTGGTCTTAATAAAAGCTTTCAGAAATTAAATGCAATCTCCAGGATGAAATACAGTTATAAAAAGTTATAAATATAAACACAAAATTTAATCCAAATTAATATAGAAATATAAATTCAATATGAAGGCCTAAAATGTGCTAAATACATGTGTGTTCCATATACTTTTACGGAGGGAAGAGGGAGTTTGTTTTGTTTCAAAATAGCTTTGGAAGTTAAAGAATGTGCATGATTTTTTTCCCCCTCAATCTAATTTATATGTAATATTTGTTTTCTGATGAATTGACTCAAAGGTTCATATTTCAGGGCTTCTTTGTCAGTAGGAAACTTGGCAAGAACTCTTTAGATAAAACATTTATTAGTCTTGCAGCCTGCAGCAAGGGGGCTAGCTCCCTTGCTGTACTTCCTTTTCTCTAAATGCTTCCTTTAAAAGAAAAAAGTGAAAAGAAATGTTGGACTAGACAATTTTATGAATGACCTTTCTTCCCATCAAACTCTCCGGATGCACAACAAAGGACTTCTCTATGGGGAGATATACAGAATCAATATAACTTTTGTATGTACTTAAGGAATAAAATCAAGTTACATTTTTTTATTGAATGTTTTAAGTGAAAAAACAATCTAACTTCATCACATGATAGGTCAAGGAAGCTTCTCATACTTCTGCTATTTAGTTTTCCTCTAGCAGGAATAAGTACAAATTTCTTGTTGGTGAAAACATAAGCTAAAAAATTACTTCTTTTTCAAATAAAGTTTAGAGAAGCATACGCAGGCTATGTAACTTTTGGTCTTTTATATTGAATTGAGTTCAGTGTCCTGATAACTTTTTGGACTGGTGAGGTGCAATAAAAAACTAAGATAAATGATGGACTGTGGGCAGGAGACCACAGGAACCCCATTCAGTGTGCACAAAACTGAGTTGATGGCGTGAACATTTTCTGTCCCACAAATCATGAACTGAGTGAATCAAATGTCAAGACCACTGAGAAGAGTTTGCTGTTCACAATCTGTATATTCTTGTGTTACATGTATACAAGATATTAATTAAAGGGGCAAATTATCATTCTTCCCTCAAATTAAGGAATAAGAACATCTGATATGAATAGATATGCAATGTAGCAACAACACTCACAAATGTCTCCCTGTCCTTGATTATGAAGTGGATTTTATTTAACTAGAGACAGAGCTTAAAATGTATTATAAACTAAAGAAACCTTAAATAAAACTGTTCAGAGAACAGTGAAAAATAACTAAAACTACCAAGTATGAACATGTTACAGACAGTTTAATGTTCTATATAGAAAAACTTAATAATTTCTTTTAATTATATAATCATTGATTGTCTCATCTGCCTTTAGATGGGCACAAAGAGATAACCAGTTTTATTGAGTTACCTAGGAAATAGAATAATCTCACCAAGCAAATAGTGGACTGAAGACTCAAGGATAGTAAGTAATACCATTTTTATACTGTTTCCTCAGTCCCTCTGAAATGGTATTTATTTATTTATTTATTTTTAAAGATTTATTTATTTCTCTCCCTCTGCCCCCAGCCCCAGTTGTCTGTTCTCTGTGTTCATTTGCTGCATGTTCTTTTGTCCACTTCTGTTGTTGTCAGTGGCACGGGAATCGGTATCTCTTTTTGTTGCGTCATCTTGTTGTGTCAGCTCTCCGTGTGTGCGGTGCCACTCCGGGGCAGGCTGTGCTTTTTTTTCACACTGGGCAGCTCTCCTTACAGGGCGCACTCCTCCAACCATTCTCAAAGTGTGATTCTTAGGCCAGCAGCACCAGTGTTACCTTAGAACTTGTTAGAAACACAAATTCCCAGGTCCTACCACAAAACTACTAATTTAAAAACTCTCAGGTTAGGCCCATACATCTGTGTTTTAATAGGCCCTCCTGGTGATTCTGATGCATGCTAAAGATTGAGAACCATTGTCAAGGGAAAATCACAGGCATTTGAAGGAGAAATGTCATTTTATTAAATTATAAATTGTCATAAGTTTGAATTTCAAATAACATGTACTTTATACATTAGCTGAAATAATTAAGTGTACCAGAAGTTGCTAAATTTTAGTCTCACATAGATGTTTGTGGAAATTAATCTTATTGGTTTTGTGTTTAATTGTGACAGAAAACTTAAACAATTGAAGAGAATGCATGAAATGTTAGAAAAAATATACAAATTTGTGACAAACAGAAATGTAATGACGGGTTGCATAATATTTGTTGGCACTCTTGAGAGTGGAAACACTCTGCTAACATGCAGAAAGTCTTTTAGTTTTACATATCAAAATTGTGCAGGTATGTAAACAATCGTTTACCAACTAAATTAACAATCATTCTCAAACTTAAAGATCATTTTATGAAATTTCTCTGGGTACCAGAGAGTCAAATATAGAATGTCAGCTCTACACCACTACATGCTCGGCACACTTACTTCCTGCTGATTACATTATTTGATTGACGCTATTCTATTACTGTTATTTTTGTATACTGTATTTTGCAAGCCAAGTCTCAAGACTCAAATGACATTTTTAATCAGCTGTAACTTTTTCAATAAGGCATTATTTCTCCTATTTTTCCATTTTAAAATGGAAAAACTTTCATGCCAGCACTAAGGAAAGTCCTGTAAGAGAAATATATTAAGATCAAATTGAATGCATTAGTCCAGACTGAAAAAGTGTGTGCAGGAAAATAATTGTTAAAAATGAAGAAAAAGTACCAAGCTTAAATCACATTACTTAGGTATAAATATTTACATTGTAGGGCCTTTATTTAACATGTGAAATTAATATCATAAACATACTAATTAAGAACTTGGGCCAAAATCAACGATTAATACGAAGATGAATTTCTTAAGCACTAATTCATTTCCAATTCATTTCTCAATCAAAAAAATTATATTAGAAAATGAACTGAGTTACCAAGGAAAAGTAGTTTTTAGAGCTAAATTGCTTGAATCCTGTATGGTAGGTTGATAGTAAAAATGGCCACAATTCTTCATGCATTCCTATATCCATACCCTCAGCAGTGTAACTCAGCTGCATTTGGACTTGCTTTGGCCAGCAGAATGCAGTGGAATTGATGGTGTGCTATTTCCAAGACTAGTCATTGACACCTTGTTTTCTTCACTGTTTCTCTTTGTAAACTTCCCAGCTGCCATGAGAGCAGGTCAGGGGTATCCAGTCACCTCCACTGTCCTAGCCAACAGCTAGCCAGCTGCTAGACAAATGAGTTAAGCCATCCTAGAATATCCAGTCCCTACCCTTCGATTTAGCTGAATAAAGATGCTGAAGCAAGTCCAACCAAGATCAGTCAAGCCTGGTTCAGATCAGTAGCACTACCCAACTGGCATGCAGACTCATAATTTACAAGAAAAACTACTTATTTTGTGGATACTAAGGTTTGGGCATTTGTGGCAAGTAACAGTGCCATAATTTTTCCAATAAAAATGTATAGTACCCCATTAAATTTGGATAATTTCTAATTGCCTAAGTAGATGTGTATTTAGATAAAAGAAAAATATTGCATGGTACATATTGATACTAAAATGATTATTTTCTGAAGTACATTCTAAATATCTGAATTATATACTTCTTTCTTTAACTATATTTCCCTGATGATTTGGCTTTTCTTAACAATATGTTTATTGTAGAATTTTCTTGTAAAATTCTTTGCAGTTACAGCCTATATTCCATTTACATTGTAACATAACTTCTACAATGTTCACATCCAATTTATTTTGTTTTTATGCCCATTGAACATTCATGAATGAGAAAATATGTTCAATATTAGTGTTATGAACCAGGATACTGTAAGTATACTGACATAAAGTAAACAACTTTGATAACTGCTCTTCAGATTTGATTAAGTGAAGCATATACCATCTCTCAGAGCACAATATTCTTTTCAATTCTTCAGGATTATATTGCATATCTTGATAAACATAGTGGACTTTTTTTGTTCACTAACAAAAGACAGTGTTTTTGTTAATTTTTTCTACCTTCTTCTTTAATAATCCACATGATGATTTCGCATGTTCTGTGGTTGAAGAGTACTTCTTAACATCCCTGTAAAAGAACTTAATTTTTCAAGGATAAAACCCATTTCAAAAGATATTCATGCCAAGTGCCATAACAATTATACACTTCAAATCAGAATTTCCTTTCTCGTTCAGAAGTAACATTATCCCTTTTTAAGATTAGTCCTGACACTTAAAGGAATACGTTTTTCATCAATTCTTTCTTTAACACATTCAACAAGTTCCTGTAAGTAAATGAGAATTTCACTAGCATTTTTTTCCAATTTGAATAATCTCATTGCTAAAGAGATATTGTAGGCTTTGCTTAATGGAATATTAAACTATAATGAAGAATTTGAGAGAGGTTTTTTTCAGAATTAAAGTATGATTTCAGTACTTCAAAGAAATTGAGGATTCTCTCAGCTGGATTTGTTAGAGAGAGCCACTAGAGTTTTGAATGTGAGAGAAAGAATACTGAATATCAACATAATCACAAAAATCCTTCAGTCATTCAGTTTGAACAATATAAAAGCTGAAGTAATAGAACAATTTCATAATGATCACTTCAGTGTCAATAGAAGGAACATCAGAGACTGCTTGAGATGCATTATCAGAATATAGGCTAGAAAGCCAATACCTTCCCTAAAATCACCTATACTTTGCTTTAACTTCAAATGAACATTGCTGTACCTTTATGCAAATATTCACCAAATGTGTATCTAAATTACCTCCTCCCAAATTTTTCTTATTAACTACTATGATAGATTGAGTTAAGTACCCCGGAGTGGGGAGTGAGGGAACATGTTTTTAATCTTAATTTCATTCCTGTGTGTGTGAATCCATTGTAAATAGGACCTTTTGAAAATGTTATTTCTAGTTAAGGTGTGGACACCTGAATCAGGATGAGTCTTAATCCTGTTCCTGGAAGTCTTATAGAGTATACCACAGAGAGAAAGTCATGGGAGAAAGCTGGCAGCAGGAGGTTAGTTGGAACCCAGAAAAGAAAAGAGAGGGAGGATATTACCATGTGGCAGGAAAGCCAAGGAACCAAAGCATTGTCAGCTAGCCAGACCACTACTGACACTAGGAGGAAGCAAACCTTATAGCCTCTGAAACCATGAGTCAATAAATTTCTGTTGTTAAGCCAGTCCACTCTATGGTATGTGCCTTAGCAGTTGGGAAGCTAAGACAACTGCTAACTCAAAAAGAGTGTCTGCATAAATTTCTATTTCTTGTTTCACCTGGAAGGAATTTTACCTGCTAAGGCTTAGAAGCAAGCTTTCCTCATAAGAAAAATATGACATGAGCAAAGGAAAAAAAAATTTTCTGCATTGTTATTGCTTGCATCTGTGCTATGTGATAAAAAATGAGTCATTTACATCTTTGATAATCTCTCTAATAGTGAATGGTGCTATTATTTTATTATCATTATTATTGCAGTAGATTTTATCCTGGCACTTGAAATTTTGTTTGCAATTTTGGAATCAGATAATGTTTCTGGCAGTAATATATTCAGTCATTTGAACTGAAAGACTGATTATAATGCCCACTGTGAAAGACTATTACAACTCCTGCTATGATTATTTTATCTTCCATATTTGAATTTGTCTAAAAAATTTTCCTATTTTATCATTTTCTTTGTTGCCAGTTGAAGAACTTAGATTATGCTACTATATATCTGTCTTTCCACTAATTTCAATACTGAGTTAAAATTTGCCTACTGTTTCATATGTTCCAAGAAGACTTTTTTTCCTTCTTTAATAAATGTCACTGTTCAAAAAATTCATCATGAAATTTACACTTGTTTTGTGTTGATTTGGAGCACTTGGGCATACAAATATATGTGACTAAAAACTAGATAATAGCAACCAAAGCAAGAGCTGAAAAGATTTAACCTGATAATCTCACAGCTCCATCAGACATTTGTTACTCACAAAGGCAAACTCAGTTAACTAACTTTTACCTATCTGAACCATTGAAAGTGTTGCAAACTTCCAAAATTACATGTTAATTCAATATTTGATGCTAACAAAAATAGTAAAGTTCCCATTAGCCTACACTAGAGAGCTGTAATGGTAAGACAGCTCCCTAGCACCGCATGAGCTGATCTATAAGGTTTTGGAAAGCTGGGCATCTAGGGATTGGATGACTTTCAGAAGTGGCAATGTTTAAGGGTTGAGGGGCTTTCAGCTATGTTAATCTACTCACCCAAGTACGGCTGCTGTTGACAAGCTGACTTTCAGAAGCATGCTGGAGTGAGGCACTTGCTATTGACTGTCGTCTGGATTTGGGGAACTGTCTCTGATTTGTTGTCTTTCCAGATGGGGTTTATCACTGATTGACCTTGGGAACTTGGGCTGTCATTTGCTTGTTATCTTGCTCAAGTGTAGTTATTAGAGTGTGGTTGTTGTGTACTAGCTGATTTCAGAACGTGTACTGACTAGAAGTTATCTCTAATTAACGGTGCTTATTCATTTATGACTTGGGACCTCAGCTGAAAAAGACTTTTCCTCTTGAATATGAAAACAAAGGTACTGTTTATTTTTAAATGTTTTATTGTTGTAACAGCATAAAATTTCCCATTTTAGGCGGCGGACTTGACCCAGTGGTTAGGGCGTCCGCCTACCACATGGGAGGTCCGCGGTTCAAACCCCGGGCCTCCTTGACCCTTGTGGAGCTGGCCCATTCGCAGTGCTGATGCGCACAAGGAGTGCCGTGCCGTGCCATGGTGCCATGTAGGGGTGTCCCCTGCGTAGGGGAGCCCCACGTGCAGGGAGTGCGCCCCGTAAGGAGAGCTGCCCAGCGCAAAAGAAAGTGCAGCCTGCCCAGGAATGGCGCTACACACACAGAGAGATGACACAAGATGATGCAACAAAAAGAGACACAGATTCCCGTGCCACTGACAATATCAGAAGCAGACAAAGAAGACACAGCAAATAGACACAGAGAATAGACAACCAGGGTGGGGGGAAAGGGGAGAGAAATAAATAAATAAATCTTTAAAAAAATATTTCCCTTTTTAGTGTACTAAGTTAGCAGTGTTAATTATATTCACAATATTGTGTTAATGTCACCAATATCCTTTACCCCTACTTCATCACTTCAAGGAGATTAAATTATAACACCCCTCCACACCCACGCAACTGGTAACTATAAACCACCATATATTTCTAGGCCCCATAAAATTTGCTCCTTCTAGGTATTTCTAGTAGGCAAGGGATAATAATTGTCTTTTTTATTTCTGGATTATTTCATGCAACACATGTCTTCAAGGCCCGTTCTTGTTGAAGTATCAGAACTTCATTCTGTTACATGGTTGAATAATATTCCATTGTATATATACAGCACATTTTGTTTATCCCTTCATCTGTCAGGCACTTGGGTTGTTTCTACCTTTTAGCTATTGTGAATAATTCTGCTGTAAATATTGGTGTACAGATATCTGTTTGAGTCCCTACTTTCAGTTGTTTTGGGTAAATACAATTGGATCATTCCCAATGAATCATATGGTAATTTTATTTTCAATTTTCTGAGGAACTGCCAAACTGATTTCCATAATGGATGCACCATTTTCACAGTGCCATCAGCAAAGTATAAGTATTCCTAGTTCGCCACATCCTTAACACCACCACATCTATAGCCAACTGATATTATTTCCCCCAGGCTGTGATGGTTCCCTCATCCATTTGCTCATTGTTTTTGCTTGTTGTCTGCTTGTTATTTGTTTGTCTTCTTGAAGAGGCACAAGAAAACAGAACCCAGGACCTCCCATGTGAGAGACAGGCACTCAACTGCTTGAGCAACTTTTGCTCTTGAATTTTTACAAGTGTGCCAAGAACATTAATCAGTCTTTTCAACAAATGGTGTTTGAAAAGGGTATCCACTTGCAAAAGAATGAAGCTGTACCCCTACCCCACAAAATATATAAAAATTAACTCTAATTGGATCAAGGACCTAAACATTAGCGCTAAAACCATCAGACTCCTAGAAGAAGACGTAAGGGACAACCTTCATAACTTTGGATTTGGCAGTGATGTCTTAGATATGACATCAAAAGGACAAGCGAAAAGAGATTAAATGTATATCATCAAAAGTAAAAACTTTTGAATGGCAAAGGACAATACCAAGTGTCTTTTTTTTGACTTGTGATGTTTGTGTCTCAAATATCTTCATTATTTCTTTGTAGGTATCTGTATGACTAACTTCAGGGGACAAATGTTTTAGGTTGACTCTGAAATAAAGGATATTCAATGACAATTACAAGAGGTTCAGTGAAAAACTTCCTTGAAAACTCAGAAAGCCCCAAGTTCTGTTCTCCAGGGTCTGTAAATTTATTATTTGTTCCGCCTCCTGTCTGTTGAGGACTCTATATTGCTAACACCAATAAAGATGGGCTGATGGATGTTGCAGCTGCCATTGCAGAAGCTGTGGTTGGGGGAGCATGGGGAAAGAGCCTGCAAAGGATAGAGGGAAGTTTTGTGCACCCATAGTGGCCACTGCAGCAGCAGCATGGATGGTGGCTGAGAGAGACAGGTGTCAAGACAATGTGCAGTGGGAGAAAACAATTGCAAACTATAAATCTGATAAGGGTTTAATATCCAAAATATATAAAGAACTGCTACAACTCAACAACAAAGAGACAACCCAATTTTAAAATGGGCAAAGGACTTGAATAGACATTTCTCTAAAGAAGATATACAAATGACAAAGAAAACATATGAAAAGATGCTCAACGTCAGTGGTCATCAGAGAAATGCAAATCAAAACCATAGTGTGATATGCACCAGGATGGCTATTATTTAAAAAAAAAACAAAAAACACTTTTAATTTTAAGTCCCCTCAGTTAAACCTGCAGGAGACACCATAAGGGACAGAACAGATCTTTATTTGTGGAGGTATGCTTTTCAGCTACTATTGTCATTTAAGTGGTTTAAGCACAATTACTGTGGCAGAAAAATAGCTCTAAATGCTGAATTTTTGTAATTGTTGGCAAAAGGTAAAAGCAAAGCATCCTGTCAAAGTCAATAAAGGGCACAGGACAAAAGAATCATTAAATGAGCAGGACACGTCCTGTTTATACAGGATACCCAGCAATCCTAGAGGCAATAGATAACTATTTCACAGCAGAAGTGGATTTGCTTTTGCTCTATGCTTGAACACATTCAGTGATAAGTTCCTTATATATCTTGAAGCTGTACCAATTAGTTGAACCTTCTTTTGTTGTGGGAAACCTGTTCAGCATTACATTCAATGTTGACTTTTATATACTGATCCAACTTCTAATATTTATGGTCACACACAATCTAATTACTCTTCCACAAAGGATTTGCCCATATATTTGACTTCAATTATTGTTTTAGTTTCCTTGTCTCCTCAAGCAAATACCATGAAATGGTTTGGCTTAAACCAAGGGGTTCTTAACCAGAGGATCCATGAGCTTGAATTGAAAATTCAAAGAAACAATTCTTGTGGGGACATGTTGGTGTGGGTGTTGGTGTGGAATTAGTATGATTTTAATTTTGATGTAGCGTATTCTGAGTGCAGTGGACAACTGCCTCAAAAAGGCTGGTAAGGATGGTGGAGGTGGTTTTATGACTGTGAGAGAACTCGAATTTCTAAATGTTTGCCGAAAATGACAGTGTGAACAGATGTTGAACCTTGTTAGATTATCAGGTATTGAAATTATGGGAAAGTTGCAAAACGTAATTTTGAATAATCCTAAAATGTCATTCAAAGACATGCCAATGTGGAGTGTCATTAACCATCTGCTGCTACTTTCTGAGGAGGGGTCTGTGCTTCTCACCTGACTGGCAAAGGGGTCTGTGGAACAAAAAAGATTAAGAGACCCTGGCTTAAACAATTTATTAGCTTATGGTTTTGAGGTCCTATAAGAGAAAGTCCTAATCGAGGTCTCATCAAGAGGATGCTTTCTTCCCAAAGACTGGTGTTTGCGGGCTGGCTGTGGTCGTCCCTGGTCCTGGGTTCCTCAGTCACATGACAAAGCAATGGTGGCCTCTCCTGGTTTCTCTGTTCTTTTCTGGGTTCTTTGAATTTTAATTTCTTTCCTCCCATGGCTTTCTATACATATGTAAGTATAAGTCTGACATATATATATGTCTGAATTTCATTTTGCTTATATAGGACTACAGTAATAGGATTAAGACCCATACTGACTGAGGTGGGACACAATGAAATACTGAAGCAACCTCATCAGCGGCTTACAATGGCTTCACATCCACTCGATTTTCTTTATTTTTTTCTTTTCTTTTCTTTTTTTTTTTGAGGAAGAAAGAAGGTTTTTCTGGCCATCTGTGTCCACTTAGCCCCTGCTCAGTGGCCAAGAGCCTCCCACTGCCTCTTGGGGACCCTGGACATGCACCCATCTTGGGCAGGATGCCCACACAGCACCCAACCTGGCAGCCCCATCGCAGGCCCCACACCCACCTTGACTTCACCCACTCAGCTCCTAGCCACCAGGAAGCTACTCCATGGGCAGCCCTTGGGGTTACCCTAGGCACCCCATCCCTCCATCCCTGTGTCTCACTTCTGCCCCCTCTGCCAGGGGCTCCCCAGAGTAGGGGTGCAAGGCTCTGCCCCACAGACCCTCACCTCACATCCCTGAGATTAAATTTCTGTGGATGTGAATTTACTGTGAATTTAACATGTTCTTCTGGGTACATAGGACTCCAAACCACCACAGTTATGTTCCTTTCTTAATTTTATCTTAAGGTGAAATAGTCAGATATGCAACTCCACTTTCCTACCTTAGACAGTAAGTCTATCAAAATATAAAGTGAGTTTAGTTTGAAATGACTGCTTTTGTGAAAATGTGCTGGTCATATGATTAACACTTCTATTTTCTACTCTTACAAACTGTTCCACATTTAATTTCATCTAGCATCTTACCTGGAATTAAGCCCTTAGTTTTGAAAAGAATTACTTCATTTACCACTGTCATTGGCAGTTCCTTCCCTCCATTCCTCAATGATAGTGGAATATATGCAATGATTTGTTTTTTGTTTTTTCACAGAATCCATACATGTGATTTTCTGGATCATGAGTCCTGGCCTCTCACAACCTCTTTCTTTAACAACTTCTAATATACCTTGTATTTCAATTTCCTCTTATCAATTTCTGTATCCTTTTCAATCACAGCATTGAAAATGTGGGATTAATTCTTGTAAGAACTGTCTTATTATGGAAGAAGCTATTCTTAAGAGAAAGAGGCTGTAAATCATATATAATCATTTTATTTTAGCATGCCTTTAGTACTCTTGTGATGAAAGGGAAGTCTCAGAGTTGCCATATGTTTTGTACTTGATAAAATAAAAGTAAATACGATTCCAAGAGGTTTTCTCAAGACTTTCTTTATTAAAATATTATTAAATTTTTGACATGGTGTTTGTAATGGAAGCCAAAAATCACAATATTTTCCTGTCCTTATGTGAGGTTCCAAGGAAGATCTTGCATGATTAATAACATCTAAATGATTCACTTTGACCTTGAAATAAATCCCAAATGAAATGCAGAAAACAAATGATACTGACATTTGGTTGTTGATCTTAAGAATCATTTCATTTCACATGGCATTTCATTTCATTCCTCTTAATAGATTATTTTATTCTCAGCTTGTAATATTTAATTTAATTGTTTTTTCATGCTGATAAGTTAGCTACTAGCTTTAGTTATAGGCGATATATATTTTAATATCCCTCCTTGCCTATTCATCACTGTAGCAGTTTGATATTATTTACAAATTCCAAAAAAGAGATAATGGATTATGTTTATAAACTGGTCAGTTCCTCTGGGTGTATTAGATTGAATTATTTTCAGAGGCTTTACTTTTACTTGATTAAATAATGACTAAGGCTTTGATTGGGCCACCTAGTCACAAGGCAGAGGAGTTTTGGATTCTGGAGCCCCAGGAAGTAAACATACAGGAGAAGAACACTGAGGAATAGAGATGGCTCCAAAGACATTGTAGAGGCCCTGGGAAGAGAGAAAGCCTGTTAGTCTACAGATGATCTTGTGGAGAGAACAGAGCAGCTGAGCCAGGAGAGAAATTAGCCCTGGGAGAGAGAAGTTTCTCCTGTTTCCTCCTCTACCTCCCCTCAGAACCTCTGGTAACCACTATCTTTATATCAGTGCTACAAGTTATTTCATTACTACAATAATAATAAGTCTACTTTGATCCATGACTGCATTCTCCTCATATTTTTGTTCCTACCTCAATATTGAAGATTTGGGGATGGTGATGTCTGCTCTGCTTCAGACTGAGAGGGGATTTAGATCTTATAAGGCAGATGGAAGGAAGTGTTTTGCTTGCAGTTATAGATAGATACTCTGTGTTTTTTTTGATGGGACTTGTCCACAATCATTTTGTTAGTGGTCCTTGGAGAGTTCGGTTAACTGGAGAGCAGGTATTGGCTGCAACTCTGCTAAGATTCAGGGCTCTGGCACATGTATTTAATGGATATGGTATTAACTATAGATTCAGGTAAAAGGGATAGAAGATCCATATGTAGGGAAATTATGAATGAGTCTAACTACATTACATTGGGGAATTAGGTTATCATATATTACAAGGTAAGGTCCAACGATGGGGTGCTGATTTCATGGTGATGTGTGCCTTGCCTTGTCCAGATGTCTACAAAGCCCTTGGGAGCACCCTGTTTGAGGCTTTGGTTACTGTGGCAATCTGTGTGCCCAAGAAATGCATGAGTAACCTCTGGAATGACCCCCAGACTCACTTTGAAGTCTCTTAGCCATAAAAATGCTTTTGTATTTAATATTTCCCACTTTTGGTCAAGGTTTTTTCACAGATGCATCACTTATTGGCACTTGGTATTAATTCCTCAGTACCAGGAAGGCTCATTCCTGGGAGTCATGTCCCATGCCCAGGGAAAGGTAGTGATTTTATTCATTGAGTTTTGCTTAAAGAGAGACCACTTTTAATAACTGGAGGTTTTTAGGAGGTAATTCTTAGACAATAGATATTACTAGGCTAAGTTTCAATTTTGCAAGAATAAGGTTCATAAGTACAAGCAGTAATATCAAGGGATTGGCATATTGGTCTGTTTTCTTTTATTAGGTACCACCTATGTACTCAAGAGATTCCCCTCTATTTGAGAGTGTTGCAGGACTCCCCAGGATGGCAATTTAATATTTTGTGGTTATTGTTTGGGTCTCCACCCACTGAAATAACACCCTATGAAAACATGAACACATTCATAGTCCATAGAAGCATGCCCCAGGTTCACCTTCCCTAAACATTCCCCCACCACCAACACCATGCTCCAGTGACCCTCCTCTGCCATAGTTGCCCGAAGAACACTCCCACAATTGTATTCTCAATTACAGCCTCAACCTCCCCAAAGTTCGCCTTTTCCTTCCTCCAGCTCTCCCCCCAGCTCCACTGATAACCCAATTCATCCATCCAATTCCATTCACACACTCCAGCACTGTCAAACTCACTCAAATTGCTGCACACCCATCACCCCTCTACAGCCAAACCACCCCATCCACCTTATAATAGATTTTCACAGCTGTTTTAAATGTAAAATTATTAACTTGACAAATGAGCATTTAATGTAAAAATTGAGCTTCCAGCAATATAAGCTTCATGAACTAATTGCTAGTAATAGATTTGAAAGAAAAATGTTATGCTTTGTTTGTTTGCTTGCTTTTTAGTGTAAATGTAATTTCAATGCATGGAAAAATAAAGTTGAAAAGATTTTAAAATGCTATTATATAAAGTTCCCAAACTTTCACTATACTTTTATTAACAACTTTGCCAAAGACATTTTGAATTATATTAGAGCTTCCTGAGAAGTGTACATAAATACTTAAAAAATATTCCACTTACCACTTACAATGAACTATCTCAAATGCAGAGCCATAAAAGCACAACATTATTATACTCATGGTTACCATTGGTTCAGGAATTAGGAAAGAGATTAGAGGGGACAACATTTTCTTGCTACACAATATCTGCAACATCAGCTGGGAAGACTGTGGGTTTTGGGATCTACTTACAAGATGGCATCTTCACTCTCGTTTTAGCATCTTCGCTGAGAATCTTGACTGTGGCATGGATTCCTAATAACATGGTGTCTGGATTCTGAAAGGATATGTCCTAAAAGGGATCTCCAAAGAACAAAAGATTGGGTAGAATCACTTCTACCCAATCTAGTTTCAGAAGACAAAAAGCACCACTTCCACAGCATTCTTTTGGTTATGAAAGAGTCAGTTAAGGTCAGCCCTGATTCAAGAATAGGGAACATAGACCATTCTCAAATGAAGGAATATCAAATGATTTGTGGACATGTTTTGAAACTACTACAATTTTATTTTATTTAGAAATATCTAAAATCATCCTAAGGTGAATCCAAGCAATTCCCATCTCCTGGTGTTCATGTCTTTGTGTCATGCCTTCTCTATGAGTGTGGCCAGGTCTGTAGCTTGCTACTAACAGATAGACTACAGCAAAGTTGATGATATAGCATTCCTGTGATTACATTATGCTATTTAAGGATGCTTTCTTAGTAGACTGGCACTAGAGAGTCTACTTTCAGCCTTGGTGAAGTAAGTGACCATGATGGGGAAATCCAAAAGTCAAGAAAATGTGGTGGCCTGTGGGAACTGCAGGTGGCTCCTAGCCCTGGGGGTAGCCTCCTGTCTATAGCCGTCAAAAAGTTAGGACCCATAGTAATATAGCTGCAAGGAAATGAATTCCTTCAAAAACCTGAATGAACTTGGAAGCAGATTCTCCCCTAGTCAAGTCTCAGATAATTGTACAATTCAGCTGACACTTTGATTGTAGCCTTGTAAGAATCTGAGCAAAGAACCATTGAGGCCTTGTTCAGAATCCTGACACACAGAAGCTGTGAGATAATGGATATGTGTTATTTCAAGCCTCTGAGTTTGTGGTAATTCGTTGCACAGCAACAGAAAACTAGTATGATCTTATTGCAGGTTTCCATGTGTAATGTGGTTTTAATCATATAGTGAATGACCACATGCTTTTATCATCCAAACAGACCCATTTGAATTTGAAAAGTGCTCTAAAAAGATTTAAAAACCAGGTGAATTTTGAAATATTTATTTCTTAAACAATAAATTGATTTTATTATATTGGTATACCCATAAAATATTTCTTTTCAAAATAATGTTCTCAAAATGTCTTGAAAAATAAAATATATACATTTTTATATATTAAAGCAAATAAATTTTATTCCAGTAACTATTTGAACATTAAAAGTTAACCTTAAGGGTGGCAGACTTGGTCCAGTGGTTAGGGCGTCTGTCTACCATATGGGAGGTCCGAGGTTCAAACCCCGGGCCTCCTTGACTCGTGTGGAGTTGGCCCACGTGCAGTGCTGATGCACGCAAGGAGTGCCCTGCCACGAAGGGGTGTCCCCCACGTAGGGGAGCCCCATGCGCAAGGAGTGCACCCCGTAAGGAGAGCCACCCAGCGTGAAAGAAAGTGCAGCCTGCCCAGGAAAGGCGCCGCCCACACAGAGAGCTGACACAACAAGATGACACAACAAAAAGAAACACAGATTCCCATGCCGCTGACAACAACAGAAGCGGACAAAGAAGAACACGCAGCAAATAGACAGAACAGACAACCGGGGTGGGGGGGAAGGGGAAATAAATAAATAAGTAAATCTTTAAAAAAAAAAAAGTTAGCCTTCATACTGTATTTAACATGATCTTAATCCATTTCCTAGTCATAACTTTCTCTGATAAGGTACCACTGATTTTTCTAAAAAGTATGTGTGCATACTTTTAAATAGTCTTAAAATTTTACATAACATTATCAACATTCTTTTCCAAACTCATGCATTTTGTTGAATAAAATTGAAATTTTTCACTCTTCTCTGTTGATCATAAGATTTTTATACAGTTGCTACTAGTTAACTCAGAAAAATGTGCTAAATAGAGGCTATACCATATTCCTACATTTTGTTTCAATTTTTAAAAAATTTCAGCCCCAAAATTTTATTCTTATTTTAACAAAGATTTTACAAGATAGAAATCCAAAAAATTGTCTCCATTTGTTTCTTTGTTGAATATTTTCAAAGTTAAATGTTGTGAAAGTGTAAGCCTTCTCATTAATTCTATTTCTGTACAGATTATGTATTTATCCAAAAAGCAGGTTGTACCAAAAGATCCTTCCCAAAATTGAAGATATTCAAGGCAATATTATATAATTTCAAAATTAAATCTTACACATCGTTTAACTTTCATCACTTGTTTCTTTTTTCTTGAGGTAACAGATAAATATTAAAGTCTCTCTGGGAGTTTGTTTTCTATTATTGTCATTTGCTAAAAGTTTCAAAAGCTGAAGTCTTTGGTGCTCTAGTAATTGAATATATATATTAACAATTTCCAAGTCTTTTTGGACAAAATGCTATAGTGATTTAGAAGAATCTTACAAAAACATTTAATACCATGTTTGAGACTAAGCTGAATTTACAAAGTAGTTATGAAGGCTCTAATATTTCTGAAGTCAGCGTGAAGGTGATTAGTGAAGTGAGTGTTATGCTGTCATGTTGCAGTGTTGTTGTTTTTTTAATTTTCCATCAGTTTCATCGCAAAAAGTGTGGCTCAATTATTTATTTCCTGATATCTTTAAATGTTGACATCCACACCTCCATTGTTATTAGTAGAATATTTCCCCTAGAATGGCCACATTTATGAATTATTTGTGATCCACAATCAGTTCCAAATACATTTCTTCTCCCTCCATATATAATTGAGTAAGAACATTGTTTTTGTGACACAGCTGTACTCCATCAAAATTTGTATTTGTATTATTAGAGTAGAAATTTTTATTTTCAATAGTCAATTTCAAGAGAATTTACAACAGTATTCATAACTGAGTCAGACTTTTACCTTGGAAGAATAAAATTTCAACACTTTTACTTTGACTCCATAAATGAGATGAAACAAACATCAAACCTTTAATGGAATTAGCTATGCTGATTATTAATTTGCATCTTCTGGGTACACGGTAATAAACAGGATCACTTTTGGCAGAGTTCCTTTCATAGGAAATGAATGCATGAACAACCCTCTCTTCATTATTCCCATGTGCAAAAAAATCTTGGAATTTTAAATAGGAAGTATTGAATTAAAATAGTGATTTGTTTCAGTGAAAAATCAAGGTTTATAGATTGATAGAGATCCCACCTATGTACATGCATGTATTTAGATGTTGTCTCTGGGCAAGGTCTTCTTAAAATGCTGAGGCTTCTTTAGTAGATCTATGTCTTCTGATTTTCATGTGATCAGTAGAATTCTCAGAGTAGAGGGGAAATACTGAAAATATTTTGTTCGTATTACAAGTCTATCATCAACTTTCTTGAGGAAGTGGAAATTCAAACTTAATTGTTCTTTAAATTCTCATTTCCTTTTCATCAAATTACTATGGAAAGATTTTATTGCAAAATAAAAACTAAAAATATAAGTAAATAAATAGTTGTAAATTTACACTGAACACTAAGTAATCCAAATTGGCCATCGTCTTTCCTACTCCCTCTGCTCTGTAAAATGCTGCTCAGCCTCTATCATTCCACATATTTCACGTATGCCTTGGCCATTATTTTCCAAATTTTGCTCTGACCTAGAGGATTGGCATCCTGGCAGCATTAGGCATCTCATGGGACTAAAAGGGGGCCATGGCATAACTAGCTGGTAGACAAGCAGAGCATCAGGTTGACTCCTCCCAACATCATCACCGAACATTTAGGGAATTAGCTAGCTGATTCTCTCAAAGCATACTTCATTTTATCACTGGCACTGTGCATGCCCACCTTGAAAGGAAGATAGTAATTATGTTGTATCTGGAAAAGATCGAGTGAAGAGAGAGGGTTTTTGGCACTTGTCTTGCAGGTATAACCACGTGTTAAAGTGAGAACTCCATTCTCAGAACACATGTCTAAAGTGAGATTATGGCAGAAGCTGGAAGTACAGTGTGCAGGTTTACCTACACAACCCATCCTGGCTTGATTCATCTATTAAACAAAATGCTTTGTTAAAAAAAATAAGAAATTCAGAAAGTTCTAAACAATACAGGACACCAGGACAAGTATAAACCAGGACTGAACTAGGCAAACTGGGATACGTGCTGCCACTGACATGGAGAAAAGGGATGGGGGAACCCAGACATTTGGACTAAAGGAAAGGAAGAGACAATAAATTAATTCCAAGTAAAAATTTAGAGTCACTAGACTCAAAATCACTTTTATAATGATTAAATCAATTCTTCATAAGTAAAACTCTTACTCTCTGTTGTCAAGAATTTCATAGGTAGTACAATTTTTAAAAGAGGCCAATTATAGTTTTCCTTCTGTGCCAGTACAAGATAGATTTTTATTAAAATGATGAATAATATAATTTGCAGTAATAGTTCACCCACTTTAGGAAGGGCCATAAACATAGTGGAGGAATGTATTCAGTGCCAAGGTGTTTGGGTATACAAGCCAGCTAAATCATTACTAATTATGTGATTGTGATCAAGTTATTTAACCTCCCTGAGGTTCTGATTTCTCACTTACAAACTAAGAATATTAATGGTACATTCCTAACTGCTTTGATAGAAGAGTTAAATTGGACAACTGTTAAGATAGTGCCTGGAACATGGAAATCAATAAATGCAAGTACAGATTATTATTTCCATTCAACGTTCTTAGAAACAATATATACTATGTATTCCATATTATATAAATTACCTGTTTCTGACTAGATATAAATTTTACTTATTAGGCTATATTTCTTTTAACCTATTTTAGTCAGCCTGAAATTAATTAAAACAAGGTTTTCAAGCAAGAGAGAAATCACATTCCCTGAAGAGAAAATACTTCTATGTTAGATAGTTGTAAATACGTCTATCAATTATATATTTAATTTCTAAAGGAGAAGCATTTATATATTATGTAGTATGATCTTTTCTAAACTTTTTATTATAGTAACATACATAAAACTCAAAAATTTCTCATTTTAGCCACTTCAAGTGTACAATTAAGTGGTATTATTACATTCATAATACTATGTTATTATCACCAACATCCATTACCCAATTTTTTTTCATTGTATTTTGTATAAAAGCATTACCTCTGTGATATGTAGTTAAAATAGAGAGGTGGTGAAACAGTAAATTCAACTAATTTTGGTAGCTACCATTTGCAAGAAAATAAAAGAAATGATATATGAATGCTGAAAGGTCATGGGATAAATCTTAATAACCTAAAGTGCATAGTTTTATTCTGAACTAATGATATGTAATAGAATACTCTATTGATAGCTACAAGATAGTAAAACATGAAAGTAGCCATATGATATTCAAAGTCTCATACTCACGAGTATAGTTTTGGCAGGATGAGATTCCAGGAATCTGACTCTTTGACCTGAGCTTTACATCTCCTTGGAAAATCTTGTTTTTTTTTAAAATGAGATTTCAACAGCTCAATGTTCAGGAATAAAAGAACCTACTTATCTGAAGAGGCTTTGTATTTTTAAGAGGTGTCATTTCTCAGGTTCAAATCCTTGAAATCATGGAAAAAAAGTAAACCTAAAATGACCCAAGTCTTTGATGGATTTTACTCTTGCTTAGTGTTATTTCAGTGAGGGGACTATAGTCTGACAATTAAAAAGTGGTCTGTGAAAGTAGGCTGCTTGGGTTTGAATTCTGGCTCTCTTACTAACTAGCCATGTGGTGTTAAGTTGCTTAGTTTACTTCTCTGCGCTCAAGTTGTCTTACATGTGAAATGAGAATCATAGGACCTTTCTCATAAATTAGATAATGTACTCTTAAAGTACTCAGAAGATGACCTGGCACATGGTAAGTGCTCAGCAAATGTTGTCATCATCATCAACAGCATCACGTAAGCCAGCTGTTCTCCACTGGGGTGATTTTGCATCTTTGGCAATGTCTACAATTTTGGCTGTCACGACTGGGAGGATACTACTGGCATCGAGATGAGGTGCCCCTCTGCAAGTTTTCTTTGAAAACCTAGAACTGCGAGTTTGCTAAAATTCCTACAATGTAGACAGCCCCTCAGACAAAGAATTATCAGACCCTAAGTGTCAATAATGTGAAGGCTGAGAAATATTAATTTAAGCTATTGAAGATGAAGTTTAAAGGCCAACAAACATTTTCAAAGTGTTTCAAATAATACCACTTAATTCTAATGGTTACACTTTCTAAGCTTCTGTTAAGCAAACAGGGAATCACCAAGAATGAGAAATCTCCATGAATATCCAACTGTGGGGTAGGGGAAAGGTTCTGTGGGAATCTTATAGTAACTAAGGTAACAGCTACACTACTATAACATAGAAGAAAGAAAGTGGAAAGAGAAGAGATTGGAGAAATGCTGATTAAAAAAAAAATACATTGGGAAGAAGAATATTATTTAAGGCTTCCTGTGCCATATCCCTGACCCTTCCCTTGAGTCCCCATGTGTGTGGCTCATGTTTATAACTTTTTAGTCACTTGCATACTTTACAAGAACAAATGAAAAAATCCCTGGGTTTCCTATTTAGGACAAGATTTGCTCCTCCTGAGAGTATTGAAAGCACATGGTATACAGAGTTAGAAGACTGAGTTCAAGTTAAAATTTTTAAGGACTCTCCTTTGGAAACACATTTAACCTTTCTGAGTAGTTTTCCTTTTCTATAAGATGAGGTTAATGCACCCATTTCAAAGGCTTGTTATGATCAGCAAATTACCAGGTATGTGAAGAACTTTTTATTATTTATTCTGGAAAGTAAATAAAGGAAAAAGGAAGAGCAAAGGTTTTGACAAACATTAACTTGAATCCTCTCTTATGCTTCTTGTTTGCTTTGGAGAAGTTCTTCAATGTCTCTGAACCTCAGTTTCTTCATCTGTTACATGGGGATAATCCCCAAACATATGTAATATACTCAGCAAAGTGTCCATTTACATAATAAATCCCATACTCCCTCTCTTACCCATCGACACCAAGTATGACACACTTTACAAAGCTGTAAAACTTTATATAAAAGTCTTTACTGAATAATCATTGAGATAAAATATGATTATAGCACATCAGGTACTTTTATAAGATTTCTATATGGAAGGTATTTTGATGTCTTTATATTTCTTGGTAGTAATGCACCTCCTATGGACTCGGAAAAAGTTAAGTGTTTTATACTTGTTACCAATGTTGACTTGTTTTTTCATTCAAGTTCTTTGACACAAAAAATGACATCATTCATGGGAAGGAGTTAATATGGTTTACCTGATGAGGTGACAGTTTTTGTAAATTATTAAAATACTTTAACTGATTGTTGAAAACATTTTCCGTGTAGAGGTTGAGTTTATAAATAATGGAACAAAAAGACACATTTACATGTTTTGGCAGAAACAATTTGCATTGTAACCATCTAATGAACTAATAATAGTTAATTGAACAGTTCATGCCTATGCCTTTTATTTTGCAATATAGTTGGCAAAGTTAATGCTTTTGGATCCTTCTGAATTAGTGAAAGAATAGACTCCTATGTCTGGAGAAATGTGGTTTGGGGCTTTGTTCTGATTTTCTGTATATCATGCCAGCTATCCATCACCTGGGTGGGGTGTTATTTTGGCAAAATAGATCCCATTACTTATTCTCAAAAGAATGCTCTATTTCAGAACAGTGCTATTGTTAATGGAACTTTGATTTTAGTGACCAAATGCCAAAAGATTTTAAACACTCTGTTGTCCATCCCATCAATTTACATCAATGAGACACAGCATATGTGAGAAGTTATTGAATTTTTTCAGCAATAAAACTGAGATGTTGAAAACTTTGCTTCCCCTACGTATCATCCAGTTTTGATAACCAAGCTGTTTTCTTTCTTCCTTTCTAATTGTTTAAGGCTGGAGCGCATTACTCCTGTGATGCTTACCAAAGTTCTACGGTGTTTTGTTTGAGACTTACCCACACGTGACTTTGATCTTTGGCCAGTAGGTACCTTGGTTACATGCCAGTTTCATACTTATTACTATAAGAATTATGAATTACAAATCACTGGCTTCTGATCCATGCTGTCAGCATCCAGATCTTTAAATGGTGATCTTTGGGACCAAAGGGACTGAAGATATTGAACTGTTTTAACTCTGGACCCTCTCTACTCAATGCCTTGCCATTTGAGAGTTTGGGGATTATTGGTTTCTGGAATAAATACCCCTACCCATATAGTCAATGCACAACCTTGTAATTTATTGTGGTAAACATATACCAAAAAGAGCTGAGGTGAAGAAAGTGAATTTAGAGAGTATGTAGCTTCAGTACCACTTTTTTCTCTGGACTGAGTTTTCTTTCTGGTGGGTTAGTCAAGTATCAGAACTATATTGCAGGATTCTTAGGCTCTCCAAGTTAAATTAGTTCTCTTGGTCCCTACCTTTATTTCATTAAAAGGGACAGGAATTCCAGAATTCATTGAAAGTTATGGAACAAATGAAATAATCAAAGAAAAAAAGTTCAAGTACAAATTCTCTTAAATATGGAGGACTAAGCCTATCTGAGAGATCCCTCTCCCTTCCTTCTATATCCAGGTGCCAACTATGAAGAGGGAAACTGATACAAATATACAGTCCTCAATAGCCAGAGTGTGGGGCTTCAATCACGTGAGAAGGGCCATCTAAGCCAATGGCCCTGAGAGGAATAGAGTTTACTGAGCCCTGAACCATTAGGTCTCATATATGGGAGGTGGAAAATCTTCACCTGGGACTGTGGGTGCGAAATTAAACTACTGAAAGAAACAGAGCCCAAGTATCCTCACGCCTAGCTTTAAGTTTTGGATTCTTAATATCTTTGTGTACAGGGACTTGAAGTTAATATATTAATAAACAAGAGATCCTAGATCAGTCAAAATAAACTCATTAGAAATCCGGGGCAAACAAAAGTGAAATCAGTCTTTAGGGGTGTTCCAATAACCCATTAAAAAATTCTCGTAGAAAACAACTTTCACCAAGGTTAATCTTACACAAGCAAATCACCAACTGTACAAGGTAGTACTGTATATAAGAAGCAAAAAATGAATAAATATGAAATAGAAATATAAGTAAATACAACTGTACTTTCGGTTTTTCTCTGCTATGCTATCTTTGGAAGATTGATACATATTTTTAACAATAGTCACATGATCATATTTTAGCTGGCCACCTCCCTCTCAAAAATAAAGTAATTAAATAAATAGCTATAGGTCAGGTATTATTGTGAAAATGCTTTGCTATCACATATATATATACTTATATATATTGGAATATTGTAGAGTCATCAGCAGAACATTTTCAAATAATTTAAACCAATTCTAAATGAAAAGGGCAGAATGAAAAAGCATATATAGGGTGATTTCAATTTTTTTCCTCTCTGGAAGAAAATTAAAATATTACTGATATAGGAATGATAGGTGATTTCATTGAGTTCTTGATACATTTTCAGTATTTTCAAAATTGTTTATAAGAAAAATAATTAGATAGATAGGAAATCATGAGAAAGCCTTAAAAATCTGAGAATCACACATAATTTGATATTGCTGGAGTTATGGATAATTTAGAAAAGTGGTGGCAGGAGCTGACACTGGAAATGTAACTAAGTGCTGCACTGAGTGATACATATACTTGAATGTTCCATTTTAAGATTCTATGATTATGGGAAACCTCTAAGGATTTTAAGCACAAACACATTGATCAGATATGTAGTTTCAAAAATGACTCAGGCTGTCCAGTGTAGAGTAGATTGGTGAATGCAAAATTAAACAGAAAATCAGGCTAATGAAGTAACAACAGTTACCTCTCATGGGACGCTTACTAAGTGCCAGAGACCATATGTTAAGCATTTTATATTAACAGATACTTACTCATTTAACCTTTATAACGGCTCTGCCAGGTATGACCTGGCATCCTTTCTTTAGATATAGAAACAGAGGCTAAAAATCTTGCTCCAGGTCACTTAGCTAATAACTGATGGAGCCAGGCTTCCATCCAAGGTGCTCTAAAACCAGTTCTTCCTCACTGCATTAAGGTTCCTTACAAAGAGAAGAGAAGTGGTGGAATGAGAGAGAGAGAGAGAGGAAGGGATGATACAAGATGTTTAACACCTCTTGTTGAAAGAAGGGATGTAGGGTTGGGGATTAAGGAGAGAAGGGAGTCAAGAATGAATTAGAAGAGGAAGGAAAAATTGAGAGTTTTCGCACATAACTTAAAAATTGGCTATAAAGTCATTAGAGGAAATAGAAAGTTTAAGTCATTTAAATTTGCAATGAATATTTAAGTCTTATATATGAACGCATGAAATGCAATGAAATAGGAATGAATTAGTGTAGTGTGATACAGTGAAAATAGTGAAGAATGCAGATTTAAGGTATGATTCAAACTTGTTTTGTGACTTTTAAGAAGTGATGTCTTGACTGTTCTGATGAAAACCCAAATTTCAAAACCTGTCATATTGGGACAGAGAGCTACACTACCTGCCACAGGGGCTTGCTATATCCATTCTCAATTCACCTCAAGCTTTTTTGCTTTGTAAGTGGGACGGACATATATTGAGAATATTTATTTTAATCTTAAAATAGGAAAGATGCATAGTAATATTAATTGCAAGAGCATTCAAGTTTTGATTTAACATCAAACTTTACTTTCCAGCAAAAAGCACATCTGTTCGTTGCCTTTTATTCATAAGATTAATTATTTTTACAAAATATGTTCTTCAGAAATCACAAATGGTTTGGTATTTGTAGGAATTTATACTAAATTTAGAGAAATTTTCTTTTCAGTTTTGAGGTAGTGTTTTCTATATGAAATATATTAAAATAAAACTGTGTCAACAACCATTTTTATTTTTATAAAGTCCATGTAAAAAGTGTTTTACTATGGTCAACTACTTTATATATAAAATTTTCTCATGGTCTTTCCCATTTAGAAAACTATTTAGCAGTATAGATTTTTTTAGGCATTTTTCTTAGTAGCAGAGTACCATGCAATATTTGGTTTATGTTAGAGGTTATATTCTTCAAAAGTTTAGACTTAGTTTCAATAGAAATTGTTAAAACTTTTTGAAGTTTTGATTCCACTATCAAGAATATCTTATTAAATTATTGTTGTACTAGCTGTGTCCTTTATTAAATCTTCCAAATATGATGATACCTTTTATAAAATTACAACAGGAAGAGAAAACAAGTAATAGGCATTGATGTAAACAGTGTACTGAATTTCATCTAGATGGAAAAATAATTAGCAGTTGAGCCCTGCTGAAAACAACATATAACAGATTTAGTTCTATGAATATATATATAAAAGTTGACATGTTTAGGTGAATAACTGGAATTTTAGGTGATTTAGGGTCTTCATTCTGGCAGCTGAAAGAGGAACTCGAAGCTAACCATCCTGGGTGAAAGCTGTGAGAAGTCTAAGATCCCCTCATCCTCTCTGTTCTTTCCTGTTCTGTTCCACTGAAAGGATCTATAGGACACCTCTCCCACTTTTTGCCTTTTTCTGCCCTTAAACACTTTATTTCTATGATCAGCAGAAGTCAGCTAACACAAGTGGTAAAGATAGTTCATTCATCTATTTCAGGTGTCTTAATACCGTGATTTACAAGACAGTGTTTGGATTTTTAATGTGATTGTGCAGCTGAGTGCTTATTAGCCAATGCCCCACAAATATGCGATGCAGCAACCGGGAGGGCCCAACTGGTATCTCTGGCCACAGATATCTGATGGAAGACTCCAAGACCCCTGCATCAAGGCTCTCCTTGATGCATATGTCATTCAGTTGCAGCTAGCGAACCTCGGTGAGGCGTTTTAAAGCTGGACGATTTAGGTGTGCTTGTGTGAAAGGAGGGGAAGAAAGGGAAGTGGCCAGACCCAGAATTACTTTCGGAATGCAACCCTCCAACGCCCAGATTCTTCATAGTCTAATGTCCTAAGGACTTGTGTTTCATTTGCAACTTGATTTAGACGTTAGGACTTCAGTAATGTTGTGCCATGAGTCGTTAAGCAACTTAACTCCATTTCATGGCTAAGCGCAGTACAGCTCACTTCAGGTACTAGTGACATCGCCCCTTCTGTCCTTTCTTCTTTATGTCCTGCCAGATATATGTTTTAACAGTTGTAAACTGACTCCTTTAAAAAAAAATAGAGTTTATTGCCACTAGACATAAACTCAAACAAGTGAGCTCAAGGGTGAGCAAATCTACCTTGAGCACGAAAAGCCGTAGCTGGAATGAACAAACGCACCCACCCATAAAGAGTCCCATCGCTTTTTCAGAAAGCTTTCCTTTTTTTTTTCTTTCCCCCAAATGTTTTTATTTGCAGTAAGATAACATTTCCATTACTTTAAGTGTACATACTTACATATAAAACAGCCATTATTGTCTGTGACCCTTAGGGTCACAATTTTTCAAAAATAGTTTTCCTTATCTCTGGTTCTACCAACATGTCCATCTATAATTTATCAGAAAAAATACATTAATGAAAAAAATGATAGTTTTGGTTTTCTTTTTCTTTTTTTCTTTCCCTCTTGATAGGACCCGAACCAGATGAGAAATAGACGAGTTGGTTCAACCCAGTGCGGAAAACACCGCGGTGCGAAACAGCCTCTGGGCTCCTGGCTCCCGGCGGCGCGCGCCGCAGGTGCCTCTCGCACGCCGGCCTCCGGGCGCTGCAGCCCCGCGAGCCTCCCTCGACTCGGCGCCGCGGCCGCGCGCTGCAGCGCAGGTCCTCCCCGCGCGCTCGCGGGAGTGGCGCGCACGGTAGCTGGCGCAGTTCCCCAGCGCGGTACCCGCCCCGCAGCCCTCTCCTCCCCGCTCCCTCCCATCGCCGGCTGCAGCCCCAGGCTCCGCCATGGGGAATGTGCCGTCCGCAGTGAAGCACTGCCTCAGCTACCAGCAGCTTCTCCGGGAGCACCTCTGGATCGGGGACTCAGTGGCAGGGGCGCTCGACCCCGCGCAGGTACCACCTCGCGGCCCAGGGTTTTCCCACCCCCTCGCCCACAGCTGCCAGCAGACTACTCCTTTGGTGAATTTTCTCACGGCACCCCACCCCTTTTGTTACCTCCGCATCCCCAGGGTCCTTTCTGCTGCCATTCTGTCTTCTTAGGCCGCACCCCTTAAAAGGTTGCCATCATCTTTCAACTGTGAGCCCCGCCCGTACAGAGCTAACCCAACAAAACCCCCTTCCTGTGGCCATTTGTCGGTCACCTAAAGGAAATTATTCCTTCTTTGTTTTTTCTTTGAATGGACGCATTATATAATATAATTTATATATCCGTAGGCATTCTTCCAAAGACAGTGCCCTCATGGGCAGTTCTATCCTTCTACTTTATAACAAAGACAACAAATGAGTCATAATGGGAGGCAGAAAAATGAATGAAATCCACATATAAGGTTAAGAAAACAGTAGAATGAAGAGTTATCTAGTTGACCATTGATTCATCCTTAATATATTTATGCATTGACAAACTGCTTGAAAAAGAGTAAATAACTCAGCCATTTCAGATTAAATTTTAATCATGTGTGATTTCTAAAAGCCCAAGCGAAGACAATAGACAACTTAGTAGAATATACATCTTTATGATTTAACGCACTCAACCCGAGGTGACACTTGAATGAGAGAAGGTATAAATAAAAAATGTTTTTCCCTTAAACAGCTTAAATTTAAAATTTTCACCAAATGATATACAGTGATAATTGTTACATAAATGTTAAAACACTGAAAAAAGGAGGGATATTATGAGGGCTTAGCTATTATCTTTTTAAATTATAGGTGCTGTATGTAAAAATGTTTATTCCTGAATCATCTTGTGACCAACATAATAACTTGTAGCAATTACTATAATAATTATTTACTTTAGCTGTGACTTTAAATTCTCTATGCTGGTAAGCTATTTTCCTACGGCTTTCCATTTAGCACATTCTGAGCTCCATATATCGATATGTGAAATTAGCTTTACAAATTGGACTTAAACGTTTGTGGATTCTTTAAAATAAACTTTGCTCTTCGTTATTTAAAAGATGTATATGAGGTGCAGAGGGGCCCAGGGATGTGCTTACCAAGTCCAATGGATGTGTCATGATGATGGGAACGAGTGTTGTTGGGGGGGGGAGAGGGGGGGTGGGGGGGTGGGGTTGAATGGGACCTCACATATATATTTTTAATGTAATATTATTACAAAGTCAATAAAAAATAAAAAAATTAATAAAAAATAAAAAATAAAAAAAATAAAATAAAAAAATAAAAGATGGCCATGCTGTCTGACTCAGCTAGTTTATAGCAATGGAAATGGGAAAATTATTTTTATCTTCTCACATGTTCTTTTGTCTATTTGATTTCATTATATTCTATTTAGGTCTTTCTATTATAACTTTCCTTTTAACTTTCATATTCTGTCTATTACATAGTCAAGAATCTCTAATCCTTATTTCCTAGGACTGAGACTTTGTATTATTTTTATTGCTGGGTAAATAAAACCTTTCTCTCTCCACTCCATGTTCTGATTTACATATTTCTGTGGGCTTTGAAACAATGATAGAGGATAGGCTGATAGTGGAGATGTCTTCTTTATCCTGTTACTGTATGAAAACTATAAACTAAAACAACTAGTATCACTGATCATGAAATATGAAGAATAGAGTTTTGGAACACCCATTAGCCTAACGAAGATTTTCTTGTTCCTTCTTGGAGAGAGAGCTATACCCTCTCGGAATATCCCCTTTCTATCCTCAACTGCTTTGCATGAGTAACTCCTTTCTTTCCTCCCTTCCCCCCCCCCACCTTACATCACTTTTTTTGTTCTACTTTTTTTCCCCTTCCAGAATCAATGTCCCCTTTTGTGTCCTTCCATGGCATTTATGCATAATTCTCTCTATATATACACGTTTTGCTTCTTTGTGTTCACAACAGCACTTTGACACCGGATACTTGACTCTGAAATTATCTCCTTCCTTCACTTTTGTTCTAACAAAACTTTTTTTGCTTTAACTCCTACTTCTCTGGTTCTTCAAAGTCCCTTTGGATGACTCAAAGGTCTCTATCTGGTAAATGTTTAGTTCCCTCAAGATTATTTATACTCCTCCTAGGGTTTCCTACCCACACTGATAGTGATTGTTTATATATCAGTATCTTACAGATTTAAATTCCCTTCTCTCTCCTGAGCTCCAATCCTGGTGTCCAGCTGCTCACTTGGCATTTTCACTTGGATGTCTCTAAAGCTACTCAAGGTCAACATTTGAAAAATTGGAGTCATGTTCTCCACCCCGCTGCAGCCCTGGACCTTCTCCAGTACTTTCTACTGCTGAGAATGCCATCATCTTTCATTCAGTTCTGCAAGTCACAAACCAACAGCTCCTTTCTTTCCTTTCCACTGCACCCAAAATATCACAAGTCCTTTAATTTTACTTCTTGAATTTCCCTCAGACCTATTTATTTTTCCAACTTCATTACTACCACCAATTTGAAAATAGTATTCTCTCTCAAATGGACTATTGAACTGTTGTAGTAGTCTCCTTATGTTCTCCACGAATGTGTTCTCATATCTCTTCAATCCACTATCTACAGTTGGGAGATGTTCTCTACTTCAGGTAGAATCATACTACTCCTCCATTTCACAAGCTCTCATGGATCCCAGTTGCTTTTCAGAATGAATAACGAAACTTTTCAAACGTTCTCAAACGGTTTGCTCATTGCATCCCTCTGCATCCCTCTGCAGCATCATCTTAAACTGTTCTCTCTTGTTTTTGACACTTTAGCAACAATGGCCTTCTTTGAATTCCCCAATACATTATATTCCTTCTGGAAACATGATCTTCAATTATTTCCCCCTCTGCTATGAAGACTATTTTCAGCTGGTTAACTTCTATTCATCTTGAGATCTCAATTCAAATGTTACTTTCTCATAAACTCTTTTCCAGACTCTTAAGATAAGCAGTCCTTGTTAAACTTTCATTGCACAGTGTACTATTTATTATATATCATATAAATGGTATGTTTGTATTTATGATTATTTGATATTTAATCAACTACTAAACTCTAAACATCCCAGGAGCAAGGAAGCAAATCACCAAGGGTCCTCAGCAACTAACAAAATGTCTGGCTAGTTTCAGTGTCCAGTAAATACTTGTTGAATGAGTAAATCAATGAGTGTTTACTCTTCTAGGCTGTAAGTATCTCATGGATGGGACCATAACTTTCTTCTTAGCTTTCTTCAGAGCCCAAAGCGATGACTGGCACCATGATAAGTATTTGTTAAATGAATGGTAGAGTGAGGAGATGAGTATGTGGTGGCAATAGAGTTTGGTCTGAGTGCCAGTAGATGGATATTATGACTGTTTACGTCCCACCTCTTCCTCATAGAGCCTAGTCATGCTCTGATGAGGAGAAGCGTTGAAAAGGGATTCATGAGATAGGAAGGGACTGCACACAGCTTAACCAATCCTCCACTGTTGAATCTGCAGAGCGCTTCATGACCAGGACCCCTGTGATTTGGGGGAAAAAATGTGGCTGCATTTAGGACAGACATGATATCTGTATTTTGAAAAGTTTTGTGCTAGGCAATTGAAGACCATAAATCTAGAACTTTTTCTGCTGCCAAATTATCATGTGATTTTTTTGCATTAAGTAACTGCTTTAGATGTGATGTTCAGTTTATTCGTTATATGTCATCTGATAAATTATTAGGATGAAATTAAATATTGTGCATATGTGTGTTTATAAATAAATACTTGAGGTTTTATAATTTTAACACCAAACATAAGGTGAGTGAATGTGAATGAAAAGCTTACTTTAGCACAATCCATTAATTATATTCTGTGGGTATCTGCATTTTTTTTCTAATGGCATTCGTTTCTCAGATAATTTCATTAATTCATCAAAAGATTAAAATTTATCATTCTATAATTCAGGCTGCCTCTTAGGGCCCATTTTATTTTCTGTATTACTCTTTGTTAAAATGGGTGCACTGAAACTGGCTTAAGCAATATGTTTTATAAAGTTTTGATTAAATTCTAGGGTTCTGGGTAAAGCAATCCCTGTATGATTTTCAAATACTATTTAAATGGTAGCTAAATTTCTTCATGCATTAATACTTGTCCCAATAATAAAATTCCCAAGGATCTAAATTCTAATGCAAACAACGTTTCAAACATATTAGATTTCTTAAAACAAAATGGTAGATTTTGTGAGATTAAATTTATAGTTATTTTACATTAGGTTCTGATCCTTTAAGTTACATTTGCTGTCAGCAAAAATTACAATTCAAAGTAAAACATTTGGCGCTGAAGGGTTTCCAGAATTTAAACAAAATGTATTACAGTTCTATTTAAATTGAATCAGAGGATAATATGACTATTATTTTAGTTTGCAACTGTTAAGCTGTTAGGACAATTACCAAATACTTTAAGAAGTGTTTGTACTTTATTTGTTTTCTATATTCTGTTGATTTTTTCCATCCTTTTGAAACAATGTATTTTTATTATTTATTTTCCTCTGCATAAACCTGTTAGTTATATACTGTTTTTACTGTAGTCTTAACAGTTATACTAAAAATTTTAACATGCATCATTGACTTATTAAAATAAATTTAAATTAATACTGTTACAACTTCCTTGGGAATGAACTTATAACACTTTAACTCCATTAACCTTCTGCTTTTTGTATCACTGTTTTCATATATTTTAATTTTCATTTCCTATATGATATATTTATAATCATAAATATATTGATATATTTATACTTGCACTCATATAATCCCTTTCTGTTTCCTTCATTACTTTATCTCCATGCTTCTATTTAATATATTCTTTAACACAAGTTGATGATTTCTTTCTGGTTATTTTTTTTTTTTTTGGTTTGAAATTGTATTTATTTTGCTTTGACCCTTTGAGTATATATAATCTGCATAAATATAAATTAATATTGATTGTATAAATATTCTATATACAGATTAAAATAAATGACAGAAGTACAAAAAGCAGATTCCTCAATAGATACAATGGAGGCCAAAAGACAATTAAATCAGCTAATTAAAATTGAAACAGTGAATCTTGTTTCTTTGATGATTATCTTATTTTCTGGCTCTTTTTAATATTTTTTCTCTTTGTCCTTAGTTTTCAGCAGGATGACTATGATGTGTCTAGCATTTCTTGGATCTATGGTTTGATGCTTGTCAATGTTCATCAGTTTTGGAAAAGTTTCAACCATTTTCTCCTCAAATATTGCTTCTGTTCCTTTTCCTGTATCTCTACTTCAGCCTGCAATAGGAACTTCTCCTGTTTCCCATTTATTTCTTACATTCCTTTTTTGTATTTTTGTCATAATATTTTCTATCTTCCATTTTACTAATTCCCCTGTCAGCTTTGTCTAATTTGCTGTTGATCTTATTTTTTGGATTTTTAATTTTAGTTTTGCATTCTTGAGTTAGAGAATTTCCATGTGTTTATTTTTAGAACTTTTGGTTCTCTGCCAGAATTTTCCATCTTGTCACGAATTTCTTGAATATTTGTCAGAGTTATTTAAAATTTCACATCTGATAGCTCCAGGATCGTGATCTCCAGTGGGTCTACTTCATGTAACATCTATCCTGGTATGTTTAATAATTGTTTTATTGTATGCTAGACATCCAGTACATAAAAATTATCAGTGTAATTTGATACTCTCCAGAAAGGATTTATTTTTTGCTTCTGGGAGACAGTAAGTATAGGGAGAGCTTACCCTAAGCAAATCAGAGGCTTGGCTGATTTGAAGCTGTATCTGTTTTATTTGTGAAGATTCATCATTTTCTTTGTACTTAGTTTTAGTTTGTAATCTTCCAGGTGTCCTAACTAAAGGCCTAGCATATCTATCAGGGCTTCTTACCCTTGTTGGGACCTGAATTCAAAATTTTTCCTCTTCAGTCTTGTAAGCCAACTGGAAGGCTACTTGAAAGCTTGCTAGACCTCTCAGCTGCTTGTATAAACTTGGCAAATTCTCCAAGGGAAAAGTAATGTTGAATGTTGTATTCACTTTATGCCTTTTTTTCCTGTGTATTATGGGCCCCCAAAGGCCTCACTATCTTAGTAACTATCTTAAGATTATTGAAGAAGTATTTTCATTAATTTTCCCCAGCTTTGCTAGGTCTTGGTCTGAACAAGTTAGACTGCCATATCTGGAAGATAAATGATTTGATAGGGAAAATGTCCAAATGAAGAGAAAAAAATGCCCATTTTTGCTATTTAATTTGAATTTTGAAATATATTCCTTTGGGGAGTGGATGTAGCTCAAGTGGTTGAGCACCTGCTTCCCATGTATGAGGTCCCTGGTTCGATCCCTGGTAACTCCTAAAAAAAATAAATTCATTGGAGAGTGGATGTAGCTCAGTGATTGTGCATCTGTTTCCCATGTACTAGGTCCTGGGTTCAATCCTTGGTATTTGCTAAAAAAAAAGTTCACTTAAAATATTACAAAATTTTAAGTTAATTACATTCCATGTAATATGAAAATTGTTTGGAATAATATTTTAAATTTCATAGAAGGAATAAAAAATTTGATGTTTCATTGAAAAGCAGTCTTTTCTGGAAAATTTGACTATTCTAATGTTTTCGCTATGAGAAAAAGTCATGAAAGATAATGAAGATAATTTTAAACAAAATGAAGTATAGTATTATACTCAACTTCAATATTTGGCTTTAGAGTAACAATGTCCAATTTCGTCCCTCTTTTTGTGTGACATAGTAGATGTTCAATAAAACTTTCTAAATGAATAAATGAATCAGTGAATGACTGAATCCTTTATAATTTATTTATCTTATCGCAAACCTTTTCACTTTATAGGCATAAAGCTGATAAAATTACTTTCACATATTAATCTTCTCTTTAAAATCTTATCTTTTACTTTGCCTCATTTCATTTCTTCTTCTCCCCCCTTTCCCTCAAACACCACCTCTGTGTCTCTTTTAGCAGGACTTTTGAGAAGTTTGTGTTTGTTTTTTATCAGTTTAGCTGTAAAGTAACTTGTAGGTTGTTGATCCTCTTGTCTCTTGTCCTCTTGTCTTTGTGGGTGTATGTTTGCATCTATGTGTGCATTTGTGTGATTTCCTACTAACTCATTTCTATTGTTTGAAAAAACATCCTTCTATTGCTCTAATTTCTTTGAATTACTATTTTAAATTTTTGAGTTGAATATTAACTCATTTTTTCAATCTTTTAAAAAATTAATGCCTTCAATTTATTAAATTCAATGGCTATAAATGTCTATTTCTCTTGTTTTCTTTTGAATGTATCTTTATAGGTTGCTTATCTTCTTAATTAGATGAATTAAATTTTTATTATGTTTAACGTGACTATTGGCATATTTATACTATTTTCTGCCATATCTATCAGCCTCACTCATCACTTTATATTAGTTTTCTTTAAGGCAGTTTATATTGTTTTTGTTCTTCTTATTTCATATTTAATCTATCAGTGCAATTGGTTTGGAGCAAATGGTGCATGTCAAAGAATGAACTCATATTTACCTTGAAGAAACCTGTGTTTCATTATTATCACACCATGGTTCTTCAAATAGCATGACACCAGCCATTTTCAAGACCCCCTTTTGTTGACATGAGACATCTGATAGATGAAGTGAAAGTATAGAGTTCCAAAGACTTGTAATACTCATAATGCCAAAGATTAGTCACGGGCAAAATGAAGTAGAAAGTTGAAAAGTTGAGTATTTGTGGTCCAAGGGCTTAATAACTAGCTAAGCAGTCATATGTAAGACCATCTGAGTTAATGGCTGGAATGGAGTAAACTTCTATTAAAATTCAGTGGGAATCAAATCAATGAACAGAGAGGCTAGACTATTGGATGGAAGGTCCACCAAGTCATTAGACATACCATAGAATGGTGTTGGGATTTAGAATGAAGAAAATGGTGGGGAACTTAGCTTGAATGACCTTAGTATAAAGAGGGATAGAAGTTGTTATGCAAGGATTAAAGACAGTA
Organism: Dasypus novemcinctus; assembly: GCF_030445035.2. Lineage (NCBI taxonomy): Eukaryota > Metazoa > Chordata > Mammalia > Cingulata > Dasypodidae > Dasypus > Dasypus novemcinctus. The sequence goes on along the minus strand of NC_080683.1, from coordinate 28,779,002 downwards.
TTGCCATATCATATAATTTTGGGGATTTTATGCAAGGAAAATGAGTAACAGTCTATAACAGTAATAAAAAAACTAAAGATTTCATCTGGACCTTCAGTCACTAAGGGAAGCACAGAGATGGAACAGTCTCTGTATGAGAGAGTGGCAGATGAGTTGCCTTCCAGAAGGATGAACCAGGCCTGAATTGAGGCCGGAAGATGATGGGAATGTTCTGTAAAGATATGGCAAATGTAGTGGATCGTGTTACCTATGAAGCTATTTCCAGAAGAAAAAAATAAAGGCTTGAGTCTTAGAACAATAGAAGAGACAGAGAACTGTGTGGGGTGTTGGCCCAGCAGGGGTATATGATTATTTCGGGATATTATCTTCGGAAATGACTGCAGAGAACAGAATTGTGAAATAAGGTGGCTTACGAAGCAAATGAGTCTCACCCGTTTCATGGTGGAAGTGGGTCTCTTCAAGTAGCTCAGTGTCAGTTAAGTCCTAGATAAATTGCATTTCAAAAAAATCTTTGTCTTTCGAGCATGGGGATTCTAGAGCTTGGAGTCACCTTTAATTTGGATTGACTATAGGTATTTTTGAAAAAAGCGTTAAATCAAGGCTATTCGCATGTTGATTTCTAGAAAGTGAAACTCCTGGTTTGTGCATGCTGAGATCTAGGGCAGAAGCCCTGGGGATTGGGGTCTGGTCTCTGTGCCTTTGGGAAATGGGCTCCTGGGAGTTTTATAAACAATATAGCCTTTTTATTTGCTCCTCATCTTTATTTTTAATCAGTTAAGATATGTTATTTTGTATGAGTTTCATATTCAAAGGACTTTTATAGCTACTTGTTTGACACTTTTGAGAGCTCAGTGTGGACCACTGATGATTAACATGCAATAACTCTTTTAATCCTCACAGATTAACTGGGGTACAGAACGTTAACATAACTTATTTATGGTCAGCAGATAGGGTGAATAGCAGAGTTAGGATTTGAACTCTGGTGGTAGTAGATCCAGAGCCTGCAATTTTCACCACTATTCCAGTGCTTCCCAAACTTTTCTGGTGATAGGAATCCCCTGAGGTGTTTATTAATTGTACTGGAAATTTTGATTCAGGAGCTCTGAGTTGGAGCCCAATATTTTTGTTTTTACTTAACCTAATTTTGGAAAATATTGTGCTGGTGACGCTGCCACGCCTCTGTTCCTGTGTCTGCTGTCCTGTCAGGTTTCCTCTAATCGGTCTTTGCAGAGCTCCTGGCTCCTGCCCATGAAAAGACTCCTATGAGTTTTGTCTTCCGTCTGTGCTCTTTGAGGTTGAGACTAGAGTTCTGCCTGGAATAGAATTGCATTGGATACAAAAGGAAAAACAAGTTGGTTTCCAATAAATTTCCTGTTCCCTTCAATCTCCAATACTTTCTGTCCTTGGATTTCTGTTGGCTCCTGTATTTCTTGCTTTCTCTTTTTCCAGCTGGCTTTCACATTCTTCCCTCCCCCCACTCAGTGTTCTTTTTTTCTTTAGCTCTGAGCTCCTCCAAGTCTTCTGGCTTTGTTTATGCTTATTCACTTTGTACTGTAACTTTCCCTGACCTTTTCTTCTCTCCTTGTCTACCCCCACGCCCAGCTTAGTGTTTATTTCTGTTTTGTCTCCCCCCCCCCCCCCCAATGGACAAAGGGGCTAGACTATGCAGACCCATAACTTTATGGATCACCCTCATCTAGCAGATGGCCTTTAAAAGACATAAAGCAAAGTCGTCTACTTGAAGGATATTATTTTAACATGAATTGAGATTTGGAAAGTGATTGTCCAGCCTGCTTGAAGCCCTTACAGTAAAAGGGTTCCCAGGTTCCAGTTTCCTCCCACTGGTCTGTCTATTGTTTGTCTAAGTAGGAGATCAAATTGGCTGTGCAGGTGAGCCAAATTTAACCACTGGAAATAATTTGTTTGGTCAAGGCTAGGCCTAAAAACAAGGACATAGGAAAGCTTCTACCCAGGACTTGCACACTCTTTGTCATTCTCTATATACTTGGATGCCCTTGGTACTGAGGTAATCTTCCTATGCCTGTGGATGTTTGATTTTGTGATCCTTGATGTACATGTATATTATTTATTTCATTTTAAATATATATGAGTTTGAGTGTATACATATAAATCTATCTCTATACATCTATCTATCTATCTATCTGAAACATACAGGAAAAAAACATTAATTTTAAAGGCCCCATAATCTTAAATTGCTTTATTATTTTTTTCAAATTTGATTTGAGGAAGGCTGCTCACTATTTACAAGTGTTGAAACTGTTTCTCTTACATCCTTCATTCTCCCCTGCCCTACTCCAATTCTTGATTAGTGCTTAGTTTGGACCCGTTTGTGTTTGCTGCATGGAAACTGAGGTCCCTACCAAATATGGTTGAATATATTGAAATATCTCTTTATAAATATATAATTATTTTACTGCTAAATTGCACTCTTCTCAAGGGATGCAGCTATAGTTTATTTACTTGTAATTCAGAGAACTTAACTACTTTGCTCCTCAATAATATTTATGGAACTAGTTTGTATATGTTAAATATAGCAAACATCTATAAACTAAACTTCAAGTGCAATTAGTTTAGTTAATTGTCTTTCCCTATTGACAGATACATGTGTTAATTATATCAAGAAGCATTATTTCCAGAGTACTAGACTAGTAATTTTATCTTTCCCTTTACTATTTTTCATATTTGACTATATCTATTTTTAAAATCTTGATGATACTTTTTTAGTACGTTAGACAACCTATTGTTTTTCTTTCTTGGCTACTGTTACCAAGACCAGAGGAAGTAGAATCTAGCTTTTTATTCACCATCCATTTCTGTTGAGTTAATTCCCACGCATTTTCACATGACTCCATTTTACAGGAGTCCAAACATTGAGGAGTGTAACAATACCCTCCGGATTATGCAGCTTCTCCATTGCAGTATCTAAACTACAGTCTCGGGTTTTGGAGTCAGCACTTGGGCCCCATCTCCCACTGATAGTAAGTATGTCAAATGGCACCTTATGCTTGTAACTTTCCAAGTCATGCTTCTTTGGATTTGTGAAGTAGAGAAATGCAGATTGCAGGAAACTTCAACTACATAAAAAGGCCTTTAATATAAGTTTCACTCTATGAAGTCGGCATTTCATAAAGTCTTTTTGGTGAACTTTATTAACAAGCGATGTGGTCTAGGAAGCTTGGCAAACAAGGAGGCAGGAAACCCCAAAGAGAACATGTCTGTCAGACGTCTTCCCTTCTGGGTTTTCCTTCCAAATGTTTTTGGATCTTAAAGGAAGTGGAGTGGCTCTCTGCCACCACTTTCATACATGTGTAACCCACTGAGTGTATAGAGTCTGGCATTGACTTTTTAAATTCTTTTCTCAATCTGTATTTATTTCACTGTGAAATAGAAGCCAATCATAGGTTAATGTTGAAGTCAAAATATGAATCTTATTTTCATAAGAAACATTTTCTACTTTCTGAGAATTTTGATTCAAGGGCTGAGAATTCCCTGATTTTTAAAATGCAATGGGACAGACAGTTCAAGCCTTGCATTTTATGGAAAACTGTGAACCTGGTTAAACGTAAAAGCTGAGGATAATTTGTGGCTCTCTTTGCCTAGATTTTAAGGCTGTATTTAAAAGACATTTGCAAAACCTGTGGAGAAACAGATGTGGCTATTCAAGATTTCACTCATGAATGTCTGCTATCACTTAGTCCCCATTCCTTTATGATAAGAATTTAATTCTTAATTTAATTTAATTCTGCTGAATGTATGCTCTAGAAAACTTTGAAAGGAAAATTGCTAAAGAGGCTGGAAAAAAAACTTGCATACACATCTCTAGGGAGCTAGATCTTTTAAACTACTTGTTCTTTGAAGAATGCATACAGATGTTGACATTTTGATGGGAAAGATATAGATATAACTTATTAAATAAAATGTCACTCGTTTGTCTTAATCATAAAAGTATTATTTTACCATACGTGCTCTCGATTACAACTCTCTTGTTGTACTGCAGAAATAAAAGAATATATGTCATACAAAATGCTACATAATTGTCGATAGAGTATTGTTAGTGGGCATTTCAATATAATAGCAACAATAACAATGACAACAACAAAAATAATAATATCAACTACTTTTATTAGACAATGAACTTATGCTGGTGACTTTTCTAAAGGCATTATGTTACATATTCTTTTTGAAAACTTATACATCTGCAAAGAAGATCCTGTCATTCTTACTTTGGATATACAGAAACAGAGGTTCGGGTTGCTAATAAACCTCTCCCCAGGCCACATCTAATAGGTAGAGGCACTAGATTTGAGTGCACACTGCAGATTCAAACACCTGTATTTCTTCCACAACATCATGTCATCTATTGACTAGTAAAAACATCAATTAGAAGAAGAAAACTAATTTGTACTCATGTAAAGATAACATTTTCTTTTAACATATTAGTCAGTTTTAGATTAATCTTTCATTTTAAGGAAACAAACTGCAGTTGCTTGCAAATTTTAGGATATGTAGTTCACCTTCCATCATTGATTCATTTTGAGGACTGTTACCTCAGAGTCAGGTTCTGCAGAGGTTTTTAAATTATTCCGTAGGTCTTTGTAATCTCTTCTGAACTTTCCTTTCACTCCGGACACAGCCCTCCCTCATCCCCATCCTCCAGGAAACACTTTTATAGGGTATTTCTGAGATATATGTCTTCCCTTAGTTCTTCAGTAAGTCTCAAATTCAGGGCAAGTGCAATGGACTCAAAGTCACATTTAAAAAGTTCAATATATAAAATTCATTGTTGCATATATTCCAAATACTGTAAACATAGACTTCATATATAGATATTGAAAATTCCCTGGTAACTTCTGTTGGAAAAATCCATTTACTTTCCTTCAACCACTGAATCTTTGTTCCTTTTGCTAAGAGACCATCTAAAACAAGGGTGTGTAGAATAAAGCCACACTATAATGCAAGAAATGGAATAAAAGGTCTGTCACTTAAAATGCGCTGAGGTGCTCTTATGAAATTAATAAAAGTTTTTATTAAGGAGACGTAGATTGTTTGAAGCATAGAAAACAATAGTTTTCTGTCACTTTCAGCTGTTACAAAAAGCACACAAGTAAAAATAGTGAAACAAATTATATACAACTAACCATCAAATACAAAAGATAAAGCACAAGAAAAAATGATATGTAATTGTTTTATTACCTACAACCCTGCTTCTAAGATAAAATCACAAATGTACTTCCATTTGAGAAATGAGTAATTGCAGGAACTAGAGCCAGTCACTTTATGACTGAACATGCGAATTTACATTATCACAGAACATACTCTCGTGAGGCTTTGCCATCCCTCCATTTACGCTCAGCATTTTAAAACATGGCTTGGAAATGTTGGATGTTGAGGTATCCAGGGGTTCCCCAGTGCCCTGTTTCAGTGGCACACCATTTCGCCTCTCCACGGGGGCTGGCTTAGTTCCATGGGAGCATCAGACTGCAACACTGCCTCTTCCATCTCTCAGGAAGCCCTGAGGCCCATGTTACTTGATGCTACTTTCCCTTCTTTTCCCTAAAGGAAGGAGCAGGAGAAACCCAGCAGCTCCTACAGTTTTTGGGAAAGGAGGATAAAAATACCATCCTTATTTTATAACTAATTTTGATGAAACCATATGTAATAATTGGCAAGAGGTCACTTAATTACTTAAACTACATGCAATGACATTTTTCTGTCTTCAGATTGAGTATTTAAGGACATTTTCTATATCCAGTAGAGATAGGAGAAAGTGGATGCTGAGAACTCCTGTAGAAAGTTTATAATACTAAAATGGGGAAAACCTGTTGTAAAATATGATATCTCATTAATTTGCAGGAAAGAAAAATACGTGTGAAAAATTAGATTTGTGCCACATCATTAGTGAAATATCTAATTCCCGTATACCATAGGAATCCAGTAAATAGCCAGGAAATATGGACTTGCTCTTATACAGTTTTCTATTTTTATTACAGTTTGGCAGAGCATAATTATATTTGGTCTACAGGGAATGCTTTAATTTTGAAATTTTGGCACATATCAACACTTTTGTTTAACAGTAGTTTATAATTCATTAATTTATCTTCAGGTAAAACAAAATTTAAAAAAGAAAACTTTGAATACTTTCCAGTGCTTACAAGTTATAGTTGTTTTAATTTTATGAAGACAAACATATATTGTTCATGAACTTGTTCCTGTAAATATGTTTGTTTATCAATATGTGCATATATATATATCCACTAAAAATGATACTATCCATATCCAAATATGATTGCGAGTGTATGAATGCAATTTTTTCTATATGGTGGTTTATACATATGAATATGTGAGTTCTCTTGTATTGTTGGTGGGCAAACGTTGGTTCATCAAAGCATTTTTTGGAGTTGAAGCACTCAGGAGGAAGTGATGCATTGTCCAATAGAGATTATGACTTGGAGCAATTGAGGATATTTGAGTATGAGGTTGATATAAACAGTGAAATGGAGATGCACTACTGAAAATTAGTCATGTAGGGGAAGGCATTGATGCCCTCTTTCACAATGCCTGCTGTATTTGTCCTGTCTGCCTTGTTTACACTGTTCTGGTTTAGACTTTGAGTGTCTTTGTGACATAAATATATTACCCCAACTTTGAAAGACCATTTTGAGGTATTAGGTTTGCTGTCATGTGCATTTGGACAGCAGAACCTACTCTTTATTTTTTTTAAAGATTTATTTATTTAATTTCTCTCTCTCCCCTCCCCCCCCATTGTCTTCTTTCTGTGTCCATTCACTGTGTGTTCTCCTGTGACCACTTCTATCCCTATCAGTGGCACCAGGAATCTGTGTTTCTTTTTGTTGCATCATCTTGTTGTGTCAGCTCTCTGTGTGTGTGGTGCCATTCTTAGGCAGGCTGCACTTTCTTTCGCGCTGGGTGGTTCTCCTTACGGGGCGCACACCTTGCGGGTGGGGCTCCCCTACGCGGGGGACACCCCTGTGTGGCAGGGCACTCCTGGCGCACATCAGCACTGCACATGGGCCAGCTCCACATGGTCAAGGAGGCCTGGGGTTTGAACCACGGACCTCCCGTGTAGTAGGCGGATGCCCTATCCATTGGGCCAAGTCCGCTTCCCTGAGAACCTACTCTTATTACAAGTTCCACTCTGTGTAAGTTAGGCATTGAGATTCCAACCTCTTCCTTCTGCAAGTGCTGAAAGGGGAGGCCTAGAGTTTAGGGGCCCAGTGGGGATGGGGGGCAGGAAGAGTTCAGTAGAGCCTGAGGCCTTTCCTGACCAACTGCTTCCCATTGGCTCAGACTATTCAGTATTAAAATAGTTTGCATAGTGTGTGTTTGTTTACCACCCTGTAATATATGTAGATGTTTCTGGTATTTTAAAATACTTCTGAAAGTCTAAAGAGGGGTAGAAAAATGTTGTAATGGCTCATGAACACTGTAAAGAGATTTTATAGAATTGCTTGAAAATCAGGAGTTATGGTTTAAAATTTCATCCATTTAGTCTAATGTACGCTGAGAAGACCTCGGAGTGGTTCAAGATGAATCATTTCCACTTAGAAATAAAATAGTGGTGTTTGAAGGAAAGGAGTTAGAAAGTTGCTATTCAAGCTGTGGAATTAGAATGCATGTGATATAAAAATATATAATTTTTAATCATTTTATGTTATATTGATAGAGTGATTTTATTGTGGTTATAATTAATGGTGATTGGCTGTTACTTTAGAAGAATAATATTGATTGTTTTTAACTGGCTTACGCTAGAGCTATGGTTTTCAAATTGTGGTCCTCAAATCAGCGTCACCTGTGAACTGGTTAGACATGCAAATTCATGGATCCCGACATGACCTAATGAGTCATAATCTCTGGAGATGATCCCAGGAAACTGTTTTAATAAGCTCTACCGGGGATTCTTATGCACGTTAAAGTTTGAGAACCACTGATCTAGAGGAATAATCCGTGACTAAAGGCTATTGTGATTTATACAGGAAACAGCTGGGACTGAGGCTTGTGTTTTCTTTGAATCTTATTCTGAAGGGGCTTCATTTCCGATTTATAAATAGGAGCTTACATTAACTAAGGTTGTGGGACAAACAAGATTAAAGTTTTAAAATGATTTTATAAGGTAATATAGTTTAATTATGTTCATAGTTGTTAATCTGAGAGTCTTCTGGGAATAAATCATTTGATAAACATTACATACTATTACTTTAGAATAAGCAGTTGTTGGGTATTACAGATTATTGACTAAATTAAATAATGGTGTTAGTAGAGTAGCATTAATAGCAAAAATAGCATTCGCAACCTGATGAATTTTGTTAGAGATTGGTTTTCCAAGTTGAGATATGGTTTATTTTGCTGGAAGGCATAAAGATTAAGTTAGTCATTGTATGTAACCTGTTTGTTAACTATTTCTCTTAGAGGAATTTGAAAGTCTGCCATTATGGTTTATTTTTAATAGGAATTGAAAAGAAGCACATTGATTTATTGTCTAAAATCACTGATAAAGGTTGCATCCAGGTTAGTAGAACGCTGCAGGTTTTTTTTTCTTTGTTTTGAAGTACAGTCTGCAGATGTTAGCTGTTTTTGTGAGGAAATAATGGTGTTAGCTATGAGTTTTCTTGGAAAGAAAGAGCTTAAAAGCTTTGGAGTGCTGGAATCACAGTCTGCACGGCCAAGTGAGCATGGATGGAATGTTAGGTGAAGCCCCCGGGAGTCATTCAACGGCAGCATCTGGAAGGAAACAATAAGTGACTGGAGGGTTTACTTTTCAGGCAAATGATTAAGAGGCGATTAAATGAAGGTGTTAGGATGTGAGGGAGGGAAGGAAGCACTGAAGGTGTGTATATAATATGGAATGGAGGGATTATGGCAAAGACTTAGCAGAATGAACCATAGATCACAGCTGAATTTATAAAAAGCGAGAATTGGAATTCGGACAGAACAGCTTATAGGTATCACATGAAACAGAACATGAGATTCACTTAATATAGAACATACTGGGAAGTACTTTTTTGAAACAGTGAAGGACAGTGATGATGTCTAGTTATTCAGAGCCACTGGAAATCAGTCCGAGCATTGGACAGGCAACCTGCTGTCACACCTGAATAGTCTTACTCTGATTATATTGGCCATACTTTAAAGTCCTGTGAAAACTCTACTTTGGAAATGGCAATCCAAGGCATTGATCAAGTGAGTAGTTTGCCTTACTAGTTTCATGCTAACTCATTGTTCATAATGTCACAGAGTGTTGCTTTAAATTACTTTAAACAAAAATATCCTATTACTCTTTTGTTGAACAATGTCTTCCTGCCCATTGGCAATGCCCTACCCCCAGTTTGTAAATGAATGAATTAATGAATAATGAGCAAATTAACAGATACATGAGGAGCACTCGGTGGTTTGTTTGTATGTTCTGGAATAAGAACTAGTTATTTTCCCCCAAAAGGCTCAAATTTATCCTTTAAATCAAGATTCACATCTAAGACCTAAATTTTATTAGCCAGCAAAGCTAAGTGCTGTAACAAAAAAACAAAAACAAAAACAAAACCCACATTCTCAGTGGCTTAACATAATCACAAATGATTTTTTGGTCAAGGCCAGTGTAGAGGGTCTCTTCAGGCAGGTCTACATGTGGCCATTCAGGGACTCGGGCTTCTTCTTCTGACCCTTTACTCTATGTCCTAAAAGTCCCTTCCAATTAGGAGGGTGGGGAAAGAGACCATGGGGAAGGCATACCCACTTCTTACTGCTTCATGCAGGAGGTGACTACACTTTTGCTTATACTCCATTTGCCAGAAATCAGTTTAATGGCCATTTACAGATGTGAGGGTGACAGCACACTATAGTCTAGGTGTGTGCATAGCAGTCTCTGCCATACAGATTTTACTCCTCTTGGCAAAGGTCTAGGCAGGCTTTTTTCTTTATTATATAAAAAATCTAATTGGGCACTTTCAGGGGCAAACTAACCGAAGTAATATTTCCTTCACAATAAAATGTTGGACTGCAAAGTCCCGTTTAATTCTAATTAAATTACTCTCTGGGCTCTCTTCCTCTCCAGCCTTGGGGCATGTCTGCCTGGGCTTTTTAGACTGATGTTCCCTGAGGATGGCTCTGAGAGGCTCAAATCTAAGGGATTCCAGATTGCTCTAAATGTGTTTTAAGATTGGTTTCACTGGCAGTGAAAGGTATGGAAATGTCTGCCTACTCAAAAGTTGTTCTGTGCCACCTCTGGTTAAGATGGTATTTACAAATCCAAATTGTGGCCCTGAAAGATTATGAGTGAGGTTGGGTAAATTTAAATGAGATTCGGGAAGGGTGGCAGTTTGGATACTCTGGGATTGGTGGACCCGCTGAGGGATAGGAAGGGGGAAAAAAGTCAAGGAGCAGCTAAAGGGGAAGTTGCACTGAAAACAAGACTCCATCTTCTTGTTTGCCTAAAGCTTACCCTCTGTGTAACCTTTAGATATTTAACGATAGAATAACTCTGCCACTCTGCCATTTCTCCCAGGATGCTTTTTTATTATTTTAAAAAATGAATCTTGGCTGAAGGTGAGGGAATGAACAGTTTCAGAATCTTTCACTTGTCCTTCCCCATTATGATAGTTCTTACCTTTATAGGGCAATGAACCAACATTGGTAGGGACTTCTGTCAACTATCAAATATATCTATTCTAGTTTTATATTTAGGTACTAGAATGGCAACTGGAGGAATAGGGGCTCAGAACTCCATTTATTATGAGGTTGCCATGTTGCCCCATTCTAACAGGGGGGCCATAATGACACTTTAGATATGTAAGTATTGATGTCACCTTGGAGCTTGGGTCCAGGTCTTTGAGATGTTTGATATTCCCCTTTCCCCAGTGTACATTTACTCAAATAAATTGCTACAGGTCCTTTTGGACAAAGATTAGATGGATCATTATATGTGTTGCCATAGTATTGCAGGATTCTTTCTTATGAGAATCTGATTTCTTCTTCCAGCAGTGGGTTTTTAATCTGAAAACTGGCTAAGGGTTATAAACTAGGCAAGCCACCATGACCTTTTATTGAGGCAGTTAGCATCAACTAACTGGTCAAGTATATCCTCGACTTATTTCAGTATCATAACCTCAACACTGTTGACGTTGTGGAACTGATGATTCTTTCCTGAAGAGCATTTTCCTGTGCACTGAAAGATCTTTCGCAATATTCTTGGTCTCCACCTACTAGATGCCAGTAGTTTCTAGCAACTGTGATAACACAATGTCTCCAGTCATTGCCAAATGCCCTTTGACGGACAAAATTGTTCCTGATTGAGAATTGCTGGTATACGTTGAGCCACAGTTTTGCTGACTGCCTATCTCTTCTGTGTCTGCACAGCCTGAGGACACCCTAGCTCTCTGGGTCATGCCCCTCTGACTGCTAACCTGATGTTGCAAACCATTAAGTTAGCTGTACCAACTTGCTTTTGATGTTTAAGAGTCACTGCCCTCTGTTATTCTGGGCTCTTATCATCCCCATTGCTTCAGTGACTTCAGGGTCTTCTGCCATCAGTCCTGGACTATAGAGAACAGCCAATGCTGAACTTCCCAGTGATGCTCATCAATGCAGTCTTAGCTGCTTTGGTAAATTTCATATCCTGATTCAACACCTTCAGGATCCAGTCCCATACTTTTCTTGATCTTGCCAGTACATGTTGATTAGGTCCAGCAACTCTTTCTGCATATATAGTATCTTTCTTCTATGTGCAGACCCAGTCCATCCCTGGCAGGTTTATATTTGTTGTGAATTTAATCCTAGGCTTTAGTCTGATGTCCAGGGATGAGATGGTGAAAATAAAAGGAGAACATGTGTTGTCTTGTAAAGCAGAAGCCTCTGCTTTTCATTATGACAGGGATGGGGGTAGCACTAGACTTTAACAGAGAGGAGGAGGATGCAGAGAAGAGGGATTAAGGGCAGTGATGCTCATCAATGCAGTCTTAGCTGCTTTGGTAAATTTCATATCCTGATTCAACACCTTCAGGATCCAGTCCCATACTTTTCTTGATCTTGCCAGTACATGTTGATTAGGTCCAGCAACTCTTTCTGCATATATAGTATCTTTCTTCTATGTGCAGACCCAGTCCATCCCTGGCAGGTTTATATTTGTTGTGAATTTAATCCTAGGCTTTAGTCTGATGTCCAGGGATGAGATGGTGAAAATAAAAGGAGAACATGTGTTGTCTTGTAAAGCAGAAGCCTCTGCTTTTCATTATGACAGGGATGGAGGTAGCACTAGACTTTAACAGAGAGGAGGAGGATGCAGAGAAGAGGGATTAAGGGAATCTGCTGATTCAAGATGTTTGAGTTCGTTCACCCAGATATCCCCACTTAAATCATCAGGGTCCCATTCCCTCCCAATCATGGCTCTGACCAATGCATAGCAAACTTGCATAGATGGAAAATTCACTGTCTCTAGATCTCTGCTACCTTATAAATAATTCCTGTGCTCATCCTCAGCTTTTTCTGCCTTCTGGCTATGGGTGATGAGAGCCTCTATAGACAGTCAAGGAGGTCCTCTGATTTCCACACTAAGCCTTAAATTGGTAGCTAATCACCCTAGGTCTTATTATCTTTCTCAAATACATTGATGGTCTCATCCATATAATTTCTCTATTCTTGTAATTAGAACTTCATCTGAAGCGCTCAAAAATTTGAGATATTGCACCTATCAGTGCATTCCCTTCCAGGGACTATTTTAACAGTTGCACTGGAGCTCGATTGCTGGGGACTATCAGTGTGCCAAGTTCTTCCAGGGATAGGGGCTAATTCACTATTAGCCGCAAGTGATCTCGTTTCCCAAAAGAGTTTTACTTTTTGGTTCCTTTTCTTTTTTTTAAAATACACTCTTCTGTTTTCTCTTAAAAGACACCTAGATTATACAAATGTTATATAAAAAATATAGGGGACTCCCATATGCCCTACTCCCCACCCTCCCTTCACATCATCCCCCACCAGTGCGGTACACCGGTCACGATGAACACACCCCAGAGCAGCACCACCAAGCGGGGACCGCAGTCCACACCTTGCAAGCCCTGACAAGACACAACATTGGCCAGCATCTCCCACCGCAGCGTCACCCAGCACAACTCCCAAGTCCTGGAAACGCCCCATACCTCACCTGCTCCTCCCTCTCCCTCCTTGCCCCGAGCCCCCAGCGGCCGCAGTCCCCCACACCAATGACACAAGTTCCTCCACCGCCAGAACCACAGCAAGTCCACAGCAGAACACCAGCAAGTCCACTCCAGTCCACTGCCCACCCCCCAAACCCAAGCACCCCGGGATAGCGATGCCCAGTCACCTTCTCAGCTCACTTCTGCTACCAGCTTTCTTAGTTCAGATTCCCCTGGAAACAGATTCTCAGAGGAAGATTTGCTTGTGGGAAGGTTTTACCCTTGGATTCAATCCCTGTGGGGAAGTGACAGAAGAAGGACTGGACAGACAAGGAGGTTCAACTATGATGTTGTAACAAAGACCTCAGTTAGTTCCATGGGGATCTGTGGAACTGGAGTGGTTTTCCAGTTGTACTACCTTGAACCAGAGGGCTGCATCTTTAGTCCCTGCACATCAACCACCTATTGGAAGCTGACAGGGAGGGATCAGGATCTTGGGAAAGGTGACTTTTTTTTTTTTTTCTTTTTAGCCGAGGGCGATTCCTGAAAGGGGCTCAGTGAAATGCCATAAATAACCAAGACGCCAGCTTCTGGAAAAAGGCTCTTGAGTAGCACACCACAAGATCCACAATAGCCCATTAGAAAGAGAAATCAGGATTTCTAAGTGTATAGACCTCTTCTATTTTCACTAGCATATGATAGTATTTCTATGAACCCTTCATTCTGTCACCTTTAGCACTCAATAATTTATCCCTACCAAATATCAAAAACTATTTACACAAATCAAGGTTTCAGATACCATAAAATTACTGTAGTCTCTTTAATTTTCTAAGAATTTTCAGTGTATGTCTGTAGCCATGCAAGTGCCTGGCATTTTCATTGATTTTGTCAGTCAGAGAATAAACATTATATAATTGAGCATTTTGGAGGAGCTTTATTAAGGTCTGAAAAATTTTATTCAAAGTTTGAATGGATTCTGTTTGAGGCCGGGCTGAATAGTCAATGTGGATAATCCTTATGAAGTGTATTACAAAGCTGAAACCTCATAGCATTTCTAATGTGATAACCCATCTTGCCAGTGTTATGTAACTAACATGGCAAAACCAAAAAGATATTAATGTAATTGTTTTTCCACAATAACAGCTACAATTTTAAATAACTATTTAGAAAAATAGATCATGAGTTATAAGCCAAGCTTCCCCAGCAAATGCTCTGCTATAACAGCTTGAGATTATGAATTCTATAACTGACAAAATTAACACGTCCCAATAGTTTTCTTAAACTTTGTGACTATGAGGTCATGCTGCTTATATAACTAGCTTCATAGAAACAATTTTTTTTTCTGTTATAAACCACTGTTTTTGGAAATTTATCACACCAAAAAATATTTCCATGATGAAACTTGGCATATCACATTTTAGCCTGGGAGATTCTGTTTTTCCAGCTTTTCCAGATAGATAGGTAGATAGGTAGGTAGGTAGGTAGATTTCAAAGTCAATCAATTAGACTGCTTTTGTGCTTGCAGTAGGCAAAACAATCTTAGTTTCAAAAAAATTATTGGCAGAGATATCGAGAAAAAGGAACTTTCTGTACACAAAATATTTCAAGTCAAATATTTCTTTTTGATTTTCTAATAAAAAATTCTACTAATATATTAAACTTTAATGCTACAATAATAATAGTTATGCAAATATCTGTAGATCTTGTTGACTAAGTTTTCATAGTTTATTTAATGTCATCATTAAATTGCCATGAATGCAAAAATAATTTTATTTTTTGAAACTGAGAAATATAAATAATAGTTACCATTTAAAGTAGCATAAATATCCTAGATTTAGGATAAGCTGGAGGTAAGTATGTGTACATGGAAGGGATAAAATGGGGGCATAGGGTTACCTTTGGGTGGGGCTTTGCGGGCTTGAGGGGGGCTAGGAATGGGAGGATGGGTAATATTGCCCAAGAAATTGGGGGGAGGGTGGGGCAACATATGAACATAGGAGATTGTCAGGTGTTCTTTGAGAGTGTAATGCTGAGAAAACCTTTTCAAAAATATAATAAGGAAAGTTACCTGTTTTAAGATACTTAAAGGGGATAATCTGACACAGGACAGACTCCTAGGGAATATGTGAATGCCTATTTTGCCAGAGTGGGTTATATCATTGGGTAGAGACCCATATAATGAGAGTGAAGGTATACCCACATCCTGGGGAAGACTGAGGCCATCAAATTGAGGGAACTGTATCTCTCAAGAGAAATGGTGGCTCCCAGGGCATTAGGGCAGTTCACCATGTCAAGCCCTCAACACTGTTGCAAGTGTCTCTGAACATGGCTCTTCAGGAAATGAAGATTGACTGTCACTGTGGGCCCTAAGGAGAGGGGGAAATAGGTATTGAATAGATGGAACCAATGTAACTGTGTGGGCAATAGAAGTGTTTCAAAAGAGTATGCAGGATGGATATAGGACATGTAAAATTACACCAAAAATATATAGGGGCTGATAGGCTAAAATGTAAATCATAATGTAAAACATAAGATAACTAAAAATTTAGAAAATTGTATAGTCTAAAATATAAACCACAATGTAAACACAAATGTTACCTTGTTTGAAAGCTATTGTCTCAAAATCTGTACATCAGTTTCAGTAAATATGGTATGACTATGTTAAAAGATTATTGCTGTGGAAGGGAAAAGGTTTTATGTTGGATATGTGGGAGTACTGTATATTGTATATATGAATTACTGTGATCTAAGACTCTTGTGAAGATAAGCTTAATAATTAGAAAAAAGAAAAGAAAAAGATAGAATATAGAATTTTTCCAAATTAGTATGTATTCTATATCTAACCTTTAAGCTCATTGCTATATTTCATTTTACTATTAAGGGAACCTGGCAATATATTGGGCTTCACTTTTCAGGAGGTTTTGGATCACAGAGAGGTTCAACAAGGGCAGCGGAGGAATACTAGTGTGAGATGTTATTGACAGAGGACACATAGTTGGCAGGGAGTTCTACAGGGCATATATCCAGGGTACATAAAAATGTTTGGATATTTTCATAGTGGAAACAATTAAAAACAACAACTGAGGGAGTGCTGAGATTCTAGCCAGGGGAGCTCTATCACAGTCCCTAAAGGAACAGCAACAATCCCCCAAGTGCAATGGCAAAGACCAAAAAAGAATGATGGTCCAACAATGAGCCCCTGATACTAATGGCTATGCTTGTGAACCTGTGCACCTGAAATAAGAACAAGACCTAGAGCAGCGGTGTGCCTAAGAGATACCTCCTGAGAGCCTCTGTGTTGCTCAAATGTGGCCAGTCTTGAAGCCAAACTCAGCATGTAAATTCGTTGCCTTCCCCCCGGTGCGGGACATGACTCCCAGGGATGAGCCTCCCTGGCACTGAGGGATCACTAACAAGTACCAGCTGATGACGTAACTAGAAAATGACCTTGAATAAAAGGTTCAACTCGGACCAGCAGAATATCTCTGTCTACATGTAATAACAGAAGTTAAAAATGCTTTTTGACCTAAATCAAGGGGGAAATAGAAAGGACAAATGAGTTTATATGGCTATGAGTCTCTAAAAATGAGCCGGGAGGTTATCAGAGGGGTTGCCCTTATGCACACCTGAGCAGAGTCCCAGAGACAGATAAAGTAGATACAACCCCAGGTACTGGTTCTTCTGAGGGCTACAGAGACCCACAGGTTTTATGGTCATGACAGATGGAGTTCAGTGCCATGTCAGTTGGCCCTTCTTTGGAGTTGGTGTTTCTGTGTGATGGAGCTGGACTCAGATGTGATGTCTTTTCACAAGCCTTTCCTGTTACTTTACCAGAATTGTAGTTGGTGCTGGGGTTTAAGATATACCCAGGGGATCTGAATCTCTGGACTGACCATATGATAGCCAGGCCCTGAGCCTCAACAGACTCCAGCTCCTACACTCTGGTTTATTGGACTTACCCCCACTCAGCTAACATGGAATTGAAGAATGTCAACCACCACACTATGGAGCCAAGAATGCCTACAACTGAAAGCAGGAGGATTGCATCCAGCATCCATATGGAATCTAAGTCCCCTCTTGACATAGATGTGGAATGGACACAACCAATCCAAGGTCCACAGGATGGAGGAATACAATAAGGATTAGAATGGACTTACTGATATTCTATTCATGAACTATTGGGGTTAGTGATTGAAGAAAATGTGGCATTGGTGTGGAAAAAGTGGCCATGGTGGCTGCTGGGTGTGGGAAATGGGAGGAAGAGATGAGATGTGGAGGTGTTTTCAGGACTTGGAGTTGTCCTGGGTGGTGCTGCAGGAACAATTACCGGACATTGTAGGTCCTCCCATGGCCCACTGGATGGAACATGGGAGAGTGTGGGCTATGATGTGGACCATTGACCATGAGGTGCAGTGATGCTCAGAGATGTATTCACCAAATGCAATGAATGTCATGATGATGGAGGAGAATGTTGCTATGGAGGGAGTAGTGGGGTGAGGGGGGTGGGGGGTACATGGGGACCTCATATTTTTTTGATGTAATATTTTAAAAAATGAATTTAAAAAAATAAAAAATAAAAATAAAAAAATAAAGTAGCATAAATATGTGTATAGGATAATAGTATCTAACAATGAATAGCAGTTTTTCTTTTTTGACTTCCTTTAAATTTTGTTAATATTTTAGTGGGTGGTTTACTGAATTCTTACATTAAAAATTAGTATTCTTGATTTTTCCACTTGATTTCTTCTTACATGTGCTTCATATGATTTTTCTGTTTTTTGCCTTATGATTTTATTACAATCTTATGTTTCATAAACTGTTCACAAAACCTATTTTAATATTCTCTAATTTTAACCCTCATACCTCATTTTATCCATAATATGATAATGCTTTTGCATTAAAATAATAATTATCTGATGGCTGTTAAACATGTAGGTATACATTTATTGCTCAAGCCACTTTTTAAAATTTAAAAAAAAATTTAAAAAGATTTATTTATTTACTTATACCCCTCCTCTGGCCATTGTCTGCTCCCTGTGTCCATTCACTGTACATTCTTTTGTGTCTGCTTGTCTTCTCTTTAGTTGGCACTGGGAACTGATCCTGGGACCTTCTGGAGTAGGAGAGAAGTGCTCAATCTCTTATGTCACCTCAGCTCCCTGGTGTGCTGTGTCCCTTATTGTCTCTGTGTCTCTTTTTGTGTGTGTGTGTCATCTTGCTGTGCCAGCTCTCTGCTTGGGCCAGCTTACCTCTCAGGCCAGCTTTCCTTCACCAGGAGGCCCCGGGGAATTGAACCTTGGTCCTCCCATATGGTAGATGGGAGCCCAATCACTTGAGCCACTTCTGTTTCCCTCAAGCCACTTTTAAAACTGAAATCTATTTAACTAGGAAGTGAGCTTATGCCATGCAAATGTTAAGAGACCTGATATTTTTTGGGGGGATTTGAATAAATAATTTTAGATGATCTTGTATCATCAATAATTCTACTACATTTCAATCTGCCATATGTCATAGATGTCCCTTATATAACATTATGTTCTTTTGTGACTACTCTTGATTTATCCAAGCGTTCATTAGTTATATACTTCCAGAAATAGTTCATATTTAATTATGTTGTATATCTACATAGATACCCAGCAATTATTTTCCATTGAGTACCAAGATCAAATATTAGTATACATAGTTATAAAGGAGCATTCATATTTTTAGAGCTTGTTTGTAATCTACCAAAACTTTCACTGAACACAGTTAAGAGCAATGTGTTTCAAATACTCTACTTTTCCTTATGGATGTCCAAAAATTTCTAAAGGCAAGCAGATACTTTCTTTAACTTTTAGTTTAGTAAAGTAAGACATATTGTGCATATAATTGTAGATGACTTCATAGTATACCATAAACTTTATTTTTACTTGGTTATAAATATATTCTTAATAAACTTCTAGTGATTGCCTTTGAATCAGCCTCTGAATATGGATATTCTGAAAGGAGGGTTTTAAATATCAGCTTTGTTGATTTAGTCCTTCTACCTAAAAAGGCACCTAGTGAGAGAAATTTCTTTAGTTTGCTCCAGAGGCCCAAGTTTCCTGTGGGTATCTGCTATATCAGTAATAATGTTTTATATGTTTCTGGCTGTATTTGGTTAAAGGAGAAATTAATATCTAAGAAATAACAAATAGAATGTGGAAAGGTTAACATTGCTATGAAATAGACCATGTATGTTTTTCAGATGAGATGACAAAAATAGCTTCTTTTGGAAAATTTGACATCTAATGCTCCGTTAAAATGCCCAAATTAATTTCCAAAGAAATATCATGCTATTTCCTATTCACACTTCTCATCTGTGCAGTGGGAGCATTTGATTTGGCCATAGTAAGCATTCTCCTTGGGAAAACTGGCTATGAAACAGGATATTTCAAACACCATAAAGACTTTATTTACACATAAAATTACTCTTCAAGAAATGAGGTGAGTGGAACATATAAAAATCTGTCTAGAAATTTCTACTGTAGTTTCCTAGGGGGAGAAATCAGTACTTGTAGCTGAATATGGTGGAGAAGGGAACAAGAAATCCTGTCTATTACCATCAAGAGAGTTGCTTTTATATATAGAAGTCATCCATTATTACAGCTGGAACACACACACATACACATATCATAAGATTTCAGGGAAATCCCATCAAAATCTGCCTTCCAATTAATTTTATGTAGCATTGAAAAAATTTAAGTAAAGCAGACTCTTATGTTCTACTTAAAAGAATGGTTCATTGTGTTTATTCAACCAAAACTCAATAGTTGGTGATGTATTTAATCTCATCATAAAGAGGACTGAATAGGATCGGGAATTTAGCCGGGTAACCTTAGAAAGTCATTTAATCTCTCTTTCAGTTCTTCCTGATTCACAGCATAGCTTCATAGATAAAATGTGGATAGAGAAGTTCTTTGGAATAATATGGGAATATATAAATGCAAGATAGTATTGCTTTTGTGTTGCTTTATAAAAGTGAACCATGAGAAATCTGATGCTAAATGTGGGTACACTCAGCCATACAACATAGCTTTCTGAAACCCTTGCTCTTTATAATATGTCTTTTGTTTTTCACTAGTATCATAAACTACACCACATTAAACAGGATACACTGAGCCTCAGTAATGCAGGGCTTTTATTGCTATAAAAATACATTTAGACTATGGACCTTTTTAAGAACTGTGTTGATAATTTTTTCAGACTCCTCTTTTGAACTCAATATCTTGGAACTCCAAAGTCATTTAATCACCTTCCATACAATCAGTATACAAGGAAAGTGAATTATTCCCTTCTCCTCCTCCCCCCCCCCCCCAAAAAAGGTGATAATACAAATCCTTGTACCATTAAAATATAAGCTTGAATGACCAGGAATTTTTTTTGTTTGGTTCACTTTTGTTTACCCAGTACTATAATAATATTGGCCAACATGTTCGCTAAATGAAAGGTCAACCTTACTTTTCTCATGTATGAGTCAAGCCCATGCCTGCTGCTGTGGATACTGAGTCTAGGATTTCTCATTTTTGAAATAGATGATATCAATTATGATGATCTTGCTGTCCAGTATAGGGATGTAAGTGGGTCAGAAACATTGTAAGATCTTAGATTGAGATATGAACAGCTGATACGCTACTCAAAATTGAAAGTAAGTCTTCCTTGCTTGCTGATGCGGAACTGATCTCTCCCTTTGTGTACCCTGATCTCAGGTGTTAAGCATTGATGAAGAGCCTGAACACAAGGCCAATATATACTATAGATATCAACAATCAAAAAAAAAAAAAAGCAAAAAATGAAAACACCAACAAACCCTGGAGAATGGGGAGAATCTAGCTAACAGTTCAAAATATTTAAATACCCAGAGTTCAACAGCAACACCAACAAAAACAAGAGACATACAAAGAAACAGGAAGAGATGGTCCATTCAGAGGAACAAAATGAAGAAACAGAAGTTATCCCTGAGGAATCTCAGGCATGGCAATTACTGATCAAAGATGTTAGATCAACTCTCCTAAATAAGTTCAATGAGCTAAAGGTAAACATGGACAACAAACTAAAGGAAATCAGGAAAACAATACATGAACAAAAGGAGGAATTCAGTAAAGACATGGAAATTTTTAAAAGGAACAAAACAGATATTCTGGAGCTGAAAAGTACAGTAATGAAAGTAAGAATTCTTTAGAAGAATCCAACAGCAATTACTGCTGACCCCATAGATATTAAAAGCATTATAAGGGAATACTGTAACAGTAGTATACCCAACAAATCAGATAATCTAGACAAAATGGACAAATTCCTACAAACACATAAATTACCTAAACTGACTCAAGAAAAAAAAATAACAGATCCCAAATACTCATAACAAGTGAAAAGGTTGAATCAATAATCAAAAATCTCTTAATAAAGGAAAGGACCAGATGGCTTCACTGGTCAATTTTGCCAAACATTCAGAGAAGATTTAATACCAATCCTTCTCAAACTCTTCCAAAAAGTTCAAGAGAAGGGAATATTTCCTAACTCATTTCATGAGGACAATATTAACCTGATACCAAAGCCAGGTAAAAACATCACAAGAAAAGAATATTACAGACTAATATACCTCATGAAATAGATGCAAAAATACACAACAAAATACTAGCAAATCAAATCTAACAACATATTAAAATACACCATGACTGAGTGGAATTCATCCCATGAATGCAAAGTTGGTTCAAATTAAATAGTCAATATAATACACCACATTAACAGAATAAAGGAAAAAAACACAGATCATTTCAGTTGATGCTGAAGAGATATTTGGCAAAATCCCACTTCCTTTCTCATGATAAAAGCACTAAAATTAGT
This sequence comes from Dasypus novemcinctus, assembly GCF_030445035.2. NCBI lineage: Eukaryota > Metazoa > Chordata > Mammalia > Cingulata > Dasypodidae > Dasypus > Dasypus novemcinctus. The sequence continues at coordinate 28,756,980 of NC_080683.1, read as the reverse complement.
AATAGAAGGTAATTTCCTCAATACGATAAAAGGCGTTTATTAAAACTGTACAACTAACATACTTAATGGTGAAAAACTGAAAGCTTTCCTCCTAACATCAGGAAAAAGAAAATGATACTTGCTTTCACTACTGCTCCTTCATATTGTACTGGAAGTTCTATCCAAAGAAATTAGACAAAAGAAAAAAGAAGAAAGAAAAGGCATCCAAATTGGAAAGCAAGATGAAATGGTCCTTTTTATGGAAAATCCCCAAAGAATCCACAAGAAAACTATTAGAGCTAATAAATGAATCCAGCAAGTTGCAGAATACAAGATTAACACTATAAATTAGTAATACATAATGTGAAATGGAAATTTAAATAAACAATTCCATATACAATAGCATCTAAAAGAATAAAATATCTAGGAATACATTGGTCCAAGGAAGTTAAATACTTGCACTTCGAAAACTACAAAACTGCTGAAATTAATTAAAGAAGACCTAAACAAATGATAAGACATTCAAGTTCATGAATTAGAGGACTGTTAAGATGTCAGTATGCCAGAGGTGATATTCACATTCAGTATAATCACTATAAGAATTCTAGAAGCATTTTTTTTTTTAGAAATGGAAAACTCAATCCTCAAATTCATATGGAATCACAAGGGGTCCCTAACAGCCAAATCAACCTTGCGAAAAAGAAAATTAGAGGTTTTACACTTTCCAATTTCAAAGCATACTACAAATCCATAGTAATCAGAATAGTATGCTTCTGTAATAAAGACAGATATATGGACCAATCAAATGGAATTGAGAGTCTAGAAATGAACCCACACATCTATGGCCAACTATTTTCAACAATGTTGCCAAATACATTAAATGGAGAAAGCATAGTTTCCTCAACAAATGGTGCTGGGAAAACTGGATATCCACATGCAACAGAATGAGGTTGGACCCTACCTCAAATCACATATACATATTAATTGAAAGTAGATCATGGACCTGAACATAAGAGCTAAAACCGTAAAACTCTTAGGAGAAAAAAAGGAAAAAAGCTTCATGACCTTGGTTTTGGCCAATATTTCTTAGAAAGCAAAAGCAACAAAGGAAAAAATAGATAAAACGATTTTATCAGAATTAAAATCTTTTGTACATAAAAGGACATTTGTTAAGAAATGAAAAGACAATATATATAAAGGGAGAAAATATTTGCAAATCATATATCTAATAAGGGTTTAATATCCAGACTATATAATGAATTGCTACAGCTTAACAAATAAGACAAGCAACTTGATTACAAAATGGCAAAGGACTTAAATAGACAATTCTCCAAATAAGGCTAAACAAATGGCCAATAAACATATGAAAAGATGCTAAACTTTATTTAGTCATCAGGGAAAGGAAATAAAACCACAATGAGATACCACATCACACTCACTAGATCGGTTATTGTTTAAAAAAATGGAACATAAGTGTGACAAGGATGCAGAAAAACTGGATCCCTTGACCATTCTTATGGGACTGTAAAATGATGCAGTCACTGCGGAAAACAGTTTGGTAGTTCCTCAAGAAGTTGTAATTACCATAAGGCCCCCACCAATTCTACTCCTAGGTGTGTACTCCTGAAGAATTGAAAGCAGGGACTCAGACAGATATTGGTACACCAATGTTCATGGCAGCATTATTCACAATAGCCAAAAGGTGAAAACAAGCTAAGTATTCATTAACAAATGAATGGATAAACAAATGTGGTATATACATACAATGGAATATAATTCCGGTATAAAAAGGAAAAGAGATACGATACCTGCTACAAGATGTATGGCCCTCGAAAACATTATGAAATAAGTCTGATGCAAAATGACAAATCATATTGTTTGAGTCCACTTATATGAACTATGTAGAATAAGTAAATTCAAAGAGACAGAAAGTAGATTAGAGGTTACCAGGGTCAAAAGGGTAGGGGCGGCATTGCTTAACGGGTACAGGGCTTCTGTCTCAGGTCATAAAAAACTTGGTAATGGATGGTGGAGAGGGTAGCACAACATTGTGACTGTAACTTAATACTATTGAAGTGGAGCCTTAAAATGGTTAAAATGAGAAATTTTATAGTATATTTATGGTACCACATGCAAAAAGAATCACCAATTTTTGAGGCTATGAACTATGGCAATGAATCACTGTTGCTTCTTGAACCATCTAGGGCTCACAGTCTGAATAGTCCCTCAGGAATGAAGCTGTTAATTAAACTTCTTCCCTCAAATTGCTATCATGGCTGCACAAATCCTTTATCATACCAGACATGGCAACCCACATCATGGATAAGACAAAGGAAAGGCCACCAATGCATGGGATTTATTTTTCATTTGGTGGATCCAGAACCCTTTTAGTAAGAGGTGGCTGAAATCAATACTGCAGACTCAACCTCATCCTGCTGCTTGAACTTCTGTTTAGAGAGCCCTTAATTAAATATTTTATGAGATAAATTGAACAGACTTGGTCCAGTCTCTACTTACTGGATTAATCAGATGGGCAACAGAGTGGCTTGCTCATGAGAAAATCTGACAGAAACAAAGGTGGCATAAAGATGAAGTGTAGACATTATTGGGAGATAATTCTCCATGGGGCTCTTGAATTTCTGCATGTTTTGCAAGTAGAGGCACTAACTGCCTTTGTTCCAGACTGTATTTTCAAGGAACCTTTTTATTGGGAACAGATTTGAATGACAGAAATAGGGACTCTTTCTGGAGTAAAGGGAAACTTTGCTTATAACCATGAAAGTATAGTGTCTTCCTCCAAAACAAAGGGCAGGTGTGCTAACTGTGAAATAAAAACACAATGTCAAACTCCAGAGCAAAGTAAAGACATGCTTATTGCCCATTATGAAAAATTCAGGTTTTTTTAAGCTTGGGGTACTTTTCGTGTGATGCAACTCACTGTAAGTATAAGTGTTTGCCTGAGAATCTTTTTGCCTTTACCAGCACCCATGGCAAACCTACTTGCTAGCATGCCAGTAGGGTAAAATTTCAGACCCTTCACCATTTTAGATAGCTAGTCACTACAAAAGATAACCATCCAATGTCCTATGAGAGTTGGCATGTATTTCTTAACCATGTAAAGTACAAAATGATTTCTTCTTAATGGAAGAAGTCTCTTATTCAAGCAAAGATTGAGGGATGTAGACTCCTTTCAGTCTTGGTGTGTCATATTTGTCATTCAGATTTCAGGTTTGCTATAGTCATCTTTATCAAGCAACCTGAAGCAAATAAAGCATGGTAGAATGTGCATGTGATGTTTTTATTGGCCAAGCCTAAAAGTCGTGCACACCATTCCCATTTATGTTTCATTGACTGGAATTTCTTAAAATCTATTTCCTAGGTAGGGAATATATATCACTCAGCCTACAGTCATGATAAGAGGAAATGGGTTTGGTGAATAATTTTTCCCATAGATTGGAAGGTATTTCCAAGCAACAGAAACTTCAAGCATACAGACATTAACGTGGGGAAGACATGATTTTAGCATAGTAAAAAGCCTAGAATGCATGAAGTGTAGTGATAATAGGAGATGAGAAGCCATTCTTGAGACAACCTTTAACTTAGGCTGATGGTTCTCTCTGAAGATGACTGGTTGGTGGTGAAGGATTTTGATCATAGAAAGACAAAGTTAAGGAAGAGTACTTAAGAAGCTATCGCAACAGACCGAGTGAGCAAGTCATAACTAAGCTAGTGATAGAAGGGATTCACCCATAAAATCAATTAGCAATTATTGAGCACAGTCTATGTGTCAGGCACTGTGCTCGATGTTGGGCATATGCTAAATAGAGCCAGTAATAGGTGGACCAATTAGATCCATTTGTACACCAGTGGTGTACAAAAAACAAACAAAGCAAAACAAAAACGGTTAGAGAGAAGATAAGGAATAGCATGTGGCAGGGGTATCTGAGGAGAGGCATGTTCTGGTGGGGAAATAAAGAGCTCCATTTCAAATCATCACATTTTATGTGTTGTGTGGCATTTAGGTGGATTTTCCCATGAGGCATTGTTTATATATATCTAAACTCCATAGAAAAGATAATTCAGAGATAGTAATGCCTGTGAGAGACTGAAGGCCACAAGTAAGGCCTCTAACAACACACACATTCAGCAAGTGTGTCGATTGCCTTTATTTCTGTGGTATTTTTATTTTTGTATTCATTTCTTTGCTCTTAAAAAGATGAGCTTGTTACTCTTTGAACTATTGAACATAGTCTAATTTTAAGCTGCTTTCTTAGATATTTGGGTAGAAAGAATATTTAGTAATGCTTAGAAAGACAAGATAGTAACATTAAACTATTCAAAAAGAAAGCTGAAGTAATTTGAATTGGCACATATCATGGTTTGACTGAACTGGCCATAATTGTTGATGTTCTGTCCTTTAGTTCTTCAGATTGCTGGTTAATTGAGCTAGCTACACCTAAATTGATGCCAAGGAAGGGTCTAAGATCTTTATTTACACTTAGCATTTATTATTACCTTCATAACACTATGTTCCTTTTTTTATCATTATTATTTGGTAAACATTTCTGTAAAGAAGTATTTTCATCCCTGTATGCTCCAAGCTAACTGCAGTTGAATATGCAGTTTCAGGAAACAATCAGTGAAAATAAGACCAGATGACCTAAGATTTTCTAGTTAATTTTCATTTTTTACTGTTTTCTGGCTTTTCTTTTCTGCATACTTAGGACTGGCAATAATAAGAAAAAGGAGCATGCTTCCCTCATACTCCACTTTCTTCAAGTGTCCCCATGTCCTTTGTTGCCTGATTGACCTTATAGCCACTTTGTAGATGAGGCATTATTCCATGATTACCATGCAAAACTGAGCCTTGAGCTAAGGAACCCCGTTATTCCCAAGTTCCCCCCAAGTTAACTGCATTCATCACAGCCTACTCAGAAGATGCAAATGAGAATTCTTTTCCTTCTTATATAATTTTTGCTTATTTGAATTGCTTGATTTAATAGAAATTGTGGAAGGTGGTCTATAAACATTGTAACAGGGAACATCTGTGTCCCATTCCTGCTTTAATTAACACAGAGTGCTAATAAAGCCAAATTACAGCTTTCGACCCTAAAGGAGCCAGTGAGCATTTTCTGTGCCATAGAAATGGATTCGCCCTGCATGCAAAACAACCACTTCACTAGTATATTCCTGCAACTGTTTCAAGAACACTGTAGGACAGTGTGAATTCGCCAGCCCAAATTCATCATCCTTGATAAAAAAACAAAACTAAACAAAATAACCTTGAAGAGCAGCACTTGCTTATTTAGGCCAATTTCTCCGACTATTCATTTGAAGAATTTGATGAATGGGTCATCTGCACTTAACTCATCTCAGAAGGTACCAGGAAATTACGTTGGGACAAGTCTGGAGAGAGATCGCATGCTTTGGATTTTAACTGCAAAATGAAGTTTAGAAAGCCTGTCCTATTACCCATGTTTTAAACTAGTGTCCTTTCATATCGGTGTGTTCATAGTACCAGGTTAGGGACGGGGCTCCAGGATCCATACCCTCTGCCACCTTAGATTTGGGCAAAAGGTAGAATAGAGTATAAGGGTAGGCTGAGGCAAGGCTGTTCCCAGTGGAGTGTTGAGGGTTAGGTCCTACTATGGGGTCTATCCCTGGGGAAACTATTTATTAATAGGTAGTAGTTATACTGTGTGACCCAGAGAAGAAATAAACAGCACATGTTCTTCTCTAGCCTCAACTTGCTAGGCCAACCAAACCCATACTCCTCTAGTTCATGATATAGAAGATGGCATCTTATCTGACTGTGCTTGCTAGAAGTCTGTTAATATGAAGATCTATTTTTTTAATGGACTGTAACAACAAAACATTTATCATCACATGTAGAATTACCCAACAAATTTTCTCCTTAGATCTTGGGAAAATCATTTATTCCACAGTTATATTTTAGAAATTAATCTTCTGAACTTTTGTCACAACTAGACTGGATGCCTGTCAGTTATGAGCAAACAAAAAAAATTACTTCATATTGTTGATTATGTAAAGCTGGAATTTGAGTTATATCTTTTTATTACTTTCCTACTGTTTTAACTTTCTGGAATAGAAACCTAATTTGACAAAGTTTAATTGTTTAACTCTTCAAATGAGCATGTGTGACAAACTAATTTCTGTTTTTCTTATCCTTATATTTTATATTTCAGGAATCCTCCCACTTCTCTGGACTCCCTGATCATGTTAAAATAGTAGAAGTTGGACCTAGGGATGGATTGCAGAATGAAAAGGTAGTTTGCTATTAATTTCACACAGCCTGTTTTCATTCTAAATCTAAAAATTAATATATCTTAAGCTTTTAAAGAATTACATGAATTTCATGTCACATAATAATATTTGTTGCCAATTATTACTTGAATTTGCAAGTCATCAAAATGAATTTACTTTCAGCTAAAAAGTGATTTTCTGTTTGTGCTTTAATAGACCTTATATGATTTACTTATAAAATAATTTTTAAACTCTCCATAGGTTATAGTTCCTACAGATATAAAAATTGAATTTATCAATCAACTTTCCCAAACTGGCTTGTCTGTAATAGAAGTGACCAGCTTTGTATCCTCCAGATGGGTACCACAGGTATGTAGATCCATAATTTCTTAATTAGATCCTCAATTCAATTTTGCCAACAATCATTTCATAAATAGTATGATATGCAGTGTGATAGTAAATGCATATCATTAGTTACTTGCCATGTTTACTTTCTTATAAAATATCAGCCTGTATACTCAGATTTGATTAAAGTAAAACCCCTTTCATGAAACATTTTAAATAAAGTTTTGAGTCTTAAAAAAATATTTTGAACTCCATACTATACCTACGTGAATATTTGTTCCACTATACTGAATAGAGATTAGAGCTCCTAAATAAGTGATTTAGGGACCTGTCCTCCATTTGCCATTTTATGACTTTATGAATGATCTGAACATCTCCAGGTGCTTCAACCTTTCTGTCTATTAGAGGAAAGAGATGATGAACGGTCTGATACTTTCCCCATAGAGTGCTATATTAAAGAGGGAGAAATGTGGATAAACACTCTCCTTACTTCGTTCTTTTGGCACTTATATTTACTAGAGAGTAATATGTATTCATCACCAACAAAGAAAGATGCTCATTTAGAATCTTCCCTGAAAGATGATGGAGGCCACCAGCATCAGGTGGAGTTGCCAGGCAGAAGATAGGACTTGTCACTTCTGAGATTTGGCTCTGGTCTTTGAAATATGATTAGTAGCTAGCACCAATAAATCCCTCTCGCTTACCAATCCCATGCCTATTCTCAGTCTTTGGGTCCCTAAATCTCTCTGCACCACTTAACTCCTGTGATTACTCTATCACCTATTCCCCTGGTTTCCATTATTCTCTACTTTCCTGGTTCTGTTCCTTCCTCACCTGTTCTTTTTAAGTCATTTCTGACCTATTTTTCCATTACTGCTAAATTGAAGGCTCCCCTAAGGTTCAGCCTGCAGAGCTTTTCTCTGTCTATGTTCTCTTCTTCGGCATTCCTTCCAAAGTCAACTGTCACTTCTACAAGGATGACAAATCTACATTTCTAGTCTTCCCGTCTCTGATAATCTGCAGCTGAAGGTGCCATCAGTACCTTCAACTCAGTGGGTCCAAAACCAATCTCATTGTTATCTGACCTACTTCATGCTAATAACTCAACTGTTCTCTTAATGGACTTTGAATCCTCAAAGGGTTGTCTCTGTATCCAATCAGTTACTGACACATAAATCTTCTTCCTTCTTAATATACCCTATACTTGTCTCTTCTTTTTAATTCTCAGTGCCATGTTAATAATCCAGACCCAAATCGTCTGAGTAATTGTGGTACTCCCTTAAATGGTATTCCTAAACACAGTTTCTCCTTCTCTGTACATTTTGCTCATTGCTTCTAAAATAATCTTCTAAAAATATAAGCCTTCTCAAACTCACATTCCAAGTTTTTTAGAGATTCCCTTTTCCCCATTGAAAAAGTCTGTACTCTTCAAGTTGGTTTTCAGGTTCCTCTATACCCAGCTCCTTTTTTCCTTTCCAGCCTGACATCATTTTGCTGAAGCCCCAGTCAAACCAAATTGCTTCTTGTTCCCTGTTTACATGCCCTGCCTCTTCCATAGCACTTAATCTGTACTTGTGTATGTGTGTCTCAATTTCTGCATTTCTCTGAAGTTATAAAAATATGATGTAAAATGGCTTAAAACATTAGAGCCTTTTAAAATTGAAGACATCAGTGGGACAAATAGTAGTATGTCACTTTTCACAGAGTAGGTGTTCAGATATTTGGGTTCTTTCACTTATCCTCAAAACAGACTAATTCTCCTTCATCCCACTTGTCACTGCTTATAATTACATGTTTTTGTATATATTTTCTGATTATCTGCTTCCTAGACTCTAAGCGTTATTACGGTAGGAATCATATCTTTCTTGTTCATAATTGTGTCCCCAGTGCTTGATGCATAGTAAGTAAATGCTAAATAAATATTTGTGAAATGAAGAATGAATTAATCAGCCTGAAAGAACAATACATACTGCTTTTAATTCACTGGGGTGGACTAATGACTCAGCTTTGGTTCATGGATTTAGTCCTGCATAATGAAGGCCACACATGTTTTACTTAGGAGGGCATGGACAACATGATAGAACTAGACATATTTCCTTGAGACTGTCATTTTGCAAAATGGTAGCTATTTTTATTTCCATAGCGGTCATTAATTTTAGGGGAGTGTGAGACCCATTTAGTCTTCGTTCTGTCTTCATGAATTTATCCCCAAGGGAAATTGATTGATTATTCCTCAGACTCATCTAGGGATGCACCAAGTGACATTTAGAAGGACAAGGCTGAGATCCTTTCGAGACCAAGTTCTTCTTGCACAACTACCTAGGAGAAAAGGTGGACAAAAAAGGCAGGAGAGCAGCTGATCTGTGAGCAGTAATAGGAAAATGTCTCCTGGCCGCAGGTTAAGTGGATACATCTGATGAAACTAAATGACGAGGCGGCGGACTTGGCCAAGTGGTTAGGGCGTCCGTCTACCACATGGGAGGTTTGCGGTTCAAGCCCCGGGCCTCCTTGACCCGTGTGGAGCTGGCCCATGCACAGTGCTGATGCGCACAAGGGGTGCCCTGCTACACAGGGGTGTCCCCCGCATAGGGGAGTGCCACGCACAAGGAGTGCGCCCCGTAAGGAGAGCCGCCCAGCTTGAAAGTGCAGCCTGCCCAGGAATGGCGCTGCACACACGGAGAGCTGACACAACAATATGACGCAACAAAAAGAAACACAGATTCCTGTGCCGCCGACAACAACAGAAGAGGACAAAGAAGACACAGCAAATAGACACAGAGAACAGACAACCAGGGTATGGGGGGCGGGGTGGGTGGGAAGGGGAGAAAAATAAATTAAATAAATAAAATCTTAAAAAAAAATAAAATAAAAATAAATGATGATATGATTTATTCCGGGTTTGGTCCTGAATTGGATTCAGGAGTTAACATATAGAGATTTAATGAATGCATTCTAGGCTTAAAGTATTATCAAATAAATGACTGAATTATCACAAAGACCTCCTGAAGACAGCTGTGGTGAGGTGTAAGTGCCTCTCTAACTGCATTCCTGCCCACGTCTCACCTTGGGTTTGAGCAACTGACTGATCTCTCAGAACCCAGGGACTGGGATGAAAAGGCATGTGGATTGGTCCCTGTGTGCGAACCTCTAGCGTCCTGATTACCTGCCTCAGGACTAGTGCTCAATAGTGTTATTGAGGTGAAAGCCTGCCTGATAGACAGACAGACTGAACCTGGGCTCCACACAAGTTAACTTTTTCTCTTTGAAAAAGAGCCTTTTTTCCTAAAGATTAAAGAATGTGTTTACTTTAAATGTTGGATCAGGCCCAAAACGAATAATTAGATACTTTGTCCTTCACATACCAAGAACTGTGTTGTATTATTTCAGCTTTACTCCAAACAAAAAAAAGTGGTTTCAATAAATCACATATCTATAAAACAGCAGTGTGCCTGAATCAAAGATGGTATGAGATTCATCATCTAAAGTCACACCCGTCACTTACTAGCTAATATATTAAGTGTTTCAAAGGGCGCTGTTGAGGCAGTCTGAGTTTTCATGACTGTTGTTATGTTAGACTTCACCAAGCTTGGTGCTCAAGGCGTTTTCATTGTTGTAGTTAGAGGTTATCTCATCATGTTATCCCGCTGATATCATCATTTTTATGCTAACTAAAAAATGGCCTTCAGTCAGCAGAACTAGTTCATAATGTTAATTTATCTTTTGAAATTATATATCATTCTCAGTTTAGAAGGAAATTTTATGACATTGGACTTGTCTAATTTAAAATAAGGTCTGAGTTTTGGTGACAGGATAATTTTAGTACAACAGCTTACATATTTATTGTCTCAAGTATTTTCTACTTCATCTTAAAGACAAAGTATGTGTCTCTGAATAGGTACTATTATTTATTTGCATCTCCTTATTATATTTTCTTTCTTCAAACATAGGTCATGGGAATAGTCCTCTAGTTTATGTTTAGATTGCTGCTTGTTCACTTATTTCTTTTTTTAGCATTTTAAAGCTTTTTTCTCTTTTACAGTTTCCCTCCTACTGTTTTATTTGGCAGAGGCTTCCTAACTAAAACATTGCAAAGAAAAGTTCCACGGTAGCAGGGTGCCATATAAAACAGGATCCTACACCTATAATCTAAATGGTTAGAGATGATAAAATACCTGCCATTTAAAAAATACATGCTCTTTAAAATTTATCTGGAAAAAGATTTCCTTAGAGTGACATGTAATGTAAGAACCTTTGAAATGAGTCCAAATAGCCCCTCACTTAGATGGAATGAATAACAGTAACAACAGAAAGAAAACATGTTTATAAAAATAGTTTTATTGCAACTTTGGAATGTAGCTGTTAGTAGTAAGCTATTTAAATTATCATAAGTAGGCTAAAATGTTTTTAAAGTAAACTAGAGTTTTACATTCATTTTTGTTTTAGCCATTTGTTCAAAACATTTTTATGAACATGAGTGATTAGTGAATCTCATTCATTTTAAAATAAGAATATATTAACCATGCAAAGCACTGTATGCTTCTGTATATCATGCATAAAGTCCCAGTTATACATATTTACCCTCCATTCAAGTTTTAGCATTTGCAATGGGTGGGTCACAAATCTTGACATATCAGCCAGGACTGGGAATAGATTTCATTTATAAAAGTGGAAGGAAATATACATTAGAGCCTGGGGCACTTATTTACAAGTCACTTAAAAATATAGCCCAGGCACAATTTTAACAAGGAGAAATGCATAGATTTTTTTTCCTGTCCTCCTTTTAGTATGTGACACAATTGGTTCTTCATTGGTAATCAAAACACACTTACAGAATTGAAGTTTAAGATTTAAATTTATTCTGATAGATGCAGGAGGCTGTGGCCTACGATACTGCACTTTGTCCTAGCTTTCCTTCCAGGTTCTGCTCTTTGTGAGGATGGGAGTGTGGGGAAGAGGTAGGAAAGAGTGATTTGGTACTGGAAAACAAGAGGGAGAGGGAGAAGTAGAGAGAACACCGCCCCTAAATTGTTTTGCTGACAAGACATAGTTACCTGAGAGCAAAACGTCTCCATCTGGAGGGTGTTCCAGTCGTAGCTCATCCATGATACCCAGATGAATTGGCCTTCTGATGGAATTTACCAAGACAACAACTGCAGTTTCCATTTCGTGATGCTGAAACAGCCTCTTTACCCATGTAGGTGAAGGAGGGTGGGTGGAAAGGGGAGCAAGATTTAACCCAAACTTCCTCTGAAAGAGCCTGATTTGAAATGTTCAATTCTGTTGTCACAACACAAATTCGAGTGGAGTTTGTAGATTATAGCATTTTATTTGGAACACCAAAAGTTTTGCAAGGAAACTGGATCACTTTGAAAAATGGAAGGAACTTGAAGCTTCTAGGGATAGCAAGAATTTTTATAGACATATAAAGGAAGCTAGTTTGAGTCCTATTGGTTGGTTGGGGATTTGTCAGTCTTAAAGGGGTCGGTAGGTTTAGGACAGGGTTTGTATGTGTGTGTGTGTGTGTGTTTGGTATTGGATCAAACATGAATGATAGGCTTGATAAGCTACCTGGGTTGGCTACCTTGGTGGGATTTCCAATTTTAAATCATTTCAGGAGGAATCTCAAGAGGAAGTTCAAAGAGAAAGGAGGGCTTTTTTGTTTTCCTGTGCTTAGCGCAGCCACTTTGTGAAATGCCTTAGGACTCTTCCTGCTTACTCTAGGTTCTATGTGGTAAGCTGAGGTGCCTACAGTAGATGTGGATTCTGTTTATGTGTCTCAATCAGGAACTAGCCAATTTAAAGCACCCAGAATATTCATTGGTGAAATATCCATATTCTTTTATTTTTTTCCAGAATTATTAGTCTGAGTACACACTGGTAAAAAGACTTCCTTGGAAGAAAGCTTATATTAAGAGGTTTAAGGATCTGTTTTCCTTATAAGCAGCTTCTTAAATACACTAAGCTTGTTTTGTTTTTTGACTTACTGGAGCATGTCGAGTTTCTTACATGTTGAATAATAATTGCTGTTAGTTCAATATTTGGTCTCAGAGAATGATTGAAGTTCTGATGTAAATGACCTCAGGTGGTTATTGAAAGTTAAATGGAGCTATATCCACGTTGCTATGAGAGCTGTATCCATGTTGATAAAATGTTAGCTCAGCAAGAAAACAGAACACAAGGGTCCAGTATTTCCCACCTGATTTTGTTCCTAACATCTAATGCTCATGGACCACAGACCCTTCAGATTAGTTCAGTAGGTCCGGTGCTTTTCACTGACTATGTAGCTTGCAGGAAATAGTCTAGCTGTGTGTTTGTGTGAACGTATGTGTGCCTGTGTAATAAACTATGTATTATTCCATAGATCGCTGAAAGCTTGTAAAATTGATACTGGTTCTTCTAATTATCTGCATAACAAATAATCTCAAAAGTTAGTGGCTTAAAATTATATTTGTTTGCTCTTATGGTTTTTGTGGATGAAGAATTCTGGAATGACTCAATTGGGCTCTTCTGGCTCTAGATCTCTCAGCTCGTAGCAGTCAAATGATGGTGAGAGCTGGCACAGCAGTTGTTGAGTAGCCGAAGTAGCTGAGGGCTGGCTGGCACCTCTCCCTTTTCATGTGGTCTCAGAGCATCAGAGCCTCTCCCCATGGCCTCTCCACATGAGCTAGTTTGGACTTCCTCATAGCATGGCAACCTTAGTTAGCTAACATGATGGCTTAGGGCTCCAAATGTAAGTGTTCTGAGAGAGGGAACCAAGCAAAAGTGGTATATCATTTACACCCAAGACTTTTAAACTTTATAGTGTTATTTTACCCATATTCTATTTGTCAAGGTAATTACAAAGACTCATCCAGTTACAGAAGGAGGGGACAGATGCCATTTCTTGATCAGAGGTTTGGTATTCTTGAAGAGCAAGTCGGAGGAGAAATATCATGGGGGTCATTTTTACAATCTGCCACATTCATGATTTTAGAAACAGTTTTAATAATCTTACGAGTTTTATCATGCTAATGATTTACAAATACATTTGATAAAGAAACAGGTTCTGTATACTCTGAACCCACCAAATGTGTGTGTGTGTGTATTTGTGTGTGTTCTGATCCTGCCATGGCTAGCAATATGTACCTCCCTAGAGCAGTTTGATATAATTGATGAATTCCAAAAAGAAATATTGGATTGTGCTTGTAATCTGATCTGTACCTCGGCATGATTGAGTTATGATTAGGGCATTAAGTAACCCCACCCTACGTGGGTGGGAACTCACATATAAAAGGCATGGCAAAGAACAGAGTTCTTAATGTTGAGGCTTTTAATGTTGGAGTTTTGATTTTGGAGTTTGATGCTGAAGGCTTAAACTGGAGCCCCGGGAAGTCAGCATGCAGAGGAAAGAGAAGCCCACCCAAGGAAAGAAGGTACCTTGAAGCCAGAGTAAAGCAAGCCGCAGGAACATAGAAACCCAGGAAGCCTGAACCCTCGCAGACGTCCGCAGCTGTCTTGCTCCAAATAAACTTTGGTGAGGGAAGAAAGTTATGCTTTATGGCCTGGTATCTGTAAACTCCTACCTCAAATAAATACCCTTTATAAAAACCAACCAATTTCTGGTATTTTGCATCAGCACCCCTTTGGCTGACTAATACACTCATTCCCATCCCTCCCTTTGTAACAGTTTTTTCTTTGCCTTAATAATATTCATAGTGGATATCTGAAGGCAAGGTGGTTTGCCTAGAGGAGTTAAGAGATGCGAGGGAGAATGCTGCCTCCACAGCCCCTGTCACGTCTTTCTCAGCCTCGTCTCTGGCTAAAGTAGCCATGAGATAGAAACTGATGCATCAGTGCAGTGGTTAATATCATGTGTCAACTTGCCTATGTTATATTGTGCAGTTGTTTGGTCAGTCAAGCACTGGCCTGATTGTTGCTGTGAGGGTATCTCATGGATTTAAATCATTAGGCAGTTGATTGCATCTGTGGCTGATTACATCTACAATCCACAAAGAAGAGCCTTCAGCAATGGCGAGATCTCTCATCCAATCAGTTGAAGGTCTTAAAGGGAAAACTGATGATTTCAGCTGTCAGAAGGAAGAATTTCTATCTCTACTTCAGCCAACCCACTTCTCTGGGGAATTCAATATTAACATAAAGTTCCCAATTTGCGGTTGGTCCTATAGAATTCGGATTTGCCAATCCCCACAACCACATGAGCCAATTGCTATAATAAATATCTTAATATCTAATAAATATATATATATAATATATGTAATATATGTATAAATATATTTATCCTGTCAGTTCTTTTCCTCTGGAGAACTCTGGAGAACTAATACACAGAGTCGTAGGCATTTGCCTTAAAAACACTGTCCCACCACTCTTTGGGTCTTAGGTCTCCTCTACTAAGTTTTGCCCTTGCCAAATGCCAGGCCCCTCCAACTGGCCTTTAGTAACCACTTCTGTTCTGAAGTGGAACCAGCATTTCCCTGTATACAAGTTTCTAAACATGTAGGGCAAGTTAGGGAGTCATTCCTTGAGGGGAGGGGGTAAGGTCACCCTCTTGCTAGAAGGCAGGGATGAAAGGAAAAAGAAAAGAGCCAGAAAGTAGTATGTCAGAGTTAAAGCTTGCAGTTTACCCCCACAACTCTAAATCCATGTCATTCACTCTGAAAACAGTGAGCGTGTGGATGCAGGAATCTTTGCATTCATTGTAGAATGTTATTTCCATGCATTCCTAAAGCCATGCTTTCCATATCAGGACCTGCTCAGCAAAGTTCCAATTTCTGAACAGATACCTTTTCAGTCTATTTTAACCCATTTGGTGTGTCTGGCATGTGCACATGATTCAGTTCAATGTGTTAAATTATTTAGGTAATGTCTATTTGCTTTTGAAAGAATAAATAACAGGAAGGCTTTTTTTTTAGTAGAGCAAATGCCAGTGTTTTACAGAAATGAAAAACAGCAATTAGATATTTCTCCACATTTTTGTTAGCATAAAATACCCTGTTACTTTAAGTTGCTGTATTAAAATGTTTCTCTAAATTTGCATTAAAGTTTTCTCATTTTAAGTTAAAATAATCACTTGTACTCTGAATACTATACTAAATACCCTGTACAATAGGGCAGTAGATTTGATTTATATACTACAGACGTGTTGCTTGTGGATATTACCTACTATATCTTGACAATTAGCAATAATTTAAATCCTGAATTCCTCTAATCAACCTAGGGGATGGATGCTTATTATTTTTCATATTTTAAGCAATAATTAACCCAAATGCAATATATAAGTTGTTACATTTTACATAGGTTAAGCAAACTGCCTAAAGCATTTTCCCAAATTAAAAAAAAACAACAACCTTTTCTCTCTCAGAAAAGAACGTGGACTTATGAACCTGATTTGGAGTGGAGGGGGTTAGAATTATGGGCTTTATTTTCTTTGCATTTGAATTTGTTTTAAGGTTATACATTGCTAACACTGTGCATATTACTAAATATTCATCAGCAACTTTTTCTTTTACTAAGGCAGCTTTACTATTGTATTCAATGAAAAAGCAAAGGTTTTAATTGTGATATAATTCTAATTCTAATTCTCCTGGTTAGATTTCCTTAGTTTTTGAAGTCAAGGGTGTATTTCAATGTTTTCTTTAGTTTTGTTTTATATTGTTTTGGTTTTTGTGGTTTTCCCCATTAGGACAAAAACTATGCTTACACTCAATGATTTATTATGCTTAGCCTTAATGTTACTTTTCAGTAGGATGGTAATTGCTTAATTTGATCAATTACATTTTGACTGATAAGTTGGGTTATATTTATTTATACACTTGTAATAGTTACCAAAACAAAATATTGGAATGAGACATTTTACCTCATCTTTTGTTCAGTTTTATTGTTTGCATGCTTATCAGTCTTTCTAAATATTTTCCTATGAAAGAAAGAAACATTCAAAGCATTTTGATCATATTAAAATACCTTATTTATATCTGATTAAAATTATCTTAAAATTTGTTTTTATAGCACTATATGCATAGACAGTTGAAAAGTTTGTACATAATATAATTTTGTAAAAGGCAAATTGAATTCCAGTTTGGCTAAGAAAGAAGATTTGATTCTAATTATTTAGTGGTCTTTTCGGAATTACTCTGATTAGTTTGTGTGATAAACATTGTGTATCTTATTTTAGTGTTAACTCATTCCATAAATGCGAATCCCGATTAATCCACTTGAGTGCAGTCTACTTTGCGTGAAGCACAAAGTATACCCTATGGAGTACTAATGCAACATACAACAGTTATGACTTGCTTACATAGTAAAATTAAAGACATTACTCAAAAACAGTTCTAATATTTAAAGCATCGAGATGTTAAATATGTACTAGTTTACTCACTAACCTTGTGTTCAAGAATTCATAATATTTTCCATTGTTTAATATGTCTTTCTGATGGAGGTATAGAAAACCTGATCCCTGACTCTTACTCA
Organism: Dasypus novemcinctus; assembly: GCF_030445035.2. Taxonomy (NCBI): domain Eukaryota; kingdom Metazoa; phylum Chordata; class Mammalia; order Cingulata; family Dasypodidae; genus Dasypus; species Dasypus novemcinctus. Next base: position 28,739,928 of record NC_080683.1, on the reverse strand, counting down.
TTTATGATATGGTTTTATAGTGTGGTTTGACAAAGTGTTTTCAGCTCTTTATGCCTTGGATACTTCCCATTTTATGTTCTCCCATTAATTCTCTATTAAAAAGTCTGTTTTCTTTTTGGGGCTCAAAATTGAATAACATAATTGTAAATCATAACCATAATATTTATTGTAAAGTTAAAATGAGTACTGAAAATCAAATTACTAAAAAAATTAAACACATACAAAGGGATTTTAAAATCAGGTGAATATCTGTCAATGAGGTATAATACAGTAGAACCTAGTGGCCAGAGTGCATTGAGCAGTTTGTCATCGGCACTCTGGCAAAGTTTTTAACATTCTCTCCTTCTGTACTGTTCACTGAAACAGATATCTCCAGATACACATGCTGGCCAATTCATTGTACTTTGACCTTGCAAGATTTTGCAGTGATGGCCTTGTTTATCAGAGTAATGCAACCCTTAATGCCAGTCTTCTGAGTTAGTCTCCTTCAGACTACCCAGGCTTACCCTTTCTTCTCATCAGTAAGGTGTCCACTGTGTGGCAGAGCTGGCTTACAGCGGCAGTGTAAGTACAGGAGGAAAACCCTTCCTGGTAATTATTGCATAAGACCAATTGGATACAGTGTTTTAAAAATCACTTCTGCCTCTTTGCATTGGAAATAAGCATGTCAGCAGTGTTATTATCAAACATGCAGGCATGATATATGAGAGGCAACTCGGTTGAAGGGGAAAAAATTACACTGGGAGCTTTGAGACTTCTTGCCCCTACTTCAGAGTGATGTTGGAAACAGGATTGTTTTGACACAAGCAGACCAGAAGGGTGGTCACACAAGGCATTGACCTGAACAAAGAATAACTAATGCATATTCGTTGTGTTTATCTTAGGAAATCAGGAAATGTTACTGCCTTAGATGACTTTGGTTTCTCTGTCTAGAACACTGGTCTCCCAGTTTATACTCTACAAGTCTGTTTGGGTCGGTTGGGTTTATTCTACAATTTAAAAATTTACATTTGTATACAGTCGTGGATTATGATTAGAATGCCTTGTTACACACTTGCCTGCATGCACAATAGAAGAGTATGGATTCTGTGCTACTTGCTTTGGTCACTCTTGAGAAGCGTGGCCATGCCATCTGGTAAAGAGCAGAACCAAGGTTCTTAGGACACAAAGGTAATGTTGAATAAGGAAGTACAGGAAATTATACACCAGACTAAATTAGTTTTAAGGCTTCTGGACTTTAGAAGTTTTGTGTTTCTGGTGTCAGACCATTTTAGCCATGGCAGCCAAGATAGTATTGAGTAGGAAAAAAAACACACACACACACACAAACTGGATGTTCAATTTTCCAGAGGTTTCCTGTGTTTATTATTGTAGACTGTGATTTATTAAAACTGTCTTACTTCTTCAAGCAGACCACGATTTCCTCTGTGCTACTGAGGCTAAGATATATGAGGTTTGTGCAAGGAGTCTGTGAATGAGACAGGGTTATAGTACCCAGGCTACAGTGCCATTCATAGCTGGATACAACTCTTTCACCCAGGGTTGTCAGGAAGAGCTCTCTTCTCATTTTTTCTCATTACTGAATTTATGAACATATTACCTTTAAGAGGAGTTACTGCTCAAATTGAGTTTTGAGTTATAGGGTCCAAAACCACATTATTTACATTTTTGTAGTAATCGATGGCATGTGTTGAAGAAATTGTATGTTCTATGTTCATTTTTCCCACTGCGCTCCTGCTCCATCTAATCTGGCCAGTGGAGGTTGTAGACAAATAACTTCTGACATTTCCCACTTATTTTGAACAGATATAAATGGGTCCTGGTTGGTGGTGAGTGTGGGGCATATAAAAACAAAAAACACCTTCAAAAATATATTTTAAAAAACGTACTCAGCAAACTTTATTTGTGAGCAGGAAAAAACAAATGAGGGTTATCGGTCCATAAGTTTCAGTCTGTTCCATGGCAAAATTTCACATAATTTATTAAGCAGAGAATTTATGAACATGAATATACTCAGAAACATTCAGGATTACCAAGAAGAGTATATACCAACATATCCCCATTTGTTTGTTGAAAGTATTTCTAGAGTGGTAAGGAAAAGGAACACTATTAGACACTGTGAATCTGTATTTTAGAAAGATTCAACTATCTTGATGATACCTATATGACTAAGGCAGGAAATATCAGCAACACTAATATTTTTCAAACATTTAGTTTTGATCAGTGAAACTTTTTCTGCCCTGGGTGAAATTTTATGTAGACTTTCAATTTATGACATAGACAGGAAAATGACCATGAAGCATTTGTATAAATACCTCCCAAAGCTTTGGGAAGGTTCCTAGCAGTGAATTCACCTGGTCATATGCTTTTGGAAAATTTACAAGTTAGATGTTTTGTAATTTTTTCCTTAAAGATGTGCTCTTCCAGACTGTAATCATTTCAGGCCCATAGAACCCAGATTCACCTCTGAATAAAAATAAATGGTGGCTCTGGATAAAAATAAATCGAAGCAGAGGTAGAGACCCTGGAATGGTCTTGTCGGTCTCCCCCTAAGCCCCAGCAGCAAGCCTCTGTGGCTGAAATCGACTGTGACTCCTGAGTATGCTGATGTCTAGCATATCCTGGGAAACTAACTGGGTGATCTTCTTCATCCTTAATACCTCTATTCTAATTCCTTTTCTCCAGAAACCTGCATTGGGTTTTTTAAAAGTTTAAAGAAATAATGCAGATGAAGAACTTACCATATACAGACTTAACCTAGAGCCTGGGACAAATTAAACATTTGCTTTTTATCATTATTTTCATCGTTACTAATAATAAAATATTAGAATTAGTGGAGAAAAAGAATTATGATCCAAAGTGGATTGAATTTAATGTGAATTCAAACTAGAATTAGGCGCTAAAACTGAGGTTAAAGACATTTCAAATTAACAAACACTTGCCAAATGCCCCTTTTATGCAAAGTTCTCATGGGGCTTATAATTTAGCCAGGAAGAAAAAGATATAAATCAATGTAAATTTCATAAAATTTGATAAAAGCAGTGCTAGACATATGCACAGTAAACTATAAGGCATGGAAACATCTAAACCAGGCTGGTTGAGAATGTCTTAGAAAAAGGAATTTCTAAGAATTAATGAAATCAGTTAGGTAGATTGTAAAAGGAGGAATGGTATCAGGCAGATGGAATGATGTATGTGAAGGAACAAAGATGTAAAGAAGCATGGTACAGTATTGCAAATTTTGTTATGGCTAGAAGTAAGCTGGGAGCACTTCAAATAGCACTAGATTAGCTGTTTAGGGAGAAATAGGAGTCTGAAGTTCTAAAGACCTTCAACTTGTTTGGTTGACTACTATTCTAGAATTTTAACAGTGGGGAGAGGAAAGTAGGGCTTGAATTGGGAAACAGATAAAATCTTGTTGTAAGGCTGTGTTCAGCTATATAGTCATCATAGGTATGCTGTTCAGGTTTGACCAATTTCCTGGAGTCCCATAAACTGGGGGAGGTGTGCCCTGACCATGGCACTTTGAATGAAGATGTTGCTCATTATAAAACATGAGAAAAATTTTTATTCCAAAGGGCTTATTTGGGTTGAAGAAGGAATCTACTCCAAAACTTATTCCACACCCCACTCTAGAACATGACTATGAATCACTTGAGGAGCTCATTGAACATGCAGATTTCCAGTTTCCACACTCAGAGATTTCGATTCACTGCAATTGATGTGTTACATCACTTAGTATTCTGAAATCTTTCCAGATAATTCTGGCTGAGGCAGTCCTCAGATCACAGTTTTTGAGACACACACTCTAAGTACACTCACTGGACCCTTCAATAAGTCCTAGGCATTCTGCCCATACCTATTGTGGGAATGGGTTTTCTCAGATACTGCCAGGATTTTTTCCCAATACCTCTGGTTCTACACAGAGCTTAGCTAAAAAGATGAAGGTCCTAAATGTTTTTACAGTCCTAATAAGTATTGGAGTCCCACAGGATCCAGGGTAGATAACAATTTTTATAATAGGATATACATTCACAATGTTAGAGTAATGAAAAAGCATTCTGATCTTCATTTGTGCTTCAAATATAACACTAAAAGTATTCAATTTTTATGCTAACACTGGGCTGTGGAAATCTTTCACTTTCCTTACCCATCCAAATGTCTTATACCCCACATCTGTTTTAGAGCTTCTTTCTCTAAATGTCTTCTTTTTCTTCATGCCCCTTGGGTTCTGTATACCTTTATCTAGTTCCCTTATTCAGTATCAGAGTGGGTACCTGTCTTGGACTGACAGAGACAGTGTATGGGGGGAGAGCTTAGGGAAGAACTAGGCTGACAATTGACCAAGTTTTCTTTGAAGGATAGTGAGGGTCATGGAAGGTGAGCTCATGGAGAGTCCTCAAAAACTATGCCCCAACTCCTATTCTGATTGACCTTTTTGTACTTCCACAAAAGATACCAATGTTAATTGTGCTATTCAAATATCCATTCTATTATAACCTATCCATCAGTATCTTTATTTTCTATTGGATACCTCTGGAAATGTTGTTAAGTGTAGCCGTGTTGTCTCTTTCAACAGTATTTCTAGTTCTGGGAACATGGAATTTTCCAAGGAGCAAGCATTAGATATGATTCAGTCTTTTTCCTCTTCAAGTCTCAGAGATTGTTTTGTCTTGAGAATAGGTGGCTGCTATTAATGCCTCATCACTCCAAGTGTAGGAATTGTAGGAATCCCTCTAACTGATATGTTTTAGACAGTTCAGTGTAATCTCTCAGGCTAAGGTCAGAGAATCACTAGGGGACATATTGCCAATCACTCAAAGTATATTTATTTGGGGGACACATTTTAAGAAAAAGAAAATATATTGCCCAATACAAAATTAGTTGTGAAAATTAATGTTCATTTTGATGCTAAATAAAATCACAAATGGTTAAAAATAATCGAATACCTCAAAGTCAAAATTCAAAGAGAAGAAAACGTATTTTTAAAAGATTTAATTAACTTCTGATGTTACTTGATAATATCATACATTTTCCCAACATTTTGGCTGCATATTCTTTGCTTGCCTTTGTATAGAACAACACTTATAAAATGAGAATAGAGTGAGAATAGAGAGATGATTCTGTCATCTCTCTAGCACCGATAATGAAGTTTTAAAAATTATTGACAGTTCAGAAAAGTGTCTTTGAGTTTAATACTTCATTATTGGTGTTGGGGATTGAATTATGCCCTTCACACACACACCAAAATGTTCAAGTCTTAACTCCTAGTCCTGTGAATGTGAACCCATTTGTAAATAGGTTTTTGAAAATCATACAGTTAGTTAAGATGTGGACTTATTTGCAAATAGGATCTTTGAAGCTCATATTTAGATGAGGTCAAATTGAATCAATTTGGCCCCTAATCCATATAAGCAAAGGAATTTGACACAGAAGCCAAAAGTCATCAGAAACCAGAGGACCAGACGCAAGGAGAGAGAGATCACTATGTAATGGAGGATTGCTGTCACCAGTTTCTATACACTTCTGTTCTGCCAATACCTTGGTGCTGGACCTCTGTCCTTCAAAACTGTGAGAAGAAAAATTACTGTTGTTTAAGCCAACCAGGATGTGACATTTTTCAGGCCAAGGTGCAATCTGATACTTTAGGGTGTTAAAAGACCTGTAAGCCCACCCACAGATTTATATTTGTTTTAGAAGAACAACTATGGCTTTATGCCATTCACACAGAAGAACTGAGATATACTCCCTTTTCTGTAACTTTCATAAAAGATTAAAATGTAAAATATGTATGGTGCATTTATAATTTCATATTATGTTCATTGAGTATATTCCTGACAGAGAAAAAATTCATTTGGACTTGACATTGATGAAAACTGCTCTATAAACTTATAATTTTATATACATTTTGTTTGGAAGAATTTTACACAGACCAGCTTCAGATTCAATACATTGAAAACATTTTTCCCCTCAACTATTTACCTATATCTGGTGCCAGATTCTGTGGGGTGTGATGACTGCACTCTTGAGATAATTTTCATGTAAGGTGACGTTGAGTCCTTTATTTTATATCCAGTACTCTTGAAGAACATAGACATTGTGAGCTCTCCCAAATGACTCAGTCTTTACCTGATTTCACATATAAAGAAACATAATATGGCAACCTAAAGAAATTGAAATAGTATGCCAAGCAAATACATGTCACTTAAAGAGAATGAATAAGTATTCAAGCTGTTAAATATTAAAGCAACAATTTATATAATTCCTTTCTTTCCCTCTACTTTCTGTACCTCTTAATGACCTGAGAGCCTCTCAATAGTAAAAGCTTCTTATAGCCTCCAATACATGCTGTTCAAGCACCAGCTTGTCCTTTCCCAATCACATTACTATTTAGATCATTTCAATTTTCTGGCTCTCTCTTTCTCTTTATTTTACCACTTCTCAGGTCCTAGATCCCTACCTAATCTACCACCACAAGACATCAAGTCCAGAATTCCTCTTAGACAGCATGGTAGGGAAAATTTTGAAGTGGAAATGGCAAGGTTCTTTTTAGCAGGTGAGTGAAGTGAAGGAGGAAACAGTGGATAACACATCTATCGATGATGCTTGACTCATTCATGTTAACTGGACTAAGGCAGAGAGGAGAAGAATTATAATCTATATTTAGATTACCAAGAACTAATTGTAAATGATGTGGTCAAGTTATTTAATTTTGTATTTTTTCTGGAATTTAAGAACAAATAAAGGACAAATATAGAGCATGGCATGATGGAGTCCCTTAGGAAACTGTTTCTCACAAGAATTTCAGATTCTACTCTGAACACTTTCTCCACTTAAGAAAAATACTAACTTAAACTCTTAGTATTCTCATTTTCAGCAGAGCACCAAAGATGTACTGAACAATTTTTATGGCGATGCAAAAACCAAAATATTCTCTCATATACTTTACAACCTTATTAGTGACTAATCATTTATTAAGTTGAGTTAATAAATGTAGATGTTTTATATAACTTAAATGTATATAAGAGACTTTCAAATATAATTTTAGTAATAAATGCAACTCTGGAACTTGGAGACTTATACAATGTGGAATATTTGTAATCAAATTTGTTCTGGGAAAGGAAACAAAAATGTTAATTGTCAACGTTATAAATGAATAGGAGTCCATTTTTCTCAAAAATAAAAATAGGAAAGTTTTAAATGTATCTTCATCATAATTAAATCATGAATAGTTGTTTAACCTTAATTATACATCCAGTGCAACATATATTCAGTTGGAAATGAGCAATCTTTTATGCAGCGAATATTCTGGTTTCTCAATCAACTGTTCTTTTGAAGAGGAGTAAGGAATGATAGATATTTTTGCTTTTAATTTCACCAGATTGAAAATGAAAAAAAAGGCATGTTTGAAAAAAAGTTTAGAATTAATTTCTATAAAAAAATTCACCCCATAATTATTTGAACTATTTTAATAAACAAGCATGTTATATATTTAGGGTTTTTAAACCCCTTCCTTTTACTCTACACTAAAAAGTTCAAATTACTGCAGCAAAGGAATATATGTAACACTATCGTGACAGTTAAAGTTTTTTCTGAATTCCAGAAAAGATCATGTTCTTGGAGTTAATCCATTCCTGTGAGTGTGGGACTCTTTGATTGGTTTGAATTCAGTTGGGGGCCATTGACTGGAGGGCCATAGTGAGGCATCATCAAGGTTGGGCCTTGACTTTCTTGCAGGAGTCCTATATAATTGGAGAAACGGGCAGAGACACACAGAGAAAGAGAGCAACCATTTTACCCTGCCATGTGAGAGAGGCTCCTGGATCACCTATAGCTGCAGAAAGACGGAGAAACCCCAAGGAGCTGAGAGAGCAGCCCGAAGGTGAAGAGATGTAGCCAGGAGAGAGACGACCATATGCCTGATCTCCTATAGCTGATCTTAGGGAGAAAGTGAGCCTAGAGGAAAGAGCAGAGACCAGAGGTCATTTTGCCTTGCCACACGGCAGGCGCCCAGGATCTTCCAGCAGCTGACTTTAGGTGGGACAGCATCTCTTATGGCTTGATGTGAACATTTTCAAAGCCTTGGTACTGTAAGCTTTTACCTTAATAAATTCCTATTATAAAAACCAAACCATTTCTGTTGTTTTGCATTGGTAGTCTTTAGCAAACTAAAACAACTATGTACAGGTTTGCTTGATTAAAATCAGGCTGCTGGGATGTTTACATTTGGCTTAAAGAAGGTGTAACAAATATTTGTCATTATTTTAGTTTTGGATATAAAGAAAAATTCTTCCTTGTCTGTGCTCCAAGCACTTAAGATCATGTGAGATAACATTATTTTTCAACTTAGTGTATATGTAATACAGATTATATATATTATATATACATACACAGACACACATTCACACGGTGTCAGTATATGTATAAATACACACACACATGCACATATAGCTTCCTTATTAGTCAGTGTATTCCTTAAGGGTAGAGACTGTATCTGGTGACTTTTCTATTGATTAATATTAGCTATGTAGTGTCTAAAAAGATTGAAACAAATCAATATTCAAATACTGAAACAGATTTTTAAAAATTGGTTAAGGTTTCATGATATTTTTAATTGCATTAACTTTATATCTCCCAATTATAAAGTTAATAATCTCTTTGAAAAAAAATCAAAACTTCTAATATTACTCCCTTCTATTAAATTTATGAGAAACTGTTTTGCCATTGTTTATTATTACAAAATGCATATACATTATCTTGAAATTCCAGCAATCTCATAGCTAATGGATGAGACAAGGCATTAACCACCTTCAGACTACATTTTAGCTATTACCCCAATCTGGAGAATACATTTAAAGCCTAAGTATTTTAGGAAAGATTGCAATATTCATTAATTATAATTAGTAAACAATATTTAGTAAGTTATTTAAATATGTATAATGTGAATATCCAAATTTAATGGCCCCATGATGGGTCAAGTAGCAAATAAAAAAATCTGTAAACTATATGCTTATTACCTTCTAAGCCCTGTGATCCTTTGCCTCTCTTCAAAACTTTTGCAGAATGTTTCACAACTATTATTATTTGAATCTGTATCAAAATGTGGATACCTAGGAAATTGATTAACCATGGTCTGACATGTTTTGTTGGTTGCAGAGACATAGGTATCTCTTTTCCCAAACTATGGCCAGATAATGGCAAAATATGTTATCAACTAAATCATTGAGATTTTTTTTAATGATCTTAAATGGAAAACCACAGCAAAAACTTAAAAATATGCTAAATAAAACCAGATGTAGAAAGGCTCTGTTAAAATGTCAAAACAAAGCCCTGTAAAGGAAAAGCTCTATTACCATTTGACTAATAGTTGAATCTGTGGCATTGAACCAATATTAAGATTGAGCGATAACATAACCCCCCAAGAGTAAAAAATGAAATTACATTAAAGCAAGGATTTTATATCTTTAATTGAAACCTGATCTATTTTATTCATTGTAATAAAATTATATCCTATCAGGATTTTCTAAAGCTTTCTGCATTAACTTGCCTTTGTTGGCTAAATTAAGACAGAATACTATTATTTTCTAAATGTCCCCATTATAATGTGGATTTTTTTAAAAAAGAAAAAGGTACAATTTATTTTGGATTATAGTTAATGTATTCTTTATAATTTCATTAGGATATCATCAATGATTATCAAAGTTCAGTCTTTATGACCTGGGAATCTGGTTACTATTCTCTGTATATTTTTTAGTTCTTTCTGATCAAAACATCTCTTAAAAGGGATCATTATTTGTTTCTTATTTAAAAGTCTTATTAACTCAAGGTTTTAGTTAAACAACATGTAGAATGAAACAATTCCTTACGGGTTAATCTGATCTATGATTGTTATAGATTAAAATTTCCTTTGTGTCCTTTATGTTCTTTCATGACTTACTTCCTTGCTTACCCAAATCTGTATATTGATTACATAAGCACTGATTATTAATTTTTGTTATTATATTAATATAAATGTCTTATGTTAATTAAATGTCTCTAACATGTTATATTTAGTTATGCTTAGACATTACTAATATCTATTAACATTTTTCTCTAGCACGAGTATTATTTTAGATTTCATTGCTTGTCCCCAAACTAGTATTAGTTACTTATCCTTTTGACTTAAATTAGGGTTTAATGCTCTCATTTTAAAATTATAATTTATATGTCCAAATGTGCATATGCCTCTGTGGGTGTGAGAGAGAGAGAGAAAGAGGAGAGAGAGAGAGAGAGTGAGAAAGGTTTCAGCATCCCAGAAAATGTATAACAGATCAATGCAATAACTAACATCAAGCACAAAAGGCAGGTTCATAGAGTTGTAATCAAAACTATTTTGAAATATGTACCAATGTTAAATCTTTGAAAAGAAAAGCTATCATGGTGAGGTTTACACTTTTTAATAATGTCTTCTCCTTATACTACTAGCCACTGTGTCCTATTACTTTTTCTTTGAGAGTTCTATTCCCAGTGCCATTTCTCCACTCAAGAACTTGTCAGAAGCTGAGTTCTCAGAACTGCCTGAAAATTGCCTCTCTTGCCCTTTGCACCTCCCTCAGATTAATCTTTTGAATGTACTATATTTATCCCAGTCTTCTCCTAATTCAACACCCACTCCCCATGGCTTTTCACTGCTGTCATGATAAATTCTGGAATCTTTGCAATAATTTGATTCAACTCAAAGACACATCACAGTGTGTGGCCCCCTGACTTCATTTGTAATCTAATCCCCATTATTTACCAATAACCTCTAGCCAGATAATGTGCTCCCACTTCTACACCCGTCCTTTCCTCTTTCAGTGTTCCAGTTTTTGTAGCAGTGTTATGAATTACCTCAGAACTTAGTCGTGTAAATAACTATTAATTATACTCACTAATTCTGTGGGCTCGAAAGTTGAACAAGGCACAGGGGGATGAGTTATCTCTGATCCACGGTGTCTGGGTTCTCAGCTAGATGAGTCAAGTGCTGGAGACTACAGTCATCTGAGGACTCCTTTAGTCACAAATCTAATGGGTGAGGCTGGCTGTTGGCTAGGGGCCTCAGTTCCTCTTCAAGTGGGTCTCTCCATGTGGCCACTTGCTGTGGCCTCTCTGAATAGGCTAATTTGGGTGCTTTCATAGCATGTTGGCTGGTTTCCCCTCAGCAGCTTCCCCAAACTAGGAAGCCATATGGAAGCTGTATCCTTTTTATGACCTAGCTTCAGAACGCCAGTTTTATTTCCACTGTACTCAATTGATTGGAGCAATCACAAGCCTACCCAGGTTCACAGGGAGGGGAAATAAAGTTCAAGTCTTGATGGGTAGTGATGAAGTTCTGGAAGAGCATATGGGTCAGAAATATTACTGTGTGCATTTTTTGTTTGTTTGTTTTTTGCTTTGGGAACTATAATATGCCACAATCAGGGACTGCAATTTGTATCCCACATTCTCTTTTAAACTTTTCTAGACCACTGCCGGTTGTACCAACTCTTCCGTATTCTCTTATTTACAACCAGTGTGTTCCTTTGAATTGCTGACATTCCATGTGTATTTGTTTTATTTTCCCATCTATACCGTAAATTACTTCAGTGCAGAGACTGTACCTTTCTGTGTTTGAGTTTCCCCAAAGAATCTAGCACAGAACTCTGCATATTAGTAGGTGTAGGATAAGTATCTGGATTACAGTCAAATAGGCTAAGAATGAAATGAAAGGTTGGTTTATGCATTGCATATGAATCTGATAGTCTTTGTACAAGATGCAGCTGTGGGGAGGGCAGTCATGGATGCAATCCCTTAGACATAAATGTGTGGCAATCACATGTTAGATGCAAATAAATTATTTGGACTGAATGAAACTTGCAAACATAAATGTTAATGAGGCATGTTGGCAGTCAAAAGGAGGCACATTTTATTTCTTAAATATTTAATTTCAGATTTAATATGTATTTTTAAACTTATTTAATCAAAATTATATTCTTTGAAAATATTGAATTTAATTCTTATTGGCATATAATTAAGATTTAATAAGACCAATGGACCACTAAGAGTAAATAGTGCTATACACATTTGAAAAAATATAAATGATTGCTATATTTTCAATAAAAATAGTTTGGACTAAAATCAATATATGATTATTTTAACATTTCAAGCCTTGGTATATAGAGAATAATAAACAGACTTCCTAATTCCATTCCCACATGGAGGATACCAATTTTGCTCTGGTGTAACCTGTCACAGCTTTCTCCATGATCATTTTGTGTACTTCTCATTGTTTATTTATAATTCCTTATATTACTTTTCATGCCATAATTTATACAAACTTCATGGTTATATCAAGGGTAATTTCTCTATGTGATGATTATAGGATTTGATCACCACTTTTTTATTTAAGAGACTAATTTCTAGATTTTGTGGCAAACTAGTAAATTTGATAATTTAATTCAAAGCTGATATTTTTATAGATTCACAAAATGAAATCTTGACAGCCTGGCTTAAATTTTCCTGTTGTATACTCCACTGCATTCGTTTTTTCATGTTATAAAAGATAGTATGGCATAAAACCTTATGACCAGAATTAATTGAAAGACCCATACTAACCAAGTAATGTACTGAATCTCAGCCTTGTTAAATTAGTGTAACAGAAACATGCAATTTATATTTTACTAAATAATGTAAATTATTATATATTGAAAATTATTACTACAACCCAATTTAAACAAAAATTTTCACGTGGGAATAAATGTGTATCATATTGCCTTTAAAATTCTCCTTAAATAGAGTATGAATTAGAGTGGATTTGCTGATATTCTACTATGGAACTATTTGAGTAGTAATGGAAGAAACTGTAGCATTGATGTGGAGAAAGTGGCCATGGTAGCTGCTGAGGGTAGGGAAAGGGAAGAAGAGATATGATGTGGGGGCATTTTCAGGACTTGGAGTTGTCCTGGGTGGTACTGCAGGGACAGATGCTGGACATTGTATGTCCTGCCATGGCCCACTGGGTGGACTGGGGGAGAGTGTAAACTCCAATGTCAACCATTATCCATGTGGTGCAGCAGTGCTCCAAAATGTATTCACCAAATGCAATGAACGTCCCACAATGATGAAAGAGATTGTTGATGTGGGAGAAGTGGGATAAGGAGAGTGGGGGGTATATGGGGACCTCTTATATTTTTGAATGTAGCATTAAAAAAATAATAGGAAAAAAAGAGATATAGTGTAAGATTAAAAAAATAAAATAAAATTCTCTTTAATCTCTAGAATCTTTGAGGTTCAGCTATGACATGGAAGGAAGAAAATGATGATTTCACTAGTGAAAGTAATGGAGTTCAGAATTCTGAATACTTGTAATCGCTCCTGTTATGTGAATAACTTAATCTCAGGTCTGGTAATTATATATCAATGGCACTAACTACATTTTTTAGCTACATTGGCATAGTTTTGTTTTTGCTAACCTTAATTAATAGAATATAAATTCACTTGTAGTTATAACCTACCTGAACATCTAGAGGCATGCTTGATAGAATTCTTAAAGTTACATATTTATATATAAATTTTATGTATTTAAGATGGCTGATCACACTGAAGTGATGAAAGGCATTCGTCAATATCCAGGAGTTCGATATCCTGTCCTGACTCCTAATCTTCAGGGTTTTCACCAAGCTGTAAGTGTGCTACAAATTTTTCTGAAGTTGATATGGCTTTTATTGTCTTAAAGATCTTTACAAAGTTAAAACAGTGTCACATGTAACTCACTTATTATTCTACATAAATACTGTGCTACTATACTAACACGAATGCATGGAAGTCAGTAGCATGGCATTGTTGGGGACTAAAGGTCTCCAAACAAATGATCCTTTTAGTTTAACCCTTCAAGGATCAAAAAGTAAAAATTATAATTGCCCATTTTAATGAAATTCACTCAAAAACAGTTTCATTGCTTCCCTCTTAAGTAGGGAATACAGATTATAATGTAAACATTTCTCAATGCAGTGTTATTATTATTAATATCATTGAACTAGATAATTATTTCTGTACACATACAAGAATAATCAGTGCAAGGAGAGTAAAGACTTCAAGTGTGGGAGTTATGTGAGTTTATTGTAAATGTTTTGCAGTAGCTATTTCTGATGTTAATGAAATGTTTTTCCACTTTTGGATTTGAGACTGTGTCACATATAATTGAGGTCATGAGGTATTAGTTGGTATATCTTGTTGGAACCATTTATCTTTCCTTTTCTTTGATTTTATATAATTTTTATGACATTGTAAAGAAAGAATCATGTTAGGAAAACTGTAGATCTTGCTGCCATCCAATTCTAACAAAGTAGGGAATATCTCTACTTTGAAAAGCGATATTAGCCAAAAGGACACCCTCAGGAGAGCTTATATGGGCAAGGAGTAGAGTACAACAAATATTAGGTGGGGAATCAGGCAGGCCTGTCCCGAAAACATGGGTCCAGAAATTTTGTTAGCTGTGGGACATGATGCTAGCTATTTAGCCTCATAGAGTCACATTTTTCTCATCTGCAAAATGGGCATAATAATATCTAGTTTACAGGATTGTTTGTAGATTAAAAATAGGCATCAAAGTACGACAATAGCACTGACTCATAGTAGACATTCAATATATGTTTCTTTATTTTAGATTTTGAAAATTTATATTGGATACAGAGATAGAAAGCGATAAATTTTTAGATGGTAAAAGAAAGATGACAGAATAGCTTTTTTCCCCTTAGTGTTTTAATAGAACCTCAGAAAGAAAGGGGGAACATAGGCAAAGTTCTACAAGTATATTAATAGAGGGTTTCATAGAAAAGACTGGAAAATTAGGAAGCTGAATATTTCAAAATCATGCCCCTGGAAAAGATGATGAAAGGGCCAAAAGGGAAACTTGATTAGGCTAATGTTTGGATTTAAAGATAGGCAAGAGGACTAAGCCCAGAGGAACATAGGGTAGGGCTAGAGCAACCAGACTGTGAGGCTGTAGAAACTAGGTTAACAGACACAGGAGAAGATCTTACGCAAAATCTGGATGAATTGGGTAAAAAAAATTCTATTGAATTATGGGAAGAGAAGAAAAACAGAAAGCATTCACTGTTCCTTATTTTAATAATGAGTTTGAAAATAATGCTTTCTGTAGAAATTAAGTGGTTTTATTGGGGTGCCTAGTATTTTCCATAATTAAGCTTAGAGTACTTGAGTTAGACATGTAATTTAGGAAGGCAAAATTAAATTGGAACAATGCCAATGTGTTTCCAGTGCTTCACAGATTTATGAATGTTACAGTTTCTAGAATTATTCTGTTATTATAAACTACTTTTACATTTAAAATGAGTGTATGTAGAAATATGAGAGGAATTTAATTTTAATTTCTAAGGCAAATGTTAAAGAACACAAGTATGCTAATCTTTCTTCTACAGCTGTCATTTTCACTTTTTAAAATTATTAACTTTTCTTTAAATTGTACATTTTCAGGTTGCTGCTGGAGCCACTGAGATATCAGTTTTTGGGGCTGCATCTGAATCTTTTAGCAAGAAGAATATTAACTGTTCAATTGAAGAAAGCATGAAGAAATTTGAGGATGTCCTTAAGTCTGCAAAGCACATGAATATTCCAGCACGAGGGTACTTACAAAATCCTTCAAAGTCTTAGTTTTATAATTTAAATAGTAAATATCTTTCTTTTCAGTTAACATGTATTGTAAATGCTTATTTATGAGCTATTTAGACATTTGCTGTTCCGATATTTCTTCTTTCTTATAAAAGAAGTTGTAGGTTTACATAAAAATCAAGCGTAAAATATAGAGTTCCCATATACCACCCTATTTTTAACACCTTGTATTAATGTGGTGCATTTTTTGCAACTGATGAAAGGATATTTTTATAACTGCACTATTAACTATAGTTCATGATTTACTGTAGAGTTCACTGTGTTGTACAGTTCTATGGATTAAAAGAAGTATTATAGTAGCATATATATAACCTATCCCCTTAACTACATTCAAATATATATATTTCAATGCTTTTAATTACATTATATTGTTGTGCTGCCACTGCCACCATCCATTCCCAAAACTTTTCCATCATCCCAAAGAGAAACTCTGTACAATTTAAGCATTAAATCCCCATTCTCTCTACCACCCCAGCCCCTGTAATATATTCTAGATTCTGACCCCATGTACTTGCTTATTCTAATTATTTCATATAAGTGAGATCATACAATATTTGTCCTTTCATGCCTGACTTATTTCACATGTTGCCACATGTATCAGAACTTCATTTCAGTTTATGACTGAATAATATTCCACTGCATGTATATACCACATTTTGTTTATACATTCATTGCTTGGAGAGTTGTGTTGCTTTTATCTTTTGGCAATTGTAAATAATGCCGCTATGAACATGGATGTGCAAATATCTGTTCAAGTCCCTGATTTCAATTCTTTTGGGTATATACTTAGAAGTGAGCTTGCCAGGTCATATGGTAATTCTATATTTAACTTTCTGATGAACTATCATACTGTCTTCCACAGTGGCTGCACAGTTTTACATCCCTACCAACAATGAATAAGTGTTCCTGTTTCTCCATATCCTGCCCAACACTTGTGATTTTCCATTTCTTTAATAGTAGCCATTCTAGTAAGTGTGAAATGGTATCTGATTGTGGCTTTGATTTGCATTTCCCTAATGACTACTGATGTTGAATATCTTTTCAAGTGCTCTTTGGCCATTGTATATCTCCTTTGGAGAAATGTCTATTCAAATCTTTAGCCCATTTTTAAATTGGGTTTTTTGTCTTTTTGTTGTTGAGTTTTATAGTATTTCTTTATATAGCCTGGATAATAAACCCTATTTGAATATGTAGTTTCAAAATGTTTTCTCCAATTGTGTAGATTGTCATTTTACTTTAATGATAAAGTCCTTTGAGGCACACAAGTTTTAAATTTTGATGAAGTTCCAATTATCTGTTTTTTCTTTTTGTTGCATGTGCATTGGATGTAAAGTCTAAAATGGAGGGGGGCAGCAAGTGTGCCAGAATCTTTTCATATGGCTGTTTGAAGCAGGATTTTCTTGATTTGGACTTTGTCCACTAAATGCAACCCTTGTTTTCCATAGTTTTGAGGAAGTTTCCTCTGTTGCTTTTGCATGAGGAGAGTTGGAATCATGGCCTTCCTTGGAGCTGGGCCCCCAGTGATCTGAAGCAGCTAATCAAAAGCTGTGATCAGAGATCAGATTGTACACCCCCAGGTCTTGGTAAACCAGGTCTTTATATCCTACCTGGCAGCAGTGAGCTTCTCCAGGAACCAGGCTGAAAATCACATTGCTGCCTACTGTGAGGCTGGGAGATGGGTGACGGTAACTCAAGGTCTGAACCACCAGCTCTTCATACCAGGAGATCCTCCTGTTTACAAGCCACTAAGGAAAACTGACCCAAAATACACAAGTCCAGTTTTCTCTCTCAGGAGTTTAGAAATAGGATACCAAACATAATTACCTGGCTTAAAAGTGCATGTGATTTTGCTGTCTAGTTCATTATTTGAGAGTTCCTAGGATGGGGCTACATGCAGATCAATGAAAAGACATAGCGTTATGTCAAAATGGAAAAATGAAGGAGAATCTTAGCAGCAATGAGAAATATATGGAGAAGGAAAAGAAAGGTAACCTGTTGTTGCTCTTGACTCCTTCTAGGACCCTCAGTTTCAGTATCTGGTGAGACCAGGCTATTCTTGTTGGCTTTATATTCTTTACATTTATTTATTTCTAAGGAATACATTTATTTCTAAGACATTGGTTAGTTTTTTATTGATTATATAAACACTGAGATATAATAAACATAGCATCTGAATAAATTAAAATGAGTAGCATTTGTAAGAGAAGGACTGAATTCTGGAATTCGTCTTAGGTACATGTTGTGCTTCTTTTGGGTGAGGTGAACAATATTCTTAGTAGCAGGAAAAATTCAGTGGTTAATGAGAAAATCAAGTAAATATGATTTTGAATAAGGATATTAGAAAAGTTTTGGAATTGGGCCAAGATAATTTGGAGAGCATGTTGAAACAGCCTACAGCATAGTCCGTGATATTGTTTGTTTTCTTTATGTTTTCACTCCTTTTTTAAAATTAAAACTCTATTCTATATCAATATGTGTTTAAATGTAGAATGTGAGGTTTAAGGTAAAGTAATTCTCATTGGAAAGTTGGAGAAATACATATCTTCAGAAGGAAAGTCCATGTTCACCTTGCCCTTAAAATAAGAAGATTTGTTTTTCTGTTGGGAGATGGATGTAAACATAAATTGAACAAAGTTAACTTTTATCATCTTAGCCTTCCTTTGTAAATAAGTGGTTAATATGATAGTTCTAATAGAAATACTAAATCCTCTTTAACATTCATTGTTGAAGAAGTGAAGATACTTTTGCTAAATATGGTCCTACTTAAAAAGTTCTCCATACTTTGATAAAAAGACCGTAATGCATATGGAAAAGATAACCAAGAAGTGGCTCATTGGAAGACCAAATCTGAAAAGTACAGTGGAAACTTACTACTGAGTTGCACAATGTACAAATGTGTGTTTTCCAATGGAGGTTTTGTTCCTTTGGAACACAATTCCTGAATTATCAAAAGAACTATTCATTTTTAGAACTATGCCTTTCAATATGAGTTCACTGTTTATTTCTGCAGTTGAAAAATATGTTCTTCCTTCTCCAATTTTTTAATGTTTTAAATAGATTTTATTTTTACTGTTAATCTAAATTTTAGGTACCCATTATAAATCATAGACTATTGGTACTCCTATAAGGAAAAGAAACCATGTTCAACTGGTTGAAACTGTAGTAGATGCTTTAGCATGTCTTACAATGGCAGCAGCTGCATCAACATGTATTTGATCATCATCCAGAAAATGTACATCGTCAACTGTCAGATTTAAAGGCCACAAGGCAGTATGCATTTTATCAATGTTCACTAAAACCATTTAAAATTTTACAAAAATAATAAATTTTCATATGTTCTAAATAGTAGCTTTTACTAGAGTTATGAAGACTATTTGAGTTTCTCTCTCCTGAACATACACACACATGCACAGTTTTTATACATGCTTACAACTTTACATAACATCTGGGACACATTCAAAAAAGATATCTTCCAAATCAGTGACATAAAATGCAGAGTAAGCTAACTACTACTAAAAATACAGCATATGTGAGTAAGCAGTGAAATGTCTACATTTTGAACTTAATTCTTTAAGGTGTAATTCATGGTGACATTTGTTAAAAAATCTTATTTTTCTAGCATTTGCCTAAATTTAAAAAGTTAAGGCAAGGATAAACTCTGATAAATGTAATTATTTTCTCTCTTATTGGTGGTATTTATTGAAAGAAATATCTATTGGCTTTTCAAGATACTTTAGAAATTGAAATGCCTCAAGATACTGAATCATGCTCTAATATTTCAAATAAATAAATCATGATTTATCACTTTTTGTCTCGAGTGAGTGTCAACTACTTTAAATGAAATCATGAGTCACATGTTTACTTTCTTTTTAAGCATATTAGTTAAAAAAGGAAATGATTATTAAAGTGCCATTATTAATTTCAATGTTAAAATACTTATAAAAGAATATTATAAACTCACAGGGTCAGCAGCTATTCATATCAAAGCATATGCCCCGTAAGTGTCTTTTGCATAATTACATCTTAGGGTTTATGCCTCTAGGTTTAGAATGATTTGACCCATGATTAACATATTTAACTGTGAGCCATAACCTCTGGCTTTCTTCTCAAAATCTCAGAAAAATTGAAGATACAAAAAGTAATTCAAATTATTTATGAAGCTAATATAGACAGTAATAGATAATGCATATAAAGACAAAAACAATTGTAGAATATGTTAATGTTTTATTTTAGTCATAACTTCTTTATGAAGTTTGATTAATATTTATTGATATTTAGGAGAAGCCTAAAGAGTTAGAGAATTTTGAGAGCTAAAAAAAAACAAGACTGAACTTTCTATCCAACTCTTCATCTGCTACCACTGTCACCACATATTGCTTCTTTTCCAAAATCAATGAAAATCCAATTTGACTTTAAAGGCTTCCAAAAGAGATTGCATCATTTGTATTAGTGCCCAATTTCTTTGTTTAAGACTGTCAATTAGGAAATTCTTCCTATGCTTGATTATTTTTTTTGACTGCTTTTCTCGCTGTTTACAATTTCCAGCCTTTAAAAGGGCACCCTGCCTAAAGGCCATGAAGGGCGCAGTCTTCCGCCTCAAAATGGCTGACTGACACTTTTTCCCCTTTTGAGAGAGTTTGTAATTCAACATGTATTCAAAAACTTGCAACCTACCTGCTGAGTTAGCTAAATCTTCTAGGTCATGTTTCACTGAGTTTGTGTTTACTACCCTAACCCCTTTCTAATGCAGAGTTGTTGTTGGTTCTAATGCTGATCCTAAAGGCAAAAGCAGTCTTATTAAAGATAATGAATCTTCTTATTTAGGGCTCTTTTAAAAAAAAAACCCACAGTAATTAGCAGGTAGTTTCTTATGACTGAAATGTCAAATATTTTTGGATAATCCACCCCTGCAGAATAGATTTGCATACATGGCACCATCTTCTTATAAGTGGGCAGCTTCTTGCTTAAGTTCCTTTCCAACTTCTGTTGTTAAACTGAAGCTTATGTGTTGGCCGGGAAGAGGAATTCAAGCCATCATTTACCAAAATTGGTATATAATACTCTAAAAAATGAGACATCTGTTAAAGCTATTTTCTTTCCTTACATATGTTTTATTTGAGGGTTCATACTTTTTCAAGCCTTATATATTATCCCTGTACTGCCATGCACCAAAATAACACATACCCAGCAATTCTTAATATGTGTTAGCTGTGTTTGTGCAGTCATGTCTAAATAGCCTTCACTTAGAGCTTTTGAGGAAAGAATACTTTTTGTCATTTTGAATGAAATTAACATACGATTTTAAATAAGATTTATTTATTTTCCTGCTAGATTATACCCTCCCATATCTAGACAAGAAGTGGATTTATAATTTATATAAGTAATTACAAGAAAGTTAATGGTGTCCTAAGGTGTGAAATTAATTCAGCACAGGTTTCTGTGGAATGGTATATGTTCTCAGTGCAGTTTTTTATAGCAATTTAAAATCATTTTCAACATGTTCTTATATGGCGTATTTTACATGGTACCAGAGGAAGACAGGTATGTAACAGAAAGTAAATTTAAAGAATACATAATGAAAAGAGATTTTGTATAATGCAAAATAGAATAAAAACTACCAGTTTTAATTGCTGAGGTAAACATTTTTTTCAGCTTTTCAATTTGAAATAACTATGAATTCACTAAAAACATTTATGAAAGTACTCTTAAAAACAATATTCATGTATGAAATCAGAACATAAAGAATATCTAGAAGTACTCTAAGTTCAGAAATATGTTGCAATATTTTATGTTTAATCTTATTTAGCTCTTTCCAGGGTTATTCCACAGAAAGCATACTCAGTATTAAACTTTCATAAATTAATGAAAGTTAATGAAATAAATTAATGAAAGTTAATTATGAATTCAACCAAGTATTTTTTTAAAAGAAAGCTGAGGCCCTGAGTGAGCCAAGCACTTCGCTTTACCTTAGAAAGTAGCTAGCCAGATTTATGTGCCTCAACAGGTTTGGTGGTATACATTAAAATCAAAGGATGGCAAAGGAGGGAGCATTCATGGCTCGAAAAGTTACAGTCATCTGGAGTAAACAAAGAAGTAGAGCAAGTCCGCTAAATGCAGGACTGCTTTGAACTGGGGCTGGAGAAGGGTTGTGTGCTTACTGATCTCTGAACTCCTGCTTCCATCATTCATCTCATAATTAACTAGCAGTGCTCCACTTTTCTCACTTCTGGTGGCATCAGTCCTCTCTACAGATGAGTTTACTGGAAGCTGGACATTTGGAATGGCTTGGCCAAAAACACATGGTTATTTACATGTTAGAACCAGATAACAAACAGATTAGAAGCTGAATTTAATATTGGTGTTTGATTTTGGTTGATTTTTTAAAAAGAAGTATGCTATTGAAATTTTTAAAATGAAATGTAATACATGGGAAGTTCAGAACTTGTCTTCAGCTCCTAAAGGCAGCTCTTGTGATGACGATGGGGAGATTTTCACACTCAGTCTTCAGGAGTGGACAAACTTTTTCTGTAAAGAACGGAATTTGTGGTCCAGATGATCTGTGTTACTCAGCTGTTTGCTGTAGAATGAAAATAGCCACAGGTGATGTGTAAACAAATGCACATAGCTGTATATCAAAAAAATTTTTACTTAAGGAAACAGGTGACAGCCCAGATTTGACATATGGGACTTAGTTTGCCAACTCCTTTTTCTGAGTGTTAAGATGCAGTCAGGGAAACATAGTTGAGAAACATCATATTAGCCATGAAGAAAGTAGCTCCATATGTGAGTAAGTCAAAGAGGTGGCCACCTAAAAAGGTTAGAGAGTAGCATATGAAGATGATGTGAATTGATATGTGAAGACCTGGGAGGTCAGAGTACTGGAGTCATTGTCAGAGGGAACACTTGAAAAAATGGAAATGGAAGTGGAGAGGAAAAGGGCTGTGCCAGTAAGGGAATAGCTGTGCCAAGCAGTAAGGTGAGAATATGGGAGAAGTGTGTTTATCTTCCTGTTCTGTTTTGTTTTTCACATTTAGAGGGAAACACTTAAAGGGATGGATTGGATTTTCTATTTACTCACTTCTAGATATTTTGGGTACACAATAAATATTCTCAAGTTTTGATCACATTAATTGCAATTTTTTAAATCTATGTTGAAAATATTTCTTTTTCCATCCTTTGCCATTTTCTCCAGATTTATATTGGCACAAAAATATTTTCTTCTCACATTTTTGAATTAAATCTAGATACACTATCTAAACAATAAATTTAAATTATGCTAATTGGAGGATGAGAAGAAATAGGCTTTCTGTCCAGCATAACTTTCAAATGTCACTTGAATTAGCCCCATTTCTCCTTCTCCACCACGGTCCTAATAGCTGTTCACCTGGTTTAGGGAGCTTTGTGGTTTTTGTTTTTTTTTTTATTAAAGAGGTACCAGGGATTGAACCCAGGACCTCATACATGGGAAACAGGCACTCAGCCACTGAACTACATCCACTCCCATGTATACTTTTAATATCAAAACAATTTTATTCATATTTAAATACTTCTGAAATTAGGTTGCTACTGGAATCAATGATTATTGAATCATTACACATGTGTTTTATTTTTTTACCCCAACCCAGTTATGAAATTCATAGTCATTTTCCTATCAATAGCATTTTAGAACCAAGGAAATATGGTCTTATCTTTTCTCATGCTTTTTCCTTAATTTTTCTCCTGGCAACTTCTTCCAGAGTTCCCAAAAGTTTTATTTCTGGAAAGTAAGTCTGATCTTTATACCAACTTACCTAATAATTTTGAGTTCCCCACAACTTAAGTCTCAAAGTCCAAACTCCTTGGTATGGTATTCAAGGACCTTGGTAACTAAAGTTTTTTTTATAATTTGGCTCCAAGAAATGGATATCCAGACTCATTCCCCACCACCCTTCTCTCCCTTATGGAGAGTGCTTCATTCCTGACATCAGACATGCTGCATTATCATAATACAAGTGTTGCCAAATCTTTGCAGAAAATTTAATAAAATGATATTGGTGTTGAACTGAAAGTATCTAAAATAGTCTTTTCTAAAAGGTAGATAATTTAAGATAGAAAGGGATCATGGTCTTTGCAGGAAAGTTTTGCCTTTTGTATTAGAGCAACTTGCTAAAGGAGCTTACAGAATATATTTATTGGGAAACTTTTAAGCACAGACTAGACACTCTTCTGTTTGGAATGATTTAGGTACACCCACGAGAGAAAAACAAGATGAACCCTGAGGCTGTGGCCAAATCTAGGAGTTTTGGAGTGATTAATGACTATATCAAAATGAGGCCAAAATATCCAGATGGGAGTAAAGAGAGAAATTCAGTTAGCCATCTACATGCCTTCTCTATATTCCGAGGACCTGGGCATTTAACAATTGAGTACATATAATTATTTAATAAAACTATATAATTCATTTCTATTTTCTGTTTTGAATATTAGTATGTTGCTATAGTATAAGCACCCTCACAAAATAAACACCTGTTATTTTATCCTTATCTGCCATCAAATAACATGCATAAAATTGTAATTATTAGAGAGATAAAAATACAAGTTAAATGGAAAATGTTCCAAATTGTTTTCCTTTGATCTGAGAATAAAATAATAATGAAGGAATAGTGGAAAATCAATTTCCTTGATGCATTTTTGGCTCTTCGTTTCATAAAATGGAATTAGGAAATGGCCTCCCCATAAATGCATATTAAATGGCTCTGTTTTTAAAATCTAGGTATGTGTCTTGTGCCCTGGGCTGTCCATATGAAGGAAGCATCACACCACAAAAAGTGACAGAAGTAAGTTACAACTCTGGTCTTTTCTGGATACTGGTAAAATGTTGTATATATTTTTTTTAAGTTTTGGCTATTTTTCTTACTCTTTATGGTATCTGCATGGCAAAGACTAAAAGAAGCATACTATGGGAGACTCTGCCTGAAGACATTAGCTCATTCATTTTAAGGCTGAAGACCTATGTATTGATTACAACTGTTGAATTATTTGGGAGCTCAGAGGTGGAAGTAATGAAAACATGTGCTCTAGTTATACATGGATAGAACATAGCAAGTGACTTTCCCACTGTCCATCAGAATGCCATGATGCTTCTGTACCTACATCCTTTGTTTTTCTCTAACATACTTTGGCTTTTATACCAGTGAATGCTTTGCCTTTTTTGTTCTTGTTTCTTTGATGTTTGGTGTTTCAAGGTGCTATTGTTCCTGAGCAATTTTACAATAGATTGTAGTCAATAAGGAACTGATTGTTGAAGTACGTTTCCTAATTACTGTTCTAGCTTATTAATGAATGACAATGAATACAAAATGCTCTATCTTTGAGATTATGTTAGACTATCTCAGAAACTCATTTGGATATGAAGTATATCATGCACATTGTTAAAGTTGTTAATTTTGGTTAATTAAATGAAGATGGCATTATTAGAAAATAAAATTTAGACAGTAAAACTTTTACTGCAGAATTCTCAAATGAGAAATATCCTATGTTTTATCATGTAAGCAAGACTCTTATACACAGAGGCAATGAACAAATAAACTTTAGCCATGAACTAATGAAACTTAAACTTTGTAGTCCTTCAGTTGCATGGGATATTTCCAAGTTATTAATTCATATTCACAAGTATATATTCTCTTCTTAAAGAACACCTCCAAAATTGCATAACCTCTGGCTCAACAAAACATGGATTCACCTCTGCCTGCCCACCAAACCCTTTCCTTTCTGCCTCATGCTTCTTGCTGTCTTTTCACAAATCACACATATCCTCAGGCTCTCCATTTCTACACCAGAATGTATGAAGTACTGCTAAAGAGAGTCATGCAACGGGCAGATTGAAATCATTAGAAATTTGTGGTCATGAGCCTTAAAGGGGTCTTCTGTGCTATCCCAATACGTTTTATAATCAACTCATTCTCCTACTCTCTGAAATGACAATTTCAAACTTTGTTCAATTCGTTCAAGCCTCCACCCCTTCCCCTCTTTTCCCCTCCTGTATGTTCAACTGCTCCCTCTCAACAGAATCTTCCCCTTGATTCTTGAACATGTTCAAGCCTCTTCCACCTGGAAAATGTTTTTCTTAATTCAGCATCCCCTTCTAGTTATGGACTCATTTCCACCTAAGCTTCTTGAAAGTATGTTCTGGAGTAGTGGCGTCCATTACCTCATGTGCCACCAACACTTCATCACACTCTGGAATGACTTTTGAAAGCTTTCTTTATGAGATCACTACTTATCACTAGTTTTAAGAATTTCAAGAACATGTTCAGTCCTCATCATCTTATTTGACCTCTCAGCATAATTCAGGACTGATGACCATTCTCTCCTTCTGGATATCTTTGTATACATCCCTTGTATTCCCTTGACACCACACTTAGGGTTTTACTCCAACTTGCATCTCTTTCTCAGTCTGAATTGAAGGCCCATTCTCCTTTATCTGGCCATTAAGGAATCAAAGTATTTAAGAGCCATATGAGAAGAATGAGCCAAATATTTATCCAAGATGCCATCCAATAATAATGGCTAATTTGGATTATGTAATTCCTTCTGAGTACCCTCCAACTGGTTTTTTATTTTGCAGAAGAAATGACCTTTTCTAAAACACAAATCTAATTATATCACCACCACCCTAGATTCTATCACAGGTTCTTGTTGCTCTTATGATAAAATCTTTAACCAAAATCCTAAACTTGGTTTGCAAGGTTTTGGTCTGCCCCATGCCTATATCTTCAGCTTTATCTGAAGATGATTTTTGTTTTTTCATCACACTCTCCTTTGCATTTAACTATTTTTCCTACCAGAAATACTCTCATTTTAAGTTTATTTTTAAAGAAATTTTGGATTACAGAAAAGTTACATAAAAAATATAGGGGGAAAAAAAAGAAAAAAAAATATAGGGGATTCCCATATACTCCACCGCCTCCCCTCTCACATTTTCCCCTATTAATAACATCTTATATAACATGGTAGATTTGTTACAATGATTAACAAATACTGAAACACTGGTACTAACAAAGATCTACAGTTTATATTATGGTTTACACTTGCACCATACAATTTATAGGTTTTTGACAAAATGTATAATAGCCTGTATCTGTCATTGTTATATCATGCAGAACAATTCCAATGCCCTAAAAATGCCCTATGTTCCATCTATTCTTCCCTGCTTCTCCTCTCAGAACCTGTGGTAACCACTATCATTAGATCAATATTATAAGTTTTTCCATTACTACAATAATAATAAGTCTACTTTAGTCTGTGGTTGCATTCACCTCTTTTGTTTATTCATTCCTCAATCTTGAAGACTTTGGAATGGTGATGCCTACTCTGCTTCAGAATGAGAAGGAGCTTAGATCTTATGGGGCAGTTGGAAGGTACTGTTTTGCTTGCAGTTATAGATACTCTCTTTTTGGGGATGGGACTTGTCCATCATCTCATCATCATTTTGTTAATTGTCCTGGGTGAGCATGATGAACTGAAGAGTAGGTGTTGACCACAATTCTACTAAAATTCAGGGCTCAAATGGCATATGAACAGACCAAAGGTTTACATCTCTTGAACATATATTTAATGAGTACAGTATTAATTATAGTTTAAAATAAAAGAGGTAGACAATCCATGTGTAGAGAAATTATAAATGAGTAGAACTGTTACATTGGAGAAATAGTTTATCCTATATTCCAAGGTAAGGTCCACCAAAGGGATGCTGATTTCATGGGGATGTGTGCCTTGCATATAGTGTCCAGATGTCTTTAGAACTCTCAGTAGCACCCGTGTCTGAGGTTTTGTTTACTGTGGCAGTTTGTGAGATCTGCCTGAGACATGCATAAGCATAACCTTTAGAATGATCTCCCAATTCACTTTGAAATCTTTTAGCCATAAAAACTCTTTTGTATTTAAGATTTATTCCTTTGGGTCAAGGTCTTTTTCCAAATGCAATGCTTGTTGGCACTTGATAGTAATCCCTTGGTGCCAGGGAGGCTTGCCTCTGGGAGTCATGTCCCTTGCTAGGGGGGAGGTAGTAAGTTTATTTCTTGAGTTTGACTTAGATAGAGGCCACATTTGAAAAACAAGGAAGTTTTCAGGAGTTAACTTTTAGGCAATAGATATTATTAAGCTAAGTTTCAATTTTGCAAGAATAAGTTTCATGAATACAAGCATTAATATCGAGGGCTTGGCATATTGGTCTGTTTTAGGCACCGCTTATGTACTAGAGATTCTTGCCCCTTTATTTGAGAGTGTAACAGGACTCCCCAGGTTGGAATTTAATATTTTGTTGTTCATTGTGTGGATCTCTATAAACTGACATAGCACCCTATGATAAGAGGAACACTGTCATATTCCATAGAGGCATGCCCCAGGTGCACTCTTTCCCACACATCCCCCTACTACTGACACCCTGCACCAGTGGCCCTCCCCTGCTCAAAGAATACTCCCACAATTGTATTCTCAACTACAGTACTCAACCTCCCCAGAGTTCACCTGTTCCTTCCTGCAGTCCTCTTGCCCCCTAGCTCCTTGGAAAGCCCAATCCACCCCCCAACCCTGCTTACACTCACATCACAGCACCATCAACCCAACTCACATCCCTCCAACTCTTTTGCCCCTATCAACTGCTAATCCACCCCCATCCACTTTATCATAGATTTTTCACAGCTCTTTTAAATGTAAAATGATTAATTTGACAAATGATGATTTAATTTTAAAAAATGAGCTTCTAGCAATATAACCTTAATGAACTAATTCCTGGTAATAGATATGAAAGAAGAATGTTTTGTTTGCTTGCTTTTTAGTATGCGTGTAATTTCAATGCATGGGAAAATATAATTGAAAAGATTTAAAAATTGCTATTCTATGAAATTCCCCAAACTTTCACTATGCTTTTATTCACCGTTTTGCCAAAGACATTTTGAATTATATTAGAGTTTCCTGAGAAGTGTACATGAATGCTTAATAAATGTTCCACTTACCAATGTTGCAACAGACTATCTCAAATACAAGCCATAAAATAACAACTTTATTGTGCTCATGGGTGTTGTGGGTGAGAAATTAGGGAAAACATTAGAGGGAAAACTCTTCCTTTCTACACAATTTCTAGGGTATCAGCTGGGAAGACTGTAGGTTTTGGGATCTAGTTACAAGATGGCTTCTTCAATCTCATTTTGGCATCTTGGCTGAGACTAATGACTGAAGCACTGCACTTTACCTCTCCTTGTGGCATGGATTCCTAATAACACCAAAATCTGAATGAACTTGGAAACAGGTTCTTCCTAGTCAAGTATAAAGATAATTGTACAATTCAGCTGACACCTGGATTGTAGTCTTATAAGAGTCTGAGCAGAGAAGAACCATTTAAGCCATTTTCAGACTCCTGACACATGGAAACTGTGAAATAATGAATATGTGTTGTTTCAAGCTTCTAAGTTTGTGGTAATTAGTTGCACAGCAAAAGAAAACCAGTATGATCTTATTGCAGGTTTCCATGTGCAATGTGGTTTGAATCATGTATTGAGTAACCATAAGATATTATTATCCAAACTAAGACCCACTTGAATTTGAAAAGTGCACCAAAAATAATTAAAATTAGGTAAATTTTGAAATATTTATTTCTTAACCAATACATTGATTTTATTACATTGGTGTACCCATAAAATATTTCTTTTCAAAATGTTTTCAAAATTTCTTTGACAAAATATGTGCCCATGTATATTAAATTTTATTGTACTAATTATCTGAACATTAAAAAGTAACCTATGTACTCTATTTATTCATGAACTTAATCCATTTCTTAGTCTTTGTCTTTTTTTTAAGATTTATTTTATTTATTTCTCCCCTTCTCCTCTCCTCCCGTTGTCTGCTCTCTGTGTCCATTTGCTGTGTGTTCTTCTGTGTCTGCTTGTATTCTCATTAGGCAGCTCTGGGAACTGATTTGGGACCTCCCAGTGTGGGAGAGAGGTGATTACTCTCTTGCACCACCTCGACTTCCCGTTCTGCTATGTCTTCTTATTTTCTCTCCTCTGTGTCTCTTGTTGTGTCATTTTGCTGTGTCAGCTCTCAGTGTTGGCTGGCACTCCTGTGTAGGGCAGCTTTCCTATGCTGGGCTGCATTCCCACCCTGGGGGGCACTCCTGCACAGGGTGGCATTCCAGTGTGGGCCGGCACTCTGTGTGGGCCAGCTTGCCCTTACCAGGAGGCCCTGGGCATTGAACCCTGGACCTCCTATATGGTAGATGGGAGCCACATCCATTTCCCAGTCTTTGTCTTTCCATGATAGCGTATAACTGATAATTTCTAAAAAGTATGTATACTTTTAAATATGGTCATTTAAAATTTTCATAACATTATCAACATCCTTTTCCAAACTTAAGTATTTTGTTTAATAAAATTGAAATTTTTTACTCTTTAATTTGACTCTTTTCTGTTGATCATAAGATTCTTTATACAGTTGCTGAAGCTCCTAGTAAATGCAGAAAAATGTGCTAAGCAGAGGGAATACCATGTACTTATATTTTGTTTACATTAAAAAAAAATCAGCCCCAAAGTTTATTTTTATTTTAACAAAGTTTTTACAAGGTAAAGCTCATTTAAAAAGCTGTCTACTTGTTTTGCTTTATATATATATTTATATATTAAACTTTATTTTAATGATGTTTTAGATTACAGAAAATTTACATTGAAAGTATAATGGATTCTCATTTATCCAACCCCCTCCCACATTATCCTCAGTTAATAACATCTTACAATATTGTGGTAAATTTGTTACAATTGGTGAATAAATATTGAAGCATTGCTACTAGCCAAGGTCTATAGCTTACACTGTGGTTTGCACTTAATTCCAGTGCTTTAAAAATGCCCTGTGGTCCACCTATTCTTCCCTCCCACTTCCTTCAGAATCTCTGGTAACCACTATCTTTATATCAATGTTATAAGTTCTTCTGATGCTGCAGTATTGATAAGTTGACTGTCCATGGTTGCATTCTCTCCTTACGTTTGTTCATTCTTCAAACCAGAGGATATGGGATGGTTATGCCCACCGTACCTCAGATTGAGAAGGGACTTCGATGTTATGGGGCAGATGGAATGAGCTGTTTTGCTTGCAGTTGTAGATTCTCTCTGTTTTTTGGGGTGGGGGCTGTCCATCATCATCTTGTTAGTTGTCCTGGGTAAATGGGATTAACTGAAGTATAGGTGTTGGTTGCAAATCTTCTGAGATTTAGAGATCACCTGTCATTGAACACACCAAAGTTATGTCTCTGAGATGTATATTTATTGAATATAGTACTAATTATAGGCTCAAATTAAAGGGGTACAAGAATCATGTGTAGGGAAGTTATAAATCAGTCTAACTGTGTTACATTGGAGAAATAGATTATCATGTATTTCAAGGTAAAGCCCAACAACAGGCTGCTGATTTCATGGGGTTGTGTGCCTTGCCTCTCGTGTCCAGATGGCTCTACAATCCTCAGGAGCACCCCTATTTGAGGCTTTGTTTACTGTGGCAGTTACTGAGTTCTGCCTGAGACATGCATAAGTATAACCTCTGGAATGACCTTCCCACTCATTTTGAAATCACTTAGCCATAAAAGCTCGTTTGTATTTATATTTCCCCCTTTTGGTCAAGGTCTTTTTCCAAATGCTTTGCTAATTGGTGTTTGGTATTAATTGCTCTGTGCTAGGGAGGCTCATTTCCAGGAATCGTGTCCCACGCTGCGGGGAAGGTAGTACATTTATTTGCTGAGTTTGGCTTAGCTAGAGGCCACATTTGATTAACAAGGAGATTTCTACTTGAAATACTCTTTGCATTTCATATCCAACTGCATTTTATGTTCTACACAGAATCGTCTTCCCATAACTTTATTTCTCATCGCCAACAAATTAATCCTACTTTATCCCGAGTTGTCACTTTGGTCCTTCATACTTGAAAGATATGGATCAAGTTCCTTTGCTATGTGCTCTTAGGATCCTATTTCTTTCTTTCAGAATTATTATTTTTGCTTTTCTTTATGCATTCCTGAGTGGGATTGACTATGGTCTGTCCCCAGTTAACTACAGGTTCATTGAGAGCATATGCTATGTCACTGTTTGTTCCTATTTTTACTTCTAGTTTATGTTTGCTGAGGCATAATAGTGCCTGTGACTGGCATAAAATAGGCACTAAAGAACTATAAATTGAGTGAATGAATGACTGACTGTGTACAGATGATGAGTAGAGTGATTTCTAGACCATCTAATTTCATTTTCACACCAAACACATGGTATGATTAGCATCATTATTATTATCACAGTTCTTTTTAGATGAGGAAATTAACACTTAGGAAATAGGTAAATGAGGCCTGTTTTATGCATTTTACAGATTAGGGACTGTGGTTCAGATTGGTTAATCTCCTGCCAGTGTCACATGGTTAACATGAGCAGGAGCTAAAACTGAAATCCTGGCTTGTCTGATTCCAGAACCCATGTCTTTTTCAACATATCATGCTGCCTTCATGCAAACTCACGTTGTCTTTGAAAGTAACCTGACTTATTTGGCTGGAAAAGTTTTAGAGTTTACCTAGAACAACTGCATTCATCTGTAAGCCTGAAAAATTAAGCCACAAATATTAAGTGACTCTACCAATTAATTACAAAACTAGTTAATGACAGAGCTGAAACTGGTATTGATATTCTTGTTCCTGAATCTAATGCCTTCTGAAGTACATTTGCATTGCTTCTGCCTGATTAAAGTGTAAGAAATGCAAGCCTCTTAACGTTGAAATTGTAGCTTCAAATTTAAAATTTTATCATATATACAGGTAGATAGATATGACTAGTGCAAGCTTGAATTTCAGAAAAAGATAATTTGAGTAATGTCATTCCAAGTTTTATATAATACTTAAGATTTGATAGGGAGGGGAAAAGATAAGAAAACTAAAATATATGTTCTCCATGGATGGGAGTTCTAGGTAACTGATGTTAGTTGTGATTTTTTTTCCTTCTAGGTGATGTTTGCTGAGGAACATCAGTGCTTATGACTGTTCATTTCCATTGTTTTACTAGTACTTCAACTTTCTCAACAGGTGTCTAAAAGATTGTATGGCATGGGCTGTTATGAGATTTCTCTGGGAGATACAATTGGAGTGGGAACTCCGGGAAGCATGAAAAGAATGTTGGAAAATGTCATGAAAGAAATCCCACCAGGGGCTCTTGCCGTTCACTGTCATGACACATATGGACAAGCCTTAGCAAATATCCTCACAGCCCTTCAGGTATTTTTTGTTCTGTGTGTATGTGCGTATGTGTGTGTATGTGTATAGGTATGTATGGATATGTGCCCTTGTTTTTAACACATTGTTTTAAACATTATTGAGAATTTTAATGAGCTAATGTTTATAAAATGTCATAAATATAAGTTGAAACAGTTGCTGCCACATGAAAGGGATCTCAGGAAATATTTGTAAATTCCACATGTTTGTTAGGGAAATAGGTCTCATTAATATTTATTTGATTTGATAAGATCTGTGAATTTGTTCTTTTAAACTACCAAGCCTATCAGAACTATACCTGCTTGTTTCAACTCCCATATGCTCTCAGCCACAAAACTTAATAGACTGAAATATGATGGCATTTTTGAGGAGTTCAAAGCTCAAAAAGAGTTTGGGGACTATTGTAATCATATAACTCATTCTTCTTTTGGTAATGTGGTTCTCTATGATGAGAAGATATGGTGATGAAATATAGATTATTTTGCTTAAAATGTTTCCTTATGTTGGCAAGCTTATTTGTGACATAAATCCTGTTTCTTATTAAGTAAATTCCACTAGATGATCAAAATTAAGAGATCTGGAAAGTTGGTGGATTAATAATTGCTTATCAAACTCTAATGACAGCTGTTATTTTAAATGCATTTATATAAAATTATAGAGATAAGCATTATAAGAGTGTTATTTTTAATTTTCTGTTAGTTTCTTAAACTTAGCTACAGATATTCATTTGATGTTCTTAGAACAAAAGTTTTGATAACTAAAGATGAGACCATAGGAAAGTTAAGTTTTTTTTTAAAGAGGCAGAAATTCAACATGTAAAGCTAAATGCCACTGTCCTAAAGTGCATTGTTTAAAAAGTAGAAAAAAAAAACCCAAATATCAAGCCCAGCAAGGGCTTGTTTTGACTTTACAGCATATGTGTGCAAATACTTAGCCTCTGGAAGCAGGCAAGGAGCACTGTATTAAACCAGAGGGAAGAGTAAATGTTATCCCATGGTCTTTTGGCATAGGAATTTTTACAATTTTCTTTCCCTAGGTATTCTAGTTTCTAAAGCAATAGGGAATTACATTGGGGTAATGTAAGCCATAACTGCAACTTATTAAGTATTCCTGAGACAATCCTGAGTAGTGTCCCCCAGCCAGTTTCTCTGAAGGGATAAATTTTATATAAAGTAACACTTTGAAAAATGTAATATTTATTAGTGTGGTATATTTTTATTATAATGAATGCTAGTTTAATTCTGTTTTCTGTGCAAAATCTGGAAACCCAAACTTCTGTTTCTGGCCTTTGTCTGCCTCTTGAAAACACTCAAGTGAACAACATTGCTGATAGTCCTGAGTAATTTTCATAGTTTAGGAAGTCTTATCTGCAGAGGTAATAGTTAAAATTATATCTAAAGAATGAAAAGAAGCCAGCCCCACTAGGGTGTGTGTGTAAAGAATGTTTCAAGCAGATGAACCAATATTTTGACAAAGGCCTTGGGAGGGGGAAAGATCATGTCTTAAGAACTGAGGAAGGCTAACGTTAAGGGAAGACTAAGGGTTGGAAAATCTGTTGAATCAGGCTATATTTATAGAGCGGTCAGGACTGACACTGTGGGTAATTTCTCACCCTGTAACAACCATGCAAGGTGTGATGGTTCATGTGTCAACTTGGCCAGGTAATGGTACCTGGGTTGTTTGGTCAAGCAAGCACTGGCTTAATTGTGAGGACATTTCGTGGACTTTCAACATCATTAAGTTGATAGCGTCTGTGGCTGATTACATCTTCGATCAACTGAGGAGAATGTCTTCAACAATGAGAGAAGTCTCATCCAATCAATTGAAGGCCTTGAAAGGAGAAATGATGATTTCAGCAGTCAGAGGAGGGAGTTTTTGTCTCTACACAGCAAGCCAGCTTTTCCTGGGGAGCTCCTCGTCATTGGAGTTCACAGGTTGCGGTCTGCCCTACTCAGTTTGGACTTGTGCACTCCCACAGTCACAGGAGATGATTTTATAAAATTATCATAATAGTATTTACAATATCTCCTGTTGGTTTTGTTTCCCTAGAGAACCCTGATTAATACACAGGGGGACAGGAGACAAGCGTTAGCTGAAGCAATATGGAGAGCACAAAAGAGAACGTGGATAAGGCCAGAGTCCCCCAAAGACAACATACCCTCAGTGAAAGGGTAAATCAGAAAAATTCTATCCACATAGGGAGAAAGCAAGCATATTTATTTGTCATGGCTTTGGCTGTGGGAGGAAGAAAAATACAGTCTTCCTTTATAATTCACAAACTTTAGTTTCATGTGCTTTAAGGGTTCAAATTCACATTGCCTGCATAATTTGAAAGGCCCAAGCAGTTAAATTATTTCCAAATGGACCTAGGTTGGTAGCACCTTCAGATGACAGGAAGAATACAAATTTTCTCTGAAAAAGCACGTTCTCAACCCTAGATACCCGAAAACTATTTGGGTTGTATGTGCTTGCATGCATGCATGGATGTGTGTCCTGGGAAAGAGGTTGTTGGGCTACACTTCAGAAGGTTCTATAGTAGTTACTTGGTAGTCTCTGTAAGCATCTGATTCTGTGTTTCTGTTCTTTTATTATGTGCAGAAACTGTGTGTATATGGGAGACAAGGGGGCAGAAGGGAGGCAAGGGCCTGGGAAAAACAATAGCATACTTCCAGCTTTGTGTTACATTACCCTAGTGCCTCATTTATATAGTCACAGGGTACATAAATGGATAAGAGGGTAACGGTGGCTTGTATAATAAACAACATGACATGAAGCCACAGAGGATAGTATATAGGAGTGATTGAAGAAATAGTCAAAAAGCAGAGATTTGCTGAGAAAGCTAAAATGCTAAGAGTTATAGAGCTTCTGGTCTTTTCTGCTATTCACTGCTTTCCACAGTCGTATAGTTTGATAAGCCATTGTCAACATAAGAAAAAATATACCCTACTGCTATCTGGAAACTGTGTGCAGCTGATAATCTTTACATGTTATGGAACTTTTTGTGTATATAAAGACAGACAAACAAATGTGGTAGGTGGAATGTCATTCCAATAGCCCACAGGTACTGGTTGTCAGCAGAACCGAGTAGGCAGAATCCACTAGGACCTTCTTCTCATTGCCCTATCCCTCCCTATAAGAACAATGAAAAACCATGTTTATTTTTAGTGGCAGAGAAAAAAATGTCTTGGAAAAATCTACCTATGTTTAAATAGAAAAGAAATCAGAGAAAGTACAATTTCATTATGAACATGGCTAAACTTGGCTTCAGGAAGCAGTGGCCATACTTCATTTTTTAAAATGGAATCTTTGAAGTGATTTCTAGTATAATTGATTATGGATGTGGAGTGGATGTCATTTGCTTTAATTTTGGGTTGGAGAAACAATTTACAGTGCTACAAACTGAAGTTATTATTAAGGCAAGGAGACGTAATAAGTGGAAACTTGGCTATAATGTTAGGAAACAAATGAGAGTTATAAATGTAACTTCCCCCCACTCAGTCTGGAAAGCACTACCAGCCATATAGTAGAGAGATCTTTCTTGGACTCCCAGGTTTTATTATAATTTTTATTACTTAAACATATGACTTATAGAACTGGAGATGGCTGTATGGAAGGCAAGAAATTATAATTACCAGATATTACTTAATATAGAGAAATTACTCTGAGACCATAGATTTAAGTGTGGGAGATTTATAACCATTCAAAACCAAAGAGTTTGAAAATGAGGTGATAGAGTGTACAAAGTTTTAGTAACGGAAGAACCTTACATGCACCAATATACTTGACTTAATTTTTTTTACATAAAAATTGAACTTCATTCTCCTGCATATTCCCAGGTACCTAAATAAAATGCCAGTTGA
Organism: Dasypus novemcinctus; assembly: GCF_030445035.2. Taxonomy (NCBI): domain Eukaryota; kingdom Metazoa; phylum Chordata; class Mammalia; order Cingulata; family Dasypodidae; genus Dasypus; species Dasypus novemcinctus. The sequence continues at coordinate 28,703,115 of NC_080683.1, read as the reverse complement.
CAAATTGTTTAATCTACTTAATACCCAACAATTGCCCAGTCTCTGTTTTTCTCCACTGAAATGATTTGAGTCTTTATAACTGGGTAAAAAAAGAATAAAACAAATGAGTTACAATACAACAAATAACTGTCACACATTAATTGGTATCATAGAGCTCAAGCAGAACAGATACTATTTAGGTTTCTCCTGAAGATATAATTTGTGCTTTTTTCCTCTTAAACTAACGTCAACTCTTTGCCTACATGCCTTTACTCATAATGTTTTCCATATGTTTATTATTATTCTTTTAGGAAGACCAAATTATTTGCCTAATTTTTTACATCAAAAGCATTTAAGTTTTATATTGACTCTTACTAAACCACATTTAAATGCCAAAAAACATCATATCTTTCTTCATGTATTGTGTTTCTAAGGTTCTCAAAGAGTATTAAAAAACTCAACGTCAGAGAATTTTTAAAATCTCAGCTGAGCCTCTCTGTTTCTCAGTTACTTATTTGTAGAATGGAAGTAATGATGTCTTCCTTCTGGATCATGCAAAAGTAAAGTGAAATGAGAAGTCAATATTTTAGAACAATGACTTGGTTACAATGCTCTTGGTTAATGCTTAATATTATTGAATGTATTATAATTTTTCATAATAATCCTAACTACTTTTATTACTCAGATATTTGTGATTATAACCAGGAAACATAAAGCAACGCATTGTAAATTTGTTTTAAAAATACATGCAATTAGATATTATTCATTTCTTCAACATCTGTTAAGCAACTAAATAGAAATAGGTGTGCAAGGGATTAAACAAAGATTTATATGACCAGAGAACCTGAAAGCTGTATGCTTCTATAGAGATTTTTTTTAAAAATGAATCATTCATTTATTCAACAGATATTTATTTCATCAGGCTGGATAGTATGTTAAAGGTTTTGAGCAGCAGTGCTGTCAAGAAAGATGTTTAACTTAATTTTCCTAATTATTTACAAAAGTTTTAAAATGATGACATAATTCATCTTGCTGCACAATTAACCTTAGTTAACTAAGTGCCTTCATATTTTTCCAGTAATTAAATTTCTTATATCAGTGATGAAGAATGAATACACATCTGAATCATTTTTGTGCCTTTGATTTACCTCCAACAGCCTTAGATAGTATGAATTTCTTTCTGATTTGGCAATAGGTGACCATTTCGTTTTTGTCTCCAGGGGTATCATAATTTTCACTGATTTCTGTATATCCATGGTATTTAATGGGTAGTTGGAGAAAACTGCTTGTGAGCTTGAAGAGAGGATAGTATGTTAAACTGGCATTCAATTAATCAACATTTAATAATTCATAAAATTTACTATAAAGTGTTAAAAATTAAAATATTTAAACCTTATGTAGCAGATTAGGCTTAGATCAAAAGATTGAAGCTCACCAAGTACAAATATTGCTCTCTGTCTCCTACAGCATTTCATCAATGCTGATCAAATAGGTAAACAGTTTAAAAACTTATTATCAGGTTTTTTTTCTATTAAAAATAGTCTATTAGGCAGAAGAGTGAAGAAGAGTGAACATTGGACTCAACAGAAGACTTTTGTTTTGTTTGTATTTTTACTCATTGTTTAGCAATCTTTTTATCATTGTCTTCCTGCCAATACCAGCTCCTTTAACTTACAGTTGACACTGTGAGCTAACAGGGTAGACCTAGGAAAAGATCTTTACACTTCATGATCTCCATCCCCAATTGGTATTCCTTTTTTTTGCCTAAGACTCCTAATCAACATTATGTTGACTAATGCACTGACTTTTCCACTTTCTAGGGAATGGCTCTCATTTCTTTGGATTTCCATCTCCTCATAGGGAAGAAGATTGTAACACTAGAAGATAAATTCCAGTACAAGTCCATACCTCTATTAAGAAACTCTCTTCATCTATTCAAGGCAGATCTAATTAATCAGAAGATCTTGTTTGCTCATATTAGTGTGATCATGTTAAACCCAAATATTAGATTCATAAACACCTCTTTGTCTTTACCACCTTAAAGAAAGTGAGTGGGCCAGTAATCCTGGGCTTCAGCTGTTATTTTATTTTCTTGCATATATTAATGCAAGTTTTTAATCAGAAGGACAGACTTATCCTGGTTAATGGTTACTTTTTAAAAAATAGTCATTATTAATTTAAAATAAATTCTTGTTTCTTTACACCCTTTAAGAAAATAACATCATCTAATCATACACATATTCTTTTCAGTCTAATGTTTCTTCTCTTTAGGACTTAACTTTTATATTTGTAGAGTTTGGGGCCAGGATATGATATGATTCTTCGTTGGCATAAAAGATGGAAATTCCAAAACACATTAGCTTTTCTAGCACCTCTTCTATACATTCTGTAAATGTCTTATCTTATTACTTTAAACTTCTTTTCAATAACTTGTTTTAAACCAAGTACTTGTTGCATCCATCTCCTCCAACACATGTGGCTTTAATTTGGAAATCTTGTTGTTATGCCCTGTTGTTTGTATAAAATACATTAAGTTTTTTATTTCCTAATTTCTTTTCATGTTTCTTTTTTATCTCATTTTTCTTACTTGCAAGTTCATATTTACAGGGAAATTTTATGTACATACACTCTTGCCCTTTAAAGTAATGTAACACAGACCTTTTCCTTTGGAATATTGGTTTGAACTCATTCACTTTGGTATTGAACATAAAGTATTACTCTCATGGCTGTAATTTAGCTTAATGTAACACAACCAGTTAATGCTTAAATGCCCAGCACTAAAAAAATTCACAACTGGAATTACTGATAGCTATAGTAGCTAAAAGTAAAAAATCTGTTAGCTTTTCACTCCTAGTTTAGGAAATTTTCCTATTCTGCTAACTAGGTTATTCTTGACCTTTAAAAATATGTATGTAATATTTATTTAATTCAAAAAGTAAAGTGCTCTCATCCTGGGAGGATGCATTCAATAACAAACTCAGATTCCTGACCTTACAGAGTTTCCAGTGAAGTAGAGGAAGATGTAGGTAAAATGTCACAGGAAACCAGGGAAGCGTTGTTTGCAACAAACATGGAAGAGTTGTTTGTTTTTTTATATTGAAGGCAGAAGACAACCACTGGATCTTTTTAATTGGGGACGACTTGAATCATGTCTTGTTTTAGGAAGTTCACTCCAAATTCTGGACTGGCATGATTCTGGGTAGGGCAGACATGAAAGGCAAAAGTATGGGGACTGGCGACAAAGAAACTAGGGAGAAGACTCCTGCAACTGTCCTGTTCCTGGTGATAAATGATGAAGATGAAATAAAAATGAAGGGCACAAATGAGAAAGGCTGTTCCAATCAGGTTCAGTAGCATTAAGAATTGCTTGTGAGTGTACATAAGGTGGAATGGTGAAGAATAAGGGTCAGGGAGAGAGAAAGAGAACAACGATTCTAAGGTTGCAAGCTTGAAAAATTGGCGGACGCCATTAGGATATTCGAGCTTTCCATGGCTTTGCCGGCTCTATGAGATCAGAGGCAGGGGATTGTCAATGATGGTAATCCTCATTTCATGAGCTCATATTCCACATTGCTTCAGTCATCCTCCAGAGTTTCCCTCCAAATTACTCTGTAGATACTTCTAGGGGTCCCTTTAGTCCCTCAGGAAAATAGACTTCCAGAAGGTCTGCACATCAAATATACTTAGAATATACAGTCATACTTAAATTCTATATTCGTTAAGTTATTGTTGTTTAAAGCAGTTATGATGAGGTTTATCCACTTTTTTAAACTTTTTATTTTGAAATGATTTCAAACTTACAGGAGAATTACAAAAATAATTCAAAGTCAAACAGAGAACTCCAACACCTCCCACTCCCCAGATACCCATATCTACCAATTTTAACCTTTTGCCACCTTTGCCATATCATTCTCTATATATCTATGTATCTATCACCTATATATCTACATATCTATCATCCATCCTCTATCAATCATCTATCTATCTGTCTATCATGTATCATCATCTAAACATTTCAGAGCAGGTGGCATTACATCATATACCTTGAACACATAATTCCATGTACATTTCCTCCAAACAAGGGTATTCACTTATATGATCATCTAAAGTAAAATTATCAAGCTCAAGAAATTTAACACTGATATAAAGCTTGCATTCTGTTATTCCAGTACTTTTCTTATGTTCCAGTAATGTTCTTTTGATCCTTTTCTTCTCCATTCTCAGATCCTATCCAGTATCATGCATTGCATTTAGTGGCAATTACCGCTTTAGTTTTTCTTTATTTTCTTACTGTGGAAACATATATACATATGTATCAAAGAAAAACATGTTCTTTAATCCATTTCTGTGGGTGTAAACCCACTGTAAGTAGGACCTTTTGATGAGGCTCCTTCATTAAAGTGTGACCAACCTCATTCTGAATGGACCTTAATCCTATTACTGGAGTCCTTTTTGAATGGAATGAATATTGTCAGAGAGAAAGAAAGCTTAAATCAATGAAACCTGGAAGAGAAGGAAGAGACCAGGAGATACTGCCATGTGCCTTGCCATGTGACAGAAGAGCCAGAGGTCACTAGCTGCTGGTCTTTGGGACCAAAACATCACCTTAATAATGCCTTGATTTGGGTGTTTGCCCAACCTCAAAACTGTAAGCTAATGAATTCCCATGGTTTAAACCAACCCATTTCATGGTATTTGCTTTGAGCAGCATAGGAAACTCAAAGAACCATCCCAACTCCACCCAAGCCTACTATTCAGTGGTATTAATCACATTAACAGTGTTGCAGTACCTTACAACCCAAACAGAAACCTTCACTCATTTTGCCTTAATTCCCTATTACCCCATGGTCCCACCCCTGGTAATCTGTAATCTACCTTTTATTTCTCTGTATTTTCTTCAAATTTAACATCCTAAATCTATAACAGACTCGTTTGCTCCAACTTAACTTCAATAGTATACACACACTGTAGTCCTATACCTCTTCTTCCTCCCACCTTTATGTAGTTCTTGTCACAATTACATGTTTATACATTATGAGTCCAAAACCACTGATTTATCATTACGTTTTTTTGCATTTGTCTTTTAGATGATATAGGAGTAAAAAGTGGCATTCAAAAAAATGTATATAATAGTACTGGTATTTGTATTTACGCATGTCCTTATCTTCACTGGAGATTTTATTTCTTCCTATGGCTTCAGTCAATCGTCTTGTCTTGTGTCCTGTCCTTTGAATCTGCACTGTGGCTGTCCACCACCTCTTCAGGGAGAAGACACTGAAAAGACTAAGACACAGTGACTTATGAGGTAGGAGAAAACCAAGAGAGTCTTGAGTCATAGAATCTAAAGGAGGAAGGGTTTCAAGATAAGTCCTGAAGATGAGTTAAGTAAAATGAGGACTGTGGATGCCATGTTGTCTTTCTTTTATGGCCTCTGCCTTTGGAGTTATGCTTGGAAGGGTATTCCTTACTTCTAGATGAGAAACATGATTATGTATCATTTCTTTGGCTTCAATTCTTATATTCAAATCTTTAATCCAACTGGATTTTATCTTTATTCAAGTTTTAATATAGAAATTTATTTTATATACATTATTATTCAATAACTATATTATCCATTCTTTCCCCATCAATATAAAACAACTTTGATATATATTATGTTCATATTTTCTTGAGTCTATCACTAGAACATCTATTCTATAGCTGATCTCTGTTAAAATTTTATATTTTGTTTTACCCAAATTATCTCATTCAGTCCTTGCAACAACCTTATGAAATTAGGACTTTTTTTACTACTTATTTTTAGTGAGGCAAATGAGATTTAACAAGGTAAGGTTAATTGCCCAAAGTTCCCTACCTGATAGGAGGTAGAACTAGAACTTAAACTCAGTTCATGTTGTCTCTTGTTGCCCCTTTGGCCATTTATTTTGTACCACACTTTAATTAATGTGGCTTTATGTATGATATGATCCCTTTGTTAATCTTTTTATCAAACCCTTCTTGATTATTTTTACATATTTATTTTGTCTAATTGAATTTTAAATAAATTTGTGCAAAACTCTATCCCTAAGATATCCATCCATTACATTAAGTAGATAGGTTAATTTAGAGAGATTCCCATCCAAGAAATTGATGCTGTTTTTTTCATTTATCCAGGTTATTATTTATATACAAAATGAAATTTGATAATTTTCTTTCTATTAAATGCCTATGAATTTAGAGTCTTTTTCCATGGTTAAAAACTCTGTAATACATGTGTCTGCTTTTCTTCCTAATGTTGAATTCCTTGGTGTTCAATCAATCTCTCTTTCTCTTTTCATTCAGAAATCATTAATCTCTCCAAGTTTCATTTCTCCATTAAATAGGAATGTTTCTTAAAATTTCTCAGAATATTCTTATATTTACTTGTGTTTTAAAATTTAAACTCTTTTATATTAATTCATAAATGCATTGAGCAATTTCTTGGGGCAAAACTTTCCTTATAAGATACGGAAAATATTTTTATGACATCAATATCCTGAGGTTTAAAAAGAAAAGTTGAGGTTTGAAGGGGATTCTTTGAAAATTAAGTTCCTTTAACTTTGATCTCACAGTAACTAAAGATAACTAAATAGAGCTCACATTTCTTAGTATAAAATGTATTCAGTTCAGTAAACAATCTTAAAGAAAGAAACATTTGCTTCAGTAACTAAAACCTACTGTTTTCAGTTGAATGTTCAAATTAAAAGAATACAGTTTCCTTTCTGTAAGGAAAGAAAATGTTATTTATTTTTCTACATAGACATTTTGGATCCCTTCCTCATGAAAATACACAAGGCTTTATAGATAACAGACCTTAGAATGAGAAATAGCTGTACCCACTTCAGTTGTAAGAAGGCCAACAGTGTTATTTTAAAAGTACTTTTGTTTTAAAAATTCACAAGAAAAGAAATAAAATATTGAGAAGGGACATCACCATCCCCAAATCCTCAAGATAGAGGAATGAACAAACATGGGGGGGGGGATTGAAACTATCGTCTAAAATAGACTTATTATTATTCTAGCAATGGAAGAACTTGTAACATTGATATTAAGAAAGTGGTCACCAGAGATTCTGAGAGGGGGGCAGGGAAGAATAGATGGCACATAGGGCATTTTTAGGGCATTGGAGTTGTTCTGCGTGATACTGCAATGACAAATATAGGCCATTATATTAATATATTTTGTCAAAACTTATAAAATTGGGTGGTGCAAAGTGTAAACCATAATGTAAACTACAGATCATGCCTAGTAGCAATACTTAATATGTGTTCATCAAGTCTAACAAATGTACCACAATAATGAAAGATACTGTTAATGTGGGAAGTTTGGGTGGGAGGAAGGTGGTATATTGGGATCCCCTATATTTTTTATGTAACATTATGTAATCTAAAGCTCCTTTAAAAATAAAGAAAAAAACAACAACAGAAGCTTATCACTAAGACATAACATCAATAAAGGAGTGAAGGAAACTTATAATTTTACTCTGGTTCATTGGTGCCTCATTTGATTAAAAAGCAAAAGGACACAGAACTCCCCAAGATTTAAGGATCTTCTATATACCTGAGATCATGCTAATTCAAAGTAATTGTAATTTAGAAATATTAATATGTTTGCAATGTAGTGATAGTATATGTTCACTTATTTTGAATGGTTGTGTCTTACTGTAGAATGAGAAGATGGAAAGTGTGTTCCCGGCTGAAATTACAGTGAGTTAATGTGTGGTACAGTAGGAAGATGTGACTAAGTTATGAAAAAGTGAAAATGAAACCAGAATTCCTTTAAATAATTTTTACATGTGCATGGAGTTAAAATGGAGGAAAGAGTGATGGGGAAACAGGTGAAGAGGAGATTCTCTTGGGCATTTGACTTGAAATGTGTGACTGAAAAGATAGCATTAGCAAGGAAATATCTTAACACAAATATGCTTATTGCTTTACCCATAAATTCTTTGTTGTTGTAGAATAAACCACTATAATTGAGAGTGCATTAGCCTAGGAAATTGAGGCTGGTAATTCATAAGAAAATTATCAAAATAACACATCAATAAGAAAAATACTAAAAATTATTTCATTGTCTCAGTAGATACTGAAAAGCCATTCAATTCCCTACAGTTCTGGTGCATAAAATTAAGTTAGATAGATCGATAGAAATGGATTACTTACATTCCTAAATTATGAGAATTCACATGAAAATCCTTATTGTGGCTGTTGATGACGTGTTAATTTATCTATTAAAGTGTGTCCTTAGTCTTGCAGGGCAACAATAGAGTAGGAATAAGTTACAAGTAGCTCCTCAAAATCAAGTACGCTGTAGTCTAAGATCTTATATCTGGCTTGAATCTTATATCCATTTGCTTGCTTTGCACCTGTAAGCATTTGAGTTTTAGAAAACTGGTCTAAATTTTTGAAGAGGGTACTGAGTATGGAGAAAAGGAAATTTGTAAACAGAATTCTGAGCTCTTTAGTAATCCAGGATCCAAATAGAAAGTAACTGTCATTTTTTGAAACAAAAGAGTTCTGTATTAGATTGGTAATAGAAGTAAGGATGATTTAAGAATTGGAATTTAGAATGAATCTGTGGAACTGTGGTGAGATAAAGTGAGTGAAAACAATAGATGCATACATGTACATTTGTAATTATATTTCTGCATATCTCTTCTGTTCAACCATATTGCAGTGTGTTTTTGTGTAGTTTTGTTTTGTTCTGAAGTGTGCATATTTTATTTTTTATTTTTTAAAAATTTATTGAAGCATATCATTCATACATAAGCACACAAACAAGTGTATAACAATAGTTGTGAACTTAAAAAACAAATATACATAACATCACACAGGACACCCACAACTCACCCCACCACCAAAAACTTGCATTGTTGTTAAACCTTTTTAACTAATAACTAAAGAGCATTGTCAAAATATTATTACTAACCAAATTATTTCCCCAACCGGCCCTATTATTATTATCTTTATATCATTTACCTATGAACAAACAAAAACAATTAAGTGTATAGTAAAACTTATGAACTTACAAAGCAAATATGCATAACATCATACAGGGGTCCTATACATCAACCCTCTACCAACACCTTGCATTGTCGTGAGACATTTGTTTTAAATTATGAAAAAAAATATTGTCAAAATCTTACTACTAATCATATTCCTTATCTTATATTTGGTGTGTTTTCCCCCCAACCCACCCTATTATTATTTTTTAAGACAGAAATTGTAAACTTCTAAAACAATCATGCAAATATGCAGAATTCCCAAACAACACCCCTCCATCAACACACCACACTGTGGTGGAAATTCACTGCAGAAAAGATAATGTCATCTGATGGTTAGCATGTCCATAGTTTACATTTGGCTCACATTTTCCATACTGCCTCAGTATTAACACAGTACATCTTTGGCATAGATGCATAGGTCACTCCAGCTGTATTTTTCCCATGCTTCTCCACATTTCCAGCACCCTATAGTAGTGATGTACATTTCCTCTAGTTAACAAAGAACACTCTTGCTTCTGTACTGTTAACTCTTGGCTTACTGTGCTATTCAGTTCCTAGATTATTCTCTAGCATTCTGTCAATTGGCATTTACATACCTAGACTACCATTTTCAGTCACATCTCCATTTATAAACGAGCTGTTACTCACTATGTGTTACCATCCACTCTATACATGTCCACACTTTTACAGTAAAGCTAATTAAAACTGCTACATACATTAAAAATCAGTAGTCCATCTCAGTTGTCCTCTTATCTCCTTTAAGAATACACCACCTATTACCAGGTCTTGAAGATATTTTCCTACAGTTTCTTCTAGAAGTTTTATGATTCTTGCTTTTATTTTTAGGTTTTTGATCCATTTTGAGTTAATATTTGGGTAAGGTGTGAGATAGGGGCTCTCTTTCCTTCTTTAGGCTATGGATGTCCAATTCTTTCAGCACCATTGGTTGAATGGACTATTCTGCCCGAGCTGGGTGGGTTTGACAAGCTAGTCAAAAATCACTTTACCATACATGTGAGGGTCTGTTTCTGAACCATCAGTTTGGTTCCATTGTTCTATGTGTCTGTCTTTAAGCCAATACCATGCTGTTTTTACCACTAGAGCTAGGTAAAATGATTTAAAGTCTGGGGATGAGGGTTCACTTTTACTGTTTATGATGTTTCTGGGTCTTCAGGACCACTAACCCTTTCAAATAAATCTGATGATTGTGTTTTCAATATATATTTTTAAATACTGGTGGAATTTTTATTGGGATTGCATTGAATCTGTATATCAATTTGAATAGAATTGATATCTTATTGTTATTTAGTCTTCCAATACTTAGCATGGCTTGTTCTTCCAGTTATTTAGGCCTTGTTAATTTCCCCACCAGCACTGGGATTTTCAGTCTGTCCCACTTCCCCTCATGCCAGGCATGGAGTTAAGATGGTGGCTCCTGGCCTCTTTCTGACTTGGACAGGCTCAAACTTTAGCTGTTGTCAGGATTATACTTTAGCCCACTGAATTTACTCATCAGTAGCTGATGTTGGTGCCCAACCATCTCTTCCTCCCCTGTTTTGGGGAAGTGGAGCTTTCAATTCCAGCCACAGAACAGCTCTAGAGGCGACTTGTCCTCCAGTGGAGGATAGACACCAGCCTCCAGGGTGTGGAGTGCTCCACTTAGGAGTCTTTTCTGCAGAAGGGCAGTCTCCTTCCAATCCTTCAAGGATGTTGCAGGATGCCCTTCTGGCTTCCTGGAGCCCCCAAACAGGTGCTTCAGCTAGCTCCAGAGAGCTCTGAGTGTTTACTAACTGCCCTGTAGCCAAGAGCTGATTCTAGGAGCTCCTTACTCTACCACTGCCATTTTGCTGGTTGTCCCCTGTGCAGTTTTTTTTTTTTCCATTTCAAAAAGGAAATCAGATTTCAGTAAATGGATCTGTACATTGTCCTGACCTGCTATACTAATACAGAAGTGAAAACGACATTGCTATAAAAAGGAAAATTAAAAAAGAAAAGATTACATGAGGATCATTTGTGGTGATATAAAAGAAAAAGATAGGATGAGAAATGCAGGGAATTAGTAATTTCATCTGCCATGAAAATAATTCAGGAAGTTTATTAAACCTGCCCAGATTTTTTTATTAAGATTTCATATTTTAATAATCCACACCCCATACTTTCAGACATATCCCACCACATAGCATAATACAAACACATATGCAGCACCAAAATGTAAGCATGATGTAAGAAGTGTGTTCTTTATATGTATTTAAAGTGTTTTCATATGTTGTGCCTAAGAAAAACAGGATTTATAAAATTGTTCTCAGCACACGCTAGATTGGCTGACAGGAACAGCTCCCTTGAAGAATGTGGAGCTGTTAGTAAGGGGCTTTCCGGTTGCAGAGTAAATGATGCATTTATGGAGCCCCAGGCCAATGAGGCTGAGCACTACCCCCTAAACTTGGGTTCTTCAGCTGTGAAATGTGAGAATTAACCAAGTGTGATCTTGGTGATACTTTTCAGCTATGACTTCATTTAATATGAAAGCATAGTTCAATTCACTGTTAGCCCTCCTTCGTAAAACAAATGAAATAAGAGGTTCAAGGACGCTTCAGAGTCATGGTCTTCCTCTCTTTGAATTTAGGCAGAAAGATATTAGTGAAGAATAAATTTCAAAAGGAAGATTTCCCCTCAACCTGTTGAATTTATCTATTATCCTGAAAAGAAACTAATTGCAGTGAAATCCTCAGTCAGTATAGTCTCACATGAGAATAGCGTAAGAACTAATTTAATAGATGTCCAATTTAAATGTACGTTTTGTCTTTGCTTCAACATATAAGACAAAGTATCTGACCTTTAATGTTTCCTCACTAATGCTTTTGTAAGTTTTGCTCTATCATTAAAAAATAAATATGTAAATAGGGTTTAAACATCTATATAATTCCTAACCCACATCCATGTTTACTTCTAGATTTCCTATAAATAATATTTTCATCTTTCAAGAACCAATTTTTGAATTAAGCATACTAGTTTAGTAATAAATTTAGAATTATTTTCAAAACACATTAATTCTTTTAAACATGTTCAAAGAAAGAGAAACTGCTGCCCTTAAATATGTAAGCTTTCTCTTTATGACATCTGGCAGCTCAAACTCACAGGCTCATTCATACATACTCTATTTTATTTGTTCTTTCACTGTTCTTCATTCTAAAAATTATGTGGATGTTCATATTTTTTCCACTTCTGTAAGATGTTTCTTAGTTTTCAATGAGCTTTGAATTGCTTCATGAGCTGTTTCACATTACCTTAGTTTTGATGCCATACAGAAGGGTGAGAAGACAATTGGAATGAAAATTGGAACAATCTTATAGATGTAGCAGAGATTAAAACAGATTAAGAAATAATTATGAATAACTTACGCCAAAATATTTGAAAACTTAGGTGAAATGGTAAATTTGTAGAATGATACAAATTACTAGAAATATAAAAAAGAGAAATAGAATCTCATCCAATAAGTAAATTACTTTTTTCTCACAATGAAAACATCATGCCCAGATTCTTTTATAGGTGGATTATATTGACCATAAAAGAATCAGATAATTTCAGTATTACACAAATGCTTTCAGGTAATATTAACACAGAGTATCCATTTCATTTTATGAGAAATATACTCTTGGTTCCACATCAGATAAGGGCAGAATATTAAAGGAAAATTATGGCCAATCTCACTCATGAACTTTCACGCTAAATCCTAAACAAGATGTTAGCATCTTGTTTAGGATTTACTGTGAAAAAAATTCCTGTATTTTTATAGTAATATAAAAAATATAACACATTGCTGAGAAGTTTGGTTTATTACATGAATTCAAGTTTAGTTCAACATTAGAAAATTTGTTAGCAATCACCGTATTAAAGGATTAAAAGGAAAAATATATGATAATCTCAATGTATGCAGTCCCTTCAGGACTGAGGAAACTTCCAGTACCCTGAGAAAAGAAGCCTTCCTTAAATGTATGAAGGATATCTATGATGAAAAAAAAGAATGAGGAGTAGAAAGAGAAGGAAGAAGAGGAGGTGGATGATAAGTGACAGTGAGGAATTAGAAAAAGCACAACAAAACTTTTGGGAACGTGTATATTCATTATCCTGATGTAGTCTGCAGTCAAATTGCACAATTAAATATATGCAGTTGTATTGAATTATATCTCAATAAATCTGTTTTAGGAAATAGGGAGGAAAGACTCATGCATCAGAGAGAACCCACAAAGACAAAAGTTATTATTTTGAAAAGAGCAATAAAACTGATTAACCCATTGTAAGGCTGATCAAGAAAAATTAAGAATTTTAAAAATAATTATGGAATACAAAAGTGGAAAAAGATGCGTTTCTATAAAATCTAGAGATTTTTAAAATTGAAATTAAGAAAATTTTATATTATTATACCAATAATTTAGCAAGTTATATGAAATGGACAAATTTTCTAGAAATATTACTCTTAAAATATTTATAAAAGGTGAGATAGGAAATCTGAGAAGTCCTGTAAATTTTAAAGGAATTGAATCTGTAATTAAAAACCTTAATATTTAAGATAGAAATAATACAAACATCTCTAGAATATATGAAAAGATGGAAACTTCTCAATTCATTTTTATGATAGTTTTATTGATACATAATTCATATACCATTAAGTTCACCCCTTTACATTGTACAATTCGGTGGTCTTTAGTATATCCTCCAAGTTGTGCATCCATCATTTATCAAATTCCAGAATATTTTGATCATCTCCAAAAGAAACTCCAAATTAGCAGTCATTCCTAATTTCTCCTACCCACCCCCAGTCCCTAGCAACCACTAATTTACTATCTCTATGGATTTGCTCATAAAGGACATTACATGTAAATGGAATCACACATTGACATATGATCTTTCCTGTGTTTATTTCATATCTCTTATAACATGTCAATACTTAATTCCCTTACATGAATACTATTCTATTGTATGGCTATTCCACATTTTGTTTATCCATTCATCAACTGACAGTTATGTGGGTTGTTTCTACTTTTTGACCATTATGAATAATACTGCTATAAACATTTGTAAAAAAGTTGGACATATGTTTTCAATTCTCCTGAATGTACACAAGCAGTGGATTGCTGGTCATGTGGTAGCTATGTTTAGCATTTTGAGGAACTGACAAAATTGCCCAAAGTGTCCATGCAGTTTTGCGTTTTCACAGTAACATTTCCAGTTTCTCGTCATTGTTGCCTACACTTTTTGTCCATTTTTTTAAATTTTATAATTATCCAAGAAAGTGTGAAGTGAAATATCAATGGGGTTTTGCTTTACATTCCCATAATGAATGTTCCATATGGACTTAAGAGGAATGGTTATTCTACTCTTTTTGGGTGTAGTGTTCTATAGCTGTCTGTTAAGTCTTGTTGTTTCGTGTTGTCCAAGTCTTTTATTTTCTTACTGATCTTCTGCCTAGCTTTTTATCCATTATTGAAAGTGAAGTATAAAAGTCTCTAACTATTATTGATGGACTGTCTGTTTCTTCTTTCATTTCTGTCAGTTTTCACATCATATGTTTTGAAGTTCTGTTGTTAGGCACATTTATGTTCATAATTGTTGTTTTCTTGATGGAGCAACTTTTCCTTTTATCATTGCAAATTGTACTTTTTCTTTCTTTCTTTTCTATTGTAGTACATTTAATTTTAAAAATACATCTTTTGTCTGTTTAGTATATCCATTTGAGCTCTCTTTGAGTCTTCTTGCATGATATATCATTTTCCATCTTTTAACTTTTAACCTATTACATCTCTGCAGGTAAAATATGTGTCTTGTTGATAACATGTAGTTGGGTTATTGTATTTTTTTATCCATTCTGCCAATCTTTGCCTTTTGATTCATGTTTTTGTTTTTTTTTTTTTAAAGATTTATTTATTTATTTTTAATCCCCACCCCCCCCTGGTTGTCTGTTCTCTGTGTCTATTTGCTGCATCTTGTTTCTTTGTCCACTTCTGTTGTCGTCAGTGGCATGGGAAGTGTGGGCGGCGCCATTCCTGGGCAGGCTGCACTTTCCTTCGTGCTGGGCAGCTCTCCTTACGGGGCACACTCCTTGCGCGTGGGGCTCCCCTACGTGGGGGACACCCCTGCATGGCAGGGCACTCCTTGCACGCATCAGCACTGCGCATGGGCCAGCTCCACACGGGTAAAGGAGGCCCGGGGTTTGAACCGCAGACCTCCCATGTGGTAGACGGACGCCCTAACCACTGGGCCAAGTCCATTTCCCTTGATTCATGTTTTATCTACTTATATTTAAATGCAATTACTGGGAAGCGGATACGGCTCAAGTAATAAGGCCTCCACCTACTACCTGGGAAGACCCAGGTTCAATCTCTGGGGTATCCTGGTGAAAAAGAAGAGAAAGTGTGCCTGCGCAGCGAGCCAGTGCCTGTGTGGTGAGCTGATTGCACGTGCAGTGAGCCAGTGCCCATGTGCTGGGCCAAGTGCCTGTGCAGTGAGCCAAGTATCCATGTGGGTGCCTGTGCAGTGAGACAAGTGTCTACATGGTGAGCCGAGTGGCCATTCAAGTGCCCACATGGCTAGCCAAGAGTCCACATGGAGAGCCGAGTACCTGCGTGAGTGCCTATGCTAGTGCCTGCACTACTGTCCATGTTGCGAGCCGGGTACCCATGTGTTGAGCCTAGTGCCTGTGTGAGTGCCCATGTGGTAAGTCAATGCCTGCACAGTGAGCCAGTGCCCATGCAGCAAGCCAAGTGCCCATGTGGTGAACTGGTGCCCGCGCAAGTGAGTCACATAACAAGATGATGATGCAATGGAAGAGAGAAGGAGGGGAGAGTCAAGGTGAAGCACAGCAAAGACCAAGAACTGAGGTGGCACAATTGACAGGGAACCTCTCTCCACAGCACAGCTCCCCAGGATCGAATCCTGGTGAATCCTAGAAGAGAAAGATGAGAAGATAAAAAGAGAAATAGATACAGAAAATCACACAGCGAATGGACACAGACAGCAAAAACAGTGGCATGGGGGCGGGGGGGGGGAGGGAAAGAAAAATAAGTAAAGTATAAAAAATTTTTTTAAATGCAATTACTGATAAGGAAGGATTTATAGTTGCAGTTTTGCTATTTGTTTTTTCTGTCTTATGTCTTTTTTGTTCCTTCATTCCCCAGTTATTGCCATCTTTTGTAGTACATAAATTTTTCTAGCATACATTTTAATTTCCTTGATGTATATTTAAATAAATTTGTTTGTATTATTTCCTTTTAGGTTGCCCTAGTAATTACATTAACAGCTTAAAGTAATCTAGTTTGGATTAATGCCACCTTAATTTCACCTTAGTAATATATGAAAATTTTGCTCCAATTTAGTTCTATTCCCTCCCACCTCCTTTGTACTATTATTGTCATAAAAGTTACAACTTTTTAAGTCCAACAGCACAGTATTTTTATGTTTGTTTTAACCAGTTGTATTTTAAATCAGTTAGGATTTAAAAAAGTTAAAAACAAAAATAATTTATAATTTATTTTGTTTTTTATATTTATGTATGTACTTACCTTAACCAATGTTCTTTCATTGTATAGATTCATGTTATTGTCTAGTATCCTTTCATTTCAGCCTAAAACTCATCACTTACTATTTCTTGTAGGAAAAATCTACTAGTACAAATTCTCTCAGTTTTTGTTTATCTGGGAATGTCTTAATTTCTCTTTCATTTCATGAAGGTTACACTTTCTGGATATAAAATGCTTGGTTGACAGCATGTTGAACATATCATACCATTGCCTTCTGGTCCATGGTTTCTGATGAGAAGTCATCTGTAAACCTTAGAGAGGCTACATTTTGTATTATGAGTCACTTTTCTGTTGCAGCTTTCAAGATTGTTTCCTTTTATTTCTTGTTGGAGAGTTTGACTGTGATTGTATAGGACCACTTTAAGTTTATCCTACATGAAGTTCATCAAGCTTTTTGGATAGGCAGATGAGTATTTTTCGTTGAATTAGGGAGTCTTCTGCCATTATTTCTTCAAATGGTTTTACTGTCCCTTGCTCTCTCCTCTCCTTCTGGCACTCCCTATGCATATGTTGTTGTTATGCTTAGTGGTGTCCCATAGGTCTCTAAATGTCAATTCATTTTCTTCATTCTTTTTTTTAATGTTCCTGAAACCAGGTAATATCAGTGAACTTGTATTCAAGTTTTTTATCTTTTCTTTGTTTAATATACTATTGAACCCTCTAATGAATTTTGCACTTCAATTGTACTTTCAACTCCAGAATTTCTATTTGCTTCTTTTTAAATAATTTATAAATCTTTATTGATATTTTCTGTCTAGAACAACATTGCCCTCATATTTTTCCATAGTTCTTTACACATGCTTTCCTTTAGTTAGTCGAACACATTTTAATATCTGGCTTCAAGTTTTTGTGTAGCAAGTTCAATGTCTGATTTTCATAATAGACAATTTCTATGGTTTTCATTGTTTTCCTATGTATGAGTCAAACTTTTCTGTTTCTTTGTGTGACTCATAATTTCTTTCATTGATAACTGGGCATTTTCTGTAATATAATGGCAACTTTGGACATCAGATACTTCTCCCAATTGCTATTTACTGTCATTGTTGCTATTTATTTCTTTAGTGATTTTCCTGTGTTAATTGTGTATTCTTTGTTATATGCTGACATTGATGCTTGTGCCCAGTTAACTTAGTAGTAGTCTAATGATCAGGCAAAGATTTTCTTAGATGCCTTGAACTAATAAGTCTCTCAGACTTGCTTAGAGCCTCTATTTGTATTTTGGGGAATGTTTTAAATACCTACCTGAAGATTTACAATTCTGTATTAGCTTTTACATCTTGCTTTCACAGAGTTCAAAAGCCAGCCAGAAGTTAGGTATCAGGGTCTTCTCAGGTCTTTTCTGGGCAAGTGCACATCCTTGGACATGTGTGTGGCCTTCATGGTTACCCTATGGATATAACCTTTCCCTGTTTTTTCTGTTAAGTTTTTTGGTAAGTCTTTTGTTAGCCCAAACTGGTAACACCAATAGATAGCTTCAATGTAAAACGATTGCTACTGTTTATTTTTGACAAATATTCCCATGTATAGAATGAGCCCTGAACCAGGTTAAAGAAAGAAAATCCCTGAGAATATAGCACTTAAGCAAGCTACTAGGCAGGTCAAATAGTAATAGTTCTAGTCAGATAGGGCTTTAAGGGGGCCCAAGATCTGTTGTGTTCCCTCCAGAGTCTGCCAGGATGCTGGCTTTCATAGTTATGAGGCTCTTGGTTTACAAGGCTACTTCAGAACTAGGGAGAGAACAGTGAGAATAGGGCAAGAAAAACACATTGAAGCTCACAGTTCTTACTGAATTTCGGTATTTTCCTTCAACTAACACTTCTTGGATTGCTACAAGCATTTAATTTCCAGAATTATAAACAATTTGAGCTTTACACTGTCCTTGGTGCAGATTTTCAGATGTCCTTACTCCCTTATTCCAGAAATTGGAAGTCTTGAAAGCATGCTTTTAATGACTGTATAATTTTTGTATAAACTGTAACTTATTTATTTACTTATTGAGTCTTATATCATAGGATTTTAAGTATCCACCTTTTCTCTCTCTTCCATTTCTTTCTTGCCTATAATTTTTAAAAGAGCTAATGACAAGGATAGATAATTTTTAAGGTGCTTCATCAACAGCTATTGCTTTTGAGGCCCCAGTGTTGTCTTAGAGGCAGCCATGCCAGGCAGGTTCCACTGATTTCACCCTCCCAGTTCATTTTCCTGGCTTCAGTGTAACTTTGATCCCAAATCATACATGTAGATAACAATAAAGAAAAGTCATGTCCTGTTTATATCATGATAACCTAAGTAAAATTTTTCAGATGGAGTCCAGTGACTTATAAAAAGACTAATCCATTTCAACTAAACTGAGGTTGAGATTTATCCCAGAAATTCTAGTTAGATATTCTAAAATCAGTCACTTAAGTTCATCAGATTAATTAAAGAAGAAAAGTCAAATCATTATCTCAAAATACAAAGAAAAAATTGATACAATGGATAGTGTTATGGGTTGAATTGTATCCCCATTTGAAATACTAATCCCTTATACCTGTGACTGTGACCTTATTTGGAAATAGGCTCTTCACAGATGCAGTCAAGTTCAGATGAGGTCAGACTTAATTAAGGTCCCTTATCAAATAGGACTGGTATCCTTATAAAAAGAGGAGATGAGACAGAGACACACAGAGAGAAGACCAGGTGGTTTGAAGGCAAAAATAGCATCATGCAGCTACAAGGCATGGAATGCCAAGAATTGCTGGCCACCACCAGAAGTTAGGAAAAGACAAGGAATCTTCAGGGAAAGCATGGCCCTGCCAAAACCATGATTTCTGACTTCTAGACTTTAGAATTGTAACAGAATAAATTTCTGTTGTTTTAATTCACTAAAATTGTGGGTCTTTATTACAGCAGTACTAGGACCCCAATGCAATTAGCAAACTAGGCATTTATAAATCTGATAATGTATCTCTTCAAAAACCTAGAGTAAAATCATATAAATGGTAAAATATTCTAAGCTTTCCTACTGAGATTGGGCATGGAACAAAGATATCTATTCAATATTTTATTTGAGGTACTAGCCAGGGAAATAAGGTAAAATAAAAGAAATGTAAAGTATACAAATTGGAGAGGAAGAACTAAAACTATTATTTCAGATATCATAATTGCATATTCAAAAATTCTCAAAAAACTTCTAAACTATTAAAATTAGATAAATTTAGCAGGGTTGCAGAATATAAGTACAGCACAAAAAACCAACTGTTTTCTCTATATGCTAGTAAACATATCATTACAAAATGATATGACAAATTACCAATTGGAAGATACCAGGATACAGACCACAAATTTAGAAAGAGAAGTAAAATAGTGCTTTGAAAAAAGAGCCTAATATTAAAGAAAGAAGTTTAAAAGTCACATAAATGGAGGTATTTATAGTGTCTGCCTTGTAAAAATCAATACTGTACAAATGTTCAAATGCCGGTTTTCATCAAATTGATCTATAGTTCAATGCAATCCCAGTCAAATTCCCAGCAGAATTTTTTGTTGGTGGAAATTGACATATTGTAAAATAAATGTGAAAGTGGAAATAAAACATCTGAGACAATCTGGAGGAGGAAGTTCAAGTCTGGGGAATTTACACTACCAGGTAACAGATCTTACCATGAAGCTACAGTAAATGAAACACCGCAGCACCAATACAAGGATAAACAAATAGACCAAAAGGACAAAACCAAAAGCTGAGGAAGAGACTCAAATATTAAATATACCTCATTTGTAACAAAGGCATCACTATACTCGGTGGAAAAAGCATGGTTTTCTTGCTGTTGTGTGTTTTGTTTTTTTTTTTTCATATAAGTGGTGCTCATTCAATTGGATATCCACATAGGGGAAAAAAAAGAATTTTAAACCTTCCCTCACACATTATACAAAATCAAGTCTTGGTAGATTGTAAGTCTGACTATGAAAGTAAATAACATGAGAGAAAATGTTTTGCAGTTATTTTAGTAAATATTTAACAGATTTATGTAGCAAATGAAAAGAGCAAAAACAATAGAGAAAGATTGATAAAGAGCTACATTAATATTAGGATTTTCTGCACATACAGAGATACATAATGAACGTCCAATTTCAGCTCCAACATGAAAACTGCTTGGAAGTCATCACTCCCATCCTTAAAAGAATTAAAAACTGGACAAACTGAAAATCAATGACTTTTCTTGGATCCAAAAGAATCCTAGGGTTTCAGGGCAAATTTCCATCCCAAAATCTGTAGAGAGAGGTAAATCCAGAGATTCTGAGATGAGATTTCCTTACCTGGAGCAGAGATATACTGATAGGAAAATTTTAATGGTAATTTTGGTTAATTACCGGAGGCTCAGTGTAGCATTTACACATAATGAAATATTATACAGGAATGATAAGGAATCATCTATTTGCAATTACACCAATTACACCAACTAGTCTAAACTAGCTAATAATGGCTGGAGAAAAGCAAGTTGTTGAAGAATACATATAAGAAAATTCTGGTTATATAAAGTAAAAAAAAAAGATAATATTAGCAGTCATAGTATATTGCAACACTATAAAGAAAAAAGAGTGATTTGCAGTTTTCTGAGATGGGGGTCAGGCAATCAAGGAGAGCATTAACAGGTAGTATCAAAGTTATTGGTAATGCTTTGTTTCTTAAGCTGTATGGTGAGTACAAGTATGCTCATTGTATTATTTTATGTAAATTCTGTTTACATTAAATATACTTTTTGTATTAACAATAACAGAAATTCAAAGTTAAAGAAAAAAATGAAATATATCATTATAACCATATTTGGATTTTCAGATATGATTTCTTGAACCAAAGCTATTATTAAAAAAAAAAAAACTCTTTGTGTTAGCTCCTTAAGCTATTTTAGAAAGTATCCATCAGATATCTTTTAGCCCATGGTTACTTGAGAACACAGTGGAAAGGCTGATAGGGTAAATCACCAGGAGTTGTTTACACAACAAAAAAAAGTGGCTGGTAAAATATCCTCTACTGATGTTTCTGAAACTAGAGACTGGACATGTACAGTGGAAACGAGACCCTTTACTTTCCTCTTGCCAACACAAACAATTATTACACCATGTGAGAAAAGTTGTAAGATATACTCTGGGTTTCAGTGGTTCAACCAAGTCAGCAGTTTTGTGTAATTGTGGGAGATTGGGCCCCAAAATCTTTACAGTCTTTAGCCAAGGAATGGCTCTTAGACATTAAACTGATCCCTGATAAAACAACCCCAGGGTCATGAGAAGGCTCCTCTGCCAATTTCATTTCACTGTGGGATCCACTGACATCTGGCTCAGCTGCGGAAGCTGGAAAACTTCTTTAAAATTCTCTTGACAGTAAAAATGGACATGTGGAAAACATTCTAATCTGTTAATCTTTGGTGCTCCTGAAAAAAGGGACATTTGGCTTTATACTTCATGATGATGAATATGAAACCTCCAGATTTAGCTGTAAATAACTTAATGGCATTTGAATAAAGAATAGAATTTTCATTTCCCAAATGCACCAAAAGATGAAAATACACCTGCAACAACCCCATTTCAAGAAAAGACCATAGATTCTTTGTTTTCACTTGAGTTTTGTCATTTGTCCACCTTTATATTGGTGCCGTTTGTCTAGTGAAAATTAGCAAACAGTGGCAAGAAATTTCTTCTCTTCCTCCTTTCCATCCCTCCTTCCTCTTCCTTCTCTCCATCTGTTCACTAGCTTTCATTCTCTCCCTCCCCTGCCCAATGCATTAAATATTTCAAATTATTAAGGAAATAAAGCAAAGATTTCTCATATGTATGTGAGTATAAATATATGTATATATATATATATTGCATTTTATCAATAAGTGACCCTTATGGTCCTGCAAAAATGTATTAAGTTTTGAATATGTATACATGAAACAAAAATTGTATTCAGTATGTTATAGTCTGTTACTAAATAAATAAATGACTGGTTTCCAGATCAACAGATTGTACAAGCTGAGCTTCTCTCATTCAGTATTCACAAAGTATATGGAAAAGTAGTCAACTATGACAATATTCAGACTTTTTGCTATTCCTCACTTCAACTTCCATGTTAACTTATGCTGCCTCTTGATCTCTGTGTCATGACATGTTCCCTTACTTCAAGCGGTGGTTTGAGTTTTTCTTGTTGTCTTTTTAACAAGTGTCCTTTTAAACAGTCCTTTACTTCCCCTGAATTCTTTTTAGCATTAACATATCTGTTCCAGTTTCAAAATACTTCTCCAAGCGCCCTCATTAGAGACTTATATAGTGCACAGCTAAATATGGTCTACATAATTCCCACGAAACACATGCTATTCATGAGGTTTGCTTCCCCTCTTCTCAAACATGCTTTGTGGTGTCCAGTCATAATAAATAGGCAGATAGATGCATGCATATATAAATTAATTAAAGGAAATAAAGCATAGCTACTGCTTTTGGTAATCCAAACCATGATTTTTTTTCTCTGCGCCTTTCTATCTTTAGTGTCTTACTCCAGATGGGAGAGTACAATATAGTGGTTACAAGCTGAGGTTCTTGAGTCTAATGTCTAGGTCAAATTTTTTTTTTTCCAAAGATTTCTTTCTTTCTTTCTCTCCCCTTCCCCTATACCCTCCCCCTGGTTGTCTGTTCTCTGTGTCTATTTGCTGTGTCTTGTTTCTCTGTCCATTTCTGTTGTTGTCAGCGGCACGGGAATCTGTGTCTCTTTTTGTTGCGTCATCTTGTTGTGTCAGCTCTCCGTGTGTGCTGCATCATTCCTGGGCAGGCTGCAATTTCTTTGGCGCTGGGCGGCTCTCCTCACGGGGTACACTCCTTGCACGTGGGGCTCCCCTATGCGGAGGCCACCCCTGCGAGGCCGGGCACTCCTTGCGCGCATCAGCACTGCGCGTGGACCAGCTCCACACGGGTCAAGGAGGCCCGGGGTTTGAACCGCGGACCTCCCATGTGGTAGACGGATGCCCTAACCACTGGGCCAAGTCCATTTCCCAAGGTCAAATTTTGACTCTATGGTCATAGGTATGTTATTTAAATTTTCTATGCCCATATTACCTCTTATGGAAATTTGGTATATTAATGATATCTACTCCTGAGCTGTTGTGAAGATTAAATGAATGCCCAGCACATACTAGGTGCTGTAACTAATAACTTTTCCTGACCTTAATGTTTGATGTCATTCCTCAGCTCTCAGTCATTCTAGCCTTTATGTTGGAATCAGGAATATCACTAATTATTCCATCTCCCCACTGGAAGGTTAGTTTCTTCTTTAAACCCTGAATTTAAAATATAGGTATTTTAATTGAGTGTGGCAACATCAAATTATGAGAGAAATTTTCTGTGTTACTCACAGGAATCCAACATGTATTTATTGAGCACCTTCTGTAAGGCATCTTTTTTTGGTAGTTGCTTGCCTTGACTGGTTGTTGTTGTGTAACTTCATAGACTCTGCATGTTTATAGGATATGTAGCTATGAGACAGTATCAACTCATTCATTTTCAGACAGTCCCAGAACCTTTAAACCTGAAATCATTATTACCTTTGATGTACATCGTTAGACAGATGGACTTAAGATCTGCTTATGGGAAATGGACTTGGCCCAGTGGTTAGGGTGTCCATCTACCACATGGGAGGTCCGCGGTTCAATACCCAGGTCTCCTTGACCTGTGTGGAGCTGGCCCATGCACAGTGTTGATGCGTGCAAGAAGTGCCATGCCACGCGGGGGTGTCCCCCAAGTAGGGGAGCCCCATGCTCAAGGAGTGAGCCCTGTAAGGAGAGCCGCCCAGCACGAAAGAAAAAAACATGCAGCCTGCCTAGGAGTGGCACCGCCCACATGGAGAGATGATGCAACAAGATGACGCAACAAAAAGAAACACAGATTCCTATGCTGCTGACAACAGAAGTGCCGCTGACAACTGAAGTGGACACAGAAACAAGATGCAGCAAATAGACACAGAGAACAGACAACTGGGGTGGGTGGGGGGTAGGGGAGAGAAATAAATAAGTAAATCTTTAAAAAAAAAAAGATCTGCTTAAAGCCTTTAGTGACTCCCTTGTACCCTTGTAATCAGGTTCCCATAATAGATTCTAAAGCCTGTGTTAGGCTGCCCTCACCCTGCCACTTCAGCCTCACCTCTTGCCCATGTTTCTTGTCCCTCCCATACCCCCTGGACTGGGGGTCTTCACACAGTCTGTTCTGTGCAGTACATTTTTGCCACGCTACACCTCTATACTGCCCCATTTGTGTTTTAAGTCACAATTTAGAAGGATTTCTTCAGCAGATGTTTCTGGGCCATGCTCTGCACCACATAGCACATGCGCCATCATAGTGAGGCACACACACTATCTCCATTGCTTGTAAGTGAGGAGAAAGTCTGGGTGTCATGGTTTATCCTAGCTTCCAGCACAGGGTCTAGCTCTTAGTAGATGTCCAGCATTCAATACCTATCTTCAAGGGATGGTTAAATATTGTTAAAATATGTAGATCCAATGGAAGTGTTCTGTTTCTTACATTGATGTGGAGGACTTTTCTTACTTGCTTAATTCTCTTATGGGAAATTAGATGACTACTAGGTATTACAGTATTTAAGAATGTGAAAAGAATGGCACACCTGTATTTTGTGAGGGACATTGGGGGAACATCAAGGGATCAAAATGATTTATATCGATCGAAGTGATCAATCAAGGTTATTTCAAATTCAGAAACCCTTTGGTTTTAATCTGCCAATTTTCCTTAAACGGATTCTGGCTCTTCTCTCTAAGTTTGTTCTCATTGTGGTTAGAAGAGACAGGAATTTGATAATACGAAGTCAGGCAGAATGGAAACTTAGTCCTAGATGCTTATATATAAGAAGCCTCAATGAACTCATGGTTGAAACATTTACAGAAAAGATGATGAAAATGTTAATACAGAGAAAAGGTATTACATATTATTTAGAAACTGTACAGTTGAACTGCAGGAATGTAAATCAATAGAATAAACAATGTTACATGTGTTAAGAACTTCTTAAAATGAGACCTTTATTAGACGAAACCATAATTTCATTCCAGTAACAGTAACATGGCTCCTTAGAAGAAATGCCTTCAAAGGTGAGGAAGAATTAGGTAAAATTAGGAGATGATAGGCAAAGAGTCTAGGCAGAAAATGAATTATTTTGAGGAGGTTAGAAACAGTGTGGTGAATCTATCAGAAATTTTATTTTGCTGAAAAGTAAAGTTCAAGTTAAGACACTAGTGGAAGAAGTTATTGGACAACATATGCTGATGGAGCATACATGAAGGGTTTTGCTGGCAATGGTAGGAATCTTGGACTTCATCCAGCAGGTGATAGAAAGTCACACAGCATTTTAAGCAGAAAACTGATATTTGTGCTTAAAATTTTATTTTATAAAGATCTTTCTGACAGCTCTGTATAAGGTGGATTTAAGGGGCATAGGACAAAACTGTTAAACTGTATATTCATTCAGTGACCTAAGCAAGAGATGTTGAAGGCCTTGTGTAGGGCATGCATAATAGAGACCAAGGCAGCTTTGAAATTTATTTAGAAGATAATGCTAATAGGATCTCATAATTGAATATGGGATATAAGAGAGAAGGAAGATGCATGGTTAATGCCCATGATTTTAGTATGAATGATTGGATGGACATGGGTCAAACCAGTGTCATGAGGATCCATTTGTTAATCTGCAGTAACTAAACGGAGAACATTTAGACTTGAGCTATGCTAGAGGTAGTGGAAACACTGAAGAGGAGGTAACACATAAAAAATCATTTCAGAATGTCAAAATGGCTTAAAGAAGTGAGACTCAGTCATCAATTTCTCAAGGCACTTGATGACAAAGCCCTTGTTCTTGATTTGCTGCCTCATTTACTCTCCTCAGCTACCACTCTTCCAAAGGTTCATCAGTCCTCAACCTTCTTATTCAACCCTGTTGCCCACACGAGACTAGAAAAGCATATGTCAAAACCTTGCATGTAGGGAAGCAGATTTGACTCACCTGATAGAGTATCCGCCTACCACATGGGAGGTCCAAGGTGCAAACCTAGGGCCTCCTGACCCATGTGGAACTGGCCCATGCACAGTGCTGATGTGCACAAGGAGTGCCGTGCCATCCAGGGGTGTCCCCTGTGTAGGGGAGCCCCCCACACAAGGAGTGCACCCCATAAGGAGAGCCGCCCATGTGGAAAAAGTGCAGCCTCCCCAGGAGTCGCACCGCACACACGGAGAGCTGACACAGCAAGATGACACAACAAAAAAGAGACACAGTTTCCCAGTGCCACTGACAAGAACACAAGTGGACACAGAAGAACACAGAGCAGACAACTAGCGGGGGCGGGGGGGGGAGGGGGGAAGGGGAGAGAATCTTTAAAAAAACACAAAAAAAACCTTGCATGTAAAACTTTTATATCAAATTATAAGATATAAATGAAGAAAATAAGAAATCAATAAATTGCTTGATATATAATGTTCACAGATGAGAGGACTCAATATCTTAGAGATGACAATTGTCCCATTTGCTTGTTCATGGAACTTGATAACCAAATCTAAAATTCAAAATGAGGAGTAAAAGACAAAGATTATATAAAAAATGTTTTAGAACGGGATGGGAAGACTTGCCTTATCAGGTTGAAAGACTATTATAAAGCATCCATCAGGGTGGATTATATCACAAATCCTAGGCAAGCTTGCAGCACCTAGGATGATGAGGGACATTTCCTTCTCAAAGGTGGAAAGATAGGGAAAGGAGGAGGAAGGGAGGGAAGGAGAGTAGAGGGGAGGGCAGGGGAGGGGGGGAGGGAAGGGAAAAGTCCAAGTTCTGAGGGTTGAAGCTCACATACTGGTAGGAATTTGTTTTTACCAATTTTAGGAGTGCTTGTGGGTATCCACACCAGGAAAACTTTATGCAGTTGTTAATCTTATTCATCTACATGAGTTTGTCACATCCAAAATAGAGTGTTAATCCCAACTATTGCCATATGATTAAGATGCGTTTTGGAGAACTTTGCAATAGGTTATGTTTATTGTAAATATCCTTTAGAGCATTATCCATGCAAATGCACAGAGGCCTCGAAGTAGAACATTTTCTTAAACTTAACAAAGGGAACAAATAGAACATTTTCTTGAATTCATTAAAATTCACACACTAGCCATTATTTTAGTAGCCGGAGCAAGATGCAAACATTTTTATCTTTCACTTCTTTCCTATTGTAATTTGATCTCTATTTGCAACCAGGGGTCTAAATTTATTTGCAATAATATTGTGAGTTTTTTAAAAAAATCTGTTCTTTCTTCATGAAACTCTAATGACATAGAGAGATTTAATTATGTTTTTGATTGATTTTACATACTGAATTTAATTCAAGAGAATTTGGAATTTAAGAGTTAATATTTTTCAGTCATTGTTCCTAGAAATGTGTATCTTGACAAAAACCTTAATAAACTTTAATTCTAGATAATTGTGCCAGATCCTCATTACCTATTTAATATTTAAAATTTTAAATATATGAAAAATGAGGAATTAGGATAGCTAAAATCAAAATAAAATAAAATATTTTAGTTTAAAACCTTGTTTGCATCCTGATTTCCACATGTGTTGTATTCGTGTTTTTTAAAAAATGATCCTCTGCTTTCAGAGTATTGCCCTTGAAGTGAGATTCAAAACATTCAAAAAGACTTGGAAATAGTTTATCCTGAAAGTATATCCCAAGTGTTCTCTCAGTAAAGCAGCCTAGAAAAAGGAACAGCTCAATTAGAAACAGAACAAAAGACAAAGCTCACTTTATTTCATTGATGATTCCATCTGGAAAGGTGCCTCGGGGTTACTAGATTTAGAAAAATTAAATAAAATAAAGTAGGTATTTTGTTTGAGATACTTGAGTGTCTTTAGTTCCACCATCGTTTCAGACAAAAATGTCTATGTTTCCATTGTTTTATTTTGAAATACATATTAGAATATGTTCTATTGTCTTGCAGGAGTTCTTTGAAATTTTATATATCCTAGGGACTTAACTTTTATAGTTTTCCCTTCAGTAGATTTCTAAAGCAATCAAACCAAGGCAAGGCATAAATGTAAATGATAAATTATTAATTATTACTGTTCTCTTTTCCATTCACTGTAAAATAGCTGTACAATTTTTCACATTATGAGGACCACTTTTCCCACTTTTCATTTTCCATTATTTCTCTTCTCAGGTCAAGGTTGTGAGAAATTTATATGCCCCAAACTGAATATAATTTCTGTGTGAATTTTGACCACACTTATTGTTCCAGTTGGGAGAAGAAATTCTTTATGCCTTCCATACCTGATTTTCCTTTCCATAAACAGTGTTTTTGGTTGTGTTGAAGTCAGTGTTGTGTCTACATTCGGCAGCTAAGCACTCCCAGGAAGCCTGTCAACTGAAACGCGTGGCAGTAATATAGGATCTAGAAAACACTTGTATCGGAGGCATGCCTACAGTTTGGAAGAGCATATAATCAATTTGAACATAGGTGGTATTCAAAATAATCAAACAAAGGTTTTAAAGATGGCTGCCATTTTCACTCATCATTTGCATGCTCTTGATTAATTAGATTCTGTTGGCATAAGATGAATTGATTGTGTTATAAAATATCTACATGAAATTGAAATCATGTAATTATTATTTCAGATTCAGGGGTGGACGGCAAATATGTGATGGGGTAGCAGATGTCTCTGGAAGTATTGAAACTGGGGGAGGGAGTTAAAATACAGTATAATTGAGAGATGCCAATAACAGAGCTTTAAGACGTGAGAATATCAGCATAGGAAGTGAGGAAACGATTTTTTATATAGTTGTAGCAAATAATGGTGAGAGTTTTTGAGGAAGGCAGGGTTTCAAGTGAGCAGATGGCAGCATTTAGTCAAGAATTAACTCATGTTTCAGGAAAAAAAGCATAGAGAAGCAAAGCCATTTTCCTTATCACATCTTTTATTTTATGCACTCTTCCTTTTTGGTTATCATTCATTTTTGATGGAAGTTTGCTTTAGGATGGCCCTAAGACCCATAATCACACCTATGTGTGACAAATCTAATGGAATCAAAAGATTGTGTGATCTTGATTTGCTCTATTTGGGAGGGCCATCATTCTTATGGATCATAAAGAATCATACATGCATTCTGACGTGTTAATAAACAGCAAGCCTGAATTATGTTCTTATTTGGTTTGGCTGTTATTGAATGTCTGTCACCCCAAATCAGATATTGATTCCGTTAGTAATGTGTTCCTGGATAGTTCTGTGCTACTGTGTTTTTGGAGACAGTAAGAGTGATCAATTTTTTAAAATGAATTCCTCATGTACTTCTTCAGTTTATTTCATTCCAAATAGTTAAATCAAGTTACCTACAACTACACGTAAACTGTTAATTTTGTAGATATTTGTTCTAATTTTATGGTGCTATGTATTTTGAGTTCTAATGAAATTATGGTTACCTTCTCTTGTTTAAGGAGTGATTTTAATTTACAATGAAATACCAATACAAGTCAGTTTTTGATAAGTGAATTTGTTAGTCATTGTAATGTGACATAACATTAAATTTTTGTTCTCACCTTGTTCTTACTATGTTTGTTTTTACTATTCTACCTAACATTTACTGTATACTTCAGAATTAGTAATATCTTCATATAAGTGACTGTACTCCTCCCCACAATTGATTAACTGGCATTAAAAAACTATCCAAACCTTTTTGATATCAGTAGTATTTGGTGACTATAGTATTATTTTATTTGGCGAATTACAGTGGATTTGTCTTTCTTGTTTCATTCTTCAAAAATATTTCGAAGTACTATACATGTTTCATTCACAGTTGGAGATTTTATAAAGCTAAAGAATGTGTTCCACATGTTCTTCTTTTGAGTCTCCAAAAACCCATTCACTCTTTCAAAAAAAAAGAAAAAAAAAACAACTTACTGCCTTAAAAGAATGTCTAGATGGCTAGAAAAATATAATGGATCATTATTTTGGGGATGTTTACAAGGCTTGCCAATAAAATACCACAGAACAGCTTCTGCAGATTGAGGACTTTTATTTTTATCTTTTTGGATTTTCATTTTCAGGACAGAGTTAAATTATTTTGGTTCTAAATCCTGTAGTAGCACCATAAGGGCAAAAAATCTTAATAGAACACAAGTTGTATCTCATAAGAGCATATAGTGTTTTATATTTATATGTCTCATAGAGATTTCCTACTTAACTTCATTTGTGCAGATAAATGTTTAACCATTGCTAGTGTTGTAATGGTAAATGAAGACTATTGACCTTAAAACTTATTTTCATGTGAAATTTCAGAAATTACTGGGTTAACCAATAATTGCTGGCACAAAAATGTTGACATACGTTTACTTCAGAACACACAAGAATACAATATTCTCCAACCCCCCCTCCCCCCTTTGGGTAAGAGCTACAATTAAGTAAATTCAATAGATTTCTTTTAGAAAACTGTTAGGTCCATGTATCAGATCAAGATAGAGATTTGTGAATATGTCTGGGAATTTTTCTAGCAGGAGGATATACAGTTTTTTTCAGGTTTTCAGAGGAGTCTATGACTTTCAAAACATTTAGGGAAGCGAACTTGGCCCAACGGATAGGGTGTCCGTCTACCACATGGGAGGTCTGCAGTTCAAACCCCGGGCCTCCTTGACCCATGTGGAGCTGACCCACATGCAGTACTGATGCAAGCAAGGAGTGCCGTCCCTCGCAGGGGTGTCCCCTGTGTAGGGGAGCCCCATGTGCAAGGAGTGCGCCCCAAAAGGAGAGCCTCCCAGCGCAAAAAGAAAGTTCAGCCTGCCCAGGAATGGTACCGCACACACGGAGAGCTGACGCAGCAAGATGACGCAACAAAAAGAAACACAGATTCCCGTGCTGCCGACAACAACAGAAGCAGACAAAAGAAGAACATGCAGCACAAATGGACAAAGAGAACAGACAACAGGGGTGGAAGGGGAAGGGGAGAAAAATAAATAAAATATATCTTAAAAAAAAAAACCAACACAGCATTTAGAACTATGATTTAGAAGAGGCTATTTTTTTTATCCTGAAAAGCACGAAGATTTATAGAACAGTAAAATGTTATCTTTATGTTGAATATGCATTTTATTTTCATATTTTTAACAGTAGAATAATACATCTGAAACACAACACATATTCATTTAATCAAAACACATCATACCTATCATTTGCAAAACTCTTCAGTAAGTGTATACTAAAAATATTTGGCAGGTGTAAATATTGGCACCTTGAAAGCCATTTGACTAAGCCTTTATAAAGAGCTCTTATGCAGCTCTCGTTTCATTTATAATTAGGAGAGCAACCATGAATTCCATTTTCCTTTTTTTAGACTCTGAAATTAAGTCTTTGAAGGGAGGTACTTCAATTCTTCACTTTTCAAATGTGAAAACTGATGCCCAAAGAAGTAAAGTGACTTTTCTGAAGTCAAATATGCAGCTTGTGAAGAGCAGAAAACAGGACCTCAAACTACTGCTCTGTGTTTGCATCTCTGGACCTCGTCTGGTTATAAGTAATGTTTATAAAGATGTGGTTGGTGAAAAGGGTCAAAACCATAGTTAGAGTTTAATTTTAATGATTCCTATGAATTCCAATTGTCTGTCATTTGCCCCAAGTAATGTGAAAATTGAGATGTTTGTATATATAAATGATCCAGTTTAGAGCTAAATTCCAACTTGGAAATAATATTTTTGATGTAATATTCATTGAAATAAATAATAGCACTTTATGCATGTGTATTTATACAATGTATGTTGTATTTAATTTTGTGTAAAGTTTGAATTTTTGTTATCCTTAGTGAGATATGCTTCCTGCGAGAATTCAGCCTTTGTAAAATTTCTGAAATATAGCTATATATTACAGAGACAAGTGTGTATTGTTAGATGGATCACAAACTTTGATATAAATTCCTTCTGTACATATGAAATGTAAATACTTGATAGAACATTAGGTCCTGGCCAGTTATATTTCTATTAAGATATGGGATAGTATTTACAGATGTCCTGTAGACATTACCTCTAAAGAAGATTCCCTGAAAATGAGAATTCTAAATTAAGGAGCTGCTACATGATAATGTCAAAATACACACATACACATGAGATAGATATAGATATACAAATCTATAGATTTATCTATAGAAAACCTAAACATATTTAATAATGTAGCATTTTAGTAAAATTAAATATATATGTGTGTGTATATACATAATGCTATCATTAATTCCATTCTATTTAACAGCTAGGCTTGTTTATATTCCCCACTATGACTTTTACATTGAAGCCACTGAAATATGTTTTAATAATTAACTAATGGTTCATATTTTGGGATACTTATACCAAATTGTGTTATGGAGCAGTTGGGATCTAGCATTATGTCAGGGCTAATGTAAAATGCCAGAAAAAAAGGAATGGTTATTAACCAATTCAGTTATAGGCATTGTTTTTATTTCATCTTTAAGCACTACTCCCTAAGCCTCAGCCTCTACTTGAAGAACATTCCTCTTCTTCAAGGCCAGTTCAAATACCACATCTTTATGAAACCTCCCTTGAGTAAACCAGCCTGAAATAATTCCCTTCTCTCTTGGATGCCTATAATTTTCCTAATTGACCTTGTCTTAGTTTGCCTGGCTGCTATGATAAATACAATGCAATGAATGGCTTAAACAATGGGAATTTATTGTGTCATGGTTTCAAAGGCTAAAAACCTTGTTTCTTCATGGGCTTTGTAGCATATTGGTGCTGATTTACCACAATCCTTAAAATTCCTTAGCTTGCCTCTCGGCCTCATGTCATATGGTGATGTCCTTTCCTTTTTCTACTTCTGTGACTTTCCACTTCACGTTATCTTTATAAGATTCCTAGCAATCTAGATTAATACCCACCCTCATTCATTTGGCCCACACTTTAACTAAAATAACATCTTCAAGAGGTGCTGTTGTAGAATTTGAGAGAAGTTCAATTATTTGAGTATAGAGAGGCCAGGACTCAGGAATGATTTTGAGAAGGAAAAATGGTTTATTGACGGCCGGCCGGACTCGGGAACTTCTGTTTGAATCCCGAGCCCGGAACAAGATTTTCAAACATCTTTTATACAGAGAGGAAAAGCCAAATGGTCCCTTTGTTTCAGTTCTCAATAGGCTTCAATTAGCATATATATCTTCCACATTTTAGGTAAGCTTTTAGCATGGACTCCAGATATTCTAGATAAGCTTTTAGCATATTTACTTTTTGCATTTCCCCTAAATACTTAAAGTTTATAGCCCTTGCATTGTTAAACTGTTTCCTGGGACTGGAGCCTGTTGTCATTGTCCCTAAGGGCAGGACTGCAGCCTCTTACTGTTCCACACCCACAGCCTTCAGTTTAGGTTATCTCTGAAGAGACAAAGAGCCTTCCACCTATAGCCCACATCAGTGCTACATATAATGGTTTCACATCCACAGGAAAGTGAATTAAGATTAAGAACCTGTCTTTGTGAGGGTGCATAATTGTATCTACCACAGCTGAAGTAGCACGGATCATGGCCTCTCTTTTATATTTTGTATTTCCACATACATCATATATTTTCTATTAGATTATAAGTGGTTTTTTTTTAGTCTAGGACATTATCTTAAATATATTAACATGCTGTTCCTTGTCTGTAATGAAGAATTAAGAAATATTGGATGATTGCAAGATTTATTCTTTAACTTACATTAAAAGAAGTGCTCTACTAAGAGCTGTCATTCCACAGTAATTTTGAGAGAAAAGGTTGGACTGTCAAATTACAGCTCGTTCAACTAGTAGACTTTTATGAAGTTCATATTGTATTGCCAGTAATAAACTGAACTTTCTCATAATAAATTACAGGAGATTTTCATTTAAGTAACCATTTTAATTGATGTGGAAGCATAAACAAGACCCTAAAGAATTTAATACCTTTATATGAGTTTTGGCTCATAACATGCTCCTAAGTATGTCATAGATTACTTATCCAAATCACTGTGGCCTATCAAACAACAAAATACTTTGTGTTATGGAAGAAAGTGCAGTGCACAAAGATCTTTTCTATTTTATTCTATAACACTGAAGAAAAGTTGGTTGGGTCTCCAAACTGATGCACTAATGATAGTGACCTGATTGAAAAATACTAGTTCACAAAATACGGCTCTGCTATGTGTCTAATCTTATTTTCTATCTCTTTCTTTGGCTCCCTTTGCTCAACTTACAGGGGCCTCTTTACTGCTCTTTAAACACACCAAACATCTTCCCTTCACAGTTATGACTGTGTTCAGTTTGCCTAAAACACTTTTACTTCAGGTTAGTGCCGCTTTATCAGAGCAGTGCTCCTTGACAGAATGGTCTAAATTAGCATCTCTCCCCATTTTACTTGCTTTCCTGCATCCTGCACCATTGTTATTATCATGTTGCTTAACCTTCATCAGCAATAGTTAGAGATGATAGAGATAGAGATAAAGAGAGAGAGAGATAGAAATAGAGATTGAGATAGAGAGATCAAGAGACAAAGACTCTTTCCTGCCCCCACTAGAAAGTTGGCTCCATGAGAGCACAGATTTCGTGTGCTTTGTTTCCCACTGCTTATATACCAGGCATCCAGAAAAATGTAGGAACTCAATAAATATTAAACACTGTTTTAAGTTTCCTAAAAACAGAACTTAAAGATACATATGATAGCTTAATATTAATTAATCTTTTTATGGTATTGGGCCTTTAAATAGAATGTATTGAGTAGCTTCTATAATAGGCATCTGGTGACTATTTTATTTGTCCTGCTTAAAATAGCATCCATCTTCTTCTAAGAACTATTCCTCTGTCAGTCTATGTGAATCTTATGAGGGCCTAGTAATCACCACCCCCTCTGCCCCTACCCCACACACATCAGCTCTTACCTATAAGACTGAACTTGGGCCCCCAGCTTAGGCAATCTTTGTACTCGAGTGCACATGTTAGAATAATTGACCTAGGGAGGGACATATGACTCCCAGTGGGTCAATAAGAATACCTTCCCTAGGAGTTCCCTGGCTAGAGTTCATGATAAGGAGCTCTCTCATCATGTGTAAAACTCCTTTTCTTATATAAAACCCCTTTGGACATGTCAGACATGTAAATATAAAGCCAACACACAGAAACAAGGAATGATGCAGGACTGGGGGAGGGGAGCGAGAGGCAAAGATAGAAAGAGAGAATAGTGGTAGAGTCCCTGGTTCCAGTTTATCCCAAGACCACCTTCACCAAACACTTTCCACAATTCAGTTATATGAACCAATACATTTCTACCTTTCTTTTGGTTTAAATGATTCAACTTAATTGTCCTGATTAAAATAGGATATAATATGGTAAAATTAATGGGCAATGTTTCCAGCACAGTTTTTTAAAATAGGTTGAATATATTAAAAAAAAAACAAAAAAACCTCCTTCCTATGATTTTATTTTTATAAGGATCATCAGTAAATCTCAAGAGAATAACTTCAAAATAGGATTTGGTGAAACTATCTCTACAGGAATCTGAGCTAATGAGACTCAATATAGGCCTGTCTGGTGAACTGAATTGATGTAACGATAGGACTTAGATATTTAGAAGAAGAAGGGCAGCATGTTCTTTAAAGTGTCTTCCTTGAGTATCATCTTTCTCTGCTTGCTCTTGACAAGGGCAAGGTAGAAGACAATTTAGCAAAGTTTAAATCCTTGGAAAAGGCATGGGATTTGTCAGGGTTCAGCCATGAAGTTGGAGACAAAAAAGGAATTGAATATAGGAATTAATTGCACAGGAAATGAGAGAACTCTAAAACTAAACATTGGGCAATGAAGCAACCTAGATATTAACAGGGTTTGGATTAGGATGAAGCAAGCCAGCCACATAGGGCACCAAATTTAGGAGCTGCTGGCTTTCAGGTGCTGACCTTTCACTTGTAAGGCCATAAGAGAGATTGCCTCCTTAGATTATGTGCCCTGAGCACCTCGTTCTTTAGAAGACATTCATCGTCATTAGCCACAGTGTGAAGCCAGCACTGGCAACAGCAGTGAGGACCCTAGATGAATGGACAAAGGGAGAAGACAGTGTTACTGGAGCCCAATATCCAGAGTCACCATGAGGGAGCCGGAATCATGGGCCTGCTGGTGGTTGGCAGAGGGGAGTTCCAGCCACAGAGCAAATACTGGCTCTGCTGGAGATGCCACCAAAGCAGTCAGAGAGCAGGAAATATCCTGGCTTCTCCCACCCATCAGCCTGGAGTAAACCCAGCAGGAATCCAGCTGATATGGAAGCTTGGGCAACACAGCCTGCAGGGATCAGTTCCTGTGATAAGGAACAGAAAAGGAACAGACAAGGAAGAGCTCTCAAAGCAAGCAGGCACTTGGTTATCACCGGGAATCAGAGAAGCAGATGGAACCTTTCACATCCATTGTGAAACTTTGACGAGAGTAACCTATTCTTGGCCAGATAGGATATCTTGACCATATTAATCTGGTTCTGTCCATTACTTGTGTTTGTTATATTTTCCTGCATATCTCATATATTTTTCCCCAGAGAATTATCTAGCTAGTGAGGGAAATGAGGGTCTCATTTGACTCAGATCTAAATATTCCTGTTTAAAAAAAATGTGTTTATTCTTAACTAATACTAGCATTGAATTTTAGGAACTTGAAAATATTAAGAATTTTTTTTTAATCCTAAAATATGTTACAGATCACATTGAAGCTTTTTAAGGCCAGTGGTGTTTGGCAGCTTTGCCACAAATTCCAAATATATGTGGATTTGCCATCCCTCAGAAGAATCTTCAAATGTTTTTCTTTTAAAATTATGTTTTATATGACTTTTACTTGGCAGTTAGCATTGGTCATTGCAATTGTATGACATCTGGAGGTTTATGTGCGTGTAACCTTCCCAAATAGGCACTGTGTCCTTGCTTAGGATTTGCCTCTGAAATCTCCAGCTGCCAAGAAATATACCTGCCACAGTAATAGTGTTGCCCCAAACTACAGTACCAGAAACCCTCAACATCTTAATTGCACTTTGCCTATGTTTGCAACATTATGACAGAATTTGATGTGATTGAGCAAGCTCAATTTACCAGGCATTTAGAGAAAGTCTTAAAATTGAATGAAACCCTAGAGGCCATCAAAGTCAATGGCTTTTCTCTTAGTGCTGGGATTCCTTAAACAATCTTTAGATTGTCTTTGAATGCTTTCAGTGGCAGGGAGATCATTATTTTGAAAGCCAACCCATTTAAGATTGGGAAGCAAAAAATTGCTAGAGAGTCTTTTCCTAATAATCAACCAAATTCTATCTCCATCTATTTTCCTCTGGAATTATGCAGAATATTTCTACTTACGTGACCAAGTAATAATTTTGAACTATGTGAATACAACTATCCTCCACAACTGTTTCTTTTCCAAGATAAATATCCACGACTGCCTCAACCAGTGATTGCATCATGCTTTCCAGATACATTGGTTGGCTCCAAACTTGTTTCATCTCCTATATACTTAAACTAAAATTGTATCCACTTCTGTTTTCCTAATCTCTTTGAATAACTTGCTTCAACTGGACTGTTTCTGGTGGTAGAAAAACACATTCCAATTTCATTTGTACTCAGCCTCTCCTTTCAAATTGTACTTAACAGCTTAGAAAAGTTAATAACATTGTTACTATAAATATCTTATTGGCTATTTTGGTCAGTATAGTGCTTAGAGTTAGCAAGGTCCTTGGTAAGTTATTTAGAAATCAAGTTGACTTTGAGCTGTTTGACTGAACAAGGATATGAATAGTAATATTCATACAGTGAAATAATGTCATAAAGTATTTTAAAATTTTAGCATACATAATAATAGGCTATATCGACATAAATACATGATGATGGCAAGTTCAAAGAATCTTGCAATTTAAATGCCCCAAAATAGGTGTCTTCTAATAGATGGCTGAGTATTTACATAAATTAGCTCATTCAATTCTCATTTAAAACACAGTGTCTCAAGTTTCTTCTGACCATCTTTTCTCTTCTTCCTGTAAGTGAGCTAAGTTTGAATGGGGTATAAGTATCATCCTGGAATTCATGGGGAAGGGCACCTAGTCTGATAGCAATCTTTGTCCCTCCTTGTCTCCACTAAGATGCTGCTATTCAGCCTGTTCAGCCTTGGCTCTTGTGATATTACATCAACCGTGGTCTAAGTTTGATGGCCCATACTCTCTGCAGCTTCCTGGTCATGATCCTAGACCCTTCATGTCCACCACCACTCTCTCAGCCCTTCTTCGAAAAATGTTGGTTGCTTTATGTACCAGGTTTGAATGTCCTATTATTTGTGAGGATGCCTTGAGTCCCATGTGCCAGACTCATCCCTCAAGCGCTGCTACTCTGGCATCCCCTCCAGCTGGATGAGGAGATTCCAAGAGGCTTGTGATCTCTCTATCCTACACCATAAACCTTTTGGAATTTTTATCATTCATTACTTGCAACCCTGACTGGGAACTCAGCCAAAAAGTAGAGCCTTGGCATGTGGGCTGTAAGCCCCCTCTCAATTGAGAGGTAGAGTGGGCATCGTCACCCCAGGGTCCTCAAGATAGAGGAAGAAAATATGGATTAGAGTGGGCTTACTGATATTCTACTATAGAATTATTGTGACTCTAGCAATGGAAGAAATTTTATCATTGATATGGAGACGTTGGCTATGGGAGGTGCTGAAGGCAAGGAGAGGGAAAGAAGTATGATATGGGGGCATTTTCAGGACTTGAAGTTGTCCTGAAAGACATTGCAGGGACAGAAGCAGGACATTATATATCCTGCCATAA
This sequence comes from Dasypus novemcinctus, assembly GCF_030445035.2. NCBI lineage: Eukaryota > Metazoa > Chordata > Mammalia > Cingulata > Dasypodidae > Dasypus > Dasypus novemcinctus. The sequence goes on along the minus strand of NC_080683.1, from coordinate 28,663,729 downwards.
CCCGCTGAATAGACTGGCAGAGAGTGTAAACTCCAAAGTAAACTATAATCCATGCTCTGTAGTAGGGCTCCAAAATGTATTCACCACATGCAATGAATGTACCACACTAAAAGAAAAAAGAAAAAAAAAAGGTGGAGCCTTGGGATCGTTCAGAGACCAGGAAGTACCAACCAATTGTTGCATCTTCTTGAAATTATTTTGCTGCTCAATGGAGACCCGTGCTTTGGGTTTTAAGAATGCTTATCTGCCCTTGAAACTGATGACTATGGTTATGAACCTGTGTGCCTGAAATATGAACTAGGCCTAGAGCTGAAGGGTGCCTAAGAGTTACCTCCTGAGAGCCTCCCTGTTGCTCAAACTCAGCATGTATATGCATTACCTTCCCCCCAGTGTGGGACATGACTCCCAGGGATGAGCCTCCCTGCACCAAGGGATTACTACCAAGCACCAGCTGTGATGTAACTAGAAAAAGACCTTGAATAAAAGGGTCAACTCAGACCAGCAGAATATCTCAGCCTATATGTAGGATCATGTGTTAAAAACTATTTTTGACCTTGAATAAAAGGGGAAATGGCAAAGACAAATGAGTTTATATGGCTAAGAGTCTTCAGAAAAGAGTCAGGAGGTCTTCAGAGGGTTCACGCTTATGCACTCTTCAGCAGGACCCCAGAAACAGCCAAAGTAGATAAAACCCTAGGTACTGGTTCTCCTGAAGGCTATAAAATCCGCAGGGTATGTGGTCATGTCAGATGGATTTGGAGTTCTGTGCCATGTCAGAGGGCCTGAGTTTGGAATTGTTTTCCTGAGTGTGGTGGAGCTGGACTCAGATGTGACCTTTCTACACATGCATCTTCTGTCACTTTTACTGAACCTGTGGTTGGCTCTAGGGAGCATGTACACTCAGGGGACTTGAATCTCTGGACTGCTCATGTACCAGCTGGCCCCTGAACCTCAGCAGAGTTGCAACTCCTACTCTCTGGTTCATTGGACTTATCCAGGTCAGCTAACAGGGAGGTGAGGATGGTCAACCACCACACCAGGGAACCAAGAATGCCTAAAACTGCAAGCAGAAGAATTGCATCCACCATCCACATGGAATCTAGGCCCTTTTTGATCTAGAGGTGGAGGGAACATTGCCATCCCAGGGTCAACAGAATGGAGGAATAAAATATGGACTAGAGTGGACTTACTGATATCCTATTATAAAACTATTGTGACTAGTAATAGAAGAAATTGTAGCATTGAGGTGGAGAAAATGGATACAGTAGTTGTTGAGGGCAAGGAGAGGGAAGAAGAGATGTGATGTGGGGTCATTTTTGGGACTTTGAGTTGTCCTAAATGATATTGCAGGGTCAGATGCTGGTCTTTATATATCCTGCCATAACCCACTGAATGTACCAGGGGAGAGGGTGAACTACAGGGTAAACTATTATCCATGTGGTGCAGCCATGCTCCAAAATGTGTTCACCGAGTGCACTGAGCATGCTACAATGATAGGGGAGTTTGTTGGTGTGGGAGGAGGGGAGTAGAGGGGTGGGGGGCTATAAGGGAACCACTTATGTTTTTTAATGTAACATTTTTTGTGTTGTCTATATCTTCAAAAAATACAATTTCCAAAAATGATGGGAGTGGGGGTGGGGGTAGGGAGAGGGTTATATGGGAAACTCTTATGTTTTTTAATGTAACATTCTTTGTGAGCTATTAACTTTAATTTAAAAAGTGTAAAAAATATGTGAAATGGATTTTAAAAAATAAATAAATAAAAGGCATGGCAAAGGACAAAAAAAAAAAAAAAAAAAAGAATGCTTATCCATGAATGCATGAATGTATTACCAGATCCATGAAATCATCCCAGATGCAAATGAACAATTGGAAATGGTTATAGAATGGAGGAAACAAATTAATATTAGTTTTGAACAATCAGGGATGCTTTAAGAAACATCATGTGGTAAATACCAAGTTTTCTATGTCTATAATGCTTTTCAAGAAAGTCACTTCCATCTTTCACTAGAGTTGATTCTGTCTCCCACCCCAGTGAATGATTCATCTTCCCCATTTAGTTAGTTGGTGATCTAAAAATCACAATGCTTACTTTAATTTTCCCTCTTCTTGCCATCATTCTTCATTCATTAAGACACTATTTTACCTTTTGAATTTACCTCAATTTTTTTCCTTAACACAGTCCTTTTTCCTTCTGCATCATCACCATTAACTTGATCAATTGCAGTCATTTTCTAACTACTATATCCACTTGTATATTTCTCAGCCTTCTATCAGTCTGAGTTATTATTCCCTTGCTAGTAAAATATGAACAAAACAGAGAATTCTGATGATGGTATGTGTATTAATCAGCCAAAAGGGTGCTGATGCAAAGTACCAGAACTCTTTTGGCCTTTATAAATGGTACCTATTGGGGGTAGAAGCTTACTGTCACAAGGCCCTACCTAAAGAGTCCAACTAAAAGTACTATAAGAGGTATTTGTTCACCCAAAGTCATTGGCCACATGTTGAAGCGAGATGGCGGGCAATGTCTGTGAGAGTTCAGCCTTCCTTTTTTCTCTTAAGGCTCCATCATCCCAGCTTCTTCTGATCTCAGTTGTAGGTTAGCATAAGGCTTTTCTCTCTGCCTGGGGCTTGTTTCTTCCTGGGCTCAGCTGCTCTGTTTTCTTCACAAGGTCATCTATAGACTTTCAGGCTCATCTCTCTTCCTGGAGCCTCTGCTATGTCTATGGAGCCATCCCTATTCCTATGCATTCTTCTTCTCTGTGTTTCTACTTCCATGTGAGAGTCTGTTTCATCCGAGCCTGAGTCACACTCTAATGATATGATTGAATCAAAGCCCTAATCTTAATTTAATCAGAGACATCTTAGCTGGATCTAATGCAATCTAAGGTTATCATGCCCAGAAAAAAGGCCGGTTTACAAACATAATCAAATATCTTTTTTGGAATTCATAAATAATATCAAACTTCTATGGTATGTTTATTCATAAACCTTAAATAGGTATTTAATGTTAGAGAATAAAGATCATACCATTTAGTAAGGCATTCATGGCCTACCATGATTAGAAACTATATTCCCATCAATACTCCAACAGCCTCTACAATAAGTCTCATTAAAATGCTTATCCCGTTCATCACATATGTCTTTTTTCAAACTCCTCCCTCTTTGGAATGTATCTCTTCCTTACCATTCTTCTCCCCCTTGCCTCCAACATACTTCAAGGCCCAATTAAAAGCCAAACTATTCATCAAGCCTCTTCTTCCTCCCCATGCCATTACTTGCTCGACTACAAAATACAGAAACATTGTTATTTCTGAATAGTTGTTTTTTTAATAATTCTCATAATGATAACATTTCACTTTGTATTATAATTCTGTGTATTTTTTAATATCTTTTCTGCCACATCGTTAACTTGATGGTGGTTGTTAGTAACTATTCTTGATAGCCAACTCAAAGCAACTTAAGCAAAAAGGTGACTTTATTTTGAAGATACAATGATGTCTCGTGGAAACCTCTGAGAGGAAATATAAATGCAGGTCATAAACAGATTCAGAACCTCCTGATTTTGGATCTCAGATCCCCCTCTTATCAAATATATAACATTATGCATATTGCAATAAATACTCTGTGCCTAAGTTTCCTCACTTATAAAATGAGGAGGATAATACTAGTACTTAATTCCTTGGATTATTGTATAGTTTAAAGCACTTAGCTCTCATTCAGCTTTAGTTAAAAACCAAATGGAGGGGGAAATGAAGCTGGACCTCAAGAAGGACTAAAAGCTGTCGGACATTAAGGTCGTGTTTCCCTGATTCAACTATTTTATGTATTCCCTCTTACTACAGACTGAGTTTTTCTACTCTCCATTGTTCATGGATAAAAGCATCTACCTATAGCTCAGATGCTAAATGTCTCACCACACGGAAAGATAAATTTTGTCTTTGTCCTGTGTTCTGGGGAGAAAACTGATCAATTTAGGTCCAGTCAGCTGCAGACAGAATTAATAGAGATCCAGCAATTAAACAAACAACTCTCTGAAAACCCATCTTTAAGAAAAGCTACTTCCTAGAGGAAGTTTAGGGAGAAAACATAGGTAATGATCACTAAAATATTTTATTTATATTTGTATCCTTAGTACATAGTGTTGTGCTTTCATTTGAAATATATTAAGTTCGTTTATTTCCATGCATAGTCATACCTGAACTCACTTCTTGATTTTGTATGAATTATTTTTCTATGCATATTATTTGTTCAGTAATTTTTTCAAAAATATTTGAATACAAATTTAGATTCCAGATAATATGCGAAATACTGAGGGTATAATGAAGTGAAGCTGAGTTAGGTTCCTGCCAGCATGAAATTAATATATATTGTTTGCTGCTTGGATTTTGTTTGATAACTTGGTCTTCACATTCTCACAATGGTTTGTGAGTGTTGGTTCTTTCCTTGTCAACACCACTGTATTTTCAATGCTTTTGCTTTCAGTTTCCTTTTTTTACTTATTAATATTTAATGGTATTTTCATAATATTATATAGGCCTCCTACTAACATCCATTAATATCTAACTCCCTACCAAGGAAACTCCAGAAACAGAAAGGCCTAAGTGTTATATCCATCTCTATAACTGACAACTAATGTGACCTTCGGCCAACTCCCTAAGAGCTCTGAGGGCTTATTTCTTTCTAAGTAAGGAATCATATAAAGGATTTTGAATAAATTATATAGTTGTAAAAATCTGTGATTTTCTGATTTTTATGGAAAACAAATGGTGAGCTCTACCTTTATGGACATTATTTATATGGTGTGATTTATTGATATGCCCCCACTTTCCCCTCTTCATCAGCCCCATTACCATTATTTCCATCCATCCCTGTGCACACACTGAAGAGTTTAGTGAGAGCGGGATGGGACTGGGTCTGAGAGAAACAGTTGTCAGGGAACTAGAAATGAGATTACTGCCACTTTCCTGGACTCTCAGCAGATGAACTCAATTACTATGTTTCTGAGAGGACTGGCAATTTATTTTCTTCAGATGATTCATTGTCCTTATTCCTTTAAGATATCTCTGTACCTCTGTCTTTCACCCTACCTCAAAGGACAGTTTTTCCTATTAATTTCCTGGCTCACCTCCCCATATTTTGCCTAATCCCATCCCCATCCCCGCCTCTATAAGTTTTTTTTCCTTATTACTTTTCTCCCCTATGTGTGGTATTATTCTTTACTTGCATTCCATTAGTTATATCTTTTATGACTTCCAAATTACATGACTCACATATCCAAGATATCTCTTCTTTTGCATACCCATTCCAACATCTGCCCAACTCTTTTCATCATTTTTTCACCATGTCTTTTCTGTCTGCCTTATTTACTTGTCATATGTTTCTTTGCTTTTATTTATTTTTTGTTTGGAGACTGATTTTTATTTTTAAATTTTTTTAATTTTTAATTTTTATTTTTAAATAAGTTTTAAATTAATAAATGCTACATAAAAAAATATAGGGGATTCCCATACACCCCCCCCCCACACACACACACACTTTTCCACATTAACAACATTCTTCATTAGTGTGGTACATTTGTTACAATTGATGAACACATATTGAAGCTTTGCTACTAACTGTGGACTATAGTTTACATTACACTTAACACTCCATCCTGCACAATTTTACATGTTATGGCAAAATATGTAGTGGCCTGTATCCATCATTGCAATGTCATGCAGGACAATTCCAATGTCCTGAAAATACCCCCCATGTTATACTTATTCTTTCCTCTCCCTCCCATCAGAACTCCTTGGTGGCCACTGCCTTTATATCAATGAAAGTTCTTCCATTGCTAGAATAATAATAAGTCTATAATAGAATAATAATAAGTCTACTTTAGTCTGTTGTTCATTCCCCAATCTTAAGGATTTGGGATAGTGATGCCCACTCTGTTTCTGAGAAGGGGCTTAGATCCCATGGGGCAATGATGGAACTATGGAACTATGTTGCTTGCAGTTGCAGACACTCTCTGTTCCTTGGGATGGGCGTTGTCCATCTTCATCTCCTCCGTAGTTGTCCTGGGTGAGTCCAATGAGTTGAGGAGCAGATGTTTAATTCTACTGAGAGTCAGGGCTCAAATGATACATGAATGGGCCAAAGATTTAAGTCTCTGGGACATGTATTAAACAAGTATCGTGCTAATTACAGGTTCAAATAAAAGGGTAAGAAGAGCTTTGTGTAGAGAAAATATAAATGAGTCTATGTCTATTACACTAGGGAGCATAAATTCCAGAGTAAGGCCCACTGACAGGGTGCCAAATTTCTGAGCTTGTCTGCCCTGCTTATAGTGTTTGCATGTCTCTAGAACCCTCAGGAACCCCACTGTTTAAGGCACTGTTTACTGTGACAGTCAATGAGATCCTGCTGAGTTGTGCATAAGCATAACATCTGGAATGACCTCCCAACTCACTTTGAAATCTCTTATCCATAAAAACTCATTTGTATTTAATATTTCCCCCTTTTGATCAAGGTCTTTTTCCAGGTGCATTGCTAGTTGGTGCTTGGTAATAATCCCATGTGCCAGGGAGGCTCATCCCTGAGAGGGAAGGCAGTGCATTTATATGCTTGTTTGACTTAGAGAGAGGCCGTATTTGAGCAATGAGTAGGCTTTCAGGAGGTAACTCTTAGGCAATATATTATACTAGGCTAATTTTCAATTTCACAAGAAAAGTTTCATAAGTACAATCATTAATATCGAGGGCTAGGTGTAGTCATCTGGCTTCCTTTACTATATACTTCTTCTTGGGGGGGATTCTTGCCATTCTATTAGATAATGTAGCAGGACTGCCCAGGATGGGAATTCAATATTCTTTAAGTTATTGTGTGGGTCTCTACCCACTGAGACAATGCCCCATGAGCACTTGAACATATTCATGTGCCTTAGGGTCATGCCCCAGGTGCACCCCTCCCCACACATCCCTCCATCACTGACACCCTGTACCAGTGATCCTCCCCTGCCACAGCTGTGATCCTTCTTTGATCCAAAACCTCTCCAAAAATGAAGCCAACAAGAAAAAAAAAAAAACAAATAAAATTAATAAGAAAATGAAAGAATAGTTTTTAAAATGAAAAATAAAATACAAAAAAATTTTAACTTGAAATAATATAAAAATATTTTAAACATTGTGTCTTTCATCACCGTAGGACCTGTTGTCTTGTATGTACAGTGATAATTTCTTCCACATATTTCCCCAGCATCTTATTTTTTCCATGTTATCTTCAAAGAATCTTTAGGTTACAGAAAAATCACATAGAAAATATAGGGGATTTCATATACCCAATGCCGTCCCCTTTTCCACTCTGCCCTATTAATAACATTTTACATGCATATGGTACATTTGTTACAATTGATGTACAAATATTGAAGCAATCCTACTAATCATGGTCAGTGATTTACATTATGGTTTATCTTTTGGGCCATACACTTTTATAGGTGTCGATGAAATTTAAAATGACCTGTATCCATTATTGCAAGATCATGAAGAACAATTCCAGTGCACTGGAATGTTCCATCTATTCTATTCTTCCCTCCCCCTCTCCTTGGAACCTATGGTAGCCATTGTTTCAATTTTTGAAGAATAAGGTTCATAGTTACTTGCAGTAATCTTGAGGGCTTGATATATTGGTCTGTTTTTCTTTTATTGGGCACTGCCTATGCTCTTAAGGCACTCTTGTCCCTCTAATTGAGAACATAGCAGGATTCCTCAGGATAAGAGTTTACTATTTTCTTGTTTATTGTGTGGTCTCCACCCACTGATATAACACACAATGACAAGATGAGCACACATATTCCACAGAAGCATGCCCCAGGTGCACTGTATCCTGTATATCCCCCTACACCTGACGTCCTACACCAGTAACCATATTTACCAAAAGAACATTCCCAACCTTGTAATTTTAACCACAAACCTGTGAATCTCCAGAGTGCACCTGTTCCTTCCTCCAACCGTCCCCCCAGTTCCATGGAACATCCAACCCAACCCTTTCACTCTACTACCCCTTACAGACCAGCACCGCTGATCCAGATCACATCACTCTACCACTCTCACACCATCCATTGCCCAGCTACCCCTTCCACATTATCATAGATTTTGCCTAATTCTGCTCTTCATTTTTCACCATCTTTTCTGTCTGCCTCTATATCCTTGTCATATGTTTTTTAAAGACAACATTTATTGATTGAATACAATTTATGTACTGAATTCTGTGATAGTGCTTTGCACTAATGATCTCTGATTCCTCAACAAGCTTGTGAATCAGTACTATTATACTCATTTGCCGTCGAGGGAACAGAAAGATAAAGTAAAATGATCATGAACACAAAATTAACAAGTTGTATAGCAGGCTTAAACCTGAGTTGATTTCCTGAAACTCACCTTGGTTTACTTGGCTGTAAACTCTGCATTTGTTTTCAGATCTTTTGCCAGCCTTCCCCTGACTTGCCACTCTGCTGAATGGACTCTTCAAAATTTGTTGGTGGTATGAATTCAATGGATTTTCTCAGCTGTCATGTCCCTTAACCACCTGCAGCATTCGACACTATGGTTATAAGTGTTTAGAGAAACACTTTCCACATTAGTTTGTGACATTGGACATCCTTCCTCCTGAACTGCTTGTCTCTGACTAACTTATCTTCCTCCTCCTACCTCCAAAAGTTAGTGTTCACCAAAAACCAGGACTTGAGTCTCTGCTATTCTTATTATATATGAGCTCCTTCTGAGAACTCAGAAATGGAATAAATGAAGGTGAAACTGTTTTTTTTTCCTTAATTGCACTAAGAGATAACTGTTTGTCTAAAGCAAAAAGAGAAATACTTTTTTTTGTGGGTTTAGCCTATGTAAAAGCAACAGGTAGAGAAATAATAGCATAAAGGATTGGTACAATGAATTGGAAATATAGTATTGTAAGGTCCTTATCCTACCTGTGACATGGTACAGTATTGTTTGAAGGAAGATTATGATTAATTAAACATGTATATTATTAACCCAAGGGCAACTATAAGGAAGAGGTATTCATAAAGCCAATGTGAGAGATGAAGTAGAATCATAAAAAAAAAAAAAAAAAAAAAAAAAAACTCAAAAAAGAAGGAAGAAGAAGAGGGAAAATAAAACAAGAAAAAATAGAAAACAACTAGCAAGATAGTAAATTTTAATCCAATAGTATCAGATTGTGTATCGATTATAACTGGCTACACTGCTTATAATAATACATCCCTAAGTGAATTGTGGTTCAAGCATGTGAATATTTGTTTATCACTCATTTGAGAATCCAATTCACATGTCCCTTGTCAGTGAGTGTATCTTCACCAAGTTGTCATTCAGGGACCCAGGCTTCTTTCATTTTGTGAGTCACCTTTCCATAGGGCCTTATTGTCATCTGCATTTGCTTATGAAATAGGAAGGAAGCACAGAGTTTCTGAAAAGGTTTGTTCTAGAAATAGGCAGGACTACATTGCTCACATACTGTTGACTAACATTTGGGTACAAGGGTATACCTAACAACAAGGGCAGCTTGGTAATGTCATCTAGCTGAGAGTCCCAAAGGATGGAAACAAATTTTGGATAAATAGCTATTACACTGTTACATGTGGTTATCTAAATCAAAAGATTAGAGATTTTCAAACTTTATTATCCATAAAGGTCATCTTGGAGTTTGCAACAATGGATATTGTTGAGCTCTAGAAGGAAAAAAGCTCAGATTTTATGGCAGAACAGAGAAATTTTACATTTTTGGTAACCTTAGATGATTCTGGCGCTCAACTGATATCATTCTCAGAAACACTGGGTAAGGCAGGGGAGAGCCATTGTTGCCATTGGAGCACAAAATTGACAAGAGATGTTTCTAGGAAGAACTCTCTTATCTTGCCACTGAAGTGTGATGGGGGAGCCACAGTTTCAGCGTTGTCTAGGAGTTTTTAGAAATGCTGCATCTCAGGCCCCACTTCAGACCTATTAAATAGCCATAGACTCATCAACGTTTGAGAACCACCAGTCTAATTATTTTGTGTCAATGAATTAGAGAGAAAGAGTAGCTGCTGGAGAAGTGAAGTAATAGGGATAATAATCCCTCAAGAACAGGAAAAAAGTAGGTGATTCTGAGAGGAATTTGATTTGAATCCAAGAAATGAGAAAACAGGGGCTGAGGTAAGCCTGTGTACTTTTAAGGGTATTGTACTGACAGAAAAGGAAGTGATTATGAAAAAGGAGTATAATTTGTTAATAAGGTTCCTTTGTCCTAATTACATGAATGATATATATTTATTACTTGACTGAAAAAATCTGGAAAAACGTGAATTGTACCATAAGTAGTTAGCATCTTCCTCTTTATTTTTCTTTTTATTATGATCATCTTTCCATACATTGTTCTTTGAAAATATTTAATTGCTTCATAAGTCTATCTTACATAAATTAAAACTATTTCCCTATTGTTGGACATTTAATTATACACATTTTCCACTGTTACAAAAATGCTAAAAGAATATTCAGCCTTGAACGTATATCTATATTACCATTTCCTTTATTTGCTATATCCCTGGGCTAGCATGTTGGAAATATGGTTATTGGGACAAGAAACTTCTCCTCAAGGCTCTTGCTGATGTTTCTATGTTATGTAGAAATTTTCAGAATATTGGAGAAAGTCGCATAAGAAAATGAAGTCTTTTGATTTGTCAGTGCTCTCTTCCATAGTCTCACCTTTGCCCTGGAGTTGTTGGTGGACAAAGTGAAGCAATAGATGTTCAGTGTGTAAGATGCTGGCAAGTAGCCAGTGCTTATTAAATATTCATTATTAATATTAGGCAGTATCATATAGTTGTTAAGTGCTCCTGCTTAGACTTTGGGTTTGGATTCTTCCTCTGCTCTATACTAACTGTATGACACAGGACCTATTTCTCACTTTCTCTGAGCCTCAGTTTGCTTATCAATAAAATGGGCATCCACTACTACCTAGTTCACACTGAGTTTATGTGAAGGGTATGACCCAATATCTGTGACAAAATAAGCAGTCAATAAATGTTAGATAATATAACTTATTACTTTCACAATCTTAGCGAAATTGAGGATTTATTTATTAATCTGTTTTGCCATTCTTTTACCCCCTTCTTTGCACTCATTCCCATTCAATCTCAATCTGAAAGTCACCAAATTAAGGTAAGAACATAATCTATCTCAATACATGTCCTAAGGCAAGAAAGAGGGAAGCATGTAGTAGCTCTTTAGAGTACTTGTTGAGAAGCATCTTTTTTTTCTTTTTTTTAAATATATTTTTAAATTTAATTTTAAAAGTATATAGATCACACAAAATGTTACATTAAAATATATAGGGGGTTCCCATATACCTCTCTCTCTACAGCCCCACTTTTCCGACATCAACAACTTCTTTCATTATTGTGGTACTTCCATTGCAATTGATGAATACATTTTGGAGCACTGCTACACAGCATGGATTATAGTTTACATTGTAGTTTACACTCTCTCCCAGTCCATTCAGTGGGTTATGGCAGGATATAATGTCCTGCATCTGTCCCTGCAAATATCATTCAGGACAACTCCAAGTCCTGAAAATGCCCCCATATCACACATCCTTTTCCCTTTCCCTACCTTCAGCAACTCCCATGGCCACTGTCTCCACATCAATGATGTAATTTCTTCTTTTGCTAGAGTCACAGTAATTCTATAGCAGAATACCAGTAAGTCCACTCTAATCCATATTTTCTTCCTACATCTTGAGGACCCTGGAGTGGTAATGCCACTTCACCTGTCAATAGAGAGGGGACTTCGATCCCACACAACTGGTGGATGAGCCTCTTATGCCCGCAGCTGTAGACTCTCGGTTCTTTGATGTGGTGGTTGTCCATCCTCACCTCCCTGTCAGATGACCTGGATAAGTCCAATGAACTGGAAAGTAGGTGCTACAACACCACTGAGACTCAGGGCCCAACTGGCACATGGATAGCCCAGAGATTCAGGTCTCCTGGGCATATACCAACCCCAGTGCCAACCACAGATTCAATAAAAGGGACGGAAGAGGCATGTGTAGAGAAGTCACATCTGAGTTCACCCCCTAACACTCAGGAGCAAAAATTCCAAAGTAGGGCCCACCATCAAGGCACTGAACTCCGGAGCCATCTGCCATGACTGTAGGACCTGGGTGTCTCTGTAGCTCTCAGGAGCACCATTATCTGGGGTTGTATCTACTTTGGCTGTCTCTGAGAATCTGCTGAGATGTGCATATGCATGACTCCTCTCATGACCTCCCAACTCATTTTGGAGTCTCTTAGCCATATAAATTCTTTTTTTTTTTTTTTTTTTTTTTTTTTTACCATTTTCCCCTTTTATTCAAGGTCTTTTCCTAGTTGCATCACCCGCTGGTGCTTGGTAGTAATCCCTTGGCACCAGGGAGGCTCATCTCTGGGAGTCTTGTCCCACACTGGAGGGAAGGTAATGCATTTATATGCTAAGTTTGGCTTAGACAGTGGCCACATTTGAGCAACAAGGAGACTCTCAGGAGGTAAATCTAGTCACTCTGAAACACTAGGCCAAATTGAAATTTCAAGCACAATGGGCTCATAAGCATAGTCATCAGTATCAAGGGCCCATGATTAGATGAAACTTCTTCACTGGTCATTGCTCTTACACCTGGGGGATTGTTGCTATTCCATTGGGAATGTAGTAGAGTTCCCTAGGATGGGAATCCAGCACTCTCTCAGTTGTCATGTGAATCTCTACCCACTGTGTCAATACCCAATGAACATTTGAACATATCTATATACCCTACATGCATGTCCAGGTGAAATCCCTCTCTTGCATCCCCCATCAATCACACCCCATACCAAAGCTCCTCCACTGCCATATGATCCAAACTTCTTCAAAAATTAAGCCTAATATATTGCCAAATCCAATTAAATAGTAATGCTAGGTTAAATGTTGAAATAAAATACATAATAATTTAGAAAAACTAAAATAAAGTAAAAAAGTTGGGGGTATTAAGAAAATGAAATTTATTTTTAAAAATTTATTTGACATTTTGCCTTTCATCAGCGTATAGGTGTTGTCCTTTATGTACAGAGGCAAGGCAATCTCTTCTATTTCTTCCTCAGTGTCTTACCTCTTTTTTTTTTTTTCCATTATGTCTTCAAAGAAGTTTTAGGTTACAGTAGTCACATATAGAATATAGGGTCTCCCATGTACCCTACACCTCCCCTTTTTCCCCCTTTTCCCCTTCCCCAACAACGATCTTTTTACATGTGGTTGTTACATTTGCTACAAGTGATATGCAAATATTGAAACATTGCTACTAACCATGGTCAGTAGTTTACATTATGGTTTACATTTTTATAAATTTTTGGTGAAATTTAGCATGGCCTGTATCCATCATTGCACAATCATGCAGAACACTTTCATTGTCCCCAATTACCCCCTTTTCCATCTATTCTTTTCTTCTCTCCCCTCCCCTTGGGGTTCACAGTGACAACCAAGCCTCAATCCTTAAAGGACAAGATTTCTAGATACTTGAAACAATGCTAGGGGCTTGTCACACTAGTCTGTCTTCCCCCATTAGGAGTCACCCATGCTCTTGTGAGATGCCCTCCCCTCTGTTTGAGAACATTGGGCTTCCCCAGGTGGGGATACAACATCTTCCCATTTATTGTATGGGTCTCCACCCACTGATATAACACAAGATGACAAGATGAGCACTCACAAACTCCTGAGAAGCCTGTCCCAGATGCACCCTGTGCCAAATGCCCCCCATCCAACACCCTAAACCAGCGACCCTTCCTTATTATATTGTCTAAAGAGTTTTCTCAACATTATAGTTTCAACCATGTACCCACCTGTCCCCCACGTTCACCTGCTCTTCCCCCAACCCTCCCCACAATTCCATGAACCATTCAACCCATCCTCCCAACCCTAGCCCCCATCAAGCCTGCACAGCACAACCCAATAGTATCCCTATACCCCTGTTACATCCATTCACTGCACAATTACTTACCTCCACCTTATCATAGATTTTGCCCATGTGGGTGTTAGGTCACAACCTTCCTCTCTCCCCCTATTTCCTGTAAGCCTGTCTTCCAGACTCTAGCTTTCTGAGACAGCTCGATTTGCTTAATTCATATCAGAGAGGTCATGAGTTTTGTCCTTCAATGCCTGGCTTGCTTCACTCAATGTAAGTCCTCAAGATTGATCCATGTTATCCTGTGTGTTAGTACTGTATTCCTTCTTACAGCTGAATAGTATTCCATTGTATGTATATACCACATTTTGTTTATCTATTCATCTGTTGACGGGCATTTGGGTTGATCCCAGCTTTTGACAATGGTGAATAATGACACTATGAACATTGGTGTGCATATATTGGTTTGTGTCCTTGTTTCAGTTCTTTTGAGTATATATATACCCAGCGGTGGAATTGCTGGGTCATATGGCAAATCTACAGCTAGTTTTTTTGAGGAACCACCAAACTGTCCTCCACAATGGCTGGATCATTCTATATTCCCACCAGCAGTGGATGAAGATTCCCATTCCTCCACATCCTTTCCAACAGTTGTAGTCTTCTGTTTTTTTAATAACTGCCAGTCTAATGGGTGTAAGATGGTATTTTATTGCAGTTTTGATTTGCATTTTTCTATTAGTGATATTGAGCATCTCTTCATGTCCTTTTTAGCCATTTGAATATCTTCTTTGGAGAAGAATCTGTTTTAATCTCTTGCCCAATTTTCAAATGGGTTGTTTATCTTTTTATTTTTGAGATATGGGATTTCTTTATAAATGCTGGAAATTAGGCTCCTATCAGATATTTGGTTGCCAAATATTTTCTCCCATTGGGTAGGCTTTCTTTTCACTTTCTTGGCAAAGTCTTTTGAGGTGCAAAAGATTTTAATTTTGAGGAGGTCCCATTATTATTATTATTATTATTATTATTATTATTATTATTATTTGCTGCTTGTGCTTTGAGTGTGAAGTTCATGAAGCCATTTCCTATTACAAGGTCCTGTAGCTGCATCCCTACATTGCTTTCCAAGGCCTTTATGATCTTGGCTCTTATATTTAGATCTTTGATCCATCTTGAGTTGATTTTTGTATAAGGTGTGAGATGGCATTTCTCTCTCATTCTTTTGGATATGGATATCCAGTTCTCCAAGCACCATTTGTTGAAGAGGCCTTTCTCTCCCAGTTGAGTGGGCTTGGTGGCCTTGTTGAATACCAAATGACTGTATATGTGAGGATCTATATCAAAACTCTCAATTCAGTTCCATTGGTCAGTATGTCTATCCTTGTGCCAGTACCATGCAGTTTTGACTGCTATAGCTTTGTAGTATGTTTTATCCTCTGATTTCATTTTTCTTTTCAATATGTCTTTGGCTGTTTGGGGCCTCTTTCCCTTCCAAAAAATTTTGTAGTTAGTTTTTCCATTTCAGTAAAAAATGCTGTGTTGATTTTATTGCAATTGCATTAAATCTGTAGCTTAATTTGGGGAGGATATCATCTTAATGATATTTAGTCTTCCTATCCATGAACAGGGACTATTCTTCCATTTATTTAAGTCTTCTTTGATTTCCTTTAAGTGTTTTGTAGTTTTCTGTGTATGTCATTAACATCTTTCTTGAAATTTATTCCTAGGTATTTGATTTTTTTAAATTTACTATTGTAAATGATATTTTTTCTTGATTTCCTCCTCAGATGCCTCATTACTGGTGTATAGAAATGGTACTGATTTTTGCACATTGGATTTTTTTTAAAGATTTATTTTTATTTTATTTATTTCTCTCCTCTTCCCCCCCCCCCCCCCCACCCACTGTCTGCTTTCTGTGTCCATTCAGTGTGTGTTCTTCTGTGACCGCTTCTATCCTTGTCAGTGGCACCGGGAATCTGTGTTTCTTTTTGTTGCATCATCTTGCTGTGTCAACTCTCCGTGTGTGTAATCATCTTGCTGTGTCAACTCTCCGTGTGTGTGGTGCCATTCTTGGGCAGGCTGCACTTTCTTTTGCACTGGGTGACTCTCCTTATGGGGTGCACTCCTTGCATGTGGGGCTCCCCTACTTGGGGGGCACCCCTGCATGGCACAGCACTCCTTGTGTGCATCAGCACTGTATGTGGGCCAGTTCCACATGGTTCAAGGAAGCCCGGGGTTTGAACCACGTACCTCCCATGTGGTAGATGGATGCCCTAACCACTGGGCCAAGTCCGCATCCCACATTGGATCTTATTACCTGCGACTTTATTGAACTCATTATAAGTTCTAGAAGCTTTGTGGTAGATTTCTCAGGGCTTTCTATGTATAGGATCATGTCATCTGCAAATAGTGAAATTTTGACTTCTTCCTTTCCAATTTGGATGCCTTTCATATCTTTTCCTTGCCTCAGTGTTCAAGCAAGTACTTCTAATACAATGTTAAATAGGGTGGGGTGATAGTGGGCATCCTTGTCTTATTCCCAATCTTAGAGGGAAAGATTTTAGAATTACACCAATGTATATGATGTTAGCTGTAGGTTTTTCATATATACCTACAATGTAGCAGTTTAATATTATTGATGAATTCCAAAAAGAACTATTGGATTACACTTGTAATCTGATCTGTACCGAGCATGATTGAGTTATGATTAGGGCATTGAGTCCCCACCCCTTAGTGGCCTGAACCCTCACAGGTGTCGGCAGCCATCTTGCTCCAAATAGACTTTGGTGAGGGAAGTAACTTATGTTTATGGCCTAGTATCTGTAAGCTCCTACACCAAATAAATACCCTTTATGAAAACCAACCAATTTCTGGTATTTTGCATCAGCATCCCTTTGACTGATTAATACATACATGTATACCTACTTTATCATGTTCAGAAAGTTTCCTTCTATTCCTATCTTTTTCAGTGTGTTTATCAGGGAAGGGTGCTATATTTTGTCGAATGCTTTTTCTGCATCTATAGATATGATTATATGATGTTTTTCTTTCAATCTGTTTATGTGTTGTATTACATTGATTGCTTTTCTTATGTTGAACCATCCTTGCATACCAGGGATGTAACCCACTTGGTCATGGTGTATAATTCATTTGATGTGTTGTTGAATATGATTAGCAAGTATTTTGTTGAGGATTTTAGCATCTAAGTTCATTAGAGAGATTGGTTTGTAATTTTCTTTTCTTGTGGTGTCTTTGTTTGACTTTTGTATTAGGGTAATTTTGGCATCACAGAATGAGTTAGGCAATGTTCCTTCTACTTCAATTTTTTATAATAGTTTAAGCAAGATTGATGTTAGTTCTTTCCAGAATGTTTGGTAGGATTCACCTGTGAAGCCATCTAGTCCTGGGCTCTGCTTAGTCTCAGGTTTTATTTAGGTGTTGTTTGTGTGTATGTGTTAAGTTTTCTCTTTGAAACTTTGTTCTTCTTGTTCTGTTTCCTTGTTGCTAAATTCCCTTGAAAGAGAAAGATTAGGGCCAGGGAAACAAAAGAGGTAAGAAAAGAAAAAGGATAATAGTAATATTGATAGTAAAAGTTAGCAGAACAACTGTATAAGTCCTAGGAAAGTGAATATTTAACTCACATAAGCCATATACAGTTTTAGGAATAAAAAAGTGGAGTATCTACAATGAAATGGGAAACTGAATATGGAAAAGTATATAGTATGAATTAATAAGCCAGAGTGATGAGGAGAGAGTGAAAGAGAAAAGAAAGGACAAAAAGAGAAAGTTAATAAAAGATAGAAGACAGAATTGAAGAGTTAGAAATAAAAAGCCATAAAAATTGGGGTCTAACCAAAGAGGTGGAATGTAAGAGCAACAACAGAAAGCAGAAGATAAAAGGATGTAGGAAGGAAAATAGATAGCATTGGTAGCCAAAATCAGTACACACAGAAAAGAAGAAATTGAGGGAGAGGAAACACAGCAAACAAGAAACAAGCTAGCAGCACCTAATTTAATAAAAAAGTGGGGGAGGGTAGTGATAAAAAGGACAGAAAGACAAGGGGAAAAAAACAAACCCAGATAAACCCACAAGCAAGGAATCAAGCAAACACTAAGGATAAACAGCCTTTCCTCTTTTTTTTTTTTTTTTTTTTTTAATTTTTTTATTTTTTATTGACTTTGTAATAATATTACATTAAAAATATATATGTGAGGTCCCATTCAACCCCACCCCCCCACCCCCCCTCTCCCCCCCCCCAACAACACTCGTTCCCATCATCATGACACATCCATTGGATTTGGTAAGTACATCTTTGGGCACCTCTGCACCTCATATACATTGGTTCACATCATGGCCCATACTCTCCTCTATTCCATCAAGTGGGCCCTGTGAGGATTTACAATGTCCGGTGATTACCTCTGAAGCACCATCCAGGGCAGCTCCATGTCCCAAAGACGCCTCCACCTCTCATCTCTTCCTGCCTTTCCCCATACCCTTTGTCCATTATGTCCACTTTTCCCAATCCAATGCCACCTCTTCTATGTGGACATTGGATTGGTTGTGTCCATTGCACCTCTATGTCAAGAGGAGGGTCAGATTCCACCTGGATGCTGGATGCAATCCTCCCATTTTCAGTTGTAATCACTCTAGGCTCCATGGTGTGGTGGTTGTCCTTCTTCAACTCCATCTTAGCTGAGTGTGGTAAGTCCAATAAATCAGATTGTAGGTGCTGGAGTCTGTTTAGGCTCAGGATCTGGCTATCACATTGTCAGTCCAGAGATTCAAATCCCCTAAATATATCTTAAACCCCAACATTAACTGCACCTCCAGCACATTAGCATGAAAGTCTTATGAAGGGAGATCCCATCTGAGTCCAGATTCATCACACATAAACACCATTTCCAAAGAGGGGCCATCTGCCCTGGTAGTTAACCCCATCGGCCATGACCATAACTCCCATGGGTCTCTTTAGCCCTCAAAGGAACCAATATCTGGGGGTTGTATCTGCTTTATCTGTCTCTCTGACTCTGCTCAGTTGTGCATGAGGGCAAACCTTCTGCCAGCCTCCAGACTCTTTTTTAGAAACTCGTAGCCATATAAACTCATTTCTCCTTTCCATTTCCCCCTTACTTTAGGTCAAACAGCATTTTAAAGTCATGGTATTTTATGTAGACATGGATATTCTGCTGATCCGCATTGAACCTTCCGTATAAGGTCATTTTCCAGTTGCATCATCAGTTGGTAGTTGATAGTGGTCCCTCGTTGCCAGGGAGGCTCATCCCCGGGTGTCATGTCCCGCGCTGGGGGGAAGGCATTGCATTTACATGCTGAGTTTGGCTTCGAGACTGGCCACATTTGAGTAACATGAAGGCTGACAGAAGGAAATTCCCAGGCACAAAGTTGCTCTAGGCCTTGTTCTTATTTTGGGTTTATCAGCTCACAAGCATAGTCATTAGCATCTGGGGCTCACTGTTGAACCCTCACTCCCTCCCGGTCCCCACCACTGTACCTGGGAGACTGTCGCTGCTCCCCTAGGGACCACGACAGAGCACCACTGGCCAGGAACCCAGTACCCCCCCTACTGTGGTTTTTAATTGTTGCCACTATGAGTATATCCAAACATTACCATGCACCCTGGACATATGTTCTGTACAGCTCCCTGTCAGTCATATATCACCTGTCATTGGTATCCCATACCAGTATCCCTCCATTGCCATTGTTGAAACACTCTGTGATCCAGAACTCCCCGAAATTTGAAGCCCAATATAATGTCATGGTCCCTTACTAGGGAATGGCATATAGCGATGAGTTTAAAGGATAGATAAAGAACTTGGATAAAGTTAGATAAAGAACTTAGATAAAGAATGTTGACTTGAAAAAATTCCACATCCTATTTTTTTCTTTTTTTTTTTTTTTTCCCCCCCCCTCCCCCTAATTATTCAGCTTTTCTTCACAGGAGTCCTAGACCACAGCAATGTATATATATAATATACAGCACTCCCACACATCCACCAGAAAGCCTTTCCTCTTAAGCCCCTGTGGAGCTTTTCAGGCTGCCGGGGTTTATTAATCAATTACCCTGCAACTTTCTAGCTGTAGATTTTGAAGTGGGTTTTAGTGAGTAAACTGAGTTAAATTATAAAACAAAGTAATCTTTTAAAATAATCTTTTCTTTTAATTTTTAAGGAAAAATCAGAGCTCTAAGGGAAGCTGATGCAAGAATAATGTCTATGTTTTCCCTGTCCTAAAGTCTCTGCTAAATGTTTAAAATCCCAGTGGGTCATTATCCTAAGTGGAGCCCGCAATTGAACTAGAGACCTTGTATATTCAAAGTGGAAATTCCTCCCTGAGTTAACTTCAGTGAGCTAAACTTTCTTGTTAGGATTTTAGCTCTTCAGAAAGCTATCACCCTTTTCGCTTGGGGAGGACTGACTCTTTGCAATTGGTTAAACTGCTGATTAGGAATCTGTCCTTCCAGCTCTTTATTCTAACTGCTTTTTCTCCAAGGGCAGCAGGAAACAATAGTTGTGTTGAGAGTTCCCTTTTGAAATTCAATTGGGACCTTGGTGACTTAACTCACTGCAGGAAAAAAAATGACTCTCAGCCTCTTTTAGGGCACCCTCTCCTCGCAGGGTGCACTAAATATGCTCTTGGAAGCTTATTAAGCACTTCTTACTGTCTCCCTCCCTTAGGGGAGTTGCACGGGACTACTTAATTGCCTGACTCCACCTTCTCCCAGGCCAGTTCTCCCTATCCCAGGGTGGTTTGGTAAATCAGGCAGCATCAGCCACTTGACCCTCTTCCTGGTTTCTCCTCAAGCCAGCTGGTATGCTCCTCAAAGCTCAAAAAACAGGGTCCAGACAATTGAACCCGCACAGGGTAGACCCCTCTTCACCCTTCACCAGAACCCTCCCACTCTCAGAGTCTGCCTTTTCCAGCTAGGTGACCAGAAAGAGTAGAGGATTGCTCCCTGGCTTCCTGCCCTGAGGGTGAAGTTTAGCTCTCCCACAGCTCCTGCCTCAAGCACCAGAAACTCAGTTTTACCTTGAGCAATCAATCTTTTTGTCATGCTCTCTCCATATTGATGCCCTGAAGCCTCCACTTTAAGGGTTCCAAAGACAGCTCACTTAAGCAGGATTTTGCCCTCACTCAGAGGTTTTTGGTACAGGAGATGATGTGGGTGCACTTAATCCTAAAACATCTTGCCCCTCCCTCAAGAAACATCTTGAAACAAGATCTGGGCTTTTTGGAAACAGTGCTATGATCCTTTAGTCATATTTGTCATGCCACAAGAGGAGTAACATCTCATGCATGGGTATTACCATCCTTTGTCTGGAGGAAAACTGGCTTGAGGAAAAAATTGAAAATGTTGGGAAAATGAGTATATTTTAAAATTTTTGAATAATATGTATACTTCCTTCACTTTTTCTCTTGAGTAACTTAAATCTAAAAAAGAATAACCTCTCTGCCATCAGGAATTTTCTTGTTATTTTAAATTAAATCTACATTATTAGATATTTTTAAAGAAAAATTTAATATTAAATAGGAAAAAAGTAGATGTCTTTTTCAAGAGTAACATTACCAAAATGCTATATGTTTCCTGAGACTTTGGTAATCTCAATACCTGAAATTTTAGTTTTGTTTAATATTTCAAAACGATGAATACATAGAGGATTATACATTTTGCAGAATTATTTATCACTCTTGTTCATGTTATATTTCACACTTTAATTTGTGGAATGTCTTACAGTGCCAAGAAGAAGTCAAGACAATGGTTTTCTTTCAGTTAGCATATCGGCACGATCTGGGCGTCCAAGCACCACATAAAATTAATACTCCTCAGAGATCACCTGAAAGTACAGAAGTGAGATACCCATGATATATCTACAGTCAACTGATTCCTTTCCAGAAAAGTGGCTAGTAATATTTTATCTGTTTTCTTCAGCTCTGTAAATCTAAGCATATATCTGGAGAGCTCCAGTTGAAGGAGCACATGTAATCAAACTCACGAGGTCGAGCATGTGCTGGACTCCTGGGTTGGTAACTTTAAACATGAACTTCAGAAAAGCAAGAGCCAAAGACTACTTGATCCTTTGAGGTTCAGGTTTGTTCTTTTTTAGGGAGCATTAGTTCCCTGCACTCCAGAGAGAATTGCTTCTCATTGATATTAGGAAGCTCCTTCTCAGTGAAAAATATATAGTTGTTTTAATTTCTAATGCTAAGGTCCATTGAGTGGCAGAAATTTTTATATATTCTGAAGTCTCTGGCAGATACAATGTGCTTCATAAACACTTTGAAATCAAAGGAAGAATATACATAAATATACTGTGCACCACACCCTGATTAAAAGTTTCCTTATTTTAAAGGAATATTTGAGTAATATAAACCTATTTATTTATGTGTTTGCCATTTTCTTCACTGGAACACAGTGGGATTATAAATTGTTTTAATTTAGTGGATGTTGGTGCTATATTGCCACCTTGTGGTTAGTAATCTAAAGATGTCCTTTTCTTCAAAAAAAGAGATGCTTTGTGCTTGTGACATAAAGTGCAACAAACACTTTAATTTGAATGCTTACACACACATACCACACACACACCAAGAAACTAAAAGTAGTGCTTGTATTTGGGGAGGAAAGATAGGAAGAGTCTAAGAGAAATCTCTGAACACAGATAATCTTGTATATGATAAAATCAGCTAAGTGGCTCAACAATATTCTTCAAATATATAATCAAATTATAATAAATGCAATGATATTTACTACAATATCATGATTTCAATGGTAGAATACAAATGTTTTCCCTCCATTTACTATAAAGAACTGATGAAGAGAAGTATGAAGTTTTTCTTCCTAGGCAGTTGTTAAGAACTGGTTTATGTCATAATATATATTTAACAGGATAGGGAAGAAGAGGAAATATACATACTAAAATCAATTTTTATTAGACAAATACAACTAGAATTTCTAAAGCAGCTTGTTTAGAATTGAGAGCATATGACAGTATATGGGGAACATTTTTCATTGGGTAGATTTTTATTTATGGGGAAAAGAATTATACATTCCAGAGAGGATATAATTTAGAGGATTTGGGATAAAAAGAAATTGTAAAGAAGTACTGTAATTTTTAAAGAGACTTCAAAAGGAGCTAATATCTTAATATTCTATTTCACAGGCCATGGATACTTGAATTAATACTCTTTAAATTTGCTTAGTTAAACTTTGAACCCATATAGTGCACTTAGAATTGATTCAAGCAATTTGAGAGTAGAATTTAATGAAAGAGAATCCCTGAATAGAGCTAATCTTTTTCTAGGAATGAGGGAAAGGCCACTTTCCAGGTAGGATTAACCTTTCCTAGATTATGTCTGCATATTAGCCCTGTAGTCATAGACCCTTGCAAAATCAATTAGTTGGAAAATAGTGATGTTAACCAATAAATTCAAAGTATTGGATTTTATTTGCTCTCATTCTCATTTATTTGCTATCATTTGACCACAATCTTAAGTTTACAGAAAACTTTCTTTTTTGTCTTTCTATTTATATATGTTAATTGATACATATAGTAGGGCCATTAGAAACAAAAAATGAAAATAAAATAAATTACCTATACTGACACCATCCAGTGCTCAGCTCTGTTAGCATTTGGTACATCATCTACATCTTGTTTTTCTTTTGAGAAAATGGGATGATAACTCTATATACTATTATAATGTCCTCTAACCTATTTCTTTTCCTTAACTGTGCACTTAAACAGCTTTGTATCATTCCATTTTATAGTTACACTACAATTTTTAAATATAATTCCCCATTGTGAGATAGTAGGAATGTTTTCAGATTTTATTCTTATAAACTATACTGTGATGAATCTATATACAGATGTGTGTATGTATCATAGGTAATGCACATACACCTACCTATATATAAATTTCTTTTATAATTTCTTGTGTAGTTATTTACTTAGGATTCATGAAATATTTCTAGAAAGGAATATTTAGAAGAGGAATGGCTTGGTCAATAGATGTTAGCAATCTAAGACCAATTACTAAATAAATCTTTGCCAGAAAAATAATTTCCAATTATACTCCAACAAGTTTAAGCTTGCCTGTTTACCTTCAGCTACACCAGCACTGCTTTATGTTGTTGAAATTTATTGAAGTAGAATGAACATGCAGAAAAGTGCACAAATGATAAGGGCATACAACTCAATGAATTTTCGCAAACTCTGTCACCATCAGTTTGAGAAATAAACTGATGCCAGCACATGGAGCATCGTTTATGCCCACTTTCTCCTTTTTAGTAGTGAAATTTCTGATATTATCCAGTGGTTGGAAGAAGCAAATATTAAAATGCTGGCCCACCTCTGGGAGACATCAGTAGGCCAAGACACTCTCCACATATGGGTTTAAACAGGTCCATTCAATGGAATAGATTCAATCACCTGAAGAGAGAAAATGCAGTGGTGTTCAATCCTGAATATGATTGAGCTTGTCAGATCATTATTTGAAAAAGGTCTGGTAATAGACGGAGTGCTGTTGAGAGCTTCCCATGTTGAGTACAATGAGAAGTGGAGGTATTCAAGCAGTTTATATTTTGTAAACCTGACTTAGGTCCCAAGGAATCACAGTGCTATTTGGACTGTAGTTCTGTCCCTGTGAGCCTTGAAAAGAATCCTCTCCAGTCTGACAAGGGAAAATCAACAGGAGTAACTCAAATAGTCAGGCTCATCCAGCATGTCAAAGGGACCCAGGAGCCAACTGAACGTTTTCCCAATGGCTAAAGCTCAAACAATTCGAGCAACAAAACATTTAAAGCAATATTGGATTATAAACCAAAGTTTAAAATAACTATCAATGAGTTTCTTCTCATATAAATCAAAAGGATTGAATAAATAAATGGGGAAAATAGACAAACCTCAAAAGAATCTCAAATAATTTACATAGATACTCCCCACCTTTTGAAATGTGGGCTGCACATAGTGACTTCCTTCCAAAGAGTACAGTAGGGAAAGAGGGTGGGTAGCTTTACAGTGGAAAAACCTGGAAAAATTGCCTTAGCCAGGTGATCAAGATTAATATCATCAGCCATAAATCACGTCATGGCTTTGAGAATGGCACTTCAGCTCTGTAGTCTTCCTCCTAAAAACCTATAAGTCCAGTCTAACCATGAGAAAAACATCAGACAAAACCAAATTGAAGGACTGTCTACAAAATACATGACAAGTACTCCTCAATAAAACAAAGAAACGGCCACAGCCCAGTGGAGCCTAAGGAGACATAACTACAAAAAATAAATGGTGTCCTGGATGGGATCCTGGAACAGAAACAGGACATTAGGTAAAAACTAAAAAAAATCTGAATAAAGTATATACTTCAGTTAACAATAATGTATCAATATTGGATTCATTAGTTGTGACAAACAAAGGAAACTGGGTATGAAATATACAGAAATATTTTGTTCTATCATCACAATATTTATGAAAATCAAAAACAATTCTGAAATAAAATTTTATAAAAATAAATATGTGATCCCTTTCGCCAAAGCAGCATCACCTAGTATCTTCTTAAAAATTCAGGTTTCTGGGTTTCAACCCAGACTTCCTGAATTTGAAACTCTGGGGCTATGGCCCAGCAAGCTGTGATTCTGATGCAGGTGAATCTTGAGAACCACTGATCTTTCCAAGATTAGCCAAGGTGTCTGTTTCCAGATGGGTTATGTTATTTTTTCTTCAGTGGCCAGCAGTGAATAACAGTGGGTCACTAGATAGCTTCTGAAGATCAAATTGCCAACCATTATGGTTGAGGAATGATATGCCTTGCCCCTCTTCTTTGCCCGTTATCCAAATCTGATCTCCAGGGCCCTTCTCAGACCCATTGTGTTCAAGTCTTCCACACTTCCATCAGTACACACAGATCTCCACCCCGCCCCCCCAAGCCTTATATCCCAAGCGCATAATCATATACCAACCATGGGGAAGTATGCACTCCTATGAGTCAGAGGACTCTGTTTACCACATTCTGACAGATCGTTTTACCACTCTGCAGTGGGGTTCCTTCTTTGTGATTTAGAGATGATATAAGAGTATCTTCCTCATGGGTTTTTTTTTTTTTTTAGAATTGTAAGTTAATACTCATAAAGTATTGTGAGTAGTATCCAGCACATAGTGAGAATCTGTAAAGTTGAGTCGTAACTATTGCTGGTGCTGGGTGTCTTGCTTCTTCAATGTCTCTTCCCTTCTCCCAAGCAGCAAAGTTGAGTTTTATATGCAAAATAATGGACCAATAAGGACTGAGTGAATTGAGTGTGTGAATTGAGCTCACGAAACTTTGTTTCTCTGGGATCCTGCTGAGAAGTGCGTAAGCACAACCCCTCTGCTAAACTCCCCTCTCTTTTTGAAGTCTCTTAGCTATATATACTCATTTGTCTTTACCATTTCCCCCTTTTATTCAGCTGGTGATTGGTAGTAATCCCTTGGTGCCAGGGAGGTTCACTCCCGGGAGTCATGTCCCAACCTGGAGGGTAAGATAATGCATTTACATGCTGAGTTTGGCTTAGAGAGGAGCCACATTTGAGCAACATGGAGGTTCTCAGGAGGTAACTTTTAGGCACCCTGCAGCTCTAGGCCTAGTTGAAATTTCAAGCACACAGACATTGGTATCAAGGGCTCATCATTGAACCATCCTTCTGCACTGGTCTTTGCCCTTGTGCTTGGGGGATTGTTGCTGTTCCATTGGGGAATGTGACAGAGTTCCCCTGGCTAAGAACTCAGCACCTCCTCAGTTGTCATTTGTAACTGTAACTACTATGAAAATACCCAATGAATATCCAAACATTTTAATGTCTTTTTTTAAAGATTTATTTATTTATTTATTTCTCTCACCTTCCCCTTGCCCCACCCCAGTTGTCTGTTCTCTGTTTCTATTTCCTGAGTCTTCTTTGTCTACTTCTGTTGTTGTCAGCAGCACAGGAATCTGTGTTTCTTTTTGTTATGTCATCTTGTTGCGTCAACTCTCTGTATGTCCGGTGCCATTCTTAGGCAGGCTGTGCTTTCTTTCATGCTGGGTGGCTCTCCTTACTGGGCACACTCCTTGTGCATGGGGCTCCCCTACACGGGAGACACCCCTGTGTGGCACGGCACTCCTTGCGCGCATCAGTACTGTGCATGGGCCAGCTCCACATGGGTCAAGGAGGCCCAGGGTTTGAACCGCAGACCTCCCATGTGGTAGACAGATGCCCTAAACACTGGGCCAAATCTGCTTCCCTCCAAACATTTTTATATACCCTATATACATGCCCTGGAGAACTCCCTCCCAACCACATGTCCCCCATCAATATACCCCATTCCAGTGTTCCTCCCCTGCCATAGTTGAACCCCTCTGTGGCCCAAAATTTCTACAAAAATGAAGATTAATATATTGCCAAGTCCAATTAGTAGGAAAATGAAATAGTAATGACTGGTTTAAAGATTAGAAATCAAACATAGTGACTTTCACCACCCTCCCCCCCAGACTTCATTCTTCTAAGGCACCTTGATTTTGAGCTGTGATATTGGAGATATTTTATGTTGCTTATGCATTGCTTTTAGGGTAATCCTAGAGAATTGGTTGGAAAATATATAACCTGGGAGTGAATTTTTCTTACATTAAGCTCCACCACCTATACCTATGCTAGTATCAATAAATAGCATCATTTAATTTTAATCTAATATTATTCTATTTCCTGAGATCTTTAGCAGTTCCATAAGCCTTAGATAGAAGAGTAAGCAGTTAAAATTCAGCACCCTAGGGATTATGACAGCAGCAGGTGGGTAAGTGAATATTTGGATTGAAGGTTCAGATTTTATTTGCTCTTTGCCACAGGTTAAATAGAAATGCAACAATTTACATACCATAAACACACAAGCCTGAAGTGTTTGCATTTGTTTTTCAGATGGGGATTAATGTGGTGGACTCTGCAGTATCTGGATTAGGTGGTTGCCCTTATGCAAAAGGTGCTTCTGGGAATGTAGCCACAGAGGATTTGATATATATGCTTAATGGCCTGGGGCTTAATACAGTAAGTTTCTTTAACATATTTTAATATTCATGGATTCCTTACTGCTTCTATGATTTGGAAGCAATTTTGAGGTCAAAGTTTTATTACACTTTTGCTATTTCTCAAAATTCACAGTGGGAAAATACCATGGAAATACTTTTGTGGGTGTTATAAAGTTATAGCTCAACCACCAGTAATGCTATCATTTAGCATTCTTCTGGTGCATCCTAATCTCCAAAATCCATCTTCATATATCACCTGCTCTGTGAGCTAGAACCTATGTCATTGCTATTGTGATTGCTGCATTTTGCAGTTGTTGTTGTTGTTGTTCCTGTATGGATTTGGAGGAAACTCAGATATTTATTTTCTCACAATGACAACTAAGACTTCTGGAAAAGAGCCCAGGGGACTTTTGAAATGGTCAGTGGAAGAATGGAGCTTAGTGCCACTTAGCATGTGAGACACTGGACTGAAAGAAAGTTGCTTTACAAGTAGTGCCTGAAGTCATGTGCTCCATAACAACCTCCACCAAAATCAGCACCTTGTTTTGCTACACGCTTGTTAAAACAACCTGTTAGTCTATAGGGTAGATTTGTAGGGGGAAATAAGACAAGCAAACCAGCCACAGATGATTAAACGTTTAAAATGTTTTCTAAGATGTAAAAGCATTGTCTCGATTACAAAATGGATTTTTTTTCCATGACTTCCTCTCCTGTCTCTCCTTTTGCCTTACTGTACTTAAACAGTTCAGTGTAATTTAATTTGCCTGTTGTACCCATTTCCCCACCATTCTATTCTTTTCCTCTACTCCTTGCTCATGCTTTCACTTCCAGTTGGAATAACCTCATACCACTCAATCTACCTGGCAGGCTAAGACTTAAGTAAGGCACTGCTATCTACAAAAAGATCTCTAACATCACCCTAAATCCCAACCCCAAACTGTTAGGTTCTTCTCCTCAGTGCTGCAAAGTTATCTGCAGTGTCTTTACATCTGACCCTACTATGATATTGTATAATTATATAATTTATATATCTATCTGCCCCTGCAGCCAAAGAACAATTATTGCAGCTTATTCATATTCAGCAACTTTTGCATAGAGACGCTCAATAAATGTTTATAGAAATAATGATTTATCTTGTCACAAAACATCAAAAGGTATTCCCTACCTTCTTATCTTCTCTGGTTTAGGAATAAACATTATATCCTTTACAAAGTGGCATAATCATTTCCATCAAAAGTGTATGACCATAACAGTACTGAAGAGGAATAGAGCCTTTCCTTAAGATTTACTGACAGCTGATACTTTATACGTGTTATGTCATGTTCTTGATGATGCAAATGAAAATAAGTCATGTCTCCATTCGTAAGAATTTCACAGTTCAAGGATAATTGCTGCATTGTATAAAAGTCATAATTCAACCAGTAACCCAAAATAAGTAGCAAAGTTTCTCTGTAGAATCCAATGTTACTGTGACTCCCATTTTCAAGCAATTACCGTAAGCCATTGATTAAACTTCTTAAATATTCCATAAGCTTGTCCCTTCCTTACCATCCTTACTATGACTACATTATTACAGGCCTTTATCTCTTGTCTGAATGTCCAGCCTTCACACTGTTCTAACTGGCTCCAAACTCGGCTTTAAATTCATCCTTCATAGTACCATCAATGGATTTCTTCTACACTGCAAATATGAATATGTCATACTCATGTTTGAGCAACCAGCAATACATCTCATTTCCTGAAAAGCAAGGCTGTGCTCTATTGCACAATCTGGCCTATTTATGCCTTTTTCAGTCATCTCTGCCTATCAGTCTCTGTACATGCCATGGTATTTCTCACATGCCTTGCTGTGCTCTTTTCTTTGCCATCCTCCTTCCTCTCTGACTCATACTCTCCATATAGGACTCATCAGGATTTAACTTTCCTAGTATCCTTCCCTGACACATTTCTCTCCAATATTTTTCATCACTGGGATGACTGCCCACACCTCTAACCTCATAATTTCTTGGCATATTTATACCAGTGGCTTTAACTAGAGTACATATTTTCTGTTCATGGGCCTCATGTTGTCTGCCTGAGAATAATCTCCCTGAGGACATGAACCATACTCTACATAAAATTCTGGAATCCCCAAACCTATCACAATACATGGGACATATTTAAGAACCTGATAAATGATTTCAGAATAAATACAGTGTGATTTCATAATGACATCTGTTATTTAAATAAAATGATAGAGAAAGTCCAAAACTAAATTCTTCTTTTGTATTATTTCAACAAAGTCCATTGTGTAATTGTTATAAATGGGACTCTTGGAAAGTGAGGAAGATCGTTAGTGAATGAAATCCTCCTATGACCCTTTTCCACATGCTAATTCAGAATCAGAAGACACATGTAATTACTATTTTTAAAATTTAAGTGCATTGATTAAGGATGCTAAACTAAAATTTGCGTAATAGATTCCTTATTCATGGCTATTACATAACAAAACTAAATGTTGTAAACCAAAGCAACTATTGGCATTCTGAGGACAAATAGTAAATGACAAAGAAGTGCTCCAGAAGTTTCCAGAGTGAAATAAGTGATTGTTATAAAATGTCTTCATGTTCTAAAATGATAATAGTTATGAAAATCAGTGCAGAAGTAAATGAATAAAAGAGTAAAAAATACAGAT
Source organism: Dasypus novemcinctus (assembly GCF_030445035.2). Lineage (NCBI taxonomy): Eukaryota > Metazoa > Chordata > Mammalia > Cingulata > Dasypodidae > Dasypus > Dasypus novemcinctus. The sequence goes on along the minus strand of NC_080683.1, from coordinate 28,633,079 downwards.
TTATAAAAATAATGAAAACAATTCCTAAATAGCAAAGAAGACTAAGTATGTTAAATTTTAAACCTATATCATGTTGAGGGAGGACGTAAGAGTTCGTGAAATGTTACAGGAGAGGCAAATCTCTAGTTAATCTACCTAATGATCTGCTTCTAACGATGGTAGCAGAGGAGTTGGGTGGAGACCTCAGTGGTGACGTTCCATTTATACCCAGCCCAAAGGATGAGGAACATGTCTTGAACTTGGCCTTAATACCCAACGGTGTCTGTGCCATTCATGGATTTATTGATTTTATTTATTCATTCATATGCCCTTAGGCAAACATGACCCAGATGTGTACTAAATACTACTTCATTTTATTTGACCTACAGCTACCTTCATTTTCAGTATTTCTGAATATGGTAAATAAATATGCATTTACCTTTTCGACATTCCTTATGGCTTTCTCAAGTTTGTGTCTTTATAGAGTAAAAAGGGTTTTTGTTTTTTTTCATTCAGTTCTCATCTATAAATTCTTCAAAATCATTACGAGTTTAATTGTCCTTTAATTTTTCCTTTACTGGTATTTTGTAGACTGTTTCAAATTCCATTCAGTTGCCAACCTGAATTACATTGAGTTTTTCAGGTGTGACTATCCTATGATTTTATACAGGGGTCAGATGAAAGATACGTTTTAATAAAGCAGAACAATCTAAAATGCTGGTCATATCGTTCAGTCCAAAAGTCTATAATGAGCAACATTTGGTTAGTAATGTTAAATGGTTGAGTAACTCCTCATAACATTAAAAGGAATCATTTTTGTCTTCTTTCTTCCCAATCCCTCTTCCCTCCTGGTGTCCCTTCTTTCCCTCATCAGGGAGTGAATCTTTACAAAGTGATGGAAGCTGGTGACTTTATTTGCAAAGCTGTGAATAAAACTACAAACTCTAAAGTAGCACAAGTCTCCTTCAATGCCTGACGTCAATGAATTTATGATTAAGGTTGAGAAGATCCATTTCTGCTACATGTACTCATCTGATAATTATTACTGTCAACTTGTTCCAAAATGTGAAGTAATAGACAAGAGTGGAAAAAAGAGATACTTTTTAAAAAGAATATAGCTGGATAAATTATGAATTCGGTGGAAAGCAGTACCAGTCATCAGGTAAATTACAACCTAAGAATAAATAATTCAACTCGTAGACATGCATTTGAATTTGGAAAAGAAGTCTACTCTTTTGCTCTTACAGAAATTACTTTTTAATTTAGTAGACATGAAAATTGACTTCAGCTTTCTTTCAATATCAAATACCGTGTTAATACTTAATCAAGCTGGCTTAGCACAGTGTACATATTGTCAGTAGTTTATGAGCTCCTGCATAGTGTGCGAAGTGTGTGGCCTCAATATTATGTGTTATGCTCTGAATCTCAACTTTCCATTTGCCAAGTCAGTTAAGTTATGGACCAAGAGCCAAATCTCCATCTGACCCTGCTTAATTTTTAGCAATAGAACTTTTATATTTCAAGTATGGCTAACATCTGTTAACTATTTCAATGACTTTATCTTGTTCCAAGAGGCTGTGGTCAATGGCAATATGCCATATCCTGGAAACATATTATGAATTCCCATGTTTGTTACATGCATCCAGTTTACCATATTTTCCCTTTCATCAGTTATAGGAAAAACCAGCATGGTATTACTCAACAATTGAGAAATATAAGGTACTACTTTCATCCCAATGTCTAAGCTGCATTAATAAGAATAGATTGATACATGTACCAGCATTTGCTTTCATAATTGCCCAAAGAAATATCATTGTGATCCTGAGAATATTAAGATAGTTTTTAATTCATGAAATAACCTCTTTTCTGTTGATTCAGAACACTTTGAATAAATTGCTTTAGTTTTTGGTTGCCTTTTTCTGACTCTTTTGAAAGTTGAAGTGGCTCAAATTTTGTCTATTAAATTGGAAAGCATAGTCAGAAATGGCAAAAATGGACACATCAGAGACTGGGAAGAAGAACAAGAGAACCATGTTAGCAAAAACATTTCTGTAACCTATGCAAATTGTGTGGGGACAATAGTTTACTCAGGGGTTTAAAATATCAATTTTATTATTTATGTAGACACTCCCCAATAATGCTAGGTGATCTTAGCTTTGAATAATTTGACTATAACTTGATATGTGAAAGTGAGCCTTGTGGACTTACTATTAAATATTCACTATTCCTGTTGAAGTAAGATAAATTCAAGAAAATAAGAGAAGTACAGATTATAATTAAGTTGCAATAGTAAGAAACACAGGAAAATATATTGGTAAATTAATAAAACGAAACTAAATTCCCATGGGAGAGGCCAATTCATTAGATTGGAAGTGGTGGGGAAGCAGGTCTTGTAACAGAAAGCTTGTTTTGTGGAGTACTGAGTATAAGTCTGCATTCAGGGCAGGGCGTTAGTAGGGTGGGATGGGGAAAGCAGAGAGGAAAGAAAATAGCCTTTGATAATGGATCTGCCTCAACTAAATCTCGTTTGTACATCTTTCTTTGCAACATACATGCCCTTGTACACTGGGGCAGTTAACAGGATACTTGATCCTCAGTATGGACAGTAGGGTATGCACCCCATCTTCTGAGAAGAATGACTTTTCTTATATCTTATGAAACTACAGAGTTCTTCATTTTGAGATGTTTGGGAAAACATCCGTTGATGCAAACTGTTTAGAGAAAAAGCTAAAGGAAAAATTTTGTTGTTCTGAAATAAAAAGCATGGACTTGGCCCTAGCCAGGTCAAGGTGGTGGAGTGAGGCAGGCACTTGAGGACTCCATTCTCTCTCCCACCTCCCCTGAGCTTTGAACAACCAGAAAGAACCAGGAGAATTATTTTTCTCAAAGATTAAGAAAACAGTTAAAGGATGACAGAGGCAAAGTGAGCAACCAATCAAGAAAAAGTTTACTTAAAGGTGGTAGAATCTTGTGGTACCCTGACTGGCCCCACCTCTAACCCTTCACCAGCTGAACATGGAGCTGACCTGTGCTTCTAACACAGGTTCTTGGTCCCTGTTCAGAGGGAGCAGAGTAACCCTTGTGCACAGAATGGGAATATATGGGTCTAGTCCAATCTGTCTAGTAGTGGTCTGTGGGACGTGCCATCCCAGAATTTACCCTGTATGTAGAAGGCCACTCACTGAGCTCTCTGCAGGGTGCTGTGGTAGAGCAGACTAGTGGCTGCCTGGCACAAGGGTGGATGGCTATATCATACACGGTGTAATTCCTGGGCCCTTGAAGAAACTATCTTCTAAGGAAGAGGGGACATTTGTATCATTGTAAACAGAGGAATTCCCAGAGCCACAATCACATAGTCAAGACAAGACACAGGCAGAAAGGATGGGGGCAACCCCGACAAAAACTTTTCCTCAAGCCATTCTCTAAACTCCTTGTATGAATAAGCTCTGAAGGAGAGCACTAGCACAGGTCAGTCTGCAAAGAATGGGAAAGGTGTTTTTCTTTTTCTCCTTTTTCTCCTCCTGCTTCTCTTCCTCTTTCTGTTTCTTCTTGTTGGGTCTGCATTCAAGGAAAGCTTTGTGATAGCAGTAACTGGGTACAAGCTTGAGGAAGAGCTGCCTCAGACTAAATTCAAGTGTTAACACATTAAAATATTAAAAAGTCCACATTTCAACAAAATATTAGGAAATATACAAAGAAACAGGAAGCAATAGCCCATACAAAGGAGAAGATTAAAGCATTAGAAGCCATCAATTGAGGACCAGACCTGGGACATAAAAGACAAAGACCTTTTCTTTAAAAAAAGAGGTAGGAAACATGAACAAAGAACTAGAGGAAATCAGGAAAATTATAGATAAACACAGAGAGGTTATCAATAGAAAGGTGGAAATTATGAAAAGGAACCAAACAGTGCTGCAAACATAGTAACCAAAATTAAAAATCCCCTAGAGGGTTTAACAGAAGATCAGAGCTGGCAGAAACAAGAATCAGTGAACTTGAAGATAAAACAATGAAAATAATCTCATCTGAGAAGCAGAAGAAAGAAAGAATGAAGAAAAGTAAACTGAGCCTGAGGAACCTGTGGGACACCATTAGGAGTACCTATATATTAATATATATGGGAATCCTAGAAGGAAAAGAAAGAGAGAAAGTGGTAGAGAGAATATTCAAAGAAATAATGGCTGAAAACTTCCCAAAGTTAATTAAAGATATGATTATACACATCCAAAATGCTCAGCGAGCTCCAAACAGGTTAAATCCAAATTGGCCCATCCCACAGCATATTATAATCAAACTGTTGAATGCCAAAGATTAAGAGAGAGTTCTGAAAGTTCCAAGAGACAAGCAACATGTCACATACAAGGTAGCTTCAATAAGGTTGTCCTGTTTTCTCATGGGAAACCATGGAGGCAAGAAGTCAGTGGATGACATATTTTAAATGCTGAAAGCAAAACACTGCAGACTTAGAATTCTATCTCTGGCAAAACTGTCTTTCAAAAATGAGGGCAAGATTAACCCATTCCCAGATAAACAAATGCTGAGGGAGTCCATCACCACTAGACCAACTCTACAAGAGATGCTAAAGAGAGCTCAGCATATCAAAAGGAAAGGTCAATATACAATACACCAAAGCTGCTTTGAAGAAATACAGATCACTAGTAAGGGTCATAACATGTGAAAACATAAATGTCTGTACCATTGTATTTTTGCTTTATTACTCCACTTTTTACTCCCTACCAGATCACAAAGGCAAATGCATAAAATGTAAAGAGAAATCAGTGATTTAGAACTCAATGTATAAATAAGTCATTTGTGACAAGAACTATATAAAGCTGGGAGGGTTGAGAGGTATAGAAATACAGTATATGTATACTACTACTGAAGTTAAGTTGGTATCAAAACAAAAAAGATTGTTACAGATTTAAGATGTTAAATTTAAACCCCATGGTAACTACAAAGAAAATAACAGAGAATTTGCAAGCTCATAGAGACAGAAATTAAAATACAGGTTGCCAGGGTGGGGACAATGAGGAGTTCATGTAAAAGCAGTGATTTCTGTTTGGGGTGAAGGGAAAGTTCTAGTAATGGATGATGGTGAGGGCACTGCAACACTGTGAATGTGATAAATCCCACTGAATGGTAGGCTTGGGAGGAGTTGGATATGAAAATTTATGTTGTATATATGTTTCCACAATTTAGAAAATGAAAGAAAGAGAAACTAATAAACTATAAACTTTACATCACTGTTAAATTTCTTGAATTTGATAACTGCACTTAAGGTGGATATTTAAATGAATATCCTTGTTCTTAGGAAATGTACATGGCAGTATTAAGTGTTCAAGGAGCATGACGTATACAACTTACACTCAAGTGTTGAGAAAATGGACTAATAGATAGAAAGACATATAGACAGGTAGATGGATAGATAGATCGATATATTGATATGGCCAATGTGGCAAAATGATAATTTTGTGTATTTGTAGATCTGTGTATTTGGGGCAATAGGAGTACATAGGTATTCTCTGTAAGGATTTTTTTATTATTTTTGTAACTGTATGGTAAGTTTGAAAGTATTTCAGAGCAAAAAGTTAAAAATCAAATAAACAACAACAACAAAAAAAACAAATAAAAGCATCAGAAGGCAGAGCAAGTAGTCAAAATCTCCTGATGCAGTCTAGTACAGGCTTACCTGGCACCCAGATCAATTCACTACTGACCCATCACTCTACTCAATCACATTTACCACAAGAAAGTTTGTGCTTTGGGTATTTGGTATACTACTTCCACTCAAAACAGTCTGAAACCCTCTGCTAGCTTAATGACAGTTGCTTTTCTGCTTTTGAAAAAAAAATCACATAATTACAGAAAGCTGTTGGGAGTCTATAGGCAGAAAACCCCAAAGCTATATTTCAACTAACGAGGAAACCCTGGAATCATTTCAGGACCCACCCTAACAACAACCCATGCATATATCCATGCCAGGCTTCTTGGTGAAAGGGCTTAGGAGTGCCAAAACAACTGCGACTTATTAAAATATATGCACAGTAATCTTTTAGAACATTTGCCCTTAAGTCAAGGAAAATATCCTTTCTAGAAACTGTAGTGAATTTTATCATATGGATGTGTTGCTGGCCCTCTTTATATATAAAAATTTTAAGATTAAGTTCTCTGAAAATTAGAAATTTTCTAAATTGTATTCATGCCATTCACAAAATAAATAGTAGCTGGATATGACTATCTGCAAAAATCCAGAAAACACTTATTGTGGTATTTATTCTTATCACTCTAAGACTTAAATGCTCCATCTTAGCTGCACTTACATAGTTATTTCTATAGATGTGCATCCTGTACTCTGTACCCCGAAATAATTAACTCCAAATACAAGTCACCAGATTATCTAGGAAAAAAGTGTGTTGAATAAATAAGCCACAAATAACATCCCTATCACAATTGTAAAGAAAAGATAAAGCTGAGGGCTGGGAACCAGACAGGAATCTAAATTATATAGTGAGGCAAGTGAACACCAGTGGTCATTTGCAAATTTCTTTTTTGACTATAAGATATAGGTTTTCTGCTTGTGTAATAAGTGTTGAAAAAGTAGTTTTAGAGATCGCAGGGAGATAATAAAGGATTGGGAAAGGGAGAGGAAGATAGGGAGGAGGGAAGCAGGGATCGAGGGAGGGACATAGGAGTGAAGGAAGGAGGAGAAGGGAAAAGGGAGGAGCAGAGAGAGAGGAAACGTGGGAAGCTGTGTTTCCTGCCCTTGGCGTCTCACAGGCTAGTAGCAAGGCAAATTCTGCTTTGATAGAGTGTTTCAATTAAGCTGCTCTAAACAGCAGGTAGCCGAAAACCTTAACCCAACAGGCTTAAACAACAAAATTAAATCACACGACAAATATTTCAGGGATATTGCTGTTGCAGCATTGATTAACTTGGTGTTTCAATGAGGGTTTAAGGATGAGTTCTTACCTTTTCCTGCTTTTCCATCCTTAGGGTTTTGGCTCGCCTCGGGCTTGTGCTCCATATAGCTGCCAGATTGTTGTGGTACTTCACATCCCACACACCATGCCCAGCAGCAGCAGGGGGCTTTCTTCTTGCATGTCTGCATGGCATTTTTATTTTCTTTTGCATAATAAAGCACTTATTTAATGAGAGCCACTGAATATTCAAAGAGGTCTAAGAAACTTCAATTCCACTCCTAGGTATCCACCCAAAAGAACTGAAAGCAGGGATTCCAACAGATATTTGAACACCAATATTCGTAGTGACATTATTCACGGTAGTCAAAAAGGTGGAAGCAACACAACGTCCTATTAACAGATGAACAGATAAAGAAAATGTGGTAAATACTTATAATAGCTTATTCAGTCATAAAAAGGAATGAAGTCCTGTTATATGCTATGATAGGGATCAACCGTGTCACCATCTGCACATCTTTTCTTTATCCCCACTCCCATCCCAGATTTCTTCTCATGTTTCATTGGCCAAAATATCATCACAACACCCTTCCTTAATCTCTAATTCACATGGGGAAGAGATGACTAGGGTAGACCAATCATGACTCCCACGAGATGCGGGGATTGGGATTTAACCCAGGTGGAGGTGGCTGGAGACCTAGTAAAGATCTGTGAAGTAATGTGGCAAAGAAACCAGATGGGGCATATTATCCTGAGTCAGAGTAGGAAAAGGAACTGAAGGCAAGTAATTTAACAATTCCAAGGAAGGAGTACATGTCCGGTTTCTCTAAGACAGTAAAGCATGGACATATTTTTTTTTTAATTTGAGGGGTGGAAGATTTGTGGTAGAAGCCGTTGAACCTGCCAATTGGCCTCTATCATTTTTCAGGGAAGTAGGAAGTAAGGTCCTTACAAGTTAGTGTCTGTGGAGTGAGGGCTCAAGAAGATTGAAGTTTGAAACCTGCTGCATGGGGAATGGGTAATAAAAGACCCAGGGTGGTGTTAGAAGAGAAGTTACTCTATTCAAAGTTTCCAATGGCCGTCGTGTGCTAAATCCAAGTCCACTTCTACCTCATGGCAACTTTGCCATTTTGTGTTTGTTGAGCACTCTCAACTACTTGAGGCATTGTTTGCCTTGTGTGGGCTGCCCTGTTCTGGTGTGCTGCCACCTCACTGCCTCCTCCTCTCTGCCTTTTCTATGTTTTGGTTGCCTCCTTCTCTCTGTTTTGTTTAACTTCTGACTCACAAAGTCGTAACTGCTTACATCCACAAAGAATGTGGTACAGGACCCGGGAGCTTTTGAGAAATGCAAACTCCTTGGCTCTACTCCAGAACCATTGGCATCAGAATTCACATTTAAGCAAGATGTGATTCATCTGCACATTTGAAAAGATTGAGAAGTGCTTAGCTATTTGACTCCTTCTTGTTGGATGTCTAATAGGCATCTGAAGCTGTGTGTTCAAAGTAACTTGTTCTACTTTTAAGAGTGCATTATACTTGAGCCCAATTGCCTTCCTTCTGTTTCTGGAACAAGCCAGACTTGGACCCATCTTGGATTCTGAATTAGTTTCCTAGGGCTTCTTTAAACATTATCACAAACTTTGTGATAATTTCTCTACAGTTTCAGAGCCCAGAAGTCTAGAATTAAGATGTGTGCAGGGGCCACACCCCATCCAAATTCTCTTGGGGAGAATCCTTTCTTACATCCTCCAGCTTCTGGTGTCTTCTGGCGTCCGTTGGCTTGTGGCAGCATCACCCTAATCTCTGCCTGTCTTCACATGGCCATCTCCTCTGGGTGTCTCTGCATCAAGGCTCCCTCACCCTTCTTTTACAATGACACCAGTCATTAGATTTGGGGCCCACACTAAATCCAGAATGTTCTTGTGATCCTTAATTTAATTGTATCTACAAAATCTTATTTCCAAATAGGATCACATTCACAAGTACTGGGTGTGAAGACTTTGACATTCCTTTTCTCTGCCTGTAATGCTCTTTTGCTAGGCTTGGGCCTGACTGGCTCCTTCTTGGCATTCAAGTCTCATCATAAATGTCACCTCCTTTGTGAGTCCTTCTAGATACCTCAGTATAAAGTAGCTCCTCAGTTACTCTCTGTCTCACATCCCTTGTTTAATTTTCATTTTCATTATATTACTTTTAACTTCTGATTTTCTTGTTTATTTAGTTTTTCTCTTTTCCCACCAGAATATATGCCCCATGAAAGCAAGGGCCTTGCTATCTTTTTCACTCTAACATCCTTAGTGCCTAGAACATAGTACTAGGAGCTGGCACAGTAGCTATCCAATAAATGTCAGTTGGAAGGAAGAATGAAAATAGAAATGAGTTTAATCCAAACATTTGGGAACTTAAGTAAGCTAACAAATTCCACCTGTTTTGTGGGGTTTTTTTGTTTTTTTTTGTTTGTTTGTTTTTATTGCATCTAAAAAAATTTTCCTGAACCCTTAATAGTTCTTTAAGGTTTATTTGGTCCGTAATAGTTTGGGTTCAAATGCTTATTGAAGGTCCTTAAAATATATGAAATAACTCAGTTGAATGACTGAATTAAAGAGTGGATGCAAAAATGTAAAAGGATTTGTTAGGAAATGTTAGAGAAACCAGAATTGGAAGAGAAACAAATATCTTTCTAATCATGAATCAAGCCAGAATGAAGCCATCAGATTTGGTAGGAAAAAATCAACAATATTAACAACAACAAAAATCTTCCTGCAGTGTAGCAAACAAATAGGTACAATAAACAATTAAGCAGCTTTCCTCTGGGCATGAAGAAGTGCTTGTAATTCCTTACTATGTTTCTCTATTACACACACAGGCACTTATACACACACAGGTGCATGCACACACACACATAATACATCATTCCATTTATGGCCAGTAAAACTCAGTTTTGTCATCTAGAGTTTCTGGAACCTGTCTATTTTCACTATCCAAGGCACCAGGACTGTGTTGCTTTTTCAAAAGTGCACTGTAACATGTTATTAAGGAAAGCAAGCCTGTTACACCTGCTGGCATCTATGAGATTAAGAGATATAAGAAATTTCCTAATGATTTGGTATCAAGGCCTCATAAACTTGGGTAGTTCTGGTACTTCTCATTTATAGGCATTTCAGGGTTAAGTTTGAGGATAGCCACTCTCAATCCTTCATTCCTAACATGGAGGCATGCTCTCTTGGTTTCAGTCTAGGCTCCCATTAGATTCACTGGGGAGGAGGAAAAGGGGAGCTTAAAAAGACTGATTCCTAAGATGGCGTTCACTGCCATGGCAGATGGCCCTTTTTTGGAGCCTGTGTTTCTGCGTGATGGAATTGGACTCAGAGGGGATCTCTTTTTACAAGACTTCCATGCTACTTTATTAGAATTGTAATAGGTGCTGGGGTTTAAGATATATTTAGGGGATTTGAATCTCTGGACTGATAATATGACACCCAGGCCCAGAGCCTCAACAGACTTCAGCTCCAACACTTTGATTTATTGGACTTACCCCACTCAGCTAACATGGAGTTGAAGAAGGTCAACCACCACACCATGGAGCCTAGAGTGTCTACAACTGAAAGCAGGAGGAGTGCATCCAGTTTCCATATGGAATCTAAGCCCCCACTTGACATAGATGTGCAATGGACACAACTAATCCAATGTCCACAGAGAAAATGTGGAATGGGTGTGGGAGGGGTAGCCATGGTGGCTGCTGGGTTTGGGGAATGGGAGGAAGAGCTGAGATGTGGAGCCGGTTTCGGGACGTCGAGTTGTCCTGGGTGGTGTTTCACGGACAAATACGGGACATTGTAGATACCCCCAGGGCCCACTGGATGGAACGTGGGAGAGTGTGGGCTATGATGTGGATCATTGACTATGGGGTGCAATGATGCTCAGAGATGTTCTTACCAGGTGCAATGGATGTGTCACGATGATGGGAGCAAGTGTTGCTGTGGAGGGAGTGGGGGGTGGGGGCGGTGGGTTAAATGGGACCTCATATTTTTTTAATGTAATTTTTAAAAATAAATAAATAATTAAAAAAAAGACTGATGCCTAAATGTCATCCTCGGAGATTCTAATTTAATTCATCTGGTGTGGGCTTAAAATTTCAGCATTTAAAATAGGTACAACAGGTAGTTCTTTTGTGCAGCCAGAGTTGAGAAGCTTTATGCTTGAACAGTAGTTTTCAACATGTGGTCCCAGGTCCAGCAGCATCTGCATCACCTAGGAATTCATTAGAAATGCAAATCCTTGTGTCCCAATCCAGATCTACTGAATCAGGAAATCTGGGTTGAGGCCCAGCAGTCTGGTCTGTGTTTTTATAGGCCCCTCCAGTGATTCTCAGCTCCCTACAATTTGAAAATCACTGCTCTAGAGCAAATTGCCTTCTGAAACAATGATTTACCAAGCTTGTAATTGGCTGAAGAGCAAAATGTAGAAGACTCAGTTTATTGCATGCCCTACATCCATACCACAAAGCATCATTTCACATTTATACTCACATGGTCCAGGGCAGCCATATCATTCCACATATTCCAATGTGAGTAGGGCTTACAAGGGAGAAGCAGAATATGAAAAACAAATGTCAACATCCTCTCTCCTGTTTCTCCCTCTGAATCCATTTCTCTACTCCAGGAGGTGCAAATACCGTGCAAAAAGGCTCATCATCAGAATTTCCCTAGGAGACTCAGGTATGAGACAGATCACATCAGGCTTTCACACATGTCATCCCTCAAGCTTATTATTAGGGTGAAAACAAGTTAAAGTGAGCACTAGGGAAAGCCAAAAAAGGGGATTAAAAGTAATGCATTACTGAGGCAAGAACCAGACATAAAAGACATCCAAATTGGAAAGGAAGAAGTCAAAATTTCACTATTTGCAGATGATATGATCCTATACATAGAAAACCCTGAGAAGTCTACAACAAAGCTTTTAGAACTTATAAATGAGTTCAGTAAAGTCACAGGTTACAAGATCAATGTGCAAAAATCAGTAGCATTTCTGTACACCAATAATGAGCAATCTGAGGAGGAAATCAGGAATCAAATACCATTCACGAGAGTAAATTAAAAAAATCAAATACCTAGGAATAAATTTAACTAAAGATGTAAAAGACTTATACACAGAAAACTACACAACACTGTTCAAGGAAATCAAAGAAGACCTAAATAAATGAAAGATTATTCCCTGTTCATGGATAGGAAGACTAAATATTATTAAGATGTCTATCTTACCAAAACTGATCTACAGATTCAAAGCAATCCCAGTAAAAATCAACACAGCATTCTTTAATGAATTAGAGAAACTAACTATGAAATTTATTTGGAAAGGAAAGAAGCCCCAAATACCCAAAGACATATTGAAAAAGAAAAATGAAATTGTAGGAATCACACTACCTGACTTCAAAACATACTACAAAGCTACAGTAGTGAAAACAGCATGGTATTGACAGAAGGATAGACACACTGACCAATGGAACCGAATTGAGAGTTCTGATACAGATCCTCATATATACAGCCATATGGTATTTGACAAGGCCACGAAACCCTCTCAATTGGGAGAGAATGGCCTATTCAACAAATGGTGCCTGGAGACCTGGATATCCATATGTAAAAGAATGACAGAGGATTGCCAACTCACGCCTTATACAAAAATCAACTCAAGATGGATCAAAGACCTAAATATAATAGCCAAGACTGTAAAGACCTTGGAAAGCAATGTAGGGAAGCATCTACAGGACCTTGTAATAGGAAACGGCTTCATGAACTTCACACCAAAAGCACGAGCAGCAAAAGAACAAATAGATAAATGGGACTTCCTCAAAATTAAAGCCTTCTGCACCTCAAAGGAGTTTGTCAAGAAAGTGAAAAGAGAACCTATACAATGGGAGAAAATATTTTGTAACCATATATCTGATAGGAGACCTACATCTTGCATATATGAAGAACTCCTATATCTTGAAAATAAAAAGGCAAATAGCCCATTTAAAAAATGGGAAAAAGATTTGAACAGACACTTCTCCAAAGAAGATAAACAAATGGCTAAAAAACACATGAATGCTCAAAATCACTACCTATTAGGGAAATGCAAAGCAAAACAACAATGAGATACCATCTTACTCCCATAAGACTGGCAGCTATCAAAAAATCAGACTACAATTGTTGGATAGGATATGGAGGAATGGAAACACTCATCCACTGCTGGTTGGAATGCAGAAAGATCCAGCCATTCTGAAGGACAGTTTGGCAGTTTCTCAAAAAACTAGCTGTAGATTTGCCATATGACCCAGCAATTCCACTGCTGGGTATATACCCAGAAGATCTGAAAACAAGAACACAAACTGATATATGCACACCAGTGTTCATAGCAGCACTATTCACTATTGACAAAAGTTGCAATCAACCCCAGAACCCATCACCAGATGAATGGATAAATAAAATGTGGTATATACATACAATGGAATACTACTCAGCTATAATAACAAATATAGTACAAACACATGTGATAACATGGATGAATCTTGAGAACCTTATGTTGAGTGATGCAACCCAGGCACTGAAAGACAAATACTACTTGACCTCTCTGATATGAAATAAGTAAACCAAGCTGTCTCAGAGAGCTAGAGATTGGATGAAAAACTTAAAGGAAGTTGGGGGGTAGAGGAAGGTTGCAAGCTGACACCTACTTGAGTGAAATCTATGATAAGCTGGGAAGTATTTGTACAGGGAAGGGATAAAATGGGGGCATAGGGATAACTTTGGGTGGGTCTGTGTGGGCTTGAGGGGGGCTAGGGATGGGAGGAGGGGTCAGATTGCCCAAGCAATTGGGGGGAAGGTGGGGGGAACATTTGAACATAGGAGATTGTCAGATATGTGTTTGAAATTATAATGCAGAGAAAACTCTTTAGAAAATATAATATGGAACATTACCTGTTTAAGATTCTTAAAGGGGGGGCTGGGTCTGACACAGGGCAAGCTTCTAGGGAGTGTTTGAGTTCTAATTTTGTCATAGTGGATTATATCATTGGGTGGAGACTCATACAATGAGAGTGAAGATATACCCACATCCTGGGGAGGACTGATGTTCTCAAACAGTGGGAAGTGTATCTCTCGAGAGAATTGGTGGCTCCCAATGGGTCAGGGCAGTTGAATATGTTAAGCCCTCAACATTGTTGCAAGTATCTCTGAATATGGTCCTTCAACTAATGAAGATTGATTGTCATGGTGGGCCCTGGGGAGAGGGGGAAAGAGGTATTGAATACATGGAATCAGTGTAACTGTGGGGCAGTGGAAGTGTTCCACAAGATCATGCAATGATGGATATAGGCATTTTCAGTTACACCAAAAATGTATAAAAGTCTATAGGCTAAAATGTAAACCATAATGTAAAACATAAGATAACTAAAAGTTTAGAAAATTTTATAGTCTAAAATATAAACCATAATGTAAACCCAAATGGAACCATGTTTGAAAGTTATTATTTCAATACCTGTACATCAGCTGCAGCAAATATAATATGAACATGTAAAAAGATCATTGTTGGGGAAGGGATAAAGGGTTTGATGTTGGATATGTGGGAATACCATATATTGTATATGTGAATTACTGTGATCCAAAACTTATTTGAAGAGAAGAATAATTAGAAAAAAAAAGAAAGAAAGGAGGTAAAAACTGAGAAAGGAATGGAAGAAATTGCCTTGCCACTGTACATCCAGGGCAACACCTATAGCAGTGATGAAAGGCAAAATGTCAAAAACAAAGCTTTTTCATTTTTTTGATACCCCAATTTATTTTTCCTTTATTTAATTTTTCTAAATTACTGTGTATTCTATATCTAACCTTTAAACCCATCACTATATTCAATTTTTCTATTAATGGAACCTGGCAATATATTGGGCTTCCTTTTTGAAGAAGTTTTGGACTACAGAGAGGTTCGACTATGGCAGGGGAGGAGCACTTGTGACGGGTATTATTGGTGGGGGGCACACGGTTGGGAGGGAGTTCTCCAGGACATGTATACAGGGTATATAGATAGTTTGGAAATTTTCATAGTGGTTTCATTTGGAAACGACAGATGAGAGAGTGCTGAGTTCCTGACCAGCGGAGCTGTATCACATTCCCCAATGGAACAGCAACAATCCCCCACATGCAATGGCAAAGACCAACAAAGATGAATGGTCCAACGATGGGCCCCTGACACTGATGACTATGCTTATGAGCCTGTGTGCCTGAAATATGGACTAGGCCTAGAACTTCAGGGTGCCTACGAGTTATCTCCTGAGAGCCTGCATGTTGCTCAAATGTGGCCACTCTCTAAGACAAACTCAGCATGTAGATGCATTGCATTCCCCCCAGCATGGGACATGACTCCCTGGAATGAACCTCCCTGGCACCGAGGGATTACTACCAAGCACCAGCTGATGATGTAACTAGAAAAAGACCTTGAATAAAGGGGTCAACTCAGACTGGCAGAATATCTCAGCCTACATGTAATATCAGGTATTAAAAACTGCTTTTTGACTTTGGATAATAGGGGGAAATGGAAAGGACAAGTGAATTTATAGGGCTATGAGTCTCCAAAAAAGAGTCAGGAGGTCATCAGAAGGGTGATGCTTATGCACTCCTCAGCAGGGTACCAGAGACGCCAAGGTAGATGGAAACCC
Source organism: Dasypus novemcinctus (assembly GCF_030445035.2). NCBI lineage: Eukaryota > Metazoa > Chordata > Mammalia > Cingulata > Dasypodidae > Dasypus > Dasypus novemcinctus. Next base: position 28,617,494 of record NC_080683.1, on the reverse strand, counting down.
AGGTGCTGGTTCTTCTAAGGGCTGCAGAGACCCACAGGTTCTATGGTCATGGCAGATGGCTCTCAAGTTCAGTGCCATGCCAGTTGGCCCTACTTTGGAGTTTGTGTTCCTGAGTGTGATGGAGTTGGACTCAGATATGACCTTTCTACACATGCCTCTTCTGTTACTTTTACTGGACCTGTGGTTGGCATTTGGGTTGGTGTATTCTCAGGAGACCTGAATCTCTGAATTATCCATGTGATGGCCAGGCCCTGGGCCTCAGCAGACTTGCAGTTCCTACCCTCTGGTTTCTTGGACTTACCCTGGCCAGCTAAAAGGGAGTTGAAGAGGGTCAACCACCACACCAGGGAGCCAAGAGTGCCTACAGTTGCAAGCAGGAGAATTGCATCCATTATCCATGTGGAATCTAAGCCTCCTCTTGATGTAAAGGGGGACTGGACATAACCATGCCAGGGTCCACAAGATGGAAGACTAGAGTATGGATTAGAGTAGCCTTACTAGTGTTCTTTTGGGGAACTATTGTGATTACTAAGGGAAGAAATTGTAGTAGTGATGTGGAGAGGGTGGCCACGGTGGCTGCTGATGATAGGGAGAGGGAAGAAGAGATATGGTGTGGGGGCATTTTCAGGATTTGGAATTGTCCTAGGTGGTGCTTCAGGGACGGATGCTGGACATTGTGTGTCCTGTCATGGCCCGCTGGGTGGACTGGGGGAGAGTGTGGACTGCAATGCGGACCACTGTCCATGTGCAGCAGCGGTGCTCCAGAATGTATTTTCCAGGTGCAGTGGATGTGCCGCAATGATGGAAGAGGTTGTTGATGTGGAGGGGTGGGGTGGGTGAGGTGGGGGGTATATAGGGACCTCATATTTTTCGAATTTAAAAGAAAATATAGAAAAAAAAAGTAGTGCATTAATCAAGGAAGAGAAATTGTCATAAAAAATTGTCATCAAACAACTTTGCCCCAGTGAAAGAGGAGATTTAATGCATTTAATGTATACTCATCAGTCATTGGCCTTCTTTGGCACCACTTGATCTCAGGCTCTGGAGTCAGGTAGCCTGGTTTTGAGTCTTGACTCTGTTACTTCATGGCTATGTAAACTTGGTATTTACCTAATATCTTTAAACCTCACTTCCTTCACAGGTAAAACTTGGGTAATAATAACCCTTATGTATACAGCTGTGGGAAGGAGCTCACAAAACAAAGCTTATAAGTGTTTGGCAAAATGCCTGACAATTTGTAAGTGGTCAATAAATATTAACTATCAGTTTTTATTATCTCTTTCTCTGACACTACCCTGGAGTGGAACTTCTCTTGCATTACGAATTGTTTAACCCTTGGGAAGCTCTCATAAGTATTCTTTATCCTGTTCCACTTAAAGGGTGCATTAGCTTAAAGAAGAGACAGCTCACCATCATAGTCCAGAACTGTGTAGTCTTAATTTGGCACAAGAACTTTTTTTGTGCTGTATCATTGAGCTATGCATTCTGACCTATTTCTTTTCTGCCTTTCGTTTGACTGTAGTTTGCTGTAGGAACTGATTACAAAACTTTTTCTGAGTGAATTGCTCTAAGCAGAATTATAATAGGCTCAGACTGTATATTCTGCATCACCTGAAATCAGAAAAGCATTAGGAATTTGTCCCACTCTTCTAGCAGTTAAACAAGTGATCAGTTAAATTTTGCTATCTGTTGTTCTGTTGTTTCATGAGTTGCCAGTATTTTTTTTTAAACTGGCTATCTGCTAGGCAGACTTCTACTTTCTCCTTCCGTTATGAAACTGTGTACTTTGTTGAAGACAGCTATTCTTTTCTTCCATGGAAGTTTTCTCTCCTGTTACCTAATCGAGCTATAGTAACAAACTTGTGTGGCTTATGCCCTTCTAGGAATCAAGAGGAAATAAATTTTAAAATTATGGTGACTGTTTCTTCTGAACTTTCCTTTCTCCAGGCGGTTTTTCTAAGAGCCCTGTCATGGTTAGGTAGAACAACACCTCACAGGTAGCCCGCCCATCTTCCTGAATCATATCGGTACTGAAAAGCTGCCTCTCAATCAGAAGGTCCTCAGAGTGGCTGCATTCTATCTGTACATACATGCAAATGTATTGGTTTGTTGGGCAGCCATTCCGGAGGCATTCTCAGAGACCAGCAGCCTTACATGGGAACTCTGTCTGATTTTCCCAGCGGCTTCATCCAGATGAAACTGGAACATCTGGAGTCGGCTCACAAAATCCAGACTGTGAACATGTGTGGACTCCAGAAACGAGTGGAAACAATGGAATACTAATGTCTGTGTCTTTGTTATAGCAGCATCTGTACTCAGTTACCCATAACATTTGTAATAAGAAGAAACATACTATGGACTGTCCTTTAAACAAAGATCAGTATGTCTTGGGTTTTATTGATTCTTATGGTGTTCACAGATATTGAGGACAGAGGAATTCAAATTAGAATTATGGGCAATGAAGAGGAAGGGAGGAGTATCTGGCAGCAAGTGTTAGGAGTGTGTTATTGGGGTCCTATGAAGAATTTGTACACACACATATCCTACCCAGACAACAATTGTCCTGAATCCACTGCTCATTCTTAACAGTACACCACCATCATTAGGTATTTAATGTGTGCCAGTGAAATTGACCTTCAAATTTGCCATGTTCAGAAGCCATGTATTCGTGTCAATGGCATTATCATCTTAGAATTGGAATTACATGGAGCCTCTTATACATATGAAATTAAATTTCACTACTTTCTAGTCATATTATATTTTATATTGTGTTGATATTGACAGTGATAGTTATTAACCACATTTTGTTTTCATGTTTTGTTCATATTGTTAACAAATATATTAACCAGTTCATTTATCCACTTTATTCAGATTTTTATCCAAACGTTATTCAGCTTTTTATAAAAAATCAAATGCAGGCTGAAACAAAAGAAAAGTTTCCACCTTCCAGCTAATTCAAAAGAAAATCTCAAAGGTATGAGACAATTTAGTGAACCATAAAAAACATATTTGCGTCACCAGTTTAATGTTTTAATAGGTGCTCAATCTTGCAAGGCAGAAATTTGAAGGGTATATTACTGTCTTTGTTTCTTTTAAAAATTATATCATATTCACTTTCATCTTTCATGCCTCATCTATAAAATCATTTTATTTATTTAATTGAATCCTGGGGTGAATTCTTAAAGATACATGATTTTCCCAGATGAGTGAAAGCTTCCTCTTCACACCTCAACTTTTTTTCTAAAATTTTGAACTTTATTTTTTACACGTTTTTTATTTAATAGATCACAAGAACATTACATTAAAAAACATAAAAAAGCATAAAAAACATAAGAGGTTCCCATATAACCCACTCCCCACCCCCCCACCCCCATCATTTTTGTAAATTGTATTTTTTGAAGATATATACATCACACAAAAAAGTTACATTAAAAAACATAAGAGGTTCCCGTATTGCTGCATTCAGCTCACAATAGGTTGGCTCGAAGGGAAGGCAATGCAGAAATAAAGGTAGAGACACAAGAGGGGACACAAACCTGGGACCAGGGGACTCACAGCTTCTGGAACTGAGAGCCCCAACCCTAGTTTCCACCTCACATTTATTGGGAAACTACCAAGCAGCTGTTTGCTATCTGAACTGCAACATCATTTACAATAACAGGGAACAACTGCAACATCTAACAACTGCTACACTTAACAGGTGTAACATTTACAATAACAAACAGATAGAAGTTTCCCATAACACCGTATACCCCCATCCTCCCCACCCTACTCCTCTGACACCAACAACCTCCCCTATCATTGTGGCACACTCATCGCACTCAGTGAACACATTTTGGAGGACTGCTGCACCACATGGATAATAGTATACCCTGTAGTTCACACTCTCCCCCAGTACATTCAGTGGGTTATGGCAGGATATATGAAGTCCAGCATCTCACCCTGCAATATCACTCAGGACAAACCAAAGTCCCAAAAATGCCCCCACATCACATCTCTTCTTCCCTCTCCCTGCCCTCAGCAACTACTGTGGCCACTTTCTCCACCTCAATGCTACAATTTCTTCTATTACTAGTCACAATAGTTTTATAGTAGAATATCAGTAAGTCCACTCTAAACCATATTCTATTTTTCCATTCTGTGGACCCTGGGAAGGTGATGTCCACTCCACCTCTAGATCAAGAGGGGGCTTAGATTCCACATGGATGATGGATGCAATTTTTCTGCTTGCAGTTGTAGGCACTCTTGGCTCCCTGGTGTGGTGATTGACCATCTTTACCTCTGTGTTCGCTGACCTGGGTAAGTCCAACGAACCATAATGTAGGAGTTGCAACTCTGCTGAGGCTCAGGGCCCAGCTGGCACATGGCCAGTCCAGAGATTCAAGTCTCCAGGATATACACCACCCCCAGCACCAACAACAGTTTCAGTAAAAGTGACAGAAGAGGCATATATAGAAAGGTCACATCTGAGTCCAGCTCCATCACACTCAGGAGCACAAATTCCAAAGCAGGGACCTCCAACATGGCTCAGAACTCCAAATCCATCTGCTATGGCCATATACCCTGTGTATCTCCATCCAGCACCTAGGATTGTTTCTACTTTGGCTCTCTCTGGGTCCTGCTGAGGTGTGCATAAGCAAGACCCTCTGAGTACCTCCCGACTCTTTCTTGAATATACTTAGCCATATAAACTCATTTGTCTTTGCCATTTCCCCCTTTTATTCATGGTCAAAAAGTAGTTTTGAACACTCGTTCCAACATGTAGGCTGAGCTATTCTGCTGGTCTGAGTTGACACTTTTATTCAAGGTCTCTTTCTAGGTGCATCACCAGCTAGTGATTGGTAGTAATCCCTCGGTGCTAGGGAGGCTCATCCCCAGGAGTCATGTCCAATGCTGGAAGGAAGGTAATGTATTTACATGCTGAGTTTGTCTTAGAGAGTGGCCACATTTGAGCAACATGGAGTCTCTCAGGAGGTAGCTCTTACACACCCTGCAGCTCTAGGCCTAGTTCATATTTCAGGCACACAGGCTCATAAGCATAGGCATCAGTATCAAGGGCTCATTAATGGACCATCCTTCCTTGTTGGTCTTTGCCATTGTACTTGGGGGATTATTGTTGTTCCATTGGGGAATATGACAGAGCTTCCCTGGATAGGAACTCAGCACTCACTCAGTTGTTGTTTTTAACTGTAACTACTATAAAAATATCCAACATATATCAGAAAACTTTTATGTTCCCTATATTCATGCCATGACACCTCAACTATTTAAAAAAGAAATATTTCGGTCAGAAGTATAGCTGTGGCTATAATTATTGTATTATAAGGTGGACATGGTTTACTTGCTCCCCAGTTTACAAGCTCCTCAGGGCCCGTAAGGATCTTCCTAATATGAATTTAATCTAGTTTCCTACCATGGTTTCCCATTATCCCTTCCCACCTCACCCTCTACTGCTCCTGTTCATAACCTTTTAGGTCTAGTCACCACTCCCAAAGGTCATGCCTTTCCTCATGCTCGTTTCTTGGACTCAGATGTTCTTCCACCTTTGGGTAGCTACTACTCATCCAGCAGGTTCCCATGGCAAATTGTTCATCCTTCATCACTCTGAAGTGCGGACATTTGCTATGTGTTATTTTTTCTCTCTAGCCTGTGAACTTCTGAATTATAGAGGCTGTATCATAGTTACCTGTGTATCCTCCATGCCGTGCCTCTCACAGTGTTTGACACACTATAGCATCTTTTAAATATTTGTTGACTCAATACCTGAATTGACATGTTTGCCATATTGATAACTTGAAGATGTTATTATAAATTCTGTTCAGTCCAGTCTTGGTTGCTGTTGAGGGGTATAGGGTAAGTATAAATCCTTCCCTCAATGGTTTTGGGCCCTTCTGTTTTGAGATACTATATCTTCATTTCCTTAATCTTCAGAGGTCTTCCTTGTAAGTCACTTTTTGGCATTTTCCATTTCACTTATTATTTTATGACCCCATGAGAAATCATAAATGAGATGAGAAAGTACAGAAGAGTGGTAGTAAGCAGCCATGCTATAGTTGATGTTTGAACAGTGGTGCTAGAATTGTCTTATGTATAAGTTAATAAACTGTGAGTGAAGCTTGCAGGTTCTCCTGTAAGTGCAATGAAAAAGCACATGTACAAATCAGAGTCCTTGTTTGCTTATAGGTTTCAGAATACCTAATTTTATTCATTTATTTAACAAATAATTTTTGAGCATGTCCATGAAAAAAAAAAAAAACTTTACCAAGCTCTGAGATTTCAGTAGTGAACAAGATGTAGTCCCTGTCTTTATTGAGATTACACTCTAATACTAAGAAAATACCTTAGTGTAAATAAGGGTTTCACTCTATGGGTTGACAAGGGTAGGCAGGTGATAGGAATAGATGCAATTGGGTAGTCCTAAAGTATATCTGACTTGCTTACCATGGTTTCCCATTTGAGATTCTACATGGAGTTCTAGATCTAGATCAGCCAATGTTACTGGGAACCAATGACTATGATGGTGCTTAAGTGGAAAACTATAAAGGAGTTTCTCTATGAGGTGACATCTATCTCAATTTTAGATCTTTCTGGTAGACTATCTGCTTCTGTCTACTTTTCTAGTTTTATCTTCATCATTTACCATAAGATTACTTATCCTTGTTTTTAACCATTCCCTGTTCTCAACCTCTAGTGTCTATAGACAATTATGGACCATGTCATGGATTTGCTTATAACCTCTGTCCTCACTACTTTGTCACAATATCCAAGTTAAAGGGCATGGTGTGTATAGAAAAAAAAGTGCTGAGATCCAGAAAGTCTGTAAAGCTAAGTCTTTGGATATCTTATAAATTCTTATTTATTTCTTCATAATTTATCTACTAATTATTGAGTATCTACTGTAGAGTTAAGATTGTGTTTGCCTGCAAATAACAAGAATGTATGTGTGTGATGGTTGTTCTCACACCCCTCTATAATTAAAAAAAAATATGTTAAAAAAATTCTGACTCTATTTTTGATGTTTGATTGTTATCAACTTTCAAGCTCCATTTCCCCACCCACCCACCCACTTGTTTTGTGCTGCATCTGGGAAAGCTGATTAGAAAGCCTAGGTATTGGTGGCGAAGTTCAAAACACACAAAGTGAAGTGAGGAAGTTTAAATCTAGTTTAAGTCCTCATCCTGGCCTTACTCTCCAACCACAGTAAAATCATGATTACTCACCCCTTTCTTACTTCCTTCATTAATCCATTTTTTGGTTAGTTCCAAGCTTTTCTAAGAAAGCTTAAATATGCGAGTAACACATTTTTGCATACTCTTTTGGTATATGTGTGTGTGTCTGGCAACATCAGTCTCATATCTGAACCTATTTTGGTTGGAAGTCCATCCCTTTTAGTATGACCACAACTCACTACAATGCCATCTATCTGCTTTTTCCCTCTCTCTTCTCCACCATCTTTGTCATGTTAGCATTCATCTTTCTGATGATTTCCTCATGGTCACTAAATAGCTATTATAGCTCCAAGCTTCACATTCACATTCAAAGCTGGAAGAAGGGTCAATAGCAGTCTTGCTATATTTGTCTCCTTTTATCAGGAAAACTATAGCTTTTCCATAAACTCTAAGTATCAGTGGCCAGAACTGGGTCACATTGTCATATTTAGTTGTTGAAGAGTCTGGGAATTCAAATATTTTATTTGGGCATACTGCCACCCCAAACATAATCATAATTCTATGTAAGGAGGAGGGTGAGATTGGATCCTGGAAAAGCAACTACCTATATTAGTCACACCAAAAAGGGAATAAGTTTTACTTAACACTGGTGGATATAATGAGAAGTAAAATCACCAATGGTTCATTAATGGAACTATGTAAGAGGGAAGACAGATAAATAATCACAGTAAATATTATTAAATGACAAGTACACATATAATAAGTGATATGAGGGAGAGGTTCATCATTCTTTAAGAGTGTATGTATAACACAGGTTGTGACCTTTGGCAAGGCCAAAGACGACATGATGCGTGAGCTGAGAGGGGAAGAAAAAGCAAGGGTCCTAAATATAAGAGGAGAAGAAACAACCATTTCATGTAAGGGAACCCCATTTATAAAGACCCTCTGGAAGGAGGGAGCATGATGCATCTGGGAAACTCAAAGAAAGCCATTGTAGCTGAAGCACAAGGAAATATGGATGTGTGCACACAAGTTGGTTAATGGGGAGCTCATAAAATTAAAATGTACCAAATAATTCTCCTGGCAGATGCTTGGAAATTTTACAGGCTCCAGCCTCGCCAGTTTCAAATGAGCTCTTCTACATCATGTGCCCCTCTCCACTGATATATTTGTTCAGTAGAAGACAGAAATTAAAAGGACTAAATTGCTTAATAATAATTTATATTATCATGTGATGTTATTACTCCAATAAATGTTTCTGAAACAACACACTGATTCCTTGGTACTAAACAAATATGAAGAAGGAAGAGACTTCTTCCCCCTATGGCTGGCTGCTAAGGAACATTTGGAATGAGAACCAAATCTGTTTTTAATTATTATTACCTTGCTGATTCTTTTGACAGAGGAGAGGGGATTTGGTCAACTCCTTACCCATTATAGGCCATAGAGTTGATATTCTATCAGAGATGGGGCTGTCATAACTGTCTCTGTGCACTGGATATGCAGATATGAATCAGAATGTAAACTTGTAAATAATTTCCAGAAAAAAAAACCAGTGTAGTAACAAGCAAGAGATGTGTAATGAAGGATAATTAGGTAATAATTGTCATTGCTTTATGCTGTCCTGCTTGATGTTGGAGGATAAACTGAATATGGAGGAATCTGAAAGACTATGACTGGGGAAAGAGTATCTGAAAATAAAAGATAAATCAACCTCTAATCAGATTTTACCTGACTCTAATGAACTGTTTATTAGGCTTAGCATTATGCAGTACACAACCTAGGAGATAGTTTGTGAGTGGCTGGATCATTTCACAAAGAAAGTGAATTTATGTAGTTGAGAAGAAATTCCGTAAGTTCTGGTCTTTATAACCTTAAGATAAAGTTCTTATTAAGGTATCTCATGTATATGTCTTGTTTGGCATAAACATTTTTTAAAGAGAGAAGTCATGTCTTTAAACTTCTTTGTGGCCCTCAAAGCATCTACAACAGAGTCCACACATAGCTGTTGTGCACTTATTTATGTATTTGATGTGACTTTGGCCCTTTTTCAGGAATATTAGGCATTGTCCAAGAAGATAACCTATATTAGAGGTTTTCAAATCCATAGTTCTTTGTAGAATCACACCAGTGTGAACCAATAGCAAGTACTTAGGATGGAGTTAATATGAGTTTTATTGATGCAAGGCACTATGCACCAGCTGTCAGACACAGACCAGACTCCATAGCTATTCTTCACCTTATATTCATAAAGAATTGCATCCCCCTAGGACATTTTTAATCAGAAGCACATTTCCCCCACATCCATTGTGCAAAATCAGGGTCACAACAGGTAATCTGAAAGATCATTCTACCATATGTTATCCTAAGAAAATATATTCCCCAAGTATCATGATACACATGGGGCAAAGATTACTTAAGTCTTAAGATAAAATTCCCCTCACCTTGGTTTACCATAACTGAATGGTTGAGTTTCAAATAAAAGCAGGATGCAATTTAGATTCTGGTATACATTAAGGAAATGAAAATTACATTAACCACCTGTTTGAGGGGTTGTTATTTTTATGCTAAGGTACACTTTGTGCTTCAAAATATTCAAGGATGGGCATAGTGAATGGTCATATATTCTTGACACCAGAAGATTCAGGGCTTTTTATTACAGTAAAGTAAATATCCAGTACTATGTGTGTGTGTGCATGTATATGTATATTTAGAAGCTGAATATTAGTAACATTTTTAGTTCTCAAAATAAAAAGGAAACTTAAAACAACAAATATATTTTTCTACCTTAATTTTATAAGTCTAGTTGAAATAATTTTCAATGCTGATAGATACTTTAAGTATTAAATAGAATTATTGATTTAAATTTCATGGAGAAATGTTAAATTATTTTAGCTTTCAAAAATGTAAAAACTCAAGTTATAAATTTTCAACTCTGATAAAAATTTTTCCTAATCCCTATTCTGTAATTGTTCAAGAATGAATAGTTTTCAAGACTATTAAAAATCTACTTTACTTTTATATTCAAGATGACAAGATTCGTATGTTGTCTTACTGTTTAATTCAGAATACCAAATAAAGAGGGTGTAAATGGGATGTGCTGCCAAAATACAAAAAAAAAAAAGACATTTTGCAAACAAGAAAGCTGCCTATACAACAATCAGATGATGGAAAGATAAAAAAGCATTGGAATTAGTGTTCGTTTGGTTAATTAGAATTATCATGTCACTCTTATAGCTAAGGTTCCATCTTTTTTTGGAGGTGAGGACTTACAGATTTTATTATAAATGTATATAATGAGTAAAACAATCCCCACAGCTAGTTCCTAGCATACTAGGTAGTCCTAAAACCAGAGAAAGATGTGTTATGACCTTTTTAGACTCTGTGATGGTTAAGCTAATGTGTCATCTCAGCCAGGTAACTGTACCCAGTAGTTTGGTCAAGCAAGCACTGGGCTACTTGTAATACAAGGGCATTTAGGGGCTTTAGTCATCAGTGACTTACTGCATAGATGGTTGATTACATCTATGACCAACCAAGGAGATTGCCATCAGCAATGAGACACTTTATCCAATCAGTTGAATGCCTTAAAAGGGGAAGTGATTTCAGCATTCAGAGAGAATTTCCCAACTCATCTTTGGATAGCCAACATCTCCTGGAAACTCATCAAGGACTTTAATTGGACTTTCATTGGAGCCCCTGGTTGCAGCCTGCCTGCAGAACCTGGACTTGTGTATCCCCATGGTCAAGTGAGAGAGTCTTATAACATCCTTTACCATTGACAGATAACTCCTATTGATTCTCTTTCCCTAGAGAACCCTGACTAATACAGCCAGGAGTGGCTCTTGAGGAACAGAATCTTAAACATGGGAAGTCTGTGGTGGTTCTGGGAGTTTTGCAATTGGCTCTCTACTCTAATTGGACTCACAGGTACTAATGACTTCCTTTCCAATAATGGAGAGGCCACTGCTCGTCCATTGTGTGTGTTGGCAATGGAGGTGCACAAAATATCATCACTTGGTTCCCCTATTTCTTAGCTTATAAGAGGCAAGGATCTGTGTGAGAGTATTTTCAAAACCTTTAACAGAGTTTTGTGGAGTCGAAAGGTATAATGATATTGGCTGGCTCCTCCTAGATACTCTGGATACAGCTGTAAAAGAAAGAGATGAGCTAAGGGCTTCAAATTTGCAACTTAAACACCCCATGAATGATGTGAAAGTTTCTACATGTGCTCTGAAGAAATGGCATGAGTTTTCCAGTTTATGTGAACAGAGATTGGGGAGAGGAATGGATGCTGGGGGTGTCGGATGGTGGTGGAAGGAATATAAAGTTGGACCACACTGAATTTATTGGTTTGGCCCACTAAGTAGAAATTCTGTATTTAATGCTGTAGCTTGAGGGGTTAGAAAAGGCTCTAACAGTTTGTTTGGGTGGCTAACTGAAACATGGACCAAAAGATGGCCTAGCATGTCTGAGGCTGAGATGTCCAATTTGCCCTGGTATATAGTAGAAGTGGGAATTCAAAGGCTTAGAGAGATTGGAATGCTAGAATGGATTTACCATGTTAGACCTGCCCACCAACCCCAGGAAATGTCCAGAGGTCACACCTTTAACCAGGACTTTGAGGAATAATTTTGTAAGATTTACTCCATCTTTCCTAAAGAGCTCTGTGGTTGTTCTCTATACTTCAGATATTACTGTAATAGAATTAGAATCCTTAAACATTATGGGGATGATTGGATCTCGGTCCCATAAATGTCAGGTACCCAGCACTTAATTGCTAAAGACAAGGTGGGTGTGGCTACTGCAACGAAAGGCAGATTCAAAGCAGCACTCAAAAGAGTCTGAGTGGCATAGTTATGGCATTGGCTAATAGATCATGGGGTACCTAGAAGTGAAATAGATGGGCAGTCTACAAAATTTCTTCCGGATATGTATATGCAGTAGAGTTCGAGGTTGAGTCAACAAAACCCTAACTCAAATTACAGATGCAGAGAATCACAGCCCTTAATCAATTCCCAGACTTGAGACAGTTTACAGACCCAGAACCCCTTGAATGAGGAGAAGACCAGGTCCCCTTGGGGAAGGATCCTGTTAAACTTTCAAAAATTTTTACAATTAATCTTCCTCCCACCTTTTCCCAAGGAAACTTATGGCCTTTTACCAGAGTAACTGTGCATTGGGGAAAAGGAAATGATCAGACATTTCAGGGATTATTAAACACTGGCTCAGAAGTGACATTAATTCCAGGAATTCCAAAACATCACTGAGGTCCACCAGTAAGAGTAGGGGCTTATGGAGGTCAGGTGATTGTTGGAATTTTAGCTCAGGCTTATCTTACAGTGGGTGCAGTGGGTCCAGGGACCCATTCTGTGGTTATTTCCCCAGTTCCAGAATACATAATTAGAGTAGACATACTCAGTAACTACCAGAATCCTCACATTGGATCACTGACTTGTGGAGTGAGGGCTATTATGGTTGGAAAGGTCAAGGGGAAGCCACAAGAACTGCCCCCACCTAGCAAAATAGTAAATCATAAGCAATACAGGATTCCTGTAGGGATTATAGAGATTAGTGCCACCATCAAGGATTTGAAGGATGCAGGGCTGGTGATTGCCACCACATCCCATTCAGATAGATCTTGGAGGATGACAGTAGATTATCATAAATTTAACCAGGTGGTGACTCCAATTGCAGCTGCTGTCACAGATGTGGTATTGTTGCTTGAACAAATCAACACATCCCCTGGTGCCTGTTATGCAGCTATTGATCTGGCAAATGATTTTTTTCTCAATTGCCATTAGTAAGAACCACCAGAAACAGAGTACTTTCAGCTGACAAGGCCAGCAGTATACCTTCACTGTCCTACCTAAGGGTTATATCAACTCTCCAACCCTATGTGATAATATTGTCCACAAGGATCTTGATAGCCTCTTTCTCCCACAAGACATCACACTGTCCATTATATTGATGATATCGTGTTGATAGGACCCAGTGAGCAAGGAGTAGCAAAGACTCTAGACTTTTTGGTAAGGCATTTGTGTGAGAGAGGGTGGGAGATAAATCCAACAAAAATACAGGGGCCTTTCACCTTAGTGAAATTTCTAGGTGTCCAGGGTGTGGGGCATGTCAAGATATCCCTTCTAAAGTGAAGGATAAGCAATTGCATATGGCCCCTCCTACAACCAAAAAAGAGGCACAATGCTTACTTGGTCTCTTCGGATTTTGGAGACAATACACTCCTCATTTGGGTGTGCCACTCTGGTACCAGAAAAGATGCTAGTTTTGATTGAGGACTGTGGGAAGCTGCCTCTGGCACTGGTATTGTATCGGCCATCTTGTTACCAAACGCCATCTTAGATACTAACCCAGTTAAGTTTCTATTTCCCCATCCTCGCTGAAGTAGTTAAGTTTCTATTTCTCCATCCTTATGCCACTCCCCCGAGCTCCGATTGGGCACTCCCTAAAGCGGGTGAAAGTCTTTCTGCGGACGTTGCCAAACAACCATCTGCGCATGCGTGTGGCGCGAAAATCGAAAATCTAGTTACCCAATCATTTACTGAAACATGCGCTGTCGTCAGTACGTACCACCTCCTTCTTTCCTGGCTATAAATACCCCTGATTGACCCTCAATAAACGTGACTTGATCAGAATCCTGTCTTGTCTCCATTCTTTGTGTCTCTTGTCCCTTTCATTCCCGCTCCCTCCCTCAGGTCTTGGTTCGATTGACCCACGGGTCGGGTCAGAGGACCAGAACAAGAGGAGGCTCTGTGACAAGTCCGGGCTGCTGTGTAAGCTGAGATCCATGGTGCTGGAAGTTTCAGTGGCAAATAGAGATGCTGTCTGGAGCCTTTGGCAGGCCCCTGTAGGAGAATCATAATGTAGATCCTTAGGATTTTGGAGCAAAGCCTTGTCATCCTCTGCAGATTACAACTCTCTTTTTGAGAAACAGCTTTTGGCCTGCTACTGGGTCTTAGTAGAGACTGAAGGCTTAACCATGGGCCATCAAGTTACCATGACACCTGAGTTACCTATCATGAGCTGGGTATTTCTGACCCACCAAACCATAAAGTTGGGCATGGACAGCAGCACTCCATAATAAAGTGGAAGTGGTTTATATGAGATAGGGCTCAAGTGGGTCCTGAAGACACAAGTAAGTTATATGAAGAAGTAGCCCAAATGCCCATGGTCACCACCACTGCCATGTTACCTTCTCTTTCTCACCCCAAAGCTTTGGCCTCTTGGGCAGTCCCTTACAACCAGTTGACTGAGGAAGAGAAAACTTGGGCCTGGTTTACATGATATACAGGTAGCATCCAAAAGTAGACAGCTGCAGCACTGTGTTCCTTTTCTGGGAAATCCCTGAAGGACAGTCATGAGGGCAAATCCTTCCAGTGGGCAGAACTTCGAGCAGTGTACCTGGTTGTTCATTTTGCTTGGCAGAAGAAATGGCCAGAAATGAGTTTGTACATTGATTCATGGGCTGTTGCCAATGGTTTGGCTGGATGGTTAGGGACTTGTAAGAACATGATTGGAAAATTGGTGACAAAGAGGTCTGGGGAAGACATATGTGGATAGACCTTTATGAGTGGGGAAAAAACATGAAAATAGTTGTGTCCCACATGAAGTCACCAAAGGGTGACTTTAGCAGAGGAAGATTTTAATAATTACGTGGATAATATGACATGTGAGAGACTCATAATATCTCATACAATTTACAGCTATCTCTTGTTGATTCTGTTTCCCTAGAGAACCCTATCTAATACAGACTCTAAATTAAGAATTTATTTTTGTATTAAAAAGGGTGCAATATCTAATAAGAGGACAGAAAAGATTAAAAATTTAAAATAAGTGGTGATGGTTTGAATTACCTTTATGGAAAACTGGAACAAACAGTGGGAAAACCATAAAGATTGTTGGGTGGTTTTGAGCAGGTCAGTGAAGGTTAGAACCATGATTTTACTGTAGATCTAATCCATACCTTTGTGTCATGTGCATGATATTGTCATCCATCTAAATAGCAAATGTTTACCTTCTAAATTTTCTTTCAATTTGTCTTTTTTTAAGATTTATTTTATTTATTTCTCCCCATCAACTTGTTGTTTGCATTTGCTGTCTCTGTTTGTTGTGTGCTGGTTTTCTTTTAAGAGGCACCAGGGACTGAATCTGGAACCTCCCGTAGGAGGGAGGTTCCTAATTGCTTGAGCCACCTCTGCTCCCTGCTTTGTGTTTCTCATTGTGTTTTTCCTCATTGTGTCTCTGGTTTTGTCATCTTGTTGCATCAGCTCACCACACCTGCCTGTTGCAGTCAGCACACTGTCTTGTTCTTCTTCTTAGGAGGCACTGGGAAAGGAACCCAGAACTTCCCATGTGGTAGGCCCGAGCTCAATCACTTGCACCACATCTGCTTCCCTTAATTTGTCTCTATTTCATTATTCTTTCCTTGCCCTTCATATTAGGGAACTAGATATAATGCTGGTAGTTTTCAAATTTTAGTATCACTCTACAGAAGAGACCTGCAAAGACAGAAAGCAGCATGCACATTCAAGTACACTTTCATGATGAGGAAAATAAGGAAAAGAGGAGATAAAGTCCTCCAATTAAAAATTCAAATTTAAAAGAGTTGATGAGTTATCATAGAAGGACTGAGTTCACCTGAATAGGCATTTGGGTTACCTTTTACTGGCAATTTTAAATATGCTTCCCATCCTCCAGAATAGGGGATTCAGAGATCAGACTATGAGTAAATACATATTTACTATGTTTTCATACATATTGTATTACATTGTGAGATAATATAACTTTTTAACCTGCTATATTTTTAAAGTTGCTTTTATTACTAAGAAATATCTCAGAAGTTCTGTGTTAGCCTAGCTATGAATTAAAATATTAGGGCTTCCACTATAGTAAGTTTAGAGTCTTATACATAAAGAAGAGACTATCATCAAACTTGATGACCCATCAAACTTGATGATCCATCAAACTTGATATTGTACTGGTCTTTTTCTCATCTACTAAATGTCTACTATTGTAATTCTTCCATTCACTGATGTCTACAGTGCTGGGCTGTTTTTTCTTTGTTTTTATTTATTTATTTATTTATTTATTTTTTCCCTCCCTCACTACTCTTATTATCCTTGGTGACTTTAACCTTCCTGTATGTTAACTGTTTAACAGTCTGGCCTTTCAGTTCCTTACTCTCCTCATTTATACTATCTTTTCCTCCCAACATGCCCCTCAACTCAGGCTACCACTCTCATAATTATTTGAACTGTAACTTCTGAAATTGATTTCTCCTCCCACTTTGCCAGCTCTCTTATATCAGCATTCTCACTCCAACACTCTTGATCCCAGTGAGAACACACATACTTTGACCCAACCATTGTTCACTGTCTGTGACCTCCTTGGTGTCTTCTCATCATTACTATAATAGCTCAACATTAAACAACTTTTGTAATGAAGTTTTTTTTTTCCTTCCATTGAGCTCATTTGGCAAAACCCCAACTGTGTTAAAACCCAGCTATCTGCATCTTATTCATTGATGGAGAAAAATCACCCAATGCTACTGACAGACATGTTTTGATTTTTGGAAACAAAACTAAAAGCAGGCTAGTTAGGGAATCAATAGATGAATCTGTGACATGACAGAAAACCGCTGCCCTAAATATATGGCCACCGATACTCCACAAGATGGCTGCTGGAAGAATGTCGTGAGAACTCCCATTTGGAACAGGATTTCCTCCTGAATCAGGAAAAGCCCCGGATAATTTCAAGGGGCCTTATCGTTGGGCCCTCCCAGAGGATTGAGGGCTGAGATAATCAGTCAAAACAGCAAACAACTGGGATTCTTCCCCGTACATTAGCAAAGGGGCAGAATAATTAATGGTTTAAAAAGCAAGCGTGGAAGCTAAATCGCCTTTCTTTTTTCCTTTTTCCCTTGCCCTGTTTTTTACCCTATTCTTGCCTCCCCTCCCCCCGCCCCCCAAACCTGGATCAGCATGCAAGTAAACCTGGGAATTTGTAATCCATAATGGGGAATTGTAGTCTGTAACTCAACCCTCTTTATCTTTTCAGCCCCTTCCTCTTTACCTGGGACCCATTATCTGGTATTTTCTTCCCTTTCTCTTCTCTTGCTTCCTTAATAAATTATTGGCCTAACTAAACTGGCTTGCTCTTAAAATTCATTTTCTTTTGTAGCTTAACCAAGAACCTAGAGAAAATCTGCAACAAGGTGATTTGAATAATTATAATAGCTATATTTATAATAGAAAATATGGTACTCTGTACCATATGCCAGAAACTATTCTGATATATATACCATCCATATATATATGCACACGTATATATTTAAACTATTTTATTCTTTTAAAATCTGTATAAGTGTTACTGATCTCTTTGTTTAATTGTTGAAGAAACTGAGGCACAGAGAATTTAGATAGCTCAACCAAATTGTGAACAAGTAAGTAAACCAATCTGGATTTCATCCCAGACCAGCTTAACAATGTTGCTTCTACTATACTTCCCTAGTAAATTTGTTTACCCATTCTCCAAGATAACCATTTCACACTTTCTCCTTCATTCTCACATCTCTAACTTCCTCCTCTTAAGTTACTAATTGATGACTTCATACTTCACAGATACTCCACCTGTATACTCCCATTTTTGTGTGTCCTTTACATACAAAACTTCTCAAAAGAGTTTATAGTCATTGTCTTCCTTTCCTTATTTCTCATTCCATTTTCAGTCAACAGTAATCCTGCTTCTTTCTCCACCATGCTGATGAAATTCAGCTGTATTCAAGATCTCATTGACTTTTATCTTACCAAAATTCAATTCCCTGTCTTCATTTTATTCAATCTCTTGGTAACAACGGACATTGTGAACACACTGTTGATTTTGAAACCTTCTTTCCTCACGGTTTGTCCCTGGTGGCCTTCAGTTCTCAGTGGCTGCCCCTTTGCAGTAATCTTGCTGTCTCATCTTCATCATTCAGACCAGTAAATATTGAAATGGCCCATGGAATTTTTCTCAGACTTTTTCAATCTTGTCCCGCAGTCTTTCGCTATGCGTGATCTTTTCCATTTTTATGATTTTAAATAATATCCATCAAGCTAGACTTCACTGTGGGATTTTATGTAACAACTGCCTATGCAAAATCTTTGTTTGAATGTTAAAGTTGCACAAAACAAACAGGGAGAGGTTGTAGCTCAATGGCTGAGTGCCTGCTTCTCATGTTTAAGGTCCTGGGTTCAATCTCTGGTACCTCCTAAAAAAAACCAAACCAAACCAAACCAAAACAGATTTTCCCCCAACCCACCTGGTTAATGATACCTTATATTAGTATTATATACTTATTATAGTTCATGAGATAATGTTCCCATATTTGTTCTGTTACCCATAGTTCATCTTCCACCACTGGATTCATTATATTATACAGTCCTATGCTTTGTACAATCCATTCAAAGTGTCCACTCAGTGTCTCTCAAATTCATCACAGAGTTGTGCTGTCATCTTAGAACGAATTTTTTTGGCTTTACCTCCAACATCTAAATTCCAAATCAGATCATGTTTCACATCTCCACAGAGACAATCATCTGATCTGCATTCATGTCTTTCCTGGATACAGAAATGGTCTCTCAATTAGTTTTCCCATCTTCTTTCTTGTCCACTTTCAATCTTTTTTCCAAACTACAGCCAGATCCGTTTAGAAACTAATTTGTTATATTCCCTTTTTAAAAAAAAGGAAGCATTTCTATTGCCATCAGAATAAAATCCAACTCCTTTACATTAACTACATGTTTCCTGCTTAATTCTTTGATCACTCTTATTCATTCTAGCTCTTCTGGTTTCCCGTTTTTTGAACATATATAGCTCAATCTCATCAAAGAACTTTGCACTTGTCCTTCTTTCTGCTTAGAATGTTTCTCCACCATGCTGCTTCGTTTATTTTAACTTTTAGTTCTGAACTCCTCCGCAGGCTTTTCTGCCTTTCTGGTCAAGAAACACATTTTTCTTGATTGACCAACAAACTGGGAGAAGAAATTTGTATGCCTAGAATTGAGTTCACCTTTTGTGATGGTTAATTTTGGTTTGTTTTGGTTTGTTTTATTTTTATCCTTTCACTTGCAAAGATGGTTAATTTTATATGTCATCTTGGCAAGGTTATGGTATCCAGTGTTTTGTTCAAAACCTGGCCTAGATGCTGCTGTGGATGCATTTCACAGATGGTATTAGCATTTACAATCAGTTGACTTTAAGGGATTTACCTTTGATAATGTAGGTGGACCTCATCCAATCATTGGAGGACTTCAGAGCAAAGATTTGAGGGTTACAGGAAGAAGAAACTCTGCCTCAAGTCTATACCCTCTACTTCTCTCTGAGTCTCCAGTCTGCTGCCCTCCACTATCTATTTTAGACTTCAACATTAGCACTTTGCAGGATTTCCAGCCTGATGGCTTCCCCTAAGAATTTAGACTCAAGACCCCAACATCACTCTTATTGGAATTTCCCTGCCCAATGGAATTCAGCCTGCCTTATGGAATTCAGGGTTTCCAGTTCCCACAATCTCATTAGCCAATTTCTTAAATTAAAGGAAGTCCTGCACACACGCAGAGACATACACACACACACATTTTATTGGTTCTGTTTCTCTGGGGAACCCTGAGTAATACATCTTCTATGTCTAATTGTCCTCATGTTAACATTTCTGTGATGAGGGATGTGCTTATTTTTCTTGAGAAAATATTTCACTTGAAAAGCATTTGTGAAAGGAAATTGAGTATGAAATGACTAGACTTTATCTAAATGGTCATATTGACAGTGCCTATTTGTCAGCCATTTTTAGCCAATCTTTCTCTTTTTTGTCCATTGCTGATTTCCCCATTCCTCAGTTTGTTTCTCTTCTATCCTTCAAGAAACAGAAATATGTAAAAAATAAAAAAGGAAAACAAGATGAGGGAAAGGATGAAGAAAAGATGAAAACAGATTAATATATGTGCCCAAAAGAAACCCATGGTACTCACAGGACAATCTGGAAAATAATTGTGTATGGTAAAATTTTCTCTCCTTATTTCTAGTTGTATGGTTTGAATATAGAACAAATACAATGGAGTGGAACAAAGATAATGGTTTGTACAACAAATAATTCTCATACAGAGAAGCAGATGTGGCTCAAGCAGTTGAGCTCCTGCTTCCCTTATGGGAAGTCCCTGGTTTGGTTCCCAGTGCCTCCTGAAAAAACAAACAAAAAACAAACTAGGAAAACCAGCAAAAAAGCCAACTCAGGGAAGCCAATGTAGCTCAGTGGTTAAGGCCAGCTTCCCACATATGAGGTCCTATGTTCAATCCCCATTCTCTGGTACCTCACATAATAATAATAGTAATAATCCCCATACATTTCAATATTTTTACCCATAGTGTTGAGAGCTCCCTGTCCTACTCACTACTGATCACCACATGCTAGTTTCATCAAGGTCCAATATACGTACAGAAATGCAAAAGAAATCTTTATGCTCTAATCAACCATCTCACCCTGTCAAACTGCTCAAAATTTATCCTCAATCTCTTCCTCTATTATTGAGGAACTGAAGGGCACTTAAAAATTTTGCTTTCCTTTCCTAGTACATATTTTTAAATTACGATATTTTAGTCCTGTTTATATTGGCTGAGGCTAATTTTGATTTAAACACTCCAAAAATATCAGGGTGTCTATGGAACTTACTTGCCCTTGACAGTCACATATTTTTTTCTGAATTTCCTCTTTGTGACCCATTGTTTCCTTTTATATATTATATCTCACTTTTAGCATCACCTTTTTGTCCTTGATGGTATGCTCATTATTTGATATCAGGGATTTCTTTCCTCCCTGGAATTTTTTTATTCCTGAGAAACACTTGATCCTTTAGCCTTACTAGTGCTACTAGCAAGGCACAACCAATAAATTAGTCCCGTAAAGGGCCCTTCATTTGAATCATAGAAAAGGAGAAGAACCCATCAGCAGTGAATCCTCCACCACTCACTGTATTCGGTGACATTTTTCTTAAGGAGGTATTAGAGATTGAACCCAGGACCTCATACATGTGGAACAGGCGCTTAACCACTGAGCTACATCAGCTTGCCTATTCTGTGACTTTTTAACTGCACAGCCTTCAATATTACCACCCTCAGTGAATGGATGATCCCAAAGTTCTTTCGATAGCAAAACAACTAATATTGTTTTCCTACTAGCTATTTTTTTTTTCATTGATAAATAGAAATAAAATCCTGAAGTGATAGGGTTTGAGTTTCTTCTTAGAATGAGAAAAACTGTTTCTTGGTGTTTAGGAGCATAAATTTATTTCTATATGTTTATAGATCTTGTTTATTTGCTTGAGGTCATGATATACCTCATCTAATTGATGAAGAGAATAATCTTTTGTAGCAGAAACCATTGGCTCCCTAGCCAAAAGGCCTCTCTCATTCATTCTTGCTTGTAGAATTCTGATTTTCTTTGGGAGCCCACTCTTTTCTCAGCGACTCAGGAGTTCAATTCTTATATGACTAAGCCAATTATAGTCCTTTGAATCTCTACAGTTTTATTTCTTCAATTAAAGTCTGAACTGTGCCAGTCATTCAGTGATATGAGGATGTCACAAATGAAACATATGGGTCCTCAAAAATAACATTGATCCGGAGTTGACCAACCCTAAATGTGGTTTGCCTTGAACTTCTTGTTATGGGAAATAACATGTATTTCTTATTTTCGAGTCATTTTGTTACAGGTAAATGCTTTCCAATTGATAACACATGTGTTGGTACTTCAGAGAAGACTATTTGTAACAGGTATTTCCTGATAGTTTGCCAAGTATAAAAATGATATAATTATAATTGGGGAGGCAAAAGTGGTTAGGAATTAGGATAGAGGAATACGATATACCTGGATTTAATAACCAACTTTTGTATTTACTACTATGAAACTTTGGAAAATTGCTTAACCTCTTTAGTAGTTAAGATTTTTTTCTTCTTCTGTAAATAGAGGAAACTGGCACTCACAGACATTTTATGAGTGTTAAATTGCTGATGCATGTAAAATATATAATATTTTAATCTTATACATTGATAGAACTCATTTTAGTTGATCTTCCTTATTTCTGTAATCCCATTAAAAGAATCAATCATTCTACAATGAGTATTTGATTGTTTGTGGATCCTTCTTGAGGACTTCTTTAAACTTTTTATTTATAGATTTTAGCTTTTTTTTTTTTTTTGGTTTACTTTGCCCTTATAATGCCTTCTGCAGTTCTTAAGAGGCATATTATCCTTAATGATTCAGTAAATTAGGCAAAGTCACAACTATCTTCGTTTCAAAATGTTAAAAGATAGCAATAAATGTATTTATTATAAATTATAATATATTGATCTTATAAACAGATTATTTCTGCAAAACTATTCTATTGTGTAATACCACTTAAATTTAAAAATTGAATGAAATCACAAAGAATTTAGTAGTAATTTTGTTTGAGTTTTTATAATTCTAAATACATTTATATATAATCTATATCTGCGTGTGTGTGTGTGGCCTTTTTATCTGTCTTCCAATTATATTTTAAGGGAAATGATAAACAGCTTTCAGTAACCATAAAAAATAAAACATGTATTTTTTTTCTGTTATGAAGTGTTAAACTGTGAATTAAAAACTTGCTTAATTAGTAACACATATATACATTCAAAGAAATATCTATGCTTTAAATACTTATAAATACTTGAAAGACCAATGCTTGATTTTTATAGTTATATTTTTATCTCGGCATAAATTTTTAGAAAATGTTTGACCTAATTATGTTCCTCTTGCTGCTGATGTGGATTTAGATTATATGCAAACATCAAATAAATAGCACATTACACGTTGAAAATCTTCATATATATTTCAGAGACAAATTTAACAATTTTATGCACTAAATTGAGAAACTCCATATTTTATGAGATTTTATGACTTTAATATCTATCTTTAAATCTGTCAATCTTGTCTAATAAAAACTTTAAAATGCTATATTTTTTAAGGCATATTTCCCTTCTATGTATAGAACCAAACCTATAGACACCCTTAAGCATTATAAACTCCTGATTAAAGATATATTTACTTTAAGACTGGCACGTAAAATATATTAATAAAAGCCATCAACCTACATGTTTACCTCTTATTTTATATTAATTTTAAAAACACCAGTTTGTTTATACAAATGTAAATAGAATTCTTGAGGTTATCTGGAAAAAATATTGTATCCAATTTAAAGTTGTTGGCTTGATTCCATATTGGAATAATATGGGAACAACTCTTCCAGACCTTTTTTTAAACCCAGAGTAAAAACTAAGTAAAAAAGTCCCTTCTTATGGCTTCTATTAACTATCATCTACAAATTATGATTTAACGACCAGGAAAGGGCAACCAAAAAATTATATTTTCTTCTGAAGCAATTTAGTTTATCTTCAATCATTTTATATAAAGACATTAATCATGATATTGTTTTTAGAGGCTTAAATGTTTTTTGTTCTTTCTGCTTTTAAAAATAATGGCCATTACAACAAATTGAAAAACATTTATAAAGAATGAAACAAAAATTATTAAAGTTTTAAAACTGATAACTAATATCAATACTTTCCATAATTCTTTTCAGTGATTATCAAGCCATCAATCTAGCAGTAGTGTATTTTATTGCATTTTCTAATTAGTTGTTCTTGGTTTAAAGAAATACTGCTGCTTTTTTTGGTATCAGTAATTCAGCTTATTAGTTTTAATAGCTTATCTATAGATTCTCTTAGATTTTCTATATAGTCTATTTTATGTGGATAAAATTTTCCTTTTTCCCCCTGAAATCTTATTCCTTTTGCATTTACTCCTTATCTCTCTGTATTTGTTAGAATATCAAAATAAAATGTTGAAAAATATGGTTTAAAAAAAGATACGTTTATTACAAATGACTGGACTGTAGATAAAGCTATGGAACGTTAATTCTACCACCTTAAGCTTTTGGTGGACCCAGCATAGACTGAATAAACATAAGTTTCAAAGCAGAACTTAGGAACAACTTGGGAAACTGGGGAGTAGTAAATCATTGCAGCCCAGATGGTATTCATCTCAGAGCTCTAGGGAAGAGCAGTGTGAAATAGCAGACCATCCAGACCAGGACATGTAAAAAGAGCAGTGTTAGTCCACAAAGGATACATGCTAATCTGGCACCGTTTTTAAAGCAGCGATATCATCATTTTGACCATCAATCACTTAGATTTCACTCATAGGTTTTAGAGCTCACACTTGTGATTGTTCTAAAAAAAAAATAGAAAGAAGCTCTCTTTTTACTCTTTTAAGTCATTTGTTTTCACCAAACATGGTAATGAAAGGGATGCATGTTTCAGTAACTCCCAAAAGTATGTTTCTTGGAACTCTCACAGGGAAGTAGGAACAGACTTAAGTCCCAGTTTTGGAGTGACTGTAAAGTCCCCGTTTTCCTGCTGCTCTTAATTCCTTCTGTGAGACCTTTCTGGGTTACCTCGCTGTGTTCCAGCTGGTACCACTCTGCTGACTTCTAGTTCCCAGGAATGCCTATGGGAGTTTATGGAAAGGATTCCATGGAGAAAAAAAGGCTGTGGTGGGTAAATATGCAGAAGCAGCTCGAAGCACAAAGACTTATTGCAGGAGCAGGCAGTCTACTCTGGAGGGAATTTCTTCAATGGTTAAATTCTGAGGAAATGTCTGTGATCTGTTCCGCCTGGTGATCTGACAACACTGCTCCTTAATGATTTTCTCTAGAAATTATAAGTGAGTCTCTAGAGGTGAGTTTCCTTTCTTGTCTGGGAAGAGAGAGATGGAAAAGATACTGGAAGAAAAAATTTAATTTCTCTAGCTCGAATCTCACTTAGCAGTACCAGGACCATATTTTTCCATTTGGCTGCTAGGTAATTCCACATGAATGTTCCACTAGAAAAGTCAATGAGTCCAAGATGAAATAATTACCAGTATCATCAGTCAGGGAACCAATTGGAAACAGATGGCATACCCATATTAAGATAACTCCAAGCAGTTTAATTTGGATAATTCTGAAAAGGTTTGATGTAGGGCATTTTTATAAAGATGTGGGTGGTTTACATGCTATGATCCTCAACTCCTTGCAAACATCTAATCCCCAATACCCACCCATTCTGTTTATATTCATCAAGTACCTTCCATTCTCTCTCATTACTGCTCCTTCCTCTCTTCATATCAATATATACTTCCAGCATATTTACTCCTTCATAGCACCTAATCACTTTAAAAAATTACCTTGTTTACTTCTTCATTTTTTGCAGCTCCAAGAGAACTATATTCAGATCTATATCTCTAGTCCCTAGCACAGTGTCTGGAGAACTGTACATGTTCAGTATGTGTTGAACAAATTAATTAATGCACACTCTCATTATTCCCTAGATAAACATCGCAGTACATTGTAAGCAGTTCTCTTGACATCAGTGTTACCCCTTTCCAGTCCATCATTTCCATTTCTGCCTGCATGAGTTTACTGGTTCACATATCTGATTATGCCACTTCCCTGTTTAAAATAATTTTATGGTTCTTTGTGACTTTCTAAATGAAGCAATTCATTCATTAAACAATTGTTTATTGAGCACATATTATGTGCCAAGGACTGGAAATCAGAAGTGAGCCAACAGACCCAGTCAGAGTGCTTACAATTTACTGAGAGAAACATAATGAAGAGGCAGTTATAATGAAACATAGTAGTCTACGACAGGGAAGACCTGGGTGCCTTAGCAGCTCTGTGCAACCTACCTCACTCTGGGGCTGGGAAAAAGAGGGCCAGGAAAGGCTTCTCAGATGTTGTAACAAATAGAGTTAACACTTGAAGGATGAGTAGGGTCAGCCAAGTGAAAAGGAGAGGTGAAAAGGTTCTAGAAAGAGATCATGTGCAAAATCCAAAGATGAAAGAAAATCTGGTCTTGAAGGGATTAGAGAAAAGCATGCAAAGAGAGATTGGAGGAACAAAAGATGAGGGTGGAAATGGGGTCAGGCTAAGCCTTTAAGGGAACTTTTTAAATGTCTTGATTCCTTAACCTGCTATTATAGGACGTTTTGTGTCTCAGTCTGATGTTTGTCAGTTTTGTGTCCTGCGTTTTCTCAACTTGGACTCCCAGTATTAGAGATGGCTGACGAATTAGGAGATCGCTAATTGCTCCCTGCTGATCTCTGCTTCTACAGTTCTGCCAAGAATGGACTACTCAGTCTTACTAACCATGAGGTAAGATTATGGTTTTTAGGGAGGCCTTCTTATTTTACACTCTGTCCTCCCTTTCTCCGCTCAAAGGCAACTTGCCTTCTTTACTTAGTTTTCCAGAGGAAGTAGTTTGCATTTTCCCAGACATTAGTAAGTCTAAATTACATGACTGTACTTTGGAGATGGAAATGCCTGCAGTCTCTTCACAATAACTCATTAAACAGCCTCTGGAATGTACTGAACTCCTTGAGAGAGATTTATGAATTGTTCTTCCCTATTTTAAGAGATATAGGCTGGTTTTTCAATTACACTGAGTAAACATAGCCAAACGTTAACTTCAAATTTAATTTAATATACAATGTTTAGGACAAAGAGCAGCGAGCAACAATAGCTATGAGCCCAAACTAGCAAAAATATTTGAACTTTAATTGTAAATATGTCAATAATTATTTCTAGGGCATCAGGATATCGAATATTTGTGCCTCTAATTCTACAGAAACTATAGATAATACAAACTCATGATCATTCTGAGCAATGGTTGCCATATGATTACAGACAGTTGAAAAGCATATATTCATCAAAATTTTGACTAATAACCATCTGTTCCACAATCTTCCAATCATAATTAAACTCTGATGTCAAATCAGGATAAAATATAGAAAATAACAATAATAGCATAGCTTTATTATTTCATAAGCTCATCATAATTAGCATAGAACAAATTAAAATCACAAATAAAATATATTATTATTGAAATACACATTGACATTTATTAGTGTAGTTGCTTCACATTTTCATGGGTATGAAATGACAACACCAAATGTAAGAAATAAAATTCAATAGTATTTAAATTACAAAAATCCAAAGATATCATTTTGAGTTTTTAACACTGAAGATCTAGCCAGATATGTTTAGAAACTTAAGATCAATGCCAATGGCTTGAAAATTATTAAAAATATGCAGATAACAAATGTGTACCAGATAGCTTTTGTTAACATTTACCTTTTGGCAGACTAATGGGAACTTACAAAATGATCAGGAAAAAATCCTGCTGACTATAACTTGTCATAATTAAGATGCAACTAATTACAATTATATGAATTCATGTTTACCATGAAGCAAATCATGCAGAATATAACTTGGGGAGACAATTTTTGCCTAGAGGGGAGACTTTATTCTATACCAGTGTTGTGAAAGTTACCCCTGCATATTTTTACTTGAAATATTGTGCCATATTATTATGCCTTACATTATTACATTTAATGATCCAATATCATTACATCCATTTTCCTCATTTTCCTTATTGGTGATGAGTAGGCTATTCTGGTTATATAGGTTTACTCTAACGAAAATGTTAATTATCCTTGACTCTTAGTGAATCATGAGTCCTCCAGGTATTTGGATTGGTGAAGGATCTCTGGTTTGACTTGCTATTCTGCAGGTTCTAAAGAAAAGTAAAAGTAAACATGAGCAGCACACTATGGTAAAGGTTTTACAAATGTGTTTGTATGTGTTCTTATATATTTTGAAAGGAGTTAGGACAATTTCAGTCTGTGTCTAGAGGGGAAAAAAATAAAATTTATGAATGCTAAAAAAAAAAGGCAGAATACTCTGTGGTCTTTAAGGATCATCACGCATTTAACTGTGGTTTCTAAGTAAGCAGTTTGAAAATGAAAAAAAAAAAGGCCTTTGTGCCAATGTTTAAGCTATTATTTTTTTTCTAGAAGAATTAAGAATGTTTTAATTTAGTATAATATGAAACAAATGCAAAAATGTTCATCTTTACTCAGAAAGGTATTCACTCTACTAGATCTGACCACAAGTGACTGAACACTATGTGAAATAGTAGCCAATCTTCTTGCATTAGAAAGATATTATTTATCTTTCATGGAGGTTACAATACATTTTGTTGTTGATGCTTTTATTTTGGCTTGTTCTTCCTGTGATGGCTTTCATTTTTGTCATTTACCCAACTCTGGGTCTGGAACTTTCAGATTAGACATCCTGATCAATTTTAAATTGGTCAGCAAAGAATTTGTTACTAACTGTAATATACTTAGAAACATGAATGATTTGCTTTAAAATTCATATTAGAGTAAATTCAAGATCAAGAAAAGTGATATGCCTTTCTAAGCAGGAGAGAAAGGAGGTGAAATTACAACTAACACACAGGGAATTCTCAATAACCTACACCTTATTTACCTGTGTAGAACAGTAATCTGCCAAAACTCATGGACCTTTTTGAATTCCACATGTTATGTATGTGACTAAGAAATAAAAGTTTCATTTTCGCTAGACCAGAAAATGGTGTTTCTCTGAAACAATAGGTTTGTGAGAAATACCTAGGCAGGCACAGTAACTGAACAGTGCTTTCAAATATTTTAAACCAATTTCCAATTGAAGGGAAGGTTAATACATTCCAAATGATATTCCCTCCTCCACCCCCCCCTTAGAAATCTTTACTAATTAATTGGCCTTGAAACAGCATCTGGAACCCAAGATATCATCTCATGCAAATACAACCTCTCTGCTTAGAGAAAAGCAGTTTGTTTTGGTACTGGTATGGGTAAACATCAAATTACATGTTTGGAGGGTTTCTTCTAACAAGTGGATACATTTTGTTAAACTAGCATTGCATTTAAAAAAATTCAATTTGACTGTCCTTATGCAGAGCATGCAGTGACCATGTGGCCTAACCTTTGGTACTGCCTTACACATCCCCACTTCAGGCCTTTCATTTTATCTCCTCTTTGTCAAGGTCTTTGAGCTTGAGATTTTTGGAGGAGTAATACATGCATGTGCGTTATATAGTTTACTGAGTCTTCCTCTCTAGGTTTTATGAGAGTTAAAATAATATCCAATGCCTCTTTTCCTCTCTAAGCCAATCTTGCTAACCATATTTTGTGTGCACATATTTTGTGTGCACATGCACACAGACATCTCATTTCTTTATTAACATTTATGATACTAAAATGGTACATACATATATGCACATGTATAATGAATAAACAAATGCATATGCCTAATGTTTAAAAATGTGACTATTTTTTTAAATCTTAAAGGTAAGCAAGTGTACACCATTTTAGATCTTTTTATAAATGTTAAATAAGAGGGAAAATTTAAAATCTTAGCCATTTAGAAATTTAGGGCTTGATGTTTCTCTACTCTGGAAGTTTCATATGCCCACTGGAGCCTTGGAGCATTCCAGCATTGAAGGCAGCCAAAGAGAAAGAAGATTTGGCAAGTGAATTAATGTCAGGCAATAGTAAGGAGTTCTTTGTATGGGTACTCTGTGAGTACTCATTAAATGTCTCTTTCAATAATTGTATATTAAAACATGGATAAAATTCATTAGCATATAATAGATTACAGAGTAAATTTTCAGGTACCTATAAGCTATATGTGAAGCGATCAATCCTGCCAATGATTTGAATAAGGAAATGCATCAAAGTTCAATTTGGATTTTGTGGGAAGGTCAAGGGAAAGGTCAATAACAGTTTCATTTGGGGGAACATACAATGTACGTGTGCTTGTAAAATGCAACAGTAAACAACCCTATGACGGCATTTCCCTTACATTTGAAGACTGAAGGCAATGTTCCCATGGACCTATTCCACATTAAAGTTATTTATTATGTCTTGACAGGGAAGAGTTCACACTAAGGCCCTTTGTAAGGCCTTCCATTTTGAACCTGTAAACCACACTTCACCACGGCTAAGGGATTCTGCTCTAGCCCTGCCCTTCTGAGTTGTATCCAGTTACCTTAGTTTGAGCATAACCAAGAGAAGGACTCCACAAGTAACTGTCATGCATGTGAAAGCATAGATTACTTCTCCTAGAAAAAAGAAAAAGCCTTGAAAATTATTGAATTTTGAGAGGGAATAAATAATAAAGATGTATTGATTTTTAACTGACCTGTGAAGGGGAAATGAAATCCAGTTCGTGTGATTTCCTTAGGAGGTTTACTTTTATATAAGGCACTGCCCTTGACATTAGGCAGGTTTGGATAATCTGAAAGAAAATGAAATGATGAAAATGAAATTAAAATATTTAAAAGTTGTGCATTATTTTTATTCCACATGCTCTAAGTTTTATATTTTCTGACAGCAGTTTATTTCTATAAAATTTTTAGTAAAATCAGAGAGATTTGGGTGAAAGTGGAGGTACTTTTTAGAAAATTTTAAGACCTTATTTTTTTCTCCTTTAATCAGAAAATGTCCTCATAGAAAGTGATTTTTTTTTGTAAACCATGATTAAAAATAAAGGGTTACATTTCATAAAATAATTCAGTATGCTTTATATACAGGTTAGGGAAGAAAGACAATTATTTTAGGTTACCCATTAGGATATTGGAAAATATTCATTCTTCACAGGAGTGATTGTTTCATTGTGGTTGTTAAACTACATCTCATTTCCCAATAATGTATTGTATATGAGTTCCTATAAAGACAGTTCCTAAATCATTCATTTTGTACTCTCAACTCAACTACTTGCATATGCTCCTTTGCTTTATTTTCCCTGTTTTGTTTTCTTTTGCTTCCTATGCCAGCCAGATAATAAGTTTCTACTATTGTTACCTATTTTTGCCCTCCCTTACCAGGTAGCTCCTGGCCACTCTGCAGCCCTAGTCTTCTAGGCCATGCTGCTGCCAAACATTTTTCTATCCATTTTCAGTAGCCTCACAACTCTAGGAGGCATACATCTTAGTGGCCAGGTTTTAAAAAGATATCTTTTCCTTTGTGAAAACGTTCTTTCTTTTGCTTTTCTACTTCAAAGATGCAATATTTAAACTTAATTCATAATCTGTTTTACATGTTTTTTATAGTAATATTAATTTGAAATCACCCCTAGTTTTAACTCAATCCAACGTAAATACAAATACCAAACATACAAATAGCCCAAAATGAATTTTCTTGATAATCATGATGCAGGTGGTTTTGGAGCCTTAAAAGAAAATGGTAAGTCCAATAAACCAGAGGGCAGGAGTTGCAAGTCTGCTGAGGCTCAGGGCCTGGCTGTCACATGGACAGTCCAGAGATTCAGGTCTCCTGAGTATATACCAACCCTAGCGCTAACCTCAGGTCTGGTAAAAATAACAGAAGAGGAATGTGTAGAAAGGTCATATCAGAGTCCAACTTCATCACACTCAGGAACACAAACTCCAAAGTAGGGCCAACTGACATGGCACTGAACTCCAGAGCCATCTGCCATGACCATAGAACCTGTGGGTCTCTGCAGCCCTTAAAAGAACCAGCACCTGGGTTTCCATCTACCTTGGCGTCTCTGGTACCCTGCTGAGGAGTGCATAAGCATCACCCTTCTGATGACCTCCCTACTCTTTTTTGGAGACTCATTGCCATATAAACTCATTTGTCCTTTCCATTTCCCCCTTTTATCTAAAGTCAAAAAGCAGTTTTTAACACCTGACATTACATGAAGGCTGAGGTATTCTGCTGGTCTGAGTTGACCCTTTTATTCAAGGTCTTTTTCTAGTTACATCATCAGCTGATGCTTGGTAGTAATCCCTTCGTGCCAGTGAGGTTCATCCCGGGGAGTCATGTCCCACACTGTGGGGGAAGGTAATGCATTTATATACTGAGTTTGGCTTAGAGAGTGGCCACCTTTGAGCAACATGGAGGCTCTCAGGAGGCATCCTGCAGTTCTAGGCCTAGTTTGTATTTCAGGCACAGAGGCTCATAATCGTAGCCATCAGTATCAAGGGTTCATTGTTGAATCATCCATCTTTACTGGTCTTTGCCATTGCACTTGGGGGATTGTTGCTGTTGCATTGGGAAATGTGATAGAGCTCCCCTGGCTCTGGTTTATTACTTACCCTGGCCAGCTAACAGGGAGGCGAAGAAGGTCAACCACCACACCAGGGAGCCAAGAGTGCCTACAACTGCAAGCAGGAGAATTGCATCCATCATCCATGTGGAATCTAAGCCCCCTCTTGATCTAGAGGGGGAGTGGGCATAACCATCCCAGGGTCCACAGGATGAAGGAATAGAGAATGGATTAGAGTAGACTTACTGGTGTTCTACTATGGAACTATTGTGATTAGTAATGGAAGAAACTGTAGTATTGATGTGGAGAAAGTGGCCATGGTAGCTGCTGGTGGTAGGGAGAGAGAAGAAGAGATATGATGTGGGGGCGTTTTCAGAACTTGGAGTTGTCCTGGGTGGTACTGCAGGGACAGATGCTGGACATTGTATGTCCTGCCATGGCCCACTGGGTGGACTGGGAGGAGAGTGTAAACTACAGTGTAAACCACTATCCATGTGCTGCAGCAGTGCTCCAAAATGTTTTCACCAAATGCAATGAATGTTCCAAAATGATGAAAGAGTTTGTTGATGTGGGAGGAGTGGGGTGAGGGGGGTGGGGGGTATATGGGGACCTCATATTTTTTTTAATGTAACATTTACAAATAAATAAAAACAAATTTAAAAATTTTAAAATAAAGAAAATGGGGAAGAAATGAGTTAAAGCCCCCACTTGAGAGAGGCATTGCCACATGATGATATGCTCTGAACAAGAAGGGAGATGAGAAGATATATTACTCTAGCTCTTTCAGTCCAGTCTCCACCAATGACTGCCATTGCTCAGAAGCCAGATCCTGGGAAGTCAAGATTTGAGCTCTATGTTAGGAATAATCAATAGAAAACACAGAAGACTAATTGGAGTTTCAGGTCAGTAATAAAGCTCTAAAAGAGGATCAAGGGAGAAGCAGCCCAATACAAGAACTAGAAAAGCAATTGAGGATTTTGTTACTAGAAAACCCATCCTAATTAGGAGACATCGTTGCCACAATTATCGTCCTCATTTATTCTTATTAAGCTCGTCTTGGATATGTTTAACAGGATTTACTACAACACTAAAAGAGATAATAAAAATCAGAAACAGAAAGTTACTCGTTCCCAAGGGGTCTGAATTCTAATACAATTAATACAGTTTTAGTTTAAGACTTTTTAAGACTCCAGATCATATTTTGTGTTATCATAGAAATATAAAAAGCCTGCTCTTCTCAGGATCTGAAAAATCAACTTTTCTAAATGTAAGAGTGGTAGAGCTTGTAAAATTTTTCCACTTTTGTGGTTATAAAATATATACTTTTTATTCACAAAATTGAAATGGAATAATTGAGCTGTTTCAAATAATACTCTTCTCCTAATAGTGGTTTTTCTTTGTCAAGGAATCAATTTTAATTAAATTGAGCATATAGTTTTTCATGAAATAAGTTGTAATAAAAATTTATATTTAAAACAATTTGAAATATGCAGAATAAATATTTTGCTTCTTTAACAATTCTATGGTGTATTGTGAATTTTAGGAAGATTCATAGCCTAATGGAAATGTATATAATATACATTGGCTGATTAATTATTTGAATGATGTTATGGTTTTCCTTTTTGAAATTCTATCCCTAAGTACTTTGGTCTATTTAAGCATCATTATTCATCTTTGGATAGGAGAAAAAGTATTGTTTTGACAAATTAGGCTATCTTTTAGATATATAACTACCTAAACTGCTTGTTAAACCTTCACCTAACAAGATTTAGAAAGAATTGTCCCATTCACTAAATTTCATTCACATGGAACTCATTAACAAAGCTATAATAGATCAATGACAGAAATGCGTGCTAATGATCCCAGTGAAAATTTTAATGTGTCTAGCAATCACTCCACAATCTTAAAAGTTGTACCCTAGGAGGATACTGAGTATCAGTTAGAGATTAATGTTAGTGAGGGTTTCTTGGCTACTGAAGCCCATTGGATATTCTTCCTCGCCTTTTATAAACAGTGAGGTTTGCAGAGTTTTATAACTATGAAATTAAAGTCAGCAGAACTGATAACTAACCTCAGCCCCACACCATCTGCTATATTTATAGATAAACACTGTCAGTGACTTGTTTATCTTAACTTATACCCTAGAGGAATTAAACACTATTATGAACTGTATTGTAAAATCCCTGTACATTTGATGGGAAATCAAGATAGATTTCAACCTTACATTAGGAACAAATTTAAATAGTGTTCTCCCCAAATGAGCTAGCTGCAGAGATGTGATCATTTCTATTTTTTTTTCTCCAAAACCTTATACAGCCATGGCTCAGAACTGATGGATATTACAACCCTGCTTCATATAATTTATTTAAAACTGTGAGTGTGCTGTAAAAAGTATAGTAGATCACATATAAAACAGTGATTTAAGAAATAAATGTCAGGATGCTTCAAATAAAAATTAAGGATGACATAAACTGAAATGTGTATGCTGCATTTTATTTCATTTTTCTTAAGAATATTACTTAGAAGACTGCTTGGAAAACGTTTTTTGATGGGGTGAAGTTTGTCATAGAACAAAAGTTATTTTTTTAAAGTAGCTCTTTCGAATTGTTAATGCAGCAGATGTTATAGTTAAAATTGTGTTCAGACAATTTTAAACAAAAGAAGGTCATTAACCTGGCAATATCTTAGCCATAATGAAGACGTTAATCAAGGGTTAAAGTTTTGTATGTCTGAGGGTTGGTAATAAGCCTTACTGTATTAAACTTCTAATTTAGTCAACATAAGGCACACAAATTCCCAAACTGGAAATGAGTTTTTAATTATTTCATCTAATAAGCAAGAATAAGATTTTATATATTATGAACTCTTTCAGTCATTGGTATATAAAAGCATTTTCTAAACTGTATCTAAGGAGCATTGCAGTTGTGAAACAAGGACAATATATAAGTGTCTTTAAACTGGAAAAAGTATATGTTAGTGATATGATAAACCAAGCTGTAAAAGCATATAATCAGAACATAACTCCCTTGCTAATAAAATGTAAGTTATGAAAACCAAATCAACTAAATAATACGTTGCCCCAAACTGTTCTAAACATCCATCAGAAAGGCATATTCATTCATTTATTTCACGTAAAGTAGACTAAATGCTTTCTTCTAGAAGGACTGCAAAGAAGATAAACCAAGTTTTATGTTTATCTTCTAATGCCATGACTAAACACATAAATAAATATGCACTCAAGATCATTTTCTTGATCTTTTGACATGAGCCAAAAGTTCAGAGTTGTTAAATGAATGGATTGATGAACTTGGTAACTGGTTCCTTAGCCCTTGGTTGACTGACAGATTACTCGACCCCCTAGTGAGTGGCTTGGTGATTATAATGGGTCTCAATTGCACTATTAAAATATCTCAAATGTCTTACCATTTTGCTTAATGGTTTCTGTTACTGATGTAGCAATTGGAATGCAAATCTTGCTATTTCTGACGACAATTGCATTTGATTAGATCAGTGTAGTATCATTGTCTTAAAAGGCAATGTTTTAAATCTTGAAATTTAAAAAAACGTGTCAACTGTAGCTTGGGTTCATAGGTTCATACAAAACAATTCATAGAGAAATAGATTGAAAATAGAATAAAATATTCATGACTGCAAAGCCATGTATAAATACACAGGTTTGTATGTATAGTAGAAGTACAAAATTGGATGGGTTCTCAGAGACTATGTAGTTCAAATTTTCAGTGCAGTGATCAATCTGCTTCATTACTGACAGACAGTTATCATCATTCCAGGAATGAGCCATTTAATACCTTAATGCATGTTACTAACATTTATAGCCATTTCTAGGTACCATAAAGATTTGCATTATATTTTATCAATTTCATAAGTTTTTATTTCACATATGGTGGTTTTTAAGGTGCAGTGTTTTTAATGAAACATATATAAGGGACAGTACCATTGATTTTTCAGATAGGTTTCTGATGTCTCCATTTGGAATTGAATAATTCACTAATGAGTAGTCATTCTGGAATGTGTAAGAGTTTACCTGGCTTTCTTATATAATTTTTTTTCATGGACTGATTAAAAACACCAAGGAAAACAGATACATAAACTTACAGATCTATAGGGAAAAGCTGAATATAAGTAAGAATGTGTTATTCATTCTCCTTAGTCAACAACCTCTATGAGACTAGATAACATGTCTATCTAATTTACAATATAATGTGGCTATCCGGTGTCATGCTAATGCAATTATTTAATAGCCAAAAGGTATTTATTAG
Organism: Dasypus novemcinctus; assembly: GCF_030445035.2. Classification (NCBI taxonomy): domain Eukaryota; kingdom Metazoa; phylum Chordata; class Mammalia; order Cingulata; family Dasypodidae; genus Dasypus; species Dasypus novemcinctus. Next base: position 28,581,020 of record NC_080683.1, on the reverse strand, counting down.
CAAACTTCACATTCGAAATATCATATCTGTCACTGTGTAGTACAATGACTATAGAATGTTTAGTTCTTTATCTTTAGCTGATATCAACAAAGTGACTTCAACATAAATCACACATTTCTCATGTTATCACCATTTCTTAAAATGTAAATTCAGTGTCCCAACTGCAATGCATATCAATACCCAATCAATAAAAATGTAATGAGCAACTATTTTTGCCTAGCAATTAATTCTAACAGTAAAGTTTGTTTACTTATGGGCAACATCTTGGTCATTGGGTTAGGCAATATCTGAAAGGAACAAAACTTTTAGGGTGTTTCTTGTTTCTCTAAGCCTCAGTTTTCTCATTTGTAAAATGGGACTAGTAATAATATCTAGATCTGCAAGATTGTTTACAAATATATAAACACCTTATATAGCAAAGATTAGGCTAACAGAGCTCTTAGGGGCCTCCATAAGAATGAATAAACAGCAGTGCAGTACTGCTCCAAAATGTATTCACCAAATGCAATGAATACATGCCACAATGATGAAAGTTTGTTGATGTGGGAGGAGTGGGGGTGTGGGGTGTGGGGTATATGGGAACCTCTTATATTTTTTAATATAACATTTTTTGTCATCTATGTATCTTTTTTAAAAAGGCAATTAAATAAAAAAATTATAAAGTAAAAAAAAGAACAACAACAACAACAAAATGACTGAACAATTATAGGGAAGACTGAAGCAGAATCAAGTATAGAAGAAGGGATTGCTTGCATGGTTCTTTTTCTCCTTCCATTTCCCCTTCCTTTCCTCTCCTCCCCTACTCTCTTCTTTCCTATATTTCAACAAATATTAGCTGAGCACTTACTATTGCCAAGCACTGTGCTAGGCACTGGAGCTAAGAAGGTGATCCACATGTTCTTTTTCAATATTTCTAAATGGGTTGCAATGATACAGGTTCACTGCCTTTGCAGTTACCACCCAAAGACCTCTTCAAAGATGATAACTTAAGAACTATCCTGTTATCTCTTTTCTCCCTATCTTTCTAAGCAATATACTTTCCAGTACAATTGACAGTACTTTCCTCCCCGTTAATAGTACTATAACTGGGACAGAAGAAATAATGGGGATATGTGGAATCTTTAAAATAGTTAAATGGAAGAGCTTAGACAATAACTGCAGAAGTGATAAACATTTGTATGTTCTTAGATTCAAAGTTTGATAAAAGAAACTTTTCATCTGGCAACAATTGTATGTTCATTGGCTAGGTTTCTCCCATGCATTTTTTGTATAAAAATAGATTTGATAAACTATTTTCTGCAAAATAAAAATTTTAAAAATCCCGTTTGAGTGAGTTTCAATATGACAACCATCCTTTATGACTGCCCTTTATTAATCAAGCATCTCAAAAGTGTGGTTTGCCCCAACTGTCTACCCTTTCTCACCTACTTTCATTCTAGCCCTCCGAACAAGTTTCTGATTCACTATTCCACTGAAACTATTCTTTCAAGATCACCTAGGGCCTACCAGGCCATTTTATTTAATGTTCTGTACTGTTTCCTCCTACTATTACCAACCTCTAAAATGGGAGGAGTGCAGGCCTTCCCTTACAATAATATCACCGAGTGATCTCAGTCTTTCAAATGGTTTTAAGTGACATATAGATTCAATCCAGATTTGCATTTTTGATAACTTTACCTGGCTGACTCACAGCTATCTCAAATTTAATAAGTCTCAAACTAAATTTAGATTCATTTCATTACATGGATTTCTTTCACTGTTTCTCATCTCAGTAACTAATACCGCCTGTATGTATAATGCAGTCTATACATAAAATTTCCCTTTCCTTCAATAACAAACCCCATTAGTTAATTAATCCTATTGATTTTACCTAAAAGTGTATCTTTTTTTTTTTGGTTTTAATATATTTTAAATTTATTTTTAAAAGATACAAAGATCACACAAAATGTTATATTAAAAAAATATAGGAGATTCCCATATGCTCCACTCTCCCCCCACCCCCGCCGCCACACAAACACACCCACACACACTTCCCACATCAACAATTTCTTTCATTAGTGTGGTACATTCATTGCATTTGATGAATGCATTTTGGAGCACTGCTACACAGCATGGATTATAGTTTACATTATAGTTTACACTCTCACTGAATGGACTAGGAGAGAGTGTAAAACTGTATCTTAATTCTTTTCTTTTCAGTCACCATCACCACTGAACTAGCTAAGCCTTTGACATATTCTGTTCAGACTACATCAATAACTACTCCCAATCTTCCTTCCTCCCTCCCTCTTTTCCTTCCTCCCTCCCTCCCTCCCTCCTTTCCTTCCTCTACATTTTTTACTGCAAGTATTTTACAACTTAATATAATAGTCACACCTTACCTAAATTAATTTTTCCCAGAGATACACCTGGGAACCCATGAAAAAAAATTTTGGAAAACACAGGTATGTGAAACTCATAGATAAGAATTTGTATGTTTTTGGAAGTTATAAGATGTTGGTTGAAGATTCTTATTTTTATTTAGTCAATAGAAAGCCAAAGAATACCATACTAGCAATGGCATTCCATGAATGAAGACACTAATTTATAATTCCTTCCTCTACTAAACATGCATACACAAGCACTTGACACCACAATTTCAGATGTACTTTAAAATCAGAGAGAGAAGTTTTGATGTGAGAAAGATGAATAAAAGGAGCAATGAAGAGCAATGAATAACTTTTGCACTCAGAAATGAAAGGATGAAGACAGGGTGTGGAAGTTTGAAATTACTTTATGAATCCCAAAATGAGAAAGATTATGATTTTGAACTAATCCATTCCTGTGAGTGTGAAACTTTTTCAAATGGACTATGTCAGTGAAGCATGACTCAGGTTGAGTCTCTGCCCTCTTGCTGGGTCTGGTAAAAATGGAGGCACAGGAAAAGGGAGTTGCCATATTTGATCCTGCCATGTGAGAGAAAGGACTCCAGTTTCATCCATAGCTGAACTACAAGGAGAGAAGCCCCCAACAGGCTCAAAGAGCTGAGGCCTAGGAAAAGATGAGCCTTCTATCTTATAGCTTGCAGCTGAACTCAGGAAGAAAGCAGAGTAGCTGAAACTGATAGAAGATGTTAGTAAGAGTAAGCCTTATGCCTGGTTGCCCTCAGCTGAGCTCCAGGAGACAGTAGATTCTGGATTGAAAGGCAGAGACCTTGGCAGAGACTGGTGGCAGTCTTTCTTCACCACATAGAAGCTGATTTTGGTGAGAAAGGATCTCTGCTGATCCTTTGTTGGACATTTCAAAGCTTTTACCCCTAATAAATCATTTTTATAAAATGCAAACCCCTTTGGTAATTTGCATCAGAAGTCCTTTGGCAAACTAAAACAGAAATTGGTACCAAGAGAGTAGGATTGTGCTGCTTGCAGTTACCAAAAACGTTGGAAGGGCTGTCTATATGGGTAGGGGGTGTTTTTTAGAGGAATTGTGAGATGCTTGCTAGAAAAGGCCTAGATTATTTTGAAGAGACTGTTGTTAGGAATTTGGACTATAAAGTTATATCTGATGTGGCCTTAGAAGGAAATGATGAAACTAATATTGGAAATTGGAGGAAAGGCAATCTTTGTTTTAAAGTTGCAGAAAACTTGGCAAAATTTACTCCTGATGTTAGACAGGAGGCAGAATTTGAAAATGATGAGCTTGGACATTTAGCTGAGGAGATTTCCAAATTAACTGTGGCAAATGCAGCCTGGCTTCTTCTTGCAGCTTATAGCAAAATATGAGAGGAAAGGGATAAGCTGAGAACTAAACTTCTGGGCACAAAGAAACCAGAGACTGGTGATTTGGGAAATTCTAAGCTTCCAGGAAACAAGTCCTAACCTTGGAACTTGTAAGTCAGGATTGGAAATGCAGTTATCCAGGGAGGACTTTTGGAGATAGCTTGGACCCTTGTTTCCTGCATGCTAAACCAGCAAGCTTTTTGCTTAATCTCTATGAATGAAACACTGTCTGGTGACTAAAAAGGACAGCGGGAGGGGAGATTGAAGGAAAAATGGCATCAAGAAGAAAACCATGGAAGCTGAGGTCTAGTCTTATGGCATCTCATGCAACAGAGGGACCCCACACATGTATGTATGGAAAGTGTGAGCTTGCTCCAGCATTTAAAAAATGTGACTCTTCCAGCCTGCTGTTCAGGGAGAGTTTGGCTGCCCCAGGATACAGAGAAAGTGAAGCACATTTCCTGGTGGCTGGGGAGAGTAAGTTTGCCACCCCACTGGTCTGAGGGAATTGGGCCTATTCCCCAAAGATTTGGGAGAATTAGGTTGCCACCTCAATGTTGTGAGGGAGTGGGCCTGTATGCCAATGATCAGGGAGAAGTTATACCACCCACTGTACTAATGCATTGAGACTGTCCTCCAGAGATTGGGGAAATGTGGCCCTTACCCCAATGTTCCTGGAGAGTTAGGTCTAGAGGTCATTTGCCACCCAGATGCTTGAAGAGGATGGAACCAAAAGTATGACTGTTAGCAAGCCCGTGGAAAGGATGGGCCCCCATGAGGGCCCAAGGAGAAGAAATCATTATTTGAAGGCTGACTCTCAGACTTTGAAATCTAATGGAGTATGCCTTGTGGATTTTTGGAACTGCTGGGGACCCATGACACCTGTTTCCCTCCCAATATCTCTTTATGTTTATCCTATATCTGTCCCTCCTTTGTATATGGGAAGCAGGTAACTTGTTTTCTAAGTTTCACAGGTAGACAACCAAAGCGGAACATTGTCCCAAGACAAAGTGCATGACTATAACTGATTTTTATGAGATTTTGTACTTGCATTGCTACTGAAATGATTTAAGGCTTTTGAAATACGACAATGTAATGAATGCACTTTGCATATGGAAAGAATAGGTCTTTGGAACTAAGAGGTGGAGTATGACAGTTTGAAATTATTTTATGAATTCCAAAAAGGGAAAGATTATGTTTTCGAACTAATCCATTCCTGTGAGTGTGAGACCTATTTGATTGGATATACTAGTAAGGCTTGACTCAGGTTGAGTCTCTGCCTTCTTGCTGGGTCTGATAAAAATGGAGACACAGAAAAAGTAGACTGCCATATTTGATCCTGCCATGTGAGAAAAAGGACTCCAGTTTCACCCGTAGCTGAGCTACAAAGACAGTAGTCCTCAGAAGGCTCAAAGATCTGAGGCCTCAAAATAGGCCTTATGCTTTATAGCTTGTAGCCGAAATCAGAAAGAGAACAGAGCAGCTGAGACTGATAGAAGAGGCCAGTAAGAGACAAACCCTGTGCCTGGTTGCCCTCAACTAAGCTCCAAAAGGAAGTAGATTCTGGAGGGAGAGACAGAGCCTTAGCAGAAATTGGCAACCATCTTGCTTCACCATGTGGAAGATGACTTTTATGAGGAAGCATCTCTGCTGATGCCTTGTTTTTATTTATTTATTATTTATTTATTTACTTATTTCTCTCCCCTTCCCCCCACCCCAGTTGTTTGTTCTCTGTGTCTATTTGCTGCATGTTCTTCTTTGTCCACTTCTGTTGTTGTCAGTGGCACGGGAATCTGTGTTTCTTTCATTGCATCATCTTGTTGTGTCAGTGTGTGTGCGGTGCCATTCCTGGGCAGGCTGCACTTTCTTTCACGCTGGGTGGCTTTCCTTACTCCTTGTGCGTGGGGCTCCCCTAAGTGGGGACACCCCTGTGTGGCACTGCACTCCTTGCGTGCATCAGCACTGCGCATGGGCCAGCTCCACATGGGTCAAGGAGGCCCGGGATTTGAACCATGGACCTCCCATGTGGTAGACGGATGCCCTAACCACTGGGCCAAGTTCGCTTCCCCTAATGCCTTGTTTGGACATTTCACAGCCTTGGAACCAGAAGCTTTTACCCCCAAAAAATCCTTTTTGTAAAATCTAACCCATTCTGGTACTTTGCATTGTCAGCCCTTTGGCAAACTAAAACACAAGTTTTGGACATTTGTCTAGTTGTCATGTGTTGGATAGTTTGACAGATCAGTATCTAACTAGGGAGCTACAGCAGGAACTCAAGCATGAGAAGATAAAAACAAAATAGGTGGTAGAAACTGTAGTGGTGAAAAAAGAGTATATAAGCATATATTAAAAGGAAAAGATTTTTGTAGAGATATCAAGATGTTGAAGAGTATGGTGGCACAAACTTTAGAATCAAATATGGATTCAAAACCTTTTCTGCCCCACCCCAGCTCTGTAGTTTCAGACAACATATGATCTCTCAGATTCTATTCCTTTATCTTTAAAATTAGGCCCATAATGTCTACCACAAAATTTATTGTTAAAAATTAAATAAGATGAGGGATTGTGGGAAGATGGGAACAGACTAACAGGCAGAGCTGAATGCTCTCACAAAAAAAGAAAAAAAATGGGGAAAGAGTCAAAAGCTATCTGAGAGATCTTCTTTGGGGTTCAGCAGACCAGAGTAGTGCTACATAACTCCCAGGACAGATAGGTGAAAAAGCTGAAATGACAAACATGAGTTACCAAGTCTCTATGGTAGCCAGGAAGGGCTACCCTCCCCCACTCCCCGATATTAAGTTGGGATAAAACCCCTGGATCATTTTAGCTGACTGACAGGGGAACAGACATTTTCCTCCCTGTCAGCTGTTTCAAAGGAAAAATAGGGGAAGTCAGGGTGCTTTTCTTCAGGGAATTAGGGCAGCGAAGTCCACTTTGAACCTCCAATCTGGAGATTCAACACAGGAAAGCCAAAAATGAAACATTTCCAAGGAAAAGTGTGCTGACTAGCGTCATCTTCTGGCCAATCTGGAAACTGCATGAATAAAATTGCGCTCTGTATCTAAACCCTAGGAGAATATCTGCACCCCACTAGTGGCTCCTGGCCTGATTTTGAAAACTTAAACTGGGCAACTTTAAAGACTGAGAATAAGTTGAACCAAGTATCAAAGAAGACCTATTGGGGGGGGGGGGGGATAGCAAGAGAGAAAAATTAGCAGAGTAAATATTCCAACAAATTCAGATGTCTGGATATGAGTAAAAGTTACAAGCCATACTTGGAAACAGAAAGAGATGGCTCAGCCAAAAGAAAAAAACAAATATTCCTAAGAGATACAGGATTCAGCGATTCCCAGAGATGTACTCACCAGATGCAATGGATGTGTCATGATGATGGGGGAGAGTGTTACTGTGGGGGGAGTGGTAGGGTGGGGGCAGTGGGAGTGAATGGGGACCTCATATTTTTTGAATGTAATATTTTTTTAAAAAAGGAATAAATTGAGTAGAATTTGAAAATAAAATAAAATAAAATAAAAATCCCATGGACAAGACAAAAAAAAAAAAGAGATACAGGATTTAAGACAACTAATCAGTGATAATCACACAACTCTCCTAAATCACTTCAAAGAATTTAAAGAAAATATTACTAAAGAAATAAAGGATATTAAGTCATTAAATATGACTAAAGAAATAAAAGATGGGAGAGCATAAAGAACAATTTGAAAGCCTGCAAAGAAGAGTGACAGAATTTATGGGGATGAAAGACACAATGGACCAGATTAAAAATACATTAGAGGCACATAAGAGACCAGATTTGAATTGCATGGAGAGAAAATTGGTGATTTTGAAGACAGAACATCTGAACTAGAAAAGACAAGAGAACAGAAAAATATGAGAATGGAAAAAATGGAACAGAGTCTCAGGGAATTGAACAGCAATGCAAAACACACAAACATTTGCATTATTGTTAATTCAGAAAGAGAAGAGAATGGAGGAGGGGCAGAAAGAATATTTGAGGAAATAATGACCAAAAACTTTCCAACCCTTATGAAGGACATAAATATCAATATCCAAGAAAGACAATGCACCCCAAACAGAATTAGTCTAAATTGACACCTACTATTCAGAATGACAAATATCAGAGCTAAAGAGAGGATTCTGAAAGCAGCAAGAGAAAAACAAAGCATCACATACAAGGGAAACTCAATAGGATTAAGTGCTGACCTCTCATCAGAAACCATGGAGGTGAGAAGAAAGTTATATGATATATTTAAGGTACTGAAAGAGAAAAACCTGGTAGCCAAGAATAATTCTGTATCTAGCAAAACTGCCCTTCAAAAATGAAGGTGAGTTAAAAGTCTTCACAAACAAACAAACAAACAAACAAAAACTAATGGAGTATGTTACCAAAAGACCAGATTTGCAAGAGATACTGAAGGATGTGCTGCAGCCTGAAAGGATAAAACAAGGGCAAGAGATTTGGAGAAGAGCTTAGAAATGAAGATTATTAGGAACAGTAAACTAAAGGATAAGAAGACAGACAATAGACCAATATGACAACAGAGAGTTGAAGGACAAAATGGATGAGGCAGTTCAAAGTTTTCAAGGAGTCCTTCACATCTATCTAATGAATCTTGAAATATGTAAAGAAGACCTTTCTTGGGCAAGAACACTCTAGGAGCAGCAGAAAGTGGCATAGAGGATTAAAAAGACTGACTCACCATGAGAAGCTACAGATTTCTCACCAAAGTTAATTCCTGACTATGACTTTAAAGGCATAAAATTGTTGCTGTTTGTGCTGCTATTGCTGAGAAATATAAGACAGCTTCAACAAATAAAACAATGGTTATTGTGTCTGTTTCTGGAACTCTTGAGACTGTAACTGAGAAGGAAGATGGTGCTCCAACACCAGATGGCTCTGCTTTTATAAATGCCTGATGAAGGAAAATGCATAGCATAGCATGAATTATTTGAATCTGTCTTTCTTGATTATCATTTAAAGTTTTAGACATAAGGACATTTATTCTGGAGAAACAGGACAAAACTGTTTGTGAAATAAATTTTTCAGATGAAGCATATCAATCTAAATAATAGCATTATTGTATAGTGTTTGGATTCTGCTGTGATAAGTTATGGTTTATACTTAAGATTAGAATTTTAAGCAAAATGTTTTTAATGTATAAATTTAATTTAATCCAAATACATGTATGGATACATTTTAAAGACCAACTTGAAAAACAAATTCTTGAATAGTAAATAACTTGATCAGTGTTATTAATATGTTGACTCATTGACTTTTGTTTCATGATAAAGGAAATAAGCGATTGCTTTCTCTCCTAGAAATTTACTACTGTTACTACTCACTCTGTTTTCCTTGCTTCTGTAGAGTAAGTTTGTAACAGTCTTAAATGTGTTTTTTTTTAAATCATTCTGATTGAAAGTTGTGGTTTTGTTATATGTGGAATCTTTGAAAGTTCAGCCAAAAAATAAATACAAATGTGAATGTGAAGTTCCTCTTAATTCTGATTTGTGCTTAAGTTTTTGGCTTTAAAGAAGTTATAACAATGGTAGTTGCCTCCTCCAGTATTTGTTAGATGTGTGAAATACTGATAAATGTCACAATGATGGTTTTATTTTGTAGATGATTACTGTAGGTAGGTTAGTCCTTACCACAAGTTAGTCATATTTCAAATGTATAACTTATTTACTTATTTATTTATTTTAATGAGTAGCATTTAAGGTACATCATAATAAATTGTACTGCTACATTTTAAAAAAATAAGGGATGATGTTGGAGAGGGAGGGGTTACATGGGAATTCCTCACATTTTTGATATAACTTGTCTGTAGTCTAAAATCTCTTTAAAAATAGTTTATTATATTAAAAAATAAATAAAATACAGGTGATGAGAGCTTAGAACATGCGTGACACAAATAAATGCTCAAAAAAAATGATATCATTAAGAAGGATTACCTAATTTGGAGTTTAATATCGAAAATGGAGAAGATTAAATCAAAGATGGTTCTTATGTTCTTGAGAGGACATCATGATTTTTTAGAAAAGGTTTGGAGGGAGAGATGAAAGATAATAGAGGAGGGAACTAAACTGTTTGCCTCCCAGCTCTTGAATCTGACTGACAGAATGACAGAGGAGAGCACACTGGATTTCAAATCAGAAAGAAAATGATTAAAATCTTAGTTGTAATCCAATAGCTGCAGTGGCTTTGGGCAAGTTTCTTTAACTTCTGAGACTTTATGCTTCTCAGATGCTAAAAGGTGCTGGCAATATATTGCATTATTTTTCACAAAGATTCATTCCTCCTTCCCTGTAATGTTTTATATATCTACCCATTAACACTGGACTTACAGAGTTACTTTCTGTGGGAGTTTGATCTCTGCCCCACTTAACACTGGGCTTATTCGAATGATTTGTTTTAGTAAAAAAATGTGAGCGGAAATAAGATATTTCATGCCCACACAACAGCTTAAGGGTGTTCCTATTGTTTGTTTTTGTCTCATGGCCATGAGCATGGCCTTTTCCAAATAGGTGCTGTTTCTTTAGCCTGAGTCTAAAAATAAGAAGCAGAGTCTCAGCAGTCAATTCATAGCTGCTTACATTAGTGTGATCTGGAAATCACTGTTTCTTATCTAAGCCTCTGGAATGTGGAGATTATATGTTACTGCATAATTTAGCAAGTGCTGACTAATTCAGGAGTAATAATTGTTAAATAAAATAAAATTACTTCCTGTATTGGATATTACCAGGAGAAAACCCCTGTCTGAGAAGGGTTTTTACAAAAGACAAAATACGATCTACCTGTAGGGGTTTTCTGACATCCTAACAGCGTTGCTGGCAAGCAACACCTGGTAATAAAACTAGTTTTGGTCCTGTAGAAACAGCTTACCAGGATGGACATCCATTCCATACTGATCAATGTATATCTGCTTCCCACTTTGAAAGACACTACCTCATGTAAAATGGAAACTTAAAGTCAGTTAATCAGAACATTTCCTCCCCTGCTTCTCTCTTGCCCTATGTGAGTCTCCCCTTTCCACCCCCTCCTGGAGCTACTCCTACTTTTTGAATGGGATACTGCCCAATTCATGAATTGCTTAATAAAGCTATGAGATCCTAAATTGTGAAAAGTTTCTCTGTCAAAACACATCACAAATTAAAATTACTGATAGTTGTTAGTTTCTTTATAAATTTTAGATTCTTTCTTTTCACTCTTCCTGTGTATCAGTCAGTTGAATTGTAGGTGGAGCAAGGAGAAAAATGAAAAGAGTAATGTTAAAGAAAGGTGAGGAAGAAGAGGGGAGAGCATTTGGAGGAAGGTAGGAAGAGCATTGAGGAATAGTTCCCCCTTTTCTTTTAAAGCATTGTTATGCAGCAATGTTAAATGCAAATTCTCCATATTCTTAAAAATAAGTCAGAAATTCAACATCATTATCTGCCTCTACTATAATCTAAATTATAATCCAATCAGTTGGGATCAATTCATTATTTTGATTCAACATGCGCACCTTCATAGACATGGAATTTCCAGTTGTTTTTTTACATTATGTAAACCTTACAAAGACATAAGGAGAATTGGAAATAAAAATGAAGCTAGTAGTAAGTAAATACAAGAGTATAGTAAGGAATGATACAGCATTGTGAAAAGAGGCCAGCCTTTGGCTTCAAGCCATGAGTTTAAGCCCTTGCTCTAGAATTTGCCAAATGCATGGCCTGGGCTACTTTTTAAACTCTTTTGTGATCCTCCAGTTTCTTATTTTCTTAAATGAGGGATAATAATACTTAATGGCTTATTGTGAGGATTAGATGAGATAAAATATGAAAAGTGTCTTGTAGAGAGTAGACAAACAATAGAAGTTAGGATTGTTTTTATTAGAAAAATGTGTTTCAATTATGGCTGTACATCAGCATTACCCATGGAGCATTTAAAAATTAAAGCTTCTCTAATTTAAATATTAAAGCAGGATGCTGGGTCACATGGAATGTGCTGAGGCCTGTAATGGTAGATTTTGACTGAAAACATCAAGGGAAAAGTAAGGCTAGAGTACTGGACATCCATATTTTCAAAAAAGCTCTCTACACACTTTCAGTGCACATCAGGGTAGAGAACTATTTGTGGAGAGTGGGAAAAAACATGATTTTGGAGTGAAAAAGAGAAAGATTGTAAGCTAAATTATGCTGAACTAGAGGAATATGAGTTCTTAATGAGGGGGGGTTGGAAGTTATGTTTAATAGGTAAAGTCCTTTAAAAATTAAGGAATTGGTGAAGAACAGCCATATGTAGAGTTTGGTAACTGCTAAGCCAGTTTTAGAAATTGAAAAATATTGAAAAATTGGTTTGGAAAAGTATGAGATGTTACCACCTGAAAAGTTCCCTTCCGCTGCCTGGCAGTATTAAAAGAACAATAACAATTAAAAGCAACAATATTCCCATTGTAGAGCAGGGGTGCTGGAATGGAAATTTGGACCAAAGCATAGTGAAGAAATTGACTGGGTCAAAGCAGCCGTGTAGAAGTGTTGGAAGGAGCTATTGGGTTTGTGGACACATGTATAGTGTACATGTTCAAAGTAATAACTACCATATGCACTTTAAACAAAATACTATTGTAAATTTTAGGCTGTCTGTTACATTAGGAAGAGTGAGGGTAGAGAAAGGCAGGTACTCAGTCATGGTTGATTGGTTGGACACTTAGAATTTCAATAGTAGCATCTTCCTACACAGGCCCAGAGGCATATAGTATTGTATCACCAAGAAAACTTGTCATTTGTCAAAAAGTCCTGCAATCTCTTGCATGTTCCCCTTTTCCCCCCTTTCAGATTGCCTCTCCTTCCAACTAAAGTAGGGGTGCAATCAGGTACCAGTGGACCCTAGTCTCCTTTTGCAACTGCATGAATTGTTTTGAGACCCTATCATATGCCTGTGGTGAATGTCCATACACCTAACTGAGGTGCTTAGGTAATAGTGGAATATCAGTCCCACAGTGATGGCAAACACGAAGTACCTTGGTAATTGGGAATGTTCAGTTTCTAGCTTTAGCGGCAGCCAGAAGAAGCCATTCTACCAGAAGCCAGAAGCTGGCAGAAAGAAAAGAGAAACGGAGAGTAGTCTCTGTCACAGAAGTGTACTTTCAGAACACCACAGAGTACTCACACTGTGCATTAAGTGGCTTTCATCCATCTGGCATTCTTTTATCTAGTTGGAAAAATAGTTTACTGTGATTTATACCACGAGCTCCAAATAAATGCTTTCCAAACAACAATGGATAAGAATAAAACAAATTGCATTGTGTCCATTCCTACAGTTTACAAGACATCATGGAATTTTGAGACTTAGAAAATATTCGCAGATGTTTGCAATGCTGTAAAGGATTTTCTTGATCCCATGATAAGGGCTCTAGTAGATAATTGGAGAAAATATAATACTAATAGAAGATGAAAAATTCCTATCATGAATGAATTCTTAAAAATCCTTACTCATTCCTGGTCTATCTTATCTAAGATAGTTAAATTGTCTGAGCGCCAAACATTTTTTTTCCCCAAGGAGTCCCCTTTAAGATGATATACCAGCATGTAGGTACCAGGGCAGTAATTATTAAGTGCCCACATATGGTGTTTTATGGTAATACATCTGATACTATTACAGTGTGGTCACAAGAATACTTGGCTCTTTAAGCCAGGAATACACATGCTCATAATAAATGACTTTTATGACTTCACATACACACTTATGATGCACAGAAAGTATAAAGGAAGGAAAGCTTTGGCACTGACTTCATCTCCAATTATAGGCAACAGGGGGATTGAATGAAGCCAATGAAAGCATAAGGGTGGAAAATGGAAAAGATAATACCATGCTTTCACATACTGAAGCCTGTTGCTGTTCAAATTGTAACAGTATTGTTTTGCCATTTTATTTCCCCCCATGATCTTAAATGTTCTTTTCTTCTCTAGTGATGCCAAAATGTGAGTTATCGTGCTCATCAATGGCAACTCTTTAATCTTTCCTTTTGGCTTAGGGCAGACAATAAAGGTAGTCATGGATGATTCATACAACCTTTCACACTCTGTGGCAGACTTTTTTCTTCTCCCTTAACACCTAAACCTTTAAGGGTAGAGTTGGGAGGTGAAGGCAAGAGACAGCAGTTCTGTAGTTGCTGTTGAGGGTTTGTACACTTCAGTATTTCCAGATTACAGCCGTGTGAGGCGTTTTTTGCAAAATAGGAAACCTAGCCAAATTTGCCGAGTTTCTGGTCTGCAGACAAAATTTAAACCAGCTGGATTTTATTGGGAACTTTTGTGTGCAAGTAAACCTAGTGGTGAAATTAAAGCCAACATTTGTCTCCAATGGAACAGGCTATTTCTTTAGGGCCATCCTCCCATGTCTTCACCCTTGGCGGAGTTGTGAATTTTGAAAGGTCATAAGCTAAAACCTGCCAGATAATTCCTTGGAGGATCTTATTGGAAACTTAGCCAATGTAGGTGGAAGGTGCAACCATACATGATGCCTCTGTCAGTCAAATCTTCAGAGGGATGAGAGGTAGTTGGTTTCTCTCTGCAATCTGATTTTAATTTATCCAAATTAAAACTGATAGCAATTCCCTATGTACACATACATATGAAAAAAAAAGCTAACGGACACATTTACTTAAACATATGTACACACATGATGGTGCCTGGTCGAAGTGGCAAACAACGGTTAATTTATTGGGTTTGTAGATGGCAAACTCCCACAAGCATATTCTGAGTGTGCCTTAAGTTCCTTGTTTAAAAATACATGCAATTTTAAAGATTTAAACATTTAAGTAGTAGAAGCAAAAAAAAAAGTCCTATTAGCATTGTTTAGTGAATCTGGGACTCATTATTTATAAAGCTATTTAAAAGTTGGAAAACAAAGTAAGGAAAGAAATCCAATACTAGAGAAAAACCCTTTTATTCTAAATCTCAATTTAGATCTGTGGAAGAATGAGCATTTTCCAAAGGCACAGAGAAAAGCGATACAGACTTTCTTAAAATATTAGTATAATCATAGGAAGGAAAAGGTCTTGGCAGATTTCTGGTCTTTTTGGCTTTAAAAATATATATATATGCATCATTCCAGAGCTAGCCCTATGCAAAGACACTGTAGAGCAGGAGTTCTTAACCTTTTTATTCCATGGACCCATTTGCCAGTCAGGTGAAAACCACGGACCCCTTACTAAGTCCACACCAAACTGTGTATTATTTAATAAATATATCACAACTCCACAAACATATCCCCACAAGAATGTTTGTTTTTTTTTAATTTTTAATTTTTAATTTCAATTCAAGTTCATGGACCCCTTGTTAAGAACATACTGGCCTCAACAACATCCACACACACTCACTCCAAGAATATCTAATATCTGAGATCATTTATCTCTGTTAGACCGTTACCAAAAATTTACATGTGAGTAACCTGAGGTCTAAGAAAAGCATAATGGAGTTTCCCTATGCCACCTTAACAGGTAGTGGTGGAGTTAGAGATAGAACTTGTTTCCTAGGTGATAATTCTTTGTATTACAGCATATTGCCTCCCATCAAACATATTTTTCAAGAATTCCCTTGTTGCACACATACATGTTCCCTAGAAGATATAGCTTTTACAATCAGTTCACAATTATAAATTTCACATTGTTTGATGAAAATAGTATATTATGGTGGTTAATAGTCACAGCTTCTGGTGCCTAAAATTGGTTTAAATTCTGACTGCTGCCTTCTATTTGGGTGGCCTTTGACAAGTTACTAAACCCTAGGTGGCCTAGTTTCCTCTTAGGTAAAAGAAAGAGCATATGCTTCATGCATTACTTGGTAAAATAAAATGAATTAAGACATAAAATTCTTGAAGTAGTACCTGACACACAGTGAGTACTCAATTAGGTCATATGACCTCGAATAAACAAAAGTAAGCAAAGGTTCACAACAAGGGTGTAGCTTTAAAATGGCAAATGATATCTTTCGATGTTTCTTAAACATGTATGTTAAGGATGTTATATCATTCAAGTTTTCTCCATGTCATCCTTTCACAATACCAAGCTTATGACAATCAGATACATGAAAATTTTCCTTGCAATTTGTTAAATGACATTTTTGTAAATTTTTCCAGATCCTAATTCTATTAATATTAATGTAATGTTTCAAATCTCTGCCTTGGCTACTAATCATTCACTCAGTCTGCAGTTTCTTTGAGGCAGGCGATTGCATGCTCAAAGAACCCTAACACCTCATAGTTATTACTTTCTACCAGGAATAATAGAATGCGATGCTAGATATGTAAGTGAACCCTCCTCTATAGGCCACCTCTGTATTCTAAAGACTAGTGCCTTCCGGAATAGCCTAGAACATCATGAGAGAGGCAATAATGAAGCATCCCAAACAGTCTAGCCAGTCTAACCAGGCAATTGAGTCTGACTTTCTCACTGCTGTCCTTTGGACATTAGGCAAATCTAGGATGAATTTAAGAGCTGGAGGTTCTTGTGATGCAGACTCTGCCAGGACCAAAGTGTCCTCTAAAATTGCATAACTTGGCATGGCAAACCAATTTACTCAAATACATTCAGACTTCTTATCAAAGATTCAAATAAGTAACCCCCCTGAAGTGATCTCTCTTCCCACCATTTAGTCATTCTTCACCTCCAAGTAATTTCTGTCTGACTGAAACACACGTTAGTACATTGCTCACTGATTGTTATCGTGTGGTATTTGGATATTCAAGTGATGCTACAGTCTTGTGTTTTATAGCTCTTGACTTTAATCTGGCAAGTCAGTGGTTATCTCAATATGAATTGTAAAATTGTGAGTTCAATGTGAGTTCTCCTAGTGATGCAAGCTTACTTTTTCATGTTTATAACATGACAATTTTGGTACTAATTCATCTGGAATATATTAATAATTTGCATATACTTAATAAAGATAGGCTTTGTTGTCCTATTATTTAATCCAAACAAGTTCATCTTTTCCTGTTAAGTCTGGGGAGGATTTTTTGCCTGGCTACAAATGGGAGGCAGGGAGAGCTTTTGCTCCAGTGACTTGGTAAGCAAATTGAAAGACACTTAGGAATCATGTTGAAGCTCCTTCTATGAAAGTAAAAAGTAAAGCAGTGTATACTTATGATATTCAAGTAAAGAGAATGCTGCCAGGGTCTGGATAATTTTCATGAATGAATCAATGACTACTCTAAATCAGTGATTTTCAAAGTGAGGTGCCTGTACAAGTAGTACGAGTATCACCCAAGCACTTGTTAGAAATGCAAATATCCAAGTTCCATCTCAGGGCTACTGAACCAGGAACTTGGGAGTTGGGAACCCTCGATCTGTGTATTCTGATGTAGCTAAGTTTGGAAACTATTGCTTGAAGCCTCTATCTCAAAAAGAATTTTAGGAAATTATGGCATCAAGTCAATTAGATTGGTCTATTTCTCAGTAGTTGACAGATGTGTGTGTTCAAATATATATATATATGTATGAACATATATACATATAAATATGTGTATATATGCACAATTTTTAAAAAAATAATTTTAAATTCCTTAAGAGATCATCTAGCATATAGGTCCTTGCCACTCAAAATGTTGATCTTCAGTCCAACAGCATCAGCATCACCTTAGAGCTGGATGGAAATGCAAATCTTAAACCCCATCCCAAACCAAGAGAATCAGAGCCTTTATTTTAACAGAATCCTGTCGTAACTCTTATGCACATGAAATTTGAGATTGAGTTCTCTAGTTCATCAGTGACCCTAAAATTATTTAAAGATAGCATATTTACAAAGTTATTATCCTAGAAAATGTAATACCATAGATCTTCCAGAAATGATACTGTCTTCCCATACCACCTGTGTGATATCATAATGATTGCTCAAAAATTGCTCATGTGATTTTCCATGTCCCTGTATACATATTGCTTTTAAGAGTTAATACTTAGTGAAATTTACTGTGTGTCAGATACTTCATTACATGAATTGACTGATATAATGTTTGCACCAACATTATGGAGTAGGTATGGCTATTAAAATTATTATATTTCCATCTCAAAGACTGGAAATTGAGGTAAAGAAAGGGTGACTAGCTTGCTCTTGGTCACTTATCTTGTAAATGATGGAGATGTTATTTGAACCTAGACATTCTGGTGTTATATTGCCTCTCTAAGACTATGCTCTCTAATAAGGTTTTTTTTAAATAACTTTATTTATTTATTTCTCTCCCCTTCACTCCCACCCCAGTTGTCTGTTCTCTGTGTCTATGTACTGCGTCTTCTTTGTCCGCTTCTGTTGTTGTCAGCGGCACAGGAATCTGTGTTTCTTTTTGTTGCGTCATCTTGTTGTGTCAGCTCTCCGTGTGGGTGGCGCCATTCTTAGGCAGGCTGCACTTTCTTTCGCGCTGGGCGGCTCTCCTTACGGGGCGCACTCCTTGCACGTGGGGCTCCCCGACGCGGGGGACACCCCTGCGTGGCAGGGCACTCCTTGCGCACATCAGCACTGCGCATGGGCCAGCTCCACACGGGTCAAGGAAGCCCGGGGTTTGAACCGCGGACCTCCCATGTGGTAGACGGACGCCCTAACCACTGGGCCAAGTCCGCCGCCTCTAATAAGGTTTATAAACAATCCCAAAAATGACATTTGACTATTAGAGAGATTACTGATGATCATTGTTTAAATTCAAAATTCAAGAGTGAGGCTGAGGAAGGAAGGTAGAAGAAGAGAAAGAGTACTTTGTATATCTTTTAGAGTTTAAAGCTATTAAAGGTTAAATACATTGAGGGCCAAACCTGAAGATGCAAAATTCTAAGTCTATAACTTAAATGGCATAAAAGCCAAATGTTACAGGATTTACCATGTACCCCCATTTTTATATTGAGTAATAACTAAACTCTTTTTGAAGAAATGGTTTATTTGTTTTTGTTAATCATTTTACTGCTAACTTAAAGCTTAACATGTCTTTTCCCTAAAGAATTAAAAAGAGTTTGCAAATAATGAAAAACAAGATCCTAAAAGAATAATCACTGATTTCTAAAAAGAAAAGCATATATTTATATGTGAAGGTCTATTACTTCAGTCAACCAAAAATTCACCATGGAACCACTTTGATTCAGAAAATAGAAAATGCTGGATGGTTTAAAAACCATGGCATAAGTATGAATATAGAGTGGAGCAATTCTATTGAATGTTCTTTGGAAAACCGAGAGACTTTTTTAGCACCTGGACTGAATTTGAAGGAAACCGGACTTGAATTAGGTTTTTGTGTAGAAACCAAGAAAAAGTCGGTGGTTTTGGCTAGATGAAGTGATTTATTTAAAAGCCAAAACTTAACATAAAGCTTGTGGAATACTAACTTACATGAATTGGCTGTAAGAGAAGGTGGGGTGTATGCGTGTGTGTGTGTGCCCACATGCATGAGACAGACACAGAGTAAAAAAGACAGAGTTTTGTAATGGAAACATCTTTCACAATTCACTTAGCTCCACTGTCCTCTTTCAGGTAGCCAGTGATCAGTTGACAATAAAAATTAAAGCAAAAAAAATTGATGAAAGTAAGTTTGGACCTGAATTATTCCATTTTGCACACTTTACATTACTTAGCTAAAATAAGTCCAAAAATTTTGCAGTTTGGAAAAAAATAACTGTATTATGCACATCCTGCACATGTATGGGTGCCTTTAAAAGACTTTCTATTAAAATATTCACTAATGGAATGTTATTTTTAGATCACACCTTCACTGAAAATAGATGAAATGTTGTAAGGCCAGATGAAATGCAGCCAAATAAATCATCTATCCATTGAATGCAGGCAAGTCAGATGAATAAAACAGCCTTAATGGCAATCTTGCTATCTAAGATGAAGCATCAATAGACAGATGGATGAGATGTAGGGCAATGAAAAAAATAGTGGTAGAAACAGGTACTAATCACCCAGCCTCTTTATTAAAGCTTCTGAAAAAACTATACACTTTTTAGGAGTATTTATGTTAACATTCAATAGAGCCGGCTGGTTCACACACTCTATTGGGAACAATCTTCTGTTTTCCTTATATAATAACAGACAGAACAAATTCTGTCAAAGATTGTTAGGGAGAAGTACCCATTGAAGAGCAAAACTGTGTTATGATCATTGGCTTATTTACAGTGTTGCTGCTCCCCGAGGATCAAATGTAAAATAGTTTCCTACTACTCAGACTTTTTGAAAGTAGACCTATAAAGAGGAGAAGTGTTGGAAAAATAGCAGGGACTTGAAAGGTTTTTATTAAAATGGATAGTAGCAGCCTAGTCTTGTTAATTCTTTATTCTTTTTGCTCAAATACTCGAATTGAAAATTCCAGCTTAAGTGGAAACAAAGGATTTGTGCTCTTAAAAGGAAGTGGTATTAGTAGCAGATTTCTAATTAAGGAAATTTAAAAAATGGCATTCAAAGAATAGTGCTCCCACAGAGATATGGTAGAGATTGGTTTGTTCGCTCACTCATTCATTCATTTATTCACTATTTATTGAGTGGCTAATGTGAACCAACAGTTGTTTTAGACAATGAGGTGAAACAGACCACCTTGAGAACTGAATGGTCTTACCTTTCTGAGCACAGACGTTTCTCATTCTCTGAGAGGTGTGAGTGAAAAGGGGCTGTGGGACCTATAGCTGGTAACCAGGTTTTTTCCACATGTGTATTAAAACAGTGATTCCCAAACTTGGTTGAAAATCAGAACCACCTGAGTGATTTTTTAAATTATATGGATTTCTGAGCTGCATCCCAGACCCTGAATTAGAATTTCTGGAGATAGGGCCAAATATCCATTTTTTAAAACAAATTCTCTAGGTATTTATGAGGATTAGCAGGTTTGAGAACCAATAAATCAATGTCCATCTTCTCAATGGTTTGGGACTGTCTTTGTGACCATCAAAGTCTTCACGAGTAATGGAAATATTGTTCCCACTAGGGTTGGGGGAACAACCGACTTTTAGTGAAACATCAATATAGAAATTCATATGGATATCTCTCATTTTTGAAATGTATCAGAAAAATAAATCAATACCCTTTGGAAAAGTCAGGATGGTTAACATGTATAGAATAACTATACTTAACAGACACTGTATGTAGATTTACCTCATTCGCGTTCTCTGGGTGGTATGTGGTGTCTTGGCAAGCTCTGAATAGGAAAGTTAGAACACAGACCCCTGGGGTCCTGGAACAAGGCCATGCTGTTCTTTTTCTTCGAAATATAGCTCCTGACATGCTACTGGGAATTATCAGTACCCTTAGGTCATTGGTTTCCAGAAGGATGAACACAATCTATTGGTGCTAACTGTGAATGCACAGCTGCCACACTACAAACTTAGAGGTGTGCTAGAGGAGAATGGTGAAGGGAGATCCTTCCCAGGCAAAGAGTGGGAGCAGTACTTGGTGATTGTTCACTTTCTATCAAGAGAGAAATGGTGACAAGGAGACACCTGAACAGTGGTAAATTGCTTAGTTAGTTGGTCAGAGGATTGGAAGGAACAACATTAAAAAGTTATTGACATAATCTGACTTGGCTTTACCCTTTCCCCCTTTTGGTCAAGGTTTATTAGTACTAGAGTTGATAGGCATATTTCCAAGAGATTTAAATCTTTGGGCTGTCCATGTGTCAGTTGGGCCCTGAATCTCAACAATGTTGCAATACCTCCTCTCCAGTTCATTGGACTCACCCAGGACAACTAACAAGGAGATGATGATGGACAACGACCATTTCGAGGAACAGAGAGAGTCTACAAATGCAATTAAGATAGTTCCATTCATCTGCCCCATGGAATCTAAGCTCCCTCTCAATGAGTTGAATACTCTTTGACAGCATTGTGATATGTTGTACAGTAAAGATACCAGCTCAGGTAGAAACTCGCTAGTTTTCAAGCACAGATAAAAGGAATTAAAGTAAGTATTGAAAATACCAACTGCTTCTAGATCCCCAAAAGTAAGACATAGACAAGTAATATCTTGAGTGATAAAGGCCCTGTATTTCCGAGTTTTTAAAAAATTGGCTCAGCTATGTAGCAAGAATCAGACTAAGGGTATTGCCTTTTCAAGTAAGTCTATTGTACAGATTTCCTTAAGTAAGTCATTAAATTAGAGACAGAGGATAGGTGTGAGGAAACAAGGAAATAAAGCAGATTTGAACCTAGGTCAAGAAAACACTTTTTATTTTGAAGATACTGGCACATGGAACTGACAAAAAAAGGAAATAGATTAGCAACTCACTGTAATTTTAAGGAAATATGTTGCTAAAGAAGCCATCCAGCCTACTTGTCAAAAGTCTGTGATTATTTTTGTACTTAGTGATTATACCTGTTTAAACTATTTTTAAGTCCTTAAACTTTTTGCACAGGAGATGGTCTATGATAGCTCCCTGTTTCCCAAGCCAGGCACACTTCCCCAAACCAATTTCAGAGATAGCCATGAAGGAAAGTAGTTAAGGAGAAAACTTTCAGAAGGCAAAATGTGGGCCACAGAAGATAATAGATAAGGGAATTCTTCTCAAATAGTAGATTCCAGACCTAATTAGGGAAGTCTACATAGGTTTCTTCCATTATCCCCTATTTTGAATAGATTTTATTGAAGTTCTGTTGAAGTCCCTTTTCCACCCCTGTATATGTGTGTATGGGTATATAGTTATGTGTGTGTTGGGAGTGGTGATGAATGATCTTTTTAATTCATAGTTCATGGTGGTTTGTCTACTACAAGGTACCACATCTAGATGGAACATGACCTAAAGATTCTGCCTTTGAGCTGGTGACTGTGACTGGATAAAACTTGTGTTATTTCCTTTGGGGAAGGAGTGGCAAGTTCTCTGTGTAAGGAGAAGAGTGGAATGGCTATTTGGCCAAAGGAAGGGTAAATGGTGATAGAAACATACTGATTATTGAATAAACACATTTGCCTTTCCTTCTGACACAGAGCTAGATCATGTTTTCCAGATTCCCTTGCAGATGGTTGTGGTCATGTGACTGAGCTGTAGCTAGTGGAATGCAAGTATGGATGTTGTACACTGGCTCCACTACTGAATCATAAGTGCTCTTGTATGACTTCTATACTCTCTTTCCTCATTCTGCAGCTGAATGATAAAAATTTTGAGCTCCTAGATAGAAGCAGAAGTGGAGGGAGGGTGGTCTTCTAAATGACTACCCTTAATGCGGGTTGGACTTTAAGTTACCAAAGAATAAACTTCCCCTGTGCAAAACCACTGAGATTTTGGAGCTTGTTTATTATGTCAGCCAGCACTGTTGTAACGTCCAAAAGATGATATCCAGTAGGCAACTAGATAATTGAGTCTGAAGCTTAGAAAAGATGTCTGCACCAAAGATGTAGGTTTTTAAATTAATTTGAGGTGACAGTGCTGTGGGCCTGGATAAGTTATAAGAGTAGTTAATAAAGTGACTCTAGTAAGAAGCTTAGACCTGAGCCTTGAGCAAACTGATATTAATTGGCCAATTAGACATGCCTAGAGGGAGATGTAGAAGGAGTACTAAGAGGGATCAGGGCAGTAAAAGTCAAGAGGAAAAAAAAATAGTGTCTTATGAAAGTAAAAGTATCCAATTGTTCTGTAAAAGTATTTAAAATCCTAGTAAGGAAAGGATTTGGGGGATCCCTGATGTGGATAGTGGTTGATAGCCAAGTAATAATTGATAACATAGCCTGCTTCTGTGACGGGCTCTACCCAGAGCCCAGACTGGAGTGGGTGGATCAGTGTGAGAGACAGGAAGGAACAGGGGCAACGTGGGTAACTCTGTTGAGAATCTGGCTGTGAAGGGGAGGAGACAAGTGGCCAATAGTTATTGGTTTTTTGTTTGTTGTTGTTGTTTTTATGCAAAGATACTTGAGTGGGTTCAGAAATGATTAAACTACTTCTATTTCTGGTAGAATGACAAACTATGCACCTTGACCGGTCACTCTTCCAAAAGAAAATGACTGAGAAATGCTGAAGAAAATTCTGTATTAAAAATTTTCAATGTATCAACAAATTGGAAATTGAGTAAGGGATACTGAAAGGGAAACATTGAATTAAGAGAGAAATGGGAATAACCAACCAGGTTTTTACTTTAAGGTAAACCTCTGGTCTCATTGGTTATAGGAGACAAGAAATAAAGCTCAGAGGATATCAAATTAGAGTATTATAGATTGGCACCATTTCCATATAAAGATTGCACACCAAAAAATATGTCTTCCCTGTAGGGGTAGACCAGGATTAAATCTGATTAGGCCATATGAAAGAAAATATTGAATTGACTGTCATAACTGATTTGCAATATAATAAAAAACCCAAATACCCATAATCATTAAATAAATTGATATAGTATTTAAGTTTTCCTGCAATGACCATCAGAAACTCTGATGGTACAGTTGGTAAATTCTATAAATATTCAAGAAATACCAGTATTTTTTTTACAATAGAACCTGACCAGCAACACTTAGAAAGATTATAATCCAATTGCACTGCTAATAACAACATCTATTATTTTAGGCAATTATTATTCAGTACATACTGTTCTGTTTGGTACTCCTCTAAACTTTTGTCATATTGCTGTGTAAATGCTTACAACAATAAAACTAAATACTTTTATTATCCCTATTTTAGAGTTGAGGAAACAGAAAAATTCTGTGTTCTTGCCTATGTTTGTTTAGCTAAAAAGTGACAAATGCTTCAACTCAAAAGGTTTTCTCTGAAATCTATTCTCTTAATTTCTACACTAAATTTTTCATATATATACAGATGAACAGAACATTAACAAACCAAATCCAGGAAATACATAATGATAAAAATAATACATCATGAACAGGTTGGGCTTTTCCAAGACTTCCAGTTTTGTTGAATGAAAAGAATCACCTAATATAACTCACTATATTAAAAGACTAAAAATGAAAAAAATACATGTTTTTTTCCCAAATGTAGAAAAGCATTTAATAAAATTCAGCATTCATTTTTAAAAAGCTACTTGGAGACTAGAAGTAGAAGAAAACTTTCTTATTATCATGTAAGGTATATTAAAAAAAACTTATAACAAATAAAAGTGGTAAACTGGTTGTGGTGGTTTGGAGCTTTTTATACCCCAGAAAATTATGTTCTTACTCTTACCTATTCCTGAGGGTGTAAAGGCATTGTAAGTAGGATCTTGTGATGAGGCTTCTTCAGTTAAGGTGTGAACCACCTCATTCAGCATGGGTTTTATCCTATTACTAGAATCCTTTATAAGAGAAGGAAAGACAGAAAAAAGAGAGCGCCAGGAAAACAGGAAGATGAAAGAAATAAGGCCCAGAAGAAAAGGGAGAGACCGGCATAAGCTAATTGTATCTTGCCTTGTGGCAGAGGAGTCATGAATCGTGGCAGCCAGTATTCAGGAAGAAAGCAACACCTTGATGATGCCTTGATTTAAACATTTTCTTAGCCTCAATACTGTAAGCTAATAAATTCCCATTGTATAAGGCAACCTATTTCAGGGTATTTGCTGGAGCAGCCTAGGAAACTAAAACAATGTTGAAAAAATTCCCTTTAATATCAGGAATAAGATAAGGATGCTCACTATCTCTCCTTATGTTCAATATTTTTTTCTGTATGTCCTAGGCATTGAAAGGAGGAAGGAAGAGCCAAAAGAAAGGTGTGAGCACTGAATGGAGGAAACAAAATCATAATTATTCAAAAACATATGATTATCTACATAAGAAACCCAAAATAATTCAATAATTTTTTAGAATTTATGAGTATTTTTAAATGTCATTGTATACAAATTCATGTATAAAAATGATTACATTTCTATATTCCAACTACAAAGATTAGAAAATATAATTTCAAAAAGATAAGATTTCGAAGCATGACTAATATTTAGTAATACCTAGAAATCATTATAACCAAAGTTATGCAAGAAAATTATTGTTGAGAAAGACTTTCATGGAGAAAATACAAAAATCTTTTTGAAAGACACCAAAGAAACTATACACCCATGGATTGGAGGGCTCAATATCATATAAAAAAATCAACTGTCTGGAAATGGGGAACCCGGTGAAGCTGGGACCTCATAAGAGATGAGGTGGCAAGCTACTTGCACTTGTTCCACTGAGTGACTGGACTTTATGTACAAAGCATAAATTTAAAGATTCAAGGCTGTGACTGCAGTGCATGAAATCCCATGCTTGGGGCTCCTCGAGCACAAAGCCACATGTGACTTCACTAACCTCAGGGTCCTGGAGCCCATCCTCCTGCCTCTTTCAGTTAATACAATGTAATTGGTTGAGGGTCTAGCCTGGGTATCAGAATTTTTAAACTCTCAGGTGACTGTCATATTCAGTTAAGACTGAGAACCACTGCCCTTGAGAATATTCAGCATTTATGTACCAGGAGGAAGGTAAGGGAATGTTCATGCAACACTATTTGTAATAGCGAAAAAAAAAAAAAAAAAAAGAGAGACAAAGACACCAGCAGTAGCGTGAATAAATACACTTGAAGGTATTTTTATGCAGTAGAATATCACATAGCTGTAAAGGTTCCTAGATATATTCCTCAGCATGGCTTCAATTCAGGAAAAGAACTTGGGGGAAAAAAAAGCAGGCCATGTGATTCCATTGAGATAATGTTCAAAAAGATAGAAAACTACTAGATTGATTAGCATTCAAACCATATGTGGTAATAATAGAAAGAGAAGCAAAGGATTTTAAAAGACACAAAAATTCAGGGAGTTGGTTACTTTTGACTTTTGAACAGGATATGATGTGGAAGGGCTCAGGGAACTTTAAAGAGAATGGCAATGTTCTCTTTCTTAAAGTGATGGTGGATAACATTAGCCTTTATATTTATATCATAAGTGTCCTTTGGTAAACATTTCCTAATTCAATAAAATCACCTTTGAAAAAGGCAAAGGAAATGATCTAGTTGAGAAAGAATTACTTAATATTCAAGACATGTAAAGAGGTGTAAACTGTATTCCATAGTTAGTGGCAATGCTTCAATATGTGAACAAATGCGCCACACTAATGAAGGATGTTGTTAATGTGGAAAAGTGTGGGAGGGGTATGTAGTGGGGCATATGGGAATCCCCCTATATTTTTTATGTAACAATTATGTAATCTAAAGCTTCTTTTAAATAAATAAATAAAAGTTTAAAAAAGAAATGTTAAATAGTTTCCTCCTTACATAATACAGATAATGCATGACAGATTCAAGACTTAACCTAAGATTATGATATACCTAGGTATGTGCTCTATCCACATTACCACTTTTGCCATAAGAGACCATGAGTTTGGGATCATTGGAAGACATATGTAGGTTAGAGAATCCTTATAAGTTCATATAAATGTCTGACACAAGCAATAAAATATAACTTACTGATAGCAAAAGAAGCAGGGTGTTTTAGGGGAAAGATATGAATACATAAGAATAAATAGAATATTCCCAGCAAACCACTGAAAAGGTGCTCAGCATCATTTATAATAAAATGCAAATTAAAACAATGAGATATTTTTATTAAAAATGTAAATTGGAACAAACATTTTTACAACTTTCTACCAAATATAAGAATGCAAAAAATCCTTTGACTTAGTAACTACACTCTTCAAAATCAATTCTATAGAAATGCCAACAAAAATTCACAGCATTTATTGCTGTGATGTCTAAAATAATAGGCAATTGCATTCAACCTAAATGTCCACATTAATAGGAGACTATTTCAACAAATTATGGTACTGTTTTAGTTTTCTGAAGTCTGCCAAGGCAATATACCAGAAATGTGTTGACTTTTACAATGGGGATTTATTAACTTACAAGCTTACAGTTCTGAAACTGTGAGCTTCTTGCAATCATGGCTTTCTCCTCAGCTTCTGTGGTTTCCTCTCTGTCTCTGTGGCCTTTTTCGGTAACTACATTCTGGTATTCCTCCCTTTATAAAGGAATCCAGTAAAAGGATTAAGATCCACCCTACTGGAGTAATCTAATCAAATGGCCCTTAGCTGAATCCCATCAATCCAAGATTCACAACAGCCTCACACCCACAGGAATGGACCAATGTAAGAACATAATTTTCTGGGGTTCACAAAATAGTCAAACTAAGACAGGTGTGTGTGTGTATGTGTGTTTGTGTACTGTAGGATACTCGGCAGCCTTTAAAATAATAAAGCCATCATATATGTGCTTGGCTTAGCTTTCAGTTTCCTTGTGTGCAAAACTGAGAAAATAATAGAGTGTAGTTCGTACAGTTGTTGGCATTAAATAAGAAAATGTAAGACCCTTGACATAAAATAAGCACTCAATAAATGCTAGATGCTCCATAATCATTTGTAATTATTATAAGACTCTGGCTTGGATACTTCAATGTAGATTATTTCCAGATGAATTTATGCTCTAAGCAAGCATTTTTCAAACTGCTGAGAACAACCCATTAGTGAGATAGGAAATCAATTCACTGGGGAGTATTCAACATTGTAAAAAATTAATAGAATGGAATAAGGAAAATAATAATAATAATAAAGAGTACATTGCACATAAAATGTTAAAGTAAAATGCATTACTTACTATGGCTTAGATCAAAATGAGTTTGAAAAACAATACTTCTAAGCCAAACAGGCATGGCAAAATGAAAAACCTCCTTAACTGTCCTCTCAGTTCTTCTCAATTCTCTTTCTTATTGGCAAAATGAGCAGAAATGAAAGGGTTTTGGAAACATAAAGTATTGATGGATCTTCTTGAAAATGTATGAGAGTGTGGGCTGATGGGATGTCAGGGGACAATGGTTAAAGAAGATACTTCATCAAAAAAATAACCTCATGCCTCTATATACTTGGGGTAGAGGATAAGGGTTTGTTAGAACTTACTAGGCCTATGATTTGGTTTTTGCTTTTCATTTGAAACTTTTCCTATTAATTCAAGTACTGAGAACTGTGATTGAAGGCCACTGAGGTTCCTTAAATGATATAATCCTGATATAATCAAATGATATAATCATTTGAAACTCCTGATTTTAGAACATAATTCCTAGCTTTAGTAGGTTCAAGGAGAAAACCTCAAAAAATTTTATCTTACTAGGTGAGTGAAGAAAACTGAAAAATTTTAAATTACTTTTAGGCAATATTCACATAGCACTTTATTGTTTATGAATTTTTAAATCGCACATTTACTGTCTATCAATATTTTTTTCCATCTTTTCATGGATATATTTGCTCAATATAACTTAGAGTGTCCAAATACAATAAAAATAAAATACAAGAATAATTAAAAGTACTTGGGAGAAAGCCAGGCTTGGAACTAGAATTACGATGTTTGCATTGGCATTTCTAGGGAGCTTATACCCAGAAAACTGAGTTATCAGTAAGAGGAAGGATTACATTTTTTCATTGTTGTTTTTGAATACCATTTACTATATCTAGAAGCCACTGCTATTTATAAATAACCGTTGTAAAGTAACAGAATATATTGCTGATAGTTTATTTTGTCATTTGTTATTTGCTGCTGTAATACAATAAGCCATTCATTGTAAGTATTTTTAGTTCCAACAGAACTGACCACCTAATGTTAATCAGAGAGGAAGATTGTTTATAAAGAATATGACTCAACATGTGTAATGCTGCAATTCTCCTATTCATATTATGATTTCAATTGAAATATGTTTGTTGGACTAATTATAGAAATTATAGAAATTATAGAAATGTTTCCATGGAGAGCTCTGTTATAATCAAAACCACACATTTTGAGATTTATGTCTGTTACCTAATGCATTACAAATCATAATTTTGATCACATTGCCTAGTGTGTCTCTTCTAATATCTGTAAAGAAAACTAGAATCAAGCATTTTCCATAAATACAAAGATTCGATTTGCTATGAAACACTAAGGAGACATCATTTCCTCCTGGGAATGGTGCTTGCAGGTTAGATGGTTACCAGTAGAGGCTTAGGGACCTGGGGGATCTTCAGACATGGTGGTTGCATGGACTGTCCCTGAAGGTGGATAATGGAGGGGTCTTAAGTTACTACATGATTGATCACTTAGGTTCTTTCTATAAGACTCATAGACAATTCCCTGCTCTATTACTTGCTCACTATGAAATTCTGGATAAATTACTTAAATTCCCAAATCCCAGTTTGCTTAGCCCTAAAACAGAATAAACAAATACCTTCAAAAATGTGATTTCCACCCCATTATTACAAGTAGATGAGCAGATCTATTGAAGACCAAAGGAAAAAACTAAATCCAGGGATAAATATATTTTTAAAAGGTAGAGTAGACTGTTTCATCAATAACCTCTGAGAAATGCTACTGCCAATATTCATATCCCTGTTCCATCTTCTCCCACTTTGAACTTGTTTGGTCATATGATTTGTTTCGTCAGGAAATGTGACAGAAATTGGCCCTTGATAAGGACTTATTAACTGAGACTTAGCTGCTTGTACTACTGCTGCTATCATGCAAAAGACCCAGACTACCCTTCTGAAGGGGCCATATAGAGGAGAACTAAGACATCCTAGCTAACAGTGTCTGCTGAACACCATCTTGGATGGACCATCCAATTTCAGATGAGCTTCAAGGTGACTGTAACTAATGCATGACGCCAGGCACGACCATCAGAAGACCCCTTCTCCTCATCCTCAGCTAAGCCCAGTGTGCAGAATTATGAGCAAATCAATTGTTATTATGATAAATCACAAAATTTGGGAGTGATTTGTTACTCAAAAATAAGTAACTGATACAATCAGTTGTCTGATAGGATAAACTATTTGAGCTATCATATTGAAATCAATAAATGATAACAAGAAGAAACCCATCATGTAAATTAAAGCATGTACCACTCAAATGTTTTAGTAAAAATTAGTTAAACAGAAAATGGTACAAAATATAATCAATAAAGCTTAAAATGGAATAGCAAATATAAAGTTCCTTTCCAGAGTAAATTTTTGGTGCTGGATTACTACTTTGAGCTCTATAGACAGAAACAAAAATAATAGATATGTTTTATGGCAACTTTATTTGGGAAACTTACTGAAACATGATTTTCCATGAAGCATATGCTGGTAAACCTTGCACAAAGATTCTTCACTTTGCGTGATGGCCCTACAGGTGCACTGCACTTGAAGGATTGTCCCAAGGGTACCAATATAAGCTGCTTTACAGTCGTCATTTCCTGAGCAAGTGAAATCCTGCTTGCTTAAGTTACTAATGCAAGTCTCATCTTCATGGCACTTTCCAGTCACATGCTGCCAGCATTTTGATTGAAATGTTCTATAACGCCTCCTAAAGAAAGAGTTAAGAAGAGGAATTAATTTCCGAATAACATGTCAGGTTAACATGGGGTGCTGCCTTACATAATGAATGACTGACATAAAACAAACTGTTTCCTGAATGCTGGTACATAGTTGAAAACTAAGTGTGTACACTAAAACACACCAATTGAGTGTGTGGAAGGAAGAAAAGTAAAGGGACCTCCTGAGTTATTTTCCTTTTGTGATGAGGATAGGGACTCGGTGATTTTTACTTCATTACTAATTTCAGTGGTTGATGACTGATTCTAATTTTTTTTCAGCAGATTGTGGTTTTGTGGCTGGCACTTGCCATGGCCTCATATCAAGTGATTTCATAAAGGCACTTGACCTTTCAAGCCAGTTTTACCACAGGATGTAAAGTACTGTCTCTTTCTCAAAAATTCTAAGCATTCAAAGTGATTTGAGATTCTTGGCAGCAAGAAATACTTTAAAGCAAAATCTTTTGAGTTTATTTAATTACAAAGATAAGCCATGAAACCATGCCCATTCATAACTTTTTTGAATACATATTCGATGCTCACTGTAATAGCTTTTATAAAAGTCTGGAAAAAGTAAAATAATTTCATTTTTTAAATGTTCACAGGAAGAAGATATTCTTCACAATAGATCCAAGGATGTAAATCTTCCAGCTTCATATTTATTACCCTATATTGCTTTATACCCTTTTTTGAATAGGTCATTATCATTGCCAAATATATATGAAAATCCTCTGAGTAAATGAGTTTGTCATGATCTTATTTATCCATGTGTTGCTACTCTTCTAAAAGACATAAAGTATATTGTTTTCTTTAATTTCTTATTTTAAGGAATCGTAAGGAAATACACTTTTTATTATATATTTAAATATTTCAAGAAATGCTAAAAATTCTCTGGACATGTAATTCTGAGGATAGAAGAATACATATACTCCTCTAATGCTTTTAAGAGTTATTTACAATATGAAATTGACATCTAAATACATGTATATATTTATGTTCATATAGGAAATTGATAAGGTATAAATTTGTATCTATGTACCATTTATCTTTTATTATTCATTTGTTTTACTAAGTATAAGTTGCATGGTAGGAGTTATTTCATTCAGAAATTTTGCCAAAATAATAAACAGAAAAATATTTAATCATAAACCAAAAACACTAAAGTTATCAGTTATGAGAGCTACCTAAATCATTTGAAATTATAATTTTTTATATTATAGAAATTCTATTTTAAGTTTGAAATGGTTTGATATATAGTGTTTTTATTATCCTTATTTTCTTGATTGTCTGCAATTTATTTGGATTTATTTTTCCACCAATGAAGAATTTATGAGTAATTTTTTAAAAAGAAGTTTGAATAATTTGTTTTTATTTTGTTCTTAAATTCTAGTCACATTGAAAAATGTAAGAGGGTGTGTTCTGTATAAATTCTACACACAGAATTTGTTGTTTTCCTTTGTGACCTAATATATAGTCAAACTTGGTAAATACTCCATGAGCACTGAAATAAAGTATAACTTCTGTAGTTTTACTTTTAAAAAGTAAAAAGTAGTTAGAATTTTTTTTTTCTGAGAAATAAGTCTCTCTCCACTAAGTTCATTCATATGACAATTTAATGTACTATAATTTCCAGTAAGTTCCTAAACATTTATAAAGGGTAAAATATAATCTCAGCTCCTAGTGGATATTAGACAAAAATTAACTGAAAAACGGCTGTATATTGACTTCTTCGGCCTTTAAATATGTAAGAGTCTCAAAAACCATGGTGAACTGAGAAAGCTAGAGCAGGGACAAAAATTGTATTTTGAAAACCATGTGCCCTCCTTTGCTCCATGAACTGCTCTTTTGCAAAAAGGTAGATGATAAAGGGCTTAATATCCTACTGAAGATAATAATTTAATATAAATGATGGAAAGCTCCCTAAAGGCAAAATTTGCTTGGGGAAAATGACAGGATTTATCTTTTTACATTTACTACTAATATAATAATTCCATCACCACTATAAAGTATTCATTAAGGGGCAATTTCAACATGGTGAAAGGAAATTGAAGACACACAGTCCTTACCCTCTGTACTAATCCAAGAAAGATAGAAACTTCATAACAGTATAAAAATTATGTAAGTGCAAGATATTCAAAAATGGAGGGAACAGAAGTGTATCTATTGAGTGCCTGCTATGTTCCAGCGCCTGCATCAGGCACTCTGGAGAAGTGGTTAAATCTAGGAGTTCTTGTTACGGAAAATCACTAACTCTGTACCAGTCCATCTGGGAAGACACTG
This sequence comes from Dasypus novemcinctus, assembly GCF_030445035.2. Classification (NCBI taxonomy): domain Eukaryota; kingdom Metazoa; phylum Chordata; class Mammalia; order Cingulata; family Dasypodidae; genus Dasypus; species Dasypus novemcinctus. Next base: position 28,547,725 of record NC_080683.1, on the reverse strand, counting down.
ATGCAAAGTGAGATTAATGCAGAGTGGGTGCTTCATAATCCATCACAGGGCTTCTCAAGGACTGTAGCAACACTTCTTATCACTTACAATTAAAATATCTTATTTAATAGGGAAACTCAGATATATCACACTGTGAAGACTGAAGGTTGAGTGCAAAAGACCTAAGGATGGTGAGGTAGCCTCGGCACTGGAATCAGGCATTGTTGGGTACCCATCTTGGAGAAATCTGTCATATATACACAGGGATCATTATTTTAAAAAAAGATGCCCCCCACTGATTAAAATTTTATTAGATTTTGTTGTTAGTATAAATGAAATGAAAGTAAATGAAAGATGACATAAGAGCAGGATAGAGAAAAAGAATATTCTACTTGTACTCTTAGTTGTGATGTGAGAAAACCAAACATATTTACCATATTTCATTGATTATGTATTATTTTGTTTACAACTAAAAACACGTGTTGGCAATCTACTATGACAAATGTTTTCTTGTCATTGACCTTAAGGAACTTTAGAAACTTGACATACAGTATGATAAGTTGAAACAATAAATCGGTGCTCTGGCACTCTGCTTAGATCTTTACACTTTACCTCGCAGAATATGTGTTTCAGAGAAGCAGTTGCCGTTTTTTGACAAATGTTTGCAAGACATCGAGTTATTCTGCAGGTTAGAATTAATATTTTATCTGAGAGTAAGAGAATGAAATAATTAAAAGGCTAAAAGAAATCATTTTACCAAGAATCATCCCACTGGGGAAGTTAATGTCATTAAATTCTTCAGGTCACTTGCAAGTCGCTGAAGCAGCATGAAAAACCTTTCCCTAAGTCATCACACAAAAGTTTTTTTTTTTTTTTTAACACTCTTTAAAAGAGTTTGCTATATATGGAGCTTTTTCATTTGAATAAATGTAAGTAAAGCAGCCACTAATAGAAGGCACTGGCAAACAAATTAATGTGAAGAATTACCCACAAAAGAAAAAAAAAGTGAATTCTAATAAAAGGATTTCCTAGGTTTTAATGCTGGTTGCTAAATACAGCTCCTTCAACGTGATAACATCAATGTTACAAGTAGCTTTGGCTCATCAAATTTATCCAGTGTTCTCATTCTTTGCTCCATCTTATTTTCTTGTCCGGAAGGCTCTACTTGTTTAATTCTGACCAGGCAAAGATAAATTCATATTGAGTATATGAGAAAATATGCTAATGAAAATCATTGTAAGAGAAAGAAAAAGCTATGTGAGTGTTAAATTATAATCATGGTTTCCAAAGCAGTTAGTTACTTGCATAGGCGTAGTCTATGAGTTTCCTGAATGAAAGTCTTTAACAAGCGAGCTAGATCAACCATGCCTCTGCTCAAATGCCTCCAGTGTCTTCCCATTTCACTCACAGTAAAAGCTGAACTCCTTACAGTGTCTCTCAAAGCCCTGAGTTATTTGGGCCTCCCTGCACACCATCCAGGTAAATCTCTAGCCTGGTTTCCTACTGCTCTTCCCCTTGCACACCCACTTTCACCACTTTTTGAACATGCCACACACACTTCTTCCTCAGGACCTTTGCACTGGTTGGTCCCTTTGCTTGGAAATATGTTTTGTTTGCCACAGGGCTGCCAACACAAGGTACACAAATGGGTTGGCTTTTATAAAGGGAATTTTATTTGGGGTAAAAGCTTACAGTTCTGATGTTATGAAATTTCCAAATCAAGGCACCAGCAGAGATGCTTTCTCACCAAAGTCAGCTACTTGTTATCCTGGCATCCTGCCACATGGCAATCAGGCATTTGGGCTTGTCTCCTCAGCCTTGAGCTGCTCCATGGGTCCAGCACCTCAGGGACCTCTTTCTGTGCCTCTGTGCTCTGCTGATTCCAGAGTCTGGGACCACTCTCAGTCTTTCAGGGATTCTCTGCCTTTCCGCAGCTGCTTTCAAACCTGGAGGCCCCTCCCTCTCCTTTTTCCTTTCTCTCACATGGCAGAAAAAAAATGGCAGCTTCTTTTTTTTCTGTGCCTTTCTCTCTGTCTCCATTTATAGAAAGCTCCAGTAAAGATGGTGGAGACCCAACCTGAGTCACGCCTTACTCAGGTAGCCCAATCAAAAGGGCCCCACAGTCACAATTATGGATTAGTTCAAAAGCATAATCTCTTTTAGGAACTCACCAAATTAAAACTGTCACAGAACACTTGACTCAGATATTGACTTGCCCATTCCCTCACCTTCTTCAAGTCTTTGGTAAATGCTCCCTTCTGGGACCACCCTTGTATTGCAACCCTTTCTGTTCCATTCTCAATCCCCCTTATCCTGCTCTTTGTTTCCTCCAGAACACTTATTACCTTATAATATAATACACTTTCCTTATTTATTATATTTATTATTTATCATCTGTCTCCCCCACTAGCTCCATAAGGGCAGGCATCTTTGTCTCTTTTGCACACAGATGTATACCCATGTTAAAGTAGTAGTACGTGATTGATAAATATTTCTTGAATAAATGAATACATGACTAACCTTACTCTCCTGGGAAAATCAAGGATATGCAATTGGAGAGAGGAGAACGAGTATATTTCTGATAATCATGAGCTGGGGATGCCCTAACTATCCACAATTCACCTATTCTTTTCTTACCTCTAGCCTAAGACAAAATGGATTTATTTTTGAAGAGTCACTTTGACAGAATTCTATAAAGTGTAACAGTCTTATGAAGTCATGTAGAAAAACAAACAAGTTGACATACAAGCCAGGCTTAGTAACTTGAATATATAATTTTAATAATGCCATTTGATGGGACTAAATCTTGACAGACTGAATTTCTTTGTTCCAAAAACCTGTTCTGCATTTGAATTTCAAAAATGGATACTACACATGCACCATAGATTCAAAAATAAGAATTGTCTGGCTTTATTTACACCATGTTGGATGATGGTGGGAATTCTAGCTAACGTAATGAGATCAAGTGTTAGGACTGGACTGTAACAAATAAGGTGCCGAAATAAGAAAGTAAGGTATGCGTGTTTTTACTCACCTGCATAATTCATCATTTCGGCAGCTGTGAATTACATTGAGGCAAGTAGGGGGTGGAACTATGTTCACTGCACATGGCTTGCTGTGAAGAGCTTCTTTGGATTGCTGACAGGGTATATCAGATTGAGCACAGTCACAAAAAGCCAACATCTGGGCAATGTTAAAAGGCAAATTTTGATAGAAGAACCGTATGGCTGCTTGGCAGTGTTTCACATCACACAGATTTCCATTTGCTGAACAAGCTTTAAGGTAAGGGGCCAACTGTGCATTACAGAACACATCCCCTACACATGCCTCTGCCACTTCCAAACAGGACCGGATCCCTTTGAAACCTGAAAGCAATGATGTGCTCAGTTTGTATAAAAGCAAACATAAAGCTATACATACCAAATCTGCAAAATACTGTGAGAAATTTATGAGTAAAATACAATGATTGTATCGGTGTGCTGTTTTCTGTAAATATTTCTTTTGTGTTTTTAGAGTAAGTATGAGTTTTCTGAGGCCTGAGTTGGCTTTTGAAGAATCTTTCATGTATGCTGGATACTTATTGGGATACAAGGGATATGACATGTGTAGTGCTAAAACTGAGCTGAAAGAAACAGCTCCTAGACCAAGTGTCTCAAATGTAAATAATAAATCTTCAGAAATTGCATTTGAGCTATATAGCTTATGGTGAGTTCATTGGCTCAAGTCAAAATGACTTTTGTTCTTTTGCACTTTCTCTTTGGTGGTGGTGGTGGGGCGGTATGTGAATGTTGAACAAAACTTCCACATGGTTATTCCAGCATATAAGGAGGTTTACATTCTGGTTTGTGTGAATACCTACTCAGCCCTTCACCCCCGCCCCCCCACTCCATAGGTGGCACCAGAAGATTTATTTGGTGTGATCAAAATGCCCATGGAATTCAGCGAAAGATCTAGTCTTTGGTTTTTAATGTAAAGTATTCCTCAGGATACACATAAGTAAAAGATGGTGGGTAAATCAGTTGACTTTGATACATCATTAGAGGAAGGAATATTATGGTTTGTTGCATTTCGTTATATTACAACTTTTTAAACACTACACAATTCATTTTGTATTAGCATAATGTTAAGAAGCTTGGTAAAAATGTTTTAAATTATATTGTCTGGTATTTACAATGCAGATCAAAATTACAATTTATAAGCATTTACCCATTACTATGGTAAGAAAGAGTAGTTAGATTCCATTTGAATTTAGTACCCTCTTTCATATTATCTAGAAAGGAAACAAAGAAACTATTTCATCATTGAAAGATTTTCTAAATTTAGTAGGAGAATGTGGGCTACAGTTAAAAATAAGTAATCAAGAAAAAATACACACTAATTCATATAACATTTAACCCTGATATTCAAAATTAGTGAGGTACAAATAAAGAAAAATAAACCCCTGAAATAGCTCAGTGAGTTAAACAGCTCTGCTATGAAGAACTTGAAGATATAAAAAAATGCTAATGATGAAGCTGTGTTCACTGAAGTAAACAAAGACTTTGGAGAATGATCAGAAAAAAAATAATACACATATACATACACTAAGCCTTCCACTAAGATTTTATTTAAACTTCAGTTTAAAGACATTTTCTACCTCTGATTATCTTAGTCTCCAAGAATTTTTGAGAATTATAATTATAGAATTGGAGAATTTTTTAAATGTAAAAGACCTTGATGGACATCTAATTCTAAATTATTTCATTTAAGAAACATTTGTCGAGTCCATACGATGCACCAGGCACTACAATTAAGGACTACAGTCCTTGTCATCAAGCATGTCATAACCTGGTGGGAAATACTGACATATAAACTTAAAATAAAAAAAAAATATATAATATAATGAGCACTAATGGAAGTATGTGTAAAGTGGCAGAGAAATAGTATGATGATATTTTCATTTTAAAATGAAAGCTCAATTTTTCTATCAACTATAGATTAAGATACTAACTTCCACTCTGGTGTAAAAGTCCCTCATGATTCAATATGTTCTGGACTGAGCTAACTGTCCATAGTCCTGCCTACCCATCTACTGCATATACCTGATGATCCAGTGACAGAAAAATTCTTCCTGCCTCCAGGATTGTCACAGCCTTTCCAGCCTCCGTGCATTGTTCTAACTGTTCTCACTATATGCTCTTCCATTTATTCACTGATCAAGTCTCAACTCAAGAATTATTATCTCCCCTTGAGCCCATCTTCATCCTGACCTTGTCTCTCTGAGGAAAACTTGGAATGTTTCTACCTTTGTGCTACTATTCTTTAGCAAATGATAACCCAAGAAGTACGTCTCAGAGTCACTTAGATTTCATAAAAAGACCTACGGTCTATGCTGTACCTATTATGGATGAATGCACCTTTACATTGGAACCGATTGGTTTGGCTGTGCCACAGACTAAAACATATTCAAGATGTTATAGATATAAGTAAATATCGAATTTACTCGCCCTATGGGTAATTATTACAAACAAAACAAATTCCATCTTGGATGTACATAATTTTTATGTACTATGAGTAATACATTATAGTAAATTCTCTACATATTAAGTGCAAATTTCATGTGATGCATATATCCATGTATTTTTCCCAGATGATATTTTGAACAATAACTGAATGGCTTAAGAGGAGCTAATGGGAATACATATAATATTTGATGGGAATAAATAGAAGCATGCACAAACATCTGGGTTATAAAATCTTATACAAATGCATGAAAAAATACACAAGTATCCTCTAATATGTCTTAGATCAGAGTCAGAATTCCTTCTACCTTCTCTCCTCTGACACGATATTATTGGAAAACTGGAGTTATGTAAAATATGTTCATTTAAAATTGATAGCACGATAAAAGAAAAAGGATCCCCATATTAAACTAATAAACAATCATGCTTTTATACAATGATTAATATAATTAAATTAATTTCTTCATCAGAGGATAAACACCAAATTCAAGGCAGAAGAAGTTACTCAAAGCAGCCTGAAAAGGATCAGCTATGGAAGTAAGAAAGAAAACCATAAGAGTGTGGTATCTTGGAAACCTAGCTTTTCCTAATCTTGTTTCCCTATGACTCTTGTAACTGGATGATGACCATTTCCCATAGCCAACATTATAAAGTATCTTGAAAGGTATCATGAGACATGTGCAGTGGTTGAATAACTTTCACCCTTATTTAAACCTGTGTCCTTCTCAGATGTTTGTGCTACCCAGTTGTGCCTCTGTTTATTCTCTTTCCAGGTACTAGCCCCAGAGTCCTAACCTGATATTTATCAGTGACTTATGTGCTGTCTCTCAATACTCCGCTCCACTTCAAATTCTGCTATTGCGCTGGGTTACTTCTATTTGTTTACATAGATAACATATATAACACTCTTACATCACAATTCCTTAACTATATCTCCATTTCAACTATGCCACAATGAAGATCAAACTCTAGACCTGACAGTAACTGGAATTTCTTGTTTAATTATAAATATTGGTTATCCTATCTTCTCCTTCTGAAAACTTTATATACTTGATTATTTTTAACTGTTTGTATACCTCCAGAACATTCATCTTTACATTTTCTCCTAACCTATGAATTGTCTTTTTCATTCACTGACCCCTTCCAACCTAGTAATAAATCACACATTCTAATAGATGAACCATTTCTTGCTGCTTCTATTCTCCCCTTACTTTTTTTGTCCTTTCCACTGTTTTCCCAGAAAAATCCCACTCATAAAATTTGACTATGTGTCTTTTCTATTCACACATCAACAGTGCTATCTGCTCTCAGAGAAAATCACATAGCCATGCAAACAGGTAACATTTTCAACTCATAATGTCCAGCAAGTTTTCTCCTTATATACACTTTTTCAAACATCACCAGACATGCACTCTCCTAAAGCCTCATATCTCACCATTTCCTCCATCAATGTCATAAAATGATCTTTAATCAGGAACTCTCTTAAGCTGGAAGACAGTGTTGGGAAAATGGCACGTGAATTCCATGAGAGCAGGGACAAAATCTTGTTCCAGTATGTTTCCATTCAGCAAAACTCAATGTTTGATCCCTTCATAATCAATTTTTACTACTCTATCAAAATCATTCCCACCAGAATTCAGACCTTATTTTCCCCATATTAATGAAAAAACTCCTCCCTTGTTTCTTTTTCCTTTAGTGCCATTTTTCCTCCTCTTTACAGCAAAGTTCTTCGAAAGATTTGTGTTTTCTGACTGTAACTACCGTCCGCCTATTCCTTATATACTATGCAACTTCACCCCATCCACAGAGCATTCACAACCTTCATATTGCTAAAGGCAAAGGTTGATCCTTGATCATTAATTTCTCTATCACATCATTTGACCCAGTTGGTCTTTCTCTCTTCTCCTGGACATACTTACTTCAACGGCTTCCTGCTACTTAATTTCCTGGTTTACCACATCTCTCTGGATGATCTTTCTCATTTTTTATTACTGCTTCCTCCTCTTTTCCCAAGCCAGTATTGTTAAAGTATTCTAGAGGTCTGTCCTTGGGCTTTCCATTTACATCAAAATATATCAGAATCTAATATCTTCTTACCTTGGTTCAAGACATCATGCACTTCTTTGGTTATCTCCTTCAGTCCCATGATCTTATTTACCATCTATAAGTAGAAGGCTTCAAAATTTATACCTCCTACACAGATCTCATACTTTTATATAGAACTGCCTACTGATATGTTCACTTGGATATCTAATAAATAAATATCTCAAGTTAACATTTGCAAAACTGACTCCCAACCTCTCCTCTCTCATCCCCTAAAATGTCATCTTCCAGTAGTTCTTCTCACATTAGTTAATGGGCAATAATGGAAACCACACCCTTTCAGTTACTCAGGGCAAAAATCTTGAAGTCAACATTGATTCTCCTTTCTTCTTCTCACATCCTCATATGATCTACTTGCATAAAACTGTACCCCTATTCTGACATGTTCTCACACTGCTATGACCTTGGTCCATCATCCTTTTGCTAACTCATCTTTTTCATTGGGGCTTTCCTTCTCTTTAGTAAGTTTTTTCAACAAAAAATCCAGGTTTATATTATTAAAGATACAACTCTGACCAGTACTCTCCCTGATCAAAATCCTTCAAAGGTTTCCTATCTCACTTAGAGCAAAAGGCAAATATTTTAAAATGACCTGAATGGTCCAATGTAATTTGCCTCTTGGTTTCTGATCTAATCTATATACCTTCCTTGATCAATCAACTTCAGCTACAGGGTCTTTCTTTTTTTTTGTTTCTCAGACCTCTCCTCCTGTTTACTCCGCCTATAATCCTTTCTCAGGTAGCCCCGTGGCTCATTGTCTTGACTCAATCTTTTCAGAAACTTTAATTTCTCCAGGCATCTTTTGGGCTACCCTACTAAAATTACAACCTCGCAACCTTTTTTTTTACTCTTTCCTGTTTTATTTTCCTTCTTAGAACTTATTACTATTTTTAAAATATATACTTTTAAATCATTTATCTTGCTAATTTTCTTTTTCTCCCAGTTCTGGATGTTGTGGTGGACCAAGATCCCCTTTGTGATCTAGGCACCATTTCCCAGGCTGCTATAGAAATATTGGTGGATGATGACTCACTGCTGGTATTTTTCTGAACCTAAATCTCAAGCAACATCACCACATTCAAGGTTACAGACTTTCCTTGGGTACAGCTTATATCCAATGACCTGCCTATATGAGGAATTCAAAGGACTAACTTTCTTGCCTCAATGGGGGGGCATCTCTGAAAGACTATCCCGGGTTTTGAGCTTCCTGTGAAATCAACCCTGGCCTCAGTGGCAATTGTATTACAGTTTAACTTCTCGCATTGACATTCCTGTGTCCCTTGCTTCCTTGTAAGTTCTGTTTCTGAGTGTGCATGTCAATACATTTTCTGTGTGAAATCTCTGTCTCAGTATGTTTCCAGAGAAACTGGTCCAAGACACTCAGTTTAGAAAGCAAGCTTCTAGAGAGCAGAGATTTTGTCTGTTTACTAATTTATCTCTGGGGCTTAGAACATGGCCCAGACATGATAGGCACTCAAAAATATACAGCTGTTTAGAAAATAAATGGGCATCACCTACCCATTTTATTTCTTTGATTTAAAAAATGTTATATACTCTAAAAGATAGTGAGCTCCTTGAATGAAGAACAATGTGCTTATTTTAATCCTATTGCACAGAACCTAGCACATTGCAAATGCCTCGGAAGTATTTTTGAATGACTTAAGTAATGAATAAAATTAATACTGTGCCAAAGCTTAAGGCACTTTCCCTCTTCCTTTACAGTCCCTTTGAGATGCCATCATGATACTGAATTTATTGTTTAGATTTTCTAGGAGAAACAGAGGCAGAACTGACAGAGCTAGAAATGTCAAAGAAATATTCTTTAGTTAACTTATATTTGTGATCATGCTTAATGTTCTTACATGCTGCTATTGAATGCCAACCTGAAACAATGTCCTGATTGGATCCATCATCATAGTCTTCACGGAAGTCTGGAAGTTGATTCATTTGATCATCCTGTATACAACTATCCTCGAACAAACTTTTCCAAATTTGAATACAGTCTACTTTAGAGGGGTCATTGCATTGGCAATTCCACAAATTTGTTTCTTTCAGATTCTCTCTTAATGCTGCACACAGGTAGCCTCCATCCAGGGTCTTACATTGTTCTGCAGTTTTCCCACAGGCTTTCTTAAAATTCTCATACAACAGAGTACAGTGTTCAGATTCCTGGCATACATGTGCTGCCATGACACAGTCATTCATTTTTTCAACCATTAATGGAGTATCATTTGGAAGGAGCCATTGTGTAACATTTGTTTGGGTAGCCAGAACTGGAGTTAGTGTTGCTTTTTCTGTAAATAAAATAGAAGAATAACTATAAAGTAAATTCATTTACTCATAACCTTTAATATGTTTTGTAAAGTTTGTAGGCATATCTTTCATATGGATTCCAATATTTATTCTCCTTCAAAAATCATTAAAAATATTCAAGAATTATGACACATGATCTTGAATTTTTAAAAATTGAGAGATAAAACACTATAGGTTGTTTAGGTAAATAATCAATGCTAAATTTCTTTTAATGATATATTATCCTCAACATTTACTTTTACATTTTCATAACATTTTGTTGGTAACTGCTAGCGATAAATGTTTAACTTAAAATATTTATAATATAATGCAATAGTTCTCTTGTTCAAAATTTTCCTGAATTTCCATCTTCTCCCAGAAACGAATCAATACTGAAGTTTTTTAGAACTTTCATTTTATGATTGCCCCTTAAGGAGCTTTTAAAGATAATTTTTCCCCTAATTTCCCTGTCCCCATGAAATTGTAATGCCACAGATATACTACATATCTTTTTATATATATAACATATATAAGTATATGTTATATGCCTTTTATATGTATAGCATATATATGTATATATACATGTATATATGTATATATGTATATGTTATACATATAAAAGAGAAAGTTTTTATACTACCTCTTTGCCTGCCCAGTACCAACTTCACATCCCATGGATGTTACATTGTCCTCATTGAGAATGCATATACTACCAGGTAGATATAATAAACCCATAATTATATAAAATTTCTTGAATGGAGATAAGAAAAATAACTTCAATATAGGACTCCAAGTAAATTTAACAAAGGTTTTTAGAAGTACATTTGTAAAATGTACTGGTAAAATCTACTTGTAGAATGTTTTCTGTATCTAAAATGTACTTTACGTGAAACTTCACAATAAAGCTTTCCTTGACATAGCATTCCTCCCTTAATCAAAGTCACTTTTTCCTCTGGGGTATCCTTCTCTTCTTCCTCAAAAAAAAAAAAAATAGGTTGCTGCTTTAGTTTGTTTATATTAAATAAGTGCTCATTACACCCTAGTATTTTCAAATGCCATATAGTGTGCAAGTATAACTGATTTCATGATATGAAAACATTTACTTACGAAGTAGCATGAAATCCTAACAAGCGCAGTTTATAGCTTCTGCAGGACATGTGCTTTAAAACCCACACTACCATAGCATTTGCACATTTGTCAAAAAACAAACAGCTCACACTGCAACATTGTAATAATGTAAATCAAATTCCTCTATTGAACATCTCTTATATCCCTTATAGCTGGAATAGGCATATATGTAGCCAGGGAAGCAAAAGGAGGGTGCATGCAAATGAATATTGTCCTTCTATAATTACATATACTATATTGATAATTACATATTTCAAAATAATCTATAAATTTACCTAAATGTCAGCCTATTTTACAATATATACACATAAAATACATATGAAATAAGCTAAACTACATGTTACTATGACTAAATGTCAATTTTACTCTATGTTGTCAGCTAATCAAGAATGAGAAGTCTTATCACTATTTATATCCCCTAAGGTTTATGCAATGCCTTATATATTAGCTGAATAATAAATATTTTCTTAAAGGATACATAATTTAGATACTCAAAAATACACTTAACCTGTGAAAAATATTTAAACTATATTTATTGATCAATTACTATTGATCATTATGTTGGGTGCTTAAGAATTTTTTTTTTCAAAAAGGCTGTACCAAAGCTGATTTGCTCAAGAAGTTTACAATCTAGCAATGGAGAATAGAAAAAAATGTGTGTGTGTGTGTGTGTGTGTGTGTTGAGGAATGTTTTGGGAATGTAAAGGACAGCGAGAGATCATGTCCTGCTGGAGTGATTACTAAAGGGTTCTTGGAAGATGCCCCTGATGAGATACGATGAATGGTAAGATTTAATGATCATTTCCCTTCTCAAGTTAAGCTAATTTATAAGCAATGCTCTTTTCAAAGATAATAACCAGGTCAGATCCATCATGAGGTGAATTTGTGAGATCATTTAGGTTTTCCTCTCTAGGTCTTGTCCTTGTGAAACTCTCACTGTCTACAAGGATTTTAAATGCCAGGATATCAATAGTTCTGCATAGTAGCAGTTAATAAGTGTTGATTGTGAAAAATAGCTTTAATATGTGGACTGATTTCAATTTAAGTGCTCTAAATTTTTATACATATATTGATGGATAATTATATCTTGTCAAAATTGGTATGATAAAAATGGCTGTTGAGATACAAATTGTGTTTTTTGTCAATTGAAATGAAATTCAATAAACATTTTTAATAAGAATTTCAACAAGCTTATATTTCAGTCGACTCCTATCTGAAACTTTAAGGATCTACTAATTAGCAAGTTAATATCAGTGTCAGGCTCTATGCTATTTAAAGTACTTTTCAGTACTTGAAATTGTTGACTCTTTTCTCTTTGTAGTCCTTCTCTCTTTCATTGGGTTCCAAAATTCTACTTTCTGGTGCTTCTTTTCCTGTATTTGAAATCTTATTTTTGGTTTCCTCAAGTAGATAAAAAATATTGTCATGCAAACAACTTTCTTTTTACTTTATATCCTTTCCTGGCTAATCCTTTCAACCATCACAGTTTTACCTGCCTCCTATAAAAGTTTGACCTCCAAAATATATGCCTCTACTTTAGGTTTCTCTCCTCAATGTGGGACCCATATGTCCAAATGCCAACTAGATGATTCAAGTTTCTTCACTTCTTTTTTATGCATCTTACTTTTCATTCATGTGAAATGTAAGAAAACACTAACATTCCTAATCTGGATGTTCCACAGTGCATTTCAAATGCACTGTTTCCAAAACATTACTAATAACTTTTGTCCCCAAATCTGTACTTTCTTCTTTATATCTTGTCCCAGTGTATAGCAGTATACTTGTTCCAAGCCAACAACTTAGGTGTCATGTGTAAACCATTCTATACTTCTCATATCCAACTGGTCACCAAACCTATTAGTTGTAAATCATAAATGTATTTTTAATTGAGGTTTTTACTCTTCAATAGCAATGTGTTAGTTTAATCATGTACGGCTTAGTTTAATCATGTAATCTGATGGAATTTTAAATGACATTCTTGGTCTGTATCTTTCTCCTCCTTCTATTCTATCCTCTATGCTACTAGCAATGATATCTTTTGAAAATCTGATTTAGCATTCTTCACTTTAAAACCCATTACTAACTCCTCATAACAAACGTTTAAGATTTATTCTTAGTAAGGCACACAAGTTCTGCTTTTTTCCCCTTTTTCTAGCCACCTGGTTTCTTTCCAGGATTATCTCCTAATACTCCTCCATATGCATTCTACAATCCAGCCCATCAAAGAATGTGTTGCTTTCCAAATGTGCCTATGTTTATTACTCATCCATATACACTTCATTCTATTTCCTCTGTTTAGAATATATCTTTTGACTTGTCTGTCTAGTGAATCTCAACTGGCCCTATAAAGGACAGTCTCTCATTTATTCTGTGAAGGCTTCAGTTTCATCACTGTTTCCTCTATGATTTCAAGCACTTTTTATGTATGTGTATGTGTTGGTGTGGCTCTTATAGCTTTTTTCTCATTGTACAATTGATATTTGGCAATTGATAATATTTATGTTCATATTTTTAAAGGGATCATGCACAGTTTGTTCTCTAATATATTGGAATTAAGTTAGAAATCAATACCAAAGATATTTGGAAAATCATAAATATTTGGAAATTAGGCAACAACTTTCTAAATAAATCATGGTAAAAGAGAAGTTGCCAGGTAAATAAGGAAATATTTTGAGTTGAAACAGTGAACACACAACATATTAAAATTTGTGGATGCAGCTAAAACAGTATTTGGAGAGAAATTCATATTATTGAATATTTATATGAGAAAAGAATAAAAGCATGGATTCAATGACCTAAGCTTTTATCTTAAGAAAGTAAGAAAGAAGGACCACTTAAAGTCAAATCAAATAGTACACAATTGAAAAGGAAGAGATCAATTTGAGAGAGAGGAGGGAGTGAGAGGGAAAGAGAGAAAAATTGAAAGAAAGAGAGAACACAAATTACTAGTATATGAAAGAGAGGACATTGCTACAATTAAAAGATATTAAAAGGCAATGGAGGAATATTAGGAACAACCTAGAAGAAATGGAAGCTATAAGAAAGAGCAAAATGGAAACACCCAAAATCCAACATAAATTTTTAAAATGGGCAAATCCATTGGAAGACCCAAACTACCAAAGCTCAGTTTAAGAATAGTCCTATAACTATTAAACATAGTCAATTTATATTTTTAAACACTCCTATGAAGAATGACCCAGATGAATTTTGTCAAATATTTAAGGAATAAATAATACTAATTCTATGTATATGGTTCCAGAACATAGAAGGGGAAGAACTACTTTCCTACTCATTTTTAAAGACCAGCATTACAAAATCAAAAGATATTACAAGAAAACAACACATCAATATTCCTCATGAATTTAGACATAAATATACTCAACAAAATATTAATAACTTGATTCCAGCAATATCTTATTTTGTGAATGCTGTTATAACAAAATACCTTAAACTGGTTGGCTTGAACAACAGGAATTTATCATCTCACAGTTTTTGAGGCAGAAGTCCAACATCAAGGAACTGCCAGGCCATGCTTTCTACCTGGAGTCTGTGCCATTCTGATGCTAGCTTCACTCTATCTCAGTCACATAGCAATAAGTGTCTCTAAGGCTTCCACTTTTGGTTTCTCCTAACTCTGTCTGAATTTCCTCTGTTTATAAGTACTTCAACCATATTGGATCGAGATCCCCCCTTTCAATTTTGCCTCATCCAAATAGGATCTTAGAAGGGTCTACTTACAAATGAGTTTAAACCCTCAGGACCAGAGATTGAGGACTTGAAGGTGTCTTTGTGGAAGACATGCTTCAATCCACCGCAAGCAATGTATAAGAATAATACACCATGTTCAAGTGGGGTTTATCCTCAGAATGAAGGGTTGGATCAACATTCAAAAATTTAAAAAAACGCAATTTATCATAACAAAATCTGAAGAAGAAAAAACATATGATCATTTAAATAGAGGTAGAAAAATAATTTTAAAAATTCATCCATATATCCATTCATGGTAAAATCTAAGTAAACCAGAAACAGAAAGTAATTTCCTCAACTTGGTAGACCGTCAAAGAATCTACAACAAACATTCTTCATTGTGTAAAACTGAATGCTTTCTTCCTAAGATGGAGAAAAAGGCAAGAATGTCCACTCTCAACAATAATATTTAACATTATACTGGGCAATATTCAGGTCAGTAGAGAAAGAAAAAGAAATAAAGGCCTACATATTGGAAAGGGAAAAATAAAACTCTCTATTCACAGATGACAATATCATCTTTGTAGAAAATCACCATAGTTTCTACCAAAAATATACTAGAACTGATGAGTGAGTTTAACAAGTCACGATAAAAGGTCAGTATACAAAAATGAGTTGCTTATCATATACTATATACTAACTGTGATTAATTAGAAATTAAAATATAAAATAAATTACCATTTACAAAAGCATCCACAAATGAACATGTTTAAATTTTAAAAAATTTGTGCAAGAACTCTATGGTGCAAATGACAAAGTGCTGATGAAATAAATCTTAAGTCCTAAATATAAGGGGAAATATGCCATGTTCATGAATCTGAAGACTCAACATAGAAAGATGTCAATTCTCCAAAAATTTTTCTTATTGTTTTTTTAAGATTTATTTATTTATTTATTTATCTCCCCTCCTCCCCACCCCAGTTGTCTGTTCTCTGTGTCTATTTGTTGCGTCGTCTTCTTTGTCCGCTTCTGTTGTTGTCAGCGGCACGGGAATCTGTGTTTCTTTTTGTTGTGTCATCTTGTTGTATCAGCTCTGTGTGTGTGTGGCACCATTCCTGGGCAGGCTTCACTTTTTTTCACTCTGGGCGGCTCTCCTTACAGAGCACACTCTTTGCTCATGATGCTCCCCTATGTGGGGGCCACCCCTGCATGGCAGGGCACTCCTTGCACACATCAGCACTGCGCATGGGCCAGCTCCACACAGGTCAAGGAGGCCTGGGGTTTGAACCGTGGACCTCCCATGTGGTAGGCAGATGCCCTAACCACTGGGCCAAGTCCACTGCCCAGAAATTTTTCTGTAGCTTCAGTGTAAGCAGGAATTTTTGGTAGAAGTTGACAAGTTGATTCTAAAATTTATATGGAAAGGCAAAGGAACTGGACCGGGCAGGACAATTTTTAAAAAGAACAAAGTTGGAGGAATAATAGTACTTGATTTGGGTGGGGCCAGGGATTAAACCTAGGACCTCACATATGGGAAGCCAGTGCTCAGCCATTAAGACACATCAGCTTCCCTGAGTTTGTGTTTTCATTTGTTTGCTTGTTGTTTGTTTTGTTTACTGAAAGTATTCACAGGGAACCAAACTGGGACCTCCTATTGGAAGTCGGGTACTCAACTGCTTGAGCCACATCGGCTCCCCAACTTGATTTTGGTAATGTCTTTAAATCTATAGGGGAAAGCGGACTTGGCCCAGTGGTTAGTACTTACTTAGTGGTTAGTACAGACTTAGTACACAGCCAGGACATTGCAGTCTCTGAAGGGAATTGGAGTCAAGGGCTCAGACTCCACTGGCTGGCCATACTCTTCTGAATATCTGCCTTCCTCATCCAGGGCCTCCATTGGGAGCCTCCTTTTTGGGGACCTTATCCAAAGACTTCTTCTGTAGCCTTTGCTGAGACTTCCTTAGTAGGAAGGACAACGATCCTTGAAGTCTTTTCTCCACTCTAACTCAGTACTAACTATTTTCACCCCTAACCTTTCCCTCTCTCCCTTTTCCTGAACTTAAGGTCCATAAAATGTCAGGAGCTTTTTGTTCAGGGCTCCTTTGGCAGTAGGAGAGTCCATTTGTCCCATGTCTGTACTAATCAATCTGACCAGTACCTGGTGCCATTTCATGGAGGAAAACTGAACACTGAGGGTGGTGGCACTTCTCCTATTTAACCTCTTGCTTTCACTATCACAGTAAGTGATTAAAGACTTGACTCTTACTTTCATTTTGGCTTTTTCTACCTGGATCTAAGCTTTCTCTGCTCAGCTTAGTTCCTGACACATCCTAAATGGCTTTCAGTAGCGAATGGGTGACCAATCTGTGGTATGATCAAACATTGGAACTCCAGTCATCATAAAAAAGAACAAACTTATACACAAAACATTGATGAATTTCAAATACATCATGTTAAATGAAAGAAAGTTTCAAATAGCTGCCTATTCAATAAATTTCATTTGTATGAAATTCTGGAAAATGGAAAATTATGAAACAAACTTGCTCAGTGAACACAACATGGATGATTGGAGAGACTGAATCAAGGAACTATGGTACATGAGAGGCAAATCTATTTCTTGTAAAGTGGATAATGTTGATTGTAAAAGAAGAGATGAGAATGGTATGACAGCAGGTGCATTCCCAAGCAGATAACTTTATAGAGAGAGAACATGTGGACATTGAGGACCTGTTACATTATCCCTTTAGAACTATTTGATCCTACATATGCTTCAGAAAGTCTTCGTGTACCTCCAATTGTGCATATAGATTAGTTTGATGGCCACTACCCTAGTGTTAGCATGGCATCTGGAGTAGGTAATAAGTAAATGCATCTTAAATGTTTAAATGTCCCTATCCAAAGACAAGTGTAACTCTAGATAATTGTAACTCTAGGTAAGTTAACGCTGCATAAGTACATATAACTCTAGATGAGTTATATTTTGGTCTCTCACAGGAGACTCTGAGCTCCCTCGCAACAGAGGTAATGTCTTATTTGTCTTCTATTATCTGAGTCTTGTGCAAACCCATCATAAATCCTATAAACACATGTAATGAATGAATCTCTAATTTAAATGAATTTGAATGAAGTTTGAAATTGAGGTTGGCAATTATAGAAATATGTACTTACTGAGATCAACAACTCACAGAACCCCAAGTCACAGCAAGAATTAATCCAATTACATAGATGTGATTAATTTTGAAATTGTACTTTTCTTTTTCATGACTTTAAATATTCTGCATAACAAATTATTACCTGATTTGATGAGGCATTGTTTCCCAAGCAATTTGCTAATAGTACAAGAGAGGCTGTCAGTGCAGAGACATTCTTTAAACTGGAAATTGCTTTCCACTAAGAACTGGATGCTCATGTTGCAGCTAGATGAATCCTGCATCTTGCAGGTGTTACCTGTATTTCACAAGTAAACATAAAAAAACTAAGATTTTAACTTGAATATAATTTTGGGATCCCCTAAAAAAATATCTTAACATATTGATGTGAATAATTTATTACTGTAGTAAAATTATCCAGGAGGAGTAAGTGACTTTTTAAGCAAAGCATCTATTTTTACTATTTTCAATTGGGTACTATTTTCCTCAAGATCAGAGAAGAGAAGGACCTATCTCTGCCTCCCTCCGCACCCTGGCTAGTTCCTTGACAGCAAATTGTTGAGTAGAAGCTCTGCTGGTGGAGCTGGTGAGTGTTGTCATTGCTAGAGCTATAGAGTGCTGCCTCTCAACCCAACACACTCCTCCATACAACTTTTGGGGATGGAGGAAGCCCAGGTAGATGGGCAAGAGTAAAGAAAAGTATGGAATTTATTCTTCATGAAATTGATAGAGAAGCAGATTAAATTATGGAAGAATGCATTTTATTTTTCCTTTTGGAATTCTCTTATTGAATATTTTAGAACAGTAATGTACATTCAGATTTGTATAATATAATACAGTACAAGAGGATAAAGTCATTAAGTACAGAATATTATTTTTGAACAGTTTTGTCAGAACAGTTTCAGAGCAATGTCCCGTTATACAACCAATTTATCTTCTTTTAGTTACTGGACTCTTACTATACAAATACCATTCAATATTTATTCAGTTATTTGATATATTCATGAGATACATAGTATTTTTTTCTCTTTAAAGAAATAATAGTCATTCTCAAATCTTTACATTTCTACCCTTAATCTTCCCTGAAATGCTTTTGGAATGAAAGATAAATTTAAATATATATATATATTTAACTTTTCCTTGCCATAATTAGAATGGAAAATAATGTATATGTTGCAAGAATATAAAATGCATGTTATACACATAGAAATAAATAATGCATTTGATCATCACAAATGTTATGCTTTCTATTTTATCTTATCAGCAAAATGACATTTTATCTGAAAAATCATTGCTATGTTTCTTAAAAACATGCATGTAAGTGTAGTATTATATATGATAAAATAAGTAAATAATCTGACATTGTGCATAAATTTATTCTTGGGTCAATACAACAGAACACTCAAGAAATTAACAATGCCATTTGTAACTAAATTCAATGAATCAGTTTAATATCAAGTTTGAATAAGTTTTTTAGAGCAAAACTAACTTAGTTCTTACGATAGTGAAATAAAATATAGAATCCTATTTTTATCTGGGTAAAAAGAATTCATTTAAATACATTTTAAACCATTTTGTTTATACCTGAAATATTGCAGGCATCCTCCATGGTTGTCCATGCATGTTTACATCCACTTGTATCATTTATGCACTGCTCTTTTAAATGTGTGCAATCAGTTGTTTGGGAAGGAGATTCATTTCCCAAGCCTAGCACTATAGCTTGAAAAGCAACAACAGCAACAACAATAACAAGAGTTTTGCAGTTTTAGAGTTTGACAGCCATTTATTTCAAATCTATATCAATTGCAAAAAGCATAATCATGGAAAATAAAATGTTATAAAAACCATTATAAAGCTGGAATTAGTTTTAACCTCCCCAGTAGCTACAAAGTATATTTTTCCTATCTAAGAGTCTTAAGAGAATAGTTTACATTTTCTCTATTTCTTCACTGCCCATTTATTCTTCAACTTATAATTTATTGTTATTACCATTGCCCCATTGAAACTGTACTAAAAACATTCTTAATTAGCTCCATAACATCAAGTTTTATAGTTTTAAGTTATCTTACTTGTTTGTATCACTGGGCACTTTTTTTCCAGTTCTCTTGATATCACTTGTTACTTTTTGCTATAGTTAGAATCTTTCCCAGGATCCTCTTACTCTTTTATTAAGGTATATTTTACTTTAGATTCTGTCCTCAGACCCTTTCAATTGTCATCTTATGCATTCTCTGTAGCCAATTCCATGTATTCTCATGGATTTATCATCTCTAGACTGATAATTCTCAAATGTATGATTCATTACAATATTTTCCAGTATTCCATTCAAATATAGCTAACTGATATCTTCACCCGCATGCTCCAGACAGACACACTTCCAGACTGTAATACATTTATTTTTTAAAATAAACTTGATTTCAAATTCAAAAAAATAGAATTACAGACAAAAGACAGCTTAACAAGTTATGGAAGCATTAATCCAAAAAACTCTGTCCAGGCACTTTTATCTCAACTAACCCTAAAAACAATCTCAGAAAGACACACAGATAAGCAAAGACTGGTTAAATGACATGATCAAGGTCTCCTTGTTAATGAAGGAAAATGCTTAATCATATTCATATCTCATAAAACTAAACTCCATATTATCTTTGTTTACCTTTAGCATTGACAGAGTACTAAAGATAAAATATTTGACTAACTATATTTGACTTCTTTTGGATCAGACTACCTCCAGTAATCTTATTCTGACCAATCTTTACATCCCCTCATCTACCAAATGCACTATTTCCATCCTGTGTACTACTTGGTGGGCCACTGTGCATTTGGAGATTAGGCTCATGGGTGTAGCTTTCCCTAATTTTTCTTGTTAAGGGCTGGTGTGGAAATTGACATAACAGCTTTCTGTTTTGCCATGTGTTCATGGACAATCTCATCTAGTCAGGTTCCTGTGCTTCTAAATTGGAAAGCCCAGGGAAAAAGAGAGAGAGAGAGAAAGAAGGCTTCTTTGATACTAGCCCAAGGTTCCTTATTTGAATCTAGCTGAGAAAGACCCTAGGATTGGGATTTCTTGGTAAAAACTCAGCTTGTAAGAAATTGGTATTTTAATTGTTATTAATCATCATATCTTGTTAATAGTCTCCTGCTATATCATCAGAACTTTAATGGTGCCACACTGTAACAATCATTTATGAATTCTACAGTACTATCTTTCTAAAATCTGTTTGAGTTCCATTTCATATTTTCCATTATTGATTGAATAATTCAGATGATTTACTATTTTACATGATTTTTCACACCTTCCACTCAGCTGAAATATTAAACGAATTAAGAAAACTATCTTAATGATTTTGCCCACAAGAACCAAAAATAAAATTTTACCTATCCAAAATCTGTTATATTCATTCCTGAATATGAATTGTAGGATTTTTTAAGGATTCTATTGACATGTTCAGCGAAAAACAGATTCTATTTTTAAAATCATTAAGATGGAAAATACTATATTACAACTGAAATATGAAGGATCTTTTCCTTTGTGACCAGATTTTCATTTACTTGATTTATTTTTACTCTCCTTTTATGTTCAACATAATTCAAAATAACTTTGTTTTTTTTACAAATTTACCTTTCTTCATGAATAAACAGAAAATACACTATTTTTAATGGTAGGTTATTAAAATTCAACTACAATCACAAATATCCCTTTTTCCTTAATTCAGTGTTTTGAGTCTGCATATGCTGAAATCACACAAGAGCTACGCCAATAACACAGCTAGCAAAGTAAATTTTCATGGATTCTACTTTGAATGTAAATGAAATCATATCACCAATATTTTGCAGCACTTTCATAGTACCTAACAGTAGAGGAATAAGTCCATACTTCATGAAAATTACCTGAAATGGGAATCATCTGATGTGGTATTAAATTGTTTTATTCTATTAAATGACTCCTAGTTAGTAAATATAAATGCTGTGAAATTGGGGGAACGGGGTGGTTTAAATTTATCTCATTTTATTAAATTTTCCATCTTATAACCTGTAAATAGATACTGAACGTTTTCATTTCTAAAAGACTCTAGCTCATGTGAAGTCCATAAATTCTAATAAATAAAATCATTGTATTCTTTCATACAAACAGAAGCCACCTGCATGATTAATGCAATTCTTGCATTATGCATTTTCTCTAGTTAGATATAAGTGGGTAAAAGTAACTTTACATTTTAAAGAGTAACAAATTGTGTGAAATTATAAATTTGTAATTAATACCCATATTTAATGCCCAGTTAACTTAATTAGATGAGATGGTATTTGGTTTTCAAAATTGGTGTTACTATGAATTCAGATAAACCAGAAGTACAGGTCACTTACCTAGGAAAATAAGAACCATCATGCTGGATAATTTGAGTCTGTTCACTTGAAAGAATGGCAGATATATGTACTCCAACCACATTCCTAACAGTAACCATCCAGAATAAAGTTTCAGCTTCTGCTCTTGCTTCTTAAAAGCATTACTGATTTGAATAGCTTCCTACGTCACCATTCCCTCACTAATCTTTCTTTGAGCTGTGAACTCTCCTAATGATGTCCAAATTCAATTATCTTCCTCTGAATGTGCTGATCTCAGATATTATGCTTCCAAGAAAGCCCACAAGCCAAATACTAAGGGAAATTATTTATACTCTGCACATACATGAAAAAGTTTGCTTTTTAAAAATGCTAGAATACTGAACTATAAATATCTCCTAAGGTTTTCCTAAATCTTGAGCACGCAGTTTCCACTTAATTAGCCTCATGAGGCAATTTCATGCATATAGAGAAGGCACAAGCATCCTAAGAAAATGTAAGGGAAATTCAACTAGAAACAAATTGGTGTGCATTAAACATACTCCGATATGTTAAAAAATACTGCCACTTCAACTACAATTCTTCAAACCCTCCACATGTAACTACAATATAAAAATTGACTCTATACATTGAAATTCTGTTTTACTAGAACCACTTGTGTGCTTGTCAGTTGACAACTACTTTCTTCCTACCTTGAATGAGGAGCACTGTTTGTTTCCAAGAAAACGAACATTTTTACTTTGTTCTTCTTATGAGACTAGAGCACATCCCTCCCCTTGGGCATCATGAGTTTTCCTTTTTTAATCCCTTGAGTGCTTTCTGTAATGGATGCTTAGGGAATATAAAATGCTACTTTGGTGAGAAATTAAAGAAGATAGGTGTGGATAACTGACAATTTAGAAATGAGAGAAAGGAACATTTGTGCATGCACAGTTATACAAGGTAAGAGTTTTTTACTGCATATTGTTTATGTTTTTATACACTAGAAGAGACCTTATAATATATATTATTTTCAGAATGAATAACAGAAAAAGCACAGGCCCTGGAGTCCAACAACCCCAAATTGTAAGCCTGCTTTTCTTTATGGATGTAGCTAAATGATTTAACATTTGAAATTTAATTCACTCTGTAAATGGGTTGGTTATACCCATGGTTGCTGTAAATATTAAGTTTATATAAAGGGTTTATCACAAAGATTGACAAATGTCAGTTATATTGCACCCATTGACTTGATTGTTATTTAACAAAATAATTTTACTGTCATAAAATTGGTCAGTTATTTCCTTTTAAAATCACTGAAATGCTTGCACTAGAATCTTTTACCAAGAAAACTGTCCTTAAATATAAGTTGCCTTAAACTGGTTTAAGCTAGAGAAGGAATTGGTGGCTCCCATAGTTGAAGAATCTAGCGGTAGAATTGATTTCAGGCATGTATGAAACCTTGTCTTTAGGATCTGGGGTGTTGTACTTGTTTCATTTTATTTTGTTGTCATTTAGTTTCTTTCTTCTTTGTTAGCTCCATTCTCAGATATGTTGAGAAGTAAGAAATGGCTTTCACAGTGGGAAAATGACTGTCAAACACTAGGCATAAATCCATCGCTCAGAAGTCACAGGAGAATTTGTGACTTTTCTTATTAAAATTCCAGAACTGAGTTACATCAGTTCTAGAAGCATCAGATGCACATCAATCTTGCCAAACGGAAATCATGTCCAATGTCATAGATATAGATGACACTGGCCCTATTCATACCATAGGAACTGATGGTGAGGAAGGGGTACATCCCCAAGGTAAATCAAGGTATAGAAGAAGGGTGAAGGAATCCTTGGTAAGCAAAACAACATGTTCATTAAAGCATCTAAATGCTCAATTTAAGTAGGGCAAACTCAAGAACAATGAGTGGATAAAACAAAGAAAAAGAACATTGAAACACTTCCCTGTTCTATTAGGTGATGCAGTTGTGACTTTTTGGAGTACAGTGACATATAGAATGTGGTGCAAGAGACAGGTGTGAATGGCGCTTAACTTTGCCCAACATGTACACCTGCAACAGTCTGTACCTTACAGGTATAGAAAGTGCTTGTGGTCATGCACCAATTTGTCCCACACAGATAAATAATTACCAGCTGTGCCCCAGTTAAAGCTTAGGTTTTTAATCTTTCATTGCGCCATCTGTCCGGTCTTAGGTTGCTAAATACTGCAATGCAATCTTCCAAAAATGTGTTGGCTTTTTAATGGGAATTTATTAGGTTAAAAGCTTACAGTTCTAAGGCCAATAAGGCATCATCGAGAGATGCAGTCTTACCAATTTGCAGCTGTGGGCAGTCAGGCATGTGGCCGTATCATCTAAAGATGTTTTGTCTCCCAGCTTAGCTGTGGGCAATCAAGCATATGGCAGGGCACAATTCCTGTCCACTCCCTTCTCCCCTCTCTTCTTGACTTCATTGCTATTTCTGTTTCAGGCTGCTCCATCTGTGGCTTTTCTCTTTTAAGAATTCCTCTCTGCACTCCTGGGTTCCTTCTCTCCATCTCTGTGTCTGCTATATTTAGTCCTCCATTATAAAGGACTCCTGTAAAAGGATTAAGACCCACCCTGGATCATGCAATTTAATCAAAAGTCCTTAACAGGAGTAATTTAATCAAAACTTTCCACCTAGAATAGTTTTATATGCACAGTAATGGATTATCTCTAAAGACATATTTTCTGAGATCCACAAAAAGCTTCAAACCATCATATGTGCCTTACCATATGGGCTTCTTACCAAAATAATATTTTTAAAGGCATAAACATTTAAATAATAGAATTACTGAGGGAATTAATCATATTGAAATATTTTTAAACCCTTTTTTATTAAAACATTAAACATCAAGATGCAAGTGGGTCCAATAATACTATAATTTCATGGTAGTGATGGCCATAGATTCTAATTTGAGATATCTGCCACAAATGCAGTGTCATATGAAAATATCTGTAATTTCTATTGGTGAAAAAGCTTAATTAAAAAAACATACCAATTTAAGAAATCCTAATCTAAAGTCAATGTAAACAGTACCTTTAAATCACTTATCTATTCAAATGGAAGCACCTATTAAATAAAAACATTTTAGAGGCAAGTATTGATGATAAAATCATCAATTTCAGTACTTTCCAATTACTGGTTGTGTGATTTAAAATTTTATCCTGTGTTTCAAGCAAAATGTTACAAATAAATAAATAAAACAGAAGAAAATGAAACAGAAGAAGTTGAAATTTGAGTGGGAGGTGCTGAGTTCTGCTCATTGGACTTTGCTGTTACCATCTACAATTGCCAATGAGGCATCCAAAGACTTCAGGATTCGCAGTCAAAATTCACTGATTTTTTTTTTAATTTTCAGATAAAGAATACATTAACATAATAGTTAAATGAAATGCACTGGATTTAGTATCTGGTTACTGGACAAAAGATACTAAGCTTTCCATTCAATAAACATTTACTAAGAGCCTACTACATCCAAGGATCTGTGCAAAAACAAAAATGAGACATGGCCTCTAGTTTCAAGGATCAGATAAACCAGAGTGAAAATGATTAGATTTTAAAAAAGAGGGAAGCAAATGTGGCTCAAGCAATTGAGCCTCTGCCTACCATATGGGAGTTTCCAGGTTCAGTTCCCAGTGCCACCTAAAGAAGATGAGCAAGACAGTGAGCTGATGTGGCTAGCTGAAACAACAAGATAAGGCAACAAGATACACGAGGAGGAACATGTAATGAGAGACACAACAAAGCAGGGAGCAGAGGTGGCTCAAGTGATTAGGTGCCTCTTTCCCACACAGGAGGTCTTGAGTTTGGTTCCTGTTGCCTCCTGAAAGAAAAGGAAGATGAGCACACAATGATAGACACAGCAAGTGCAAACAATGAAGGGGTGGGGAGAAATAAATAAAATAAAAGAATCTAAAAGAATCAATAAAAAAGAAAGAAGGAAGATAGTTGAAAAATAAAAATATTGTATATCAGTGAAAAATCTATATATTAGAAGACATTTATTTTTGGAATATAAGGTATTTGATATTTTGTTTGACCTCTCCCAAATACCCCTGAATTGGTCCTGTATTTGTCTACTTAAATCTTTCATTAGGTACTTATATTTGGAGGAGAGAAATAAATTCTGATCAGCCTTATGGATCAGTTTTACAAATGCAGTCAGACAAAAATTCACACCTCTGAAAAGAGTATATATATGTGTATATACACACACACACGCATACACACACATACATTAAATATTTTAATGCATAATATAATATAGATTAATTAAAAACTTGTTGGCATATGTGAGTGCCTCCTTCCTTCCTTCCTTCCTTCCTTCCTTCCTTCCTTCCTTCCTTCCTTCCTTCCTTCCTTCCTTCCTTTCTTCCTTCCTCTCTTGATGAGTGAAAAAGGGAAAAATGAGTGATGAGAAACACTGAAAAAGTGTGAGTAGACTTTTCTTTTAAAGACTGTAAATCCTAGAACAATATAGACCTGTTGTGAAAATCTTTAAATTTAACTCTAGGTTTACCAAAGGGCTTGTCTGTAGGTGAGTGGTATGTCAGTCTGAGATATAGAAAGGAGAAATAACCTTGAGGGACTGACATTAAACATTTGGTAATTTGGTTTCTGGTGATGAGTCACTTAGAGATGAGGCCATCAAACAGGTTCTGAGGCATTGAATAATAAAGGATGACATTACGCAATGCTTTCTGAGAAGTAAAAGACTTTGATAATGGAGGGGCAGGGGAGGGCTTCACTGGAAAATAATTAGGACATGATGGTGTGCTTACTTAATCACCTCACTATAATGGCCCACTGGACTCTTCACTAACACATTCTTAGAAGGTGGGTATGGGTGGGAGGTCAGGGCACACTAGAAGAGAAGAAGCTGAGAAACATCATGGAGTCATGAACCTAAGGTATGTTTTGAGGAGAAAATGGACAAATATCACTGGAACTCACTGTTGGTGGGGAGGAAAAGATAGTGGCCAGACCAGTGATACTTTTTTGCCTTATCAAGGAATCTGGAATTTGCTCAGATAGAAAATGGTGGTTGTTGGTGAGTTTTAAGCTGGGAGTACTAGGTTAGTGTATTTTTTAAAAAGATTTATTTATTTTTTTATTCATTTCTCTCCCCTTTCCCGCCCACCCCCCCCCCCCCCAGTTGTCTGCTCTGTGTCCATTTGCTGTGTGTTCTTCTGTGACCACTTCTATCCTTATCGGTGGCACCAGGAATCTGTGCTTATTTTTGTTGTGTCATCTTGTTGTGTCAGCTCTAAGTGTATGTGGCACCATTCTTGGGCAGGTTGCACTTTCTTTCATGCTGGGCAGGTCTCCTTACGGGGTGCACTCCTTGCATGTGCGGCTCCCCTACACGAGGGACACCCCTGCCTGGCAGGGCACTCCTTGCGTGCATCAGCACTGCGCATGGGCCAGCTCCACATGGGTCATGGAGGCCCAAAGTTTGAACCATGGACCTCCCATGTGGTAGGCGGATGCCCTATCCATTAGGCAGTGTCCACTTCCCACCAGGTTAGTGTATTGAAAGGTTATTTGAGCTAGACTAGAAATGATGGTTTGGAAACAAGGATTACTACCAGTTTTGAAGCTATTTCAGTAGTTTAGGCAAGAGATGATGATGACTTGAAATAAGAAGCAGCAAAAATGGAGAGATGGTAGATATATGGTATTCAAGTGTTTGAAATTTACAGGCTCTGGTGACTATGTGAGATGGGGAAGGGAGAGACAGGGTCGGAATAAAGTACAGTTACAATTTAATGCTATCCATGAAGAAGATAAAAAATGGAATGAAATAACACTTCCTACATCCATGTGTCACTGGGAAAGTGAGGCAGATTATCTCCAAAAGGATCAAAATTGCTCCACAAGATAACCTTACCTTGGGCAATTATCATTGTACAGGATCTCTATCTCAATCTAATAGTCTCAAGAATGCATTCTTCCTTTAGGATTTCACTAACATTAAAAAAGATTATAGAAATGGATGTATTAATTGGCCTGGCAATTTATTAATTCATAATAAGAAATCTAAATGTTAGCCAGTACATTTTCTTTATGTAGGAAGCTAATGTAGGAAAGTTGGTAGGTAAAAAGGGAACTAGAATAAGGCAAACTAATTCTATATTTAGTTCTATATAACATGAATATTTAATGGCATTAGGTTAGGCTTTAGTCCTCCACGTATCATTCTTCATAGTAACAAGGTATATGCCACAAAAATCCATCTTTGATTACTTTGGATAAGACAATTTACTTAATAAAAATCAGCTCAATTTTTCTGGGACATTCCTGTCTCTTTTAGTTAAAATCGGATATCTCCCCATGGTTGTTCTTTGTTGATTTTATCAGATAATTTTCAGTAGACAATCTTCCTTCCAAGTTCTTAGAATCATTGGAGCTCTAATGTATTGATAATGTCCTCTGCTCTGGCACAGAAAACATTAAAACATTTACAGTGGAGTATAATTTACAGTTGGGCACATCACAGGGTCAAATCATATACCTCACCTGCAGTAAATCTATGCCATGGAAGATTTTGCCTGTAAAGCAGTTAATATTCCTATCTGGAAATCTGTATCTGACTTTGAAGTGGTTTTGGAATTTCTTTTAGAAGGATGTGGTTTTCAGAAATCTGTGACACCTCTAAGGATATCAAGATCAACTGTTGAAAAGTATCTTAACCTCTTTAAACTTCCTTATTCTAAACTCCTCATCTGTTCTCTGCTTCCCAGTTCATGTTAGGATTAGAATCTATTATACATTATTATCATCAACCTGGAAAGATGTTCTGTATCTGCTGATGGACAGCAAATTTAGTACTAAATGGAGAAAAGATCACTTGTAACCAAATCACTTCAAAGTGCCATGCATTTATATTTGTTTAATATATTCTTCTTTTTATTCTAAGGTATAAAAGTCTTTGAAATGTGGTTAGCCACAGTGCAAAGATTGTCCTCCAGAGAGATGACTGATTGAGTTTAGGGAATACTTTCAGCTGAATTTCAGACTGTGCATTTGTCAGTCCAGTTCCTCCAGTGAAGTGCTGGAGAAAGATTCTAGACATTCTATGGAAAAAGTGTCTGGCAATAGCAGATATGGATGTATTATTTTTATATGCAAATTAAGACTACTGGAACCTGATTTACATTTTTTTAATTACTTTCTTTTTTTTCAGAAAAGTAAGTTCTTTTCCACTGAAAAAAATTTGGCACTTACGTATATAATTTGACAAACAAAAGTATCCATATTTCCACCACCTTGAGATAGGATCTGTTAAAATAAAATGACCATCTGCTTTCGGTAATTGCCAAGAGCAACCCCCTTTTGGAAAAATGGCAGGGATTTTCCAAAAGATAAAACAAATGATCACAGATATGGGACCTTCCAAGACATGATAAAATTGCAGGTTGAGCAAGACATAGATGCTTAGTATGAGGCAGTTTTTGTCCAATATAGAGAGAACCTAACAAAATGGGTAGGTATATCATACTAACAGCATAGATTTGTTCCCAGTAGTGTAAAACCCTCCTGTGTAATAAGAAATTTATACATCAACCATTCATTCTAAATCTCCACTTAGAAATCTCCTATGTGACTTTGTAAGTGGCTGTAATCAAATGGCTATTGAGACTCTCACAACAATTTTCCTGCTTTGAGATCTCCCTGCTCAAGCAGTTTCTCTTTCAATAACCCCTTTTTGACTTAGAGAGTGGCCACATTTGAGCAACATGGAGGCTCTTAGGAGGTAACTCTTATGCCCCCTGCTACTCTAGGCCTAGTTGAAATTTCAGGCTCACACCCTCATAAGCATAGTCATCAGTATCAAGAACTCATCATTGGACCATCCTCCTTCACTGATCTTTGCCTCTGCACTTAGGGAATTGTTGCTGTCCCATTGGGGGATGTGACAGAGCTCCCTGGAATGGGAATTCAGCTCTCCCTCAGTTGTCCTGTAAAACTCTACCCATTATGTCAATACCCAATGAACATCTGAATGTATCTATATACTCTATATGCATGCCCTGGAGAAATCTCTCCCACCCGTGCATCCTGTATCAATGACATCCCACACCAGTGCTTCTCGCCTGCCATAGTTGAACCCCTCTGTGATCCAAAACTTCTTCAAAAATGAAGTCTAATATATTGGCAAGTTTTCATATATACTATATACAGGTACCACTTCTTAAAGCATAGTTAGTACAGGATTATTGATAAATAATAGATGAAAGATATTGTAAAGGAAGAGTCGGTGAAAGTTAGTGTCTCTCGTAAATTTCCAGCTGCCTGTTTCCATTAAAATTCTACATTTACTTTTTTGAACTCAGGTTAAAACTAATTTTTTAAAAGCTGGGCTTTCCAAAATTTAAATGTTAAAACAGAAATTCAAATCACTCAAATTTCATAAATAGCATATCATATAAATATTGCATTTGTATAGTTTTATTTGTGGAAGTAGCTTAATTGTGGTTTATTTGTGTGATTATACAAGTAACTTGTGATCATTTCTAATAATTCAGCATTTTCTGAAAATTTTAAATAAAAATATGTAAGTAAATTTCTCTTCCAGAGATAAATAATATTAAGATTTGGTGTACATATTTCAAAAGAAGTATAAGCATACTTGTAAATATATACCATATAATTTTATTAAGACTCTACTCTATGCACAGTGGTTCTGCAATTTTGTTTCCAAAACAATATGTCACAAACACCTTTTCAAGCCCATGTGCAAATATCAACACTATCATGTATTCTATTATAGCCTTGTTTTAAACTTTATTTTGTCTAATACCCATTCATTCATTTTCAATAATTATTTATTGAGCAATTCTACTACAAGTAACAACACATTTTAGACACTATTCTCATTTTGTGGGTAGAATAGGCAACAAATGAGGCACAGCTCCTGTCCTCATGGAGCTTAAATTCTAGTGGGTGGTAAAGGTATAAATAAATAAAAATAAATACCATGTATGCCAGGTAGATGTGTGTTTAAGGAGAAAAATAAAGCAAGATAAAGGAGATAGGAAATGCTGGAGATGTCAGGGACAGAGTTACTATTTTATATAGGTAAATAAGTGAAGGGACATGGTATAAAAATAAGTGAGGACAGAAATTCCAGGCAAAATGAAGAGCAATTACAAAACGTTGAGATATACGTCAGGCACTGTGGCTGGAGCAGAATGAGTAAGGGGCAGCGTGGTAGGACATGGGATCAAAGTGGTTGTAGAGTCAGATCATGTGGACATTTTTACACTATCGTAAGAAAGGAATGACTTTGTTTACTTGAAAAAAATGTGAAGCCATTTGGGAACATTGATTAGCTAATAATAGGATTTGATTTACAAGTTTAAAAGGATCATATTGGTTACTATATAAAGACTACACTATAGGAAATTAATTGGAAGTAGGAGGTATAGTGGTTTAGGCTAATGTGTCAACTCGGCCAGGTAATTGTGCCCAGCTGTTTGGTTAAGGAAGCACTGTGCTAATTGTAATACAAGGACATTTATGGACTTTAGTCACCAATGACTTTACTGCATAGATAGCTGATTACAATTAGATCAATCAGGGAAATTGCCCATCAGCAATGAGTGACGCTTTAGCCAACCAGTTGAATGCCTTAAAAGGGGAAGTGATTCCTGCATTCAGGATTTCCCAGCTCAGCTCGTGTTTGGATGCCTAACGTCTCCCAGAAACTTATAAAGGACCTTCATAGGACTTTCATCAGATTCCCTTATTTGCAGCTTACCTGTGGAACCTGCACTTGTGCATGCCATGGTCCTTTGAGAAACTCTTATAAAATCTCTTACTATTGACAGATACCTCATGTTGATTCTGCTTCCCTAGAGAACCCTGATTAACTCAGCTTGGTACCAGGAATGGTTCTTGAGGAACAGTCTTAAACATGGGATGTTTGAGGTGGTTCAGGGAGTTCTGCAACTGGCTTTCCACTCTAATTGGGCTCTAATTGGACTAAAGGGTACTAATGACTCCCTTTCCAATAATGAAGAGGCCACTAACAGTCCATGGCATGAGTTAGCAACGGAGATACGCAAAATATCGTCAATGGACTCCCCTACTTCCACGCTTATAAGAAGCAAGGATCTGGGTGAGAGTGTTTTCAAAACCTTAAGAGAGTTTTGTGGAGTCAAAAGTATAATACTCTTGGCTGGCTCCTCTGAATATCGTTACGAAAGAAAGAGATGAGTTTAAAGCTTTGAATTTGAAACTTGGACACCACATGAATAATGCAAAAGTTTCTGTGTGTGCTCTGAAAGAAAATCTTGTCTCCTGTAGCCACAGGCTTGAAATATCTGAGAACCAAACTCAGACTCTCATTGTACAAGTAGCAGACTTACAAAGGAAACTAAAATATCAACCCCACAGGGTTTCTGCAGTTAAAGTGAAGGCATTGACTGGAAAGGAGTGGGAGCTAGAGGATTGGGATGGAAACATGAGATGATGATAATATTGGAGGGGACATTGGAACCCTAAATGCTGCTATGACTTTACCAGATAAACCTGAGATGGCCTGCCTTGTGGAGACCATACCTTGTCAACCTTGTATCATCCAGCCTCCAGCCTGCCCTATGGGACTCCAGACCTCCTTCCAGCCCTGAGGGGGTTACCAGCCAAACTGAAGCCTGCACTACCAGCATACACTGCCAGGTCTGCTGTCTGCACTGAGGTATCTGCCTTCCATCTCCTGCCTGAAGAGATTAATCCTGTCTCACCAGAAGAAAATGCAAAGGAATCCCCTGAGGTCAGTAGCTTGCAAGGCATTTCTAATCCTTCTCCTTACCAACCCCCACCACCCCTCTTGTCTTCAAGACCTATTATTAGACCAAAATTACAACAAGCTGCCAAAGGTGAAAACATAATGTGACCCATGAGGAAGTACAGTATACTCTGAAAGAACTGCGTGAGTTTTCCAACTTATAAAGACAGAAATCAGGAGAATATATGTGGGAATGGATAGTAAGGGTATGGGATAATGGAGGAAGATATATAAAGTTGGATCACATAGAATTTATTAATATGGGCTCACTAAGCAGAAAATCTGGATTCTGCTAAAGGGGTTAGAAAGGGCTCTAGCAGTTTGTTTGAGTGGCTGATTGAAACTTGAACCAAAAGATGGCCTAGCATGTCTGAGGTTGAGATGCCCAATTTGCTCAGGTATACTGTAGAAGAGGGAATTCAAAGGCTTAGAGAAACTGTAATGTTAGAATGGATTTATCATTTGAGATCTGCCCACCCACCCCCGGAATGGACAGAGGACACACTTTTAACTAAGACTGTGAGGAATAAATTTGTGAGACTAACTCCTTCTTCCCTAAACATTATAGGGATGATTGGGTGTCGGTACAGTAGAAATCAACTATTGGCAGTTAATCGCCAAAGACAAGGTGGGTATGGCTGCAGCAATGAAAGGCAGATTCAAAGCAGACCTCAAAATAGTCTGAGTCAAACAGAGTTATGCCATTGGCTAGTACATAATGGGGTAATAAGAAGTGAAATAGATGGGCAGTCTAAAGAATTTCTTCTACATCTATATAAACAGAAGAGTTCTAGGGCAAGTGAACAAAACCCTAACTCAAATTACAGATGCAGAGAGTCACTGCCTCTTAATCAATTCCCAGACTTGAGACAGTTTACAGACCCAGAGCCCCTTGCATGTGGAAATGGCCTGGTCCCCTTAAGAAAGGATCCTGTTAAATTGCCAAAACTTTGTACCTTAATCTTCTTCCCATCTTTCCCCAAGGAGACCTACAGCCTTTTACCAGGGTAATTGTGCATTGGGGAAAAGGAAATGATCAGACTTTTCTGGAATTACTACACACTGGCTCAGAAGTGACATTAATTCCAGGAGACCCAAAACATCACTGTGGTCCACCAGTAAGAGTAGGGGCTTATGGAAGTCAGATGATTAATGAAGTTTTAGCTCAGATTTATCTCACAGTTGGTCCAGTGGGTCCCCGGAGCCATTCTGTGGATATTTCCCTAGTTCCAGTATGCAAAATTAGTATAGACATACACAGTAACTGGCAGAATCTCCACATTGGATCCCTGACTTGTGGAGTGAGTGCTATTATTGTTGGAAAAGTCAAGTGGAAGCCATGAGAACTGCACCTATGTACCAAAATTATAAATCAAAAGCAATACAGGATTCCTGGAGGGATTGTAGAGATTAGTGCCACCATCAAGGACTGAAGGATGCAGGGCTGGTGCTTGCCACCACATCCCCATTCAACTCTCCTATTTGACCTGTGCAGAAAACAGATGGATCTTGGGGGATGACAGTAGATTATTGTAAACTTAACCAGGTGGTGACTCCAATTGCAGTTGCTGTCCCAGATGTTGTGTCATTCCTTAAGCAAATCAACACATCCCCTGGAACCTGGTATGCAACTATTGATCTGCAAATGGTTTTTTATCAATTGCCATTACTAAGGATCACGAGAAACACTTTGCTTTCAGTTGGCAAGGCCAGAAGTATACTGTCCTGCCTAAGAGGTATATCAACTCTCCAGTCCTATGTTATCATATAATATTGTCCACAGGAATCTTGCTCATCCCTCCCTCCCACAAAACATCACAGTGGTCCATTATATTGATGATATCAGTTGACAGGACCTAGTGAGCAAGAAGTAGCAAAGGTTCTAGACTTATTGGTAAAGCATTTGTGTGAGAGGTGATGGGGGATAAATCCAACTAAAATACAGGTTCCTTCCACCTCAGTGAAATTTCTAAGTGTCCAGTGGTGTGGGGCATGTCTAGATATCTCTTCTAAAATGAAGAATAAGCTGTCGCATTTGGCTCCTCCTACAACCAAAAAAGAGGCACAACGCTTAGTTGGTCTCTTCGGAATTTGGAGACAACACATTCCTCATTTGGATGTGCTACTCCCACCCATTTATCAAGTAACCAGTAAAGTTGCTGGTTTTGATTGGAGACCAGAACAAGAGGAGGCTCTGAGACAGGTCCAGGCTGCTATGCAAGCTGCACTACCACTTGGGCCACATGATCCAGCAGATCCAATGGTTCTGGCTTCAGTGGCAAATAGAGATGCTGTCTGGAGCCTTTGGAGAATCAAATACTGACTCCTAGGATTTTGGAACAAAGCCTTGTCATCCTCTGCAGATACTCCTTTTTAGGAACAGCTTTTGTCATGCTACTGGGCCTTAGAAGAGACTGAACACTTAAGCATGGGCCATCAAGTTACTATGAGATCTGAGTTGCCTATCATGAGCTGGGTATCATCTGACCAACCAAACCATAAGTTGGGTGTGCACAGCAGGTCTCCATAATAAAGTGGAAGTGATATATATAATATAGGACTTGAGTGGGTCTTGAAGGCACAAGTAAGTTACATGAGGAAGTAGCACAAATGCCCATGGTCACCACTCCTGCCATGTTACTTTCTCTTTCTCACCCCACAGCTTTGGCCTCTTGGGAAGTCCCTTACAATCAGTTGACTAAGAATGAGAAAATCAGGGCCTGGTTTACAAATGGTTCTGCATGATAAGCAGGTATCACCCAAAAGTGGACAGCTGCAGAACTGTGACCCTTTTCTGAAACATTCCTGAAGGACAGTGGTGAGGACAAATCTTCCCAGTGGGCAGAAATTCAAGCAGTGTACCTAGTTGTTCATTTTGCTTGGAAGAAGAAATGGCCAGAGGTGCATTTG
Organism: Dasypus novemcinctus; assembly: GCF_030445035.2. Taxonomy (NCBI): domain Eukaryota; kingdom Metazoa; phylum Chordata; class Mammalia; order Cingulata; family Dasypodidae; genus Dasypus; species Dasypus novemcinctus. The sequence goes on along the minus strand of NC_080683.1, from coordinate 28,511,828 downwards.
TACACTGATTCATGGGCTGTTGCCAATGGTTTGGATGGATGGTCAGGGAATTGGAAGGAACATGATTAGAAAACTGGTGACAAAGAGGTCTAGGGAAGAGGTATGTAGATAGACCTTTACAAGTGGGAAGAAAAATCATGAAAAAATATTTGTGTCCTACATGAATGCTCACCAGAGAGTGACTTCAGCAGAGGAAGATTTTAATAATCAAGTGGATAAGATGACTCCCTCTGTGGCTAAAACTCAGTCTCTTTTCCAGTTACTCCTGTCATTGCCCAATGGTCTCATGAACAAAGTGGCCATGGATGAAGGAATGGAGGTTATGTATGGGTTAAGCAACATGGACCTCCCCTCACCAAGGCTGACTTGGCTACAGTCACTGTTGAGTGGCCAGTCTGCCAGCTGCAGAGACCCACACTCAGCCACAAATATTGCACCATTTCTTGAGAATCTCAGCCTGTTACCTGGTGGAAGTTTGACTACATTTGGACCACTTCCACCATGGAAGGGGCAGCGATTTGTTTTAACTGGAATAGACATATATTCTGGATATGTGTTTGCATTTCCTGCACACAATGATTCTCCCAAAACTACCATCCGTGGACTTAGCGAATGAGTTATCTACCACCATGACATTCCACACAGCATTGCTTCTGATCAAGGAGCCCATTTCACAACAAGTAATGTGCTGGAATGGGCAAATGTCCTTGAAATTCACTGGGCTTACCATATTCCCCATCATCCTGAAGCAGCTGGATTGATACAACAGTGGAATGGCCTTTTGAAGTCTCAATTATGGCACCAAATTTGTGGCAATACCTTGCAGGGCTGGGGCCATGTTCTCCAGCAGTCATTCTATGGTGCTGTTTCTCCCATAACCAGGATCCATGGTTCCAGGAATCAAGGGATGGAAATGGGAGTGGCACAACACACTATTATCTCTAGTGACTATTAGGAAAATTTTTGCTTCCTGTCCTTGCAACCTTAAGCTGTGCTCGTCTACAGGTTTTAGTTCCAAATGAAGGAGTACTGCCACCAGGGAACACAACAATGATTCCAATGAACTGGAAGTTAAGACTTCCTACCTGGCTGTTTGGGCTCCTCTTACCTCTGAATCAGCAGGCAAAGAAGGGAATTACTGTACTTACTGGAATGATTGATCCTGACTATCAAGGGGAAATAGGACTACAGCTACATAATGGGGGTAAGGAATTTTCCTGGAATACAGGAGATCTTCTAGTGTGTCTCCTATTACTTCTATGGCCTATGATTTAATTTGGTGGAAAATTGCAACAACCCAATCCAAGCAGGACTAACAATGACCCAGAATCTTCAGGAATAAAAGTTTGGGTCATCCCACCAGGCAAAGAACCACGGCCAGCTGAAGTGCTTGCTGAGGATAATGGGAACATGGAACAAGTAGTGGAAGAAGATAGTGATAAATATGAACTTTGGCAATGTGATCAGTGACAGAAATGAGGATTGTAATGGTCATGAATCTTTCTTCCTTGTTTTGTTATGATTATGATTGTATATATACACAAAACTAATTTCTTTGTCTTCTTCCCCAACCTTTTCCCTTATATATGACAAGTTTTATCAATTTCATGTTATAATATTTGAAGATGTCAAGTTTAAGAGTGAATATTACCCTAGAACTTACACCCTATTCTGTAGGGAATTTATGCATTTCCAGTTGTACTCAGGAGAGTTGATCATTGTTAGAAGAAATATATATATACACATGTCTGTTAATGTTTTGATTAGAGACTAAATATGGTTTAAGTTAATGTGTGTGGTTGCCAAATTGGCAAAAGGTGGACTGTGATGGTTAGGCTAATATGTCAACTCGGCCAGGTAATTGCGCCCTGTTGTTTGGTCAAGCAAGCAATGGGCTAATTGTAATAGAAGGACATGTATGGGCTTTAGGCACCAGTGATTTTACTGCATAGATAGCTGATTACATTTACATCAATCAGGGAAATTATTGTCAGCAATGAGTGACATTTTTTCCAGTCAGTTGAACTCCTCAAAAGGGCAGTGATTTCAGCTTTTGGGGAGAATTTCCCAGCTTGTGTTTGGACAGCTAACATCTCCCTGAAACTCACCAAGGACCTTAATTGGACTTTCATTGTAGCCCTGGTTTGTAGCTTGCCTGTGGAACCTGGACTTGTGCATGTCCATGGTCATGTGAGAGACTCTTATAAAATCTCTTACTATTGACATGTATCTCCTGTCATTTCTTTTTCCCTAGAGAACCCTGACTTATACAGGAGTTTACATTGGGAGGCTACTTCAGTGCCCTGGAACTCTCTGAAATGGTCAGAAAGATGAAGAGGAACTGTGGAAAGATGGCCAAAGAAATGAAAGGAAATCCATGAGCAAAGGAGCATACTGGAAGCCAAATGAAGAAAGGTGTCAAGGACAAGAGAGTAATCAACTACTAATAACTCATGTACCATGAGGTCAGAGTGATTTAGCAATGTGAAGTCATTGGTAATGAAAATTTAAAAAGTATTTGTAGGGTTCAGGAAGAAGAAAACTTAAATAGAGGGGATTTAGGATAAAATGGAAGCAAAAGAATTTGTAATAATGGATAAAGGGTATTCTTTAAAGGAATTTTGCTACAAAGAAAAGCAGATAACTGCTGCTTCTACAGTAGCTGGAGAGAGATGAGAAGTCAAGGTGTAGCTATATATATATATATATCTGCTCCACGAGTAAAAGGAATTTTCCTAACTGCATGTAAAAATGTCATAAATTTTTAAATCAGATCTTTGTCATAATTGACTGTCCCTAAATTGCAATTACTTGCATCCAGTTAGCTTTTTCCTTCCCTCCTGTGTTTTTTTAAATTATTTATTTTTTATTAGAAAAGTTGTATGTTTACAGAAAAATCATGCAGAAAATGCAGTTTCCATACACCTCTGCACAGATTTCTCTATTACTAATACTTTGCCTTCATATGATAACTTTGTTATAATTGCTGAAACATTATTATTTTGCTATTAACCAAAGTTTACATTAGTGTTCACTGAATTGTACAGTTCTATTTTTTTTTCCTAATAACATGTACAACCTAAAATTTCTGCTTTTAACCACATTCCGATATATAATTTAGTGATGTGGTAGCTTGGAGCTCTGTACCCCAAAAGAACATGTTCTTAATCTCATTCATTTCTGTGGGTGGGAACTCTTTGTAAAAAGGAACTTTGATGCAGTTACTTCAGTTAAGGGGTGGCCCAACTGAATCAGGGTGGACCTTAATCATATCAGGTGGAGTCCTTTATAAACAGAATAAAATTCAGAAATAAAGAAAAAGCCAGGGGGATCAGTCAGAAACTTGAAGTCAGGAATCCATAAGAGAAGAAAGAGGCCAGGAGAGACTGCCAAGTGCATTGCTATGTGATAGAAAAGTCAAGGATAAAGAATCACTGGCAACTAGCCCCAGAATGCCACAGTCTTATGGGAGAAAACACAGTCCTGATTTTAGACTTCTAGCCTCAAAAGCATGAGCTAATAAATTCCTATTGTTTAAGCCAGTCCATTGCAGGGTATTTGTTTTAGTAACCAGGAAACTGGAACGAATGGTGTTAATCACATTCACAATGTTCTGCTACCATTACCACCATTGATTACCAAAATATTCCATCACCCCAAATAGAAATTCTTTACCAATTAAACATTAACTCCTTCTTCCCTACCCCTACATGGTAACATGCATTCTAGTGTTTGACTCCCATTTTGTTTATTCTAATTATTTCATATCAGGGAGATTAAACAATATTTGTTCTTTTGTGTCTGCTTCTCATGATGTCTTCATGTTTCATGCATGTTGTCATATGTATCAGAACTCTGTTCCTTTTTACAGCTGAGTAATATTCCTTTGTGTGTATATATCACAATTTGTTTATCCATCCATCTATTGATGGACATTCGGGTTGCTTCTGTATATGGGCAATTGTGCATAATACAATTGGTGTACAAATATCTGTTTGAGTCCTTGTTTTCAATTCTTCTGGTCTCCCATGGTTTTATTTCTTGGTTTTCTCTCTTATGTATATTCTGAGTCTGTCTGTTGCTGGATCTGTTAATATGTCATATAATTTTAAGCAAATTGTTGTATCTTCATTTCCCTACAATTCCTTCCTGAGAACTTTGTCTACTTAAAGTAATCATCAAAAAAAAAAAACATAACTTTTTCCACAGCACTGGTTTCTATTATAAATTTCTAAATAAATTCAATTTCTCTGTTCATCTAAAGTTCATTTCCGATTAATATTTTCCTAATAGTTGAATTATTACAAATAGAGCCTAGGATTAATGGTATGTAAACCTGAAGTTTTCCCATAATCTGACCCTTTATTCATTGTGATGCTCTGAACAACTGTAGCTTTGGAGGGCCATTCCATTGTTTTTTCTCTGCTCAGAGAAAATGCAGCATATTATTTTCTTCTCTTTTATTTTCCCCCAATTTCTATTACTTTTTCTTTTTCTCCATGGTGATCCACCTTCTGTCCCTTTTGCCCAGAATGGCCTTCCTCACCTCTGCTGTCAAATTCCAGTAAACCCAAAAATGTCATCCTGTCTAACTTTTAGCACGTAACAACTTATTTTGTTAACTCTTTTTGCTTTCTTTCTCATAAATGGGTTAGCATGATGAGAGCAGGGATTTGACCCTTTAGATCTGTGAATGCCTTCCTAGTGTAGTGTTTAGGTAAGCAGTAAACACTCGTTTGGTGTTTTCTTCCCTCCTGAATAATGTCTCGTATTGTTCCTAACACTTTTCAAAATTGAGTGAAATAAAGTACAGCCCTGGCTAAGTTTCCTTCATTGATTTAGTCAACAATGGTTTCTTGAGTGCCTACACCATATGAGGCACTGTGCTATACCCAGGCTTAGCACACCATCGTGGACACAGTCCAGTTCTGCTCTCAAAGAATGCATGGCCAAATACGAAAGAAAATTCCCAAATCAAAAGGTCTGAATCTACAATTTATTGAAAAGAAAGCTGTATTGCAGGATTCTGAAAGGATATTTAATAAGTTTTTGAATTAAGAATTTTGAGAGAACAATTGCTGATACTTCTTGAAAAAAATGTTTACCTTTACAATCTTAACAAAGTCATTACAGATGTTAATCTGAATTTGAAATTGGGAAATGTTTTAGATGGATCTAGGATTAAAGAAAAATCTGGGAAGAAGATGTGGCTCAACTGATAGTGTCCACCTACCATATAGGAGGCCCAGGGTTTGAACCCAGGGCCTTCTGGCCCATGTGTTGAACTGACCCACGCTCAGTGCTGTCATGCGCAAGGAGTGCCATGACACGCAGGGGTGTCCAGCACATAGGGGAGCCCCATGTGCAAGGAGTGCACCCCACAAGGAAAGTTGCCCCATGTGAAAAGCGCAGCCTGCCCAGGAGTGGTGCCGCACATACGGAGAGTTGACACAGCAAGATGATACAACAAAACAAAAAAGAGACACAGATTCCCATGCCGCCTGACGAGAATGCAAGAGGACACAGAAGAACACACAGCGAATGGACACAAGAGAGCAAACAAGGGGGGAGGGGAGGGGAGAGAAATAAATTTTTAAAAATTTTTAATCTTTTCTGGGAGACTTTCTCAAATAAAAATGATTAATGAGATACCTCCTGATAGAGAGAGTTACCAAATTCCAACTGGGAATTCCTGAGATCCTTGAAGCATGGATGCTCAATCTTTAGCTGTAATACAAACAGAGATAACTTATCCAATCACCAGTGGAATTTTTTTGCTAGCACAATCAATTCCACGGAAACCGCTATTTGGAAAACAGGGATCTGAAACCTTCATTTGTATCTTGTCCATAATTTTTAAGTTCAATGTCCTTTTGTAATGTAGGTAAGTGGTGATTATTAAAAATAAAAATTTGCAAAAAGAACAACTTAAATGTATTTGTAAGCTGATTTTCAGGTTTGCTTAACATTCATTTCTGCATTTTTCGAAGTACCTATATTTTTGTGTTTCCTAATAAACATTATTTGTATTTATTCACCCCCAAATATTTAAGTGCAAGATAAAATTTTAAATATTAAAAGCCAAGAAATGCAGGCAAATGGGAAAGTAAGAGAAAAATGAAACCAATCCTATGGAGATTAGTGTATGCAATGCTTGCCATGACATACTATTTAATTGCAAAGATGGGAGTGGCAGGTTACAGATTTGCCTCTATTCCTTCTAGCAGTCAATTTGAAAAGTGAGCACAATTTGAAATTTTAAAAAATTGTACATTGTACAATGTTCTTAGAATGAAAAAAAAGCAAAATGAAAATATTCCTAGTACTAAGTCCAGTTGGAAATTATTTCATTTCTAGGATACTTTCATTAATAGGATAATTTGGAATCACATTAATAATATCCTCAAACAGCTTTAAGTAAAAATAATGACATGTTCTTGGGGCTACTTTTGGGATGTTTCTCAGTACAGAGTGCTATTGTAATGCCAATAGTACAAATAGATAGATAATATCTATATTATGGCATATATAATATTAGTACAATGCAATTGGACACAGCTCCACCTGGGGTTAATCTAAGGATGAATTTCAAAGAAGCTGGAGAAAAAAAGAAAAGGCTAACTCTCCTACAGAAAATTCTCCAAAGATATTGCTTTCTGTCATAGATTTGATATGCTAAGAATAGCAGCAAGTTCCATCTAGAAAATACAGCTGCTTTCTAGAAAGAGGTTTGAAAAGTCTGTTTCACTTTAAGTCCAAAGTGACACCATCCAGTGGGAGTACAAAGAGTTTTTCTTTGGATTATAACATTTTTGATATCAAAAATTGTTGGTTGAAAATCTAGAACTGGGGAAATATCTGTGAATCTTAACAACAGCCTGAAATGCAGTTATGTTCCCAGGGAAGAACAGTGCCATGCAACTGAGCTCTCTCTCTGACTGGGGTTATATTAATAATATAGCCTGTGCCTAAATTCAAACTTATTTTATATCCAAATATGCCTAGAAAGCCAATTGAGAAGTATAAGCTCTATAAGCTTTGGATATTCAGGGAGGATGCAAGCCAAATGTGTCAAACTTACCTAGAATGTGGGGGGTTCGTGCTAAAAGCTTAACTGGAATGTAGGGGATATGTGTTAACTCAAGCTTGCCTGGAGGAAATAACCTATTTAATACTCAGATAAAACACTTGAAGAAACTAAGAAAAAGTCCTTTTGTATACTTTGACTCCCCACTCTTAAATCCTCTGTATGAAAGGGACCCAAAAATTCTGTTTGGGGCTCGATTTTTATCAGGACAAGAGTCCGCCGAGTCCAGCCAGTCGAAATAAACCATCCTTCTCAGAATTCTCGCATCCTGGCCTTCGATACCACGTACACCCAACTTCTCTCTGCTACTACATTAACATGCACTGAAAATTAAGAAGTCAAAGGAGGACAGTGGCTTGAATGAAATGCTGGCTACTCCAGTCAGTGAGGGAGGACAGAAAGGCCCACAGACTACAAAAGTTCTCAAGATATAATGGAGTCTGCTTTAAAACAGATCAAAAGTTCGGTCCCTTTGAGCCTTCAACAAAAAGCCAAGAGTTATATGCCAGTCTAGACCAGCTGAATCAGAATCCCTGAGTCCTACCCCAGATCAGCAGAAATACTGTTGTGAGTGGTGTCAAGGAATCTTCATTTTGAACTAGAATATCAGGGGATTTGGAAACTGAAATGGGTTTGGTAGTTACTTCCATGAAAGCATAGCCACAATAATTTTAGCTTGTAAGCAAGGGATAATCAAACATTTTAATCATTTAAAAATACCTTCAGTAAATTTCTCATAGAATACCCAGCTTTAAGTATCACTGTCTTGGTATACCCTCCAAGATAACCTGCTTGAAAGATATATACCATAGTGTTTGGATATGGTGTCTTGTGTGGGTGATAATGATTTTGCAGAAGCTAAAATCTTAGGGCAAGGCATCATACTGCACAGTCATTTGTGGTCTTATTGCAGCATAGTTATACACAATAGTGATGTTGACTTAAAATAGTTTATTTAAACCCCATCTTGATGGTAGTAGTTTAGAGCTGTTTCAGTGGTCTATTTTGAATGTTCCAAATGGCAACAAGACCATGTAACATGTATATAAAACATTTTTCTGTACTCTATAACACGAAAAGAGGTCCTATGTTCATCAAATTTAAGCATGGTAATGAATCATATTTTTTCTAAAGTTTAAAGGAAGGTATGAAACTCATTACCGTTTAACCCCACTGGAAAATCTTTTCCATGGGACATCTTAATAGACCCTGACTTTTGAGAAATTGTTGACTTGCAGAACCAATATGAGCATCAATAGTAGGGTTTACCAGCACACTTTCTTTGGCAAAGAGATAGGGAGATGTCAGGTTTTAGAACAAGTTGCTTTCAGGACTATTTTCAACCTACCTGTTAATTGTTAATGAGTGATAAGCATGGAAACATCTCTCAGAAGAGTATAACAAAAGTTCTTAACTTTTGAATCACAGATTTCTGACGATGGAATGAGGGAAATATTTTGTCTTTAACAACCTTCTGTACTCCATGATCTTTCTCCATTGCAATTACATGCAAAGTAAGTCATAAGAACTGAATTTGGGGACAAGAAGTTTAAGAAGAAGGTGCTCCCTTTCAGCAACAGGAGTACAGCAACTATGCAGTAACATTTGGAGCTAAATATTCAGATTCTATTGGTTTTAAAAAAATGGTTGACAGATGCTTCTTTATCCAAATAAGGAAAATGGGCTTTTATATTTGGAAGAATATACATGCAAGGGAGGATATATACTTAGTAAAATAAAGAGAAAAGAACAGCTTTCCAATCAGAATATTTTGATTAATTAACTCAATTCTTAAGAGCCAAAATAGTTGATAGAGTACTTGGAAAATGCTCCTTTCAAAGTAGGAAAAAAGACAATATAATTATTATAATAATCAAATAAAGGGGAGTTCTGCTGCCTTTTCAAGATGCCAGAATATGGTGCTGTAAATCTACTATTTCAATAGTTCTCAGGGGAAGGAATAAAGTTACAGGATTAACAAAGTAAAAAGAGTTCCAGCTGCAGATGCATTTAAGATGGATAATTAACTATTTAAAAAAGATGAATAAGTAAGGAAAGTATTAATGACTACCAAAGGAAAGAAGGGAAAAAAATAGAAAACCTACCCACCCTCTCAAACACACAGAATTAAAAGAGAAGATTGAACAATAAAAAGTAAGGATTGTATAAGGTTTGTGAGATCAAATTAATAAGATTTATAGGGACAGAAATATAGTGTGGGAATAATGAAATTATTTTCCAAAGGAGGAAAAAATTAATGTGGACTCATTATAGCTGAGTTAGGGTGAAGAAAACTGGTGTAATTAACCCCATGACAGGCTTTCCAGCCAGAGATGTGAGTAACAGGAACACAATCCTGAAACGAAGTAGAGGGTTCTGCTGGCCTGGCCTTCTATCTCTATGAGCTTTTGAACCTTGCTTGAACTGTGTTTATTTACAGTACTCCATCTGAGTAGGCACTGCTGGATGAAAACTGTCAGTATCTTCATTAGAACAAGAAAGTAAGAATTTTTGGAAATAAAACATTTCTAGTAATGCATAGGATTCCCCCTGATGGTCCTGCTTTTCTCTGAGTGGGGAGGGAAGCAGAGCCCAGAAGGGACTGGTAAACTGGAATAAAATAAAAGGATAAAGAACCCAGTGATCTCACTAAGGTTGAGGGGGGAAGGTATAGTAGGAAGGGAGGAGAGAGAAAAGGATGGAGGAATAGTTGTTGGCCTGGACTAGATTATTAGTTCAGCCTTCAAGTGAAGGATGTGTTGTCATGGGAGATATTGAGGTATAAAAAATGCAGTCTATGAAAGAAGCTTGATGATGAATGGTAGAAATTAAAGTCATTCTCATCCAGGAGGTCAAGGAAGTCTGAAGCTGGATTCCTGGATGCATTATCGCAGGGACTGGAGTGTATGACTGCAAGCCTAGTGCCAGTGTGTGTGAATGAGGCGTGGAGAGACAAAGAAGCTGACAACATCAAAAACAGAGAAAGGTTGATGTAAAGCCCTTCAAAGGGGCCAATATTTTACTCACGAATGAAAGAGCAGTCACCTGGACATAGAAATGGTGAAAAGGGAGAATGCTGATGCTACCTTTCAGGTTGATGGTGATTGGAGAATGGGAATAGTATTCTGAAAACAAGGTTTAGTTTCAGTAAAAGAAGGTATGCACTTTGTAAACTCTGAGACCATAGGTGATTTGTTCATGGTGGAAATCCCTTTCTAGAGGGTATTACAGAAAGAATTGGGAGAAAATGGATCTGGGATTTTGGAGGAGATAGACATTTTATGGAGCTCTCCTTTATGATTGTTCCAGATTGCTACAGTCATAGGAGCTATGAAATGACCCTACATTCTTTAAGGTGCCTAATCTGGGCATAAAGTAGGACAAGTGCCAAAGCTGACTAAAGCTCAGGTGGTATTAGGCCAATGTCTCCAAATTGTTGAGCATGTTGCATAGCATGATACAAAAGAAACTGTGGTATGCTGTAAGTGGAAATTAATGGTCATACTCGACGATCAACCAAAAGAAGGACGTGAAAAAATATGTTTGGATCAAGAAAACAATATTTAGAAAGCAAAAACAAACCCATCCTAAGATTAGCCAGTGTAGCTGCTAAGACCTCATACAGCGCTGTGGCCAGCTTCCCTATGTTTTTATATTCTTAGCTTTCAGAAGATCAGAGGATGGTCACCAATGGGGAGATACCATGTCTGCAAGCTCTACTTTCCCAGATTTAAAGTCTTCCGAAAATATTTTTGTAAAACAGAAAAGAACACTTGATAGGGCACCTTAACAAAAAATGTGAAGGGTAAGGACCAGGCCTTGAAAAGAAGTATTACACAAATCCACATCAAAGAGAGTTTCTGTTTATCATAGAGAAATTGGACTTGAGAATGTCATGATGTCTATTTAAGAGCTTATAGAAAAAGTAGTGACAAGTGGAATGGTTATTTGATGTGTCATGTAACAAAATGAGGCTAAGACAAAACAAAGTGTATGTAATTCACATTGCATATGTGTAAAATGTAGATGAATGAAACAATGAAGACTCATTATATTAATATCATTTGAGATTTTGGAGTCAGAGGAAGCAGGTTATTGTTTCCAGCTTTTGTACTAAGTATGTGAATTTGTACAAATAACTTATTTTCAAAACTCTTAAGGTTGAGTTTTTTTCATTTGTAAATGTTAATATCTAACAGAATTATGGAGAGAACTAAATGAGATAAGATATGAAAATCTCATAGGAGAATGCTTGGCACAATTAAGTTCTCAATATATGCTAACTCTTAAAATGAATGTGCTGATAATACTCTAAAATGATCATTTTTCCCATCCCGTAATGGATATTCCCCATGACCTAGACATAGCTTCAGAGACAAGTTCTCCACTTTGTTTTCTTGATTCCTATAAAGAGAAGTTGTAAATTTGTGCCCTGTGAAGGGGAACATCACTTCCTTCTAGAGAGGCTCTCACTTTCACATCTGCAATAAATCGAGCTTCATGTTGCCACACACTGTTGAGGATTTTCTAGTCTCACAAATGTTTTGTTTGTACCAATCTCCATTGGAAATGAATATATTAGCTTACACATTGTGAAGCTGATTGGAAATGGATTATATAATAAATGACAGGGGTCTTTCTTTTTGGTTTGTTTTTGTTTCATTGAATATTATCTTAATGGCTATTGTATAGGAACTGGACATATGAAAAAGAGTGTAATATCTGTTTTGTTTCTGAAGGTGACAGAGGTGATACATCCTCTAACATATCTCCCCCACTGACTGGCCATGGTTTTGGCCTAAGGTTCTCAAAATTGGGATTGCTGGTTGAGGCAGGAATTCAGATGAGACTTAGGAAAAGAGCAGACACATATCCAGAAGACTACTGATAAACATGGATATTCTGGGAAGAAAATAAATGGCTTTTTTTAGGTGAAATATTTTTAATTGTTATTTCATCTTTTCTCAAATTGGCAACTTGCCACTTGTTTCATTTCAGAAGCTTGTAAGAAGCTGAGACAATGAGCCATACTTGTTGGATAGAGTTGAGCTGAAGGAAGGGTAAGGAACTCTGTCAGGGAATGCAAGCCATGTGTGCAATGCTTAGTTTGCAATGACTTCAGAAGGATAGTAAGTAAACAGTGAAAGGAGGACAACACTAAAGGGGGAGGTGCTTTAAGAACTTTACTCTCTGCTTCTCTGCTTCCTATGTGAGGGCTACTGGCCTGTACCAAGATGAAGATGTGGTGACCTCTCTTCTGGGCTGACTCTAGGAATAGGAGTAGTGGCCAAGTAACTAGTCTGTGATAACAGGGAAGTCAGAGTAAAACTTTCTCACCACTGAAATATAATAGCTAGTATTGGGATTTTACTATGTGAGGGTCATTCTGTCTTGTGAAACACCCCATATTCAAATCACCTTTCTCTAGAAGGAGTCAAGTATTAACCATACCCAGTTACTTTGGCTCCCTCTATGATAAACTTTAGAGTAAACAGGTCTGAGTAAAAATGCATTTGTTTATTAAAATTCTTGGCATTTGAGTCTGTAATTTATCAGACTCATTTTTAGGTAAAAGAAAAGCGGAAAACATACATTTAAAAATGTGTCATTTAACTTAAATAGTCCTAAAATTTTAATTTTTTGCCTAAGAAAAAATTAATTATGTAAATGCCATGATTATCAGCCTGATAAGAAATTAAAAATCATGAAGAGGTCATTATTTCCTCTAAGACAAATGAAATTGATTTTTTCAATCAAATAAAAGCTCTAAAACTAATACTAAATGTATATGATTTTACATGATTTTATGAAACATTTCTTTATTGATTTTAACATTTTTTTATTATAGTATCTGCTACAAAGAACAGCATTAAAAACTTTTTGATCATGGTTATCCCTGGTTGAATAAACTTATTGGGGAAAATATTTTGGTCATTAAATACTTCACTAGAGGGCTTAATTCAATCTTTAATTGCAAAGATTTGATACTAATTATAAATGAGTATCCAATTTATCTAATCAACAACAAGTTTTTCATACAATAGAGAGGGCCACATGGATGTGATTACAGAATTTTCAATATGGTTTTTACTTAAAACTACAAAATGAGCATCCCTCACAGCAGTAGGTGTATAATCACATTGGATTTGATAGCAAATTTCTTCATGAAGATACAGCACAATCAGACATAAAGAATTATAGGTGGATAAGGTAATTGTTAAACAAGTGACATAATAAGATGTTACACACATGGGATACAAAAATCATAGAAAGACATTTCATGAGAAACTGAAAAGGCATTCTAACTACAAAGCCTATAAGGAAAATTTAAGAGAAAATAGAAGTATGTGGCATGTGGAAGGGACTCTTTCTCTCCACCCCACCAGACCCTCTTTAAAAGCAGCAGCTCTGTAGAAAAAAATGTCCTTTGAACTTTGGGAGAGTGTTTGTCATCCCTTTGTACTTCCCCTTCTGTGAAGGATAAAGTAAATAGAATGGACTAAAATTAACAATATTTTCTCTTTAAAAATTTATTATTTCACTTCATGCAATTTGAAGCTAATTGCACACAACCCTTTGGAATTTACTTTTTCTTTTTTTAGACTTGTAACTTTTAGGAAGTAAAAAATTCATATATTATAAAATTAACTAGAATTGAAACACTTTCTATATTGTAATGACTGGTCAGCTTTTTTGAAGGGTAGTTCATTTCTATTATGATTTATATCCAGAGGAAAACATTCTATTACTATACTAGTATTAAATAATGATGTTCCTCCTCATAATTTGTGTTCCTAAAACAGCTTCCAGGTTTTCTTTGTTTTCATATTTCAGGTTTAAGAATATACACAGAACTTTTCATAATAGTTAGCTTAATTTTCATGAAAACAAAGTACATTGGGAGAGAAATTCAATTTCTTTGTGCATGACACTAACAATTAACTTTTAAATGTTTTGTGTCGGGTATTAAATATCTAAGAATCTTTTCCAGCCTTCAGTATTTTAGAAGTCATTTTCCTCATAAAGAAGTCATCTTTTGCCAAGAGTGGAGGAATTCAAATATTCAAGTGTTGATGGATTTGCAGAAATTCAGAAATGATGAAGTCAAAATGGATTCTAAGTTAGATAAAATTATTCTCTCATCCCTATTTATAAAATTTCATAATATTAATGATATCTTACATTAAATCTTTGAAATACAGCAAAAGAAAGAGAGGAGATACATATTCCATATAAAATATGAAACAGTCAAGCACGTTGCTTTCATAAATGTCTTCTCATTTATGTTTTTAGCACATAATGAGGTAAGTAGTTTACCCTTTGTTCCGTAAGATTGGCAGGGTTTCAGAATACTTGTTTCCATACCATTAGTACTTCTAACTCATCATACCAAATTCAGACCCATTAGAAAGATTATTCCTGGATCCCTACATTGAGAGCTATGTACATGATCTATTATTCCATTCCCAGAGATTCTTTAAGTACCATATTATTTTTCCCCTGTCAGGACAGGTTCATGCTTAGAAACGGGCTCCCTCTCAAAACTCAGATTTTAGTATGTGTAAATAAAATTGGGCTTTGAAAGTTTTAGTTAGCAACTCAAGTCATCCAGATAACCATGAGCCACACAGCTGCTGTAGAACCAGTCTTCTTTCACAAGCACTTATAACACAGTGGCAACTGCTTTGCAAACAATTATCTCTTAGAATGAGATGACACTGAGATTCAGCATTAATATTCAGCCTCTTCTTTCAGACTTCCAACCAAGTTGACAGCAGTGATGATGGCGGTGCCTGTTGTAGGTACCTGTGCAATAAAAAACTTTATTTCACGTAAGCCAATAAACAGGTACCAGTTGATATCATTTAGAGCAGTGGTGCTCAACTTTTAAAATGATGCTTCAGAATCACCAGTGGAGCTTATTAATACCCAGATTGCTGGATCCTTATTTTTTATTTTATTTTATTTTTTTTATGAGTTCTTCTTTATTAGAAAAGAAATTAGCCATCCACAGTCACAGTAGAAACATCCAAAAGGAAAGGACCATAATCTTGCTATTCTAGGACAAAATTAAACTTCATGGTAAGGGATTCTTAAATTTTCAGAGTGGAAAAAGAAAAATGAAAAAAATTGAGAATCATTTAAGGCAGTGTTTCTCAAATTTAGCTCCTTCCACAGACACATTCTTAGACAAAGTAATGCGGGATTTCTATGGTAATTTTTAAAATTTTGCATTTCAGCTTGGGTCCTCAGCTGTTTCATGGAATTGTTGAACATTATCCACGAGAACTTTAAGTTGTCAAGGTGTAGAACACTAACTCAGGACAGTGATACTTAATATGGGATAAGGTGGGGTGAAAATGACTAAGGGGGGATATATGCATATAGTTTGAAAAAGCATATTTAAGAAGCTATTGATTTCAAAATGCAAATTCTAGAAAGTCAAGCTCAACAAAATAAGTTTAGCTAATGGGTAGTGGCAAAGACCAAATATAGGTTCACTCAGGAGGGCCTAGAATAAACATGATTGTGGTTGAGAAGCACTGGTTTAGAGTTAGAGGTAAGAGTGCTGGCACAAGGAGAATAGTCAATAGGAAAAACATGTCCAAGAGAAAGAACCAGAACTTGTCATGATCTTTTGGAACCCAAAAGGCCAATCCAGAAGAAAGTCAAGATGGTCCATCAATCTTTTCAGCCCCGTGGTATGGGGAAAGTTGTCTACTTTTTGATACTGTTCCAAAAGAAGAAAAGCTTTCTTCCCCTGACTCCAAATTCCACTCTGCCTATTTTAATTATTTGGTTAATTTATTTCAGAATTTAAGTAAACAGTTGCTGTAGTTAGGTAAGAATAGTCCCAGATCCATCCACCAAGAAGTGCTTGTAATCTGTGTGTTAACAAGGCCTCCTGGTGATTCTGGTTTCGTAGGTCTGGAATAGGGTGGAAATTTTCATATTCTAATAATTTCCCAGATGATGCTAATGCTGATGGTTCAGGGATCATACTTTACACTGATTTAGAGTGAAGGAACTCTGACTTCCAAGTCTGTCCTAAACACACAACTACGTAACTGCCATTTCTCAGACTCTCTTTCTCAGTCTTATGATGAGAACTACATATTTTAGGATCTAAATAATTTGTTTCTAACTCAGATATTACTTGGCTATTAAGGCATATGATCAATATTACTGAGATTATCCTCTAAGTATTTAAAGTGCTAACCTTCTTCATAATTGGAAAAGTACAACTCTTCTTTGATGTAGCATAAATAAGAAAAAGGTTCTCAAATGTACAAAGGGGAGAAAGGAGAGAGTTACAATACTTTACTCTTATTGGTATAGTTCTGATTTTTAGTACTGTAATTTCAATACGTCTCAAATGAGCAGATAGTTTGTGCTTTAAATTGAGTAGCAAAAAGCACAAGATAATAGTACCCAATTTCTAAGATTTGAAAAGAAGCATGTATAATTTGTTTTATTGCTTTCCTCTAAGAGTGATGAACTGGAAAATGTGAGAAAAGGCCAATATATTAATGTTATCTTCTATAAAAACTTTCTTAAAATACTGTGCTCCATGTCTTTGGGTTCAATAAAACCAGAACTCTCACTGCTATAATATAAGCTAAAAGCATCTTTTCATGAGCACTCTTTTTAAGTTGTAATTGAATTTTAAAGTGAATATTTGAATCCAAATAATTTTACAGAGTAACAAATTTGAAATATTGTATGTTTTGACTCACAGGTCTTGCATTTGACAATACACACACAAGATTCATTTGTGCTTGAGTTAAGAACAAGCTCCTTCATTCTCCTAATCTCTTGGCACTTAGCTCAGGCCCAGGTAGATAACAGTGTCACTGTGATGAAGTGGACAAAAAATGTGCAGCCTGAGGGAGTCATCCTGGTTCTTGGCTTGTTAATCTGCCCAACCTCAGCTCTTTCTCCCTCAGAGTTGTTCATTCCCCAGAACCTAGCACAGTGGATGCTTCCTGGTAGGTATTTAATAGATGTTTGTTACATTTATATGAATGCAGACATTTACCATTAAATATCCATGGTGATAACTTTTCCAATATGAGACCAACTGTGATTTAATGGTCTACTACTTCTTTTTTTAATCAATCTCATTCTTAATTCAACCCAGCAAGGCTGAAGACATAATTTCTATTGGTTGAAAGAATATAATAATGAGAGTTTACCTTATTCTTAAATGTTGAAGTCTTTCTTTAACATTTTCCTTAGAGATGGAAATTATTATGTATTAATAGTTACTCTAGAATTTTTATTTTAATAGAATCTTACTATTTTATATTTTAAAACAAGAAATGTTACCAATGGTGAGGTCATAAATATGAGAAAATTGTGTAAATGAGTAACAATAAAATAAATGGGAAATGAAGTTTAACAGTATATATTTTTATATATACTTGAAAAATAGCCTTGGAATTATCTAATATATTATGCTATTTTATATGTAAATAGTCTCAGCTGTCAGGTCATAACTTCAGTCTTTTGTGATTTTTAGAACTATAAAGACAGCTATCATATGTCAATAATTCAAAGTTAGTAATTGCTACTTCTTAGTAGTGCTAACTTGTACCACTACTTAGTAGGTAAAAGAAAACCGTTGAATAACTTTTGAATGTGAGTGATAACAAGGGATTTATAGAAAGTAGAAATGCTCAAACATTTAATTGGCATGAATCATAACATACGGAACTAAAAGTGGAGGTTGAATTTCTAACAAGTTTAAATCAAAAGTTGAGAAATCATTTTAAACTGACTTTTTTTTATTTCCAAAGAGCAATAGGTTAAAAATAAAAATTGATTCACAAAGTAAGTTTAGCTTCAGATCATTGGGATAATAAAATTTCTGTTTACAGATATTTTTTTAAAAAAGAATAGTTTTACTCTGGTAGCCTTGCCATAGGGATAAATATTCTACCAGCTGTGAAGCGGCCCCGCTCCGTTGGCGGCTGGGAGTGTGGTTATGCTGGTGAGCACCACCTGCTCTGAGAGTTTTGATACGTTATCAAAGTTGCTGATCTGGGTGGTAAGGGACTTCCGGCTCTCTGTGCTTGTTCGTCCCCTGGCGAGTCGTTCCTCCTGGCGATGGTGAACTCCAAGGCAACAGCAAGAAAATGCAGCTTTAAATTCTTCTCGAAATTTTCCTGGCAAACGAGGAAAATGAAAGGAAAAGGAATCATGTGTAAATAGTTTCCAACAAATCGCGAATAGAGTGTAACAGAGGGACTCCCTTAAGACAGACTAGCAGGGAGTTGCTGTATTTTGCCAGGATGGGGAAAATAGGAAAAGGAAATTAAGTTTACGGGAAGCTTGGTAGACTCTTGAAACAATGAGGTATTTCTATAAAATAATGAGACTGATTTTCATGGGGGACCCTTGGAGATTGTTTCATTCATATAGAGTCAAAACTCATGAATGTGGATTTATTTTAAATACATATAAAATATATTTTAAATATATTAAAAGTGGTTATCAATAGAAATACGCCCAGGAGATACTTAATAATTATATAATGATAAAAACCATATCATACATTGCTAAAACCACATAGAAATGACACCTGCGATGTACTCTGATGAAACTGTTCTGACAAAATCAATTCAACAAAATATTTAGAGAAATATCTTAAATTACCTAGAAAAATATCTTAAGTTTCATAATTGACACAAGGTAGAACAAATGCTTTTGCTGGGAAAAAAAAATTTGAAAACACAGCTTCACAGGAAATTCCTTGTCTTTAAATTGGGGAAAACAGATCTATGAAAATGGAACAATCACCTTTACAAGGGTGTGTGACAAGTGTTGGGAATCATCAGGTTTTCTCGGAATCTCAATTACTCCTGGGTTATTAAGAGATTAAATAAAAAATAAGTTTGTTGAAGGACTTGGCACAGTAGCACATAGCAAGTTCTCAGTAATTATCAGGTACCTTCCCTGTACCACTATTGTGCCATACTGAGATCTTAGTTCCTTCCCTTGCTTCAGCTTCCAACACTTTTCCCTATAACCCTGGAGTAGGTTTTATCTGCTCAATACAAGCCTCAGGGCTTTGCAGCCCTAAACCCATTGGCATCCAGAACTTCTGCAGTCCAAGCTCCGCATCCTCCCGCTCCTTCTCCTTCCAAACAAAACACTGAAGCAGTGCTATCAGTTTGTCTCAGTCCTAAAGTAGTCTTCATTATGAGTGAGATTGGGTGGAGCTGGGGACCACAGGAAGGAGGGGCAACTGAATAAAAAACAAACTTCACATCAAGATACTCAATTTTTTGAAAGGCAAAATAAAGCAGGTATAGGTAGGATGTGTGCCACGGAGAAAAAAAAAAGACAAAGCAATTTTTAAAAATCAAATTGCCTGGTTGTTTGATTTTTTAAAATCCACACAACCAGAAACCAAAGATTAAGTTGAAAAAAGCATTTATTTATTACACATGCCATAAAACTGTTTGCTTCTTCATTCCTATAAAATTGCTATATATTTGGAGATTGAAGTAAAAAAGAAATAGCCAACGTTTTGGAGATGAGGACAATACTGAAAGTCAGTTGGGCCAAATATTTCTAAATAAAACAATAATTATTTAAATGATTTTTTAATAATACTGATTCTACAGACAGATGAAATCAGTTGCAGGTGTGTGTGTGTTTGTATCATTTAGCTTATGTGTTATTTAGGAACAATTTCATTTTTGTGGTCACTGAGGAAATTTGAGATAAACCCACAATATGTTACACATAATAGAGCAAAACATCTAAAATTGGAAAAATTACTATTTAATCTCAATTAAGCTACACATTTTGACAAAGGAAATAATGCTGCAAATTTTTTTTCAGGTCAAATAAATTTTTATTTAATGATAATTAAAAAGTACGGCAAGCAAGATTCTTTGCTATTCACTTCTCACAATTTTCATTTTCTATTCATCATTTCTTCTAAGTTTTACAGAATTAAAAAAAAAAAAACTGGCACTTTTCTCCGATGAGTTGGGTAGATATATTCTTTCTCATAAGGAAAGAAACTCAAGACAGATCAGGTCAGGGAAAATAATATCTCCTTGTGCAGTAACTAAACTGTTCGTATAGTTGAAGAATGTCCGTGTCCCAAGCCTCTTCATCATTGGTCCATCACCATTGATTAGAATTGTGGTTTATGTAGAAGAAACAGTTGAAAACTCACCACTGAGAAAATTATAAATAATGGGGTTCGCAGCACTATTGGCATATACCAGCCAGTGTGAAAATGTAAACCAGGCGTATACAGTCTCTCTGTCTTCCGTGTGGGTAAACATCCCAAACACCCTGCAGGAAAAGAAACAGTAACAAAAAATCGAGTGTGATTCTGGAAAATACATTTTAAGCAATCAAATTCAAGGTTGGTGAAAGCTCTTGATAGAGGCTGCCTGACCAGTGGCCTCCTCTGCTTCAGACACTGACCATTGATGGGTTTCTAGTTTTGCAGTAGGTTAGAATAGTTTCTGTACCTGAACAGAATCTCCATAGCATGATTAATAAAACAGAAGTCAAATTAGGTTAGAGAAGAAAGGTCTCTCCTTTGTGCAAAGAGCAAATGCAGTATATCTTGTGGGTAAGAATGCAGCATATATATCTATCTCCCTTATTTCATTTTGTTTCTAAATACAGTCAAGCAATGCTGTTTTGATCTTCCGTTATGTGTGTTATTATGTGCGCTTCTAAACTGCAGTCTCTAAGCTCATCTTCGTACTTTTATCTGTGCATTGATCAAAGTACTACACTTCTTCAACTCCAATCTGCCTGGTCTTGCTGAAATTTGCCTTCTGGGATGTCCTTATATCCGGAGAAGAACTAGCTTTCAGCAGACAACATTCTGGTTATTTCTTAACATTCATGAGCCTTAGTTTGTATTTATTATCTTGAACTCTAAAAAGATCCTTTAATTGTGATATCTTTTTAAAGATTTGTTCCATACTTAGATGTATCTTATCTACAGAATTCCATGCACTATCCCATAGCAGGTAACCTGCAACTTCCCAAAATGTTTAGGCTGAAGTTTATAATGTATTTCCTGTCAGAAACTCCATCCCTGATTGTAAGATTTGTGTACTATTTATATGCTTGCTTTTCAATAAGAAGGCATAAGATAGAAATGCATTTCCTGAATAAAATGATGCTCTCCTGAGCATTAGAATTTTACAAAAACACAATAGAGAGTAAAAAACATGGGCAAATTAAAGTACTAATATATTATGATCCTCTACCTTGATATACATTTGAAATCTTAGATAAATCAGAACTGCTTTAAAGAAATTGTTTTTAACTAGTGAGGCTGGGAATTAATGTGTGAGGGAAAAGAAAACACAAGTATGATATGCAAGGGCTAAAAGAGAAAAAAGCATTTGAAGAAAATGTGGGTGGCAAACAGAAAGCCAATTTTCAGGTTTTTTAAAAAAATGTATTTGTGTGAGAAAGAACAGAAATTTCAAAAATTAGAAAATATTTTTAATTTTCTGTGGACTTTCTTTTTAGAAAGCCATTTGTTTTCCATGGGAGGTTAGGTATTTAAAACCAGAAGAATAAAAGAAATATTATGGACAAGTAAACATATGGAAAGAACTGAAGGAAAATGCTGAGATTCAGGAAATCCAAGCGAGCAACACAGAACGTGACTAGGTCCAATTTTCATTAAATTTAAACTCCCTAAAAGAGTAGGTGCACATACACACACACAAGATAGAGAATAAAACCTGTCCAGGATGATACTATATTTTTAAAATACTTAAGAGCAGAAAAACACCATCTAGGAAAAGATGAGAATAAATTTGTATGAGGTTTCTGTGAAGAAGGAAAATGAGGGAAGTGTGGGAGGATATGGAAGGGAAAAATAACTCATTTTCTTGTAAGCCAGTATATATTTCTCAAGTACTCAAGTAACCAACTATCTTTTACCTTTAAGACAGTGTCTGTAGTAAATACTAATACTAAACAAAAGGTCCTTTTCCTTTTCTACTCCATTGAAAACTCCATTAAGCAATCAAAAAAACCATGGGCCAAAGAGAATAAGAAATCTTTGCAGCTGGTTATACCACCTTTAGTCTGTGTGACTCCAGCCAAAGCTGCCTCTCTCCAGAGTCTGCAGCTGGGAGGAATACGATATTGATTCTGAATTAGGGAAAAGTGAGAGAGCAGCCCTAGTTAAATACGAAGTCTTGTAAACAGAATTAGCATTGTCTTGGGACCATCTATGTGCAATGGTTATGATAATTCCCAATGAAGTTGGCCGGCCATGAAGTTCAAGTGTGTAATTCTTTTAACTGAATAGTTGTGCTTGCAATGTAACAAATAACATACTTTTCCTCACTGAAAATTTTTTGTGCCAATTTTTATTAATATTCACCCTAAGCTTGATTTACTGACTTCAGGAAATGAATTTTCTTTCTTTTTGTTTAAACATTCAACATCCAGTATCTGTCTTGATTCCACTTACAGTTAGTGCTCACAAATGTACTTTAAAGTATAATTTGAATGTTAACAAAACATTCTTATCTCTCTTTTTTAAAATTTTTTAGATAGAATGCTGTCACCATTTCCTATGTCTTTGAGAACAAAATTTTGGAAAATCCATTTGTTCTGATTAAAAACAAAGGAAAACAAAACAAAACCAAAAAAAAGCTTTAAAGCTGTAAATGAGGTTTTTTAACAGAAGAACTTTTTCTGCATCTAAGGCTCAGCAATTAGCTTGAAGAAGGGGGGCATCTGTTTTATGTCTGTCATCCAACAGAGGATTTGCACGGACAAGAGCATATGTCTGAGTGCTCTAAAAGGCTATTCACCTTACCCGTTGGTTCTCCAGTCAGTAACACCAACACATGGAATTATCTGGGCTGATGAGGCAGCAAGGCAGAGGATTTACATTTTTCTCTGGCTTTTATAATACCCTTGATTAAGAACATTGCAATGATGGATACGGGTCATTACATATTTTGTCATAATTTAAAAAATTGCACAGGGCAGAGCGTAAACCATAACATAAAAAATAATACACGGTTAGTGGCGATGCTTCAATAGGTGTTCATCAATTGCAACAAATGTACCCCACGAATGAAGGATGTTGTTAAGGTGGGGAAGAGAGGGAGGGGGAGGGAGAGGGAGCATATGGGAATCGCCTATATTTTTTTGGTAACATTTATGTAATCTAACGTTTCTTTAAAATAAATAAAAGAACCAAGTAATTGCAAGTTACTTCATTTCCATTTATAATAGGTGAACGTTACCTCTTTAGCACATTAAGGATGCTAATTGGGAGATAACAAATGGCAAACACCAAAAGCACAACCATCAGCATCCGGGCTGTTTTCCGTCTGGCTCGGATCTGCTTTATTTCAGCGGCTACAGCGCTAATCCGGGACTTGGTCTGCGGTCCTGGCCCTCGAGACTGCGAAACAGGCTGCAGGGCCTTCCATTTTCTCTGAACTACAGATGATGTTCCAGGAATCTGAAAGGAAAAGGGCGCGGGGACCTTTGACTTAGCACAGTTCCATTTCAGAGAAGTAATTAGAAGATAAAATTAGGAGAGCGTTCTACTGCCTATAGTTCAAATTTTGACAAGGTCTGAAAGGTCTGAGGGCCTGTTTCCTCAGAAAGTGTGCTGAATGGGGTATGTTCTCGGATTATAGCTCAAGTACCAAATAATTTGGGCCTAAAGGTAGATGGATCGTCACAATTTTGTCATGGTCTAAAGAGAGCAACAAGTGAAAAAAGGTATCTCCTTATCAAAATGGAAGTAAAAATTGAGGAAGGAGAGCGGTAAAGGGAGAAAAATCCACAATATCTTACCAGGAATTTTGTTTCAGGTTAGTACTTATGTTTAAAACAAAGTAACCTAGGTGGATTTTTCATGCTTCAATACTGCCATCTGCTGCCAGACGGAGAGAGAGGGGTTAACCACCTATTAATTTTTATTAGGTTTTCTGCTTCTCAGTTCAGGCCAATCCAAACCTTTGGAAGGGAATAAAAAATAAAATAAAATATTTTGTGTTGTTTTCTATTTGTTGTTATGAAATTGCTAGAAACCAATTTTGTGGTCTGGCGCTTTGAAATGCTCCATCCCTTGTGGTCTTTCATTAACATTTCAAATAGCTGGAATTCATAACAGCAGTTACATAACTTGTACTTTTCCATTTTCTTTTCAAAGTTATTTGATAATAGCAGGGAGTCTCTCCAAGTATAATATTTTCTTAATTATAAGCTTATGAAGATTGAAAGGGTTTAGTGAGCAAAACAATAAAATTCAGCCTGTGTAGTTCTTTTTTTCAAGAGGAAAATGTGCCAACAAGCACACCATGAGGCTGTCTTACTTCTATTAGGATTATTCAGCTGTTTCTTTTATCTCTGTGCTACAAGCCAGGATAGACCAATGAGTCCCTTTGGTCTCTCAGAATGAATGCTGGATGGATTGGTTTGCTTCATTCGTGACAAGATTCAAGACTTTTAGATGATCTTTAATCTGAGGACAGAATTTCAATATGACGTCCACACAGACCAATTAATAACAATGGTCTTCTTGTCCATAACTATTCTCACAAAGATAAAAAGGCAGATAATGTTAATGAAAACCTGTCCTTTAGCAGAAACACACTTGGCAAATTATTTCTCTTCTAGCTCTACATGTCCTGCTATATAGACTAACCTCACATACCAACGGTCCCACTCAATCTTTTAATCCACAGGCTGGAGGAGATAGAAACTGGGAATCCTTCCACTTTCACGAATCGCTTTTTAAATAAGATTTGTGGGGAAGTGGCAATGGATGATGGAGAGTTCCAAAAGAAGTCCAGAATTAGACTGTATAAATACCTGCTAAATGACTTTCAATTGTTTTTTAAATGATCTCCTAAAGATAATTTGAACTTAAGCGATTCTATCATTGAGTGTGCCTGAAGGAGTGAATTGTCCTGCATCTGATGACGTCTGCAATCGTCATCAAGTTCCTATAAAGAGAAATTGCCACAGAGAACAAAGCTATAGTGCCTGCAATCAGGAAAAAACAATAACAACAAATGCAGTGATGACACCCTCTTTTAGATGAGGAGCTACATAAGAGTAGAAGATGCTCGATCCTGCACTCAGCTTGAGGAACAAACAAATTTTCCATTGATAAGCTGTCTGTGTCCAGCAAAATATTAACAGTAATCACTGATATTAATTGAGCACTAGGCACTATGCCTTACCTTGAGCAATCCTTAAAGCATCCCTAAAAATAGGTTCTTGTAAATCCCACTTGTAGATGGTCAAACCCACCCTAAGAATAATTAAATAAAATATCCAACTCCATGCTGTTAATAAGTGGCATCAGAATTTGCACTAAGGTCTGGCAGATTGCAAAGCTCATCTTTTTTTCCCATTCTGTGTATGGTTTTCATTTATAAAATTAAAGCCAGGGAAGCAGATGTAGCTCAAGCCATTGGGCTCCTGTCTACCATATAGGAGGTCCAGGGTTTGATATCCAGGGCCCCCTGGTGATGGCAAGCTGGCCTGTGTGGTGAGCTGGCCAATGAAGAGTGCCGTCCCACATGGGGTACCACCCCATGCAAGAGTGTCACCCCATGGAGAAGTCCCAGCCAACACAGAGAGCTGATGAAGCAAGATGACGCAACTGAAAGAGACACAGAGGAGAGACAATAAGAGACTTAGCAAAACCAGGGAGCTGAGGTGGTACAAGAGAATGATCACCTTTCTCCCACTCCGGAAGGTGCCAGGATTGGTTCCCAGAACCACCTTATGAGAATACAAGCAGACACAGAAGAACATACAGTGAATGGACACAGACAGCAGAAGAGGGAGGGGGGGAAATAAATAAATAAATCTTAAAAGTGTGTGTGTGTGTATATATATATACAAAAAAAAATTAAAGCTAGTGTGCATGAAAGTCAGTAAATTTTTGTCTAGTCACACACACAAAAATAATAATCATTCAAAGGGCTTTGGCAGATTCAGCCTGGGGGATCATTCTGTCCAGATGGTGTGAAATCAGGAGCCTTGGAAAGTGCTTTCCCCTGTGAAGTCAGTAAGGGTTAAATAACCCCTGACTATGGAGATTATACACACATGCACAGACACACAATTTTTATTCCATTATTATAAATAAGCTTTATAAATCATCTCTGAAACATTAACTACATCCTAGAAGAGGTATTACCATGGTTATGAGTTGGAAATATGTAAATGATGACTTTGAAACCTGTCCAGTCTCAAGAATTGTTTGTGACCAGGATTAAGGTATAAGCAGAGGTCAAACACCCCACAGGCATAAAAGAAGGAATAAGAGAATAGTATGAACAACCAATAAATTTGCCAAACTTAAATGGAATGGACAAATCCCTTGAGAGGTACAGATTAACAAAGCTGACAACGTAATTACAAACCTTTCTACAAAGAGAACTCTAAACTCAGACAGGTTCATTGATGAACTTTATCAAACATTAGAGGTAAGTAATATAAATCTTACACATTCCCTTTCTGAAAATCAAAGAAGAAAGTACTTTCCAGCTAATTTTAAGAGGCATCAGCGACCCTGATAATCAGACAAATACATGACAACCAAAGAAAACCGTAGACCAAATATCCCTTATGAAGAGAGATTCAAACTCCTTAAAAATATAATAGCAATTGAAATTTTTAAAAACAATTCAATGTGATTAACAATATATAAAAAGGATAATAGATTTTGACCATTCATTTTATCCTGGCAATGAGATGTTGGTTTAACAATCAAAAATCATTCAATGCGATTAACAGAAAAAAAGAGAAAAAATATGCAATCATCTCCATAGATATACAAAAAGCATTTGAAAAATTCAAAACTTTTTCATGATAAAAACTCAGAGTAAACTTGTATGCTCAGTTTATCTTTTTTTTTTCTTCGCTTGTCACTTGTGGTTTTGGAGTGATATCTAAGACATCATTCTTAGTTTGCCAGAGCTGCTATAACAAAAACTACACATTGTTCGGCATAAACAACAGGAATTCATTGGCTTACAGTTTTCAAGTTAGAAGTCCAAAATCAAGATCTCAGCAGGGCTATTTTTCTCCAAAGTCTATAGCATTCTGGTCATGGTAATCCTCTGTCACATAGCAATCTCTCTCTCTGTCTCTCTCTCTCTCCCCTGCTCTCTTTTTCTGTCTTCTCCTACTTCTAGCTTCTGCAAACTTTGTGTCAGAATAGCCTTTGTTTATAAGGACTTCAGCCACATTGGATTAAGGCCCACCTGCATTCAGTTTGACCACACCTTGACTCATAACATCTACAAAGGTTCTATTCACAAATGCATTCACTGAAATTTGAAGATGTCTTTTGTTGGAGCTATGATTCAATCCCCAGAAGTCCCACCCTGGATGCTAAAAAGACATGTTCTTCCCACATACAAAATAGATTCATCCCATCAAAAATCCCAAAAGTCTTAATCCATTTCAATAATAATTCTAAGTCAAAAATCTCATCAAAGTCATTTATGGGTTTTGTCCATTCTGGGGCAAAATTCTTCCCCATCTTTGGACCATGTCAAACCTAGAATACAAGTTTATGCTTCCAATATACAATGGTGGGACAAGTGAAGAGTTGTCATTTCTACTCCAGAAGGGAGAAATTGGATGTAAACAAAGTTTGTGGGTTCTAAGCAAGTCCAAAATCCTGCAGAACAAATGCCATTAGATTCCAAAATCTGAGAATCATGTGTGGATCAATGGTTTGTGTTCTGGGCTTTCTTGAATGGAAGCACCACCCTTTCCAAGCACTGGGGCAGTGGCCAAGCTCTCCCCAACACTAGGGCATAGGCCCCACCCTCTCCAAGCACTGAGATGGTAGTCATGCTTGCTGTCCCTGAAAACTGTGAAGAGCTGGCCTGCTCCTTCCAAACACCAGAGTGGGACAAATTCTTCCAAATGCCTGGTCAGGACAGAAGGCCCTCTTTCTTGACCTGAGAGAATATTTTTTATCAAGACCTCTGCTTCCATGGCTCTGCCCTTGAAGTCATTTTTCTTTCATTCAGTCCCATCTCTGTCCCTTTTGGTCCAGGATGGCAGTTCTTTTGCTCATATAAAATTCTCAAAAATTTTGTCAGCTTCCATGCTTCCTAGGGATTTCAAGTCATCAAACAAAAGGATCTTCTACAAATATTTCCTGCATAATTGTATCTCCAGTCTTTACTTCCTCTGAGATGGTTGACTGGGTCCATGAGTCATATGCTAATCTCCTTAGAAAAGAGTTGTTCAGCCACAACCTCTTTAGCAAAAGGTTGTTCAGTCAGACTGCCTCACAGGACCCTGTTCTCTGGGAACTGACATCCTGGGAGCTCAGGGAAGATTTGACAGAACCACTTCTGACTGTAGTCTCAGAGTACATTATCTGGACAGGCTGAGAATTTGTAAATCATCAATTGCTGGTTCCTTTATGCTTAACAGTTCAATACTCAATTTCTTGCTTCCCTCTCACATTTCATTAAAAGCAGTGTCTTAGTTTTCCAGGACTGCTATGACAAAAACCACACAGTTGTTTGGCTTAAACAACAGGGATCAATTGGCTCACAGTCTTAGAGGCTAGAAGGCCAAAATCAGGTCCTGTTAGGCCATGCTTTCCTCTGAAATCTGTAACATTCAGTATTGGTTTGCCACAATTCTTAGGGCTCCTTGACTTGCACCTCTGTCTTTGTCACATAGCGATCTCTATCCTTTAGCTTCTCTTACTTCTGGCTTCTACTGACTAACTGCATCCAAATTTCCTTTGCTTATAAGGAATCCAGTTATATGGATTAAGGCCCACCCTGATTCAATTTGGCCTCATCTAAATAGACTCTACAAAGATGCTATTTTCAAATGATCCCCCACTTTAACTAATAATAACTTCTTCAAAGGTCCTATTTGCAGAATCGTTCACACTTACAGGAACATGCATTAAGACTTGATGATGGCTTTTGTGGGCTCTATCATTAATTTTCCCAAGAAGCAGCAAGGAGAAGCCAGGCTGTACCTTCCACATTTTGTTGGATACCTCCTCAGCTAAATATCCAACTTTATCACTTACAAGTTCTACCTTTAATCCAACATCAGAACACAACTTCACCAAGTTCTGCCACTTTATAACTATGATTGCCTTTCCTCCATTTTCCAACAACTTCTTTACCATTTCCTTCTAAGTCTTCACTAGAAACACCATTAACATCCATATTTCCAACAACATTCTGTTCATGATAATATATTTTAAATATATTCTCTAAGATGATAGAGACTTTCTCCCTAACTCTCTTCACAAAAATCTGGGCTTTTTAAAACCTAATGACTCAGTATTCTTTCAGCCTTTACCGATTACCTAATTCCAAAGCCACTTCTATAATTTGAGGTGTTTGTAATAGTAGGCCCCCCTTTGTAGTACCCCAAACTGTCTTAGTTTGCCAGTACTGCTATGACAAATATCACACACTGGTTGGCTTAAACAGCAGGAATTTATTGGCTCACAATTTTTGAGGCTAGATGGCCAAAATCAAGGTATCACCAAGGCCATGCTTTCTTGAAGATCAAGAGTGTTCTGGTCTTGACAATCCTCCATTACATGGTGATCTCTCTCTGGCTTCTCCTACTTATAGCTTCTGTTAACTTCTTCATCTGAATTTCCTAAGCTTATAGGTCCTTGACCCTTACTGGATTAAGGCCCACCCTCACATAGTTTGGCAACACCATATTAACATCTTCAGAAGTTCTATTTACAAATGGACTCATACTCACAGGAAGAGGGTTAAGACTTTAATGTGTCTTTCATGGGGTACGCAATTCAATTGCCAAAAACACCATTGCCTAATCCAAAGTCAGTATGATTTACTCCTATGTTTCCTTCTAAGTGTTTTATAGTTTTAGCTCTTAAATATATGTCTGTTATCCCTTTTGAGTTAAGCTCTCTTTGTGGTGGTGAGGTAGGGGTCTAGTATTATTCTTTTGCTTGTGGATATACATTTGTCCTAGTATCATTTGTTGAAAAGGCTATGATTTTCCCTATTTAAATGTGCTGGAACCCTTGTCAAAAATCAGTTGAGGTCTGATGAGTGTCTACTCGCAGACCCGCTGATCCCTGCTCTCCCGTTCTTTCTTTTTCTTTCTTTCTCTTTCTTTCACTCTCTCTTTTCTCTTTCTTTCATTCCCAGTACCCTTTGGGTCCAAATTTCCAACATCTGGCTCCCAATGTGGGGCCCAAAGAAGTCAGTGTGTCTTACAAATCAGTATCAGGAACCGCGGAAAAGACCTCATCGAGGGTCATGTGTGATGTCCAAAGCAGTGTGACTTGAGTCTTCTTTTAGTGCTTTCGAAGAAAATTGCAAAGCATAACAGCCATGGGACATGTGAATAATCTGGTGCTAGCAAAAGCACTTCAATAACTTCCCCTAGTCGAAGAGCTTGGCCCGTAGTCAATTACAGATAGACACACTATGATTTATCTTCACCATTTTGGTGAATGAACTTTTCAATTATGTTGCCATGAAAAACTGGCTTGTTTCTGAAACTGTCATTGGAATCTCAGCAAACACTTTCCTTCTTCTCTTCCGCATGTTCACACTCCTTCAGGATTGCAGGCCCAAACTGACCGATGTGACTGTCTGTCACTTGGCCTTTGTCCACATAGGGATGCTCCTCTCAGGAGGTTCACAAACATGTTTGGGTCCCAGCGTGTTCAGGATGATGTCACCTGTAAGGCCTTGTTGTACATGAACAGGATGATGAGGGGCCTCTCCATCTGCACTACCTGCCAGCTGAGCATGCCATCACCATCAGCCCCAGATCTTCCTGGTTGGCAAAGTTCAAATTTATCGCCCCACATGACATTGTCCATTTCTTCCTCTCCTTCTGGCTCTTAAATATGTCACCCTGTAGCCACCTGCTTGTTCAAACATGTCTGGGCTCAACCAGATGTTTTCAGTGAGTGCTGCTCATTTTCTCTCATGAGTTCCATCATCAGGGCCATGGTGTTCATACTGTCACTATTTAGGGAAGTCACCTTTGTGGGAGTCATGTTGCTCTCAAGTGCATACATGGTGATTCTCTTGTACCGACATAAGATACGTTCCTAGCACCTTCACAGCACCAGGTTCTCCCCAAGACACTCCCCAGAAAAGCAGGCTACACAGACCATCCTGCTGCTGATGAGCCTCTTTGTGGTTGTGTACTGGGTGGAACTCATCACCTTTCCCTTTCCTTTCCATTTACCATTGGAGAATCCAGCCAGCCAGGATGTCGTCCAGCTTCTGGTCAATGCCTATGCTACAGCCAGTCCATTGATGTTAATCAGTTCTGATAAAAGAATAGCCAAAGTTTTGCAAAACATTTTGGGGAAGAACCATTAACAAGTAAATTAAAGGTGGAATTTGTTTCCAATACACTCTTCTGGTGTCAGGTACTTTATTCATAGAGTGTAGTTTTGCTACTGGATTCAAGCTACTAACTTTGAATCATATGCCTTCAGCCCTTTGTGGATCATATTACCCAAAGTCGAAGTAGCATTGATTTTTTCTGCTTGCCAATTCTTGTTTACTATTCCTGTTTGCTACTCAGCTATTCCTTGAAGAATCATTATGATTCTTTTACTATTCCTTTAAATCTTTTAATGATATTTTAGAAGTTTGATAATGTTTATGAATTCCAAAAATAGATATTGGATTGTGTTTGTAACTGGTCTGTTCCTCTGGATATATTAGATTGTATTATCTTCAGAGGATTCACTTTTACTTGATTAAATTATGATTAGGGCTTTGATACAGCCACATCAGTAAGATGTTAAGTCCCCACCCCCTTGGTGTGGGGGGATTCACAGAGAAAAGAACAAGGCAGGGTAGGTAGTAGGAGATTTTGGATGCTGGAATCCCGGGAAGTGAACACACAGAAGAACAGAGAGGAAAAGAGATGGCTCCATAGACACTGCAGAGACCCTGGGAAGAAACAGAGCCTGATAGTCTACAGCTGACCTTGGGGAGAGAACAGAGCAGTTGAACCCTGAGAGGAATGAGCCCAGAGATGAATGAACCCAGGGAGTGAGAGGAAACTTATCCCAGCGTACTGCTGATATTGGAAGAAGTGGAGATCTTCGAGCCTTCAAAGGGAGATGGAGGCTGAGCTCTTGCAGAAGTCAACAGTCATCTTGCTCCAACATTTGTCCACAGACTTTGGTGAGGGAAGTAACTTACACTTTATGACCTGTGCCTGTAAGCTTCTATCCCAAATAAATACTCTTTATAAATGTCAGCAGATTTCTGGAAGTTTGCATCAGCACCCCTTTGTCTGACTAATACACATATATTGTTTGGAATTTTCTATTGTCTCAGTTTTCATGCTTCTAGATATATGTTCATTTTGTCCTTATTCATTAAAGATATATTATTAATATTAGGCTTACACACACACACATACAAATCAATTGATGGAAGCAGATGTGGCCCAATCAGTTGGGCACCTGCCTACCACATGGTAGGTCTAGGTTCATTTCCGGTGCTTTCTAAAGAAGATGAGCAAGACAGCAAACTGAGGTGATAGCCTCATGCAGTGAGCTGATGCAACAACTTGATGCAATGAGGAGACACAATGAGGAACACACTGAGAGACACAATAAGCAAGGAATGGATATGGCTCCAGTGATTGGTCACCTCCCTTCCACATGAGAGGTCAAGGTTCAGTTCCCCATGCCTCCTAAAAAGGAGACGAGCAGACACAGCGAGTACGCAACAAACAGATACAGAGAACAGAGAGTGAGCATGAAACAATGGAAGAGTGGGAATAAATTTAAAAAATCTTTAAAAAAAGTGACTTGGGAGGGGATGTAGCTCAGTGGTTGAGCACCTGCCAACCATGTACACGTCCTAGGTTCAATCCTCAGTACTTCCTAAAAAATAAATAAATTGACCATAAAAAGGGTTTATTTGTAGGCTCTAAATTTTGTTCTATTGAGCTGTAAAACTATAATGCCAGTATAACACTGTTTTGATTACTGTAACTTTATGGTAAGATGTGAAATAGGGAAGTGTGGATTTTCCAGTTTTGTTCTTTTTCAAGATTGTTTTAGGCTCTTCTAGATTGCATATATTTCCATGTCAATGATCAGCTTGCTAATGTATACAACAACAACAAGGCAGCTAAGATTTTGAAAGAAAGTGCATTGAAACCATAAATCAATTTGAGGGTTGCTATCTTAACCATATTAATTCTTCATGATGAATATGGGATGCCTTTACATAATTTATATCTTCTATAATTTCTTTCAATAATATCTTTTTGTTGTTTTAAGTATTCAAGTCTTGTACACTTGTACAGTTATTCCTAACTATTTTATTTTTTGGTGCCATTATAAATGGAACTAATTTAATTTAATTTTTGCTAATTTACTTTTTGGATACTTTTTTGCTAGTGTGCTAAAATGCCATTAATTCTTGTCTGTTGGTCTTTAATCCTACAAACTTGATGAAATTATTTATTTATTCTAATGTTTGTACGTGGGTATGTGTGTATGCCTCCGAATTTTCTATATGTGAAATCATGTCCTCTGCAAACAGAGATAGCTGTATTTCTTATTTTCCAATTTGGATGACTTTTACTTTTTCTTTTTTGCTTAATTGTCCTAGATAGAATCTCAAGTGCAATGCTGAATAAAAGTAGTAAAGGTAGACATCTAGTTTGCTCTTGATCTTAGAGAGGAAGCTTTCAGTCTTACCATTAACTATGATATTAGCTCTGCGTTTTTCATAGACGCCCTTTCTCAGTCTGAGGGTGTCCCTTCTGTTCCTAGTAGGTTGAGTGCTTTTATCATGAAAAGGCTTTGGATTTTGTTGAATACTTTTCCTGTAGCTATTGAGATCATTGTGTGGATTTGTCCTTTATTCTAATAATATGATCATTTTATTGATTTGTTTGTACCTGTTAAATTCATCTTGCATTACCATGTTGAATCCAACTTGGGCAAAGTATATAATCCTTTGTATATTCTGGAAGATTTGCTTTGCTAGTACTTTGTAGGGTGTTTTTGCAATCCTATTTATAAGGCACACTAATGGGCAGTTTTATTTTCCTATGTTATCTTTGGTTTTGGTGTCAGAGTAATACTGGTCTTATAGAATGAGTTTGGGTGATGACTCCTCTTTCAGTTTTTGGAAGAGTTTATGATGGCTGGTGTTAATTCTTTTTAAAAGGTTTGGTAGTATCAGCAGTGAAGCCCACTGGATCTGAGCTTTTTTATGGGAAGTTTCTCACTACTAATTCAATCTTTTTACTTTTTATAGGACTATTAATGTATTCTAATTCTTCTTGAGTTGATTGAATTAGTATGTGCCTTTCTATAATTTTTTTCCATTTCATTTAAGTTATTGCATTTCTTGGCATACAATTTTTCATAGTATTCCCTAATAATCCTCTTATTTCTCTAAAGTCAATGGTGATGTCCTGTCTTTCATTTCTGATGTTAATAATTTGAATCTTATTGC
The DNA here is from genome assembly GCF_030445035.2 of Dasypus novemcinctus. NCBI lineage: Eukaryota > Metazoa > Chordata > Mammalia > Cingulata > Dasypodidae > Dasypus > Dasypus novemcinctus. The sequence continues at coordinate 28,477,244 of NC_080683.1, read as the reverse complement.
TTTTTTCTGGACAATTTAAATAAAGTTTTGTTAAACTTAAGATTTTTTAATAAAGAACCAGTTTTTGGTTTCACTGATTTTCTCTGCTTTTCTTTTCTCTACTTCATTTACTTCTGCTGTGATTATTATTTCCATCCTTCTGCTTGTTTTGGGTTTTAATTTTCCCTTTTTTGTCTAGTTCCTTAATGTAAAAGGCTAAGTTACTGATTTGAGCTCTTTCATCTTTTTTATTATAGGTGTTTATGGCTATTATTTTACTTGTAGCACTACTTTCGTTGCCTCCTGTAAGTTTTGGTATATTGTGTTTTCATTTTCAGTTATATCAAAATATTTTCTACTTTCCCTTGTGATTTCTTCTTTGATGTATTGGTTATTTAGGAGTTTGCTGCTTATTTTCCACATATCTGTGAATTTCACACAGTTTTTTCTATGATTAATTTCTAATATAATTCTATTGTGGTAGAAAAATGTACTTTTAATGATTTTAATGATTTTAAATGTATTGAGGCTTATTTAATAGTCCAGCATATGGTTTAGCCACTTGGGAACATTCCCAAGTTCTATGTGCACTTGGCAGAATGTGCATTATCATCCTGTTGGATGAGATGTTCCATAAATATCTGTTAGGTGTAATTGGCTGACAGTTTTTTCATATTCTCTGCTTCCTTGTTGAGTTTCTCCACTTCCTTGTTGAGCTCCAACTATTGTTGCTTAATTATCTATTTCTCCTTCCAATTCTGTCAGTTTTTGCTTCATGTGTTTTGGTGTTCTGTTGTGAAGTACATACATGGTTATCATTGTTACATCTTCCTAATGGATTGACTCTTTTGTCATTATAAAATGTCCTTATTTAATACAGCAGCAATTTTTGTTAAAGTTTCTTTTATCTAATATCATTATAACCATTCCAGCTTTCACTGGACTATGCTTTGAATGCTTCATCTTTTTCCATTCTTTTCCATTTAGTCTACTTATGTCTTTGAATCTAAAACATGTCTCTCATAATCACCATACAGTTAGATCAAATTTTTTAATCCATTCTGCCAGTCTCTGACTTTTGATCGGAGTGTTTCTTCCATTTAACTTTAAGGTAATAATTGATAAGGTAGAATTTTCATCTGCTATTTGTTTTTAAATATCTTATGTCCTTTTTCCCCTCTATTCTTCCATTACTTCTTTTTTTGTATTAAGTAAATATTTTCTAGTGTACCATTTTAATTCTCTTGTTCTTTCTTTTATTACATTTGTATGAATTATTTTCTTAGTGGTTGCCCTGGGGATTGCAATTAACATCTTAACTTAAACCATATGTTTGGATTAGTAACAACTTAATTTAATATTATACAAAATCTGTGCTCCAATATAGCACTATTTCCTCCTTTATACTATTCTTGTTATACAAATCCCATCTTATACCTTACACTCCCAATCTTTACAGTTTTACTACTATTGCTTTGTGCAATTGTCTTTTAAATTACAGAGGAAAAGAAAAGATTTACAAGCAAAAACACATTTGTACTCTCTTTTATATTTACCTATGTAGTTACCTTTCCTAGCACCCTTTATTTCTTTGTTGGGACTCAAATTACTGTCTCTCTGATTCTTCCTCTGCAATTACATATTTCTATGCATTTTCTCACACTAAACCAGGGTTTTTGAATGTTTTTTTATTTCATGGGCCCCTTAACCAGTCTGGGAAAAACCATGGACCCCTTACTAAGTCCACACTCTACTGTATATTATTTAATAAATACATCACACCCACACCAACACATCCTTACAAGAATAATGCTTTTCTGAATTTCAATTCAAGCTCATAGACACCTTGTTAAGAACCACTGTACTAAACTGACTTGACATCGCCTAATTTTAATTATTTTAAGTTCTTGTAGAAGAGAGTTTATGAATAAAGGGTGGTAGGAGAGATTGTGATAAGGGTTGGGAAGGGAAGGTCCTTGGAAAGTTGAAATAAAGTTTCAGACTCAAATACCCTATTAGAGCTCATCCCCCAGTGACTCACACAGCACCTGGCACATAGTAAGTTCCTAATAAATATTTGATGATTATGATTTAGGTTTAGAATTATATGAATCTTAGAAGTGAAAAGACCTTTGATAGGTGCACACAGGACCAGCAAGGTAAAATTGAGCAGTTTTTATAAAGAGAAGTTTTTAAGGAAGAGTCTGTAGAGTTCACTGGCTGAATTCTTTGAGTCACTTTGTCAAAGAGAGAGAGAGAATTTAATTAAATGTTTATAGCAAAGCATTGGTTAGTTCTTTTAATGAGGTTTAAAGTTCTTGAGAAAGTCAGATAAGGACATAGAACTTTCTCACTAATAACCTAACACTTACTAATTCAGAAGTATGTTACAGATTCCATGCATCTCTGTAATTTTAAACAAATAGGACAGGCCCTCCATTTGATGGCTCACTTGATGTGGCCTATAGCACACATAATCCCTTAGAACTTTGTTTATAGACATTAACAGTTGGAAAGTGAGAGTTGCTCAAGCAGAATTCTACGTAATCACCCATTTGGGGTTAATTTACTTTATTGTGGCTGCTAAAGTGAGATGAGCCGAGTTTGCCATTTTCCTTTGCAATCTGTTTTGTAAATGTTTCATAACCCAGGCATTTACTGCATATCTTCTGAGTCTTCTGAATTAAACCAACCAGAACAATTCATCAAAGGAATATGGATTATATGTATTCCTGTAGTATAATTTTGAACTTATTGCAAAGGTTGAAAAAGTTATAAGTTTACATAATGGAAAAGTAAATTCGGTGGGATTTGGTAGTCATCCACTCATTCAACTTTTTAAACACTTTCTCCTTTATGCAAGGCACCATATTATATGCCGGGGATACAGTGGTGGAAATGACAGATCCAGGTGCAACTCTCAAGGACTTTAAAAGTTAGGTCAGTCTGTAAATGAATGAATAAGCAAACACAAGCATCTATTATATGTAATACATGCTAACCAGTAAAAATATTGACATAGGGAAGGCTGTACATTCTCAGTCAAAATCTGAACCTGAACTTAAAATAACTTTATTCACATAAGTTCATTAAATGCTTTTATTCCCTTTACTTCAAAGAAATTTGCAAATTCTATTTTTTCTATGGACTTTTCCTAGAACTGCCATAACAACAGAACTTAAAATAACAGAAATTTATTCTCTCACCATTTAGAAGGCCAGGAGTCTGAAATCAAGTTGTTGGCAGGGTTGGTTCCTTCTGGAGGTTCTGAGGGAAAATCTGTCCCGTATCTCTCTCCTAGCTTCTGGTGCTTGCCCACAATTCTTGGTATCTCTTGATTTGTTGCTGTATCACTCCATTCTCTGTCTCCATCATCACATGGCCTTTGCTGTGTGTCTCCTCTGTATCTCTGTGTCTGAATACCCCTCTATGTTCTCTTTTAAAGATACCAGTTACTGGATTTAGGTTCTACCCTAATCAGGTATGACCTCCTCTTAACTTGATTAGTTCTGCAAAGACCTTATTATTATTTTTTTATAATTACATTCACGGCTACCAGATGTTAAAATTTGAGCATATCTTTTTGGGGTCATGACTCAACCTAGTATAAACCTCATTTTAAAGATGATGAAACAGAGACATTGAAATTTAAGTAATTGGAAAAATTCATACAACTAGTAAATGGCAGAGTCAGAATTTGAACTCAAAGTCTGGCCCTTAAGTTTGCATTTTTGACTTTGCTATAATATATCATATCAATTATCCACTCCCCAACCTATAAGAAGATCCCCACTGCCCCATGACTTGTACTGTGGAAGGAGTATACTTAACTTCTTCATGGTTTAACTTAATGGCATGACTTGTTTTGGCCAAGGTAAAGTGAGCAGACATTAAAGCCAGTTTAAGTAGAAATTTTAAGAGATTACACATTTCTATCAGCATTCTTGCCCTTTCTCGCCATCACAGAGTTGCACGGTCCCGTAAGTGCTGCTCTTTTAGCTCAAGTTCCAGAATGAGAGGATGCACAGAACAGAGGTGGTGCCAGTCCTCAACCACTGATATGTAACGTGTGGGACAAAAACTTGTGTTGTTAATCACATGTTCAGGGCTATGTTTTCACAACAGAATAACCTAACAGAAAATAATACAAAAATTGCTACTAGGAAGTGGGGTGCTATGGTTAACAAATGCCCTAAAATATGTGATGTTGACTTTAGGGTCAGGCAGAGAATGTTGGAGAAACTATCACAGGAGTTCTGGAAAATCATGCCCCAAGTTGCATAGGAGTACATACTTATTGCTTTAAACAAAAAGATTGGGAAACAGAATGGCATCAAATTTTGCTACTGGCTGAATTTATAAGGTCAGAAAATAAATGGATTCTTTTCAAAAAAAATAAAAGGAAAAGGAGACACTCTTGAAATTGTGAGACTTATGTGTTGAAAGATGCAACTGTTGCTCATGTTCGAACAGTAAAATATTATCCTGAGACATACTTTGAGTAACAAGGGTTAATTAACACCCCAATAAGGACTCTTCCTCAGAAAAAGGCTAAATAAAATTTGTGAAGTCTCTGAATCAATTAGGACGGCCTGAGCAAATCCTTTCAGTTGGTTAAAATATGTAAAAAATAAAAATAAAAACAAAACCCCACAGACTAAGGACATAGCTCTCCACAGAAGCTTGATAAGCTGAAATAACTGGCAATAAGTTTAAACAGATATGTAGTGAGAAGAGGTATGGGTAAGGGAGATAGAACTCTAAGAATTGTGGATGTGTTCATTAGTACAAAAACTGAAAGAGATGATTTTTTTAAAGAAAGGTGCTTAAAAGAGATTCTTCTGTATGACACTGCAATGATGGAAACATGACACTATTCATTTGTCAAGACCTATAGAACTGTACAGCACAAAGTGTCAACCATAATGTAAATTATAGACTGCTTAGTAGCAATGCTTCAATATTGGTTCATCAACTGTCATGTCTACCACACTAAGCTAAGATGTCAATAATAGGGAAAAGTGTATGTGTTTGAGTGGGGCTGAGGAGGTTATATGGAAATTCCTTATACTTTAGTGTAATTTTTCTATAAATGTAAATCCAAAACTTCTCTAAAAAAATTAAGTTTAACAATTTTTGAAAAAGAGAGAGAAAAGGAAACGTCTAACATAAAATGCTAGTATCTTGAAGATGGTTAAAAAATATTTGCTGTGCAAATTGCTGAAAAACTATCACCACCATCCCAGTCCCAAGAGGGGACAAAAGAGACTGTGATTGCTCTGATGTAAAATAGCATCTGGACTGCAACTCTAAGAGCACAAAGCAAGCCTAGAAATCTGCTTAACTTCCAATGAAGCCCAATTTTCCTCTCCCCTCATCAGATATGACCAAAAAGGAAAATGGAAAAGGAGTGACCTACTAGAGAGTGAACCCAGAACTACAATATAGACCAGGAAGCTACTCTCAGAAAACTGATGTAGGGCTTCTCCAAGGTTCATTTACTATCCCAATAGCAAGGGAGTCTTGCAAGGATAGCCCATGGATATTTTAGAATTACCATGCACCAGTCATAGCTAGGTATTTCCTACTTTTCTCTTTTAAGCATGGAAATACTTGAGGTTCCTGTTCCACTGTTGTATGTTTGGATGTGTGTCTTTATTTTTGTGTAGGTGGTAGGATGGGAAGATAACTGTTTTTTTTTTAGTTTACAGCTTTCTGGACCAAAAACAGCCCCATCCATACTTTAGGTCTGATGGTGGGATTGAATGGGACAGTGGCAGGTGTATTCTCTGGGAAGGGACAAATACTTTTTGTGAAGGAAGTGAGTGAATATATTTGGCTTAGATGGTGGACTATGAGAGATTGTTTGTTCCTTCAGTAAATGAGGATTATACATCTCTGCCCACTTGCAGTGCCTTCCTGCAGGAAAAGCATATATCCCCAACCTTTTGTTAAGCTGGGCACTTGCTTTGGCCAATAAAGTATGAGCAGAAATGACACATGTCATTTCCACATAGAAGCTGAAAGGGCACTGTGTGTTTCTACCAGCACTCTGCTCTCTCCATACCAAAAATGGTATGTACCAGATGGGGTTTGCTCATTCAGCCCAAGTCCCAGAATGAGAAGACAAATGGAGAAGAACCATAGCATCCAACCCACAGATGCCAACTTATAATGAGTGGGAAATAAGCACATATTGTCATAATCCATTGAGTTTATTTTTTGTTGTTGTTATTACAGAATAGCCTAGAAAAAGTTGATTGGTACATATACTGTATTCTTCTGAGTTATAAAAAAGAGAGCTAATTAGGAAATTATATTTGCACTTATGAAATACTTTCCAAATAATAACAACAGTGTTTTGTGTAATTTACAAATGTGAGAGGGTGGGCAATAGCCTTTGTCAGTATCTCTATAAAATAACTAGTACATGTCTGTTGTTGAGTTCCTTCAATTCATCAAGGCTCAGCTTCAATGTTACCTGCCCTGGATTAGATCCTCCTACTTTAGACCCCCTCCTGGCTTCTTGAACTTATAATTATTAAGGTGATTTCCACACCTTTCCCACATGACTGTGCACCTCCTCTTGACTGTGAGATCATCAGTGCCATAACTAGCACTTTTAGCTTTTATTCAGACATGTTTGCAAAAGATACTTATTATGTCTGATTAATGAATAACTCAAAGAATGAATACATTCATTAGTATAGCAGAATTGTCTAACAAATTTCAGTAGCCCCAAATCAGCATTATAAACAATATCTAAAATTCTAAATTCTGCCTCATTCTTCTCCTATTCCAAAAAGTAAATTCTTTGAAATTGGAGATTTAATCCATTTGTTTAAAAAAATATGTAAATCTCATCAAATGTACAATATTCTGGGAAGCAGACTTGGCCCAGTGGTTAGGGTGTCCGCCTACCACATAGGAGGCCCGCAGTTCAAACCCCGGGCCTCCTTGACCCATGTAGAGCTGGCCCATGTGCAGTGCTGATGCACGCAGGGAGTGCCCTGCCATGCAGGGGTGTCCCCTCATAGGGGAGCCCCAAGCGCAAGGAGTGCACCCCATAAGGAGAGCCGCCCACCGGGAAAGAAAGTGTAGCCTGCCCAGGAATGGCGCCACACATATGGAGAATAGACACAGCAAGATGACGCAACAACAACAAAAAAGAAACACAGAGTCCTGTGCCGCTGACAACAACAGAAGCAGATAAAAAGAAGAACACGCAGCCAATGGACACAGAAAACAGACAACCGCGGTGAGGGGCGGGGGGCGGGGAAGGGAGAGAAATAAATAAAATAAATCTTTTTAAAAAAAGTACAATATTCTAGGCTTCTAATCTCAGGAATCTTTAAAGGCGATTTAATTTGCTTTTTATAAAAAATTAATACTGCTACTCCTATACAAAAATAAAGTCAATTAATTAAAGGGCTTAACATTCAGTTTAAAACTTAAGTCACTAAGGCAGTTCATAAAATATATTCCTTATATATTACTCTAAAAAATTCCTATGCATATTTCCATGACCTCATTTATTTTAGAACACACAATTGTTTGCTAAGCAAAGGATTCAATATAGTCTTAATTTTTTTTTAAGTCTATACTAAAGAAAACACAAGCAAATTATTTGAAATTACATACCTGCCGGCACCACAGTTTACGAAATATTTGCAGATAGGCCAACACCATAAGACAAAGTGGTGCCATGTATGTCACCAGAAAGAAACAGATGTGGTACATCTTGGGGTATATTTCGCCTGGAATGAAAATCAAACAATAAAATCTTATATTATAATTCATGGATATTTTTTACATGTCATCTGTCAATTTCCTTTAAAGTACCTTCTATATGACTTAATTGGCACGTTATAACACAAATGGGAAAAATAATTACAATGCTTTAACTAACATTTACTCAGTGTATGTGTATACATGTGCCAAATGTGAAGTCCCAAAGCCCTAATTTTGTTTAATGTAATCAGAGAGGAATAACAATTAGCCATTTCTTAATTTATGCTATCACAGTCTACTCAAAGTCAAGAGCTCATTTATCAAAAGGCCCCCCCTTTTTTTTTGGTCTTGAAGCACCTAATAAAAATTAATTTGGGTCATCCTATACTTACATTTACAAGATGGGGTATGACTCAATCAAAACCTAATTACTAAAGCTTTCATTAAAATGAGAACAGAGTGTAAACTCAATTGATTTCTCAATATAAGCTCCCTGGAAAAAAAGAGAAACTATTCCTAGTTATATCTCCCAATATAAATGTATGAAAATGTTGGAAAAATGAATACAACACTGGATGATTCATTTTTTTGACTACACAAAACATAGCCAAAATTCCTCTTTGAATATGGTATGTATATCAATTTCTAAAAAATGCTTTAAAGGAAATTTTCCTCATACAGGTATTATTTTTGACTATGTAATAGTGGCTCAGCTACTTTTAATTCAGTGAGAAGCAGGAAACAGAATATATCCTACCCGGATTCCATGAACATTAAATCCAATAACCTGGTATCATTCCAACAGAATGCTAATAAAATAAAGGTTTGTTTCACTTCTAAAAAAATCACACATCTTATTTTGACATTGATATCCCTGGCAATGCATTTGATTTATAATCTTACTGAGGGATAATGCTATCAGCCCCACACATTTTATTTTTTGTTACTTCAGAAAGGACATGTCAAAGTATGAAGGCATGATTTTGTGATCAAATTTGTGGGAAAAGCAATTTATAGTTGGTATTAACCAATAATAATTGCCATGATGACTATAGTAATAGGTAACAGTTAATAGAGCACCCATTCACTTAGCTCTTACTGAATACACTTTAAACACGTGTATGCATTTAATATCCTCCAAAGTCTTGATTCCATAACTTTGTCCTCCAGACTGCTGAGTTTAATATTCTTCCTTCTATAACTCTGTCCTCTTTCTCTCTCTCTGGTAGATTTTTTGCCCCTCTGTATACTTCAGGTCAGAAGGGACAACGGGGAGCATGTGCTGCTATGAGGTCTAAGAAATGAATCTGAGGTGCCATTTCTAGCCTCTCTCTTGCCCAGGTGGCACTCACCTAGCTCATCAATCTCTAACTGCCTTTCAAGTTTATCCTGTAAATCAGGCCAGTTAAATAAAAAGTGACAGATTCCAAGCAGCCTGACTGGAGGAATAACAAACCATCCTTTCCCTTTGAAGTGCTACACCTGTGAAGCATTTGGTGAGCCAATTTCAAAGGAATTGAAGGGTGACCTCAGCACTTTCCAGTCACCTGAGTGGCTTTGAACTTTTATTTGTTTTGAAGAAGGTATCACATGAGCTTCCCACTTAAAAATAGACCTTTGAAGCTTAGATACCTGTGAAGCCCGGATGTCTGCATCAGGCTAAAATGAGTGAGTGGAGGAAGGTAGATTTGAGAGGTAACTCTTTTTTTTAAAGCTGTAGCCATGGATACCACCAGTGTGATAACAATTTGCTGTTTTATATAGATGGGAAACAATGCTCACTCTGCAGTTGACATAAATAGTTGTAAAATATATAATTGACTGGTAAATGGTAAGCTGATCAAAAAATTATACTTGCAGGCTAGGATAGATTGTTTTAATAAAGAGCATATTATAGATAATTGGGGCCTTACATTTCTGATTTCATGCTTAGAGCCTAAACTAATTGATAACCCAGATAAATATGTCCCTGAAATTTTAAATTGTGTAGGTGGACACTATCTTTAAAGAACACATGTACTTGATGAATAACAGCTTCAATGTATTTTAAGACATTTTTATGTACTTAGAATGTAGCCCCACGAAGTTTGTTCCACTTAAGCACTACCTAAATTAAGAAAATGTACTTTAAAGATTGATAATTATTAAAAATCTGTCTTTACTAGTGAACAGGAAAAATCCAAATAAAGTCTTACATGTATATCAAACCAACAAATAAGGAGAAAAGTAGAGTGTAAACTACAATGTAAGTTATAATCCATGCTCTGTAGCAGTGCTCCAAAATGTATTCATCAAATGCAATACTAATGAAAGAAGTAGTTGATGTGGGAAAAGTGGGAGGTATAGAGAGTGGGGTATATGGAATCTCCTATATTTTATTAATGTAACATTTTGCATGATCTACGTATCTTTTAAAAATAAAAAAATATATTAAAAAATAAAAATAACAAAGTAATATATATTAGACAGGCAAAAGTCAATTTCCCTCAAATGAGCTAAGGTATATTATTTAGCCAACATGTTATCTAAAATGCTTATTGGGGATTGCTTGCACAAAAAATATATATTTCCAAATATTCAATTTGAACTGTCCTTCCAGTGTTTATAGGTTTATTAAAGCTCATCTGAGTCCTTGTTTTATTGTTCTCTCCCTTACAAATGTTTTTTTTAAGTTCCTATCAATACACATTTACATATATTTAGTATTTTCAAAGCCTTTAATAGTCCACATGCCATAATTACTTTGACTGTAAAATTGGCACCATTGTTTAGTTTTTCAGGCCACCAAAGAACAACTTGAAATTAGGATCCAAGATCATGAACCCTCAATGACCAGGACAATATTTACAAACAGTGTATGTTCATTAAACATGTTGTATGAATGAATAGTGAGACAGTTATGGCTTTGATTAATGTGTACAATAAGATTTCCTTCCCTATGGAACTATGCATTCACGAACAAAGTAATGAAGAAAGTGTGGAAATAATTCTGGAAAATTTTGAAAATTTTATGTTTGGAAAATGTGACAGAAGCAAATGAGTCATGTACAAATGCATGTTTTAAACATCATTAGAATAAACGTTAACAAACTTTATCTTTTATGTCTAGTGTGCCTGTCAGAAGTTATGGCTTATGGTCCATTTTAGAGAACCCTTAGGTAACAATGAATATAATAAATTGCAAAAATCATTTATCCATATCCTGTTACACATAATGCTTTCAGTAAGACAGGGCTCTGGGTTAATTTGCACCATGAATAGGATAGCATTTGCTAGACTTTCACAAAAGTGATTTGATATATATGGATCATCTGACCATGTTGCTTGCTGACTGTTTTTCCACTGTAATACTGGGTATAGGACATTATGCTGGTTTATTTTTTATTCTTTCAAACAAATGTTTATTTGTCCATTTAATTATTGAGCATGGGCTTTGCTCCAGGCACTGTACAAGGCGCTGAAGATATTCTGATGAACCAGTCACAGGTTCAGCCCTTAAGGAGCTTACAACTGAAAGCCAGGGATGGGGGTCAGGGTGACAGATTTATTAACGATTAGAAAGATGAAAAAAGGCCAGGATGCATGCCTAACTTAGGGAAAGGGAGGAAACATTTATTGAGTATCTATTATCTATCAAGGATTATGAGTGGGGTTTTATATACGTTATATTTAGTCATCAAAAAAATCCACTGAGGCTGGTATTATTTTGCAAATTTACAAACTAAAACTCAGAGAAGTTATCAGTTTACTTTAATAAATACTTATTGATTTAACTTAGGATAAAGACAAAAAATACAATTCATGACATAATCTCAAATAGAAGACATTTCACAACAAATTTTTAAAAATTGAGCTAAATGTTTTTCAGCCTTTAAAGATGCTTGAATTTTAGAGGCTAACACTATAAAATATATTTTCCAATGGTGTTTTTACTTTGTGACTACCACTCTCATGCCTAGGTTTTAACATTTTAAGTTAGACACAGATTTGTAAATAGCCTACATTAACAGAGTTCATGCTATGTAAATATCATTATAAAAAACTGTTTAATAAGCAAAATGATAATAACCTGCTTTGAATATTTTATATTGTTCTTGAGAACATTAAGAGATTAACAATTTCATTTAATATTTGAAAAGCTAATTTTATAGCTTTTATTAAGTTTGATTGTGTGGATGATCACCTCAATTCAATATCACCTTAATTCTAGCTTTTATAAGCATTTAAAGTGATTATGGGCTATTATAAAATCACTTACAAAGAGTTTTTCTAAATGACTTCTCAAGGTTGAGTTTAGATTGTTAGGTATTCAACAATAATGGTCTTTTTAAAAAAGAAAATGTCCCTGCTAGAACTAGATCATAAAAATCCTAGAGGTAGAAATAAGTTTATATATTTATATTTGTTGCCCAAAGGTAATTAGAAAACAAGGTAGCTATTTACTTAATTCACAATAACTCACAGGAAACACAGCTTTGCAATCTTTTATTAATGCTACCTGATCGCTCAGGATAACCAGAACTTATAAATGGAAGTATTTACCAAAAGACTTTATAGAAAATAATACTGACACATATTGAATAATAGGTATTTTATCTAACCGTCATCCTTTGAACTTAGAAAGGATGCCATTTTTTGAGTCCAAACTTTAGATTTAAATGTTCTTTGCTTCATAATCTTGAACAAATAATTTAAGCTTCCAAGGTTCAGTTTCCACCTGAATGAAGGATACTGACCAAGGGATCTTTAGGCTGTTTTTCAAAAGGAACTCACTGTAAAGGAGACACTTCACCATCTGTGCCCAGCCTACTTTTCCAAATTCATTTCCTTAGATTGCCTGCCCTTACATCACCAACAACTGTAAGTCCTGACCTTATTCTTTTTTCAAGATGTGAGGTGTATGGGTTTTCTTGTGGTCCAAAAATCCCTTTCCCCTCTTTCCTTGTTTATCCTTTAATGCTCTGCTGAAAAATCAGCAGCAACTCTGTGAACTTTCACTCAAGTGGCCATGATTGAGCTCTTTCCCTCATTTCTGTCCCTAGCACTTTGGACATACTAAACTCACTATGAACATTTGTTTATTTGCCTTTCAGGCTTACTACATAGATCGTGCTACCTTAAACAAAGTCTATTTCTCTCCAGTTTGGCACACTGCCTGGTATTTCCTAACTACTCAAGATGTTTGAATATTGAATAAATGGGATTTAGGACACTTAAGAACTATCCCTACCATTCTGATATTTTCCATTCATTTTGTTTTTGTCTGCACTGTTAATAGGGAAAATTGGAAAAACTGAAGATGATCCTAAGAAAAATACAGAAAAAAGAATTTCAAAGTTAGCAAGGAAAGGGGAATCTCAATTAAAGGAGAGATATTCTGTGTTTAAGGTAGTAGATAAAGCAAGTTATGAAATTTCAGTTATAATAGGTCCTTTGAAAAGATATGGCATAATCCCAGTGCTTTTTCAATTATAACTTGTGATAATGAAAGCCTAAACCTAATTTTTAAGTTATCGACATTTTCTCCTTACAGTGATCCCATGAGAGGACCTAGGGAGAATTTTTCATAAATTCAAATATCCAAATATTTTTAAATGCCAGATCTGTAAGCCCAGTGCTTTTACGACACATCTTTCTGATAAACATAAACATGTCCCTAATGTTCAAATTCCCTAAATATGATCCACTGCTATATACTTATTCGAAAGAGGCCAGACTCTTTTCCTCAGATTTCATATGATAATTTTGTAACTGGGATATTTTGTCCTGCAGCATCAGTCTCTCTGCTATGCCCAGGTGTGTGACATCAGCAGGCATTGATGCAAGTGTTCTTTCCTTTACTTACAGAAGAAGCTCGATGTCTCTGGTACTTAAGAGTTTGGACCCAAAAGCGCATAAGGCCTCCAAACTTCTGTTTGTTCACATTTCAATAGCATATATGTCAGGATGTGAAACTAGAAAGGATTCACAACTAAAATAGTTCTTAAATCAAATAATAATCATCCTAATGCTAAAGCTCCTCAAATTACTATGTTATGAACAGAGAAAGCAAATTTAGATGATTTGACTCAGATCCACAAACCCACCTCCAGTCACATTTCCAGGCAGGACCTGGCATTTAAAAGGAAAAAGCTGATTGTATTTTGAAGCCCATTAGAAATCTGACACAATGTCGAACCAGCTTATAAAATGTTAATCATTCCAGAGTAGAAATTTCGATTTGTGTCATTGAGTGCTTTTTGTTTTAAAGAACTTGAGCAAAAGTAGTATAACCAAATCTGAATTATGGAATAAGCTCCTCCTTCCACTCCCTATCCGAAAATTATTTAAATTAGACAGTGTACGGCACTTCCAAAGGGCCCAGATAGGTGGTGTTATTCTTGCGAATTGCTTTGGGTTTCAACCCATTTTGCAAAATGATATTAATAAATTCCAATAAAATATACAAGCTTCAGTGGCTATGCTAATCCCGTTTTCAGTTTGCAGCTGTATCATAAATGTAAGCTTGTGGGCCATAATTTACTTACCGCCCCAGCGCTCATCACACACTGTAAAGAGAGTGGTTTTATTGGCTAAGCCGGGGAGCATGGTGCTACACTCCATAACGATGGCCTGAGGAATCATTATAATGCAGGAGACAATCCAGATGACGACAATGCTGTTCCTGGCCCTCTTAGCTGTGCTCTTAAACATCAAAGGGTGGCAGATCGCATACCATCGATCCAAGGCAATGCAGCTCAGTGTGAGGACAGACACCGAGACTGACACGGTCTAGAGAAAAAATTCAAGATAGTGTAAGATAATCACTGTGTGTTAAACGGGTCTCTCAGTATTTTTACCGTGTTAGAAAGATAGTCACAACAAATAACCAGATTCAAAGTTGCTAAAAAGTAATTCATTCAAGTACTTTCTATTTAAAAAATAATAATAACCATGCCAAAAAGAAAAAAAAATACTGGAAATGTATTAAAAATATGCATGTTTGATTAAGCATGAAAAAGGTGCTATGAAAATATTGCAAGTGTTTTTTAATGCCAATTGCTTTCATTTATAACGTAGGATTTTCTGAAGAATTACCACCATTATTTTGTCTTGCAACTTTTCCATTGATTGAAAAAATCATAGTCTCAAATGGGAGAAACAAAAAACACATATTTTAAGTCTGAACTGAAAAACCCTCTAACTTTCTCACAGAGAATAACATGAGGGTCTGTCATTTAAGAAATTGCATTAGCCTTTTTGAATAATAGAGACTTCATTTCATATTTTCAAATAACATACATCAGTTTATTTCCAACATGTTGCAAGAAAGGAAAGCACGAGACATCTTAAAAGAGAATGTCCTAGGTGATGCTGTAGGGACAGTTACCGGACATTGTATGTCCTCCCATGGCCCACTGGGTGGACTGTGGGAGAGTGTGGGCTGTGGTGTGGACCATTGACCATGAGGTGCAGTGGTGCTCAGAGATGTATTCACCAAATGCATTGAATGTCTCATGATGGTGGAGGAGATTGTTGTATGGGGGGAGGAGTGGCATGAGGGGGTGGGGGGTATATAGGGACCTCATATTTTTTTAATGTAAGATTAAAAAAATAAATAAAGGCAAAAAAATAAAACACACACACACACATAAAGAGAATGCTGTATATTTTTGCCATCACTGCTAGTATGAGCAACTTTCCTCTGAAAATCAGAAAGGCCCAATGTGTCCAGATTTCTATATAATTAACAATACCAAAGGCAAATCTTTAACTTGGAAGATGTTAAGCATGCCTAAAGCCACGTGGCCATTGGACCTATGACACAGTTTAGGTGATTATGTTTAGTGTACTCTCCCATACAGGATAAACCCTTGGTTTGACATGCCTCTTCAATTCCACACTTTAGAAGAGAGCCCCTTTCTCTTTTCTGTTATGTTTTATTACGCATTATTTATTTTCTTCTCAGTGCTTGTTACAGGGTGCAATTAATTTGCTTAATTTACTTATTTATTCTCTGTCTCCTCTGTTGGAATGAAGCTTTATGGAAGGAGGGACAGCTATTTTTTCTTCCCCACAACTGTGTCCCCAGTACCTGGCATTGTGTTTGAAGTGAGTAAAGTAGTTAAATATTTTTTGAATCAATAAATAGTGGTACGCTTTTAAGAAAGTGGATGTGTTCCGGTTGTATTCCTCTTTTTTTTTTTTTTTTTTTTGTATCCAACATTGTCCAATCTGTGGTCAGGGCATGTATCTCTCTTTATCACATCAGGGCCTTTGATAACTTTAAGAACCAGCACATCATAGTGGAAAGGGCTTTGGGTTAGGCATCGGGATGCCATGGATATTCTCTTCTTCCACTAGCTAGCTGTGCAATGTTCATTCACCCACTTTACAGCTTTAGGTCAAGCACGTTTTTACGTGCAGTGCAGAATAGTGAAGAGTCCTAGAGAGCAAAGGCTTAAGCTATGCTGAATAATTGGAGGTCAATTTGATTTTAAGTGTAATCTTAAAGTGTTAGACCCTATCAGAGAGAGCTGAGGTTGGCTAGTGTCTCCTGAGGATCCGCTGGTGCTACCTTAGTATGCATGCAAGTCTCCTTCTCAAATCAATCTCCCCCAGCCCCCAATTCCATTCCTTCCTTGCAAAAGAGTCAAGCACCCAAGTATCCCCAGGACTAACACCATCCTGGGAGTAGAACTGTGGTAGATTAGGTTTGTACAGTCACCAGGGCTGGATTCATCATCTCCAGCCATTAGAAGGGACATCAAGGCTTAGTGATTTCTTATCCATGGATTCTTATGACAAGAGTTGAATGGGATAGAGGTAGCATGGCTCAAATTGGAATGCCATTTCTAGTATTTTCCTCTACTATTAGATAGCAATAAATAATCAATTCAAACCGGTTCACTTGGAAGACTGACATCCAGTGCCAACAATGAGACCAGGTGTAGTGCCTCTCTTTCTCATGGCAAAATGAGAGAACATACTGTCCTGGGTAATCTAACAGTAGAACCCGTTGAAGGACCCTTGGCAATTACTGATTTAACACTCACAGCTTCAATGACTATATTTGCTGATGTTTAAGAACACAAGTATACAATTAGTATCCAATTTACAAGATTTGGGGGGGATATGAAACTGTATGTCATCACAAGCCATCATAAATGAGAGGTCTGTTGCTGCTCTTCAGTTCCAGGACGGCATTTCTGGGTGCTTTTTTCATTTAGATTCAAGTCAGCATGATAGTGAATCATTTGAGAAATTAATCTAGTATGGACTATGAATGTTGTGGGTGAAGTAGAGTGAGCTGATGGGGACTTCCTTCTGCCTTCAGGTATTTGGCCTCTCACCTATACCATGAATACACTGTGTGACAGTACTTTTGAAGAAATTTTTGCTAGAAAAGAACTTCAGAGACCCATGAAAAGTGGAAATGGAAATTTTGCTAAATCACAGATTTGAAAGACAGGTATTAAATATTGGAGGATGGAGAAAAGTGTAACTGCAAGAGAGTAAACCTGTCTAACCACACAGCACCCAGCATCCACATATCAGTTGACTTTTCTTATTTTTCTGACATTTCCTATTCAGAGACTCCTGTGCAGTGAAAAAAGAAAAAAAAAAACATATGAAAAAAGTAGCCAACTGCTTCTGCCAGTAATGGAAGAGAAATGAAATATATGATAATTTTCCAATAAATACATGATACTTATTCTACTAGCATAATAAATGTTACTAGCCTTGGATTTTGGAATTATTTGAGATACAGAAGGGTCATTTTAATTATTCAGCTATGGTTTATTACACTTGTGAGATTTTAAAGATTTTTAGAGTATGTCAAGTTGTACAGCATATCACTAATAAATCTGTAGGTTGTATTGGGTTATATTTAAAAGAAAAAACATGCATATCATAGCAAATCAGTAAATTTCCAAAGGATCTATAATACAACTAAATACCCTGAAAACTTGACTTGGCATGACATAATTATGAATTAAATATTCAGTAGGACATAAATTTCATATCAGGGATAAAAGGTATCAGCTTTGGAATAGCATACAGAGGAGAAAAAAATAACTACTCAAACTTACATAATAGGTTTATTGTCCATTGGCACTGTTATTTACACTTGATAAAGTTCCATGGGAAAAGAGTAATAAAAATTAAGAAAACTTGGAAATACTAGTTTTACCAGTGTACCATTCTCTTTGGACATTGACAACTTTTCATCAAGAAGTAATGTTGAATGAGGTAATGGAGAACTCTAGTCCTTTTCAGCTGACTTTGATCTTGCAGTTAATCAGTAATTTTCTTTTTGGCCCTTGAAAAAGAAGATCAACTGAAGGATATAGCCTGGATACTTTTCATAGAGAAGCAGACAGAAACTCTCAGAAGATGAGGATGTTCCTTCAACTGTAGGACATGCTAATGAGTTGTGTTGTGTGAAAGAGCACTGTGAAAAACTGTAAATAGAGATTCATGCCCTGCTCTATCCTCTAGTGCTCACAGGAGACTGTGGAACTCCTAGTCTATAAAAGGTATCTCTGTGCACTGGAACAGGACTGCAAGTACCATATTGTGCTGCCCCCTCCTTCCTCACCCCACTCCCTACCACAGATTCATCTGATTCACAGAGGGAGCACAAAATGTGCTCAGCCATTTGAAGATTCTGGGCACCTGGGGCCCAACTGAAACTGAAGAGGATCCCCAAGATTCCCCCCGGGGTGATTGTCAGAGTCAAGCGAAATGAAAGAGCTAGCTGGAAGTCCTACAGAGATGATAAACTATTAGACTTCTCTGCTATTTATTATTCCCTGTGTCTCCATGCAAACGCTGTCAGAGACATTTCTTACTGATTTGGGTTCCATGAGGATATTTTTCTATGCTGTTCAATATAATATTTCTCTCAATATAAAAATAATTGTTAGAGTTGATGTTTGTTGCCTCTCCCAACTTTTGATTATTTGGAGCATATTTTGTGCCCTACCCTCCGCTCATATAATCACCATTTGAGAGGCTGGATGGATTAAGGACTGAGAGAGGGATGGCAATGGGAACCCAAGTAGAGAGTAGCGACCTTCCCCATTGCTGTTCAAATTTCTAAGTGGAATTCATTTCTTTGGGTCCTCTGACTATAGCTACTGGCTTGGGAATAATTTCTTCAAAGCTTTTAGAGGTCTTAAATAATCGATCATAAAATTACTCTCTGAAAATGTTTGGTCTCATTTTCTAGTAGGGTTGTTAGTCATACAAATCCATACTTTCCATACTAAGCAATAAAACATCCAATAATAATGATAATGATGATGACATGTTTACTGAGAACTTACTATAGTCTTAGAAGATCACTGTCATCCAGAGGGCATCACGTGATTTATATAAATGATCTAAGTAAACTTTCAGAACAAAATCATATGAAATAGCTATAATTAAAATTGTTATCCTTTTAAAGTAAGTGAATCACAAAGACTTTACGTATTTGGCTAGATGCCATACAATCAGTGAATGGCTGAAGAGAAATTGCAAATCTGGTAGTTGAACTTCAGAACTCACTCTCAAACCTTTTCACTGTAGTGTTTGACCATGTCGATCTTAAATTCTCAGTATGAAATGAAATCACTTATAAGAACAGACAGCCCTTGATTATTTGGATGGGGAGTGGCATCAATTATCAATTTGCTTAAACTCCTTATTTTACAATGGGGAAATTAGGGACCAAAGAAGTAAAGGTTTTGTACAGCACTTAACTCACTAGTCAGTTTACTGGAGACCTGTGACTATGCTTGAAAACACCTTTTTCAGTAGTGTTTGTGTTTGAACTTCAAGGTATGAAAAGCAATTACCTGTAAGTAAGGAATCACTTTACAGAGGGACTGTCCAAAGAACCAGGTCTCAGTAATATCCACGACCAGTGTGGCCGGAAGGCAGGTAATGGTCACAAGCACGTCAGCAAGAGAAAGGTTGACTATGAAGTAGTTGGTCACTGTCCTCATGTGATGGTTCTTCCACACAGCTATGCAAACTAATTTGGAAAGAAAAAGCAGTAGTAATTAGGCGAAGGACATAGGTGCCAATGAAGACATACTGTAGAGCTAATGAATAATCCTGCAAAGTCCACAGAGAA
This sequence comes from Dasypus novemcinctus, assembly GCF_030445035.2. Classification (NCBI taxonomy): domain Eukaryota; kingdom Metazoa; phylum Chordata; class Mammalia; order Cingulata; family Dasypodidae; genus Dasypus; species Dasypus novemcinctus. The sequence continues at coordinate 28,457,428 of NC_080683.1, read as the reverse complement.
TTATTGAAAAGCTAAGATAATTTAGGGCTGTGCTATGTTTCCACTGACCAGTAAATTATTGCAAAATGTTGACTGCATGTTTGAAATAGGTTCATTTGCTTTACTTCTCAATGAACCATATGACCATGTTTACTTTTATTGAGTTTTTAATTGTGAGTCCCAGGAGTTAAAGAACAATATTTGGTTCATCATTTTATTCCCTCAGTACTCAGTATGCAGTAGAATATCTGGCTCCTCAGTTCTAATGAACTGTGTTTGTCTCATCCAGGATGTTGACCCATATCTGCTCATAGTCTCTGCATTTGGGACTTTTCATAGATGAAGAGGCTTAAAAGACAAAGTTGACAATTATTCAGCCCCCATTCCTGCCAAATATTGAGCTAAATGGTTCAAATACTTAGGTTGTTTAATCCAGACAACAATCAAAAGGGAATATATTATTGTCCACATTTTGCACATGCAATAACTGAGACATAGGGAATCTGCCTGTATAAGTCATATGACTCTTAAAGCATGTAACTACAGTTACCATTGAGAATGAACTAATAGTGAAAAAAACGGTCTTTTCATTTTACATGTAGCCTCCTTTGGTGAAAGCAAAGGGACTATACCAAAGCCTGCACAAGTTTTAAAAGCTCAATCCTCTCTCCTTTCTATTACCCTTCATGGCCTCTAAACAGTAACTCAAATCAAACATACTTTTCAATACTTTCACAGCCAGGTCTTTCTCATTGCCTCTCAGTACATCTCCATGTTTAAAAGATTTGCTCTCTCATTCAGTTGCTCTTTACTGAAAGAACATCTAGTTTCTCCTGCCACTGTCCTTCCCCCTGTCTGGTCTATCCAATAGTCACATAATAACTGGCTCCTAAATTAAATAGGTGTATCACTGCTACCTGTATCAACTGATGGGTTTTGCTTCACTGAAAGATGCTGTGAATTTACCTGGGGTATCATTAACCTGTCAGAGCTGTCACCTACCACCCAAATTATGTAGTGATTAGTAACCTTATACAGTGGAAAAAAAATAAAAGCACATTTGTTAAGTTAAAAGTTACCAAATGGAATTTTCGTTCTGCCAGTTATTTACCATTAATTCAGAGTTTCATATGCTGAAAAACTGCTTTTCACTAGCTCCTAAAGCTGAAATTGCCCTTCAGCCATCAACGTATCAACAAATGACAAGTGAAAAGAATACCTGAAAATCTGAATTAAATCAAAATTAAGTTATGTTGAAAATGTCACATCTTCCTCTTCCTCCTAAAGCTTTCCTACATGAAAATAAGCACATTGCCCATCCTACAAGTTGATGAAGATATTATGGAAGCTTATCGTGATAAAATGGACAAAATTATCACCCTGCTGGTACTTGGTCAACAAGTGGTCCAAATGTGCAACTTTGGATCTTGAGAAGCTAACATGACTTTTAAAAAATACAACTAGTTCTAGTTTGACTTTCAATTCTTTATTTTGGGAATGAGGGATAGCAGCAATGGGGAGAGAGTTAGTGCATTATGTATAAATAGTATTAAAGCAGCATAAACTGCTATCTGAAACAAGAATTGCCTCTGCAACACACCTCTCCATCTTGCTTGAATTTACAACATGCTAAAATCCTTAAATTCATTTTGCGGTGACTTTAGAATCACTAGAAAGTTCTTGTTCATGTTGAGTTGAAATCTGGTTCTCTTTCATTTATGCTTACTGGTTCTTAATTATTTCCTGGAACCCAATGAATAAGCCATTGTTTTTGTACATTGTACCCATTCAAATATTTGAAGTCATTGGCGATTTCATTTCATGTCTTTGCTTCTCCAGGCAAGATATCTCCAGAACCTACATATATAACAGCAGGGTTTTGCAACCCTCATCATCCTGGTCCCTTTATTCTAAACACAATCCAAATTATCCTTTTCCTAAATGAACCATCCAGAACCCCATGCTCATCTCAAAGTGCATATCTTCTAAATTTGTGTGGGTCAAATATCCATTTGTTCATTCACTCAGCCATTCAAAGTATTAACAGTACAAGGTAAACTCCCTACCCTCTACCTACCAAATGTATGCAGAGCTAAACACACCCTCTTTTCCTATAAACATACCCTGGACTTTCTATTTCTATCAGCTGTAATGTCCTTCCATTTCTGCCTGGTAACCTATACTTGAAATCACCAAAATATCTCCTACCTCTATCACTTTCTTTCTTTTTCTACTGCAAATACCTATGTCAGATGGGCTTAACCCTTATCTCGAGTACTATAGTGACCTCCTAAACCCTCCTATCTCCTACCTGCCTTACTCTTATCAATTTTATCCATTGCTGTCATTCATTCTAGTTATATTAACTTATTCATTTCAATAGGAACTCCTTTTCTTCTGGATTTTAATATCGAGTCCTCAGGTCACCATTCTACCACTGGGTTCTAGTTGAACTTTCCCCCTATACCTTGCAATGCTCTCCATAAACTACTCATACATTCCATGCCCAGGACATTGCACATGTCATTCTTCTGTTTGGAAATGCCAGTACTCCATTTCCACCCCTTTCTACCCAGTTAAATCCTATCCAAATTCATCCAAAACAAATCCAAACAAACCAACAAAAAAGTTATTACTTCACAAAATTCTCTCCTAGTTAGCCTAACTCAACATGGATTCTTTCTTTTTGAAACCTTATCATGCTTTATGTCTTTCCTTGTCATAAATCACATTCTGTAATTATTAAGGGGTTATTATGGATATTTGTGTATTTTTCTTGTCTCCTCCCTATTGGCACAAAATTTTTTTATCTTCATAAATTCTTCCTCTTTCTCTTTTTCTTCTTAGCTTTTATAGTTTTTCTCAAAACACAAACACTGACTAGAACACACTTGGCAATAAGTATTCATTGAATTGGTTTGCTTGTAGATGTTTGGTATGTTGCTGCCACTGGTATGGTATATTCTCCCACAAGGACCTTTAAAAGGAGGGAAAAACACCAATGGTTGAGCACAGCATTTATTTTTGTCATTCCTTTCAGTAAAATCTGAAAGCTGGCAGAGAATTCAGTTGCTTGCCAATTATTTTCTTGGGCATCGGTAAACTATGGTCTTCAATTCTCCATGCTCTGAACTCTGATGGGCTTTGATAAATCCCAAGATCTGAACTTGCTGCTGGATTCCATCGGATTTTCAAGTCAATTCTGTGAATGACCACGGTACACAATATTAAGGTTAATTTGCAGCTAAACTTCACTGCCTTCACTGACCAAGAACAAGTAACAGAAGGCAAGGATGCAGGTACAAAGAAAGCCCCTTCTAATGTTACTATTTTGAAATAGTAATTGCTGAAATGCAGAGGTGCCAAAAAGATTTTAAAAATTCCTTTCTTCATTTCTATTTCACCCCTTCGTATGGCTTACCATCACTTTCTTTATAAGAATCTGACATTCCACCTCTCCTGCCCTTTTTCTGCAGGACTGACAAATGGAAAGTGGCTCAGTATGCAAGGGAATTTATGTAGCCTGTGGCACAAGGAGAGATTTAAAAAATAATAATCTTTAGGAGATAACCTTAGCTATTTTATTGTATGGGCCAAAGATTAAACTGATTTTCAACTAAGACAAGAAAATATTAATTTTAAAATAGTCTTTTCCATTTAATCTGCACTTACACGAAAATAGGTTTTATTCAAATATCAGCTCCCATATGAACAAAGTCACTTTCTCCCTCAAATCAATACTTGCACTTAGAAAAATTTAATAAGGTGATATACTTTTAATCTACTGTGGCTAATGACATAATTAAGAACCTGTAAACTGCATAGGTGATTGCATCTCTTATGAAACACACAGGCCTTGAAATATAAGCTAATGATTGATTATGAAACTTATCAAAATGTGACTGTACATAGTATGTAATTAGTTTATTGCTGAACATTTTGAAAAGATCTGTACTACATTTGCCAATTTTATTTTAAGCATTTGCAAATTTACTTAATTTTGTAGCATTCAAACTAGATATAAAATGGAAAATACATTTTTAAAATAGATAGTGATCCCACCAAAAATCTTAAACACAGAATGCAAATGCGAGAGAACAATCTTCATTACTCATTTTATGAATGTGTTTTTTAAACAATTAAAAAACTAAATCTTTATCCAAAAATTCTGTAGTTCCACCCTTTGCCACAAAGTGTCAGTGAAAGACTTTAAAACCATTTACCTTGTCACTTCGGGGAAGAGTTTTAAACATTAAATTAATACGTAATATTCTTTATAATGTACAAATGAATACATTTGTTTCAAGAGGCATACCTAGGCCAAAAATAATCTCTAGGAAAGAAGGATAGAGTGACCAACACCTTCTAAATTAAATACCAACAACTGGAGGAAAAAGAAAACATTTTCTCTAAATGCAAGTGAATACTCATGGAAGATAGTCTATATTTAACCCCTGTAAGAAATCTATCAAGAAAGCAGTTCAAGGAATTGAGTCTTCTTGAATCAATTATAAGGTGTAGATTTATGGGAAGTTGACCAGTAGTGTAGCCCTAACTGAATAAAGCAAACTCTCTACATTCCCAAGGTTTTATTCCTTGTTCTCACATTCTTCCTACTTTGTCAACCTGACATTAGCCTTTCTTTTTTCTATCATTAGTTTCATCTCCTTCTCTTCATGTGCCAAAATACCGATACGCCTAACTCAATATCCCTTTCTCCACCTCCAAACCTTGGAACGGTTGTCTGTAAATGACTTTGTCTGCATCCAGAAAAATGGCACACAAATTACCACTTCTTTTTCTACAAGTCTGATGGATGGGACACTGCCAGAAGCATGTCAGTGGTGTGAAATGTGCTACCCAAAAGCCTATCTAATATTAATAGACAGCAACCATTTAAAAAGTTCCTATATATAGACACAAACAGCAATATGTTTAAAACACATTTCGATTTTTATGTTCTCAAGAGAACATAAAAATCTAAAATTTGACAACAGTCTTCTCACTGGCACCTGCTCATTATGTTACTGTGGGCAGGAAATCTGCTGCTGACTGATGGTGTCACTGTGTTGATGTTGCTTGCATGGGAGCGTGGAAAATAATTAAGATACCACAATAATTCTTCAGGAAAGGGATTTAGAAAGACAACATCTGTACACACACATGTGGAGGGAGGAACTGTGCATAGAAAAAGGTTATCAAACTGAAATGCAAGGGAGATACTAGTCGACAGGAATCAAGCCCAAAATAATTTCTTCAGAGAGGAAATTGGGAAAGCAAACTTGACTTAACAGCGGTCTTGATGGCATGATTCCTCTCTGGAAGAGGCTCAACCACAAACTGACAACAAGGCTTCTGTAACTGGCTGCCAGAAAACAACAACAAAAAAGTGCTGTTATTAGTGGGTATTCACAGTCCTTTAAGGCTGCTCTGAACACATTTTGGGGGGGGGGGGGGCGGGGAGGGAAGGACCTAAGTCATCTCATCTCGGTGGTTACCCATGTCTTTTTGCTCTGCTGATAAATCATTACCAGTTCCAGCCTCCAGTGCAGTGCCTCAGAATTAAACCTGGATTTCTACCCTGCCTCAAGAACTCTTCTGAAGTATATGGTGAGCGCTTGTCTTTGACCTCTTTGCGCTAATTAACACACATAATCAAGCTCCCCTTCCTATGACGTTGAACTCCTGTTTATCTTACTACCTGCAATGATCTTCTTTTTCATTTCCTTTGCAGAAATGCTTTTGTTCCCATACATATGACCAACAGTCTTGTCTTTTTTTTCCATGCTCTCTTCTAAGGTGTTATTCACTTTCATAAATTCAATTCTCATCTCTAGGATGTAAACTCCCAAAGTTATAACTCTAATTCTTGTCTCTTTCTTGCTTTCCATACCAGAATTTCTCACTATGATTTTTTTCCTCTTCTAGACTTTCTGTCTTTACTTCAAAATCAACTCATTTTGATATTGTCTTGCAGGCTATAATGATTTTAAACAAGGAAGTGACAATATCCTATTCTTATTTTATGAAGATGACTTAGGATGAATGTAGCAAAAATATATATCTTTAAACTGGAAGCTGGGGGACCAATTTTGAGACTATTTTAGAATTCCATAGAAATAAGGTAGTGACAAAAAATGGGGGGAAAAGTGAATGAATTCAAGAAATAATAATGAAATTGAAATATGAGACTTCGGTGGGGGATTTGATGTGAATGTAAGGAAGTGAGAAGAATTGAGGATGATTTTCAGGTATATTGCTTGGTAACTGAGGATAAGATCATGATTCTCACTGAGTTATGGGATAAAGGAGGCTGAGGAGGCTTCATTTGAAATTGGGGATAGAAGATGCTAAATTTTATGTTGTAATATTTTGAGTTTGAAGTCCTTGTGTATTATCCCAGTGGCAATATCCAGTTGGTATGTGAATTTTGGGGGTATATTTCAGTTACAGGTAAATATGTAATATAGATTTGGGGATTCAAGCTATCTGAGTTTAAATTATCACCTAGAGAGATAGAGTAAGATAGAAAGGACCTAAGTCATCACCAGAGAACTATGCAATTTCAGTCCTGTTTTCCTGGATGGGAAATAAAAAAGTGCCAACTGCCTCCTCAGGTACTTTAACGTTATAATACAGAAGTGTGCATTGGTTTTACTGTTACAAAATAATTTCCATTTCTGGTAATAGCAGATAAGTTTATTGCAAGAACAAACCTCCTATCTAAAACAACTGAAAGAACCACGTATCTCTTTAAGATGTTGGAAAGCTACCAAGGCAGCAAGCAATATCCCGAGAAGAAGGAAGACGAGAGATGGGAACCTGATATTCAGCACCACCTTTTTTTCTCAAAGCTTTTTGCAATTTTCAAGCATGAGTTAAAAGACTGGGAAGAAAAAGAAAGAGTGACGGCTGAGAATGTGAGAAGATGTGTGGTAATTGGCGTGGTCTTTCTGAAGAGGGGACAAAAACTGGAGTCTGTCTTTACCCCCAAAGGGTAAAACTCAGCTTAGGGATGAAGTTATAATAAACAAGAAGTCATCACGACTGAGCACAGCTTCAAATGCTTTCATTTACTGACTAGATAAAGGTTTTTTCCTTCTAATTATAAAAGATAACAATTATAAGAAGATAACATTTTCTAGAGCATCAAATAATCTCTACAATTTTTCATATAAAATGTCCCTATTTTGATAAAAAATCATCAGGTAGGGAAGTGGATGTGGCTCAGGCAGTTGGCTGACCACCAACCACATGGGAGGTCCCAGGTTCAGTTCCCAGTGGCTCCTCAAGAAGACAAGCAAGACAGCAAGCTGATGCAACAAGAGGACCCAACAAGATGACTTAACAAGGGGACACAATGAGGGACACAATGAGAGACACAACAAGCAGGAAGCAGATGTAGCTCAAGAGATTGGTCTCCTCCCTCCCACATGGGAGGTACCAGGTTCGGTTCCTGGTGCCTCCTAAAAAGGGAGGATGAGCAGACGCAGAGAGGACACAACAAGCAGAGAGTAGACAGCGAGCACAAACAACAAGGAAGGGAGGAGAAATAAATAAAAATAAATCTAAAAAAAATCAGGTACACAAAAAATGATATCACATGACCATAAATCAATAAAAACCCAGAAAACCAAAAATAATGCTGCTTTATGCCAGTAAATTTGAAAATTTAGATGAAGCAGTTTTATTCCTTAAAACGCAAATCACAATTGCTGCAAAAATGAAAAACCTGAAGTGTCATATAAATTTTTAAAATTGAATCTATAATTGAAGACTAAAACATTTTCACAAACTCCAGATCTAAATGGCTTCATTGATGAATTCTAAACATTAAAGAAAGAAATTATATTTTCCAAACTCTTTCATAGAACAGAAGCGAAGAGCATACTTTCCAGACCTTTTATGAGACCAGTGAAACCTTGATATCCAGACCTGAAAAAGATATTTCAAAAGAAAGGCATGAGCTCATGCACTCTTTTGGAAATAAATTCCAAAACTGTGAACCAAATATCAGCAAAATAAATCTAGTGATATGCACAAAGAATAATCTATCATTACCAATATGGATTTAGCTCAGAAATATAAATTTCTTTAATGTAAAAAATCACTTAAGATAATTCAAGGATTAACAGAAAATACACAAAATTTATATGGTTTCTCAATATATGCAGAAAAACCTTTTACATAATTCACCACCCACTAACAAATAATTTCTTATCACTCTAATCATAAAAGGGATCTTCCTTAATCTAAGAAAGACTATCTACAAAATAGAAACCATGCCTATTTTCATATACAGTCTTATATATAGGATGCCTCCTATAGCCATTTCTACTCAGCATGTGTTGGAGTTTCCAGCCAGTGCAATAAAGCAATAAAAACAAATAAAAGTTATAAAGATTAGAAAGGATGAATGAAAACAATCATTGTCAACAGAGGGCATAATTTTGAGAGTAAAAGTGTGAAAGAATCTCCAGATTAGCTATTACTCATTATAAATGAATTTATCAAATTTGCTGGATTTGAAAACCAATTTCATTTAAAAAAAAAAAAAGACTAGAAAATGCAATTTAAAAGAATAACAGCATTTACAATAGTGCAATAAAATTGAATACCTAGAAATAAATTTAATGAGAGATGCACATAATTTCTAACAGAAAGCTATAAAATATCATGAGAGGATTGGAATACATCTGAAATAAATGGAGGGATAAACCATATTTATGGAATAGAGGACCAATGTTGAAGCTACCAGTTCTCCCTAAAATTAATCTACAGATTCAATGCAATCCCAGTAACATTTCCAGGCAGATTGTCAATCTGCCCCGTGTGAAAAAAGTGCAGCCTGCCCAGGAGTGGCACCACACACATGGAGAACTGACACAGCAAGATGACGCAACAAAAAGAAACACAGATTCCCGGTGCCGCTGACAAGAATACAAGCGGACACAGAAGAACACACAGCGAATGGACACAGACAGCAGACAACTGGGGGGGGGAGGGGAGAGAAATAAACAAAAAATAAATCTTAATAAAAAAAGTTATATAAAAAGGCCAAGAATAGCCAAGACAATATTCAAGAACAATGTAAAAGGCTCACACTATTGACTATCAAATCTTATTATAAAGTTTCAGTAAATAAAACAGCATAGAATTGGCACAAGAAAGAAAAATAGATCAAGAGAACAGAATAGAAAGTTCAAAAAGAGACTAACATGTATATGGACTGTTGACATATGGCAAAGATGTCATGACTGCATTGTAAAAGGAGGGTCCTTTCTATAAACGGTGCTGAGACAATTGCTATCATCATGGAAAAAAAAAGAAATTTGCTTTCTACATCCACCATATACAAATACAATTTCAGGTTGATTAAAGATGAAAAAAATAAATTACTAGTATATAACCTTATTGTTAAAACCTTGAGATAGATATTGTTTGAATATATTCCCTCAAAAATAATACACATAAAGGAAAATTTTGGCTAAGTATATTTCCCTCAAATTAGGGTACATCAAAGAGTATTTACAATGTATATTTTAAATGGTCAATTTGTTTGATTATTTGTAATTGCTGTTTCTGCTATTGTTGTTGCTTTTATATACATTTTTAAAGTATTGCACATGTCGAAAAATGTACATATCATAAATGTACAACTGGAAAAGTTATCACAAAGCACTCATACCCTTTTAATTATTTCTTAGATCAATAAATAGAACATAACCAGTACCCCAGAAGTTTGTTTCATATCTCCTTTCTATTGACACTTTTACAGGTAAGTTGTATCCTGGTTTGTAATATAAAAGATTAGACTTTACCTGTTTTTTAATTTTATTTAAATGAGTGTGTTCGTTTGCCTGACTTCTTTTGCTCAATATTGTTTGTGAGTTCATCTATGTTGTGTGTAGCTGTAGTTCTATCATTTTCATTGCTGTATAGTATTGCAAGGTATGATTAAATTACCATTTATCTACCGTCCATGTGATAGATATTTTGATTGTTTCTAATTCAGGACTATTGTAAACAAGGTTGCAATTAACACTCTGGCATATGTGTTTTGATGCACTGTAGGTATGGATTACTCTCAGTTACATACTTGAGAGAAATTGCTATATCAAAGTGTTTCTTATTTTGCCATGGCTACGTAACAAATTCTTTAAATGGTTGGCTTAAACAACAGGAATTTATTGGCTCACAGTTTTGGAGGTTACAATTCCAAAATCAAGGCATCAGCAGGCCATGCTCTCTCCCAAGTCTGTAGCATTCTAGCGGTGGCTCACCCTTTGCCTCTACCACACGATGATCTGTTTCCTCCTCTGGCTGCTTCTTCCATGTCCAAGTTTCCCCTGCTTACAAGGTCTCCAGTCTTATTGGATTAAGGCCCACCATGGTTCTATTGCCTCATTGTAATAGGATGTTTGAAGATACTGTTTACAAATGATTCCATACCTGCAGGACTGGAGGCTAGGATTTGAAGATCCCATCTACAAATGAGTTCACACTCACAAGACCAGGAGTTAGGACTTGAAAATATATTCCATGGGGAGAATGCTTCAACACCAGCACAGGATATCCATATCACCATGCTCAGGAGGTAACTGCCACAGACTTTTCAAAATTACGTGTTCAAGTACCAGTTTTTATTCTCACCAGAAGGTGTAAGTGTTCCAGTAACTCTTCACTTTTGCTAACACTTGATATTGTCAGTCTTTTTCCTTTTAGCTGTTCTGGTGAGTAACATTTAATATATTTTTATAGCTTATTGGTGATTTGGAAATGGAACAGAATATTATTCCTTAGGATTTTTGTTATTTTACACAAGTCTTACACAAGTCTTTATTGTATGATTTGATGGCTACTTCAGGAGGATTTCTTTCAGAATTAACAAGGAAATAGTTTCCTTGTTTAAGTCTGGACTTATTTTTCAAAGATATCTTTCAAATTAATCTAGTCCTTTCTCTCTTCCCTTCTTACAGTACTCCATAAACCTTTACGTTTTGCCATCTAATACTGTCTATCTTTCATTACTTTGTCTATGTCGTTTTAAATTAATTGAGTTCAGAACCTATCTTATACTTTTCCTTTCAGGGGTACAATATGAATACAATAGGTCCCCATTAAATGTTTGCTGAGTGACTGACTGAATATATGAAATTTTCAAGACTCAGATTTTGCTTTTGATTTCAAAGAACTCATGAATACTTAATCCTGGAGAGAAAAAACATCAAAGGAGCTAAAGCACAGTACCAACTTCTACCCTTGCATCTAATATTCTCCTCACATAAATCTCTGAAATCGTGTCCGAGGGTGTGTCAGATGAAAACAATAGAATGACCTTTTAGATAATAGGTTGGACCACATTAAATGTTTTTGCACCTAATCTAGAGAATGAAAGAAACCCTTTCTGTTGAGGTAAAGATACACTAAGTTATGAGAAGTCCAGCCCCAGCTCCAAACCCTAGTGATTTCTCTATCATAGTAATTTGTATTTAATGAACATACCTGTATTTGTAACTTATTATTGCATGTTTAAGTCTACTAAAATCATGATTTGCTGGCCACCTCTGAAATAAATGGAAGCACAAACTATTTCCATTTCTCCAAAATATTACTAATTTTAGCTTTTCCAGGACTATGATATTCAAGGCAGTTTGGTAATAATGTACAATGACTTTTCAGAATAAGAAAGCTATCATTATCTCCCACTTGGCTTTATAAAATGTTTCTCACTCTTTGTTGTAATCATAAGAAATCCAGTTTTCCAAATAACTTTAAGATTCTGGATTGTTGTAAAAATATTGTTTCTGCAAAATAAAATAGAAGAGTGCTAATTTGCCTACTAAATCATCAATCCACTTGAATTAAATTCTTCTCCTTGATCATAGTTAGCTATGATAGAGATAAAGATAAGACATTTCGGGGTTGAAAGTGCTGAATTCAGATTCCAGATTCCGGCTTCAATATTCTGTGAATCTTGGGGAAATTACCTAATCTCTCTGTCCTTCGTCTTGGGCATGTATTAGATTGAGATACTTGGATTTACCACATAAGGTCGTTTTAATGAACATAAAATTACTTGACACAGTACTTGGAAATGAATGCACAAGAGACATCCACTAAAAACTGCATGTTTTCCAACAGAATAAAAGTGACATTTAATAATATTTTCCAAAAGTTATCTGTCATTTAAAAAAGAAGACTCCTAGCCTTGTGCATGCTTAAAATTTGACTGAGGTAGCTGATCTTTATCTGATAGTTAAAACTTGGCCGTTAGTCAGATTTTTTAGAATTTGCACTAAGGTGAGATGGCATCCTTTTAGAATGCATGTCAAAGGGAGTTAGTTTTTTTTCTTTCCAATTTTACACAGGGAAATTAATAAGAAAAAAAAGTCCACCTGGCCTCAAAAGACAAGAGCAATGGCATAAACGGCTGCAGCTGTTTCAAAATTCACTTCCCATGGATTCGGTGAGAACTCCCAAGGAACTAGAATTGTGCTGTGCATAGTAATAAGGGAATATGTAAAGATTGTATTAATTAATTGCCCATTTGACTAAGTAATATTCATACCCCAGTGAATGGGTACCAAAGTGAATTACATGCAAATTAATGTAAATAGTTGCACAATGACAAAGAGAGGATGCTCTTTGAAGCAACTATTAGTATTGTTAAGTTTTTAATTACATGTTGAGGCCAAATGTTTCTGTCAGAATAGATCTTTGAAATAAAAAAAGGAAATCATTTGATATACAAAAATGTGTTTAGGAAAATGTGTTAGGACACATCTGTTCTGTGAAAAGTTGGCGGACAATTAACAAAGATGGAGAAATTTAAACACTGTTGGGGGAGCAGGGTGGAGGTAGGGAGATTATATGTTTTGTTTTGGACATGTTAAAGTCAACGTGCTTTAAATATCTATCAAGAAATGTTTTGAAGTCTAGTTAAATTTAAAATAACAACAAAATATATGAAATGTGTGATTGAAGATACATTAAATACTATATTTAATAATAGAGCATTTATTAAAGGGAAGGTTTGTCAAAATAACCCACGTTGGCTTGTTTTTAGTTTGTTATTTCACCACCTAATGATTTTCCAGTATTTAGCAGTCTTTTTCCTTTAATGGCTGAGTTCACTGCTTTTTTATTTTTGCTCAGATTAGAATAACTGAGCCCATGGCTTTAAGACCATTTTTTTTCCTCTTCCAGTTTGAAATGACACTCAAAGTAGACATTTGGTTTTACAAATCCTTGCTTTCTGTCCTAAAAACAGAAGTAAGCACCATTGTTTAAATTAGAAATCGATAATCTATAAATGTAGCTCTTCAACTAAATAAAATTAGTATTCTTTTTAATTTTGTTCCCCATTAAAACAAAGAGAATGAGTAACTGTATGTGTTTTTATGGGCATTTTATTCTCTTTTGAAGAAAGAGTACTATTCTCTTCATACATGTCTAATTCATGAAAATAACAACAATGAAATTGGAAATTGAAATCTTTGCTAATCAAAGATTTAAAAATACCTTTAGTAGAGCATCTAAGTCTATATTTACTATCACAAATATTGCTATTTACAAACTTCAAGCATTTTTGCTTAGCTACCGAAATATATACAGATGGCTACGCCAAGTAGAAGGTAGATTGGACCATGTTTTTTTCAGAAAAACTGAACATAGCTTCTGATACTGACACAGCTCACACCTCTACATAGTACTCTAGTCCAGAAATGTCGGGGGAAAGAGCATATGAGGAATAGCAGTAACTTGGGCTAATCATGGACAAGATTAAAAGACCTGTTCCTTCTTATTGGCCCAACCCCCACTGCAAGTTCCCATACTGACGTGAAGTGAATCCTCTGCTATTCCAGGCAAATGCTGAGGTGGGAGTGAGGGGTGGTTGGTTGGTTGTGAAGCAGAAAAAAGACACGGGGACTAATAGGTGACCAAGGCTTTGGTCTTATTTGCTAAAAACGAACTAGAAAGGAAATCTTTGAACAGTTTACTTTGGTAATGGCATTCAGTTGACTGAGCCACCCTTGGGTTTTGCCTCAATTCTTATTTACTAATTCACTCTTTCAACACATATTTATTGAGGATAATACTTCAAGTTGGCAAAAGTAATTTACAGATTTTATCACGTATGGTAACTCATTTTGTGCTAAATACAAAACACTGTACTGTGGTAGGAATGTTTGTAACTCATTTCTCAATTTTCAAGTATTTATTCATATTAAGTGGGAATTAACGAGTCAGTCACGGACTAGGAGATTGTGAAAAAATGTTCTAATATCACCCCCTTCAATACTTTCCCATTCACATCCCTTGATAGGTCAATTCAGGTGAAATAATATATTTCTATAACTAATTTTTTCTATAATTCATATTATACATTTTTTATTAGAGAAGTCATTTTAATCACCTTATTAATAATTTGCATTGGTGTGGTACATTTGTTATCATTGTTAAAAGCATATTTTAATAATTGTACTATTAACTATAGTCCATCGTTTGACTTAGGATTCATTGTTTGTGTTGTACAGCTTCATGGATACATTTAAAAAATGTTTATTCTAGTAATTTATATACAATTTTTCCTTTAAACCAGATTCAAATATATAATTACTTTCACAATGTTGTGCTACCATCACCATCATCCATTACCACAACCTGAATTAAGGGAAACCTTAATTCAGTATTTCCTACCTCCGCCACATCCCCTGGTAAAATATATATATTTTTTCTAGATCTTGACTCTATGAGTTTGATGATGGTATTATTTTGTATCAATGAGATCAAATAATATTTGTGCTTTTGTGTCTGGCTTATTTCATTCAACATGGTATCTTCAAGGTTAATTTATATTGTTGCATGTATCCAAATTTCATTCCTAATTATGGTTGAACGATATTTCATTTATGCAAATTGTTCACACTATGTATACCATCTTTTGTTAATTCGTTCACTAGTTGATGGACACTTGGGTTGCTTCCATCTTTTGGCAATTGTGAATAATGCTACTATAAATATCAGTGCAAATATCTGTTTAAGTCTCCACTTGCAATTTTTTGGGTATATACCTACAAGTGGAATTGGCAGGTCATATGTTAATTCTATACTTAATTTTCTGAGGCACTGCCAAACTGTCTTCCGCAGTGGCTTCCCATCAGCAGTGAATGAGTTTTCCTATTTATCCACATTTTCTCCAAAACCATGATTTTCTGTTTTTCTTAATAGTAGTCACTCTAGTGGGTATGAAAAAGTATATCTTTGTGGTTTTGATTTGGACATCCACAATGGCTAGTGATGTTGAGCATCTTTTCGTTTGATTTTGGTCATTTTATTTCTTCTTTGGAGAAATGTCAATTTAAGTCTTTCACCCATTTTTTCACCTGTCTGTTTGTCTTTTTGTTGTTGAGTTGAAAGATTTCTCTAGATATTCTGGATAATAAACTCTTATAAGATGTGACTTACAAATATTTTCTCATATATATATATAGGTCGTCATTTTCCTTTCATGATAAAGTCCTTTGGGGCACAAAAGTGTTTAATTTTGATGAGGTCCCATTTATTTGTTTTTTCTTTTGTTGCTTGTGCTGTGGGTGTAAAGTCTAAGAAACACTGCCTAATGTAAAGTTCTTGAAAATGCTTCCCTACATTTTCTTTTAGCAATTTTATAGTTCTGGTTCTTATGCGTAGGTCTTTGATTCATTTTGAGTTGCTTTAGTATACCATGTGAGATAACTGTTCACCTTCATCCTGTTTTCCCAGCACCATTTGTTGAAGATAAATTTTTGTTGACTATCTGAGTGGTCTTTACCCTTTGTCAAAAATCAGTTGGGCATTTATTTGATGGTTGATTTCTAAGCTCTCAATTCAGTTCTATTGGTCTATATGTCTGTCCTTATGCCAATACCATGCTGTTTTGATTCCTGTGGCTTTATAATACATTTTAAGATCAGGAAGTGGGAGTCCTCCAACTTCATTCTTTTTCAAAATAGCTTTGGCTATACAGGTCCCTTTAACCATCCAAATAAATTCATTATTGGCTTTTCCATTTCTGCAAAGAAAATTGTAGGACTTTTTATTGGAATTGCATTGAATCTATAAAATATTTTGGGTAGAATTGACATCTTAACAGTATTTAGTCTTCCAATTCATGAACATGGAATGTACATCCATTTATTTAGGTCTTCTTTGATTTATTATAGTAATATTTTATAGTTTTCTGTATATAAGTCCTTTACATCATTGGTTAGATTTATTCATAGATATTTGATTCTTTTAGTTTCTATCATAAGTGGAATTTGAAGATACATTAAATATATATTTCATAATAGAACATTCTTGTTTTCTTCTACAGATTGTTCATACTAGTATATAGAAACATGACGGATTTTCTAATCTTTTATTTCCTTGCTGACCTTCTATATGGATTTTTATCCATTACTGAAAGCAGTGTATTAAAAAGTTCCTACTATTAATGTAGAACCATCAATTTCTCCCTTCAAATCTGTCAGTATGCTTCATATATTTTGGAACTCTGATGTTAGGTGCATATGTATTTATCACTGTTAAATCTTCTTGTTGAATCAACCCCTTTATCTGTATATAATATCCAAATCTGTCCCTTGTAACTGTTTTTGACTTAAAGTATATTTTATCTGATATTAGTATATCTACTCCAGAACTCTATTGGTTACTATTTGCATGGTATATTTTTCACTGTCAACTTACTTATATCTTTGAATTTAAGGTGAATCTCTTATAGACAGCATATGGGTTTTTATCCAGTCTGCAAGTCTCTGCCTTTTGACTACAGAGTTTAATTCATTTTCGTTTACTGTCACTACTGATAATGCAGAACTTTCTTCTACATTTTTGCTATTTAGTCTTTTTAAGTCATACAGCTTTTTTTTTTTTTGCCCCTCATATCACCTGTTAATACCTACTTTAATATTTATTTGATTTTTTGCATTGAACCATGTTGAGTCCATTCCCATTTCTTTCTGATATATTTTTCTTATTTTTCCTTGTGGTTACCATGGGGTTAAAATTTAGCATCCTAAACATGTATCAATCATATTTGATTTGACTTCAATAGCATATGCATACACTGTCCCTATGCTCCTCCCATCCCTTAATTTTTTTGTACTTGTTACAGATTATACCTTTGTGCATTGTATGACCAGAATCATAGATTTACCACTACTTTTAATGAGTTTGTATTTTAGTACCTGTAGTTGTAAGAAGTGGAGTCATACATCAAAAAATTGCAATATGATGTTACTGGCATTTTTAATTACCCAATTACCTTTACAGAGGACTTTATTTCTTTATATCACTTTGAACTACTATCTAATGTCCTTTCCTTTCAGTCTGAAAAACTCCCTTTAGTATTGCTTGTAAGGCATGGCCTATCGGCAATGAACTCCCTCAGATTTTCTTTATCTAGAAATGTCTTAATATTCACTTCATTTTTGAAAGAAAGCCTCACTGAATATAAAATTCTTGGTTTATAATTGTTATCTCTCAACTCTTTAAGTATTTCAATTCACTGCCTTCTTGCCCCGGGTTTCTGATAAGAAATTGGTACTCAATGTAACTGAGATGCCCTTGTACTAGTACATTGCTTTTCTCTTGCAGCTTTCAGAACTCTCCTTGTCCTTTGCATTTTAAAGTTTGATCTATATGTAATATATTTGTATATATTACATGTATATAGTTTAAAAGTTTGGTCTATATGTAATATATTTGTATATATTATATGTATATATTTTTCTTCAAGTTTGTCCAGTTTGGTGGTCTTTGGGCTTCTTGGATATGCATAGTTATGACTTTTGCTAAGTTTGGGAACTTTTTTTTCATTATTTCTTTGAATATTCCTTCTGCCACTTTCTCTCCTTCTTTTCCTTCTGGGATTCCCATAATGCATATAGATTGGTATACTTGATTGTGTCCTATAGGTCATTTAGGCTATTTTCACTTTTTATAATTATTTTACTTTCTGCTCCTCAGTCTGTCTTGTTTCATTTGTCTTATCTCCTAACTTACTGATTCTTCTGCCAGCCCTGACCTGCTATTAAAATTCTCCTGGGAATTTTTCATATCAGTTAATGTGGTCTTTAATTTCAGTAGTTCTGTTTGGTTCCTTTTTAAAATTTCCATCGCTTTATTGAGGTTATCATATTGCTCAATCATTGTTTTCCTGAAATCCTTTAGTTCTTTCTCTATATTTTCATTCATCCATTGAGCATACTGAAGATCATTTTTTAAAGTCTTTTTTCAGTATATTCTGATCTTCCTTTCTGGTGTTCTCTGGATTTTTATCCTCTTCTTATGAATGGGCCATCATCTCCTCTTTCTTTGTTTGTCCTGTAATCTTCTATTGCATACTGTACATTTTAATATTTATAAAGTAGGGAAGAGGTGTAGTTCAGTAGTTGAGTGCCTGCTTTGCATTTATGAGGTCTCAGGTTCAATCCCTAGTACCTCCTAAAAAAATTATATATATATATATATATATATATGTGTGTGTGTGTGTGTGTGTATATATATATATATATATATACACACTAACTCTGAGATTTATTCCCTGAGGTGTCTGTTTCTTGAGTGTGTAACAAAGTGGTGATATGACACAGATTTTCTTGAATGTCAGCCTTCCTATCAGAAAAAGTCCCCCAAGGTGAATGCAAAATGCAGGGCACTTCCTGTCTTTTCTGGGCCAGTGTCTTTTCCTGGGCTTGCATTTTCTATTTGCCTTAGAAGTTTACAGGAGTTGGAATGTCCTTTCTACCTCCCAGGAGACAGACCTTCTCCCTGTCCCTGAGGATCCACTTAAAGCAGGTAAGCCTTTGCCCCAGACCTTCAGTCTCAATTTTCTCTTACATTCCTTCCATTGTCTCCAGCTGCTTTTGACTGGAGGGTAAATTCTGGTACTGCGGACACTGTAGAGAAGAGTTTTTCAAGCCAGTTTTTCCTAGTGGAAACAAGGTCAGAGACTCACCAAGAGAGCAAGGGTTGGCTCCAAACTGACTTGGAGAGATGAGGGAGGGATGAGGATGGTCACCAAGAGCTTCTCCCATAGCTACCCAAAACTGCATTTCTTGACCTGCTCAGCAAATGCAGTCCTCAACTGTCCTCTGAAGCTCTGAGGAAGTGTACCATCTTTAAGTCTCCTTTTCCTCTTTGCATTGGAACAATGGCTGCCCTCAGAGCTGGGCCCCCAAAGATCCAAAGTAGCAAAACAAAAGCTGTGCTCAGCAATTGTCCTGTGCTCACCCCAGATCTTATGGAAGTGGGGTTATATGTCCTGTTCTGGCACCAGCAACTAAACCAGAACCTGGACTTCACTGCTGCCTGCCCCGAGAGTGGGGAGATGTATGCCATTCACCACTGCACAGACAAGCAATTTATCAGTATTTACCAATTCTTCCTCCTGCTCTTTCCTGGAGCTGTGCAGTGCTCTACTGGACTCCAGTATTTCGAAATACTTGATTGGGACAGTTCCTGCCAGTTTAAAAGTTGTTCTGGTACAGCGACTGAATCCTGGGGTTTCCTTCTCTGCCATCTTCCCACAATCCTCTCTATATTATACATTTTTAAAGTATTGAAAATATTCTTGAAATATCTGAATTAGGTGATGATAATGCTATTGGTTTATAGACCATACTTTGAGTTGCAAGGTTGTGTTTGTCATCTCAAATACATTGTTGTTGTTGTTATTGTTAATGGAGATAGTGTAAATATCACTCATAAAACTATTAAGTTCACGGTCATTGAATGCATCTTAGTTTATTATATCTAGGTCAAGGAGAGACCTTGAAGATGTGTCAGCTGTTCATTGTAAAAGAAAGTCATTTTTGAAAAAAGTTTGGGAAAGCGAATTATTTATTCAAAAAACGTATAAGAATATGTGTGAATTTACTGGTTGTAAAAGAACTTTGTTTCCACTTGACACAGAGAGTTGAAAGAGACCTCAACAGTAAAGGTGACATGTAAGTGAGATCTTAAGGGCGATCTGTCAGATTGCTCCAAAACATCAGGGCATGTTATTGGAAAGTAAATTAAGCTCTTTTTCAAGAAAGAAAATGAACTCTTTGGGATAAGTCATTACAATTTTTAAAAGTGCTCTTCCAATTTTGGGGGTTAATTTTCTTCTTTTTCTATTTGAAAAGGTTAGCACATTACCTATGCTTTTTGTTTCTGTTTCTGTTTGCTTTTTGAAGACAATGTGTTTATTAACAATGTAACTAGTAGTTTACTAAAGAGATTATTGTGGTTTCAATGAGGATGAAGTAATGTAATGTGCATTGAATTAGTCAGCCAAAGGGGTGCTTTTGCAAAATACCAGAAATCTGTTGGCTTTTATAAAGGGCATTTATTTGGGGTAGAAGCTTACTGTTATGAGGCCATAAAGCATAAGTTATTTCCCTTACTAAAGTCTATTGCCACATGTTGGGGCAAGATGGCTGCTAACGTCTGCCAAGAGTTCAGGCTTCTTGGATTCCTCTCTTTCCAGGGCTCGTTTCTCCCTGGGCCCAGCTTCTGTGGTCGCTCCACAAGGCCAGCTGTAGAATATTAGGCTAATGGCTGCCTCTCTTCCAGGGGCTTCTGTTGTGT
Source organism: Dasypus novemcinctus (assembly GCF_030445035.2). Taxonomy (NCBI): domain Eukaryota; kingdom Metazoa; phylum Chordata; class Mammalia; order Cingulata; family Dasypodidae; genus Dasypus; species Dasypus novemcinctus. The sequence continues at coordinate 28,436,827 of NC_080683.1, read as the reverse complement.
CTAAGGAGCTGTCTCTATTCCCTCTGTGTTCTTCTCCTGTGTGTTCACTTCTCAGGCTCCAGCTCAAAACTCTCAACTCTGTCCTTTGCCATGTCTTTTCTCTGTGAGTCCCTGCCCACCAAGGAGGGGGCACTCAACGCCCTACTGATGTGGCCCAAAGTCCTAGTCATAAGTTAATCAATTAAAAGTGATATCTCTGACAGACCAGTTTACAAACATAACCCAATAACTATTTTTGGAATTCATAAACAATACCAAGCTGCTACATGCATTATAGTCAAGAATTATCAACAGGCTGTAAGATGCAGAATGTTTCACATTTCAAGCTACATTTTCAGCCAGAGATGCCATGAAGAAGCATCACGAACTGAATTCACAAGCTGGTGGTGGCCAAAAACTATAATAGCACAACATATCAAACTTTCAAATTTACATTTTTGCATTTACATTTTTGTTTCTTAAAGTATCTTTCTTTCCAAGTTTCAAGTAAAAATTCTTTGTTTTCCAGATTTTAACTTCCTTCTCTCAACTCTTAAAATTAAAAAAAAAATTTCTGCCCTCATTCTGTTGGGCTTATTTTCCCCTGGCCGTATCATTATTTATATTAGCCTCTGAGTCCACATACTCCCTTCTAGGATTCTGTTACTCATTCCTGTCCTAGTAATCCTCTTACTAAGTCAACAATGACTTCTGCATTGGTTCTGAATCTTAAATGACTCCTCCCTCATTGTCTGCACCACAGTGCTGTAGGCACAAACAAACTAACCTACCGAATCATCTTCCAGACTTTTCCCAGGACCAAATAACTCCTGTCTTTCAACTGCCAATCTGTTACTTGTTTAGATAGATAAAAACTACTGTGCCCATCTTTATTTTTCTTCTCTGATCTCTCTGTTCCAAAATATTGAAATCTTTATTATGTAGATTTACTTACACTTCCAAATCTCAATTTCATTTTTAGTTTAATTCAATTTATCTTTCCTGTTTTTCTTTTTTTTTTTATTCACATCAGAATTTGACTCTTCATTTTTAGCCTTCCCCCCCCCCACCCAATGTAACCAAGAACATCAACTTTGCATCAAACATCATTACTATGCACCACAGAGAAAAAAGAGATGCATAGGATGAAGCACCTGTCCTCAGAATGATAGTATCTCTATGGGCATAGAAAATTACTGTAGGAGCATACAAGGATACTCAATAGTCAAACGTTTAATGGGTATAACTATTATGTCATGTTTGCAGCAATAGCCATTTTTGCAGGACAAAACTCCCTATTCAAACACACTTCTTAAAGCATTAATGCTTTGTATATTACAAAAAATTATGATGAGTTTTTATCTGTGTATATATGCATCTATTCAAAGGATGGTTGAGACAGAAAGGAATTGGACAGAACCTGGTTCCAATTCAGATTCTAACATTTAGTAGCTCTGTGACTTGGGCACTTTTTACTCATGTGTAACCTTGACTAAGTCACTTAAACCTCTCTAAGCCCTATGGCTAACACAGGGATAAAAATAGTACTGTGACCTCACAGAATACTGTAAGGGCTAAGTGAAGAAATCCAAGTAACACTTAGAACAATGCCTGCCATATAATAGAAATCCTCAGTTAATATCAATTATAATTATTATCAGATTATGCTGATTTGTTCTTGGTTTTCTTCATCCATATTTTAAATTTTAATTTCTACCCTTTTTATAAAATAGATGCACTGAAATTGAAATAATAATAGTTATTTCTGAAATAGAAAAAGTTTCAGTAACCTCTGTATCATATTTTCATGAGTTCCTTGATAGTGCAAAGAATCCTTTGGATTTTGATATTACTCTACAATCTTACATAACACAGAGACTGAACTTAAGTACAGAGAGTTTGGGTGTCTTTATGCTTTCCCTCACATCAAAAGATCAAGGTTTTTTGTTTTACTTTTTTCTTTCTGACTCCATTCTGAATAAACAGGAAGCTCTTTAGAGCACTATAACTCATTTTAGATTGTAATATGAACTTGATGAAGCTCCTGAAGCCACAGAGGAGGAAAGGAAGATGGAAAGAGAATATGGAAAGGAGAAAACCAAGAAGAATGACAAAGACATGAGGATCTGCATGCCCTCTAAAGGTTCATGCATTGGTGACATCTGGTAACTGCTGCTCTTGAAAACCCCCCAAGTGTTCTGCATGATGCTCCTGAACTTAGAACCACCTGTTTCCCCTCCCAACACACATGGATGCCCAACTATGGAAGAAGTGCAAATCAGTCCATGCTGTCTTTCTTGTAGAGTTAAGGAGTTTTGAACATGTTTTGTCAATGAAGTGTTTGTCATGTGACATAGGGCTTAGTAAACATTTTAATTACAAAGATCTTTATATAAGGCAAGGAATATGAATGGCATTTAATAGCAGCTGAACTTAAAAGCTATTCTTAAGAGCAATGGATGCAGTAAAAACTGACTATAGTACAAATTTTAAATGCATATATAGTTTATTAATGACATCATTCTTCAAACACCTGAAAAATACTAGTGTGATAATACACTGTATTAACATTACCAGGTACTTGAACATTGTTGAGCAAACGAATGGGTGACTGTCTTGTGTTCACATTTTGATTCTCTAAGCCTTGCTCAGGTTCTGGCTCATATCATATTAGAGTCCCTCAAGAAGCAATTGCAGACCATGCTCGCAATAACTTAGATGCCTTTGGCCCATCATTTGGCAACAGAGTGCTGTATCATTACTCTGCAATATAGTCACAGATTCAATTCATAGAAGGATGGGAGTGAGAATAAACCAAACATGTTTTATTTTTAAAGGATAAGGCTAAAAAGATAACTAGTGTAATAGAAGACATTTAAACAATTTGTGAAGTGATGTTTCTGTTTGTATATTTGAATACAATTTTGGAGAGAAATACTTATGTGACTTTAAGACAATAACATACACTAAAAATCATTTTCCTTGTCCTAATTTACTTTCAGTTATCTACGTTCATGCTTATAAAACGAATTTTATTTAAGAAAATTAGAACACTTTAAATTACTTTAAACTTAAATAAGAACTAAATTATACTCACAAGATAACTCTAAATATTAAGATTACCCATCATCTAACTGAAGGATAAACTCTGTATCTCAAAAACTATGAGCAATTGTTTCTGAAATGTGAGTTGTGGAAGAGATGACTATTAAGTTTATAAGGCATGCCTTGAAAATATGCTTTTTGTTTAACTATTAGGTTGAATATTTCTATTAATGGAGTTACATAAGAATGATTTTCCTTTGATTGACAATGGATAAATATTTTTTAAATGGTTAAGTAAAATAAATGGTGGAGAATGATTATTTTTTATGTCAGGTGATTTGTCAGTGTGTTTTTCTGCCTCTTTGTCTGTAATCCAAAATAGAGGTAACCAGATTGTTAACTGAACCTACAGTTAATCCGAAATTTGAAGTGGTTGTACAACCTGTAGATGAAAAATTAAAACCAAAAAATAGCTTCAAAAGATAAAAATTCTAACAGGTAACAAACCTAGAGTTAAGTCAGAAAGCCAGAGAAAATATAAATAAGAAAAGACATGAAAAACACATAGGCAAAAAAAGATCCCTCTCTCCCAAATTGAAAATGATTTTTTAATAAATACAGCATTTTCTTCTAAAAATTAATTAGGTTAAAGAGCATAAAATGAAGAAAATGGATCTATTTTGTGGTATTCAATGTATCTTCAGTTATTTCTACCTAGAATGCCGTATTTTTAACCCATGTTTAATTAAAGAGATACTGAAAAAGAAAAGAGAAAGAAGGCATTACAGAGACTAAGGAGAATCAGATCAATTTTTGAAAACTGAGTAAAGACTGTTGTCATAGAATTGACCAAATCTACTAACTGCTTGACATAGACATAACTGAAAAGGTCCCAGCTGCTGAAGAATATTTCAGAAAACTGTCGACTTTACTGTCAATAATTTGGAGAAATTCACTGATAATCCAGAGGCTTATGTTTCATTTTTATGAATGATATATAAACTAGGAGATAAAAAGGTCATTAGAACAACAAAAAAAATCTGTTTATGTACTCTGCTTTGACAAAAATTCCCTAAATTGGCAGTGGGGATATATTGACAAATTAGGTAGACTTTGTTTTCTGAACTCAAGTTATTTCAACTATATTTGGCAAATTCTTCAGTAACTGTTGCATTTGAAATTCTCCCCAAATTTGTAATAAATGGTATCATCCATAGAAAATAATTCTTCACTTTATACAGTGATAATTTTAAGAAGACTCTACAAGGCAGATTGCTACTTTATTGAACTCTCACCTTTTGTAAATAGGCAGCCTTCTCTGCAGCCTGTGGCTACCTGGTGTTCTGCCCTTTCCATTCCGCTTTATCTTCCCATGTGCTGCATCACCTCCATCCTTTACCTTATGTACAATACCTTCCTACCCTAGGATTTGCCCTTGATGTGCTCTTATTTCTTGTCCTTCCCCTCTTTTCCTTCCTCTTTTCCCTTTCTTTTACTTCTATCCCCTAAAAAACACCAGCCACAAATCTAATCCATTCCTAAATGGAAACCAAGGAATCCTAGCTACAATGTCATGGAAGAGCACGGGAAATTATCACACATAACACATATATACTTTTGTAGCAAAGTTGGGATGCCATTAGTAAGGCTAGAGGGGGAATGGTTTGTGCAGGTGTCCAATAATGTCTGCCTGGATCATTTTTATATACAGGTATCCTTAAAGGAATGTCAAAACTCCTTTTACACTGGAAAGAAGCCTTATAATTAAATAGAACTGAGCACTGGTTTTATGATGGAAGTCTTAAGACATACTGTATTCATTTTGCAGCCTCGGTAGTAGCTCAGGAACTTTTGAATGAAGGCTGGACATTTGGTGTGTTCTCTGAATATCAGTAAAAGCAGGTACTTGCATGTATGTGTTTTCATTAATTTGACATGTTTTGTTGTTGTTGAGCACTTATACAAAGGCCCTGTGTTAGAAGGGAACATGACAGCCCTGGTTTCTGCCTTCATGGTGCTCATAGTTTAGCTGGCAAGACAACATTGAACAAATTATAATAAAGTGAAGTAGGTACTGTGATACACAATTCAGCATTCCATGGGAGCCCACTTCCTGGTATATTGGGAATCATAGAAAACTTCCCAGAGGATGCAGTGTTTAATCTGAGACCTGAAGGAAGAGTAGGAGTTGGCCAGGAAGTTCCTCACCAAGAACGTTGCATATGCAAAGGGTTGAAGGTCAAGGAAACATGGTGTGTTCCAGGGTGTGAAAGAAATCTAATAACTGCTGGAGGACAAAGTGGGAAAGGAGAGTCATTTAAAAAGGAGGCCAGAGAATGAAGGGTTTTTGCAAATATGAAGGCATTTGGAATTCATCTCTACTCCTTATTGACTCCATTCCTTATCAACAGATAATGTAACTCCTGAATTAAATGAAATACTGGGTAAACATCGAGATGCTAGGAATAAGAAAAGAAGTCCCTTTCTTCCCACCAATGTGTGTTTTCCAGAACTAAGCATTTTGTATTAATTTCCAGTTTTTTAATAGGGGTACGAATTATAACCATTTAATGCTTTGCAAAATGCTTGTGAGATTGAAGGTCCAAGGCATTCATGGCTTAAAATTTAAGTTCCTTTAAGTATTTTAGATATTTGCTGTGACCTCATGACAGAATGTTACAATATAAAAAAAGATATGATAATACATTTAAGAAATAAAAATAATGTCAATCAATGTCCAGAGGGCTTTTAAATCCAGGAGAAGATGACAAAGTCAAGTTGGACTGATCAAGGACTTCTCTTGCAAGTAGGAGAAACCCAACACTAGCTTATGAAAACAAATAGAATTGTGTTGTAAGGATTCAAGCATATCTTACAGAGCCCAGAAACAGGTCTATATCTAGCCACAACATGGGTCTGAGATTAGGAAATGGAAAATCACCAGGACCATCTTGTTCTCTCTCTTAGCCTTCCTGGCTTATTTTATTTTCCTCTCTTGTTCTCCCTTTTTACTGGGTTTCCCATATTCCCACTGCTACAGTGGGGTATGAGCATCCATCATATTCTAATTATGAGTGCTGGCAGAGATGACCTGCAGGTTTTTGGTCCATACTATAAATTGTAGGGGGAAAAAAATACCTGAGTGGTCCCAGGGCAGATGTCCACTCCTGCTCTATTCAGTTAGGGTTAGAATTACACTATCTCAGAGAGCAAGTCACCCCCAAAAAGGTATGCCATTTTGAGCTAGGGAAGATCCCAAAGTGTTGATTGGAACACGAACAAACTGAAGAACTTTCCTATTATAACAATTGTGTTCCACTAATTTAACAATTTAAAGTATGCAGCCATGTTATATCTATTATTATGCCAGTCAAAGAAATAACTTATTTCTAATAATCCCCTTTAACTATATCTTTTCCCTTTGGTTCTGGCCCTCTAAAATGTATTTTATTTTTAACATAAGAGGATATTCTGAGTTAGACAGTTTTGAATTCTGCCATTCTGAAAGAAACCAGAAAGTATTTTGTGGGAAAGCATGATCATTCCGTTCAGTCAGGCACTCTGTAGCATTATTCTAAGTTATTTTCCTTGGTTGAAAGTCTTTTTTGTGACTTAGCATGATTGAGCATGCTAATATATGACTCATTGGTATATGAATTCAGGTAGCCTAGAAATGAAATCATATCTCCTAAGCATCTCAATAATTTATAATAGAATATACTCATGTCTAAATCTCTTAGGGGACTCCACTGCAATGGATTTAGAAAACACATTCTGGATTATATTTTCATTATTTTAGCATAGAACAAAACTTAATATGCAAAGAGCTAACCTAAAAAATTCACCTGTAATAAAAGAATCATGATAAGTAAAATACATGTAAGTTTTCAATTTGTAAATATTTTTCAATACCTGACATTTCCTTTCCAAGAAATGCCTCAGCCGCAATACTCATACTTGGGCATTGAAGAAACCAACTCCAAAACAAAGGACTTAAACTACAGTGTAATTCAGAGCAGCCCTTGATTTCAAGTCCTCTGGATAGTTCTATGTGAACTCTCTTAAGCAATGCTTTTCACAAATATCAATTAACGCATGATTCTTTTACTTACACAGAGCATCCAAGTTTGATGTTGATTAAAATATAGCTCATCACTGAGTCCATCTAAATATACCTATAAATATTCATGGTGGCTTCATTCCGTTACAGATTTGATCTGGAGGTCCTGAAATGCATATCACAGCAGAAATTGGAACTAGTGACACCAGTTATTCCCAGTGTGAGGTGCAACATCATCTGTATGGATCAGAGCAGAAATCAATAGATAACACAGTTGCACCCTGGAAAAACCTTACTGTTCCCATCAAAATACATATTCGTGCAGGATTAGATCTAATCATCAATGAGGCAGATTTATTAGTAATTCATTTTTAAATGGGGGCTTTCAAATAAAATCCAAAATTTTGTTTATTTTTTAAAGAAAAGATTGAGTATTGTTTCAATAGGGTAGGATTCCATGGCTCTTCTAAGCTTTCTCAAATATATATCTCAAGCTCTATACATAATGATCCTATTTAAAACACAGTTCCAAAGAAGATATAATAAAACAAGAATGCTTGGCATGAATTTAAAATCTAAATTCATTCTAGGATCACAAAGTTTACAAACTGTTCCTTTCAATATATAAAGTTATGATAGAATTTTTTAAATGGATGCAAATATATTAACATTCAAATCAGTTTATTGCATGCCATCTCTTGATATTACATACTCATGGAGAATAGAAAAAGTGAGTTGTGCTATTTTTGTTGGAAGGAACTTTACAGGTCGCCTTGCCTGATCTCTCAACCAAGGCAGAAAATTTTGGGTACAATAGCCCTGTTAGAGTGAATTGCTTAAACACTTGAAGTGTTTAGGAGATTATGTCATTATTTCCGTCCCTTTCATCATTTTACAATTGTTAGAAGTTCTTCCCTATTATAAGCTAAAATATTCTCTCTATTGTTTCCAATAACCTTTTGTCCTGATTCAACCCCACAAAAGTAACTGTGTGTTTCTTGTCTCCTACATGCTCATAATCTAATTGGATTTTTGTGTCTTACATTTCTTTCAAACGGCTAAGTTTAAAAGAAATTACATCCATATTTCTCAGACTTGATATGGATACCACTGACAGGAGAGAGATAATCATTAAATTTAGGACAAATGCAAATCCTTAACTCATCAGTTTCTAAATTTTAACTGGGTTCAGAGCAAAGAAAAACTTCTGTACTATGTATTAGATACTTTATTTTTGAATACCAGCAAATGCTTTCATAATTGAGTATTTTTACTTTCCAAGCTAAGAATACACACCAATAAAACAAATTATCTTTACCATATTAGCAAAATGTGAAATTTAATTTATTGATCTATATAAATTGGATAGAATTCAGAATCTGTTTACAAGGCCGAGAAGGCTATACATATTTTGCATGATCACATACCAGTTAGTTGTAAGTACAGGAACATAATGAAGACTTCTGACCTCTAAACAAATGGAGTTTTTATCATTTCCTAATAAATACTGAACTTTGAAATTGATCCTAAATCAAAGCTAATGTTCAAAAAAAGATTTGTAATTATCATTCAAGTTTTCTCTCTTTTCTGATGTGATCTTTTCAAAAGGAATAGGTCATATTAGAAGATGCTTAATTAATTAAATGATAAAATTTTTTTCTGATCTATAATAATGAATATAAAATCTTTCATGTTTTTAATAAATATCACAGGTCTCATTTTTGCTCACATCATTTTTATTGAATTAGGATGAATCAAAGACATGAACCTTAATTTTAGATTTTTTGATATATTTAAAAGTATCAGCAAATCCTACAAAGTAGATACTATTATTTTTAACCATACTCCTTGTACTCAGTCTTCTTCTAAAATAAAACAAAGCTTATTAAATTCTTAATAGTCTTACAGTCTCCATTATCTCCAGTGTTTTTTTTTGAAAATCTGTATCTTTTCCTCATACTTTATCTTAGATCATTTAGAACACAGAGTTTCATAAAATAATTATAAATAGAATACTCATTTTTCTTTCAGAGATAAAGAATATTCTCAGGTGTAGTATCAGTTATGAGATAATTTATTGTTTATAATTATCTTGCAATTTTACATTTTTATAATTACTGCTGGTGAGTTCCAACTTGCAAGTTGTTTCAAATCTTATGGATTCAAATAAAGATTTTAACTTTTTGCGAGTCCTAAATTAGTTTTTTCTATTACAAAAGATACAATGTTTTCTCTAAAAATATGTGATCTTCTCACAGACTTATTCAGGGCTTCCGAAAGCCTTATTAAATATATTTATTTAGACCCAATCTTCCAAAGAAAGGAGAAAATGCTTTCTATAATGGAAAGAGCAAATGCTACTTGACAAATGTAAAAAATCATAAACAAGTTTAAAAACTGATAGTGCAAAGGTAATATTAAGTGAATAGTTAAGTCTAGTCTAGGAAAATTATAATAGTAGAACAAAATTAGAAGTGTGTTATACCAGGAATCCAAGACAAAGAGAAAAAAATGGGTAAGCATCCAAAATAATTACATTTCTCTCATCCCATCTGAAAAGCAAACGTACTGTCCAATCAATAAATAACTCAAGAAACCTTTCATGTGATCACTCTGTCCTCCCAATACATCCCATTTCTCAATTATTCTTTAATTGCAAAATTCTTTAGAAGATTGTCTGTATCAATATATCTGCTTCTTCTAGTCTCTTCAATCATCTCTAGTTAGACTTTCACCCTTATTAGTAGGTCAAAAGAACTTTCTTTATGGTCACGAATGAGCTCCACACTTCTAAATACTATGGTCAGTTCTCATCTACATCTCACCTGGGGTAGCAGCAGCATTTGACACAGCTGATTACTCTCTTCCCCTTGAAACACTTCAATCTCTTGCTCCCCTAGTTTTCTTCTTCAATGTCCACTCCTTTTCAGGTTCCCCTCATGTTCCACTACCTTCCCAACATTTATTGGAGCACCCCAAGTCTCAGTTTTAGATGATTTCTCTTCTCAGCCACTTAATTAGCTCTTCCAGGCTCATGACTTTAAAGGTCAACTATATGCTGACAACTCCCAAATATATGTCTCCAACCTGGACTTCTCTATCAAATTCATTCTCTTATAATTCACTTGGATATCTAATAGTCATCTCAAAATGAAATATCCAAAACTAAAATTCTGGTATTCTCCCACAAATCCTGCTCTAATCATAACCTCTCTCAGCCCCATTAAAGGCAAATCCAAACTTCCACTTCGTTAGAGCAAGAAGGGTGGCATGCTTGACTCCTCTTTTTATATCATTCCTCACAATCAAGAGGTTAACAAATCTCTTTGGCTCTACCTTCAAAATATATCCATTGTGATAACTCTCCCTATTTCTATTGTTAGCATGTTGGTCCAAGCTACCATACTGTCAGCTACATTGTTGCAATAGCCAGCCTACAAGGTACTTTTTCTGGTTCCACCCTTTGCCCCAGTCTTGCCTCATTTCCCCTAGAAGTAGACACTGAGCAATGGTTTCAAGTAAATGCAGGTTATTTGGAAAATATTCCCAAGAAAAACTGTTAAGGAAATGGGAAAGTAAGGTCAGAGGGAATAAAATGAATAAAAAGAATTTCATCAAGCAAGATATCACTGTAGGCAACTTGGGCTTAATCTGGAGAAGTCCTCTGGGAGAAAATCTTAGGGTTTTCCACCCAAGGAGTAAGAGGTTTGAGATATTTATTTGTCAACTTCCAAAAGTTATGGCTTGAGAGTGCTCTTAGTGGGTGCTCCTGGCACTTCCAGAATCCAGGATATGTGGGCAGATTAGGCTCTTGTAGCCAAAAAGCCCTTATGCCAAAAGGCACAGACCTTGGAAGTCAGGCTGCTGTGTTAAGCATTCAGCAGAAAAGGGTAGGGTCAACCAGCAGCTGTTATCCTCCCTTACAGTCTATTCTCAATTCAACAAGAGTGGTCCTGTGGAAATGTAAATAAGTTTAGGTCACTTCTCTGTTCAAACAAATGAACTCCCAATTCATTCTGGGGGAAAAAAATCTTATGTCCTCTCCATGGTTTACAATTTCCTACCAGAGGGGCCATGTGGTCCCCAACTATATCTCTTCTCCCTGCCACTATATCTCTCCCTTAGCCACATTGGCCTCCTTGCTGATCTACAAATTCTTACTTATACTTGCACATCAGGGCTTTTGACTCTTTCCTAGGCTATCTGCATGGTGTTCTCCTTCCCTTCCGGAGGTCTTAGCTCAGATATCACCTTCTCAGTAAGAACTTCCTGACCATCTAATTGTAAAGGGAACCCCACACCTCCACCACCAGGCCTTCCCCATCTTCTCTCCTAATTTATTTTCTCTGTAGCAATTAACTTTATCTAATATATTAAACTATGTATTTTATGTATTGTTTTTGTTCATTGTCTCCCAACCCCTAATAGAAATAATCACAAAGACAAGGATTTGTATCTGTCTTGTTCACTATTCTAAGCCCTGCATTTATAACCTAACCAGCACATGATAGACCCACAATATAAGGGGGGAAAATGCTTCCTTAGTGAATAGTGAATATCAATGTTTAGTAACAGATATATCAAATAATCTGGGAAATATAAACTATTTCACATGCTTTGACCTCTGAATATAATTTGTCAAATGGGTTTTTATATATAGGATAAAGAACAAAATTGCTATGCTTACTAGAACTTTTATTATAAACAACCATATGGATATTCCTTTTACTGAGTTTTGATAAAGCTTATGGCACATAGATTTTCTTTATACAAAGGCAATTTTTCAAAGGGGGTGCAGGGTATTAAAATGTAATTATACAGTTCTCTGCAGTTCTGATTTTGATATAGTATTATAATCTGCAGAATTATGAATAATGAAAGATGAACATTTCTTCTGAATTAATTGTTTTCATATTTTTTAAGTGATGGACATATATGTGAAGCAACTTTCTAGGGTAATCAATTATTTAAGTAGGTAAAATTTGAAGCTCAAGTCGGTTGTGTACATGTGATGTTTGTATGTGTGTGTGTTGTCCCTCATACCATTTGTCCCTGCCATGCTTTTGGCAGTCACATCCAGGGAAAAGTCATTCTAAGGAGATAAGTCAGCTCCTGAATTCAGAGATGTAGAAGGCAAAAATATTCCTGTTCCTTTAATGGATGTCTATCCCACTTCCACAAAAGCAGGTATCTTGTACTTAAGGGCATTTAATAAATATTCTCCAATGGTATTTATCCTTATGAATTGGCCAAAAAGGTTTAGCAAAAATAGGTGTTTGGGAGAAAGAAACAGAAACATATATGATGTCAAGAATCACTTCTTGCCAAAATAACAAAAACAGAAATAAAACAATATTTATTTTATCATGATGATCAATGATTTAAAAAAAAAATTCATTTCACAGATTATTTGATCTGAAAGTTTTCTCTAGTTCTCTTCCTTCCAAGTCTGTGAACCTATGGCTTTCATATGACCTTGAACTTCCCTCTATTATGAGTGTAGAAACTTTTGTTTAATTTTTTAACATTTTTTAAAATTTCTAGTCCTTTTCTTATTTTAGATTCTTAAAATTGCTGCTTGAATAAATTACTCATTCAGGTATGTGGTCATGAAACATTTAAACCCAGCAAAAACAGGGATCATGGTAAATTTGAGCAATGTAAGTAGATGATAACAGAGCTTCTGGCTTACTTTTCTAGACACTTGCTACGAAAATTTTGTGGATCTGAATAATCTGGAAAACTAGGTCTGTACAGAACATTCTTAAAACATAGAATATTAAATGAACCTCCAGCTAGGCAAGACAATAACTCTTAAGTTTATGTAAATTCCCCTAAGTATTGCATTCGTCATGCAGGCGTTCATTTATGCTCATGAAAAATTAGTTTTGCTTGTTTATTTCTTCTACTACTAATAAATCAATGTAGCAAAGCAAGAAAAAGGATACTCTATGTATTATGTCTAAACTTTACCAATTAATTGATGAATGGAACTTTAATGACGAAACAAAACAAAGGAAAAAACAAAACAAAACAATGATCATCCTCTAAAATTTTGGGGACGACCTACCGAACATGCATGGCTTCCTTCCTGCTCTCTTCAGCTCAGCTCTTTCTATAGCTAGGCAATCACGGCAGCAAGCAGAAGGAGCTGGGATTCTTATTTATCTAAGTAAACAATTGCAAATAGGAAAAAGAGCAAGGAAAGCAGCGGAAGCAGTATTTGCCTAGCGATACAATCTTTTTATTTTTTATTTATTTATTTTATTTTTTTATTTTTTTAAAGATTTATGTATTTATTTAATTCCCCCCCCTCCCCTGGTTGCCTGTTCTTGGTGTCTATTTGCTACATCTTGTTTCTTTGTCCGCTTCTGTTATCGTCAGCGGCCCGGAAAGTGTGGGCGGTGCCATTCCTGGGCAGGATGCACTTTCTTTCATGCTGGGCGGCTTTCCTCACGGGCGCACTCCTTGCGCGTGGGGCTCCCCTATGTGGGGACACCCCTGTGTGGCAGGGCACTCCTTGAGCGCATCAGCACTGCGCATGGCCAGCTCCACACGGGTCAAGGAGGCCCGGGGTTTGAACCTCCCATGTGGTAGACGGACGCCCTAACCACTGGGCCAAAGTCCGTTTCCCGATACAATCTTTTTAAATTTCAGGTACGACTTTATTTTAAAAATTACAAATTTAGGCTAATTATACTTGAGTTAGCTAGCCTTTTATAGTTTGTAGAGAAAATACAAACTATATTTGTATTTATACTGCCTTATGCATTTTTAACCTTGAGCAAGGGACTCTGTTCATCAACTTGACAACCAGGATTGAGTGTGAGGAGGAGAAGCTGCCAGCACCAGGTGAGGAGGGAAGGTAACAGGCCACTGAAGCTCACCAATGTCAAACACTGGCCCCGGCTATCACTCCTCCAACTCTTTAACAAGAAAGAAAGAGAAAGATGAAAATAGAAAAGTTAAGAAGACAACAAACAACTCTGGACTAAGTTCTTGAAAACTCAAAGAAAGGGCACAGTTAAAATTATTCTAAGTAACAGATGTAAATCTTGGAAATCATTTAGCTAGTGTTTCTCCGAGACTGGAAGAGTACGATGGTCTCTCTCGGGGAAGAGTAAGGATCCATAAATGAGCTGAGATGAAGGCAGAAAACAAAATGTTGGTAAGTTAAAAACAAAGCAGTGTAGTGAGACTCAAAATCCAAGGGAAGAATTAAAATACATATTAGAAGTAAAGAAACGGGAAGCCAACACCGCAGTGAGAAACATTCAGAATTCAGAAGAGACAGAGATAACTATGTAAAAAAGATAATAGAGAGAACAAGGGAGAAGTATTGGAATTATATGTAATAGAGAGGAAAATTCAGCACTTAGAATAGAAATATTGATAAACACAAGACTCATCCTTACAAATCAAATAGAATCATATTATTTCAGATAAAAGAAGTGATAGCCATGGTGGAAATAAAACAGATTACTTACAAAAGAGCAAAAGAAACAGGTTTGATTAAAATTATTTCTTCCCAGCAATAAAACTCAAAGACTTTTGGACAAGTGTATTTAGAATGCAGAGATAAAAACTTTATGACCCAAGATTCCTATGTACAATCAGAAATTACATACTCTGAGAGGGGAGGGGAATTTGGATCAATAAAAGCAATACCTGCATCAAAATCAAGACATCCGTAATGGAAGAGCAAAGTATGAATGAACTATTGTTGAATATTGAAACCAATTAAATTATAAAATAACAATAAATAATTATTAAATTTGTGTACAGAAATCAAAGGAAATGCTAAAGCTGCTTTTCAAAGTAAGAGTTATAGAGTATATAATAATATTTCATAAAAATAAATTGAGCCTATAATTGTAGACAAGAAAAGTGAAAATTACACTAAATGTCTTGTCATGAAAGGCAAAAATCACAACTTACTCCACAGTTTTTAATTTTGAGAATAAAAGCAAGGAAATTGGGAAGAAATACATGGAATTATGGAAATCATGAACAGGGTAAAGTGAGGAAGAGAAGTGGATGTCTTTACTTAGCTATTAATAGATTTGAAAACAAGCATAAGTAGAATTAAACTCAAGAGTCCTATCTTCCAAATCACTACAAAAGATGAAATGATAACAAAAACAAAAAACAAAAACAAGCCAGGACACAAAAAAAAATACATGCAAGAAAAAGGAATATGTTGAGGATAGAAAAGACATAATAAAAGAGCATCTAAATTTAGCTAAAAATGTTTTTACAAAGGTATCCTGAAAGAAATGTAGTTTCTTCTTGATTGATGTATCAGGGTAGCCCTTCCAGGTAGAAGAACTGGAAGGATCACTTGGGCATTGAGAAGTAGAACCCAGGTCTGTCTGGCACTACAGACTGCCCTTTAACCACTGAGCTTTACTCATTCACATTCCTAGCACAAGATGTAGATTTCTTTAATGTATTCATCAAGGTACCAAGCACATTGATAGTATGTGGTGAATAATGCTTTGAGTGATTGAGATTTTTGACTAACTGATTGAATTCTTCCCTTATGAATTTTTCATTTAATTCGTGAAACAGAGGTGAAAACTGAAATTTTAATATATTTTTCTCATGTCATTAATTATATTGATTTCCCCCATCTTTAAATTACTCCAAATTATACCATCTTGATAATTTTTTTCCAAAATAAAACAAATAGAATTATTTTAAAGTGCACATAAAAGATATTCAACACTATTATCTCTAACTGCATAATTGTGTTTTACATTTATGTTCCCAATGATGTTTTTGTTTTGTTTCATTTTGTTGATAAATGCATTAAAAGGAAATCAGTCCAATATGTAACTTTGGATATGTACTTGGGGTGAATAGGTTAGGAGAAGAAAGGAGATAATTTTATGGACTGAAAGAATTAAAATTAAAGATTTAGAAAAAAACACAATCATAGTTCAGTTTTTCCCATCAAGAACCTACATTGTCTGAAACAGAAGGTTGCTATTTATATTTCCCAAAATATTCAATCCTTTTTTTTATAAGCACCTTTAGTTAAGTCGTCTCCACAATTTCAAAGAAAAGATGCTGACACATTCCCAACTTCATGATTTGTTGCTTTTAAAAATTGTTCAAACACATAAAATCATCATTGATAAAATTTAGAAATGGGTTAGATAATCACCAAGGGAAATTCTACCTTAAAATTTATAGTGGACATTGGAGTGTATATATGTGTGTGTATGTGTGTATGTGTGTGTGGGTGGTTTGTTTGTTTGTTTGCCATGCAGCATCGTATTCTCTTACTCCTGTTAACAGTAACTTACTTTATTCTTTGGGAAACCTCTACCTCAAGCCTCCCATTCTTCATATATGCGTTTCCATGGACTTGATCCTCTCTGTTCCTGTCTCCAGAGGTGGCTATGTGATTTAGACCTGGTCTGTCAGAGCATCATTTCAATCCAGCCGTGATCAGCTGGCGATGAGAAACCAACCAGATTCAATCTAAATTAACCCTTGAATTTAGGCTTGAGCAAGCAGAAAAAAAGAAGGACTCTTTTCCATTGGAGCTGATCTTTATGTTATAGATAGGCCTAGAGTTGTTGGCAGCTATCTTGCCACAGGGAACTTGAAAATGAAGCCAAATAGGAAGGACAGAAGAGGCTGACATTGGAGACAGACGAGATCTTGATGGCAGTACTGAGACCTCAGCAACCAGGCATCTATGAAATCCGATCCTGGATTTTTCAGTTCCATGAGCCAATAAATTCTCCTCTCCAGTCCCTACACCTATACATTTAACATTACTTTTTTTGTTAAGTCAGAGTTTCAGTGTTTTGTTGCTTATAATAGAATAAGCCCTGGGTAATACAACAGTTCTAAGACTTTGGTTCCTTAGCATTATTTCCTGATTCTTTATCAAAAAGTTACTGGTATTCTACTATAGAACCATTGTGATTAGTAATGAGAGAAACTATAGCAATGATATGGAGAAAGTGGCCACGGTAGCTGCTGAGGGAAGGGAGAGAAAAGAAGAGATGTGATGTGGGGGCATTTTCAGGACTTGGTGCTGTCCTGGGTGGTACTGCAGGGACAGATGTTGGACATTGTTTGTCCTGCCATGGCCCACTGGGTGGTCTGGGGGAGAGTGTAAGCTACAATGTAAACCATTATCCATGTGGTACAGTAGTGCTCCAAAATGTATTACCAAATGCAATGAATGTGCCAAAATGATGAAAGAGGTTGTTGATGTGGGAGGAGTGTGATGAGGGGGGTGGGGGGGTTGTATGGGGACCTCTTATTTTTTTTTTAATGTAACATTCTTTTAAAAATAGAGGAAAAAAGTCAGCGAAAAAAATAGGGAGGCAGTGAAGCAAAACAATGATGCTCAGAAAATCAATGAGTACTAGTATGTATAAAATAGGATTCAGGTTGGGGTTGGGGTTAGAATTAGAGGTAGGTTTAAATTAGAGTTTGGTTTACAGGCAGAATTTGAGTTAGGGTTAGAGGTAAGTTTGGACTTAAGGATAGGGTTAAGGTTATAGATAAGGTTAGAAATAGAGTAGTAGTTTTGGTGTCAAAATCAGGTATAGTTTTGGGCAAGAGATAGAGTTAGAGATAGTTTTGTGTTCAATGTTAGGTTTAGGATTAGAAGTAAGGTTGGAGATAAGTTTAGAGTTTAGGAAGGGTTTAGAGTTGAGTGTTAGGTGTAAAGTTCAGTTAGTGTTGTTGTTGGCTTAGGGACAAGGGTTGGGGTAGTTTTATAGTTAGAGTTAGAGGAATGGTGAGGGTTATTGATAGAATTGGAATTAGGGCTACAGGTAGGATTGATATTCTTGCTAAGGTGAGGGTTTGGAGTAATGTTTGTGTTTGGTTAAAGATTAGATGTAGTTTCGAAGTTAGAGTGTAAGTTAGAAGTGGACTCAGGGATTATGGTTAGGGTTAGAGGTTGGTTTGGGATTAGTGATAGGGTTAGTTTTATAATTAGAGTTATAGTTAAGTTAGGGTTTAGTTAGTATTAAGCATTAAGATAGGGTGGGTTATTTTTAAGGTTATAGTTACAGGTAGTGTTGGAGTAAGGGATACAGTTGTAGGATGAGGTTAATGTTAGAATTAGAGTTAGATTTGGGTTTAGGGTTAGGGTTGGAGTAGGTTTAGAGTTAGGATTGGGATTAGCGTTAGAGCTGGGTTAAAGATAGGGGTAGAATTAGGTTTGGTATTAGTGCTAGTAATGGAGTTAGAGATAGATTTGGGGTTAGGGTTAGTAGGACTGATTTTACTTTAAGAGTTAGTGTTAGGGGAAGTGGATATGGCTCAGCTGATAGAGTGTCTGCCTACCATATGGGAGGGTGCAGGGTTCGATACCCAGGGCCTCCTGACCCATGGGGTGAGCTGGCTCACGTGCACAGCTGCTGTGTGCAAGGAGTGCCATACCACACAGGGGTGCCCTGTAGGGGCTGCCCCATGCACAAGGAGTGCACCTTGCAAGGAGAGCTGCCCCACATGAAAAAAAATGCAGTCCACCCAGGAGTGGCGACACACACGGAGAGCTAATGCAGCAAGATGATGTAACAGAAAAGAGACGCAGTTTCCCAGTGCCACTGAGGGTGCAAGTGGACACAGAAGAACACAGCGAGTCAACACAGAGAGCAGACAATGGGGGGTGGGAATGGGAGAGGAAAAATAAATCTTAAAAAAAAAAGTGTTAGAGGTAGGGTTGGATTTAAGGTTAAGGGTAGTTTGTGGTTAGGTTTATAATTAGAATCAAAGTCAGGTTTGTTTAGGGTGAGGGTTATATGTTTATGGATAGTGTTAGAGATAGATTTGGTGTTAATATTAGGGTTAGGGTTAAAGGAAGGAATGGAGTTAAAGTTAAGGTTGGTGTTATTTAGGCTTTGGTTTAAAGTTAAATTTGGAGTTACTGTTAGGGTTGGAGTTAGAGTTAGAAATAGGAATGCAGTTTGTGTCAATGTTAGGCTTAGAGGTAGATTGGAATTGGGATTGTAGTTAGAATTTGGTTGGGGTTAGGGTTATGGTTAGGGTTAGAGTTAAGTATTAGAGATAAGTTTGAGGTTAGTTTTAGGTTTAGGTTTGGAGGTAGAGTTGGAATAGTTTTGGACTTGGTTGTCACATTCAAGTTTGGCATGTGCTGGAGTTTGGGTTATAATCAGAATTAGAGTTGTGATTGGAAGTGTTATGGTTAGTGTTGTCATTAACATTAAGGCTAGAGGAAGAGTTGTCATTAACCTTAGAGTATGATTAGCACTGGGTTTAGCGTTGTGTTACAGTATTAATAGACTCACAGTAGGTTTTTGGTTATTGAAGGAAAAACCATAGACTTTAACTCATTCAGTCAGGGCTTTCTGGAGGACCATCCATGCCACAAGCATATTTACCATCCTCATCAGTCTATATAAATGAATAGAAGAACAATCTTGGAAGAGTGTGACCTATGTCAAAGAGAAAGATAGTCACTACTTTTCATTTTTTTCCACTCCTTTGTTCCCTTTCTTTTTTCCTATTAACCTCATTTTCTTCTCCTTCCTCCTTCCCAATACCTCTTTGTCCTCTCTTTGAGTGACTCTGATACTTTATCTCAACAATTGTAAAGGACTGTTGCCATCCATTTCTGAGCTCTGATAATGGTACATTTCACTTACATAAATGCTCTTAATAGAACCTATATGAGTGGATAATAAGACAAATAAGAAAAAAAATACCTTAACAGACAAAATATTTGTTTCTGTATTAAATAATACTTTGTAGTACTGGCATCCAAATCCAATGATCTTAAACAAAATAAAGTTCATGTACTTGGGAAAGATGGAAAAAGCCTTAGCCTGACTGACTGGAGATTCAAACAATGCCACTATGGTTCTCTCCAGGTCTTGATCTATATCTCTGGAAGCTGGTCTCAAACTCTCCTATTGTAAATGATTTTCTTCTATGAGGCAAAGGGAAAGATCTTAGGCAGCTCCAGGTAACCATTCCAGGGAGCAAAACAGTAGGAAAAAAATCATTTCTTACATATGTGAATGTATAATCTAACAGACAAACTCTTGATTACTTCACTTTGGATCAAATTAGCATCCTTTTGGTAAGCACTGTATTTAGGGGGATCCTGGCTCTGGCTCTGGTCCTAAGCAGCTGGCTTACTGTGATTGACAGTGGCATCCTCACCCCCACGTGGTCAGAGAATGGTAAAGAGGCAGTTTCCTAAAGGAAAAGGTTGTGCTGTGGGGTGAAGAAGGAGAAAAGACAAAAGCAGCAGGTATCTATTACAGATCTTTATGCAGCAGTGAAATTTTAAATTCTTTACATTTTAGACACTGTTGAGATATATAGGATTGAATTCCTTTTTATCTTTTGTACTCTTTCTATGCCTGTTATTCTCTCTACAATTTTAATTTAAAACATTTTCCTCTAGTTTTATCTTTAGTAGGACTGAAAACACATGAAACATCACTTTTCTCCTAATACCTTTGCCTTAATATACTTCAAAAGTGTTAAGTCAGTTCTCAAGTAATTTTATATGCTTTTCTTTACCTTTTTTTTTTCTCGTTTCTCTGACTTTCCCTCCCTGAGATTTTATACTGTGATGCTTTGTCTTTAAAAAAATCAATATTGTATTGATTTTTCATTTTATTCTCATTCATTCTTTTGTTCCATAGTGTTACTAGATTTCCTCTTCATTCTCTTCTCTTTCTGCTCTTTATTCTGAAAGTGAATGACTTGATAATTACCATTTTCACTGTGTTTTTGGTGATAATTTTTCCAAAAAATATATACTAGAGGAACCAATGCCTGTCTGCACTATTCCTTTAAATATTTCATGTGAATCACTCCAACTCTATATTTGTAATCAGATTTTGCCTTTCTACATGATTTTGTTTTCATTAAAAGCCATTTTTGGGGGAGTGGATGAGCTCAAGTGGTTGAGCACCTGCTTCCCACGTTAGAGGTCTTGGGTTCAATCTCCAGTAACTGCTAAAAACAAACAAGTAAACAAATAAAAAACAAGTCTGATTGGGGAGTGGATGCAGCTTAGTGGTTGAATGTCTGCTTTCCATGCATAAGGTCCCAGGTTCGAGCCCCAGTATCTCCTAAAAACACTTTTTTTGTTTATAGAAATCCAAGAAACCAAAATTTCTTTCATCAAAAAGCACCAAATTTGATGACAAAGAAGTGTCATCAATGTCCCATGTTTTGATGTGCCAATTGTCATATTTCTAGCCCATTCAGTGACAAAGATGCATAATTAAATACCAAACTTGCAGAAACTGAATATTATGAAGCTGAACAGAATAAAATCTCCCAAAGTAAATCTCAAATTTATATCTAAGATTTTGTGCACAGAGTTACAATATGAAAATATGTTTAAAATGAACTCTATGTCTTTTACTATTATTGTTAAAAAAAAAAACAAGTATTAATCTCTGAGAGGGAATTCACATAGTTGCTTGGCAACATAAAATATTTTTCCTATTAGAGTGTTAATTATAGATAAACTTGCAAGTAATCAATGTTTCCAATAGGACAACACACATCTTATGCTGCTACAAATAAATATAACCCAAGCCTTTAAGCTAGCTATCCAAACTGCCATTCTAAAATTTGTACGATTTATTCTTCTTTTCTAATAATGTTAAGTCAATAATAAAACTGTAAGAGATGCTACCTATGGCCATGAAAAACAAAGGAAATTCAGAATAATGAAATAACATGCTCATTTAGGGGTCTATTTTTAAATCTTAGGAAAAAAAATTCTTTTCTCAGAGTTAGAGGGGCAAACAACCCAATTTAGATGTTTTTCTCATTTACATTCCAGTGCCGAGATGATAACAAGCTGAGAATCAGTCATAAGGGAGGCACTGAAAGGAACAGAGAGGAAGGGAACTGCAAAGGTCAGAAAAGGAAATGGTATCACCTATTCATTAACGGAAGTCATTCTGGAGTATTGCAGTCACTACATTGATGAAATTAGTGATGCTGACTCTGAAAATCTTAAGCATTTAAAAAGAAAGTTGCCATATAAAACCAAACAAGGACATTTGATGAGAAATCTGGAGACGATTCTTTGATCAAGCATCATAGGTAAACAAGAATATGGGTTTGGGAGAGAAAATTGGTCATTGCTTCATTAACTCTTGTTTGCCAGAGAGGTGACTGAATTGCAAGGTTTGCCCCTTGGAGTGGAAGGAAAAAATAAACAGCTCAATGTTCAAGTTGTTTTCTTTCATTCTGAGGATACCAAAAACTGGAGGTAACAAAAGTTTAGCTTGTGCAAACCCTGCCTCCATAACACTTTTTGCTTCTCCCTCTGCACCTCCTCTTGTCCACTTCCAGGATATGATGCTCCAGGATCCTGTGCTGATGTTTCTTTCTTACTCATCGAGCTAATTTTTTACCTCAGTACACTGTTCATATTTCTCTAATAGTAGATGCCACAGCATGTTTTCTTTAATGTATTCCATTTATTTCCTTTCCATGAAATTATGAACTCTTCATGGATAATGACAATATCCTTTTA
Organism: Dasypus novemcinctus; assembly: GCF_030445035.2. Taxonomy (NCBI): domain Eukaryota; kingdom Metazoa; phylum Chordata; class Mammalia; order Cingulata; family Dasypodidae; genus Dasypus; species Dasypus novemcinctus. Next base: position 28,414,229 of record NC_080683.1, on the reverse strand, counting down.
ATCTTTGCTTCTTTTAGTTCAAGGAGAGAGTACCAGGCAATTAATAGATGCTTGGTAACTGTTTCATGAATGAATGGAATGAATGCATGATATCAATCATTAAGGTTTAATTGATATCCATTCAACAGTAGCATCACATCCACTTAGACCTCAGGAGAACTTCAGGGCCCAGGCATTTGGATGCTGACATTTTCTCTTGAGAACATGGTTGTTGTCCCTGAGCTTATAAAAATCACTTCCTGTGACCTGGCAACCATTATCCAGAGCCTTCAATAAATGTTCTTCTGCTCTTAAATTTGAACACAGATCATTTTCTCTCACTTTCATGTGCTAGGGCTAAAAACAGAATGTCAAACATTTAATTATAATATCAGATAGAAAAATGGGTATACAAACTACAACTTATATACAGTTCCTATTTTGTATATAAAGTATGCAGATTAACATGTGCTACTTAGCGATTGCCTGCAAATGAGGAAGGCAATTATACCTAGTAAAGAATGAGTTTACAATAGTTTATAAATTGATACTTTCTCAATAAAAGCCAAGATAGATCCTAAATATTTTATTGAACTGAAAAGAGAAGCTTTAAATAAAAGTAGTAGCTTGAATGAGTATAGTGGAAAAAAAAATTAGCTGTAACTAATGTCACTGATAACGCCTCACATGAAATGCATATAAATACACATAGGTTTTTATTTTTGTATTCACATATATGAAATTTATAGGAAAAATATAAACATCCATATTCCAAATCTAAATTATTATAGTTCACAGTGAAAATATCTCTTCTCTAACTTACTACACCAACTATAGCTCAAGTCTTATAAATCTTGCACAGTATTTTGTTAACACCATTCTTTCAAGGTACAATATTTGCAAACTACCAATATACTGAAGAATAGGGTAGGTACCCATATGTCTGCTATAGATTAGATGAAGCTTGCTAAAAGTCTTATGATTCCTCCTTGTTTCCACACAAGGGATTAAGGATATTTCAGTAAAAATTTGCATTTCTAAAATTTTAGTGTAGATAAGTTTCTTGGAGGAAAGAATTTATTCTGTTTCCTTACCCATCTAACACTTCTATGGCTCCAAAATTCTTGCTCAAAATTTTTCTGATGGTTTTAGAATTTCATATAATCCTAATACAATTCTATGACCAACAATTTCTGACATTTATGATTCAATAAATCAGCACTGCTAGCCCTAAATCAGAGCCAATTCTTTATAATGTTTTTGTGTGGTGAAACACCTTCAGTTTTCATAGTCCCTCTTCAGTTCTTTCCATGGCATAATTGGTTAGCTACATTTATTATGTATAGCAATATGTGTGTAAATTTCATTTCATGGTTCAAGGGACTGACAATAAAAGGAAGTAATGCTCACTTTAACTCTGAAAAACTGATTTCATATAAAAAATTGTAAATTAGAACACACAAAAAAATTTTTTGCATTACTAATTCTACTACACAGTGAATTCTGTTTATCATTCGGACTTCTGAAAGTCCTTGTTTCTATAAAGTTGTACAACAACAACAAAAGTGTATTACAACAATAAATTGTGCCAATGAACACACCGATACTTCTGGTTAAAATGTTAGATAACTAAGTATATTACGTCAAAATTATCACTGAGAGAAGCTTTCAGGCTCCAAACACTTACCTCTTCCTTTATCTCCTCTAACTCCTCCTAATGACTTTTTCCTGCATTTTTTGTTTTGTTTTGTTTTGTTTTCATGCCTAATCCTTTTTCAGGGCAGGTTTTTAATTTTCTCTCCTCTAAGAGCACTTTATTGACACAAACCCTCCAACTGAATTTACATTTATTTAAGTGCTTTTTTTCTGTGTTTATTTTTATACTCTTGGTGAGAATTTATGTTGGCTTCCAAGAATACACACAAAATTACAAGAAAGCATAAATTAAACAATTGTGAAAAAGAGAATAACAAAACCAAATGACACAAGGGTGAAAACAAAGTAGAGTAGGAACAAGCCTCAAGGTGCTGACTGAGGTCATCCATGTTGATGAAGAGTGACCATAATTCAAAATATGTAATCCTGGCAGAAGACCTCAAGACACAATTCCTAACAAAATCTTTTATTAGAATGCTTATGTGAGAACCACTCTTGGAACCACTTCGAAATAATATTTTACTTAGATTTGTAACAACCAAACTAGATATGTACTATGTTTAACATATTTTTAACAAATGAGGAAACTGATACACGGAAAGGAGAGGAAATTTGCCCAGAACCATGTGGCTCTAAGGAATAAAGCTGGGGGATGGATTTCTGAGATTGTCCTTTTAACCTTTCTTCTATATGACCTATGACTTCACTGTTAAAAATGATAACTCAGATTAAGTGCAGCTCATTTGGCAGTAATACAAGATTGCAAATGTTTTTAAAATTCGACGTGAGAGGATAATTAGTCAGGGAAATGTGTGCTTTGAAAACATGTACCTAAACAAAATCTTTCCAAGAGAAGGAGGTAATTTCTTTAAGCTTTGAAAATACATAAAATATAATTCAGTAAGAGCATTTTCTTTTTGACTAAATGTTAACCTATAGCCTCTTGATACAGATTCCTTTCAATTTTTTTAAATGCACACAATTTCTTTGGCTTGCTATTGACTCTGGAGAGGACTGTTGATTCTATGGCTATCATGGACCCATTTTGATTTGCACTCATGTGTGCACATGCACACACACACACATACACACACACCTTGGCAATTGCCACCCTAGACACCTATTAACAGATTCGCATTGTCTTGTATGTTTTTGATTATTCCTGAAGGCATTGTCTGACTAAATCTCATATGAACTGTATATATTTCTTGCATAACCACACATTTAAAAAGAAGTCTGAGTTGGAAACTGATTTTAAACGGCATATGGGGGGTCAAAACCAACTTCCTGCTGGACATATGCACAGTCCTCTAACACTGTAAACCTTTCCCATACTCGGTCAATTTCATCATGACCCCTCTGCTACTTGGCACATTTGCTTTTTTTTCGTATTTCATGTCTCAGATGAAAAAAGCAAAACAAAGACAGCAGTCACTCACTTTCTTTGGCCAAAATCTTCTGTTAATCATTAGGTCCTTTTCAATTCTCTATTTCAAACGAGTTGCCAAGAGTGTTGTCAGTGATTTTCTTTTTGCTTTTTTTTACATAACTCGTTGTCTAGGCTTATACCCTCATAATCTTTCTCTTGGAGAATATCAGTAGACTCCTAACTGGTTTCCCAGTCTCTGGTCACTTATAACTTCAACTCACAGTGACGATTGTCCCTATTGTAATCTTCCTTTGCAGAGCTCTGTTATATCTAAACAATGTCATTTTCAAATAACTGTGGGCATTTAAAAATTCATTTAATCCAATATACCATGATAGACTACTGACAAGACTGGTTCACATATCCACAAAATAATGAACACCATGAAAGCAATGGAAAGCATCATGGGTGTTTAAGTCTCTATTACTTGAAATTACCGCCCAAAAGTCAGTGAAAGCCTGTGTTTTACTGGAATTCCATGCTTAGTTTTATCTGCATGGTTCCACAGAATTATTTATATAATTTCATGCCATCATAATTTCACTCAACTTAGGCGGAATTTCTTTGTCCCCTTTGGAATGTCTCAAAATTACACTTACACATCAACAATGCCGCAAATGCTGCCTGTGCAGTGAAGAAATACTTCTGACACCAAGTCAGGCCCCAAATTTTACATTTCTATGTTCTAACATTTAACATAGTCTCTTCAGTCACCCTCATATTGCAGTCTATTGTTTTGCTTGTTAGTCTCTCCACAAGATTGAAAATTCTTTGTAGGTAGAGACCATGTCTCATTCACTTTTGTATTTCCTCCACAGAATGTAATAGAGCAGATTACACGTTGTGGGTGTTCAATAAATATTTGCTGAATGAAATAAGAAAAGGAAATAGCTCTAAATTAGATAAGCCCTAGAAAATCAGTGTGTTGGTTCAGGCTGCTTTATTTTTCTGTGCTCCTTTTGCTGCTTCAGTTGGCCTGAACCCTCTGGAACTCTATGTTACATTTACCACCATTTGCATGATAAAGATACGTCTGCATGACTTCAAACTGACCATCTGTAGGCGTGTCCATTGATGCTGGTGGTGACTCAGTACCCAGAACAGTCTAATGAGCCTCCCCTCCTTTTTACCAAGTCATCAACTCTATGTTAAGCATGACTCTTGCTGCTTGAGTCTTCACTCATCTTCCCCTGCTGTCTCTGTGGCCAGGTACCTGCCATGAGTTCTAGATCACTGAGGTGATGGTGATTAGTCCTTGAAATCCAAGTTTCCTTCAGTTGACTTTACCAGGAAATGTGCAGAAGAAATTGTTTTTTCCTTAAATTTCACAAATCATAATTTTTAGTTTGTTTTACAGACCAGCATGGATACATTATCAAGGGAGGAATGGAAATGGGGAAAAGAGCACTGCATTTACTCACTGTTCAGGGATGGGGAGGCCAAGTGATAATACATAAAGCTCTTTGGACAATTAACTCAATAGCAGCTCTCTAATGCCAAATTTTACATTTGGCAAAAAGTGCCAATAATTGCCCTTATCACACTGGTTGTTGCAGGATTAACTGAGGCAGTGTATGACAGACACTTTCGTTGAACAGTTATGAGAGCTATAGAACAACTCCAGGAAAGTATAACCTGCAGATTCTACCTCTTTCACTTGATATAGAATAATGAGAAAACTACGATAAAATTGGTTCAATTGAAAATTGATCAAGATTCTGCTAGAATTAGCAATACCTCCTTTCTCTGGGCAAGTCTGCACTTTGATTTTTTAAAAATTTATAAGTATATGGTTATTTTAAGGAAATTGGGGGCCAGAGTAAGCCAAGGAAGTTTACTGCTTCCCTTACTCTCTATTAAATTCAGTGTCTAGACACACCCAGCTTTCACCAAAACTGCTCTGCACTCTGCCTGAAAATGTGATTTTTTTCAATTGTTTGGAACATTTCAGAGCTGTAGATTAATATAAGTCACTGGCAATAGTGGAGAATGACAGAGGGTTCCTCAAACTGAATGTCTGTGTGTATGTCTGAAACTTCCTGGGCTGAGCTAAAATATTTTTGGTTCCTTTCATTGCATAAAGTATAGACAAATGGTAACATTCAGTCATCTCCCTTATATCATCTGGGACACTGATGGTCAAATATTTCTTTAGACTTTTTTAGAAACATAAAACACGACCAAGAATAATTTTGAAAGAAAGAGGCTTTAAGTAGGAGTTTGGCACCTGGCATGTTCTCCTCAGTTAGTATAGAAATGTAGTATATTGTTTGGAAGGAGTGTAACGTATGTTGCTTGAGAGAAAAACAAAACAAAATTGCCACAGTTTATAAATCCCACCTGCTTTTCACAAGAAGAGCAGAATAATTTCACACTACTGTCAAGGAGATCTTGGTGCTGGGAGGAGATTTTCCAAGTGGTCTCCCATAATCATTACTTTAATACTAATACAATACTTATTTTGACTTGTGTGTTTCTTAAGATACAGACCAAAAATGTCATAAACATAATTCAACCTATTGAGGTTTTGTTTTAAATCTTCATGTAGAAGAAATTTAAAATCTTTAACTCTTGATTTAAAAAATTTGATTTAGACCTACATTATTCCTTTAGGTTGAAGGCCAACTTTTAATTCATTTGTTAGCTAAAAATTGTTCTAGGGGCTGGGGATACAACTGAAAGCAAGAAAACCAAGGAAACCACTCTCATGTAACTTACATTTTACATAAGGGAGACAATACAGGGAATGAACAAACAGATTAATGATATAATTTCGAATAGTAGTAAGCTATGAAGAAAATAAAATGGGATGCTGTCACAGTAACCCAAGGGGGACAGTGATTTAGACTGGGCATTCTGAGGAACCTCTGACAAGGTGGCATGCGAGCTGGGCAGGAGTCAGGCATGGGCGGGGCTGAGGGCCAGAGCAAGAGTGAAGCCTCTAAAGCAGTAATATATTCAGCCTGTTCAAAGAAAATAAAGCATGCTACGATGCTCAAACACCCAAGGGATCCTCCTTACATGGAAATTAATCCAAGGACTTCCTTGTCTTCATTGCATTTAGTGTTTTCTTCCTAAGGGTATAGTTCATTTACTCAGTGAATAGTTTGAAGCACCTCTGGACTTTGGAAAACTCTTCAAGGCCTTATATTCCATTCTTGGCATTTAAAAATTTTGAATGATAACTTCTTAATCCTGCTTGAGAAAAACTAGGGTGTATTAAAATCATATTAGTCTTATCATTTAATCCCCACAATGTGTGTGGGGTGTGTGTGTATGTGTGTGCAGGTTTTTGTTTCCATGTTTTTAAGTTCTAGAAATCTTACTTTTCCCCTTTTTCTCTAAGATGACTTGGTTTCTTGTCAGTGACCACTTCAAAAATTTCAATATGCCTGGGAGGAAAAAACAACATAAATTTATAAATTAGGATCATCTTCATGACTTCCAGGAATTCATGAGTTACCTTCACACGTTCTGATAACTTCCAAGAATAAGATCTTTCTAGGATTTCCTGTGTCCAAAATACAAATCAAGTCCAAACACATAGTTATCCCAATGACTATGAAGTCCTTTATCTGTACCAGATGGTGAGATCTGTTAATATATCTATTTTCAGGCTTTCAAAAACTGGGGAACTTTTACATTAACTATCCTAACAGAAGAGATTAAATTTTTAGCTATTTTTTCATGATGAAAAGTTGATTCAGTTTCACAGAATCACAAAATCGTTTCATAAACATGTAGCCAAACCTCCCTACTCCCATCCCAATAAGATTAGCACAGTCTGAACATTTTTAAAAAGATGAATTATTTTCAAAATGGTATTTCTAAATAATATGGTTCTCTAACATATGATGACTCATCAAATTCATCCTGAGTTAATGAAATAAATTATTAGAGCCAGTGGCTTTCTGACCCCATATCTAGCAATATAGTGATAAAATTAAGGCCTGACATGGTTGCAAACCATGTGCCTTATAAATTCACTTTCAAGTCACTAAGTAGAAATAAAAACTCACTGAAAATCTGGGAAAGGATATTACAATTTTTAATCACGCTATATTCCCATTGTGAGTTGAAAGATAGCAAATACATTGTTTAGAGTATCCACTAGTTTTAGAAATTTTGAAGTGTGTACTGAGCCAGCTAGTATAGAAATGCACACTGAAATTCTCTAAGGGCTGCCATAGGGTCCATATAATAATTTGTTGATAGTTTGAGTGTTACAAATGCCACTCAAAGTCAATTTTCAAATGAGAATATTTAGAAAGTTGTAAGAATTTGGAATACAAAATTTGGAATTTAATTGGAAACTATGAAAAATTTTCATCAGATCTCAAATTTTTCATCTTTTGTGTTTCAGCCTGAGGCCAAAACATGGTCTAAAAGCCAAAATAAAGGATGGGTGCCTAAAATTACAGTGAACCACGAAACCCAAATAACTAAGTTATTACAAAAGTGATTTTAGTGAAAAACTGTATAGGATATTAGAAATATTAATAGAACTATACATTCAAGATTCCGAAGTATATCTGTCAGGAAAGAATAAATATCTCAAATTTAAATATTCAGTAAACCAAAAACAGTCTCTTTTTTTTCCTTCCTTCTTTCTTCTGTATTTTCTCACTCTTCCTTTCCTCCCTCCCTTCCTTATTCAGCATGTAAAAATCCTCCTGGAAGTAATTATAAATAGAGGATTTGGATTATACCTTTTCAAACAGTTTTTCTCATAATTTAGTAGGCTTGATTGGATGAGATGCAAAGAGAACACAAACTATAGTGTGAAAACTTTGACAAGCATTACTCTCTTTGGATTTTTCCTCTATACTCCCCTCAGAATGCTCTCATCTAAAATACAAACTGATGACAGAATTTTCCTTGAAATCCTTTAAAGGCTCTCCTTAAACTACAGAGTCAAAGCTGAGCTTTTCAGGATGGTGCACATGGCCTTTTTTAGTCTCACTTGTCTATGGCTCCAACCCTGTCTCCAGACTTTCCTCATCCTTGTTTACACTGGAGTCATCCAATTGCTTAATATTCTCTTCCTAGTCCATGCTATTTCATGCCTCTTTGATTTTGCTCATGTTTCCTCTGCTTAGAACATCCTTATACAATTTTCTTGCCTTGGGTAATGTCCATTTAAACTGATTTTAGGTGCCATTTCAGCCTCTATCTTTCTCTAATCCCCCATGTGGAGCCAAGTGCCCTTCTCTTTGGTTTTCACTGCATCCCATGAACCCAAAAACTTGCCAGATTATATTGATATTATCTGTTTATGTGTCTGTTTCTTTAACAGAGCTTAGATTCCTTGACACCAGGGTTTTATTGTCTTGGTACCTCTGGTTCTTTGCAGGCAGTTGGCACAAAGTCTCTAAATATTATCAGTTACTTCTCTAGGCAGATATCCTAATACTGTAGTGGATGGATGAGGTTATCTCAGTCTTATGCTATTAAGTAGGAGTTCTGTAAATTCCATTGTTCTGAGTCTATGCAAGTTAGCAATACCTTTTACTAGTGTATGGTTTCTGTGGCAGAGATAGGGTTCCCCTATATTTCCCAGATCCCTTGCAGTTGGATTGATACTATGAGATTAGTTTGGCTCTAATAATTATGAGTAAGACTGACATGTATTGCTTCAAGGTGAAGGTAGTTATAAGACCCAATATATTTTTTCCATTTCTATTTTCCCCTGCCATGACAACTTGAGAAGTTGTATTACTTAGTGATTGCTGTAAAAAAAAAAGCTATCCCTAATTTAAACAGCTTAAAACAACTAATATTTATTGTCTCATAGTTTCTGAGGGATCAGGAATCTGTGAGAAGCTTGGCTGGATGGTTTTTTCTGAGGGTCTTTCATTTGGTTACAGGGAACTTGCAGTCATTTCAAGCCTAAATCTAGGCTGAAGGTCTTGTTTCCAAGCTCACTTATATCAGGCCTCAGTTCATCTGAGCTGAGTTGACTGAAGATTTTAATTTTTACCAAGTGGGCTGCTCACAGCAGGACATCTTACTTTCCCCCAGAGCAAAAAAATCCCACAGTTGAGAGAGAGAGAGTAGGCCATCAGGACAAAAGCTGTGGTCTTTATAATGTAATCTTGGAAGAGAGTACGATCACTTCTGCTGTATTCTATTGGTCATCTAGCCCATTCCTGGTATAATGTGGAGGGGCTACACAAGAATGTGAATGCCAGGAAATGGGGGTGTGTTAGGAGCCATCTTGGGGGCTGGTTATCCCAGAGGCCATACATTGAGGTAGTGCATAAAACATGGAGGATGGCTATCTCTGAGTCACTGGATAAAACAGATTGCTCCAAACCACATTAAATGTTAAATAAGCAAGAAATAGACTTTTGTGGTGGTAGGCCAATAAGAATTTGAATGAATACGCTATTCAGTCCAATAACGATATATAAAGGTTGACCTATTCCGTCAAATCAATAGAAACTCATAAGATTTTTTTAAGTGAACAAATTATTTCAAAACAAGAAAATAAATGAATGACTATGTTTGGTAACAAAAAGAGGGAAAAAAAAGAAAGTATTCAGATTATCTGAAGTCTTAACTAGTAGGCCCTTAGTCCAAAACTTGGTCTGAAGGCAGCATTCAATTTCAAAATAACCCTTTGCCACAATTACCTAACATTTTTTTTCTGGCGATTCCCACCCCTGAACAGGCAAAAACATTTTTGGCAGCACCTATTTTACCTTGAAATTTTCTCTTGTAAAGTAACCCTAGTCTGACCTTGATTAGCTTATCAAATGAGCTCATTCTCATGGCTGAAGAACTATAGTCTATCAGAGAAATGCTTGGCAGCAAGGCAAAATAACTCTGTAAATTGTCTAGAGGGCACACCTGAGCATCACTTCTGGCCTCATTTTTTTCTGTGCTTTCCTAGGCAGGGTTAGAAGCTAGGGAGAAGGACAGGATGAAGTAATGGAAAAACCATGGACCTGATAAATTGTATTTGAAATCTAGTGCCACCACTTACTGTCTGACTAAACTTTGAAACAAGTTAAAATAGCTTTTAGGATTTCACTTTTCTCATTGGGAAAACAAAGTTATTAATCTACTTATTATAAGTTTTTTTGTGAGACATCAATGAAACACATAGAGGTAAAGCCCAGTATATAGGATCTGGCACATAAAGCACAATAAATATTCTTTATTCTCCTTTGCAGGGGAGAAGATGTACTGAAGATGGATACCTTCCACTGTACCTATCACATGCCTTTGACTGAACTGTACCACTGAGCCATTGAGCCATTACTTAACAAAGCCAGCATTCCTAAGGTTATGGGATATGTTGGGGATACTACAGGAAAAAAGATGAAGGATCTTCTTTGACCGCCAAAATAACATCAGTGGTGGATACCCCTGATATTTGAGATTCTGAGTGAGTATGAATTCAGTGACTTTGGAATACCAATGTACCTCCAGCATATGAGGAATCACATGTATAATCTAACATGAATGCTTACCCTACTGAATTTAAATGAGTTTTAAACTATTTTGAACATTGTATTGTATTTGTATTTAAGTTTTAGTTTTGGCCTCTGTCTTTTGAAAATCGGGAGTTTTTCATAATTTCACTCTGCTTATGTTTTTTTTCAACTATAGGAAGAATCCATTAGATATAAATTGTCAGTAGCACAAATTATTCTCGTTATTGTCTCTCTGTGATAAATGTTGCAGTTAACTATGAGACAGCAATTTAAAAAGTTATCATTAGGAGTCTGTTCAAGTCAAAGACATGATTTATTTATCAAATAAAACTAAATGGCTATAGTCTTAGCAAAAATGAGGAGGCATCCATTTAATTCATGTTCAGATAAGCATGTTTTACATTCTATAACTAAACAGCTTAAAGCCCAATGGGTAATATTACCTTTTAAAGTCACTATTCATTATTTCTATTGGGTCTTGGGAGAGATGAGTGATATATTATCTCTGACCTCTTTCTGCTCCTTGTTTTAGAAAAGACAGACTCACAAACACCCACAGAGCTGAATTGTAGAGTAGGAGAATCAGAAGAGAAATGTCTCTTAGGCTTAGGAGTAGAAGGAACTTGAAACTGTAGTTTCAACATCTGGGACATAGGATTAGTTCTGTAAGAAGCAACCCTATTCACAAATACTTCCCCCATGCCACTAATACAATTTACTTTTGTATTTTATTATTGAGTAAATTCTTGACTAGACAATACCAGTGCCTGTGTGTGTGTGCACGTGCATGTGTGTGTATATATGTATGTTATTAAAAACACTTATACTAATAGACCAACTAACCAACAAGCTAACCTGAAAACTCCAAATGAAAGGGACTTGGTGCAAGCAAATTTAAGTGAGAGAAAGCAAGAGAAAATGATCAAGAACATCAGGAATGACTTTCACAGAGAGGTGGGAAGGCAATGTTAAGAAGTCAGGATGAAAGTATAGGACACCCAGTAGGGGATGGGTGGGTGGCATTGGCATGCAAAGAGTAACAAGGGCTAACTCCATTATTCTCACATCTTTTAGGAAAACACTTGATTGAGATAAAGGCTGGGTTAGAGCTTTAGGTAGAGATTTCAGTGGTGGGAAAGACGGGGGAAAAGTGGCATTAATTAGTGTCTTCTATGTGCCAAGAAAAACATATACACATTATATACATGTGTATATATACACACACACACAAATATATATTCCTCTATGTCTATATAGAGGTATGTCTATAGAGCATATCCTCATAAAATTTCTAAAAGTTAGGTATTATTAACCTTAATTTGCAAACTTATGAAAGAGAGTTGGAGAGTTCAATAACTGATTAATGGTGCCACAGGAAGCAAGAAACACAGATGGAATGATGTCTACATATGCTGAACATTCTCCTCATTTTCCAGATGGAGACAACAACAGGGAAAACAAAAATATGCCAGGTGAAAATCATGATATCTTTGAATGCAGAAGTAAATATAGCACATAATCACTAATTTTTCCAAGGTTTTAAATTTCTGAAACGACTAGAACCCATCACTGTCTCCAGCTTCAACTCAACGTATCAGGAGAAAAAATTACATTAAAAATATCCATTGGATTATCCCCAAGAGCTTCCCAGCATCACACATACTCACACACAATAGTTTTAAAACATAATATTTATCAAAATATATTTCTTGAATAAGTGGAGTCATCTATTTACTTAGAATATAAGACCCACATAGGGGTAAGATTTATGTGGCATAATTTTTGAAAAAGAGAAAACCATCCTTTCAGAAAGAATCTTGCCCCATCCTTCTTCGGAGGGCTTAAAAGTCCACAATTGTCTATTAAATTTAATTTAATTTAATTCCACAATTAAAATTCGTGTGCCTTTTATTAGAATGCAAATATTCATGAAATTGTATCTTTGGTAATTTCTACCTTTTTATGAATGACTTTGGTCATATATTTCCCTGAAACTGCTTTCTCTCTCTGTGAAGGAATATTTGATAGTGAAGAGGGGGCATAATCAGAGAGAGGGACTGTTGGGAAAAGAAAAAGATATGAGGATGATCAAAACTTTGTCATTCTGCTCAGAGCATATCCTGTTACCTCACCTCACAAATAGAACGTTGTAGAGGAAATGACTTCTAACTAATGGTATTTTATTTATAAATTCAACAAGGTTGAGATTTCCCAAGTAAGCAGTTGCATGAAAGTGCAAATGGTGCATGGACCTTGAAGGGACAGTGATTACATCTGCTGCCTACATGGTGGTATTTCACTTTCATACCTAATATTGTCTTTTATCTTGCATGAATATCATTTCTTATCCTGCCACTCTGTACATAAAATTACTTATATCAGAGGGTCAAAAAAGCAATTCTCAATCTAATCCGTTTTGCAAATTTGACAATGACATCAAAGAGCAGGAAGTTGTCTGTGAGTAATGACACTGCTCATTTGTTTAAATGTCAAACCTGAACCTCACCAACTTTCAGAATATATTTCAGTAAAGAGTGGGCTTCAGTTCAGCCAGAAATGTTGTCAGTGTTATTCAGTCCTGAAGAAAAAAGCTGTCAGTACCTTGAAAGTAGAGTGTTATGTGTAAATCCTTCTTTTCAAACTGAGTGGAAATAGCCATTTCAGCTCTTTGGACTTTGGACAGTGTTCTCTTACTTGACATTATGAAACAAGTAGCCTTGCTGTAGAGGTGTATCCTTCTTGAGACTAAACTCCCCAAGCCAGTAAACATAGACCCCTAAACTATGCATTTAGGGATAAAGACTATGCAGTACAGCTTTTTGCAAAGCAAACAAAATAACAGCAAAAGGGAGCAAATTTTATAAAAAAGATTAAGCCTGACAAACAATTAGGGAAGGAGAAGGGTTAAAGTTTGTAGCTATTCCTGAAAAAAAAAGTCAAATGTCTGCTGCAGTGCAATCCTGTTCCTCTCTGGATGGCTCTGTTGGTGAAGAAGATGGCTTTGCCATTAACCCTCATGATAATTTATTGGCAGTGGACACAGATGCAGGGAAGGACAAGAAACACATTAATAGGCTTGCAAGCAACCAGGAGCAGAGAATCCATTCTCTGTGCACTTTCTAGCTCTAGAGTGGAATAGCAATGGAAAATTCTGGATGTGAGGTCAGAAGAATGGATGGGAATCTGAATCATGCCCTTTAATAAGGCATTTCATTTCTTTACGTCTTGTTTCTTCTGTAAAATGTGGGTTATTGTGGTGCATAAATGAGAGTGTATGTGAAGGATCTGGCATATGATAGGTACTCAATAGAAGTTCCATTTTAATTATCCATTTATCATCAAGCATTGGTATAATGCAATCAAATATATCTATGTTAGTGGTCATGTGTCCAAGTAGTTGTAACTCTATGGATAGATGGCAAGTAGGGAAGCAAGAAAGGCATTATTTACAACCTAAACCTTATAACCTAAGCCCTAATCATTGGTTTCTCATCTCTCCCATGAGATAATATTCTACCAACTCTCTTCAGAATTCCTTTCAGTCACATACAATCAGCCTCTCTGCCTGCTGAATTGGGGAGAGGCAATTTTGGATGCTTCCTACCCAGACCCCTCACTTGGGGAGAGGAGGTGAAAATCAGCTTAGTGCTGAAAGCCCGTTAAGTTTCTCATCATCCTCTACTGCAGCTACAAATTCTTTGCTTTTGACTTCAAAGCCTCCCAGCCTATCTCACCTCACTCACCTTCTCTCCCTTTTAAAACTGAAAATCAAGAGCATCTTCTCCTAGCCTCCCTCATCTCCACCTGTCATTTCCAACGGAGACTTCCTCCACACTGCCCTCTACTTTTGAAATGCCTACCACTCTCTCCATTCACCAAGGGACACGCTCCTTTCATTCAGAATTCATTTTAAGTCTGCCTCCCTTCCAACGCTCCTTTATTTAAGAGGACTCCCCTCTCGCCCTAACAAACGACATCACTACAGTCACCATAACGCTGAGACACCCCCTCCCCAACCCTCAGAAATTGTGGGAGGGAAGAGGGTGGGAGAGGTGGGGGCGAGGCAATCTAGGTTTACAGAAAAACCTAGACAGGTACAAATAGAGAAAGCTCAGCGTAAGGCTTGGTTTCGTTTTTGGAAAAAAAAAATTAGTTAATGCAAATTTTTTTTTTTTTTTTGCTCTCGAGCCTAGCACCTAGCGTGCTGTGAAACACGTACTGGCTGAATGGCTGAATGAAAGAATGAATGAATGGATGGCTGGGTGGATGCTGAATGATTGCGATCTCTTTGGGACTTTTCTCAGATGCCCCTCCTTCCTGCTCCCGGCATGGCTCCGGTTTAATTCAGCATCAGTGCGTGAGCGCACCTGCTCTGCCGCTGCCTCCACTCTTGGCCCCTTCATGACCACCTTTTAAAGAGAATCTACATCACCTCACCAAAGAGCACTTTACCTAGCTCACAAATCCTTTATGACTTCAACAGCCTAAGAGAGCTTGCTCCTTTAGGGCGCAGCTTTGCATTTCGCAAGCTTTACCTTTCCCCAAACCTTCCCAGGCACCCAGCCACGTTACACAAAAGGATGACTAATGCCCCACACTCAGCAGAATCCACCGGGAGATCCCATTTGCTGCCCCTCTCCTGGCGCTTCTAGCCTAGGTGCTCTCAAAAGAAACGCTGTTTCCTTCTTCTCCCTGCAGGAAAAGGAATAACCATCCTAGGGCTGGGTCCTGGTACGTAAAAATCCGAAAACTTTTTTTTTTTTTTTAAGAAAACCCCCGCCCGAGAGCAGCAACCTCTTTGTTTACGCCCCAAGGGGAGGGCTGGGTCTGGAGAGGCGCGCAGCCGGGGCGGCGGGGAGGTCACCGCGGGGGCGAGGGCTGACCGGGACCAGACTCACCCAGGACGTTCCCGATGAGAGCCACGACGAACACGATGATGTACCCGGCGATCAAGACCCACTCATATTCTTTCGGGTGTAGGTATTCCCTCCACAGGTACCGCAGGAATTCCTCATCGTCATAGTCGGTGGGGTTTAAAAAAGGCTCTTGAGTTTCATTCAGCTCCGAGGCAGATGACCAGTTGCGACAAGGTGGGGAGTCCTCCAGTTTGGTGCCGGACATCACGGGCTCGGGTCCGGTTTTATTCAATCTTGCAAGCTCCTCTTCCCCTGCCCCATGAGCACTGGTGATTTGCGGTGGGAAAAGCTGCGAGGCGAGGCGAGAAGGGGCTCCGGAGCAGAAAATGACGTGAAAAGTTACGGAGCCAATGCCTCCGGGGCCTTACGCCGGGCAACTTCTGCGGCGGTTTTGCTGTCTTTGCAGGCGATTTTGCACCGGTAACGGAGGCGGCTGAGGAACTAGGGACCGGGCACTGGAGGCTGCAGCAATGACACCAGGAGGAGAAAGCTACCTCCGGCTCAGCTCGAGCTCAATTACTCTTCATTCCAGCACTTGAGACCGCAGAGCACAGCCTCCTCCCGCGCTGAAGGAGAGCCGAAGCTGAAGAAGCGGAAGAAAATAAAGAGAGAGAGAAAAAAAAAAAGTAAAGAAAATGATTCAAACCTGTTTTTTTTTTTTTGTCGGTTAAATTTCCCTCTCTTTTCTTTCCCCCATTTCTCTTTCCACCTTTCTCACGTGCTGTTTCTGTAAACCGTATACACAGATACGACTGTGGACATGCCCGGCATGCCAACGCACGGTTAATATAGGATTGTTTGCAGCATTTGTCTTTGTAATGCAAATTTAAAGGTAATGAGGAAGAGCCGCTCTGTTCCTCAAGTAGGACAGTGCAAAAGTCATTTCAGGCAAATATTTCAGCCTTTGTTGGCTTTGCCAAGTTAGCACTCGCTCAGTCTTTAAGGCACACCACCACCACCACCACCCAACCGAGGAGTGAGGGCATTTTTTTAATTGAAGGATGTATTTAGCTGGAATTTGCATTTGCAACAGCAAGTATCCTGTGAAATAAAATAGCTAATCCCTCAAGGACACCGAGTGTCATGAATGTGATCATAATTAAGGTTGGCATGCAAAGGAGACCTCCCATATATCAAGCAAGATTACACAGATTTTTAGTTGGATGTAGTGGTGTAAACAGAATTCTATGGTAAATACCATACCACACTGGTATTTCTTCTCCTAGGCTTAGGTTTGTCAGGATTTATGTCTCTGCCATACTTTCATGAACTGGTATTGCTTTGAGGAGTAAGTATTTTGGGATTCGTCAGCGTGTAAGTTCATGATCATTTCATTCTTAGCAGCCATGGTAGGGATATTGCACATCATTACAACCCTGGACTTGGGAAGGGCCTTAGAATAATCCAGACTGAAGAGTAGTTTAATAATAGAAGCCTCCTGATAACATTGTTAACACAGATCCATGGCCCATGGATGTGACCACTACGATTCATTCCCTCAACCATCGTGGGACCGCTCTAATGGTTAGAATGTTAAACCAAGTTCTTAAAGCAAGATCTGCCTTTCTGCATCTTCTACCCCCAATTCCTAGTTTGCAGGGTCTTGGTGCTTCACAGAATAAATCTTCCACATGACAATCCTTCACATATTCAAAATAAGTATCACAGCACACATACTCCCTCCATACTCCTTATGTTCACTTTTATCCAATTATTTCCATTGCTTTTCACATAGCGCTAACTCTACAATCTTTATTCGTCTAGGTTTCCTTTAGACCATTGTCAATATCTTGCATAACATGCAACTAGGAGTAATCTAGTTTGGGTCTTGCCAGTACAAAATGCAACACTATTCTTTGACTGCAACTAACATTTGTATCAAAGCTGCTGGCTCATATTGAGTTTTTCAGTTAACTGATCCCTTTCCCCACTGCCAATCATAATTCTTTACATTTCTTTTGTACTTTACTATTTACAAAATATTTTCATATGCATTATTTTAAAATGCCTGAGGTATTGGCTGTCATTAGTCCTGTTTAACAAAGAGGAAAATGACCGAAAACATTAATTGATTTATTAAAGGTCAAGCAATTAATCAGTGAAAAAAAACATTCAGTTCTTCTTATTCCAGCTCAGTGTTTCTATTATTTTACAGATGCTATATATCACAAGAAATACTATTGTTGTATTTTCCCAATCTGTACTAGTTAAATTTCTTTTTTAAAAAAAATAAAATGTTATTGAGGCATGTCAGTCATAAATGAACATGCATAAAGAATAAATGTATAGTAAAATTTGTGAATTTACCAAACAAACATGCATATCATCATATAAGGGCCATACATCTCCCACCAACACCTTGCATTGTTGTCAAACATTTGTTACAAACTATGAAATAGCATTGTCAAAGTATTGTTACTATCGCCCATCTCTTACATTTGGCTTATTTTTCCCCAATCTACCCAATTATTAACACCCTATCTTAGTATTACATAATTATTATTGTTCAGGAGAAAACATTCTTATATTTGTCTTGTTAACCACAGCCCACCATCCACCACTGAATTCCCTGTGTTATACAATCCCATGCTTTGTTCAACCCATTCAAAGTGTACACTCAGTGGCTCTCATTTTCATCAGTTCTGCTGTTACCACCTCAGTCAATTTTATTATGTTTTCATTACTCCAAAAGGAAAACTCCCATACACCTCTACACCCCTTATTTTTGTCCTTTAGCATTGAAAAAAATACCTTCTTGCCATTGCTGCAAAATAGTACAGTATTACTTCTAACTATTGTCCATACACTACATTAGGTGTCATTTTCCCATGTATCACCATATTCTTAGCACTTCGTAGATGAAGAGCATTCTTACATTTATACTGTTAATCACAGTCTTCATGTACCACTGAAATCACTGTTATACATTCCCTAGATTATACTCTAGTTTCCCTTCAACTGACATTTACTTCCACAGACTACCCCTTTTTAGCTACAATCATATTTATAGATCAGCAGTGTTAGTTATACTTATCATAATGTGTTACTCTCAACTCTGTTCATTTCCATACTTTTACAATTAATCTAATTAATAATACTACATATATTAAGCATCATCCCCCATTTTCAACCCACTTTCTATTTCCTAGTAACCTATACTCTAGAGTCTACCTCTGTGAATTTACTTATCATATTTAGATCGTATTAGTGAGAACATACAATATTTTCCTTTTGCGGCTGGCTTATTTCACTCAACATGATATCCTCTAGGTTCATCCATGTTGTCATGTGCATCCTGATTAAATTTCTTTTTAAGGAAAGAACATAATTTTTTTTTCAACAAATATTTACTGAGTGCTCCTATTCTACTCTTAGTGATACAAGTTAGACAAGGTTGTTTCTTTCATGGATTTTTCAATCTACTGAAGTTAGGAAGTAAATGAACAAATGAAGACCTAATTAACTATTAGGAGGAGGTAAGTGCTATGATGAAAACCAAACAGAGGTAAGTGAAAGTGAGTAGAGTGTCCCAAAGGCCACATTATAACTGGTGGTCAAGGGAGACCTTGGTAAAGAGGTGGCATACAAGCAGGAGAACTGAGTAATACAAGCATATATCAATTTAATTCTGTTAAGTTGAGGTTTAAACAGATCTTCTTAAATGCTGGCACCATTATCCAAAGCATTAGACATTTCTTCAGACCTCTTATCATCTGTGAATATGACAAACAGGCCTGATGTGTCTTCATTCAAGTTCATTGATACAAATCTACTCCCTCTTTCCTGAAATATAATATCTTTCTAGGATTTTTTAATAACTATTTTCCTCTTTTGTGAATTATTCTTTTCAAAATGGGAATGGTTTTTGCAACTTAAGTTTAAATCTATATTCATTAGCTTCTGCAAATTCTCTGTCATTGACAATCCATAAACATGGATCCAGTCTGTTATTTCCTAAGTAGGCAGTTCCGTTACCTTTCATTTTGTGGCCATTCAACTTATCTGTACTTCAGTCTTCTCTTTTTAGGTATTCTATTGTCAATTAATCATCACTTTTTAAATAAAGGCGTAAATAAGTAGAAAATGAGAATATTTTCAAGATTTTGCTCTGGCATCTGCTTTATGTTGTGGCAAACCTGAATTTATATTGATCTCACAAGTTTTCCATTTTCTTCTATTCATGATTTATCAGGTGCTTTATTTTAAATATGTGGTACTCTGTGGCATACAAAAGTTCCACTCAAATCTTCAAATTATTATTTGTTTTCTATTTTGCAAATACAGTAGAGATGGTAAATATTGCAGTAACTTGTTTTTTGTGTGATCTCCTTCCTTGGATCTTTTGGTACCTTTTAGAATGTTTAAAAATATTTCTTTTTAGTTTTTAGGTGTCATTACTTTTAATTCAGAATTTTTTTCTGCTAAATATAGGGAAAAGCAGTCAGCCCAACATCAAAATAAAGAAAATTCCAAATTCGTCCTGTCACGACCTCTTAAGATTAGTATATGAATTAAATAAATTGATTAAGTGCATAGCAGAGTACCTGTTACATAGAAAGTGATCTGAAAATATTTGCTAAATAACATTTTTAAATATATGATATCCTGTTTTGTATTTTTTTCTGTACATATCAATGGTTCTTTCTAAATGCTTATATGTATGGTTTTTAAAAAGGGAATTCAGCTCACAATACCATGAATAATTCTTTTTAGCTATCCAGGTTCAATTTCTCTGTCACTTTTATTTTAACTCTCCTTCTAACGTGAATATGTTTAAAATATGGGCAAAAAAAAAATGAAAGTAAATCTCAAAACCAGATTTGTCTTCCTTTCAGTGGATATATTTAGTTTGATCAGAGGTCTCAGAGTAGTGCTGTCTGTCAGAGATTTTATTTTCCTGGTAAGAGAATATTCTTTTATCAGACCTATAGTAACTTCCTGGATCCATTTTAATAAACATTTACTGAGCAACTACTATGTGCCCAGGAATTTAACTAGGCTCTAGGGGCATAAAGATCTATAAAACAAAGTCTAGCCTCAATGATCTCACAGTCCACTGGTGAATTAGAAGTGTTACAATACAAAAGAACTCTGTGAGTTCCTAGATGGATGCACAAAGTGAACACCCAACTCAGCCTGGAGAAAACTGGAATAGAAGTGGTCCCCACAGGGTAGGTCACTCTGGACTGACTCCTGATGGAGAGGATTACCAAGTGGTTAAGAAGAAAGCAGTGTTCCAGGCACAGGGAACAGTATCGTCAGGAAAACTTGGAAGCAGGAGAAAACATGGAGTATATGGGCAAAAGCAAGCTGAAATGTAGCAAGTCAGGCTTTGAGAACAATTTCTGGTAATAACGGAAAACAAAGTTTAGGAAGAGTGAGGAATTGACAAGAGGACTAGGTAAGAGGTTAGTTTAATGACCCTATTATCAGAAGGAAGATAGTGGTTTTGGGGATTGAGTTGGGTTGGATATTAAAAACTTAGGTAATTGAAAAGACATCATCCAGAAATCATCTTATAAAATATTTTCCTAAACAAGACTAACTGCATGGTAATAGTATGTTTGAAGTTTATTTCTGCATTTCTCTCTATATTTTGAAGAATAAATTGATAACGGAACAGAAAGGTGTCCCACTGCTGATTTCCTGGTAATTGCAGAAAAGTTGTTTTGCTTCCTTCTTTTTGTTGGAATGAAAATAAAATAAAATCTGAGCACACTCAGTAATGACTATACTGAGTTAAAGTATTCCCAAAATAAGTGCTTTAGTTTTGCAGGAAGTTGTCTGACTTCTCTATGCTCCAAACACCACATTCCCTTACAATATGGCCTTAGCTAAATCCTTCTGGAGATGTCCCTGAATCACAGGAGGCTTAGAAATCTCTTTTTTTTTCAGAGAAAGGGGAGAAAGGTACTACTGATAACGTGAGTAGCTCCTGAGTGGGCTACTGAGAATGAAATCACCCCATGCCCTAAATGACTCAGTCCTTAACTAGCAAGGCCACTTGTCACAAATTATCACCATGCATTTCTGTCTGTCTCTCTTTCTTCCTGTCCTTCTTTCTGTCCCTCTCCTTCTTTAAAAAATGTTTCCTCTCAGACAAGGTTCTCTCTGTTTCTTCTTGCCTTCTGTCCTACATTATCAGTTCTGACACTTCTTTTTCCTCATGGTTCCTGGTTCAATAAATATATATTAAGCTCTTGCTTGGATATAGACAGAACTCTACCCACCTTTTTCAGTTTTTATCTTATGGAAAGTATAGAGGAATAAGCAAGTAATTATGATTCAGAAAAGCAAGTACCCTTAGGTGTACACATAAGAAGCCTGGCCAGAGCAAGAGAAGGAACATTTACTTCACCAAAGTGGGATCAAGAAGGCTATCTGGAAGAGATATTGTCTAAGCTGGGAACTGAAGAATAAAGAGTGGTAGCCAGATTGTGGGAGGGATGGAAGAGGCAGTTAGTGCCAGATGGAAGAAAGAGACTTGCTCGTGAGGGAGATAATGCTAAGAACAGTCAGCACTGATCCAGTGCTCAAGTGGGCCAGGCTCTCCGCCAAGCACATTATATGTTTTAACTCAATTGATCCTCATGACAACTCCAGGAGGAAATATTAGGCGTTGTTTTCTGATCTTACAAATAAACAAATTGAGGCACAAAAGGATTAATGTACTTTCACAGGGTCACAGAGTTAGAAAGTGGCAGAATCCTTGACTGGAGCTGTCACAGTCCAAGTCCAGAACTTTGTTCATTGCATTAATACTATTCTGTTTCCACAGCAAAGAACCAAAAAGGTGTCAGTATGATAAACTATATTTACTTTATTAGTAGTAATAATGTTGTAAAAAGTTTTAATCCTTAGACATATCTGTAAAATTTTATAAATTTCATATTTTTAGAAACTTCAATTATAATTTAAATAGTGTTAGAGAGTGGAATTGTGGAGGAAATCGTTTTACCCTGCAAGATTATATCTCCCCATTGCCAATCACTCTCCCCCTTTCTCCCTCGGTATACATGTTCTTTTTCTCCATATGTACACCAAAGGGCATGAATAGCATGTAATTCACCTTTACATCCCCATAATTTATCACAGCACTTAGCATGTTGTTATTACTCAATCACTACTTCTAGGCCAGGCCTAAATTGAGGAGAGGAATTCCTTTTTCAAAGTGAATATTTAATTAAAAATTACACATAGGTGTCACCTTGGTATATCTAAAACTAAAAATTCCTGGATACATACGTAAATTGTTGCCTATTACTAAATCCTTAGTCTGGAAGGCCTTAATGATCTTTTTGTCCCATGTACTAGTGTATTAATTTGCTTCCTTTGTCCATAATCTATAAATTCTCATTCCTTTTTCTTTAATTTATGATGAAAATGAAAAAGTAATAATAGAGTGTATAAAGATAATAATGGATTTCGGTACAATCCCGGAGTATAAAGTGTATCATTTGAGCTGTGTGCCCATTCTAGGTACCTTTCTATGGGAACCCAATTACCCTCAGCCACTTTGAAGGGTGCACTCCCAGGAAGGAAAGTGTGAGCTCAATCCCACCTTTCTAAACACCAGCCCCTGGTTCACCTGCGTTCCTATTATACCCTTGGGCTGCTTTCCTTTAGATATCTCTTTGTCCCTTCAATGTTATTTTTCCTTGAGAAGTCCTTTTCCTTTAAAGTAGTAATATGTAGAAGATATAGGAGAAATCTACCCATAGGTAAGGGACATGTATGGCATGTAACCCTAATGGCAATTCTCCATATTAAACAAATGATCCTTTTCATTGTTTCCCTGAAATTCACTTTAATTTGATTTTTTTTTTTTTTTTAAGTAGCATGGTTGGGGAATGAACCCAGGACTTCATATGTGGTAAGCCAGCACTCAACCACTGAGTCAAATCAGCTCCCTTGAGTTAATTTTAAAATTTATTTGCTTGTAGTTTGTTTTTTGTTTGTTTGTTTGTTTTTTTAGAAGGTCCTGGGGACCGAACCTGGGACCTCCCATGTGGGAAGCAGGTGTTCCTCTGCTTGAGTCACATTTGCTCCCTTAATTCAATTTTAATAGAAATACATAGTATGCACCACATATATTGTAGTTATGGCGGGAAAGAGTTTCATGTATTGAATTTCAGTGTTAAAAGCATAGTGATACAGCTTTTAATCAGGTAAAAATGGAATTAAGGAATGGCAGAGTGGCATTGTGGAAAATGCTTTGGTGAGAATCTTTTGTTTTTCTTTTTTGATTGCCATAAAATTCATAGAACATAAAGTCACCTTTTTTTTTTTTTACAATTTCAAAGAGTAAAATTCAGTGGTTTTTATTATTTTTGCAATGTTGTACAAACATCACCACTACTTAATTTCAGAATTTTTCCATCATCTTAAAGAGAAACCCCATACCTCCCAAAACCCCTTTCTATTAATACATATCTACAATCTGAGTCTATGGATTTGCTTATGCTGTACATTTATTATAAATGGATAAATGGAATCATAGA
The DNA here is from genome assembly GCF_030445035.2 of Dasypus novemcinctus. Lineage (NCBI taxonomy): Eukaryota > Metazoa > Chordata > Mammalia > Cingulata > Dasypodidae > Dasypus > Dasypus novemcinctus. The sequence continues at coordinate 28,390,306 of NC_080683.1, read as the reverse complement.
ATATAAGTTTTTTTCTATCTGGCTTATTTCACCTAGCATAATGCTTTCAAGGTTTATCCTTATTGTATCAGTACTTCATTCTTTTTTCTGGATGAACTTATTCCATTATATGGAATTATGTGAAATTTATTCCATTATATGGATATATGACATTTTGTTTACCCATGCATCAGTTGGTGGATATTTGGGTTGAATTTAATTTCCTTCTATTATAAATAATAATGTAGCTATGAATATTTATGGACAAGTTTTTGTGTGAACATATGTTTTGAATTCTTTGGGAATATACTTAGAAGTGGGAACTTCTAGTTACAAGGTAAGTCTATGTTTAATTTTTTTTAGGAACTGCCAAGCTATTTTCTACAGTATCTGCATCATTGTACATTTTTACCAGCAATGTATGAGGGTTCCTCTTTCCACAAATCCTTGCCCATACTTGCTATTTTCCTTTTTTGGTCATTGCAGTTATTCTAGTATTTCTAGTATTCTAGTATTTCTAATTATTCTGGTGTCTCATTATGTTTTTAATTTGTATTTACCTAATGACTAAAAACATTGAACATCTTTTCAAGTGTTTATTGGCCATTTCTATATCTTATTTGTAGAATTCTGTTCAATTCCTTGACCATTTTTGGAATTGGGTTGTTTTTTTTCTTTGATGTTGAGTTGTGAAAGTTATTTATATATTTTTAATTTTAGACTCTTATCAGATATGTGATTTGCAAATATTTTCTCCCATTCTTTAGATTGTCTTTTCCTTTTCTTGATAGGGTCCTTTGATGTACAAAGTTTTTAATTTTGATGAAGTCCAACTTATATTTTTTATTTTCCGTTCATGCTTTTCGTGTCATATCTAAGGTTCCCTTGCCAAATCTAAGGTCATAAAGATTTATCCTTATGCTTTCTTTTAAGAGTTAATGGTAGTAGTTCTTATATTTATGACACTGGTACATTTTGTGTTAATTTTTGCATCTCATGTGAGATTGAGTTCAATTTCATTCCTTCATTCTTAGTCTAAATGTGGCTATTCAGTTGTCCCAGAATTATTTGTTGAAAACACTATTCTTCCTCCATTGAATGATCTTGCCACTCATGATGAAAATCAATTGATCATGGATATATGAGTTTATTTATGGACTCCCACTCTATTCCACTGATCCAAGTATCTATCCAAAATACTCCTTTGATGACTATAGCTTCATAATAAGGTTTGAAAAATAGAAGTGTGAATTCTCCAATTTTGTTCTTTTTAAAGGTTGTTTGGCTTTTATAGGTCCTTTACATTTCCATATGAATTTTAGTATCAGCTTGTCCACTTATGCAAAATAAGCAGCTAGAATTTGGTAGGGATTGCATTGAATCAGTAGACCAGTTGGGGAGTATTTCCATCATCTTAACAATATTAATTATTCCAATCCATGAACATGGGATATCTTTATATTGACTCTTTTTTTTTTTTTTTTTTGGTTTCACCAGTCCCGCACTTCCTTGGTTAAATATATTCCCACATATTTTAATCTTTTTGATGCTATGATAAATGGAATTTTTAATTTTGTTTTCATATTAATCATTTCTTATGTATATAAGTGCAACTGATTTTTATATCTCTCTTATGTCTTGCAAGATTTTCTATATATTAGATCATATTATGTGCAAATGCACACAGTTTTGCTTCATCCTTTCCACTAATCTGGATACCTTTTGTTTTTTCTTGTCTAATAGTCCTAGCTAAAACTCCTGTGCAATGCTGAATAGAAGTGGTGATAATTGACCTCCTTGTCTTCTTCGTGATATTAGAAAGAAGCATTCAGGATTTCACTATTAGTATCATGTTAGTTGTCATTTTCTTGGTAGATGCCCTTTATCAGGTTGTGGAAGGAAGTTCTATACTATTCTTAGATTTCTTTTCTTGAGTGTATTTAACATGAAAGGGTATTGGATTTGCCAAATACTTTTTCTGCATCTATTGAGAGGATCACTTTTCCCTTTATTCTGTTAATATAATGCATTACAAATTGGTTGATGTTTGTATGTTGAACCAATGTTACATTCCCAGGGTGAATCCTACTTTGTTATGGTGTATAATTATTTTAATACACTGCTGGATTTGTTATGTTAGTGTTTTTTGCTAGTTTTATGTCTATATTCATAAGGGATATTGGGCTGTGTTTTTCTTTTCTTGTGATGTCTTTGGCTTTGGTGTCAAAGTAATACTGGTTTCACAGAGGGAATCCAGTTTTTATTTCAGTTTTACAATTCATGAGCTGTTTGAAACTGGGATATAGTTACTTGATAACTTAGAACTTTAAACTCCTTATGTCTGGATTCAGAATAATGCCATAAAATTTTTTTGTGTAAGTCAAATGAGATTATTATGTGTGCTTTGTAAACTGTCAAGCACAAGATTTATACCAAACTATGAATTGGTGTGAGTGGTGGGAGTGATAGCAGCAAGTGGAGGGGTGGAATTATAAAGACTATCCCCTAAATAGGGTTATAATGCTTAATCAGTTTTGGTCTCCATTGCAGCGTCTAGAAATGTGTCCCAGTCATTCCAGTTATATTACAGTAATAACATTGACACTAGCAGAATAATAATAATCTATTACTGAGACTAGACAGATTGAACACATACTGTCTTAAGCATTTGACATAGTCACTTGTTACATCCTCACCACAGCCCTCTGATGGAGATGCTGTTATTTTTCTTCACTTCTCAAGTTAGAATAGAATCTGAAGTTGGGATAATTTGTTCAAGGTTACATAGCATAGAAGTCACAGCAAACCAGTTAATTCTGTGACAGTAATTGTCACAAAGTTAGTCACTTTTCACTCTTATCCTAGAGTGGCTGTCATGTTTATGCAGATAAAATGAACCAAATTTTGCTTAAATATTCTTCAAAAATAATATGCATTTCCTGAAATAACCAGTGGATTTAAATCAAAATTAAAAATAATGGATAAATCAAATTTTTCTATCAATTTGAAAACTAACTTCTTTAAAAACCTTTTGCCTGAGTGAATAAACATTATGGATGTTGAAAATGTCTAATCACCACCCCCACACACTTCTGAAATGAATAGCTCTTTGGCCTTGGAATGTTAGACAAGTGTTTCTGAAATATACTGCCATACATTTATAGAAAACATGTACTATTGAGGCCTCATATCTTTCCCTAAAAGCAATAACAAAGCCAGTTTCTGATTTTTTATATCTATAGTAATTATGTGACTTGGATTGATTTAGATATTCTTAACTGTCTTTTGTACAGTAAAATAAAACATTATTTAAATACATATGTATCTATTAAAAGATGTTCAAAATTGTAAGATATCTCTGTTCATAAACCAGGTTCATGTACTGTTCATATAAAAATTAGGTAAATTTAATAGAGGCAATCAAATAAAAACAAAAGGAAATCCAATATAACCTGGCAGTAAAACCATGGATTGGTTTAGTTGGTTTTAAAATATAATATAACATTAGATGCATGTAATCAATGTGCTGCTAACAGAATGAGAGTGGGGGTTGAGCATATTTTGGGGCTGCATCCTGATCTTTTAAACTGAGCTACAGGAGATATTACGACTAGAAATATCCCTTGGTGCCACTATTAAATCCTTTATTGGATTACAATCACTCTTTTAAAAAAAATTCTATTATGAAAGACATTGCTCAGAATTAAGAAATGTAATGTTTAATGACATAAAGAACTGAAGAGACTTAACAATACCAAGTGTTCTAAGTGATTTCCAATCAGAAGTTTTGAAAGCCAAGTATATTTGTCATTTTTAAAGAAAGTATTCTAAATATGCACTGAAAATAGGTCTTCAGAGTTTAGTTAGATAAACTTTAAGGACATATACAGAGATTTAGGATGAGAAAGCCCCTTTCCTTTAAGAGTATATTTTAAATCATTTAATTCCATTTTTATCAATCAGAGAAAATTTTAAATTTTTTAAATTATTAAGACATGGATATCATATCAAAGTATGAATGATGGCTGCCCCACTTTATTTAAAACTTGCTTTTAAAAGGTTTATTTTTAATTCCTAATTCACTGTTCATTTATGGATGGTATGTTTGGCTTTGTCAAGATGTTTTGATATGTCCTTATTTGACCTTTCTTGTATTCATGCTTGATCAAAGGAAGAGAACAGAAAGCACAGCTAGAATTAATCATAATAGCAATTTCTCTACCTCACTTTCTACCTACGGTTGTGTCCACTTGCATTTCGTGGTAAGATCCTGAAAAAGAGACTATCTCAGAGAAAAGTCCCACTGTGTAATATTAAAACCTGTTGGGTGCCCACACTAGTCTAAATATTAAATGCATTGGTGGCCTCATTTGAAATAGAGTAACAATTATGGACAAACAGGTTTTGGACTCTTAGCATTAAAGTTGTATTTTTCCCCCACAAAGTAAATTCTGTATTTGGCTCAGATGAAATAAAGCAGAACTTTAAAAGAATTACAAACATAAAAAAGTGATAGGGAACAAAAGAAGTAAAGGTTTAAGTGACAAGAAATTGCTTTTTTTTTATAAGTCCCTTTGGCTATATTCAGATGAGAGCAATGAACTAGATAATTATGCTAAAGTTGTTAAGTATCCATGCAGATGTTCTTGAATGAAAGATATTAACTTTACTCACTTTATGGCAATATTTAGGTAGATAACTATAGCAAAACAGTAAGTAAAGAAACATATTTACCAGAAATGTCCATTTTATTTTCTTATGCCTCAAGTTCTGTCAATAAAATGGCAGGGATTCTTAAAATTGAGTTTTTCCAGGCTTATTAAGCATTTAATGAAATGCAATGGACCATAATTCCATTAAAATGTCCATATAAATACACATGACCATACTCAATTTTCATCTAAATTCCAAATCTCTAAGTTGATAGACTATCTGAAACCCAGGTTTAGAGCTCCTGTCCTATAGAGTCTTGGCAATTGGAAACATATCAGAGATAGAGCATTTCCTGACATAAACTAACACTGCTTAGAGGGAGAGGATTGGCTTTTCATCGCATCTCAGAGTTAGGGTTTCCCAGCTACCACCTCGTAGGCTTCTCTAGCCACCTGCTTCTGAAATAATTGTTGCACCTCAAGTTTGATGTAAGCATCTGGAGAAGAGGGTGGTATTTGGGAGATAGGTAAGGCTGCTGTTGCCAGCCAGTTACTTGATATAAGAACAAAGAATTCCCACCCCTAGAATTTCTAATCAACTCCTGATATTCTGAGCCTTAGATAAATAATATGGAAATAACTGAGTTCTTTTGAAGATAGGTACTTTAGAAAGTAAAGATATTATGATGATTTTCCATCATGTGTAGTGGTTTACTTTCTTTGCTATTTTGAAGACACAAGAGAAGGGTGGCTTTCTGGCTTACCACAACAAATCTTCTATGATTCTTTTGGTCATTATTTAGTTTTAAAAGAGACTGATGCATTTCCCACAAGAAAAAAATGAATATATGTAAATATATATGCATATATACACATATATGTAAATATTTCCCACTAAACAGATATTTCTTCTTGAGTATATTTATGTTTATTTTTATGTTTAAAAATAATTTTGTCCTTTGCTGCGATTTTTTTTTTAAGTCAGAGAGTAAAGAGATTATTAAGAAACAAGAAAACGAGAAAAGTATACAGTCCGAGGCATGGACCACAGGCATACTGGAGGGTGAGTTGTGCCTTTGCTGTGATTTTTAATCAGTTCTATAAGGTTAGAGTAATTTTGCTATTTTAAATAAAAGTGCTATAAATAGGTTTGCTTCTTTGTTGCAAACATTTAATGATTTAGTTCCACTAGAAAGGAATGACTCTAACAAACTCATTCTCACCAATTCTACGAAATAATAGATTCCACTTCCCATCACGATTTTAGTAAAATCCTCTCCCAGAGCAAAGCTGTTTACATCGAGAACGGGCACCCAGTTATGTGAGCTACAACAAGTTCTTCTCTACTGCAAACTAGGTACCGTCTTTAAGTACTCATTGCCAAGAGATACACTACATTAAAAGGAAGAAGAATCAAAACCATCTAACAGAGCAACAAAATAAATTATCGACAATGTAAAAGAATAATCTATTGCATTGACTCAGAGAAACGACCTGGGTTCAAATCTTAGTTCTGCCTCTTACTAAAGATGTCACCTAGCCAAAGTAAATGATACCCAGGCCCAGGGTGCAATCATTGTAAAAGGGAGATAATAATAGTACCTATGACATAAAACTGTTATGAGTTTTGTATGTACAGCACTTGAGACAATATGACCCACAGCATGCACTATAAATGTTAGGTAATAACTCTGTGTTTGTACATGAGTGTGTGTAAACTTACGATATTTTTATTAAGTCACTGGCTTTATTTGTTAATGAAATGACCATATTCCTCCCAATCTTTTAAAAATACTCCCTGTGCATTCACAATAGGAGAGCCATAATATAGTATTTATTGTTTTCATCAATTATGTAGTTTGGTGAAATATCATAGTTTAATTTATAGTCTATAATTTTATCCAAAACCTGATTCATAGACACTATAAATACACTAATAAATGAAAATAGCCTCAATAAGGAATTAAGTTACATTTTGTGAGAAGATAAGTATATAAGAGCTTTAATTATCCCCTAAACGTTGTGGTTCCCAACATTTGCTACCTTTTAGAAACATTGGAGAAGATTTACCAGTCCCCATGACCAGGTAATATCCCAAACCAGTTAAATCCTGATGCTTAGCAGTAGGATGGAGGCATCAGTAGTTTTCAAACATCCCAGTTTATGGCAATAGGCAGCAAAGTTTAGCAACCACCGCCCTAAAGCCTCTGCTCAAAGTGTGGGCCTCAGACCAGCAGTGTTGTCACTACCTGGTCACTGGCTGAAGTGTGGAGAAGTGGACCTTCCCTCTCAAAGTCCACATCATAAACAAGATCCCCAGTAACTGATATGCTTGCTAAAGATGGAACACCACTTGTTGAAATTAGAAAAAGAAATTCAATAAAATTCCCAACCAGAATAATATATATAAAAGAATTTGGCCAAATATATGCATCAAAAGTGTCTGGAACAGTAATATTAGGGAAAAAAGAAGAGTCTCCATTTCTTTCACCAACCTTTGTCCTAAGCTTATATTCTGATTTTTAAAAAAATCAAATGTCAGATACTTTATCTGCAAGATTAATTATTCCAACTTCTTTCCAATAAAGAGTGTTGCATTTGCCCAAGACTCAATTAGTAGTTATGACCTTGAAATGTCACTGTTTTGTTATGGATCTGTATTGTGGAAATTAATGTCTGCTAGTCTTTTTCAGTACAGTAGTAAGAATTTTATAATAATATGACATTTTGCTATCATATAAATAATTACTTTTGCAGTAGTGCCAGCCTCCTTTTTGTCGGGTTGTATGGTCTCCAAACTCTATCTTACATTATACTTTGTTGCTTTCCTATGTTGTATGCCAATTCCATACAAATCCTGTAATTAATCTATGCTAGTCAACCATATATTAGATCAGCAACATTTGTCGCAGGCCTACTATGGACCAAACACTTTACTGGGGAAGTTTTTACAGAGTCTATATAAATAATGCCATATACTATTTATCTTGACCTTTAGGGTAGACAACCAACTAATTAATAGAAAAATAAAATTGAGCATGCCAACCCCCAAAGTAGATGGAAGAACAAAGTGCTATCAAACAGAGAACAGGGAATAATTTCTCTACCCATAGCTTTTTTCCTTTGGAGGGGTTATATTTTATATGATGAGTAAAATATGTAGGACTATTTTGGTTTAAGTAATGAGGGGAAAGAGCTAAAAGAGAGACGGGATATAAGTTAAAAAAATGAGGTAAGGATGTTATGCCAAGGGAAGGAAAAGAAGTTTTTTGTGACTATCATGCAGTGTGAGAGGGGAGAGGATAAGGAAATTTGGGAAAGGCCTCAAGATGAGATTGTCATGAGACCTTATATGCCACATCAAAGAGCCAGAACCTTTTCCATGGCACAGAGAGTCTTCAGAGGATTTAACATGCAAGCAAAAACATGAAAAGTGTTTTGAAAAGACCAATTAGGGCTCTTTTACAACTGTCTACATATGAATGTACAAGGTCATAAAGCACCTCAGTAATCTAGGAACGGGAAGGAGGAAATAACATTTAAACAGTATTAGGGAAATAAAATCTACAGAGCTTAGTGACTGGGAGGAGGTAATGGCTGGGTAGTGAGACAGGCAATGAGTGTACTGGTGGCTTTTCTTTAGGGTCATATAGTTAATGGTGAGGCCATTAATTGCAATAGGGAAAAATGGGAAGAAAAGGCAGTTTGAGAGGTACGATGGTTAATTTCATGGGATCCTGGCTGGGTTAGAGTGCCCAGATGCTTGGTCAAGCAAGCACTGGCCTGACCATTACTATGAAAGTAACTCATAGATGGATTTAAATCATTAGACAGTTGATTGCATTTATGACCAATTACATGTACAATCGACCAAGGAGATTGCTTTTAATGAAAGGAATCTTCTCATCCAATCAGTTGGAGGCCGTAAAGAGAGAACTGAGGATTTCAGCAGTTGGAAAGAATAATTTCTATCTGAATTTCAGCCAGCCCTCTTCTCCTGGGGTACACAGCCTCACCATTGAATTTCCAACTTGTAGCCTGTCCTATGAAATTCATACTTGCCAATCCCCACAGTTGCTTGAGCCAATTCCTATAATAGTGTGTCCATTCTGTTTCTCTGGAAAACTTTGCCTAATACAAGCAGGGAGAACATTGGTGAGTTTATTTCTGGCTGTTTATGCTTGTGGAAGAACTCAGCATAGCTGTTGACAGTTCTACATACTAATCCAATCCTCAGAAGAAAAGTACGGCCTAGACAAGAAATCTTTAATGTACTTGGGTGGCCATTGATGGAGAAGGAATCTGAGCCTAACGACCTGTCAAGATGTTTCTTCAGAAGACATAGAGAGCACTGAGATAAAGGAAGAAGGGACAGGAAAGAATGCTGTCGCAAACCACTCGACAATTTTTACGTGAACTGAGAAAAAATATGTCAGTCAAGGTCTGTTGCTGTTTCATTTTCCCAAATATTGCTTGATACATAACTATGTTCATAATTTTTTGAAGGGCCTGAGAATAACATTAAAAAATAAAATAGCTTACATATGGGAGCAAAACTGATAATGATTAACTCAATGCTGCTTAATATAAGCTTTAATTGCTATCACAGCACAGTTAGAGTCTTAATGGGGAAGACTCTGCTGTCAGGTTATCTAGGTTCACGTCTTGGTTCTCATCACAGTATGTAAGTGATTCTGGGAGACATACTTATCCCCAGGGCGCCTTGTTTCCCATCTATTAAAAGGATATCACTGCTACCCACCTAAAAGAATTATTGTGACACACAAATGAGATGCCAAATGTCAAACATTTAAAAAGGTCTGGCACCAAGCACATACACTAAATTAATTTTAGCTACTATTACTGCCAAAGTGCTTCTTTATTATGGTCAGGGTCCTCCATTGTGGTATCAGTCACACAATTCCAAATAAGAAAAATAGAGAAAGAAATGGAAAGCATTTTCTAAGCAAGTCAATATGTTTTCTGTCTTGGGCAAACCCTCTTGCGAATGAATTCTTTCTCAGAATCTTGAATTAGGAAAGGATGAAATATCTGAAATAAAATTATTAATAGCAGGACCAAAATGGTGGTTCTGTGGGCTCCATTGTATGGAAGTTATAATAGAAAGTGAAGGAAAACATTTTCTTCTGTCTTCTAAGGAAAAATACTAAAAAAGACATTGTGGATAAGAATTAGCAGAGTTCCTACCCATGTCTATAACACACTATACGAAGGCAAGAGAATTTGAGGAATGATCTTTCAAGCTATTCAGAACATTATTTAAAGACATAGGAAATGATAACACTGGAAACTGCTATTTTACTAACTTAAAAATAAGTATATTTAGGCGTACATTTTTCCTCCCATTATCTAGAAAAACTCCCTCTCATTATCTAGAAAAAAATGTTTATTATACATGTAAACCATTTATTTATCTATCTGTGTATCTATGTATCTATCTATCCATCTCTCATCATCATCATCATCATCATCACCGTCATCATCATTATCATCATCTATCTCTATCAATCTCTACATTCACCTAGGCTCTGAGATGTGATGGGAAGAGAGATATGTATCTGCCAAAAAATGTGATGTCCTTACTCCAAAATATTCTCTGTTGAACATTTTAATGAGCTTGAATCATAGGTGTTTCCTTGAACAGTAAAATGTGGATGACTCAGAATTGTGGGTCTGGTAACCACACAGCTGGAAAAGCACACTTTGTCATTTAATCTTTGTGTATCCATTCTAACTCAGTGCTACTTTTTTAATTAAAAAAAAAGACCTATGCTGCAAAAACAAAGCATATTTACCCTCTATGCACTTCTTATATATTTTAAGATTAAAAATAAATAAATAAAAGTATCCACTTTGCCACACAGGTTTATATCCAAGAAAATCAACAGGTACTCTTAATATATGCAGAAGTTCCTCTTTAATTCTCTTTATTAAATTGTTTAAAATTTGGTGAAGATCAATCTTCCTATTTAATTTACTTTATGTATTGTCTTGATATCCATCACATCTTGACTTTACTCTTTAATTAACCACATTGGACTTGCTGTCCCATCTTTGAAGATTATAATGTGAAACATTTCACTGCCATATTTTTATAATTTAGTTCCTTTTTCATGATGTTCTAAATCCTATCAATTATGAAAAAAAAAGTTCTTGAATGTATTTTACATGGTTTTGCTGGCTTTTACTGTGTTTTTCCTTATATTTTCTTTGTACATGCTTCAATTTCTGATGATCTAAATGTTTATGTATACATTAATAATCATTGCTAATATGCAATCTGCTAAAAAAAGAAAAGATTTGACCTCCTGCCTTTTTTCTCCAGTATCTGTCTGCTTGTGATTGTTCTATGCATCTTGAGGAATAGATGTTATGGATTTTTAAATATCCAACAATTGGATCCAAATATCCCCAAAAGAATTTTATCATTTTGAAATATATTTTCCTTTAAAGAAATGATAAACAATTTGTTTTAGGTTGAATTGTGTCCCCCAAAATGATATGTTGAAATCCTAATTCCCTGTCCCTCAGAATGTGAGCTTATTTGGAAATAGGGTCATTACAGATGGAATTAGACACATTAAAAAAAGGAGTTCTGTCACATTCCCCAATGGAACAACAATAATCCTCCAAGTAGAATAGCAAAGACCACCGAGGAAGGATGGTCAGATAATGAGCCCTTGATATTGATGACTATGCTTATGAGCCTGTGTGCCTGAAATATGAACTAGGCCTAGAGCTGTGGGGTGCCTAAGAGTTACTTCCTGAAAGCCTCCATGTAGCTCAAATGTGGCCTCCCTCTAAGCCAAACTCAGCTTGTAAATGCATTACCGTCCCCCCAGTGTGGGACATGACTTCTGGGGATGAGCCTCCTTGGCACCGAGGGATTACTACCAAGCACCAGCTGATGATGTAAATAGAAAAAGACACTGAATAAAAAGGTCAATTCAGACCAGCAGAATATCTCAGCCTGCATATTGGATCAAATGTTAAAAACTTCTTTTTGACCTTGAATAAAAGGGGGAAATGGCAAAGAGAAATGAGTTTATATGGCTAAAGAGTCTTCCAAAAAGAGTTAGGAGGTCATCAGAGGGGTCATGCTTATGCATACATCAGCAGGACCCCAGAGAAAGCCAAGTAGATATAACACTAGGTGCTGGTTCTCCTGAAGGCTACAGAGACGACAGGGTATATGGTTATGGCAGATGGATTTGGAGTTCTGTGCCATGTCAGAGGGCCCTACTTTGGATTTGTGCTCCTGCATGTGATTGAGCTGGACTCAGATGTGACCTTCCTACACATGCCTCTTGTCACTTCTACTGAACCTGTGGTTGGTGCTAGGGATGGTACATACCTAGGGGACTTGAATGTCTGAACTGCTGGCCCTGAGCCTCAGCAGAGTTGTGACTCCTACTCTCTAGTTCATTGGTCTTACTCAGGTCAGCTAACAGGGAGGTAAAGATGGTCAACCACTACACTAGGGAATCAAGAGTGCCAACAATTGCAAGCAGAGGAATTGCATCCATCATCTGTGTGGAATCTAAGCCCCCTCTTGATCTAGAGGTGGAGTGGACATCACCATCCCAGGGCCCACAGAATGGAGGAACAAAATATGGACTAGAGTGGACTTACTGATATTCTACTATAAACCTGTTGTGACTAGTAATAGAAGAAATTGTAGCATTGGGATGGAGAATGTGACCACAGTAGTTGCTGAGGGCAAGGAGAGGGAAGAAGAAATGTGATGTGGGGGTATTTTGGGGACTTTGAGTTGTCCTAAATGATATTGCAGGGTCAGATGCTGGACTCTATATATCCTGCCTTAACCTACTGAATGTACTGGGGCAGAGTGTGAACTACAGGGTAAACTATTATCTGTGTGGTGCAGCAGTGCTCCAAAATGTCTTCACCGAGTGTGATGAGTGTGCCACAATGATTGAGGAGTTAGTTGTTAGTGTGGGAGAAGTGGGGTGGGGGTGAGGGGTATATGGGAACCTCTTATATTTTTTAATGTAACATTTTTTGGATGATGTATATATCTTCAAAAAAATACAATTTATGAAAATGATGGGGTATGGGGTGGGGAGTGGGGTATATGGGAACCTCTTACGTGTTTTTACATTTTTTAAATGTTTTTTAATGTAACATTTTTTGTGATCTATTAACTTTAATTTTAAAAAGTGTAAAAAAAATGAGGTCAAACTGGAGTGGAGTGGGCCCTTAATCCAATATGATTCACGCCCTTTTAAGAAGAGGAAATTTGGACACAGACAGACAGAAGAGAAAATACTATTTGACGACCAAGGCAGAGAACACAATGGACTGCTGGCAAACCAGCACCAGAAGCCAGGAGAGAGGCATGGAACAGATTTTTCCTTGCAGACACCAGAGAAAGCATGGTCCTGGCACCACCTTGATTTCAAACTGCTAGCCTGCCAGGTTGTGAGACAACACATTTCTGTTTATTTAAAGCCACCGGTTTATGGTACTTTGTTATGTCAACACTAGAAGATAAGACAACCTTCTATGGAAAAAAAATGCATATATATACGCATATATATACTTTGCAACAGGTATGTTCTTCAAACAAATAAAATTAGTGATAGGAGCACTGTATGACGTATTGGACTGAGAATTAAACTAGAATTCAGGAGCATTTCCTTCCTCCTAGCTGCACTTTGTAACCTTAGGTCATTTGCTTCTCTTTCCTGGTTTTCTCTTCTGGGAAATGAGAGGCTTAGCCGATTTTGGCAGATGTTTCTAACATGATGCCTGGCACTTGATAAGTGATCAAAAAATATTTGCTAAGTGTATAAGCACTTGTTGAAAACCTAGTGAGTGAAGGGGCAGGTTTCAACTTGGGCATAGCCATCTTCTAAATCCTCCCTTTTCCCAATGCTCCGAATCTCCATCAGGGCCGATACATCATGTATGTAAAATGTAAATTCTTTGTACGTGTAAATCGGCAAGTCTGTGCTAACATATTTTACCTGGGCAACTATGATTTAGCAGAAGAAAATTCGGAGTTAAAGTAAATTTGAAAGACATAGGTTAATTTCCTGGTTCTACAGCTTTTACATCTTTGCCTCAGTTTCTGCACCATAAAATAATGTTGACTTTCACAGTGTTTGTGTGTCTTAAAACAGATATATAAAAAGCATTTTGTAAAATCAAAATCCCTATATAAATGCTAGTTGTGATTATAAATAATGCATTGTGATGCTAGCCAATAAAAGACTTGATGAGAGTGAAGACCATCATTTTCCAGTGATTTGCTCTTATCTGTTCATACAAAGAAGGGTTGAGGTGCAGAGTCATTTCCCAGGAAACCTTGGCAAGAAATGAGTGAGGAGTTTGGTGCTAGGACTGAATCGAATTATGAGGAAACAATTAGTCAAATACAAGGTAAGAGCCACTTTCCTGAGTAGACCAGAACTCTTCAAAAACAGGCTGGAACTTCTTACCCAGTAATTTTAACTTGTCTGTAGGCTTTAATATTTTCAATTAATATTAATTGAAGAAAAGGAGACTGGACATCAAATAAGCTGGAAGGGTGGGCAGATTGTGAAAGATATACTGTTAGTTCTCCATTATCTGAAAAAGAGTTAAATTTGATTAAACTTTGAAAAAGCTTAGACTGGCCATTTTGCTTTACTTTACGCTTTGCCTTGAAAGGAGGCCTGGATGCCAAGGCGTCTATGCGTATCTCTATGTCCTGAGACAGGGCTGCAATCTTCAGTTTAAACCATATGGCTCATTCCTCCTTTCTATGATGAAATATCTATGCCACTTTCATAGTGACATCAGTGACATTTCACAGAGGCATTTTTTAAAGTTACCCTCTAGAGCTCTAAGTATTTCCAATTGGTCTATTTTATGCTTCCTGAATTTCAAGAAAAAACTCCCTTTCTAAAAAAATTTTAAATGATCATCTTCAGATCCCATTTATTTTATCTGGGTACTAGGTAACAAGATTTAGTTGTTGTTGAGAATGTTTCTTGTGTTTCTTGGTTCCTCTTTGACCAATCAAAAGAAAACTGTTTTCTTTGCTGAAAATCACATTAGGACCAATAGTTATTTATAATAATATCCACCATTTGTAGAACACTATGCTCTGAAGTTTATGGTTCACTTGGTGCTTTTTTCCCCCAGATACTGGGGCCAGGGATTGAACCCCAGACTTCATATGTGGACAGCCAGCACTCAACCACTGAGCCACATCGGCTATCCTCAGTTGGGTTTTTTTGTTTGTTTGCTTGTTGTTTGTGTTTTTGGTTTTAGGAGTCACCAGGCACTTAACCTAGTACCTCCCATGTGGGAAGCAGACACCCAACCCTTGAACCACTTCCGCTCCCAGCTCAGTGCTTTTATTACACATTATGTCCTCTGATCCTGCCACCATCACCTGTGGAAGGAAAGACAGGTATCATTTTGTTTACTGATAGAGGAAGTGAGACTTGAAAGATTTTGAAAATTGCCAGCTTCCTCAAGAAGTATTAAACAAGCAACCAAACATAATCATAAAAGTCAATCATATCAAAGACTGGTTTCTTAAGCTTCCAGTCTCTAGTCAGTTTAATGTTTATCTACCCCTTAATTTACAATAATTGAATGTCCTGGGGTACATGGTGATGGGTCACTGACTTGCTGCGGTCCTAACTGGTCTCTCTACTTTAGTCTCTTCCTCTTTAGACTATCCTCCACATTAACAGCCAGGGTAGCCCTAGAAACATCAATCTGTCTCTCTCTCCTATCCCAAACTCTCTAATGACAACTATCTCAAATAGAAGTGAATCCACAATCCTCATTCTGACCTAAGAGGTCTTTCAGGATCTACAACTTTCTATCCCTTATCCTGCTATATTCATAGCACCTAGAAAAGTGTTCTCAAAAACTTGTTGAATGAATGAATGGACAGATGAATTGGATGGTGGATGAATCCTTTTGGGAGGGAAGAAATACAGTAACTTTAGGTTTTGCCTGTGTTAGACTACAGGTAGAGTAATATTCATAAGTTTGCTGGAGATAGGAGTAACTAACTGCTTTTGGAAGCATTTTCTTTCTAAAATCAAAAGAGACATATTTTGGAAATTTCTAGCCCTCTATTTGGTTAGGCTCCTTAAAATGGTGTATGTTAGAATTTTGGCTCTTGATAACATTTAAAGACTGGGATTATATTTCTAGAAGGAATTAGCTCATGTAAAGCAGTGTTTATAACCCTCAAATTAGAGTCTTTCAGCATCTGTTCCTTAATCCATTAACTTGAACAAACATACCAACACTAAGGCAATATGGGTATATTGCTTTGCAACACTGGCCACATGCCTTATTTATGCAGCTGAGATTTATGTTTACTGAATTAATAGTTTTTCCATTTATTCAATCAAGTCCATCATGACAATTAAAATTTCAGGATATCACAGAAATAGAACATTTTGCATAAAGACACTTATGTTACTTGCTGGAGACATAAATTTGTAGGCTATATCTTCCTTAAAATGGAATATGTTTATGGACAATTCTTTTACAGAAAAAACTAAATTCCATATTTTTGGCATGCCGTATAAATTTAATAAATACTTTTTCTTTTTATTTCTATATTTATAGCTTTTTTTCCACTGATCTTGTAAAATGAATTTCAAAAAAAATAGTTATAAAGGTGATCATTGGTACTACCCATAAAGTTAGCTGTAAGTTTCTTCTATGTAGAAGAAGAAAGAACAGGGTATACTACATGTAGAATATCAGCAATAAACACCAGAAATAGAAAAAAATGAAGAGCAGTAATTTCCTCTATTCAGTTTTAATTATCAGACCTTGGTTCTTAAGTGTCTTAAGAATTTGGTCTATTATGTCCTTTATAGCAACCAAACATATTTTCAATAACAACTAAGATTTCGTGGTGCTTTACAATCTAAAAAGTCCTTTCATAAAAATTACCCCAGTAGTTCTTCAAATTGCACAATGAAACAAATGTTAATATTTATATCCTTTTTACATTGTACCAGCCTGAGGCTCAATGAATGGCATAATCAAGAACTAATGCAAGGACATTCGACTCTGTAGCTCACCCTTTTCCCAATAAAATCATGCATCTCTCTGATAATTCTAAGATACCGAATTGTTCAAAGTCATTTACCTGGTTACTATCTTAAGCTTGCTGAGTTCAGAGTGATACTGAATGATATTCCTTCCTTATCCTTGTCCAATACTTCTAGTTGCAAAAAAATATCACAGCGCTATATAACTGAAGTATCACAGGAAATCTTGGCAGTTTTGAATGCCTAGCTATCAGAAAAAAAGATAAACCTGCTATATTTATTCTTTCTCTGTGGTTTAACATTAAGTTGGATCTACCTAGAAACTCAATCTCTAAACATGAATTGTCAGTAGTGTGAATGAAGCAGGTTAGTTTAGGGAATGGGAAGACAAACCTAAAACCTGGCAGAAAAACATGGCCATGGAACCTCACTGGGAAACCCCCCGAGGAAAAGACCCCATCAGAAAGCTGATGGAAGAATCCTGCAATATTCCCTCATTGTGACTGGGATTTCCTCCAGGGTCAAGGAAAAGCCCCTGATATTCTCAAGGGGCCTTACCATTGGGCAACCCACAAGGGAAATTGACAGATGGGTACTCAACCAAAACAGCAAACAGCTGAGACCCCTCCCCCAAACATTATTAGCAAGGGAGGAATAATAAATGATTTAAAAAGTAAGCACACAAGCTAAAGTTCTCTCTCTGCAAGTACACCTGGGGACCCGTAATCTGCTATTTTCTCCCATTTTCCTTAATAACTACTGGCCTAACTAAAGTGTCATTTTAAATTCTTTAATGTAACATAGTCAAGAACCTAGAGGGATCTGGGTACATCATGGCAACACGTGCCGATGTTTTCAGAGTGTAAGGAAGGTTATAGCCTTGGCTACCTTTTAGACGGCTGGCACATTAAATGTGGCTAGTATACAGGATGTATGGTTTGGATCAAATTCAAAGGTTTTTTTTTTATATTTATTTCTTAATTCTGTCAGTTGTAGAAATAAAAATTGTGAAATTCTCAGCCACTGGAAATTACTTCACAATAATTTGTAATACTCTTTTGCATACCTCTGGGTATTATTAATCCAAAGTCACCACGGCAGAAGACTTCTAGTGCTTGCCCACATTCAATTCTCCTCCCTCTCTGGGCTCATGGAAAGATGAGATTTCCTGCCATGTGACTCTGTCTAGATAATGGTTTGTATGCAGAAATGATGAAGAAGAAGTTAATTGCTGGTATGAGGCACTTCAGTGTTATATTCCAAACTGCAACTGAAGAGAAATTACATGGCATAGCTGCAAGATGGAGACGCTGTCATCCAGGGTTCCCATGGGGAACAGGATATGCTGCCAACCCACGTAGGCCATATAAGCAAGCACGAGTGAAAAACAAACCTTTTGTGGGTAATACGATAAGGGTTATTTCCTGTTTTTACTGCCTATCCTAATTAAAACCTATTCTAAAGTTGTCGTAGAAGTAGCATAGGAATTAGATTCAGGAGATGTGAATAATATCCAACTCAATAGCTTTGTCTACTTGGGTACGCCACTTAAACTGTTTCATTTTCTTCCTTTCTAGAGTACGATAAAAAATATTTTCTATCTACTTGAAAGAGTAGTTAGGAAAGTCAAATCATATAGGGTAGCAATTTTTATTGATAGATATGGTGACATATTTTTTTATTCCTTTGTAATTCTGATTTCCTGATCTAAGGACTTCCTCTTCACACTCTCTTGCATTTCATCTTCATGGACACAATAGACAAGAAGACCACAGAGTGTGAGCAAATAGGATACCATTCTTTGCTTGTTTTATCCATTATTATAACCACACTGTGACTCTGCTCATTAAACTCAAGGTTTCTCGGAATCAGGTATTCCAGATCCAGGTTCCATTCCATGACATCCAGTTGTTTCAAATGTGTCTTCTTTATGTTTTTCTTTTTTAACAGCTTTGAATATCAAAGAACCAAGACACTCTCATTTCTTCTTGTACAGTGTGGAGAACAACATAAACTACATGTTAAAAGAGCATCAGATAATTTTCTATTATTCCTAGGATTTTTTACCATGTGTCTCAGTCTAACAAAGAGAAGAGATCGGCAAAAAACAGTTGGTACTCAATGCATACTTGCTTACTTGATTGAATGGGCACTGATGAAAAGTGAAAGAAGCTGATAAATAATGTCCTGTGATTCAGAGCCATGGAACAGTTTCCTTGACCATGTTATGTGTCCTTCCAATAGAAGAGATGCTGGGGACATGGAAGGGCTCCTCCAGCCACTGCACATTCCTCCCTTCCCCTGAGGTACAAATATAGTGCAGTCATTAAAGAGACCCTGTAGGCAGTGTTCAAAAGTGGATTTTCAAAAGTCAGCCTGAATTGTTATAAATTCCAGCTCCAACAATTATTAATCGAGTGACCTTGAGCATATAACTTCTCATTGTCTTCTCATCTATAATGTGGGTATAATAATAGCACATAACTTACACAGTTGTTTTGAAAATTAGTTAAAATATGTAAGGTATTTAGAAAAATGCTCCAGATATAACAAATGTTATAAGGCTTAGTTACATCAGACCCCAAACTATTATAATACAACCTGAAGAAACTGGATGCTTTAAGAGATGGTGGGAGTTTGCAGGAATGGAGAGGAATGGTTTTTTGCGCTCTTTTCGTAAACAAATTTAAAGCAATAGCAGCTGAGTAAAGATCATGGTAGGCAGATTTACTGTGGACTTTTGGTACTATATGAGCTATAGGTCTATAGGACTCCTCAGTTTTTTGGGTTTGTATTTGTGTTTCTTTCCATGGAGAAACACATTTAAATGAACCCATTATGGCTGTATGTCTACTGAACTTTAGTCCTTACAAAATTTTTTCCCATTTCTGGCAAAAGAAGAAATTCTGTTTCAAGACTACAATATCAAATTCCCTGGAAATTTCAGACCTGCCAGCATTCCTTACAAATTTTGGACTCAAGACTGCAAATCACTCTTACCAGAACTTCCAGCTTCCTGGCCTGCCAAAAGGATCTTAGACTTGCCAGCCCCCACAATCCCACAATTGGGTGAGCCAATTCCTTAAAATAAATCTCTTATCACATGTGGATGCATATGTGTGCATGTATATATATATATATATATATATACACACACACACACACACACACACATATTCGTGTGTGTGTTTGTGTGTATATAGATATATATTCTTATATATCATAATGTTGGTTCTTTTTCTCTGGAGAAGCCTCATAATACAGTGTTTCCCTGGTAACCAAACATGAGACCTCAATGTCGTTTTTGATCCTGCACTTCTCTTCCAAATCTAGTCAGTGGTCCAAAGTATCCAAATATTTTCTGCATAGTGCTTTCCCACTCCTCTGCTGCCATTTCACTAATCCAGGCCTGCATCTTTCCATTTGCTTTCTGGACTCTCAACCACACTCTGCTGCTAGTGAGGCTTACCTGGCCCTTGCTAGAGCAAATGGAGGAGTTGTTTTTTTTACTTATCCTTCCAAGGATACAGGCTGTAGAAAATGACCATTTCAGCTCACATCTTCTAGTAAAATTATTTAAGAAAGAAATCATTAATGTAACCAAGTGGTAGTTTCATTCTTAATATGATAAATCCAAATAGGAGTTTCAAGGAATAGCAATATCCCATGAGGAGTATCTGTATGTGTGCTTTTTGCTATCTTTTCCTTAGAAGACAGGGTGATTCAGCACTAATAGATATCCATACGAGGATGGAAATGGATGCTAGCCATGAGTTCTGATCCAGTAAATTATGTTATTTCTGACTTTCCAATTGCTTTGCAGCAACTGAAGAAACCTTTGACATCATATTGTTACTTTGGACATTTGATGTTTTCTGATTTGGCTCATACTTTTTCTGAATTTTATAAGAACTACCACAGTGTGCGTGTGTGCAAATACACACACATATACATATGTAAACACATTTACCGAAAGTAATCAAGTGAGAGGAATGTGCTTGTCAGCTTCAATTTTGTATGCATAAAGATGTATGAGAGAAGGGACTGAAAAAATGTAGGAGCAAAGAGACAGGAAATGTCAAGCTTGATAGGTTTTGCTGAAGGAAAAAAATTTACTCTAAAAATAAGTCCTACCATTTAACCTTCTCACGTTAATTTGATTTCATATTCAGCAGGAATATGTTGTGACTATCAGTGATTAAATCTAGATCATTGTACTATCAAACTGAGACTACTGCTGCTCAGTGGAGCTCAGTATTTTCCGACTCAATCTGTGATTGTCGTTCATTGTGGCTTTTAGAGAATTGTTTGAATATAAGTGCACGGCATACCATTTTGTCTCCTACTGTTGCCCCAAAGTCGTCTGTGACTTTATGGCCATAATGGATCTCTGGTGTCTAGAAAAAAAACTGTTTTTCTTTTTTCTCCAAAAGATGACTCATGAAAATCAACCCCAACCACACAAAAAGCGATATCACCCCCAAACATTTGTGTTTGTTTCTTTTCAGGAATTGCAGGCTGAACAAAAATGAGAGGCAAATGGACTTGGTTTGCAGTAGAATTCCACTGCCTCCTTCGACCTCACCCTTCCCTCCCTCAGGCATGACAGCTGAACACAGCCTCTGATGGTGTCCTACTGGAGTATCTCATCTTCAAAATGACTGTTCAAACCTAATTTCTCCCCAACAAAATTTAATTTTTATGTGCTATACTCCCTCTGTTTCCCTGTTCTTGAGACTAATCAGGAAGCAGATCTATGCTGTTCACCCATGCCTATAGAAAATCAATAAGTCTATTCTTCCTCACTTAGTTCAGACATTTTCAGAATCCTATCACTATTTCACTTCAGGTAGCCCTCAGCAGTCAATCAAGGATGAAACCTATTTGCCAGCCACTCCCCCATGCCCACGCCAGGCCACTCATTCACATTGAAAATTTATACATTTTAATAAAAGAGTTGTAGAAACAATCTGGCTATGCACAAAATTAGGAAAAAAAATTTTTTTAGGAAGTACTGGGGCTTGAGCCCAGAGTCTCATACATGGGAAGCAGGCACTCAACCACTTGAGCTACATCCACTCCCCTCAAACTTCTTTTTTTTTTATTG
Source organism: Dasypus novemcinctus (assembly GCF_030445035.2). Taxonomy (NCBI): domain Eukaryota; kingdom Metazoa; phylum Chordata; class Mammalia; order Cingulata; family Dasypodidae; genus Dasypus; species Dasypus novemcinctus. The sequence goes on along the minus strand of NC_080683.1, from coordinate 28,368,506 downwards.
AAAAAAAATCATATTTTAATTAAACAAAGCAAAACAGAGACTCAACATTTACCAAAACAACAGCTCTTATATCATAAGGTCAAGAGCATACATGGACTTTGGAGCTGGATTGACCTAAATTTCAGTCCTGACCATTAGTATTTAAACTGGAAATTCACTTAGTCTCTTTAGGCTTTAGGTTTTTTTTTTTTTTAATTAATTTATTGAAACATATCACCCACACATAAACATACACAAACAATAAGTGTATAGTAATAGTTGTGAAGTTACAAAACAAACATATATAACATCATATAGGACTCTTATAACTCACTCTACCACCAACACCTTACATTGCTGTTTAACCTTTTTAACTAATGATTAGAGCATTGCCAAAATATTACTACTAACCAAAGTAGTTTCCCCCAACCATTCCTATTATTATTATCTTTATGTCATTTATATGTGAACATACATAAATAATTAAGTGTATAGAAAAGCTGTGAACTTACAAAGTAAACATGCATAACATTATACAGGGGTCCCATATATCAGCCCTCCATCAGCACCTTGCATCGTCGTGAGATGTTTTTTACAAATTACAAAAGAATATTGTCAAAATCTTACTACTAATTATAGTCCTTATCTTACATTGGGTGTGTTTGTCCCCTAATATACCTTATTATTTTTTAAATATATTTTTTATGACAGAAGTTGTAAACTTATAAAACAATCATGCACATATGCAGAATTCCCAAACAACACCCCTCTATCAACACAGCACACTGTGGTGGAACATTGTTACAGATAAGATAATATCATCTGATTGTTACCATTTTCATAGTATACATTTGGCTCACATTTTCCATATTGCTCCATTATCAACACAGTTCCTCTTTGGCATGGATGCAAGAATATTATATATCATTACTGCTAACCATAGTCCATAGCTTATTCCACTTGTATTTTTCCCATGCATTCCTGACACCCTGCAGTAGTGATATGCATTTGCTCTAGCTCACAAAGGAGGACACCCTTGCATCTGTACCATCAACCACAATTCTCATCCATCTCTGGGTTTACTGTGCTATTCAGGTCCTAGATTATTCTCTAGCATTCTGTCGATTGGCATTTATATATCTAGACTACCATTTTCAGTCACATCCCTATTTACAAAATAGCTGTTAATCACTATTTGTTACCATCCACTCTATACATTTCCACACTTCTACAGTAAAACTAATTATAACTTCTACATACATTAAACATCAGTAGTCCATCTTGGTCTTTCTCTTACCTCCATTAAGAATCCACCACCTACCTACCACCAGGTCTTGAAGATATTTTCCTACAATTTCTTCTAGAAGTTTTATGGTTCTTGCTTTTATTTTTAGGTTTTTGATCCATTTTGAGTTAATTTTTGGATAAGATGTGAGATTGAGGTCCACTTTCCTTCTTTTGGCTATAGATATCCAGTTCTTTCAGCACCATTTTGCTGAATGGACTGTTCTGCCTGAGCTGTTTGTTTGACAGGCTAGTCAAAAAGTACTTGACCATACATGTGAGGGTCTGTTTCTGAGCCATAAATTTTTTTCCATTGGTCTATGTATCTGTCTTTATGCCAGTCCTGTTTTTACATGCTGTTTTTATCACTACAGCTTGGTAGTGTGATTTAAAGTCCGGAGATGAGGGTTTGCTTTTCCTTTTATGATGTTTCTGGCTATTCAGGACCCCTTACCCTTCCAAATAAATTTTATAATTGTGTTTTTAATTTTTTTTAAATGCTGGTGGAATTTTTATCAGGGTTGCATTGAATCTGTATATCTATTCGAGTAGAATTGACATCTTATGATATTTAGTCTTTCAATCCATGAGCATAGAATATTCTTCCAGTTATTTAGGATTTTTAAAATTTCTTTTAACATTAGGTTGCAGTTTTTTTAAATACAAGTGCATTACATCGTTGGTTATGTTTATTCCTGACCACTTGAGTTTTATCTGTCGTATTTTATTTTCACCACTCTTTTGACACTTTTAGTTACTTTTATTGACATAATCTTCATTTCTTGACTCTCTTCCAGGCCTCTCTCTCCTCTTTTCTTTTTAGGCTTTAGCACACCCTTTAGTATTTCCTGAAAATCTGGTCTATTGTCTAGAAATTCTCTCAGTTTCTGTTTATCTGTGCATATTCTAATCTTGCCCTCATTTTGAAAGACAGTCTTGCTAGATATAAAATTCTTGGCTGTAAGTTTTTCTCTTGTAGTAGCTTAAATATATCAGACCACTGTCTTCTTGCCTCCATAGTTTCTGGTGAGAAATCAGCACTTAATTTTATTGGTTATCCCTTATATGTTATGCATTGCTTTTCTCTTGCTGTTCTCAGAATTCTCTCTTTGTCTTTGGCTTTTACCATTGTGATTAATATGTGTCTTGGAATTGGTCTATTTGGATTTTTCAGATGGGAGTACATTGTGCTTCTTGGACATGGATATCTATGTCCTTCAATAGGGTTGGGAGGTTTTCTAACATAATTTCTTTAAATATTCCTTCTGCCCCCTTTCCCTTCTCTACTCCTTCTGGGACATATGACATATGTTAGCACAACTCTGGCTGTCATTTAGTTCTCTGACACCTTGTTCAATTTTTTCCATTCTTTTCTTCATCTGTTATTTTATATGTTCACATTCAGAGGCCATTTTTTCAAGCTACCAATCCTTTCTTCTACCCCCTCAAATCTGCTATTATGTGATTCCAATGTTTTTAAAATTTCATTTATTTTGCTTTTCATTGCCATAAGATCTGCTATTTTTCTGTGCATACTTTCAAATACTTCTTTGTGCTCATCCAGTGTCTTCTTCATATCCTTAATCTCTTTAGCCATCTCATTGAATTTATTAAGGAAATTTGTTTGAACATCTATAATTAGTTGTCTCAACTCCTTTATGTCATCTGGAGGCTTATCTTGTTCCTTTAACTGGGCCATAGCTTCTTGTTTCTTGATGTGGACTATAATTTTTGGTTGGTGTCTTGGCATCTGGATTACTAGAGTATTTATTCTGGATGCAGTTTTCTCTTTAGTTTAGGGCTTCCTGCCCTTTCTCCCTTGCTGGTTGTGTAATAGGAGCCAAGGATGTAATTGGTGCTATAAACTGTAGAGACTGAAGCTGTCCTCATTGCCCCAGGAACGGATGAAGCTTCTCCCAATTTTCTCCTTTCCCAGAGGTAGGGACAGAGTCACAGTTGCATGGAATAATCCAAGTCGTGCAGGCCTCGACTGTAGTTGCCCAGAGAGACTGATGAAGCTTCAAGCCCCTTTCTCCCCTGCCTGGGGCATGGATGGAGTTCCTAGTGTGGGCAGCAATATATGCAGTGCAGGTCCAAGATGACTGCAGTTGCCCTGGTAGACTTTTAATTATTCAGTTTGTGCCAGCCAAAGGTATCCTCAGTTACCTGGATAGACTGGTGATGAGCTAACCAGCCTCCTTCCTGCCAGAGGTGGGACTGAAGCCTAGGCTAGGGCTGCAGGCTGATCCAGGTGAAAGAAACCCGTTCCTTCAGTCACTGTGATATTTGGTCAGGCCAGCTTCCCCTCAGGCTGGGGGTTGAGTCAAAATGGCGGCCACCAGCCTTTTTCCAACTTGGACAAATTCACACCCCAGCTGTTCCTAGGGTTATTCCTTAACCATCCAAGTCTACCAATCAGTAGCTGAAATCTGTAGTCAACCATCTCCCCCTTCCCTGTTTTGGGAAATGGAGCTTCCACTTCTGGTCACAGAACAGCTCCTGGGGCGGCTTGCACCACCAGAGTAGGACAATCACCAGCCTCTGCGGTTTGGCTGGCAATTTCCCAGAAAGGCTGGTATAAGGTCCTGCAGCTTCCTCCCTGTCAGTGGTGACACTGGAGCTTAGGCTAGACCTGCAATCTCACCTGGATGGAAGAAGATGGTTGCCACAAGCACTGAGATTTTCAGTCCGCCTTGCTTCCCCTTGTGCCAGGTATGGAGTTAAGATTGTGGTTCACAGCCTCTTTGTGACTTGGACAGGCTCAAACTTTAGCTGCTCTCAGGATTATACTTTAGCCTCCTGAATTTACTCATCATTAGCTGAAGATGGTGCCCAACCGTCTCTTCCTCCTCTGTTTTGGGGAAGTGCAGCTTTCAATTCCAGCCGCAGAACTGCTCCCGAGGCGGCTTATGCCTCCGGTGAAGGATGGGCACCGGCCTCCGTGGCGTGGAGTGCTCTACTTATGAGTCTTCTCTGCAGACAGGCAGTCTCCTCCTTCCATTCCTTCAAGGATGTTGCAGGATGCTCTTCTGGACTCCTGGAGCCCCCAAACAGGTGCTTCAGCTAGCTCCAGAGAGCTCTGGGTATTTGCTAACTGCCCTGAAGCCGGAGCTGACTCTAGTAGCACTGTACTCTGCCCCCATCTTGCTGTCTCTCCTCCTTGGTCACTTTTGATGGGTCCTCAGGAGCATTTGCAGGGCCCCTCTGATGTCCGGTCCTCACTAGCCATAGAAGGACAGCACTTGGGGGTCTGTCAGAGGCTGCAGCTCTGAGGCCTAAAGTCACAGCTGGGGATAAGGTCTTTGCTAAGGGTCCAACCACCCTACCCTATGGGTGGCAATTTCCCTTGAGGATTTACCACCCCCAGGGTGCTGTCCTGTCACTTTCAGAGATCTCAGAATGCTACACACCCCTTTGCAGCCTCAGGGGATGAGACCTTAGCCTTATCTCCCCCTGAATCAGCCTTCCTGCTCAGAGTTACTCTCCTCCCTCCAAATTTCTTTTTATTGTGACTATTTCTTATTAAATTAACAAATTATGTTTGGACTCATCCATATGATGGCCATTAACTTTTGTATCTTCTTACCAAAAAAATTACAGGATGAAAATGCTTTTCAGTGGCTGTTAATTTTATTAATTAAAGAGCTTATCTATATAAGATTGAAAAATAACTCTATATATATGTGCAAGGTAAGGCATATTATTGATTTAGACTGAGAGTATGGATTTAAGTTTGCATTCCTTCCTTTATGCTCCCAAGATGCACTGTACTTGCCATGCTTATACTTGCTGCATGGTTTTGTAATTGCTTCCTTTCCTATTTTACTCACCAGCTTCTTGAAAGCAAGGTCTGCATCTCATTTCTCTTTGCATTCTTAGCACTCAAAACAGAGTTTTTCACATAGTGTTAGCACAGCAAATGTTTATAGAGTAAATAACTGATTGTATGAATAAGAGATTTTATTTTTTAAACAAGTGGTCTTATATCATCCTCTTAGTGTTGGTGTTAATTCTATTCTTAGAACATCGAAAGCATTTTAATTTTCTTATCTTAATGAAATTTGGTAGACTCATTTTCAATTGCATATTTCAGCTTAGGAAAATTCTCTGTTTTGTTTTTTTCTTATTGAAATATTAAACTGACATAAGTGTTATGACTCTTAATGAGTCAATTTAATGTGCTTATTAATTAGTTTTAAATTGTGAAATTAATATTTAGTAGCTATAATCCTAAAGCCTTATAAGTAATTTTATGAACTTAAGAGACCGTAAGGTTTTAATACTCACACAAGAATGTTAACTTGCAAGAATTTTTTAAGAGGTTCAAACCAATTTCAAACAAATTAAATTATCTTTGTACCATTTGAAAATAGTATACATTTCATTCATATTCCTCTTCATAGACTAAATACTTTCCTACAGCAGGGAAAAATCTGAAAAGCCAGAGTTTATTAAAAGAGAATCACAATGTATTTATTATCAGGAATAATTATACTTGTAAAATGACTCAGCTCAACCTTAAAGGTGTGGTTTACTTGACATCCTCTAAAGGAAGGTTAGAAGTTTTTCAAATGTGGAAAAATTCTGACATGCCACTAAGTATATATAAAACTGTCCCTTAGCTTTATTGACTAAAGGTATTATGCTAGTTTTCTTCATGTCATCCTCACTCTTTGTGAATCTTTTTTTTTTTTTTACAAATATGTGAAAAGTTTTATTTAATAATTTATCCAACTGCAGAGAAGCAATGAGGATAAAAGTAAAGGGGAAAAACGCCCCATTCCTCACCTACACTTCTTTATATAGACACATTTTATAACTCTGAATAACCTAAGCACCTAGCCAAAAATATCCCAACCTACAATGAGATGCTTTTTCTAAATAAACACTCACCCTGTAGCTATTAAACAAGGCAGGTTCTCCTCTGCTGTTCGGCAATTGAAGAGGCTCTTCCACACACGCCAGGTGTCACCCCTCATATGATCTGCAATGTAAGACATGCAGAATGCTCCAAGAATTCAAATTTAAAAGCAGGAAGGAACCTTAGACATCATCAGGTATATAAGTAAGAAATAAGTAATTCACCTGATCTCCAGCTGAATTACAAATAACCACCTGGGACCTTCCAATTCACCCACTTCAACTTAAAGAGTAAATAGAAAAGCAAGATGTTATATCATGTGCACCTCCAGTGTAGAGGGGTGAGGAATCTATTCTATTACAAAAAGGAAATGTAGTTTCAGAGAAGCAATATTGCCAGAAAGGAAATGAATCTCAGCAGTGGCTACAACCCAGTTAAAAAAAAAAAAAGCCATCAGGGACTGAAAGTTTGGCATAAATGTTTCTTTTTTTTTAAATAATATACTTTTTAAAAAAAGGTTACCTAGATTATACAAATTTTACATAAAAAAATACGGGATATGGAGCAAGTGGCCACAGTAGCTGCTGACTGTAGGGAGGGGGAAAAAGAGATATGATGTGGGGGTATTTTCAGGACTTGGAGTTGTCCTGGATGGTACTTCAGGGACAGGTGCTGGACATTGTATGTCCTGCCATGGCCACTGGGTGGACTGGGGTGAGTGTATACTACAATGTAAACCATTATCCATGTGGTGTAGCAGTGCTCCAAAATGTATTAAACAAATGCAATGAATGTGCCAAAATGATGAAAGTAGTTGTTGATGTGGGAGGTGTGGGATGAGGGGGTTGGGGTATATGGGAACCTCTTATATTTTTTGAATGTAACATTAAAAAAATAAAGAAAAAAAAATATGGGGGATTCCCATATGCCCCACTCCCTACCCTTCACACCTTTTACCACATTAACAACATCCTTCATTCGTGGGGTACATTTGTTACAATTGATGAGCACATATTGGAGCATTGCCACTAAGCAATTATAGTTTACACTGTAGTTTATACTGTCTCCCGCACAATTTATAAGTTATTGCAAGATATTTAATGGCCTGTATCTGCCATTGCAATGTCATTCAGAACAATTCCAATGTCCTGAAAATGCCCCCATATTATACCTTTTTTTCCCTCTCCCTCCCCTCACTGTCTCCATATTAATGATAACAGTTCTTCCATTGCTAGCAGCTCAGTAAGTCTATAGTAGAATAACAGTAAGTCTACTCTAGTCCATTGTTCATTCCACAATCCTGAGGATTCTGGTAGTGATGCCCACTCTACCTCCAATTGGGAGGGGGCTTAGATCCAGTGGGGAAGAGGGATGAAACTATCTTTCTTGCAGTTGCAGACTCTCTGTTCTTTGATATGTTCGCTGTTCATCATCATCTCCTTGTTCGTTGTCCTAGGTGAGTCCAATGAACTGGAGAGTAGGTGTTGCAATGCTGTTAATTTTAGGGCCCAACTGGCACACAAAAAGTCCAAAGATTTAAGTCTCTTGGATATACACCTATTAACTCTAGTACTAACCATATGTGTAGATAGAAGGGGCAGAAGAGCCATGTGTAGGGAAATCATAATTGAGTCCAACTCTGACACACTGGGGAGCATAAATTCCAAAATAAGGCCCATTGGTAAGGTGCCAAACATCTATCTAAGTTGTCAGCCCTATCTCCAGAGCCCTCAGGAGCCCTGCTATTTGAGGCAATGTTTACTTTGGCAATCAGTGAGATCCTGCTGAGACATGCATAAGTGTAAAATGTGGAAGCATTTTTAAAAAAGATTTATTTCTCTCTACTTCCCCCACCCACCCCAGTTGTCTGTTCTCTGTGTCTATTTGCTGCATCTTCTTTGTCTGCTTCTGTTGTGGTCAGCGGCACGGGAATCTGTGTTTCTTTTTGTTGCATCATTTTGTTGTGTTTGACATCTCTTAGCCGTATAAACTCATTTGTCTTTACCCTTTTCCTCTTTTGGTCAAGTGGCATTGCTAGTTGGTGCTTGGTAGTAATCCTTCAGTGCCAGGGAAGGCGATCCCTGGGAGTCACGTCCCACACTGGGGGGAAGGTAAAGCATTTATATGCTGAGTTTGGCTTAGAAAGAGGCCACATTTGAGTAACAAGGAGGCTTTCAGGAGGTAACTCTTAGGCACCCTATAATACCAGGGAAAATTTCAATTTCAAAAGTTCATAAGTACAGTCATCAATATCAAGGGCCCATCAATGGCCCATCCTCCTTCACTAGTCACTACCCCTGTACTCAGGGGATTCTTGCTGTCCCATTAGAGACTGTGGCAGAGCTCCCCAGGATGGGAATTCAATATTCTTTTGATTATTGTGTGAATCTCAATCCACTGTGACAATGCCCCATGAACACTTGAACACATTCATATGCTTTATAGGTATGCCCCAGATGAACCTACTCCCATATATCCCCATCCCTTACTCCCCATACCAGTGATCCTTCCCTGTCATTGTTGTAACCATTCTATGATCCTATACTTCTTAAAAAATGAAGCCAACAAAATAACCAAATACAATTAAAAAGAAAATGGAATGATAATGATAGTTTTAAAAATAACAAATAAAATACAAATTTTTTCTTAAAAATTTTGAAATAATAAACAAATATAAAGTTTTTAAAAAATTTAACATTATGTCTTTCATTACTGTAAGATCTGTTGTCCTATATATATATACAGTGACTTTTTCACCCATTTATTCCCCCAGTGTCTTATTTTTTTCATTTTGTCTTCAAAGAAGTTTTAGTTTACAGAAAAGTCATGTACAGAGTATAGGTGATTCCCTTATATTTAACATCCTCCCCTTTTCCCCATTCCCCTATTAATAACATTTTACATGTGGATGGTACATTTGTTCCAATTGATGTACAAATATTGAAACATTGCTATTAAAATGATCAGTGATTTACATTATGGACCATACACTTTAATAAATTTTGATGAAATTTAACATGGTCTGTATCCATCATTGCCAAATCATGTAGAACAATTCCATCACCCCTAAAATGCCCCATGTTCCATCTTCTATTCCTCCTTCCTCCTTCCTTCGCGACCCATAGTAACCATCAAGATTAACTCATTTAAGGACATGCTTCATATTTACTGGCAACACATTGAGGGCTTGACATACAAGCCTGTCCATCCCCATTAGGCACTATTTATGCTCTTGAGAGACTCCCACCCCTCTATTTGATCATAGCAGGAATCCCCCATGATGGTAGTCCAACACCCTCCCTCGCATTACATGGGTGTCCACCCACTGATACAATACACTATGAAAAGATGAGCATACACACTTCATAGAAGTCTGTACCCAGTGAGCCCTGTTCTGCATGCCCCCTACATCCAACACCCTAAACCAGTAACTCTTTCACCACGTTTGCCAAAAGAGCATTCCCAAAGTTGTACCTTCAACTACATACCTACCAATCCCTAGTGTTCACCTGCTCCTTGCTCCAACCATCCCCCAGTTCCATGGACAGTCCAACCAACCCTCTCCACCCTGCCTCCCTACAAACCAGCACTGCCTAACCCAAGAGCATCACTGAACCGCTGTCATGCCCATCCACTGCACAACTATACCCTTTCACCTTATCATAGATTTTGCCCATATGGGCACTGGTTCACAACCTTCTTCTCCCTTCCCATCTCTTGTAAAGTTATCTTCCAGACTCTAGTTCTGTGAATTTGCTCAATTTGCTTAATTCATATCAATGAGGTCACATAATATTTGTCCTACCATGCCTGGCTTGCATCACTCAACATAAGGTCTTCAAGATTCATCCATGTTATACCATGCGTTAATACTGTGTTCCTTCCTACAGCTGAGTTATATTACATTTTATGTATATATCACAATTTATTTATCCATTCATCTGTTGATGGACATTTGGGATTGTTTCCAACTTTTGGCAATAGTGAATAAAGTCAATTTGAACATTGATATGCACATATCTCTTCATGTCCCTGCTTTCAATTCTTCTAGGTATATACCCAGTTGTGGGATTGCTGAATCATGTGGCAGTTCTGTAGTTAGCTTCCTGAGGAACTGCCAAATTGTCCTCCACAATGGCTGTACCATTCTACAGTCCCACCAGCAGTAGATAAGTGTTCCCTTTCCTCCATATTCCCTCCAACATGTGTAGTCCTCTGTTTTTTTAAGAGCCACCAGTCTAATAGGTATAAGATGATATCTCATTTGGTTTTGATTTGCATTCCCCTAATAGCTAGTGATGTTGAGCATCTTTTCATGTGCTTGTCAATCATTTGGATTTCTTCTTTGGAGAAGTGTCTATTCAAATCACTTGACTAATTTTTAAATGGGTTTTTTGTCTTTTTATTTTTGAAGTGTAGGATTTCTTTATATATGCTGATTATTAGGGCCCTATCCAATAGATGGTTACCAAATATTTCCTCCCATTGAGAAGGCTATCTTTTTACTTTCTTGACTAACTCCTTTGAGGTACAAAAGTTCTTAATTTTGAGGAGGTCCCATTTATCTATTTTTTCTTTTGCTGTTCATGCTTTGGGTGTGAAGTTCATGAAGCCATTTCCTATTACAAGGTTCTGTAGATGCTACCCTAGATTATCTTCCAAAGTCTTTATGATCTTTGCTCTTATATTTAGATCTTTGATCCATCTTGAGTTGATTTTTGTATAAGGTGTGAGATGGTGTTCTTTCGGATATGGATATCCAGTTCTCCAAGTACCATTTGTTGAGAAGGCCATTCTCTCCCAGTTGAGTGGGCTTGGTGGCCTTGTCAAATATCAGTTGACTGTATATGTGAGGATCTGTATCAAAACTCCCAATTTGGTTCCATTGCCCAGTATGTCTATCCTTGTGCCAATACCATGCAGTTTTGAGCACTGTAGCTTTGTGGTGTGTTTTAAATTCAGGTAGTATGATTTCTCTGATTTCATTTTCCTTTTTCAATATTACTTTAGCAATTCAGGGCCCCTTGCCATCCAAATAAATTTCACAGTTAGCTTTTCCAATTCAGTAAAAAAATGCTATGGTAATTTTTATTGGGATTGCATTAAATCTGTAAATCAGTTTGAGTAGAATAGATATCTTAATGATGCTTTGTCTTCCTATCCATGAACAGGGAATATTCTTCCATTTATTTAGGTGTTCTTTGATTTCCTTTAACAGTGTTGTATAGTTTTCTGCATACAAGTTATTTACATCTTTAGTTAAATTTATTCCTAGGTATTTGATACATTTAGTTGCTATTGTAAATGGGATTTTTAAAAAATTCCTCTTCAGTTTGCTCATTATTATTGTACAGAAATGTTACTGATTTGTGCACATTGATCTCATATCCTGCCACTTTGCTGAGCTCATTTATCAGCTCTGAAGCTTTGTTGTAGATTTCTTAAGTCATTCTATGCATAGGATCATGCCATCTGCAAATAGTGAAATTTTTACTGCTTCCTTTCTAATTTGGATGCCTTTTATATCTTTTTCTTACCTTCGTGCTTGCTTTTATATGTTTTCCTTGCCTAAGTGCTCAAGCAAGTACTTCTAAGACAATGTTAAATAGGAGTGATGATAGTGGGTATCCTTGTCTTGTTCCCAATTTAGGGGGAAAGCTTATAGGATTTCACCTTTGTATATGATGTTAGCTGTGGGTTTTTCATACATACCTGTATTGGTCAGCCAAAGGAGTGCTGGTGCAAAATGCCCGAAGCCTGTTGGCTTTTACAGAGGGTATTTATTTGGGTAGGAGCTTACAGTTACCAGGCCCATAAAAGCTTAATTTACTTCCCTCACCAAAGTCTATTTCTACATGTTGGAGCAAAATGGTTGCCGACGTCTGTGAGGGTTCAGGCTTCCTGGGTTCCTCTGGGCTCAGCTCCTCTGTTTTCTCCACATGATCAGCTGTAGACTGTTAGGTGAATAGCTCTCCCTGGGGTTTCTGCAGTGTCTAAGGAACTGTCTCTATATTTCTGTGTTCTTCTCCTACCCCCGGTCCTCTCTTCCCAGGGCTTGCTTCTCTTTCCTCTGCATGCTGACTTCCTGGGGCTCCAGCTTAAGACTTAAGCATGAAATTCCAACATCAAAACTCCAACATCAGAAACCCTCAACTCTTTCCTTTGCTATGCCTTTTACCCTAATGGCATGGCCCAATCAAAGCCCAATCATAAATCAATCATGCCCAGGTACAGACCAGATTACAAACACAATATTATTTTTGGAATTCATAACCATATCAAACTGCTACAATATCATGTTGAAGATGTTTCCTTCTATTTCTATCTTTTGAAGAATTTTTATCAGAAAAGGTGCTATACTTTGCCAAATGTTTTTTTCTGTATATACAGAGATGATCATGTGATTTTTTTTCTTTTGAGATCCAAAGAAATGAGTTGTATTACATTGATTGATTTTCTTATGTTGAACCATCCTTGTAGGCCATGGGTGAAACATACTTGGTCATGGTGTATAATTCATTTGATGTGTTCTTGAATACAATTAGCAAGTATTTTTTGAGGATTTTAGCATCTCAGTTCATTAGACAGATTGGTCTGTAGTTCTCTTTTTTTGTGAAGTCTTTGTTTGGCTTTGGTATTAGGGTAATGTTGGCATCACAGAATGAGTTAGACAATGTTCCCTCCACTTCTATTTTTTGGAAGTATTTAAGCAGGACTGGTGTTAGTTCTTTCCAGAATGTTTGGTAGAATTCACCTGTGAAACCATCTAGTCCTGCACTCTTTTTGGTCAGGAGGTTTTTGATGACTAATTCAATCTCATTAATTCTGATTGGTCTTTTGAGTTCATCAATTTCTTCTTTTGTCAATGTGGGCTGCTTGTGTGTTTCTAGGAATTTGTCCATTTCCTCTAAATTATCCATCTTGTCAACATACAATTTTTCAAGTTATCCTTTTATAATGATCTTTATTTCTGTGGTGTCAGTGGTGATAACCTCTTCTTCATTTTTTATTTATGTATTTGCATCTTCTTTCTTTTTTCCTTTGTTAATATAGCTAAGGGTTTGTCAATTTTATTAATCTTCTCAAAAAATCAGCTTTTAATTTAGTTTATTTTTTCTAGTGCTTTCTTATTTTCAATTTCATTTAGCTCTACTATAATCTTTGTTATTTCCTTCTTTATACTTGTTTTGGGGTTAGTTTGATGTTCTTTTTCTAATTTCTCCAGGTGTGCAGTTAGGACTTTAATTTTAGCTGTTTCTTCTTTTTAAATATAGGCCTTTATGGCCATGAATTTCCCTCTCAGTACAACTTTTGCTGCATCCCATAGGTTTTGATATGTTGTGTTGTCATTTTCACTCATTTCAAGGTAGTTACTGATTTCTTTCACAATTTCCTCTTTTACACACTGATTTTCTAAGAGTGTGTTGTTTCTATATCTTTGTGACTAATCTGGTTCTCTGCCCATCACTGATATCCAGTTTCATTCCATTGTGGTCATAGAAATTACTTTGTATAATTTCAATATTTTTTAAATTATTGAGAGTTGTTCTGTGGCCCAGCATGTGGTCTATCCTGGAGAATGATCCATGTGCACTCAAGAAGAATGTATATCCCATCATATTTGGGTGTAATGTTCTATATATGTCTATTAGGATCAGATCTTCTAATGTTCTTTTCAAGGTCTAATTTTTTTTATTGATTCAATGTTGAGATGTTCTGTTTAATGGTGATAATGGTGTATTAAAGTCCCCCACTATAATTGTAGAGGCATCTCTTTCTCCACTTAGTTTTTTCAATGTTTTCCTAATGTATTTTAAGGTGTCCTGGTTAGGTGAATAAATGATTATGATTGTTCTTTCTTCTTGATAGATTACCCCTTTTATTAATATATAGTGGCATCCTGTGTTTCTTACAATAATTTTTGCTTAATATTAGTTTAACTACTCTTGCCATTTTTTGTTTATTGCTTGCATGTAAAATTTCCCCCCCAACCATTCACTTTTAGCCTCCTTGTGTCCCTGGGTCTAAGGTGGGTTTCTTGTATACAGCATATAGATGGGTCATATTTCCTTATCCATTCTGCCAATTTGTGTCTCTTGACTGGAGAGTTTAATCCATTAACATTCAATGTTATTACTGTCAAGGAATTACTTATATTAGCCTTATTTTCTTTAGGTTTATGTATGCCATATGTTGTTTTTATTTTTCTTTTTAGTTGTTCTTACATTCTCCTGAAACTCTCTCTCTGTCTTTTCCTGGAGAACTTTTACTATTTCTTGAAGGGTAGTTTTCATATTGACAACTCTCTTAATTTCTGTGAATATTTTGAACTCTCCCTCATTTTTATCACCAACTTTGCTGGATAGAGAACTCTTGGCTGGAAGTTTTTTCTTTTAGTATCTTAACTATGTCATACCACTGCCTTCTTGCCTCCCTGGTTTTAGATGAGAAATTAGCACATAATCTTATTGAGCTTTCCTTGTGTGATGGATCTTGTTTTTCTTACTGCTTTCAGTATTCTCTCTTTGTCTTGAGCACTGGTTAATTTTACAAGTATATATTTGGAATAGGCTTGTTAGGATTTATACTGTTTGGGGTGTGCTTCACTTCCTGGACAAATATATCTTCATCCCCCAGTAGAGTTGGGAAATTTTCAGCCATTATTTCCTCCAACACTCCTCTGTCCCCTTTCCTTTCTTTTTTCCTGGGATGTCTATAATGTGTATGTTTTTGCTTTTTGCATTGTCATTCAAATCTCTAAGTCCCTACTGGATTTTTTCTATCTTTTTATCTATCTGTCTGATTTCAGCTGTACTGTCTTCCACATCACAGATTCTTTCCTCTGCCTGTTCATCTGTTGCTATATGCTTCCAGTGTATTTTTTTATTTCTTGCATTGTGCTATTCATCACCATCATATCCATTATCTTTTTATTTTATTAGGTTTTTACAATTTCTTCAGTGTGCTATCCCAGTTTCTTAATGTCCTTAAACTCTTCCTTTACTTCATTAAGTTGGCTCATGATATTTGGACATCTCTGATTAGTTGTTTCATGTTCTGCATCTCCTCCTGTTTTTTAGTTGTTTGTTGGATTGGGCAATGTCTTCCTGTTTCTTAGTATGGCTTGTAATTTTTTCTTGGTATCTCGGCATCTATTTATCTTGATGGGTTTATTCTGTTGATTACCTTCTCTTTCTCCTCTAGGTTTTTATTTAGTTTTTGTTTGTGTGTGTGGTAAGATTCCACTTTGACAGTTCATTCCTCTTATTCTATTTCCTTGCTGTGGTCTATGTGCCCTTGAAAAACAAAATTAGGATTGGAGAAAAAGAAAGAGATAAGAAAAGAAAAAGAATAATAATAATAAAAGGTAGAAGAGAAATCATACAAGATGTAGGGAAATAATTAGCATGAGTAAGAAGTGTGGAGGAATAAGAATAAAAAAGTGGAATAGACACAATGAAATGAGAAACAAAATAGAGAAAAATATATAAAATGAATTAAAAGACAAAATAATGAGAAGAGAGGAAAATAGAAAAGAAAAATGAAAAAGAAAAAATTAAGATGAAAAAGAAAGCAGAGAAAAAAGAGAGAGAAATAAAAATAAGAAAAAAATGAAGACCAAACAAAAGAGGTGGAATGAAAGAACAACAGAAAACAGAAGATCAAAAAATGAAGTAAAGAAAAGAAATGGTAAAGGTAGAAAAAACTGGTAAAAGAAAAGGAAGGGAAACAAAGGGGAAACAGAAAGAAGACAGCAGCAATTAATAAAAAAAGAGAAAAAAAAACAAGGAAAATTGGCCTTCCCTCTTAGGTGCTTAAGGAACTTCTCAGGCTGCCGGTGTTCATCAATCACCCTGCAGCTTGCCCTCTGCAGGTGATGAATCAGGTTTTAGTGAGTAAAATGGGGGGGGGGGGGGGGGGGGGGGAAGGAACTTTTTTTTGAAAAAAATAAGAGATCCAAGAAAAGCTAATACAAAAATAATGCCTATATGTTCTCTGTCATAAGATATCAGCAGGATGTTTGATAACTGAGTGGATCACTTCTCAAATAAGAGCCAGAAATCAAACCAGGGACCTCGCACATGCAAGGCAGGAATTCCTCTACTGAGCTGAACTGTCTCCCTAGGTTAGTCAGTTGTTCACAAGGCTATCCATCCCCTTTCCCTCAGGCAGGTTAGATTCCTAGCAGTTTGCCAGAGCCCTGCTGATTAAGTGCTTCTTTGTCCCTGCCCTCTCTCTAATCTAATTCCTCTCTTTACCTGGGAGGCTAGGTGTGACAGCTTGACTGAGGAGATGCCCTCTCCCTTCTCCCTGTCGGGTCAGGGTCCCTTCTGAAATTCAAAGGGGGCTCAGGTGGCCAAATTTACTGCAAAGAAACCACTTTCCACCTTCCCACACCCCTCTTCCTCCCGTGGGAACAGTGAACCAGGGGCTCCACCTAGGCTATTTGCCCTGAGGGTGGGGTATCTGTGCCGTTTCCAGCCACAGGAGCAAGCAGCTCATGGTTTTCCTTGGGCTTCTTTATCTTTCCAGTACACTCCTGAATGACTCAGGGCACCTTCCCATTCAATATATATCCAAAGCAGCTCCTTTAAATAGGTCTCAGTCTTCTCTCTGTTTTTTTTGTGTGTGTGTGCCTACCTACTTCAGTGTCATTATCCCAGAACTCCCCTCTCAGAAAATCTTTAGCTTACAATCACCACTGGGAATCTCATGTAGCATTCTGAAATTCAATTAGCACTGGTCCTTTCCAGTTCCTCCTGTTGCCTAAAATTTGTTAAATCCTGATAGTTATGATTCATGATTTTAAGGACCTTCTTTTTGAACAAGAGGATTTGCCCATGTCAGAGATGTTGTCTTTGAGGAAATGACAATTGACCTGATACCTTTTAAAAAGTGTAATGTTTACTAGTCATTTCTGTATATATTTGTGTTGGGGTGAGAGAATGAATAATGCAGGGAAAAAAATTAAAACATCACATGAACAAACCATGGAATACAAGGAAACATTGGGTGTCACGGATGAGGCTGGAGATTCAGAGGCCAAGTCATGCTCTATAGACCCAGTTAAGAATGTTTGTTTTTACCCTAGAAGTAACGAGATGTCATTGAAGTATTTTAAGCAAGAAATCGATACCATCATAATTGTACTTTCAAAGTACCATTCTCACTACTCATGGGAAAATAACAGAAGGGAGAGAAGAATGGATCAGAGGGACCATGGCTAAGTGACAAATGATGGTGAAGTGGAAAGAAATAGAAATAATTCCAGAAATATTTTGGAGATGAAATTTACAGAACCTAGTATTGGGATAAAGAAGAGGAAAATGTCAAGAAGATTCCCAAATCTCCCATCTGGTACAAGTGACCATATGTTGGTGACATTTATGACATGGGGGAACACTGGGAGAAGATCAGTGTTAAGGGTAAAGATTACAAATTACATATTGGCTTCACTGAGTTTCTACTGCCTTTGGAATTCATAAGTGAAGTCAAGTTGGAGGATGACATAAGGATCTATAACTCATAGAAAGGTCTTGGATTAGAGATAAAATTGTAAGTCATTGGATATAGATCAGTGTCTTAACATGGATGAGATCACTTATAGTGAGAATACTGATAGACCAGGTAAGGAATCCAATTCAGTTGACAGCTAAAATGGGTTTTGAAATGTAACTAAGAACTAATGAAATGAAAATATGGTGACATGAAACTGCATGGTGGGTTCTTGTGAGTTGATGTTATTAAAATGCAAGGTGAACATGGAAGCAGATGTGACTCAAATGGTTCCTACATAGGAGATCCCGGGTTTGGTTCCTGGTGCCTCCTTTAGGAAAAAAAGCAAACAAATGAAAAAAAACCAACTCAGGGATGCCAATCCAATTTCAATCCCTGGCACCAGTACTTAAAATACAAAAAACAAGGTGGACAAAGAAGTGGTAATAGATGTGGTTAAGGAGATGAGTGAGTTTAAATCAAAGAGAACTTGCATAGAAGCCTGAATGTCATCTTGTAGAAGAAAAGAGAGCAGATTTTGATTCTGAAGGAACATGGACAGAACTGCATTTTAGAGAGGCCACACTCATTGGTGTCTAGAGCTTGAATTTAAGAGCAATAGGACTGGAATGAGGGTAACCAGTAACAACCTGATTAGTGGCCATTGCATGAGCCTAGACAAGATGCTGAGAGAAGAGATAATATGAATAGAGAGGAGATAGACTGAAAAATAGGAAACAAAATCATCAAGATGCTGTGTTTGCCAAGATATGGGCAGTGAAAAAAAAAAAGAGTCTGGCATAGTTGCTAATTTCTGGTCTTGATAACTAAGCAGATTATTGTGACATTTACGAAGTTTGGGAATGGAGAATATTTGGGGAGAAGTTTCTATTTTTGGCACATTGATCTTGAGGGGCCCATATATGTCAGTGGACAACTGTATGTAATCTGCTTCACTGGTCATTTCATATATGGGTGATTTCATGGGTGATATGTTTAGCCAACATGGATATATGAGTGAGAAAATTAGGACAAGGTTTGGGCTGGAGAGAAAAATTTAGAAGTCATCAGCATAAGAGCAGTAGCTATATGTAGAAGGGTTGATGAAATTACATAAAGAGCTTCAACAAAACAGAGGCCAAAGACATTACAAAAGAAAAAGAATTTTAAGGGCTCAGCTGAGAAAGATATGGCCAAAAAAATTTTTTTTAAAAAGAGCAAAATAAAGATTACAGTTTTCAAAGAGGATCCAGAGAATTCAGAGGAAGAGAGAGAGCCATGTCATGAGAAACTGAACATTTCCATGTGTAAGAGGTCTCCAATGTCAGATTCAGAAGAGAAGTATTGGATATGAAGCATGGTGTGTGGGAGACTTGCACTAATTCTTGTCATTTTTAGATGTTTTCAAATTTCTTTATGACTATTCTATTAAAATAAAAACAGGGAATTCTAGTACTGCTATATGGTATAAGCCCACTATACCCCTCCCCTGCTGATTATGATTAAAAATATCTGCTGCAAAATACAAACAACTACCTGATACTCTTGAAAGTACATAAAATTGGGAGTTTGTGGAGGGAAGTGAAATTTGGAGAAGAAACTGTTAAGGGGATATTCTCCATTTTCTTTCCTTTTAAGGTTTTATCCTAAGAGCAGGCACTGGTCTCAGAGTGGCACACAGCACAGTGGTAAATGCCTCCATAGAATCTTCGTTTTCTACATGGAGGAGCCAGGAAATGGGGCTCCTATGGCTGGAGCATGTGGAGAGGATGATTATGACAAGGTCTATCGTTCTCTCATTAGAGTCTCATCTGAGACTCGGGAGACCTGATTCTTGTCCCTCAATCACCTTTTCAAATGGGTTTGATTCGGCCTCCTTCAGCATTTATTTTATCCTGTGAAAAAAGGGCTATCATAATAGCTTTCCTGCTTAATTTCTCAAGAGCTATAATGAATATCAAATATAGTAATCTATTCAATAGTGCTTTAAAAAGACCATAAATTTGTACTTAAACACAGGTTTTAGTATCATTATAGATATGCTTCCATTGGTTTTTACTTTTTTTTTTTTGGTTTTTACTTTTTGAGATTTGTACAATATGTGGTCCATATCCCAGACATCATCTGAATAGTATTCAAGTTCAGATAATTCTCATGACTAAGCTTATCTCAATACATTTATTGCAATCATTATTTGATCAGCTGACATCATACTGTAAATGCAGTGGTTTTTTCCCCATGGATTCTAGCCATCATTCATACACATTTGTATATAGAGTGCACCAGTCTTTGTCTGTCAGATGTTTTATTTAAAGGCTAGTGTCTAATGAGCAAGGAAGACCCATTTAACAATGATGGAAATCTGCTTTCTGTGGCCTATGACTTTTTCACACTTTTTCCACATAATTATAGTTCTGAGAGGTTTGTGAACCAACTTAATCACTTGTAACTCATATCATTTAGACTGTTAGTACCTTTCATAATTATGACCTTTGGATAGTAGTTTTTGAATCAGTGCCACTAACATAATAGCTTTATTTTCTCTCTTTATTGTACCATTCAGAATAATAATGTTTTTGATATAATCATTTGGAAGCAGATGTCCAGTATAATTGAATACTTCACTAAGAATTCCTTTTTGATTAATTGTATTCTGGGCATTTCCGAAAGAAAATTTCAACTGTAATCGCAGATTGTTCTTCTTACCATTCCCCCTCACCTTTTCTCCCATTCTCTCCTCTCTACTCCTTTTTTCTTCTCTTCTCTTCTCTTCCCTCTTTTCTTTACCACCTCCTCCTCCTCATTCTCCTCTTCTTTGTCTTTCTACTTCTCCTCTCTTCTCTATCTCTCCTTTCTATATCCCAAGTGAATTTTAGCTACTTTTAAATTTATTTTTAATAGATAACTAACAGTGAAAGAATATATATTCTTCCCAATCATTCTGAACTCATCAAAGCATTTTCATAAATACACAGAATCAAAGTTAGTGGGATTTAAAAATAATTTATACTAAATAATTGTTTAAGTTCCATATATGTCAGTGGACAACTGTATGTAATCTGCTTCACTGGTCCATTCATATATGGGTGATTTTCATTATTTAAGGTAAGTATGGTCATAAAGTTCCCACAAACACGGAAACAGTGGCTATTGAACCATTGTTCCTGGGAAATCACAGAGGCTTAGGTTCCTATGGGCCTCTGTTCATAACATTTTTTTCAACAGATCAACGCATACCCTTGTTTTATGTGTTTCTGTATAGAGACCCCTTATTGAGTATACATTATTGATGCATTAACACTGACCATACTTGCAACAGCTCTAGAACCAGAGCCTGAGGGAAGCTAATCTCACACAATCACTTTCTCTGTAAGGCACATCACAGCCTTCTTGTACTTAGGAACACTAGGCAGCACTTAAAAGTAAATTTTTAAACAGCAAATTCACCAACAATGAAGCACAAGAAAACATGAAAAACGTGGTGCTAAATATACTGCACAAAGGACACTTGTGTACAGTTTGAGAACTGAAACAAGAAGGCAGCACAGCTCTCATCCAACTTCGTGGAGAACGTGGACATTGGCGACTCAAGTTTCTCACCACTCTGCTCATGTTTGCAAATGACCATGAACACGAGTACTGGTTTGAATGTTACAAATACATTTTAGTGGGTAAGCAAACTTGCAAAGACGGAATCTGCAAATAATGAGGACGGGCTGTTAATAAAAGAACCTCTGCATACAAACAATAGATTCTGAAGGGGGAAAGTTTCTGTAGTGTCACACATTCTTTCATTTCTCATCAAAATTGGTAAATTTCTATTACTGCAGTGCAAACGAATACGTTGACAATATTTTTAAAAGTTCAAAAAATGTAAACAAGTCTGGAAACAGAAATATCATATGTCACTTTAAATTAGGAGATTTAAACTAAGAGTCAAAATAAGACTTCTTAGACATGTGGAGGCTCTCTGGAAATATATGCGTAGGTAATTTGATACATCGTGCACACGTCCACACACATCACAGAAGCAATCGATGTAAGCCTAAATTCAAAGTGGTATAGAAATTTAAACAGTAAGTATATATATTTACATTTGAATTTAGAGTAATATTTTTGATCAATGTATATTATTTATGTTTCATACATTCTAGGTTCAGTTATTTTCCTTTTCAAATTGAACAACAGCTGAATTATCCACAATTCTAAAAAGTACATGGACACTAGTATTATATTAACTTTTCATTAAACTTGAGAAACATTATTGAGTAATAACAAAAGTAGCCACTATTTTAGAAAATATGCCCAGCCCTGTGCCAAGCACTTGATACTTAACACACACACATACACACACACTCACACACTTTCAGATACTCAATCATTTGGTGCTACTATCTTTATGTTAAAGGTTACCAAACTGAGGTTTCTATAACCACTATGGAAATGGGGAGATTTGAACCTTGGCCTGTCTGGTTATTCTTTTAAATTAAAAAAAAAAATCCCCTACTTTCTATTAGGAGTTGAGAATATAGAAATGACAGACAATTAGGGTCTATGCTCAAGGCATTTACAGTCAAATTTGAGCAGGGGGGTTGGGGAGCCAACTAATAAACCAGTTAAATTTACGGAGTATGCAGAGATAGATGCAGACACAAGTTTGTCTGATAAGGTATAGAGGCGGAAGAAAGAAAATAAACCCGTGAGGATACAACTATATCAGGACTAGTAAACCTTAGTTCTTCAGGCACTGCTGTACAACTCACCCACCGCTCTATTCCCTGCCACTTGGTTACAGTCCAAGACCTTGGCTTATATATTTCTAAGTTGTATGTCCATACACCTTTGAAAAGTCCAGCACCGTTGCTGGAAAATAAAGGCTTGTTCGCTGTGGAAGTCTTATTGCCACCCCCTTCCCCTTAATTATCAGCTTGGATTTGACTGCTTCTCTCTTACTGAGGTAGTATCTTCCACTCCCTGTGTTTTTGTATTAGACAACCAGGCCAAATAGAAGCATTCTATAGATCAAAGTATGATAAGAGTAGACCTCTCCTATTGGTATATTAAGTGTTCCTGAAGGAACATTATCATTTGATAATTTGGGTAAATAAATCATGAATTTTTAAAAGAAGATTATGCACAACCTAAACCAGTAGAATTTTCCTTTTTCATGTCAATGACTTTTTGTTTGTGTGTACATGTTATGAATTTACAGAGTAGAAAAGTTATGTGGAAATTAAATGATTGGATAATTTGTTGTGCTTCAATCTGGGGGAAATCCATTATCATTTAAGCTGTAGTCAGGTGAACATAAACCAAAACACTATTAAGGAGAGAAAAATACTAATAATAATGTTTATGAGCGTAACTAATGCTGGGTTATCAGGGGGAAAAGAAGGACTTTATAAGTTCCCGGGGAGTCCTTGGAACCTACATAGCTAGTTTTTTGTTTTGTTTTGATAAAACAAGTTTACCACCTTATGAAGCAATTTAAAAATGTTGCCTTCACAACAAGAACACAGACTGCCATAAAACAATTTGGTTTCGTACAGCAATTTTGCTCAATATACTTTTTGCATGTAAAAAAAAAACTGCAATCTTATTTAGTTTCACCTGTCACCATCATAATTTCTTGATAATACAAATATAACATCAGTTGAGGTTTTTTTCCTTTTGTTGTTTTAGACATTTAATGTTTATGTTTTAGTTGAAATTATTTAAAATTATATTTTCAGCTGAAGACATGGAGGGGTGTTTAAAATAGGAAATTCCAAGCATAGTTCACAATAAATAGAAATGCACAAAGTGATGAAGGATTTTCAGAAAAACAAACACGGATTGTCGTGATAGGCATGGCATTTTTCCAAAGGTCTACCATGTGCATAATAAAAAAGATGTAGGCACTTGTCCAGCTACAAGTAGATGGCTGTAAAAATCAGCAGTAAATTTAGAAAGCCAAGGACATACCAGAATACACATTTAAAATATTGGTTTAATTGTTTTGGAGGTCAAATGCAAAGAAAACTTGATATCTTAAGGGAGAAAACCTGAAGCAAATAAAAATTTTGTAAAACTATCCCTCTTGAAACAACACTAAAATATACCTTTACTTCTTAAATTTGGTCTTTTAAGATAAACTGCTAAATAAAATAAGAAGGAAGTATGTATAGTATATATGCTATTATACCTCTTGGAAATAAAAGGGAGGAATAAATATATCTATGCAATTATTGTCTATCTCTCTATATCCATCTACCCATCTATCTATCTATCTATCTATCTATCTATCTATCTATCTATCTATCCTTCATATATATAGAATAGAGAGAAAAAGAGAGGGCACCTCAGATCCTGAGCCTCAACAGACTCCAGCACCTACAATCTGATTTATTGGACTTACCACACTCAGCTAAGATGGAGGTGAAGAAGGACAACCACCACACCATGGAGCCTAGAGTGATTACAACTGAAAATGGGAGGATTGCATCCAGCATCCAGGTGGAATCTGAGCCTCCTCTTGACATAAAGGTGCAATGGACACAACCAATCCAGTGTCCACATAGAAGAGGTGGCATTGGATTGGGAAAAGTGGACATAATGGACAAAGGATATGGGGAAAGGCAGGAAGAGATGAGAGGTGGAGGCGTCTTCGGGACATGGAGCTGCCCTGGATGGTGCTTCAGAGGTAATCACCGGACATTGTAAATCCTCACAGGGCCTACATGATGGAATAGAGGAGAGTATGGGCCATGATGTGAACCAATGTATATGAGGTGCAGAGGTGCCCAAAGATGTACTTACCAAATCCAATAGATGTGTCATGATGATGGGAACGAGTGTTGTTGGGGGGGGGGGAGAGGGGGGGTGGGGGGGTGGGGTTGAATGGGACCTCACATATATATTTTTAATGTAATATTATTACAAAGTCAATAAAAAATAAAAAAATTAAAAAAAAAAAAAAAAAAGAGAGGGCACCTATATGTTAATATATGCATAGATAATCTCTGTTACAAAACACAAATAAATGTTTAAAATTAATTTAAATATGTTAAAGAATAAAACCATATACATGAACAATATAAAAACATAAAAATTTTGAAGAAAAATCTCCATAATACATTTTTACTTACAAGCAAGACTTCTATACTTAAAGCAATATAATGACAAATATAAATAAATCATCAAGTAATAATGTGTTTAATATCCTTTGAGGCCGGTTACAGAATCACCTTGAAGGAAAAACTCACATAATAAGAGGTGCTCTGGTGAATCCTTAAGTTTCAGATAGGGTCAAATCATCTGTTTAGGGTAGAAAAATATCAAAAATCTTTTCTAGCCAAACTAAACACGGACACTCTTATTGTCTTAATTAATGAAATCAACAGGAGACATTTAAAGATATTTGAGATTTGTGAAATAATACTAGATGGACTGAGTTTAACCCAGTGTTTTGTTGGACATTTCCTGATATGTTTACATGATAATGTCTGAGAAGATTTACCTTGTTAAATGTATAATGGTTAACAATAAGAAGAAAAAAGATTGTCAAATTATTTAATAAATTATTTTAAGAAATCAAAATACCCTTTAGAATAATGTCTAAGACATAGTAATTGTTCAATAATTATTTGTTGAACAATTTTTGAATAAACTGGAAACACACAGTAATATGAATTATTGCAAGTGTGTACCCCTGAATTTCAAACTGTATTATTTAATGAGAATACCTCACTTCAGTATGGTCACTTCTTGATTTTTTTCATTGACTACAAAGGATTGCTAAAAAGGTAACTTTTATTATATCTAATGAGATCTTTTTTAATTACTTGAGCAATAACCTTGAAATCTTGTTCTGCTATACAGGATTGGCATGAGAAGATGCTGATAAGGGCTTTTAAACTCAAGGTTGAATTATTTTTCTCCATGGAAGAAAATAATCAACGCAGAGATGGAAGAGCTTTAGGAGGTGAATAACGCCACGCATTTTAAAAATGAATAGTGACCCAGAGTTGATGAGCTCAGCAGATTTTTTCTCTACTAAATTTCCATCCACACTACAAGGAACTATAATTTTTTTTATGTATCTTTTTTTTTAAATTGTAGTTGACAAGATCATTCCAATGAAAATGAAACTTTATATTTAGATCTAGAATATTATTTGTGGTGCTATAAGTAATTTGAGGGTTTTAATCATACATAAAGAGCATAATTAGTAATCTGACTTCTGAGGGAAAATATTGAGATTTCATTAAGTCAGTGAAAAAGACTAGCTGGATGCTCAAAGACCATTTTATGTGTCATATACATAACTCTACTCTGGACAGGAAGATATTTTTTATGAAATTTTAAACAGTGGCTGAAAACATTGCTTTGTCCTTTGACATTCTGAGCACTTCTTATATAATTTCAATCTATATATTTATATGCATCAGAATTCTTAAAGTATTATGATAGCAAGACAGAGAATGGGAATTTCCAAAAGATGGCTACAAACGTGTTGAAAACTCAGTTATCTGAAATCCACTTGAAATACTGTCTGAAACAGGGGTTCAATAAATGTGTCAAGGAATATGCTAAGCCTTTTCCACATGATATTACATTGAACTTTCAGAATAACCCTATGCAGTAAGTGCTGTTGTAGTCCCAAATGTATAAGGAAGGGAGCTTGCCTATGTAGTAGGTACTATTTTATCCCCAATTCTATAAATGACTTGCCAAGATGGTAAGTGGTAAAGCAGGCTTTGAACTGAGGATGTTTGACCCTCTGTTCTAACCACTACACACATTGTTACATCATATTCTGTTAATCCCCTGAGATGGGTTGGCAGTTTTTTGGTTCTAATGGTCAATAATTTGAGACAATCATTTTATATTTTTCTTTGTTTTTAAAAGGAAGAACTTACACCATGTAGATTATAAAATTATAAAAATCACATGAAGTTTTGTGATAGAACTGGAGCCTTCAAAGAAATTTTCAGGAATAGAATATGCATTCTTTCTTCATGGCAGCTTAGTATCTCTTGATGGAAAAGGCTTAGAAGCATTGCGACTGGTATAATTATCACTCCTGTTTATCTTCCTTTCTGACTCATTCTGAATTTGGTAGAAGGTATACAAACAGGGAGTAATTTCCCTCCTTCATGAAAACCCGTGAGTCTACCTTGTATCCCCAGAGTTGAAGGAAACCTTTAAAAGATAACATAAGGTAATCACAACCATCTAATAAGAACACACAGTTGATACCATTATGCCTAAATGTGTCTTTAACATGGAGGGAAATATAGGTCTTTTGAATCAATGATTTTTAAAGCTGCCACATTTCTTCCCTCAATTACCTGTCTTTCAGATTCGCCATTAATATAGAAAAACACAGTCATTCCTATTTGCACACAAGCCAGATTGACTTTTCAGCCTTCCTTTCTATGAAAGAAATTTTTGTTTAATGTGGAAATTTTGTTTTCTAAAGACATAATTTTTATCTATTTAAATGTAAACAAAATAGCATTCCTCATACACCGTGAGATTTGCATTGCAATTTAAAGAGAGCCCACTAAATGTACACAGTAGATGAACACAAAACCTATATATCAAAGCCATTACTGAAATTTTACCAAAAATAAGAAAAATTTTAGGTATCTCAGTACCTTTGGTTGTATAATATAGTCCATTTGAGATTGTATACAGAGGCTTAGAAAAAAACTCAAAACTGCAATGTATTATCATACATCAAAGGACAAGAAAAAGACATGTAAATAGTTTGCTTTCCTTTGTTCTTGCTTTCTTGAGATGTGAAATAAGATGTTACTGATTCCCAACAGGAGTGATGTCTGAAAGCCACTTAACTGATACTAGCACTGTAGAAACCTTTATTCCTTAGTCCAGACGTTACTAACTGTGCCCCAAGGCTTACACCAAGCCCATACAAATATTTTATTTGGACCATATGGTGTTTGCCTTTTTAAAAATTGAATTAATTATCAACATTTAAAATGAGGCTGTTTCTGAATTTCCAGGTTCTTTAGGCAAATCAGGTGATGTGGTGACTCCTATCCAACCTCTAATAGTTTGAGCTGAATGGCAATGGCCCCTCCCCCTCTTAGCTTTTCCCACAGTCCTTCCCACTTCTACCCAGCCTGTTCTATTTCTTCCTACTGTCTGTCTGATCCTGGCAAACCTTTGCGTTTATAACCCCTGCCCTAACCCGAGTTCTATCCTTTAATTTCCATACTTCTGTTTATGGCACCCCTATTCCCAGAGTTTAAGTTCACAGTTTCTCAGTCTTCTTTTCCCCCCTTATCCCTTATCTCCATCTCCAATCAGTCAGTCTGCATATCCCTTAGGCACACCACCACTGACCTTGTCTAGACTAGGTCAAGACTTCATGCCTTGTTTACTGCTACCAGTCTCCTCGTTTAGTTCCTGACTCTCCTCTTTCCCAAACTTTAATCATTATTAACCAGAGGCAACTTCCTATTTTGCCTCACTTTTTTATTTTCTTGTGCATGGCTCACAATCTTACGTTGTGGTGAATTCTGAGTACCATAATATATATTAGGTCTCTAAGTACGTTATATGTGGATAAAATTGGGGAAGCAATCTGGAGTCATTTTTGGCCCCTTCTCCGCCAAATGACTGCTGGTGGAAGACTTGGGGCTTTCCTGCTTTGCCTTCCAAGGCTACTGGCCTCTTCCTCTAGAAGCTCCTTTTGCACTGATTTTCTGACAACACACTACTAATTGTCTCCTCTCCTCTTCTGCATTTGAATGAATGTAAAATTCTCTCTCTGCAAGTAGATAATAGGCACTTAAATGATTCTTCTGTATATTCAGAAATGTGCTGGACTGAAGAATTTTTATTAAACACTTTTTAAAAAAATGAATTGAATTAAATTATGTAAATCACAAATATTGCTCCCTTGTCTGATCTTTAATCAAGATAAAGAATCTTGAACAAGGCTGAAAAAAATTAGTACATAGAGAGTGAAGTGCGGAAACATACTTGGGGGGGAGTGGGTGTGGTTCAAGGGGTTGAGCCCCTGCTTCACACATGGGAGGTCTGGGTTAGGTACCCAGTGTCTACTAAAAAAAAACCCAAAACACCAACTCAGGAGAGCAGATGTGGCTCAGTGGTTGAGCTCCAGCTTCCCACATTTACACATATAAGGCATAGATTTAATACCGGGACCCTGGTACCCTCCTCCCCACAAACACCCCCCAAAAAAAGAAAAGAAAAAATAACAGAAACACGCCTGGGTTTTGAAGTTCAAATTCAGCCAGATCAAGGATTGTATCTCTGCAATCAACTAATAGCTGTGGGACCAGAATCAAGTTATTTAAGTTCACAATTCTATACTCTTCAATAATAGGCTGGAACTAATTATTTAGAATAATAATATCAACCTCCTAAAGTGTCACAATAATTGAATTGGTTCATCTATTTAACATGCCTAATATATTACCTGAGTGTCAGTAACACTGGGTACACAGTAAGCCTCTCATGTTGGAATTTTTTTTTTTAGAGAAGTAAACCAAAGAAAGATGATTCAAATTGTAGGAAGTAACCACCTTTATATGTAAAAGGACTAGGTTCTACCAACATGAAACAAAATAGCATCTTTAGAAAGAGTTGAATAATTACATATAGAGGGCAATAAATTAAAACTGATTCATATTCACCTAGGCAACAAGTATTTTTGTATCTCCTACTATGCATACAGTGCCTTACTAGACAATGGGAATATTGTGGTGATAGAAACTGTGCATGGTTCCTAACCTCTTGAAATTTATAATCTGGCAAGGGAAAGGGAGACAGTTATTTAGAAAACAATTGCACATGTATTACAACTGCTATGAATATTATAAACAAGAAATTAAGAAATGCTCAGGGCAATGGCAAAATATAACTGGAGACTCTAACATCGCTAGAACTGGTTTCCCTGAGAAAATGATTTTTATTCTGTGACCTGAAAATCAATAAGCGTTGACCAATACAAGGGGTGGACTGGGAGGAGGAAAGTGGAAGTAGAGTAGACATGGGAAGGGATCACTGAGATGGATTTAGAAGAGTGTTTCCATGCAAAGGGCACTTGAGGTGCCAGGCTAAGATATGAAGATACAGAAGGAAGAGATGCATGGCAGAGTGGAGATTATGGATGTGAAGAGATACATACAGAAAAGATGGAGAGGCAGAGGCTAGACTATCACAGCCTTATGATTTTTTTTCCTTAAGGCCAGTGGGAATCCATTGAAGGACTTTAAATATGGGAATAATGTGATCATATTAATTTTTTGCTGCATTTTTTTTTTACTTTTGAGACGATTGTCATGTCAACTTTTAAAAATGACTTTTGCTTAGAACATGATTGGGGAAGAGATAAAATTGGATGTGGAGATAAATATGGCAGCTACTATAGTAATTCAGGTGTAGCGGGTATAATTTTTTTTCACCGTTAATCTGTTTTAGGGACCATCCCTATTCGTAATCAAACTGGTGCACATGTGACAAACTCCATGCTCCCTCTTTCCTAGGGTAGATGCACATCCTAGCAAATTGGAGTACTCCACACTTCTTGTCACTGTATTAGTCCAGGAATGAATAATACATCCAAAAAAGAGAACACCAGTTCTTTCCGAGGCACTGATATGGATGGTGGGAAAAATATCTCCTTTTTTGGGGAAAGCAGATGCTAAGGATTATGCAGCCTGGAGGTCCTGGGGGGCATCTTTGCTGTGGCAGAGAGAGCATGTTTAAGAAGCCAACCCAATGCACACAAATGTTCACAGCAGCAGCAATATTCACAATAGCCCCAAAGTGCAATCAGTTCAAATGTTCATCAGCAGAAGAATGGATAAACAAAATGTGGTGTGGAATATAATTCAGGCACAAAAAGGAATGAAGTACTGATACATGGGTGAACATTGGAAACATTATGCTAAATGAAAGAAGCCAGACACAAAAGGCCACATATTGTATGATTCCACTTATATGGAATACCTAGAATGTGCATTCAGACAGAAAGCAGATTTATGCTTGCCAGGGGCTGGGAGTAGAGGAGAATGGGGTGCTATTGCTGAGGTGCAGAGAAAGTTCTGAAGCTAGATAATGGTAAAGGATGCATAGCATTGTGAGTGCAATAAAAGACACTGAACTCAGCACTTCAAAACAGTTAAAAAAAGGTAAATTTCATCTTATGTGTATTTTACCACAACAGGAAAAAACAAAACTAAAAACAAAACTAAGCCAACCCAGAAGGAAGCAGAGCTAAGTGATAATTTGGATTTCTTTTCTCCAGAAACTGCAAAAGTTCTGACAATTAAGTTAGGTGTGAGATATCAGTAGTGAGCATGTAGTAGGAAAACGAAGGAAAAAAGAACAGTATGTTCTACAAAATTGAAGTTAAAAAGACTGAAATATAAGGTCTTCTCTACAGTGTAGGTAAAGAGCTATCCTCAAATTTATATTATTGCACATATATGAGAGTATCAACCACATGCAGGACACTCAGGACACATTTGTTGAATTTCACCTGGAGAAGAATGAGAAACAGAGAGGAGAACATTTGTAATGATTTATTTTTCCACCAAAATTCTGGTATAAATATAACATAAATACGTCTAGTCCTAGTTTTCCAAAGCACAGATGGCTTTCACAATTTTATGTTCTTCTTTGTTGTCTTTCATCACAGCTTTGAAGCCGTATGCTGCCCAGGTGGCAGAACTAAGCAGCACTTCTGGATTTGTTCTATATATAGGCATTCCCTGGGGCAGACTGCTCTATGACTCTGCACTCTGATGCGTTTGGCAGTCGTTCTCTGTGGATTCTGAAATTATGAACTTGGTGAGTCCCTGTAGTACATGTTACATATTTAAGTGGCGCCAGTGTCCAAACTATAGGCTATCTGTAATACTTTTACAAGGAGTCATATTTAACATAGCATGATTTTTAAATAGACTCAATAACCAGGACCTAGGCTAAGACAATTCCATCAACAATACCTCCACCCCCCTTGCTCTAATATATTGTCACTAGACTCATTATATAGGAAATGGTACCCAAGCATGTCAAAGGAAGCTGTCTATATTATCTTTTCTTTTAGGGCTCAATAGTTCCAAGGAAAACATCACATTAGCAGAGTGTAGTTTACTGGATTAAGTCCACATACCCCCACTCTCAAGTAGCAAAGTGCCTTTAGAACTTTTATAGGGTATTAGTGATTAGAGAAAACCATGGCATTATCTTCACTCGTGTCGCTTTGAACCATGTATTCACAATGTTTCCTACCCATTTGGAGAATTTGTTCACTTTGCAGCTTCTGTAACACCGGGCTTTTCTGACTTTCCTGAACAGCTGAAACTTCATTTTCCAGTTTCTTTTTGCCTCTAATTCTGTGAACCACAACATTCTATTTGCTGCTGTAATGACTCCTTCTCCTTACATTTAGGTTTCTCTGACAGCATTGTGGACCCCTATTTCCTACTATCAAAAAGATACCTCCCAAATATATCTATCTTTCGTCATGTTATGCTCAACATCCCCAAAGTAAAACAATCAGTTTTCCTTCTAGTTGTTCCTTTAAATGTTTCTTCAAGTAAAGTTAGACACAAACAAAGCATCATTTATTTTGAGCACCAAAAAAGTGAAAAGGAAACACAATTGAATATTTTATCTTCATAAATGTGGCTAAATGAATTTTCTCATAAAAAGCTATAAATTATATTCAGAAATGTGTCTCAATTTAATTCATATTAAATTATATTTTAGAAAAAGAAAAAGATGCACCTGTTATTTTCCTCCTACATTGTTTTTGTTGATTTAGTCATTTGCATTTTTCATAATTACTTTTGAGTGATGGCAGAAATATTAATGAATATACCATTTTCCAAAGGTTGATCTCCAGTAGCCCTTACAATTTATTTTTATCAGCATTTAAATATAAATGATAGGTGCTCATCCAGCTACATCCCTTTACTGTGCACTGCTTTGTATTTGGGTGATAAAAACTGATGTTTATTTGGTACTTTCTATATGCTTTGAGCCTGTCATTTTAAATGCATCACCTCCTTTAATCCTTACGATGACACCGTGAAGTATGGCATGTGTGGCATCTGGGTTTTGAACCTAGCTCAGTTTAATCCAAAACCCACAATATTTCTATCACATGAAGCTGGCTACTTAATAAATAAGATATTTTTGAAAAAATGTGCTACATAATTTGGGTGTGCTTTCTGTTTTAAAAGGGTCATTGGGTTTATGAAAAGCTGAAAACAGATGTTGTTTATTCTAATCTCATAACATCTAACTTTTACATAAAAGTTATCTTTCACATTTTAACATATTTGCTGGTAAATGCTTTGATGCAAGTGTTTGTAAAATATCTGTTCTTACTTAACCTAGAAAGGAAGGATTATATCTTTTTCCATCTTCATATGAGTTAAGATGCCAACTTTCTAAACTGCCCACATTAATGTTGAAGAATGTATAAATCACATAGAGCTCTAATCTCATCTATAAATTCTATTAAAGTGATACGGGAACAAGTGTAAAAAGCAAAACGTCAAATAATTTAATATGGAACCCCCACCATCCAGAGGCAAAAGTCATTTGCCTTTTTTTGGTTTAACTCTTTCAGCAGTTTGTCACATAATCTTAAGTATTTTATTATTTATGTTCACTAATCAACTTTAAACAGTATCATTGATTCTCCACTGCAAAAATAAGGAATGTCTCATATTACATTCTGCCAAATTTAATCAACTTTTTTCCCAATATTTTATTTTATATATATATATATATATATACACTTTTAATTACTTAGTTTGACTACCTTTGGATCTTTGAATGATATAGCTCTATTTTGGTCATTAATTTCTCGACTTTCTTATGAAAGCTAGAAATGTAATTGTTCTCCCTTTCCCTCTTCCTTTCTTTCTTCTTCTACCAAGTCTCCTTCTACACTTCTACTTTCATATCAGTAAGATGGCACAAATTTATACTCTGTTCTAAATCAAAACATAAATCATCTTTTCTTGATCTATTGGTAGACTGCAAATGTGGAAAACTAATAAAGATCACTTAAATTTTGTTCACTCTATACCATAGGTTTGATATTCAATATGAAGATATCAAAAATTAAAACAAAATGAGAAAGGAGCACCAATACTTCCAAAAACTCTTTGCAATTTGCTGCCCTTCGCCCAGTTATTGCTCAGTGTCCTTAATATGGGTGAGCTATGCACTGCCAGGCATTAGCATAATGGATATCCTGTGGTTCTCGTTCTCTTTATGTGCCCAACAAATTGCATTATAAAACCTCTGTCTGAAGATACCTCTATTTAGAGACAATTTAACTTCCTTGAGAACAAAGATATAGATGGAATAGAAGAATAGATGCTTCTCCTATCTTACCTACAAAAACTAGGCAATTTATGCTTTGAGATATGTTATAAAGTCACCAATATGGTTGGTCGTATCCTTTCTGAAATATCAAAGGCACAAGACCCTTAGATGTGAATATTGTTATAAAGTTTACACCAGGACAAATCCTCACAATCATTGCATGGGGATATTTTGTTTGAGAATATATGCACATGCATATACATGTTTACACATAGAAAGAAAGGATGAGAGAATTCAGAAGATAGTATAGCAAAAATCCCAATGAGCGTAATCTTTTTCCTTTAAGAAAAAGGGTATTTTCATACTCAACGATTTATATTTCTCCCTTTCTATGTTAGCATGCAATGTATTTTGATATTTGAAGTGTTGCACTGAATATCTTGTAGCAAATTAAGATGAAATTATGTCAAATCATGATTTTTTAAAATCCCTTATTTTCCAGAAATATCATTGTTTTAAAGGCTGTCAAACATTTGAAAACAGTCATGAAAACACCCAAAATGCTGCAAAATTTACTATACCTCAATTCATAATTAACTATCACACAACTAGTAAATGACAGAGTTCAATTTTGAACTTACTTTTTAAAAATATTATTTCATGTTATAAATTATTAAAACAGCTTATTGAATGTATGATACTTCAAATTACACACATATATACATTAAAGTAAATTGAATAATACATATGCATATTCCAATGCCCAGATTATGATATATAAGAAATACAAAACATATTTTAACCTAAGTTTTAATCTAAGCATTATGATCCTGGACTCAAGGAATTTTAAAATAAAGATCTTGTGGTTTACTGTCTCATTTTAAAAATTAGACAGCTGATTTTGGGTGAGAAAGAAACATTTGTCCATAATAGCACCATTTTCTAGGATAAATTATTAAGCATTTTTATTCTTTGACTATAAATCTCGACATTCTTCAAACTAAGAAGAGCCATATTGTGTAAAATTCATGAAGGAGGTAAAAAGCTTAGCTCAGGTAGCATATAAAATAAGACTTCAGTGTTTATACCAAGTATTACAATCATAGTTATGAATGCAAGTATCAATTTCATTTTTTAACATACTGTGAGGAAGATGAGGATTAATTTTAATCTTATTTAAATGTGCTTTCCTGTTTTCAATTTCAGATAAATTTTTATTTTATTTTATTACTTTACTGTTTTTAGTGTCATATACTGTTAGCTTTTGTTTCCAATTTTTCTAAAGTTTAAATATTGCACTTTATTGTCTTCATTAAAATATTATATTTAATAATTTTTATACTTTTCTATACAGAAAAGAATATATCTATACACATAAGCAGACATTGATCTTCCAATGACTGATAGAAACAAGCTTTATTAACTACCAAAGGAAGAGCACAACCAGTCATAATAGCTTATTCAGGATGAAAAATTTATCTTTGGAGTATTTACCAATTTATTCCTTTTATATGATGTTACCTTCATAAGCAGCATTAATACCTCTGTTTTTCCTTAATCATTGTGGTTTGTTTTGGTTTTATTTGCATTTATTCAAACAGGAATGCATATAAAACAATTATATTACAGAATAGAAAGAAAAATAGTAAATCTAGTTAAAAATAGTGAAATAAATGGAGATATGAGTATCCAGTTTCCCCATTTGAAACACTGAATGAATAGAATGAATACAAAAAAGGAATTAAATTTCCAATCATAATAAAGCTAATATATAATTGCATTAACAACCACAAATCACAAAGATCTCCCAGTTATTTGAATTAAAATGAGAAAGAAACAAAAGTTTGTACTTACTTCTCCAATTCTCACAATTGCAGATTTCTCTGAAAGAGAAGCAAATGGTTATTGAGATATCCAGCAACCAATAATCCTTTACTTCAAAATAAAAGTACAAATCATGAATAGGTCATAGGAAAATTAATATATTGCCTGACTACAGAATTCATGGCAAGAACAAATGAAGGAGGACAAGAAAACAAAACAAACAAAACAACAACAACACAAAAACCCAAGGAAAGTCTTTATTTTACCACTCCACTGAATAGAGACATCATTGACATGAAATATTCTGTGCTTTTCAATCTGGACATTTAAATCATATAAACTGGATTTATGTGCATAAGGTGGGAAACCAAGAAGAGGAAATTTGCCTCTGTAACTGATGATCAGTGTAAACTGAAGAGATGAATTAAATGCCTGTTTAAGGCCTATCACTTGTAGCACATGAGTTTCTTTGCAAACTTATCATTTGGGTGATCTACTGACTCAGAAATGAAATGTTTGAATATGAAGTGAGAAGTAAACTGCTAGGCAGGGAACATGGTAAATAAAGTTAATAAGAAAACATTTTAAGACTGAATGACCAAATTGAAGTTTCCATCTAACCCAAGTCATACGTCTAATAATCATTATAAAAGTTGAAGGATTATAGAAGGTCCAAAAGAACCTTTTTTTAATTTATATGAAGTATAAGCAGAAACATCCAATATGAAACCATGGCATAGATACTACTGCCCCCCCCAAAAAAAAAAAAATTAGAAGGGAATAATGGAGCATAACAAAAAAAAAAAAACTTGAAGAATTTGTTTCAGTAAAAGACTTACTGAGTGAAACAGTTCAAAGAAATTGAGAACAGAGTCAAGAGGTAAAAGAAGCCATAACTAAATAGTTGTAGAATTTGAAAAATGGACTGTGAGAGTTAGAAAAGGAGATGAAAGTTAAGAATGTTCAATAGTTTGCTGCAGAATAGTAAAAAAAAATCTACAAATTCCTGAGTGAAATAAAGTGAATACTAATAATCATATACTTAGTCAAGTTCTCACCCCAGATTCATAAATTCTTGTTTTGTGTCTTTGAGTCACTCACTTAACATTTCTTTGTCTCGGTTTTCTCATCTGAAAATCTGGTATAACAACAGTATCTTCATCATATCAAAATTAAATGTTATAATAGCTGTATTGCTTTTGGAGCAAATGATTACACATAGAAAGCACTCAAAAATTTTAGTTTAAAGCCTACATCACATTGTTGCAATCATATGAACTCAGGGGTTTAGAACTTATTTGCTGTCTTTTAAAAAAGCTATTTAATGATGAAATCAAAGCACTCAAAAATGAGTGGACAAACGAAGTAGAATGAAAGGGCTAGTTATTGGAAAATAACTATAAAAAACATGGTTACAGAAAATAATCTAAATGTCATCAATCTTGATAATGCAGAACTAATGATATTACTGATAGATTAGGAAGATAGAAGTGTACTCTAGGTAGTTGACTGTTTTTCCCAACTCTTAGAACAGAATCAAAAGAAATGCTTACAGCTGTTAAAACAAATACTAACGATGAAGGTATAACTTAAAGGTTTGAAGTTAATCATCAGACCACTTAAACAGCTATAAATCGTCCAAATTATCAGAAGGAAAGCATTCAATACATTTCAGTGTGGTTTTTTTGGTCTTTTTTTCTATCTCAATACATTTTAGAAAGATAAAAATAAAACATGCCCCAAGGCCAAAGTTTTTTTAAAAGAAGCAATGAGGAAATCACAAACAGAAATCCTAACATAAAATTAAATCAAGAACTAAAATCTGGGAAGTGGATTTGGCCCAGTGGTTAGGGCATCCGTCTACCACATGGGAGGTCTGCAGTTCATACCCCGGGCCTCCTTGACCCGTGTGGAGCTGGCCCATGTGCAGTGCTGATGCACACAAGGAGTGCCGTGCCATGCAGGGGTGCCCCCGCATAGGGTAGCCCCATGTGCAAGGAATGCGCCCCATAAGGAGAGCCGCCCAGCAGGAAAGAAAGTGAAGCCTGTCCCAGAATGGTGCTGCACACATGGAGAGCTGACACAACAAGATGATGCAACAAAAAGAAACACAGATTCCCGGTGCCGCTGATAAGGATAGGAGCAGTCACATTAGAACACGCAGCGAATGGACACAGAGAGCAGACAACTGGGGCGGGGGAGAGAAATTTTTAAAAAAGGGAAGAGAAATATCTAAAAAAGAACTAAATCTAAGATATTTGTTAAATAAATAAAGGTAAATGGGTTAAACTCCCTTATTAAAAGAAAAAAAATCACAAAATAATTATTCAATATCTAAAAATATATTATATATGAGAAAAGCTTCTAAAATAAAGTGACTTCAAAAAATATAAAGTAAAAATTATTGGCAAAGAAATACTAAAGAATGCAATTTTTTAAAAAATTGGAAGTTGTGATATTAGTGTCAGAAAAAATTGAACCCGAGGGAGGAAGAAATAAAGAGAAGAAAAGACTTTAGTGACTTGTATGCATACTACTTTAAACAACTAACTGATATGAAAATTTATGCAGCAAATAAATATAGAATCAAAATTCAGGAAATATATAAAGTACACAAAAAGTAAAAATGCAAATATAAACTTTTATTAATAAGATTAGGTTGTTCTCATAAATGCTTATATATCTTATCTCAAACTCTAAAAGTAAAAAATTGATTTGAAACAAAAGGGTTCAAAAAAAAAGCTTTATTCTCTAAAGTATAAATCATATCACACAATTTGATAGTCGCATATTAAATCTATAATTTAATAACAGATATAGATGGGAAAAAATGACCATCTTAAATATATAATATGAAGTCAGGTTCTCTGGGCTGGAATCCATCTGGTTAGAGATAATTAGTTCAACTTTTGGAACCACAGATTTCTCCTATTTAAAATGAGAAGAATATGGTGATTTGGAGGATTGAGTAAGATCACTTACTTCATATTGTGGTGATTGGAACCTAATAAGTGCTCAGTACATATTCGCTTTCAGCCCACTGACCATAATGTCTGTTAACAGAATACTGGAAACTCAGAATTTTGAGGTGCTTAAATGCCATCCAGTTCAGTTATGGCTTTCTTTTTCTATGGCTCCTTTATGCTGAAAATCAAATATATCCTTCTCTAAGAAGCTTTCTTAGCACTGCTGTTTTGTTTGCCCAGCAAATTTTATAGGACAACTTTGCTAAAATTTTAGGCCTTGTGCATATCGATATCCTGATACCTAACACTCTTGATCTAAATTCTTTTTTAAATATCTGTCTCCTCTATTGCCTTTATAAGATTCCTGCCTACTGTAATATTCACCCTTAAATGATCAATTCCTAGTTCAGTGTCTAGTGTAAAATCAGCATTGAATACATGTTTGGTGAATGAATGAAAGAATCTTCTATTATCTTTTTGGATTCCTTTGGTGTGAATGTAATGTTTTGGTAGCAGTATTTTTTGTTCAATAGATATGTAAACGAAGTAGGACTTCCAGAGAGAAATGGACAGTCAAGAGTAAATACTGGAAACAGAGACTACTTAGTCAAAGACACAATTAGATTGAATGAGCCACCCAACCCTTTTTATTTCATTCCTTTTTTTTTTTTCCTTAAGTTTAAGGCTGTTGTAGGTAAAGTAATCCAAAAGGGAAGAGGAAATAAATTTTGAAACTCAATTCCATTTTGACTATATAATATTCCTGCAACACTGAAGCATATATACTTGGAATGTGCTAAAATAAAAACAAAATAAAAGGAGGAAAGGAGAGGGGGAAACATTCACTGCATTATAAATTTTAGAAATTGATAATCATTCTGATTCCTTAGTAATGTACTAAGAATCATATGAATAATATATATGTTTGTTTACAATTTTCAGCCAGTTTAGTCTTGGGGACTTCCTTTTCTATAAACTGTGTCATAAATATTAAACATGCATAAGAGTACCATTTGAAAGTGCCCCATAGACAGAATTATTGATTTTATCTAGGAGTAACAGAAATATGCCTTAACTTTCAATAATTAAAATAAACCTGTATATAATTGCTCAGAACCTTAAGTTAGTTTGTCTGATTTCTTTTCCATTTGTAGCATTTATTGAGATGAAATTGAAAATTATCCCTCTTGTTTTTTTATTGTTTTTTGTTATTTTACGCCAAGAGAAAACCATTATTGTTCAAATAGAAATTATAGGAAGTACTTATTGAAATAGACACTATTCCTATTTATAATCACCAGTGGTATCTCTTTAATAACACCACCTTCTGAGTCCTTGCAATCATGGCTAAGCTGTGACATATGGAAAGATATTGTTTTCCACCTACATTCTTTATTCTGTGTCAAGCAAAGTCAATAGGTTCCAAATTTTAGAGCACACACTGATACGAGGGTATAATAATTAGCATAAACAGGTGGGGAAGAGTGAAACTGCCTTTCTGGGTAAAAGAGTAGAAATGAAAAATAAAAAACAGTGCCTTTCTGGTAAGAAAATTTAGTAAGTGTGTAATAGAGAAATATTCAAAGCATGAAGAAGTAATACACAAAAATGAAAACTTAAAATTAACTCTCATCAGGTTTAGAAATGATATCATTTCTTGAATGCATAAGCTGTTCATATTTTGGGAAAAGGTTTTAATTGAAGAGGTGTTTTGCTCTAAATTTTCAAACTATTTTGTCAATACTCCATTAACATTCTCTATTTTTTGCTCATGTGCCATTTAAATGCAATATTGCTTCAGACTTCAGGCATAAACATTTAAATAGGTGTCTAGCCAGCACCATTTTTTTTTTCATCTCAAAACATTTTTGTGCTATTTAAGCTCATATTCTTATTTCTCTGTTAGTCTTAGAATAATGATATCAGATAATAAGATTGCCATAAATAAAACCAGTGGGCCATAGAGCTACTAAAATGTAGGTACAATAAAACTGTTTATGATCACAAATATGTTTAGGATCTGTAATTTTAATTTCCTTATCCTGCTTTTGATTCCCATATTTTCTGCATCATTTTCCAACTCAGCCATTATTGAAAGGATTTAGAGATCCCTTTACCTACACTTCTCACCTGTGGACTTACGTCTTCTCCCCACCTAAAAGTGGTATGAAACTGGGATGAGAGCAAATATCCCCAGAATTCAAGAGTTCTAAATGCTACAGTTTCTCTTAGGTGCTTACCTGTCTTATGGGTTTGGGGAAAGAAGGTGGCAAATAAGCATACATAAAAACACCTACACTCATTAACTGCCTAATAAATCATTCATACATTCAATACATATTTACTAAATGCTAGTATACAGAGCATATTTACCTATGTTCTAGATAGTGAGATACCTTGAGAATGAGGTAAGCAACTTTCTTGTCCTAACAGAGCTTATAAACTAGTAGGCATAGTTTTTAACACAGCCTTCTTTGTGTACCTGTCTTAATTAATTTCCCTAATCTTAACAATTTGCCCAGGAAACCTGCGTTAACTAGTTAAATTGGACTTTCTAAGCTTACCCCTTCTATGTCCTTGCCCAAATGTGTTCTTTGATCACCCATACATTAAGGAAACAAGGGTGTGTTTAGTAGGTTTGCACTATAAAGAACCTCTGGCAAGAGAAAAATCTCAGTGTTCTTATAGAAGGAAGACAATACAGTTATGGCCAATAAGCTAAATATGCTTTGTCAAGCACTATGACATGCCCTTTCTTAAGGATGCATAAAAAGCTTTACTTATCTATAAATACACAACATCCTTTTTAAAAATTGATTTATTTTTATTAAATCGTCTTTTTTAAAAAAATATATAAATCACAAAAAAATATTACATTAAAAAATACAAGAGGTTCCCACATGTCCCACACCCCACCCCTCCACTCCTTCCACATCAACAACCTCCCTCATAATTGTGGCACATTCATTATATTTGGTGAATACATTTCGGAGCACTGCCGAACTGCATGGATTATAGTTTACCCTGTAGTTTACACTCTCCCCCAGTACATTCAGTGGGTTATGGCAACACTGTCCTTTTAATCATACTTAAAGAATAGCTCTCTGGTCTCCTTACCTGACATTCTGAGATCTTCCATGGAAGCCTTTTCTCAGTGTCCAATCGTTTTACTGGTCCAGTTAGTGAGAAAAGTCCCTCCTACCTGGTAGACTTTGGTACGTAGGAAAGTTATCTCCGGGTTACTATAGAAAGCAGAGTAGTTTGATGATAGATTTCTTTTATTAGACACACAAAGCAGCTTTCTTTGACTAAGTTTGCAACATGGCTTATGTGGTCCAGTGGTCCAGGAAAGATGCAAAACAATCCACAGGGCAGAATGTTAGGGTATTTTAAGGTAGAGTCGTCATAATTTCTTTTTCATAAATCTTAAAGGGGTAGAGATCATTAGCCTAAAATATATAATAAACTACTTGGATTAAAAGCAGTCCCGCCCCCCGCCCCCAAATGATTGTTATATTCAAAATAATTTTTAAAGTGAAGAGCAATACATTCTTTTTTCTTTTTCTTTTTTTTTTTTTTTTTTAAATACTGGGACCTTGTATGTGGGAAGCCAGCACTCAATCACTGAGCCACATTGATTTCCCCAAGGTGGTTTCTTCAATTGTTTTTGCTTGTTTGTTTTTGTTTTTTCAGGAGGCACCAGGAACTGAAACTGGGACCTCAACCCGGGACCTCGCACGTGGGAGCAAGTGCTTAACCATTTGAGTCACATCTACTCCCAATACATTCTTTTTTTTTTTTAATGTTTTTTTTTTTCCAAAAGAAGCTTTAGAGTATATAAATCTTACAGAAAAAAAAAATAGCAGATTCCCACATGCCCCACCCTCTCAATAGTTTCCCATGTGAACAACATCTTTCATTAGTGTGCTACTTTTGTTACAACTGATGAACATATATTGAAGCATTGCTTCTAGCCATGGATGTGATGGTTAGGCTAATGTGTCAACTCAGGCACGGAATTTTGCCCAGCTGTTTGGTCAAACAAGCACTGGGTTAACTGTAATACAAGAGCATTTATGGACTTTAGTCACCATTGACTTTACTGCAGTGGTAAATAATAGATAGATGATTACAGTGACATCCATCAGGGAGATTGCCATCAGTAATGAGTGATGTGTTATCTAATCAGCTGAATGCCTTAAAAGGGGTAGTGATTCCAGCATTGAGTGAGAATTTCCCAGTTCGTCTTTGGACAGGTAACGTCTCCAAGAACTCATCAAGAACCTTCATTGGACTTTCACTGGAACCGCTGGTTGCAGCCTGCCTGCAGACCCTGGACTTGTGCATTACCACAGTCCCATGAGGGACTCTTATAAAATTGTGCATTATTGACAGATATCTCTTGTTGATTCTGTTTCCCCAGAGAACACTGACCAATGCAGCTCAATACCAGGAGGGCTTCTTGAGGAACAGAATCTTTTT
Organism: Dasypus novemcinctus; assembly: GCF_030445035.2. Taxonomy (NCBI): domain Eukaryota; kingdom Metazoa; phylum Chordata; class Mammalia; order Cingulata; family Dasypodidae; genus Dasypus; species Dasypus novemcinctus. The sequence goes on along the minus strand of NC_080683.1, from coordinate 28,325,282 downwards.
TTTTTTTTTAGATTTTATTTATTTATTTACTTACTTACTTACTTATTTTATTTCTCTCCCCTTCCCCAGGTCCCTCCCCCACTCCCCAGTTGTCTGCTCTCTGAGTCCATTCACTGTGTGTTCTTCAGTGTCCATTTGTATTCTTGTCAGCAGACTCATTCTGTGGTTATTTCCCCAGTTCCAGAATGCATAATTGGAATAGACATACTCAGTAAATGGCAGTATCCCCGCATTGGATCCCTGACTTGTGGAGTGGGGGCTATTATGGTTGGAAAGGCCAAGTGGAAGCTACCAGAACTGCCCATACCTAGCAAAATAGTAAACCAAAAGCAATACTGGATTCCTGGAGGGATTGCAGAAATTAATGCCACCTCAAGGATTTGAAGGATGCAGGGGTGGTATTCCCACCAAATCCCCATTCAACTCTCCTATTTGGCCTATACAGAAAAGATGGATCTTGGAGTATGACATTAGATTATCATAAATTTATCCAGATGGTAACTCCAATTGCAGCTGCTGTCCCAGATGTAGTATCATTGCTTGAGAAAAGCAACACATCCCCTGGTACCTGGTATGCAGTTGTTGATTTGGCTAATGCTTTTTTCTTAATTGCTGTTAGTAAGGACCACCAGAAGCAGTTTGCTTTCAGCTGACAAGGCCAGCAGTATACCTTTACAGTCCTGCCTCAGGAGTATATCAACTCTCCAGCCCTATGTCATAATATTGTCTACAGGGATCTGGTTCATCTCTCCTTCCCACAAGACATCACACTGGTCCCTTATATTGATGATATCATGTTGATAGGACCTAGTGAGCAAGAAGTAGCAAAGACTCTAGACTTATTAGTAAGGCATTTAAATGAGAGAGGATCAGAGATAAATCCAACTAAAATACAGGGTCCTTTCACCTTACTGAAATTTCTAGGTGTCCAGTGGTGTAGGGCATGTCGAGATGTCCCTTCTAAAGTGAAGGGTAAGCTATTGCATCTGGCCATCCTATGACCAAAAAACAGGCACAATGTTTAGTTGGACTCCTTGGATTTTGGAGAAAACACATTCCTTATTTGGGTGTGCTACCACTTGAGCCATATGATCCAGCAGATCCAATGGTGCTAGAAATTTCAGTGGCAAATAGAAATGCTTTCTGGAGCTTTTAGCAGGCCACTATGGAAGAATCCCAATGCAGAATCTTAGGATTTTGGAGCAAAGTCTTGCCATCCTCTGCATATGAGTACTTCCCTTTTGAGAAACCTCTTTGCCTCTACTGGCCCTTAGTAGAGACTGAATGCTTAACCAGGGGTCATCAAGTTACCATGAGACTTGTGTTGCCTATTATGAGTTGGGTATTGTATGACCCACCAAACCATAAAGTTGGGTGTGCACAGCAGCACTCCATAATAAAGTGGAAGTGATATATGAGATAAGGCTTGAGCAGGTCCTAAAGGCACAAGTAAGTTACATGAGGAAGTACCCAAATGCTCATGGTCACCACCCCTGCAATGTTACCTTCTCTTTTCCAGCCCACAGCTTTGGCCTCTTGGGGAGTCCCTTACAATCAATTGACTGAGGAAGAGAAAATTCAAGCCTGGTTTACGGATGGTCTGTACAGTTTGCAGGTACCACCCAAAAGTGGACAGCTTCAGTACAGCAACCCCTTTCTGGGACATCCCTGAAGGACAGTGGTAAGGGCAAATCTTCCTAGTGGGCAGAACCTTGAGCAGTGCACCTGGTTGTTCATTTTGCTTGGAAAAAGAAATGGCCAGAGATGCCATTATACACTGAATCATGGGCTGTTGCCAATGGTTTGGTGAATGGTCAGGGAATTGGAAAGAATATGATTGGAAAATTGGTGACAAAGAGGTCTGGGAAAGAGGTATCTGGATAGATCTTTATGAGTGGGCATAAAACATGAAAATATCTGTGTCTCATGTGAATGCTCATTAGAGGGTGAATTCAGCAGAGGAAGATTTTAATAATGGGATAAGATGACCCACTCTGTGGCTAATGCTCAGCCTGTTTCCCAGCCACTACTGTCATTGCCCAATGGGTTCTTGAACAAAGTACCCATGGAGGTAGGAAGAGGGTTATGCATGGGCTCAGCAACATGGACTTCCCCTTATCAAGGATGACCTGGCTACAGTCACTGCTGAGTGCCCAATCTCCTAGCAGCAGAATCCCACACTCAGCCCCTGGTATGGTATCATTCACCAAGGTGATCAGCCTGCTGTCTGGTGGCAGGTTGATTACATTGGACCACCTCTACCATGGAAAGGGCAGTGATTTGTTTTAACTGGAATAGATACATACTCCAGATATGGGTTTGCATTTCCTGTACGCAATGCTTCTTCCAAAACTACCATCTGTGGACTTACCAAATGTCTTAGTTACTGCAGTAGCGTTCCACACAGCATTGCTTCTGATCAAGGAACCCATTTCACAGCAAATGATGTGCAGGAATGTGCACACACCAATGGAATTCACTAGTCTTACCATGTTCTGCGGCGGCTTGCTCGGTCGGTAGAGGTGGGGTCTGGCTGCGGACGAGGGGTCGGTCCCGCTTGGGACGAGGGGTCGGTCCCACTTGGGACGAGGGGTCGGTCCGGCAGCAGACGAGGGGTCGGTCTCACAGGGGTTGCGCGGTTCAGCTGATGGGGTCGCCCGGCAAAGCCGGTGACAAAGGGGTTGCCCGGAGAAGCAGGCGATGAACTGGGGACAAGGGAGGCCAGGCCCTTGTCGGGGGCTCTCAGGACTGGAGGGCGCATGGCAGAAGAACTACCGCGGAGACAAGGTAAACACACAAGTCCACTTTATTGAGGGAGAGGCAACAGTTTTATAGAGGCTGGGGAAGGCTGATTGGTCGAAGCCACACCCTGTTCTGATTGGTCGCCGGCGAAAGGTCAGTGGGAGGTACTGGACGGGGGAGGAGTGGTGATTAGGGATTGGCTGTTGCTGTTGCTGGGGGAAGTGGCAGGGTTTAGTGATTGGTGGCTGCTGTTGCTGGGGTAGAGGGCAGACTTGAGTTTCCCGCCCACACCTGGCTGTTGCTGCTGTCGGGGGGAGGGAAAAGGGCAGACTGGATTTTTCCGCCCACGCCTGGCTGTTGCTGCTGTCGGGGGAGGGAAAAAGGCGGACTGGAATCTTCCGCCCTGCGCCTGCGCAGGGAGAAAGAAGAAGAAGGGGGTTGCCTCATAAGACATCGTGTGGCGCTATCCGGGAGGAGGGGCGGCCGCGGAAGCATGGCTGCCGAGAAGGGGAGACATGAGGGCACTCTGCACCCATGCCGAGCTTCCTTCAGGGGTGGTGGTGGGCCCGACCAACCACCCTATTATGGGGGCAGTGGTTTGGAATAGGCCTACCGCAGCCGCCGCCCCCCGCCAGGTCAGCAAACCACACTTCAGCCCGAGGGGTGACCACATTTCCCCCTTCTTTTCAAATAAGGGCCAGGATGGCAGCAGTAGCAAGTAGCCGAGGCCCAAGAGGCAGCAAGCAATGAGGGAAGCGGGGCTGAAGAGGGAGGTGAGTATGCCGGGGATATAAATGTACAATTTGGGGAGTGGTATCTTGCCGTTGCAAGCAAGGGTGGCCAATGTCCAATTCTCATTGATCTCAGTGGCTATAAGGTCCATCTGCTGTTAAAAGTCCAGGATGACAGCGCTTTACAGGTAGTTGATCTCTTCTTGGCGGCAAAGAGCGGTAGAGGCAGACTGTGTGATGGTCTGGAGGATCGCAGCTGTGAGGACAAGTCGCGTCAGGGCACCAGCAACGGTGGTGGTGGCAGCGTCGGGAGTGGTGGAGACGTAGGCGAGGACAAGAAGGCCAAGGTCTCCATGGGCACGAGAGAGGCCGATGTCAACGGGGCGGGCCGACATGGGGCGGCCCAATCTGCAACGCAATGGGGGTTCAAGCAAAAAAGGAAAGGGACAGGGGACGAGAAAGGACGCTTTGGATGGCTGAGAAGAGGAGTGAGGTCGAGACAGGAGGAAGCTCCGCAGAAGTATGGGGAGGCAAAAGCAGAAACGTTATTAGATGCTAGAAAGCAGGCCGCGGGCCGGGGAAAGTGGGTTGCGGGCCGTTTAGCGGGGCTGGAGCTGTTTGAGAGCGATGGCAGCATGGGGGGCCACGGGCACAGAAGACTTGGGGCACCTGTGGGAAGAGTGAGCAGGAAGGGGTCGGGTAGGAGGAGGCCGAGAAGATGAAGTGGGGGGGGTGTCCTCGGCAGTGGCGAGTCGCTGATAGCTGACCTGTAACAAATGCTGAGCATAAGGGCTGCCTAACCCGTCCTCCTTAACGGCCTTGCAGAGCTGCTTAACACTTTCCGCATCATGTGGGTACCAAGGAAAGGGGCGCTGAGGGGTGGGAGTCACGTTAAGGGGAAAGCAGGTGGTAGGAGGTGGCAGGGAGGTAGGCAGAGGTGCCTCGGCGGGGGAGGAATACGGGTCCAAAAATAGGCTAGAGGGGGCCGCGTGTGTGGCAGCTTGCCACGGATCGGATGGAGGGGGCTGCCAGGGGGAGGCAAAGCCGGGAGGGGCCGCTGGCACAGAGGGCGCGAGAGGAGCCATTGCCCATGCGGTGTTACAAAATGGCTGCGGGCTGCCCTGCGTGGAGGGGTAAAATGACGGGGAGGGAGCTTCCGGCCCACTCAGGCAGGAAGTCACTGGGGTGAGGGAGGGGTAAAGGGACCTCCCCTTTTCGAGCGAGGAAGAAGGCAGAAGTCCGCCATCTTGAGAGTGCCTCCCCTTTTTGGATGGCGAAGAAGGCAGAAGCCCACCATCTTGGGAGTGCTTCTCCTTTTCGAGCGAGGAAGAAGGTGGAAGTTCGCCATCTTCACCGGCGCTCAGCACTGCAAGATTACACTGTTTAGGGGGACAATTTTCGAGCGCGTTATTAAGGCGCTCGACAAGCGACTCAGAGTCGGAGTTGGAGCCGGCATCAGGATCCCGATCAGGATCCCGGTTAAAGTCACCGTCCTGACAATCACAGCGGCGGCGGTGGCGTGGCCGGGGGGAGTTGATGGTAGGGACGCCTTGAAGGCAGGAGCGGATGGTAAAAAGCGCCGGTAATAAGCCAGGAGGGAATCTTTTACCTTCCTGCTCCACAGCAGAAGTGACCCTATCTATAAGGCGAGTGTAGGTATCCAGGTCCCAGAGCTGACACGTGGTAAGCCACAGGTTAAAGGGGAGAAGAAGGTCCCAATATACTTGGAGCTGTTTCAAAGAGATGTTACACCGGTGAGTGTCTAGGAGACCGGCGAGGGCCCGAACTTGTGGGGCTTGCTTAGCAGATAGGATGTTACCCATTGCTAATGGCCTTTTGGAGCCAATAAGAAAAGGGGCCCTTACCTTGAGAGCGCGGCGATGGGAGCCGAGGTGCGCGGTGAGATGAGGGGTCGGAGCCGGTGGGGCTCCGATGGTGGTCGCGGGCCAAGAGAAGGCCCCAACGAGGGGAAGGCGGAACGACGAGCAGTGGAGCAAGGCAAAGGGTAGCAAGCGTGGAGGGGAGGAGGCAGAGGTGAAGGCAGGGGTGGAGGTGCTCAGGCACGCGCTCCTGAGAGTTTTATTGGCGCCTCTTAATCATAGCGGGTCGGTATAAGCCCCCGACATGGAATGAGAAAGCCATCCAGCAATTCTCCCAGACCGCCGTGGATCATATGAGGTCACCAAGGTTCAGGAGCAGCAATGCAGAGCGAAAAGATAGGGGTGAGAAGAAAGGAGGGCGTAGGGCTGTGGGAGGGTTACTTCAGACATGCAAGCGTGAGCTCCCAAGAAATCCAAGGCTCCTCTTAATCATAGCGGGTCGGTATAAGCCCCCGACATGGAAGGAGAAAGCCATCCAGCGATTCTCCCAGACCGCCGTAGATCATATGAGGTAGCCAAGGCTCAGGTAACAGCAATGTTGCACGAGAGAAGCCCCACGGTGAGAAGAGGGGGGGGGCCGCCAGGTTATGGAGTGAGGCTGTGGTGGGGTTGCACGGCCCCACGTTGGGCGCCAACTGCGGCGGCTTGCTCGGTCGGTAGAGGTGGGGTCTGGCTGCGGACGAGGGGTCGGTCCAGCTTTGGACGAGGGGTCGGTCCTGCTTGGGACGAGGGGTCGGTCCCACTTGGGACGAGGGGTTGGTCTCACAGGGGTTGCGCAGTTCGGCTGACGGGGTCGCCCGGCAAAGCCGGCGACAAAGGGGTCGCCCGGAGAAGCAGGCGATGAACTGGGGACAAGGGAGGCCAGGCCCTTGTCGGGGGCTCTCAGGACTGGAGGGCGCACGGCAGAAGAACTACCGCGGAGACAAGGTAAACACACAAGTCCACTTTATTGAGGGAGAGGCAACAGTTTTATAGGGGCTGGGGAAGGCTGATTGGTCGAAGCCACGCCCTGTTCTGATTGGTCGCCGGCGAAAGGTCAGTGGGAGGTACTGGACGGGGGAGGGGTGGTGATTAGGGATTGGCTGTTGCTGTTGCTGGGGGAAGTGGCAGGGTTTAGTGATTGGTGGCTGCTGTTGCTGGGGTAGAGGGCAGACTTGAGTTTCCCGCCCACGCCTGGCTTTTGCTGCTGTCGGGGGGAGGGAAAAGGGCAGACTGGATTTTTCCGCCCACGCCTGGCTGTTGCTGCTGTCGGGGGAGGGGAAAAGGCGGACTGGAATCTTCCACCCTGCGCCTGCGCAGGGAGAAAGAAGAAGAAGGGGGTTGCCTCATAAGACATCGTGTGGCGCTATCCGGGAGGAGGGTCGGCCACGGAAGCATGGCTGCCTAGAAGGGGAGACACGAGGGCACTCTGCGCCCATGCCGAGCTTCCTTCAGGGGTGGCGGTGGGCCCGACCAACCACCCTATTATGGGGGCAGTGGTTTGGAATAGGCCTACCGTGGCCACCGCCCCCGGCCAGGTCAGCAAACCACACTTCAGCCCGAGGGGTGACCGCAATGTTCCCCATCACCCTGAAACATCTGGATTGATAGAATGGGGACCACAGCAATGATTCCATTGAACTGGAAGTTAAAACTGCCACCTGGCCACCTTAGACTCCTCTTACCTCTAAATCAACAGTCAAAGAAGGGGTGACTGATCTTGACTATCAAGGGGAAATAGGACTGCATCTACATAATGGGGGTAAAGAAGAGTTTGCCTGGAATATAGGAGATCCTCTAGGGCATCTCCTAGTACTGGGATGTCCTATGATTAAAGTCAATGAGTAATTGCAACAACCCAATTCAAGCAGGACTAATAATGGCCCAGAATATTCAAGAATGAAAGTTTGGGTCACCTCACTAGGCAAAGAACCACAGCCAGCTGAAGTGCTTGCTGAGGATAATGAAAACATGGAATGGGTAGTGGAAGAAGGTAGTGATAAATATGAACTATGACCATGTGACCAGTTACAGAAATGAGGACTGTAATGGTCAAGAATCTTTTTTCCTTGTTTCATTGTGATGATGATAGTATATGTACACAAAATGAATTTCTTGTCTTCTTCCCCAAACTTTTCCCTTATCATAAAACAAGCTGTATCAGTTTCACGTCATAATATTTGAGGATGTCAAGTTTAAGAGTGAATATTAACCAAAAACTTGCACCCTATTCTGTATGGAATTAATATGTTTCTGGTTGTAGACAGGAGAGTTGAACATTGTTAGGTGGATATATATATATATATATGCATGTTTGTTATTGTTTTTATTTAGAGACAGAGTATGGTTTAATGTAATGCATATGGTTGCCAAGTTGAGAAGTGGTGGACTGTGATGGTTAGGCTAATGTATCAACTCAGCCAGGTAATTGTGCCTAGTTGTTTGGTCAAGCAAGCACTGGGCTAACTGTAATACAAGGGCATTTATAGACTTTAGTCACCATTGACTTCACTGCAGTGGTAAATCATAGATAGATGATTACAATTACATCCATCAGGGAGATTGTCATCAGCAATGAGTGATGCTTTATTCAATCAGTTGAATGCCTTAAAAGGGAAAGTGATTCCAGCATTGAGTGAGAATTTCCCAGCTCATCTTTGGATGGCCAGTGTCTCCCAGAACTCATCAAGAACCTTCACTGGACTTTCACCAGAGCCCCTGGTTGCAGCCTGCATGTGGAACCTGGACTTGTGCATCCCCACAGTCACAGGAGAGAGTCTTATAAAATAGCATACTATTGACAGATATCTCTTGTTGGTTCTGTTTCCCTGGAGAATGCTGACTAATACAATGGACTATAGTTTATATTATAGTTTACACTCTGCCCCACATAATTTTACAGGTTGTGTCACAATGTGTAATAGCCTGTATCTGTCATTGCAATGTCATGCAGGACAATTCCAATGTCCCAAAAATGCCTCCATAATGTTCCTATTCTTCCCTCTCCCTCCCCTTGGAACCTCCAGTGGTTACTACCTTTATATCAATGATAAAATGTTCTTCCATTGCTAGAATAATAATAAGCTTATAATATTAATAGAATAATAATAAGTCTACTTTAGGCCATTGTTCATTTCCCAATACTGAGGATTTTAGGATGCTGATGCCCAGTCCGTTTCTAATTGAGAGGGGGCTTAGATCCCATTGGGCAGATGGATGCTAAGGACTTAAACAGCTTGCTTCCATATTTCCTACTTCTAAATTTCATCCACTTTCTTAAAATGGGTCTTCATACTCATTTCTCCATTGCACCTGTCCTTCTCCATCAGATGTTTCTCCATCTGATTATTAATTATTGCCCCTTATTTATACTCTCAGTTTGGGAGGGAACAACTATCACTTTGTCTAGATCTTGTCAAAATCTAGACATTATGTTTATTATCTTTTTTAAAAAGATACATAGATCACATTAAATGTTACATTAAAAAATATGAGGTTTCCATGTACCCCACACCCCACTCCCCCCACTCCTCCCACATTGACAACTTCTTTCATTAGTGTGGTACATTCTTTGTATTTGATGGGTACATTTTGGAGCATTGCTGCACAGCATGGATTATAGTTTATGTTGTAATTTACACTCTCTTCCAGTCCATTCACTGGGTCATGGCAGGATGTATAATGTCCTGCATCTGACCCTGCAATATCATTGAGGACAACTCCAAGTCCCAAAAAAATGCCTCAATATAACACTTCTTTTTCCCTCTCCCTGTCTTCAGCAACTTCTGAGGCCACTGTCTCCACATAATGGTATAATTTCTTGCATTGCTAGAGTAACAATAATTCTGTAGCAGAATATCAGTAAGTCCACTGTAATCCATATTTATTCCTTCATGCTGAGGACCCTGGGATGGTGATGTTCACTCCATCTCTAAATCAAGAGGGGGCTTAGATCCCACATGGCTGATGGATGGGATTCTCCTGCTTGCAGCTGTAGACACTCTCGGTTCCCCAATGTGGTGGTTGCCTATCCTCACCTCCCTGTTAGCTGACCTGGGTAAGTCCATGAACCAGAGAGTAGGTCTTGCAACTCGGCTGAGGCTCAGTGCCCAACTGGAACATATATAGTCCAGAGATTCAAGTCTCCTGAGTACACAACAACCCCAGCACCAACCACAGATTCAATAAAAGTGACTGAAGAGTCATGCATACAGAGATCACATCTGAGTCCAGCCCCATCACACTCAAGCACAAACTCCAAAGTAGGGCCCACTGGCAAGGCACTGAACTCCAGAGTCATCTGTCATGACTAGAGGGCCTGAATGACTCCATTGCCCTGAGGAGAACCACTATCTGGGATTATCTACTTTGGCTGTCTCTGAGATCCTGCAGAGACATGCATAAGCATGACCTCTCTGATGATCTCCTGACTCATTTAGAAGTCTCTTAGCCATATAAACTCATTTGTCTTTAACATTTTCCCCTATTATTCAAAGTCTTTTTCTAGTTGCATCACCAGCTGGTGCTTGGTAGCAATCCCTTGGCTCCAGGGAGGCTCATCCCTGGGAGTTACGTCCCACACTGGGGGAGAAGGTAATGCATTTACATGCTGAGTTTGGCTTATAGGGTGGCCACATTTGACCAACATGGAGGATCTCAGGAGGTAACTCTTAAGCACCTTGCAGCTCTAGGCCCATTTGAAATTTCATGCACACAGGCTCAAAAGCATAGTCATCAGTATCAAGTGCCCATCATTGGACCATCCTTCTTCACTGGTCTTAGCCCTTGTTTTTGGGGGATTGTTGCTGCTCGGTTGGGGAGTGTGACAGAGTTTCCCATAATTGGAACTCAGCATTCCCTCAGTTGTCATGTGAAACTCTACCCCCTAGGTCAACATTCAATGAACATCTGAACATATCTACATACCCTATATGCATGTCCTGGAAAACTCCCTCCCACCCTTGCATCCCTCTTCAAGACACCCCACATCAATTCTCCTCCCCTGCCATAGTTGAACCCCTCTGTGATCCAAAACTTCTTAAAAAATGAAGTCTAATATATGGCCAAATTCAATTAATAGGAAAATGAAATAGTAATGATAGGTTTAAAGATTAGAAATATAATATATAATAATTTAGAAAAAATAAAATAGAGTAAAAAATAAATTAGGGTATTAAAAAAATGAAAAAATATCATAAAAATTTTTTTCGACATTTTGCCTTTCATCACTGTAATAGGTGTAGCCCTGTACAGTTACAAGGCAATCTCTTCCATTTCTTCTTCAGTGTCTATATCCTTTTTTTTTATTAGGTCTTCAAAAAGTTTTAGGTCACAGTAAAGTCACAGATAGAATATAGGGAACTCCCTTATGCTCAACATCAAACATCAAATCTATTTCCCCCTTCCCCAGTAATTATCTTTTTACATGTGGATGTTACATTCACTGCAACTGATACATAGATGTTGAAACATACCTACTAACCATGGTTCATTATGGTTTTCATTATGGTTTACATTTTAGACTGTACACTTTTATAAATTTTTGGTTACACTATCATTTATATTTTAGACTATATGCCTTTACAAATTTTTGGTGATATTTAAACATGACCTGTATCCATCAGTGGAGGATCATGCAGAACACTTCCATTGTCCCCCAGTTACCCCCTCTTCCATCTATTCTATTCCTGTTTCCCCCTCCCTTTGGGCCCACAGTGACAACCAAGTTTCACTGCTTGAAGGACAAGATTCATAGATACTTGCAACAATGCTGAGGACTTGACATACTAGTCTGTCATCCCCTATTGGAAGTCACCCATGCTCTCAAAAGACACACTCCCCTCTGTTTGAGAACATCAGGTCTCCCACAGGATGGGGCATAACACCTTCCCGCTAATTGGATGGGTCTCCACCCACTAACATAACACACTATGGCATGATGAGCACTCACACACTCCCTAGAAGCCTGCCCCAGGTGCATGCTGTACCAGATGCCCCCCGTCAAACACCTTAAACCAGTAACCTTTCCTTGTTATATTTTCTAAAGAGTTTTCTCAACATTTTAGTTTCAACTATACACCTGACAATCTCCCATGTTCAGTTTCTCCCCCACTATTCTCCCCCCAATTCCTAGGACCATCTGACCCATTCTCCCAACCATAGCACCCCCCCTCAAGCCTGCAAAGCCCAACCCAATAGTATCCTCATACCCTCATCATATCCCACCACTGCACAACTACTTACCTCCATTTTTTTCATGTATTTCACCCATGTGGGCATTGGCCCACAACCTTCCTCTCCCCCACCCCCATTTCCTGTAAGCTTATCTTCCAGTCTCTAGTTCTGTGAGACAGCTTGATTTGCTTAATTCATATCAGAGAGGTCATGTAGCATTTGTCCTTCAATGCCTCACTTGCTTCACTCAATAAAAGGTCCTCAAAATTTATCCATGTTATCCCATGTCTTAATTTTTTATTCCTTCTTACAGTTGAGTAGTATTCCATCATATGTATGTATGACATTTTGTTTATCCGTTCATCTGTTGATGGGCATTTGGGTTGATTACAACTTTTGGCAATAGTGAATAATGCCATTATGAACATTGATGTGTATATATTGGTTCATGTCCTTGTTTTCAGTTCTTCTGGGTATATACCCAGCAGAGGAATTGCTGGGTCATATGGCATGTCTATAGCCAAACTGTCCTCCAGAATGGCTGGATCCTTCTGCATTCCCACCAGCAGTGGATGAGTGTTCCCATTCCTCCACATCCTCTCCAACACTTATAGTCCTCTGTTTTTTTAATAGCCACCAGTCTAATGGGAGTAAGAGAGTATCTCATTGTACTTTTTATTTGCATTTCCCTAATAGCCAGTGATGTTGAGCATCTGTTCATGTGCTTTTAGATACTTATACTTCTTCTTTGGAGAAGCATCTTTTCAAATCTCTTGCTCATTTTTTAAATGGGTTGTTTATCTTTTTGTTTTTGAGATACAGAATTTCTTTATATGTGGTGGATATTAGGCTCCTATCAGATATATGGTTACCAAATATTTTCTCCCATCATTGGGTAGGCTTTCTTTTCACTTTCTTGATAAACTCCTTTGTTGTACAAAAGGCTTTAATTTTGAGAAGGTTCCATTTATATATTTTTTCTTTCACTGCTCAGCTTTGGGTGTGAAGTTCATGAAGCCATTTCCTATTACAAGGTCCTGTAGATGCTTCCCTACATTGTCTCCCAAGGTCTTTATGGTCTTGACTCTTATATTTAGATTTTTGATCCATCTTGAGTTGATTTTTGTGTAAGATGTGAGATGGTAATCCACTCTCATTCTTTTGGATATGGATATCCAGTTCTCGAAGCACCATTTGTTGAAGACGCTGTTCTCTCCCAGTTGACTGGGCTTGGTGGTCTTATTGAATATCAGATGACTGTATATGCCATGACCTATATCGGAATTCTTAGTTCAGTTCTATTATTCAATATGTCTATCCTTGTGCCATTACCATGTCATTTTGACCACTATAGCTTTGTAGTATATTTCAAATACAGGTAGTGTGATTCCACCAATTTCATTTTTCTTTTTCAATATGTCTTTGGCTATTTGGGGCTTCTTTCCCTTCCAAATAAATTTTTTAGATATTTTTTCCTTTTCAGTAAATGTGATTTTTATTGGGATTGCATTAAATCTGTAGATCAGTTTGGGTAGGATAGACTTCTTAATTTTATTTAGTCTTCCTATCCATGAAGGGGAATATTCTTCCTTTTATTTACATCTCCTTTGATTTCCTAACAGTATTGTATATTTTTGGTTATAAGTCTTTTACATTTTTAGTGAAACTTATTCCTAGATATTTGATTTTTTAAATTACCGTTGTAAATAATATTTTTTTCTTGATTTCCTCCTCAGATTGCTCATTATTGGTGTACAGAAATGCTACTGATTTTTGTGCATTGATCTTATAACCTGTGACTTTACTGAACTCATTTATATGTTCTAGAAACTTTGTTGTAGATTTCTCAGGGATTTCTATGTATAGGATCATGTTGTCTGCAAATAGTGAAATTTTGACTTCTTCCCTTTTGATTTGGATGCCTTTTACATCTGTTTCTTGTCTCAGTGTTCAAGCAACTAGTTCTAACACAATGTTAAATAGAAGGGATGATAGTGGGCATCAATGTCTTGTTCCTGATCTTAGATGGAAAAATTTTAGAATTTCACCATTGTAAATGATGTTAGGTATGGGTTTTTCATATATATATACCCTTTATCTGTTCAGAAAGTTTCCTTCTATTCTATCTTTTGCAGTTTTTTTTTTTAATTAGGAAAGGGTGCAATATTTTGTCAAATGTTTTTTCTGCATCTATAGATATGATCATGTGATTTTTTTCTTTTGATCTGTTTATGTGGTGTATTACATTGATTGATTTTCTTATGTTGAACCATCCTTGCATAATAGAGATTAAACCCACTTGGTCATGGTGTATAATTCATTTGATGTGTTGTTGAATATGATTAGTTTAGGATTTTAACATCTAGGTTCATTAGAGATATTGGTCTGTAATTTTCCTTTCTTGTGGTGTTTGTTTAGCTTTGGTATTATGGTAATATTGGCATCATAGAATGAGTTAGGCAATGTTCCTTCTGTTTTGATTTTTTGGAAGAAATTAAGCAAGATTGGTGTTAGTTCTTTCTGAAATGTTTGGTAGAATTCACCTGTGAAGCCATCTAGACTGGGGCTCTTATTTGGGAGGTTTTTAATGACTGATTATATCTTTCATGATTGGTTTGTTGAGTTCATCAGTTTCTTCCTTCACCAATGTAGGTTGCTTATGTGTTTCTAGGAATTTGTCCATTTCCTCTAAATTGTCCTTCTTGTTGGCATATAGTTTTTCAAAGTATCCTTTTATGATAGTTTTTATTTCTGTGGGGTCAGTGGTGATATCCCCTCTCTCATTTCTTATTTTGTGTATTTGCATCTTCTCTCTTTTTTTCTTTATTAATCTAGCTAAGGGTTTGTCAATTTTATTGACCTTTTCAAAGAACCAGCTCTTTGTTTTATTGTTTCTAGTGTTTTCTTATTTTCTATTTCATTTAGTTCTGCCTGATCTTTGCCCTTTCTTCTTCCTTTAGCATTAGTTTATTTATTTATTTTTTTGGTAATTTCTCCAAGTGTGCAGTGAGGTCTTCAATTTTAGCTCTTTCTTCTTTTGTAATGTATGAATTTATGGCTATGAATTTCCCTCTCAGTACAGCTTTTGCTGCATCCCATAAATTTTGATATGTGCATTGTCATTTTCATTAGTTTCATGGTAGTTACTGATTTCTTTTGAGATCTCCTCCTTGACCCATTGTTTGTCTGAGAGTGTGTTGCTTACCTTCCATGTCTTTGTGCCTAATTTGTTTCTTTGGCCCTTGTAGATTCATTCCATTGTGGTCAGAGAAGTTATTTTGTATGATTTCAATCTTTCTGAATTCACTGAGACTTTCTTTGTGACCTAGCATGTGGTCTATCTTGGAGAATGATCCATGTGTGCTTGAGAAGAATGTATATCCTGCTGTATTTGGGTGTATTGTTCTGTATATGTCTATTCAGTCCAGATCCTCTAATATATTATTCAAACTCTTTGTTTCTTTATTGATTCTCTGTTGAGATTCTAATGGTGATAATGGTGTATTAAAGTCCCCCCTTTAATTGTGGAGGCACCAATTCCTCCACTTAGTTTTTCCAGTGTTTGCATAATGTATTTTGAGGTGGCCAGGTTTGGTGCATAATTTTTTATGATTGTTCTTTCTTCTTGAAAGATTACCCCCTATACTAATATGTAGTGTCCATCTTTGTCTCTAACAGTAATTTTGAATTTAAAGTCTATTATGTCCAATATTAATATAGCTACTCCTGCCCTTTTTTTGGTTACTGTTTGCTTGTAAAATTGTTTTCCAGCTGTTCACTTTCAACCTCCTTGAATCCCTGGGTCTAAGGTGGTTTTGTAGACAGCATATAGATTGTTCATATTTCCTTATCCATTCTGCGAATCTGTGTCACTTGGCAAGTGATTCTAATCCATTAACATTCAGTGTTATTACTCTGAAGAAATCACTTACATTAGCCATATTTTCATTGGATTTGGATTTGTCATATGTTGTTTTTATTTATCTTTTTGTCTTTTTAGTTGTTCTTACACTCTCCTCCAACTCTGTCTCTCCTGGTTTTTTCTTTCCTCCTACAGAACTTCCTTTAGTATTTCTTGAAGTGCAGGTTTCTTATTGGCATACTCTCTTAGTTTCTGTTTATCTGTGAATATTTTGAACTCTGTGTCATTTTTGAATACCAGCTTTGCTGGATAGAGAATTCTTGGCTGAAATTTTTTTCTTTCAGTACCTTGACTATGTCATACCACTGCTTCCTTGTCTCCATGTTTTCAGATGAGAAATCAGGAGTTAATGTTATTGAGCTTCCCTTGTATGTGATGGTTCTCTTTTTTCTTTCCTCCTTTAGTATTTTTTCTCTGTCTTGAGCATTGCATAATTTGACAAGTATATGTCTTGGGGTAGACCTTTTGGGATTTATACTTTTTGGTGTCTGTTGCACTTCCTGGCCATGTACATCCATCTCCCTCAATAGGTTTGGGAAATTTTCAGCCATTATTTCCTCCAACATCCCTTCTGTCTCCTTTCCCTTCTCTTCTCCTCTGGCATGCCTGTAATGCATATGTCCGTGCATTTTGTGTTGTCATTCAAACCCCTAAGTCTGTGCTGGATTTTTTCTATCTTTCTATCTATCAATTCTACTATCTGTTTGATTTTATATGTACTGTCTTCCACATCACTAATTCTTTCCTCTGCCTCTTCAAATCTGCTGTTATTTACTGAGAGTGTATTTTTGACTTCTTGTATTGTGCTGTTCATTACCATCATATCTGTTTATCTTTTTGCATATGTTTACAGTTTCTTCAGTATGCTCTCCATGGAGTTTTCTTAATATCCTTAATCTCTTCTTTCAATTCATAAATTTGGTCTATGTTATTTGTTGGAGAGCTTTGATTAGTTGTCCAATGTTCTGCCCCTCTTCCTGTTTTTCAGTCTGTTCATTGGATTGGGCCAAGTCTTCCTGATTATTGGTATGGTTTGTAATTTTTTGCTGCTTTCTGGTCATCATTTTATTTTTATGGGGTCAGTTGATTAGCTTCTCCATCTAGTCTCAAGTTTTATTTAGATGCTGTTTGTGTGTGTGTGTTAAGTTTTCTCTTTTACACTTTGTTCTTCTTATTCTATTTCCTTGTTGTTGTCTAAGTACCCTTGAAGAAAAAGATTAGAACCAGGGAAAGCAAAAGAGGTGAGAAAATAAAAATTATAATAGCAGTATTGGTAATAAATCTTAGCAGAAGAACTGTATATGATGTAGGAGATGAATATTAAATTCATGTAAGCAGTGTAGAGTTATAGGAATAAAAAAGTGGAGCACCTACATTGAAATGGGAAATTGAAAATGGAGAAGACTATAAGATGAATTAAAGGGCCAGTGAGTTCAGGAGAGAGGGAAACAGAAAAGAAAGGACAATAACATAAAGAGTTAATAAATGACAGAAAACAAAATAGAAGTGTTAGATATAAATGGCCAGAAAAATTGGGGGCTAAACAGAGGTGGAATGTAAGAGCAAAAACAGAAGGTGGAAGATGGAAAGATGTAGGAAGGAAAAGAGAAACTGTTGGTAGCAAAATCAGTACACACAGAAAAGAGGAAATCAAGGACAGGAAAGCACAGCAAACAAGAAACAAGCCAGCAGCACCTAACAGAAAAAGAGAAAGAAAAAAAAAAGGTGGGGAGATAAAGAGGAAGGAAGGACAGGGAAAAAAAACAACACACAAAAAAATCAGACAAGCCCTTAAGCAAGGAGTCACCAAAACATGAAGAAAAACCAGACTTCCCTCTTATGCCCCTATGGAGCATGTCAGGTTGCTGGTGTTTATCAATCAGTTACCCTGCAGCTTTCTTGCTGCAGATTTTGAAGTGGATTTTAGTGAGTAAACTAAGTTAAATTTTGAAACAAAAGTAATCATTTTTTTTTTTTTAGGATAAATAAGAGACCCAAGGGAAGCTAATATAAGGATAATGTCTATGTTTTCCCTGTCTCAAAGTATCAGCTAGCTGTTTAATATCTCAGTGAGTCACTACTCTAAGAGGAGCTGGGAACTGAACCAGAGATCTTGCACATTCAAGGCTGAAACTCCTCCACTGAACCAAACCCTCCTTCTGGGTCAACCTGCTTCTCAATTGATTAGTAATCTGTCCTTCCCCCTTTCTCCCTTCCCACTTCCCTCTCTCCCAGGGCACCAGGAAGCCAGTGTGAGAGCTCCCTTCCAAGATTCAAATGGTACCCTGGTGAACCAACTTACTACAGAAAATAATGATTCTCACAGACCCACACTTTTGCCAGAAACCCTAAATATGCTCTTGGGAACCTGCAAAGCACTTCCTACTGTTCCCCTCCCTTAGGTGAGTTGCACTGGACTAGTTAATTGCCTGACTCCACCTTCTCCCAGACCAATTTTCCCTATCCCACCAGGGCAGTTAGGTAAATCTGGCTGCCTCAGCAGATTTGCCTCTCCCTCTTCCTGGTTTCTCCTCAAGCCAGCTGGTATGCTCCTCAAAGCTCAAAAAGGGGGTCCAATTGATCCTGCACTCATTGGACCCCTCTGTATCCTTCACCAGAACTCTCCCACTCTCAGAGTTTGTCTGAGACTGGTGGGGTTTGGGGAACACCAGGGTTTGGGGTTCAGGGAACATTGGGTCCGGAGAATGTGGGGTTCAGGGAATGCCACTGTGTGACCAGCAGGGTTTGAGGAACACCGTGGCTACATGCCCTAAGGGAAGGGCTTGGCCTTCCCACAGCTCCAGCCACAAGCACCAGAAACCTGTAGTTTTACCTTGAGCAATCACTCTTTTTGTCATACTCTCTTCAGATCGTTGTCCAGAATCCTCCTGCTTTGTGGGTTCCCAAAACAGCTCACTGAGGCAGGATTTTGTCCCCACTCAGCCATTTTTTTTGTAGGAGAGATAATGTGGGCCCACTTACTCTGATGCCATCTTGCCCTGCCTCCCCAGTACATTCTTAAACATTGATACAACAACAAGGGGTTGGGAAAATGGGTGCAAGGATAAGGGTTGAGGGTGGGGTTAAAGGAATCCACAGATGAGAGAGCTCAGTTTCTGATAAATGATAGAATATAGTCAAGCACTGTAACGAAACCTATTCTATCACGAGCATTGTGACATGAGAAGTAAATGCCTCTAAAAACCTGCACCCACCTTTAATTCTTTAACTGTCTTTGTCTTCGCAAGACTGGACTCAGATGTAAAAGACAATTCACTTTAAGCTTCCCCTTTTCTTGCCAAACTGCTTGATAATTGTGGGGACCCAAGGTTCCTCCCAAGTCCTCAGCATGTAGCCACCTGCATAACCTAGATGTAAGTTAAAGGTTAAGAACCCTCCCAGAAGGGAATGTATGCAATATATAAATCATAATCTTCCCCAAACAGTAAATGTCCTTCCTACAAGCATAGTGAAAACATCACCGGACCCCATATATATACTTCATGTAGCAGAAACTGTTCTCAAGCCCCATGGAATGTCTTTGTTCTGAAACTCCTTAATCACCCATTATTTTCCCATCTCTTTGTGAAGCACTATTTTCTTTCCTTGAGCGACAGCCATAGGAGACTCCTGTTCATAAGACCAATAAAGCTTATGCCTGGCTTAGTGCCACGTGCCTTCTTTGGTCCAGCAGCAGCACCAACTCATGCCCTTTAGGCCTGGTTGGAACAATAATCCTCAGGATTCTCTTCTTTGCTTCTATACAGATGACAGTGGTTTACAACATTGTAGCTGTCATCCCAATGTTTAGCACTGAGGAAGCATGAAGCACTGAAGAATGAGGAATAAGAATTTGGGAGCAGAATTAAGAAGGATGCATATGAGGAAACATATGTGAGCATCATGCTACATGCATGGTATATGCTGATACACGCTTAAGAAATAAACTCTTCTGTGCTCTGTCGCGTGGTAGGATACAACTCTTTACAGTGTCAATTCAACTATTGTTATGAAAACGTTGCTCAAATATTAAGCTACTTATAACCTACTTATCCTTATAATTATATTACATATACTTAATAAAGTCTATGGAATTTATTGCAGTATTTTTTCATGGGAAGGAACTAGAAATATCCTAAATGTTAACCAACTTGGGACCAAGTAAATAATTATATATATATATATATATATATATATATATATATATATATATATATATATAAGCTATGCCCGCCATACACAAATACATGCCATAAATCTATACCTACCAGCATGAAAATAGGATCAAAATGAACATCTTATGATGGAAGTGAACGAAGTGAGTTATAGAAGAATAGGAATAATACAATTTTTAAAACAATGATAGTGACTATTACTACAATGACCACCAATGAGGTAGGGAAAGACAGAAGAAGGGAGATAACTTGGCAAAAGAATAAGAACAAGGGAAAATTGCCATCAGATAATCACCCTCCCAAGACCCAGCGCAGGAAGATACCAGATGAAAAAAGGCCCCCATCACCTCACCACCACGTGCTTCACCACCTCCTCCCCTGGACAGTTCCCACTCCAAGGAATATGGACCCTGTAGGAAGCTGTGATTTTCTATTCTTCTTTTGCGTAAGGCAAACCAATGAGAACATTGGGACTTACAATTCCTAATTGGCAGTGAGGGGGAAAATGGGTGGGAACTCAGCCTTAATAAAACAGTAACCTCAGCCCCAGAAGGTGTGACCCATGCAACTCGTACAAACATGCCCAAACTCCCATCTTATGTGTGAACTTCGCTTGACAGTAAATTCTCATACTACTATATGACTAGTCCTTGAATTCATTCTCCCAACTGTGTCAAGAACCCTTCTACCCTAGGTTGAGGTCTTTCTCCAAGACTTCCCAGAGCCTCTCCAACATTACCAGGACCACTGCCCTGGCTGTATCTACTACTCCCAGTTACTAATGTATACAACAGTTTGAAATCACAAGACTGTTTATAGAAATATATGAAGTTTCTTTTATTTCTTTGTATTAACTAGCATCTTATTCAGAATTCCCTCCCAACTAGGATGTGGAGAATTTTTATCTTGGTCATGAATGACCCCATTTGACACCTTGGGATATCAAAAAGGCCTCCAATTTTATCCAGGACCATAGTCAGCAGGAAGTTCCATTCAGTCAAAGGAGGTTTTTGGTCTCTAATAGTTTATATTATAATTTGGGGAAGCAGATGTGGCTTGCCCACCTACTGCATGGGAGTTCCCGGGTTCAGTTCCTGGTGCCTCCTAAAAAGAAGACACATATACAACCAATGGACAGTGGGAGCACACAGCTAGCACAAGCAATGGGTGGGGTGGGACAGGGAGTAGAATAAATCAAAATAAATCTTAAAATAAAAAAATTACAAGGGAGCTGAGGCGGTGCAAGAGATTGAATGCCTCTATCCCACTCTGGCAGATTCCAGTTCCACTCAAAGAGAAGACAAGCAGGCACAGAAGAACACACAGAGAACAGACAGTGAGTGCAAAACAATGGGGGGTGAGGAGATAAGTAAATCAAGGAAGGAAGGAAGGAGGAAGGAAGGAAGGAAGGAAGGAAGCAAGGAAGGAAGGAAGGAAGGAAGGAAGGAAGCAAGGAAGGAAGGAAGCAAGGAAGGAAGGAAGGAAGGAAGGAGGGAAGGAAGGAAGGAAGGAGGGAAGGAAGGAAGGAAGGAAGGGAGGGAGGGAGGGAGGAAGGAAGGAAGGAAGGAAGGAGGGAAGGAGGGAGGGAGGGAGGGAGGGAGGGAGGGAGGGAGGGAGGGAGGGAGGGAGGGAGGAAAAGGGAAAAACATTACAATTTGCACTATCCCAGCCAGACAGCCATTCAAGGTCAGTGGTCCTGCGGATTCGGGAGCCCCTTGGGGCACTTCAGTCTTTAGTGAGCTTGGAAGCCCCAGTGCCTAGCCGAGACACTGCCCTTTCCTCACACAATGCTCCTCTGCAGTCTCCTTATCTTCTGTGTGGCTGTAGAGAAAGCATATTTATGGTTCTGCACAGTGGATTTCTGAGTAAATTTGACTGAAACCTGGTATCTGGCCTAAAAGAAAGAAGTTAATTTAGGACTGAATAGATAATGGTAGCCCCAGGGAGGCCTTCAGAGGTCTATGTTTGCATTTCAAGAGGATGATGAAACCCAGGACCTTGGAAATAAACTGGGCTGTAAAGTTGGAAATACTGGTCTTATTTTCCCCCTGGAGAGATTTATTTAGTTTTCAAAGCATCACAGGATCCTTCCATAATGTCTCCAGGGACACTCTAGGGAGGGTGGGGTGGAGCTGCCTCCTCCTCATAAATAAACACTTAATTCCATATCCTGGGGGTTCCTTGCTTAACATAGACCCCCTTATGTGTAGGATGACGTATGATTCTCAGCATGTCACCCAGGGATAAGAACTGGGGCAAAGGGGAGCCAGCACATTATTCACTGCAGGTAAAAAATCATTTGCTCTGCCCCAGAAACCTTGTGTCTGCATTCAGGATATCACTGATAAAAACACATCATAAAAATTTAACATCTTCTTACTGAATGATATACATGGGCTATAGGGCTATAGGTCCTTTTCTTTACTCTCAGGAACACTCTTCACAGTATTGAAGAAATATTTTTTCAGGAAATTCACTTTTTTATCCCACTCTCCCACACAAAAACAAAGCCACACATAGGGAAACAACATAGAGAGCTCAAAAACAAGCTCATATCTCAATTATTTCTGCCATAATATCTTCCAGAAATAAAAATCTGAAAAAATTAAATCCATTTAGGAAAGTACGTGGGGAAATTTTTCAGTAATATGCAAATGTTTTAAATGAGCACAAGGTATGTTTACAATCATATGAAATGAAAATTTAAAGTAACTAAAATGTCAGAATAATATTTACTGGCATTTTACAATATTTATCATGTTTTAAGAAAATTAAACAGCTAATTTTAAAACAGCTAATTATATGAGAACATGAATGCAAACCTAAAAAGACTAAAAAGATACATGCCAGCATATTCACAGAGACTCACTCTGATCGGTAGGATGACAGAAGAGTTCATTTCTTTATCATGATTAGCTTTATTTTTCCAAAGTATATAAGCATGAATTTTATTTATTATAAAAACAAGGTGATAGTTTTCAAAGTATTATTGTACTTAGTAAAAAATCTAAGAATTATCTATTGAAATTTGATTAAACTCTCCTAAAAATAGAATTAAAATCACTGTTTCAACCCAACTTTGCAGGGCACAGGTTGGGGCAGTTATAAGCCCAAAGAATATGTCAGTCAAATGGTTAGATACAAGTTTTATTGGGACTAATGAACCAGAGAGGTTTTTTTATAGTGGTGGGTGGAAAAATAAAGTTAGCACTCCATAAGAAAGTGAGAAAAGGAGGGGGAGTATAAGGGGTCTCAGGACAAAGATATTCCTTAGGGTATGAGAACAGAGTTTCTGCAGAAGTCACATGAGCTGCACAAACAGGGTATTTGGGGATGTTATTGCAGGAAGAGAATATACAGCTTTGAGAAGATCAAAATTTGTTACTTTTTAACTAGTG
The DNA here is from genome assembly GCF_030445035.2 of Dasypus novemcinctus. Classification (NCBI taxonomy): domain Eukaryota; kingdom Metazoa; phylum Chordata; class Mammalia; order Cingulata; family Dasypodidae; genus Dasypus; species Dasypus novemcinctus. The sequence continues at coordinate 28,302,281 of NC_080683.1, read as the reverse complement.
AGTGTCCAGGTTAGGCTGGGCCACCACTGCGCTTCAGGCTGTGTTTCATTTAAAGGGGGACATCCTGGTCCCTTGGCTCCCACAATCACCTATTTATGATTTGTTTCAGATGTCAGAACATGGCTTTAAATTTGAATGAAGAAGTCTAATTTAAATAGGTTTGGAGACTCCGTTATGTCCAGGGAAATATATGACTGTATATTTATAGTAAACCTTTGTCTCTAATCCGTGGATAGGTATAAGAAAAGTTTCTTCAATCAATGACCACACCCAGAGGACTGGGTTTTAGTTATTATCTAAATATTTTTAATTTTATTATTCCTGTTTTCTCTTCCTATCTGTTGTCAGAAATATAACACCCTGAGACAAAGAATGCACAGAACTAAACGGCATAAAATAATTTGGATTTACAAATCTCACATAAGCATAACTTTACCACCACATTCATTCTGATTTACTCAGATTTAAATAACTCCATCTTTCTCCCTTGACAAGCAACACCGACATAGCTTTAAGGTACTAAGCAGATTTTGTACAAACAATACTTGTCTTTTCTATGGTTCAGTAATTCTCCAAGTGTGGTCCAGGGACCTATTTTGATGAGGTCCACAAAGACCAAACTATTTCAATAATAAGAAGGGGTTAGCTGTATTGTTGACTCTTGGTCTCTTATGACTGTACAGAGAGGTTTCCAAGGCTACGTGATGTGTGGTGTTTCAACAGAGGAAATGCTGAAGCAGACAGGAGAGTTCAACTATCTTCTATTAAGCCAGGCATTCAAAAGAGTTGCAAAATTGTAAAGCAATGCACTTCTTCTCATTGGGTTTTAAGGTCAAGCAGAAGGCTGTGTGATCTTGTGGAAGTCTGTTTCAATTAAAACGGCATTATGAAAGTAGCACTGTTGGAGCATTATATGGATCATACCCAAAATCCTCCTACAGCTTCCCACCTGCTTTTCAGGCTCATGACCAAGATGCACACTCTGCGCTATATGCTCTGGTTCCCATCACCTCAGTGACATCTCCTACTGCTCTCCCCTGCCCTCCCACTCCTCCAAAACACTGGTTCCCTGCTACTCTTTGTACATGCCAGACTTGCTGCTGCCTTTGGGCCTTTGCCCTTTCTGTTCCCTCTGTCTACAATGCTGTTCCCTGGATAGTCATGTTGCTGGCTCCTCAGGGCTTCAAATCTTATTCAAAAGTTATCAAAGAGGACAGCATTCCTACACCATCATACACTTTAACCTTCTGGACATTTTGTATACCTTTCTCTACTTCCTTTCCCCCTGCTTTGGCAGTTATCTTTATCCAACAAGAAATCTATTTTATCTATTCTGTTCTTTTTCTAAGGTAAATTTCATGATGGAGATTTGTGGCCATTTTGTTCATAACTACCTGACAGTCTATATCGTCTGTGTTTGGCATTGCCGTTGCTGTTTGTTGCTATTATCAAGAAACTAGACCCCCAGAAGCTAACAAAAGGAATAAGGCAGTTGGAAATGACCGTATAACAGCATGGATAGGAGCGGTGCAAGCGCCTTCGAGAAGGAAATAGAATTCCTCAGAAGGAAGTTCCCAGTGCCCCGGTCCTGCATCTGGGCTGAGGAGAGACTGGTGACGCACAGGGGTGAGGGGGATGGAGAGAGGAACGCCAAGAAGGGTGCAGGCTTAAGAGGGTCCTGGCGCAGGCTTCCAGGCACTGTCCAGCAAAGTCTCGCGGTTGAAGTTTCAGCAGTCTGAAGAGAGCTCGCACAGAGATAAGGAGACCGAAAAGCGTTCCAGGATGGCTCCACTCAGAAACCCAAGGACCGATAGACGATGAAGAGCGGAGAAAAAAAATAGAGGGCCTGAGCTTTTAAGGGAAAACAATGAGTGATGATGGGCTTTCAGTAAAATCCTCAACAGTCTTAGGTTACGGGGAAACAAAACAGTATCCCGCCACAGAGATGAGCCAGATTGAGAAGGAAAGTTACATCAGTAGGTAGCTCTTTGACCACATTTGGATTACCCATCTGAAGCACCTGTTCCTGCCCCTTCTGGCACTAAGAGGCAGTCAGCCTGGCTTTCTCAGTGGACCTTACAGCTCTAGCACCAGGAGAGTCTGATTTCTCCCTCAACTTCCTCCTGCGTGTGACAGCCCAAGAGTCTGTTCTTCCAGTTGTTTTCCCACACTGAAGACTACATGGTTGTCCTTTTGACTCCGTTATCTCAGATTTTCTGTCATCCCCCTTCTCTCCTTCCTCGTTCAGATATTTGTTAATAGTTATTTCTCCTTCACTTTATTTTTCTTAACTTCCTTTTCACAATCCTTGAATCACTCAATCACCAAACAATCACTCGCATGGAGCCTAAAAGAAGATCCCTAATAGTATTCTTCTAAAGTTTGAACATTTTTCTGTCTATATTATGTACTTTTGTTATTAGTACTACATAGTTTGTCTGAATTTTAAAAGCAACTGTAATTGTAAAATATTAAAACCCCACATTACAATTGAATGCCTGAACCTTTGGGTTCTGGTAAAGATGTTTTCCTTAGCTACATTTTCACCCATAAAGAATATGATACTGCTTTTATTATCTTCTGCCTGGCATGGCAGGCAACAGGCCACCTGATATTTATAGCAATGCCCTTTTTCTTTCTACATACAAACTGCCTTTAACTGAGAATTTTGATACTTATTCCATGGAACATTGAATGCTCAGTAACATTTCTAAATGGGGAATTGGAGCTGTTAAGCCTTTCTCCATTACCCATGTTCAATGTCACCTTTCAGACTGCTTTTCAGCCTGAAAGATTTCTGCCACCTGTCCTTCTGTCTCTGCCAAGTCTAGAATATTAGATGTTGCTTTCTGTCTGAACCTTTTACTTGTCTGACTATTGAAATTTTCATGGGCTGACCTACAGCATTCAGCCCAGCAGCCATGACAGTGACCTCCCTGAAAGCGGTTTGAATCAAGCATTACAAGAACATATGTATCTAAAAAACCAGGGATTTATTTTAAATGCTTGTCAAATTAAATGCCTATTCATTTGTCTTTGATGAGTGGCTTTAGCCTTGGGTATAATAACTGCCCAAACTACCTGCAGAAACAATATCAGTTATACTCCCCTACACACACACACACACATACCCCTACACACACACCTAGAGGTGCTGAGGTGGTTTATTTCTTCTAAAGTTGACATCTCAGAGGACCTTTCTACATTATTTGTCTTCGGACACTAGCTTTTGATACAACTTGTGGTAATTCATTGCAAATCAATAATTCTCTGTGGTTTTAAAAGCTTCCCCATGGGCAGCAAAAACATTTAATCCAAATTTAGTCTTTCCACCTCTGTTTCCCTCATGACAACATGGTTTCCATCACTGTCACTCAGAAGCAGTTCATGATGTTGAGTTTCAGTGTTGGTAAGTAGCATGACTTCCACCCAAGTCTTTGGGTCATTCTACTCTGGTTTTGTATACAAGCTGCTCTTTGTTTTCATGCCTCCTCCCTGCAAGTGCTGCACAGTAAACCCAAGGTCTAAGGAGCCTACCTTAGATGCCAGTGAACAGATTGACAGCTCCAGAACTTCATTATCTGATACTATGCCCAGTCGTTTTATGCAAAGCATGGCAGGCAAGAGTTCTGGCAAACACACACACACACAAAACAATACCCTATATCCGTATGGTAGGTTGAGGAGAACCACTGCTTTGTAATTTTAGCATGGAAGTGTCTCAGAAGTAATATATTTTAGAAAAAGTTTCCTAAATCAAAAACACATTTCACCTTAAAATCTTAGTCTTTCTACTTGAACAGTGGATGACAAGTCCATCTAAGCCAGGTATTAGGAGGGAATGTGGGAGGATTTACAAGGCAAATGTCTTGTGTGGAAATCACTATATAAAAATGTGCTAGAAAACTGTTGGCTTTCTTGAGTTTATTTTAAATTCTCAAAATGGACCCACATTTAAAATAAACAAATGTGAAGGGCATGGATGCTACTGATCTGATTTCCTATAAACTGTAAATATTTACAATAAATAAAAAATATTTAGCTTACTGGGAAGTTCAAAATGATTAGCACTCCAGTAGTAGTAGTTGAATGCCAGTTTTATCTGCACATGTGAAAGTCATAGACAAAGAACCAAATGCACATCTCCACATTCACCTGTTGACTGCTTTGAACAATGAGGAAAAAGTAATAAGAAAAGAAGAAAAGAATTCTTTGCTTTTGTGCCCAGAGGGATAAATAAAAGTAAGGACTCATTTCTGAGGAAGATAAAATAAACCATATCTTAAAAATGTAAGCCACTAGAAAAGCTTCCGGTAGTTATAAAAAAAGAAAACCCAAAAGGAGATAGTCTGAAAAGGAAGGTATTCAATCTGTTGTCCAGTTTCTTGAAAGAGAATATTCTGTAAGAGATAACTATGGAAAAAGTGAGAGTCACCACAAATTTGGACCAAAATGGGTCAAACCATGTTAGATCTTGAAGATGTTAGGGAAATTATGTAAAATAATTTGAAATTCTTTTGGGGGAAGGGATCATTTATCTATCTTTTTCTTAGAAATATCTAGTTTAGTACCAGGCATATAGTTGTTGCTTAATATATATTTGCTGAATGGAGGAATGAAATTGAGAAGTACAAAGAAAATAAGTTTTTCCTCACAGAATACAAGACTATTTTGTGCAATTAATGACATTTTAAATAGGTCAGAAGTTAGCAATCTGTGATGTAGATGTTTAAAATTATTATGAAATAAATAAGAAATTTAAAACTATAATAAGTTAGAAATTAAACATTATATTTGAAGTTCTCCCTGATTTCTTCCCTGGCCTTAGCCCTACTCCCTCTACCAGAGGTAATGTTATTACCATCATTTGTTTAGACATTTTCCCACATACATCCGTAATATAAGTGATATATACTATTTTTGTGACTATTTTAAAACACCTATAAAAATATGTTCTGCATTCTTTTGCAAATTACTACTTCAATCAATATTAGAGTTGTGAGATTGATCCACATGGTTAAGAATAGCTTTAGTTTATGTATTTCTGTGACTGCATGATGTTGTGTTATATAAAAATATCATAATTTTATTATTTTTTATAGTAGATCCAGGTGGAGGCTATTGCAGATAATGTAGCTAGCATCTGCTTTAATTCATGTCTCTCTGTGTAACTGTCATTTCAAATGGTTTATGCTTTTTAATCTACTTTCCTACTCCTTAAAATGGGGTCATAAAGATTTTTCATATTATTCTTCCAAAAATTCTGGGAGGTTTTCTTTGCATTCATCACTTTAATGCACCTGAAATTGATTTTTGTATATGTTATGAAGAAACAATACAATCTTATTTAAAAGTAAATGATTGTTTCATCATTAATTGTGATGATTGCTATAGGTTAGGACACTTTTTCTTCAGATTAATTTTATCAGATTAAAGTTTTATTATTATTTTGCTTAGGAAAAAACTTTGTTTTTCATAAATGGGTGCTGGATTTTATTGAGTTTTTTTTTTTCTCTGCATCCTTTGGAAGGCTTTTCCTCCTTTAAAACACATGAATATAGTGCTGAAGTTTATTATTTGCACTGATATATGTTTATATTCACAGTTAAGACTGGTCACTAATATACCTTTCTCATAATATCTTTTTATGTTTTTGCCATCAAGAGTATAATCACCATTCTTTCAAAAGAATATTTTAAACTTAGCTTTAATATTATTAATATTAGCTTTTTTTAACTTTGAGGTCACTGTATTATGTAGTTTCATGTTTTTAATCTTTATTCTAGTAACATATATATAACCTAAAATTTCCCTTTTTAACCAAATTCAAATATGTAATTAAGTGCTGTTTAATATTTGCTTTTATATTATCTCTTTAATCCTTGCAAATATTACAAGGGTTCTTTCCCATCTCACATTAAACTGATATACAGTATTTAGTTCTCCTTACTTCTTTTTTACTATATTACCGCCCCCCCTTTTTTTACAATCAACATATTTATGCTTAACATTTTTTACTGTTTTTACTGTCTTCTTAAACGTCAGTTCCTTTACTGAAAATATATTGATAGGAACATCTTTGCTTTTTTTATCTGAAAATGTATTTCTTTTCCCTCATTCAAAATGGAAGTTTATCTGAGAAAATAATTACAGGCTGGCAGTCATTCCACTGTCTTTTGGCTTTCATTACTGATATTAACAAATCTGCTATCATTTTAATCACCATTCCTTTATTCAGTGTATTCAGGTTGACAGCTTTGGAATTCTTTGGTGATTTGCAGTTTCACTAAAATTCTTAAGTTCGTATTTCTTTTTATTTATCCTTACTAAGAGTCTCTGTGCTAAGTCTGAAGATTCATGGGTTAAAAAAAGTGCAGGCATCATATATCACATTTGATTTATTTTCTCCTTCTGTAGCTTAGATAGATAAATGCTAGACCAAGCCATTGTCTCCTCCATGTATCTTTTACCACTTTTTCATAATGATCACATCTGTGTCACTTCTTACTACATTTAATGCACTTTCTCAGATTTATCTTTCTGTTGTGATTTCTTGTCCTATAGTGAATATGTTATTTTACCAAATTGCTGATCATATTTTTATTGTTAAAAGTTTTATTTTTCCCTTTAAAGACTTAACTGTTCTTTGAAAATGTCCTCGATTAAAGGAGGGTAGGGAAATATTTCAACAAAACACCTGGTCTTACTTTGGATCTAGTTTTGGAGGTGAAAAATGCTATAAAGGACATTACTAGATCAATTAACAAAATTGGACTATGCATGATAGATTAGATAAAAAAATTCATATCCATGTAAATTTACAAAATGATTGCCTGTATCATGGTTAATAAGGAAATTTTTCTGGGTAAATGTATTTAGGAATAAAGGCCATTATATGCATGCAATTTATCTTCAAATGATGCAAGAAAGTGATCCTTATATATATAGAGAGAAATATTGCTATAGATATATAGATACATAGATATACATACATAGAGACAGAGACTAGAGAGAGACAGAGACACAGAGACACAGAGACTGAGAGCAAATGATAAAGCAACCAGTATAAAATATTCACAATATATAAATCTAGGTAAAGTGTATATATTAATAGTATTACTAATAATGTTTTTATTTTTGTAACTTTTTCTAAATGTGAAGTTATTTTCAGATACATTAACTCAAAACAATGCTTATTTATTTTTCTTGTACTTTCTTGTTCCTTACTCCTATTTGCATTCATTTTTAAGATTCTTAATATATTTTAACTTAAAAATGTTATTATAACCTTAATCTGTCCTGTTGTTCTGTTTCCTCAGGATGGTTATTTTGAAGTTTATTGTGTCTGCTCGCTCCCTCTCATGTAGATCTGTTTCTTCATGTATAGTTCTCCATAATAGTGACTTTGTGTGCCTGATATAAATCTGTAGGGATCCTGAGAGCTCGGGTTAAGGCTGCTATCTTGCCAAAAGGATTTGTATTGGCTTCTTTCTGCAGTCCCTGGGTTCTAACAACTCTGGACAACCTTAGCTTCATGTTTCAACTTAGACTTTTGCAGAATATATCCAAAGAACAAATGTAAACCCCAACCCCAATGTAAAGCGGGGCTATGGTTATACCTTCCCAGGGGAGACTTGGTTGCTCATTCATTTTATTCCATTCATAGTAGAAGCCATAAGAGTTAAGTAGCCATTATTGCTTGGTGTATTTTTTTTTAACTAAAGGTATACTTTTGAAAGTTCCCAGCTTTGTGCTTTATGACTGTGTAGAACACAGGCCTTTTCACTTACACTCTGTGCAATTCATAAAATCCCAATGTTCTAGATTGCTAACATCAGCAACATTTTTAGGCATCCAAAATTTTACAGCTTATTTACCACTCTTTAAAAGAAATAGAGAATTAGCACAAAATTAATATTAATTGTAGTGTACATTTACAGAAAATATATTTTCAAATATGAAAATTTGGTCTGGGCTTTGAACTCTAAGTTGTCTACACCAACAGAAAATGTCCTGGTTGGATCTGCAAAATAAAAGTCAGCATCCCCCTCTATATCACCATGGTTACTATTATAATTAAAAGAAAAATCTCAGGATAAAAGGAAACGAAAACAACTTTCAGCACATGTCCTGTGTCAGCTAATTTGTTTATGGCACCATATTTTCTGTATTTTAAATTTCATTTTTTCCACAATTAAATTTTTATGAGATTGGGATGCATCTTATCACTATTTCTCCTGAATGTCATAGGATTATGACTTACCATATATGGCATCTAATTAAAAAAAAATAGAAAGTATAGTATTATATAAGATTGGCTTTACTCAGCTTGAAATAAATTAAAAATAAAAGTTAGCATCTTTATTTTTAGATTTTTATCACACTTAAGCCAAACTCAAAAGAAAAGAAATTTTAAAGTTCCCTAAAATGTAAGTGGTTTTCTACATGGTTAAAATAAATTATTTATTTCAAAAGACTCACACAGTCCTACAATCCATTAATACCAATATCTGTATTTTCATAATACTTCAGAGTTTAATGGCTGTGTCTAAGTGTTCCCAATATAAAATGTGTCATTCACCTCAATTTCATATTTTAGAGTAAAGCCTAAATATTCCATTTTTACCAGTCTGTTAGCACACTGTGCCTGACAGATTGTCAATGTTCTTTCTGGCCTTCTTGTTTGGATTCTTTTGTTGTTGTTGAGTGCTGCTGCTTTAGAAAGTCTGCGCTCCCTACTGTATAATTAATCACATTGTGACATTGTCACCAAAACTCTGTCAAGCAGGGCACAAGGAAAAAAAAAGTACCTCAGTTTTACTAGATACTCTCTTTGTATAACTTATTCTTAGAAAACTGAAGTAAGCGGTGTTTAATAAATTTAATTTTTGAATGACAGATTTTTTAAGGAGAGTCTGGTAGTAAAGATGGATTTTAAACTTAAAAATACAGTAAGTCAGTTGGGTGGCATGACAGTGTAGACACAGGCCCTAGGTCCTACAGGAGGACTGTGCTGAAGTGTGGTCAGGAAATGCACTCTAGGGGAAGGGAAAGACCCAGAGAAAAAGACCCAAGCTTCCAGGTGAGCTCTAAATAATGAGCTCTTGTTAGCCTGAGACAGAGACAGGGCATGGAGGTTCCAGCCCCAGCAAGCAGCAGTGCCGAGGTCTCTCAGCTGAGCTAGGGTGGCGGTTGGTGCACAGAGGAGAGGGAGGGAAATGGGGGAGACATGAGACACAGAGTCAAGCAAAGGCCATCTCGGTAAGCCCCAGGCCAGTGGTCTGAGAATTGTGGGCCACGGTAGGGAGCAGGACTTGTAAACTACAGACTATGGGGAATGCCACAGAATTCAGACCACCTTTGTTTGAAGCTGGACAGCCACAAATTAGATTTGGAGGCCAATGGGACCAGCTGGGTAGACCTCAGGGCCAGGTAGTCCAGCCTAACTCCTCAAGGGCCTCAGTTTCTGTGTGACCTTAGGCAAGGGCTTATCTCCTGTGTGTGTCAGGTTCTGTATCTGTAAAGGTAAATGACGATAGTACTTCCTCTTAGGGTTTTTCAGGTAATTTATTTGGCATATGGTATATTCAGAATAAATTTTAGCCATTATTACTTGAATTTTTGTGAATTCATTTTGATAGGAGGATAGAAAATTTATTTCTAGAAAGTAAGCCTTGGGGTACAGAAAACAGCAATGAGGTTATTTGAAGTCTTTCCTATGTGAGATGAAATTATTGATGAGGGTGGTGCAGTACAGGTGGTAAGAAATCAACAGGTTTAAGAGATAATGGTGCAAATCATCCATTTGTTATTTTAACATATATTGTCTTTTGATATATTTTGTGTTGTCACATTATCATATAGAGTGACAACCTAGGCAACTTAACAACAAGTATCAGGTAGTTTATTTACTTCTTTCCTTCCAAAGGAATCAGGGGATACTTGTTGCTCATTAAAGTCTTACAGAAGGAAAGAGAGGAGGGAAGGAGGGAGAGAGGAGAAGAGATGGGAGGAAGGAAGGTGACAGAGAGAGAAAAGAGAGAAATTACTGTAGCACATACCAGAATTTCCTAGCATTTTAGACCCCAGGGAGATTTGCTAAAGAATTGCAGGACTAGGAAATGAAGACCAGGAGAGCAGTCAGATTGTGGGTGAATTTCTCTCAAGAATTTCTGTTATGCTTTAGACATCCAATTTACCCTAGGTCCTTTGAGAATTCCCTATAAGGCCTAGAAGAGACTCAATCTCCGAGGGATATTCCAGGGTTTGTGAGGAGCCCCTAGGAGAATTCTGGGCTGTATCTGACCAAAAGTCACTCCAAGTGACCTTCCTGCCTGCCCCACCAGATAATGGCCCTGGTTACCACTTCTCTTTGCTCTAAACTAAATCTATGGAAAATAAAGCTAAAGTTTCTTTTAAAGATGAACATTCTTATATTGGGATACATTTACAACAGGAAAGTATTGTAAATTGTGCTGATTATCTATTTCAATAATTAAACCATGCCCTAGTGACAACTAAGAATTAATCATTTTATAATGATAGCAAAGACTCCAAATCAGACAATCAATTATATTTTACACTACCTTTAACTAATCTGAAACTTTGAACAAATAACCTAAACTCTCTAGGACTTGAATTCTCATCTCTTAAATTCTTTGTTATGGCCAACACAGAAATACTAGAAGTAAGCTGAAAAGGAATACATGTTGTATTTTCAGCTAGTCATTCCAAAAGTGGATAAAATGACTATGTACAGCTGGAGCTCTACTTTCCAGACAAAGCTAATTTAAAAGATGCTATCTGCTCAAATAAGCTTTCAAAGCTCACTTGAACTGAGATAGGTTGTTAGCCTGCTTCTTTTGGTCTAGAGTATGGACTTAGATCATGTTCTCTAGATCACAGGCCTACAAGCTTATAAAATCAAATAAAGGGCACATTGATTTTTTATACCCAAATTATCATTGAACCACCTTAGTGCAAAAATCAGCGCCTATAAAAATGTCCTTAGGCTAAGTCTGGGGGTTTCCTGGGGACTTCATGCAAAAGCTCAGAAATAAGCCCTTTAGTGTTTTGGCCCCATTTCCACATCTTGTTGCTTTCCTGTAAACTGCATATGCTGGTCAAAGCTGTCTGCTGATATTTCGGGCTGGTAACACTCATGGTGAGTCAACCAGTACCCAAGGGACCCATTAACTCTTTTCCATGGACAAATTATTGTTTTGCACCTTGGCTTCCCTGCACAGCCTGGAGAAATTCACACACACACACACACACACACATAGAGGTGACATTAGGTATCCCCACCTCAGGTATCTGGACAGCACTCTGCCCAGACAGAAACTGAGATTTTTTCCCCACTTCTTTCTTTGACTCTCAGTCCAAGTTCTGTTTACTCAAGTCTACTGTGTAAGTACCCTCCTCCCAATAGGAGTGAGTGTAGAAACTTCTCTTGGAAGTGACATTATCCCCCTCTCACATCCACATGAATGTGATCTGGTCCTAAGGTCTTGACCAGCCAATCACAAAACGGTTTGATATGGTTCCTAGTCTTCTCCATGGTCATCGTATGTTTCTTTGTTTTTTTTTTACCCCAAATGCTAATAAAACGGTTTGATATGGTTCCTAGTCTTCTCCATGGTCATCTTATGTTTCTTTGTGTTTTTTTTTACCCCCAAATGCTAATAGAAGAAATAACTCATCTTTATTCTTTTTCACTTCATCTACTGGTTATATTGTTCATGAGCCAATACAAAACCGACTGAAAATCCAAAGAGCAGTGGTCCTCAAAAAATTTTCTTTTAAAGAAGTTAACTGAAGCAATAGCTATCAGATTTGAGTTTGAGGCCAAGAAATACATGAAGAGCTAAAAATAAAAATAAAATTTAAAAAAACTAAAATTGACTTAGTTCTTCTGGGAGCAAGAGTGGATGTCATTTGTTTCGTTAAACTTTTCGCTTGCATTCCCCTTAGATCAGTGCTTTCCCCTGCAAAATATGTGGAGTTACTGAAGAAACTTTAAAAATATTAGAAACAAAATCTTTTAAAATTTCTTATTACAAATATCTTAGCTTTTCAGAATAGTTTATATTATCAAGATATTGCATATAAACCATTTAATAGCAGATTATAATGATAAGAAAAGACATAAATTGTGTAACATAAAACTATAAATGTCAATGTTCATCATTTGCCCTGAAATTCCTACATATTATTAGGACTAATAGTTCATGAATTGTCCGTACTGGTGTCACTGACACACTTATGAAAAGTGGCAGCTAGGGTGCAAGGGAGCTGCCTTTTGCCATGGCTATGATATACTTACCTCTGCCCTCACAATGCTGTGGGGTAGATTAAATGAGGTACATATGAAAATAATTTGTAAACCGTAACATACTCTACAAATAAAAGTGTTCTTACTATAAGAATATTTTATGAGCTATCGGTCTCTTAATAAATGTGTTTTTTTCTCATCATTTTTCATCATTCCATGTAATTACATAGTCCTGATTCATTAGATGTAATTCAACCATGAATATCTGTTCTTGTCAAACAGGTGATCTCAATTATTATTAAATTTCTATTATAATAATTACTCTGTCCAAAAATGTGCTGAAAACCTGAGGCAAATCTGTACAGTTGTATCAGCTCTCTCCTCTCCTGCTGCCTCACAGGAGGATCATCTCTGACTGGGAATTAGTGAACGGCATGAAGGAAATCATGCAGTGACTAGCCCACCAGAGGAACAAGTAAGCCAAATTTGGATACATCAGTTAAAATCAAGTGTTCTTGCTACATTTATTTCTAAAATTCTCAAAGATACAAGAATGCTTGCAATCTAATTGGCGTTAATATTTAGTCTCATATTATTAGTGAATACAACTTTGGAAAAGTCAAACCCGTGAATCTGAAGGTGATAACACAAGATTTTTATGCACGTAATAATACTGAGGTCTTAATATGTGCCTCTCCCTGTTCTCAGTGCTTTATATATGTTAACTGGCTTAATTCTTAAGGCTATACTAAGAGAGAAAATAATTGTCATCCCCATTTTTTTAGGAAAATAATTCAATTTTTTATTTAGAAATTGTCACTGGACTTTTGCCTTACACTTTACAACAATGAACATTTCATAAAATCATTTAAAATAAGCATCCATCTGTATCTTCTGATCTTGGGATAGGAGGAGTTCAAGTAAAAGCAGAAGGAAAACAACTAGATTTATACAAAACATAAGTCTATGTATCAACAATACAAAATCAAAAGCAGAGCAAAAGAGAAACTGAAATTTTTAACATGTAACAGATAAAGAGTTAATATCTTCAAAGAATTTAAATATGACGCAATGAATATGGAGCGTTTGCAGCACCTCACGCTGAGGTTTCCGCAGTGCCAGTTCCTAAGCAGGGGTGAGATATAACTCTAGGTGGTGGGATCCTGGGGTCCAAGATCTTAATCCAGAAGGCGTGCTGTTTCAGAGAGGGAGATGTGCACTTGAAAATCATGCCAAACCTCACTATAAATGAAAAAAAGTAAAATAAAAAGGATAATATCTAGTTTATGGGAGCATCCAGGGAAAGAGGACTTTCACACAGCTAATAGGGATAGGAATTGGTTCAATCTTTCTAGAGGGCATTTTGGCATTATGTCCAAAACCTTGAAACAGGGGTTCTTAACAAGGGATCCATGAGCTTGAGTTGAAATTCAAAAAACCATTATCCTTGTGGGGACACGTTGGTGCAGGTATGATATATTTACTAAATAGTACCCAGTATAGTGTGGACTTAGTAAGGGGTCTGTGGTTTTTACTTGACTGGCAAAAGAGTCTGTGGAACAAAAAAGTTAAGAACCTCTGCCTTAAAGTATTCTTACCTTTGCACCTCTCATCTTACTAAGCAAATAATCAGATATTCATCATGATTTCTGTATAAAGATATTTATCAATGCATTCTTTTCATTAGCAAAAAAAATACTGGTAAACATCAACAATAAGTAAATAGTTATGATGGTATCCTGGGTAGTCAATAAAAATAATCTTTACAATGAATATTTAAGAATAATAAAAAATGATCACACTGTATTTAAGGGGGAAAAAACCAACCTGTCAAATGCGATTAAATATTAACAATGGTTCTCTCTGGGTGTTGGGTTAAAGGTGATTAATTTTTTAACCTATATTATTGTTATTTTCCATAATTTTCACCATATACATGCTTTACCTTTATAAATGTACTATAAATAAAAATAGACTAGGAGCCAAAGATCAAGAACATCAGATCGAGGAGAAGGTAAATGAAGTGATGATGTTATCAGAGTAAAGGAAAATCCTTAGTAGAGATCCCTGTAGGAAACTTCACAAAAATGATAATGGGTTAGAAAAATGAGGATTAGGAAACACTAGTGTGCTAGGCTTTATTGCTAGCAAGTAATTTTCCCATTTTTTTAAGTTAGTGTTGGTAAATTGCCTAATTGTGACTGGTACATGAATATGCATTCTAAATTAATTCCCTATACTCATGGTCCCACTAAGGGCTTCGTAACAGGGCTGTGGTATCCACTGGGTCTACTAACTCCCAGACCATTTAATTTACTGCTGCTAAGAGGCAGTTTTGAAGACGTCCTTGTTTGCCCCTATGTCTGAGCCGTGTACACCCTATACTACATTCCTCTCCAGTCTCCCATCTCTAGACAGCACCTCTTGGCTTCCCTATATTTGGTCAGTAAATGAAGCATAATAAATTGTCTAAATTTCAAGAATGGGGAAGATGGGGGTTTTATGGGAGAGTCAACTGAGGTCTTGGACTAACAGCAGGAAAGAGGGTGGAGCCAATGGTCCCCAATGCTTCCTTATTGCACACGAAGGTTTAAAAACTTCTTTCCAGTTTTCTGTGTTAAGCTGTTGTTGCAGTGCCAGCGCAGCCCAGGAGCCAGGGCACAAGAAATGGGGGCTGTAAGGAGGCAGGATTATGGGTTTTGTTCACCAACCCCTAACTATACCATGTCACCCTCATTTTAAAGATGAAAGAACAGAGGCAATGAAAGACTAGATACCTAAGATCACATCGCTAGTAGTGAAAAATCTGGGTTTCCAACCCATACTCCAGAATCTATTTTCTTAAACACTAAACTTACTCTTTATTTCTTTAAGGGAAAAACAGACCTTTTGAGAAAACCAGTTACCCAGATGATCAAGGGTCCTCTGTATATTCCCAAAATTTCCACTGGAATCCTCAGAGGAGAAAGAAGAGACCATTGCAAATGCATGCATACTCCTGAAATATCTGCTACCATCTCATTATTACCTCAAAATGATGTTTTCACAGGTGTTTTTTAAAACAAAGTAATCACATGTGTATGAAAAGCTGAGTCATTCATGATAGAAATGATCACTAAAACCTGGTAATTTTCAACTAACTGAAGGAAGCACCACAAGTAGAATTATGGACGATTTATGTTTGTACATATGAGTATGTATGTATATATATATGTATATGCATATATGTATGTATACACACACATATATATAAGACAATTTAAGGGAATATACATTAATATGTATGTGTGTATGTGTGTGTGTATAAATAAAACTGTTTTTACATTTGAGAATATGGACAAATAAATGGAATATGACAGCTGGAATTCACTCAGACTACTAATATAAATCTGTCACATCTAAGGGGAAAAGAGTGTCACAGAATACCACAAACTGCAGTGTAATTTAATGTTTTAAGTAAAAAAAATTAGAAGGATGAATCATTTTATCTCGTGTCAGATTTCCTGGATATAAACACAAAATTGAATATACTGAAAAGCGATTCCCTATAGCCTAGGAAACCAGGGTGGGAGAGGACCTATTAATGCACTTGAACTCAGACATCAAGAATAGGCTCAGCCCTGAGGCAAATTAGTTTGGAGTGAAAAAAAGGCATGAGAAAGAAGGAAAAGCAATGACCCAGAAAGACTTCGGAGGAACTGGACACATTTGCCACCTCATTCCTTCTTTGGGTTTATGAGAATTATACAGCCTTTCACGGGGCTTCATTTCTGCATAGTTTTGCATCAGTATTAAGTGTTCAAAGTGGGAGTGAGAATTGGGATTATGTGGGATTATATTCAGGCTGCACCAAAGAACATTAAATCAAATTTCTGAGAATGCATCCCAGGCATCAGTATTTTTTTAAGGCTGCCAAGCCTAGAAATCGTTTCTGTGTAACTGTAGCCCAGAGTTAAGAATTAACAAATGATTATGATTACTGAAACACAATATAGTTGTTTTTATTTCCTTGCTATTCCCAGTATATTATAGAATAACCAAAAGTAAATACCTGAAAGTACTGAGACTCACTAGGCTGATCTCACCTTTGTTTATGGTCATTTCAAACTAGGCTCACAATTTGTACACTTGCTATTTTCATAATCATTTGCAGCCTGGACATTGAGATTTCCTGAAATGTTACGTGTGCAATAGGGTCAGGAATCACTGGGCAAAAGGAAGCTGCAGGAACACCAGGGAGCAAATACATCATACTAATGGGTTACTCTCCTAGGTCTTTGTAGTGCTCCTCAAGTCTTTATCCACATAATCTCTTTCTATGGTAAGTTTGCTACTTTAGAGCTCAGAGAAGTTGGTCTTATAAAAGCACTGATTATCTTTCTTCTACTCCGGGCTTTAACTCCGCCAGTAAAAGATCTATAGCTGCCTTTTAAAAGCCAAGAGAAAAGACATCGTATCTGTTCTTTCAAGTCCTCTGCTTTCTGCCACTGTTTGAGTACGTACATACATTTATATAAAAATAAAAATAAAAATATATATCAGTTTATTTTTAAATTTCTAGCAAAGTTAAGAATAAGAGAATAGGAGTGCTGCTATAGCTTGATGACACCTATCTTTATGAAAATGTGGATAATCATGTCTATCATCAAAATCAAATTTTGGTTTCTTCCTTCAATATCCTTACTTCTGCCACAATTTTTTTCTGGTTTTTAAAATATGCACTAGGCTTTCTTAAATAAGTACCCTTTCTTTGCCATTTTAAAATATTTTGTGTCTTTCATTGTTTTTTCAGGTGACCTCTATATTATGACACAAATTTCATGAATGAATGTTAAAGAATAAATTTTAAACTAATTTCAATAAAATCCATTTTTTAAAAGAAAGCTATAAACTAGATTCCCCATGGATCAAGGCCATGTAAAAATGATTCATTCATATAAAGCCTTGATAAATCATACACGAGGTACCCAGATTTCCTGAGAAACAGGAATCCTTTAACCAGAGATGGATTATGTTTGAAGACAAAGTTGAAGAGCATAGCAGCAGTTTATTCATTCTGCCTACAGTTTCTTAGAAGAGGATGTTCTTTCAAAGATGGTAATGGGAGAATTAATAATGCATTATCTCCAACTTTGGTGGACACAATATGTCTTTTAAAACAAGCTAAAACACAATTTCATTGACGGAGTAAAAGTTTCTCTTTCGAGTTTCAACTAGGTACTCTGTTTTCTAGTGTGAAATCCAAAGTAAGTTGACTTTACTAAGGAACATCATTTCTCATCATAGTACAGCAGCATGGATCTTAGCTTTAATAATATTTAAACTCATTAGGCACATATGAAATCCAAGGAGAAATTTTTTAGTAAATATTCTATTTTATGAGGAGGCTGTGATTTCAGTTTGGGACACGTAATTAATCAACCAACCATATAATAAACCCTAAAGTTGAGGTAGGGTATTTCTTTCTTGTGAGTTAAAAGATTACAAACAAACAAATAAAGAGTTGTATTCCAAAGGTTATTTTTATTTATTTATTTTTTATAGAAGGTTTCTATCCAGCATCCATTTCCCTTTTGAATAATTGGGTGTATGGTATTTCTCAGTTGGATAATGAACCTATTCTTTGTGTTTCAAGAGGTTTTGAATGAGAGCACATAACAGTTGAGAACCAAAGCACCAGCATCATAAAAAGTATTTTCATTTACTTGGGCAGATTCTGTAAGAACAAGGAACTAGAGTGTTACACAAAATACGGGATTCTTTCATGGAAGATTTGGTAACTCCTAATGTATGTCTTTTTCCACATCTGCCATATCTAATTTATGTCTAAATCCTTTCAATTCTATCTCCCAAAATGGCTCCATCCCCTACTTATCACTACCTCCATTTCCTCCATTTTTTTTCCCTTTCAAATCTTTCAAGTCTTCTAACCGGTCTCCTCTACTGTACTCTTCCAATTCATTCTCCCAAACAAAAGCAGACTGACCGTTCTGAAATATTATTGTTCCTTGCTTAAAGTCCTTAGATGGTCTCTCATTGGACTTAGTGTGAAATTCTAAAAGGCCAGCCAAGATCTTCTTTCTCTCTTTCATTATAATTTTATTTCAAACCACCTCAGCTCTCATTCACTAAACTCTAGCCACCCTGTCCTATTATCAAATCCTAATCTCTTTGCTGTCTCAGGACTTTTGCTGGGAGTACTCTTTCCCCCATTGTTTCCTTGGAGGGCTTCTGATCATTAAGCTCTCAAATTAATTATAAACTCTGGGGCTTTGCCGACCTTTCTGTGTGAAGTGTTTTCCTTCATACTTTACAAATGCCCATAGTCTTTTCTTTATAGTCTTTCTTTTATAGAATATTTTTCCAGTAGCAGTTGTATTTTTATTATTTGACCTGGAAGTCACACTCCTGATACCATTATCATGATAGAGCTTACCACAAATTTTAATTGTGCGTTTACTTACTAGTTTTCTCTTCCTTTAGAGTATAAATTCTGTGAGACAAGGACCATGTCTGTTTGGTTCACCTTTGTATCTTCCAGAGCTAGCACAGTGCAGGGCCTAAAAGAGACTCCTACAAAAACATGCTGAATGAATGAATAAACTTGATGGTTAATTATGACTATCTGGTGTTTACTCAGAACAGAAATATTAACATCACACATGTAACTTCATATGAAACTCTAGAAAAGACAAATGTAGACAGAAAGCAGATCCGTAGTGACCTAGAGTTGGTGGTGGGAATACCTGGGAAGGAGCACAGAAGAACCTTTTGGGGTTATGGAAATGGTCTATATCTTGGTGGTGGTGGTAATTACAAGGACATAGACGTTGGTCAGCACTCATCAAATTCTACACTTAAAATGAGTGGATTTTATCATATAAAAGGTATACCTCCATAAAATTAATTTAAAAACAAAGCAAACAAATACAAGAATTAAATCTCTCAGAAGCTTAAGTCTAGTTCACACACTGCCTTTTTTAATAGTTACGTTATAGTCCATGTTGTATATATATCATAATTCATAATCATTTCTTTTCTGATAGTCATTTTTTTTCATTTTAGCCAATACAAACAATAACAATAATAGTTATAACTTTTCCATGGTGCTTACTACATGTCAGGCATTATTCTAAATGCTATACAGATATCATTTAATTCTAAGGTATGGATTCCCAGATGTGGGATTTCTTGATCAAAGGTTATTTGTATTATTAATTTTAGCAGATGTTTGACAGACTGCTTTTAGTAGGATGCAAATAATTCATATTCCACCAAGAGTGTGACAATACACCTTTCTCCCACATTCACTGAAGCAATCAATGTTACAGTTTATTAAATTTATTTCTTATAAATGTAAAGTGATATTTCATAGTTATGTTAATATGGTTCTCTGTATTAGTCAGCCAAATGGGGTACTGATGCAAAATATCAGAAATGGCTTGGTTTTTACAAAGAGTATTTAGTTGGGGTAAGAGCTTACAAATACCAGGCCATAAAGCATAAGTTACTTCCCTCACCAAAGCTATTTCCACGTGTTGGAGGAAGATGGCTGTTGACCACTGTGAGGGTTCAGGCTTCCCGGGTTCCTACGTTTCTGGCTTGTTTTTCTCTGGGTTCAAGGTTCCTTTCTTCCTGCGGTTAGCTACTTTTTCCTCTGTGAGATTACTTGCCGGGGCTCAAGTCTTCAGCATCAAACTCCAACATCTTCAACTCCATTCTTTGCCATGCCCTTGGTGGGTGGGGACTCAACACCCTACTCATAACTCAATCATGCCCAGGTACAGATCAGATTACAAGCATAACCCAGTATCTATTCTTGGAATTCATAACCATATCAAACTGCTACACTCTTCTTTACCACTGGTGAGAATGAGCATCTCATTGTTTATCAGCTATTTTTTGCATGTGAAATTCCTTTTCATGTCCTGATAATTCGCTTTTGTTTTCATATGTTATACTCTAGCTATTAACTCTCTTGATGTCCTTTGTATGGCAGGTATTGTTTTCAATTTTTTTTTCTCATACTGATTTTATTTTTGGTATCTTTATAATACATAATTTCTAACTTTTGCATAGTCAAATATGTGCAGGTTTCTTTTATGACCTATTTTACAACTACTTATATTACTCTATAAATTGCTGTTAATTGTCTCCTCAATTTTACTACAAAGTTTGCATTATTTATTTGTTAATCCATTTTGAATTTAGTTGTGTATAAGGAATGAGGGCAGAGAGTAACTCAATTTAATTTCAAACAGCAACCAGTTTGTCAACATTATTTACTAAATTGTTCATCCCTTTCCCATTGAACTAGAAGGTATATTTATTGTTATATGTTAGATTCCCTATATAGTGAGTACCATTTTGGGATTCTCTGTTCTGTTTCAGTGCTATATATGACTATTTATATGACAATGCAACTTTGATACTTTGATTTATTTATAGCTTTAAGGATTATGCTATTCTTGGACATTTATATTTGTATAAGAATTATAAGTTAATGCTATTCACTTCTCTGAGAAACTCTATTGAGATTGTAATTAAAATTTTTAAATATATATTCATTTACATATAAATATATATGAAGTTATTTGTTTGTCTATATATTTATTTGTCACTAGGTCTTCCCATCAAACTGGTATACTTTCCATTGATTTGTTCCATTTTTCAATAGAGTCTTTCCCACTGTTGTAAAGTTATTCCCTAGTATTTCATAGTTCTAATAACTGTCACAAATAGAATATTTTCCATTTCTTTTTCTAATTGTTCACTCCAAGAATAAAGAAAAAACTATTTACATATTTGTATTTCTTGTGCCCAGCCAATTTGTCATATGATTTTAATCATTTAATAAACTTTATTTTTAAAGAGGTTTTAGATTACAGAAAAGTTATATCACAAGTATAAGGGATTCCCATATATCCTACCCTCTCCTCTGATTTTGATCATTTTAGTCATTTTTCTTCTACTAGAGCTCTTTGTTTTTTTTTCAGTATTCAATCTTCAAAGAAATTAAAGTTTTTGCAGAGTTTTCCCCAAAGGCTATACAAGTTACTTAATTTTCTTGATATATAGGCTTATCAAAACCCCTTTATTATTATTAATTAGTAATAGTTATATAGAAAGCAGCCATAGAAATCCTAACACTAACAGCTCTTAGCTTTTGGTAAATGGTCTCGATATATGTTTAATTAATTTCATTCAATTCTTATTTTCCTGGAGTTTTTGAAAGTTAAGAAATGCTGATAAATTTTGCAAGCCTTTTTTTTCCCCAGCAAATATTGACACAATCAAGTGTGTCATATTGTGACTTTCTCTTTTATTTTCTAGATGCAACAGGTTATGTTAATAAATACCCTGAATTCATACTACACCTATACCCCTAAAGTAGATCATTTTTGGTGTTTTCTTATTATTTTTGATACATTGCTTGGTTTTACTTAGATTTAGCATATCACTTCCTTTTCTTATACTTTCATTTTAAAAAATTATGCTGGCTTTATAAATTACATTAGGTAGCTTTTCAGATTTTCCATACTTAAAATAGGTTAGATGCCTTTGAAATTATCTCTTAACTATTTGATCCTTGTTTGTCCCAGTAGAATTTCTTCCTACAATATATTTTTATTTGAATACTGAGTACAGTTGTCTCTAATGCCCTAGGAATTCATAATAGAATAATATGAAGGAAACTGAAATGTTGTCAACTTATATACATCTTTATGATGGGCTTCCGTCAACAGGAATGATATAATTAAAATAAATTTCTTAAGGTAGTTAATAATAGCCTGCGATATTATGCTAACTTCCTAACATCAGAGTGATACATTTGTAGACAGCTATAAACTGCTGCAGTGGAAGTAATTCCAGCAGGATTCATCTTTTCTCAATCTTTTTTTTTTTTAATTTAATTCAATTTTTAATTTTTTTTTTATTTTTAAAGAAGCTTTGGATTACATATATATTACATCAAAAATAAAGGAGATTCCCATATACCCCACTCAGTCCCCGCCACTTTCCCACATTAACAACATCATTCATTAGTGTGGTACATTTGTTACAATTGATGGACATTTATCAAAGCATTGCTACTAATCATGGACTATAGTTTACCTTATAGTTTACACTGTGCCAGCACACTTTTATAGGTTTTGTCAAAATGTATAATGGCCTGTATCCATCATTGTAATGTCATACAGGACAATTTCAATGTCCCAAAAGTACCCCCAATTATACTCACTCTTCCTTCTCCCTTCCCTCAGAACCTCTGGTGGCCACTGTCTTTATATCAATGATACAAATTCTTCCATTGCTAGAATAATAAGTCTATAATAGAATAATAATAACTCTACTTTAGTCCATTGTTCATTCCCCAATCTTGAGGATTTGGGGATAGTGATGCCCACTCTGTTTCTGATTGAGAGGAGGTTGAGATCCTATGGACCAGATGGAACAGTTGGATGGAATCGTCTTGCTTGCAGTTGTAGATACTCTCTGTTTTTTGGGATGGGTATTTTCCATTATCATCCTCTTGTTAGTTGTCCTTGATGAGTTCAATGAACTGGAGAGTAGGTGTTGGTTGCTACAATGCTGAAATTCAGGATTCAACAGGCATGTTGAAGATTTAAGTCTGTGGGACATATATTTAATAAGTATATTGCTAATTATAGGTTCAAATAAATGGGGCAGAATAGCCATGTGTAGGGAAATTATACATGCATCTAACTCTGTTACACTGGGAGACATAAATTTGAAAGTAAGGCCTATTGACAGGATGCCAACTTCCTGAGATTGCCTTGTGTAGATGTCTCTGGAGTCTTCAGGAGCTCTGCTATGCTGTTTGAGGTACTGTTTATGGTGGCAGGCAATGAAATCCCACTGAGACAAACAGAAGCTTAACGTCTGGAATGACCTCCCGATTCACTCTGAAATCTCTTAGCCATAAAATCTCATTTGTATTTAACATTTCCCCCTTTTGGTCAAGGTCTTTTTCTAGACGCATTACTAGTTGGCACTTGGTAATAATCCCTCCATGCCAGGAAGGCTCATCCTTGGGACTTTATAAAATTTTTTAAAAAGATTGCTTTATGGGCAAAAACATGATTGGTATTTTAAATGTCAGTAAATATGTTCCCCAAAATGCATATTTTCCATTTAAGAGGTTAAAGGATTTCTCCATGTAGCTATTAAACCAAATTTTGCCTGGAACTTGGCAGGCTCTTTCAGTCTTGAAAGTCTGGGTTTTATTTAGCTCAGGAAAATTTCCTTCTGCTTTCTTGTTGCATTATTCTTTCACTATTGCCATCTGACCCTTTAATATATATATATATATACTTTTTTCTTTTTTTAGAATTTTATTATCTGTCTGTTGGTTCATGTAGTTATATTCATTACTAGGCCTCATACTTTATTTTCTGTCATCTTATTCTTTCCCTTTTAGTGAATGTTTTGCTAGTTGCTAAAACAAGTACCATACAATGGTTTGGCTTAAACAAGAGGAATTTATTGGCTCACAGTTTTAAGTCTAGGAGAAGTCCAAAATCAATGAATCAGCAAGGCAATGCTATCTCCTGGAATTTGTGGCATTCTGGTCTGGGGCTGGCTGCCAGTGATCCTTGGTCCTCAGGTTTTCCATTGAAGGATAATATGCATGGGAGTGTCTTTCCTTTCTCTTTTGGGTTCCATTGACTTTCAGTTTTTGACAGTTGCCTTCTCTTTTTGTGTTCAATTTCCTTTGCTTCTAAGGACTTCAACCATATTGGATTTAAGGCACACCCTCATTCATTGTGTGCACACCTTAACTGATACCATCCTCATAGGTCCTATTTACCAGTGATTTCACATTCAAAGGACCTGGTGAGGGGACCTGTACATATTTCTTGTGGAGGGCATGATTCAATTGCAAACAGCACAGAAAGTGGTTCTTCTACTTGATCCTCCAGGTTCTCAATTCCAGATTCAGCAGTAGCTATTCTCTTGTTTGATTCATTGGCTGAAGGTTATTTTGGTTGGGAAATTATTTTTTTAGTAACAGAAAATCTTCTTTCCACATTGATTATGTTAACATTCACCATGATTTGTAGTCTGTCTCCTTCAGTAGGTGGCTTTCACAAACCTAGTTTTCTGCTTGTGTTGTGACCTCTCTTCCTCACTCACATTGGCTTATTGAATGTTATTTCCTTTGTGGGACCATTAAGGTTCAGATCTGACTGCTTGAGAGCCCTAATGGGATGTTTTCCTATAATTGCTGAATGGCAAATTTTGTTTTACAGAGAGCTCACCCTATAGAAGCAGGAGGCCACCAGTTCCCTGCTGGGCTGGGATACCTGGAGTAAATGCCCCTGCTCCCCTGTCCTCTCTTGTTCATGCCACCCTTCTAATCCACTCTTTGTCTTTCAAAGGCCAGAGAGGCCAGGCATACTCACTTGGGCCAATGTAGACCTTCCTCTAGAAGTATCCAGATTTCTGCAGGCTGCAATTTTCCCAGAATCTGATGCTGTATAACTCTTGAAAGACATGTCCAAGTAGGGGAAAATATCAAACTAGTTCTTTTATCTAGGACTTCCACAGATTCGAGGTCTTATTAAAACCAGCCACCTTTAAGCTTCAGAGGTCATTTGGTCAGAAAATGCCAAACTAATCTAGATTTGTTACAGGAGTGGAAAGGAATCAAGTTCCAGTGACCTTCGTCCTAGAATTGTTAGTAACAAGTATTCAGCACGTGGTTATTTAGCTGAATTATATATAATCACTCCTCTAATAATGTTCATCGATTTCACATTTCTCTTTAAAAGTCCTGCTATGGAATATTTTTAAAATTTTTACTTTAATTTTAATTTTATTTCATTACAAGGCTAGTTACTACTACTAGTAAGTGGCAGAACTGTGACTTTATTCAAAGTTTTCTTGCACTGTCTTCCTCTTTCTAACTACCTCAGGAAATTATTCTTGTTCCAAATCTGAAAAATGATTCCAGGAATATTATTTCACAACCTTTCTTATATGGCAATAGCATTAATAATCATGTATTTGGAATCCTTTTTTCAATACTAGATTGAACTAATCTAGTAGTTTTCAAACATTGTTAGGCATTTGAATGTTTAATAACAAGCTTAAGTACAGAGGCTTGGTGCATATCCATGGAGATTCTGATTTCAGATCTGAGATTTGGCTTGGGTATCTTTATTTTTAATTAGGAGCCCCAGGTTATATCCTGCATAACAAAGTTTGAAAACCATTTTACTAAAAACTCATATCATTATCCGTGGGAGATCCATTAGAGAGTTAGCTTACTAACTAGGTAAGTTTATCATTGGTTCAGGTAGCTCAGAAACATCTGGGTTTGCATTTGTTGTAAATATTAATGCCTGTTTTTATTTTATTTAAAAAAAATTTTTGTTAAAACTTTCACTCTCAAAAGTGTCCTGGTTTGGATAATAAATTATACCATAGTCCTATTCATAGGCAGTATCTGTTAATTTTGTGTCCTTAGTACCCATTCCCTCTTCTTGAGAATAACAGAAACCTCTATTTTAATTTAGGAAATCACCCCTGCCCATTCTCAATCTTTAATTAAAATAACTGAATCACATCTAATCTGCAATTCCATGAGTTTGCCTGTGTCCCCAACTTAGCCAATTAGAGCAATTCATTTTTCTGGTCCCAGTGTTGGTTCTAAGTAGTGCATGTGATCCAAACGAGGGAAAAAAGTAAAAACACAGGAACTTCAACTATTGGAGAAATATTTTTTATTCCACAGAGATATGAAAGTGTTTTATATAAGTTTGAAGATATTGGTGGATGTCCTGCCTGAGATTAAAGTCAAAACCAAGGAAAACAGAACAGAGAGGAGTGAGAAACATTTCTTTTTTTTTTTTAAGATTTATTTATTTATTTATTTATTTTTCTCCCCTTCCCCCTCCCCACCCCTGTTGTCTGTTCTCTGTGTCTATTTGCTGTGTCTTCTTTGTCCACTTCTGTTGTTGTCAGCGGCACAGGAGTCTGTGTTTCTTTTTGTTGCATCATCTTGTTGTGTCAGCTCTGTGTGTGTGTGGTGCCATTCCTGGGCAGGCTGCACTTTCTTTCACACTGGGCGGCTCTCCTTACGGGGCACACTCCCTGCGTGTGGGGCTCCCCTACGCAGGGGACACCCCTTTGTGGCAGGGCACTCCTTGCTCGCATTAGCACTGCACATGGGCCAGCTGCCCATGGGTCAAGGAGGCCCGGGGTTTGAACCATGGACCTCCCATGTGGTAGACAGACGCCCTAACCACTGGGCCAAGTCCACCACCACATTTATTATTATATCATTGGAATATATAGATTCATTATTAAATGTAGTAACAACCCTCAGACTTTTCAACTATGTGAAGCAAGTTTTCTTTTTTTTATTTTTTAAAGGGTATTCTATAAAATCTAGAAGTCTGGGCATCAGGGAGCTATTTTTAGGTATTAGAAAATGGACAGTGCAAATCCATGATTAATCACGAATGTGAAACTTGTGAGTATAGTCCATAATTATCCTGTTCTCTGTCTAGGAACAATTTCCTGACTGCAGGTCAGAGTCTAAGCAAAGGCCAGCATTTAGTCCCACTCAGCTGAAAAGGCACAGATCAGCACTGAGACAGCAGACGCACTTGACATCTGTGGAACAGGATTTCAGAAAGAGAAAAGGTATGCAGACAAGAAGGCCTTAAAATCTATATGAGGGTGCCCTTGAGCTCATTGCTGAAGGGTGACTATACCTGCACAGATGAGACCACTTCAGGCTGCTAAAGAGGTGAGAGTGGAACAGAGACCCCAGAAGAATAACAGGTTTAGAGTAAGTTTAGTGGTAGAGGATGCTGAGCTAAACCTGGCCTTAGGATTAAGGATGATGCTCTGGAAAAACCTGCTCTAGACTCATTATAACAAAACCACAAAAGTTCTGAAAAAAATCTACAAAGGATACAGAGTTTAGAGATTGAGTACAGCCACAGTTGAAGGTCTTAAAGACAAATACTTTTAGCTCTCCATCTGTCAATAACAGTAAGTATAAAAATCATTAATAAAAATAGAAAATGATCATTCAGGAATTGAACTGCCTCCTAAAACAAGAATCAGCTTTCTTTACAGGAAAATAACAGAACTCAGAATTCCCACAAATTTTATTATAATGTCCAGTATTCACTGTCAAAATTATTAGACATATAAAGAAATATAAAAGCATGGTCTATAGTCCAGTACAAAATTAAACAATGGACATTTAATGTAGGATGGTCCAAATATTGGACTTAGCAGAAAAAGACTTTAAATTATATTATATTATATATATGTATGTATACTCAAAATATATATATTCAAAAAATGTAAAGGGAAATATAGCTAAGTAGTTAAAGGAAATTTTTGTAATAAGTAAAAAGATAATTAATCTTAGAAGAAATTTGAAATAATAAAAAAGGCAAGTGAAAATTCTAAAACTGAAATGTATAAGTATAATTAAAAATTCACTGGATATGCTTAACAGCAGATTAAATATGGCAGGAGTCAGCAAATTTCAAAACCTATCAATAAAATTTATCCAGTCTGAAGGAAAGAAAGAAACAGACTGAAGAAATATTGATCAGAACCTCAGAGACATGTAGACAATATCAAATTCACAAAAATACTGCTGACAATAGTTCAAGGAAAAAAAAGAGAGATTGCAGTGGGGGGGAAACCTACATATTGAAATATAATGATCAAAAATCTTCCAGTTTTGATGCAAACTCCAATTTACATACCTGAGAATTTCAACAGAACTAAAGCAGGATACAAGTTAAAAGAATGAAACCTAGGCAAATCACAGTCAAATAGCCAAAAACCATTGAAAAAGAAAAAATCTTAGAAGCAGTCCAGTGTGGAGCAGAGTGATGCATTATATATAGGGGGATGAGGATAAGGATGACTGCTTAATTTTTTTTATCAGAAATAAGAGAAGCCTGAAGAATTACATTTACATCTTTAAGTGAAGAAATTAAGAAACACAACCGTAAATGCTAAATTTAATATCCAGTTAAAGCATCTTTCAAATATTAGCAAGAAATAATGCATTTTCAGATAAATTGAAAGCTGAGAGGATTTGTTGCCAAGAGACTTGCAGTATAGGAAATGCTAAAGGATGTTTCAGGCTGAATTAAAATGACACCTGAATATAATATGACTCTACAGGAAAGAATGGAGGCATTGGAAATGATAAATGTATAAGTGAATATCAAAGATTATTTTTTTCCTAGTATAATTTTCTTTGAGAGCAACTGACTGATTAAAGCAAAAATAATTACATTGTAAGATTGGGTACATAATATGTGTAAAGATAATATATGATAAAATCAATCCACAAGTAAAGGTATGGCTAAAATTAAACAATTGTAGGGCAGATTACTAAAATTTTACTGGTTGCTAGATAAACACAAAGTGATCCATACCCAGATACATCAAAGTGAAATGGTTGAAAACTAAAATAAAGAGAAAAATTTAAAAGCAGTAACATAAAATTGACTCATCATACACTAGGGAACCCCCAAAAGTTCTTTCTCATCTTAACAATGGAAGCCAGAAGGCAGTGGAATAGCATATTCAAAATTATGAAAGTTCAAAACTTTCAACCAAGAACCTTATATCCAGCAGAACTATCTTTCAAAAATGAATGTGAAATAAAGACATTCCATGATAAACAAATATTTAGACCATTTCTTATAAACATATCTGCCTTGCAGAAATAACACAGACTGAAAGCAAGTGATGCCAGATATTAATTTTGAATCCACAGGAGGGAGATAAAAAGCAGTATTAAAGGTAATTATGTAGGTAATTTAAAAAATCATATAAAGTATGTTCTCTGATCACAGAAGAAAATCTGAAAAATTCTCAAATATGTGGAAATCAGATAACACACTCCTTAAATAACAAATTGGTCAAAGAATAAATCATAGGTAAATAACAAAATAACTTGAGATAAATGAAAATGAAAACACAACATAGCCAAATTTATGGGATGCAGCAAAAGCAGGGATCAGAGGGAAATCTGTAGTTATAAATGATTATGTTAAAAAAGAAGAAAGATCTAAAATTCAATAACCCCAACTTCCACCTTAAAAATGAGAAAAAGAAGAAAAATAATCAAAACTCAAAGCAAGAAGAAGGAAGGAAATAATAAAGATTAGAACAGAAATTAATGAAATAAGTAATAGAAAAACACTGGAAAAAAATAAAAGAAAAGAAACCAAAGGTTAGTTTTTTGAAAAGATCAACAAAATTGGCAAACTTTTACCTATATTCACCAAGGGAAAAGTGAGGGACTCAAATTATTAAGATCAGGAATGAAAGAGGGGACATTACTCTGTATTATGGAGAAATAAAATGTAATATAAGACAACACCATGAACAACTCTATGCCAACAGTTCAATACCGTAGACAAAATGGACAAATTCTTAGAAAGACTGAAATTATCAAAATTGATTCAAGAACAATTAGAAAATCTAAATATACTTATATCAAGTAAAGTGATTAAATTAGTAATGTACAAACTATCCACAGAGGGCGCAAATGCCTTCACTAATGAATTCAACAACATTTAATGATGAATTAATACCAATCCTTCACAAACTAGTCCAAAAAATATAAAGGACCAAAACTTCATGATCATCTCAACAGATGCAGAAAAGCACTTGACAAAATAATTTTGCGATAAAAACACTGAATAAACTAAGAACAGAAAGGGATTTCTCAGCTTCGTTAAGGCATCTACAAAAAACCTCAGCTAACATCATACTTAATGGTGAAAGACAATGCTTTCAGGAAAAAGACAAAGATGTCCCACTTGTCACTTCTATTCAACATTGTAATGGAGGGTCTTGTCACAGCAATTAGGCAAGAAAAAGGAAAAAATTAAAATAAGAGATATCTTTTAATGTCCACCAAAATGGCTAAAATTCAACATAATGGCAATCAATACTAGGTATTGGAGAGGATGAGGAGCAACTGATACTCTCACTAATTGCCAGTATGAGTGTAAATTGGTACTATTGTTTTGGAAAACTATTTGATGTGTTTATAAGGTTAAACATGCACTCAGAATATGATCCAGCAATTCTGTTCTTGGTACTTACAAAGAGAAATGAAGGTAAACAATCACAAAATGACTTTTGCAAATGAAGGTCCATAGAAGCTATATTCATAAGAGTCCCAAACTGGAAACAACCCAAACTTGCGTCAACAGGTGAATTGGGGTGGTGGACTTGGTCCAGTGTTCAGGGCATCCGTCTACCACATGGGAGGTCCGCGGTTCAAACCCCGGGCCTCCTTGACCCGTGTGGAGCTGGCCCATGTGCAGTGCTGATGCGCGCAAGGAGTGCCCTGACACGCAGGGGTGCCCCCCGCATAGGGGAGCCCCATACACAAGGAGTGCACCCCGTAAGGAGAGTTGCCCAGCGCAAAAGAAAGTGCAGCCTGCCCAGGAATGGCGCTGCACACATGGAGAGCTGACACAAAATGACGCAACAAAAAGAAAAACAAATTCCTGTGCCGCTGACAACAACGAAAGCAGACGAAGAAGACACAGCAAATAGACACAGAGAGCAGACAGTGGGGGGGGGGGGATAAATCTTTAAAAAATAAAAATAAAAAAAGACAGGTGGACTGATAAACAAATTGTGCTATATTCATACAATAGAATACAGAAATAAAATGCATTGACCAACCAATTTACATAACATGGTTGAATATTTTAGAAATTATGCTAAGCTAAAATAATATATACTGTATAGTTTCATTTATATGAAATTCCAGAACAGGTAAAACTTTTTAGTAATATAAATTAAATTAGTGATTTCTTAGAGTGGTGTTTTGGAGGAAATGGTGGAAACTGACCACAAAAAGAGTATGAAAGAAATTTCAGGAGCAATGATAATGTTCTATATCTGATGAGGGTATTTAGTTACATGAGTGTACATATTTGTCAATTGTTATCTTAAATTGTATACTTAAAATTTGTAAGTGTTTTGTATATACACTTTTTATATACCTCCCTAGAAAAAAAAAGAATTTGAGTAGGATTTTATCTCTTGGCAACAACAACAACAAATCCTGATTTTAATACTGAAATGCAGCAAGAAAGCTGCAGAGAGAATTCTGAGGAATAATTTATCCCATCTCACCACAAATACTGTTGTGTTTTAACTTATGTAAACACCAATGTGCCATTGGGTCTTCACATTTCTACTCTTCACATTTTCGCTCAATTATAGTAAAACAAACCTGTGAAAATAAAACCCATTGAAACATGTGGGTCTAACACAACATCCTTAGTCTTATTAGCATTGAATTTTATCTAAGTGAACTGGAAACAAAATATATATATATATATCCATTGAATGATGGTTCAACAAATATTTATTCAACACTTACCATGTGCCACATATTGTGCTAGGCACTAGGGATGTGCTTTCGTTTGTTCATACAGACTAGAGAGTGGTACCAAAGTCAGGTTTACAAAAGAGGAGATAAGCTAGAGAACAGATGAGAGGCCAAAATGCTAGAGTTTAGTGAAAGAAAGGATCGGGAAAATGAGAATATGCCAAGCAGGTAAGAAGGGATATAATTGTGTAACTCCTCAAAAAAGAGGTAGGTAATTAGGGTTGCCACATTGGCCATTTAAGCTGTGTACTGCAAACCTCTGGAAGATAACTTTTACATGCTCCTCAACTATTTAACATTGTTTGGAGGTTTTATAATATGCAATAAAAATATAAAATTTAAACTTAAATTTTCAATATAAATTTTGGAAGAGACATTTGAACCTGCAAATATGTAAAGAGATATTAAAGCTATTCCATTAATGAAAAATAAAATTAATAAAATGTGGTATTCAATACCTAGCAAAGGCTTGTTATATTAGACATTTAGAAATATACATATTTTCCAAAATTTGTCAACACCATTAGATACCAATGAAAAATTCTAAATAAAAAGAATAAGATATATATTAAAATTATACATTTGTATTGAGAAATATAAAGATATGAATATTCTATAAAATTTTAGAAATATTAAAATTGAACATGAATGTATTTTATAATTATGTAAGTGAAATATTCTATAAATATTCTATATTCTATGAAGAGTATCCTTTAGTCTAAGATTAAAGGCATAGAAATATCACTCTTTCAGTTAAACAATATTTTTAATGTCTACCACACATCAGCCTTGTTCTAGGCAATGGATTAGCAGACGTGATCCAAATAAGCAAAATCTCTGCCTTATGGAGAAAATCTTTTACTGGAGAAAAACGAGAAAGATAAATAAACAAATTGTATAATTTATTGTGGCTATAAACTCTATGAAGATAACTAAATTGGTAAGGGGATAGAACATGACAGAGCAAGTGTTGTGGAGAAGGCCTTTTGGTTGAGATGAAAATTGATCAAGCCTGAATGATGAAAAGGAGGACTCTTGTGCACATCAGTGGGAAGGGCAGATGCGACAGCTAGTGTCGAGGCTTTGAGACAATTATAGCTTTGATATGTATGAGGAATTGAGAGAAGGCATTAGAGTGAGTGTAGAAAATAAGAAGAACAGAAGTTGATGAGAGCAGAAAGATTTGTGGGGGTAGATCACATAGAACTCTGAAGGACTTGATAAAAATTCTGAAGTTTATTTTAGATAAGACAGGCAAACTTTGCAGTGCTTGAATAGGGGAACAGTAGAATCAGATGTATTTATAATGAATATACTCCTGGCTGAGAAGGTGAGATGGTAGAAAGACAGGAAAATACATTACAGATGGGCAATGGGAACTACTAGAAAAAATTTATGGTTCAGCAACTGGAAAAAGGATGTCTTGGATCAAGATAGTCCTAATTACAATGATGAGAAGTGGTCCAGCTTGAGATCTCTCTAGTTGATAGAGCCATGAAGACTGAATTGGACTGGAGGTAAAATAGAAATGGAGAATCAGGAATCTCAGAACTGAGACATGATGAAAATGAGAGGGACAAAATTTTGAGGTGAAGGAGAGGGAAACCAAAAATTCTGTTTTGACATCTTTTCAGATACCAAAATGGAGATATATGGTAAGCATTTATATGAATGAGATTGGAGCTCAGGAAAAGCCAGTGATGCTTATAGAAAATCTTCACCAGCATGAAGGGAGTACTGAAAATCATAAAAATAAATGCATAATTTGGAGAGTGAAGAGATAAAGAGGAGGAAAGATAGTCAAGGACTGAGCCTTGAGGCCTGCTTACATTTGGAGGACAGAAAGGAAAGGAGGGGTAGGATAAGAGACTGAAAAGATAAGGTCAATAGAATAGGGGAAAACAAGGATAACATGATGTCCTTGAGGTATGGGAGCATATGGTATTAATGAAAAAGAGTAATTATTGGTTTTGGCAAAATGAAGCTCATGGATGAATTTTTAAAAAGCAATTTAGGTGGAGAGTTAGGTAGAGATGCCAGACACAAGTTGGTAAAGAGAGAATGGAGAGTTTCATTTAAACATAGGAGCTAACCATATGCATATATTTTCTTTCATTCCCCAGTGCCATAGCAATGACATAAAAATACTAAAAATATTGCTAGTTCATAAGAACAAAGAAGGAGGAAGTTGGGACACGAAGAAGAGAGTACAACAAATATTTGGAAGAGAGAAGGTGGGCAGTTCGGTTGTAGCCAGCTTAGCAGAATCGAAGGTACCCACCCATCTTGTTCATTCCTCTTTGGAGTATGACTGCTCTAAGTATTTAGAAATAAAATTGTTAATTTGTATTAAAATACATACAACCAAACAATTCCACTTTGGGGATATAATGCTTTGTAAAATCAATAGTACACATGTGTGAGTGTATGTGTGTGTGTATCCAGATGTTTATTGAAACATTGAATACATTATATATGTTAGTAAAAATCTGAAACCAACCTAAATGTCTATCAGTAGGAAATACCCAATAACTGTAGTATATACTACAAGAGAATCAGGATGATTTTTGAAAAGCAAAATGGACTTACCTTTACTGCCATGATGGGATATCCAAATTTTGTGCATTTGTGTTTGTGTTTTTTAAAAAGGGCCTGTTTCATATAGATGACATTTTGGTTAAGGGGGGAAAAAAGCAAAAATAAGCCTTATATATACTCACTTATATTTCGGTAAATTTGTATGAACAAAAAAAATTTCAAACAGTTACATACAAAAATAGATTATGTTGGGTGGAGCTGGCGTGGAGTAGAAATGATTACTAATTTATTCCTTGTAAATTGCTATGCTATTTTATTATTTGTGAACCTGTGCATTAATTTTGTTAATTAAAAAAGATCTAAGATGGGGACCAGGTGCAGCTCAGTGGTTTGAGCACCTGCTTCCCATGTATGAGGCTCCAGTTTCAATGCCCAGTACCTCCTAAAAAAATAAATAAGTATATATATATATATATATATATAGATGTGTATATATATATATATATATATACACAGGTTAACAAATAATAAAATAGCATAGCAATTTACAAGGAATAATTTAGTAATCATTTCTACTCCAAGCCAGCTCCACCCAACATAATCTATTTTTGTGTGTAACTGTTTGACACAGAAAACAGACAACTGGGGGAGGGGAGGGGAATTAAATAAATAAAAAATAAATAAATAAATAAATCTAAAAAAATGAAGGGGAAAATGTAAGAAATGCAAGTATGGTCGACTGAATTATGTACCTCAGAAAAACATGTTCTTAGTCTTAAAATCCATTTGTGTGGGTGTGAATCCATTGTAAAGAGGACCTTTTGATGAGGTTACTTTTAGTTAAGGTGTGACCAATTAAATCGGGATGGATCTGAGTCCTATTACTGCATGTTTTATAGAGCAGGCCACAGAGAGACAGACAGGGGAAGAAGCCAAAGTCAGTGGAACCCAGGAAAAGGAGAGGGCAGCAACAAATGCACTGCCATACGAGAGAAAAGCCAAGAATAAAGGACAGCTGGCAGCCAGCTCCAGAATGCCAGTCTTCTTGGAGAAAGCCACACCTGGCTGGCACCTCAAATTTTGGACTTCTACTAGCCTCAACTCTATGAGCCAATAAATTTCTATTGTTTAAGCCAACCCATTCTGTGGTATTTGTTTTAGCAGCTAGAAACTAAGACAGCAAGTAATAATTACATGTTTAAAACCTTTAACGTTAAAGCACATACAGAACAAATAGACAAATAAGAAAAGTCAGTTTAAAGGGCAAGAAATGTAAAGGAAAACTAAAATTGACATATGTGGGCCTGCTACAGAAAGAGAGGCTGCAGAAACTTCAAAGAGATAAAAATGATGGCAACAACTAGAAAGGAAATTTTGGGTTAAAGAACAACTCAGTAAAAAGAAAAAGAGAGGGAAGTATGAAAGAGGATTACTTTATCTGTCACTTTTGTGTAAATATTCAGTGCAGCCTGATCAAAGCTGGAGTTAAAAGAGAGTAAAAGTTCTCTACCTCCAAGGAATTATCTGTTCCAGCTACAGTGATCTGAGCAATTTGATGTCCTTCCACATGCATGTGTTTTCCCAACTAAATTGCAAGATTCGTGAATGCTAATATTATACCATATCTTCATATTTGTGTCACTGACTTCTAGAAATATACCATGCATGTCATAAGTGCTCCTTAGTCTATTGTTGAAGTGAATTTATTATTGATTCCCATTATATCTCCATTTTTAAAAGAAAAAAATCTCCAAAGACCAAGTTGAAACGTGTAGGGAATGAATTCAAGAACAAGTCTACCTTAAGGCAAATATCATTTGGAATGCTTTTGAAACATTTCCAGAATTTTATAGAATTTAAATATTACCTAAATCTATATTTCCTTTTTTTTTTTTTAATCATTCAAGCCTCCACTTCATTTTTCTCACAGTTTTCAGACCACTAGAATATGTTTTCTTCCTAGGGATTTTGTTTTTCCCACACTCACAAATGTCACAGCTTTTCTGTACTTTCTCTGAGTAATTTGCATAAATATTTTTATTTTTAAATAGAAGTAGAGTTGTGACATCACATTTTACTGGCAGCTGTCAATATTTGCTCTTTCCTTTAAAAATATCTATTTAATATAAAACATATTTACTTCTGCACATATGCATCTGTATGTAAACAGATACCTATAAGTAATTTGTGCTCACACAGACACATACAGAGTGAATTCTACTTTGTCAATAAAACAAATTGAAAATTCAGTATATAAATAAGTATACTGAATCATGTGCCACCACATAAAAGGGAGAAATTCTAATTGCCAGAAAGAAATAGGAAGAAAGTTGCTTTTTGTTGTTTGTTTTTCTCTTTTTATTTGTTGACATATTTACTCAGCAGTATGTATTAATCAGGAATGGGGGAAGTAACCTCACTACTGCTCCTGTGCTGCTTCTCTTTTTCACTTTCCCTCCTGCTCAGCTCCACCTGCTCACATTTCTAGAATTGGGATTCTACAAGGACAAGAGAACAGGGAGTGGAGGGACAGTTGTGCAATGGCCATTAAAATCAGAAAGAGGGAAACCCTTAAAGTACTGTGCCACATCCCTTGTTTCAGAATGTAGAAAATTAAATGGTAAAATTAGAAGAATATCCCACCTGAGAGAGAAAAGACATACTAGACAAGTGGTTTTCAAACTGTGTTCCTTGGAATCCTTTAGACCAGGATTTCTCAAAAGAAAATAATACACAGATCCATTTTAATGGGAAGAAAATCACCTATTCCCAATGAAAGATTATATTAATTTATTATAGCATTACTAAAACAGATAAACATGGGAGAATATGTAGTCTATATACTGATAGCATTTACAAACCTATAAAAATGCTTCATCCATTGTCTCCTTTGGGGCATGGCTACTATCTCTTGAGTTCATGGATTCTGCCTCTTTCAATGGAACTAAATCTATAAACAACAACTCTGTTGGGAGGTTGTAGCCTCTACATCTAAAACTTTCGTTTTGGATATGAAACTCAGAAAACAGTAAGTCAAAATTATCCAGCCCCAACTCACAAAGACTCGCCATCTTCTTGAATATGGAAGACAAAATAATTTTACTTCTTTAAAATCCATTACAAGAGTGGGATGAAGACAAAAATTAATATCTCATAAAAGCATCTTTCCAAAGTAACCACATACCTACTTTGCAAGCAAACTCAGTTAAATATTTCTTACCTGGTTCAAAACTGGTTAAGGGAACAAACTACATGACCACTAACACAATATTTTCTACAAAATGAGGGTAAATTAACAGCAGTGTGGAAATTCATAAAAAGAGCACAAATTGAGCATGATCTGCCAGGAACATGATTAATAGAGGAAATAAAATTGTGGCGAAATCCCAATTTCCAGGCAAAGTGTACATTTTTGAAATGGTAACAAATTGAAATTAAAGATAAATATCTTGAAAGAAGTACATGAAATTAAACTAAATAATATTATGCCAAAAGTCAAAAATAATGGAAAAAAGTTGAAAATAGTAATTACTGCACAAAAGTAAATTGAGAAAAGATAGTTTATAATTGGTATCACACTATGGCTTACACCATACAGGCAAAAAAATATTGTCTTATTTTGCAATGTGAGAGATCAATAAATAAGAATAAATGATAAATCAACATTACAAATGTCTGAATAAATTGAAAGATATTTCTCACAAGACTGAAAGCTTCATGAGTGCAAAATTATTTTTGTTTTTAATCAATGTGTTCCCCATACCTATTACATAGTAGGTACTCAATAAAAATATGTTTAATGACTGAACAGATAAAAATGTCAATTCTTAACCAAGCAAAGTTTCAAATAATTTCTAATTAAAGTATCTAAGAAGTTCACTAACTGATTCTACATTTCATGAATAAATAGGTAAAATGCTAAAATGTATCAAAGGAAAAGTAAGGAGAATCTTGGCCTATCTTGTAATAAAATATATTGTTTTATGAAATGACAATTACTATGGCATGGTAGCAATAAGAGAATCAGTAGGAGCATGTTTCTGATACTGGTCAGATAAAGCAGACTTAATTTTTAAAAAATAATTTAAATCTTCACCTTATAATATCTTTTGAATTAAAATGTGACATTAGGGCCATTTTTTAAAAAGAGAAGAAAATACAAATAATGTCTGACTGGGCAAAATCACACTAATCCTAAAAGCAATGGATGAAATGGGAGACATCACAGAGGAAAGGGTCAACATATTTTAAAATGTTAAAAAATTATAAATTTAAAAGACAAGTAGCAAGATGGGAAAAATATTCATTCCAACTATGAAATAAATACTTAATATCCTTAATAATGACCTCATACAAATTTTGAAAGAAGGATGTTCTAAAACTGCACTAGAAATTAGAATAAAACATAAACAGTTTAAAAGACAGAAGAAGCAAATGGCTAATAAGCCTATGAAAATGTTCAACTTCACTTAGATCTAAAAGGTACATTAAAACAAAATATTATTCTGCCTTATAAAATTGGCCAAGATGCTTTCTCCCTCTTTTTAGTGAACTACTCACTATTGAATTAGATATTAAAAAATGAATATTTTAGGCACTATTCCTTTCAAATATAGATTTATCTAACACTTCTGGAGGGAAAATAATTTTTAAAAATGTATCCAGAGTTTTAAAAATGTTCATACATTTGTACCTGGTATTTTCTCCTTGAAGAATCCATTGTACGTAAATAAAAAAACTTGAACAAAGAACACACACAGATCTTCACCATACCTTCGTTGAGAAAAACAAAACATGCAGTAATAAAAAGGGTGAGTAAATTCTGGCCCATTCACATGATGAAATTGTAGTCATTGAAAATCATCTTAACTAAGAAGAAAAAATATGAGAAAAACCCTAACTAATTGTCTTTGTTTGCTAAAAGCTGCCAATGCAAAATATCAGAAATGGGTTGGCTTTTATAATAGGAATTTATTAGGGTAGTAGTTTACAATTCTAAGGCTGTAAAATGTCCAATTTAAGGCATCATCAAGAAATATTGGCTCATCGAGTTGCAGCTATGGCCAACCAGGCACATGGTAGTGTTTTCTAAAGGTGCCTTTTCTCAGAGCTCGGCTGTGGGGGATCAAGCACATGGCAGGGCAAAATGGCAACCTGCTCATCTCTTCCCTCTTCTCTGAGCCTGTGGCTAGTAGTGCTTTGGGCTGCTCCACCCATCTAGCCTCTGACCTCTCTCATCTTCTAGGGGTTTCTTTGTCTTTCTGTGGCTATAGGCAATCCTGGAACACTCTCTCACGTGGCAGGGTAAAATGGCAGTTCTCATTATCTCTGTGTCTCTGCTTTCAATCCTCCTTTCATATGATTCCAGCAAAAGGGCTGAGATCCTCCCTGGGTTATGCCTCACTGAAGTAGTTAAATCAAAGGCTCCCCCAACTGAATCCAACCCAAGCAAAGGGTCCCACACCCACAGAAATGGATTAACTGACATACATTTATCTGATAAAGTGATCAATACATGAAATTATAAGAACAAATGGCAGAGTTTCAGTGATCTGGGAATATGAATATATATATATTCATATAAAAATATTATCAGAAATTATACCAAAATATTAACACTGATTACTATTGGAGTGATGGAAACATGAAAATGATGTTATTAATTTTTATATATTTTGGGGTTTCTATATGTACTACAAAAATATAAAACAGAATATAAAATATGACCTTTTGATGATTAGAAGTGAACAACATGCTTAACCATAGTATCAGTAAAATGTGTCTGTTTTTGGATGAAACTTTTAGGATTCATTGGAAATATAAGAATATATGTTTAAAAAACAGAACATATGTTTATCATGTGACATAATCACTGTCACTTCTTTAACAGAAAGCATTGAAAAAGAAAGTAAGATGAATATATTCTATGAATAAACAATATCAAGAACAAAGGAATGGTACAAATATTAAAATAAAAATATAAAGGGATATTAAATATTAAAAAGGAACTTGCACCATTCAGCTTACCAGAGCTAACCATATCTGTCCCAATGCCATACCAGTAGATCCATTTTTTTCATTGCTTCCATAAGGAAATCATTTTGTGATATGTTTCCTCAACCACTTGCGTGACTTTATTTTTTAATACCTTGCATTGGAACCATGAGGAATATAGCACACAAACTCTGCCATGTGACTTTTAGGCTTACTTAGGAAATAGGACTTTTCTTCTATATTTTCCATTGATTCCATAGACATGAATTACCTTTACAGGAAAAAATATAATGTAGTAAACTACGCAGGCTATTCATGCTTTATATATAACTGTACCATAAAATTTATTTTGACACACCAAGTTTTAATTCCCCAATATGGAAAATTACCTAGCCCCTTTGGGCATTTATTTCAAATGATATGGAATCTTTCAGACGGTTTGAGAAAAAGGGTAACATAGTCAGACTGATACTTTTAAAGTACTTTAACTGCTTTAACGGCTGTGTTGAGAAAAGGCTGTTGGGAGAGGGTGGCAATGGAAGAGGCAATGATAACAGTAAGGCATCTATTAAAACAATCCAGGTGCAAGACAACAATGCCAAAGGGATTGCTGATGGACAGGGTGTGTGGTGAGAGAAAGTGAGGAGTCAAGACTCCAAAGCTCTCTGTCTGAGCCAGCTGGAAGGATGAAGTTGCCTCAACCTGGATGGAGAAGTCAGAGGCTTAAGAAGATTTGAGGGGAATATGAAGACATATTAATTTGTGCTCTTAAACCCCTGAAGTGTTAAGAAGGTAACTGGGTGCTGAGTCTAATATTCAGGGAAGATTTCCAGGCTGGAGCTATTAATTTGGGAGTCCTTAACATATGGATATTGCAACCAAGTGTGAGAGATGCTGTGTTTACCCAACGGATTTTAACTTCCTGAGAGCATAAACCATGGCCCACTTCTTTTATACCTGTCAGTCTACACAGCACACTAAAAATATACCTTGGGCTGAAGTAAAATTTGGATCACAAATATTCCTCAAACAAAATTGTCTCAATTCTCATATGCTTTTTCTGTAGTTTGATTTTTTTTTTTTTCCCATCTTAGTCATCAGGAAGTATTCCTAGCCTCATAGTGCACTGACCTTTGCAGACAGGAGTATTCACCAGTTCTGGACATGATATGTGCCAAAAAGTATAGAAAGATTTGCTCTAAAGATTGCTGAGCCCTAGGCCAAGGGAAGGGGTTTTATCTCTAACATTTTAGTTTTATATGCAGGGCAAATAATGGTATTGTCATATCTAAGAGAAATGACAATCCAGATTTTTTTCTTTCAAAATTTTATCAATGCAGACAAAAGTTTTCAAAGGTATAATGTGTTATAAGGAAATAACCTCACATTTGATTTCTCTCTTATTATACAAGAGGGCAAAGTTAAAATCCTTAAAGATTACCGAGTGAGTTGTAAAAACTTGATATATTACTTATTAGTTAACTAAGATTCAATTTGCTATCAACTATTTTATTATGCACATAACTAATTTTCTTTCTTTCCTTGTCATCTGCATGTAAACTCTTGTTAAGATATGGCTACAAGAACTAATGTGGACCTTAATACATATTTATCATTGAAATTGGAAGAATTGAAACCACACAAAACATGATTAATTTTACAAGTTTATAGCAAATGCAAGGAAATGTAAAGCTTTGGAATTTTCTTCAGGTGAGGAAATGGGCCTATACATATGTTGCTGGTTAAAATGCAACACATTTCCGATATATCAGTATCTGCAGTTTCTGTAGCATACAGTGAGCTGATATCACTCCTTTTTATCTGTCAACAAATGCCTCCTCCCACACAACCTCAAATAAATAACTTCAAAAAACACTTAATTTGCTATACAATTGAATCTTGTTCTATTTATTTAAATCTGTAACCCGAAGGTTAAGTTTAAGTTTT
This sequence comes from Dasypus novemcinctus, assembly GCF_030445035.2. Classification (NCBI taxonomy): domain Eukaryota; kingdom Metazoa; phylum Chordata; class Mammalia; order Cingulata; family Dasypodidae; genus Dasypus; species Dasypus novemcinctus. The sequence continues at coordinate 28,260,090 of NC_080683.1, read as the reverse complement.
AGATATTGAAGTGAAGTTTTTGACAAATCGTCATAATGTAACAAAAGCCAGCTTTTCTTTAGAGGTAACTATCTTTACTATAGCATGTTCTTTCAATGGTAATACACTGATGCCTTAAACAAAGAGCCTTTAAGATTTAATATTGGTGAAACACTTAATGCTCTTCCTATATCTATACTCGTTCTAACAACAACAACAACAACAGTTGTTGGGGTACAAAATGGAGTACAATGAAGAACAATATTCTTAATTAAGTTTTATATCATACCGGGGAAGAAAGAGCTTTGTATGTTCGAGCATCATACACTGTACATTGATGGGACAAGGGATGAGCTCATGACACATGCCAGCTAGCAAATATTTTGCATCTTAACTCATTATGTCACCCCGACTACATTTCCTCTTCCTCGGGAAGCAGAGGGGACAAATTTATTAAGGAGTTGTGTCTTGTTTATTCATTCCATCTGCTGTTTCGTCACCTCACTGGCTCATTACAGTAACCCTGAGCAAAGTAATTAGTTTAGAGCCTCCACTGGGAGCAGGAGAAGGCACACCTCAGGAATAAGCAGGGATGTTGGGGCACAGGGAGCCTGCTTTATGCATCTTCTTCAAACAGCCTTTTGTCACCTCTTCTGGGCCTTTTATTCTTTCACTCTGTCATTGACTTGGTTCTTGCTGTTTATTGATAGATTTGATCAGGTTCCAGTTTATTATACTAGATTACAGACTATGTATAGCCCTTCCAATTATGCTGGAGTAGTTGTGAAAGGATATATTCCTTTCCAGACAACTCTGCCCATGATGCTGGCTTTTCTGACTAGAAAACACTAAGGACTTCCAGCTGGCTTATGTCTTCATTAAATGAACAGCGAAAGGCAAATACACATAAATTAAAGGGAAAAAAAAGAACACGGCATGACCTAAAATTTCTGAAATGCAATAACAGAAGCTTTGTAAAAATCCAGTCTGGCTGGTATCAGTAAAAGATTATAACACAACCAGAAGGAGAATGCATTCCAAATCTTGCTACATCTGCCTCAGGCAAGTTAAAAATATGAATAACCTCAGTACAAAAATTTGAAACTTTATTATACAATATACAATATGGAAGAAGCTCAAATCAGTGATAGATGTTTTCAGTTTGCCAGCTTCTAAACACATTTGCAACTTTAATTTATTTGGAAACTTCTTACTATATATGTATAGCTTACCCTTCGATATTCCAAAGGCACTGCTTCCATTTAATAGCTATCAACAGCTGCAACAGAACCATTTATCCCCAGCTCAGAGAGCTATTCCCTCAATTTCTTTTTAATTCTGAGCCTCCATACTCTAGCATGATCTTCTTGAATACACTTTATCTGAAAATGGTGTGTGATTTAAATCCTATACATGGCAGGTTAACAGCATAAGGAACTAAAAGAAGTTGGTATTATTATCAATTATCAAGTTGAGGATGAGTGGGGAATATTCTGAATCTAACACTTTATTTCATGGTATAAAAAATGTGGTATGAATTCAGCAAGCTATGCTTACTAAAGTGACTTGCAATTTTACAAACCTGGGTGAAACTGAATATAAAATATTTTAAAAACTTAAATATATGGATTAGACCTCTGGGGAAGATGGCAGGGTAGGGAGCTCCAGGAATCAGTCCCTCCACCAAAACAACTATTGAACAGGCAGAAAGTGTCTGAAACAGGTATTTTGAAACTATGGAGTCCAGAAGAACACTGTACAGCATCCAGGAAGAACAAAAGGGAGAGTCTGATAAACTACAGTAAAGGACAGTAATTTGCTTTCTCCTCACAGCATCTACCAGTGTCCATCCCCCACTCTCATGAGAAGCAGTCTAGGAGTCCAGCCCATAGATAGCTTGCTGGTGACAGAAAAGGACATAAAAATCCTCTTCCCCAAGAACAGGAGTGGGCACCACTGACCACTGATCACAGATCACAGCTGTTGACTTGCAATTTTGGATTGCTGAGAACAAGCTCTGAGGGCAGCCATTGTTTCTACCCTGCCCCAGACAGATAGTGTGACAGCCATTGTTTAAACCCTCTCTGGACAGGTGCAGAGTGATGGAAATGCTAAGATTCCTCAAAGTAACAAGGGACAGATAGTTAAAGGGCTGCATCTGCTGGGCAGGTCCGGAAAGCTCAGCTTTGGGGAAAAGTTGGAGTTCTTGCTAGCCTTTCTGATCCCCTCCACAGGGGACTTTGGAGCCAGTGGGCTCCCTGGTCCTGTTTTGGCTAGAAAAAACTGACTTGGGAAAGTCCTCTCTAAAGCGACCTTCCTCCTATAATTTGCCCCCCAGGCAAAGTCAGCTTGTGATAACAAAAAGGAGTGTAAAAAACTATAAAGCAGACAGTCTGAGACAAAGACCTGCCAAATTCAAACATCTAAGAGAAGGGGAAAACCGAACTCTTGTAAATAGGGGAACTCCAAAGCATTTAAAAGGCAAAAGCCCAGGACCAGACAGGCCCAGAATGCAGGAAAACCCTGCACAAAGCATTTGCCTTGGGCAGACCTTCCTGATAGGAGGGCTGAAACTCAAGAAAAGTCTTATCAGCCGCTGGTTACAAAATCAAGAAACAGACATCCCAGAGTTTTAAAATATTAATGTACAAGGAGCAAGAAAATAACACAAGACAAGCAAAGAAATAGGAAATGATGATCCAGCCAAAGGAAGAGAATAAAAATCCAGAAAACACTAACAGAGATGAGAATGTGTATATACCAAACAAAGCTTTTAAAAAATGATCTTAAAAATACTCAAGGAGATGAAGGAAATTACAGAAAAAGAACTAAAGGATATCAGGAAAACAATCAATGAGCGATATGAGAGTCTATGTAAAATTTGGAAAGGGACTAAACAGAACTACTGGAGTTGAAGACTAAAATAACTGAAAGGAAAAATTCCCAGAAAGGTCTCAGGAACAGATTGGAACTGGAAGAATAAAGAATCAGTGAACATGAAGACAAGATACTTGAAATGAATCAGGCTGAGGAGCAGAAGGACAAAAGAAATAGCAAAAGCAAAAATAGCCTAACAAAGTATGGGAAACCACCAAATGCACCAAGTTACACATTGCGGGAGTCCCAAAAGAAGAAGAAAAAGATAGCAGGGTAAGGGGACTAGTCAAAGAAATAATGACAGAGAATGTCCCAAACTAAGCAAAAGACCCACAAGAAGAAGCTCAAAGAACACCTAATAGGATAAACATGAAGAAAAATGCACTCCAGTCAAGAATTTTTTTTCCCATGAGGTATTTTTTTTTTAAATGAGGGAGCAATTAAGACATTCCCAGATAAACAAAGCTGAGGGAGTTCATCACCACTAAACCTTCCTTAAAAACAATGCTAAAGGGAGTTGTACAGACTGAAAGGAAAAGACACTAGACAGTGGTTAAAAGCAGCATAAAGAAATGAAGACCTGCAGTAAGGTAACCATTTAGGTAATTATAAATATCAGTATTATTGTATTGTTGGGTAGGTAGCTCCACACCTTACATACTACGAATGCTAAAGTGAAAACACATAAAAAGTAATGATAAAGGTATTTTTGGACATACAATGTACAAAAATATAAGTCATAACAAGCACCAAAGAAATGGTATGGGGACAGAGTGTTATAGGAAATGCAATATATATGCTATTGAAGTTAAGTAGGTATCAATGGGGAGGAAATACATAAGTAAATAATAAATCTTTTTTTTAAAAAGTCATTCAGATTGGAAAGGAAGAAGTAAAACTTTCCTTATTTGCAGATGAAATGGTCCTATATACAGAAAATCCTGAAAAAACAACAAATGAATTCAGCAATGTAGTGGGGCACAAAATCAACACCCAAAATCAGTAGCAATGAACAATTGGAAGAAGAAATCAAGAAAAAAAAATCCATTCAAACACCTAAACCAGAAGAATCATATCTATGAATAAATCTAACTCATGATATAAAGGACTTGTACACAGAAAACTACAAAACATTGCTAAAAGAAATTAAAGAAGACAAATAAATGGAAGGACTTTTCACGTTCACGGATTGGAAGCATAAATACCATTAAGATGTCAATACTACCCAAAGCAATTTATAGATTCAATGCAATCCCAATCAAAAGTCCAACAATCTTCTTTGAAGAAATGGAAAAGCCAACCATCAAATATATATATTGGAAGGGTAAGGAGCCCTGAATAGATAAAGCCATCATGAAAAATAAGAATGAACTTGAGGGAAGCGGACTTGGCCCAGCGGTTAGGGCATCTGTCTACCCACATGGGAGGTCCATGGTTCAAACCCCAGGCCTTCTTGACCTGTGTGGAGCTGGCACATGCACAGTGCTGTTGTATGCAAGGAGTGCCATGCCACGCAGTGGTGTCCCCTGCGTAGGGGAGCCCCACGCGCAAGGAGTGTGCCCTGTAAGGAGAGCCGCCCAGCGGGAAAGAAAGTGCAGCCTATCAAGGAATGAATGGTGCCGCACACACGGAGAACTGACACAACAAGATGACACAATGAAAAGAAACACAGATTCCTGTACCACTGACAACAACAGAAGTAGACAATGAAGAACATGAGCAGATAGACACAAAGACAACTGGGGCAGGGGGGAAGGGAAAGAAATAAAATAAATAAATAAATCTTAAAAAAAAAAAAAAAGAATGAATTTGAGACATCCTACTTCCTGATTGTAAAACTTACTACAAAGCCACAATACTCAAAACAGCCATGGTTCTGGCATAAGAACAGACATATAGACCAACTGAATAGAATTGAGAGCTCGGAAATCAACCCTCACATTTATGGCCAGCTGATTTTTGACAAGGTGGTAAAGACCACTCAATTGGGAAAGAATAGTCTCTTCAATAAATGGTGCTGGGAAAACTGGATCACCATTTGCAAAAAAAGAAGGAGGACCCCTACCACATATCATATACAAATATCAACTCAAAAAGCATCAAAGACCATAATTTATGAACTAAAACCACCAAACTCCAAGAAGAAAACATAGGGAAGCATCTTCAGGGACTTATGAAGATGGTTTCTTAGACTTTAAATCCAAAGCATAAGCAACAAAAGAAAAAAAAATACATAAATGGAACCTCATCAAAATTAAAAACTTTTTTGTCTCAAAGGACTTTATCATGAAAGTTAAATGACAACCTATACAATGAGTGAAAATATTTGGAATCCACATATTTGATAAAGGATTAATATCCAGAATATATAAAGAAATCTTTCAACTTAACAAAAAGACAAGCAACCCAAGACTTGAACAGATTTATCTCTCCAAAGAAGATATACAAATGGCCAGAAGGCACATGAAAAGATGTTCAACATCATTAGCCATCAGGGAAATGCAAATCAAAACCACAATGAGATTCCATTTCATAGCCATTAAAAAGGCTGCTTGGAAAATAACAAGTGTTGGAGAGGATTTGGAGAAATAGGAACACTCTTTCTTTGCTGGTGGGAATGTAAAATGATGTAGTCACTGTGAAAACTTTGGTTGTTCCTCAGAATGCTAAATATAGAACTATCATATGATTTCACAATCCCACTACTAGGTAGATACTCAAAATAATTGAAAGCAGGGACTCAAACAGATATTTGGACACTGTTTTTTTATAGCAGTATTATTCACAGTTTTCAAAAGATGGAAGCAATACAAATGTTCACCAACCAATAAAGAGATAAATAAAATGCGGTATATACATACAATGAAATAATATTCAGTCAGTAAAAGGAATGAAATCCTGATAAATGAAACAATATAGATGAACCTGGAAGACATCATGTTGAGCAAAATAAAACACACACAAAACTACAAATCTTATATGAAGTCACTGATTTGAAACTATTAGAATATGCAAATTCGTAGAGTCAGAATCTAAAATATAGGTTACCAGGGGACAGGAAGGGGATAGGAAATAGGAAGTTAAGGCTTGAAATGTACAGGGTTCCTGTTAGGAATGATGGAAATGTTTTGGTAATTGATGGTGGTGATGGTAGCACAAAATTGTGAATGAAATTAATAGCATTGAAATCTATATCTCAATATAATTAAAAGAGGGAAATGCTAGCTTGTATATAACAGAATTTAAAAAAAATTTTAAACCCATCAACTACAATATACAGTGAACCCTAAGGTAATAGACGGACTTTAATTAATAGTAAAATTATAAAAATGTGGTTTCATCAATTGTAGCAAATATTCCACACCAGTGCAAGGTGTTGGTGATGTGTTGGTATATTTTATTCATGATTGTTCTGTTACCCCACACATTTTCTAATAAAGAAAAAAATTAAAGTTAAATATGTAAACAAATTCATATGACTAAGTATTTTTATTTTTAGAAAAGTAAGTATAAGCATTGCAAATATTATATTGAGAATAAATCTTTAGTAATGCATTGGTCATGGAAGATGTGTTAAATGCCAAATTTTTCTTCTAGAAAGGAATATTATTTCAATAATATTGGTTTCCTCTTTTTAAACTGACAATTCCTCCAACTGATGTAAATGCCATTCTGGTTTAGGAGAATACACTGATGGGCAAGCATACCTTGATCCTTAAATACTTAATTTTTATATAAGTGGCACCAACTCTCATCTGATTATCTGATTCTTAAGTATGATTCTTAAGTACAAGCAGAAAGAAATCTTAAAGGAAGTGACAATAGTAAAAATTATTTATTTTAAGCAGTAAGTAGATCACTTTGTGCACATTATTTTTCTGTCTTCTCTCTTTTCTAACCCCTGTTCCTCCCCTCCTAACATTTTGCAAGAATGAAGAAGCTGGTGTAGTTATTAAGACAACGCTATACATCACTGTTCTGGTTCATCATAGTATGAGTATAGCTTTTAGTCACATTACTAGATTAGAATTTGCTAATGGCCAGGGTCTTTTCTTTATTAAAATAAAAACTTCTGCTCAGTGAATGACTGTTAAGAGAATGAAAAGAAAAGCCACAGACTGGGAAAAAATATTTGCAAAATATATATATGGTAAAGACCTTGTATCTAAAATATATAAAGAACTCTTTGAAATCAACAATAAGGAAACAACCAAATTTTAAACATCAGCAAGGTATACAAACAGATACCTCACTTAAAATTATTTAGAGATGACAAACACATATAATATACTCAACATCATTTGTAATTAGGGAATTGCAAATTAAAGCAATAAAAAGATACCACTAGATAACCATTAGAATGCCTAAAATTTAAAAAAACTGACAATGTTAAATGCTGGTGAAAGTGTAGGGCAGGAGGAACTCATTCAATCTGGTGAGAGCGCAAAATTGAACGGCCACTTGGTAAGACAATTCAGCAGCTTCTTACAAAGATAATCTTACCATATGACCTAGCAATTTTTCTCCTAGGTATTTACCCAATTAAACTGAAAATTTATGTTACACAAAATCCTGAACCCGAGTTTATAGCAGCTATATTCATAATTGCCCAACAGTGGAAGCAATCAAGATGTTCTTCAATTTGTAAATAGACAAACTATGGTATATATATTCAGTGATAAAAATAAATGAGTAATCAAATCATGAAAATACATGGAGGAACTTTAAATACATACTCTAAGTGGAAGAATCTAGCCGTAGGGTTTTCAATATATATGTTTAACTAATCTAAGGCCAATTTCTAATAATACTATACCATTTCACAGATAGTACAGAGACCTTATAACAGAATATTCCACTTCCTCACTCCTGTATTTTATAACATTTCTGTCATTGATTTCACTTATCCATATGTTATAATTATCTAATACATTGTTACCAGTACTTTTCCCGCTCCCCCTTCCCTCCTCATCCCCTACTGCCCCGCCTGCTGTTTTTGCTGTCTGTGTCCATTCACTGTGTGATCTTCTATATCTATTTCTCTCTCTCTCTTTTTTTTTTTTGTCTTCTTGTTTTTCTCCTCTAGGACATCAGGATTCAATCCTGGGACCTCCGATGTGGGGAGAGGTTCCCTGTCACTTGCACTGCCTCAATTCCTGGCTTCTGTTGTGCTTCGCCTTGACTCTCCCCTTTGTCTCTCTTTTCGTTGCGTCATCATCTTGCTGCATGACTCACTTGCAGAGGCACTCGGCTCACCACCCAGACACTTGCATGGGCACTCAGCTTGCTGCACAGGTATGCTTTTTATTTTTACCAGGAGGTCCCAGGGAGCAAACCTGGGTCCTCCTATATGTTAGGTGGAAGCCCAATCACTTGAGTCACATCTGCTTCCTTGTTACTACTACTTTTAACAGTTGTCTATTAGGTCAATTAAAAATAGGAAAAATAAAAGATTTTATTGTACCTTTGAGGTAGGGAAAAAGTAGGAGGAGGGAGATAACTCAGCAAAGGAGGAGGACCAATGGAAAATTACCATCAGCTAATACTTAACCTAGCAGAAAATCACTTGCCCAAGGCCTAGGGCCCAAGGCCTAGTGCTGGAAGATACCAGATGACAAAAGGCCCACCCATCACCTGAGCTTCACTGACCCTTCCCCTGGACAGTTCTCACTTCAGCAGGAATACTGAGTCAGGAAAAAGTTGTAGTTGTCAATCCCTCTTTTGCATAAGAAAGAACAAGTGAGAATGTTGGAACTTAAAGTCCTCACTGACGTGGAGGGGGAGAAAGAGGGAGAGTCCAGCCTTAATAAAACAGCACCACCAGCCCAGCAGGTGCACCTTGTACAATTCATACAAGCTTGAGTGTGCACTCTCACTTTACATTCAATTTTGCTACTGTATGACTTGTCCTTGAATTCTTTGACTGTGTCAAGAACCCTCCTACCCTAGGTTGAGGTCTTTCTTCAAGACCTCCCAGAGCCTCTCTGACATCACCTTCAATTATATCTTCTCTGATGTATATATTTTTTTGAATATCTGGGGGACCTATATCATTTTCCTTCTCTCTGAAGGAAGCATTCAGATATTCTTTTAACATTTTTGGCTGAGCAAATCTATGGGTGATAAATTCCCTCAATTTTTCCTTGTCTTAGAACCTATTTGTCTTTCACTTTTGAAGAATAATTTCACTGGATATAGAATTCTAGATTATTTTTTAACACTTTAAATATTTTACTCCACTCTCTTCTTGCTTGTATGGTTTCTTATGAATGGGCCGATATAAATCTAATCCTTCTACTCTATGTAAGGTGTCTCGCCGAACCTCTGACTTCATTTTAAAATTTCCTTTGTCATTGGGTTTCTGTGGTTTGAACATGGCATATGGATATTAGAAGGATAAAAAGAGTCCTCCTTATCCTCAGTGTGTGTTATGATTAATCATCCCCACTTTTATAGTAGCTCCCTATTGTGCCAGCTGGTTCACCAACCTGAGACAAAAATGGCTAAAGTGCAGTTTCAGTTTCTAATTCTCAACTTCCAAATAAGCAGTTTGAGTTTTCCCCTTGAGCAGCAGGAACTCCAAACTCATCAATCCCAGTTTCATAAATACAAAAGACAAAAATTCTTCAAGTGGGTTCTTATGTTTAATAATTACATGGATCACCTCTACCTTGACCTTCTTGTCTCCTGGAACTTTAATGAAGAGAAAAACTGCCACAACTGTACATTGCAGAAGCACCAGTTCAGGAAACTTCCAGCAAATGATCCCTTTATTACTTGTACAGAATAAGGAATCCAGAAAAGGAAAATAATCTCATTTTCACTTAGCATAAAGAGTCCAAAAGAGCAGGGGAAGAAGTCCCATAACGGCTGGTCTCCTGGGGTGGCTGAAAAACTGTTTGTGTTGGGGTCAGTAGATAGCAGCTCCATATGACCCACTTTGCAACAGAAAAGAGAGGCAAATCTGTCCTGTTTGGCTGTGATATTTATCCATTCTGTGAGGTAGGTGCCTGCCACTGAGAATCCCTATTCTGATAAGCATCTGGGGCTGCTTCTTCCTGGTTTCCTGGGCCCCTTTTCAGGTTTAAGGTCTGGCCAGACTTTTCATTAAACTTAATGAAAACCCACTTTGTGGAACAGCACACACAATTTTAAAAAAAGGAGCTGGGGGTAGCAGAAGGCTTCTTAGTGTGTGTTTGTGACTTTTTCAGAGAAGGAAGTCAGGGTAGATAAGGTCTAGGCAATGGCCTCTTAATTTGTGGCTGTGATTTCCCTAACAGGGATAGCAGGAGGGACTGGGGAAAAGAGGTGGGGCTTCCTCCTACAAGAAAAATTTAAAGATTAAGTCAAGCCTGCCAAAATACCCTACAGAAGGCCATGGAGTCCCCATCTTTCTCCAAAAATGCCCTTGGCCCTAAGGTTAAGGGGGTAAGAAACTTGGTAGTGTTGAGCATTCAATTGACAAGGCATTGTGTAGCCAAGCCCCAGGTATACAAAGGACTTCTGAAAATTGAAAGGAGAAAGAACATAAACACAACAGAGAAGCAAGCAAGATACAGGAATTGGAAGGAAAAAAAAAGGTGAATAGCTCCTAAGCATATGGAAGATGTTCAACCTCAGCAATAATGTTAATAAAAGAAGTGATAATAAAACCATAGGCAGATAACGTGGAGTCCTAACTAATGGAAAAGGAAACAGATTCTTGCCAGACCTACTGCTTATCAGAATTCCTTCTTTTCCCATTACTAAAATTCCTTTCTGAGTTTTTCTTACAGGCAGTTAAATTTAGCCTCAGTCAAAACTCAGCCACTGATGGAGAATGCGCAGATAGTCACATTGCTCAAAGCTTGTTGAGGAAGATGTGCTCCAATCAGCAATTTCTCAAAAGGCTGTCAAACAGAAAAGGAAGAACATATGATGCCCAAGTACTAGGAACTATAAAAGATTCTTTTTTTTACCAAGGGAAACTAACTTTGGAGAGGGTAAAGAGAGATCCTGGAGTGAATGAAGCACCACCAAATACATATATACATATATCATATAAATGTAAAAGATAAGTGAAGACCAAATGAATATGCTTATTTTATTGTACAATATTCAACATGAGGATCAACTGACTATAGTCTTAGTAAGTTCTCACTGAAAACATCCAATTAGATCTATAATAGATTCCTTTTACCACTCTGCCATAGTGACACTATGTTCTAAAAGCATAATACAAGTTAATGGAACCTATAAATATTTTTATAGAAATTTAGGTTTCCAGTAACACTTTATCATGAAATCTCTTGGCACCATGTAACTTTCTTTCACAACCCTTACCACCTGTAATTTTACTTATCTTTTTGGAATTATTTGATTAATTCCTGTCTCTTTCACTACACCATAATTTCAATACGAACAAGTGCAACCAGATTTTATCTAGGTTCTTGACTATGCTATAGAAATGAATTTCAAAAACACGTCAGGTTAGTTAGGCCAGTAATTTATTAAGGTAGGGAAGGAAAAGAAATGGGAGAAAATAACAGATCATGGGTCTCAGGTAGAGAGGAAGGTGCTGAAAAGTGATAAAGTGGGCTGATTTACAGACTATGGTTTCCCACTATAGATTATAAATGCCCAGGTTTTACTTGCATGTTGATACATGCAGGGGGACATGGCGAGATTAGGGTACAGAAGGCAAAAACAGGGGTCAAAAAACAAGAGAGAGTTAGCCTTTGCTCTTGTTTTTTTTTTTTTTAAGATATATTTATTTATTTATCTCCTCTTCCCCTGCCCCAGTTGTCTGTTCCCTGTGTCCACTTGCTGTGTCTTCTTTGTCCACTTCTGTTGCTGTCAGCGGCACGGGAATCTGTGTTTCTTTTTGTTGCATCATCTTGTTGTGTGTGCAGTGCCATTCCTGGGCAGGCTGCACTTTCTTTCGCACTGGGCGGCTCTCCTCCTGGGGCGCACTCCTCATGCATGGGGCTCCCCTACGTGGGGGACACCCCTGTGTGGCACGGCACTCCTTGCGCGCATCAGCACTGCGCATGGGCCAGCTCCACACTGGTCAAGGAGGCCCGGGGTTTGAACCGCAGACCTCCCATGTGGTAGACGGACGCCCTAACCACTGGGCCAAGTCTGCTTCCCTGCTCTTGCTTTTTAAACCATTAATTATTCCACCCCTTTGCTCATGGCAGGTGTATTAGTTAGTCAAAGGGATGCTTATGCAAAATACCAGAAATCAGCTGGCTTTTACATAGGGTATTCATTTGGGGTAGAAGCTTTGTTACCAGTCCATAAAACATAAGTTATTCCCTCACCAAAGTGTTTCACTATGTGTTGGAGCAAGATGGCTGCTAATGGGTGCCAGGATTCAGACTTCTTGGATTCCTCTCTTCCCGGGGTTCACTTCTCTCAGGGATCAGCTCCTCTGTTTTCTCCACAAGGTCAGCTATAGACTAAGAGGCTCTCCAGGTTTTGCCTCTTTCTACAGGGTGAGCTGTAGACTATCAGACAAACAGCTCTATCTCTCTGCCTGGGGCTTCTGTTTAAGGAGATGTTTCTCTATTCCTCTGTGTTTTTTTCCTGTGTGTTCACTTCTGGGCTCCAGCTCAAAAACTCCAACTATCTCTTTTGCCATGTTGTTTTCTTTGTGAGTCCTTGCCCACCAAGGGGGCAGGGAAGCAACATCCTACTGATGTGCCCCAATCAAAACCTGAATCATTATTCAATCAAGTAAACCTCTGAATCCACTATAATCTAATATGCCCAGAGGAAAATCCTGTTTAAAAACATAATCCAATATTTCTTTTTGGAATTCATCAATAATATCACACTGCTACAGAAGGGGAGGAATCCCAGCTGTTTGCTGTTTTGATTGATTGCCCCACCCATCAATCCCCAGGAGGGTCCAATAATAAGACCCCTGAAGAATATCCAGGGCCTCTCCTGGCTTTGGAGGAAATCTTGTTCTGAACTGGATTTCTCAGGAGAATCTTCCAGCAGCCATCTTGGGGTTATTGATATCCATGTGGACTTCTTGCCAAGTTCCAGATTCATCTATTAATTCTCCATCTTACCAGCCTGCTTCACAAGGACCATGTCTGCTTTTATTCACCATTTTTTCCCAGCACAGATAATATTGATTAGCACAGAATCAGTGCTCAGTGATTATTTCTGAGCCAGTAAATGAACTTTTCAAGAATGCATTCATTCCATTGTTAATTGAATACAAAGATCTGATTGAAAAAGTTCCATTTATATAATTCAGATTTTTAAATTTCATTTTCTTTATGATTTAGTTACATACCAATTTGTGATATGCAAAATGTCACTATTCAAATTTATTTTTAGCCCAATGATTCCTACCACCTACATAATAATTCTACTTACTTTTCTCGATAACAAAGCATTTCTAAAACTAAACTTAGCCTTCTACCATTTTTGCCATTGATACCACAATTTGTCAGCACCAAGGTGATGGGTGGAAAAACAAGATAAAGAGCAAGCTGGTGCTGCTGAAACAAAATGAGTGATCTGAGCATCAGGGTTAGAATCTACATCATATACCATACTTTAGCATATTAATAATTACAATAATTACAGCATTTTTAGTCCCTTCCTGTGTAAGGCATGGTATTGAATGATTTATGCATAGTCTTAAAATTATTCCCACAAAAAGTACTGCAATTTGGAGTTGTGGAGGAGACATTAAGTAACTGCCCAAGGTCAGACAGTTAGCTAATTGCTGCCTGCAGATACACTCACATCTGTTTGACACCAAAACTCTTGTTTTTAATACTATATTCCAAGCACTGATTTGGAGAAACTTATGTGATACCAGAAAATCTTTTATTCTGAGACAAAGTTAAAATTATTCTTTTATTTTTAATACTGTATGTCATTCCTTTACCAATACAAACTGATTCCTTGCTGTTCTCTGGGTCAGCTTTCAACTCAGCCTGTAAATTAAGATGTTCGCTTACCTCATCTGCTAAAAACAGCCCCTCCCTACTTTAGTCATGCTCTTCTCTTGACCTTCCTGAAACATCCATGCTCATCTCCAAATATGCATTTGCAGAGTGGGTCTGTTGCATAAGTTGCTCTTCCCTTCCAAGGACAAAGCCCATGCTTCCTCAAGTTCAAATGTGACTCATCTCATTCAGGATGCCATACCTGAATAATGTTGCTCCACAATCATCTTCCCTTTCCCTTGTAAAGATTTCTCTCTGTATTTCTGATGATAATCTAGACCTCATTTCCAGGCAATTCATGCCTTTTTATTTGTTCATTCATTTATTATCCTATATATATTGATCACCTACTTGGTGCCTGGTAGTGATATAAGTGCCAGGAAATACAATAGTGAACAACAGAGGAAAGTGCCTTTTTACTTGTAAAACATATATTCTAGTGTGGAATGTACATAATAAACAAGCAAACCAACAAATGAATAAGATAATTTGAGAAAGAATTAGAAATTAATAAAACAGGGTGCTGATCAAGAGTACCTAGGTGGCCACTTTAGACTGGGTGTTGAGAAAGCCTTTATGAGGTAGGAAGGTTTGAATTTTTGAATATTGTAGACAAGACTTAAAAGAAGAAACCAGCCTTTGCAGATGTGAAGACAAAACACTGCAGATGTCAGTTACAAGGTCTGGAAAGAGAATGAACTTGGCATGCTTGAGAGACATCAAGAGGTTGCTAAGGATGGAACATAGTGGGGAAAACAGTGGTAGAAGGTGAGGTTGGAGACATGAAGAATGGCAAAGGGTTTTTAAGCTAGTTGCAATGGAAGTCACTGGAGGAATTTAAAAATGGAAAGACATAATCTATTTCTCTTCTAAAGAAATTACTTTGGCTGCTAAATGAAAAATGACTTGTATGGAAGCACGAATGGAAGAAGGGAGATTCCAAGGGAAGAGTGATACATGTTTGGATTATCAGAGAGCACTGAAGATAGGGGAAATACATTAGCAATGCATGTTGGAGATATGGCCAACATGACTTGCGGCTGAGTATATTAATACTAAAATCTATGTTCTTTTTTTTTTTTTTTAAAGATTTATTTATTTATTTAATTTCCCCCCCTCCCCTGGTTGTCTGTTCTTGGTGTCTATTTGCTGCGTCTTGTTTCTTTGTCCGCTTCTGTTGTCATCAGCGGCACGGGAAGTGTGGGCGGTGCCATTCCTGGGCAAGCTGCACTCTCCTTTCACGCTGGGCGTCTCTCCTCACGGGCGCACTCCCTGCGCGTGGGGCTCCCCCACGCGGGGGACACCCCTGCGTGGCAGGGCACTCCCTGCATGCACCAGCACTGCGCATGGCCAGCTCCACACGGGTCAAGGAGGCCCGGGGTTTGAACCGCGGACCTCCCATATGGTAGACGGACGCCCTAACCACTGGGCCAAAGTCCGTTTCCCAAAATCTAAGTTCTTGAGCCACTGGTTGGATAAATAGACTATTTTCAGATGGAGGATAAGTAAGATTTGAGGCCAAAACCAAGAGTCCCAATTTAACCATCATGTGTTTGACATGCCTGTTAGATACCAGTGTAGAGACTTGAAGTAGATAAGGCCAGAGATATGAATTTAGGAGGCAACAGCAGTTGAATGGCAATTGAAGACATAGTACTTGATATTGGGTAGGAATGTAAGGATACCAGTAGAGGGCCTATAAAATAGAATTTCTCCATTTTCAGCTACTTTCAGTTATTTCAGAGATGTATGTCCAGTATGCAGTGATGGTTAATTTTGTTTCATGTATGAATATCTACTCCATGGCTACTCTATAAGCTCTTCAAGAGGAGTATCTCATATTTCTTTATTTCTTTGTTTATGGATAACTGAATTGAAATGAATTAAAGTGAAGGAAAATGAGGAGTCAATAGAATCAGAGAACTTCTGCAAGT
The DNA here is from genome assembly GCF_030445035.2 of Dasypus novemcinctus. Classification (NCBI taxonomy): domain Eukaryota; kingdom Metazoa; phylum Chordata; class Mammalia; order Cingulata; family Dasypodidae; genus Dasypus; species Dasypus novemcinctus. The sequence continues at coordinate 28,244,345 of NC_080683.1, read as the reverse complement.
TTTTTAATGAGAGCATTTTTCTCCATTACTTTTAAACCCAATTGAAAATAATAGGTTTTGCATTACTAAGATGTCACTGCTACTGCTCAATTTGGAAAAAGAAAACATTTCCCTTTTTTAAAATTGCTTTTCTCAGTTTCATACAGGGACATTTATTTAAAAAGTTCTGTAATGAAAATTCTTTTCTGACTCTGTGTTTCTTAGAAAAGTACTATTTCTTCATTTCTACAAATATTTGGGATGAACCAGCAGGGGACTATCTCATTCTGAACTCCCTCAAAGTAGACCCTGAGCTAAAATTTGAGTAAAAGCAGTTTATTTGAGTAGTACTCTCAGGAAATACAGGGAATTGAGACAGGAAGGTGTAGGGACATTCAATGGCATATTAACAAACAAATTACCACTGTGGGCAACTAAAACTTGATTTTGCTGGGGATCTTCGGAATCAAGTGTAGAACATACAGCTCAGGTCTGAAGAAGGCGGCACATTTCATGCACTCCTGGCAGCCATTTTGTGCTGATTTTTCCCAGAACCATTACGTTCTGAACATTTCACTCAGGGCTGGGTTCAGGCTGAGTGGACTCCTATGATAGGAGACCGCCTACCAATAAATGATATTAAATATTGGAAGTTGGATATTGGGTTGTAACAGCATGAAATGGGGAGTGTGAAGGATGGGGTGAAGCACTGACCACTTGTGAGGTAGTGAGGGAATGCCAGAAATCTGGTTAAATAAGATTTTAAACAGTCAACTGGTTTCAGCATGTTAGAAGTTTCCTTTACAACTTTGCAAACAGCTTCAGTCTGATGGCATGGTCTTTTCAAATGAAATAGCAATGGGGTCATAAAATTCACTTATTATTTATTTAAACAAATAATAAGCAAGAAATAAAGTGTGTGAAAGAAAGGGAGAATATGTTGGTGGTATGAAATTTTAACCTACAATTTGAATTTAAATTTAAAAGGAAAGCAATATATTTACTTGACTATTTCTTCATTTCAAGATTTAGGGAATGTTAGAAGAATCATGCCTATAAAAAGGAAGAAATTGGAGAAAATAAAGTGGTAGAGAAGATGGAAAAAATGGGAAGTATTTGGCTTACACTTATAAACCTTACTCCTGAAATAATGAAGCTAAGCCTAATTATAATTAATACCTAAGAGTTACATCCTGAAAACCTTCTTGTTATTCAAATGTGGCCTCTCTCTAAGCCAAACTCTGCAAATAAACTCACTACTTCTGCCGCCCTCCCAACATTGGACATGTCTCCCAGAGATGAGCCTCCTTGGCAATGAGGTATTACCATGTGAGAATTTTTTTTAAAAATCCAAAAGTGATGCATTTGGAGAAAGATCTTAACCAAAAGAGGACAATATTAAGTAAAATATATAGTTTTTATGGCTAAGAGATTTCACTAGATTTCAAACTGACTCAGGCAGTCATTCTGTAGGTTACACTTATGCAATCACAGCCAGACTTCATAAACTGATGCGGTAAATAAAGCTTCAGACAAAAGGGCTCCTGAGAACCCTAGGGACAGCTGGACACCATAGGCAAGCCACACGGCCAGATGAAATCAACACCCCCTCAATTGGGTTTTATCTGGCAATACATGTAAATCTATATCCCCAATATAATATAGTTATACTCATTTATAAATCCCCTAACCATGATTCTTCTATTCCATTTATCTGAACCTATAATTTTCAACTTACCTGTTAAGTATATTTCTTAGACACTTAACGTTTTCGGATTGTTCATATGCCAGTTGAGCCCTGAAGCCCAGCATAGTTGCAGTCAACTTCTGTTCCCCAGTTCTTCAGGCCTACCCTGGACAACTACTAAAAACAATTAGATGTCCAGCTCCACCCCAAAAACATGGAGTATCTTAACTGCAAGTAAATCAATTCTATTAGTCTGCCCCATGATATCTATGTCCTTCTCAGCTGAAGCAGTCAGAGCCGACCTTGTCCCAAACCCCTCAAGATTAAGGAATAAACAAAAATGGGGGGGGGACCACTGAACAAAGCAGGTTTATTGTTATTGTAGCTATGATCTTATGTTTGTTGAGCAACTTATAATGTTGAAATAAGTAATACATTTTTTAAATGGGAAGGATTTGCATTTATTTATAAGTGGGTAAGAAAAAAAAGTCATGCTCCAAAAAATAAATTGAAAAATAATTTTCCTCTTTCCTCTTTTCTACCTACCATGGCCTTTCCTTCAATCTCTGGCATTCCATGGTAAAGTATAGTTAGGATAATTCATGTTTTCTTGAGAAGGAAGCACAAAATCAGTGAAATATTAATATCATAAACATGAGAGTCTATGTGTTAAAATGGATTATCAAAACAGTAAATAGTAACTTTTCTCTTTTCAAAGTCACAAGTAGGAGCTAGTTCCTTAGTGATAACTAAACAGAGCTAGTTTTCAGACACCCTTAATATAATATAGGTGTATTATCTGATGGTTTAGCACACCCACAGAAAAATACCCCCTGTATAGACCACAAGATCCTGATCACATGGCCAGGTACCCCATTTATTTTAGACTTATTTTGTTTACAAAGTCATGGTGATTTTTCTAACACTGGATATTAGCAATCAGAAATAATAATGTTGAAGGAAAGCATTATATATGTTATTTATAAGAATTGTCTAACAGTTATTTAAATACATGTGTATGTTGAATTACTATAGGTAGAGCACAGTACAGTCTTGTTTAATCACTAATGCACTAATTCTTCCTCAGTAAGGGACTGACAAACTTCACAGGGGTTCAGAGACAAAATCTCAGCCTTTGGGCTGGTTTATTTTTTTTTCCTTTTCCATATAATTTCCATTTCTTGGGTTTCCTACAGGTTCTTGCCTGTATCTTGAACTCCCAGATTTCTTCTCTATTACTTTCAATTTTTAGAGTCTAAGAGCTGCTTTTACCACAAAATGATCTTTGTATTATTGACAAGGCATAGACTTCACGGCAAATTATCTGTATTTTTTTTAAAGATTGTACTATTTATTTATTTATTTATTTATTTAAGCCCCCTCAACCCCATGGCTCCCTTGTCTGTTTGCTCATCTTCTCTAGGAGGCACCAGGAACTGAACCCGGGATCTCTCATGTGGGAGGCAAGAGCCCAGATGGCTGAGCAAGATCCACTCCCTGCTGGCTACAGTATCTGCTCACCCTCTTTAGGAGGCCCTGGGACCAAAGTAGGGATCTCCCATGTGGGAGGTGGGTGCCCAGCTGATTGAGTCACATCTGCTCCCTTTCTGTGAATCTTTTTTGCCATGCATGATCCTATTCTGGCCTCAGATTTTTAATGTATTTCATTTGTTTACTCTTTACACCTGGTCCTCTGGTCCATTGTCAACAATGGTGACATATCTCTTTGTACCATAAGGTATTGGTGGACACATCCTTCAATTTTTTGTCATATTGACCAATTCAGTACTGTGGTTACAATATTCCCTGTCCTACACTGACTTCCCCCATCTTATAGCCAGTACTGATTTTATTCTCTCTGTGCCAACTGATTCCTGAGTTATTAATTTTATTACTGCAATTATCAACATAAAGCCATCAGTTACATCTCAATAATGAATACCTATAGTGTTCTGCTCTGCAAATCATAGAGATTGTTACCTTGTCCTTTGCATTAGGGAGGCACAAATTCCAAGCTGACCCTGGAAACAGTAATATATTTTTCTCTGTAGGACTCTTTCTTTCTCTCCTTCAACCTTTCCTCTGCATCATATTTACTGACAGAAATTAAGTCTGAGTCTTTGCAGATAGACAAAATTTGTTTCATTTGAGGGGAATGCTTTGAAAGGAGAAACTAACAAAACTTTTATTTTTAGTTCTACAACTCTGCCTGTTAACAGAGACACACATGGATACACCTTATATGTTGCATTAGAATTAGAATGTTTACTTCTTGACCAAAGACAGGTTTTTGTAAGACTAATCTAAAGATAGAAAAAAAAATCAAAGTATTTGTAGTACATCTGATTATGCATTTTATTTTCACAAGTGAGCAACCAGACATCTCTTTCTCTATATTATCATCACATTATAAACTTGAATAAGTAAAAACTGTACTGTGGTACATTAATGATAGAGCTCCATTTGAGGGGATTTTATTGAAACTCTTGCTCTACTTTCTCAGTGGGAAGGAAACTTTTAACAGAAAAGATTAATCTATAAATCCAGTTTCTTGGTATACATTAGAGATAATAGAGGCTGAGAATTGGAATGCAGCCAACTGGCAAAAAATATTAAGTATATGTACGCATATATATACATATATATATGTGTGTGTGCTTAGGCAGTCAAAAGTAAAATTTGCATAGGAAACTTCCAAACTTCGCATTGAGAAGATTATTTTTTATTTCTTTTACTTGAGGCTAAAAATATACACAGTGGCATATATCTGTGAAGATCCATTTTTGGAAAAGTATAAAATACAGATGATTATGCAACCTAACTATACATTGCATTGAAGGGCAGCAATTATTTTATATTAAAATTTCTCTTGGGATTAGAAAAAGCAAAAATCATCTAGGATTCTATGTTTAAACTGACATTTAAAAAATGAAGATAATAATTCTCAGTTACTCAGTTATTAAGAGAACTCATTTACCAAGAAGGTTGAGATAACACATATCTAGTTGAGGACCATTTCTCAACCCTTTTACATTGGCATTTGCTTCTGAAATTATGAAAACAAACCCAAAGCAAGAAAGCTAGAGAAGAAAGCAAGAAAGCAAGAAAGCAGGAAGGCAGGAAGGAAGAGAGAGACTGGGAAGGAAAAAGGAAGAGAAGAAGGAAGAAAAGGCAACTCTGTCTAGCTATCCTGCTATATCTCCCTTCCCTCGAAGCCATTTTACATTATGCTACAACACTCTACCTCGAAGTTACTCCTTCTACCTTCCCAATCTCTCAATAATTAGCCAAAGAAGATAAGAACATCTGGTAATTAATGATAGTCAATAATGGCTGCTCATTCCTCTATGATTTTTCAAAACAGAAGTAGTAAATAGAGATAACATTTGTTATATCCCTTTTACCAACTAGTCCCCAAGTCTTGCATATTCTTCTTTTATACAAAATTGTGTTCATCTTGTTCGTGTGTGTTTTAATTTTTCAATTCCATCCTCATCTATACATCAGGGCTTTTGTATCTCACTCTGGGATAACTTCAACAACAATCTAACTAATTTTCACATTTTCAGTTCTTTTTCCTTCAAATACCACCCTTAAATCAGATGAATCAATGTGTCTAAAATGCCGATTTAATTGTCTCATCCCAATGGCATCTTTATTTGTGATTTTAAAAAGTACTCTAGATTGATATGCAAGTTTCTCCACCCTGAAGCCCCAGCCTGCACTGACAATCTTTTATCACTGGTAATCATCAGTTCTACTAAGACAGGGGTTCTTCTCCAGGGGTCCACGGGTCCGTGGAAAGATTTCAGGGGGGTCATGAGTTTGACATGAAAAAAAAATCAACTTATCTTTATTTTCTCTGACCTCTAACTGAAATCTAGCATTTACTTCACTTATGAATATATGCAACAGGTAAATTCCAGTAGTATTCATTTCACCTGACTGGCGAAGAGGTCCATGGAACAAAAGGGTTAAGAACCTCTGTACTAAGGGGTTCTGAACCCTGTATTGTTCTCATTTTTTTATTCTAAATTTTTGTTGAAACTGCTTTTCTCCTACTTTAAATGCCACTTATCTTCCATCTCGTTAAATTTACCGTTCTTTAACGTCAATCAAAATTGCCACACTCCACAAAGTTTGGTTCTAGCCCATAAACCAGCAATATGCCCCTCTCCCTGTAGTTATTTAACTGGATATTCTTGAATAGTGTATGTAATGGTTCACTTACACCCTCTCCCACATCTCCCTACCCAAATGAATTGTTAATGAGTGCTAGGATTCATTTTTCTATGCCTAACAACATTTTTTACAAAGTAAATATTCAATAGACACTTTGTAAATAAGTAAAATGGAAAACAAAATGCTTACAAATTAATATAATACCACAAAAACACAACTAAACTTTGCTTTTTGTTTAAATTCATTAAACTTAATTATTAATTAATGGAAGTCTGTACCAACGAAAGGACTCAAATTCATAATGAGGCCCTAAAAAAAAGGTTGGGGAAAACTGAAAGTGGAATTATTTTGCATTAAAATATACAAGGTTTGGAGTCATACTGACCTGAGTTTCCATCTTAGCTTCCTCATTTCCAGACATATGATTGAGAACGAACTGCTTAAGGAAACTTCCATCTAAGTCTCAGAATAATACATACAGTATTGGGTTATTTTGAGGTATAAATTAAATCATGCATCCAAAACAGACAGCACAATGCCAATCACAGAGAATATGGCCATACGTGGTTGCTATTATTATTGGCGGTAGCCATAGTGGTGTTATTATCCCCACGTTAGCTCAGAGGTTATATTATTTAGGGGATAAGCCAAGGTGCTCTGACAAATGCATCCTAATACTTCATGATTCAGACAACATAGAAGTTAAGTCCAAGGAGGATCAATGACTCTGCTCCATGAGGATATTTAGGTACTCAGGTACATTCTAACCTTTTCCAGGCCTCCCTTAGGATGTTGAACTTTTTCTGCAGGCTTTACACCTACATCTCAGCTTGAGAGAAGAAAGTAACCATACAGAGCAGGAAATGGCATTTTTATAAATCATTTCAAACAGAAGTTGCCCATATTATTTCATATCTCATTGCCTAATCAACAACTCACATGGCCACATTTAGCTGAAAGAGAAGCTGAGATCTGTATTCTATAGTTGAGCCACCATATACGTCCAGCTGAGGAGTTACAGTAAGAGGAGCTTCATTTCCTCTCTCCAGGGGATAAGGGAATATGGGGTATCCTCACAGCTGACTTTAGGCACAAACTGCAACCAGTCCCCTCTGTTGTTCAGTCCTTTTCAGAGATTAGGGCTCTCAGTCTGCCCCTAGGACATGAGGCTGCATGTGCTGTTTCTTCTTCTGGATACAACCATTAAATAGCTTTATTTTTTAAATTTATTTATATTAAAATATCTTTATGTATTCATTTTTCTTTCACTTTAATCTCCAAGAACATCTTATAAATTTCAGCTCTTATATCCTTAAAGTCAATGGTGGCAGTTGGGGGCAAGGTTGATTGTTAATTCAACAATGAAACCTTGGATAGCCTTAGTTGAGCAGTGCTGAAGTCTTATTCATGATGGCCTCAGTATGGAAAATATTTACCGTGTGACCCAATGTGTACATACGTTTATATTACATGCAAAGTAGAATTAAATTTGCTAATTCTTGCTGGATCATTAGTCATGCATAGTGGGAACTCAATATGTATCATACATATGTTAGGTACTAGAGGTACAACAGTTAAACAAATAGGAAAAAAAAATCCCAGCTTTTGTGGAACATATATTTTAATGTCATCTCATTTCAATCCTAGGAAGTAGGTCTTATTTTCCTCACTATACATGATGAGAAAAAGTGAGATCAGAACTATGATGTGATTTATCTGAGTAGCTAATCAAGTAAACAATGATCAGGAGGGGCAAAAAACATACCCAGGTCAGTCTAATTCTAATACCACCAGCTACTAAATATCCTGCTATATGCATAGCAAACATTTCTTGAGATCCTCCTACATGCCAGGCACAAGATAAGTCATACGCACTGTACACACAGCCAAGGAGAGGCAAAGCACTTTCAGGCTTTGATGTGATGGTTCTGGAGACCTGGACTTTTAACCATTGCCTGACATGCCCCATTGCCATGTAGACATAGCCACAGTTCCCCATGTTGTCCTGCTCCTGAAAGAGGTTCCCGTTATTGTGAGCATGTTTTTGACAGGGAAGAAATTGAGAGGTAAATCACTTCTATCTGAAAGTATTTGAATGAAGATTGAACAATTTGCTTGGTAAGTTGTGAAAGGAGAAAACCTACCTCATTCACTGAAATTCAAGGGCAAAATCAATATTTTTGATGGAACAACTGATTTAATTTACTGCGGTGTTGCATCTAAATATAACTCTTATTTTAATGGTTTGCTTCTACACAAGGGAACAGTACATGCTGAAGATTAAATGGGGGACAGAATTTTTTTTTTCTAGGTTTGTTATTTTACTAGAACTTAAATACCTCTGCTTATACATTATTTTTCTCACTTGTATAATGATTTTAGAACCTATTTAACATATGAAAAAAAGCTTTTGTGAGAATGTTTAATTTCAAGGAGAAAGGTGTTAAATATGTTATTTCTTCAGGTTATTTAGGATAATGTTGATCTATTTAATTGAATGTTGTGCAATACTGCACAATATTGATAAGGGCCATATGTATCTTTTACAAAACAATTTTTAAAAATATAACTGTAAAAGAAATATGCTTAATACTTTATATAATGATGACATAATTGAAACTTTCATAATTTAAAAGCAAATTCAGGATTAATATTGATATAAATCATCATCTTAACATTTTTTCATTGTACATGTAGATATATATGTAGAAAATCTAACATCTCCAGGAATAAATAAGCCTTAAAAACTGGTTAAAAAGAAGAAATCCTTGATAGCAATCCATTTTAAAATATTTTTTCTTTCTTATTGGAGTGAAAAAAGTAGTTGTAAAGCATTCTATAACTTTAAATTCCAGATATATGGACATTAAATATAAAGTGGACATTAAATATAAATATTATTAAAGACTAAAACAACTAAACATTTTAAGTGACAATAAACATAGATCATTTACATTTATTTAAGAAAGTACCCAAACCACAATTTTCTCTGTAGATTACTTTTCAGTAAATAGCATGTAAACAATTATTTATAAGGACATTATTAAGTTTTTCTATAGTATATAAATATATAAAAGTTTTATGTTATATAATTGCTCTTTTGTAAAGAAATCATTGCTTGCAGAGTAAGCAGTGAAAAGCAAACTATCAGATCCCCATTAAATTTTATAAATATCCATTGCTAGCATTTATGTAGTTCTTACTATGCACTGGCGTGGTTTTAAATGCTTTTATACGCATTAGCTCACTTACCCCCTATAATAACTCAATGTGAAGGCACTATTATTAACTCCATTTCACAAATAAAGTGTTGTGCTCAACTTGAAGAAGCAGGGTAGACATGCCCATCCAAAATTTGGTTCAGAGTTTGAGTCTAATGATGCCACACACAATCAAAGAGGTTATGAAAAGAGGTTATGAGACTTTCTGGAGAGAGCAGGGTGGGCTTCCAAGCAGGTCCAAAAATGGTTTGAGCTGGCAGAGGAAAGACTGGCTTGGCCTTTGTGGTACTGATATGGATTGAATTGTGTCTGTGTCCCCCCAAAAGACAAGTTCAAATCCTAACCCCTGGTCTTCTGAATGAGACCCTATTTGGAAATATGGTCTTTGAAAATATTATTAGTTAGAATGAAGTCAGACTGCATTAGGTTGATACCAAGATGACCCTGTAAGCAGTGGAAATTTGGACACAGTTGGGAAAAGAGAGACAGCAATGTGACAGAGGCCGTGACTGTGTTATGCTGCCACAAGCCAAAGAACACCGTAGATTGCAGGCAACCTGCCAGAAGCCAGGAGAGAGGCAGGAATGCATTCTCCCCTTGGAAAGGAAGCGTGATCCTGCCTTGATTTCATATTTGTAGCTTCAAGAACTGTGAGACAACTTCTGTGTTTAAGCCAATTAATATGTGTGACTTGGTTTCCAGCAACCCTGTCCAACTAAGGCAGGTGGTTTAGAAGCTGCGTTTAGAGGAAAGGTTCCTGCATAGAGTTTGAACTTCCCATTGGTACCAAAGGAGGGAGCTCCCAGAACTTCTTATTAGCTTGCCCAGAAAGTGGGCAGAGGGAATAGGGTGTGGTGGAATTTGAAAGCTGCCAACAGTCAAACAACAAAAAAGAAGTCAGAGTTAAGACAACAGTGTTAAAAGACCAATCTTGTAATCCAGTTTGCAGATTACAGCATTTTATTGGAGACACTAAAAGTTTTGCTGCAGCAAGGAAGCCTGATCACCTGTGAGAGTGGAAGAGGCTTTGATCTTCCAGGGATGGCAAATACTTTTCAAGCCATGAAAAGGAAGTTTGTTTGGCCCTATTGATTGGACAGGGGTTTGTCCATTTTATAGGGGCAGGTTTAGGGCAGGTGGGATTTAATTTGTATTAAGTCAAATATAATGGACCAGGGGCTTGATTGGCCTTCTGGATCACCTGCCTTGATGGGGATTTCACAGTGAAAAAAGATATCAAAAAGAAACTCAAAAGGGAACTCAAAGAAGAAGTAGGGCACAAGTTTTTTGTTTTGTTTTGCTCCTAGTTGTCCGTGGGGCTTTGTCTATATAATTTTATCAGTAAACTCCTTCAAACTCAATTTTTGTTCCAGTAGGAAGCAGCAACTGTGAATCCTTACTTGGATTCTTTGGTTTGAGTATAGCCATGTGTCCACTGATCAAACACAAGCTGCCTTGGGATTACCACCTTCTGTACACAAATTAAGCTTCTATTCACCTCCTTGAACTATCAGACTATTATGATGTGGGGGTTCTTTTGGCAGCATTTGAACTAATTGTTCCTTCTAATTACAACACTTTTTTCTTAGATATTCATTCAGGTCTCTGTTCCAATGTCTTTCTCAGACAGTTCTCCTCTAACCACCTTCCTTAAAATAGCATCCCATCCTTATATTTATTCTTTATCTTCCTTACTCTGCTTCATTTTCCTTAATAAAATCTCTCCCTCTGACATAGTATAGTACCACAGTATAGCTTAAATAGTGAGGCATTGTATTGAACCTTTGAAACTGAGAGTTAAGAATTGTATAGATGCCTTTATATTATTTTAAAAAATAGCTAAATATTAATACCTGAAATTGCTGAAACTGGCTGGATTTAGCCTAGACTCGCTAATATGACGGTCGTTCTAAACAGACCTCATCCCTGTTAATGGTTACACAAAACTTAGTCTCTTGCTTGGGTATAACCACTCTACCCTTTGTCTGTATCCATATCAAAGGAAAACCTTGTCACTGACCTCTACTCTCCACTTTCCGATCCTGGAGTCTTGAGCTCTGATAATGATTATAACCTCGTAACTCACCCTGGTTTGGTACCCACCCCACCATGTTCAACCCCTTAATGTTCATTAATGAAGGAACCTGTGTCCAGCTCTGCCCCAAATATCCATTAGCACATCGAATAATATGGTATTAAACATTAGAAGTTCTGCAGTCCGTGAAGTCTGATTTGTGATTGTGTTATTTCGGTCTCCTGCTGGTGAATAAATCCATTTTCCTTCCCAGCCTAGTTTGGTGTGTCTGCCTATTCTTCTGCGCTGAGTGAACGAACCCAGATGAGGACCACCCCAGGCCCTCTTCAGTAGAATGAATTCAGCAGAACTTAGCTGGCTATAATAGTAAACTTTCCACCTCTGGGTGCAATTTAGGCGCCATTTTCTGTACATGTAATATATGACCAAGCATGTTAAAGCATGTAGTGCCACCTGTCAATCTTGTAACCCAACCCTTTGAACTCCTTTCCTGCACAAGCCAATATAACACTGCTACTTCTGCTGTTTAGGGAGGTTGATCTGAGACTATGTCTCCAGACCTCTACCAGCTTAAGAAACTCTTTTGCTTAGATGAGAAAACCTTAGTGGGGAACCCAATTCTCTGAGCTGAGCAAAAAGAACCCAGGGAACTCATGTGGGTCCCCTTCAAAATGAGCTTCTATGTGCTGAGAGGGCCATATGGCAAGGAACTGCAAGTGGCCTCTAGGAGCAGAGGAATGGCAGTTGACAGCCAGCAAGAAAACAGGGATTTCAACCACATAATCATGAGAAACTGAATTCTGCTAATGCCCACATGGGCTTGGAAAGGGACGTTAAGAATGGAATGCAGCCTAACCAACACCTTGTTTTCACTTTTGTGATATTCTGAGGATCCATCTAAATCATACCTGTACTCTTGACCCACAGCAACTGTTGCTTAAAATCACTAAATATGTGGTAATTTGTTGCATTAGCAATAGAAAACTAATGCACTCAAATGTGTTTTAAGTCATGACACAAATATCGATTAGATAGATTAACTTAAATTATTTAGCTGCTCCACATAAGCCTGAGTCTACATTTATTATTCTTTCCTCAGTATAAGTTTGAAGAAGTTATCTAAAATGTGACATATGTTACTTTTGCTCCCATAAATTCATGGCACAGTATTTTAGCAGCTCAAATGTCCATTGCTTACTGTCTTGATGGGACTGTCAACCTAGGTACCTGCCCCTGGCCTAAACAGAAGAGAGTCCTGTAAGCTAACAAGACTGATTAGACTCTTTCTGCGAAATGTGAATATCAACAAGAGTGACTGAGGCACTGAAGATCAGTGGATCTGAATCATGCTTATTGTGGCATTCTGTGATTCCCTCATGCCTAGATCTCCAGATGCCTCATTGCTCAGCTTTTCCTTTGATTCATAAGCTAATGTATATTCTTCTAATAATTGAACATATATAAATAGACATACAGATGATAGATATATAAACAAACACATGTGTTTCTGTCGCTTGCAACTAATTCTAGTAATACACTGAACCAAAAGACTAAACTTTTAACCACTTTTGCCAACCAAAATGCTTATACCAACTTTCAACAACATATGAGATTCTCATTTCCCTATGCTCTAAAATTTAAAAAGTTTTTCCCAATTTGATAGGTAAAAAGATACATCTTTTTGGTTTTTTTTTTTGCTTGTTTGTTTTTATATATTTTTTTTAATTTTTGTCCTTATTTTTTTAATGTTACATTCAAAAAATATGAGGTCCCCATATATCCCCCACCCCCCTCACCCCACTCCTCCCATAACAACAACCTCCACCATCATCATGGGACATTCATTGTACTTGGTGAATACATCTCTGAGCACTGCTGCATCACATGGTCAATGGTCCACATTATAGTTTATACTCTCCCCCAATCCACCCAGTGGGCCATGGGAAGACATACAATGTCTTTGTCCCTGCAGTACCACCCAGGACAGCTCCAAGTCCTGAAAATGTCCCCACATCACATCTCTTCTTCCCACTCCCTACCCTCAGCAGCTACCATGGCCACTTTAAAAACATTTCCTTCTCTCACTTTTTGTATGTACATTTATCTCTCTTTGCTCAAATATATACTTTTTTTCTGAATACTTCCTGCATTTTCTCAATTTTCTTACCAATCTTCAAAACTGAACTAACCTCCATGATCTGATCTAATTCAATAACTTTTGCAGTTTCTTCACTCACTTCTTTTATTTATATCTTTTTGGATTCATTATTGTGGTGATAAAACATATTCTATAGTTGTTCTTTAGCTAGGGCTTTTGAGGATAAATTTTCTCAGTTCTAGCATGATTGAAAATGTTTTACTTTCCTTCCATACTTTAATAATTGGTCACCTGGTGTAGAACATTCTAAGTTTGAGATTACATTTTATTAGAACTACACAGGTGCTGCTACATTGTATTCAGATTTGCCCAAAAGAATTCTGATGTCAATATGATTGATGCTTAGTTCTTTATAGTCATCTATTTCTTTCTTCTTTAAGCTCATAGTATTTTTCACTTTATCCTAGGTCTTCTGGAATTTTATCACAATAGGTCTAGTTATGAGATTTTGCTTTGTTTCATTTCACTTTGCTCAGCACCTAGTTAAGTTTTTCCCAATTCTTTCAGTATTTAATGTGTTTTTATTTTGAATATTCTATTTATGTTAAAATGTCTTTAGACAAATATTGGAACTTCCAGATCCATTTTCCTTTCATTCTAACTTCTATTTTTCTATATTTACTCTCTGTCCTTCTTGGCTAAGTTTGGAGGAATTCTTTATTTGACCTTGTACTTACTAATTTATTTTTCATTTGAGTCTATTCTGATATTCATTCTGTTTAATTTTATTTTAATATTTTTATACTTTCAAGGTTTCTAGTTGGTTCTTTTTTGTGTGAACTAAATTTCCTCTTTATCATGGCGAGGTTAATAATTTTATTTATTCTAAAGTCTTGTTTTTTGTTCCCATTCATACTATTCCATAGGTGTCAGCTCTATTCTTTGGCATTCATGACTTCTTTCCTTGAAGTCATGTTGTTCATAGAAGTATAGATTTTTCTTTTGAGCTCATTTTACTGGGCATACTGGTGAGGGGCAGGATGCTATGGGAAAGAATGCATTAGGAGCTAGTTTTCTGGTCACGGGGTTTTCCATTTCATCCTAGATGTCTCCTGCCACTCAGGGCACCGCCCTGCCTCTCTGGCCCACAGACCCAACCTCACTGCTCCTGCCTGACCACAAAGACTTTAAGTAGGCATGGGGAATGGGGCATGGAGAGTGCTGTGCCCTTTAGGACAGCCCCACCAAGACTCTTCTATTTAATCCATGGTCTCTTCTTCTTTAACACATGTATCACATGCAAACTTGGAAACCTGGAACACCTCCCCATCTTTACTTACGAATTTATTTTTTTGAAGAGTTTTCTTACCTGTGACTCCCTACTTTAATCTGATTCTATCACCTGCCATCTTCCAGTGACTGATCATCATTTCTAGTCCACTGAGAGAACAGCTTTTTCATTTCTAATTCTATTGTGGGTTTTTAAAAATATATTGTGAGGCATTTTGCAAGGGAAGATTGTCTAGAGTGTGTATACTAAGTCAACCATTTTAAGGCAATCCTGTAGTAAATTTCTAAACTTAAGATAATCTAAAGAAATTACAAATGAAATCATCTTTAGATTTGATTACTTTAAAATATAATGCTCTTCTCTTTTAAAAATAATAAATGGGGTGTAGACATAGCTCAGTGGTTGAGGGCCTGCCTCCCATGTATGAAGTCCTGGGTTCAGTCTCTGGTACCTCCTAAAAAACAAAACAAAAAATAAAACAGAAGAACTGGAAGATTACTTTTAAAAATTATAATAATAAATGAATAAAATTAAAAGAAGCAGTACCAAGGAGACATTTGAAATGAGCATGATAAAAAAATCACATACAAATCTATAGAAAGGTTAAAATTCCAATAAGTACATGGAAAAAGTTTATTAATTGGGAATTCAAATGATAAAAATAAATGTAAATAAACATGACAAAAAAACAATAGTAAATAAAATATAAATTTTAAAAATGAGAACTGTTTCACCTTTACCAACCTCACAAAAAATGAATTTTAATAACAATGTTCAATGCTAGGAAGTGTGTTATAAGTTAGACATTCTTATATACTGTTGGTAAGTATTAGAATTGAACTATTTGGGGAAAAAATTGTCACTATATTTAAAATTCCATAAAATTTTCACCCATTTGGTTGGCCCAAATATGTGACTAGATTTTAAAAATATATTTATATGGACTAGAATAGACTTATTGGTATTTACTATAGACTAACTGGTATTCTAGCAACAGAAGAAATTATATCATTGATGTGGTGACAGTGGCCACTGGAAGTGCTGAAGTCAGGGAAAGGGACAAAGAGGTATAATATGGGGGCAATTTCAGGACTTGGAATTGTCCTAAGTGACATTACAATGACAGATACGGGTCATAATATATGTGGCCATAATCTACAGAATTGAGTGGGAGAGAGTGTAAACTACAATGTAAACTACAATCCATGCTGTGTGGCAATGTTCCAAAATGTATTCATCAACTGCAATGAATGTACCACACTAATGAAAGACATTGTTAATGTGGGGAAGGGTGAGAGGTATGGGGAGTGGGGTATATGGGAATCCCTTATATTTTTTTATAAATGACATTTTATGTAATCTAAGTATTTTTAAAAAATAAATTAAAAATATAGTAAAAATAAATAAATAAATGGGAAAAAATTGAAAAATATATATTTAAGTGAGAATGGTGTTTTATACATAATTTATCATGGAAGAAAACTAAATGTCTAGTGATAGGATAATGGTAAAGTGCATCATTTGTCAGTCACATTACAGAATATTATGTAGCCAAAAACTGATATTTATAAAGACTTATTTTATGGGGAAATGCTTACAATCAGTTATTTTTTAAAATATAGTATAATTGTATATAGAGAGTTTGATTTCAACTTTTTAATAAATGTACATGTGTATAAACCAAAAACTAAAAGGACATTTGTGAAATGTTTTCTCTAGTTGATAAATTTACTTTTAATTTTCAAAAACATTTTTCTGTATTTCCTAATGATTCACAATGAGGATACAATACCCTGATAAATACTAGGAGAAGCTGTTTTTAAAATTAATCATTGAATAATATCAGACTTTATTCTCATCCTTCCCCACTTATTTCATGTCTGGTAATTTTGCCCTCTTCTTGCCATGTTATGATGTCCCACTTACTTCTGTTTTCCAAGAACCTATCTTTTGACTCTCTGAACATCTCTCTCTTTTTCTCGCTTGCTTGCTGTCTGTCACTCTCTCTTTTTATTAGGGAAGTTGTAGATTTACAAAAAAATCATGCAGAAAATACAGAGTTCCCTCTTAACGCTCTCAATGATCAAAATGTGCCAGATTAGTATGTAATTGCTGAGTCCTCTCAATCAGTTGGAAATGTCCTTATAAGAAAGGGCTTGGTTTTGGTTGGTATTGATGTCTACTAACAGAATAGGCATAAATGACAAACTAGGGGGGAAATATTTTTCAGCATCTCTCCAATCACACCAATATAGAATAAATAACAAACTACTTCACCTAATGCAAGGAAAGCAGAACAAGCAGCTGTCACCATTCCAACTCACTGGAGGCAACTAAGGAAGAAAAGTTTCAGGACCATTGAGAAACAGTAAAATGCCATGTTGGATAATATGCCTAGTGAGCCTTTAAATTGCTTCTTTAATTTAATACTGTAGTATTTTGCTTAGAGAAATCTCTCTGGGAAACAGTAGTAACAGCTTCAAAGTAGAAATTCACAGCATGAAACTAAAGCCAGTTTCCTTGCTTTCTTTCCAAAGAGTATATTCAAAATATAAAAAAAGGGAAAACAGATAAAAAATATGGCAATGTAGGTGGTCTTGGTAATTCTCAGCAATTGCATTGAATAAGGTGTCAAGTACTAAGGAGATACTAAACATTACCATTCATTGAATCAATTATAGATTTAATCCTCAAATTAAATCTTCTTTATTTAATTTTGAAAACATGTAAGTGGTAAATCTGGGAGCAAGGAACTATTTCTATGGCCCCCCAAAACCTCTATTTCTTTGGCAGCCCATATGAAAAATAGGGTGCTAGTATTTTAAAGCTAATTTGCATTTATTGTCAGCATATATTATTTAGATCTATAAATTAAATTGCATGGCAATTCATACTTGTTTACTCCCACATTTAAAATGTATGTGCTGCATGGTGCTTGATCTTCAGGCACACCTTCAGAACTAATTCCAGAGACACATCCCTCTTGCTGAATCAGTCCTTAACTATTGCTTCAGCACGACTTTGTGGCACCATACCAGAAGAAAATGCCATTTCTTTTAGGGACAGTGATTATTTTACCTTGTCCATTGAGGCTTACTATAGCAGAATGAGTGACTTTGACATAGTGATGATTATTCTAAGCAAATCCTAATTACAAACTTGTGTCCTTCCTCTGTAAATACCTCTGCTCTTTCAAATGGAAGGGCCGATATTTGAAATTCCCTCTAAACCATCTGAGTACTATTATTATATTCAAGCTCAGATTGTATGGGAACATCATTTTTTGTTGTTGTTTGGTGTGAAATAAAGAGTTATATCAAAAATTGTAGCTCTAAGTGCAATTCCAGCAAAGCTGGCATCTCAAATAGATGGTCTCTGAAATTCAAATGCAGTCATTCGCAAAGGCTGTGGGATAATCATTAATGCTGCATTACTCTCCCAAGACATTGTTTTGTTTTTGTTTTTCTTTCCTATTCCATAGATGGCTTAGCAATTATGATACTGAATTCAGAGAAATGCTGCAATATTCCAAGTAGATGACTTGAATACATGGGTTCATCATAATACCTAAATTGTTTCCTAGCAAACCAGCCAGGCTTATGCTTCTCTATAGGTCCAACCTCCTCCAAGATTAATTTTCTACAATCCTTAAACTATACTAACCACCCCTGTACCTTGAATTTCTCAGAACTTGATCATTCTTGAGGTAAATAAGAAAGCAGAATTTCATTTATTTTTTCCAAGATAAAAAAGCCATTTAAAAGTTATAGGAAGTTTCTCTTGTGTAGGAGTTGTCTTAGGTTTTCAAAGTTTCACAAGAACATTCTCCCCAACTATACAAAAATAAAGCAAGTAAATCACCAGAGGAAAGAGTGTAAATGTGGTGTGCTTTGTCTTAGCAAATACCTTTGATTGCTTAGTGGCTGGTATTGTGTAATGGTGTGGAAAAAAAATATATATATATATATATATTTTAGGATGTACCAGGGATTGAACCTGGGACCTTGCACATGGCAAGCAGGTACTCAACCACTGAGCTACAACTGCCCTCCAATGAGAGGTAGCTTTTTCACTTGTTTGTTTGGTTTTTAGGAGGTACCAGGGATTGAATGTGGGACCTCATACATGGAAAGCAGGTGCTTAACCACTTGAGCTACATCCACTTCTGTGATGGTATATTTTTAATATAGTGCCTCACCGATGACCCCTCTTTGTATCCAGGAATTTACTTAGGGATGAAGGAGAAATCTGGAAAGATCAGAAGTGAGGTTTATACTCCTTGCCTTAGAAGTTTGAAACCTTTGGAACAGGTGAAATGAACTGAAGGTTGTTCCCCACAAGTGAGATCAGTGTTCTCCAAGGTGAAACTCTGTTTTGAGATGGGGATTCAACCCATGACCCAGAATCACCATTGAGGAGCCCTAGTTCTGTGCACTGTGTGGCTGATGAACAGCATTGGTGTGCCTTAGGATAAGAGGTTGTGTGTGTGAATAGAAGACCTGTTCTATAAGGAATGGGCCTTGCTCTGGAGTGAGAGAAGCATTTCCTATTGGAGCTCTTGTCATCTGAATTTGAAAATAAACATAATTTGTTTTCTACTCAAGTGACGATGCAGCACACCAGTAACATTTATAATATATTTTCTCACATTTTTGTAGATGATTCCTGTATAACAGTTTTATTTCTTCAAACAGATTATCTCCCTGAAACCAAGATCTTCTGCGTTTTGGTAGGGAGCATACTTAATTGTGATAATTTGTCTATAATAAATACCTGATATGTGTTTGTTCATTGAACAGTATTTTACCTTTATAAAGTGTTATGGTTCATGATGTATTTCCATGAAAAAATTATCTAACAACCAGATAACTGTCACACAAAGAGGCAGTTGTACCTTATGATATTGTTTCCCTGAAACTCAGGGAAATAAAGGATTTATTCAAAGTCACATAGCTAATAATTGGGGAACCAAAGCTCAACTGATAGCTTAAAGAATATAAGTGAGCATCATTATTCCAACTTATAACAGAAATGACTATCTGATAGCCATCAAGTCAAATTTTGACCCAGATGATATATATTTTTGTCTTTATTTTGTCCCCATATACCTCCCACCCCCCTCACCGCACTCCTCCCCCCATAACAACAACTTCCTCCATCATCATGAGACATTCATTGCACTTGGTGAATACTTCTCTGAGCACTGCTGCACCTCATGGTCAGTGGTCCACATCATAGCCCACACTCTCCCACAGTCCACCCAGTGTGCCATGGGAGGACATACAATGTCTGGTAACTGTCCCTGCAGCACCACCCAGGACAACTCCAACCCCCGAAAATGCCACAGAGATGATATATTTTTTGACCTTCCATTAGATCAGATGCTCTCTCTCGAGTTGACCACATAGCCCACCACTCTCGGTTGAGCTATACCTGGAAACCCTTGATGTCTCAGGTTACCTGCTTAGCCCCTGAAGACCTGATATCCTAAACTTCACGACAAGTTATGCAACATACAGAGTTTAGTCTTCTTACTTTTCTGCCAGCATAGGGACTTCCTTAAAAGAGAAGTTATCAGGGGTGAGAAGGAAGCAAACTAAGCAGAGAGAGAAACTAAAAGGTTAAAAAGATACCAGAAAAGACATTTGTGATATGAGATTCTTATTTAAAAAATCACTCTCTGGGCCCTGGGACTTTGGTCCCGTAATAATCTTTCTTTTTTATAGATGCAAAGCGATTACAAACTGTAGGTTTTGTTTTTAAGCAGATAAGTATCTTAGTGTCCCTTTCAAGATACAAAAAAAGGGATGGAATTACTTAAGTCTATGCTTCCACTCTTATGATCTCTTTCTTTTTTTAAACTTAGTTTATACTTGTTTATTATATTTTATTAGTAATTAAAAAATAAGTTGCTCTTCTGTGATATAAATTAAGGGAGTTATGACTGAATATTACTACACATCTGCAAAATCTGCCCGGATGTAGGTAATGGAAGAAGTAAGGATGCATTCACACTTTGGAAAGAGTTCTATCGGCCCCACAGGCCACACCCTGGTGCCAACACCAGCCACAAAGTCCAAGCCCACCTCTGTGTTTACACCCAATTGCTGTGAGGGCACCATGAGCCAAGGGCCCACAATTAACTGGACAAGTGAAAAGTTCCAATTTAGGACAAAGCTGGAAGCAGTACTAGTGATAAGTTCAAACTGCTTAGCATCATGTTTAACAGAGAATTAAAGGACAGGGTTTCCCTTTTGGCACAGGCCTACATCTCTAATTTTTCTGAGATTTCTACCACTTTATGCTCTTAAAAGAATCAAAGAAAGCTCTGGGGCTCAGAGAAGGTAATCACCCTTAATTTTGACAGATATTAAAAGAGAATTGATATTCTGATTCATACTGAGGATCTACTAATCACTGAATTGCCTTAAATTACATCAGTTTTATTAAAAGTCTGTTCCTCTGTCCCTTTCCATCTTCACTGATTCCTAAGGCATTATTCAAGACTAGATAAGAAGGCTCTATAAGTGCCTTAAAGAGCCCTTTGGAAAAAAGGTTTTTCACATGGAAAACAGATTTTTAAGATTTAAGAATTTTTCTTCTTCTGATCTTTTCACAGTAGTTTGCTACAGCAGTTAGAGCTATGAGGCTATGTTGGGCTCAGAAAGAAAGAGCTTTGAGATCTATTTATCATCTTTTTCAGAGGTTTCAAAGAAAGAATGAAAATGGAGAGGCTGTGTATCTGCCATGATCACTCTGGTAGTCTTTATGTTATAAATATGGGCCATGATGTGCTTAACTCAGGTGGACATGGCTTAGACTTAAGGGAATGTCAGCAAGAAACAAGGGCTAATGGCTTGACCAAGACTCTAGTAAGACTGGCAGCTGACAATAACTTAGCCAGTGCTTAAGTATACAGCTGCAGCTTGCAAAAGGGCTACAGGGACTGAGCTTTAACCCAGTTCATTTTCAAGGGACCTGATTTGGCAACTATAGCCCAGCAACCAAATCCCAACACAGGAAATTGCTTAAGAAAGAGAAACTGGCATCCTTTGGACACCTGGTTGTTTTGTCTTGGTTTTATCACCCTTGGAAGTGATTTCCATACAGAGGACAGGGGATAATCCTTGGGCAACATTAAGGGTCAGTTAAGTCGAGGTTGAGCCTCGCAGGGAAATGGGAGTGTGAAATGAGGTTGCAAAATAGAAATTAAGGTTTAAAAGGAAGTAACAGAAATTGTAAAAACTTGTCCAGGCAGGGTAGGGAAGGTTGAAGGTTGGTACAAATATGAAATCTCAGTTTACACTAGTTTACGACTACCTGCTCTCAAGACCAGTCGACCCCAGTTCTATCCCTTCTCCTGCCAGCCCTCTGCCTCCTTCCTTCTTCTCCCTTGCAGGCTTGGGGATCCTGCCTTGGGCTCCACAAGGTTGACCTGAGCCCTCTGTGAGTATCATGATGGCATCGTTGAGAGAAGACATGCTTTTTTGAGCTGCCCATGGGATACAACAATCACAGACCTAAAGATGGAGTAACTATTTTGATGAGTTACTTTCTTTGAACTAGGGTAGAATGGAAGGAGTCTGAGCAGACATTTTCCTACATATTCCATGCACCTTAGTACATCGCCCAGTCATGCCAGTATGCAATTAGTCTTATCAAAATCATTTCAGTTTCTTTTTTATTCTTTCTCATGCATGGTTTCAAAGGGAGCAGTTTATAGAAACAGATCTAATACAAGAAACTGTCAAGTGTTGTGGAAAACATTTTGTGTGAAACAGGGTTTTAATGTACTTGTTAATATAGTTTTCATTTTTCTATATTTCTTTTTAATTTTTCCCAACACTATTGGAACAGTGTCAATAAAATAAGTGACATATGTGGATGACAATCTATGCAGGAAAAGTAGACATACTTTCCTGTCAAATAAGAGAAAAAGAGAAAAATCATGGAGGGTGCCTGCTTACTCAAATCTGGCAATTACCATAGTTAGGACAAATGTTTCTCTAAATTTAATTGTATGGGAATCACCCTCTGATCCCTTGCTTTTGAGTCATACTACAAGTTGAGAATTGTGAAATTATTAAATTTAGAAAATCATCTTAGGTTGATAGTTTCCCTCATTGATTTTTAGAGACCTAACTATCAATATCAAATGCAAACTAAGTACAGGAAGAAATTATAAAAATTATTTTAATCATGTATATTTTTTAGGCTATTCCATTCTTCAATGAAATAATTTTCTCTGTCTTTGGATATTGATTTGCTTTACAATTAAAATGAATGTGAAAATTCCCTATAAGGAGAATCTTTTCAATGCTTGTCTGCACTAGAATACTGTTTTGTTTTGTTTGCTTGTTTTGTACGTGTAGATTTATCAATGTCATCAAAAATATGAATGCTATGCCTCAATACATGTTTTATAATTTACTGAAGAAAATGTGTAACAAAAGGTGTAACTACTAGAAAATCCATACCTCTAAAAGAGATGGATATGTTAATTCAATCTTCTGAAATACATTTTTCACTACTAGTTATGTAGCACAGAAAAAAAGCACCAAGACAAATGATATACATATCACCACTAGTACTAAAATATTTACTTTGCATTAACACCAAGGGGGTCTTCTATTAGACCACATGTAAAGAATATGTTTTTCTCTGTATTATTAACTATGATTTTGGACATATAATTATTAACAAAATATAATGGAATATGCTTTCTGTATACAGTGCAGGAATGGGTTTTTTGTTCTGTTATGCTCCAAGCCCAAGTTTAAGAAACTATCAGAAGGAAGTTAGTTATAAGCTATCTTGAATTTATAAAATAGTTTTCTTCTCAGGAACTCAAAATTACTTGCATTCATTCTTTACACCTGCCAGGCTTCCAAGCATTGCTGTGTGTCTCACATGGCGTAAGATGTGCCTGGTTGAATTAATACCACTGCTGCCTGCCTCTTAATCAAGGGAGCTGGGTGGACCCTAGTAGAGCTATATGAGTTATGGGTCTGATTTATTTACAGACATACTTGACCTTATACATTCCTATATTGGATTGTGTTTGTCAGAACCCCGTTGAAGTCGTCACCTTAAAAGGATAAACATTCAAATAATTTGTCAACCTGTCAAATGTATTTGATTCTTTGGGAAAGGATAGCATTTCCTTCAGAGCCAGTTGATGGACCATTTAGAGCCAAGCATCACTCTTTGTGCATATTCCTCTTACATCAAACATAGCTACAACTAATTTTTATTGTTTGGATCCAGATAGATCGTGTCTGGCTTTGACACATACCATTTCTATAAAATGGGAATAATATATATTTTGAGTGGAGGCTGTTGGATAGAGAGTAAATGAGATTCTCTGTGCAAATGACAATGGAGTGCTTTGCCTATATCTGCTCCATACTGAAACTTCCATGTCTCTCGAATCTATACAGATATATGAAGGTTCTCCACCATTATAATAAATTTTACATCTATAAACTTGGCAGACAGGATGACTTGTTGAGCACTGGTAACTCAAATGTGTGAGTCACAGTCCACCTCAGTCTCTGCTAGATTTGATATTGAGTTTTCAAGTTTAACATGTCAGTTCTCCACTGGATTGTGTCCTAACTGCAAACCTCTGCTCACTAGACTAATTCTAAATATATTCATCATGAGGCTACTTCATACGGACCACTTAAGGATTTGAACATATTGAAGTGAGGGACTCCTGCTGCCTTGTATAGCCCACTAAATTGGATTGCTTTCAACATTGTTGCTGGCCTGTGTGAAACTTTGTATTTACCCTAGCTCTATGGGTTTGAGCAGCTGTCTACAAAGCCAAGTCACTCAATTTCACCTGGTATACACATGCTTCTCTTTATTCCTGGCTCATGACACCAAGTTCTCAACAGGTAGGAAGGTCTACTGTAGTTTCATAAGCCACTTCCCAAAGAATCACTCAAAACCACTCTGAATAACAACATAGTTGAAAATAGATACATATTGGTTCCCAGGATGACTAGTTAAAAAGAAACTCACTTATTTGTATAAAAATTGTAACAGTTAAAATAATGCTAAGAACTTTACCTGAATTATCTCTCTTACTCGTCACTGAAACTGCATAAGGGAGTTACTTTTATGATGTCCACTTTATAGATCAGAGTTGGGCAAATGATTGCCCAGAGATTCTGGCTTGTCACCCGTTTCTATACAGCCTGTAAGCATAGAATGATTTTTACATTTTTTAAGTAGTTGGAACAAAATCAAAGGAGGATTAATATTCAGAAAATTATATGAAATTCAAATTCCAGCTTCAATGATAGAGGTCTTATTGGAACACAGCCACACCTATCTGTTTATATATTGTCCACGGCTGCTTTTCCTGTGCAAGACCTAGTTGAATTGTTCTAACAGAGACCCTATATCCTGCAAAGCCTAAAACATTTACTATTTGATGCCTTACAGAAAAGGTTTGCTGACCCCATTTACAGATGATGATGCTAAAGATCAGAGAATCCAGTAGACTACCCTAAAGGTTACCCTAAAAATACTGGTGAAAATAAGATAACATCCAGGTCTTACTGATCCCAGAGATTATACTCTTAGCAGCTATATACTGTTAGTGCAATTCTGGTTGCTATGTAATCTAGTGAATCTCACACACAGAGAGTAAGCCACATTTCAGTGACTCTGCAGCTACTTTCCGTCAAAGCTAGGTTTGACAGAAGGTAACTGCTACAACTTCTGTAAAATTGTGTGTTGCTGAATGTATAAGAAGACTGCTTTGCCTTGCTGACATCTGCATGGCACAGTAAAGCTCTGGTCCTATTTCAAGTGGAATGGTTGCCAACCCCCATATTGTAAACACTTTCACTCCTGCCTGGACTTCAAAAGCACAGCACATATGCTCGGCTTTTGGAATTGGATGAAAGGTATGGGGACCATGCCCAAGAAATAATTACCAATGATTATTCAAAATTATACATTCAGTTAATTGCCAGTAAAGAGAATAAATAATCCCTTGCTGGTTTCTGAAGCCAGAAATACATTCAGTCCATTAAAATGAAAGAAAAACATTGCATCAGGAGAATCATTCTCTCAGAACAACATTTTAATGTCTAGTCTTCATTTCAATATCAGTGTTAAGTTTATTTCTAATAGTATTTTAATCTATACCTTAACTGTTATATTTCAGATATCATGATTAAAAACAACTACTGTACAGCTGATTTTTGTCTGTTTCCACATAGTGGCATAATGCTAATTTTCAAGAGTGCGATTTTGTGGTATGTTAGAGCATACAACCAGGGACATGAAGGATTAGTGGACATCTATTTTTAAATCTTTTCAGAGATATAGAGACTGGGACACAATAGCAAACCAATGATTAGTAATGTGAATATATATTGAATGATGGATTAATAAATTCATAGATTAGTATCCCATGTTATTCACATTGTTGGCGGTACTAGGATTCTTGGACTGAAATAATTAATCTGCATATGTTCATGGTTGCCCACTTGGGTAGTCTTCCTTCTCCAGTTATTGCTCTATTGGACCTTGGATATCTATTTTTGTGACTAGGCATTAAAGCTTAGGAAGACATTGTTTTTATTAAACTAGTGTTTACCTTAAGTGAAGAGGTAAAAAATATTAAGGATTTTTTTAAACTCTAGGTAAGTAGAGGGGAAAGATTTATTAGAAAATTATAAATGTAAATTGCTTACAAATACAAAAAATCAGGTGTTTTCCTAAATTGTCTTCACAAGTGTCATTAACTTATTCTCTAGACAAATCTTGCCTCAAAAGTAAACCATTTTCATATAGTAGGTAAAGCCTGTGACTCTTCATCTGGGTATGCTTTCTCCTTTCTCTGAGTCCTTTTACTCCATGTGTGCAAGCTTCTCATTGCACATTGGTTTTTTATTATAGTTGTTTATTTACTTGAATCATTTGCCTGGCCTTTTATAGTACAAACTCCTTGAAGGCAAGTACTGAATCTTGGAATGGTATTTTCAGTTCCTGCAATAGGTGACTAATGAACAATCACTTACATGAATGGAATAAAATGCCTAATAGTGGAAATTTATGTTATAAGGGAAGTTATGTGCTTTTGTTTGACGGACTGAAGGAAACTAGATATATATCACACAGTTTCTTGTGTTAAACAAAGCAAATGTGTCCCTTTTAATGTCTGATTTGCTCTGATACTTTTCACAAACAAAGAAAAGACAAATATGTAGTGGAGGGGTAGTTTTTTGTTTTGTTTTTAAGTAAAGGTTGCTAAGGAGAAAGTGGTGAACTTCAGAGAGAAATAATAGGATTAGACCTGAAAATAACTTGCACTCCCCAAAGCAAGGAAGGAACAGGAGTAGCTTGTGGAGCACTGGAAAATTACCCAATCTGAACATTGTTCAGCATTATGTTCCTTCCATGTCCCATCACAGCACCCAAACACGGTCCTCACTTTCCCAGTGGCTAATACTTATTAAACATTTAGTATATGCAGGGCATTGTACTAGAAACCATATCTATAGTTCATATTCTAAGTGCTTCAAATTAATTTTGGTAAGATAGATTGTTTTAATTTGCTAAAAGCTGCTGGGAACAATATACCAGAAATGTGTTGGCTTTTATAATGGGAATTTATTAGGTTAAAATCTTACAGTTCTGAGGATCTGGAAGTATCAAAACCAAGATGTCCAGGCTTACTTTCTCCCCAACTTTAGCTGTGGGTGATCAGGTATATGGCTCATCTCTCCCCTGACCTCCAGCCTCATCTCTTTCAGGCTCTTAGGGACCTCTTTCTGTGCCTCTGTGCAATACTGATTCCAGCCTCTGGACTCCAGGACTCTCGGCTTCTCAGGGTTTCTCTGTCTCTGCCACTTTTCCCCACGTCTGTGGCATTTTAGTCCTCAGTTTATAAATGACTCCAGCAAGAGGATTAAGACCCACCCTGGGTCCCATAATCTAATCACATGCCCTTAACAGAAGCAATCCATTCAAAAGTGATGTAGTCAAAAGGCCCCTTAACTGCATCTAATCAAATGTTCACATCTACAATGGGTTTACAGGCATAGGAATGGACTCTCTTTAAGAACAGGATTTTCTAGGGTTCACAAAAAGACTCAAACCAATGCATAGGCAGATAAGTATGATCCTCTGTCTAAGTTATGATAATAAATCCAGTCTGAACAGACTTTGTGGTTTAAACACTAATGAACATGTAAAGTGATTTAAAGCCATAGTCAATTAATCCAATTAGAGATGAGTCACTCCTAAAACATATTATTATTTTTTTGCCTGCATAGGCTTTGAAACCTAACTGTCTCAATTCAAATTTTGAATGTAGCATTTATTAGCTCCTTATTCTTTGGAACCATTAATGAAGTTCTTTAAGCTTCAGTTTCCTCATTTGGTAAATAGGGATGATAATAGGTCCCAGCCAATAAAATTACTGTGAGGATCAATTAAGACAATGCATTTGAAATGCTAAGCACATAATAAGCACTCAATAAATTCTAGCTACCAATACGATTATAATCAGTGTTGAACTATTGTGCAGCTGTCCCCTAAGGCAGGCATTTTTGAATATATGATTAATGTGGGTAGTTTGAATTTATTCATTGGACTTTAATAAGTCAACTCAGGATGAAACTGTCCCAAAGTCCAGGAGTCCCTGGTATTCTCTTTTCATACTTAACAAAGCACAGAATCACTAATTCTGATTAGCTTTCAAATTTTATTTTAATTTTCAACCTAGCCCTTAATAGTTAGGATGCATTCAAGTATATTTGAATGATCCAGTAGTTTTTAGATTTAATCTAATAGCTTATATAAATATTCCATTTAAAATCTATTCTATATATTAAGTCTTAAAATGGTGGCAATGCAGTTTTCCAGTATTCCTTTATTGAGATTATGTGATGCTCACTCAAGAAAGGGAGAAGGAACCTATTTAACTGGCTACAATAGTTAATTCTAATATAATTTTTGTAAGTGAGATTCTTCTGGAGAGTGTCTGGTTGGCTTCTACTCAAATTTATTAAAATCATCTTTGAGGTAATGGATATCTCAAAATATCCAGAATCTGCATTTGAAGTCCAGGGTATATCATAGAATCTTTCTTTCTGTAAGGTAACCAGATCAAAATTGTTGTAACCACAGAGCTTTGGAGCAATGGCAAGTAAGCTGCTTTGTCACTGACTATAGTAAAACATTTAGAGGAAAAAAGATCTATTCATAAATGACAAATTATATTTTACCTAATGATTTATAATAATGTAGAGTATATGTTTTCCAATCCAATTTCAAATGTTATTTATCAAAAATTAACATTAGCACAAAAGCAAAAAAATATTTGTTTTACAAGAAGGCAAAGCAGTGCAGATGTGATCCCTCTCCACCTCTAATATACATATGATCACATGGCTAATTAAGCACATCCATAACATTTAGATTAGGCAGATAAATAACTAGGTTTACCTAAGATCAAGTGGGAGTCTTTTAAGTGGGGAACTATTTCTAATATAATCTAATATACTCAAATATAACTCCTAGGAATTGCATGTGTGTGTGTGACTTTAGAGTTCAGTGGCTTTCAAATTGTAATACTCAGGCTAGCAGTACTAGCATCATCTGGGAAGTTATTAGAAATGCTAATTTGGGGCTCCAATCCAGATCTACCAAATCTGAAACTCTAGGGGTAGGATCCAGAAATCTATGTTTTAACAAGCTCACCAAGTGACTTGGATGCACACTAAAGTTTATGGACCTCTGGTCTAAAAAAATTTCTCACAAAAAGAAGAAATTTGACATATACTAAGAAGCCCAGAAGCAAACTAATGAAATCATTAATTTAAATAAGAGGCTTTTCAATGGTGTGTTTTCCAGATACTTTTTAGGTCTTATCTAGTTATCTTGTCCTCTGACAGTGCTACATTCTACTTGTAAGAATCCCAAACTCAGCCTCATTTTAGTTTCTAAATCCAATCTTGATCATAGTCAGGGATGCTTCAAGTATCTCTAGGTTTGTAATTTGGAGCTCAGTGTCACAACACTCACTGCTTTCTACTTAACTATATTGGTCAGTTCGACTTTGTCTAGTTGCCAAGTCCTCATTTCTAGGAAAGAGTAAAACATTGGTGCTCCTGTCCTCATCTTTCCACCTCTTGCCACAGAGGAGAGGTGTCCACCCAAACATGTACCTCTTACCATTACACAAGGGTAGATTTCTTATTAAGCAGATTAGTCAGAGACTGAGTCACTTTTCACCAGTATGTAAGAAAACTACGTTTATCTGAGGGTGAACATTGTGGAGGAGGAGGAGTGGAGAAGGAGGTATTCAATAGCCTCCCACATCTAAGCTTAGCTGACTTTTCAGCCAAGCCTTGAATGTGGTGGGGATGGCTGCTAGTGTATCAAGTGCCTTCTCATCAGAGGCCCTTCAAAGGCAGGAGTAAAGGGCAGAATTCTAACATTACAATTCTACTCCCCTAAATCTTGGTACCACTGAATCCCTGTTTTGTTCTTTAAATTGGGATTTCTGGGAAGTGAATGTGGCTCAAGCAACTGGACTTCCATCTACCATATGGAGAGCCCTGAGTTTGGTTCCTGGGCTTCCTAGTGAAAGTGAGCTGGCCTGCATGGCATGGAGAGCTGGTGCAAAAAGATGACACAACAAAAAAGCGACACAGAGGAGAGACAGTGAGAGACACAACAGACCAGGAAGCTAAGGTGGTTCAAGTGACTGAGTGCTTCTCTCCCCCATCAGAACGTCCTGGGATCAGTTTCCGGTGCCTCCTAAAGAGAAAGACAAGTGAAGACAAACAGACACAGAAGAACATTCAGCGAAAGGACACAGAGAGCAGTCAGTGAGTGCGAGCAGTGGGGATGGGTTGGGTTGGGGGGGATTAAATTAGAAAATAGATCTAAGAAAATCAATCAATCAATCAATCAATCAGGATTTCTGCCTGGATGCTCACCCACAATTTCCAGCCCTAGAGGAACTGAGTTGTTCTAATAAATCCTAAAGTTGGCTGGAATGCATACCTGAAGCCCTGTCAGGAGCAGGTCTCTGTGGCCAGTCATAACTCTCTACATCAACTGTCAGTTTGTCTGCTTCTAGATGCAGTGGACCTTTAAAAAAAAAAAAAATTGTATATGCTTCCCATCTGCCTAGAATATCTTCTTTATTTTATCTTACTGTAATATATTACCTTTGCAATGGTTTCTTAGGTGGTATATTTATTGCTAATTTTTGATTCTTTCTTCAATAGACTGTGCTCCTGAAGGGAAGGGATCATGAGAACCCCATGAGTATCCAGCAAATAGTAGACATTTAATTTCAGGGAATGAATAAGTGAGTGAATCTCATGCAATATGCATAGTAATTATACCTATATACAAGGATCTTGATCTTAGGATAAATTTGATAAATCAGTAAATTGTTCAAGATATACACATTTGGGGGAAGAACTAAACATTTGGAAAGATAGCATTTTGTCTTCTCATTAGCAGAATGAAAGAAAAGTTAATTTTATTTTCAAAGCAGACCAGAGAATGCTACTTTACATCTTCTGTTTAATTCAAACACTCAGAAATTTTGTCAGACATTTCCCACATCTTATAGTGAGTCAATTCTCTATGTATAATGTCAGGGCCATTTCTGCATTTAAAGAAAATGTAAATGGTGATCTTTTGTAATACCATGGAATAATTGACAATGGTATTGTGGTTACATTAGAAAAGAACCCTTAACTTTTAGAGATTCATAATGAGGCACTAACAGATGAAAATATGCAATCTATGAGATTTGCTTAAAAATAATATGAAATAATGGTAGAGTAGATAAGGTTGTTGATAGGGCAGATCTCTTCATGGGTTGAGGATTGCTTAGGACAGTTGATGGATAATGGGCACTCACTGAAATATTCTGTCCACTTTTGTGTACGCATGAAATCCTCTACAATTGTTTTCTATTAAAAAAATACATTTTCCATCATGGCCAATGCTTTTGCAATTGTGAACAATTAAAGTAACATTGAATACTTGTTCTTATTATTTTTGATGCACTCTGGTATTTTTTCATCTTCTATTTTATTTTAAAAGCTTGCCCACCATGACCCATTAAATTAATTTCAGTTTTTGCTAAAGGATAATGATAAATGCTTTAACAGAATATCCTTCATGTATTACTGTCCTTCCTCTGTCTAATGTCCATTCTTGCAGAGTTTTCTTTATTCCATATTAAATACTAATTTCCTCATAAGGCTTCCAGACTTTTAAACACCTCCCTGACGTTGCTCCAATTTGTTATATGATTTTTGTCATGAAATCTGCTGTAAAACAATTTCCTAGGATCATTCTAAACAGATGAAGGTTAAGGCAGGCCATGGAAAGATAAGGCAATCTAGGAAGGACAATAAATGGTGTTGCAAAATGTTTTCCTGACTATATATTTGAACAGAAACATTATTTTATTTAAAACAATGTTGTTACAGGTAATTAAATAGGATCCTTTATTTGAACTTGACACTGGAATAAAAAGATTCTTCCTGAAAGTACACGCTCCCATATGTTCCATTCTGTGTATAAACATCTGTACTCTCCCAGTTTTACTGGTATTTCTAGTGTTACATTCTGAATTTTCTTTAGCTTTGCAGCCACTGAAAATCTTCCAGCTTCATAGATTCCCTAGGCATCCCAGATCACTCCTTAGCTTGCATTTGTAAAGTCTATATTTCTAGTATTTTATCCATTGAATTCTATTCTATGTTTTTATATACTTTTCTGCTTACTAAGGTCATTTGTAATCTTTATTCTGTGGTGCAAGCTATACCTCTTGGGATGGTGCCATCTACAAAAAAACAAACACTTTATATACTGCAGCATTCAGTTTAATGATAACATTAAATACTATCCAGTTCCACTGAACCACCTTTTTTTTACTGTCACATACACACATATAACTTAATTTCAAGTCTCAAACTCATTTTAACTGATTGAGTCATGAACAGTTGAGCACCGCCAATGCGTTGACATTAAAAAATGTATATAGATGTATAGAAACTGACGAATATAATGGTTTTTGGATGAGTCAGTAGATATTCATCCACTCTACCACATTTAAGAAACAAAAGGCTTGATAAAGATGAAAGATATGAACTTTTATGTTTTGTTATACTCTATTCTTCTGTAATTGTTTGCATGTTATACTTCCACAAATGTATTTTAAGATCTTTGATGCCTTGTTACCAATAATGGGGGTGACAGTGTTCAATGTATGGTAGGCAATCTAATACTGTAAATTAAAATCCAAACTCTTCAATATATTATTCTGGCCTAGGAAGGCATAGAGACAAAATAATTGGCAAAGGTAGAAAAGAGAATAATTGGTTAAGCTCTTTAAAAAGAGGGACCTAAGGTAGTTGTTGGTGATTACACGTTAAGTAATTACATTATAAAAAATAAAACTTGCATGAATTTGGATGAGTCAATATGGAACTTAACATTGAAAAGTTTCTAACTAACCTACATCTATAATCTAGCATATATAAAAACTAAGCCCGCTTGCCACACTTTAAACATACATTTCTTGCTTAAGTATAGAGCTATTGTGGTAGATGGTCTGTCAGAATCCCCAAAATTCTTATGATCCCCTGACATGAGATTAAAAATAATTTAAGTCTATTTTCCCAGTTCATTAAACATTAAGAAATCTTAAATCTCTTAAAACATTGTATTTGATATTCCAATGAGAGTAAATGGGTTTCTGCCATTTTGATTAATGACTTACTTGTCAACTGTATGCATATCATAGGGAGTTGGTGCTGGAACATATCCAGCCAAGGTGAACTGATGCTAGGAGCACCACCTGCTGCCAGTCTGCTCTCCTCCAAGTCACTCCATTCCAGCCACTTTCTGGCCTCTGGTAATATATATTTCTTGGAGCTCAAACAAAAACACTTAAGATAGATGGCATTTAAAAATATATTTTAGCACTCAAATACCTAAGTTTTGATCTCCAGCATCTGCAAATCAACCTGTGTCAAATGCCAACTTCAATGGAGAGAAATATTTAGAATTTAAAGTTATTAGTCCCTTCAGCAAAGTTTAAAAAAATAGCTTTCAAAGTAATGCTAGGGGGATGATAATCCACCTATGCAAATGTTTACCTTGTGCCCTTGCTTCAAGGGAGCTCAAAATACAAGGGCGATGTCTTTATTATCTACATACTGCTATGAGGGGGGAAATATAATAATTTTTATTTAATATAAAAGAAGCCAAGTACAAAGAAGTGTCAAATAGTTTGTCAAGAGAGGGTAGAATTCAGCCTTCTATTGCTTTTTGCTCTTCCTTCTAATCTTATCTAATTTAATTTTAAAACACCACATTTCACCTCTTGATTAGAATACAAAATTTATTTCTCAATTTTTTTCCTTTGGAAATCAAGTGAGAATAACACTTATTGAGTCCCTTCCCTGTGACAAGCCTTGTGAAAGCACTTGCTATAACCAGCATTGTTAAATTTTAAATGATATGAAAACCCATTTTAAAATATTTACTAAGCTAAATAAATATTTTTCACACTTGAATTAGCAAAGTACATAACAAGATTGTTTTCTGTCTTTAAAAGAGCAACATTTTATTCTGCTGGGGAGAGAAAAATGAAAAATCAAACTTCAAGTAATTTGGAATCCTCACTTATGGAAACACATCTAGTTCTGAGCTTCCTGGTAAATCCTCATTATACTAGAATATTTATTTTAATCCAAAGAATATTCTGATTTAGTTCACCTAAGCAGTTAATTAAAAATTTTACTACTTTGTTAAGCGACTGAACAAACCAAAAATACACAAAGACAAAAGAAGATTCTTCCTAAATTGTAGACCATTAAGTCTAATAGAATCTATCTGATTGAGAGACATGAAGATGTTTCTTAGCTAGAAAAAAATTTTTTTTTAGAAAATTATAAAAAAAGAAAGCTAGAGACCAAATATGTTAATATTAGGATATACCCTGAGAATAAATCTTTGGTAAGAAGTTCTGAATTTTTATTTTTTTGGTTGTCGTTTTTATTTGCTATTTTAGTTGACCTCTTTTCAGTGAAAGTGAAATAGTGGAGACCATTCTGCCAAATTCACACTTTGTTTTGGTATGTACTATGTGTGACAAATATGACTCATTTCCTGGGCCATTCTAGCTTGATAAGGAAATAGGAAGTTCCCAGCTCTGTCAGTTCTGTCACAATTTTAGCATCCCTTAATTCCTACCAAATATTTTCTAGGAGTCCTTAGGGACTTAAGGACTTAGGGAGTGTGCTACAACTGCCCTCTGAATGTACCCTCTTGGTGACCTTATGGCGTTTGTTCTCTCCTGCTTTCGCCTACTGTGGTAATATCACGCAGTACTGCCTGCCCAGCGTTGCCTAATGGATGGGCAGCATAGGGCCTGCAGTTGTTGCTGTAACTTCAACCTGAGCAGAGCGGCTGCTGCTGAAAGCACGCGGCTGAGTGTGCGGAGGTCACCGGGGAGGGTGACCGTCTTCTGCCGCTGCCATAGCTCTTGACAACCCACTTGCAATAGTAGAACTTTTAGAGGAACTTTCTGGTGCTTTCCTCCTCACAGCAGACCAGTTTTTTTTTCCTTCACACAAACCCTAGGAAGACCAACCATGCCAGTTTTCTAAATATGTCCATATTCTACAGTGAATGGCACTGAAGCTTAAGATAGGATCCCTGCTGCATTTTTCTACGCTCTTTCATGCAAAATGATTATTCAGATAGTTAGAAATGGCATGTACTGTAAATACAGATATTCATAACTATCTACAGTTAAGAAAATGTCCTCATGGAAACCAGTATTTATTAGGCACCTCTTACGTGCACAAGGTGGGACAGACAGCTCTCAAGCAACATAGGGATTGTTTGCTGTTGACGTGGGTTATTCTTAAACCACTCGTGAAAACTTGCTGGGAGCTTCTGATTAGGCAGAATTTTTTTCTCTTATAACCGACATACTTGGAACATATTAGGTTCTCAGGACGTTTTAAATAAATAAATGAACCAGGTGTTGAGAACAGATTAATATCATGGGAGAATTATCCAATTTAACATATTACCACCTGCCTTGGTTAACTCAGAGACATTCTCCTATCTTTCTCTTGCTTCTGTTTCTCATTGACTGCTGTTCTGATAATTCCACATCAGGTCTGATTTTCTTCCCCAGAAAGGATACACACCTATCCTCGTCAGTGCCCTTCCACCTTTTCCTAATACTTGAAAGTCTAGAAAGACTGACCTTTGACACCTTTTATCCACTGAAACTATTCATAAATTTCCTTTAGGATGGTCACAAAAGTTAAGACCTGATCTATTTACCTTGCAATCCTGAGTTCACAAACTGAGTCTTTCTTACACATCAGCATTTATGATATAAAATAAAAATTTGTTCTATCATTATACTCAAGTACTTAAAATCACATTTATTTTTAAAAGGATCTTTAAAAAAGACTCTGAGAGGAAATGTAGCTGAGTGCCTGATGGCCTGCTTCCCGTGTATGAGGTCCTGAGTTCAATCCCTGGTACCGCCTAAAAAAAATTCCCAATACACAGTATTTCAACTACATTATAGCTTGTGGAATAATCTGTCATATAAAGGATATGGCTTTTTCTAAGAAAAATACATTCTGAGCTTTAAAGAACTAACTCTTGACTTCAAGATACTAAATATCACCAATTGGTCCATTACAGAGGCACATTTAGAATACCTTTATTCAAACCAATTTTTAAAAAGTTATACAAAAGTGAGTAAACATTGTTTTAAGGAACAGATTTCTCTATTTTTCTAAATCACCTGTTATTTAAAATAACCACTACATTACAGTAGAACTTGAGAATGGGTATATACGCTATTATTTTTTTTAAGATTTATTTCTCCCCACCCCTTCACTGTTTTGCATTTGTTGCGTCTGTTTGTTGTGTGCTGGTCTTTTTTTTAGGAGGCATGAAACCAAACCTGGGAACTCTCAAGTGGGAGGGGTTGCCTAATCTCTTGAGCCACCTCTGCTCCCTGTTGTTGTGTTTCACATTATGTTTTTCTCTTCTGTTGTCTCTTGTTACATCGTCTTGTCAAGTCAGCTCCCTGTCTTGCCTGTCTTCTTTAGGAGGCATCGGGAACTGAACCTGGACCTCCCACGTGGTAGGTAGGTGCTCAATCCCTTGAGCCACATCTGCTTCCCATACTATTGTTGTTTAAGGTAAGAGTATTGCTATTAACATCATATCTGGATAAATTGTATGTAAAATATAACTGCTAATCAAAATAGAAGCACGAGTGTTTAGAGATGATTTCAAAATCCAGGCAGAAATATTTCAAAGTGTATAAAAACCTAAATTTCTGACCTTAATAACTAAGTAAGCTTAAATGGAGAAATCCAAGGCATAAAGATAAACAATATACTGATGTTTATAAAAAATTATTTAATATTTATTTGTTGTTAAACAAAAGTTAATTTGGAAGAATATTTCTTTGCTAACATATGCATATAAAAAGTTGACTCTTTGGTTTTTATTTCATCCATTTTGCTATAATACAATGAACCCAAATG
The DNA here is from genome assembly GCF_030445035.2 of Dasypus novemcinctus. Classification (NCBI taxonomy): domain Eukaryota; kingdom Metazoa; phylum Chordata; class Mammalia; order Cingulata; family Dasypodidae; genus Dasypus; species Dasypus novemcinctus. The sequence continues at coordinate 28,207,251 of NC_080683.1, read as the reverse complement.
AATATTGATAACTTTTTTTTAAAAACAGTATTGCATGTAGGTCGCACATGTGAAACAATGAATCTATTTTGTATCCATTAGTCATATGCACATTACCCATCAACAGATATTCTCAAAAGACAGGTATCTGCGGAATAACTAGATAGCTCTTGAGCAAAGTTAAAGTTGAAAGCAGTTAGACTTCAATTGTCTTCATTGCTTATCTGGATTACACTAGCCATCATCATCTCAATTAAACAGGATATTTGCTTTTACAAACAAGACTTCAAACATACATCCTTACTTCAAAACACTACATTAGAATTGGGGCTACTTCCAATTGTTACAATAGGGGGAATACAGTCACTTAAATTATTCTGAGGCCATCTTGCCAAGTATTTTGAGACCACACCTATTTTCTTTAGTATTTGGTTCCAAATTAATGTCTCACAGAATAAAAATTACATTACTAAACTTAAATATGAAAGCACATCTAAGTGACAACAATATCTTTCCAATACTAGCATGGCAAGAAAACCAGGGAAAGTATATTGCTTGAAGTTTGGTAGTGTCAGTTTAAAACTTGTTAGTATTTTGAAGTTGAATGTGCTTGTTCAGTTTTAAACCTGAGTTCAGCCACAGAAACTTTAGGAAGTTACTATATACTGAGATACAGGTATTTATGGGAGGAATCAAAATAGAAGGAAAGCAAGGGTAAAAAGCAGAGAATAAATCTGTCACACAAAAGCTGAAGCTACCTGTCACAGGTGGATGAAATAAAGCAAGAGGTAAACAACAGCCTATACTCCCCAATTCCATTTCTTCAGAGGGGAGGAGCCTGGCAACTGTTTGGCAGGTTGTTTCTATAACCTATCTATACATTTCCAGGACTTACAGCAATTGCTGTACAAAAAGGAACAGGTTTTCCTTGTAATTAAACATGATTAAACCTCTGATCTTTATATAATTTCAGCTTTAAAGTTACATTACTCTAAATCTCAGGGCTTTTGATCTCAGAGCTACTTTATGACGACGATCCCATTATCCTCTTAGCTATAAAAGATACTCCTTCCAATACTAACAAAGCATGGGCAACTTTAAAGTAAATCTAGTTTGGGTAAGTATGGGTTCAGGATGTTGATAAGTGGGTAAAAGACTATGGGACAGAATTACAGAAGTGACTTTTTGCTCAATGCAAAATGAACATTCACTACTATGGCCCGATTTTAATGCTTTTTAATAAAATGACACTAACCTATGATGATCATACAAAAAAAATGAACCCATTAACAATTAGAAATATTTCTTTTGTTGCAACTGAACTCCTTGCCTGACTATAAGGAATATTATAATATAAAGGTTATTTTAAAAACAATTTTTCTCTAATTGTACTTGGCTTTCTTGTAATGAATGACCATTCTCTCTTAAAGTTTTATTTTGGATATTTATTAGGAATTGTACAATATTTCCAGTCTATTAAACTCAATTTCCTAAGAAAACAAAATTTCATGTTGTAGTACTTGGGAATTTCCTTTGTTATAATGGGAAATTAAAACCTACTTTTATGAATGATGCAAAACTGAGTATTATATTCTGGATTTGTGTATATAAAATATTATTGCTGTCAGTTACTGGTATATTTTTCCAATTTGTACATGGATACAGAGTGAGAGAGAGAGACAAGTACTTTTAAAGACGGTTCTTAAAGCAGGTGGAATAAGCCAGCAAGGTGGTGTGGTATTAAAAGTACAGCCTTTAGTGTTTATTTTAGTTTTCTAGGCTGCTCAAGCAAATACCATAAAATGGTTTGGCTTAAACAAAAGGAATTTATTCACTCATGGATCTGAGGCCAGGAAAATGTCCCTATTAAGGCATCATCAAGGTGATCCTTTCTCCCTTAAGGCTGTGGCATTCTGGAGCTGGCTGCTGGTGACCCCTTGTTTCTCTGCCACATGACAAGGCACCTGGCGGCATCTCTTGGTCTCTTAGTTCTCTCCCACATTGTGTCATTACCTTGTTTCCTGTGGCTTCCTCTGTCTAAATTTAAATCTCTTATAAAGGACTCCAGTAATAGGATTAAGACCCAATCTGACTGAGGTGGGCCACACCTTAACTGAAGTTACCTCATCAAAAGGTCCTACTTACAATGAGTTCATACGCACAGAAATGGATTAACTTTAAGAACATGTTTTCCTGGAGTACATACAGTTCCAAACCACCAGTATTCAAACCCCAGCTCCCATGATTCAGAGTTCTTGTAAATTACTTAACTTCTTAACTACTCTTGCAAATTACTTAACTTCTCTGAACCTTGGTTTCCTGCTTGCAAGAGGAACATCCTTATATCACAGGGTTATTGTGAATATTTAATGAGCTGATATATAAAATATGGACCTTCTTTTCCCTACCTGGCTTCCTGACCTAATGGGATTCTATCTCAAGTCCAGGGAGTAGGTTACAATTCACTTCCGCTTCCTTTTCCTTCCCCTTATTGCTTCAGGTAAATGGAAAGGCGATCAAAAGGCCACCTAGCAATTAAAACTGGCCCTATCAGATTGCATTTAGAAATTAATCTCAATTTAATTCCCTAATCGTACCTACTGCGATTAACCTAAGCCATTCTGTGTCCTTGTGTCTGGTGAAAATCAGCTTAATCTTTCCTGATTGGTTGCTACTGAGTCACAAAATAGGCTATATGTTTTCATAAACTTTCTGTCATTTAATCCTCACCAGATTTGGTAAGGTAGGCATTAAATGCAGTTGGGTGGTGGCAGAATGTTACAAGCACTTTAGAGTCAAATTACTTATGAGTTATGAGATGGAACATTACTTCTGTGAGCCTCAATTATCTCATTTCTCATCTATAAATAATGAGGAAAATGGTACTCACAAAATAGTGAGCTCGGACGTAAGGGTCTAAGTCACTACCTGGTTTACTTAAGTGTTGAATAAGTGCTAGGTTTTCTTTTCCCTAGTGTCACGTTTCCCTGCTGTGTTTCCTTTCATGTTTTTTAATATACTATGGGAATTTATTTTAATGACATAAATATTAGTGCCACTATTTTAACTATTTTAATGACACCTATAAGTATCTGGCTGAATCATAAATTTTTAAAACAACTGCATAATGCCTCTATATCAACCTAGGTGTTAAAAAATACAAAACATTCTAGAAATACTTAAAACTTCTGAAATGATGCATCAATTCTTGAATCTTTTTCACTTGTAAATGACAGAAAGTCAAGTTGTCCCACTGATGAATATGGAATGCTTATTTTATTACTCTAAGAAAGGTAAAGGGTATCTTATGATCTAAATATCATCAACAAATTAAGATTACTGAAAGATTTAAAACTGTACTAGGCTACATTGTCATGGAAGAATAGACTGGGTAGCACTTCTCAGTTTCAGCATGATATTCTTAGGAAAACATTTTGTGGTCATATCATATTTAGCAGAGCATGAAAAGAGGAGCAAAGGATTTTGCAAGCAAAACTCCTAAGCACTGTCATGTTAACCTGAGATAATTTCTAAAAGTTTTTATGTATTAGAAAAGGGAGGGAAGAGTTCAGGTTTTCTAAATTCCTGCAGACTTGCTATAAAGGATGCCTATAGAAATTGGCAGTCAAGTGGAGTGCAGGTTCTCTGCACTTAAAGTGGAAAGAAACACATCTTGGATGTTTTTTCAAAGAATTAGGAAAATAAATTCCTGTGATGTATTTGTACTACTTGAGGCTAATACTTTGCAAATATTTCAGGCACAATAAAAATTTCACTAAACCTTACAGTTTAAATTTTACTTTGCTAAACAACCAGTGGTATGTGATCCACAGGAAAATTAATAACATGTTAATAAAATGTAACAAGCTATCCTGTAGAATTTAAAGTTAAAAGCAATAAAAGCTTCTTCCTGTTTTCTTATATTTTTGAAGACATGTTAAAACAGGCCCTTGATTACTACCATGATGCTTTTGTAAAGGACTTTAGAATGAGTAGATAAAATCCATGCACCATCTCTCCACCTAAGCTCTTACTTAAGACTTAAGAGATTTAGTCTGAAGAAAACAATTACATTTGTTTTTCACCATTACCATATAAAAATCATGTGTTTACAGAGAAATTCCATCAACAGTGTAATTAAACAAGACTAAGTTGGTCGTACAGAACAATAATGCCTTTACTGTGCATTAGTATCTTATAAATATATACATCATATCCAAAATTCTGCCCCTCCAGAAATCTGTCTGTCCATTGTAAATTGGTCCACACTGTTTTTTGGACAAATATTTATAATCACATTCATTTTTATTTTAATATCTATTTAAATTTATGGCATTTCACTTATTTTTGTGGATGAAGTTGCCAAACTTTTGCATAAAACCTCGAAACTTGCTTTCATTGGGCTGATATGAGCGATAAACACCAGGGCTGTAATTAAGCATTGGGCTCGACCTGCTGTAACTGTTGCCCATAGTCGTGGATTTTATTTCTGGGTGGTGTATACTGGTATTTGGTATGTTACTTGCCGGTGAAGTAGTGCTCTCCATCTTACAAAATGGCTCAAAACGACTGTAAACTCGCCGGTCACTTGAATGAGATCTTAGAAGCTCACTGGGCTTCGGCCTTGGAGAAGCAGTTGGTTTTCTTTCAGGAGCAACAACAGCATTAATTTCCTTTGAATCTCGGTATTGGATCTGTTCGGTGTTAAATCTTGGGGCAGAGGCATCTCCTGCCCTTTCCAAGAAATTGCTTTCAATGGGACCTGGAGAAGGTATTATTTTACTATTTTCTTCAGATGGAGATTTTATCCCCTGAGATGAGCTAACTGTGACATCTTCCTTACTTTTGTGGATACTGCCTTGAGAGTTAGATGAAGAAGAACGCTTTCTTCTGGGAGATGAATCAACTTTTGGCTCTGATTTCTTGGGGTTTTGACCCTCTTCACCATTAGAAACTAAAGTATCAGAACTACTACACATTCTATAAAAGGCAGGTGCTTTATTTTTGGATATATTTTCTTTCTTTTCTGGGGTAAGGCTAAGTAATGACCTTAACTTCTGGGATCCTTTTTTCAAAAAACTTGGGGAACCTTTAACTTCCTTCTTTGAGGTGAGTTCTTTGTTGGGTTCCTCTTTATTTACATCAAGTAAAGCAGCAATGGAAACAGACTTGGTAGTGGTGCCAGTTGGAGGGTCTCTCTTGGTAACTTCATCATCCTCTTCCATGTTTTGGGTCACATTATGCATGCTTTTAGAACTTTTCAGTGGATCCTCTTTGGGTTTTTCTGGTGGTCTAGTTCGATTCCTGGTAAGTGTACTGTACACATACTGCTTACTATTTCCATGATCTAAATCGGCTTTTGTGTGGTCAAAGATTGGGAAACTTCGCCTTTTAAGCAGATTCCCATTCTGTTCATTCTTTAGATTTTCTGTCTGCTTATTTACACACAAGGTTGTATATAAATAGTTGTTTGGCTCTGTATGGCCATTTGTGGTATGGTTTAAGACTGGTGAATGGTTTTCAGGAACCTGCAAAGTTTGCATTACTGATGTCTCTGACTGCAATGGAATCTTGGGGACTGATTCTGGCACGGGCTGATCGGCTGAATGCTGAACACTTGTAGGGGTATCTGGGACCTCCTTAGCCACATCACTTCCCTGGGAACCAATGATAGTTGAATTTGAGGAGCCAGTTGTACAGCTGTTAACCTCTTGCTGCTCAGGTAAAGTTGGTTTAAATACAAAAGATGAACGAAGTCGAGAATGAGTATAAAGGGCATTGGCTTTCAAATTCTCAGCACCATCAGAGATCTCAAACCGGTCACCTAGAGCTGATCCATTTGAATCAGGAATAGCTTCTGAATGATCATTTAAGTAGGATTCAATTCTCCAGTTACGTAGGAATGACTTTGTGGTATGTTCAAGGGTTGGCATACGTTGTTGCAAAAAGCGAATATGATTATCTGTCCCATTAAAAGACCTCCGCACATTTGAATTTCTTTCTGCAAGATTTGTTGTTTTTCTCTGGGTAAGCCGATTGGCAAAACTCTGGGAAGGTGTGTTATGGTAGTTTGCAAAGCCTCCCCGTAATGATGATGCTACACTGAGACTATCGGAAGGCCTTTTCCAATTACCAGGTAGATTATTGGTTCGATTCAGAGCCCTGTTATGCAGCAGGTATGAGGATGTTTCTGGCTGTTCCCCAGCATAACTATGTCTTTTCCAATTTTCATTTATCTGACTGGGTTGATACTGACGGATTTTATTTGGACCATTAAAGTTTGGAAGAAAATGGGGTTTATATATATGATTTCTTATGCTATATTTGTCATGTTCATTTAGAGTATATATCCCTCTATTTTTGAAGTAACTAGAATCTAGTTTATGAAAACTGTCTTGTCTACTAAAAAGATTTCTCTGGCTGGATGAAGCTAATGAAGAAATTGAATGCTGGTAAGTCCCATTCTCCCAGAGTGCTTTGCCATGTTTCATCCTTGCTGATTCATCCTGAGCAAATGGACTAGGGACACAGGATCTGGCATAGAGAGTTCTAAATTCTTCATCAAAGGACTCAACCAATTGTCCTGTGATTATCTGAACCATGCTGATGTGAGCTTTTTCAAATGACCACATGTAGCTGAAAAAAAAATCAGAATTGGAAAATTTTAATTTTTCTAAGTTAAAAGACTGAGGATAATATCTAATTCTATTAAGAAAAGTTAGTTCTTTAATGTTGACCTTTTTTGTTGTTGTTTCATTTGGGTACCATAATTTAGAAAAGCTTCAATCATTATATGCTTACACTATACCATTTCCACAATCCCATATTCATATTTTTAAAAAACAAAGCAACTCAAATCCTGGCTTTGATTCCACCCACAATTTCTTATGCTATTTTCCAGGACTCAAAAGAAAAGCCTGCTTTGATTTGCATCTCAATCTACCATAATTTAGTGGTGTTTAAGAATGATATCGTAATTTCATATATAGCATCCTAGCAGGTTGTAGGAAAGCCAGGATGGGAAGGAAAGTTGAGAGAGTTGGTTACTATTGAGCTATGTTGCCACTCTAAGCTTGGGCCTCAGTTTCCTTATGTCCAAAATGAGGACATAGACAACAAACAATCTATGAGTCCTTTTAGTTCTAACATGTTATAAACAAGACACATCTCTGCTAATGCATGCTAATTTTAAGGACAGAGTTGCAGTGTCTTCCAGTTGTTACGTCTTTGGTTTACTCAGTCTAATTTAGGATGCCAAGAGCTGTAAACAGTGAGAGAATTTGTGGGCAGCAGCCTCGACCACTGATGGGCAGGTTTTTCTATTGTCAGTGCACACAGGATTGGTACATTTAGCACCCATAAACCACACCAGTCATAATGCCAATCAGGATCTTTTAATACATAAAACAATGCCTAGGAAATTAAAGTTTGTAACCACTTTGCAGTACTTGATGGAAATTCCAATCCTTTTCCTAGAATTTAGCATTGATAGCTATTTTGAAATTTCACACAAAATTTTAAATCTAATTTATATTTATTTTTTGAGGTACCAGGTTGGGGATTGAAACCTGGACCTGGTGTGTGGGAAGCCAGTACTCAACCACTGAGCTACACGTGGCTCCCCTGAGTTGGTTTTTTCATTTGATTACCTGTTTGGTTTTTGTTTGTTTGTTTGTTCTTAGTAGGTACCAGAGATTGAACCCATGACCTCAGGTGTCAGAAGCAGGTGCTCAACCACTTGAACTATATCTGCTCCCTTAGATCTAACTTTTGAAAACCAAGTATAATGTACCATACACAGCTGTAAAAGAAATGAATTAACTATATGCTGGTTGTCAAGTCATATATATGACACAGCAGAGATTAATACCAAAGAAAAAAGGATATGCATACTTTCTCCACAATGAAGGAGCTTACTGTTTATATAGGGAAGACAATAATACAGATAGATGAAAAGATTAAAATAATGTAAACTGTAACAATTGAAAATACATAATGTATCATAAACAGCAGAGTGCAACTAAAGAATCCTATTATTCTTATATGCTTAATTTTTCTGTCATGCCTATGGAATATCTGATATGAGAAGGACCTTGTGCAAGGTACTTTTATAAGCACATCTGTGGACCATTAGGCTGACTTTAAAGAAATGGTACAAGAGGAAATCACTAAAGGGATTTTCAATCTAACTAAAGATATAAATACAAAATAGGCGAGGAATATCAAGTAAAGCAATGAATAGTAAGCTTTCAAAATGAAATAATCCCTGGAGACAGTGGAAGTTTAACTGTGCTTTAAGACACTAGATACCCAAAACTTCAGAGAAGAGAAGTATGAGAGGACTTTCACGTGACAATTTTAAACAAGGATATCCAATTCAAAATACTATTTTTATAATTGATTAAAAGTATATATGACTTTCATCTTAATGTAGTATCATGTAAGGTAAAACTCCTGCTGTTTTCTTGACCAAAGCATCATCTTGGTTTTATGTAATATGTAACTATGGTGGATACAGTTGCTGGTCCTTTCCTGGAACACTGGGAGTTTAGAATATAATGATATTCTATAGTCAAGATTTCTGAATTAAAAAGGGAATTCTGAATTGGGCTAGGAGGAAAACATCAACAGCATAAGAATATCAGAGACTCAAGCTGTTTTTAAGAGAAAAGAAGCTAATTTTTAAATAGCTTTGATGAAAATTGGTTCATAAATGTTCTACCAGATCCTGTTAGAATCTCATTAGCAATAAGAAAGATCCATGATGGGGGAAATAATGGCAACAGCTGATAACCACTGTGTAAAGCAGAATATTTTGAATGAACTAGAAATATAGAGAATAGAGTTGTTATGTAAGACTTTTGATGGATTTTTATAATCTGTGGTCCAAGGTGTTCCATATCCACTTCCATAAAGAGTAAGCTGAGTTCTGCCTCTGCCTAATGATATAGATAGATAATTTTTGTTGCTGCTATTGCTTGTTTAATTCCATAGTAAGCTCATTCACAGTATACAAAGCACCTGTTAATATCTAGTGGTAGCAAAACAAAGTTGAGGTGAATTTATTGCTGAAGATAATCTTAAAAGTCAATTTAAATAATAAAAATAGAAAACATTAATTATAACGAGTTTAAATAATAAACACCATTCTATAAATCAATTTTAATTAAAATTTCAATTAAAAACTCTCGAAAACCAAAGAGCCTGAACAAATATGTATACACAGGTCCTTAAAAGGACTCATTAATTTTAAGCACTAGCTGTAATTTCTACTCTTAATAAGTTTACATTTTGAAATCCAAAGAGCATTTTCAAAAAAGACTCCCTGATTTTAAAGGGAGTGTTAGCAGATAATAACAATTAAAATAACGACTGAAATAATAGCTAATGAGGGGCTTCTCATTCATTAACTCATTTAATCCTTACAACAAGGACATCAAGTAGATTCTATGATCATCCTCATTTTGATGATGAGTAAACTAAAGTGCAACCAAGTTAAGTACCTTGCCCAAGGCCTCTCTATTCAACATGTTGCCTCCTTCTCCCGGGCTTTTTAAGTAATTAAGAAAAAATACCAGTGTTTTCCCTTTGATTATTTAAATCCACAGCTCGGCTGTCTTTTTCCCTCAGTATTTAATAATGATTTAACCCTGTCATGGAGGTCTAGCAATTCTCATGTGTTCAGTGTTTTTATCTGTCTACTGATATATCTTTCCTATATATCCCATTCAGGGTTAACTTTGGGGATTTATAAGGGAATAATAGGGCAGAGCCTATTCTCTGGAGCCAACTTGGCCTGAAAAGGAACACTGGCTCTGGCTCTTAGCTATGGGGTTTTAGACAAGTCACTTAACCATTAGGAATTTCAGCTTCCTCATTTATCTACAGATTAAAAAAAAAAGTGCCTTGCAGTTAAGTTATAAAGACTGTAAATGAAATACCTAAAAGAATTAAGCTAGAACATAGGAGATATCCACTAAGGATAGTTTAGAAAGATGTCAGAATGGGATTTGGGGCAGAATAACTTTTGTCTAGTGTCTGCCATAGCAAATGTAACAGTTGGACTGTTAAATTTTGGTAATACTATAGTAACTACGTGATAACTATTAGATTCTCAATAACATTAAAATAAGCAAAAAATTCCACTGGTTCTTCAAGATGGTAAAGCTTCTTTTTTTTTTTTTTTTAATAAACAATTAAATTTAATCCAAGTTGTGTACTGTTTTCAAAAGAAGCAAAAACACTTTTGGTATTATATAGTGGTAGGAAACCTTAGATATTAGTCAACACTCTCATTTTTGGATGAAGAAACTGAAGCCCAAGGAAGTTATGTGATTTGCCTAAGGAATTATTACTTTTTAGCGGCAGAGGCAGAACACACACCCAGGTCTCCAAACTTCCAGGCAAGTGTTAGAAATAACTAAACAAATTACATTAATATTTGCAGCTAATAAACACATTATTTAAATGGCAGATAATGCTAGAAGTAAACAAAATAATCTTACCTGTAAGAACCATATATAACCTTCTGGCAGTCAACTACTAAAAATTTCTGTTCCAACTTTCCATGGAATTTTGCTCCACTTTTTGAAATATAATCTTGGCCTTTCACTGTCCGCACTCGAATATTCTAAAATTATCAAGTAAAATTATGACTGGTGAGGTGTTATTTTGAAAAGTAAAATGTATGTCCATGTAAGGTCTTAACACCAAAAAATATTTACACGCAAAATAACCTTTTTAAACACATTATACACATACACACAGCAAAAAATTAGAGAAAAGCAAATTTCAAAACATCTCTAATAAAAGAAATACTCAAGGAAAATAAATCACTTAAAATATGTATTTTAACATTGCTAGGGGACATTATATTTATGCATAATGCTTTCACAAATTATTTAACATTGTACCGCAAGAAATCCTTTTGGGTTATAGTGGCATGACACTGAAACAACTGAATATTAACATCCATTTTCTTTTTAAAAAAGTCAAATGTAACTGAAAACATGATGCCAAATGATTTTGATAAGCAACATCTACTGAATTAAAGAATCACTAGAGTCAGTGTTTTCAAGACTGTGCTGGCAAGACTGTGGCATTAAGTACGACTGGTTGCAAAGTTAAATCAAAAGCTTAAGTGTTCAAGAAAAGCACAATATGAAACCCTCATGAAGGTGACTGTTTTCATTCACCTTCTGAAAAATACAAGGGGACCCTTTGTGTGATCAACATTATATAACTTTAAATATATTGGTTTTGCATATCTTTAAATTTTATTTTTGAAGTAGTAAATATTAACAAACCTCAAATTTGACTGACATGATAACAGTACACAAGAAACTTGAAAAAAATGGAATTCTTACCCTGAGACGCTGAACTTGACAACCCTGTTTCTCAGTCATATTTAGAAAATGTTTAAAATTGGACTCATCAAGCAGAATGTATACAGATATCCCTCGGGATGATGCATCAACTATTTCTTTGAAAATATCAACATCTGTAAATATATCCATTACTAAAGCAATGACCTGTTAAAGATAAGAATTTGAAGAAAATTTAGGTACCTAACAAAAAAGATTTATGAGTGCTTTCATTCAGTAAAAAGTAGATAAAATGGATATGTATTAAGTATATATAAATATACACATAAATATTTGGGCAGTTTTCTGAAATAGAACACAATTAAAATACAATAAAAATAAATTCCAACATACATATTTCTAATACTAAGTAATTTTCACATTTGCTTTAAGTCAAAGGAAATTTGCATTGCAGTTCGATTACAAATCCAGGAGTACGTGACTGTCTATAAGGTAGACGGAGGGGACAGAAAAAAAACCAGTGTCAGAGCTTTTGTTGGGAGACATGTCCAGGGAAAAATGGGATTTCTAGGACTAGTTGTTAAGAATAATGGCCTCGGGGAACTGAGGCAGAAAAAATTCTCTTAAGAATAGAACTATAGTTAAGAAAGTATAAAAGGTGGAAAAAGGGGATAAGAGGACTTGCTAACTAGAAAATCAAATACATCTGACATACAGAAGATATATATATATATATGGATAAAAAAGGCGGCATGATTATAAAATAAAGGTAAGTGTAGAGGGAAAATATCCTAAAAAACCAATCCCTAAAGTGGAAGAGTCCATGCTAACTGTTAGAATCAGAAATGTGACTAACTCAAAGAGTCAATGAGTGAAGTAATGCTGGAAGAAGGGAAAACATTTATTTTTTAAAAAATTTATTGACCACCTACTATGTATCAGAGAAAAAGGATAAAAATTCCTGCCCTTATGGAGTTACATTCTAGTGGAGAAAGACACAATAAGCAATAAACATCATAAATAAATAATGTAGGAAGTTATAAGATGATAACGTTTGTTAGAACCAAAATAGAGTAGGGTAAGAGGAATCATCAGTACCTGGAAACTGAGAAAGGGAGGTTTTGGGGATTTCAGGGCAAAAGTATCTTTGAGAAGGCATTCTTTGAGCAACGACTTGAAAGGAGTTGAAGAAGTTAACCTTGTGAAGATCCTGAGGAAGAAAGTTCTAGGTAGAGGATATCAGCAAGGAAAAGGCCCTAAGGCAGAAGAAGCAGGCCTAGGGCTCACTGTGGCTAGAATGGAAGGAGAAGGGGGAGAATACGTTATTTACATTGCCTTGAAGGCACTAGAAAACTTTGTTTCTGTTTGCTTTTTTCCTGAGCAAGATTGTAAATTATTAATGGGTTTAAAGTTGAGGTAGTAATACGATCGGATTTATGTTTTAAAAAGATTGGTCTGTTGAAAACAGAATTTGAGGGTGAGGGCAAAGGAAGAAATGGGAGAAACCAGTTAGAACTCCTGGAGCAATTCAAAATAGGTGGTGATGTGGCTAGCACCAGGAAGGTAGGGGCATTGTGGAAAGAGAAATGGTCAGATCCTGGATAATCTTTGAGCCAAAAGAACTTCTGAATGATTAAATAGGAGCTGTAAGAGAAAAAGAGGAGGCAAGGATGACCCTAAGGATTTTAAGTCTCCACATCCTGAAGGCCAGAGGTCGCATTACTGAGATAGGGAAGAGTGCAGGTGCAGGAAATTTTAGGCGGAAGATTAATAGAGACAAGTTAAGCTGAGTTGCCATAAATCTAAGTGAAATACTGAGCAAAGAAGTCTGGGCCAAAGATGCAAATTTGGATGTTGGCGGTGTAGAGACTGCAATTAAAACCAAGCATCAAGGGAAGGAAGGTCAATAGAGAATAAGACCAAGGACGGACCTGTAGGGCACTCCAAAGTTAAGACACCTAACAGAAGAGGTGGTACCAGCAAAGGAGGAGGAAACCAAGAGAGAACGGCATCCTGGAAGTCGATCAAAGGCAGTACATCAAGGAGGAGGATGTGCTGAACTGTGTCAAATCCGCCTATTGGGCCTAATAAGACAAGGGCTAAACTTCATAGGTTAGTTAATGTTTAGGCTATCGATGACTTCCACCAGAGAAGTTTAATGGGGCGGTGAGAGCAAAAGCCTTACTGGAAGGGTTTAAGAGAAAAGGGGAGGACGATACTGGAAACAGCAGAAATAGTCAACTCTTTTTGAGTAATTTGGCTCTAACAGGAAACAGAGAAATGTAAAGTAGCTGCAGGTAAAGCTGGGTGAAGAGAACTCGCATTTTTGTTTTGTTTTAAAGCACATTTGTATGCATTAAATGATCCAATAAGGACATAAATTAGTGGTCAAACTCATGGTGGGACTGGAGTGGCAAAAGGGAGAATTTCTGAAGCAATGTCTTTGCATAGGCAATAAGGGACAAGATCTAATGCAAAAGTAAAGAAATCAGAGGAGAGAGAGTATACTAAAGGCAAAGTGTAAGGTACTGGTAGGAGGGAGGATGTGCATAAGTTCTCTTCTGACTGTTTCAATTTTCTAAATGAAGTGAGAAGCAAGGTTATTAATTGAGAGTGAAGATGCAGGAAGACCTGTTAGGGTTTGAGGAAAGAGGGAAATAAAATGGTCATTTACGTGTGCAGAAGAGGAGATAGCCTAAGAAGATATGCAATAATTGCTGGGCAGCATTAAGGACCCAACTGACCATAAATTTGAAATGATCCCAATGTGATTGTGAGTTTTTCTCCAGTGATAACTGTGGTCCTGCCATCAAAGTATATAACAAAATGAGAGAGGGCAGGAAAGGGTGTATGCAATGTGGAGGGAATAGGATGACTGAGCACCGGCTCTTAGCTGGGTAAGAGAAGAGTGAGGATGTCATTGATGGAAGAAGCAGTGAAGTGGTGGCAGGATCAAGGAATTGGAGTTCCTGCTGAGGTTAAAGGACTTGAAAGGTTTAATATGCATGTTATCATTTAAATATGTATACTGAAATACTGATGAAATGATACATTGTATTGTATTTACTTCCAATGTAATAGATGGAATAAAACTGGCCATGGACTTATCTTTGTTGAAGCTGGTTGATGGTACATGAGGGTTCCAGATACTGTTCTCTCTACTTTGGAAATTTCCCATAACACAGTTGAAAAAAAATAAAAAAGAAAGGAATATTGGATACTAGTAGTACCAGAGGGAATAAGAAAGAAATATAAGCAGAGGAGGTTGTCAGATGGGGGATGCATGAATTAGATTATATAGGTGAAGTGGTTATTGGTCATGATACTGCCAAAGGGTATGATCTTGGCAATTAATGGCTAAGGTAAAGGACAAAAATCACAGGAGGAGAGAAGGGCAAGGAACTAGTATTTGGATGGATCTCTTACTTATATATTGAAATAGCCAGGAACTGGGGCAGGAGTATTTTTGGAAAGAGAGTAATCCAGGAACAAACACTGTTAAGAAATGAGAGGTAAGGGGATGATCTAGGAATAGACAAATGGCAGAAACTACTAGGATACTGTAATGGATGCACTGCAGTAATGTCAGAAGATGAGCAAAGTCAAGGCTAATATATGGCAGGGGTTCTTAACCAGGGGTCCATGAAAAGATTTTAGGGGGTCTGTGAGCTTGAATTGAAAATTCAAAACAACATTATTCTTGTGGGGACATGTTGGTGTGGGTGTGATATATTTTCTAAATAATATACAATATAGTGTGGACTTAGTATAATTTTTATTTTGATGTAGAGTGTTTTCACTGCAGTGGATAACTGCCTGCAAAAAGGTTGGTAAGGATGGCAAAGATGGTTTTATGATGCTGTGGGAAAACTCGAATTTCTAAATGTTTGCCGAAAATGACCATTTGAACAGATGTTGAACCAATGTTAGGTTATCAGGTATTAAAATTATGAGAAAGTTGTAAAAGGTAATTTACAACTTAAATCCTAAAATTTAAAGACATGCCAATGTTGTGTTCTGATATATGGAACCATTTATATACACTTAGTAACACATTTAAAGAAAATAGTGGGCAATGCTCAAATTATATGTTAATGCTATTCCTCAAACTACCTGTGAAACACATCTTAATCAGATTTTCTCTAAGAAAACAAATCATTCTCTTATTTATAAATGGATGATGTGCCAAAAGAAAGAAGCTAGAAATAGCTATAATAAGAATATAAAAATAAGTCTTTATAATAGAAAATATAAAAACCTTCAAATTATTAATTAATGCATTATTTATTATGACCAATGAGTGGTGTAAAGACATACATACGGGCACTGAGATAAAGAAAAGTAAATGTCCATATTATAAGTTTATTTTACAATTTTTGACTAGAGCAGACTGGAACTAGTCTTTTTCATTAGAAAGGATTCCTTTTTAAATAAACAAACATTCTTATATAACATGAGATTCTTTAAGAAAGAAATTAATCAGCATATCTAAAGAATTTATTTTTAATTTGCCAGATAGTCTCATGTAACAAATTACTTTAGACTTTGGAAATGAACACAACCACTTTAAAGGGATAAACAAAGGATTTTGTTTACAAAATATAATTGAAGTTACTCAGCCAGTGGATGAATCTAGCATGCCAAAGGTAGAACAAATGGCAGTCTTTCCTGCATGATAGATAATATACTGACTCTGTATCCATGAGATCAGATTACAATCTTTGACAAGCTTAACTGATACCAATCAAGTCAGGCAGCTTATCAGAGCTTGTGTTTCCCTGCACATTTATTCAAATGTGTTGAAAAATTACATAGTCTGCAAATAAATTTCTGCTGTGCCAAGAAAAGCAAAACAAAATGTAGTTCTTACATTTTTGTTGGGTGACATTCCTACAAAAGGAAAAATAATTAGAAATGAGATATGTCAAACCTGATCTGAATGTATTATGTTCTGGTTAGTTATCTAAATCACACTGTTCTGCAGAAATGACCACAATGACTACATATAATCAAGGACAAATTATATATTCAATTTATAGAAAGCTTTTCAAAAGGTCCATCAACTGATTATAAGTCAATACAGTAACTGGTTATATTAAATAGCAATCATTTAACTAACCACTCCTATATACTACTCAAAATTCTTCTCGTTTCTTTGTTGGTTGTCGCTTTATATTTTTTAAAAATCTAAATAAATGCATTCACTGGGAACACGAGGCTTAGAAAATTAAAAAAAAAAAGATATCTGGGGCCATATTTAAGATGTGAAAGAAAATAAAAATATTTTAGTAGTTTCAGAGAACCTGCCTCAAGGCCACTGGTTTTGCTTATCTTTCTCACAGTTAATTTCCTGACGTGACCCAGACCCCAAAGGTCACACTAAACTAAAACAATAGAAATACTGGTAATAAATTTAAGATAAGCGCATATGCATAACACAGTGTAAGACCATTGAGGGAAGTAGATAATGAGGTATTAGGAACTAAACTGTAGTGGTAGCTAAGAGAAAGGAAAAAAATTGCTTGTTAGGGCGGGGACACAGTAGAATGAAATAGACCAAGGGTTTCATGGATGAACTTCAAATAATGAACAAAGATTATTTTTAGCCTTGCAAGCTGCATGACTAACATTGCAAAGGCACAGATATAAAGAGTGGAATGAAGATGATAGTAATATTTTAATAAATATTTATTGAATGAAATGGAAGTTAACTACAATGATCATTATGTTTAGGAGTATGAAGTAAATTTAGCTGGGATTTAAACAGATTAAAAAGGATCTTGAAAATACAAGACATGTTTAAATTTGATCTGGAGAGCAATATCCAGTGTTCTGGGAGAATTTTGTCTGATAGTAATGTTCATATTGAAGGTAGGGAGAAAATATCTAAGTTCTATTAAGTCGTATGACTGAAGAAGAGTGTGATTTTTTATGATATTTATTATAATGTCCCTAATTATAAATGAAATGAGATGTCAAAAAAGTATTGTGGAAGACAGTGATAAAGAAAAAAAGATGGAAAGAATTGAAGATAAATGGTAATGATAGAAAATGTCGGTACAATGTTGACATCAAATAGTTGGCGTTTACTTAACATGCTTCATGATCTTCAATACTTTATTTTTGAACCCTGTATTTGTTTTTCCTTTCTTTATCAGGATAGAAACTATTAGAAATGAAGATTTATACGACCTAGATACTTAATGAAATGTAGGTCACAGAATTGTCATTATAGTTCTCAAAATTGAATATTATATCTTTTATGTGGTTACAGGTTGCAAGCTATGCTTCAAAATTCTACCCACCATTTGAAGGGATTCAGACTTCATTGGCAATTGCCTGAATATAGACAGAAGGATTTGTTTTTTCTAACAGAAGAAAAACTAAAAGATCAAATTTAAAAAAATATTAATGGAACTCCATAAAAACTTTATAATAAAATTCAACAAAAAATGGAAAACTTTAAGAATTGGGCAATAGAAATACAGGAAAATAATTACTCTGGGGATACATAATTCTGAGTCTATAAAAGCTGTCAAAAGCAATGTGCCAAATGGATTTTGGAACAAAAGGCAGATACTATAAATAAGTGCTTTTAGTTCTTATCTTTATGCAGCTAAGTAATACTGTCCATTTCATATGAAATTATATATATGATATATTGTATATACTACAGTATTGTATAGTAAATTAATCTTGAAATTAAGAATAAATTAATTAGGTCTACAGATAAATTTAGTATCTATACTTAAAGCTGTGTCTATGTATCAAAAGATTTGATCTGCCATAAATTAAGTGATTTTGGGGAAATTATACTGAAATGACTCTGAGTCTCATTACCTTTGTTACATAATAAATAAATTAAGCCAGAGACAATCTTGGGTTTACCAAGTACTAAAATTCTATGAATCAAAACAAACACGCATATCATCATACAATGCTGCCATACATCTCCCCACCATCAACACCTTGAGTTGTTGTGAAACATTTGTTAAAAACTCTGAAAGAGCATCATCAAAATATTACTCTAACTATAACCCGTATCTTAGACTTGGTGTATTTTTATCCCAACTCACCCAATTACTAACACCCTATATTAGTGTTATATATTTGTTATCATTCAGGAGAAAGCATTCTCATATTAGTCCTGTTAACCATAGTCCATCATCCAACACTATATTCCTTGTGTTATACAGTCCCATGCTTTGTACAATCCATTCAAAGTATACATTAGTTTTTGTAAATTCATAAATTTTATTATATACTTATTGTTTATGTGTGTTCATGTATGAATGATACACTTCAATAAAATTTTATTTGAAAAATTCTTTGATTCAATAATCATACATTCACTCCCAATTATGATAGTTAAAATAACATAATAGTCCTAGATTCCAAGATTTGTCATTAAAGAATATGAGAGTTCAGTTAATATATATTAAAAGATGAGAACTGAGTCATCCTAGACATCTCAGGAAACTATTTAAAATTGATTTATGTATTGCTAAACATTTGATTCTTCTAATCATTAATTATTTAGGATACTCAAATAACCACATCTCACCATTCTCCAACAATTAGATCGAAACATACATTATAGTACTAAACTTATAAAAATGCCATAAACTAAAATTTGGTGAAAGTAGAAAAAAATCTAGATTATTATAAAAAGTTAACAAGAAATGAAAAGGGGAATGTTTAAGCCGCAGGGTAGACTCTATTGAGGCTACAGCATGAACTACAGTAGAAACAATATGTATGTCTATCATCTCAGAAAAGTAACTGCATACATCATTACTCACTTTCTTTACATAATTTATATGAGTGAAAGTAGTAACACACCACAAAAACGAATTACATTTTTACCATCATGCTACTTGAGTAAGTCCTTTCCTTCATAAAATATCTTTTGTTCTGATACTTTAAAGTATTAGGAGAAAGACACATAAAACAACTTGCTAAAATGAAAAAATGAAATTAAGACACCAAAAGCCATTCATAAAAAGAAACATTTCTCTACTTAATTTCTTAAATAGTTTGCCATTAACCTTTCAATTCTGCACTAAAATTGTATGTGTAATTGCTTATTTCCACTGGTGCTACTTAAAAGAAAACTTATTATGGAGAAAATGAGTTTATCACAATAATCATTATTTTAAATCAATTTGACCCAAGCAATACTATGCAAAATTCAAATCAAGGAGATGAAAACATAGGAAGGGGTGTATCAATGATTATAATCTTTATTTTCAATGGCTTTTTAACTTTCACTAATAGTGAGCATAAGCATAGCTTTCAAATGATAAATGGTTAAGAATAGTTTAAATATTGGAAGAAGCCATTGGGAAGGAAATATTAAAAATTAAAAATTAAAAAATTTTTTTGGAGTTTTGTGAAAACTTTTGTTCTCATTAAAACTTCCACATTAGACTAAAATATATTTGACCTTTCTAAGTAGCTATTTTGTAATTATTGGGTTACTTAGCTCTTTACATCATTTATTCCACATAACATGATTATATATATATTCATTATTCTTCTTTTAATCTATAGCTTCCAATGCAGGTTTAACTGACATATAACAATTGTTAAATATATTTTTTTTGTTGGAAAGAAGTAGCACCTTTTCTCAAGGAATGCACAGTTTTGTGAGAGACTGATAACTAGAACTGGCTACAAATCAGTATGACATATAATGAAATTATGATCAACTACTGTAAAGGAACATAAGCATCTAAGAATATGTCATTAGTGCGCAGAGCCTATACAGAATGAGGCATTCCCTTAAATCTTGTTAGTAAGGAAAATAAGGTATCCTTCTAAGAATTAAAAGTCAAAGCATAGTGGATGAAAGCACTAGTACACAAAGTTCCTTACTAAAGAGACTGAGGTCTGTAAGATGTCATTACAGCCAAATGAATGATTTAATCTATCTATCTATCTATCTATCTATCTATCTATCTGTCTGTCTGTCTGTCTGTCTGTCTGTCTGTCTATCTATCTATCTATCTATCTATCTATCTATCTATCTATCTATCTATACAAGTAGATGCTACAGAAGAATATGGCAACTAGTTGGTAAGCCATAGAAATAATGCAGAATCAAACACTACCCTTGTCCATCTATGTACTGTCCAGAAGGAAGGATGTGTGCCCACAGGCAATAGACTCGACTTTCCTGATAATATTGGTCAGATATACTTGGTTTAGTAGTGGCATCTGTGGCAGATGCATTGTAACAAGTTCCTCTTCTTCTGATTTCATGGCTCAAGTATATTTTGGCTTACAATATTTATTGCTATGGGGAGAGGATAGCCAGCTGGATAACTCAAAGGTCTCTAAGTCCTTACAGTTGGCACTGTAAAATGGTATTTTGATATCAGGCACCAGTGTTCCAAACTTAGTTGATACGAATTTAGTTTTGGGAAACGGATGTGGCTCAAGCGATTGGGCTCCTGTCTACCACATGGGAGGTTTCAGGGTTTGATTTTCGGGGCCTCTTGGTGAAGGCAAGCTGGCCCGCATGGCAAGCTGGCCTACACGGAGTGCTGGCCCGTGTGGCGAGCTGGTCCAAGCAGAGTGCTGGCCCACGCAGGAGTGCTGGACTGAACGGAGGGCTGGAGCAGCAAGATGATGCAACAAAAAGAGACACAGAGGAGAGACAAGAGACACAGCAGACCAGGGAGCTGAGGTGGTGCAAGAGATTGAGCACTTCTTTCCACTCTGGAAGGCCCCAGGAACAGTTCCCGTTGCCACCTAAAGAGAAGACAAGCAGACATAGAAGAACACACAGCGACTAGACACGGAGAGCAGACAATGGGGGAGGGGAGCAATAAATAAATAAATCTTTAAAAAATATATGAATTTATTTAAGAGAATTGAATCCACCTGTAGCATGGCTGATAAATCAGGTTTTTGACCCTTAAGGAGGTCCAGAATCCAGACCATGGTAAATTGACAAAAGTAATTTTCTCCCATGAGACTCCTTAGGAGATGGCATTTTCTTGGTAACAATCACCTCTGTGCCAAGGATGGAAATTATCTAAATCACTGCAGCAAGAACTGTTAGTGTCTCACTTGTATTGGGGAGTGAGCAATAAAACTACAAAGATTAGAATGGCAAGTGTGGCCCAGATGATAGGGGGAAGTCCTTGAATGCCAGGCTAACTAGGAATTCCATGAAGTATATGGGGCACTATTAACAGCTTTTTAGCCAAAAAATTGCACAAATAAAATAATAATCAAAAAAAAGAATAGTATATTAGTATGGTATGGGATGGATTAGAAATGATAACATGTGCCAGCTAGTAGAGGGGCTATGGTGTTTCAATCCTAATCTAGGTAAAAAAAAAAATATATATATATATATATATATATCATATATATGATAGTAATGTGGATGTCAGTAGCAGCAATAAAAGAAAGGATGGAGGTAAGGTTTTAAAAGATGATTTATAAAGACTAAAAAGCTGACTACCTGTGAAGGGCTACAGAGAAATAGAGAAGGCCATGTCAAGGATCTCTAGGATTTACAGTTCTAAATTATAAGAAAAATCACTGTGCCATTATAGGAAAACTTAAAATTCAATGTAGTAACTAGTTTGTATATAAAAACAAAAGCCATCAGACTAGGCGAAAACAATATAATAAAAAGTCGTGTTCTCTGTTAAACCTTGTTATCCATCCATCCATCCATCTCTGTGTTGTTCATTTTTAACAGCTGAAAGTTGAGCATGTTTTTGGCATATAATAGGAAAAGGGGGGTGGGCACCAAAAGAATAAAACAGGAAGGAGTTATTCAGCTGATGGTATAAGATCTCAATGGTGTCAGAATGGGATGGGATGAGCACAGGAGGAAAAGTTTGCCTTAGAAGTAAGTTGTACTAATGTGCTAAGGCGAATTGGAAGAAGCGAACTGGTGGTAACTGAAAGAAATATTTTGGTGTTGAATAGGGTTCAGTGAAAGGAGGAAAGGGAAACAGATTAGGAGACTGACTCCTGATGCCCTTACCATACATTTCATGGTAAAGAGGTAAAGTTTCTCTCTGGGTGGGGAGGTCTCAGACTGTGGGGCTTACATGGGAGTAAAAGAAGTTCAGAATAGCTGCTCTGAGAAATATAGTAAGAAGTTAATGAGAAATCACGATGAATTTTGCAGAGTAACAGTGTGAACCCAATTAAGGTTTAAAAAAACAGAAATCTGAAGTTGCTGTTTTGGCAAGTTTTTGAGACATTTTTCAGCAATGCTCAACAAGCCTAGAGTGAAAGAACAGAGAGCAGATGGTGGGGTTGGCACAAGATTCTTCAGGTTGATAGAGAGGTCAGTTCTGACATAAATGGCCATGCAACATCCAAAGGGCTGAGGGATTAATTAGAACATGGCGAGATCAGAAATCAGCACGAGAACAGAAATCAAGTTCAGTGAGTCTGATGAAAAGTGAGCTTCAGGAGTGAGAAGAAGGTAACCTCTTGGCTCAAATAAATAGGTTTATTTTAGAGCATGTTATAGAACTTTTTCTTTCTAATATGTAAAATACTATTAATGGTTTGTCCTTTCCAATGGTAATGTTATATGATGCATAAATTATAAATACTTTCTAATTTTTCATAGTAGTTTGCTGGTGTTAACTAGAACATATTAGTTGATTTCTTCTAGTTAAAGAACAAGAAGAAATATGCATGCAGAAACAAAATTCAGGTGGTTAAAAATTAAATCACTTATCTGAATTCTGATAGAAACAATGCAATGGCAATGGAAATTTCTTAGTTAATAATTTGATAGGTTAAATCAAAATTTAAAATTTTAATTACTTGGATTCAGAACACCAGAAAGAAAATAGCATTTAAAGACCAAAAATAGAGAATGATTTACCAAAAATGCTCTTTTGTAACTGAAGTATAATCTTCTTAAATATTTTAATTTAAACTCTGAAACAAACTGTCAATATATGATCAGATTAAGCTTTCAATTTTTAACAAGTCAAATGAGAACTTTATTATTTTTGGCACTGTATATTACATACTGTAGGTGCCCTCGAAATGTTTGCTCACTTGAACATAATGTTTAGCGAGAGGGTGTTTTTGAAATCTTCCCCATGCCTAACTCATTTGATTCTCACAATAACCTTGTAGGGGCAGCAAAGCAGGAATTATTTTTCCTGTTTTATATATGAGGAACAGCTCAGAAAAGCTATGAGCCTTGCCAAAGACCAAAAAGTAAACATTCCACTATAATTTTAATTTCTTTTCTGATTGAATTCTGTTATGTGGGACCAGTTATTATGCCTTCCACATGTTTCCATGAGGAAGAAACTTAGTCCTTCCAAGCTCTGATGAATGGAAGAACCTGGGCATGTTGAGCTCACCCCAGCACTCTTTTCTTTTGAGGCCAGACTGCATTCAGAGAACAGACAGATTTGCTCTGTTCCCTCATGCTACAAATCTCACAGTGTACTGAAACCTGCATGAGCCACCAGCAAAGATGGCTACCGGCTAGGCAAGTTCTTTTAATTACAAGGTAAAGCATTAGCAAACCTACAAAAGAGATTCTAAAACCACATCCTCCAAAAGCTTTATAAAGAATAACAGTGACAACTTGTTCTCCATTTTTCCGACTTCTGTGTGCATCTCTTACGTGATTTAAAACTCTAGTTAACTAACAGATTTTTATGTTCCCTTAACTGTATTTACTACAATTAAGGTTCAACCATATAAAACTGAATTGCCTCCTTAAAATAAAAAGTTTCATAAAAATGCTTAGAAAAAATATATTAAATTATGATTTCCAAAGTAATGAAATGAGTATTTTCCATTGTTTCAAAGAGCAAAGAAAATTTAAGTGTATGGTTACCTAATAAATAAGTCAAAACCACAAAATTTCTGAAAAGTATACTTCCAAAACCAATATCCTTCTTTTACATCCATATAAAACCTTTTTAATTTCACAGAGAAAAAAAACAACCAACAAAAACCCATGTAATAATTTGAATTAAGTAAAATTTAAAATCTCAGTATTGGTAGGCTCCTTCTGAATTTCTGGAAAATTCATCAGCATTTCCAAGATATAATTAATGGCCCTCAGTAAATATTTGGTATACAAATGAGCTTACTCCAATGTCCATAGCTCAGGTGAACAGAAGACTGTGGCAAGGGTAATATATCTCCACTATATTATTCAACTCAGAATTCAATGAACTACCTATGAAGTAATTTTGTCAAGAAAAATCAAAGTGAAATCTAATCAAGTCTCTGGGTCTAAGTAGGCGTCTACAGGCAAACAAAAGAGAGTGGAAGACATATGAAATGACACTATGATGATGTAATTAGAAAAATCTAAAATGTGGGCATTTTCACAGACAGTGTCTTGGTTTCTTCAATAAATAAAAGTTCCTGTTCCCAGAAGGAGAAAAAAAAGGAGGAGGAGGTGGATCTCACAGAATAAAAGACATTTAAGAGACATACCAAAGAAATGCAATGTATTAGGACCTTGTTTGTACCCTGACTTCAACAAAGCTACTGTAAAAAGATATTTATGTAATAATCAGGGAAATTTCAACACTGACTGGATATTTGATGACATAAGTGAATTATTTATTTATTTTTTTAGGTTTGATAATTATGTGTGCTATGTCTGTTTTTGTTAAAGTCCTTATTGTTTAGAGAATAATACAGAAGAAATTACAGATAAAATGATCTGTTGTCTGAGATTTGCTTTATAATCAGATAATTGCATAATTCAGCAGGATGGGGGATATGGTGGAAACAAGACGGACTGCACACTGATAATTGCTGAAACTGGTGATGTGTATATGAGAGTTCATCATATTTTTCTCTGTTCTTTTACATATGATTGACAGTTCCACACTAAAATGATAAGTATTCAATGAATTATCTAAATATTCATTCCATCTGTTTTATTTCTTCTCCTCTTCTCATTTTTCCCTTGTTCGTTTTCCCTGATATTTCATCCTTGCTAATTTTCCCCTCTTACTTCCTTTTGCCCCCAGTCTTCCAAAGTCACTTTTCAGTGTTTCCTTTTCCTCCACATTTAAATGCCCTATCTCTATGTATCTACCCGTATCTGAGATCTCCCATTTTCTAGCTGGGTGAACTGTAAGAATTAAATTAACATCTTTATGCTTCAATTTCCTCATCTATAAAATTTAGTAAATAATTCCTACTTCATCGGCTTGTTCTGAAAATTAGTTGGGATGATGTATATGAAGTTCTTAGCGCAATGTCTAGCACATGTAAAGAATCATTACATAGTTGCTATTGCTAGAAATGTTGGTATTAATATAGCTTGAAGAATAGACATTTTTGTTATATTTGAACAAAACTCTCCTAGACCCTAACTTGAAGAGAAGAGAGATGTGTTTAGCATTTCTCAGAGCATTTTTAAAAACATTTATAATGGCAGCCTTAGCCAAATCTTCCTTTAAAATTAAAACAATAAATACAACAAAACAAACAAAATCTTCCTGCTTTAACGTCTGCATCCTTTACTTGGGCATTAGTTTTCTCGTTAACATCAAAGATAAACAACGGATTTTGGTTTTGCATTAATTCTACATTCCTCTGCATTAAGTAAAAAAATTTTAAAAAGATGTATTTACATGATTACTTAACCTGACATAAAAATCAAATATACCTCATAACCAAAAATACTATGAGTGCTATTTATTCACTAGTAATTTCCAAATTATAACCTATAATTTATATATTTTTTGAAAGTGTCCTAAAGAAACTTGTCCATGTGCTCTGTTAAAAGAATGATTATGTTTACTACATAGTTTACATCTAAAAACTGAAGTTTTATCAAAATTGCAGTTGCCTTTGTTATTGCCAAAATGACCACAATTTATTCTGAACATCTTCATTAGATGAACCCAAAGTGTTTTATCTGTGAAACTTAGGAAATTCCAGGACTTTCGTTATCAATGTCGATTGATATTCTACATAAATGTTATTTTGAAATGTAAAAGATGTTCTATATAAATTTATCCTCAAGAAGCCAGTTAAGTTGCAAATGTAGGGAAAATGAAGCTAATGATTAAAGAAGGAAGAGAATAGGAGGAAAAGACATGGAGGACGAGAAGGAGGAGAAAACGCTAAAACATTCTCTTGGAACAATACATTCAATTTAGTTACTGTACCAAAAATATAAAACGGCATTATAAAACACTTAAACTCCAAGTATTTCCAAAAGGCAGATAATACCATCTTACATACCAGAAGGAAACAAATAATATTAAAAAGGTATTTAATTTTTAACAAACAAGTTGAATTGGAGTTTCAATTTGTGCAAGAAATATTTTTGAAACAATTTAAATATAGCTTTAATTTTGGTTTCTTGAGACTTAATTTTTGGAAACAGATCAATTGGCAAAAGAGAATTACACCAGACAGACATTGAAGCATTTGAAGCAATTAGAAATCTAACCTCAAGCATTTTTATTGAGTTTAACAAATGCAACATAAGCATGGCAATACATAAGGGGTCCAAAATAATCTGTCCTCCAAGGAGGGAAGAAAAGGGTTATGCAAAATGCTATCATAAATTTAAATACCTCTAAGGATATATCATTCTCAGTATTTACTTGTTAAAAAATGTTTTCAATGTTTAATACAAATAATGTGAACACATGTACACATCTTTTCATTCCACCTTTTCTCTTATACAAAAGGCGTAACACACAATATACTTTCCAGTATTTTGCTTCTTTCATACATATCTACTTGCCTCTGCCTATCTTTGTAGGGAAAATATTCTACTAGGCTTTCATTTCAACATCTGTTTAGGATTCTCTTGCATGGAGATGGTGTTAGGGGTATAGGTAATTTAACAGGCCCAACTTCCTTGGGCAGTTGGAATCTTCTGTGTCTACCCACCCTCCTTTGTTTTTTATTAACCATGAACTATGAGACACTATGTCTTCACAGTTAGGATTCTGCAAGTGTCTCTGTATACTTGTTTATTTTTTCAAATAAACATCTACCCAAAGGTAAGAGGTTAATGAATTATAACTTAGACACATGGTATAATACCCTTACCTTTCTATTTTTTTTTTTTTCTCTCCATAAGCAACCCTTACCTTTCTAGAGAAAAAGCGGTGGCTCTCTGCTCAGCCACAATGGCAGCTGCTGGTTCCTGTTTTCAGTGAGTCAGAGGGCATGATGGTCATGAAGGTCTCCTATTCCATTTCTGGTATATGAAACAGTTTTGTATGCATATTCATATACATGCCACCATACTCACACACGTACAGAGATGTGAAGGATATGTCTTCTGAGTTAAACACCTAGGACCTAGATTCTAGGTGATGACTTTCTCACAATATAGGGAGTTTAGGGAAAAGTAACTTCAGATTTTATGAGATGGTTCTGTAAGCTGTTTCTTTAAAACTGCCCTGAGTTATATTTGTGTAATTCAATTATATGTATAGAGTTGCTTCTGTTGACATTGTGCTTTATTATGAAATTAGAGTTTACCCTAGAGCTCAAACAGCAGTATTAAAAAAAAAAAAGATCTGCAACAAATATTCTACAATATAATGCATTGGTAGAGGGGTGTGCTGCACAGGAACGCCACAGGTCCACAATTGCTCTGCAAGTTCATAACATCTTCAATAAAAACATTAAAAAAAGAACATTTCTCTATTGCTCAGTGGAAACAGCAGTATCTGAACTGGCAAGGCAGTATGTAAGCTGCCACTTTCTAATCATCACTCTGGAAATCCCACAATGTGTCAAGGACATACAGGTATCTCACTGCAGAGGACATATGCCAAAGAATGAAAGAAAAACATATACTCTGATCATCTCTAGGGAGTGTGTTGATGAGTGAGTGCTCTTTGTCTAATCCAGTCTCCTTTTAAAAACAGGCTGCAGGAGGGGGCAAGATGATGGCAGAGCAAGGAGCTCCAAGAGTCAGCTCATCCCACAGTGTAATTGGCAATCAGCTAGAGCCATCCAAAGCACCTGTTTGGGGGGCCCAGGAAACCAGAAGAGCACCCTGCAATACCCTTGGAAGAAGAGAAAGAGAAGACTGCTGCACATTCACAGTGAAGATTCTGGAACAGAGCACTCCATCCTCGGAGGCTGGAGCCAAGCCCCCACCAGCAGTGCATGACACCTCAGGAGCCACTCTCCAGCTGGAGCTGGAAGCTTCACCCCCCAAAATCAGGGGAGGAAAAGGCAGCCGGGCACTGACCTCAGCTGCTGATTAATAAATTCAGCTGGAATGTCCAATTCCAAGAACAGTCAAAACCTGAGCCTATCTTGGACAGAAAGAGGCTGGTGGCCTCCCTTCCAATTCTAACCCTGGCATGAGGCTGACCAAAAATCACAGTGAAGGCAGGGACCAGCTTCCTTCCCCCCAGGTATGACTGCAGCCCTAGACCAGGCTCTAGCCCCAGCCCTGGCAGGGCGGAAGCTGGGGAAACCTGCCCCAGCCTCTCCAGGACATGGCAGTCACCTTCGGCCCACAAGGACCAGGTGCTGGGCACACCGGAGGCTCCATTCCCACCCCTGGGAGGGGAGGTGGGAGCTGGTGTTTTATCAGCCTACTTGGGCAATGCGTCAGTTTTGACTTGCACAGCATAGCTTGCTGCCCACACATGCAGCTCCATCCCCACTCCAGACAGGGCAGGAAGGGGCATGGAGCTTCGGTCTCTCTGGGCAACTGTTCAGGGCTGCAGCTCCTTCCCAACCCATGGCAGGGGAGGAAGATGGGACAAGCTTCATTGGCTCCTCAGGCAACAAGGGCAGCTTCAGCCTCCACAGCTTAAAGTACCGACTGCCTCCTTGTCTCCTGTAACATGGTTGCTTGGACAGCACCAGCCTTCATGCTTTCCTTTTCTTCCATTCAGTTTCTTCTAGCTGGGACCATGCATGGGTGGAAGTGGTCCTAAAGGCCCTTCTTGACTAGATAAAGCCAGCAGAGACCACCTTGACTATTTGCTTTTGAATTAAATTAAAACTAGTAAGCATCTGAAACAACTCATAATGCTACTTCTTCAGATAGGTTTATCACTAATTATGCAGTTAATGTTCTCACTCTTCTCTTAGACTTAATGTTTTATGGGCCTAGCCTTTCAAACACTGAACTCAAACTTTCCTAAGTAAAACTTAGGAGCATTTCTTTCAATTCTGCCATCTGGTTGGGGGGTAAAAAGCTAGTTACTGACATTCTTACCTGAAAAAATTTATAAAGTATTCTATTTTACACACACACACACACACAATTTCAGTTTCCACTCCCAACCCTGCGTCTCCTCTGAGGAAAAATTACAGAAAAGCAGATAAGAATATAGCAAATTTCACAACCAGGGACAACGTTATTGTAGCAGTTTGATATGGTTATGAATTCCAAAAATAGATAATGAATTATGTTTGTAATCTGGTCTGTACTTGATCATGATTAAGTTATGATTAGGGTTTTCATTGGGCCAAGTCACTGGGGCCCCACCAACTGGTGTGGACTCACAGATAAAAGGCATGGCAAAGGACAGAGTTGAGGGTTTTTGATACTGGAGTTTTGATGTTGGAGTTTCATGCTGAAGCCTTAAGTTGGAGCCCAGGGAAGTAAGCTCACAGAGGAAAGAGAAGCAAGCCCCAGAAAGAGAGGAACCCTGAGCTCAGGAAGAAGCAAGCCCTGGGAAGAGAGAAACCCTGAACCCAGAGAGAAACAAGACCCTGGAAGGGAGGAACCCAGGAAGCCTGAACCCTCACAGACGTCAGCAGCCATCTTGCTCCAACACGTGAAAATAGACTTTGGTAAGGGAAATAACTTATGCTTTATGGCCTGGTATCTGTAAGTTCCTACCCTAAATAAATATCCTTTGTAAAAAACAACCAATTTCTGGTATTTTGCATCTCTTTGGCTAATACAGGTATTTTCATCTAATCTTTATATATGCATATTTTAACAAAGCTGCGATCATCTTGTTTATATAGTGTGTCCTGTATATTTATTATTGCATACAGCTATAACATTCCAAGTTTGAAAATGATGGTTCTCCAAAGCAGTGTGAAGAATGTATTGGAGAGGGAAGGGTCTGGACACAAAAAGACCAGTTAGAAAGCCACTGCTAAAGTCCAGGAATATGGGTCTAACATACAAAGTTTTTCAGAATTCTCACAGAAAACAAATTTTCCTAGTTTTCAATGTTGAGTTATTTATGATTGAAGAATTTATAGAAATGTGGGCAGAGTTAAAGGAACCAGCAAGGCAGATAGAACCCTGGCACTTAAGTAGGGAGGGGGCCAGGGAAAAGACAAACAAGCCAAGGGAAGACTTCCCTCCCTTTTGTCCTCCAATCTGCCGATGCCTCCCTTTGGACTCCTCCCCAAAAGGCAATCAGAAAGGAAGCCCAGGTAATGCAGTCTATGGCATCTAATGCTGAAGAGTGGAAGTTAGATCTGATGGACATGGGGATAGAGAATAACCTGCTCAGGGTTGTAGACCAGAGCAGACTTCAGAGATTTTGAGGAACTAGGTGGTAAAAATGAAACTTGATGTTCAATTGGATGGGGGGGGCGGGTACATGAAGAGGAAGTTTCAGGATAACTTCCACATTTCTGGATTGGGTGTTTGAGTGACAGGTATTATCACTGACAGACATAGGCAGATTAAGGTTGGAAAGGATGAGTCTGGAAAGAATGAGTCTGGATTTGGAGCTGTAGTTTCAGCCGTCTAATGTAGCATGATTTGGAGACTCAGCCTTTCAACCTACCTTCCAACAAACTATTTAGCAATAACTTACAGAATCAAATCTAAATTATTTATAATGGCATTCAGTGTTCGTCTGACTTAAGTCTCCTTAGCTTCATACCTCATTGCACATTCCATGCCTCTCACTGTGAGCCATGCACTTTCTTTCACGATATCATGCTAGTGCAATTACTTTATTCTGAAGTCCCATCTTTGCCGTCTCTCTGAAAATCCAATTCATCTTTAAAGGTTCAGCATACATGCAGGCCTCCTCACAATGTCTCCCAATTATAAAGGCCTAAATTAATTTTGCATCTTAATGTATGCTCCATCTGCAGCTAATCTATACTTTCAGCATAGCATTTATTTCATTCAGCCTCACTGCATACTTATTACTCTCACCAGAGTAATGAGCTACCTAAGGGCAAGAAGCATAACTTAGTCATTTTTATATCCCCATCAATTTACCAATATTTTCTCAATAAAGTTTCTTCAAATTATTATTGTTTTTCCAAAGTGTCATGTGTAGTGCCATGTGTAGTTAAGCAAATATCAGTTATAAATGAATATTTGCATTTCTTCTTTGAATTCTCAAAACTTTAGGGATTTTCTAAATAAACCAGTCTCTGAAATCTCTTATAGCACTTTTAATTTGAAATCTACAGAGTTCTGGGAAGGAGGTTACAGTCTAGGGACTATTAAGTTTATCTGTATTCTGGTTCTAGGTAATATGCTTGCACACTTGTATGAAATACCTGGAAGACTCTAAAGGTCATCTACCTGTTATTTATATTAAGTATGCCCTGAAAATATTCTAAATGTAGTAAATGGCAATACTATAGATAATAATGTAGAAAACTTGGGTACCAGTAAGTTGGGAATAATGACACTTTAATTGAGGGTATTATAAGAATGAAATTTCTCAAAACAACCCTGTTTTCTAGTAATTATTTTAATTATTGTATAATTACAAATATCAGTAAACAAAAAATTAAAATCATGAAAACTAAGAGATTTATTTAAGATCACACAGGAAATGTTAAAGATATATCTAGAACTAGTTTTCTTCTAATTCAATACTTTTTTATTATAGGATGTGACCTCAGCAGCCCCATTCACCGATGCCTCCCACTGCATGCCTCCTGACAAAATGAGGGGGAAATCAGAAGGCCTGAGATGGTTCCAGGACATGATCCCCAACTCTGGTAAAATCCAAGTTGATCACAGATATGTGGTTAATGAACAATGGCAAGGCAATAATAGTCCAATGCAGTTTTCCATTCTTGAAACACACCTATATTCCATGTTCTAAGACTAATCTCAAAGCTGTGGCAATCCTCAAGGTATGGTCACTGGGGTAAATGAGTACTAAATTATACTCTGTCTCTATACTCTTTAGAGAGTCATGTTTGAACTCATACTAGGGCAAGGACCTAAGTCTGACAGGCTCTATCCCAAAATGGACCTAAAACTCACTAAGGATAATTTCCAATGTATGTATTGATAGTATGAAAATTATGGTTAGATTTATTTTCTTTAAAAATAAAGTATAACTGAAAACTGATTATTTGAAAAATCCACCTCATTAGTTTAAAAAATAATCAGGGAAGCGGATTTGGCTAAACTGATAAGAGTGTCCGCCTACCATATGGGAGGTCCAGGGTTCAAACCCAGGGTCTCCTGACCCATGTGGTGAGCTGGTCCATGTGCAGGGCTGACGCTCCAACGAGTGCCATGCCACGCAGGGGTGTCCCCTGTGTAGGGGTGTCCCCTGCATAGGGGAGCCCCACACGAAAGGAGCGCACCCCCGAAAGGAGAGCTGCCTACGAGAAAAGCGCAGCCCGCCCGGGAGTGGCGCCATACACATGGAGAGCCAATGCAGCAAGATGACGCAAAAAAAGAGACACAGATTCCCTGTGCTGCTGACGTGAATGCAAGTGGACACAGAAGAACACACAGTAAATGGACACAGAGAGCAGACAGTGGCAGGGGGAAGGGAAGAGAAATAAATAAAATAAATCTTAAAAAAATCAGAGGAGAGAGAGTGTGACTCAAACAGTTGAGCACCTGTTTCCACATGGAGGTTCCAGGTTCAGTTCCCAGTGCCTCCTAAAAAACAAAAAGAAATAAACAACAAGCAAACAAACAAACAAAAAACCAAGTCAGGGGAGCTGATGTGACTCAGTGGTTGAGTGCCAGCTTCCCATATATGAGGTACCAGGATCAATCCCTGGCCCGGTACCTCAAAATTAATTAATTAATTAATGATAATAATCAGAATAAATCATAGGTTCATGCATGCAAAAATGTACAGAATATTTGATTAAAATAGGTTTCGGAGTGTTTTAAAGGAACTCTTCTCCTTGGTGGTAGAACCATATTTTGGGAACAACTCAAAATGGAAGAACCTTACATTTTAAGAACTCAGAATAACAGCTGTGTACATAGAATGGCTCATGATATAAAGTGCTTAGTTTCTAATAAAGAAATAGAAAAAAGGAGAATTTGAGGGTGAATGAAATAACTAAATACAATTTTTATTAGTAGAAAACCTAGACATAACACATTTGCCATCATTTGCAAGACATTTTTTTCTTACAAACTTCCAAGAAGGTAGAGCTCCCCAACTGGTCAACAAATGAGGTAACAAAATCTGCCTTTGTTTTGCAAGTATCAGGTCCACTTATACTTTTCTCCCTCTTAATTTTAGCCAAACAGAACCTTAAATATATAATGGTAATTTTTTTTATCCCTTATGATTTGCTTTTAATAACAGTGTTCTACATCACACCTGTTTAAAGTCATTCCTTCAGAAAAAGTCATATGGCAAATTATTTTTTAAAATTAACTTATTTTTTAATAGTCTTTATTTTTATTTTTATTAAAAAAATTTTTTTTAATATGGCAAATTATTCAAGCTAAAAGTACTATTATAACGTTCATGGCATCAATTCTCTTATCAAGTCAATATAAAAAAATGCATTAGCATTTGAAATCAAGATTCCCTCAAATGTTTGTATAGTCTCTGAAATTTGGGCAATAGCGTTTTACCGGAACTTGGAATTGAATAAAAGAAATTCACACATTAAGGAAAGACATTAATTAGATCAAGTCTGACCTTGTGGTATCTTCAAACTCTGAGATTATATGATTCCATTTTTAAAATCTTAAAGCATTCCCTGTGAAAATATTATCAAGATCTCTCCTACTTCTTCAGTCTCATGCTGTCAGAAGGCTCCATAAATCGCAAGCTAATGAGATGTTAGGTATAGAAGTTGAAAGTAAAGATCAACTGAGAGCAAAGAGAATAAGGAAGGGAAGAGATACAGTGCAAGGCTTATGAGAACGGCTACTAATATTACTCACAAACGTTAAACATACTGAAAGTTTTCACTTTTTCAGGTAAGTAGCGTTTAACAATGCTTTGGAATTGTTTGGTTGTCTAACATTCCAAGGTCAGACAATAAAATTGCACTAATAAAAACAGCAAGTAAATACCATTTGATTGAATAAAACAATAATAAGAATAGTCTTAAGTTTAATTAAAAACTAAGAATGATCGAAATAATGGCTTTACTATATTAAAGGAATAATAAAAAAGGCTGGAATATATTTCTAACATGCTTTTTTTATCAGTTTCATCAGCTATCAACTGGCATTCAAGAAAATACACAGGTTGAAAGAAAATAGATGCTTAGCACATATTAAAAAGTAAGCTTTCTCATATAACTGTAGTGAGGTTTAAATTTGATGGTACTGTTAACCCTAAATACATTACAATAATAGAAACAAATGGATACTGACACTTTATAAAATAATAAATTTTAATGTAATCAGAAAAGAATGTCTAAACAAAAAGATTCACAAATATATATTGGATGAAAGAGATTGTATAATACCTTTTGTGCCCCTAAGTGGCTATTTCAGTGTGTTGTTATTGTCATAATATTTTATCAGGATTTAAACATATTCTTAGCAACATTCTGTACATATTCACCACAGTTTTTAAATCACCTATTAACTGTGAGAATAGTCAATATCTTGTCTTCTTTTAATTGTATAGTATACTAGATTGAATTCTAAGTCTAGTCAAAACCAGAATTTTTTTCTTAAATTAAATATAAATGATAAAATAGATATCCAAGCAGCAGCTCAATTCACTCCATGTATGTTACTTATATGGGGCCACTGTCACAGGTTCTGGTCTGTTTATCAGCTCTTAGTGGTATAATTGACTACTCTTTCTGTATGTTGTGGTACTCTGAAAATTCCATTTATATGGACTTTAGGTTCTCCCTGAAGATAGAATAGAATGATGACTGAAACACAATTTTGGATTCTTAATTTAGTCTTGTTAGCACAATCATATATTCACCAGTGGCTTCACATTGGAACAAAGGAGGGAACCCGCCTCCTAAGGAGTGGATCTCTGGTACCTGGTCAGTATAAAAGCAGCTATGAGAGGCACAGCTGGAGCCAATAGTGGCTCCAAACTGCTCCACAATCCTACATTTTCTCTGCAGCAAATAAATGCTCCCTGCTTTACCCTAGAGTCTTTTCTCCACCTTTCTCTTTTAACTTGAGTGGATGCAGAGAACATTTTACACTGAGGAAGAAGCATGACATTAGCAGGTAGGCTGCAGATTCTCCTCAAACCTGCCTACTTTACTCCTGCCTTAACTACGTCGCTACTGCAGCCTCTGGGAATCATTTCCACACCTTACCAGAATGTCCTTCCTCCATTCTCCTTACAGGATATTAACCTCTTGTCTTATCCTTTCTTCTTTCCCAGCTCACTCTCCCCCTCTCTCATTTTCTTCCCATCTCTCCTGTCTTCCTCCTCCTCTATCCCTCTGGATTTTCTTTTCTGGTCTTTTCTTCTTTCTCTTTCTTTCTCACTGCCCTTTCCCAAAAGAAAGATGACTAAAACCAATATAGGTGGCCAAAAAAAAAAAGATGTTGAATACCTCATTAACAGAGAAATGAAAATTAAAACAATTTCATGGTTTACCTTTCATCTTGTAAAAAAAGTTTGAGAGACTGAAAATACTATTAGCAAGCAGTGAGAAAAAATAAGGCACTGTCATGAAATCTCAGTGGGAATGTAAATTGAGACAATTTTCCTGTATGGCAATCTGATAATGTTCTCTACAGTTTGTAAGTAGATTCTCTTTGACCATACTAGTCCCATTTCAGGGACTCTTCCTGGGAGAAAAAAAATACTGAAATGTATAAAGATGCATGTATTTGCAAGCTCAACACTGCACTCTATAATTACAAACATTTGTAAGCAACCTAAATGTCCAGGAATAAGAGTATTACAGTTATGGTACATTCAGATAATGGAAGACGGTGGTGAAAATAAACCAGGTTCAAAATAGCATATAGAATATAAACCCACTTATGGAAATATAGAGAAATAAATTTCACCTTGCAGTTGGAGGTTCTGTCATTTGTTTTATTCATAAAGATCAAAATTAAAGATCTTTTCAAGATTCTTTTATGCAGACAGAGCAAACACAGTGATCAGCATTCCTTATCAGAAATAAAACCTAAGATATGGGGAACAATGACTCAGCCCAATAAGGCAATTCCCTTCCTATGACTTAGATGATACAAGAAATAGCTGTGCTGGAAGTGATTCACATTTTATGAATGAAATAAAGTCAGGCTTATCATCCCTAAAGGAGAAACGCCCAGGAATGGGAAGACAGCTGACCTCTAAAGGATTGAAATGGAAGCAGAGGAGGATCTCCTAGAATGAAATATGTTAAATTAGTTTCTTGTCATACACATGACACAACTGTCACTAAACAACATCAACCTGACAGAGTGAAAATGCTTAATTACCTTAAATTGCTTCTCTATAAATCTGCTTAATAAAAATTATCTGAATGTAAAATACTGACTTCTTTTCAAGGCCAGAAATTAGTAACTCTACAGCACAATTTCAGCCAGCAACTACTGTTTCTTCTTTTTGCTTCATTAAAGGAATGAATAAAAAAAAAAGGCAGTGTTATTTTAAAAAGAAACTAACTTATTTTATTAACCATATATACCATAGCAATGCTATGCCAACACATTAAAGAATCTTTCAGTAAGTATGTGATGTATTATTTATTCCTTAATATGAAGAGAATTCTTTAATATTAGGGTTTCAGAGAATAAGACTATCAACTCTCTTTCTGTTATCATCAGAGGTTTTTCCCATGTTTGTTTCAAGACAATAAAATATACAATTTCTTACAATGATGAATATTTTGAAGCTGACACAATTTTACTTGTTTACAGCCTATATTGAGCTAGGTGTTTAGCAAATTCCCCTGTTGCACTAGTGTCTATAGACTATGAAAACTTGTTAGGCATATTAAGAAGAGGGCAGCACTACTCAAGGATAATAGCCTGTGGAGTAGGATCAATATAAATTGTATCCTGAGACATTTGTCATCTTTACCCTTCAGGTTCTTTGTTTTTAAACTATTCAAGGATCATGGTTTGGCTAGATGAATTGATTGATTCCCCAGATCTCTCCATACAGGCGTTAACAATAGCTTTTGTTGTCAGCAACTCAGCAAAGTTAACCAGTGTCAAAGAACAGTCATGCTCTATTGAAAAATTTAAATTTTGACATATGACATATCCTTTAATTTCTGAATACATAATTAGAGTTGCTTTGAATGTTGAGCATACCAGTACCAAATGTCACATATTGGTTACACATGTGGATATGGTGCTTGTGGCTCTGCAGTTACATTTCCCAGCATTTCTTAGTAAGCAGAACGGGGCACTCTAACTTGATTGTAAATTTTGGCATCTTTCACTTTCTTGGTAAAAGAACTTTATCATGTCACCATTTAGCTGCTAGTTGTAGAGTCAATTCAACCTTCACAAGTCAAGAACTGAATTTGCTACGTTATTTGTTACATATGTGTATATGTTGTCACAGGCAGACACTTAGATGTGCATCTGGTCTCCCTTTAGCTGCCCTCAGGCATCAACATTTACTCAGTTATCAGCACAGACAGAATCTGTGCCATCAACTATTTTTCTTTTTTAAATGCTTCATTTTCAGTATTAAAAATATAAAGTTATGTTTTAAAAATATTTTTCAAGTATGAAAGAAAAACCAGATCAACTGCTGACTTCTTTCCTAGATAATGGCTATAGTAGTATGCTCATTTGTTTTCTGCCTCATACTCTTCAGGCTACTCCCATCAAGTAACAACTCTTATTATGCATGGTGATTCCTACTGGGGTCAAGAGAATGGGCAGTTTGCAAATGCTCCCTGGACATTCTCTATACTACTACTTGGTGGGATGAGGCTGGTGATACCTCACTCTCTTCCATTACTCCATTCACCGAAAGGCAATGGTCAAATAGAGAAGGCTCTTTGTTCCTGCTTTCATACTATGCTTTTTTAAACTCACATGAAGACACCAAAAGTTGGAAAGCCTCACCATTAAACTGAAGTATGTAATAATGATTACATTATTACCTTCATGTACATAATTCTATTTCACACATCAAATGCAAGTTGACAAAGTGTTAATATATTCAAATGTGATATTACCTTTTTCCATCATCTCTAACCTATCTGTCATGGGATAAACTATTTTAATAAGTTTCATATAATCAGGTGATTTTTTTGTTTGTATTAACCTGAATCATTTCATTCATTATGATTAAAAATTGTGCTATGTATCATTGATTGCTATAACTCCATTTAGCTTCAATCACCAAAATCTAAGAATGAACATTTAAACGGCATTTGGTTTGGCCATTTCCACTAGTTACTGAACAGAACACTGACAGAACCACGTTGAGGAGAACCTAAATGATCAGGTATGAAAAAGATAAAATGTGTATTCTGAATCAAGTATAGAGTGGCTGCATTTGCTGCTACTAATGAATACTAATACCATAGTGCAAAATTACCCTTGCTTATGATTTTTTAAATGCTTAGGAAAAAAATGTCTGGAAAACATTTTACTCACTCACTCCCCCAAATGGTGTATGTAAATATTAGTTTAAAAAATATGAATAAAGCCTTCCCAATTTCTACTTTATCAATATACATCACTAACTTTGGTTTTCACAATGAATCAAAACCCACCTTTTTTGTTTCTCATTCCTATTTAAGAAAGGTGCTGGGAAAAAAAAAAGAAAGGTGCTGAACATTTACCAGAATTTATAAATATATAAGATGCAGTCCTCTCCCCAAGGACCTCAAAGCCTAGTGGAGTGTTGGAGCCATAGACAAACATTTAAATTACAGCATGATTAAGTGCTACAGAAGATGTGTATAGAGGGTAGTACTGACCTAACCTGAGAAGTTCAGGGAATGCTTAGCAGAGAACACATTTTAACTAAGACTTGTTGACTGTGAACAAATCACCAGGAAAGAACACTGAACAAAAGGGAGATAAGAGATTCCTGAAGCAGGCTAGGCAAGAAATGAGGCAAGCCTGGACTAGACAGCCTTGGGAATAGGGAAGACAAACTAAGCTTACAGATTTTGGTGATAAAAACAACAGGTCTTGATAAAAACTTGGATGGGGTTGGGGAGCGTAAGAGAGAAGGGAGGAGTTAAAAAATTGACTTCAAGATTACTATTTTGAATCAACACTTAGATGGAAGTACCATTTTCCTTGTCAGAAAATATAAGTGGAATATCAAGTTTGGAAGTGGTATAGAGATAGGGAGTTCAGTTTGGGAAGACTGAGTTTAAGCTATATGGGATCCTTAGCTGAATCCCAAAGACAGTAGCCTTGAACTGGTGATGGTAGGTGGTGCTTCTTTCTTCTGGCCTTTGTTCCAAATCTTAACAAGTAACAAATGACCTACAAAGACCAGTCATCTGTATCTCTAGTCCTGCAAAGTATAGAGAGCATCTGACCCTGCTTCACTCCTCAACAGAGCTAGTGATGACTCTGCCAAGGATTTCTGATACCATGTGCACTGCAGCTGGGCTGGCAGAGAATTCCTTTCTGAACTAGACACAACTTGGGAGAAGAGAGCTTTGGAAAGCAACAAGAGGCAGATTCCAAGTAAACCAGAAGTGTAGTGTCCATCTCAGACAATAATTCCAAGGTACAAAATAAAGAAACCTATGTTGAATTCTCAGAAATCCTTTTTAGGCCAGCAATCTTAGCTAAACAGTCAGAAGAGGAAGAGTATAACATTAGCCACTCTATAAGTAAGACCAACTTGAGTAGAGAAAGGAAAGAGGAAATATGTTTTATACATACATACACACATCACACATACACACATGAACAAGTAAGTATAGATGTTAAAATTTTTTTCAATTTCTGGTAATGCTAGTTTAAAATGTTTAATAATTCACATATTTTCTTCAGTCATTCAGATCTTCTCTTTGGCCCAATTAAATGATTATTTTCATAATTACAAATCCAAAACTCCTTGCAGTTTAAGGTCACTGATTAAGAAAATTGTTAAGGCACGATTTCTATTTACACTTGTCTAATCCATACCTGCTGGCCTAAAGCATTGCTGGCTGTGAACTGGTATGTGATCTGTTCTATATTCTGCTAGATAGCATAGTGTTGTTTACATTTCTTTTTTTTACTGTCACACTATCTTACAAGTCTAGACAAAAAGAAAGAGTGACTAAGAAATTCCAGAATATAAATCTGTCAAACAAAAGCTTAAAAACTTTGACCCAAATTTGACAGCTAACTTAACAAGTTTTTGTGTTGTTCTGCCTTTTAACAGATATTTTCAGAATTTTTCAGATGGAAATTAGAATTTTTGTCAAAAGTTCTAAGAAAATTTTCTGAGCCCTCTATCCCTATCAGTAAAGAATAAAATAATATATAAAAGCAAATGTGGGTAGGAAGTGGCTGTGGCTCAATCAGTTGGGTTCCTGTCTACTATATGGGAAGCTCTAGGTTCACGGCCCAGGGCCTCCTTTGAAGGCAGACACCTCCACATGCTGCAGAGAGCCACCAGCTCGCAAGCGCCACAGAGAGGTGACTCAGCAAGGTGACGCAATAAAAAAAGGGAGACAAGTAAAAAACACAGAAGAGCATGTAGCAAATGGGCACAGAGAGCAGACAACAAGCAGGCTGCAGGCGGGGAGGGAATAAATTAAAAAATAAAATACAGACACACAGAAGAATGCACAGCTAATGGACACAGAGAGCAGACAGCAAGCAAGCCACGGGGGGGGGGGGGGGTGGATAAAAAAAAAAAAGCAAATATGGGAAAGCAGATGTAGCTCAAGCGATTGAGCTCCCACCTACCACATGGGAAGTCCCTGGTTCGGTTCCAGTGCCTCCTTTTTTTTTTTTTTAAAGATTTATTTATTTATTGAATCCCCCCCGCCCCGTTGTCTGTTCTCTGTGTCTATTTGCTGCGTCTTGTTTCTTTGTCCGCTTCTGTTGTTATCAGCCGCACAGCAAGTGTGTGGGCGGCGCCATTCCTGGGCAGGCTGCGCTTTCTTTCGCGCTGGGCGGCTCTCCTTACGGGGCGCACTCCTTGCGCGTGGGGCTCCCCTACATGGGGGACACCCCTGCATGGCAGGGCACTCCTTGCGTGCATCAGCACTGTGCATGGGCCAGCTCCACACGGGTCAAGGAGGCCTGGGGTTTGAACTGCGGACCTCCCATGTGGTAAACGGACGCCCTAACCACTGGGCCAAGTCCGTTTCCCTCCAGTGCCTCCTAAAGAAGACAGTGAGCTAGCGTGACAGGCAGGCACAGCAGCTGGCATAAGAGAAGACACAAGAGAAAACATAATGAGACACACTACAAGGCAGGGTGCAGAGGTTCCCAGTAACTCCTAAAGAACACGAGCAAGGCAGCAAGCTGATGTGACAGGCAGCTATGGCAAGCTGACACAACAAGATAACACAAGAGATACAAGAAGAACAACATAATGAGAGATACAACAAAGCAGGGAGCAGAGGTGGCTCGAGCAATTAGGCACCTCCCTCATACATTGGAGGTCTTTGGTTCAGCTCCTAGTGCCTCCTAAAGAAACAAGGAAGACAAACATACACAGCAAGTGCAGACCATGAGGTGGTGGGGAGAAATAAATAAATAAATAAATAAAAATCTTTAGAAAATAAAAGCAAGTGTGAGAAACTTTTAAACTCATTTAAAGGCTTTCCTATTTATAACATTTAAACTACTCAGAATACATAGCAATGCAATCAAGGCTCTCATTATCAGCAAGAAAATTACAAATATTATCTTAAGATTAATCATGGTACCCATGGCTGTTTCCCATTTGTGGTTTCTCCACCATCTGGATGGCA
Organism: Dasypus novemcinctus; assembly: GCF_030445035.2. Taxonomy (NCBI): domain Eukaryota; kingdom Metazoa; phylum Chordata; class Mammalia; order Cingulata; family Dasypodidae; genus Dasypus; species Dasypus novemcinctus. The sequence continues at coordinate 28,164,952 of NC_080683.1, read as the reverse complement.
TTTTTCCCTTTGTTAGGTCATAACGTGTTACTACCTCATCAATATAGCAGCAGAACTAGCTGGGAAAGATGTCCCCAGGACTGTTGGAAGCTAGCGAAAAGCCTAAAGGGTCTCAGAGAGAGGAACATGGGAAGGATTGCAGCAGTGTTGAATAAAAAAATAACAACAGCAGCAACATTAATGATGATGATGATGATGATGATGAAAAGATGACCCCAGTGAAGCGACAACAGAAAGACAACTCTAGCTAAATAGTAAAACACTAACAGGATGGTGTCTTCTGTATTTTCTAACTATTTTGCATTCTTATTGTTTCTACATTAGCTCTAAGAATCTAAAGTTGCCTATAAATATACAATTGTGTTTATTTTTTAACAAATATAATTTATTTGTATTAAAGAAGTTCCTTCCAGGAGTTTGTCTAACATGTCTAAGTATAATAAGAATATTTTTGTTGTTTATAGTCTATTAAATTTAGAGGGAAAGCATGCTTAAATATATTCTTCCCTATTTTCTCAAACATAGTATACTGAACTTAATTTAAATATGATATCACTTAAATATGCTCTAACACAAAGACAACTTTAATGGGTGCTGACAGAGGCAGTGCTACGTTTCTGTGCTGTGGCATTCTTTTTACACTTTACAGTTTTACTCCTGCCATAAGAACACTCCTATCTCTTGTTATTGTGGCTTCCTGTGTTCTATTTAATACTTATAATCAGATCTGCAATTGGAAAGAGCAAGGAGTTTATTTAAATTGTATGGAAAAAAGGTAAGCAGACCTAGGGAGGACTCCATATTGATAGCTAGAAAATATACTTATTAAAATTTCTTCATTTAAGTAGCTTTGGATCTTCTAATAGCCTTCCTGAAAACTAATTGAGCTGGTTTTCTATTAATCTAATCTTAGAAGTTTGCAATTTGTACTTAGTTCCAAGAAGAACATTAACCAGACCTTCTCATTTTGCTTAAGGAATAAGAGAAAGTATCAAAGCAAAACCAGACAGAATGGTGTCGGGAACACCTTATGATCCAGTAGACCTATAACATTTCTCAGAGACAAAAAGCTTGATATCCTTGAGCAGTCGGCTAAGAAAGGCATCATGAAGACCTTGCACGATGGCACCTACACAACATCTAAATGGGTTCATTAGCCACTGAAACCAAGGACAAGTTTCATGTGCTTGAGACAACGCAGGACTGAGAATTGGCACATACCCTCCTCACAAGGCCCCTGAAAGCATTACTTGTTGTTCGGTTTTTTACTTATTTTTCTTCTCATCTACTCCCTTTTTCTTTGCCTTTAAAAACCCTAGTTTCCATTTTTACTTTTAACTGGTTTGGGGAGGATGCTCCCAGTTTTCACTTGTGCACTTGCAATAAATCACCTTCTCACTGACAGACGTGTTTCTCCTTTATGGAGTCAGATTGGTATTGGAAACAGCCGTGCTTACAGTGACAACATCTATTCTGGCCATTCTGGGGCCAACCTCTTGGGTTTCTGAATCATTCCAGATGGATACTACAACCAGGCAGTCAAATGTGGAAAATTAGCATGTTATGATTTTACTTTTTCTTTAAGCATTTGATGATGTTTTTTAATCAAAGCCTTTTTTTTTAAACTATGCCATGTGCCATGGCCAGTTTAGTGTGTCACTTTGGCTAGGCTGAAGTACCCAGTTACTCAAACACTAATCTAGGTGTAACTACGAAGTTATTCTGTAGATATGATTAATCTGGACTGATACCCCATATTACTGGTATCAGAACCCATTTTCCCCATTTCAGTTTAAGCCTTTCTCAACCGAAGCGACCATTCTACACAACACAAAGTAAAAAAACATGAAAATGAACTTCCCATGATTTTCAGAAAATGTGATGCCTTGGTATGTATGTGCTGAAGTTCAGCAACAACTGTTTTTCAATACATACTGCTTTTCGAAGTAAAAGCAAGAAACACAAATTGGTCTATCTACTACCTGAGGATATAAAAGAAACATATATATTATAAAATTATAAAATGAAATATACAAATCTCAAGGAAGTAGAAGGAAATAAATAGAATTTTATGCAAGGATAAAATGATAAGGCTGAAGAGATTTGAAATGGTATCAAATCTATCCCTCCACCTTCCCACGAATATGTTGCTCCAGCCAAACGAAACTTTTCCTTCCCAGGCTCAATAGGAATAGTTCTTTCCATGTATCTTTGTAATGCTCCTTCTCACTCATTCAAGCTTTGGATTTTTTTTTTTTTCTTCCCCCACATCCCTTCTGGATTATAAGTCTATAGCAATGTGCTATTTTTAAAGACCTTGTCAGAATATGAGTTAAGACTCAGGCGTTGGAGTCAGAGAATTAGTTTCTAGTCTTGGATCCACAGCACATCATCTGCTGACCTTGGTCAAATTACTTAACCTTTTGAGATCTCAATTTTTTTAATCTTAAAAAATAGGAGTAATAATACCTTCTTAATAGTGTTATACTTTTTGAAGCACATAGCATCATACCAAGCATATAGTAAAAACTAAAATGGTAGAGCTGAGATTCCAAGTGAGGCTCTCCAGATCCTGAGTCCATGCTCAGAATCATTGCCTTAAGCTGCCTCCTAGGTTTATACATTCTGTAGTTTCTTTCCTAAAGGCAAAATATCTTATTTCTAATATTCTTCTAGCCAAACAAGGTCAATCTGAATTAGAACCCAAAATCTAAAGGGCCTGTTAACTTTCCAATATACCATCTACTAAACAGAAAATTTAAGGACTTGTCTCTGTATTCTAGTCCAGTAAAAACGTAAATATTAATTTAAATACCAGTTGGTTGAGGACAACCCCTTGTAGAGTTCTGTTTCTTCAGTTCCCTAAGATGATACAAATTCTTAATTAAAACCTCTTCAAATATGTACTCTCGACCTTGATTTGTACATTTTGTTTGATGTATATGTGTTTCTTTGGCAGACACCACCACATACATAAATTAAGGTACACAAAATAGATCCTGTTTTCCCATTTTACCTGAGACTGTCATCTTAAACAAAATCAAGAATTCATCAGAATACTAGACCACTATTCTATCAGGAAAAGAAGGTTTCCTAGGAATTGAAGTTTACAAACTTTTGGCAGATCCACTACTTATAGAATTAAAATATGGAAAACTTGGGAGTGCCACTTAAATTAATGGACATCCAGTCACTGAAAGTCACTGCTACACATACTTCAGCTTTATGTGATTAAAGCAAAAAGGATACACTATTAATAAGAACCCTGAAAGGACTCTTCTCCTTCATCCTTAAATTAACCCTCTGCAGACAAATATGAAAGTCCAAACGGAAAAGATCATAGTTTCCTTTATGGACTAATTAGAGTACTATTCTTTGATACCATAAAATATATTAGTTCAGGTTAAAATAAAGTGAAAAGAACCAATTATCTTGAATTTATAACACTTAAAGTGATTGAACTGCCAAATTACTTCCAAAGTGGAGAGCTATAGCATGGCTATTTTAATAAATATTGAGGCCTCACACATACAAAAATAAAGAATATACGTGAAGTACTCTTTAGAAGCTCCTTTCATACTTCTCTGCATATAAATATTATCAAAGGAGAACCCTTGGCACTAAAAAACTCAGAATGTTCCTATAAAAAAGAACCATTTTCCCTATATATCACATTGTTTAGGTACTGAACCTTAAATTTAATTTAGAAACTGGCTCTGTATGTAGCTTGATTTAGTAGAATTATAGGGCTTTAACTAGTTCCTGTATGGCAGACATTTATTATAATTAAAAATGGTGAAATTTAAGGTGCTAAGAATCTCTTTTAAGAGTCATCAGGTGAAGGTAAACATTCATATCTAAAACTCTCTCAGGATATTTAGAGTAAAATTACCAAATGGATGTCAGAATCGTGGCTCTTATTTTAAGCTTATAGGTATTTACACTGTTTATTAAATAGTTCAGACCTATAAAAATTTGCTCTAACTCACCAAATTATACAATGTATTATTAACAAATAACCACAAAATGAATAGACTTTCACAAGAAACATGTCCATGGTATAAATGAAGGGAATTCTTAAGAGTAATCCCATTTCCCTACAGAGATCAGGGAAGGTTTCCTAGAAAATACATTATACTAGTTATCTCTTGCTGCATAACAAATTATCCCCCTCTTCCCAAATTTAGTGGCTTAAAACAACAAACATTTATCACCTCACAGTTTCTATGGTAAGGAATTTGTGAGTGACATAGCTAGGTGTTTCTCACTCACAGGGCCTCTTATGAGGTTGCTCTTATCAGCTGGGGTATCTGAAGTTGGCTCAGGGAGCAGTGCCTGCTTCCCAGAGGGCTCTCTCAAATGGCTGTTGACATGAAGTCTAGTTCCTCAGCACATGGGCCTCCATATAAGATGCCTGAGTGATCTCATGACACAGAAGCTGATTTCCCTCAAGCAGGTGATCCAAAAGAGAACAAAGCTTTTATAACCTAGTGACACCATCACTTCTGCCATATTCTATTCATTAGAGGGAGGCACTGAGTCTAGGCCACACTCAAGGGGAAGGCAATCAGGCTCCACCTTTTGGAGAGATGAATATGGACGAGTTGTAGACACCATCTGAAAATCATTACATGTAAGATTTAAGTTTGGTGTTCAAAAATGTACGCAAATTAATAGGCATATAGGGCAAGGAGTATTTCTGGAAGACGCAGGGGTAAAGACAAAGATTCAGAGGTAGGAAAAGGACCATATCAAATGTAGAAAGGCAGATGTTGGGTGATGGAGTACTTCTGTGGTACTTACAGAATACAAAGATGCCAAGGTCTTCAGTCAGAAAAGAATGACACGATCAACAATCATTTTGGCAATGCAGTGTAGGAATACTAGAGAAAGCAAAGTTGTTATACAGCAAGATGAGTTAAAGGAACTGTTGCAATTAACCATGAAAACAGGGCCAGATGTGGGTGGTAGCAATGGGAAACATTATGAGGAGGTGGACAAAGCAGACGTGGCAGAAGTCCTAAACCCAGTGTCCGATGACAACTCAAAGCATAAATTATACATAATTCCAATATGTTTTAACATTGCTGTCTAAGAAAGAATAGATGTCTTTACCAATACAGAGAAGACAGGAGAAAAGCTTTAGTGAACTTAATAAACTTCTAAGTTTACTAGAACTCAGAACTTTATTACCATTGAACTGTTAGCTACAATGATAGGCTGGTGCACAAAGGACAGGGCCAAACTAGGGTTGTAACTACCAGTAGTAGCTAAAGGTATGGAATTAGAAAACAGCATTAAAGAAAGAGGTGCAGATCCAAGGAAATAAAATTTTGAAAAATTCACTTTCAGGAGGTAGAAAAAGAGTTAGCAAAGGAAATTAAGAAACAGTAGTTGGAAAGACAAGAAAAGAATAAAGAGAAGAGAAATAACATAAAACAAATACTAAGAGAATGAAAGGTGGACATTTACTACAGAGAAAGTGTAAGAGACCGAGGATTAGAAAAAATTCACTGGTGTATCTTGACCATGTTGGCGACAGTGGCTATGAGACACCAGGTTAGGAGAGGAATGAGTGTAAAATCAACCTCAGGGTTGGGAAGAAAAAAGGAATTAAGGAAGTAGAGACACTTGATGGAAACTTTTTAAAGAATACATGGTTATAAGGTAAGAAATAAAGAAAAGTAGCAAGAGAGGAAAGCAGGATGTAGGCAAGCAATTCACTGGAGAGCAATGTGATTGTGTGTGAAAGCAGAGAGTGAAAAACCATAAATAGGGAGCGGCTGTGGCTCAGGCAGTTGAGCATCAGCCTCTCATATGGGAGGTCCTGGGTTTGGTTTAGGAGCCTCCTGAAACAAACACAACCAACCAGCAAAACAAACAATAAAACCAACTCTGGAAAGCCAATGTGGCTTACTGGTTCAGTGCCAACTTCCCACATACGAGGTCCTGGTAAAAAAAAACAAACAAACATAAAATTCAATGTATAAAAAACTAAAATAATAGAAGAATTAGGAAAGGGACACTCAAGATCACAGGTTTATTTAATTTCCCTCCTAAAACACAGAATAGAAGAGAAAATAGCTGAGGTGGAGAGGAGAGAAGTTGAAAGGAATTCACCCAATAAGGAAGGAATCATTATGGTTAGTGAGGGAACTGACCCTGGGGTTCAAAGAGAATAAAGACATTCAGTTCAGTTTTGAATGTTAAACCATTGTGTAATTTTTAAAAGTACTCTTACTTTTGATTCTTCTCACTAGTAAGATTACATGAGTAGAATGACTTGGTAAATAGCTTTATAGCAATCAGTAGCAGTTTCTTCAGCAATAACGAAGGCAGTGGGGGAAGGGGTTAGATATTTTTCACTTCTGGAATTGAGAGGAGAATTTTTACATGTGTAAATGATGAATAGTGTATTTCCTGGATCACATTTCCTGCAGTGTTATTTTTAAATAACTGTGTGGTCCTCAATTTCTTTGATCTTATCCTTAAAAATGGAACAGTGCAGACATTAAGGTGAAACTAAGCTCTGGGAATCTGTGACTTTGAGCTCCAGGAATTTTGCTTCTGTGAAACTATGCAAATAAATCCTGAAAGCTCTGCTGATTAAATCAGAATAGATGTACTTTTTCGAAAAATATAAAAGGGCAGCTGATAAGACCATCTTTTATTTTGGAAATAAGATGCATGTTTATATTAACTTGGGCTGTGAAAAACTGAATAAATTGTTTGAAAATGTGACTTAAAATACAAAAAAAAAAAGTTAGTGTATTTGGCTAAATAAATATACTGATTACATCACTTGGCACAAGTCTACGAAAAAAAAGATTAAATGAACATATACTGGAAAAATTCTCAATATTAAACTTTCCCAAACCTATGTTTCCTAGCATATAATTGTGAATAATATAATATTAAAAATTTCTGGTTTCATTCAGAGCCTTAAATTTCATCTTCATGTTTTAAGATGCTGGCATAATACACTTTGGTTTAAAAAGTATGCTTAACAGAAATAATTAAAATATAAGAGGTATATCAAAAATTTTTACTAAATTACCATATATGATTAGGTTATATTTATAATGAAATTTTAAAAATACACACAGAGTTAATTTTATAAGGCCACAAAGCCAGAAGCCCTTAAATGCCATTAAAATTCTCACAAAGTTAAACTTTGGTAAAAGTTTATCAAGGACATAAAGGTTTCTCTTTGTGATTTTAAAAAGGAAGAATAAAAGTCCACACATAAATCTTCATATTTATACATGAACATCTATCCTTACACATAGGATATCTACATATACATATATCTTCACATGCAAACTATTTTTAAGCAGTAGTAGTTCAGATACAGGGATTTATCACAAATGGCTTGAATAGACAAAAATTCATTTGGGTTATAGTTGAAATAATGAGTTTCATAATGTATACTGCAGGGAGGAAAGTTGGAAAAGACAGAGAAGAGAAAGGAAAATAAAATACAGAATGGTTTTTATCTGTAAAAATGTTAGACTTGCTCAAGAGTAAAATTAAAATAACTATAACTGATTCACCAAATAAGCAACCTATATTTTAGTACTAGAAATAAATTTTTAACAATTTTTTCTAAATAAAATCATGATGGGTGACCTTCATGATTTCTTTGCATTTTATACTCGGAACAAATACCTAAGATACTTATAATTTTTTCTTATCTTCCCATTCAGATCTTGTAATATTTCATCATACTAATGAATTCAAAATAAAAAGGAAAGAAGTCCTGCTTCAGGCTATGATAGCTTGAATTACATCAACTCTCCAAATTAAAGCAATGGTAAGAGCAACAAAACAAATTTGAAAATAAAGACAAACAGGACTTGTGTGGCCGAAATTTTTTCTGCTACTTTTTTGCCTCAGATTTTGCCTCCACAGAGGAAGGCTAAACAGTAAGCCATGAACAAGAGCTTTTAGCAATCTCAGAGAGGTGGGAAGACAAAAACTGATATTCAGTACTACCAAGGCAACCCAAATCACAGAGAAAAGAGATCACAATAAAGTAACCTTGAGGTTACATGCACTTACTGTGCTCAAAGCATTTGCCAACTCCTCAACTGGTGAGTGTAAGGGAGGCTGAAAAACCAATAGAAAGATGTTGCAAAGAGTGTAAAAAGCCAGAGAAAGCTTTTAAGATTGACCTTGAGGAGCTAAAAATTGAAATCCAGATTCTGCCAAAAAAAGAGAAGCCCCTATAAAAACCTCCTGTTTTTAAATAAGAGTCCTGAAGGGTTAGACTGGAAAGAGGACACTATTCAGAAACACTGAATTTCTGCTTTATAATACCTCAATCTATATCTGGATTAAGGTAATCTACCCTTATTCAAACTGCTAAAAAAGGGAAAATTAAATTCTTCCTGAAGGAAATTATTTCTGCAGCTTTTCAGAGTTAATGTACAGCATTCAAATCAATAATGTCCATACATACGAGTAAACAAATCCGAAAGACCCAAATCCAATGGTGTAAAAACAGACAATTGAACAGATCTACAGGTAATCCAGAAATTGTTGCCATCAGAACAGACTTTAAAATGACTATTATTGAGGTATAAAAGAAAGTAGCTGAGAAAAAGGAAAATTTCACCAGAAAACTGAATATAAAAATAAGTATCAAATGGGAATTATAGGACTGAAAAATACCAACATTAAAATTAAGAACACAACAGATGGGTTTCATAGCAAATTAGAAACAACTGAAAAGAGGATTAGTGACTAGAAGGCAGCTATGAAAAAAATATCTAGAGTAAAGTACAAAGAAAAAACAGATGGAAAACACAAAAGAAAAAAAAGAATGTGGGACACAAAGAATGTCTACAGGACACAATGAGAAAAAAAAAATAGGTAAATCATGCTGGTACTTAGAACTCCTAAGAGAAGAAATAGAGTAAGACGGAGCAATATTTAAAAACATGCCAATTGAGATATTTTTAAAAGAAAAAAGAGTTTAAATACAGATTTAAGAAGTTCTATTATGTCAAGGAAAAAAAATTCTGAAAAAGAAAGTGATCACTTAGGTACATCATATTAAAGCTAATGAAATGAAAAAGAAAAAGAAATTCTTAAAAGCAGACAGAGAGAAAAGATATATTACCTTTAAATAAGCAACAATAAAAGTCTAATGAATTTATAAGAGAAACTATGAAAGCCAAAAGATAATGATATGACTCATCAGTCATTAAAATGCTAAAAGAAAAGAAAAACTGCTAACCTTTAGGGCTCTACAAGTGAAAATTGCCTTGAAAAATTCAGGAGCAACAGGACATTTCAAGCAAATTCCATGAGAATTTAATTTAAATGGACTTGAACCAAAAGATATACTAAAGGGAATTCTCCTGAAAGAAGGAAAATGATCCCAGATGGAAGAATATTCAATAATAAAGAACTGAAGAGTGCTGGGTAGGGTAAATATGTTTAAAACTAAATGAATATTGATCCCTTAAAATAATAATAAAGATAACTTGTGAGTAGTAAAATTATACTTCAAACTCAGATTCATGACAACAAAAAGGCATAAGTTAGTCGAATTAAAGCATTGTAAGTCTTTGTACTTTCTAGGATGTAGTAAGAGTATTAATTTATAATACAATTTAAAAGGCCAAGAAAGAACTTTATATACATAATATATAATTTATATATAAAACATGAAACCTATATGAATGATCTACAAAAATAAGAAAAAGGGAAGAAAAGAATGGGTGGGATAAGTACAAAAAAATAAGATGACTTAAAACCAATATATCAATGATTATAATTAATATTAGTTACTAAATATACCTTTAAAAGACAAGACTGGTTAGATTTTATTTTTTAAAATCCAACTATAGGCTGTTGACAAGAAATATACCATAATTATACAGACAGAGAAAAGCTGAACATTAGTATGGTCATATATGCCTTACAATACATATGATCCTAATTAAATATGTATGGAAAGCTCTGTAGTTTCATGTTACATAATTTTTAAAGTAAGAAGTTTTATAGAAGCTATAGATGTTTCATCATTTTTAAAAAGTCAATTCAAGAGGAAAATAAAACATTCTTACTCTCTATATACCTAATAACAGTTTCAAATATTCCTTTTAAAATTAAAACATTTAAAAGGAGAAAAAGTTAAATCCTTATTCATATAAAACAAGTAGAAAAATCCAAACAGACAAAAAAAGGAATGTTAGAAAATAAAAATTTGATTTAAATGGAACCGACTTTACCTAATAACTAAAGAATATCTATTATTTTCAAATGCTCAAGAATCATTTACCAAAACAGATCACATGCTGAACCATAAAGCAAATTTAAAATATTTTAAAAGTATTCAAATCATACAGAATAAGTTCTCTGATCACAGTATAATTTTAAGATAAAAAGTGGGAATTGTTTGGATACTGAGTCAACTTCTAAATAATCCATCAATGGATAAATCAAAATTGAAATTAGAGATATTTTAAGTAAATAATAATGAAAATAAAATATTGTTTCTCAGGAAATGAAGCTAAAGCTATGCGTAAAGAAAAGTTATGATTTAATTCACTTGTTAGAAAAGAGGTTAAAAATCCCTAATCCAAGTATTAATCATATGAATCCTAAAAAAAAGCAAATTAAACCCAGAGAAAAAAGGAAATAATAAAGATAAGATCAGAAATCATTAATATTGAAAATCAACATATGTGAACTGAAAAGACAAATCAGAAGATTAATCAAGCAAAAGAGCAAATATCCAATTTAAGGGGTGAAAGGAGAACACGACTACAAATCCAAAAGTTATTAAAACCAATGAAGAGAAACTTAAGATAAACTGGACAAAATCTTAATTTACTATAAGAGATTCATATAGAATCTCTTAATTTACTATATAGAATGGTCTTAGATCTATTAAAGAAATTAAACCTGGAATTAAAAATATACTCAGAAAGAAAACTTCAGGCCCAAATGAGTTCATTGGTAAATTTTTCCAAACACATAAGTTAGAAATAATACCAGTCTTATACAAACTCTTCCAGAGACTAAGGAAAAAGAAAAAAAAAGAAAAAGGGATCATCTTATGAAGCAAGCATAAATTTGATAATAAAAATGGATAAGAATACATAAAATGAAAAGTATAAGCTAGTACTTCTGAACATAAACATAAAATGTATAAACAAAATCTTAATAACTACAATTTAACTTTATACAAATAGGACAATACATCACAACCAAATAAGATGAATTCCAGCACTGCACTAATGGTATATGTAGAAAATCTAGATTAACATATTATCAGATAAAGGAGAAAAGTCATATATTGATATCCCCTATGATAAAAACACTTAAAGCAGGAATAGAAAATAACTCCCTTAATATGATAGACTATCTTACATAATCCTATAGTAAGTATCCTTTATATTTAATATTTTATTCAACATTAAAATGGAGGACCTACACAATAAAATATGGAAAAAGAAATAAAAGCTATGTGGTTTGGAAAAGAGAAAATGAAATTAGCATTATTTAAAGACAGTATGATTATATATCCAGAAAAAAACCTGAAAAATCTATGTATAAATTATTGCAATTAATAAGTGAATTTATCACGTCATTGGACCCAAGGTTATCATATAAAAATATATTTTATATACTCAGCAAAAAAAATATTAGAGCAAAAATTTAAAATATCCCATTTCCAATAAGATCAAAAGCAACCACTAATCAGGAATAAATCAAACAAATGATGCATAAGACCGCTACACAGAAAACTGCAAAATCTCACTGAAAGAAATTAATCACAACTAAACAAGTGGAAAGATATAACTTATTTATGGATTGAAATACTCAATATTGTAAAGTGGTCAATTCTCAAACTGACGCAATGCAGTCCCGGAAAAAATCCCAGTTTTTTAAAAAAAATTGTACTTTTATTTTATTTTTTTGCAGAAATTGACAAGCTGATTCTAAAATTCTACAGATAAGTTAAGGATTTAGAATAGGCAAGGCAATATTCAAGAACAACAAAGTTGGAAGGTTTATTATAATGTTATAATAAGAATTAAGACATTGTGGTATTGGAACAAGGATATACAAATAGACCAATGGAACATAACAGAGTCCAGAAAATTCTCATATATATATACATTATGAGAAGAGTGGCACTGCCGTGCAGTGGGGAAGAGATAATAACCTTTTCAATGGTGCTAGATCAACTGGATATCCACATGGAAAAAAGAAATTGGACCCTGACCTCATACTGTATACATGTATCAATACCAGATTGATTTGTTAAACTAACTATGAAAAATAAAACAAAGCTTCTTAAAGGTAAGAAAGAAGACTTTCATCTTGATCTTGGAATAAGAGTATTACTTAAATAAGACTCCAAAATAGTTAATCTTAAAATAAATTGATATTCATCACCACAAAACATTTGAACATACAACACTGTGATTATACAAAAAGCCACTGACTGCACACTTGGATAAACTGTATTGTATATGAATATATCTCAATAAAACTGCTTCAAAAAAAAAAGAAACTGAGAAGCTGGGCTACATTAAAATTAAAAACTTCTGTTCATCAAAAGTAAGCCACAGAAGATATTTGCAATATATACACCTGACAATTCATACACATTATAACAAATTCTTAACAAACCAATTAAGAAAAGAAAAAGATAAGCCAGTAAACCAAGGAACTTCACCAATGAAAATTTCCAGTAAAGAATCATGGCTCCTCTGACAGAAATGGTAGCACACCATTAAGAATGTAATTAAGAGCACTGAAATATAAATCTAAATGTGACTAAAAAGGGAAATGTTAAGATTGTATATATGGTAACAGAATAAATTAAAAAAAAAAATCTATAGAACTACACTACACAAACAGTAAACCCTGAGTTAAGCCAGGGACTATAGTAAATAGTAAAATTATAAAAATGTGCTATCATCAATTGTAACACCAATGCAAGGTGTTAATAATAGGGTGGTATATGGGAATCCTGTGTTTTATGCATGATTGGTCTACAAACATACAACTTCTCTAACAAAGGGGGAAAAACCAAATGCATATTATGATTTTAATTTTTTTCAAACACCACATAACCATCTAAAATGGAAGAAAATGTCCTAGAATCATACAAGAAATGAATATTAAATAGAGTGAACAGTAGGATTTTAAAGTACATAGATATATTTAAAAGACCACAAGAAAAATGTTTCTGCCACCATATATATTATTTATGTATGTAAAATATTTTAAAATTAAATAAAAAAGGCTTGACCAAAAGGGGGAAAAGGTAAAGACTAATGAGTTTATATGGGTAAAAGACTTCAAAGTGAGTCAGGAGGTCATTCCAGAGGTAATGCTTACGCACATCTCAGCGGGATCTCTTTAATTGCCAAAATAGATCCTACCCCAAATAGCACTCCTAAGGGGTTTGGAGACATCCAGACACTAAAGTCAGGGCAGATAGTTCAGGAGTTAGGTGCCTTGCCAGTGGGCCCTACTTTGGAATTTATACTCTCCAGTGTGATAGAGTTAGACTCATTTTTGTGGTTTCCTTACACATGGCTCTTGTGTCCTTCTATTTGAACCTATAATTACTACTAGAGTTGTTAAGTATATGTCCAAGAGACCTGAATTTTTGGGCTATGCATGTGTCCGCTGGGCCCTGACTCTCAACAGAGTTGCAATACCTATTCTCTAGTTCATTGATTCATCCAAGACAACTAATGAGGAGATGATGGATAACCAACATACCAAAAAACCAAAGGTGTCTACAACTACAAGCTAGAGAGTCCCACCCATTGGCTGGGTGGGACTGAAGCCCCCCCACCTTAATTAAAGGTAGAGTTACGCATCACCATCCCAGAATCCTCAGGATTGGGGAATAAACTGTGGACTAAAGTAGACTTACTGGTTATCTACTATACACTTATAGTGATTCTAGCAATGGAAGAAATATCACTGATGTGGAGGCAATGGCTAATGGAGGTTCTGAGGGTAGGGAAAGGGAAAAACTGGTGTAATATGGGGGCATTTTCAGAACTTGGGAATTGTGCTGAATGACATTACAATGACAAATTCAGGCCATTATATCTCTTGCCATAACCTACAAAATTGAATGGAAGAGGATCTAAACTACAGTGTAAACTATAATCCATGATTAGTGGCAATGCTCCAAAATGTGTTTATCAATTGCAATAAATGTACCACACTAATGAAAAACATTGCTAATGTGGGAAAATGTGGGAGGTGTGGGGAGTCGGGCATATGGGAATCCCCTATATACTCTCTGTAACATTGATGTAATCTAAGTACCTTTTAAAAAATAAAAAATGAAAAGAAATAGTGAAAAATGGCATAAAAAACGAAAAAATGAATGGAACGCACACAAAATGGAAAAGGGTGCTCCAAAGGGAGAAGTGATTATGAACAAAAGCCAAAGGGAAAAACTACCATGGAAGGTCCAGAAAAAGGCAATTGAGTATATGGAGTGTCAGGTAAGTGGAGAGAGGTAGAAGGGAGATAAAGTACAACAGTAAGAACTCAGCATGAAGAGCCTGTATATACTATGCTTACGGATTAGATTTTATCTGGTAGATATATTCCTACAAAAAAGTGCTGTGAGGATTCAGGTGGTTTGCATAATGCCCAGGATGGAGTGTCTAGGACTTAATACACTCAGTGGATAAACGTCCAGACTCTGATCTGAGCCCACAGCCTGGGCTCAAACACAGGCTCTATCTCTTTCTTCACTGCTAAAAGGAGATGACAATGTACCCATCTTAGAGAGCTGTTGTGAAGAAAAATGTGTTAATAAATTTAACATGCCTGGCACACAACACCCAATAAGCATTAGATACTATTAATATCATTAACAAATTTAGTTCTTCTCACCAGAAAAGCAACATGATCAAAAAGAGTCTTGGAATGGAAATCAAAAGTTTGGATGGCTCCTAATCAGTTGGGTGACTGGACAAGTCTGTTCACCTTTCTCAATTTCTCTATTTCTCTGGCCATGAACCTCAGATTTCTTTTATCAGTAATCGTTCCCAAATTTCCGCAGGCCTGAATATGACTACTATGACACACATGCTGATTTATTTACATGATTATGGATTCTCCAACAGCACATATTGGATTGATATTTAGCCAAATGGCAACATCTTTGCTTTTCACATTTAATTACTTATTTACGTTATTTCCTATGCTTGAATTCATGGGGGGGGGGGGGGGGGAATCCAATGTGGTTACTAAAAAGCCCAAAGGAAAGTTTTGTTTTGTAAAAGAAAATGTACACCTAATTGATTTTTCTGCATTTAATACTTCAAGAATCAACTAACTCTTGAGTGTCTGATGCTATGAAAAGGTTAGGAAGCTTTCTTCATTTCTAATAGATTCTCACTGTATTAGCACTGGTGTGCTAAGGGGTGTGAGGGATGGGTAGGGCACTGGTGGAGGCAGTGGTGACAGAGGTCTGCCCTGGTGAGGAGGAAAAGGCTAACATCGCTGTTGTTTACATTTGCCAACATATGATGTAATAAAAAGCAGACCAACTCTTAGTCAATCTTACTATGTTTTTAAATTTCCTACAATGAACCTGCTTATTGCTTGAATCCAGGGCAGACAACTCCCACTTCCCCCCTCCCCTGGTTTTGTTAAACCACTGCATATCAGTACAGGAAATAAAATAATTTTATGGGAAATATACTAAGTGGGGAGGGGAGAGAAGCAGGAGACAAATTTTTATACATAATATTATCTTAAGTATAATAAATGTGAACATTCAATTTCTAAGCTCTACATGTGCACACACATGTACCTCTCTATCCATCTATTTTTCTAACCTGGAAGAAAATTTTCAACTTTAGCAGCAGTGATGATCTCTACCAGGAGATTAAGGTTGAATTTTACTTTCTTACCCCTTCACATATTCTTCTATTTTATCTATAAGAAATATATGTAAATCTGGAAAAAAGAAAAAATAATCCTTTAATATAATATATATACTTGTAGGATTGGTAAAATGTGTTTCCCAATAAAATTTTGGAGGCATTTTATCTTTACCATAAGTTTTCTGTTCTGAAATTTCAGGAAGTGTCTCTATAATCCTCTGATAACTAAAGAAATCCAGGCACTTTGTAATATATAGGCCTTTTGGGATGGTATCATCCATATGCTTGCAACATTTTATCTACGTATCTATCTGAGCCTTTTAGTACATCTGCCAAATATTAGACTCTAAAACACTTTAGGCATTTTATTTTTCCCACTTTTATGATCAGTCTGCTTGTACGTAGTAGGGACCCAATAATTATTTATAGAATTAAACTAATTGTATGTTGTTGAACCATTTTGTACAGAAATTAATTTTAGTTTTACTGATTCAAAGTTAAGACATTACCTTAAAAAATAGCTTTAAGACAAGAAAAGTACATTCCTTGAAACACATAATTATATTTTTTTCTATTCTAGAAATAATTTGAAGATACAATTTCACCTCAAGAAGACATTTTGTTCTACATTGAACTTCAGTCAGTTAAATTGAACATATATCCCAACTTGTTACAAATCCATTTTATATTTTTCTCTAGATTTTTTTAACTAATGAAAACATGATGTTATGTCCAAAACCAGGTTTGAAACATCACTGTCCTACTCAAAAGCATTAATGTCTTCCTACTGTCCATAGCCACAGAGTTGGACTGAAGGATCGCCACAATTTGGCCTCAATCTACCTCTCTGAACAACACCTGCCTTCCCTTTTTCCATCCCACTTTCCTTTGCCTACATTCCCTCCTGCCAGAAAACACTAATACCTCCCAACAAAAATCTCCTACTTCTCATAATTTATTCACTCAAAATCCTCATCTCCTATATGACCCCTTCCCAGTTTCTCACACTGTAACTCACTCACCTGACCAACCAACTAGCAAATGGGAGTTGCTTAATAATTGCTGATAAAATGTGATTGAGAAGACTAAGTGTTGGGAGGTTCTCCTTCTCAGCACATTATATAATGAGCCTTATTTTATTATGTCTTGGGTAAGCATCCAGTGAGTTTTGTTCTTATCTCACATGCCCTACTTACCCTCTGCTTTGCATGTGAATCTTATCCAAGTTACTTTCAACTCTTTCTCCCAGCTAGGTCCTCAGCTTCAGGACTGAAACCCAACCCAGCCATATTGAAACTCTGCCCATTCCAAGACTTTGGTAAAAGTGACAAATGAAAGCTCCCATAACTGGGTCTCACAGGGCCTGCTTCCTGATCACAACTCCCCAAAGTCTCTGATGCCAACCTCAAGTGACAACTCCATTACTGCAATTGATCAGGCCAAAACGTTTGGAGTCATCTTGTACTCCTCAACTTATTTCACACCCCACATTTCATTACTTCCAATTTATATTCAAAATCTAACCACTACTGCTACCATTCTGGTCTAAGACTCCATCATCCCTCACTTGAATTATTTTAAGAGTCTCTAATTTTCTCACTCTTATACCCTTAGAGTTAATTTTTAATACTAACAACTGGAGGTATCATTTTAAAATATAGCATGTTTGAAAATGATGATGTCTCTCTTTTGTTCAAAATTTCTCAGTGGCTCCCATTTTACACAGAGCATGCTGCCTCTAACAAACAGGCCATGTTCCTGCCCTAAACTGTTCCCTCTTGTCTAATCTCTGCCTACAAATATCTGCATGGCTCATTCCCTCTTTCCTCAAGGCTTGGCTCAAGTATCACTTTATTGATGAGGTCTACTCTCAGTACCCTATTTATAATTGCAAATACTCCCCCAATACACCCAACTGCCCTGACCCAAATGTACTATGCTTATTATCTACCCTTCCCCCTTTGTATATAAGGTTCACTCAGGACAAAGGTGTTTTTTTATTTTTTTTTATTTTTTACTTTTTAAAAATTTTTCCTTTTCATTGTGAAATAATTTCAAACCTACAGGTCAGCTGCAAAAAATAATACAAACCCCATACAGAGAACTCCAAGATAGCTCCACTTCCCTAGATACCCAGATCCAACAACTTTTAACATTTTGCCACCTTTTCTGTATCATTCTGTCACCATTTTCTGACCATTTGAGAACAGTTTTCACGCATCATACTTCTTGAATACATAATACTTCCATGTTCATTCACATAATCACCTTAAGTGCAGTTACCAAGTTCAAGAAGCTTAACATTCACATAAAGCTTACATTCAATATTCAAATTTTTTCTTACATCCCAATAATGTTCTTTTGAGTCTTTTCTCCTCCCCTTTTAGGTCCCATCCAGTATCATGTATTCATTTGTCATTATCTATTTTGCTTCTCTTTCTTTTTTTTTTTAATTGTGGAAATGTACAACATAAATCTTCTCATCCCAACCCCTCCCAAGCATACCATTCGGTGGGATTAATCACATTCACAATTTCACAATAGGTCAGGCTTTCTCTTATGTATCATCAGAGTTTAGAATAGTACTTGACAAACCCTACACCAGGAGTTCTTAACTTTTTTTTGTTCAACAGACCACTATGCCAGTCAGGTGAAAACCATAGACCCCTTACTAAGTCCACACTACACTGCATATTATTTAATAAATACATCACACCTACACCAACATGTCCCCACAAGAATAATGCTTTTTTGAATTTCAATTCAAGCTCCCAGACCCCTGGCTAAGAGTCCCTGCTGTAGAAGCTCAACAAATACTTGCTGAATAAGTGATGGTTGCCATACTTTAAACTGTACAGTTAGGTCAAAGACTGATCTCCCTTGCAGTCTAGCCCAGCAGACGCCAAAGGGCAACTTCAATTCCTGACCACCCTCTCTCCAACTCTTCAAATTCCCCACATTCTTGAACTCAGAGAACCCATTTCCTTTGAATGCCTTTTGATCTGGTTCACAATCTGGGTGCTATACCTAATCTACTCATCATGATTTTCTCTCCATTACCAGCAAGATACTTGCAACTTCTAATAACATCCCCATGATAGACTTGTACCTGGCCCATTCAGAAACCAATGCTCCCACATCTCCACCCAATGGTGTCAATCCTAGACGCTCTCAACCAACATGCAGTGATTACTACTTTCCAATGATGATCATTTTGGTTTCACTCTCCACTAATATTAACTACAGTTGTATCTATTACAAGAAAGCAGATTATTCATCAGTAAAATATGAATGATAAAGGACCTATTTCACAGGGTTTTTGTGAAGGTTAGTATAAAATAATGCATAAAAAGTACTTAGCACAGTGCCTGACATATAAGTGCCCAATAAATATTACCTACTACTGTTAATAGGTTACTTATTGCAAATCTATTACTTAAATATGATGCCAGGTCAAGCCCTGAAGAAAAAAGCTGACAAGTTTTTTTCAAGATAATTTCAAGAGTAAATTGTTAAAAGAGACCTATAATTGATAATTGATATAAACACACATCATATGATGAATCTGTGTCAACTATAGAAAAGTAGGTAGAATACTTTAAAACCAAAATAACAGAGTGGAATTACAGCCCTCATCATCTCAAAAAGGCTACATAGCAAATCTCCATCTCTTTACATCTACTGGCAAGACAGACAAGTAAAGTAATATCTCCCTATATTTTATCAGGAAAATTAACTTAAATAAGATCCATCAGCATGTACCTGAGGCCTGAAGCTTATCATCTCATCCAACTGCCAGCTACATTTATTTATGACATATTAAAAAAGAATGAGAAATAGCCAGGTTCTGCTATCTTCTCTTCACTCATGTTTCTTTCATTGCCTATTGCAATACCTCCCCAACTCCTTCTCTTGGCAGTTATTTTTCTGGCTTGGTCCTGAAAACATCAGCCTTTTGTAAGACCATTAAATTCCATCCCTTTGGAATATAGGTATTATGTAGGCAATATCATAACTCAATATTTTATGATAATAGTGTCTTATGATGATAAATAGCTTTACCATTCCAAAAAACTACTGAAGGTGAGTCCTCAGAAAAATATTATATACTTCAATAATAACTAAATAAGTGTTTGGATATTATTTTAATCCTGTAACAGAAGAAAAATGAGTAAATAAGTAGTCACAAAAATAAGCATTCTACTTCAAAAATTGAGAATAGAAATAGAGGTAAATTTTGTACCATAATCAATAACAATGTCTCAAAGTTCAATAGAAAGTGTGCACACACTACATGCAGTTCTTATAGGTATTGTCTCTCACAGCTTATTTTGGAAAAATATAATTAAATGGTATCAAAAGAGTGAGAATTCAGTAGAGAAAATGGTTAAAAAAACAATAATCAGTAAATAATAGGTACTTTGAAAGAACTATAATTTTAAAATGTTTCCAGCAAATAATAAATCTACAAGTTAATATTAATAAGGCAAAGTTTTAAAAAACCTTATTAGCAACCATAAGCAACTCTAATTTTTCTTTTTAAAATTCAAACCATTTCCAAGTTGTCAATTTTAAAATGATAGTTTCTTAAAAACAAAAGTAGAGATGATCTTTAGATTTTACCTGATAACATTAGTTGATAAAACATCTGAAACTCATAAGTTAGTGATAACTTTGGTGTTCAACCAAGTTGGATAGCTCATAAAATAATTTTGTTAGTTTTTAATACTCTCCAGATTTTTTTAACAAAGCATAAAATAGCACCTCTATTAGGAAAGCAGAATTTTTGAAGCTAAAAGGACTACTTAGGATGTGCCTTAAATTATATCTGAAATATTTAGTAATTAACAATATTTTATGAACTAGGAGTGACTTAAATCTACTTTTAACACCAAGATGGCAGGTATCTAATTAAAGTGAATTTTCAAAATTTACCTTATAATAAATCTGAATTTTCAAAATTTACCTTTGTTGCTGTTGTTTTTTCATAAATATGGATCACATCTATAATGTCTTTAAAACCCAATAAAATTATCATTTTTGAGATCTAGGTGAAAATGGAATAGTTTTCTTTTTCTGTTGCTCTACAGAACATGCGCCCTTCCCTTAACTTTCCACTGGAGCACTCTATCTTTTTAGATCTTCAGATCTTTAGCTAAGAAAGTATAGTTTAGCATGTTTTTCTTCAACACAGTTCTTTATAAAGGAGGGTACTTTTTTTGCACATCTTTAAGTATTCAATATACATATCTAAGCTGTGTTCACAGCAGGTCTTATTTTCAAATATACTTAATGTTGAGTCAATATTTTCCCAGTTGAAATCTTCTAAGCAATAAAACTTGGGAAATGCTGTATTGCTCTGCAGCTAATGCAGTATATATAATCATTACGATACTTTAGAAATGTGCTTAAGGCTTTTCTGGAATGGTCATTTCACAAACAGCTAATAATCCTTCCTGGTATTCCTAGTGAGATACTGTCTCATTAGACCCTAAACTTGGTCAGAGGTCACTCGCACTTTAAAATAATAAATTTCAAATCACAATGATGCAAACATACAGGCTAATACGTTTTTGACAAAGTAAATTTCTGGAATAATATAGTAGTAGCAGAAGTAGGAGGACAGGAGCAGCACCAGGAGCTGTAGCACCACACACTGGGTGTCAAAGACCTGGTAGGTGTCATGTAGATACATCAGCTATTACATTCAATTCTCACAATGAGTACGAGCCCCTCCATTTCACAGTTGGATGAACTAAAACCCACAGAGGTTTTATTTGTATTATTCTATGTGACTAGCTGGTTGAGCAGGGATTCAAACCAGCCCCAAATGACTCCAAGACACAGAGTTCATATTCATTTCATGATGCTTCTTTTAAAATAAAATTATTTGAATTTGGCAATAAAGACAAGAAGGTTACAGCTTTTTGCCTATAAAAGCTACCAAATCAAGGAAGCCTGAATCTCTATCTTGCATTAAGGTAAAAGAGTTCCTGTATAGTACCTTCTTTCCTCCCTCTTCTTCCTCTATGTTAAAAATAATATACTAATATCATCAGAATTATTGGTAGTTATGGTGAGTGAGTGACCTGAGAGGAATGTGTTAGCTCTGTATAGCATTAGGAGTTTGACAAAGTTTGACAGCAATAGCTGGCACGGCAGTCAGTGCAAGTTTAACAAATCTTTCTTTTTCCCTCTCCCTCTCTCCCTCTTCCTCTCTGCTTCTTTCCCACCTTTCCTCCTTCCCTCTCTTTACCCTCCTCCTCTCTTTCCCTCTCTCTCACACACACACTCAAACATAAATATATATTAACATCTAATACCTGTTATTCAGAGAAGAATTCAACTTAATGTCACCAGATAGTAATGTCACAACATCTTACTAAGCAAAAGATATTTCCTGGAAGAAACTAATTTTGACTTGAATTCAAAGAATGAAAGGATTCACAGAAAAAATTGGAGTAGGGATGATGGAGCAAAGAGATTCTTAATAAAAACTGGGGATATTAGGAGGGAAATGATCCCAGCCCAAAAAAGGCACTGATAAATACATAAATTTCGCCTTGCTAGGCAGGACATGGTTGAAAACTGATGAAGACAGAAGTGACACATCATCACACTATCAAAATTATTCACTGTGTGGACTAGTTCAGTAAGGGGTGTAGCATATTTAAGTAATCTTGAGTTGCTAAACACTATTAAAGATTTGGGTAGAGACATTAGATTTTTAAAAATACTAGAAGTGTTTGGCATCATATCTTTCACTACATAGGTAATACGGGGGAGGTGTAAGGACTTGTTCAATGCCACACTAGTTAAGTCATAGAGCCCTGGTTCTAGTCTCTAGACTAGTACTACTTCTATAAGACCTGTCAGCTCCTAGGAATTGCCTCCGTCAACTATTTGCCTCTCCTTTTGCAGCTGTGGGACCAACTGGTAGTTAATATTTCTCTGTATTACTAATGACACCCAAGGCCATAACAGACACACCCAGGAACTCAGGGAGAAGCCAAGACCTTTACTGGGTGATGCAGGACAAAGCACCTCAGGAGTTACTCTGTCCTAATTCTCACTAGACTTTTGCTTATGTGACTCCTTGCTTCTGTATTTCACAAGAGTAAGATTCACATCTCTCAAAAGAAGTTAGCCTAGAATTAGGAAATCAAATGATGCAAATAATATTCTGGTTAAACATTTGCATGTTCAAGACTTTGAGAAGTTATAACTCTGTGGATAACCATAACTAAGTGGTTGGAAGAAAAATTACTTTAATGAAAAATGGCATTTAAAAAATAATTAGAAAGAATGTTTTTGTAAAAGAAGTTCACAACAATTAGGAATATATGCATGTAACATCTTGGGAACACTTCTAGAAAGATAAATAATTACCTGTGAAAAGTCTTGTTACACATCATCAGACTTTACAAAGTCAACACAAATGTAATTATGTCAACCACATAGTGAAAATTTGAAATATAAAGGGGTGAGGAAAATATCCAATAAATTAAATATGGTCCTTTTGGGGCAAAGTAAGATGTTACTTATACTTGGATTCTCCCAAAGAAATATTCATAAACATAAAATAAGCAAACATTAAAAAAAAAAAAAAAGAACTAACCCCCCCCCCCCAAAAAAGGACAAAAAACTGTAAACAACTTCCTAGTGACTACTGGTAAAAATTAAATGAATAAATAAAAACAGATATATGAATTTCTGAAATACTATAAAGGTCATAATCTGCTTATAGAGCAGAATGATTCTTAAGTTGTATAACTTAAGCTAGAAACAAGAGTATTATAAGTGAATGAAATTCAAAGACAAAATATTTCCAGTAAAGATAGATTAGATATAATATAATTTTAAATTCCTTCTAGGAGGACTAGAAGCTTCACTTCGTGGTTAGGATTTCAAATGTTCAGGCTTCCAAATAAATTGCCTCTAGACTCTTTTCATCATTTTAAGATTTTTCCATAAAATGGCCTTCATTTTCATAAGTCTCTTATCTCAATTGCAAACAAAACAGGAAAATGGATTTAAATTCTTCACTGAGATCCCTTCCTGGGCTCTGCCTCACTGGTTCCTAATCCCATTTGGCTTCCTACCTCCACAGACTTTTACAATGTTAGTTACCAAAAAATCTCCCTGGTAAATCTGGAGGCAAGAAATTGAATTCTATCCCTTGAAATATACATGATTCAAACACTTTATGAAGAATGGATCAATCCCCCTTCAGAATGCCATGCCAATTCATTGAAAGTTACCAATAAAGATCATTTGTACCCTGAAAATCATTAAAAAATAGAAAGTTTATCCTGATGACCAATTGGCTGTCACTAATTCTAAAAGATAGTAATATGTTCTGACAAGCTTTTACTTCATAATAATATTTGTTCTTCTTTGAAAATGTATCACATGACCTTGTCCAGCTATGGGCTAAATCATCTTATTAACAAAAATTAGGGACAGGGACAATCATTTTTCACCCAGGGTAGTAGAGTCTTCAAAAATCTTTAAAATGACACGATGTTATATAAAGAAATCTCTAAACTACTTGAGAAACATACAACCCACAATTATATAGCCAAGGTGACCTCAATATTAATTGTACTTGGGTAGAAACTAGCAAGCACACACATCATACTTTTGAAAAACAACAACAAAATTATCTGAAATGATTTATATTCAATTGTATACTCAATTTACAAAGTCCAAGTAATTCTCTTCCTTTGAATTCAGCTTGGATATGTGCATAAAAATCAAATAAAGGTAATATACTCTGTCCAATCTTCTGCCACATTGATTTTGTAGCAGAAAAGCAGAACATTACATTATCTTTTTACAGTATGGAGTTCAGTTCCCTCAGTTCGCAAGTAGGAGCTTCCAGCAGATAATGACCAGGGAGAAGGTAATACTTTTAAAGGTTCACTAAATACGTAGCTGGCACATTAGGAAGAAAAATACATCAAAATTTCATGACTAATGCTCAGTTTTCAGTGAATGCTAACCCGAGAACTCATGATACCACCTACATTATATTGTATGTCACAGAAATGCAGTGCCCCCTACTGATTTTGGCATAATAATAAGTTTAATCTTCACTAAAGCATTTTTCAATGTTCATTTAACACCATGGTTCAAAAATATACTGTCTTCCCCTAATGAAAATTAACACATGTTAATTCTTGGTATTAGTTAATTTTTTTTTTACAAGGACTCATATATATTCTTAACTTTTGTTCAGCTCTTTTAAAAACCCACAATTGTATAATTTGTTCACAGAGCACAGAATAGCACAGTTTTAAAAAATCCTTATGGTTCAATTCAGAAAACTGAACTGACAATTCAATTCATTCATTAAATTCATTAAAAGTTTGGACACCTAAGGTGGGCCTGGTTCCATAGCTAATTTTTAACAATGTAATTTCCTCCAATGTATTTCCTTCAATGTAATCCTGCTAAAAAAGATTTAACATGACTAAAAGGTCAGTTATTTAAGCGCAGAAGGGTGGAGAAAATCACCGTATTTTTGCACAGTCTGCATGTCACATTAGCCTCAGAACGTGGTGTCTCCCTAACACGATTGCTAGGCTTTTAGGTTAAGGTACCTATCTTGTAACTACCATGTCACTGCAGATTTCAAGAGTCTTCTTTTTCTACACTTCACAGAAGCATGCTTTTCCAAGCATTTTTCTCTAGTTAACAAGGAAGAAGACAATGCCATATATGTGTGCATCCTCCTAAGGTCTCTTTCAGATCTAAATTTCAATATCTTATAAAATCTGTAACTAAGAAATAGCTAGACATAACTTTTTGTCTGTAAATTTTAAACTCTACTTTGAGCTCAATAAAAACTCTGGAATGTTTTGTTGTATTTTCCACAGTGCCTAGCACAATGGTCACTGTACATAGAAAACTCCCAATAACTTTTATTGACTGATAAAAAGAAAATGTTATCTGTAGCCTTATATAAGCTCTAAAATAGAATTTCTGACATTTCTAAGGTAATATAAATATTTGATAAAGAGCACCAAGGCCCTAAAATGCTAAGCACCTCAGCACCTTACTTGAGAATTTTACATTACATGCTTGATTTTATACTGTTTCCATACAACTCAGGAAACAGATTAGTTAACTACAGTTTAGTTAAGAGCATAAACCATACCCAAAGCAAGAATTAGGACTCAGTTCTGTTGAGAACAAAGTAAGTTTCACCAGATCCATCAAAACACTATTTCCTTTCACAGATAAGGAAAAAAACATGTTTTACACTTACAACTGCGTGAAATCATCTTATTCCCAATCCATACAAATCTTAACAAATCTTAACCCTTCTGGGGATACGTACATTTGTAGATCTCCACCTTTAACAGGATCCTAATACCATTCTCACAGATAGATACAAAATATGGGAAAGTACCACCTTCCTACAGATAAACTATTTCCTGAAAATAATAGCCAAGGTCTATACATACTATGACTCTTTTATTAGCATACATATCTGTTATTCCACTCTCTACTTTTCTACGTGCTTAAAACTTTTCATTTGGAAATAGAAATATTACCTTTCTTGCTTCTTTGATCATCTTCCGAATAGTCTCCTTTATCGTAAGTAGGTGTGCTCTTGGTGGGTGAAACAGGAGGTCTATATGGGTACCTCCTAAGAGTCCAGGCATCACATACGGCCATCCTAAGTCAAGGTTTGGAGCTTCCACGTCCGACTCAAGGGGCCAGTAAGTCCCAGAAGATGAGGCATCATCGTAGGAATTGTCAGGACCGTATACTGTACATTGCGTAACTTTGTGGACATTTTTCAAAATATAATTAATTTCTTCCTCAGCTAAAAATTCTGAAACTCGTTCCTTAGCTAGAAATTCTTGGTATGCTTCTAAGCCATGTTCAATCAGAGTATCAACTGCTACCCGATACCATTCCTTGTAGTGAGGCTCAATGTAGTTGTCTGATTTGCACTCATCATTTAATGAGGAAAGCATTGACGAGGTCTCCATGCTTGCAGACATTTGACAACAGCACTTTCAAATGTCCATACATGCAGTGGGGAGAGGTATCTGGTTGTTTGAAAAGGAAATTAAGATCAGTTAGAATTTTGTAATCAAATATTTTATGGTATATATCAACTACTTATTTTTACATTTGCTTATTTCCATTTCTAGCAGCTCGAAAAGACTATTTCATATCCAAAATGATAGCAACAGCACCACAATCCACATATCTATCACAAAGATTTTCTTTTTACAAATTACTGGCTGATTATCTTCTTTCAAAGTTCCTATACTTTCAGCATATCTTCTAAGACAACACGCCTTCCTTCTGTGATTTCCAGAAGTCTATCTTTCTTAACTTTAATCTCAGATTAAACTTGGTGTTAGTTTCCTAGCCTTTTTGGTTTTATTAATTGTTTTTAAAGATTTTAAAATAGAATTAAATATAACCAATGGGGGAGTGGATGTGGCTCCAGCAGTTGAGCACCCACCTCCCACAGGAGAGGTCCCAGGTTCAGAACAAAAACAAACAATAATTAGAACAAATGAGCTCAGGGAAGCTGAGGTGGCTCAATGGTTGAGTGTCAGCTTCCCACATATGAGGTCCCAGGTTTAATCTCTGGCCCTTGGTACCTCAAAAAAATATGTACATTTTTAAAATAAGTATAAAATCAATGCCTGGCCAGTCTTTAGTCTAAGTTTTTACTGAGTAATTGTTACGCATATAATACTACCCTGGATGACTTATGCTAGATGAAAAGCACGAAACACCCACCTTCCAGGAATTCATTAATCAGCTGAAGAAGCAAAACATATATACAAAACTCTTAACATTCTGAGCAAAGCAATATATTGCTAAGAGACAAAATGATTAATACCTGTATTCCATCCTTAAAGAATAAAAACAAATAGAGGTCATTCTGGAATTAAGAGTTATGGATAGCCCTGTGGAGGGTGAAAAGTAAGATGACCTGGTGGAAAGATGGAAGGCTGACATCCCACACAAGGGCAAAAACCTAAGCGAAAACAGAACAGCAAATTTTTTTCAGGAGCCAGAAAAAAAGAAAACACTCGGTCTGCTGGACTGCAGGTACTTTTTCTAGGAATAGAAGATAAAGCTGAGGAGACAAGATGGAACCAGGTGTGAAGTGGCACTGGAGATTTTTATGAGCCTGTGCAATTTGTGTTTAAAACAATTAGTCTAGCAGCAACAGGGGAGCAAGAGGAGAGACATGCAGCTAGGAGGGTCTTTCAGCATTCAAACTCCCGGTAAAGAAGTGATGAGAATGTTGAGACAGAGAGCTCCTGAAATTTGAGGATTCGATAGCATAGAAGTGATGAAGAAATTTAAGACATCAGAAAGAACCCAGGGATTTCTCTTAGGAATCCAATTCGCCTATCCAAGCTCACTTTCACCCCATCCTCACAAAGTTCATAAAATGTTATTCATCCAGTTATGAGTGCATTCATTCACTGTGTGAGATACTCTATTGAACTTGATCTAAATCAGATAAGAGACTTTCCAGTCTTTTGAAGTCATGATCTCTATTGTATAGATTCAAATAAAGTACAACTCTATGATGTGCTATACTACTTTGTCAGCAGCCCTACCCTAATGTTAAATTTTCTAGTTAATATGGCCTTTTAGGTCTCAAACCTATCAAAACTTAAATCTACTAAACAGATGGGTAACTCAGGAAGCCATTACCATTGATTAACTCCTTAGCTCAAAATAAGAAACAGAGAAGTTATGAAGGAATGGACAATAGGGCCACTAAGTTTTGCTGGCAGACAAAAGGTCAGAAAAGACCCAGCATTTACTAACACAGACTAGATGTGCATGGAAGACAAAAGGTGCCTCACTTCACTATTTTTAGGGGAGGAAAAAAAGTAGAATTTTTACTGAGGATGTTAAGAGTACAGGACGGCTAAAAGGTAAATCTATTATAAGAATAAAAATAGAAGTTCTTTTCTGTCTCCTAAAGAGGTCTTGGCTTGAGTCATAACTTGACCCAAGCCTAGGCAACTAGAAGTGTTCCTGGAATCCAGCTTTGGAGAACTGGAGAGAAGGACAGTTTCCTACCCTAAATGGTTTTACGGTGGAGTTCTGCAGAAACATAATATCACTCATTTGTGGGGAGACTAAGGAACACCAAGTTGGTCTGTTGGTGTTTAAAAGCTATAGGATAGAGAAATAAAATTCATTTTTTATTACCTAATTGAAATTAGTCTATTGACATGCAAAGGAATACATTCTGAAACTTTTACACTTTTATCAATCACTAGATAAGGCTCCATCTTTTTCCAAATCACATTTCATTCAAGTTCAGTAGTTCTCAATAGGGGCAATTTGTTTTCCAAGGGACATGTGCAATGTGTGCAGATATTTTTGACTATCACATCTCAGGAGGAGTTGTGCTACTGGTATCTAGTATGTGGGGAGTTGTGCAAAACAACTTACAATGCACAGCACAGCCTCTCACAAGAAGGAATTATCTGGCCCAAAATGGCAACAGCGTCAAGGTTGAGAAATCTTCCTCAAGTCGCTCACATCAAATGCAACATATAATACTACCAACTAAAATCCTCTTCAAAGTTCATTAAGGTTTTCTTTTGCATATAATGTTTATTTTTAATGAAGAACTAAGGTTTTAATTATTTTAAGGGTCAATCCATTTGCTTTAAATATATTTATCTAAGGTTTCGTGAGGTACAGTTGTCATTTGATAATTACAGCCAATAAAAGGGTGAGTTTCCAGTGATAAACACGAAAATCATACCTGTTGTTTATAAATATTGAAAATAATTGGTAACTACTGGTTGTTCATAAAAATTCCAAGGTTTTTATTCACTTATTTATTTAGTAAATGTTTTAAATTTAACTTTTAATTCTTAGAACACATGATGTTCAATGCATATTACCTATTTGGAAGTGTGTATGTGTGTATATATATTCATTTCTGAGTTTTATCTATGCAAATAAAAACTTTGCAACTGTAGAAAAAGTCATTCTTGAATGATGCTTGAACTTAGAAATCAGAGATGAGATTTCAAAAGGGCTGTGAAAGCAAAACTGTGAAGGCATAGATGGAGAGTTAATTATGGAAAAAAAATTGAAAATGAGAAAACAATGAAACACTGTAGGACTAGTCAAATAGTAATGCCAGATACAATGAAGAAAAACATATCACAGAAAATAAAAAGAGCACTGCAATTAAGATATGAAGTACAACAGTTAAGAAAAGAAATAAATACACTTGATACTGTCCAGTTGGAGAGCCTACATTCTACTTACTCTCTGGAGATACTTATTTATCACAAGAGCAGTTTACAAGGGATACTAGTGAAGGAAGCATCCACAAAAAAATTTAAGAGAAAACAACACAGCCACGATACATACATAAATGGGTGCTGCAGTGAAACAGGCTTGTATTTTAGTTACAGTCTTACAATAGCATTCTTAAGAGTTCAATTACTATACATTTCAAGGGATTTACCTACAGATAAAATTAATTAGGTACACCTTTAAATGTATGAAAAAATGCATTATTCATAAGTATTAAACTCTCCAAGAAAGTATATTCTTTTAATACACAAGGCAGAGATAATAAGTAAAGCAAAATAAAATCTTGATCTGGTGTATAACATGGGCAGACCACTAGGATTACCCATCAGTTAAGTGACTCATTCCAAAAAAGCAGCCTCATAAAGTATATGATTCAGATCCATGACTCAAAAACATTACAAACTGCATTCAATGTTGAATCTTCAGGGTCCTTTGTGGAAAATGGAAACATCAGATGTTAATTCTATAAATACAAAGGACAGAAACTAGGCATACAAAATAGATTTCAATTCATGGGCCACTCTGGAAAACAGCTTAGAAGTCTCTTATAAAATGAAACATGCAACTAAGATATGACACAGCATTTGCACTCTTGGGACTTATCCCAGAGAAATGAAATCTTATGTTCCTGCAAAAAACTTTTATATAAAAGTTCATAGTAGCTTTATTTATAATAGCCCAAAACTGAAAACTACCCAAATGACTTTGAAATGGTGAATGCAAAATTGTGGCATATCCATACCACAGAATACTACTCAGAAATAATATTGACACAATATTGATTCAATATTGATACATACAACAATCTGGATGTATCTCCAGAAAATTACGTTGAGTAAAAAAAAAAAAAGGCCAACCCCCAAAGATTATACATAACATAATTTCATTTGTATAACATTCTTGAAATGATAAACTTACAGAAATAAAGAACAGACTATTGTTTGCCAGGGTGTAGAAATGGTGGAGGAGTGGAAGGGAAGTGGTGTGGTTACAAAAGAGTAGCAAGAGGTGCAGGAAATATTCTATATCTTGACTTGACTGTATCAATGTTAATGTCCTAGTTGTGATAATGTATTACAGTTTTGCAAGATGAAAACCGTGGGAGAAAACTGGTCCCTGGTCTAAACCATAGGAATTTCACGTGTCAAAATAATAAAAATTCCACTTATATAAGTTAATGACCTTGAAACATAACCATTCACTATCATTTGGAAGCACTTATTGAGAAATTCCTGTAGAATACTTCATGAGAAAAATTAATACAAAATGACTCTATTTGTGTTGAAAATGGAAATAGAGATATAATATTCTTTTATGAATACCTAAACTAGTTCTGAATTCATACTATCATGATATTTGCACTCTTAAAGCTCCAATGAACAGGACAAGGTCACCCTAATTGAATTGTACTTTGTACTGTGCAAGAGAACTCCACTTTTAGCCTGATGCTGATCAATGTGTGTAACAATTATTTGGATAAATAGAAAAGAAAAATAACACATTGATACAATGTGCAGAATTGAACAGCATCATATACGTTAGATACCAAAAATCAATATTCAAACTGAGTATGTTCATGAACTATATCAACTTGAACAAGATTAAATCCAACTACAATAAATTTAAAGATATGAGTTTAGATTAAAAATTAACAAAATAAGTACAGAACTGGCCAGGGTTTGGGGTAGATCGTGTCATGATGAATAGTTGAAAAGTAGAATGTTTAGCCCAAAGAAAACTAAGAGACACATAAGAGTGTTCTTCAACTGAAAAACAGTCATAGGGAAGTAGAATTTTTTAATGGTCAAAGACGAACACAGGTTGGCTCAGTGACATACGGGTCAAGGCCCCAACTCTAATGTCCAAGAGCTGAATTTCAGCTCTTCACTGGATGGTTTTAAGACCTTAGTGACATTTTTCTGGACACTAAGCCTCTTTCTGTATGTAATCAAGCAGAGGGCATATTTTTGAAGAGCCCTATAATGTGTAACAAGTTGGGTTCTTGGGGCACCCTCTGCTTCAGCAGTCAAAGATGACATTTATTTTGCTGCTGAAAAGATCTGTGAAAGATCTGTGATACTCACAAACTTGCTAACTTTCCTTGGGGCAAGGAAGCTTTAGGAAAATGTTTCTTACACTGAAGTGACAGGGCCTACCAGCCCTCTTCACAGTTTCTCTAAGTCAGTCTTTGCAGTTCAGCTTCATTTTATTTGAAGTTGAAAAACACTAGGCACGCCCATGCTCAAATGCAAAAACAAACCCGAGAATGTCCAAACCTGCCTGTTGTGGTTTTAATGCTATGTGAAAATGCTTATGTTATGATGATATGTGGCTAAAAAGCAAGTACAAAATGATACAAGCAGACTTATAATTAAATTTTTTAAAAAAAGGAAAACACCAGAAAATAAGAGTGATTGTGAGTGCGAGCATGCTGGGTGATTTTTTAAAAGCTTCATTTTTCTATACTTACCAAATGTTCATCAATGAATAATTAATTGTTTTGCAAGGGGGAAAAATCACTTTAAAAGAAGAACCTCAATATTATTTGTTTTTAGAATATCTGGCTCTTTTCTCATTCATGTACTAAGTTGACTGTAATTGGTGATTTATAACCCTACATATTGAAACTGTTCTTATTGTGTACAGGGACCATAAAAAAATACATAGCTGAGCTTAATGAGGATTTAGTAAGTAGCTCACTGATGCCCAGTGTCATCCCTAACCCTCCCAGGCTAGGATTAGAGGCACTGCAAGGAGACTCCCACAGCAAACCCCTGGAGGTATTATCATTTCTCACATTACTAATAGGCACCATTCTCTGCCCTCCCCACTAGACTATGAGTTTTGTGAGGGCAGAGAGTGTGTCTGTTTAGTACAATTCTTGATGCTTGGCAGACAACTGTTAAACAATAAGCTAGTAATGTATTGCCTTCACAACTCAAGGAAATGGAACGAGAGCTGATCAAAGTATGATGGGCAAGAAATGGCAAAGTGTAAGTAATTTAAAAATTTAATACCCATGCAGAACTTTTAAAGATTTAAGCAGATATTTGTGAAATCTCCACGGCTAAAGAAATAAAAGACACTAAGACACTGAGTGAGCTCAAAGAAAAATTTGAAATCTTGGATAGAAACATAACAGAGTTTATGAGAATAAAAGCCACAATAAATGAGATTTAAAATAAAACAGAGGCACACAAGGGCAGATTTGAATTCACAGAAGAATCAATCAGTAACATAGAGGAAAGAACAACTGAAATTGAAAGGATAGGAGACCAGAGAGAGAAAAGAATGGACAAACCTGAGCAAGGGCTCAGGGCATTGATGATAACACAAAGTGTACGAACATATGTGTTATGGGTGTTCCAGAAGGAAATGAGAATGGGAAAGGAGCAGAAAGAGTATATGAGGAAGTAATGGCCAAAGACTCCCCAACTCTCATGAATGACATGAACTTATTTGTCCAGGAAGCACAGCATACTCCAATTAGAATAACTCCAAATAGAACCACCCCAACACATAAAATGCAGAATGCCAAATGCTAAGAGAAAATTCTGAAAGTAGTAAGGGGAAAGTGAAATATCACATATTAGAGATGTCCAATAAGACCTAGAGTAGATTTCTCTTCAAAAACCATGGAGGCAAGAAGGCAGTGGTATGATATAAATATGGTACTGAAAGAGAAAAACTGCCAGTCAGAATTCTTTATCTAGCAAAACTGTCCTTCAAATATGCTGGTGAGTTTAAAATATTCACAGATAAATGAAACTAAGAGAGTTCATAAACAAGCATCCATCCCTGCAGGAAACATAAAGGGAGTTCTGCAGCCAGAAAAAAAAAAAGAAAAGAAAAGATAAGAGAGAGAGGCTTAGAGCAGAGTGCAGAAGGGAAGACTATCAGAAACAGTAACAAAAAGTAAAAAGATGGACAAAAATAAGATATGATATAAGAAAGACAAAGATAAAATGGTTGAAGTAATGCTTTTACAACAGTAACATTGAATGTTGATGGATTAAACTCCCCAGTCAAAAGATACAGACTGACAGAATGGATAAGAAAACATGTACCATCCATATGCAGGCTACAGGAACCCTTACACCCAAGAAAGCAAATAAACTAAAAGGGTGGAAAAAGATATTCATGCAAATGACCAAAAAAGAGCAGGGGTATCTATACTGTTGTCAGAAAAAAACAGGCATTTAAAATGAAAAACAGTCATAAGAGGTACAGAAGGCCATTATATATTAATAAAAGGGACAATCCACCAGAAAGAAGTAAGAGCCATAAATATCTATACACCTAACCAGGGTGCCCCTAAATGTATAAGGCTAACTGGCAAAACTGAGAGGAGAAACAGACAAAAATAGTTGGAGACTTCAACACATCATCCACATAAATAGAACTAGAGAGAAGATCAATAAAGAAACAGACAACCTGAATAATATGATAAATGGGCTGATCCTGACATAAATACATGGAACACTGTATGACAAATCAACAAGTTATAGATTTTTCTCAAGTGTTCATGGATTTTTCTCCAGGACAGACCACATGTTGGGCAACAACACAGCTCTCAATAAGTTTAAGATTGAAATTATACAAAGTACCTTCTCTGTTCATAATGGATTGAAACTAGCAATCAGTAATAGACAAGAAAGGGGAAAATATTCAAATATATGGAGACTAAACATGACACTACTAAATAATCAATGGGACAAAGAAGAAATCACAAGAGAAATTAGTAGATATCTTGAGACAAATGAAAATGAAAATACAATTTATAAAAACTATGGAATACTGTGAAGGCAGTGCTGATAGGGAAACTTATAGCCCTAAATGCCTAAATTTAAAAAAAAAAAAAAAAAAAGAAGGACTAAACTCAAAGATTTAACTGAACAACTGGGAAAACTAAAAAAGAACAGAAAACCAATCCCAAAGCAAACAGAAAGAAAGAAATAACAAAGATTAGAGTAGAAATAAATGAAATAGAGAACAAAAAACACTAGAGCAAATCAACAAAACCAAAAGGTGGTTCTTTGAGAAAATGAATAAACTGGACAAACCTTTATCAAAACTAACAAATTAAAAATGAAAGAAGATCCAAATAAATAAAATCACGAATGAAAGAGGGGAAGTTACAACTGACCCCACAGAAATAAAAAGCATAATGAGGAAATTATAGAAACACTATGCCAACAAATTAGACAAACTAGGTGAAATGGACAAATTCCTAGAAATGCATAAACAACCTACACTGAATCTACAAGAAAATCAGAAACTCAACAAACCAATCAAAGTAAAGAGATGGAATCAGTCATTAAAAATTTTCCAACAAAGAAAATTCCAGGAATAGAAGGTTTCACAGGTGAATTCTACCAAATATCTGAGAATTAAAACTAATCCCATTTTAACTGTTCCAAAAAACTGAAGAGGAAGAAAAATTACCCAACATATTTTATGAAACCATCAACCTAGTACCAAAGTCAGATAAAGATACTGCAAGAAAAGAAAATTACAGACAAATCTCTAATAAACAAAGATGCAAAAATTCTGAACAAATACCCATGCAAACTGAATCCAGCAGAATATAAAAACAATTATACATCACATTCAAGTGGGTTTTATTTCTGGTATGCAAGGGTGGTTGAACAGAAGAAAACAAATTAACATAATATAACACATTAATAAATTGAAGGGGGAAAAAAAAAACAAAAAACAAAAAACATATGATCATCTCAATTGATGCGCAAAAGGCATCTGACAAAATCCAGCATCCTTTCTTGATAAAAACACTTCAAAGGACAGATGTAGAAGGAAAGCTCCTCAACATAATAAAGCACATACATGAAAATCCCACAGTTACTCACAGGTACTCACTGTGGAGCGGTTGAAAGCTTTCCCTCTAATATTGGGAACAAGACAAGGATGCCCACTGCCAACACTGTTACTCAATATTGTGCAAGAAGGGCTAACTACAGAGATTAGGTGAGAAAAAGAAATAAAGGGCATCCAAACTGGAAACCTCCACTATTCGCAGATCATATGATCCTATATTTAGAAAATCCCAAAATGTATACAACAAAATTATTAGAGCTAATACATGAGTTCAGCAAAATGGCAGGATACAAGATCAGCACGCAAAATTCAGTACCATTTCGATACACTAGCAATGAGCAAGCTGAGGAGGAAATCAAGAAAAAATTCCATATACAATAGCAACGAAAAGACTCAAATGTCTAGGAATTAATTTAACCATGAATGTAAAGGATCCGTATTCAGAAACCTACAAAACACTGTTAAAAGAAATCAAAGAGGATTTAAACTAATGGAAGGACATTCCCATGTTCATAAATTTTACCTAAATTGATTTATAGATTCAATGCAATACCAATCAAAATTCCAAAAGTCTACACCAAACATATCCTAAAAAATAAGAGTGAGGATGAAAGACGCATGCTTCCTGACCTGAAGTATATTATAAAGATACAGTGGTCAAAACAGCATGGTATTGGCATAAAGATGGACACACTGACAATAGAATGGAATTGAGAGTTCAGAAATAGACCCTCACCTCTGTGGTCAACCAATTTTTTTATTATTATTTACTTTTGGAGGTACCAGGGCCGGAGACCTCGTATATAGGAAACCAGCACTCAACCACTAAGCCACATTGGCTCCCCTGAGTTGATTTTTTTTTTTCATGTTTCCTGTTCTGTTTGTTTGTTTGTTTGCTTGTTTTAGGAGGCACCAGGGACCTCCCATGTGGCAAGCAGGTGCTCAACCCCTTGAGTTACATCCACTACCTTGGGTCAACTGATTTTTGATAAGCCTACCTGGTCTACTTTTCTGGGACAGAACAGTCTCTTCAACAAATGGTGCTGGGAGAACAGGATATCCATAACCAAGAGAATGAAAGAGGACTGCTATCTCACTCCCTATTTAAGAATCAATGCAAAATGTATCAAAGACTTAATCATTAAAGCACACATCCAACAAGTGTCTAACATCCATGATAAAAAAAAAAGATCCCACAACTCAACAATAAAAAGACAAATGACCCAAATGAAAAACAGGCAAAGAACCTGAATAGACATTTTTCTGAAGAAACGTAAATGGCAAAAAAAAAACATGAAAAAATGTTCAACATCACTGGCAATTAGAGAAATGCAAGTTAAAGCCACAATGAGATATCATTTCCCGCCTACTAGAATGGCCACTATTAACAAAACAGAAAACTAAAAGTTTTGGAGCGGATGTGGAGAGATAGGAAAGCTTATTCACTGTTGATGAGAGTATAGAACGGTATAGCCACTGTGGAAGTCTGTTCAGCAGTTCCTAAGGAAGTTAGGTATAGGTCTACCCTGAGACGTGGCAATACCACTAGTAGGTATATTCCCAGAAAAAA
Source organism: Dasypus novemcinctus (assembly GCF_030445035.2). Taxonomy (NCBI): domain Eukaryota; kingdom Metazoa; phylum Chordata; class Mammalia; order Cingulata; family Dasypodidae; genus Dasypus; species Dasypus novemcinctus. The sequence goes on along the minus strand of NC_080683.1, from coordinate 28,127,305 downwards.
TGAGAGCAGTGACACAGACAGACATCTGTACAGTGACATTATTCACAATTGCTGAAAGATGGAAACATCCCAGGTGTCCATCAACTGAAGAATGAAAAACAAACTGTGGTATATACACACAATGAATATTATTCAGCTGTAAGAAAAAATGAAGTCATGAAGCACTTGACAACATGGATGAACCTGGAGGGCATTATGTTGAGCGAAGCCAGTCAGGTGCAAAAGGACAAACATTGTATGATTTTGCTATAATGAACTACTAAATACAATTAGCAAACCCATGGAGTTAATAGCTATATATAAGTCACCAGAAAATAGAATATGATTAGAGACTGGATAGCTGAAGTTTAATCTGTGAGAATTGGTAAAAAGTTGTTTGGAAATGTTTGGAAATGAATAGAAATGGTGAAAGCATATCATAGGATTTGTAATTAGTAGCATTCACATATGAGTATACAGTAGTTTGTTTTTTTTTTTTGGAGTAATAAAAATGCTGTAATACTGAAGTGATGAATGTGCAACTCTGTGATTACACCAAATGTCACTGATTGTATACTTTAGATAACTTACATGGCCTATGAATAAAAAAAAATAGGGTCTGGGGAAATACATCAAATATAAGATATGGACTATAGTTGGTAGTAATACTTTGATGATGTTCTTTCACATTTTATTACAAATGTTTCACAACAATATACAAGTTATTTGTGGTAGGGTGATGTGTAGGAGTGGTATATGATGCTATGCATGTTTGTCTTGTAAGTTCACAACTTTTACTACACATTAATATTTGTGCATGTTCATGTATGAATGATATACTTCAATAAACTTTTTAAAATGAAAAAAAAAAACAATTCCTGCAATTTGGGTTCTATTATTATACAAAATTACTTCTGCAGAAAGAAAGGATTCTTTGGCTATTTAAATAAGCTATGTTTATGGATGTTCGGTATATTATGAAGCTGAAAGTAAGTAAACTACATATTTATATTCCAGAGTAGCCCCTGAGAACCTGAAAGTCTGTATTTTATAACGTAATAAAACAGAGCAGTCAAGATTACATTTATCCAATGAACCATTCAGATTTGAGCCAGGATTTTGGTTTCAAGAAGTATGTTTATATCTCTAATCTAAACTTTTTTAATAACCAATTAGGGGGAAGTGGACATGGCTCAAGTGATTGAGCTCCCACCTACCACATGGGAGGTCCCTGGTTCAGTTCCAGGTACCTCTGAAAGATGATAGCAAGCTGGCACAATGGGCAGGCACAGCAAGCTGATGCAACAAGTTGATACAACAAGAGACACAAGCTAAAAAAAACATAATGAGAGACAAAAGATTATCAGGGAGTGGAGGTTCCCAGTGTCTCCTAAAATAAGATGAGCAAGACAGTGAACTGATGCAACGGGCAGGCACAGCAAGCTAACACAACAAGTTGATGAAACAAGAGACACATGGAAGGAAACATGATGAGAGACACAACAAAGCAGGGAACGGAGGTAACTCAAGTGATTAGGCACATCCCTCCTACATCAGAGGTCCCAAGTTCAGTTCCCAGTGCCTCCCAAAGAAACAAGAAAGATGAACAGACACAGTAAGTGCTAAACAAGGAGGGGGTGGGGAGAAATAAATAAAATAAATCTTTAAAAAAGATAATAAAAGAAAAAAAATAACCAATTTGGGATAGACAATACTTGCAGCAGGATCTACTTTTATCAAGAATATTAGAGTATTAAGGGGAGATGACTTTTAGTAGTGACTACTTTTGGTGCCAATGGTATCTGAAAATCATTACATTATTACTCTCAATGTTGGGTTCCAGGAAAATAAATAAAATGCTGTGTAGGACAGGAGGCTAAAAACTTTCCTCAAATGCCATGAAATAGTCAGGTCTTGGACACAGGAGCTCTACTCAGCTCAACTCTAACTTCACAACCCTTTCTCCTCAATAATCTCTTCCCAGAGTGATCTTATCCAGTCTTACAGCTATAAATATCATTTATGCACTGGTAACTTGCAAATGCTATCTGCAGGCTTGACCTCTCCCCTAAGTTCCAGACATATCTCCAGTTGGCTTCTGGACGCATCCCTGAATGTCTATTAAGTTATCTTTATGTTAAACATGCCTAGTTAATTCTCACTTTATGATCTCTGTACTAATTGTTCCATTTGCCTAGAATGCTCCTTCTTTAATTCCTACCTTACTCATATGCCACCTCCTTAGAGAAGACTTCCAAACTACCCATTATAAAGAGAGACTAGCATGCACAATTACATCACCTGGCTTTATTTAACATATAGTACTTATCATTATGTGAGACAACTATGGTATTTATTTGTTTAATTAATATTACCAGCATCCCCTTACTAGAATGGAAGCTTCTGACATAAAAACAAATGGGTGTATTCTAATATATCAGTGCTCCTATCATTTTAGTTATTATATGTTTTGAGTATCACCACTGTCTTAAATAAGGTCTGTTCTCTTACATAACAAGTCTGTTGGGACCTGTGGTAGTTTGAAGCTCTTTATACCCCAGAAAAACATGTTCCTAAATCTAATCCATTCCTGTATATGTGAACCAATTGTAAGCAGGACATTTTGTTGAGGCTTCAGTTAAAGTGTGACCTACCTGAATAAGAACGGGTCAGTCTTCTTACTGGATTTCTTCAGAAGAGCATGAAATTCAGACAGAGAGAAAGTCAGGGAGGCAAGAAGCTGCAATCAAGGAAACCTAAACTAGAAGGGAGAGACCAGAAGAGTCCACCTTGTGCCTTGTCATGTGCAGAGGAGCTAAGGGTTGCTGACAGCTAGTCTTCTAGAAGAAAGCATTGCCTTTTAAATGCCTGGAATTTGGACATTTTCTTGGCCTCAAACTGTATGCTAATAAATTCCCATTTTTAAACCTACCCATTTCAGATGCTTTTAGGAGCCTGGGAAACCAAAATAGAACCTTTGCTTGGTTCTGCCCTCATTGAGTATTCATAAAGGAGAAATAGCTAGGGATCTATCTATCTTTCTAAAACCTCTCATGTGTGTCTTGCCTCTCCTTCTCCCCACTTTCCAATACCCATCCACAAACTCCTGAATATCAAAGGAAGTAGGGTGCAAGGTCTTTCAACCTAGAGTTTAGTTTCAGAAACCTTAGTACAAGCTACAACAAAGACATGATATATTTAGAAGAGAACACTGCAGGCAACAAGGGCTCCATGGAGAAAGATATTGAATACATGCCATGTGTACTTTGTTCCATTTTTTGAGCCTAGTTAAGGCAATAAGTCACTTTTGGTACATGTTGACATGCACCTGCTCCTCTGTAACATAATAAATATATGCTCCAATACGAACTCTGAAAGTGACTCCTCAAATACATTTAACAATAGAAATGTACTTCATTTATGAAGAACATGCAATTCTGCCAATGTTTTAAGAAAATATATCTTAAGTATGTTGGGAACAACTATCAAAGATCAGGCCAAGATTTTAGTTTAAATTTGGGTAAAGAGCCACATAAGTAATTAGAATATCTAAAGTTACCCCAATGTGTACAATTGTTTATTAGTCTTTTCCCTTAGGATTCACTTTTAACCAAGCCTTTCAGACAGCAATATCACAATTGAAATAAAGTACTTTTTTTTTTCAATTTTCCCCCTAAAAATCCCCAACAAATTTCTGATTGGAAAACTAGCCCACAGTAGCTCAGACATTTCATTCTTTTTTAAATACCCTTTTTCATTGGCTTCTCTCACTTACATATAAAACTCCTACATACACGGATGTTATAAAAAAGCAATAAAGAAATTAACTTTTTAAATTTATAAAATGTTATCTGGATTTGCATACATGGATTTCTAGGTTTTGTAGATTATCTAACCTGGGTTCCTTGCTATCTCCCTTCCCAATTGTGCACAATTCTTCTGAGACTTCCTCATGTGAGTAATGTTTATAAAGTCTGAGAAGAACTTTGTTAACACTATTTTACAGTACCCTCAAGAAGTAATCAGAAAATTTCAGAACAGAATGGGTGACACTAGTGATTGCATAGCCTTTTGTACTACCAATGAAAAACCTGAAGCACCAATATAATTTAAGGATTTTATTCAAAATCATGACTAACCTTAAACAGCTAATGTTTAGTTTCACAAATGATTAATGGATAGATGTAAGGTCTGCTGAGACCCTCAGAGAATATAAAGGAAAATACTAAGTCAATGGACCTGATCCTTTCATTTTCTGAGTGTTTATTATTAGGTCCTGAAACTGTGAGCAATATCTTACTACCTTAGTATCCAGAGTGGAACTCATGGCCTGGCACATAATATATAGTCAATAAATACGTAATTAATGAGTTAACAGTGTAAAAGGGCAAAAAATTATATAACCTTTAGATATCATAATTATACAACTTTTATATGAGCCCTTAAAAGAAAATAACATGGAGATTATGCCAGACTCTATGCCAATATTCAAGAGAGGTTGACCATTACTACTTTACCTTCCCCAGGGATAGGTGCAGTCTACAAATTTACTTGACCCACAACTCAACAGATAAATGCCATGTGCCTTTAGGGGACATCAAGCCCTATTCCTGAGGACAGTGAAAAAATAAAACAAAAACAAACTGGGTAGTAATTAGATGTCCCCAGATGAAAAGGTTCCTCATATCATTCATGATTATACAATACAAGCACTTCCCAAAACAGATAGGCCCAAATGATGAATACCCTGTACACATCGATTAGCTCTCTAACCCAGGGCTCTTCCTCACATTATGACCACTGCTGAAAACATCCTTTAACCTCCACATTCCCACTCCTACCTCCTCTCTATGTTAGCCCTCATACTCTTTAATATGTCCTCCTTCCCTATCGTGGATCCCACTTGCCACTTCACCTCCCCACATGCCTTTCCACTGCAGTTTAGCACTGCCTCAACTCCCATCTCAACAGTCCACTGCATTAAGCCTGCCAAAGACTGGCAGTGCCATCCCCCTGGGAGGCCTGTCCTGGGATACCTCAAGACAGTGTCTATGCCCTCTGGGAGGTCTCAGAAGAAAGGCTTCCATTCCTGGAATCTCAACCAGAAGGCCCAAGACAAGTGGTGGTGGCTTTGATTCTTGATGGAACTTAGATGCTATTTGTAATTTAAGTGCCACCAAAAGTTAACCCAAGGCATCCTTATATCTTGTCTGTGAACATAATCATTTAGAATTCTGTTTTCATGGGGCAAAAAAAAAAATATTCTGACTTTCAAATAATAGATTCACCAAAATAGTTGTAAAATACATCCCAACATCCTAATTAAAAATGATTAAATGGACAAAGCACATTTCAAAATAAACAATAACATTTTTTAGGAGGTATTGGGGATTGAACCTTGGATCTCATATATGCGAAGCAAGTACTCAACCACTGAGTTACAAGCACTCCCCAACGAGAGTAGGTTTTCCCATTTGTTTGTTTTTAGGAGGTACTGGGAATTGAACTGGGGACCTCATACATGGGAAGCTGGTGTCAACCTCTTTAGCTACATCTGCTCCCCAACAGTAACAGACTCTGTGAGTAGTGAAACATCCTTGTGACACTCACATTTTGCCAGTTACAAAGGGACAGACTTGCAACTTACCTAACAAGTTAAACAAAGACAATTTGTAATTTTATAAATAGTTAAGATAAGTGAGCCCATTTCAAACAATCTCCTCTAAGGAAATTTATGCTTTAGAAGAGGCCTGTTTTACTAGGATAGCATTTTCACCACAGAAATCTGCATGACCAGCAATGGTCATACTTGGGAACACTTATGCTTGGGAACTCTTATGCTTCCATGCTTGGGAACTCAGGATTGTATAATGTAATTTAATGGGAAACAGGTAGGAAGATTGCTGCAGAAAAAGTATAGTCATGAGAGGTGTAATATGGGGGCATTTTCAGGATGTGGACTTCTCCTGAGTGACACTGCAATGACAGATATGGGTCATTATATATACGGTCATAACCTACAGAATTGAGTGGGAGAGAGTGTAAACTACAATGTAAGCTACAACCCATGCTTAGTGGCAATGTTCCAAAATGTGTTCCTCAATTGCAATGGACCACACTAATGAAAGAAGTTGTTAATGTGGGGAAAAGTGGGAGGTGGGGGGAGTGGGGCATATGTGAATTCCTTATATTTTTTTATGTAACATTTTATGTAATCTAAGTGTCTTTTAAAAATAAATTAAAAATATATTTGAAAAAAATGAAAAAAAGAAAAAGAATGGATGAACCTGCACTGTAAACCGTAAGGAGATGTGGTAGGAGGTGATACAATAGAAAGAATAATAAAATTAATTAAGCCATCCCAAAAGAATATAGTCAGTTATAGTTAAATTAATAAGAATAATCACAAAAGGCATCACTGAATCAGCACCAGAGGTGTGGTTTGTCTCCATCTATGCAATCCCTTTCAGCAACTGTTCAATTGGTGATGCTTCCCACAATAAATTCTGAGCATCTGTGGTCTCAGAGCCTGCCAGCTTTTAAGGTAAGATCCACCTAGTGCCTTAGGCAGGCTCCACAGGGTGCAGCCTACTCCCTTAACAGACGTGTTTGCCACATGTGCTCTGTCTAAAAGCAAGGGGCTGGAACTTGGAATTAGAAGGTATGGGACTTCTACATTTCTGAGACCTGTAGGAAGTCATATGATAACCAACAAAACAAAGACCCCTTCTTTCATCCTCTTTCACACCATTCTCACTAGTTAGTTATTTTGAAAAACCAAACGGGCCAGCTTTCTCTTTTAAGTCCCTTTCATCACTGTCCTCTTTCCTGTTGCTAGTCAGCACTGATTCAGCCTCAGCCTGGATTCCCTGGGGCTCTTAAACTTGTCGGAGATGAGAAAAGGAAAGAAGGGAGGTGCCTGCCAGTAACTGGCAAAATGGCAAGCGAGTCGGGATTTGGAAATGAGCTCTTGAGCATTATAATCTAGCTAAAACTGCTTGCCACCCACATGCCTTTTTTTCCCCTCTATTAGAGAAGTTGTGGGTTTACAGAACAATCATGCATAAAATATAGGATTTCCATATATCACACTACTATTAACAATTTACATTGGTGTGGACTATTTGTTACAATTGATGGGAGCATATTTTTATAAATGTACTATTAACTATAGTCCATGGTTTAATTTAGGGTTCGCTGCTTGTGTAGTGTAGTTCTACAGATTTTTTAAAAAATTCTTATTCTGTTACCATATATACAACCTAACAAACCCTTTTTTTTAAACCACATTCAGATATGCATTACAGTGCTGTAACCTGTAGCCGCATGCCTTTTTCTCAGTGTCTGGCCCTCTTGGCTCTCATTCCCACTTCCAGGACTGAGACCCTGTAACCTCTTTACTCTCAGTATAGCGATACTTTCCTGGGTTCGCCTTAACCTTGCAGGCTCTTCCCTGTAAAGCACCACTGACTCTGTTTACACCCAAGATTCCAGCAACTAACACAGGCACATCCTCTGCCCCCCTCACCCACTCTGGACAGGTAACCATACCACCAACACAACACCGCACACAAAATAGGCCTGAAGTCTCCAAGCACGTTTCCAGGAGTAATCTGCTCTGGTCCCACCCTCTTTTAAGGCCACCACAGCCATTGCAACAGCTCGCAAACTTTGGGATGTCTCAGGATCACCTAATAAAACACAGACCCAGGCTCTGGCCGACCCAACTTTTGCAAACCACAGGTCTTGACTAATCTGGGCTCAGAAATGGGATCGGATACAAGTGAGAAGAGATTTGGTGGAGAAAAACTCGGTCCCCGTTTCAAGTTCTGCTCGCCACTGGAGACCTAAAGAAGAAACCGCCCTTGCCCCCTCAAGAGCCTAAGCACCGCCATCCTTTCCACGCACGCCCCTTCTCACCCGCGGCCCTCTTTCAAAAAAAAAGCATTCCCCCACTTCCACCTTTTACTTCCTCCCAGCAGGCTCCTTCCCGCCTCGTCTCGCCGGTTCCTTCGCGGACTCCTCGAGGAGAGTCAAACAAACCTAACTTTCCGAGGTGAGAGGCATCTGTCTCTTGGGGACGCCGGACCCTCCCCGACTAAGTCTCAACTTCCTAGACTCCCAACTCGCTCTCATCTACACGACAGTGAGACAAAAGTAGAAAAGACAGAAGCAACACAACTCTGGCGCGGTGGCTTTCCCACCCCGCGCGCGTTCCCCAGGGGGAGGTTCCTTCCTGCCTCTACCCCGCCGGCGGAAGGTGGGTGCCGCCCGGGGGCCTGGAGCAACCCACAGCCGTGCCCTCCAGTCTCCCGCCCGCCGAGGCCCAGGAGGGGAGCCGGGACCCCACTTACCGCCGCGAGCGCCCCAAGCAGCGCGCAGCAGCGCCCGCCACACCACGCCCGCCGCGGAGGGTTTGCCTCCCAGGAAGCGGCGAGCGCAGCGCGCAGGGGGAGTTACCTGCGGCGCGTCGGCTCCGCGGAGCCAAGCTCGTTCTGGTCCCGACCCCTCCCCGCCACTAGGTGTGGAGCCGAGGGCGGGCGGGTGTGGGGACGAGTTGCAACCAGTTCGGAGTCGTGTCACACTAAACCCCGCTCAGCCAGAAAGCTCCTCGCAACTTGTCTGAACTAAAAACCCAGCCCTCTTCCAACAAAGTATTAAGCCTTTCTTTCTTGATTGCCCTCGGGGTTTCGGGGCAGCTGGAGTTGAGACCCAGGAGGACTGCGGCGCCCACTTGGGAAGTGGGTGGGCCCGGCCCAATCCCACGTTCGCCCTGGGCTCCGGAATGCGGAGAGCAGAGGCCCAGGGGGCCGCAGGCAAAGGGCTAGGGTTGTACCAGCCTCGAGAGTGGGACGGTTTCAACCCACATTAGCTAATTCCAAAGAGCAGCCAAGTACGCAGACCCCCCCCCCCGTCCGACAGTGCGTTTCCAGGCTTGGAAAATATCAGGAAGTTGAAAAGTAGAAGAAAAAGTGCTTGTGCATATACTTTTTTATATAAAAGAAGAATTTCAAATATCATCAAATATTTGGTACCAACTTTCAGCTCTCCTGGTTACTCATTTGGGATGAAGAACTAAAAGAGGGATATATGCATGAAAAGCACGTCACTTTTTTAGTTCGTGCACTGTGGAGCAATATTATGGAAGTAGGACATGATAATTTGGTATTAACATACAGTAATTATTGCAATTGATAAAATTCAATTTTGATTTCCTTGCTACATTCAGTAAATGTTATGTTTATAATACCTTCTATAATTATTCATTGTTCAAGATTTAGCCATTTACAGCAACTATTTAAAATCCAGCTTAGTACGGAAAGAATGAAACAGTGTAATAATGCAAATATTGGCATATGTAAGTTATCACAAAATAGAACGGAATTGGCCCTTAAAAAATGACTTTATGACAATTTTGCCCTGAATAAAACACTTGGGGAAAATGCTAGGCTGCTGGGATATGAGTTGGACCCTGATTGGATAAGCAGACTTGACAGGAGAATGAGTTGATATGTTCCTAGATATTGAAACATCAGAGCAAAACCCAGGGGCAGGAAAGTAAAACCAAGTTCCAAAACAGTACAAACCATGTTCCGTATTTGGCCCTGGGCAGGGTTGTGATGGAAGGTAAGCTTAGAAATCAAGTTTGGAGTAGTTTTCTCCCCTTCAGAATGATGGAAATAATGTTTACTATCTAGGATTGTTCTGAGAATTATGAGTTAGACATTGTATCTCTAAAATCCTCATCATCTGATATGTAGTAAGCTCTTAATAAGTAGTCGTTATTACATTATCGGGTCAGATTGTAAAGATTCCTGATAGCAAGCTGAAAAATATGGACTTGTGCTTAATAATAGGGGGGCAAGCTGACTAATCTAGCAATCTGTGCCCTTCAGTCTGAATTCTAGTGTCAGAAAGAGCAATTAACCCCAGCTATGGTATGATAGGGTGGCAAGGATGGGAGTAGTGAAGATGGAAAGGAGACCAATTTGAGAGCAAATGAGATTGAAAATCAATGGGATTGCAATCCAATTGGATGTGGAAGTTAAAGAGAAAAAAGGTAAGAAATAACTGGATTTTCAAGCTGTAAAAATCATCAGTGGAGAGGAGGAATGAAATAAAATGGCCGTGTATGTGAAAAGTGGCAATTGGCAAGAGTAGGGTCACATGAAAGGTTATCTTAAAGATAATGGTTCTTCAGAAAATGACCATGGAAAGGAAATACAGAGCATGGAATAAATAGTCGATAAGGAACAAGGTGAAGAAGGGATAGGAAGGGAGACATATGGCTTCAGTCTCTCCATGTGGAAACTATGCCTTATGAATACTAAAATCTATGTTGTTTTTTTAAACAGATAGGTGATATTGAAGACAGGAACTAATCCTAGAAATGTATAATTAATAAACTAACATGATGAATGAGAAGATTGCACTCATGATTAAAAACCCCCAACAGTATTTATTAATAAAATGAGTCAATATTTATTTCCTCTTTACCCCATCTACAAAATTTAGCCTGAAGTTCAATTACAGCTTCTGGAAATATTAAATTATATTCAACAGACCTTTATTTAACTGCCGTATCAAGTTCAGTTACAGAAGAGAATTCAAAAACAGTGATCAGGAAATATATTCCTGCCTTCAAAGTACATAAAATGCAATTAAGAAGACAAAATATATTTAAAATACAACAAAACAGAGAGCAATAGATATAAGAACAAAGATAAAAATAAAAAATACAAAAACCATGGGAGAGAGAAAGCAACTAGAGTTCACTGAGAAAGAAGGAAATTAATTTATATTCTGGTGATTTTTGTTTTGCTTTCAACCAAAATGTGTTCCTTCAAAAATCTCTAGAAATGTGGTACGTAACTATTTCCATTGATTGCCAGGTCTCAGTCATTATTTATAGGCAAAAGAGATGCTAAGCTTCTATTTGTTACTTCAAGAACTCTAGAATATATGCTTTTTAGTGTACCTGAGAATAATGGCTTTCAGTTAGATAAAGCCATTAATCCAGAAAAAATGCCATGTCTAAAAATAAAAAACTAGTTGTTCTTGGAATATTATTCAGTATTAAAAACATGGATGAAGCTTGAAGACACTATGCTGACTGAAATAAGCCAGACACTAAAGAACAAATAGTATATGATCTCACTGATATGAAATGAATAAATAAGCAAACTCAGAGTCAGGAACTAGAATATAGGTTACCACAGACTAGGGTAGGGGTAGGAATTAGGGAGTTAATTCTTAGTTTGTACAGAATTTCTTTTTAGATTGATTTTACAATTTTGGAAATGGGTGGTGGTGATGGCGACACAATATTGTGAGTGTAATTAACAGCACTGAATTATATATGTGAACATGGTTAAAAGGGGGAAATTTTAAGACGTATCTGTGTTACTAGAATAAAATTAAAAGACAAAATATAGGTCTGAACCAACAATGAACCCTATTGTAGACAAGGGACTATAGTTAATAGTACGATCATACGAATTATGATCTTTCTTGAATTATAACAAATGTTCCACACTAATGCAAGGTGTTAATAATAGGTATTTATGGGGGATAAAAATATCCTAATGTAATCAATGGACAATAATTAATATAGTAAAATTTTAATGTTCTTTCATCAATTGTAACCAAGGTACCACACTAATGCAAAGTGTTATTAGGAGAGGATATAAGAGAACACTGTATTTTTTACATGATTTTTCTGTAAATCTATAACTTCTTTAATTAAAAATTTTTTAAACTAATTGTGCTTATTAAAAGTATTTTTCCCAAGTATTTTGGGAAAGTTAAGCAAATTCTGGGGAGCATAAATTCCAAAATAGGGCCCACTGACAAGGCACCAAATTCCTGAGCTATCTGCCCCTGACTATGGTGTCTGGATGTCTCCAGAGCCCTCAGAAGCCCTGCTATTTGACATAGTATTTACTTTGGCAGTCACTGAAATCCTACTGAGACATGCATAAGTGTAACCTCTGGAGTGACCTCTCAACTTACTTTGAAGTCTTAGCCATATAAACTTATCTGTCTTTATCTTTTCCCCCTTTTGGTCAAGGCCTTTCTCCAGCTACATTTCTAGTTGGTGATTAGTAGTAATCCCTCAGTGCCACGAAGGCTCATCCCCAGGAGTCATGTCCCACACTAGGGGAAAGATAATGCATTTGTATGTTGAGTTTGGCTTAGAGAGAGGCCGTGTGTAAGCAACAAGGAGGTTCTCAGGAGATAAATCTTTGGCACCCTATAATACTAGGCTAAGTTTCCATTTCAAAAGTAAATGGGAACCACTTATGTTTTTTGTTTTTTTAATGTTTTTTAATGTAACATTCCTTGTGATCTATTAACTTTAATTAAAAAAACATAGAAAAAAAAGTAAAGTTTCGTAAGTACTGTCATCAATATCAAGGGCTCGTCTATGGACCATCCTCCTTCACTAGCCATTGCCCTTGTACTCAGGGGATTCTTGCTGTTCCATTAGAGAATATGGCAGAGCTCCCTTGCCATAACCTACAAAATGTGAGAGTAAACTATAATATATGCTTAGCGGCAGTGCTCCAAAACATGATCGAGGTAATGAATGTACCACACTAATGGGAAAATGTGGGAAGTGTAGGGAGAGGGGTATATGGGAATCCCCTCTATTTTTCGTGTGACATTTATGTAATCTAAATATCTTTAAAAATATATATATATTTTAAAGTGTGCAGAAGACACCATTTACCTAAAAATTTTAAAAAAGAAGCAAATTCCTATTAGTGTTGGCAAAAGCTACTTCTGGATAAATCTCCACATTAGATTAATAGGCTTGTGACATTTCTTGTTAGACTACTATGAAAATTATTGAAATGAACTTCAGAATCATTTCTGATATCTGCCACATTTAAATTGTTATATAAAATATTACATAAAATGTGATTAATTCAACAAATATTTATTGAGCGTTAACTATAGAAAGGCATTCTAGAAACTTGTTGGGGCAGTCAGATTAATAACATAGAGTAGATAACATAACTGGGGATCCTCCATATTTATTTGAATATTTGAATTAAATGTGTACATGTAAAGATGGAACAACTTACTACCATTTAAAAGGCAAAAAGATAATAGGAGCACTTGTAAAAAAAAAAAGGCATGAAATTAAAAGTAATTAAGAAGCCTTCGGTAGATAGGCAGTTTAAGAGGTTTTTTCCCCCTCACTAGGTTACTTTAGAAGGATAAGAGAAACACAGGGTACTTTGAACTTTGTACTTCCTCCAGTCTTCAAACTTACGGTACAGTTTGGGTAATTATTATTATTATTTGTTAATCTGCAAGTATCTTTTAGAGTTAAGGTAATTGTAAAAATTATTTCAGGGAGTATATTAGTCAGTCAAAAGGGGTGTTGATGCAAAATACCAGAAATTGGTTGGCTTTTATAAAGGGTATTTATTTGGGGTAAGAGCTTACAGATACCAGGCCATAAAGCATGTTACTTCCTTCACCAAAGTCTGTTTTCATATGTTGGAGCAAGATGGCTACCGGAGTCTCTGAGGGTCCAGGCTTCCTGGGTTCCTCCCTTCCAGGGTCTTACTTCTCTCTGGGTTCAGTGTTCCTTGCTTCCCAGGGCTCCAGTTTCAGCATCAAACTCCAACATCAAAACTCCAACCTTAAGAACCTTTAACTCTGTCATTTGCCATGCCATTTATCTGTGAGTCCCCACCCACCGAAGGGTGGGGACTCAATGCCCTACTGGCTGTAAGAGGTTTACAAAATTACTTAATCAAGTAAACCTATGAATGCAATATAATCTAATATGCCCAGGGGAAAAGATCAGTTTACAAACATAATCCAATATTTCTTTTTGGAATTCATCAATAATATCAAAATGCTACAAGGGGTGAAGTAAAGAGAAATAAAATAATTAAAACAGCAGAAAATCATGGTCCTTTATTTTTGACTAGCTAATCTTTTAAGATCCTACATTCCTGTGTATACTTTTCCTCTTTTCCTCTACTTGAGCACATCAAATATATGAAAATATTGTGCTGCATGCATTCTTCACAACGCACACAAATACCTTTAAAAATCTTGCTGGTATTTACTGGTAAAATGCATAATCATCCTATTTAGTGGGAGAGCCAGAACATATGTTAGAGTCATGCCAACGGAAGATATTTGGGTTGGATTTCTCAGAGGTGAGCTGAAGTCTGGGGTATAACTTGTATTTTTGTGATTAAAAGAGAGAGAGCAAAAGAAGGTATCCCAGGAAACTGCTATCTCTAACTGCCATTTCTAGAAGACCTAATCTGGGCATGCTGTACAATTCTGTATCACTGTCTCCCAAACATAATGTGTTTATTTTCACCTTATACCATTCCTACCCCTGCCCAATGGATGTCCTCCCTTGCTCCTCTCTGAATCTCTGCATGATAACCATCCCTTAAGACCTGACTCTATTCCCACATTGTCTTATTCTAGCTTTGACTAATGTGGCCTCTGCCTTAAAATGCTCAGGACTTATTCATTTAACAACACTTCTCTGCCAACAATATGTGGCCTTATAACATACCTTTTCTATTGTTTAACTTGACTGCTGTTGAAATCTTTTGGTATAATTTAAACTTCCTAATATCTTGTCTTCCAATCTGATCAGTGGTTCTCAGTGGAAGTGTTACAACCCATCACGATATGTGGAAAACATTACAATAATTGAGGGCTCTATTAACTTTTTGTCTGGAATGACATTATTTCCTACAAAATAGAAAATTACCCATGTTTTGTTGATATTTTCAACAGTCCTGCCAGACATAATTAAGGTGGAAATCCATTTATAATTTTTGTAGTCTAGAAGTTCTCTCAGGTTTACATATTGTCAGTTTGCAAACTTAAGATATTTTTGCAGTTTTAATATATACTGAATTCTAAGAATCTATTTGTGATGTATTTTGTTTAGTTTAGACATTTGCTAATAACTGTTCACCATTTTGTTAATCACAGCTCTAACAGAACTGCTATAGATTTACCAACAAATACACTGGTCTCCATCTGCACCCCACAAATGCAAGCATCTGACAGTCTCTTCATGCTTCTAGTATAGTTGCATGTTAATATTTTATACTGAAATGCATAGTATTTTTTTATGAATTGCTTTTATTTATATTACAATTAGGGTGTGACATTGTTTTTAAAAGTATGTGTGTAGGTTAAGATATGCTATTTTTCATTTCTACTAGAATAAGAAGATGTTATTTTTAAAATTGTTAAAAACCAAAGAGGGTGATTGAATCTGATAGAGTTAAGATCACAGAATCAGACTGAATGTTTTCATGGGAAGAGAAGAATGGAAATGAGGAGAAACTTAAGTGGAAAACTAGGGTTTATTTAGTATTTCCTTTATGCCTGGCACAGTGTCTTAGATCTTTTTATAGATCTTTATATAGACTGAACACTCTGCAGGACTAATGCAGCAATGGCAGCAACCACTAAGTGATGAAACAAGAAATATATCAATGACTTAAAACACTTACTGAAGGATAAACAGCAGTTTTTAATGTGGCCTAGTCTTGCATAGTCTGCCCTGATTACTCTACTTTATCTCTACTTCATCTCTCCCATTTCTCCTCATTCTACACCCCTTGTCCTTGCTTTCTGAGCTCTAGCCTCACTGACCCCATCTCTTTTACCAGGCTCTCTTCTTCCTGAGAGCCTTCTCTCTGCATCTTCAGTCTACTTCCCTTTCACATGGATAAAATCTCTGAATCCTGGATATTTATATATATATTTAATGACTCTGAAATTTGGAGAGAAGTCAAATCAGCTAGGGAAATCAAAACTCGAGGAAGAGCATGACAATTTGTTCCCTGAGTTTTCTTTGTGTCTCATATATCATGGCCTGGGAGCTGGAAATTCTAGCAATCTAGAAATGCCAATGAAAGCAGATATAAAAAGTCCTGAGAAAGTATTGCTCTTTCATCAAACAACTAGGAAATGGGTAACAAAAAAGACACAAAATGTTTACAAAATAACTGGACTAGCCGGACACCATAAGGAAAAAAAAAACCACAACAATACAGCCTTACCCATCTTGGTAAAGCTCAAGTGGAGCAATTAGACTTAGTCCTTTATGCAGATTTAATGAGAAACCTTTCCCCAACCTCATGACCACCAGGTTGTTATCAGAGAAGATGGTATCAGAGCGCTTGTGGTAAAAAGCATCTTCCACATTTGTAACATGTGGAGGCCACAGCAGGATCCTAGACTACCATCCCAACCCCACAGTAACACTCTTCCTCCCCACAGGGTGATGTCAGAGAAGGGTGAGTAAGGAACCAAGATTTTCATCTACTCTGGGCCATAATGAGACACTTTCTTATAGTGTTAGTAGAGAACACAGGGGGAGCCTGGGCTTCCACCCTAACCCAGTAGTAACGAGGCACTACTCCCCCTCTCTGTCGGGGAGGACAAGTGGGAAGCCAAAGTTTCCACAACTATCCAGCAGCAATGAGGCCTTCTCCCACTACATTGTGAACAGAGGCTATATGGAGATCAGTGATGAGACCTGCCTTTCCAGCCCTGGGGGAATCACCAGAGGACTAGAAGGAAGCCTGAATTTCTACCACCAACCAGCTATAATGAAGCAAACTCCCCCACTGGAGTACCAATGAAGGCCCAGTGGAGATCCTAGATTTTTACCCCCGGGTATTGACAAGAAAGTACACCAATCTACAAACCAGTGTGGTGTTAGAGAAGGCCTGTTAAACTAGAAGATTAAAATAAGATTCAGTGTCTCATAATATAATATTTAAAATATAAATGATACAAAGGAAAAAAATGTCCATCATAATAAAAACCAGGAGAATATCAACCTGAATAGGAAAAGGGAATCAACAGGTGCCAATACTGACATGACACAGATATCGAAATTAGCCGACAAGGATTTTAAAGCATCCATCATATTTAAATTAAAAAAGAAAATAGAAAGTCACAGCAAATAAAAAGAAGATATAAAATACCAAATGGAAATTTTAGGACTGAAAAAAACAAAACAAAAATAAAAAACTAACTTCACAGACTCAACAGCAACATGGACAAGACAGAGAAAAAAAAATCCATAAACTTGAAGATACAATAGAATTTACCCAATTATATCTACAGAGAGAAAATAATAATAATAATAATAACAATAATAATAGAACAAAACTTCAAGGATCTCTGGGACCATAATAAAAGATCTAAACATTCATATCATTAGAGTTTCAGAAGATGAAATAGAGAGTGGTATTGAAAAAATATTCAGTTAAATAAGGGATTAAAACTTCATAAATTTGGCAAAAGTCCTAAATCCCCAGATTCAACAAGTTGTGTGAATTCTAGAAAGGATAAACCCAAAAAGACCAGGCCATAACTCATCATAATCAAACTTCTAAAAACTAAGAACAAAGAAAAATCTTGAAAGCAGCAAGAGTGATCTAATACTTTACCTACAGGTGAACAACAATTCTAATGACAGAAGATTTCTCGTAAGATATCATGGAGACCAGGAGAAAGTGGCACAACATCTTTTCAGGTACAAAAATAACTGTCAACCCAGAATTCTATCCCTTTTCCCTTTAAGAAAAAGAAAAGAATTGGTCACCACAGACTTTCACCAAAAGAATGGATAAAAAAGTTCTTTAAACACAAAGGAAATTGTTAAAAGGTGAAATCTAGGAACATCAGGAAGGAAGAAAGAACATTGTAAGCAAAAGCATGGGTAACTTCAATGAACTTTTCTTAAGTTTTTAAAATTAAGTTTGACAGTTGAGCAGAAGTTATAATATTTCTACGTGTGGTTCTCAATATAAGTATAGAAAATATTTACAATAATTGCATTAAAATCAGGATGGTAAAGGGATTTTAGGGAAAGTAAGTTTTTTTTACACTTCACTCAAACTGGTAAAATGAGGACACTACTAGACTGTGGTAAGTTATGTATATATAAAGTAATATCTAAAGCAAGCACTAAAAAATCCAAATGAAGAGACACACTTCGAAAACACTAGATCACCCAATGTTCATTATTGATCTGGTAATAATCTGATGATATTCTCTCATAATCTGTAAAAAATATTCCACCACAGTGTGGCTTGTTGCTAGAGAGGTGTTGTATGGGAATTCTGCACATGGGCATGATTGTTTTGTAAATTTACAAATTCTGTCAAAAATATATTTTAAAAATCATAGTAGGGTGGATTAGGGGAAAATATACCAAATGTAAGATAAGGACTATAGTTTTTTGACAAGATTTTGACAATATTCTTTCATAATTTGTAACAAATGTCTCACAACAATGCAAGGCGTTGATGGTGGGTTGATGTATGTGACCCCTGTGTAATGATATGCATGTTTGCTTTGTAAGTTCACAACTTTTACTATACACTTATTATTTATGTAAGATCATGTTTAAATGATATAAAATAATAATAATAGGATGGGTTTAGGGGGAAAATACACCAAATGTAAGATACTTTGATTGGTAATGAGAATGCTTGCTCTTTAATCATTAGTTTAAAATGTTTCACAACAATGCAAGTTATTGGTGGTAGGGTGAGGTATGAGAGCCCTGTATGATGTTATATATGTTTGTTTTGTAAATTCATAACTATTACTATATACTTATTGCTTATGTATGTATGTATGAGTGGATATACCTCGATAAATTTAAAAAAAACACTAGATGAAAATAGATTTCTAAAAAATGTTTAAATAACCTTAATAAAACAGGAAAAAGAAAAGATAAAACAGGAAATAAAACAGGAAAAAGAAAAGAAAACATAGAAATGAAAAAAACAGAGGAAACAAACAGAGAACAAAAAGAGTAGTAAAACAGATATCCGTGGTATGTCTACTGCTGGAATAAAAATTAGAAAATTAACAGTATATTAGACTCTGTCTGTATGCCACTCTGCAGCCACCTCTTGCACTCTTTCCCTTGAGAAAATCACACTTTGGAATAATTCCTGTCTTTTTCTATCTATGTGTTACTTTTCTATCAAAACAGTACATCATGAAAATACCTTCATGACATAAGACAAAGGTCTAATTGAATATTTTAATGGGTGCATAATATTCCCTTGTGAGGCTATACTACATTATATGTGTAGCATTTCCATACTGATTAAAATTTTAGTTCCAGATTATTTGATCTACTATATACAATGTGCAATAAACATCCGTGTGCACTTAAGAAGGAAAAAAATCTGCTATGGACTCTTTTAGATCTCAGCTCAATTCTCCCTTGCACAGAAAAGCCTTCTTGGCTTCTTAGAAAAGACTATTTCTACTTTTATAATTTTTCAGGTACTTTTTTATTCCTAAAAATCATAATTCTAATTTTAGATGTATCAATGCAAAAGATCAACTCCTTTAAGTCCCCAGAACATTCCCACTTGTTCCAGAGAACACGTTTCTATTCATCCTTGTGTACGGAATGCATAGGAAGTGTTCAATCAATATATGAAGAATGAATGAGGTAATGAATGAGGTGAATGAATTCATAAAGTATTATATCTGGAAGTACTTTATTTTTAAGTCTTCTAAAAATTGCTTCACACTGTCCCTATTGTCTCTTAGCAATCACTGTAGCAAACATTTCTTCTTTTCCTTCTAAGAATTGAGAATCGTGTATAGAGTTGAAAAATATAAACAGAAGGATTGTGAATACCAAAGTATTTCATATTTATATTTCTCAATATCAAGCCTGCAGTATCAAAACTTATCTTATAATCACTGCTCTAAACATTAGGGTGAAATTATTCACACTTAAACAACAAATGGACACGCTTTTGAACAGTGCTTTCTTCTGCCTTCCCCAACCCCTATACCTCAGTATATTTCCCCAGTGGGATTAAGTAGAACATTATTTTAAATACACAAAATAAAATCTACCATCACTATGATTATTAGCTTGTAAAAAGTAATTAAGGGACAGTTTTCAACCTAAGAAAAAAATTTACAAAACATTTAAGATGATGTTGATGTATGCAGTCAGATTGCATTGCTATTTAATATTGTATAAAGGACTGAATTAGGGTTTTGTATTATTTTTAAAATATTTTATGAAAAGTGATTGGGCATTAGAGTATCTGGAATGAGAAATGGTGAAAAGAAAATTGAAATCCAGATGGAATAGAGCTTGAAATCCAATAGCCTTACCTAAATTTCCTGACCCAAGTGTTAGAGCCTGTTGATTTAAATTCAAATCTTGGTTTTATCTTGCATTTGCCATCCCCCTTAATACCACATCTTAAATTCCCATATCTCTATATCTTTATCCTAAAATCTGACATAATTATAATAATAATCCCCACTTCAAAGAGAGGTTAGGTAGTTAGAAAACCCTCAATTATCATACAAAAGACCTGTATTACTATGGTTATCATTACTGCAGCCATTCCCACCTACCTGAGAAATTAAAGTCAAGACAAGCTATAAGATGAATTAGGACAGAAATATAGTCTTATTCTCTAAGTGGCAAAATTCCATTCTGATGGCTAACTTTGGATGACCATGTTAAAGAGATAAGGAAATATTTCTAAATAACCTCTCAAAAATTAAGTTTTCACCTAACACAATCTATGGACTAGGGGAAGGCATTTGTCCCAAATTAGGTAAATCAGGTAATCTCTTGGAATTTAGAGACAACTTCAGCATGTGACTGGATCTATAAAATCAGAACATGTAAAGTAGGCATATTTAGTCATATCAATAGAGAAACAAAACTGGTCTACAAGGAGGATGAGGACACATAGGCACAGGGGGGAATAGAGACAAAAGATGAAACTGAAACTTGATTGTTTTCCACTTCCTAAGTCCAAGTTCTTTTGGGAGCTTGAATGTAACCCTGTCCTGGACTTTAGGAGCTACCCATACATCATGATTATACAGTCCCCATTCCTGTATTTGTCAGCCCCAGCTGGTTTCTGTTACTTGAGAATTGAAGAATTCTAATAACCTATTTCAGTATCAAGTGAAGGACTGAATATAACAGACCCTCAGTAGATGTGGGATTGGCTAAATCAACCGTAAGTAAGATATAAAGAGGGTTTCTCTACCTCAGCAGGAGTTAAATACTTCAACATATATTATTATTGGCTCCTGAGACTTAGGCTGGGGGCCTCACCAATGATGAAACTTTAGTAGACATACAGTATATATGGGAATGTGTTGTTTGTATCTTGAGATTTTAGTTTTAGTGCAGTACATTCTTTAATCCTGGGCTCAAATGCAAGCATATAAAGAAGAGCAGGTATACTGACTTAATATATTTGAGGCCCAGACCAAAAAAAATAATGAATCATGAAGAACTGCAGTAGTTATATTCACCTGGTACTGTGGATAAAATTGATGCACCAACCGTAAAAAGAACAACATCTTAATACTTGGTATATATATCAAACCTTACCATCTCCCAACTTTTATCTTTAAATCATCCTTCTAACACTCCTTTGCAATGTAATGATTTCTGCATTTCCTTGTAAAGCTCATTCCATCACTACATTGTCAGAAAAAAGGGATAGGATAAGGTCAGGATAAGAAAGCTCCTTCCGCAGTCCATTCTTAGTCATCCATGTGCAGTGATTGAGCACTGGAGGCAGCTTTTCTTCACCAGTAGCAAAGCTTTCATGGTAAAATAGGGTTTGGAGAGCATCCAGACAGGCAGTCTTATGGGAATGATTTTTAGCAAACTGAAGTCTGAAATCAAGAGGTAGCCCAGGAGGTTTTATGAGAGTATGAAACTGAGAAACAGTGACCCATGATAACAAATAGTGTGGTGGTGTTAGCCACTTGAGCCGTCCTCAGATTCAAATTCAAATACCACCAGGAAGTAAGTGGTGTTTGCAAACCTAAGCATGTGTGCATGCACAAATCAATACACACAGATGAACCTTCTTCATGCTCCTTTGGAGGGTAGCCTTGAATGGCACTATATAAGGGAAATATTAAGATTTCCTCAAAAATTCATCCTCTTATTCCTTCACCATTTTTATAAGAGGTGTTGGCCATAGTTAAATTTATAATTTAAAAAGAAAATTAAATTTTAGATTACAATATATAAGGTGGTGAGGTTTCATACTTGAACAGGTTGAAAATGAACAGAAGAAGAAACTAGCCTCGTTTGGGGAAAATTAACCCCAACTAACCTGCTCCAACATTGTTTTTTTCTAACAAAACAACTTGGAAAACCATACTTTCCCCATTTCTTTTGGATCTCGTGGGGCTGTGAACCACAACACCACTTTGTCCTACCCATAGTCAGAGTGGTCAGCACATGATCTAGACTTCCCCATTTTACTGGAAAAAAGTAAGGGGCCAGGATGCTTAAGTTATCCAAATACAGCCAATCAGAGATTGTTTTTGAAATTAAAATTCCAAAATTGATGCCAATTCGCTTTCTTTTTTAAAATCATAAAATATCCCAGCTATCCAAACAGACAGCAAGGAATAATATAACAAGGATTCAAGTAACTATCAACTAGCTTAAGAAATAAAATAATTCCTTTTTGTCTTTGTCTGTTTTTGTTTATTATTATTATTTTTATTATTATTACTAGAATAATGAAAATGCTCTAATTATAATTAAAGTGATGAATGCACGACTGTGTGATTATACCAAATACAATTGACTGTACACTTTGGATGAATTGTATGCTTTATTAATACATATCAATAAAATCGATATGCTTTATTAAAAATAAATAAGTATCCCCAGTACAGCTAATCTGCCTATGTGGCCCATCATAAGCTCATTCTTCTGTGATCAACCCAGAAAAAATAACTCTCCTGAGTTTGGAGTTTATCATTCTGACTATGTACTGAGATATTTTGTTAAAATAAGTGTTTGTATCCCTAACCAATATATAGGGTTATTTAGTAGAGCTCAAAACTATTTCAATATATCATTCTGCAATTTGAGAAGTTAGAAGCTCTCTTTCTGCTGAAACTGTTAAACTGGGGTGAAGAAGAAAAGTAAAAGATTCCACTTCTCCTAACTGAATGGAGGAATGCTGTGTGAAGGAGGAGGAAATGAGACCAACTCATTAAAGAAAATAAGCTAGAAAGAGATCTAAAGAAGGCAGAAACCTTTCTACATTAATTGAGTCCTTGATACACCTACTCCCAAAGACCATCCATCCAATTCCTAATTTTATTTGAGCTGGAATTTGTCACTTGCAACCCAAAGAGTCCTGATGATTTATTTACACATGCACACACACACCTTGTAAGGAGTAGTATAGGAAACAAAACTCTGAAATGGGGACTTGTCTGTATTTATCTAAATGTCATTATTGGCAAAAAAACTCTCTGTCTCTGGATTGGAAGTTGGAAGTGCTCGTTATTTCTCTGACATATCCTAAAATTCAAGCTTTGTGCCTTCCTCAGACAGAAATTTAGGGGATGTAAGAGAAATAGATGAGAATGTTAGCAAATATTGGCCACTTTCAGCAGCTTCCAGTAAGATCCTGCAATAAAGGGACAACCTTAGATCCTAAGTCAATTATCTGAAAGGAGAAAGAGAACAGAATTTAGCTTTCTTAATAAAGGAAAACACAAGCACCTGAGATGACTGGGAATCTGAAAACCAGGACTTTGTAAATTAGAAAACAAAAGAAATTATTTACTCCAAAGCAAAAGTTGGATCAAGGAAAAGGAGAGAGGTGGGAAGATAAGATTGGTACCCAGGAGTTTAAGATGTAGACTTTATCTTCAAAACATCTCCTATTATTTATTCCAAGACTGATAGAGGTAATACTCTCTTTCTGGATGATAGATAGTAAAGTAATATCTATTGTGAAATAGCAGGACAGGCAGAGATGGCTTGCCTTTACAGCCATCAAATGAAGCCTTCAAGAAATCCATTAAGCAGTAGTAGAGAGATTGCCATAGCACCAAGACAATTATTGAGAGAAACACCAGTGGATTAAGATGCAATGGTGGGAGTGGATGTAGCTGCTTCCCATGTATGAGGTTCTGGGTTCAATCCCTGATATACCCTAAAACAAAACAAAACAAAACACACATGATAAGGGAAGAGGATGTGGGTGAAACCATTGAATGCCCACCTCCCAAATGAGAGGTCCCAGGTTTGGTTCCTGGTGCATTCCGAAAAAACAAAAAGTAAACAACAAGCAAAACAAACAAAAAAACCAAATCAGGAAAGCCAATGTGACAATTAAGTGCCAGCTTCTCACATCACACACAGGGTTCTGGCTTCAGTCCCCAGTCCCTGATACCTCAAAAAAAAAAAAAAAAAAAGCACTGTCTGGGAAGACAGTAGAGTAAGAAGATCCAGAATCAGTCCCTCCGCCAGAACAACTATTAAATAGGCAGGAATTATCTGAATATCAACTATTTCAAATCTCCTAAGTCCACTGTAACACTGTATCCCAACCTACAGTTTGCTTAGTTTTATCAGCAAGAAAATATCTGTCATATCACTAGCTAGATTCTAACTCAAGAAACAGGCATTTCAGGAAACAAATCCAAGACTTAACATTTTTGAAATATCAACATATACAATGTTCAACAAAAGATTATAGGACAAACAAGAAGAGAGGAAATGATGGTCCATTCAAAGGAAGAGAAGAAAAATCCAGAAAACATCAACGAGGAATAGCAGGCTATGAATATACCGGACAGAAGATTTTAAAAAGTAAAAGATCTTCAATTTGCTAGAGGAGATAAAGGAATAGATATAAGAAAGAACAAAAGGATATCAAGAAAATAATTAATGAGCAATATGTGAATCTCAATAAAGAGACAGAAAATTTTAAAAGGAACCAAACAGTACTACAGAGGGAAGACTGCAATATTTGAAAGCATCAGATTGGACCTGGCAGAAGAAAGAGTCAGTTGAACTCAAAGTAAGACAATTGAATTTAGGCAGAGAAGTAGAAAGAAAAAAAAGAATTCTAAAAAGTGAAAATAGCTTAAGAACTGTAGGACACCATCAAGTGCATCAATATACATATCATAGGACTCTTAGAAGGAGAAGAATGAGAAAAAGGAACATAAGAAATATTCAAAAGAAATAATGACAGAAAATTCCCCTAACTTAGCAAAAGATATGAACCTCCAAGAAGCCCAGGATAAACTTCAAGAGTCACACACCCCGTCACATAACCAAACTGCCATATGCAAAGGCTACAGAGAGTTTCATCAATTGTAACAAAGTTACCAAATTATTGCAA
Organism: Dasypus novemcinctus; assembly: GCF_030445035.2. Classification (NCBI taxonomy): domain Eukaryota; kingdom Metazoa; phylum Chordata; class Mammalia; order Cingulata; family Dasypodidae; genus Dasypus; species Dasypus novemcinctus. The sequence continues at coordinate 28,102,106 of NC_080683.1, read as the reverse complement.
AAAGTAAAAAAAAAAAAAGTACGAGGGAGTCCAATTAGCTTAAATACCCATTTCTTCTTCAAAAACCATGAAGACAAGAAGGCAAAGGGTTGAAATACTTAAAGTGCTGAGATAAAACAACTACCAACCAAATTTTATATCTGATGAGATTTTCTTTAAAAATTAGTGAGAGTTTAAGACATTCCTACATGCTCAAAAGTGGAAGAGCTCATTACCAGTTGACCTGCCCTTTAAGCAATGGTAAAGGGAATTCTTTAGACCAGGAAAGGACATTACTATAAATGCTAGTACTACCATATTGTATTTTTTTAGTATATAACACCACTTCTTATTTCCTACAGGTGCTCAAATACAAAGGAATATAAAGTAATGATTAATTTATGGTTTGGTTTTTAAAAAACATTTTATGATTATTAAAGAGATTAACAGAAACCAATAGCTAAACAGAAATCAAATAATTTAGCAAAACAGTCTATGAAATTTTTTTTTCTCCAGCAGCCCTCCTACCCATTGCGGCATAGTGTCCGGTGGCTGGGTTCCTCCCATCCCTCTCGCATGCATCCAGCCTGCCTGCGACAGCTGGATATGGGCCCTACACTCCAGAGCCATCCATTTTCAGGGCTAGTTGATTTGGCAGGTGAGTTGTTACACACTCCTTAGTGGCGTCCGACTTCCATGGCCATTGTCCCACTTGAAGCATTTCAAGCCTGAGAAAAAGGCCAAATAAAGGTTTCATGGAAGATGCTTTCTCCCCAAGCTGTAGCTGTGGGCCATGAGGCACATGGCAGGGCATGATGGTGGCATCTGCCAGTCTCTGCCTTCCATAGGCTCTGTTGTTTCAGCTTCTGGATTCAGTGACTCCTCTCAGCTTCTTTTTTCACTTATCTCTGCTTCTGGCTCCCAGGACCTTCTCTCTCAGCTTCTGGGCATTTCTCACTGAGCTTCTGTCTAATCTATGGTTTTGGATATACAATGTACAAAGAAATAATTTGTAACAAGTACAAAAAATGGGGGGGTGGTGGTGGAGGGGTATAGGAACAATGAGTTTGTATGCTATTGAAATCAAGTTGGTATCAAATCATATATGGTTGTTATATTAATGTATTAAGATGTTAAATTTTAATCCCATGATAAACAAAAGGAAAATGTATGAAAAATATATCCAGAAAGAAATGAGTTCTATAAGTACAATACAAAAATAAATATGAAAGTAAGCTATTGATGGAAAAATTGAGGGACAAAAGGTATAAGACTTCCAAAGAAAAAATAGCAGGAAAAAAGTCCTGCATTAATAGTAGTTATGTTAATGTAAATAGATTAAACTCTCCAATCACATGGTAGAAATTGGGAGAATAGATAAGAAAGTATGTTCTATCTATACTTGTTCATGAAAGATTCACCTTGAATTCAATTACATAAGTAGACTGAAAGTGAAAGGATGGAAAAAATATACCAAACAAGGAGTAACCAAAAGAGAGCTCTGGTGGTTATGTTAATATTAGATTAAATAGGTTTTAAGTTAAAAATTATTATGAGGGACTAAAATAGTCACTATATACTGATAAAAGGGGTCAATTCAACAAGAAGATGTAACAATTATAAATATATATGTACCTAACAATGGAGACTCAAAATATGTGAAGCAAATACTGACAGACTTGAAGGGAAAAATAGTTCTACATTAATTGTAGAAACTAATATTTCACTATCAATAATGGATTGAATATCCTGACAGAGGTCAATATGATAATAGAAGACTTGAATGAAACACTAAGCCAACTAGGCCTAAGTCCTATAGGGAACACTTCACCCAACAGCAATGGAATACACATTCTTCTAGAGTGCACATGGGTCATTCTCCAGGATAAACCATATATTAGGTCACAGAGTGAAACTCAATAAATTTAAAAATATTGAAATCATACAATGTCTCTTCTCCAACCACAATGGAATGAAGATAGAAAACAATAAGAGGGAGAAATGGAAAATTCACGAATTTGTGGAAATTGAACAATGCACTCAAACAATCAATGGGTGAAAAGGGAAATCCACAAATTCAGAAATATGTTGAGGGAAAGGAAAAGGAAAATATACTGCAAAACTTATGGGATGCAACAAAGACAGTGATGAGAGGGAAATTTAAAGTTCTAAATGTTTATCTTAAAAATGAAGATGGCTCTAAAATCGAGACCTAAACTCACAGCTGGAGGATTTAGGGAAAAAAGAGCAAACTAAATCCAAAGCAAGCAGAAGGAAGGAAACAACAAACATTAGTGTGGAGATAAATGAAAGAGAGAAAAAAAAATAGAGAAAACCACAAAACCAAAAGTAGTTCCTTAAAAATACCAATAAAATTAACAAACTTTTAGTTGGACTAACAGAAAAAAAAGGGAAGGGATACAAACAATTAAAATCAGAAATGAAAAGGAGGACATTATTACCAACCCCTCTGAAATGAAAAGAACTATTAAAGAATACTCTGAAAAATTTGTATGTCAATAAATTAGATAACCTAGATGAAGTAGACAAATTCCTAGACACACACAAACTACATACACCTACTCAAGAAAAGTAGAAGACTCAAAAAATTAACTCGTAAAGAGATCAAATCCATGATAATTAATAATAATAGAAACAATAAAAACCTCACAACAAAGAAAAGCTCTTAACCAGATGGATTCACAGTGAATTTTACCAAATATTCCAAGAAGAATTAACACCAATCCTGCTCAAACACTTCCAAAAAAATTGAAGAGGAGGGAATACTCCCCAATACATTCTGAGGCCAACATCTCCCTCAGTACCAAAGCCAGATAACAATACCACACACACACAAAAGAAAATTAAAGACCAATATCTCTAGTAAACATAGATTTAAAAATACTCAACAAAATCCTAGCAAACCAAGTCCAACAGCACATTAAAAAAATTATATACTGTGATTCTTGGAAGTGGATGTGGCTCAAGTGATTGAGTTCCCAGCTACCACATGAGAGGTCCCAGGTTCAGTTTCCAGTGCCTCCTAAAGAAGACAAGCAAGACAGTGAGCTGACACAATGGGCTGATGCAAGATGATGCAACAAGAGGCACAAGGAGGAAAACATAAAGAGAGACACAGCAAAGCAGAGAACAGAGGAGGCGCAAGTGTTTAGGTGCCTCCCTCCCAATGGGAAGTCCCAGGTTCAGTTCCCAGTGCCTCCTAAAAGGGAGACAAGCACACAAGGAATAGACACTGCAAGTGCAAACAATGAGTGGGTGGGGAGAAATAAATAAATAAAACAAATCTTTTAAAAAAGATTATATACCATGATCGAGAGTGATTTATCCCAAATATGCATGGATAGTTCAACATAAGAAAATCATCTAATGTAATGCAATTCATTAATATAATGAAGGAAAAGAACTACATGATCATCTCAATTGATGCAGAAAAGGTATTTGACAAAATCCAAAACTCCTTCTTGGGGAAAAAATACTTAGAATACTTAGAAGGAAGTTTCCTCAACATGACAAATGGCATATGTGAAAAACCCATAACTAAGCAACTAACATCATACTTAATGGTGAAAGACTGAAAGCTTTCCCTCTAAGGTCAGGAATAAGACAAGGATGCCAACTGTCAACACTGTTATTCAACATTGTACTGGAAATTCCAACCAGAGCAACTAGGAAAGAAAAAGAGATAAAAGCATACAAATTGGAAAAGAAGAAATAAAACTTTCCCTATTTGTAGATGACATGATCCTATACACAGAAAATCCTGAAAAATTCATCACAATGCTCCTAGAGCTAAAAAAAAATGAATGCAACAAAATGGCAAGGTACAAGATCAACACTCCAAAATTAGTAATGTTTCAATAAAATCAGGAAAACTTTCCATTCACAATAGCAAATAAAATTATCAAATATCTAGGAATAAACATAACCAAGGATGTATAGGACTTGTACACAGAAAACCACAAAACATTGCTAAATTAATTAAAGAGGACCCAAATAAATGGAATCACATTCCATTTTCATGTATTAGAACACTAAGTATTTTTAAGATGTCAATTCTACACAAAGCGATACACAGATTCAATGCAAACCAATCAAAATGCCATTAAACTTCTTAGCCAAAATGGAAAATCCAATCCTCAAATTCATATGGAAGGGTAAATGACCCTGAATAGCCAAATCCATATGAAAAAGACAAATGAAGTTGGAGGAGTCACATTTCCTGCTCTTAAAATTTATTACAAAGCCACGTTAATCAAGATTGGACACAAGGGCCAACATATATAGACCAATGGAATTAAATTTGGAGCTCAGAAATCATTCATCACATTTAAGGCCAACTGATGTTTGACAAGGGGGCAAAGATCACTCAATTGGGAAAGAATAGTCTCTTCAACAAATGATTCTTGAAAAACTGGATCTCCATATGTAGAAGAATGAAGGTGGACCTCCACCTCATACCATATGCAAAACCAACTCAAAATGGATCAGAGACCTAAATATAAAAGCCAGAACTATCAAAATCCTAGAAGAAAATGTAGGAAAACATCTTCAGGAACTTATGTTAGGCAAAGATTTCTAAGATTTCACACCCAAAGCACAAGCAACAAAAGAAAAAATAGATAAATGGGATTTCATCAAATTAAAACCTTTCGTGCATCACTGAATTTTATCATGAAAATAAAGTGATAACATACATAATGTGAGAAAGTATTTGGAAACCATGTATCTGATAAGTATTCAATATATACAGAATATATAAAGAAATCCTTCAGCTTAACAATAAAATGTCAACCCAATTAACAAATGGGCAAAATACTTGAATAGACATTTATTCAAAGAAGATATACAAATAGCCAAAGAGCACATGAAAAGATGCTCAACATCATTAGCCATCAGGGAAATGCAAATTAAAACCAAAGTGAGCTACAATATTGCACCCACTAGAATGACTACTATTTAAAAATTGGGAAATTACAAGTGTTGGAGATAAAGTAGAGAAATAGGATCACTCATTCATTGCTGGTGGAAATGAAAAATGCTGCAGCCATTGTGGACAATAGTATAGCATTTCCTCAGAAAGTTAAGTATAGAACTACCATATGATCTGACAATCCCACTGTGACAGTTTGTAATTTTTTTTTATGAATCCCCAAAAGAGAAAGATTATGTGTTTGAACTAATCCATTCGTGTGGGTGTGAGACCCATTTGATTGGACTATATCAGTAAGGTATGACTCAGGTTGAGTCTCTGCCCTCTTACTAGGTTTGATAAAAAAGGAAATAAAGATAAAGAGAGATACCATATTTGATCCTGCCATGTGAGAAAAAAAGGCTCCAGTTTTGTCCACAGCTATGCTGCAAGGAGAGAAGCCCCAAGAGGCTAAAGGAGCTGAAGTCCAGGGTGGCATGAACTATATGCCTGATAGCTTGCAGCTGAACTCAGGAAGAAAGCAGAGCTGCTGAGACTGATAGGGGAAGCCTGAAAAGAGAAAAGCCCTGGTTGCCCACATCTGAGCTCTGTGAGATGGTAGGTTCTGGAGGAGAAGGCAGAGATCAGTGGCCATTTTTACCATGTGGCAGGATGCTAGGATCAATATTAGCTGACTTTGGGGAGAAAGCATCTCTGATAGTGCCTTGATTTGGACATTTCATGGCCTTGAAACTGTAAGCTTTCCCCAAATACATTTCCCACTATCAAAGCCAACCCATTTCTGGTATACTTTGCAACGGTAGCCCTTTGGCAACATCAGTTAGTTAGAGCATGGATTAGATATACTGAAATATTTAGACATGTGTTGAGATTTTATGAGTAAGTTGCAATATATCTTTTTTGCCAGGCTAACAACAATCCCCCTTCCTCTGGAAACTGTTCCAAGTTTCATGGGGGTGAGACTGAAGCCATTTTATAATTATATCAACCACTTGATACTAATAAGATGAGGAGGAGATACCTGAACAAAGCTGGACTGGTAAAATTTTCTCTCTGAGGTATTCAGAAATGGGATTCAGAGTCAGTGAGTAAGTTTTGGCATGTAGTTGAAGCTACAACACATAAACCCTGGGGCTAGGCATGCCATTCCATTTTAGGGATGAGTACCAGAGATGAAAAAAACTGATGCAGGTATGCATAGATAAATGGAATGGAAAGGGATTGTTGATGGCTCTTTGGGGCCCAATTCTATTATCTTCTGAGGTCCAACACCATTGCAGTCCTTATGTCACTCTTCTGTTTCTGTAAAATAAATGAAGCTTAATTATGTGCTTGTTCTACTAGTAGTTGGGTTCAATTAATTTGCAACCAGGACATTTCAAAATAAAACAGCTGTGTAGTTATAATAATTATCATGGCAATGATAATAACAATTATGTTAGCTAACATTTATTGAGTATTTTTATAGCTTTACATATATCATTTAATCTTCACTATAAATATGAATGATACCATACATTGTTATGTACTTAATTGAAAAATTATGCAAGCAAATAATTAACAAATTTAAAAATCAATAGATATCAAGTTCCTTTAAATAAACTGATATTATTATAAACGTCCAACTGAAAAGTGAGGAATAATTCCAGGAAAGGAGTAAATTACTCACCAATACCAATAATATTGAATAATATTCATTTTTAGCAGATGAAAAACAACTATCAGGTGGCATTATGAGTTGCTTATCCAGATATTAGTATTTGATTTTTAAAAACCTGTCTCTCATTGATACTGACTTTAAAACCTTAGAGAAAACCTTGTGACGATAAGAGATATAATAGTGTATTTGTCTTCAGTATCCAGTTTTGTTTACTCCTGATATTTTTTTTACCTGAAGCTCTGGCTTTAAACTTTAAACAAATGCTTATGTGTCTCAAACAATTTGATGTGACATGAAACAATAGCTCTGCCTCAAGCTGAACAGAACTCGTGTGTCTGCCTAAATAAAATGTCTAAAAAAAATTAACCACTGGGAATATTACCTATGACATAACCTTCTATAACATAATTCAATATAAAGACAGGGTTTGAATCTAATGTAGCCCTGTAACTTCCACAGAACTTTCTACACATTTATGTAGATCTCACTAAATATTTTTGAGAAAATCAATGTAAGGTAGATCAAACTTTGAAATGCATCCAGGAATTACTTATATATGATTCAGAAGGCTTTAATTTCAGCAGTTCACCACTAGCATGATTTCTTGTTAATATTTCACAGATTGCTGGAAATCATTTGTACTGCATTACCATTTATTTTCATATTTGTTTCTGTATTAACCTAATTTCCTTAATATCAGAGACTGTCTTCCTTATTCACCTTAGTTTCTTTGGTTCCTAATACGTTGTGAGCACTTGGTAAAAATGGGTAAAACAAATTAATATTATATTGAATGTAGGATTATCTCAAGGTTCCAGTGCATTCAGATGTCTAGAACAGTTCAAATTTAAGAAGTACACAAATAGTTTAGCTACCTAGTTACCATCATCTAGACTTCTTAGTCACTCTAGAACATTCCTGGAACATTCTAGAACCTGGATTCCTCTCTAATTAGTGGTCAGTATAGTACCCACATAGTAGATCATTTTTTCAAAAACTCTGACCTCTAAAACTTTTGGCCTCTTTGCGAATAATAATATTCTTCAACACTGTCAGCTAATCACTCCCTGATTCATATTCCGGGCTTGCCAACCAATAAAGAAGCTTTGACTAAAGAAAAGTTACATAGAAAATATAGGGGACTCCCATGGACCCCACCCCCTCCCTTTCTTACATTTTCCTGTATTAATAACATATTAACATGGTAAATATGTTACAATTGCTGAATAAATATTGAAGCATCGCTACCAATCAGGATCTATAGTTTACATTATGTTTTACACTTTGCACTGTACAATTTTATAGGTTTTGACAAATGTATATTGGCTTGTATCCATCACTGCAGTATCATGCAGAACCATTCAAATGCCCCCAAATGCCCATGTTCCAAATATTCTTCCTTCCCTCTTCCCTCAGAACCTCCAGTAACAACCACCAGCAGACACACAAGTTCTGTTCAGCTTTATATCTATATCAATATTACCAATTCCTCCATTACTACAATACTAATAAGTCTACTTTAGTCCATGGTTGCACTCCCCCCTTATGTTCATTCATTCCCCAATCTTGATGATGTTGGGATTGTGTGCTCTCTCCTTCAGACTGAGGCAGGGCTAGACCTTATGGAACAAATGGAAGGAATTGTCTTCCTTGCAGTTGTATATTCTGTTGCTGGGGGAATGGGGGTTGCCATCATCATCATTTTATTAGTTTTCCTGAGCAAGTTTGATAAACTGCAACTCTGCTGAGATTCAAGGCTCAACTGACAAATGAACAGACCAAAGATTTAAGTCTCTGGGGCATATATTTAATGGGTATACTACTAATTATAGGTTAAAATAAAATGGATAGAGGAATCATATGTAGGGACATAATGAATGATTCTAACTGTGTTACATTAGGGAAATAGGTTATCATATATTCCAAAGTAAGGCCCACTGATGGGATGCTGATTTCATGGGGTTGTGTGCTTTCCCTATTGTGTCTGTGTGTCTCTGGAGTCTCAGTAGCAACCCTGTTTGAAGCTTTGTTAACTGTGGCAGTTAGTGAAATCCTCCTGAGATGTGCATAAGTGTAACCTCTGGAATGACCTCTTGACTCATTTTGCAATCTCTTAGCTCAAAACTCTTTTGTATTTAATGTTTTCCCCTTTTGGTTAAGGACTTTTTCCAAATACATCACTAGTTGGCACTTGGTAATAATCCCTTGGTGCCAGGGAGGGTCATCCCTGGGAGTCATGTCCCATGGCAAGGGAAGGTAGTGAGTTTATATGCTTAGTTTGACTCAGAGAGAGTCCACATTTGAGTAACAAGGAGTTTTCAGGAGGTAACTCTTAGGCAATAGTTATTACTAGGTTAAGTTTCAATTTTACAAGAGTAAGGTCCATAAGTAGAAGTATTAATATCAAGGGTTTGGTGTATTGTTCTGTCTTCTTTTATTAGGCACTGCCAATGTACTGTAGAGACTTTTGCCACTTATTAGAGAAAATAGCAGAATTCCAAAGGATGGGAATTTAATATTTTGTTGGTTATTGTGTGGGTCTCCACCCACTTAGGTAACTGCTTATGACCACATGAACACAATCATATTCTGCAAAGACATGCCCCAGGTGTACCCTTCCCCACACAACCCCCCACCACAGACATCCTGCACCAGTGATTCTCACCTGCTATGATTATAACTTTTCTGTAATCTAAAACCTCTTCAAAAGCAAAGCCAAAATAATTCCTTGCATTGTGACTTTCATCGCCATATTATCTGTTATTTTTTTATGTATATTTACAATTTCTTCTGTATCTTCCTGAAGGGTTTTCTTTTTTTTTTTTAACATTATTTTCAAAGAAGTTTTAGGTTACTGAAAAGTCACATAGAAAATATAAGGGATTCTCATACACCCCACCCCTCTTCACATTTTCCCCTATTAATAACATCTTATATGAGTATGGTAGATTTGTTATAATTGATGAACAAATATTGAAACATTATTTCTAATCATGGTCAATAATTTACATTATGGTTTATACTTTGCACTATATGATTTTATAGGTTTTGACAAAATATATAATGACCTGTATCCATCATTGCAAAATAATGCAGAAAAATTCCAATGCCCTAAAAACACCCTATTTTCCACCTATTCTTCCCTTCCCCTCTCCTCAGAACCTATCATAACTACTAAGTTTCAATTTTACAAGAATCAGGTTCATAGTTAAATGAATGAATATTGAGGGCTTGGAATATTGGTCTATTTTTTTTATTAGGCACTTCCTATGTACTCAAAAGATTATTGTCCCCCTATTTGAGAATGTTGCAGGACTGCCCAAGATGGGAGTTTAATATTTTGTTGATTATTGTGTGGGTCTCCACCCACTGAGATAACATCCTTTGACCATATGAACATATCATGTTCCATAGAAGCATGCCCCTGGTGCACCCTTTCCTATACAGCCCCCACCACTGGCACCCTGAACTAGTGATCCTCCCCTGCCATAGTTTCCAAAAGAATATTCCCACAATTGTATTTTCAACCCCACACCTCCACTTCCCCAGAGTTCACCTGTTACTTCTTCCAGCCCTCTCCCCATTTCCATGGATAGTCCAAACCACCCACTCAACCCTTCTCACCCTTTCACTCCAACACCACTGATCCTACTTCTATCCCTGTACCATCATCCCCTCCATACCACCCCTTTTTACCTCATCGTAGATTTTGCCCAGATTGAGCATTGGCTCTACTCCCTTTCCATCTCCTGGTAACCTATCTTCCAGGCTCTAACTCTCTGAGTGTCCTCAATATGCTTAGGTCATATCAGTGAGGTAGTACAATATTTGTCCTTTAATGACTGGCTTACTTCACTCAACATAATGTCTTTGAGATTTATCTATGTTGTTGCATGTGTCAATATTTCATTCCTTCTTTCAATTGAGTAATATTCCATTGTGTGTATATACCACATTTTGCTTATCCATTCATCTATTGATGGACACTTGAGTTGCTTCCAACTTTTGGCAATAGTGTTTAATGGTGCTATGAATATTGGTGTGCATATGTCTTTTTGTTCCTTGCTTTCAGTTCTTCTCGGTATATACCTAGTACTGGGATTGCTGGATCATATGGAAATTGTACAGTTAGCTTCCTGAGGAACTGCCACACCATCCTACACAATGGCTGCACCATTCTACATTCCTACCAGCAGTGGATGAATATTCCCATTCCTGCATATACTCTCCAACACTTGCAGTTTTCTTTTTTTAAATAGCAGCCAGTCTAATAGGTGTAAGATGATATTTCATTGTAGTTTTGATTTGCTTTTCCCTAATAGCTAGTGATATTGAGGAGGAAAGAGTAGTCCTTAAGTGGGCATATTCCCATCAATGTGTCCAGCTAAAAACCAAGATTTTGTTACCAGAGAATAATAGGAGAGTAGATATTAGAAGTTTCTACCACACTTTCCTATCATGCATTCTTCAACATGTTTAGTTATTTTCAGCAGGAACAACCATCCAGACACCTAGTCTTTGACTGGAAAGAGATGGTCCCTTGAGTTACTGGAAGAGCCTCCTACCCAATCTCCTTGCTTTCGTCTCTTACCTATTTTCATGGTGCAGCCAGAATAGAACTTTTAAATATATTTGATCATATAATTCTCAGCATAAAACCTTCTAATGGTATTTCACCTTACTTAGAGTAAAACCTACTGTCTTTACAGTAGCCTACATGGTTCTGCACAAATTTACCTCTGGCTGCCTTTCTGATTTCGTTGCCCTAAATTTTCCCCATGCTCACTACCCACATACACATTGTCTTCTTTGCTGTTACTCAAACATCTCAAACATAGTCCCATCTCAGTGCCTTTGCTTCCCTCAAATATTTGTAAATTTACTATATTCAAATGTAACTTCATCAGAGGGGTCTTCCCCAACCACTCTATACAACGGAAGCAACCACAGTCACTTTCTAACCCTTCTTTATACACATGTATTTTTGGTTTTATGATTTTTATGGTTTCTTCTTACTAGCATGTAGACTTCTCAAAGTCAGGAACTTTGTCAGGTATGTTCCCTATTTTATCCACAATCATCAAAATCGCATTTGGCACATGGCAGGCATTCCACATAAAATGGTTGAGTAAATTAATTTAATTAATGGGAGTTGGGGAAAAGTTAATATCCCTTGTTGGAAAAAATTTGTTAACTTCATCAGTTCTTCCTCTGAAAATTTTCTATTACTAATACCCAAAATGTTCCAAGAATTCTTCTCAGAAATAGATACCTAGTGATTTTAAATCGAATTTATTGTGCTCACAACGTCCGTGGGTCAGAAATTCAAGAAGAACTCAGCAGGGGTTTTCGCTTGTGGACACTCTGGTAGTTACAGACAGAAATCACCTGGAGCTGCAGTTATCTGACTGGGGCTGGAAGATCCACTTCCAATTGCGTCATTCATGTGGTATGCCACTGTCTAGTGGGCTCATTTCCTCTACACAGCACTTCTCCATGGTGCCCTCCTTCAGTGTCCTTGCAGCAATATGGGATCTTTCCTTAGAATGAGCTATTCAATATACAAAGAGAGAAGCTGCAATACCTTTTATGATCCAGCCTCAGAAATCACACATTGTCATACCCATCACATTCTATTGTTCAAGGCAGTCACAAAAGTCCAGCCAGGGACAAGGAAAAGGAATATAACCTTGCTGTCAATGAAAGAGTGTCAACAACAGACCATAAAAAAAGCACATGGAATAGAACATATATTGGTGCGGTCATCTTTGGAAAACTCAATCACAGTCTCTCAAATCTTCTTTATTTTTTCAAATTTATATTCTTACCATCAATGTATGAGGATGCTAGTTTCTCTCCACTCTCACTAAATATGGTTTTATTTTCATTTTTACTATTGGTTAGTATAAAGATTGAAAATAATTTCTCAGAGAAGTTATAATTTGTATTTCTTGTACTATGTGTCATATATTTAAGACCTATTTGCATTTCCTACTCTGTTAATTTTCTAGATACACTGTTTGGCCACTTTTCAATTGATTGATGATTATTTTCTTATTTCTTTGAGGGAGTTTTGAAAAAAAACTAATTAGAGAAATTAATTCTTTGTCTGAAAGTTGCCATTTTGTTCCAGTTTGTCTTTGTGTTGATTTTTCTTATGGTGTTATCAGCCATGCAGAAATTTAGTTAATTTTCATTTTAATTGTAACCAGATTCATAAATATATTATTTCATGGCTTTTCTATATCATATTTGGTGAAATCTTCTTTCTTAGATTAAAAGTCAACTATTCCATGATTTCATCTAGAACTTTTATTGTTTTATTTTGTACATTTAATATTTGATCTATTGGTAAGTTGCAAGAATCATGTCAATTTTAAGAGAAGAAAATTGTATTTGAAGCCATTTTCTTACTCAGTCTAGCAGTTTGGTATTATTCATGAATTCCAAAAAAGATATTTGATTATGTTTGTAAACTGGTCTGTTCCTCTGGGCATGATATCCTTTGATTGTATTAGATTCAACTGAGATGCCTTTGATTAAATTATGTTAAGCTAGGACCCTAATACAACCACGTCTTTAGGCTATGCAGGGTTGAGTCCCTACCTCCCTCTCTTGGTGAGCTATGTACGCTCAATCAAGACCACAGAAGTAGGCACACAGAGAAGATACACAGAGGGAGAGAGACAGCTCCATAGACATGGCAGAGGCCCTGGGAAGAGCCATGAGCCATTAGCCTGATAGTTTACAGCTGACCTTGTGAAGAGACAAGAGCAGCTGAGCCCAGAAAGATATGAGCCCCAGGAAGAGAGATGAGCCTTATGCCAGCCTACAGCTAAGATCAGAAGAAGCTAAACCCACAGAGCCTTAAGAGGAAAGAGAAAGGCTGAACACTTTCAGACATCTCCTTCTATCTTGCTTCAACACGTGGCAACAAAGGTTGGTAAAAAAGTAACCCTGAGCTGAACTTTTTATGGCCTTGTAACTATAAGCTGCTACCCCAAATACATATCCTTCATAAAAACCAGCAGAGTTCTGGTACTTTGCAGCAGCACCCCTTTGGCTGACTAACACACTAATTGTTGCCTTAGTTAAATGCTTAATATTAAAATGAATTTCAATTTTAATATACTCAATAAGAGAAAAAAATTAGGGAGACTTTCATGAGGTGTATTTTTAGGCATAAGTTAAATTAACATCTGCTTTTATTAGTTTTAACAATGATTTATTTCAAGAAGGGAAAATGATGAGCTACCTCTCAGGCTCTCTTTTTGCTAGATATTACCAAAATTAAAACTGGAATCTTTTACTAAAAGATAAGTCAGGATCAGATTTTTTTTTTTTTTTTTCAAATTCATGAAGTCTCTCTCTTCAGAAAATTTATTAAGGTCTCTGGAGTTGTTTTTTATTGATGGTACAGAATGTTTAGCTTAAATGGATTTTGATAAAATCTGTAAGAGAATTTAAGGGTGGCCTTTAATCCCTATTTCTTTTCAAACACAAAAGTGTAGAAAAATATTTCTTCGGAGATTAGGGATTCCACTATAATGACCTCATTGTTTTTACCCCCAGGAATTTTAACCAGTAATTTTATAAAACCTAAGATTTCCATCTTATTTCATCTAAATGCTCCAAGACTGACAAATGAAAACTATTTATATTTTCAGAAATCACTCCTGAATATACATCTATCAAAACTAACCTTACCAATGTGGTTTACAGCTGAAGAAGTTAAATATCTTGCACAAGACTGCACAAAGAGATGAAGTGAGAGAATGGAAAGAGATTTAGTCAGAGAGATCCCAGGGACCAGATTCTCTGAGGCTCTGAAGACTCCAGGAAGGGCTTTTGATATTTATTCTGAGCAATATAGGGAGAAACTAGAGAGCTGTTAGTAGAGGAGAAATTTGCATTACAACAATGTTTTGGCTTCAGTGTTTAGAATATTCTGTAGAAAGTAAGGGTGGAAGCAGTTGGACCAGTTAGGCAGCTATGTCAATGATCCAAAGAAGAGATTATGATTACTTAGTCTAGAGTGGTAGCAATGAAGGTGTTAAGAAATGGTTGGATTTGGGTCATGTTTTGAAGTTAGAGTCAGCGCGGGATTTGGTGATGGATTGCATACAAGTTGTTAGAGAAAGAGAGGAGTCAAGGATGACCCCAAGGTTTTGGAATGGAAGATTTGTGTTTGGAAGAAGTAGATTAGATTGATACAATGGAGTTGAATAAAAAGAACCTCCAGTGCCAGGTGGAATAGTTTGGACTTGTTCACATATGCATTCCAAAGTCACTTCAGGTTCTTGGTAGAGGAAGAAAATGATGTAAGAGTTGCTTTCAGGTGATTACCTGGTGGTGTTCTCTACCTAGGCTGCAAGAAGGATGAAAAGGCAGGACTGAAGAAACAGGACGCTGCTAGTTTCTGTCTGAGGGAGGTAGAACCTGTTTCTCCACTATCCTCCTCTGGTAATGGAGGCCTCACCCCTAGTGGTTCATTTTCTCTTTTACACTTATGACCTCCAGTTTCCTATGGAAACTGTCAGAGTAAGAACATAATAGGATTAGTATGGTGGGACATACAAATCCCCCAAGACACACGATGTTTTCCTCTTGCGACACTTTCCAGGCAGCATAGTGAGTGGCGTGGTGTGAGCGCTCAGCCAGACTGCCTGCTTGACTCCTGGCTTCACGACTTATATTTGTGCAGTCTTGTGCAAGATATTTAACTTCTTCATGTCTCGGTTTTCTCACCTGTGAAATGAGGTTAATAATAATTTCTCATTCACAGGGTCAAGGTGAAAACAGAGTGAGTTTTTAATTTTAAAGTCTTTGGATGCTGCCTTGGACATAGTAAGTTGTTCAAAAATATGAGCTGATTTTTTCCCTTATTTTTCAAATAAAACATCAATGTCGACTAACCCTGAAGACATGTTCTTTTAGTAATCTTGGCATGAATTGATTAGGGTTTAGAGTAGGCAACAATGAGAATATCATTTTAACATTTCAAAAGAACAATGGAATTCTATGCCTGGATAAAGAAAAGAGTAAATGATGATGTTGACTGAAGAGGAGAACAGTGGTATCCCTAATAACAATGGAGAAATTTGGAAAGAAACCTCTTTTAAAAATTTTTTTTTAAATTGGAAAATGGAGAAGTTGTGAAATTTACTTTGGAAATGAATTTATTCCATCAGCATTTTGGGATAATATATGTTTTATATTTATACTTACAAATGAGACTATTGTTGGCAATAACAAAGTTTCTCACTGGCTCAAATTTTTAAAAAAAGAAGTCCTCGAGGAGTAAACTATGTTATGATCACTTTCCAATATAAGTTTATAAGAACAGAAATACTAACCAGTATTTTAAGGCTGTGTTTTCTGTTTCAAAATGCCTAAAAGAGAATTTCTCTTGAATAAAGCATCTATTCTTATTGCCAAGTAGATCTGCAAGTTCTGTGTATTTGTGCTAATTGATATTGTTACTTACCACATATAATTACAGTATTTAATTTATTCTTTTGTGTAATTATCAGCCAGAAGTATTTTCATCTTCGTTAATGATAAGGATTGCTTTTAATATGAAATCTTTTATTTTTAAAAAATATTTGTCAGTTTGGGTAACTAAGCCCAATATTTAAATACACTAAAGTATATTAGAATTCTTGAGATTAGTACAGTAATTTATAGCAGCATATTTTTAAATGCTACTACTCATCTGAGGGCCTTTGTTTCTTGGTATCTGTGGTAGGGAGAATAATGGTCCTTCAAAGATGTTTATGCCCTATTCCCTGGAACCTGGGAATATGTCTCATGGCATAGAGGTATTAAAGTAGCATATGGAAATAAAGTTGTTAATCAACTGATTCTGAGATGGGGAAATTATCATGGATTATAAAGGTGCACACACTATAATCACTAGGGTACTTCTAAGTGGAAGAGGAAGGCAGAAAAGGGAAAAACAGAGGGGTGGCTGGCTTGGAAGATGGAAGTGGACTTTGAACCAAAGAATGTAGTAAGTCTCTAGAAGCTGGAAAAGGCAAAATGAAAAGCTTTCATAAAGAACACAGCTCTGCCAACGCCTTGACTTTAGCTCAGTGAGACCCAATTTAGACTCCTGATGTCCAAAACTAGAAGACAATAGATTGGTATTGTTTTAAACCACTAAGTTTGTGGTCATTTATTACAGCAGCAGTACGAAACTAATACAATCTTTAAAAGAGATACAATGTGTATACAAATCATAGTTTGAAAAGCAGTTTTGGACTCACAGGAACATATAATTTAGAATTTATAAAATCATGTCTCTCAACAAAGGAATTGAGGATAATGTTGTAATCACTGCTCAAACTAACACCCCTAGCATTTTCATTCTAACTCAGTTATCAGATCACTAGTTCATGCTGTCTCTAGAATTTTCACAGATTGGCACAACCATAATGGCAGTGAATATCAAATATAAGAATTCAGACAAAAAAGTTCTATAATACTATTTTTATTGCATTATAATTACTTATTAAAATGTACCAAAACAGTCAGAAAACTACTTAAAACAAATAGCCAGGGAATTTCTTTGATTCTATTTGGATCTATACCAGTACATTGTATAATTGCTTGGCTACATTCCTAGCAATATCCTTAATTTACAAAACTGCTTCAGCAAATCACTTAACTTCATCATTTCTTAGATTCCATATTCATCAAGAAATAGAGATATTTAACCCAAGAAGTGAAGTGATGGTTAATTAGATTATATCTATAAACTATTAATATAGTAACATCCTTCTTCTGAGTATCCCAAAGCACAGTCCATAAACATCAGTGAGCATGAGCTCAGTTTTACAAGGGAAGAAAAGGCAGAAGGGTTTTACTAGATTAGAAAAAGTCATAAATTACCCACTCCTGGTGGCAGACTGTCAAGGCTAAGTTTTCTGTACTTTTGTCTATCTACTTACCAACATTTTAATTCCTATTTTATACCACTAGGTATTTACTTGATTGGGCTTTACCAATTTGTTCTGATAAATATTTCTTGAGCGCTTTCCATGTTCAAAGCTTAAGCTAAGTAGGTCCACATCTGAACAAGGCATAGACTCTGCCCTGCATTCTAATGGGAAACAAGTACAGAGAATGATACTTAAAGGGAAATAATGTATAAAAAATACCATATGAGAAATAAAAATGTAAATCAATACTTTGTATTTCAGAGGAGAAACATACTAGGGGGCCTCCAAGAAGAATTTAAAAAGAAAGTGACATTGAAATGAGCCTTGAAATGTCAATATCACGTTTTAATATAATTTTATAAATTTGTTCAAGTACATGTGTTTATTTCATATAAATTAGGAAAAAGTCCAGATAAATTCCAAGTAGAAGGAAATAAAAATCACCTGTAAACATGTCAGTTAATATTAATTTTGTGATTGTGGAGGATTGTCTTACCACAAAACTTCATCCCCTTTGAATATACATGCCCTTTGCCATGTGACTTCATTCCTCTTATTAAAGGGAACATAGTCTCCCCTGCTTACTTATTTTTGGCTTTGTCATGTGAATTGCTTTGGCCAAAAGGATATTAGCAAATGTGACATAAGCAGAGGCTTGAGATGTATCTGCCCTCTTACCCTTCTCCAAGTATCATGAAAAAAAATTCATGCCAGCTAGACTGCTCTTCCAAATAAGAAACACACAGAGAAGACCTGGATCCAACCTGCTTGGTTCCAAGTCCTGCAGAGCCTGGCCTATATCAGCTAATCCCCAACCAACCATCAGGCATATTACTGAGAATACATTATTATTATTATTTATAGTCATTGAGCTTGTTTTTTTCATTAAAAAATTATTATAAAGCCATTGAGTTTTGGGATGGCTTGTTATGCAGGGTAATTTGTCAGCAGCAAACTAATACAGTGTTTTCTATACTTCCAGATTTTTTTAAAAGAAGTACCAGGGATTGAAACCAGGACCTCATATATGGAAAGTAGGTGCTAAACCACTGAGCTACATCCGTTTCCCAATGAGAGTTGGTTTTTTCATTTGTTTGTTTTCTGGAGATACCAGGGATTGAACCCAGGACCTCATATATAGGAAGCAAGTGCTCAACCACTTGAACTACATCCACTCCCCTCAGATAATTTTTGTGCAAGAATGAGATCATACTGTGTCTGCTGTCTTGTAATCTGATTTTATCATCAATTATATTGTGATCATCTTTCCATTCCGTTTTGTCATTTTAATATCTTAAAATTATTTTTAACTAATTCTCCTGGGTATAAAATAGTATGTGTTAGTTTTTGGTTTAGCTTCAAGTGAGAGAAAACCAAACAATAAGAGTGTATTAAACAAGACAATAGCTTCTTTCATGCATAAAAGAAGTTATAGACTCTGTGGTGGAGAAGCGCATGCCTTGACCATGTTGCTGGTCAAGCTCTGGGGGGGAGGTGGGGAGGGGAGGGGGGAGAAACAGTAAGCAGCGGAGAAGGACATTTCCCAGAAGTTGGACATACCTTTTTTATGTATACCCATGGATGGAACTTAGTCACATGGTCACACCTAGCTGCAAAAGGAGAAAAATAGCCTTAATTTCAGGCAATGACACAACTAGCTAAAGCATAGGGGTTCTGTCCTCAAGTAAGAAGTGAAGAACAAATAGAGGTCTAATATTGACTGTCTCTGTGATTGACATCTATGTTGTCTTTAGTTAGTTTTTTTTTTTTTTAACATAATAACACTGTGTTTAATTTTAAAGGTTTTTAACAGGCAGAAATGGAGAGAACAGATATAGCATGAATTGGTTGTAGGAAAACATCGGAACTGATTGAAAACAGAGTAATATAAAGTTATAATGAAAAAAATGTATAGGGACTGGAAGGAAATAAAGCTTGTTTTTATATAAGTATATTTGATGTTGTGTGCCCTGAAAGAGAATAAAATCCCAAGTGCAAGATCAGTGATGCTAGAGCCTCATTTTCAGATGGTTATTTGATTGATACATGAAGCAGTTATATTTACCAAATGAATTGGTTGACCTGACAAATAAAGTCATGCTAGATAGTTTAGCCCACTTAGGCTTTTATAAGAATGCAAACACTGTTGTTAATTTTTTTCTTTTTTTACATTAAAAGCAAAAAGCTTTCTTGGACCGTTACTTAAAAACATTCTATATTTTACATAAAATTACATTACTTGCTGTAGCAGTTTGATATGGTTATTAATTCCAAAAATAGATATTAGATTATGTTTGTAGTCTGGTCTGTACCTGGGCATAATTGAGTTATGATTAGGGCTTTGATTGGGCCATGTCACTGGCCCACTTGGTGGGTGGGGATAAAAGGCATGGCAAAGGACAGAGTTGAAAGTTTCTGATGTTAGAGTTTTGATATTGGAGTTTAATGCTGAAGTGTTCAGCTAGAGCCCCAGAAAGTAAGCATGCAGAGAAAAGAGAAGCAAGCCCCAGGAAAAGAGGACCTGAGTCAGGAGAAGAACACAGAGGAATAGAAGTGGCTCCTTAGACACGGCAGAAACCCCAGGGAGAGAGACAGAGCCATTCACCTGAGAGTCTACAGCTGTCCTTGTGGAGAGAGGCAAAGTCTAGAGAGCCTTATAGTCTACAGCTGACCCTGTGGAGAAAACAGAGGATCTGAGCCCAGAGGATCACAGGAAGCCTGAACTCTGATAAACGTCGGCAGCCATCTTGCTCCAATGTGTGAAAATAGATTTTGGTGAGGGAAGTAACTTATGCTTATGGCCTAGTATCTATAAGCTCCTACACCAAATAAATACCCTTTATAAAAACCAACCGATTTCTGGTATTTTACATCAGCACCCCTTTGGGTGCCATAATAATGGAAATAATAGTCTATATTTATAGAGCTCTCTATAGTTCACAAAACATTTTCACAGAAATGATCTTGTATCATATTCATAATAAATATGTACAGATGAGGAGACAATATCTCAAAAAATGTTATTATATATCTTACCAAAGATCACATAGCTAATGAGGATAAAAAGTTGGAATCTAGGCTAGAATCCAGGACTTCTGACTCCAATTATATTTTCATCATCTTACTTTTCTCTTCTAGTCAGAAGTCATAATGCTTAATTTGACATGTAACTGGATTTAGTTTGATGCATTTAATGACAGAGAAATAACAGATCTTTGATTAGACCTGACTAATAATTTAAAATCATTACATTAAATAGTATTAATATTTAAGTGGTATTAATATCACCCAATTTACCATTAATGTCTTTGCTATATGATTCTAAATTAAGCATCGGGATAATTAGTATCTCCTGGTAGGAGGTACTATCCCTTTACTAGGCCCTTAACATAAATACAGACAAATTATCTAGTACATTTATTTGGGGAAAAAAGTCTTAGCTGACCAAGCCCCAGATAGAGTCCAGAAATCTGAACACATCCCTCTGGCAGCCTTTGTTGTGACTGAATAGCTGGTTTGGCTGTTTTTCTCCAGATCCTTTGAAAAGCCTCCCCATAGTGACACCTTTCTACCCAGATAAATGGCCCTGCTTGTCTCCATACTCACACCATCCACTGGGCCTTTTACTTGGATTGTCAATGATTCAGCTTTTTCAAATTTTACCCCATAGACCTGGAAGGGGCTTTGGATATGTCTGGCAAATATCGGGTATGATTGAAAGTAAGCCTTAGATGTAGCATCAAGATAAGCGGGTCTTCTAGTCTGTGAGAGTGAAAGCCTCTCATCCAACTACTTTATCCCCAAATAATCGCTCTCTCTTTCTGGATTTCTTTTGAATTGCAAAAGTCTGTCAATTACGCTAAAATATAGGTATGGGTCTACCCTGGTAGGGGTGGGAAAGGAACAGAAACAATGAAAAACATGTTGTCTCAGAATAATGGAAGAAATTGAATATTACATAAAAATTGGAACTATTTTATCTTCATTAATATTATCTTTATATATAAATAGAGATTGTAAAATACATCTCATTTACAAAGGATGATTTTCCAATTGAAATTTACATTTTCTCTTGGTATTGCTTCCACACAGAAGCATACTAACTTCTATACTGAAGACGTTTTACAGACATAGTTCTTATTATAGAGCTGTGTTTCTCAAAGGTGATCTGAAAGTCACTTGGAGAATGATTGTAAGTCTAGTGATTTGTGCTTGTTGAAATGCAGGTTCCTAGGCATAGATCCCAGGTAAACTGAATTCACATCTCTGAAAAGTCTGCATTTTAACAAGATTCCTCTTGTCTTCATTGGATAATTTTTTTAAAAATAAGTAGATGCTTCTATGTAATAAATATTAAAAGGCAAAGCTTGTGTGTGTTTATATAATGAACACATAGATTCTCTCAAAAGATTAAAAGTTTACAGAAATTTCTCTAACTTTCCATTTTAATAAATTCTAATAAGTTCTTTATACTTATAAATGTTTATAACAATTTTCCTCTCAGATGGCAAGAATATTTAATAATTAAATTAACAAAAATTGTGTTTTGATAACTGGTAGAAATCTGCCTGATGAATGGTAAGTCTTAATTAGTGAATTTGTTGATGTAACTGGGCCAATGTGTGTGGCAATAATATTTAACTGGGATAGAGACCCAAATACAAGGAAAGCTCCATTAAAAAGCTAATGATTTGAAAACTTCTGGGAAGATGGAGGATTAGAGAGGCATAGAGATTACTTCTCTCCCAGAAAAAAATAACTAGAGTACAGGCAAAGACAGTCTGTGGGGTTCAAGACACCAAGAGAAGGTGAGATACCACCCAGAAGAGACAAGAGCAAAGGAAAGGAGCCTTAGATAGCTGAAAAATTCCTTGAGTATAGCAGCAAAAGCATCAGCGGGTGCCCATACCCCACCTGACTGTGCAGCTGTGGACTGCAGTGGTTGTGAATTGAGGGGGTTGCAGGGGCCCACTTCCCCAAGAAAGGGTAGAGGGAGGCACACAGACTACAGAAAATTGAGGTTTTGGCCACTTAGTTGGTCTGCTGCATTGGAGGAGTTGCATCCTTCCAGGCTGCCTGAGGCTTTGCCTTTGTTTGCACTAGAGCCTGTAGGGAGCTAACGATAATTTGTTTTCTCAAGTACCCTCTTCCTACTGTCCTGGTCTTGTTGCTGAGAAGGCAGAGGGAGAAAGGGTACAGCTGACCAAAGGTGGAGAACAGCCTCTGATGAAGTTTGTTTGTGAGGCTTGGCTAGCCCTGAGGACATTGCTACTGTTCTGCCCTCCCATCTTAGGTGTTACTCTGAATGCATTCCCCCCCTCCCCACCCCCCCATACCTGGGGTCTGAGCTGAGAGGTCTACCAAAGAACACCATCTGCTGGACAAACCAGTAAAGTGCATGTAAAGGGAGAAATAATAATAAATTAATTAAAGAGAAAAGTAGGTGCCTTTACTAACACCCTCTCTGGGGCTCTTGGGAAATGACCTGCACCCCATTACTGTATCCATAGCCTTGGTCTGAGCAGTAAACCAGAAAAATCCTGAATTTCTAGAAAAAGTTGAACCAAGAACAAAAGAACAGTAGTAGCACACAGGTACATAACAGTAAATCCCTAGGCAAGAGAGAGAAACCAAACATCAGAATAAACTCAGTATCAGAATCAGATCCCTAGACATCAGCAAAAAATTATAAGCCACACAAAGAAAAAGGAGATGACTCAGAAAAAAACAACAAAAAAAAACAAATCAAATTTCCAGATGAGACACAGCACTTGAAACAGCTAATCAATAAGGTTCACAAAAATCTCCTAAATCATATTATGGAATTGAAGGGAAACATGGCAAAGAAATAAAAGACATTAAGAAGACACTAAGTGAGCACAAAGAAAAATTTTATATCTTGGATAGAAAAAAATAACAGAGCTTATGGGAATGAAAGATGCAATAAGTGAGATTAAAAATAAAAGAGGCACACAATGGCAATTTTGAAATCACAGAAGAATGACATAGAGGAAAGAACTGAAATTGAAAGGAGAGAAGAACAGAGAGAGAAAAGAATGGAGAAAACTGAGCAGTGGCTCAGAGAGTTAAATGATAACACAAAGCACAACAAATGTGTTATGGGAATTCCAGAAGGAGATGAGAAGGGAAAGGGGGAAGAAAGAATATTTGAGGAAATAATGGTTGAAAATTTTCCAACTCTCATGTACAACATGAACCTCTTTGTCCAGGAATCACAGTGTACTCCAATTACAATAATTTCAAATAGACCTACCCCAAGACATAAAATGCAGAATGCCAAATTCCAAAGATAAAAAGAAAATTCTGAAAGCATCAAGGGAAAATGATACATTACATAAAAGGAATGTCCAATAAGACTTAGAACAGATTTCTCTTAAAAAAATCATTAGGCAAGTAGGCAGAGGTATGATATAAATAAGGTACTGAAAAAGAAAAACTGCCAGGCGAGAATTCTTTATCTGGAAAAGCTGTCTTTCAGTATGATGGTGAGTTTAAAATATTCACAGATAAATAGAAACTAAGAGAGTTTATAAATAAGCATCCATCTCTGCAGGAATCACTAAAGGGAGTTCTGCAGCCAGGAAAAAAGAAAGAGAGGCTTGTAGGAGAGTGTAAAAGTTAGGACTATCAAAAAGGGTAACCAAAAGGGTAAAAAGATGGACAAAAATAAGAAATGACATAGGAAAGCCAAAGGATAAAGTGGTTAAAGTAAGTAATACCTTTACAGTAATAACAGTGAATGTTAATGGATAAAACTCTCCAATCAAAAGACATAGACTGACAGAATGGATAACAAAATGAGCCATTCATATGTTGCTTCCAAGTTAATCACATTAGACTCAAAGATGCAAATAGACTGAAAGTGAAGGGGTGGAAAAAGATATTTCATGCAAATAATAGCCAAAAGAGCAGCAATAGCTATACCAATATCTGACAAAACAGACTTTAAAAGCTAAAAGGTGATAAGAGATGGAAAAGACCATTATGTATTAATACAAGGGATAATCCACCAGGAGGATAAACAGTCATAAATATCTATGTACCTAACAAGGGTGCACCAAAATAAAAGAGGCGAACTCAGGCAAAACTGAAAGGAAAAATAGAAGTCTCTACAATCATAATTGGGAGACTTAAACACATCACTCACATAAATTGATAGTAAAGCTAAACAGATTTTTAAAAAAGGAAAAAGAAGTTGAACAACATGACAAATGAGCTGGACATGACAGACCAATACAGAACAGTGCACTTCAAATCAAATTAGGAGGTTGTACATTCTTCTCAAGTGCTCGTAAAAATTTCTCCAGGATAGACCAAATGTTGGGCCACAACACCGCTCTCAAGAAACTTAAGAAGAGTGAAATTTAATAGCTTCCAGTCTAATGGGTGTAAGATGGTATCTCATTGTAGTTTTGATTTGCATTTCCTTAATAGCTAGTGATGTTAAGCATCTTTTCACGTGTTTTTTAGCCATCTGTATTTCATCTTTGGGGAAGCATCTGTTCATATCTCTTATCCATTTTTTAAATGGCTTGTTTGTCTTTTTTTGAGATATAGGATTTCTTTATATATGCTAGATATTAGGCTTCTATCAGATATATGGTTACCAAATATTTCCTCCCCTTGGGTAGGCTGCTTTTCACTTTCTTGATAAACTCCTTTGAGGTGCAAAAGGCTTCAATTTTCAGGAGGTGTCATTTATCTATTTTTTCTTTTGCTGCTCGTGCTTTGGGTTTGAAGTTCATGAAGCCATTTCCTATTGCAAGGTACTATAAATGCTTCCCTACATTGTCTTCCAAGGTCATTATGCATTGGCTCTTGTATTTAGATCTTTGATCCATCTTGAGTTGATTTTTTTATTGAGATGGTTTTCCGCTCTCATTCTTTTGCATATAGATATCCAGTTCTCCAAGCACCATTTGTTGAAGAGGCAATTCTCTACCAGTTGAGTGGGCTTTGTGGCCTTGTCGAATGTGAGATGACTGTATATGTGAGAATCTGTATCTGAACTCTAAATTCGGTTCCATTGGTCAGTATGTTTATCCTTGTGCGAATACAAAGGACTACAAGTGTTGGAGAGTATGTGGAGGAATGGTAACCCTCATCCACTGCTGGTGGGAATGTAGAAGGATCCAGCCACTATGGAAGACAGTTTAGCGATTCCTCAAACAACTAGTTATGCATTTGCCATATAACCCAGCAATTCAACTGTTGGGTATATACCCAGAAGAACTGAAAACAAGGACAAAAGCCAATATATGCACACCAATGTTCATAGCAGTATTATTCACTATTGTCAAAAATTGGAATCAACCCAAATGCCCATCAACAGATGAATGGATACACAAAATGTGGTATATATGTACAATGGAATACTACTCAGCTATAAGAAGGAATACATTACTAACATATGGGATAACATGGATGAATCTTGAGGACCTTATGTTGAGTGAAGCAAGCCAGGCATTGAAGGACAAGTACTACATGACTTTTCTGATATGAAATAAGCAAATTGAGCTGTCTCAGAGAGCTAGAGATTGGAAGATAGAATACAGGAAATGGGGCAGGGGGAGAGGAAAGTTGTGAGCCCATGCCCACACAGACAAAATCTATGATAAAGTGGAGGTAAGTAGTCATGCAGTGAAGGGATAAGATGGGGCCATAGGGATAGTATTGGGTTGGACTTTGTAGGCTTGAAGGGGCATGGAGTTTGAAGGATGGGTCAGATGGTCCAAGGAATTGGGGGAGGGCTTGGAGGGAGCAAGTGAACATGGGAGATTGTCAGGTATGTGGTTGAAACTATAATGTTGAGAATAGACTTTAGAAAATATAATAAGGAAGGGTTACTGGTTTAAGGTGTTTGATGGAGGGCATCTGGCACAGGGTGCTCCTGCGGCAGTCTTTTAGGGAGTCTGTGAGTACTCATCTTACACGTCATAGAGTGATATATCAGTGGGTGGACACCCATACAATGAGTGGAAAGGTGTTGTACCCCTATCCTGGGGAGGCCTGATATTCTCAGAGGAAAGGGTATCTCTCGAGAACATAGGTGGCTCCCAATGAGGGAGAACAGACTAGTGTGTCAAGCCCCTCAGGATTGTTGCAAGTGTCTATGAATCTTGATCTTCAAGCATTTGAAGCTTGGTTGTCACTGTGAGCTCAGATGGGAGGGGAAGAGTAGAATAGAATAGATGGAAGAGGCGGTAACTGGGGGGCAATGGAAGTGTTCCGCATGATCCTGCAGATGGATACAATCCTTGTTAAATTTCACCTAAAATTTATTAAAGTGTATAGTCTAAAATGTAAACCATGATCGAGCCATGGTTATTAGCTCTGTTTCAATATCTGTACATAAGTTGCAGCAAATGTAACAGACACGTGTAAAAAGATCATTGCTGGGGAAGTGGGAAAAGGGTTTGATGTTGTGTATATGGGAGTCCCCTATATTCTATATGTGACTTTGCTGTGACCTAAAACTTTTTTTAATACATACTTTTAAAAAATTAAAAAAGAATGTAGACACTGAAGAAGAAATTAAAGATTGCCTTGCCATTGTACATACAGGTCAACACCTATTACAGTGATGAAAGGCAAAATGTCAAAAAAATTTTTATGATATTTTTCATTTTTTAAATACCCCAATTTATTTTTTACTTTCATTTACTTTTTCTAAATTATTGTGTATTCTATTTCTAATCTTTAAATCTATCATTACTATTTCATTTTCCAATTAGAAGAATTTGGCTATTAATTAGACTTCATTTTTTTAAGAAGTTTTGAATCACAGAGAGGTTCAATGATGGCTGTGGAGGAGCACTCATGTGGGGTGTCATTGATGGGGGACACATGGGTGAGAGGGAGTTCTCCAGGGCATGTATATAGGATATATAGGTATGTTCAGATATTCATTGGGTATTGACATAGTGGGTAGAATTTCACATGACAACTGACAGAGGGCTGAGTTGCCATTCCAGCACACTCTGTCACACTCCCCAATGGAGCAGCAACAATCCCCCAAGTGCAAGGGCAAAGACTAGCGAAGAAAGATGGTGCAATGATCTATGATGACTATGCTTATGAGCCCATTGCACTTAAAATTTCAACTAGGCCTAGAGCTGCAGCTTGCCCAAGAGTTACCTCCTGAGAGCCTCCATGTTGCTCAAATGTGACCACTCTCTAAGCCAAATTTAGCATATAAATGGATTATCTTCCCCCCAATGTGGGACATCAATCCCAGGGATGAGCCTCCCTGGTACTGAGGGATTACTACCACGCACCAGCTGGTGATGCAACTAGAAAAAGACCTTGAATAAAAGGAGTTTATGGTAAGGACAAATGAGTTTATATGGCTAAGAGACTTCAAACTGAGTAGGGAGGTCATCAGAGGGGTCGCCCTTACATGTATCTCAGCAGGATCTCAGAGACAGCCAAAGTAGGTGACCCCAGATAGTGGTGCTCCTGAGGGTGATGGAGATACCCAGGTCTCCTACAGTCATGACAGATGGCTTCAGAGTTCAGTGCCTTTCCATTGAGCTCTACTTTGGAATTTGTGCTCCTGAGTGTGATGGAGTTGGACTCAGATGTGACCTCTCTACACATGCCTCTTCTGTCACTTTTACTGAACCTGTGGTTGGTGCTGGTATTCGTGTATGCTTGGGAGACTTGAATCTCTGGACTGTCCATGTGCTAGCTGGGCCCTGAGCCTCAGCAGAGTTGTAACACTTGCTCTCCAGTTTGTTGGACTTACCCAGGTCAGCTAACAGGGAGGTGAGGGTGGTCAACCACCACACCAGGGAATGGAGAGAATCAACAGCTGCAAGCAGGAGAATCCCATCCATCAGCCATGTGGGATCTATGCCCCCTCTTGATTTAGAGGTGGAGTGAACATCACCATCCCAGGGTCCTCAGGTTGGAGAAATAAAATATGGATTAGAGTGGACTTACTAGTATTCTACTATAGAATTATTTTGACTCTAGCAATGGAAGAAACTGTATTATTGATATGGAGACAGTGGCCACAGGAGTTGCTGAGGGCAAGGAGAGGGAAGAAGAGGTATAATATGGGGGCATTTTTGGGACTTGGAGTTGTCCTGAATGATACTGCAGAGATAGATGCAGGACATTATATATCCTGCCATAACCCATTGAATGGACTGGAAGAGAGTGTAAACTACAATGTAAACTATAATCCATGCTGTGTAGCAGTGCTCCAAAATGTATTCATCAAATGCAATGAATGTGCCACACTGATGAAAGAGGCTGATGATATGGGAGGAGTCGGGGTGGGAGTGGGGAGTGGGGTATATAGGAACCTATTATATTTTTTAATGTAACATTTTGTATGATCTATGTATCTTTTAAAAAATACTTAAAAATAAATAAATAAAAGAAAGAAAGCAAAAAAAAAAAGAAGACAAATTACAAATTATACAAAGCATCTTCTCTGTTCATAATGGATTGAAGCTGGTAATCAATAATAGGTGGGAAAGAGGGAAATCTGCAAATATCTGGAGCCTAAACAGCACACTCCTAAACAATCAGTGAGTCAAACAATAAATTGCAAGAGAAATTAGTAGATATCTTGACGTGAATGAAAGAGAGAACACAAGTTATCAAAACTTATGGAATACAGCAAAGGCAGGGCTGAGAAAGAAATTTATTGCTCTAAATACCTATATTAAAAAAGAAGAAAGAATTAAAATCAAAGATCTAACTAGACAACTAGAAAAACAAGAAAGAGAACAGCAAACTGATCCCAAATCAAGTAGAAAGAAATAAAAAAGACAAAAGCAGAAATAAATGAAATGGAGAGCAGCAACAACAACAGCAACAACAAAAACCTGAAAATCAACAAAACCGAAAGCTGGTTCTTTGAGAAAATCAACAAAATCAATAAACCCTCAGAAAGACTAACAACAACGAGAGAGAGAGAGAAGATATAAATAAAGTCAGGAATGAAAGGGGGAGGGAGGCATTACAACTATCTCCACAAAAATAAAAAGATCATAGGAGGATATTATGAGAAACTGTATGCTAACAAATTAAAAAATATAGGTGAAATGGACAATTTCCTAGAAATGCACAAACAACCTACACTGAATGTACAAGAATGTGCAATACCAATCTCTCTTATGAATATAGATGCAAAAATTCTCAACAAAATATTTGCAAATAAAAGTCAAGAACATATAGAAACAATTATGCATCATGATCAACTGGGTTTTATTTCTGGTATGCAAGGGTGTTTCAACATAAGAAAATACATTAATGTAATATACCACCTTTATGAATTTAAGGGGAAAAAGCACATGATCATCTCAATTGATGTAGAAAAGATATTTGATAAAATCCAGCATCCTTTCTTAATAAAAACACTTCAAAAATAGATATAGAGGGAAGCAGATATTGCTCAAGTAACTGTGTTCCTGCCTACCACATGGGAGGTTCATGATTTGGTTCCTGGTGCCTCCTAAAGAAGATAGTGAGCTGGCGTGATAGGGAGGTGAAGCAAGCTAATGCAACAGACATGGGGAGGAAAAACATAATGAGAGACAGAAGAAAGCAGGCAGCGGAGGTGGCTCAAGTGATGAGTCACCTTCCTCCCACATCAGAGGTCTCAAGTTTGGCTTGCAGTGCCTCCTAAAGAAACAAGGAAGATGAACAGACACAGCAAGTGCAAATAATGAGGGGGTGGGGAGAAATAAATAAAATAATCCTAAAAAAAAAGATAGGTCTAGAAGGAAATTTCCTCAACATCATTAAGGGCATATATGAAAATCCCACAGCTGACATCATACTCCGTGGGGAGAGTTTGAAAGCTTTCCCTCTAAGATCAGGAACAAGACAATGATGCCTACTGTCACCATTGCTATTAAACATTGTGCTATAAGTTCTAGCTAGAGCAATTAGGTAAGAAAGAGAAATAAAAGGCGTCCAGATTGGAAAAAAGGAACTAAAACTCTTATTGTTGGCAGATGACATGATTGTATATTTAGAAAATCCTGAAATATCTATAAGCTATTGGAGCTAATACGTTCAGCAAAGTGGCAGGATACAAGATCAACACACAAAAATCAGTAATGTTTCTATACACTAGTTGAGCAAGCTGAGGAGGACCTGAATAGACATTTTCTTAAAGAAAAAAAAAGCACATGAAAAAATGTTCAAAATCACTGGCTATTAGGGAAAAGCAAATCAAAGCTACAATGAGATATCATTTCACAACTACTAGATTGGCCACTATTAACAAAACAGAAAACTACAAGTGTTGGAGAGGATGTGAAGAGAGAGAAACAGTTATTCATTGTTGGTGGAAATTGCAGGATGGCACAGCCACTGTGGAAGTCTGGAGGTTCCTGAAGAAGTGAGATATAGATCTACCCTGTGACCTGGCAATACTGCTGCTAGGTATATACCCAGAAGAACTGAGAGCAGTGATATGAACAGACATCTGCATACAGATGTTCATAGCAGCATTTTTCACAAAAGGCAAAACATGGAAATAACCCATGTGTCCATTAGCTGAAGAGTGGATAAACAAATTTACATATACACAAAATGGAATATTATTTGGCTATAAGAAAAAATGAAGTTATGAAGCATTTGACAACAGATGAACCTGGAGGACATTATGCTGAGATGAAGCAAGCCAGGCACGAAAAGACAAATATTGTATGATTTCGCTATTATGAGCTAAATAAAATGAGCAAACTCATGGAGTTAATAGGTAGAATATGTACCAGAGAACAGACTGTGGTTAGAGAATGGATAGCTGAGGTTTAATCTATGTAAAATTGGTAAAAAGTTGTTTGTAAATGTTTGGAAATAAATAGAAAGGGTGAAAGCACGTCACAGGATTTGTAATTAGTAGCACTGCCATGTGGGTATAATAGTGATTTGTTTCTTGTGTTTCTTTCTTTTTCCCTTTCCTTTTCTTTCTTCCTTTATTTTTCTTTTGGAGTAATGAAAATGCTCTAATACTCATTAAAGTGATGAATGTGCAATTCTGTGATTATACCAAATGGCATTAATTGCATACTTTAGATAAATTATATGGTTTACGAACAAAAAAAAAATAGGGTGGGTTGGGGGAAAATACACCAAATATTAGATAGACTATAGTTAGTAGTAATACTTTGACAATGCTTTTTCATAATTTGTTATAAATGTTTCACAACATTGCAAGGTATTTGGGTGGGGTGGTATATGGGAGCCCTGTATGAGGCTATGCATGTTTGTTTTGTATGTGTGTTCATGTGTGAATGATATACTTCAATAATTTGTTTTTAAAATGAAAAATAAAAAATAAAAAAATATTTTGCAAGGAGAAATCATTTAGGTAGCAGGGAGGGAAGTGGAGACCGATTTTAAAGACAAGGCAACTGGTCACATTGGTTATGAGTCTTGAGTTAGTTTACCTGTTGATGAGTTAGTTTACCTGTTGACAAGGAGAGGCATTCCAAGTAGAAGTATCAAATCTAAGTAAAAGGCCTTGAGTGACATGTATAGTCTTAACTATGAAATTAGTTAGAAGGAGGGGTGTTACAGTAGGAACAACGAGAACCATCTGCTTTCACATGATAACTTAAAAGAAAAAAGAACTCCTCCTGTACCATAGCCAGCCAAGATAATATAATAAATATTTACGTCTTAAAAAAAAAAAAAGCAATCTGTTTGGGACTAGGGAATAAATCGTCTGGCTTACGCAGCTACTTTCATTTTACAGAACAAATGAGCCATTGGTTTTAGATTTAGGCAATTCGATATGGTTTACAATGAAGTTTATTATTGAATGACTTTCTTTTAATTATGAAATATATGTTATATCTTATCAGCCTTTTCTAACAAAATCCAAAACAAATATTTATTGAGTGAGTAAACACAAAAAGGTATAATGTTTCTGAGTTTACTAACTATTCAACTATCCAGGATTGAAGTTAACATCTTCTTTTCAACAGTGTTGTTCAACTTGACTTTCCTCTTTGAAACTCTTTTTTGGTGAATGCTTTCATAAAGTTCATTTGACTTTTGCACCAAGTATTTTCCTTAAATTATAACTTGATGCATCAATAGTTTTAATCATTTATTCCTATCAGGCATATGCTTAAATTATTAAATATTCATGAAACAAAGTAAGGAATTTAATATTACCAATGACATCTAAATGTTAAAGAATTTTTTTCATTTATTAATTATTTAATTTTTTTATTCACTACCTGCTTTTTCCCAAAAAGTCAATTCAAAATGGTAGAATGAAATACAATTTTTAAAAATATATGAAAATATTGCAAAGAAGATAAAATAAGCACAGGAGAGATATAATAAATCCAGTAATAAAGTTTCCCAAATGGTTTTATACACACTGTACAAGAAATGTGTTACATGATTTTAACTAAATGGAAGCTAATGCAAAGAGTGAGATAGAAGTCTAAAAGGTACAGGCATGCTGGCGAAGCATAAATATATGTAAAAATAAGACCTAAGAGGATTTTCTCTCATGGATTCTTGTAAAACAACATTTTATAATGGACAAAACATTATCTACAGCAACAACCTTACAGAAACGAATGCATCAAATAAACTGGGGCTTTTTCTCATGCAAGTTATCTTACTATTAGACAATATTCTGAAGAAAAATGTATAAAACTCACTTTGCAAAGATTAAATGGTGTGATCTTGGAATTAGAGCTTGCCAAATTTAGCAGGTTAATTAGCCCAATTAAATTTGAATTTCTGATAAACAAGTGATTTTTTTGTTTGTGTAAGCATTCTTGTTATTTGGGTCATGGGTGTGTGACTTGTGCAGGAGTGCAGGACTCCACACTTGTTTAATGCTTTGCTATCTTCATCTTAAAATTCTTAGTAATTTTTGAAAAAGAGGCCCAAACTTTTCATTTTGTAGTGGAACCCCAAATTTTTTAGTGACAAGGAACTCAGTGTCAGGTTCTCAAATGGTTGTTCTGTTATGTTGTGGACTAACTAAATACTCTTATGCATTCAGAGTTACTAAATTTGTAGGAAGAATTGCATACTTATAAGAAAGTTGCCTGCCTAAGAAAAATTAATGCTTCAATAGAGGGCTATATTAATCAACAGAAAGGGGTGCTATACAAAATTCTAGAAATATCTTGGTTTTTATAATGGATATTTATTTGCAGTAAAAGCTTATAGTTACAAGGTCCTAAAGAGTCCCCAACTCAAGGTTGCTTCCCCACCAAAGTCTGTTGCCACGAGTTGAAACAAGATGGTGGGTGTCTGCTGCCTGGTCTTTCCTTTCTTCTTCCACTAAGGCTTCGGTTCTCTTCAGTTGCAAACTGTCAGGTGAATGGCTCATCTCTTTCTGGGGCTCCAGGATCAAAACTGGCAAAGTTCTCTCTTCTTTGTCTATGGAGCTCTTGTGTGTCTTCTTCTGTATATCATCTTCTTTTTCTCTATTTTTTTTTAATGTTACATTCAAAAAATATAAGAGGTCCCCATACACCCTCCACCCCCTCACCCCACTCCTCCCACATCAACAACCTCTTTCATCATCATGGGACATTCATTGCATTTGGTGAACACATTTTGGAGCACTACTGCCCCACATGGATAACAGTTTACATTGGAGTTTACACTCTCCCCCAGTCCACCCAGAGTGGGTTTCTGTTTCTATCAGCCCACCAAGAGGGCAGAGACTCACCCTGAGTCATAACCTACTGACTGGTTAAATCAAAGCCCTAATCTTGATTTAATTAAGGAAACATAAGACTTTGAATTTAATACAAAGTGTATCACACCTGGAGGAATATACCAATTTACAAATATAAGATCTTTTTTTATGGAATTCATAAATAATGTCAAACTGCCATAAGGGCCTTTCCAAAGACATATGGAGGTGGGTCCAGGGAATTATCATGGAGCCAAAATAAGAGTAAGAAAAATTGATTGTGGTAGAAAATGGAGAAATTTGGAGAAAGAGATTGGGACAGAAACAGTAATCAGATCTAAATTGCACAAAGATCTTCCTATATTGAGAAATCTATTAATAATCCCTAGTATTTTAAAATATACTATTTAATTCTCTATATTATTTTTTTAATTTCTCTGGCTCTCTTTATACCTTGTTAACTAATTCATTTTCTAACTCTTATCTTCTTAAACATTAGTTACTACAGCCTATATATTAGCTATCTACTCTTTTCTCTATATACACTCTACTTCAGAGAATTCATTCCTCTATCTCACCCGCTCTCACTAAAATGTAAGGATCAAAAGGACAAGATCACAGTCCTATTTTCCATTATTTCCCTAGTGCCTAGCACTGTGCCTTTGCATATAGAAGGCACTGAAAACAATTTTTGGGAATGAATGAATAAATGAACTTAGTGTTTCCTCTATGCATCTGTATTCTGAACCTAGGTCTCTGGCCTTTCTCAAAGGAATTTCCATCTTCTTACAGGATATTTTTGAATGAATGCCCATTCAAAAATGAGCTAATCCTTGATTAACTTCTGTTATTCCACCAGTGATTTTATAGTTCCCAAAAGAAAACCTGAATTTTCTCTGATTTCTTTCCCTCTTCCTTGCTGCTTAGATCTAATATCTCCTAAGTTCAACTCAGCTTATTTAATTGAGCATCTATTAGGAGACTGTCCCTGTGCTTACTGCTGCATAAAACAACAGATAGTGAGGCCCAGGCCCTACTCTTGAGGAACTAATTGGAAATCTAGGGAGACAAACGTGAATAAAAATAACTCAATCCAATATGATAGTCATAAATCCAATTCTTGGAGTGGGTTCAGAGCATTATGGAGACAGAGAAGAAGAAACATTTTTTTTTTCTGAGTAACTTAGGGAAAACTTCAGAGGAGATAATAGTTGAGCAGGATATTGGGATAAGTATGATTCTCTTGGTGGAGATGGAAAGAAAGTTACTCTTAGGAGAATGAGCTTGGTGACTGAAATTATGGAGGTGTAAAACTATTTTAAAGTTCCTAGACTTTTGAGGACTGTATTGTAGCCAGAATACAAGTATACATGCATGTCTTGGGGTGGGGTTGGGAGGAAAGAGGGGTGGGGGGCACTGAAGTTGAGGCTGGAAAACTCTCCTTTCAAATTTTTATTTATTTTATTTAATATTTATTGATAATTTAAAACAACGTATTTTTCTGATTACAAAATCATTTGCATATTCCTTGTGGGAAATAGAGAAAACTATAAACTGCTCATAATCTTGTCATTTTGGTTTAAAAGAGTATGTCAATAAAGCCGGAGCGATCTCTCCTCCTCAGTGTAAAGATATAATTTGGTTTACATGTTACTAGACACTTTTTTTTGCATATGTTGCTATCTGGATGCACTTGCACATGCACACACACTCATATGCATGCCTGTGCATATACATCTCTCCTCTTTCACTACGGATGTCAAACTTTCTATTCCAAATCTCCGTACCTGGCAGCTGGACTCCCACAGCAGCCTACTCCTCATCCCACTTGTGGCTCTAAACTTGATTACTCCTAATTCATTCTACATGAACATTCCACGATTGATCATCCTACCCAGTGATTCTTCATGGCACTTTCCTGCTCAACTTTACAGGTAGGGTAAATGCTCTGGGGCCATCTAGAATTAACTTAGCTAAAGTTGTGATTTATAACCCTGCCTGTTTACTAAAAACATCAAAGCTCAGAGGCTTTTCCTCCAGAGGTTCTGATGAATTGATCTGAGGTGGGGCCTCAGTATACCTTTAAAAAAACTCTCAAGGAATGCTAATATGCAGAGAAGATGAGAATCCTGGAGTTAAGTGATAACTCCTTCTTCCCATCGCAATTTATCATCCAAATTCAGCTGGAATATTTTCGTGTTCATGAAGTGGGCCAAGCTATTTTCAAAATATTTCTACAAAATATTTCATGTAAAGCTAAATTGGCCTTTTTGTTTCTTTTAGCAACAGAAATAGTTCTATACTGTTACACAACAAAGAAATAGTTCATTCTCTTGCCCATGGCAGCCTCTTTTCATTATTTGAACATTTGCTAATATGGTCCTCTCAGTATTCTCTTCTCCAGGCTAAACATATAGAATTAAAAAACAAAAACAAAACACACACCACAAATTAATGGTAAAACTGATTGTTTTACTATTAGCTTAACCCAGGCCTGGTTGGACTTTGAGCATTTCACATTCCAGAGCCCTACAAAATTTACATTTCTAAATGCCTTGCATTCCTAAGAGATAGGGTTTACAAACAGACCTAGAAAGTTTAGCATCATGCTGTAATACAAGCCAGAAAATTCCTTTTTCTTGTTATCAAATACAGGAACATCCGGCCCTTATCAAAATTGCTGAAACATTAGAAATTTTTTCTTTACATAATTATTTGAAGTATGACTACTATAATATATTAAACTATAAGCCATAGAATATATAAAATACTTATATTTATGCTATATGTTACAGTATAAGTACTATGAATTACTTCTCTCTTTATTCTGAGACTCTAGTTATTCTAAAAGCTAGATTCCCTTGCGTTTAGCTATATAATTTTAAGAAAAATAAAAAACGCTCACTCATCTTTCAAAAAAATAAGCTTTTTCTTTGACAAACCCTAGCCCATTTCATGGTCC
Source organism: Dasypus novemcinctus (assembly GCF_030445035.2). Taxonomy (NCBI): domain Eukaryota; kingdom Metazoa; phylum Chordata; class Mammalia; order Cingulata; family Dasypodidae; genus Dasypus; species Dasypus novemcinctus. The sequence goes on along the minus strand of NC_080683.1, from coordinate 28,064,945 downwards.
TTTGGATAACCATCTTTAGTTTTATAATCCTCTTGTTCACTCTTTTTTTTTTTAACATATCAATTGATATGTATTTAAAAAGGATAAAGTTCATCCAAATGATATAATCAATGATACTTGGTATAATCACATAGTTGTGCATTCATCACTTCAATCATTATTAGAGCATTTTTATTATTTCCATAATAATAATAAACAAAAGACAGTCAAAAAAACAAGAAACTTCTTCACCTCTCAATCTCTCTGTTTCCCCTGCTTCACATACCTGCTATTTCCGGCTATTCTCACACAATTATTTATTTTTTATTAAGGAGTTTTATTGAGATATATTCATATACCCTATGGTCTGTCTAAAGTGACTAATCAATGGCTTTTAGTATAATCACAATGTTGTGCATTCATCATCACAAAAAATTTTAGAATTATTTCATTACTCCAAAAAGAAAACCTCCATACCCCTTACCATTCCTTTCCTAGCTCTACATAACCAATAATCAAATTTCATCTTTATAAATTGATTTATATTCACATTTTATATAAATGGAATCATAAAATATGTTACACAATACATTTAGTTCATAGTAACGCAATCATACAGTATTAGTCCTTTTGTGTCTGGCTTGCTTCACTCAACATAATGTCCTCCAGGTTCATCCATGTTGTCATATGCTTTATGACTTCATTTCTTCTTATAGCTGCCTAATATTCCATTGTGTGAATATACCACAGTTTGTTTATCCATTCATCAATTGATGGACACCTGGGTTGTCTCCAAATTTGGGCAATCACGAATAACGCCACTATGAACTTAGGGGTGCAGATGTCTATTCTTGTCACTGCTCTCAGTCTTCTGGGTATATATACCTAGTAGTGGTATTGCACAGTTATGTGGCAAATCTATACTTAGCTTCCTTAGAAACTTCCAAACAGTCTTCCATAGAGGCTGTGCCATTCTGCATTCCCACTGTGAATAAGTGTTCCTATCTCTCCACATCCTCTCCAACACTTGTAGGTCTGTCTTTTTAATAGTGACCATTCTGAGATGTGTGATATGACATCTGTAGTTTTGATTTGCATTTCCCTACTCAGGAGCGATTTTGAACATTTTTTCATATGTTTTTTGCTATATGTATTTCTTTTTTGGGCAAAATGTCTATTCAAGTCTTTTGCCCACTTTTTAATTGGGTCATTTGATAACATCTCTTTATAAATTGTGGATATTACACCCTTTTGGACATGTTATTTCCAAATATTTTCTCCCATCGAGTCGGCTACCTTTTCACCATTTTGACAAAGTCCCATGTTCACTCTTTTATGAACATGCTTCCATACTTCAAGTGTGTCTGCTCATTGAAGAATAGAATAGAATGGAATCTTTTGCTCTGGAGTGTCTCCATCTATTTAGTAGGCTGGGCTGAGCCATTGATACCTCTTTTATTTTATTTTATTTTTAGATTTTTTTTAAAATTATTTACTCATTTCTCCCCACCTCTTGTTGTTTGTACTTCCTATGTCTGTTCATCTTCCTTGTTTCTTTAGGAGGCACCAGAAACCAAACCTGGGACTTCTGATGTGGGAGGAAGGTGCTTAGTCACTTGAGCCACCTCCATTCCCTGCTTTGTTTTGTCTCTCATTATATTTTTCTTCTTGTGTCTCTTGTTGTGTCAGCTTGCCACGCTTGTCTGTCACATCAGCTTGCTCTTTTGCTCATCTTTTTTTTTAGGAGGCATCAGGAACCTCCACTCCCTGCTTTGTTGTGTCTCTCATTATGTTTTTCTTCTTGTGTCTCTTGCTCCACCATCTTGTTGCGTCAGCTTGCCCCACCTGTCCATCGCACCAGGTTGCTGTCTTCTTTAGGAGGCACTGGGAACTAAACCAGGAACCTCCCATGTGGTAGGCAAGAGCTCTATTGCTTGATTCATATCTGTTCCCTGATACCTCTTTTAAAATGTCAGAGCTGGGGACAGTCTTTCAGACTATGACCACACATCTCTCTCTGGCTGACATTGGTTCACTAGTTATAACGGAAGCTTTTATTAATTATCCACAGAATGATGTCTAAGAACTAGCAGATATTCAAGACCATCTATTATCAGATCTCAACCTCTTTTCCTCCTTTATACCTAAGTTTCCCTAAAATGGATTACTTATTAGATAGGTAAACTCTGTCTTTTTAAATCATGCCAAGAATGTTTCTGCCTGCACATCCCACTTATACCATTTCCTCTTTTCTGGAGTGCCACCTCATCCCATACAGAATAGAATCCTTTCTCTTTATATATAACCTTATCTTTAAAACACTAGCTCAGGTCAGTCCTGACCGTTCCATGAAGATTGCCCAGAATACCTGAGTTCACAGAACCTCATACTTCTCTGAACACCTGGTTGCCTTACTACCTATAACGGTGGTAGTTGTAGCAACAGCCATATACTTTTTAAATAACAGTTACTCTTGTACAAACACCTGCTAAGTGCCAGGCATGGAACTAGGCAATTCATATATATCTTTAGCTCTGGTGAGTAGTTATTATTTATCTATTTTACAGGTGAGGAAACTGAAATTCAAAGAAACTAAACTACTTGCCCCATGTCACAAAATTAGTAAGAAGTGGAGCCAGGATTCAATTTATGGTCTGATTCTATCATATCAGGTCACCGTACCTCTATGGCCTGCTTGGTCCTGAATCATGTAGTGACTTGTAATATTAAACTTTGTATGTGATGTAATTTACTTTTAACTTGTAAAATAATAATTTAGGGTAAATCAACTTCATGTTCATATTTATATAAAAGTTTAACCATCTAAAATTCAAGGTTATTTTAAAGACCTGAAGGGATTCCGAGGACTCTGACATTTGCACCCTAAAGTCACTTTATACTTACTCCTATTAAACTGGTGTCTCCCTTTCTTTCTTGGAATTTAATCATACCTATTCTAAATAAGGGACTGCATCCAGAAGAGCTCTACAACCTTTAGAAAGTGTGGCATGTGAGGGGCCCATTTGTCCAGGGTACTTCTTAAAGAGTTCCCTCTCCAGGGCCATCTCTGAGCTACTCTGCTCTCTTCCCCATTGGCCTCCTATTTGCCAGCAGCCAACCTCTCTCATGTGCGGGACAGTCTTGCCTTCCCCAAGTGGGTGCTGTGTGTACCAGGCCTTTCTTGTCACCTTTTCTCTCTGTCCAATTGTTTTTCTTTGTGTCATGTTCACTCAGACTTTGTTCTCTTCTTCCAAAGGTATATTAAAGTGTGTGCTAATGAGGACTGTTTTCCTTCCCTCCTCACCATGGCAACCTGCATGCATTTTGCTAGATGCTAGTTGGAGAAAGTGCTTGATCCAAAGGGGAGACCTGAATGCTAGCATTTCTGGCACTTGGAAGGTATTTCTGACATCCAGTCTTCTTAAATCAAACAACATATTTAGACTCTGCAGAGAGTCCCACCACAGCCACTTAGTCTCATGTCTTGAAAATAAGCACAGAAAGAAAAGAACATATCTTAGTAGTGCCAGAGATGTGAAGGAGGCAGTAGAGAGGCACCGTGAATAGATTTGGCTCGAGGTTTCAGTATTTCCCACTCTAATACTATGCAAAATGTAAAGTTGGAGCTAGTCTTTCCTCTCTAATCCCTTGTCAATAAAGGATAGAAGATATTAATATATAAATATTATGTATTAAATATCTATATTAGCATTGATTATTGAATCAATATGAAATATATATGAAATATATAGTAGCATGGAATTATTTTAGGTATATGTGTGTGTATAGTACTTTTCCTATAATTTCTAAGTTACAGTAAAGTTATAACCTCTTTTAAAAATATTACATGTATTTAAAAACAAGTAATTAGCTAGTTCTTGAGCATTCTTATAAGGCAGACCCATATTATTGACCTCATTTTATCAGAGACAGACTTTGTGAACTTAGCCTTTAGTCCTACAGAAAGACCATTCTGTAGTAGATTTAGAAGAATTGAAATGTAATCTTTGTGGTCATGATATCTTCTCTCAATAAATAATAGATTTGTAATCATTGGTAAATCAGGATGACAAATCTCTGCTTAGGATTTAGCTCATACATATGAGTCAGTGAAGTGTTTGAATGAAGTAGTATCACCAAGTATTAAGTTGGCCATTCCTGGAATGGTCATTTGATTTCATCTTCCAGATGAATACATATCCAGAATATAATTTACACATTCTAGCTCAGATTAATCTTTACACTTTATAATCCAAGTCTACTTCTATTGTTAAGGGAGGGGCATCACTTTTTCTGGGGCTAAAATTATTGCTTTCATTTACTATAAAGTTTTAAGAGAACAAAAACCATTACCTCAAACCCAAGCAACCATTGATTAATATAAAGTTCATCTCAACGTAAATTTAAAAATAGTGAACATATTTCTGTGAACTTGTATGTTGAATAGGAGATGCATATTCTTTAGAAACATTCAGCAATGAAGAAAGAAATCTTTTGACTAAATGGATTACAAAGAGCTCTGCCTGCTCGATTCATTTTTGGATCACTAGTATGAGTCAGAAAGCTCAGTTACAGGTATGTGACATCATGATATCACAGGCTATGCTGGCAGGCATAGCTTCCAAAGCTGTAATTTCATAATTAACTTTTTCAAGGTAAGATGGATCAGACATCAATGGTTATAAGACTTTCAGACTATTTTATTTGGCAATTTAGACTCCCCTGAGTATAGGTCATGTAAGGTAAAAATTTGATGCTAAAGAGACTATCATTTTACTTTTAATATACTGAGATTGTAACAGTATGACTTTTCAAGCTCTTATGCCATTTTTGTTTAATGACGGCTAATATTACAACAAAGTTCTACATTCTGGTAACATTTCATTTGGAAAATTCTTCCAGTGATGTGAATGGAGAAAGAAAGAGTCCACTTTTTACCTTCATTACATGCATTCCACAAACACTTTTCAGTTGGTTGATTGATTGATATGCATGGAGGAACAATTGGCATATTTTTTAATTGAGTTGAGTGCATCTGGCTGACAAGTGAGGTAATTTCTCTCAACAGTTCATGACTTGGGATTTCCTGGAAAGACAGATATTTTAAATCATGTTTAAATTACCGAATTAATATTTTAATGATTTTAAGTTTTGTCTAATGAAACTTGTTTTTACACATTACTATCTTTCTTCTTCAAGCCCTCTAATTAATTTGCCTGCACCAATGGAAGGAAATGATGGCAGAGATCATCTGAAACAAGATAATTTTTTAAAGAAAGGTATGTTTAATTTGATGTTTATTTCTGAAACTGAAGAATGACTTATCTCATAGTCTGTCTCACTGTAAATCTTCAAGGACTTAGACCTTGTCATATTTTACTATATCTCTAGGAAACAGCTAAATAGCATGTAGTAGATATTTAAAAATATAAATGGAGCAAAAAGAACATGTTCCCTCTAAATGTGAAGAGCACAAATAACAATCCATATTGGTGGAGCAGGAAAGTTGTCCATTCCAAGTTATTCAGCTACTAGGACCTGTGCAGTTCACTGCAAGCTAGAAAGTATTGGAAATTGATTACTTTTGTTACTTGTTTGTTTTGAATATTTTACTTTTAAATATGCATCCAGAAATGATAAAATATCAACAGGCTTCTAAATTCTCGGTGCCTCCTGTAAGTTCACTACATTTTATAGCACCAATACTCTAAGTTGCATGGCAACTTACCCAGGACAGTTCTAGTTTGTATCTTTTGTCACTTTCTCAAAAGTTTTCAATTTGGAAGATCAGTTATATAACATGCCTATCTGTGAATTTGTGGACTTAAATATGATCTATGTTTAACTCTTAATGATAAAGAGAACCAACCCATTGCCTTAAAGATGATAAAAAAGAATCCCATTAAACTGGCACCATGCCAATATTATTTCTTCATCTTCTTTCATGTCTTTGTCAGATGTACATTTCGTGTTCATAAATTTTATCTAATACTGTGTTCCAGACACTATCAGCGAATGACAAGCAAAAGGATAGTAAAACAATATAATGACATTTATTGGATAGCAATTTTACAAATAAAGTCTTCAACCCACTGAGAATTCAAACTGCATATGTAGTTTGCTATAATGTCATGGTTCAGTTGCCTCTAGGTTATTTGTTTTTCTAGTGACTCATACATGGGGCAGAAGTCCTTACTTTTACCGGGGTGAAAGGTAGGATTCAAGGATTGCTCCTACGAGAGTCATTTTCTGCTAATTAGCAGCCACACTCCTCAGTTCATTCAGTTTTAAAGCAGTTGGATGGCAATTAACTGGTGAATAAGTATTTATGTATCATGTCTTATGAACAAGGGAGACTGGGAAGATGAACAAAGACTAAAAGTAGAAGAGAAGGAAGGAGGATTTTTTTGGCTCATGTTCTCAAATAAATTACAATCTAATGATAGAAATAATATTAAGAACTGTGGTCTTGTGTGGAGGATTTTTCAGAATGGTAGGTGCTGGGCCCTTCTTTTTATATTTGGAAAAAATGAGCTTTAGATACCACATCATTGGTAGTACAAGTTCTTAACTTAGGTCTGTCAAACTTTGACTTTTTGGCCCATGCTCAGTAAGTTCTACTGTCTAGACATTAAAGACATTTTGTGATGAAATATGATGGGTAGCCAGAAAGGGCAGCCTTGACAGGTGAAGGGTTTCATTGTTGCTCTTAAGTGAAGAACATGCTTAACGGGAAAAGAACTTTGCTAAAGGAAATGGAGGAGTGCGGAAGAAACAAGTTATCTGAGAAGGGAGAAGGGGATAAAATCTGTATTTCAAGTTAGAACTAAGTATTTTTTTTTTTTTTTTTGTGAAATGGAATCCTTCTCTGTCCAGAGGGGAGAAAATGAATATAGGAAAGACACAGAGCTAAATGTAAAAGAAATTTGGAAGCTAACTCCAGATGGGTTTTAAAGGCATTAATTGAGAAGGAGAGCTAAAATAAGAGAGTAGGATAGGAAACTTGAAAAAGAAGACAGGCTGAGCATTCACCATGATCTAATTAGTAAAGAATTATTAATTTATCTATGAAATAAAATGCAGGAGTGGAAAGCACCTAGTTGATATCCGACCGTGGGAATTTTTGCATTTGCCCTAACACTGTTCTGTGTCCAGAGCAAAAGTAGAAGAAACAGAAGTTGGAGTGGTTGGGGTTAGGATTATCAGGACCTGCATAACAGACGTGCTTGGAACAGCAGTGAGGACTGCAAGTGCCCTGCTGCTGCTGCTAGCAATTCCAGGGTGAATACTACTGCTCCTTATCTATCAGGAAGGATAATCTAAAGCCACCTTTGCATTTTCTCTGCTGTCCTATCAAAAGGTTTTCTGTTTAGTTGTTGTTGTTATTTTGTTTTGATTTTTATTTTAGACCAATCTCTTCTCTCCTGAGCATAAATATATATTTATGGGATTTCATTCTACTCTTATTCAAATGGTTAGCAGTATGATGTTAATATTCTTTATATATGAATCGCAAAAGAAAAACGATATAGTGGAACTTTAGTTAATTTTAGCATCCAGTATAAATACATCACGAGTCTTATGGGATAAATTATCTAGATACTAAACCTAACACTGTGATATAGCACTGGGTGGCACCTAAAAAAGTATCTCTCACAGTCCCATTTCAAGAGAAAAATGTATTTCATGAAAAATGTAGGAGTTCAAAATATTATCCCGAATTAGACATATTGTAAAATGTTCTCTTTGACATGAAAGAAATAGGTAAAGATTTAATAAGTTCAAATGCTTCAGAATCATTTAAGTGAAAAATGTATAATGACATTTATTCCTAATTAAGATGATAAATAGTCAGTGATTATGTTAACTCAACATGATTACAAGATTCCTATGACATTGGAACACGTTGCTCCAAACAGAATTGCTCTTTTTCCAATGGTAGCTACCATGAAGGATTTCAATAACATTGAATTTGAAGATTAATGTCCAGCCAATCATATGAAAATAGAAAATCTTTTGTAGTGATTGTAACTAATATACACTAAATATCCAACCAAAAAAAAGTACATCTGGTTACCACCTATACAGAACATTATGTTTCTGAACTTCCGTATAGCTGGAAAAGGTAAAATATTAAACTGGTTCCTGACATTATTTGTAAGGTATTTAAATATTCCTGGATTAAAATGTAAATTAAGAAGGACCACAGGAGACAATGCATCAGATGTTTCCGAACAGTTTTCTGTTTTAAAGGTAAGTGAAAATTGTGAGGAGCTTTCTGCCTTCAAATTTACCCTGCAGAGATTTCATTGTTCTTTAAAATCTGGAGATAGTATGGATAAACACTGGACTAGGAAACAGAATCACTTGGATCCAATTCTTGCCCTAGTCTAAACTTGGGCAAGGTATATATAACATTTCCCTTCTCATATTCCTTCATGGGCGAAGTAGGTACAACACCCTCCTATATGTGGATATAAGGATAATCAAATGAGGTAATAGGAGGAAAGGGCACTGAGCCCCAAGTCATTACATATTATTATTATCAACTGAAGGAAAAAGAAGACAAGAAATATATCATTCACAAAAGCTAATTTCCAGTATAAGTAAAATCCTCTCTGAGTCACCATTAACTCCCCAGGCATTTCAGAGTCTGCAGAAATATTGGGTGTTTGCCAGATCAAATACTGCTTGAAAAAGAGAACTGAAACATCGAGTTTTTTTCATAAAGGTAACTTTAGTTGGAGTAATTGATCTAAGATTGATACAAATACATACACAGAAACATACAGAATGCATTTTTCCTATAATTAGTCTTAAGAGATAGATACATGTCAGGCATTTATAGGTATTATAGTTTATCAGTCCACACAATTTTGTTAGAACCCCATAAATATTTTAAAAGACCTTCCCATAATTAAATTGACCCACATAGTGGATGGGAACCTAAGTACTGAATCGATAATATGAATGCTGCTAGTTTTTTGTTTTTCTAATTTGGGTTTTATGTCCTGGTTAATAAAATATTTAAAAATTTATATATAAGTTGTTCAGTGTCTATGAAAAATAAATAAATTTCAAAGTCAAATAAATCATAAGGGCTATAAGGATTTTAAGAGATGCTTTTACCTGTGCTGTTTTACTATTTTTTAAGTGTATGTGTGTTTCTTTATTTTCTGGTGGCTCTTTCTCTTTTAAACTGGGACACTCTTTCAATATTGAGACAACTCCTAAATTACAAAAACAAAATAAACAAAACCAAAACAAACAAAATTAGACAAAGCTTTGTTTTGGGCCTGGTGGTAATGAGAAATAAATTATGGTACAATATATTTAACTGATATTCAAAGCAAAAATATGTCACCTTAATATATAAACTGCTTAAATGTTAAGCTTATTCTGTATTGGAGAAAATAATTTGGATCTTTATGTTCCTAGAATTTCAAATTTGAAGATATTTTTTAAACTAGAATAAATTTCAAGGAATAAAGTATAACAAAAATCTAGTGAACAAATAAGTAACCATGGGGCAAAACAAAATATTTCGTTTCAAGTTTCTTACCACTATGTGTGTAGGTTTAGAATGAACTCCCTGTTGCCTCATAAATATCAAGGAAAAATGATTTGTTTACAATTGGTCCTTTGAAACAAACAGGAGAAATAAATTTGAATTAGGCTCAAATTACTTTTATAATATCTTTTAGTAATTCTTAAAATGTCTTATATATTCAGATAATGAAATAGATATAAGTATGATTAAAATGAACAATAATTGCATAATACACTTTTTCAGCATATTGAAAACAAAATATTCTGAGCCTCTAGAATGAGCAAAATCAGTTTAAGAGACAATAAATACCTTGACAGCCTGGTTTGATTGTTTGAGCATTAAAAATATAGCATATTAAATTATTCCAGAGTATGGAATATCTCTAATATATTGTGTGCTTATTAAGTCCTTTGTCCTCAGCACATAAGACACATTTTAGGTACAATATTTTTTTCATGTATTAAATAAAATATAAATCCTTAATAATTTCTGACAGAAATAATTTTTATTTAGTACATTCTGTCTAGTGCTAGTGCAAGGGAAGAATATCTATAAATATAAAATCATAGGAAGAGTTTTTCCAATAGGATAAAAGTCTGTTTCCATTTTAGGAGATCTTTTTTCCTGTAAGCTCTGGATGGTGGGTCGTCTTTGGACAGAAAATGAAAGCCTGTGAATAAGGCAATCTGCAGGTGGTCTATGAAAACAAAATGTACTAAGATTTTTTTTCTAGGTAAAACTGCCAAGGTAGATACTACTTCCTGAATAACTTCTCTGTTTTTATTATTAATTTATTTAACAAATATTTATTGAACACCTACTCTACTGTACCTTACTAACCCTGTAAAAAAAACAAGATTAAAAATATACATTTCTTGCTTTAAAATGTGTTACAGTCTTATCAGAATAACGTCAGGCAAATCAATAATTACAGTGAAATAAATGATAAATTTGAGACTTTGCTCTGACTAAGTAAAATGCTTTTAAACAGAGATCTGAGGAATAAAATGCATGTGCTAGATGTACTATAAATAGGGAGGAACTTATAAGCGGAAGAATTGGTAAGTGTGGAACCAGAGGGGACTCAACACCCTCGGAATATTTGATGAGCTACAAAAATTCTTATTACTGTAGCACTAGTATGAGGTGTAAAAGGAAAGAAGATAAAGCTGGACTCACAGGCAGAAAACAGACTGCAGTCTGTTTCAGTACTTCCTAAAGGTTGTGTGAAATTTCAAGAGTTTTAAGATATTGAACTCTTCAATCATGAGGAGGGTGGGTGACGATTTGGGTCCCTGGAGGAAAACAACTTGTTGACCATCTCAGGCTGGGAGTAAATCTCCAGATAATTCCAGGTACATAAATATAATTTCCTGAGTGTTTTATACTGTGGAAAAAAATATACATATATGACCAGGATGCACTGAAAGTATATGTCGAACTGAGAGTGGCAGGACTATTATTCTCTCTTTCTGTAAATTGGGATATATTTCACTGAATCATTAATTAATGGCCATATTATTGTATTTTCTTTAGAAAAATGGATAGAAAATATAATAGTTATTCTTCACCCTCTTCCTCTATTCCCATCTACCCTCAAATTTTATTTATTATAATGTCATCATAAAAACAAAATGGGGAAATTTAAAATGAAAATGTTATTCAGAATTCTACCTCTCAAGCAATGTCTCCTGATACACTTAAGTCAGATCAATATAATTCACTTTTTTAAGTTGCAATTGCAGTTCACAATGGATTTTTTAAGTTGAAATTTTGAAAATATTGTATGTAATTTTTACATTCACATAATTGTAAGATTTAATATAGAGAGATCCTGTGTGTCTTTCATACTCTTTTCAAAATTATAGTACAATATCACAATCAGTCTAAAATTTTGTCATTTAAAAAATTTTTTTTATAAATAGATCAAACTATATGTAACCTTTGGGAATTGGATTATTTCACTTAGCTCCCACAGGCACATGAGCCAATTCCTTACAAAAATCTTTTCCCCTTTTTCTCCATGTTTGTGTATATGTGTGTGTGTGATAGTTTTGTTTCTCTTGAAAATACTGATGAGTACACTTACTAACATTTTGATATCCACTTTTAAGGGTCCAAATATATTTAAGCTGTTTAAATTCTTAAGTCTACACAGAAATAATATGTATTTATCCTCATAAATCAAAACAAGACATACTATTCCCAAGAAAGAATAAATTTATTCATGTCTTCATTGTAACTCATGCCATTTATTCTTGCATAACTGATAAATATGCCATGTGACATATGTAGGGCAGGAGAGAGGTTACCTTGTATGCCCACGAAGAAATCACATTCAACACCAACTTCTGTCCACCCCACCCCTGCCCCAGTCCAGCCCAAGAGGACTTGGAAGAAAAAGCACAATTGTGTCATCATTGAACACATGGTTTATAAATTTTTAAAAATCACTATTGTCTTCTCCTATTCTTTATTTTCCAAGCAAAACAGGCTTCAAGATGCAAGGGAAATGGTACAAAATTTTCTATTGGTGAATACAAGCACATGGAAAACTTAACTTATATGGTATAACTTGATTTAGCTGTTAAATTCTTTTGTTAGATATAATGTGTTTCCTATTCTGCTTAACAATGCCTATTTAGAACCAGTCTCTGACATTCCAGTTCTATGTACATTATACTGAAAAATAAAAAAGTCTGGAATATTGTCAATGTATGTTCACTCATCAGCCCTCAAAATCCTTCCTGATTATTTTAATGGGGAAGAAGGTGGATAAAGATCCCAAGTCATCTGGCATAACAAAGACCACTGCATTTTTAGTTAACGTGAATTTTTAATATGTTTCCAAAAAATGTTTATTTTCCTAGTTATAATGGAACAAGTTTTAATTATTATCTTTCTTTTAAAATTTCAGTGAAAGGAATTTTGGAAAATATACAAAAAATAGATGGCTGTATTAAGCTCTTTTGCATAATAAAATCTATAAGGAGTCATTTGTTAATTTTAAAAAGTAATTAATGCAAGTATATTAAGAGATCATTTACCTTATCTTGATTTATGCAAACAGATACAAAGCATTTTTAGTATGGTATCCAATGTAGTCTTATAAAGAATTATCTTGTTAACCCATAATGTATATTAACTAATTTAAAATATAAATAATCTGCAATTATCAGTTTCACTAGGATTTGAAAGTTGAATTGAAAAAATTCTATTGTGCTTTAATAAACAGATTTATTGACAAAAGTTTGGAAGATTTGTTCAAGATTAGGTTTATAGTCAAAGTAGAACTGCATTTAATCATCATGTTAATTAAATCAACAAAATATTTTGATTGATGGCAGTAATACTTTTCTTTTTTTAATAAATCAATTTTATTGATACATATTAATAAAGCCTGTGCAATTGTACACATCCAGTGTACAACAACAGTACTAAGTACAATCACATATTTGTGCGTTCATCATCTCAATCATTTTCATTATTCCAGTAGCAATAATAATACAGCTGAAAAACAAAAACCAACCAAACAAACAAACCTCATCACCACTCTCTCTCAGTTTCCACTGCCATACATATTAGTAACTGCTATTGTGTTTCCTTCTCTCTAGTTTATTTGTAGTTATAGTTTGTAAACAGTCTTATATATGCATTATCACCCCATTCATATTTTACATGAGGTTTTACTATGTTACACAGTACTGTTACATTTTTTTAGCTTTCTTTCTAGTATTATACGTGTCCTTAGGCTTTTCCTTTCAACCACTGTCATACCCATATAAGAGCTCTGCTATTCACAAACACCATGATGTGCTCTCACCATTCCATTCATTTCCAAAGGTTTACAAACACCTGTTTAACCAATTCTGCACAGATTAAGCCTCAGCTTTTCATTCTCTACCCTCATTCTATTTCTTGGTGACCTATATTCTAATTATCAATTCTATGAGTTTACATAATACATATAGTTCACAATACTATAATCATACAATATTTCTCCTTTTGTGTCTGGCTTACTTCACTCAACATAATGTCCTGAGGTTCATTCATGTTGTCATAAGCTTCACAATTTCATTCTTCTTAATATTCCATCATGTGTACACACCATAATTTGTTTATCCATTCATCAGTTAATGGACACTTGGGTTCTTTCCAATTTTTGGCAATAGTGAATAACCCTGCTGTGAACATCAGTGTGCAGATGTCTCTTCGTGTCTCTGCTCTCAGTTCTTCTGGGTGCATACCTAGGACTGGTATTGCCAGGTCACATGACAAGTCAATATTCAACTTTCTTAGGAACTGTCAAACAGTCTTTCCAGTGGCCGTACCTTTCTACATTCACACCAACAGTGAATAAGCATTTCTATCTCTCCATATCCTCTCCAACATTTATGGTTTTCCAACTTTTTAATAGCAGCCAGTCTAATAATTGTGAAGTGATATCTTATTGTAGTTTTGATTTGCATTTACATAATTGCTAGTTATGTTGAACAGTTTTTCATGTGTTACTTTGTCATTTTTATTTCTTCTTTGGGCAATTGTCTTTTCAAGTCTTTTGTCCATTTTATAATCAAATAGTTGTCTTTTTATTGTTGAATTGTATGATTTTAAAAAAAAGAAACTTTAGATTATTATATAAATGTTACATAAAAAATATAGGGGATTCTCATATGCCCACCCTCTCCCCCTCCACACTTTCCTACATTAACAACATCTTTCATTAATGTGGTACATTTATTACAGTTGATGAACACATATTGAAGCATGGCCCCTAATCACAGATTATAGTTTACATTATAGTTTATACTCTGTCCCATGCATTTTGTAAGTTATGACAAAATATGTAATGGCCTGTGTCCATCATTGCAATGTCATGCAAGACATTCCAATGTCCCCATGTTACACTTCTTTTCCCCTCTCCTTCCCTTCAGAATCTCCAGTGGCTACTACCTCCACATCAATGATAAATGTTCTTCCATTACTAGCATAACAATAAATCCATAGTAGAGTAAGAGTAAGTCTACTTTAGTCCAGTCTTGAGGATGTGGGGATGATGATGCCCACTCCGCCTCTAACTGAGAAGACTTAGATCCCATGGGGCAAATGGATGGAACTATTTTGCTTGCAGTTTCAGATTCTCTCAGTTCCTTGGGATGGGCATAGTCCATCATCACTTTATTGGTTGTCCTTGGTGATCTAATGAACTGAAAAGTGGCTGTAGCAACTCTGCTGAGATTCAGTGCCCAACTGATGCATGGACGGACCAAAGATTTAAGTCTCTTGGACATCTATCAAGTATAGTACTGACTATAGGTTCACATAGTAGGCACAGAAGAGCCATGTATAGGGAAACCACAAATAAGTCCAACTCTGTCACATGGGGGAACATAAATTCCAAGGTAAGGCCCACTGGCAGGGTACCAAACTCCTGAGCTGTCTGCCTTGCCTGTAGGGTCTGGATGTCACTGGAGCCCTCAGGAACACTACCATTTGAGTGACTACTGCGGCAGTAAATACTGCCACTATTTACTGAGATCCTGCTGACAAGTGCTTAAGCATGACCTCTGGAGTACCTCTCGACTCACTTTGAAATCTCTTAGCCATAAAAATTTATTTGTATTTACCATTTTTCCCTTATGGCTAAGGTCTTTTACCAGGTGCATTGCTAGTTGGCACTTGGTAATAGTCCTTCTGTGCCAGGGCAATTCATCCATTGAGGTCAGTTTAGGAGGTTTGTGTGTTTCTAGGAATTTGTCCATCTCATCTACATTTTCTAGGTTTTTGGCACACAGTTGTACATAATATCCTCTTATGATCTCTCTTATTTCTGTGGGGTCAATGGTAATGTTCTCCTTATTTCTAACTTTATTTATCTATGTTTTCTTTCTGTTTTCTTTTTTTTTTTTTTTTTTTTAAATAAATATATATATTTTTTATTGACTTTGTAATAATATTACATTAAAAATATATATGTGAGGTCCCATTCAACCCCACCCCCCCACCCCCCCTCTCCCCCCCCAACAACACTCGTTCCCATCATCATGACACATCCATTGGATTTGGTAAGTACATCTTTGGGCACCTCTGCACCTCATAGACAATGGTCCACATCATGGCCCATACTCTCCTCCATTCCATCCAGTGGGCCCTGTGAGGATCCACGATGTCCGGTGATCACCCCCGAGGCGCCATCCAGGGCAGCTCCACGTCCCAAATACGCCCCCACCTCTCATCTCTTCCTGCCCTTCCCCATACCCATCGTCCACCATGTCCACTTTTCCCAATCCAATGCCACCTCTTCTATGTGGACATTGGATTGGCTGTGTCCATTGCACCTCTATGTCAAGAGGAGGCTCAGATTCCACATGGATGCTGGATGCAATCCTCCCACTTTCAGTTGTAATCACTCTAGGCTCCATGGTGTGGTGATTGTCCTTCTTCAACTCCATCTTAGCTGAGTGTGGTAAGTCCAATAAATCAGATTGTAGGTGCTGGAGTCTGTTGAGGCTCAGGACCTGGCTATCACATTGTCAGTCCAGAGATTCAAATCCCCTAACTATATCTTAAACCCCAACATTAACTGCACCTCCAGCAGATTAGTATGAAAGTCTTATGAAGGGAGATCCCATCTGAGTCCAGATTCATCACACATAAACACCATTTCCAGAGAGGGGCCATCTGCCCTGGTAGTAAACCCCATCGGCCATGACCATAACTCTCATGGGTCTCTTTAGCCTTCATAGGAACCAATATCTGGGGGTTGTATCTGCTTTATCTGTCTCTCTGACTCTGCTCAGTTGTGCATGAGGGCAATCCTTCTGCCAGCCTCCAGACTCTTTTTTAGAAACTCGTAGCCATATAAACTCATTTCTCCTTTCCATTTCCCCCTTACTTTAGGTCAAACAGCATTTTAAAGTCATGTTATTTTATGTAGACATGGATATTCTGCTGATCCGCATTGAACCTTCCATATAAGGTCCTTTTCCAGTTGCATCATCAGTTGGTATTTGATAGTGGTCCCTCGTTGCCAGGGAGGCTCATCCCCGGGTGTCATGTCCCACGCTGGAGGGAAGGCATTGCATTTACATGCTGAGTTTGGCTTCGAGACTGGCCACATTTGAGTAACATGAAGGCTGACAGGAGGAAATTCCCAGGCACAATGTTGCTCTAGGCCTTGTTCTTATTTTAGGTTTATCAGCTCACAAGCATAGTCATTAGCATCAGGGGCTCACTGTTGAACCCTCACTCCCTCCCGGTCCCTGCTGCTGTACCTGGGAGACTATCGCTGCTCCCCTAGGGACCACGACAGAGCACCACTGGCCAGGAACCCAGTACCCCCCCTGCTGGGTTTTTAATTGTTGCCACTATGAGTATATCCAATCATTACCATGCACCCTGGACATATGTTCTGTACAGCTCCCTGTCAGCCATATATCACCTGTCATTGGTATCCCATACCAGTATCCCTCCATTGCCATTGTTGAAACACTCTGTGATCCAGAACTCCCCGAAATTTGAAGCCCAATATAATGTCATGGTCCCTTACTAGGGAATGGCATATAGCGATGGGTTTAAAGGATAGATAAAGAACTTGGATAAAGTTAGATAAAGAACTTAGATAAAGAATGTTGACTTGAAAAAATTCCACATCCTATCCCTTTTTCCCCCCCCCCCTAATTATTCAGCATTTCTTCGTAGGAGTCCTAGACCACAGCAATGCATATATATAATATACAGCACTCCCATACATCCACCACAACACCTTTTTCCTTCCACAGCGATACTCTTACACCCTATTCACATCATATTTACTTAAGGTGATGTACAGAGTCTGAGATATTAGCTTTCTAACATGGTAATATCTGTGCTTACATTATGGTGCATACTTTAGGATACACAGTTCTTTACATTTTTAGTTATCCTATGTTTTACATTATGGTTTACATTATCAGTCTGTCGTCTCCTATATGTTATGGTGTAATATTACATGTTTTATATCCATCCTTGTGTACTCTCAAGAAACTCCTCCCTTGCCCCCCATTTACTTTGGTTCCACACATTTAACGTCCATTTTCCCTTCCACCTTGGTGCCCACAGTGACAGCCAACCTCCGTTTCCTGAGGAGCCACTTCCAGAGATAGATGGAATAGTGTTTAGGGCCTAACTTGCTCATCTGCCCCAATGCCCTGGGAGCCACCCTTTCTCTCGAGGGATAGAGTTCCCTCTATTTGGTGGCATTAGTCCTCCCCAGGATGTGGGTCCACCCCCACTCTCACTACTTGGGATTCTACCCCATGGTGTCACCCACTCTGGCAGAATGAGCATTTAGATATTCCCCAGGAGCCCGTCCTGCATCAGACCCTCCCCTCCGAGCATTCTAAACAGGTAACCCTCTTTATTATATTTTGATATGATTTTCTCGGCATTTTACTCTCCACCACCTCCTAACCCTCTCCTGTGTTCGTATGCTACCCCTCCCTCCCCCCACTTTTGGGCAACATTACCCAACCGTCCCTCCCCAGCCACCCTCAAACCCGTAAAGCCACAACCAAAGGCAACCCCTTGCCCCCATTTTATCTCTTCTTTGTATTCATACTTACCACCATCTCGTCTTAAGTTCCACCCCTGCAGACATCGGCTCATATCCTTCCTCCACCCTCCGATTTCCTGTAAGCCTATCGTTCAGTCTCTTGTTATCTAGGGCAGCTTGTTTATTTCATATCATTGAGGTCATGTAGTATTTGTCCTTCAATGTCTGGGTTCTGTTTTCTTTTGTCAGTCTAGCTATGGGTTTGCTGATTTTGTTGATCTCAAAAAACCAAATTTTGGATTTGTTGATTCTCTCTATTTTTGTATTTACCCTTTCAAATAATCTTCATTTCTACTCTCTTCTCCAAGTCTTTTGCCCTTGTTTTTTTTCTTTTCAGGCTGCAGCACTCCCTTTAGTACCTCTTGTAATTCTGGCCAGTTGGTAACATACTCTATCAGATTTTGTTTGTCTGTGAAGTCTTTGAACTCACCCTCATTTTTTTATTTTTATTTTTGGAGGTACTGGGGTCATATAAATTGTACCTGGGACCTCTTATTTGAGAAGCCAGTACTTCACCACTGAGCTACACGAGCTCCCATCATCCTCATTTTTGAAGGACAGTTTTTCAAGACACAGAATTCTTGGCTGGCAGGTTTTTTCTTTCAGTGCCTTAAATACATCGTACCACTTTCTTCTTGCCTCCTTGGTTTCTGATAAGAGGTGGGAACTTAATCCTATTGAGGTTCCCTTGTATGTGATGCTTTGCTTTTCTCTTGCTGCTTTCAGTATCCTCTCTTTTTCTCTATTTGTCATTCTGAATAGTAGGTGTCCCAGGGTAAGTCTATTTGGATTTATTCTGTTTGGGATGTCTTGTCCTTCTTGAATACTTATATTTATCTCTTTCATAAAGTTTGGGAATTTTTTGGACATTATTTCCTCAAATATTCTTTCTGCCCCCCTTTCTGTTCTTTTCTTCTAGGTCTCCAGTAATGCATATGTTTGCGTGTTTCATATTATTCAATTCCCTGAGACCCTATTCCATTTTTTCCAGTCTCTTCTCTTTCTGTTTTATCTTTTCCACTTCAGATGTTCTGTCTTCAAAATCACTAATTCTGTCTTTGAGCAATTCAAATCTACTCTTACATTCCTCTATTCTGTCATTAATCTTGCCCATCATGTCTTTCATTCTCATAAGGTCTGTTACTTTTTTTTTTTTAAGGCTTTCAAATTGTTCTTTATGCTCACCTAGTTTCTTTTTAATATCCTTTACCTCTTTAGTCATATTTTCTTTAAATTCTTTGAGTTGATTTAGGAGAATTTTGTGATTATCATTGATTTATTGTCTTAAGTCTTGTATCTCTTTAGGATATTTGGTTTCTTCCTTTGGCTGGGCCATCTCTTCCTGTTTCCTAGTATGACTTGTAATTTTTTGCTGCTATCTAGGCATCTGAATATGTTGGTGAATTTCCTTTGATGGTCAATTTCTCTCTCTTATGTCTATTGTATTTTTCCCCCACAGCTTTTCTTTGATATTTGGTTCAACTTAATCTAAGTCTTTAAAATTATCCAGCTTAAGTTCATAAAATTGGGCCATGGCTCACTAAAAGGGTGCAGATTTTCTCCCAGAAGTTAGGGTAATGAGAGAAGCAAAAGCAGTTTTTGTTCATCTAGTTTCTATGGAGGTGTTTCAATCTCCTTTTTCCTGTGTTTTTAGAGCAGACATCTAAATTGGGCTTTGTTGACCAAATTCACTGAAGAAAAGCCTCCAACTCCAACTCCTCCTCTCTTCATCCTTGTAGCAGCTGACAGAAAGGAAGATATCTGTTCCCCTCTAAGTCAGCTGCAGTGAGCCAGGGGTATTACCCCAGCTTAATATCTTGGGGATATGGGCGGGGAGCCCTTACTGTCTCCATCATGGTGGTTTGGAAAGTCACGTTTGTTATTGTGGGTTCTTCATCTCTGTCTCTCACCCTCCTGGGAATTGTGTAGTACTGTCCTGTCTGCTGACCCCCAAAACAGGTCCTTCGGACAGGTTTTGGCTTTCTTTGTTGTTTTTGTGAGAGAATTGAGTCCTGCCTGCCTAGTCCAATGCCATATTCCTACAGTCCTCCAATATTTTTTAAAGCATCTTTCCCTAACCACTAAGTTATCTATTATAATATCATTGCACAATTTCTAAATTTTTAAATAGTATCCTTGGAAGATAAATTTTCTATAGACGAATACCAAAGAACCTTCTTCAGGAGTCATAGTGATGTTTGAGATTCTACAAACCAACTGTTTAAAGGCAGTCAATTGTCATCAGATAAAAGCAAATTTTTCTGAGTGCGCGCATGGGCCAGGCATTATAAGCATACAAGGCAAAAGCCATAAGAATGTTCAAGTCTCATAATTGCCAAGCACCAGTTCAAGAGGGAAAGTTGGGTTTGTTATACTTCATAGCCTTGCTCTAATTATCCATAATGCATAGAGATTTTTCTAAATATGCTCTATCAAATATAAACATGCATTCATCTATTTGACTAATTACTTATCTTCTTTACATTTCCATGTGGGAAGGCATTTTTCCCCCCATTTTTCAGGCGGAGAAATAAAGGTACAATACAACTTAGGAAATTTCTTACATTGTCAAACAAGTCTTTATTAAAGCTGAAATACTATAATGAAAACTATTCTAGGGACATGAAAGATGTTCACTGGTTAAGTGTATGTCAGCAGAGAGAAGGAAAAAGCCCTGCACCAGGAGTTACATCACTTTGCTTGGGGTCCTGTGCTGTCCCACCATAGTGAATATTTGGTGACTTTTCTTGGGGCTTTGGTCTCCTACTGTATAAAATGAAAGAACTTGATCAAGAATCATCAAGGTATTATTCAATTCTAAATTTCTATGTTTCTGTGACATAAGCAGGAATATATGCATTGAAAAATGCTATGTAAACCATTTGGAAATCCTTGAAATAAATGTATCTATTACCCAATTTTGATTTGGAGAAAGTAAAGAGAGCCTGCTTATATAAATTTTTCATTTGAAAAGACTGTTTTTTCATGCTTATGGAACATTTGAATACTACTGCACTGTTAATAGTAATGAAATTTGAATTCAGACACATTATATTTTTATTTATGTACTGCTTCCATATTAATAATTTTAAAGGAACCATGGTTTGATTCAAGAACTAAAATTTACAATTCTTGAGTGTTCAGTCTATGTTTCATACTATAATAATCTTATTTTGAAGATTCATATTGATGAAATTAATGTTGAGTGTTCATAATTTTATACAGAGGACTAAAATGTGTGGAATTTGAAGCCAAAAGTTAAATATGTATAAATATTGGGACCAATTATAATTTTTTTAAAATTAGAATTTCTTTATTTCCCATTATTTAGCTTTTTGCTCTAAATTGATAGGAACTAGGATTCATACACAAGTAGCTTGGGCTCCTAATTGGGATGAAATGTTCATACTGAAATAAAAGTAAGCCATTGAATATAAGTTTCAACTATATTTCAATTTTATCTTTCCTTATTTTTTACTTCTTTGATGCCTTCTTGATTCAGTATAGCTGTTAAATCCTTTCTACAAACCTAAAAAGACACAGACATGAGGACAGGAGGGGGATAAGTAAGTCTTGTTGTAAATATTTATCTCATCCAATAATGATTTTTATCCAGTGGGAATGACATCCCCATTTGGTATTAAATATACTAGGAATGTGAATGAATAATTACAAATAACCTGTTTAGCAGTTTGATATAGTTATGAATTCCAAAAATAGATATTGGATTATGTTTGTAAGCTGATGTGCACCTGGGCATGATTAAATTGTGATTATGCCTTTGGGCCACATTGGTAGGGTGTTGAGACCCTGCCCCTTGGTGGATGGGGACTCACAGATAAAAGACTTGGCAAAGGACAGAGTCGGAGCTTTGATGCTGGAGCTTTGATGCTGGAGTTTTCATCCTGGAGTTTTGAGCAGGAGTCCTGGGAAATAAGCACATAGAGGAGAATGGTTGTGAGGAAAGAGAATCAAGCATCAGGAAGAGAGGAACCCAGGAAGCCTCAACCCATTCAGATATTGGCACCCATCTTGCTCCAAGTTGTGGTAGACTGGTGAGGGAAGTAACTCATGCTTTATGGCCTGGTAACTGTAACCTTCTACCCAAAAAAATATCCTTTATAAAAGCCAACAGATTTCTGGTATTTTGCATCAGCACACCTTTGGCTGACTAACACAACCTGAAAGTGTTTTACTGAATTCTAATTAAAACCACTCATTTGGTATCACTTTTTAAAAAAAATCTGTGACTCCTTATGTACTGAGTCTAGACCTATTAGGAACTATGTCTATATATAAGAGGAAAAATAAAAACCTAATATTTGTTTTTAAAATCATGAATTTTGAATAAGTGTGGCTAGGTCATCTGATATCATAGTAGGGAAGATAAATCAAAGTAGTCACATAGAATATTTTCTTTTGCAAATGTTTCACAATGTATACTGAATTGATAATTTTTGTGAACCAGTCATGCCATATTGAAATCTGACTGACAAGATTGTTAATTTAATTGTGTTTTACTTTCACTATTTCTTTATGGCACTTTTGCTCAGAAATAATTCTCAGACCCATTCACTTTCTCAAATGATACCTCCAACAATGTGTCACCAACGAGGTCAGGCTAGTTTTCTTGTGTTCTTCACTTCCCTTACACACACAAACACACACACATACACACACACTCACACACACACGGACCATGGATGCTCATTATTGGCTTTGTTATTTCGTCCAGGCTCTCCCTGCCCTCTCTCATGGTGTATAAGAACGCCTTTCTGTCCTTTTTGCTACTGCCTTTCTAACTGGAAATTAGAAACTGTTTGGACCATATTGACCCTTTTGCTTACTCCCTTTTCTTGACAAATCAAAAGAATTTTTAACTTGGTATCTGTGAATTACCTAATTCTACATACTTTTTTGTTATGTGTTTAAAACTATTATTCTAGGTATAAAATGTTTAAGAACTCCTGCGGTACTATTTCCAGTTGTCACAAGTATATATGACAATTAGTCTTATCTCTCCAAAGAGAATGGAAAATCATTGTGGACAGTTATTTCATTTTACATTCATTACATCAAACTGCCTAGAACCTGGGGATAAAAATAAAAGTAAAAGACTCTATCCCTACCTTCAAGTCTATTATTATGCAGTGTTAATTATTCATGTGAACTTGTACAAAATGTGTTGGGGGCCGGACTTTATCATTTGAGAAGAGAGAGGAAGGTTATTGGCATAGTGGGAAAAAAGAAACAGCCTCTGAAAACTTAGAAGACATGAATGGATTTTGTGATTTGTGTAGGTAACAATTCCTAGGAGTGAGGATGTGTATATATGTGGTGTGGTGTGATGTGTCGTAATTAACTACATAGCTTTACTTCGCAGAATGTGGTTTTGGGGCCACCATCAATATCTGCTAAATATACAGAATTTTTTTTAATTAGAGAAGTTATGAGTTTACCAAACAATCATGCGTAAGGTGCAGAATTCCCTTATATTACTCCTCCAACAACACCTTACATTGTTGTGGAACATCTGTCATAGATTTTGAAGGAACATGATCATACTATTACCACTATGGTCCATAGGGTACACTTGGCATGTTTTCCATATGCCCGAAATTATTATCCCAATGTATTAGTGTACATTTGTTATAGTTTTCGAGGGAACACTCTCATATTTGTATTGTTAACCACAGTCCATCTACAGTAAGGATTTTTTTAAAAATCAATTTTATTGATACATTTTAAAAGCATAAATCCATCTAAAGTATATAATCAGCGGTATTTGGTATAATCACATAGTTGTGCATTCATCACTTTAATCATTCTTAGAGCATTTTCATTATTTCAATAATAATAATAAAACAGAAAGCAATAATTATAATTATTATTATAATAAAAAAATAAGCTCATCACCTCTTAATCTCTCTATGCATCTCTTGCTGTATATAGCTGCTATTCTGTTTCCATCTCTCTAGTTTATTTGTATTTACATTTTGTAACATCAGTCTTATATAGGCAATATCACCCATATCCATATTTCACATGAGGTTTCACTGTTATACAATGCCATGTTACATATTTTAGTTTTCCTGCTTGTAATATACATGACCTTAGACTTTCCCTTTCAACCACTGGAAATACAGAACTTTTGATCACACCCCAGTCGTACTGAATCAGAATGCTCATTTTTAACAATGTCTCTCCCCACCTCTGCCCCCATGATTTTTACGCATGTTAAACTTTGATACACTCTGGTCTGTAGTGTCTATGTGGAGTGATTTGTGTTTTCGTGATAGGGCGGCAGTAGCTGTGTATAAGGCTAGAAATGTAAATTGGAGCAGAGCATAAATATATATATTTGCTCTGCTAAGCAATTTGATGAAGCTAGAGATCCAGAAAAATGCTAAATATTCACAATTTGGCATAAACTTTCAGGGAGTTTCACAGTCCTTCTTAAGCCCAGAAATGAAATGTTACTAGTTGGTTGTTACTCAAGGAAGTGGCAAGATCACATTTGTACTGCAGAAAGACAAATGGCTGTAGAATGAAAGAAGTAGAAAATAGAAACAGACAGAGTAGTTGGGGGCTATTTTTTAGGATCTGGATAGAAGAAAAGTAATTTCCCAACATGTATTTAGTACCTTCATTATGCAAAACCCAGGAAAGAACATTCATATTTTAGATCTTAACGTTAACTGCTTAAGATTCAAATTAACTGAGGATCAGAAAGATCTAACTAACTGCCAAGGAGAAATCTGCATTCTTAACCTAATCTTCTTTTCTGCTCCAAGGCTGGGATGGAATACTTTCTTCTTAATTCATCAGGAATCTTCACAGCTTTTCTAATGCTCTAGAGTCTTACAGGGTTACTGATTCCAAACTCTCTGCAGCTACTCTTTTGTCATAGACTTAGCTTCCTCCATTACCACAGGCTGCTCTTTTCTTCCAGGGATACTCTCCCACCCCCACTCTGTGTTCTACCTGCTTCATTCTTTTGGGCTGAGGAAACTCCCTTTCCCATTGACAAGGCAGAGTGTTCTGCTTACTGTTGAAAAAGTGAAACAACATGAGGCTCTTTTTTTTCTCCAAAAAGTTTATAACTGCTTTTTCTTTTCCTTCTGAAATTCCTAGGTGACCTCTTTCCATCTCTTTCTATAAAGCTACCCATTCTGAATCAAAATAGCATTTAAAACAAAAGTAGGAAATAAGTTCTGAATGTGGCATTTGAAACAAAATCTTGTCATGTGAAACATTCTCTCCTCAGGCAGTTTTTTACTGCTTTCCATGGCTGCTGCTGTTGCTTATATCTCTCATTTTAACTCTCCTTAGTTTTTTTTTTTAAGATTTTTTTTTAAATTAATTTTTCTCCCCTTCCCTGTCCCCCCTCCCACCTCTCCCACTCAGTTGTCTGCTCTCTGTGTTCATTCCCTGTGTATTCTTCTGTGGGAATCTGTATCTCTTTTTGTTGTGTCATCTTGCCGTGTCAGCTCTCCATGTGTGCGGGTCCCACTCCTGGGCAGGCTGCACTTTCTTTCGCGCTGGGCGGCTCTCCTTACGGGGTGCACTCCTTGCGCGTAGGGCTCCCCTACGCGGGGGGACACCCCTGCGTGGAACGGCACTCCTTGTGCACATCAGCACTGTGCATGGGCCAGCTGCACACGGGTCAAGGAGGCCCAGGGTTTGAATCTTGGACCTCCCATGTGGTAGACGGACGCCCTATCCATTGGTCCAGATCCTCTTCCCTCTCTAGTTTTCAATCCGGAATTAGAAATGATTTTCACTGTCTCCTAATGCTCTTGAGGTTTTGGTGTTCTCCTTAAGTACTTAAGTGCATTCACTCATTTAGATAGGTACAGTTGCTATCTCCATTTTATAGGAGATTCAGATGAAGCAAAGAAATGCTTGATACCTACTTCAACAGTACACAAATATCAAGTGTGGGAGCCGAGATTTCAATGAAAGTAATATGGCTCCAGTGGCCATGCCTTAGCCATTACCTTTCACTGTATCTCAGTGGACACCTCATGCTCGACATGTTCAAAGCTGTACTTGTTTTCTTTTTCAGACCACTCCACCCGAAACTGGCTTTTCCTCCAGGATTTTCTCTTCAGGAGACTTCAGGAGATCATAACATTATAGAAAATAGTAAATAGAAGACCATATTTCACCTTGGTTTAAAAAATAGTTTTAAAAAATTGCAATGTGATAGTGAAAAGTATCTGCAAGTAAGAATAATGTTATGAATCTCTTTGTAAAGTTTTAGGTCAGTTTTGCCACAACTCATTGTGCAACATCTGTCATGCTGTTGGCAAGTGAAAGGTCTCCAGAGAATAAAGACTATTCTGCTGGAAAAAGTCTCCTCCAATTTTCCTTTCAAATAATGACTTGGGTCAAAATAATTCTCTCTAGATCACTGATAAGCAATGTTTCTGATATACTCAACATGTTACTCTGCATTACATCAAGACAAATTTTGATTGTACGTTATAAAATTTCTGATATGTCTGATGCAATGCCTTTCTCCCAACGAGCACTCAAATGTGGTAACTAATGATGTCCAGGACCTATTTCCCATCATTTTAGTTGCTTTTAAAAAATGTTTTCACTGGACCTTGACATTACTGCACAAGTTATTGTGACTGTGATCAATTACTTAATATCCTCATCAGTAAAATGGAAACACAGTATTACGCAATTACAGAGTTATTATGAGGATTAAATAAATTAATATGTGTAAGAGCTTCAAAGTGTATTATTATTAAAATAGGGGGTTAAAAATGAACTTGTCTCTTTGATTAGCACAAGAATGCTAAATTAAGGAGAATCGTTTAAATTCTTTATCTACTTCTATTCATACATTGCAGGGAAATGGATGCATGTTAAACTACCGGCATTACTTAATTGATGAGTGTAGTCACTTGTATTTAGCTTTTTTGATGTATTTTCCTGTATCTATAGAGTTTGTTCTCTCTCCTTTCACATATTGCTTTACATTTGTTCACATTATACATCCACCCATACCATAAGCTTTAAAATATGTTTTTGTTCTTTCAGGCATTCAAATCCAATAAAACTTTTGTAATATGAAAACTTAATAGGTAACCACTCAAATTTTTATGGATAAATATATTTAACCACACTAGCAGTAGGCAGATCACATCTGCCCACACCCAAACAGGAGAAGTAAACAACTCTTCATCTAACCCCACATTTCTTTCCTCTATGGGGGGAGAAGGGCTGGGGGGTTGTTCTAGATCATATTAATCTAGCTTGTTCCTGATTGCCATCTGGAACAGAATTGATCCTTACTGAAGGCTAGATAGATGATATCATCAAAATAAATGGTATTAGCCTGACATGATTGTTCTCCATGTAATCTTCTCATTTACTGGGGGTGGGGGAGAGGCTTAGTTTTCATTAGTGCCGTAACCCAATGCTCCCCGACCAATCTAAAAAGTCGTTAATTGATTCATTGCATCAGTGCTAGCTACCATTCAGCTTACTCTAAATGTGCAGCTCTTAAACTGCCCTCATTTTCTCTTTGCAGGGAACTTATTGAATGAAAGCATAATGCTGCTGCAGCTGCAGTGAGGTTTCTAAAAGGTAAATGTAATCACACTGCTTGCATCCTTGAAATTGTTTTCCTGTTGCTTAAAGGGTAATGTCAAATCTCCTTTACAGGACAACATAGCCCTCCCTGATCTGGCATCTGTCCACCTCTCCAGTCCCACCTGCCACCTCTCCCTGGACACATCCTGGACTCCATCTGGGACACGGTGCTTAGACATTCTGGAATGTAACATTCTTTCTGCTCTGCATGTTCCTGGATTTTTTTCTTTTTTTTTAACCTCCCTTATCTTCCTGGAGAAATGGCAACAGCATAAATACCACTCCCCTTTACTCTCCTAAGCAAACTTCATTGACCTTTCAGGTCAAGTCTGTGCTGCAGCATTTTTGTCTCTATTTGTTTCCTGTCAGCTACAGCCTGTGTGCCCTGAACATGGGATTAAGTTCTTTGTCCAGATTGTTTAAATTGGATAAATGATATTTCTCCATAGAATACATCAAAGAAAAAAGCAGTTCTTGAAAATTTAAGGAGAAATTAAAGAAGTGTGTGAATTTTTAAAATATTGTTGAATAGGGCAATGATAATGTTAAGCAAATTTGGAGAAAAGCTAAAATAAATTAAGACAAGATCTAAGGAGATTAGTTGGGTAATTAGCATTTACTGAGTACCCCCTATGTGTTAGGTATTTTACTGGGTTCTTTTATGTGTTAACTCATATAATTAGAATTGCAAAGAACTTTAAAAATAATGATCAAAACTTGACTATAAAAGGAAAATAAAAAGTAGTTCTAGTCATTAGAGTTTTAAATGGGTAAACTTGAGATGGCATGATGGTTACTGTCTATACTGACCAGATATTCAAGTAAATACAGCAAGGAAACAGATTTTTATCATCTAACTCCTGTGTTTAAATCCCAGGACTCAGTCCTAACTGTTTAGGACTGATGATTTGGATAGAGGCAAAATAAGAACTACCTCTGTGTATATGTATATTTAAAATCCTATAGTATATAATCCTATATTATAATATATTAAGATATGGTCAGATTCTTATGGAAGAAGTTTAGTTTGAATGGCACTGAGATTTTCAAACCTTTCTGTAAAATAGCATTATGGATTGTGTGTGAAAAGTATTTAATTGGTTTTGAGGGCTTTTTTGGTATCTTTTTGTGTGGACATAAGAAATAAAGGTTTAAGGAGTAAATTCTTTGATACACTATTTTCATCCAAAATTAGTATAACCAACTAACATCTGTACCTTAACCTCATGCTAATTTTATGCATACATATAAATTGAATACAATTGTGAATATAGACAGATTGAATATAGATGTATGTATATGTGATCAGTTTTAACTATTTATGTATTATGTATGCATTTTATAAATATCTGCATGTGTATGTCTGCACATGCACGTGAAAAATCTAACCATGTTTCAGCACAATGTGAGCCCTGGATACTCATCTTATAAACTTTACTTGAAAAAATAGACAACTATATTTAAAAAGTATGGTTATTTAGCAAATCGGAAAAAAAGACTATTAAAGTAAAATTGCCTGAAGTCTAATTATACATTTATATTTATAGATTTAGGCTTTAAGGCCTAGAAATGACTTATACAGTTAGGATCCCATCTTGTATGCAGAATCAGGAAGTCTTTCCAGGTACAATTCTTTTAAAAGTCAGCGACATACATGTAGAAATTGATGAGGTTTTGTTTGCCCCATTGTGTCTTGAGCCTTAAAATAATATGTAAAGTGGTTATCTGAGTGACCAGTTATAAAAGAAAATATCAGAATAACCATCCTTCAGAGTTTTCTTGTTTAAAGAGTCCTTAATAGTAGAGTTTTTAGTAAAGAGAGATTAAGCTACTATAAATATTGTAAAACTCAAAGCATGTTTCCAGTCCCCATATGTTAAAATAAGAATATAGGGTAATGTAGCACATAATTCTACCTCCAAATTTACAGTAACCATCATGCCACAATGTGTGATGTTAACCCGTATGGGTGAATTATAGATTTGCCAAGAAGGAAAAATATTTTTACTTGAAGAAACAAAGATCATCTTTGAGATGAAATAGTCTGTATGGTGAGAAAAATTTAATTAGGTCTGTACTTTAATGTGCAAAATTAATTTCTATTTAGCCAAAGTATATGTATAATTTGGAGACTTTCAAAAGAATTAACATGTCATTTAATTAAAATGGCATGACATAACAATAATTTTGTTTTTTCTGCTATTGGCACATTCTCTAAACAATAATAATTAAGATATGATTAAGATGAATTGCATACAGATGTAGAAACGGAGAAAATAATAAATCATTCATTATTTTAGAATATATTTCTGCAGATACCAGCAATAAAAGATTTTGCCATTCTAACTCAATTGCTCCAAGGCCAATGGCAAAAAACCTACACATATTTGAATTAGGCCAAATGTGTGATTAAAGTCTGCCAATGTTGAGTCATCTAAGAATGTCAACATCTATGCAGGCCTTTATTACAATACAAAATTAAGAATCTAATAATTGCAGCTAATAATTTTCTAAATGTTCTTACTATATTTCTAAGTGGAAAAAATTTTGGTATTTCAAGTTCATGCATATAAAATTTCTACATGGATAAGAGGTTTATATCCACAAAAATTTCTCTATTTGATCCTACTGCTGTTGCTAACTCAATTTAAATGCTTACTTTTGCTTCTTCAGTTGATTTAAGCAAGCTATGCCTTTTTATATGGAATTCCCATTCTTCCCATTTCTATATGTGCATCTTTGCTATCATGATGTACTTTGGATGTACTCTCATTCTTCCTTAATCTTGCAGTTACGTATATAAACCTTTCTTTTGGCACTTACTACATTATAACAAGAATTAGAAACTGTGTCTGTTAGCTCCTCTGATACAGTTTGACCTACAGTCTGCAGTTCTTTATGAATGAATATTTATATTTGTTTATTTATACCCCATATCTTTTAAAAAAATACTGGCATCAGCTTGCAAAAGAGCTCCTGTTCTGGTTAATATAGATATTGTGATTGAGTTAATATTGGTTTTCTGAGGGGAAAATGATAAATTACACAGTTCATTTCAGACAGGAAGATACAAGCAGTTTCTCAGGGAAATAAAGCTTTCATTGCATTAAATTTTAGAGGAATTTGAATATGAGAGTTCATATAAAATTATGCAATGGGCAAACACTTTTTTTTTTTTACAAAAATTCTAGAAGAAAATGTGTTGGGCATTACTTTATAGTTAAAAGAGCATGGAATTGGATTTTACTTCTGGTTCTAACACTTCCAAGCTTCATAACTTTGGGAAAATATTTTCCTTTTTTTCCCCTCTTTATAGTTTCATGAACTATAAAACAGGGAGGCTAATATGTAATCTAAGGGCTTGGATTTGAATGAGGCAACGTAGAAGGCATCTGGCACATGGTGGATGTTAAGCAAATGTTAGTTCACATCAGTTCTATTTCATTATGATTTTCTATAAAACTCGAGGGCATACTATTAATATGTACTTCAGTGAAGGTAATTCTTCATAGAGTCGGCAAATATCTTCAAGGTCTCTACTCTTCTGGGAATGTGACATAAACCATAAGGAGAAATTAAGTAGCTGGAAGAGATGATAATGTGTACCTTAGAATATTTTCCTGGAACATTGTTCTCTCAGCTGTGTGCTAAAAATCTATATAGCAGTGTATAGAGGATATGATCACTAATAATTACAGCTTATATTTAATAATTGCTTATATGGTGCCAGATACTGTTATAAGGATTTATATGCATATTTATATGTATATTATCTTATTTAATTCTACAATAAACTTTGGGGAAGATATTATCACTTTCCCTATCATAGACAGGGCAAAATTGAAGGCCAGAGAAACAAGGGAAAGATCATTAGCTACTAAGTGTAAAAGTCAGGAACTGAACTTGATCAATCTATTCCCAAATCTATAGTAACCAGAACACTCTGCTGCCTTTCCATAAGAGCCTCGAATGTTGGAATCTTCTTGAAGGCAGGATCTCACAAAATCTCGTATTTTATTCATTCTTTTATTTGTTCATCATTCACTCATTTGCTCATTGAAAAAATAACCAAGCTGTTTGTGTATAGCAGATAGGTAATAAATATTCTATGAATGAATGAATAAATCATATGTATATCAACAGATGAGCCTTATCTGACTTAGAACCTTGCTTCTTAACTCGTACAGACTGCAATTTTAAGCATTCATTTCAAAGACAGCTAAAACAAGGTGGCATCTACTATTTTCTATCAGAAGATAGAAAGAGTGGCAAGCAAAATAAACATGGTCCCTAATTTCAGGGAGCTTACAATTTAATAGGAAAGATATATTAATAAAAAATCACACAAATGCATGAATAATTACAGTTATAATTGCTCTGAACAAAAGGGGGATGGTTATAAGAGCTTGTAACAAATATATCTAACCTAGACTGGTGGTTGAGCAAAGTTTTCCCTGGCAGAGTGTTGCTTAAATTGAGATATTCTGTAGAAAAAGTAGCAGCTGATTTGAGTTCAGGATAGGGTGGAACCATGTTAATATTTCATGCATTCGGTTATAATAGCATGTACAAAAGCCAAGACACTAGTGTGTCTAGGTTACAGAAAGAAAGGGAGAAAAAGCTGTAAAATGGATTGGAGAATTAGGACCTTGTATACCATGTGGATTTTTATCCTAAGAGCAACAACAGATTTTTGAAGGGCTTCAAAGGCCATGACATGTTTGGAGTTGCCTTTTTTCTTCAGAGTTGACTTTTTATTTATTTATTTTTAAAAAATATTTATTTATTTTATTTATTTCTCTCCCCTTCCCCCACCACCCCAGTTGTCTGTTCTCTGTGTCTATTTGCTGCGTGTTCTTCTTTGTCCGCTTCTGTTGTCAGCAGCATGGGAATCTGTGTTTCTTTTTGTTGCATCATCTTGTTGTGTCAGCTCTCTGTGTGGGCGGCGCCATTCCTGAGCAGGCTGTGCTTTCTTTCGCGCTGGGTGGCTCTTCTTATGCTGCGCACTCCTTGCGCGTGGGGCTCCCCTATGCAGGGACACCCCTGCGTGGCACGGAACTCCTTGCGCGCATCAGCACTGCACATGGGCCAGCTGCACACGGGTCAAGGAGGCCCGGGGTTTCAACTGTGGACCTCCCATGTGGTAGACAGGCACCCTAACCTCTGGGCCAAGTTCGCTTCCCCAGAGTTGACTTTTTAAAGATCACCCCTTCTGTTGTGTATGCAATAGATTGTGCTAAGTCAGAATTGATGAGAGAAAATCAGCCACGTAAGACATGGCTATGGTTTGGACTTCAATGGCAGTGAAAAATAGAAAATAAAATAATAATGATTCAAGGTATGTTCAACAGATGAAAATAGCATGTCTTGAACCAGCAAGACAGTGGCAGAGTGAGGAGCTCCCAGAGTCAATTCATGCTACAGGGCAGTTGTAAACACCCAGAGCTACCTAAAGCACAAGTTGGGGGCTCCAGGAGACCAGACAAGCATCCTGCAACATCCTTGAAAGTATGGAATGAGGAGACTGCCCGTCTGCAGAGAAGATTCATGAGTAGAGCATTCCACACCACAGAGGCTGGTGCCCATCCTCCACTGGAGGCACAAGCTGCCTTGGCAGCTATTCCATGGCTGGAATTGGGAGCTCCATTTCCCAAAAACAGGGAAGGAAGAAACAGTTGGGCACCAACTTCAGCTACTGATTGTAAATTTGATAGGCTGAAGTATAATCCTAAGAACAATTAAATTTGAACCTGTCCAAGTCAGAAAGAGGCCAGTAGCCACCATTATGACTCTGCCCCCAGCAGGAGGGGAAGTGGAGCTGACTAAAAATCACAGTGACAGTAGGGACTGGCTTCTTTCATTCAGTTCAGCCTGCAACCCTAGCCTAGGTTTCAGCTCTGCATCTGGCAGGGAGGAAGCTGATGAGCCCTGCACCAGCCTCTGTAGGTAACTGCAGGTACATTCTGCTGGCACAGACTGAACAATCTGAAGTTTACCAGGGTTAACTGTGGTCATTTTGAACCTGTATGACATAGATTGCTGCCCACACCTGCAGCTGCCATCCCAGTTAGGAAAGGAAGAGGCATGAAGCTTCATCAGTCTCTTTAGGCAACTACAGTCTAGGCCTTCACGACTTGGATTATTACACACAGCTGTGGCTCTGTCCCTACCCCTGACAAAGGAGAAAGGTGGGAGAAGCTTTATTAGTCACTTGGGAAATGCAGGCTGCATGAGCCTCCACAGTTTATACCACCAACTACATCCATGGCTCTACTATACAACCAGCAAGGGCTAAAGGGCAAGAAAGCCCTAAATTAAAGAGCAAAACTGCATGCAGAATAAATACATCTAGCAAGCCAGATGCCAAGATGCCTACAAAAAAATTACAATCCATACCAAGAAACAAGAAGATATAGCCCAGTTAAAGGAAAAAGATAAGCCTCCAAATGACATGAAGGAGCTGAGACAGCTAAGCATAGATGTGAAACAAATCTCCTTAATAAATTCAATGAGATAGCTAAAGAGATTTAGGATATTAAGAAGACATTGGGGGAAGTGGATGTGGCTCAAGTGATAGCGCTTCCACCTACCATATGGGAGGGCCTGGGTTCAATCCCTGGGGCATCCTAGTGAAAAAGAAGAAGAATAAGCATGCCTGCATGGTGAGCCAGTACCCACATGGTGAGCCAGTGCCTGCACAGCAAGCTGAGAGCCTGCACAAGTGAGTCATGCAGTAAGATGATGATGCAACAAAGGAGAGATGAAGGGTAGAGTTAAGGTGAAGCACAGCAGAGATCCAGAACTGAGGTGAGGCAACTGACAAGGATCCTCTCCCCACATTAGGGGTTCCCAGGATCGAATCCCAGAATATCCTAGAGGAGGAAAAATGAGAAGAGAAGAGAAAAAGAAAAATATATACAAAGGATCACACAGCAAATGGACACAGACAGCAAGAACAGCCAGGTGGGAGGAAAGGAAGGGGGAAAATATATAAATCTTTAAAAAAAAAAAGATGACATTGGTCTATAGTGCAATAAGGAATTTCCCTTCTGGAAGGGGGTTTGTATAAAATACTCATTTACAATTTAACATATAATTATGCAAATAATTTTTAAATATCATCAATAATAAAGATTGTGTGGATGGTAGCATCTAATACATTTTATATTTTGTATAGTGATTTCAGGCCTTTTGTTTTCTTAAAATCAGCAGCTATTTAGCCTAATTCTTAGCATTATTTTGCCCTTTGCACCAATACTTTTTGGGCATGCTTTTTGTGGTCTCTGTTAAAATCTGCATTGCCAACTTTTTAGCTTGAATTTAAAACTTGTTATTCAAATAAATATTTAATTTTTAAAATTGATCTTATATTTTAAAAAAAAGACATTGGATGAGCACAAAGAAGAATTTCAAAGCATACATAGAAAAATAGCAGAACTTACAGGAATGAAAGGCACAATAAATGAAATTAAACATACACTGGAATCATATAACAGCAGATCTGAGGAGGCAGAGGTAAGGATTGATGAGCTTTAAGTGATGGCCTCTGAAAGCAGATATACAAAAGAATAGATGAAGAAAAGAATGGAAAAAATTGAACAAGTTCTCAGGCAACTAAACAACAAGAAAAGTACAAATATATGTGTCATGGGTGTCCCAGAAGGAGAAGAGAGGGGAAAAGGGGCAGAAGGAATATGTGAAGAAATAATTGTAGAAAATTTCCTAACCCTGTTGAAGGATAAGAATTTCCATGTCAAGAAGCACAGTGTACTCCCATCTGAATAAATCTGAATAGACCAACTCCAAGACACATAGTAATCAGAAAGTCAATGCCAAAGACAAAGAGAATTCTGAGAGCAGCAAGAGAAAAGCAATGCCTAACATATAAGGGATAACCAATAAGATCAAGTGCCAATTTCTCATCAGAAACCATGGAGGCAAGAAGAAAGTGATATGATATATTTAAGATACTGCAAGAGAAAAACTTCCAGCCAAGAATCTTACATCTGACAAGATTGTCTTTTGAAAATGAGGGCGAATTTAGAATATTCACAGATAAACAGAAACTGACAGCTTGTAACCAAGAGACCAACTTTGTAGGAAATACTAAAGGATATGATACAGTCTAAAAAGAAAAGACAGGAGAGAGAGGCTTGGAAAAGAGTCTAGAAATGAAGATTATCAGTAAACATGACTAAAAGTCTCAAAAGAGTGGTGAAAATGTGCAATCTGAGTAGGAAGTCAGAAAAAAATTCTATTTACAATAGCAACTTAAAGAATCTAATATTTAGGAATAAACTAACCAATAATGTAAAACACTTGTATTCAGAAAACTACAATGCGTTGTTAAAAGAAATTTTAAAAAGACCCAAATAATAGGAAGAACATGCCATGCTTATGAATTGGAAGACTAAATATCATTAAGATATCAATTGTACACAAATTGATATACAGATTCAATGCAATTCTGATAAAAAATTCCAACAGCAATTTTTAAAAAATGGAAAAACATGATTATCAAGTTTATTTGGAAGGGTAAGGGATCCTGAATAGCCAGAACATCTTAAAAAGGAAAAGCAAAGTTGGAGCGCTCTCACTTTTAGACTTTAAATCATATTACCTAGATAGAGTGGTAAAAAGAGCATGATACTGGCATAAAGACAGATGCACAGCCCAATGAAATTGTCTATTCAAAAGCAGACCCTCATACCTATAGTCAAGTGATTTTTGGCAAGCCTATCAAACCCACCCAGCTCTGGCAGAACAGTTCATTCAACAAATAGTGCTGAGAGAACTGGATATCCATAGCCAAAAGAAATTAAGAGGATATCTATCTCATACTTTATACAAAAATGAACTCAAAATGGACCAAAATCCTGAATATTAAGCATCAGTAATCCATCTCAGTCCTCCTTTTAGCTCCATTAAGAATCCATCATCTACCACCAGGTCTTGAATATGTTTTCATGCATTTTCTTGTAGAGGCTTCATGGTTCTTGTTTTGCAGGGTGGTGTGAATGTGGAGACACATGGGAAAAATACAACTGGAGTGAGCTATGGACTGTGGTTAACATCAATACTGTAATATTCATGCATCTATGCCAAAGATGTACTGTGTTGATAATGGGGGACAATGGAAAAAGTGTGCCAAGTGTACACTATGGACCATGGTTAGTAGTAACAGTCTGACAATCTTATCTCAAAATCTGCAACAAATGTTCCACCATGGAGTGGTGTGTTGATAGAGGGGTGTTGTGTGGGGATTCTGCACTTATGCATGATTGTTTTGTAGGCTCACAACTTCTGTAATAAAAACGTATTTTAAAAATAAAACAGAGTAAGTTGTGGGAAAAATACACCAAATATAAGATATAGTTAGTAGTAAGATCTTCACGATATTCTCTCATAATTTGTAACAAATGTCTCATAATAATGCAAGGCGTTGTTGGTGGGTTGATGTATGGGACCACGGTATGATATTATGCATGTTTGCTTTGTAAGTTCACAACTTTTACTATACACTTATTGCTTAGGCATGTTCATGTATAAATAATATAAACAAATAGTAATAGAGTGGGTTGGGGGAAAATACACCAAATGTAAGATACTTTGGTTATTAGCAATGTTTTGAGGATGCTCTTTCATCATTAATTAAAAATGTTTCACAATCAAGGTATTGGTGGTAGGGTGAGTTATGAGAGCCCTGTATGATGTTATGTATGTTTGTTTTGTAAGTTCACAACTATTACAATACCTTTCTTGTTTATGTATGCTTATGTATGAGTGATACACTTCAATTAAAAAAATAGCATGTCTTGGGGATAGTTGGATATGAGTTTGTGGGGAAAAAAAGATATTTCAAAGATACCTAGATTTCTGATTTGTTTAACTCCACGGATACTGGTGCCAATAAATGAGGCAGGAAACCCTGGAGGGACCTGGCTAGGAAAGTGAATATCATGGACTTGATGTTAAGCACATTAAATTTGATGTGATTTTGATAGTAGATTTATGGAGTAAGTAATTTTTCCGGATGGGATAGATACAGTGGTAGTAATTGGTGCTTCTATGCCCTATGTTAATTTGATCAGAAAAATAGTGATAAAGGAAGAGGGTTTAGGACAAAAGTTTGAGGAACTCAAATATTTGATAGCTGAAATAAAAGGAAAAATTTGCACAAAAGACTGTTAAAAGGAATGACCATAGAAATGGTAAAAAAAAAAAATCAGGGTAAAGAGGTCACAGAAGTCAAAGTAAGAGAATACTGAAAGAAATAGGAAAAGTCTTGTTGTGTTAAATGTAACAGATTTACCAAGTAAGATCATTGTAAGAATAAACTCTAAGACAAATAGTACATTTTAGATAGAACTCTTTCATCTTTGGTAATAAGGGGCAAAACCCCCATTCAGGGGTATAATCTTTACTCCCTTAAGAAAATGTGTATGATTAGAATCCCAATGAGAAGGCAAAGACTTGTTCTACAAAGAAAGTGTGTCACAGAGACCCAAAAGAATATTAAGCTCTTCCTAATGCCTACAACCATTGTTAATGGTATACTGACTTTTGTTGGAAGGGCATAGGATTGGAAAAATCTGATACTCAGTTTGGGGGAATTATGTGAGAAATAGTCATTGTTTTTGGATAGACATATAGTGCCATGCGTTGGTAAGTATTCTAAGTATAGAGATAGGATTCAATTCCAAAATGATGAGACGAAAAGAGCTGGTTTGGGTGGTAGTGGAGGTCACCAGCTAACGAGCTGGTGTTGGGATGAAGACATCATTTTGGTATTCAAAGCTATTGAGTACTTAATTCTTGAAATTCTCCTCTCCCTTGGTTTTCATGGCAATGTTCTTTCCCTATGTTCTTCTTAGTCTCTGTTTCTGACTATTAAGACTTGGACTTTTAAATCCAACTATTATCTGTCCGATGAATCCACCAATATTTTGCAGACACCTAAAGCTCAATATGTTCTATTCTCATTTTCCCTAAAAGGGATGCACCAATATGTTGCATTAATAAAGGAGTATTTTCCTCTCTGTGCATGCTTGTCCTGGTACTGGCACATTTTACCTTTTGGCCCCACTAAATGAAAAGTCTATTATAATGAAAACTAGTTTCATATAAAAACTAGCAGGAATGTAAGGGGAGGTTGGCTGTTTGAAATTTTTTAAAAGGATTTGTAAATTCTGGTCCTCTTCTTTTTATCAGCCAGAAAACATAATCAACCTCCCTATCTTCTTGTGATGTCTGCTGGGCATTCTTACTTTTCACTGTCGCCTTATCACTCCCATGATTTCTTACTAGCTACCATTCCCCTAATCCTTCCCCAAACTTCTAATCCCCCTTTTGGCTGTAGAAACAGCCTTAAAATAAAGCTACACATCTTTTAGCAAGGGAAAAAATAGCCCACATGCCTGCTCGAATCTGAGGATTTAAAAGGCATCAGGTTTTTGAAACTATATTATTGCCATATAAAACACATTTTTCAGAAATTCTCTTTTGGGCCATAAGAACTGAAGTATTATTCTGTTGGCATTGACAGAGTTGTGGCAGTTTGAGATTATTTATGAACCCCCAAAAGAGAAAGATTATGTGGTAAACCAATCTATTCCTCTGGGTGTGATGCCCTTTGATTGTATAAGATTCAGCTGAGGTATCTTTGATCAAATTATCTATTAAGATTAGGGCTTTGATTCAACCAGGTCAGTAAAGCGTGATTCAGGTTGAGTCCCCGCCCTTCGGTGGGCTGACATAAATGGATACTCACTCAAGAAGATACAGGGAAGAGGAGGAACTCGGTCATTTCAGACTTGCCATGTCACAGAAAGGAAAAGACTGGAACAACTAATGTTCCAGGAAAAGAGATGAGACATTTGCTCAATAGTTTGCAGCCAAAGAGAACAGAGCAGCTGAGAAGCTGAGAAAGCCTGAGAGCAGGCAGAGATCAGCAACCATCTTGCTTCAAATGTGGCAACTGACTTTGGTGAGAAAGCAGCCTTGAGATGGACTCTTCAGAGCCTTGGAAATATAAGGTTTTACTCCAAAAAAACACCCTTCATAAAAGTCAACATCTTTCTGGTACTTTGCATCAGCACCCCTTTGGCAGACTAATACAAAAGTTATTCATAATTTTTGTTGAATCATGTTTCCAAAAATAAAGCTGGGATTTGTGGTGAAGAACACATTTTCTATCTTTTATTTTCTCATGGGAGTTTCTAAGGATAAACAGCCCAGTAGCCCATTAAATAGGAGGTGCAATAGAGCTTTCATCATCATGCATTTCACTATAATTTTTTATCTAATGAGCCACCCGTTTTGAAAGGAAGAATAATTCCTTTTTTTCTTTTCTTTTTTTTGAAGTACTGGGGTGGGGGATTGAACCAGGACCTCAGGTGTGGGAAGCCAGAGCTCAACCCCTGAGCCACATCAGCTCCCCTGAGTTGGAGCTGATTTTCCATTTGTTTTTTCAATGGAAAATCATTTGGATTTTCATTTGTTTACTTGTTGTTTGTTTTTTGTCTTTAGGAGGCACCAGCAACTGAATCTGGGACCTTACATGTAGGAAGCAGGTGCTCAACCACCTGAGTTATGTCCACTCCCCAATTACTTTCATTTTAAAAAACACAGGAGCAGGGAAATAATTGGGATACACTGGATATGGCTTAGACCCTCGGGTACCATTAGCTGGAGAAGGAGCTGTGCCCCTCTCAGTGCCAGGCTTTCAAACAAGATGGGGCATCAGAGATGGAACCTAATTTCTAAAAAGCAATTCCTAGATTAATGTCACTATGCTTATACTTCTGGAAGCCAGGACCGAAGAGAAAACCCTGTGTTCCCTCATACAGTGACCTACTTGTTTAGTTCTCTTGGGTATCTTAGTATTTTTGTCAATTATACCAAAACTAACCTGCACCCTCTCAAATCTGAGGCTTAAAGAAACTCCTGTAATTCTGAGTAGGGACTTACTGGAAAGCATAGTATGAAAGGCGATTGTTCTCTCTGGTAAAATATCAGTAGGTGTTACTGATCAGTAGCCAGTTTTCTTGATCCCTTAAATGGCTAGTGACATAGAATGATTGCCAAGCCAGAGAACTGACTGTCATCTTAACTATTTCCCTTTGCCTCATACACTGCATCCATGTTAATACATCCTAAACTATCACCAGTTTCTAAATATTACATGTATTATGTCACCAAAATATACTGAGTTTATATTCTAAATACTTTTGGTATTCATTCCTCCTTTTCACCCTCACTGATACTGACTTTTTAGGGTCTCATCATTTTTCACCTGAAATATTTCAATGGTTTCATCAATTAAATGCTCTCTCTGTATCTTGTAAATGTATAATCCATTCTTCAGACTGTTTGTCAGAGTGGTCTTAGTGGTTTTTCTGAAATGTAAATTGGATCAATCACTCCCTTTCTTAAAAACTTGTAATGGCTCCACAATGCTTACAGAATTAAATCCAAATTCCATTTCATGGCTAAGACTGTCCTTTATGATGTTGCAAGCCAAATCCTCCAAAAGAACCTGTTTTCACTGTCTTTCTTCTTTCCTCTCCCTACTAAATTACTTTTAGTTCACCAGATACATTAGGTGGCTTCACATACTTGTAAGTGTCTTGTTTCTTCTCTTTGGATATCTGTGCCTTTATCTCTTCTCTGTTAGTTTCTCTGACAAATATCTGCTCATCATTTCAGAGAAAATTCAAATATTGTTCTCAGTGAAGCATGTGAGACTCTCACAGTTATTTATGTATTTTTTCCTCTGTGTCATCATGGAACATTGCACATGTTATTAAATACTATGATCATGCAAACCTGATTCCGTCTTTTTGACCCAGAATTTAAGGAAACATGGGCACATAGCACAAGCATACCCAGTACATTATCAGTACTCAGTGATTTACCCAGCCATCATTTCAAACTCAATATATCCAAATCAGAACACTTCATCTTTCATCTTTTGTC
Source organism: Dasypus novemcinctus (assembly GCF_030445035.2). NCBI lineage: Eukaryota > Metazoa > Chordata > Mammalia > Cingulata > Dasypodidae > Dasypus > Dasypus novemcinctus. The sequence goes on along the minus strand of NC_080683.1, from coordinate 28,023,234 downwards.
CTCCACTCTACTGTGCCTGGCAAGGTTACTATCATTCTTCTTTTCATTTAGGATTAAAATCTTGGAGCTGCTCTGACTCAGCCGTCTCCCTAATTTTGAGATGTTCTATCAGGAAATATGCTCACTGTAATAAACAGAAAGGCAGAAAGTCCGAGGGTTGCCTCTCAAAAGAGTCTCCTCATGATGCCCACAACTATCCGTGAGTTTCACTTTCCCACAGACAACAAAATGCTGCAACCTCCAGCCAGGGAAGTATTGTTCCCTTTTAACACTGTGTCCTAAACACTCCTGATTTCATTTAGGGAAGTTTAAATAGGTTAGAAAGTTTAAGAGATTTACCTAGCTATGTACTTTTTTAAAAAAGAAATAAACCTAGTACTTAGAAAAATTATAAATACAGTATGAATTCACAGCATATCTTTCTGATGCTTCCCAACAAATTAGAGCCCTGGGTCTATGGAGCCTGTTGTATTTCACATGCAACCTTGAAACAATTATATCAGTCCCAAAGGGTTGGTACCACTTTGTAGGTAAATTGCCTGAGTTCCTTGCTTCTGACCTCCATCCTGCCTCTGTGTGGAGAGCCTCATCTTACCATCCACTGTCTGAGATCTGCTATTAGTTATTTTGACCAAGAAGCCCTCTCTACAGTCCATTTAGATATTTTTCTGTATATTCCATTTCTTATCTGAGGACACCTTTCTCCAGGCAACATAAATGGCAAATGTCCTTTATACGAGACCCCACTACTCGTCAAATATCACTTTAGCTTACATTTCATGGGTTTGAACTAGTGAAATGGTCTCACATTATTGCAGGGAGCTAAGATATCTAGTCTTCCTGTGTATCCAGGAGGGAACAAAGAAACAACTGTGGGTGTGCACTAGCAATTTCTCCAGTTGAGCTGCTTTGGTTTAGTGAAGTGTTTTAGTTTCCCAGGTGCTAAAATAAATACTGAAAAAGGATTGCCTTAGCAATAGGAATTTATTGGCTCAGTTTCAGAGGCTAGCATCTTCTAGTCAGCAATGTGGTCTTTTCTGTCACATGGTGATCCACATGGCAGCATCTTCTCCTTTTTCTTCTGGGTTCCATTGAGTTCCAGCTTCTGAATGACCCCCATGGCTTCTTTTTTGCTGTGTCCAATTTCCTTTGTTTATAATAACTTCAGCCATATTGAATGAAGGCTCACCCTCATTCATTTTGGTAACACCTTAACTAATAACATCTTCAAAGGTCCTATTTACAAATGGATCCACTCTCATGGGACCCGGGATTAGGATCTGAACATGTCTTTCGTGGGGGACTTGGTTCAATCTCCAACATGGGGTTTGAAATATATCTTCAGAAACTGTGTACTTTCATAATTTTGTTTCTATGGGAGAAAATGTGCTTTGAGCTCCAAACAATTGACTTATCAAACTCTTATAACTCAAGATTTTTAAACATGTATCCTTTTTTTCCAATGAGATTGTAAGCCTTTTAAAGGCAGGAACTTTTCTTTCATTTCCATTATACATTTAGAAAAGTTCTAATTGGGCATGGGAGATGCTCAATTATTAGTTCATAAAATAAATTAATATAGCCTGAGAAAACAAAGGCCTGACCACATATTTACATGAGGAGAATTTCCTGCTTCTTGTATATAATATTTGCTTTATAGGTGTCTCTAGTTGAAATGATAATATAAAGATATAGCAATAATTTAGCATTCCATTGAATTGTCAACCTGGTGAGTAACAATTGAATGCAATTAGGTATTTATATTTTTATGCACCTAACTGATAGTTTGATTTCATCCTTTTAATAATTTTTGTTAATGTACATAGACAGTATATTAGTCTACCAAAGGGGTACTGATGCAAAGTCCCAGAAATGTGTTGGCTTTTACAAAGGGTATTTATTTAGGATAAAAGCTTATGGTTACAAGGCCCTAAAGAGTCCACCTCAAGGTTGCTTTCTCACCAAAGTCCATTGCCAGGTGTTGAAGCAAGATGGTTGCAGATCTCGCCTGGTCTCTCTTTTCTGGGCTTCCTCTTCCTCTTGAGGCTCCATAGGCCCAGCCTTTTCTCATCTCAGCTCTAGGCTGGCACAGGGCTTGTTTCTTTCCAGGCTTTCTCAGCTGCTCAGCAGCAAACTGTCAGGTGAAGAGCTCATCTCTCCCCAGGGCCCCAGGATCAAACATGACAGAGCTCTCTCTCTCTCCCCGTGTGTCTTCTTGAGTACCCATTTATATAGGCCCAGCAAGGGGGCGGGGGCTCAACCTGAATCACTCCTTACTGACGTGGTAGAATCAAAGCCCTCATCTTAACAGGCAATTTAAACAGGGCCCCTCAACTGAATCCAATATAATCAAATGTATCACACCCAGGACAGATTAGTTTACAAATTTAATCTTTCTCTTTTGGGGATTCATAAATAATCCCAAACTGCCACAGCCACTAATTGATTCCTCCTGATGGCATGGTTTTAAATTAATATATATGGATACTCATTTATGGGTTAGTATAGAGTTGCACCAAGCCATAGTGAAGCCTGAGGCAAAAGGAAAAAACAATAATGCTGATCCTATCTTTATTTACATTTGGATATTTTGATCATCGTGGACTTTTGTATTAATTTTGATTCTTTAAAATATTACATTATATCATTATATCATTTCTCTTGATTATCATGTTTTTTTGGTGCTCCCTTAAATTTTGCTCTAGAAGCAAGTGCCTCACTCACCCTCACCCTAGTCATGGCCCTGTGGTCACACCGAATCTCCAGAGGGTGGGGAAGTACAATTCTGTCCTGTATCCCTCTGGGTAAATGGAAAAGATGGCAAACAGTATTAATGACTAATATATAGGCTGATTATAGACAAGGCATAAAGCAAATTGCAGGGGATCATTTTATTCTTCATCAAATAAGGGCTTCTTCAAAATTAGAAAATTTAATTCTACAGATATATATTTTATAGTCCAATCATTAATAAACATTTAGTTTTTTCCTAGAAGTCTGATTTTTTTTAATCCAAAAAATCTTCATTTCAAAGTTAGAATCTGATACATTTTTCCTAAATCAATTGAGATGTACTAATTGCATTGCTGTTATTTAAAAATTCCCTGTAGGTTTCTAAATTTCTTCTTCCTTGGGTTTGACTTCTTCAGGTGCTCTAAAAATGTTAACTTTCACTTAGTATGAGTTTTTAACTTATTTTGATTCATTATTCCTAGTTCAATGACTCTTTTCTCTCTTACAGAAAAGAGTGGAGGAATAGCCACACACACAAAAAGTGCAGAGAATTTTAAACAGTAGCTGGGTTTTAAGAAATATAAACAACCATCTAAACAATGCCCATTCAAATGCCCTCTAGGATTCTGTATTAAAATGTTTTAGAAATTTTTATTCCATAATATGCATGTAGGTTTTTTTTTCTAAGGCAATGTTTTGAATGTGCATAATAAGGCTTTCTTTTAAGTGCTGCTAGTTTTTAAAAACAGTTTTTGTTTTGAACCAAAATGCAAAAAAAATGCTAACTAACACAGCACTTAAATATTTCATCAGCTTTATAGATATGGGTATTCTACATAAAACTTTAATGTCTAGTAGTAGCTTTAATAATGAAAAGATAATAAAATTTCCCTCTCAAATAAAAGCCAGCTTTATTCCCTGCAGAAGGTCTAATACTCAGAACCCATTTTTCTATGCATCTCTGTGTGACTGTGGTTGCCAGGGCTCTGAGTTTGGTTTATGACTACCACTACCCTGACAGTAGCAACAGCTTTTCCCACTAAAGGGCAAGAAAATCTTAACTTCATCATAACATTCATATACTCTCAGCTTCTGACTCCAAAATGGAAACAGGAAGGTTCAACCATAACTTGAATGCCTCTTCTACTTATTAGGAAGCTCTGAAAGAGATGGTATCAGGGGAGTTTTTTTTTTTTTTTTTACACTTTGCAACTCCATGTCTTGACAGGCAATAGATTGCAGTTCAGTCACTTGAGAAACACCTAAGCAATTTTATTACAACCCAAATGTTTATTCTTTCTTGAACAGAACACCTTTTGAGTAGGATTTGGTCCTGAGACAGTTTAAAGAATATATGACACAGCTCCTTTATTTTTTAATTACCATATTATAACTGTATAAATTAATACAATTTATTTCATAAGTTAAATGGGGATAATTTGAAGCTATGTAGTCTTAGGACACCATGTAAAAATTTTCAGCTGCAATATGTTGTTCTGAACAATTATATTAACTCTGCATAATAAATGGAATATTTTTTATACTCTGATTCATTTTCTAAATGGAGTACAATGACCTTCCATCCTGGCAAGTGGTCTAAAAGGATATTGTTAAGGATAAAGGATATTGAAAGTCACTGACTGAGCAGTACAAGTTTTATTTGGATTTTCACCTAATTTATTTTATGGATAAATAATAGTATATTTGATTAACTGGTTTGGCATATGGTCCAGGAAGGAGGATTAAACATTCATTTTTAAATGCAAAAGCTTATGAATATGATTTTCAAAAAGAAAAAAAAGATATATTATTAAAGGAAATGCTACAATAGTTAAGACAAACTTTTAAAGGCTGCCCAAGAATAGTTTTCATCTTAGAGAGTGGATAAAAACTCAATAGAATTGGTAACTGACAATTTACAGAAAGTTTATTTTTAGTATATACTGACCCACAGATATTTTAATTTGGCTTCCAATCAAAAATATTTAAAAGCCTAAGGTTGGATTTTTCTCTATGAAATACTCCTGGCAAATTATGTTTCAAGACATTTTGTTATGCTAAAAGAAGCAAATGACTAAATTCCTTTGTGGAAAAAAAAAAGAAGACATATCCAAGTAATTATTTGCATGGCTCTAGATAAAAGGACATTTGATGAATTTAATTTATTTTAGCTAATTTTTAGTATGACTTTAAAACACAATTTCTGTTACCAAAGTTCCTTTTGTTTGTTTGTTTTAAATGCTTTCCATAGTATTAATGTAACAATTAGGTAAATGTTATTGCAGTGAATGGATGGGTAAAAATATAATCTGAAAGTGTTTTTATAATATCTAGTTTTTTGAAACTATAGCATACCTCTGTTATTTATCTTTCCTTTTCTACCAGCTTTTCCTTTTAGATATAGCAGCAACTAGGCATTAATAATATCTTGTATTTTGGAGCACTTTACAGTTTATAACTCACTTTTGCACACATACCCCTTTTCATCTTCTATAACAATCTATGAATAGGTATTATTATTCTCATTTTGCAAATGAGGAAAACAGAGGATCAAGTTAATGTTACTTAAGGTCAAATAGTGACTCATTTTCCCCCTTAGGCAGATAGGAACTGAGCGGGGAGGAGAGGGGGCAGAGGTAGGAACCTTGATATTCTGGTTCCAAATACAGTGCCCAGAAAAAGTAATAGCACGATAGCATGTGAGATCTGATAAGAACTAAGGCCCTTAGATTACACAGTCACCTTCAGTATTTCCCAAATGAAAATGTGGGAATGATTTTTGGGGTGGTTTAAAAGTTTCCTAGGAGAATTTTATTGTAGTGGGAAAAAAATGAACCTATTCTGGTCTTCTTAGATGCTAAATTTATCCAAGGACTGTCAATGCTTGTGTGTGTGCTGGTAGTTGTGATTTCAGTGTCACTAGTTAGTCCTTTTCAAATGCCCCAGAAAAATTCAAAAAGTGTCATTTCCACAAAATGAAGACCAAATGGCATCATAGTACATGGAAATGGAGAATAGCAGAGAGAGGACTGACACATCCTTAAGCACATGAAGTGTAGGCCGTCAAACAGAAGAACTTGCGTTGCAGCTGCCAGGACCATATTTACCATGTGAACAGCAACATGATATTGGGAAAACGACACTTTTTTGTACTAGGTATTGAATCAAGTTTGTAACTCAGAACTTTACTAGTTTCTAAATTATTTTTAATTTGTAAATTAAATTATAAATTAAATAACTCATGAGCTTAAACTATTAATAAGTCTATGCACTCTCTCTGTCCCTCTCTCTCATCTAGTGAGAAAAATGATTTAAGTAACCTCTGAGATAATTCATTATGCCATTATATAAATGGAGAAACCGAAATCAAGAAATATTTTGTTCAGGGAAATTTGCTAGAAATTGATTAACTTTATTAATATAACAGAAAATGTTTTGTGCTTCACAGTCAAGTGTACTTTCTAACATTATTTATAGAAGAGGAATGTATGTAAATAAAGAGTACCAAAAAAGTTGAGACCATAGAACAAGCTATTGGTAGAGCAGAAACTACACTGAGCCCAAATCCTCTGACTTCCAATTCAATGACCAATTCGAGGACCATTAGATTCCTTTTTTGTAATAATGAATTTCTGTTTTGGTTTGCTAAAAGCTGCAGAAAGCAACATACCAGAAACGGCTTGGTTTTTACAATGGGGATTTCTTAACTTATAAGCTTACAGTTTTAAGTTAAAACTTATTCCTGAGGAAAAAATGTCCAAATCAAGGCATGAGGTATTGCTCTCTCCCTGAAGACCGGCTACTGGCCATTCTGGACTCCTCTGCCCAATGGGAAGGCATGTGGTGGCATCTCCCTTCTCCTCCTCCTCTGGACCTTGTTGCTTTCACATCCTCATTTTCCATGGCTTCTTTGGGTTTCTCTCTGTTTCCATGATTCCTTCCCTCTGTATTCATCCCAATTTTAAAGGACTCCAGTAAGAAGATTGAGAGTCACCCTGGGTCATGCCCTACTGAAGTAATCTAAGAAAAAAGGAGGATCCTGTAAAATTGTAGGTTTACACCCACAGAAATGGGTTCACTCTAAGAATAGGATCTTTTCTGGTGCCCATAAAAACCTCAAACTATCACAGTCTTAAGGCATTAATCTAAAGAGGCATTTCCAGTTTAAGAGATAATTCTAGTATTCAAAACCTAAAACTTAAAGTAGAGGTTTATCTCTGTGTGTTGTTTAGAAGGACCTAGCCCAGGCTTCAGAGACCTCAAAGGAGAGGGTCAGAGGGCAGTCAACAAGCAGGTGTCTAGTTTCCTCTGTCTAACCAGAGAAACTTCATTCTCTTTGCTTTATATATTGAATTTACGCTTAAGATCTCATTTGTTAAAAGTCTTCTGAAACTTATTAGTGTTTATAAACTGCTGCCTTGATGGTGATATTTTACATAAGATAGATCTTAGATCAAGTAGATAACCTTTTAGGTGACTTCGTCACAAAACCCTTCTTGTGTATATTGAAATGTCAATAGTCTTGGAATTGATAAGAATCACAATTAACTAATGGCTCAAAAAATAAGAAACAATTCAATTTACTTCGGTGCCTCAAGTTTTGAGCTAAAAGAAACCATAGATGCCTCGTTCTTTTGATTTTCACATACCCTTGTTTAGATTTATTTTTCTAGGCAACAAACTAGAAATCCTGATAATTAAATGGTATTCAACTGGATTAAAATTGAAAAGGGAGCAACATGAGAGACTCAGATGAAAACATTTCAATGTAGTATTATGACAACCATGTGAAAATTACTTGGAACATCCATATTATTGACTACAGGGAACAATTGTACAAGGCAGTACTCAAGTAAAATAGATTTTCAAATTTTTTATTATTTTAAATAAAAGTCCCATCAATTCGTTGCTTCATTTAGTATAAAATGAATGTTCAATTATCATTAAGCCATTATATAACTTTTTGGAAAATGGAGAAATAAATACTGACTTCATGAATACAGTTAATCCTTCATTAAAATAAAGTATAGAGGGAAGCAGGTGTAGCTCAGTGGTTGAGTTCCACCTGCTTAGCACGTACAAGATCCCAGGTTCAGTCCTGGTAACTCCTTAAACAAAGGATATGGCCTCTTTCTAGGCCAAACTCAGCATATAAATGCATTGCCTACCCCCAGCATGGGACATGACTCTTGGGGATGAGCCTCACTGCCACTAAGGGATTACTTGGGAGCACTAACTAGCAATGCAACTGGAAAAAGACCTTGACCAAAAGGGGAAAGGGTAAAGACAAATGAGTTTATATGGCTAGGAGACTTCGAAACAAGTCGGGAGGTCATTCACAGGTTACGCTTATGCATGAGTCAGCAGGATCTAATTGACTGCCACAGTAAATAGTGTCTCAAATAGCAAGGCTGCCAAGGGCTCTGGAGCCCTTTAGGCAAGGCAGACAGCTCAGGAGTTTGGTGTCCTGCCCTAATTTGAATTTTATGCTCCCCAATGTGAGAGAGTTGTACTCTGTTGTGGTTTCCTTACACATGGTTCTTCTGCCACTTCTATGTGAACCTAGAGTTAGTAGTAGAATTGATAGGTGTCTGTCCAAGTGACTTAAACCTTTGGGCTGTCCATGTGCCAGCTGGGCCCCGAATCTCAACAAAGTTGCAACATCTACTCTCCAGTTCATTTGCTTTACCCAGAACAAATAACAAGGAGATGATGATGGACAATGACCATCCCACGGAAGAGTCTGCAACTGCAAGCAAGATAGTCCCATCCATCTGCCCAATGGGATCCAAGCCCTCTCTCAATTAGAGGCAGAGTGGGCATCACCATCCCAAAATCCTCAGGATTGGGGAATGAACGATGGACTAGAGTAGATTTACTAGTATTTCATTGTAGACTTATTGTAATTTTAGCAATAGAAGAACTTACATCATTGATGGGCAGGCCGTGACCAGTGGAGATTCTGAAGGGTGGGAGAGGGAAAAACAGGTGTAAGAGGGGGCCATTTTCAGGACTTGGGAATTGTCCCAAATGACATTGCAATGACAGATGCAAGCCATCATATATCTTGTCATAACTTACAAAATTTTGTGGGAGAGTGTGTAAACTACAATTATAATCCATGCTTATAGCTTAGTAGCAATGTCCAAAATGTGTTCAACAATTATAACAAATCCTCCTCACTAATTAAGGATGTTATTAATGAGGGAAAATATGGGAGGGGTAAGGAGTGGGGCATATGAGAATGTAACATTTATGTTATCTAAATATCTTTTAAAAAATAAAAAAGTGTACATGAAAAAAATAAATTCAGTGGACACCAGAGTTTCTGAGTGATGGGAGAGGGAAGAATAAGTGTAATATGGGAGCATTTTTGGAACATTAGATTTGTCCTGTATGACATTGCAGTGATGGATACAGGCCATTGTATATTTTGCCATAAATTACAATTTGAGGAGGACAAAGTGTAAAGTATAATGTAAACTCTAGTCCATGGTTAGTAGCAATACTTCAATATGGGTTCATCAATTGTAACTAATGTACCACACTAATGAATGGTGTTGTTATGCGGGAAAGTGTGGGAGGGGGAGGGTGTGGGGCATATGGGAATCCCTTATAATTTTTATGTAACATTTATGTAATGTACAGGTTCTTTAAAAAATTAATTATAAAAAATGTAGAGAAAAACAAAGGAGTGGGTATACTTACAACACATGGATTACCATTAAATATAAATTCCCATATTGCATAATATTTTTACATTCTATTTTCACTAATTTTCTTATTTTTTGAAATACAATATTAAATAATTAGCCTAAAAAGACAGTGGAAAAGCTGAATCTAAATTAATTTAAACAAGTGCTTTCTAAGAAAGATTAGTGTATAATCCAACATTATTTGGGACAAATAGGATTTCTTTTTAATTTAATTTTCAATTATAATTATGATTCAAATAAAGTCCTTTGGTATCCATTTTATAAGCTACATCTATTTTTTTTATCGTCCCCTCCCCCTTGCAGTTTGCTTGCTGTCTGCTCTCCGTGTCCATTCACTGTGCATTCTTCTGTGTGCCTGTATTTATTTATTTATTTTTAAATTTATTTCCACCACCTGCCCCCTTGCAGCTTGCTTGTTGTTTTTTGTTCTCTGTGTCCATTCGCTGTGTGCTTTTCTGTGTTTTACTTGTCTCCCTTTATGTTGTTGTGTCACCTTGCTGAGTTGGCTCTCAGCGGTGCTTGCGGGCCAGGTGGCACTCCACAGTGCTTGTGGGCTGGCGGCTCTCTGCACCGTGCAGGCAAGCCTGCCTTCACAAGGAGGCCCCGGGACATGAACCCAGGGCCTCCCATATGGTAGACAGGAGCCCAACTGATTGAGCCACAGCTGCTTCCCGCTACATCTATTTTTAATTTTTATATTGGCCTTATTAGCTGTGAAAGGATGACATCGCAATTTTATTCTAAGTAAACCTACTATTTATAGTTAAATTAGAATATAAGAAAATATACTTAGATAAATAGCTCTGTCGTGTTTATTATAATCTATAATAAAATTAAATTTCAATAAATTAACTCAATTTCCTGTAGTACATGAATCCATAGGTTGAATAAAGTCTATCTGAAATATCAGAAATACATGTGAAGTACAAAGACATGTTTTCTCCTTCAAGTTATTTAACTTCTGACATAGTTGAATACATAAAGAAGATCCATTTTATATATTACTTTTTTTAAAAGAATTTATTTATTTATTTTATTCCCCTCTTCCTCTCTTCCTTCCCCCTCCCTGCTGTTTCCCTGCTGTTTGTATCCATTCACTGTGTGATCTTCTGTATTCTTTCTCTTTTTGGTCTTCTCTTCTCACTTTTTCTCCTCCAAGAGTCACCGGGATTCAATCCTGTGTACCTCTGATGTGGAGAGAGTTTCCCTATTAGCTGTGCCACTTCAGTTTCTGGTTTCTGCTGCACTTCACCTTGACTCTCCCCTTCATCTCTCTTTTGTTGCACCATAGTCTTGCTGCATGACTCACTTGTATGGGCACTGGCTCACCATGCAGGCACCCTTACCATGCAGGCACTCAGCTTACCACGTGGGCATGCCTCACCATGTGAACACTGGTTTACCAGGTGGGCATTGGCTCACCATGAAGGCACATTTTCTCTTCTTCTTTTTCATCAGGAGGCCCCAGGGATCGAACTTGAGTCCTCCCATATGGTCGGCTGAAGCCTTACCACTTGAGCCGCATCCACTTCCTCCATTTTATTTATTGAGATAATAATTCAGAAGACCACCAGGTTCAGAATATGTGACCATTTTTGCATCGGGCAAAATCAGGTGGCAGATAAATGTGGTCACAAAACAGCAACTCTCATGCACAGCATATTTCATGAATCTTCATCTACATAGCATCTTCTCTGGTTCAAAGTGTGGTGTTGGGCTCTCTCCTTGAAACTCTTGAAATGCTACAATGTCCTTTCTTTTTCTTTTCTATTCATGTTGTTCCCGACATGATGTAACTCTTGGATTTGTCATTGATGGTAACTGTTGATCTAGTAGACACTTGACAATAATGGTGTCTTCATAGATTCTCCTCCATTCCATCCATTCTAATAGTTAATACCCTTGGAGGGATGCAATGTCCTCATGTCTTATACTCTGCCACTTGTTGGAGCAACACAGAATAGTTATTGAAAACAGAGATCAAAGAGATCTAAGTTATTATCTATTTGACCTCAGGCAAGTTATATTACCTCTCTAAATCTCCTCTTCTGAAAATGTGACAGATCAATATATCTCATAAGATTATTGATACCTAACAAGATAATATACAATAGCTTCAAGGCCCTGTTTGGCAAGTAGTAAGTGCTACATAAATGGGGTGTGATTATTGCATGAATGTCAAAACTATATACCACTTTGGGATGTCAAAATCCTTTTATTCTGCTAATGTTAGGGTTCTTGAGTTGGTCTTCATTATCTATTCTTCTAAGGCCCCATCAAAATAAATCCTAAAGGAGCTGGAACAGAAGGCATTCTGAGGCAAGTTTTCCTCTGCTTTTATCCTAACCATTATCTCATGACCTCCCTGTTACAAGCAATGACTTAAGGGGCAGCCTGTCAGTCTCAGCAGCTTTACTTATAGCTTCTCCTGAGGACTCTCAGGCTTTTGTGTATACAGTTTTAGAGTTATCTTAACCAAACATTTCACTGGACAGGTCTTAATGTTTTTGACTTAGCGTTGCTTACAAGTCCCAAGCCTACTATATATACAATGGGTTTGGTAGGAAATTGAGGTCACATACAATACTTTTAATTTATCAAATTATTTTCTCATCAACCCAAAAGCCATTGGTAAAATCAGACTTATTTAAGATAAAAGGTTTCCTGCTTTTCAACTCTCCCTCCAGTATCTCTGCTCTTCTGACCATCCTATAAACTATTGCAAGATTAACTTTTCTTAAAATATCATTTTCACTAATCGTTACTGAGGTAACAAGCATGCTACCATCGTTGGGCAGGCCCAGCACGTTGAGATGAGGCCTCGTCTCCTGCTGGGTGAGTGCTTGGCGCGGGTAGATTGTCGCCCCCCTGCTACTCTTGCCCATAAGGGCTGCCTCCTCTATCTCCACCCAGCATCCGGTCTCCATAGGGGCCGCCCTAGGGTAATCGGCCTGCCTCTCCCGCGCCTCACCAGAATCCAACCCACAACTTCCCCTTATTTTCTGCCCCAGCCCCCATATACCCCCCACCAGAATGATAACTTCACCTCTGCCCCTTTACCTAGCAACAGCCTCCAACAACCAATCGGAGGTCGCCTTCAGCTTAAGCCAATCCGCACCCCACACATCGCCCCTTACCCTCGTACCTCACCCCCAACCGTCCCCCAGCCAATTAGCGTCCTCCCCTCACATACATTGCCTTATTTGGCTCAGCCTTGCTACCGCCAGCGCCCTAGCCTATATAAACGCTTGTCTTCCTCAATAAAGCAGACGCGTTGCCACCACTCTCCCTCTCCGCAGCATTCTTCGTGCCCCTGTGCGTCCGCCTTTGACACCGCCCGCTGTCCGCCGTGCGCCCTCAGTTACATTAGTTCTGGTGGGTCCTCAAGCATACCATGGATCAAATCCAGATTCTTCATTCTGGCACTGAATGCCTGCCATTAAATGACCATCCATAAATAGTCTTTTTTAGTGATGTTTTTCTTACATTATTCCTCAATAAGGCTGGGAGCCTCATCTTTAAAATAATACTTGTCTTCATAATGTTGCTTTGAAAATCAAATGAGATAGTGTATATTGAATATTCATCTGGTATCTGGAATATTAGTGTTCAGTTAATAATTGTTGTTGGGATTGAATTATGTCCCCCAGAAAAGACATATTCAAATCCTAAATCACTTTCCTGTGGGTATGAACCCATTTGTAAGTAGGACATTTTGAAGACGTTATTGGTTAAGTTACGGCCAAATTGAATCAGAGTGTTTCTAAATCTGTATGACTGGAGACCTAATAGAGAGTGGAAATTTGGAGTCAGTCAGTCAGAAGATGCCAGAAATCAGAAGCCAGAAGTTTAGGAGATATCAAAAGCCAGAAGAAACCAGAGAGGAGAGAGAGAGTGCCACATGACAGAGGACTGCCATCACCAGAGCTCTAGCGACTCTGTGGGTAAGCGAGGCCTTGGCAACAACTTGGTTTAGGATTTTAGCCTTCAAAACCGTGAGCCAACAAATGGATGCTGTTTAAGCCAACCCACTGTATAGTATTTATCTTTTTTTCATAATTCATTCTCTAAGACTAAAGATTTGTGATCATTTTAGTCTCTTTTACTCATATATATGTCCTTGCCTGGAAATGACTTTTTCTGTTTGGATGTGTCTTTTTAGTGGTGTGACTAAAGCTGCATGGAATTTTCCCAGTACGGAATCATTTTATTTTTATTTCAATTATTCTCAAATTGAATATAGGTAGAAGTACCAGTACAACAGTGACAGCAAGGGAAGGTTTCTTTTTTTTTTTTCATTTTTATAATTATAACTCTCTTCTATACCCTCTTTCTACTTTCTTCTTTATGAGGACACCTAGTTTTTGAAACAAGGTATTTTTTTTCCTGCTGGATTGTTTTCATATCCTTTATCTGACAAAGATATGTGAAGACCTTTGGACCTACACTATTGTTTAATTTGCTGCAAGTTGCTCTCCCTAGATGGCAATGGAAATAGCGTGGCTTTCACAAGATACATGTGGTTTGGATCATGTTCCTCATAATAAAATATATGCTAATTTTCTACTCCACTCACAACCACATAACCTTTCCACTGTAGAAGTAAAGATCAGGGCCAATTTTGTAGACGACTGCCAGATCAATCTCTCTAATCTTTGGAAATTCTGTAGTTTGGTTATTTCAACACTATAGTTAAGCATCTTCAGTGGCTCTCCATTTTATTCTAGTTCAAGTGCAGACCTGCCACAAATCATTACACACTCAATTGACCAAACTTACATCCTTGTACTTCACTCTGTGTTACTATGTGCTCTTGCTGAACTGGATTAGTGTTTGCTCTTGAACAATAGCATGTTTTTGCCCTTTCTATGCCTTCACGTGTGTGTTACTAACCACCTTAATAAATTCTTTCATCTTCATGTGTCGAGGACTCATTCATCCTTTGAGGCCCAACCAAAATTCTAAGACCTATGAAGGCTTCTACCTTTTTTAATCTACTTTACTCCTTTGTAATTGCTTCGTGGTATGCATAACTCACTTTTCATTTAAGCTTCTTAAGAAAATAGATGCTAGTAACTGCTTCATAAACATTCGTTGAATGAATAAATGACACAACCCTTGGAATCGGAAGTCACTGGGCCTAAAAAGGTAAGAAAGGAAAGCAAATAATCAGGAACTGGCTGGATCATCACTTCCTGAACTAACAGAAGTATAGCATTTTGTTATGTGGACATGCATATGTGGACAGGCAGTCTGCATAAGGCAGGGAACCAGGATTGGTTGGAAGTCCAACAGCTTTAGCAGAAGCCACAATCTACATAACGTTGTAAGAGGCGATTATGTTTTTTACGTATAGCCATAGTCCTTTACTTAATCTTAGTTCTTCAGTTCCCATGACTGCCTCTTCATTTCCTTTGATACTTTCATGCAAAAATATAGCTTTCCATATCTTGTCAATGGTGTTTCAATAAATAACTTTTAAAATATTCTATTAAAAAGCTTTACTGACTAACTCATATCACCAAGTGTTTCCAAGGGACTTTAATACTTCCTGTTAGTAGGATAAAATCAATGGAAATATTAACATCATAATCTTTCTTCCTGGAGGCCTCTTATTTTGATAGTGTTGTAGCTTTTCATATGAATTTAAAGCTATTGAAAGAAAAGTAGTGAAATTCTCCAAAATGTTCAGAAAGGATATTAAAAGAAAATAGCTCAACAGAGATATTTTTGTCATTGTTAATGAAATATAAAACACTAAAGGAGAGGATGAAATGTCCTAAAGACTGAATCCCCTTAGTATAAAAACTATTCTTAAATTTATAGTACATTATAGCTTCTAAAGCACTTTCACAACTATTTCATTAGATCCTCAGGAAACCCTGGAAGGCAGATAGGAAATTATTGTCACTTTGCAGATGAAGAAATTCATGCTATGAAATGCTTAAATACTTTGGAAATACCACCTGATCACAGCCAAAATCCTAGTTGTTTATAGATTCCTACCAAATACTAAAAATCTGGAATTTGAAAAAATATACAAAATAGGTTTTGCCTTTATTACTATTTTCCTTTTTTCAGAGATTATTAAAACTATTTTAATTTGGGGGAAATTTTCTGAGGAAATATTTTATTTCAAGGAAAATAAAATATGTAGTCTTAAAATTGCTCTAAAATTGACTCCATTACAAAATTATTTCAGAATGTATCAACAATAATAATTGTGATATTTACAGCACAAAATACAATTATAAACAATTTAATCTAATTTAGCCACAAAATGTGTGGGCATTGTAGTGAATCAAGAATAAAGGGTGGTGCATATAAATAATTTAAAGAATATACAAACAGATCATTAAGAAAATAGACTGCAATGAAATTAGCTTTTATTAAAGATGTTAGTGTATACAGATGATTGCACAAATATTTTCTCATTTTGTTTTCACAGTAACACTAAGAAATAGATGACAGAAACTATGGTTTACAATTTGTGGAAACTGAGACTCAGAAAAATTTATATTCTTTGCTGAATATCTCACAGTTGGTCTCAGAAATGACTCCAAACTCCAAGCTTCCCTCTCTCGTATTACAGTACACAGTTATATCTCCTGTTAACCCCTTGAATTCCATAACCCCTTTCCCCCAAAGCCATCCTTGATGTTGACAATTCCCACTTAGTCCTATAGCATGGTTTCTCTTCAAATTTCCTAAATGCAGAGAATTTAGACCATCCCCTCTGGCTGACTGAACCTTCTTCACCTACTAGCCACATTAAAAGGAATTTCTAGGTATCTTCAGAGACTTCTGAAGATTTTGTTAGGTAGCCGCTGGTAATATCTCTCAGAGGCCAGCTATAGAGTCTTATAACCCATAGTCCAGTTCTACAGACCTTTCATTCAGGCTTGAGTCAGAGTTACTAAGTCAAAGTCATCTCTTCATTGGACAACCATGGAAACACATTCTCTTGCTTAAAAAAAAGCATAATAGGTCATGGCCACCTTAAAGTCTAGATTTGGAAATACGTAATCATCAGTCTCATCAATTTCCTTAAGAGTCTCAGATTTTAGTCCTAGCTTTGCTGCCAACTTTTCTGGACTTCATTTTTCTCATGTCTAAAATGAAGAGTTTGACCCTTCCAACAATTATGGAACTTTGCTATTTCTAAATGTTTTAGAAACATTATATCATGGGTTACTCATAATAATCCCATCAGGCAGATAAAATTTATGATAAACTGTACTTGACAGAAGAGAAAAATTAAAATTAGAGAGGTTATATGACTACCCAATGTCATACAAGTAATAAATTTAGATCCAGTGGTGAACCAGAGATATTTAAGGTACATTCAAGCTCTAAAAGATGCAAATCTACTTATCTCTGCAATTTCCCATCAATGCAATTATATAAAGCATGACACCTTCTTCTATCTTCTTCAGAAACTTTGGTTAATGAAAAGGCCACAACCTGTATTTTATTACCTGAATGCTGAAGTATCAGGCCAAGGATTTTCCATTTTAATCACAAGATGTCCTTGGAACATAGTTTCAATTTCATAGGCAATTGTCTGGCAGCCACTGGATTAAGCGGGTAAGTACTCTCAGAACGAGATAAAATAGTCAAGTGTAGAAGAAAAACTTGATGCAACTGGGAAATAACTAGTCTTGATACATTTGAGATAAAACTTTAAACATGTCTTTGCAGATCTTCACTATTAATGCTCATCTTGAAAAATAATTACTTGCCCTTGACAAAGGAATGAGGCTACGTATTTAAAAACACCTCTGGGTCAAGAATAGCTCAAGTAAATACTTGTTCAGCCAATTTTACAAGTAGGCATTATTTGTTTAGTGCCCTGTAATTTTCTCCTGAGGTTACACTTCACTAGGAGTAGCTAGTTGAGATTGGCTAATAGGCTTGTATTAAGATAGCTAGAAAATCTTTGGCTGAGGAAGGCTGTCAATATATATTCAGTGGGAATCACAAGTGTTAGCAGTTAGCAGATGTTCTGTCAGCAGCTGCTGAGCAATATGCTGTAGTTCATTTTGTTTGTGTGTTTGAAAGGTAAGTGTCCATAACTGATAGAAATACTTTTCTGACAATCAAGGATGAAAGTATAAAGATTATATGAATGTAGAAACTCAAAATTGCAGAAGGAGGTCCCATATGAATTCGGTTTGAGACACCTCAGTAGGGGAGGTCGATAGAAGTTTAACTGTGGCTATACATGCTGGGTTTGTGTTATGGAAAAAGAACTTCAGACTTCAATACATTGATTTAATGCCAGCCACAATCACTCTACTCAGCTTGTGAAAAGCAGAGTTTTGATTCAAGAGATGTGAAAAAGCCTTTTAAGGAGTTTAATATAGTTGCTGTTTTCTATTAGTCTGCCAAGTTCAATTTTAAACTGAGAGGAAAGGGGGGAAAGCAAAGCTATACTTTGGATTGATAACTTGTTATAGTTTCATATGTTCATAAAAGATGTAAGAATAGCACATTTTGTCAATCCCATGTAAAATTTATTCATAACTAGAATTAGGGATGCAAAGAATCCTATGATGAAAATATCTGACAAATTTCAGTTCAGTATCAAGATTTATAGAAAACAAGGACATTCAACAAGGGAAAGATTTTTTTTCATGGAAAATATTTAGGATGAAATGATTAACTGACCTGGAAATGCTTTACTGAAATCTCTAATTCTCAAGTTCTAGAACATTTCAAAAAAATGAGTTGAGTTTTCCTAAATTTATGAAACTACTGACATTAAAGTAATTGCATATTCTAAAAGTGATGCTCTTAACAAAAAGTCAGACATAGCTAAAGTGTTGTTTTCTAGAGTCCTTCGGCTTAAACTCTATGCAATTGGCACCTCTCTCCCATGCTTTCCTTCAAAAGCAAGTGAGAAGCCATGCTGCCTGGCTGCACCCGTCTCCATTCTTGGCTTCACATTCTAGAAATAATCATCATAACCTCGCCCAGATCACTTGTTCGGTCATGTAAAGAGCTTGAAAAGGGAAGAGAACATTTTGACTCACGTATTTGTCAGATACATTCAAATGGTGCAGAGAGTAGAATTAAAGAGTCCCACCTAAATATAGCATGTTGATATGAGCTTCAAGCATCCCAGGTCTGGTGGGAGCAAACCTCCCAAAAACTGGATTTGAAGTCCTGATTCTTCCTTCTCAATAAGAAAACCAGATGAAGATTTTTTTTTTTTTTGCACTGACACTGAGAAAAGATAGAATAGGTGTGGCAATTTAGAAGATTATGACTCTTCTGAGAAATTCATCAAGCTGCAGAGATCCTTTCTAATTACATTGCTACTCTCCACACATTTATGCTGAAGTAAGGTATTATTGAATTTATGGAAACATTTTTTCTAAATCCTTAGCCATCAGGTTGTTTCTGTTGACACATTCTAATTCTTATAAAATGCATGTTCTGATAGTCTGAATTTTTCTGGGGAAGCTGGGAATAGAGAAGGCATTTTCTACCTTCCTACCTACTTTCACCATGGAGACAGGAATTATATTCTTCCACTGATGCCTTAGATCATGTACAAGGTAGGATAAGGAATAAGACAAAGAAAACGCATCATATTGAAGAACATAAAGAAGCAGCGTGACTTAGTAAGACAGCAGCAAACTTAGTATTAGATATCCTTCTTAAAACATTTCTGTTCCACTTATTACTAGTTCTGAGGCTAAGTTACTTAACCTGTTAAGACTTCATTTTCTCTTCTGAAAAACATAATGAATGCATCTAACAGTGTCATTATGAGAATTAGAGATAATACATGTTGAATGCATAATACAATGCCAGACTTAGCAAGATACTCAATCAATTGTAAGTACTTGCTACTTTACTCTCAAATCACTTGTAATAATAATAGCTGACCTTTACTGAGCACTTGGTAAAAGATGGGCAGTGTGAAACATGCTCTCATTCCAATTTATATTTGCAAACAATAAGACCTGTCCAAGTCAAGTAACTTGCCCAAGGTCAAATAGCTGAAAGTGGATGAGTAAGAGCTCAAACTCAAGTCTGACTCCAAAAACCATACTATCAACTGGTAACCTGATAAGGGCTTTTTGGTTATGCGCAACCCAAGATATTTACTAATACTATATTTTAACTACCCAGTTCCACTCAATACTAGAATACAACAAGATGTTCTTTGTATTTGTTGATAGTGATTTTTGATAAAACTTATGCAGGTAAGAAATGGCAGAATGAATCAGAGTTCATCAGGGCGCTTAGGAAATACTAGTTGTCTTATTATCTTCTTTCTGGCCCCAGAGAGGACTAGTTTTGTTTTAATTGTACCTTTGGTCTAAACTAAAGTTGTCTCTGAATTTTCTCCCATGCTCCATAAAGTGATTCTTTTGGTTTTTTGTAAGGCTTGTTTATATCTCTGCCTGGTCCAGTCACATATAGCCAACAATATACACTATCAAGCAAAACATTCCAAGTTTGGGAAGCAGCTTTGACCTCTATAGCAGGCATAGTATTGTTCCATACCATCGCTTTACCACTCTAGTCCTGGCATTCAGTCTGCCTGGTAAGTCCTGAGAATATGAATTCCCATTGAAATATGGTCTTTTCAAAAGGTTGTAGAAACTATCAAGTCCCTGTCATGTGTCCATTGTCACCATTTCTGTTTGGAGCTTGCTCCAAGCCATGGCTATGCAATGTCTACATCAGAGCTCTTGTTACAACTCAGAATCCTGGGTCTCACATAATCACAATTTCTGGGGGTAAGGGTCAGGAACTGGAGTTTTAAACAAACTCACTAAAGCTAGAGAACCACCACCACAGAGCCTCAACAGGTCTGCCTAACATTGAACTTCGCCACTGTCTGGAGTCTCCCTCTGCTGGGATCTGGCAGCAATGATATCTTCAGTTTGGATCTGGACACTCATCAGTGTCCAGAGTTAGCCCAATTCCTTTATGTAACCTCTTGTTTAGCTGGCTACCAATTGTCCCTACTGGGTGAGTCCTGCTTTCCCTTTCCCCGTTAGTCCCAGCTATAAAAATCTCTGCAGACAGAATTTCAATATTCCTATAAAACTATTGATGCTTGTTTCCCCAAATCAGTGCCCCTTTCTGTCTAATTCTCTGGTCAGTCATGCCACTCTAACATTTAGAATTTTTCTGCCTTTTGAACCTATCCTTTATCTAACAGCAGCTAGGCTTCCACAGTTTTGTGCTGCCCATTACCAAAAGGAATACATTATTACATTTCCACATTTCCACTGGGAAATTCACATCTAGTTTAGAAGTGCAGCCAAGAAATATCATTGGAGAGAATCTTCAGGTTTTTTGCATGTAAGAGAAAATTTCAGAGTGTGGTGAAATGTAATATAACTCTACACAGATGCCAAATAATTGGATCTTGAGGTTCTTTAATCTTTTGTTCTACAAACCAGCTTGTTTCTCAAAGTGCAGATTATGACCCGTTGGTGGGTTTTGAAATCAACTTATGGGTTCCCAACAGCACTTAAAAAATAGAATAAAATGAGAAATAGGCAAGTGTATTGCATGTAGTAAGAGTAAATATTGTGTAATGAAAATTTTTCATGAATATATGTGTAATTTTGTGAAAATTGGGTCATGATGGAGTGTTTTAATTTTTAGTTATGATATATAATTATTAAAAATTATTAAAAACACTTCCCTAAACTTCAGCGGATTAAAATTGCCTTCTGCGTGCTGTGAAGTCAGAGTTTATGTTTCTAAACATTGTTTCTCCAGGGAATTGGTCTTCTCTATTTTCTTTTTCATATAATGTATGTTTCCTCTACAGTCTTCGGATCAATCAAAACTAAAACTTTATCTCCAGACAGTGCCTCTTTTAATTTAATAAAGATATACAATGCTGTTACCCTAAATTTCACCTAAAATCTATTTAATTTTCCTCCACCTCAGTTCTGTCTTCTGTAAAATGGAGATAATAATGCCAGTGTTTTTATAAAGATTAAATAAGATAATGCAAATAATGCTGAGAATAAGTATTTAATATATAGAAAGCCAGCGATAAATGTCAGACATAATTACTATCATATTCAATTACATAAGCAAAACACAGTTTTTAGCCCATATGAATGCTAGCAAGTTAAAAAGAACACATTCAGCTCCAGGATCTCAGGAGTCTGAAACCTTTGTGCAAGACTTTCTGGAAGGATGGTTCTTAGACTGCCTCAGAGGGAATTTTTAAGGAAAAAAGGCCTCTGTTCAAATTTTTAGCAAATTGTTTAAGGCTAATTAGCTATTGAGTATCAGCCAAAACAAATATGGATTTCCCCTGGGATCTAAGGACAAACTATCCAATACATTGAATAGTTGTAGTTCTTCTTCTTCTGATAAACATGGAACTGAAAGAGTTGAAAAAGGAGAGAAGGGAAGGAAAACAGAGAAAGAGAAAATCTAGTTGGTTTTGACAACTTTTTTTACTTCATTAATCCATTATTGTTTTTCTCTGTGCAATTTCCTTCTACATTCTACCTGTGTAGAAGCAACAAACCAGCCTCATGTGAAGAGACAAACCCAAACCAATATGTCCTCAGCTATCACTGTTCATGTTTGTTTGCTATAATTTAACCCTTATATTACAAGTGCTTATGAATCACTATCAGTGCAATTAGGCTTTGATTATATAGTAGTGAGTATGAATTTAAAGAGTCACCACCCTTCAACCACTCTGTGTTCATTTTTCTATTTTTCCTGGATATGTGAGGCCTCTTAGATACATTATTTTAAAGCAGTTGTATTGGTTAATGTTTAAAAAGTTTAAAAGAACCAGATTTCAATGTTGTCCATGAAAGCCAAATTGACTGACAGTTTTTGATTGCCCAGTGATAAGTCTTATTAAGCAATTATTCCATTGTATTCTCAATAAGTCCATTAAACTGTGTAGGCTTGTCTTAAACACTTATGAATCTGGTGCAATGTCTTCTGCTGATTGGACCATTCAAGTAAGATAGAGGAAATTGTAATTATTTTATAATCAGCTTAGTTCAGTTTAATTAGAGACTGGATGTGGAATTAAGGTATGGGGCGGCTGCAGAATATTAAGCAAGAAAGAGCTGAGAAAAATGTGCTAATTCAAGTGGTGCATTGATTGAAGATAGTTCAAGCCTATTAACTTAAAACAAGTTCTAGCTGTATTCCTAATGTACTTATAGGGGTTAGACCAGGGAACCATGGCAAAGAGAAACAGAGAAATGTGAATATCTAAACAAAGAGAAAATGTGGAAGTTATGAGTATATAACATTAATCCTAAAAGAAATCATAGAGGGCAACACCATCTGTTAAAAGAGTAAAATTAGGGGAAAGTAAGTTTGGTTATTCTACAACATGGAGCTGTAAATAAATAAGCTCTTTTTGATAGCTATTTAGTTTAGACCAAAGGCTAAAATTGCTTCCAAATTTCTTAATTCAGACCTAAAATTGAACAACTATAAATTATTCATAGTGCCACTTGTGTTAAAATACTTACACTGCACAGTCCTGGGAAGAGCCTACTCTGCACCCTGGAGCTAACACACAGGAATGACTGTGGAGAGTTTATAGGCACTAGGTTACATAAAATATGATGTGCTTTATGGGGGAAATGGCTAAATTTAAATGCTGCTCCCTGGGATAGAAGCAGTGAATTCATTACCTCTTTCCTGGTCACTATGTTGAAATTAAAAACAAGAGCTACCAATTAAATAGATGAAGTTCTAAAAAAAAGATTGAAAATCCACATGTTCTAATTCATGAATCTCAAAGTTTTAGGGATTAGTCACATGTCTATCCTTTACCTATTCTCAGAATTATAAATACAAGCTAAAATTTCCTTAACACTAATGTACCTTTATGCTATATTCTGGAAAAAAAGGGGGAGGGAGGCAGGAAGAATATGACAGTGTAGTATTAGATAGTTTAATCTCAATTCAAAAATATAATAAAAGGAAATAGTCAAAAGTATTTAAAAATCTCAGTTAGTAAGATGATTATGATTTAAGTAAGCATCTCTTAATAACAGATTAGGAAAAGTATGCTACTATAAAATGATCCATCAGAAAATATGAGCATTATAAGACTGAAGAAACAGAAAACTGACTTTATATACAAGGATAAAAAAAATGTTGTCCTCCTCTTAGTCATATTATTTTTTTCCTAGAAAATAATAATTAAGATTTTTAGAAATACAGAATTGAAAGCTTTCCATTTTCCCTTCTGATGAGGAGGCCTGGACTATAATACAGTCCACATCACTTCATTACTCATATGCCTTGTGTTTACTCTCCTGCTTTCCCCTTAGCCAAATGGAGAACTTGTTCCTAGGACTGAAAAGACCAGCTTGTTTTATATTCCTAGGGGGAAAAGAAGAAAGGATGGATATACAGACAGATGGATAGATAAATACCCACTCTAATGCTTTGTAAAGAGTGAAAATGAGAATGTCCAGAAGACCCACATCCTAGAAGCAGCTGCATAGAGTGAACTCAAGGATAGGCAGTAACAAGAACAGAAGAAAATGTGTGTGTGTGTGAAGCCTGAGAAGTGTGAGCAGCCTGAGATTAGAAAGAAAGCCAAATGACTGTAGAAGAAACAAGAGTGGCAAGCAATAGAAACCAGGAGAGAGAATGTATGAAGGAGTATGGAGTTATGTGCCTACAAGAAAAGAACTCAGGAAAGGGTACAAAGAAGTGAAGTTATAAAGACTTATGGGGGAATAGCAAATCCTTTTAGAAACAGTACTTATTCTGATGTGAACTAAGGATAATCAGAAGACTCACAGAGGTAAGAGTCTGGAAGATAAATTACCAGGAGATAGAAAGGGAATAGACAGTGATGAGCTGATGCTCAGTCTGGGCAGAATCTATGATAAGGTGGTTGGAGTGGTCTGACAAAGAATGGGGATGATGGTGGTGTGCAGGGTTGCAAGTGGGGTTAACCATACCAGAGTGTGAAGGTGAGTGGGGTTTGTGGGTGGGTAGGTTTGGCTACCCATGGAACTGGGGGAGGCCTGGAAGAAGGAACAGGTAAACTCTGGGAAGGTGGAAATCTGTGGTTGGGAATACAATTGTGAAAATGTTGTTTTGGCAACTATGGCAGGGGAGAGTCAGTGGTGGGGAAATGTGTGGGGAAGGGTGCACCTGGGCATGCCTCTATGGAATATGAACGTGTTCATCTAGTCAGAGGGTGTTATCTCAGTGGGTGGAGACCCAAACGATAAACAAAATTTTAAACTCCCATACTGGGGAGTCTTACTACATTCTCAAATAGAGGGGCAAGAATCTCTCTAGCACACAGGCAATGCCTAATAAAAGAAAACTGACCAATATGACAAGTCCTCCATGTTTATGCTTGTAACTATGAACCTTATTCTTGTAAAACTGAAACAGCCTAATAACTATTGCCTAAGAGTTACCTCCTGAAAACTTCCTTTTTACTCAAATGTGGCCTCTCTCTAAGCCAAACTCAGCAAATAAACTCATTACCTTCCCCCTGGTGTGGGGCATGACTCCTGGGAATGAGTCTCCGTGGCACCAAGGGACTAACACCAAGCACCAACCAGTGATGCATTTGGAAAGATCTTGACCAAAAGAGAGAAACATTTAATACAAAAGAGTTTTTGTGACTAAGATATTTCAGTGAGTTGGGAGGTCATTCCAGAAGTAACACTTTTGTATGTCTCAGGCGGATCTCACTAACTGCCACAGTAAATAAAGCCTCAAAAACAGGGTGCTCTTGACTGCTCTAGAGATATCTGGACACTAAATAAGGTGCAAAACCCCATGATATCAGCACCCTATCTGTGGGTCTTACCTTGGAATATATCACAACCAATGTCCCCAAGATAACAGAGTTTGACTCGTTCATAATTTCCGTACACATGATTCTTCTATCCCTTTTACTTGTACCTTTAATTAGCACTATACCCATTAAATATATGTCCCAGAGATGTAAATCTTCAGTCTCTTCATATGCTGGCTGATCCCTGAATCTCAGTAGAGTTATGGCCAATACCTACTCTCCAGTTCATTGGACTTGCACAGGACAATGAACAAAGTGATGATGATGGAAAACCCCCATCCCCCAAAGCAGAGTGCATCTACAACACAAGCAATATAGTACCTTCCATCTACCCTGTATGATCTAAGCTCCTCTCAGTCTGAGGTAGAGTGAACATTACCATCCCCAAATCCTCAAGGTTGAGGAATAAAAAAAACATAAGGACTGAATACAACCATAGATCGAAGCAAACTTAATTGTTATTGTAGTAAAAGAAGAACATATAACTTTGATATCAAGATAGTGGTTACCAGAGATTCTGAAGGAAGAGGGACTAATATGTGGAGCATAGGGTATTTTTATTTTTTTTATTTTTTATTTTTTTTTTATTTATTGACTTTGTAATAATATTACATTAAAAAAATATATATATGAGGTCCCATTCAACCCCACCACCCCCACCCCACCTCTCCCCACCCAGCAACACTCATTCCCATCATCATGACAGATCCATTGCATTTGGTAAGTACATCTTTGGGCACCTCTGCACCTCATGGTCAATGGTCCACATCATGGCCCATACTCTCCCCCATTCCATCATAGGGTATTTTTAGGACATTGGAATTGTTCTACACAATATTGCAAGGACAGTAATAGGCTATTATACATTTTGTCAAAACCTGTAAAACTGTACAGTGCAAAGTATAAAATAAGATAAATATAACCTTGCTTAGTAGCAGTGCTTCAATATTTGATCATCAGTTGTAACAAATGTACCACAGTATTGTAAGATGTTATTAATAGGGGGAAATGTGGTATATATGGGAATTCCTTATAAAGCTTTATTTATTTCTCACCCCTCTTCATTGTTTGCACTTGCCATTTGTTCTCTGTATCTTTTTGTTGTGTGCTCTCTGTGTCTATTTGTCTTCTTTTTAGGAGGCATTGGAAGCTGAACTTGGGACTTCCCCTGTGGGAGGGTTGTGCCCAATCCCTTGAGCCATATCTGCTCCCTGCTTGTTATGTCTCTTGTTGTGTTTCCTTGTTGCATCACCTTGTTGCATCAGCTTGCCATACCAGCCTGTTGGGTCAGCTTGCTGTCTTGTTCATCTTCTTTAGAAGATACTGGGAACTGAACCTGGCAACTCCCATGTGGGAGGCAAGCACCCAACTACCCGAGCCACATCCGCTCCCCTCCCTTATACATTTGATATAATTTTTCTGTAATTTAAAACCTCTTTAAAAATAAGGTTTATTATATATATATATATATAATATATATATATATATATATATATAAAAGAAATAATAGTTACTGGACACTGAGTCATAAGGAAGTCTACATGTCCCCTATAGCATTCTTAAAAAGTCACTAGACAAGGAAAGATGGTAAATAGAAACACCTAATCATCCATGTCTAAAGACTCTTGGCTAGCTTGGGATTTGCAGGTTTGAAACTAGCTCATAAGGGGAGCAGATGTAGCTCAGTGGTTGAGCATCTGCTTTCCATGTACAAGGTCCTGGGTTCAATACCTGGAGCCTCCTAAAAAAAACCTAACTCATAGGAATTTGGTATAATTTGAATTATTATAATGTTTAATGTTTATTATGTTAAGTAATTATATACTCACATTTGTATATTTCAGTTCTTAGGATTTTGCAGCTGCCTGGTATATGTACTTAAAATTTGCTATTTTCAAGCAATTTTTTCCCCCTCATGTCTTTCTGTGTAAGATTCCTAACTATTTTTACGTGAATAAAAATCTAATTCAAGATTTGGAAACTCAAATGGTGGGGGCTAGGTAGGTGGGGGTGCTGGGTGTGAATAATGTTGGAAATGAAGGGAAGAATGCCTAAGTGAAGAGTCCACAAAGGTATTAATATTACCTGAAAACAGCAAATTTCTACAATCAAATCAACATCATCAACAAAATCCACTCTACTGGCCAAACAAAACACATCAGTAGCCTATTTAGCTAGTGAACTCTCCGATTGGGATCCTCTGCTCTGATCTTACTACTAAATATTGAAGCCTAAATTGAACATCAGCAATACTGGCCTAGTTTACCAATATTTCAAGCTATCTCATTGAGGGTGTTGACATGTATCGGCAACCTAAATAGGAGAGACACAGTTACAGCACTTTTTGGTTCCCAGGCAGGCCCATTCAAACATAAACTGAAATCACAGGCACATTTAGGTAATTTTATTTTGCTTATATGCACATTGTATTTCGCTGCAGAGATGAAACTTCTCAGGCAGCAGTTACTTAGTAGCCTGTTAAAAAAAAATGAAAGAAAGATGAACATGGTATTTCTAATTCCAGTAAGCTTTCCCTAGCTCTAACTTTATCATTCTCATTTCACCTCATTTTACTAGGAGTAGAAATAACCATAAAATCTAAATGACCTCTCATTATAGTAGTGCTTCCTGCTCTTGGTAGCATATTCCACCCCCCTCCCATTTCATATACTAATTGGGGAACATAAAGAGCCAAATAAATTCTAAGTTATAAAATATGCCTTAAAATTCAAGCTCTGAACAAATGGACTGGTTGTTATGCACTAAGAAGCAATAGAAGGTCAGATTTAAAGGAGAGAGAATGTTTCAGAAAGCATAGCACCAGAAGTCACAGCAGAGATGATATATTTTAATTTGGTTTTATGCCCTTTGGTTTCTTATATAAGGAGCTGTGATAATTAATATCTCATGGATGTGTTTTCCCCATTTAGCCTTGCATAGCTGCTAAAGATTAGTTTAGAGCAATGCCCTTAATTTAGAAAACTTTGAGAAGAACAATTTTTGATGAACTTCTACAAAGGAGATTGCTTTTATTTTCCAAAATCGAAATACATAACAGAGATTGCTTTTGTATTTTGCTATAATTTTAATATGGAAAGTTGCATTTCAATGTGTCTGCATCTGAAGTCTAGTGTGTATGTGGGTATAAATGTAATAGAATACATTTAGTAATATTGCTTTCTATTACTGTTTTGACTTTGAAGTGCTAATAGAATATTCTGTTATGAAGCAAATGTTCTATATCTACACTCTCCAAATATGGTAGCCATTAGTCACGTGTGGCTACTAAACCCTTAAATGCAGCTAGTCAGACTGAAGAACTAAATTTTAAAATTTATTAAATTTTAATTAATGTAAATTTAAATCGCCACTTTGTGTCTAGTCATTGTATTGGATGGTGAGCCCATGTTCATCCTTGATTCTCCAATTTATTTGTTGTATAAGAAATGCCTGAGACATGTGGCTTACATTTTGACAATGAATATGGCAATATTGTCACTCACCCTTATTATTCCTTAGATTATTGATCTTTCAAATTGTAGCAATCAATAGTATCTGGAATGGATAATATAGCAATTAAGCACACACAATTTGTATCAAACAGAGTTGGGCACTTATTAATGTTTCACCTTTGATAGTTGCTAAAACTCTGAGAATCTTGGTTTGCTTACCTACAAAATGAGAGAAATTATTATAGTTACATCACAGTGTTGTTATGATGATTAAATGATATTTCTTGTAGAGAGTTAGTGACTGTCTTATGCTCACTAAATTTAGCTATTTCCCCTGACACAGCATACTCTACTCTGCCCCACACATGGAACCTACAATAGAAATGAGTTCGTTATAAATTGACAGCTGAATAAATGTAAATCATAGCAAAAGTATCGTGCAGACTTACAAAAAAAATGGAAAAATTATAAGGAGTCCTTTTAAGTTTTGGATTTATTAGGGTTAATGTAACCACTGAAGTTTTCAAAGGATTATAACCTAGAGCTAAAAGATAAGATGTTATTTTTATGAACAACTACAATGTGCTTTAAGAGCTATATGAACAGCAGTTGAAGCAACTATAGCATAATTTGTTCCAAGATATCATCCTACATTGTCTGAGAAGTAAAGCATGTTCTTCCAGTCTCAGTGTCTGGGATGAACTAATAGAAGAAAGCAAAATTTTTGCAGACCACCATTTTTCTGCAACCTGAAGTCTGTGAACAGAAAATAAAGGTATTGTTCCTCACTTTTGTTCCTGGAGTTCAGTTAATAACCCTTCTGCCTCCTTCAGTCAAACTACTATAGAGGAAAACACCAGTTGTAGGAAAGGCATGTGACAGCAGAGAGACCAGACCTCCAAAAGCTTTCCCTGCATTAAGAATGCTAAGATGGGCGGCGGACTTGGCCCAGTGGTTAGGGCGTCCGTCTACCACATGGGAGGTCCTCAGTTCAAACCCCGGGCCTCCTTGACCCGTGTGGAGCTGGCCCATGCGCAGTGCTGATGCGCACAAAGAGTACTGTGCCACGCAGGGGTGTCCCCCGCATAGGGGAGCCCCACGTGCAAGGAGTGCACCCCGTAAGGAGAGCCGCCCAGCGTGAAAGAAAGTGCAGCCTGCCCAGGAATGGTGCCGCACACATGGAGAGCTGCCACAACAAGATGATACAACAAAAAGAGACACAGATTCCCGTGCCACTGACAACAACAGAAGCCAACAAAGAAGACACGGCAAATAGACACGGAGAACAGACAACGGGGGGGGGGGGGGCGGGGGGGGAGGGGAATAAATGAATAAATAAATCTTAAAAAAAAAAAAAGAATGCTAAGATGGCTTTGGGCAAGAACAGTGGTAGAATAATATTTACCCCTTTATGTCTCATTTTAAATCTTGTCTAAATGCGTGGACTCTCATACTTGTGTGTATACTATTATTATCTGTGTTTTTATAGCTCTAAGCCAAAATTAATTTTCAATAAGAGCAAGTAAGAATCTTCCCCAACAAGACAACATGGTAGTGTGGTTTTTGAACTTTTGAACAGCAAATGTTTTATCAAATAAAATATTACTTAAAACCTCAATTTACAACAGAGAAGTTTCTTGAGCAGTCTGTAGGTTTATTTTGGGGGTGTGACATATTTCCCTGTCTGTGGATATAATTTCATGGGTCCATGGGTTTAATAGTTTGAAAACCACTATTCTTCCAGGAATAATTCCTGAGGTCATGTGACTGTTCTAGACCTTGATCTGTCATTAAGCAAATGTGTGACCCAATGTAGCAGGACTCTGAATTCTCTCCATGCTTAATATTTAGAAATGATTTTTATATTTAAAACTGTTATAAAATGTTTTCTTTTAACAAAAATATGAACGGTCATATTCTTGTTGAAAAAACTGTGTGCAGTATAGTTCAAATGTGAGTATTTCAACCAGCTGTAAGTGAAAAAATCATTTTGTCCTTTTGGAAAATAATACTTTTTTGACCCAATTTTATGGTAGTAAAATTTTTGTGTTGAGCCAGTCACACTATTTTTAAAGTCACCAGTTCTCTAATCTATGGGTCAGTGTTGGAATCAACATTATAGTTTTGGTCCCTAGAACAATTCTGTTAAAAGGTCTTGTTAACTCCCTTTATGCCAACAGCATCCTGATGTCCCTGGCAGTGCCTGGCTCATAGTAGAAATTACTATTAATTTTTAATTAATGATCAAAAGAATTAGTCAATGAATGCTTCTCTTTGCCTGTGGTTCTCAAATATCAGTGTTCATCAGAATTACCTGTAACTTGTTAAACCACAGCTTTCTGGGCCCTGAGCCTCTGCACCAGTGTTTCTGATTTAGTGTACCTGGTAGGTCTTCTAAGAATTTGCATTTCCAACAAGTTTCCAAGGGACAAGGTGCTGTTTGTCCAAGGACACACTTTGAGAGCCCCTGCTTTATGCAATGCTAATAGGCTCATGGAAGAGTCAACCTTTTATCTCTTTACACTCATCTATACAAGCTCAGGTTATTTTCCTTGTAGTATTAATGTGACATAGGTTGATCAACAAAATATTAAATTAAGTGCAGAAGTAGAACAAATAAATATAGTTGGCATTAGCAGAACACAGTGAGGCAAAATTTCCTCTAATGAACCTGTGGTGACCTGCTGAACAAACAGCTGGGAAGAAAGTCAACATGCATTGATTAAGTGCCAATATGTTCAGCCAGTCTTTCAACAAAGAGGCACAACCTGTCCTACAGCAAATGGTCACAAAACATTTTACACTCCCACACATGCCAACCACCTGTCCTCAGTGCCTCTTCAGATGCAAGGAACAAGAGTATCTGTTATTATATTGACATTATAAAAATCCTATTTGATAACAAATTTGTAAAAGGAAGTTAGAGAACACCTGCTGAAATCAATTAGAACACCTGGCTTGAGCCCCATAAATTCACTGGCACTGCAGACACATAGAGACATCAGAACTTAGCCCCAATTACATGAGTAACGTATTATTATTATTTTTTTAAAGATTTATTTATTTATTTCTCTCTCCTTCCCTCCCACCGCCCCCCCTGCCCTGGTTGTCTGTTCTCTGTGTCTATTTGCTGCAACTTCTTCTTTGTCCGCTTCTGTTATTGTCAGTGGCACAAGAATCTGTGTCTCTTTTTGTTGAGTCATCTTGTTGTGTCAGCTCTCCGTATGGGTGGCGCCATTCTTAGGCAGGCTGCACTTTCTTTTGCGCTGGGTGGCTCTCCTTATTGGGGCACACTTCTTGTGCGTGGGGCCCCTGCATAGGGACACCCCTGCGTGGCATAGCACTCCTTGCGCACATCAGCACTGCGTGTGGGCCAGCTCCACATGGGTCAAGGAGGCCCGGGGTTTGAACCGCAGACCTCCCATGTGGTAGACAGATGCCCTAACCACTGGGCCAAGTCTGTTTCCCAAGTAACGTATTATGATGCTCTGAGCCTGATTGTGAATAATGGAGTGATTTGACATAAGATGAATAGTACAAATGAGAATTTGATAACACATTTTAAGCACTTTCTTTCCCTTTTCACATGGAGAAAAAATCTATTTTTGTTCTTCATCCTCTTATATACTACAAGAGAATAAAAATTATCTTCAAAAATGTCCAAGAGGGAAGTGGGTGTGGCTCAAGTGATTGAGGGGCCCCAGCCTATGACATGGAATGTCCTGGTTTGCTGCCTCCTAAAGAAGACAGCGAGCTGGTGCAATGGGCAGGCATGGCAAGCTGATGCAACAATATGACACAACAAGAGATGCAAGAAGAAAAACATAATGAGAGACACCACAAAGCAGGGAACAGAGGTGGCTCAAGTGATTAGATACCTCCTTCCCACATTGGAGGTCTCGAACTTGGTTCCTGGTGCATCTTGAAGAAACAAGGAAGACAGACAAAGCAAGTGCAAAGCATGAGGGGTGAGGTGGGAAGAAGTAATAAATAAAATAAATCTTTAAAAAAATGGTCAAGAGGGGAGTGGATGTAGCTTAGGCTGTTGGGGGCCCACCTCCCATGTGGGAGGTCCCAGGTTTGGTTACTGGTGCCTCCTAAAGAAGAAAAGAAGATGCAATGAGCTGACACAATGAGCAAGGAGCAGATGTGGTTCAAGCAGTTAGGCACCCACCTCCCACATGGGAGGTCCAGATTCAGTCCCCGGTGCCTCCTAAAAACAAAAAAAGACACACAAATGAATGAAGAAACCAACTCAGGTTGGTCAATGTGACCCAGAGGTTGAGCACTGTCTTCTCACATACAAGGTCCTAGGTTCAATCCCCAGCTCCAGTACCTCAAAAAAAAAAAAAAAAAAAAGGCCAAGAGAGACTACCAACATAGCATTATAAGCCACTGCCAGAGCCATCTTCCTCAAAATTTTGGAAAATAATTGAAGAGTAGCAGTAACTGGCTACCAAGTCAACTTTAAAAACAGTAGAAGTGTGTGGCACCCTTGCTGACACTTCCCCCATCCTCTCCCCAGAACAGTGTGGAGCCATCCTGTGCTCCCATTATAGTCCCTGGCCTTATTTTGGAGGAAGTAGAATAAAACCTATGCATATACTGGAGTGACTGTAAGTTGATTCCTTTATATTGGCTGGCACAATGAAAGATGGGAACCAAGAAACTTGTCAAGGGATTACCTTCCTAGAAATTGCTTGCAGATGAAGGAGCTTATGGCTAGCTAAAACAGTGTAAGAAACAAGTAAGTCAAAGTGGTCTGGGGAAAAGGATTACCTGTTTAAATTCTACAATAGAGT
Source organism: Dasypus novemcinctus (assembly GCF_030445035.2). Classification (NCBI taxonomy): domain Eukaryota; kingdom Metazoa; phylum Chordata; class Mammalia; order Cingulata; family Dasypodidae; genus Dasypus; species Dasypus novemcinctus. Next base: position 27,989,723 of record NC_080683.1, on the reverse strand, counting down.
GCCAAATGAAAGAGAGAAAGTCAATTTCACAGGGAGTAGAGGGGACATTCAAGTTCCTGAATATGGGGGAATTCCTATGGCAACAAGAAAGCACAAGCCAAGGATAAGACCCTGGCTCAGAAAAGACAAGAGGACCTTCAACTTCATATTCACTTCAGGCTGATCTGTTTGACAGGATAACTATATTCTGAAGGAAAGCACCAGCCAGTGCAGAGACAACTTGCAAAGACTGAAAAATGGTTCTTGCATTGGCTTGTATGTTTTAGTTAGCACCTGGAACTCAAGGAAATCTCTTTCTTACCAATACCAGGATATAAATGGAAGGAACAAACAACTCAGAGACTAAATCCCGGGATTAGCACATTAAAGAATTAAATGTAGAATGTGCAACAAATTATTGTAAGACAAAAGTGAAACAGGAAATGATGGCAATCCAAAGAACAAGATAAAAATCCAGAAGCTGTCAACAAAGAATAGCAGATGTTAGTCCTACCAGACAAAGATTTAAAAAAGGAGAGATCTTCAATATGTTCAAGGAGATGAAGGAAAATATAGGGAAATAAGTAAAGGATATGGATATCAGGAAAACAATGAATGAACAATATGAGAATCTCAATAAAGAGAAACTTTCAAAAGGAATGAAACAGAAATTCTGGAGTTGAAGACCACAAAAACTAAAATGAAAAATTCCCAAGAGGGTTTCAATAGCAGATTGGAGGTAGCAGAAGAAAGAATCAGTGAAATAAAAGTCAAGAAAATTGAAATGGACCAGGCTGAGGAGAGGAAAAAACAATTTAAAAAAGCAAACAGAGCCACCACAAGCATACAAATATATGCATTATGGGAGAATTAAAAGGAGAAAGTCAGAAAAGGGCAGAAGGAATATTCAAAGAAATAATGGCAGAAAAGTTCCCAAATTTAAGGAGATACATGAATATACACATTCAAGAAACTCAACAAACTCCAAACAGGATGATTTGAAGAGAACTAAACCATGATATATGGTAGTCAAACTGTTGAATGTCAAGGATGAGAGTATTCAGAAAGTCACCAGAGAAAAGCAATGCATTATGTACAAGGGAGTCAAAAAAAGATAAAGTGCATATTTCTTTAGAGAAATCATGGAGGCAAAAAGGTAGTGGAACAAAATACTGAAAGAACCAAAAGAAGAAAATTACTAACCAAAAAATTGTATGTAGGAAGACTGTTTTTCAAAAATGAAGAGATTTAGATACACCAGGTAAACAAAAGCTAAGGGTGTTCATCACTACATGACCTCTTCTGTAAACAATGCTAAAGGGAAGCCTTCGGACTGAAAAGAAAAGACTAGACTGTAGATCAAAGCGGTATAAAGAAATAAAATCTCTCATAAAGGTGAACATATGGGTAATTAAAAATGCTAGTAATATCACATTGTATTTTTTTTATCTCTACCTGCAGTTTTTACTTCTTAACAGCTTCTAAAATGCAAATGCATAATTGTAATGGTAAATTTATAATTTTGGACATACAAAATATAAAGATATAATTTGTAATAAGTAAAACAAAAGTGTCAGGAGACAGTTATAGGAACAGTATATGAGTATGCTATTGAAGTTAAGTTGGTATCAAATAAAATGTGACTGTTATAAATTTATGAGGTTAAATTTAAGTCCCATGGTAACCACAAAGAAAATATATGAAAAAAATACAGAAAGGGGATCAAAAGAGTAAATTACAAAAAGTCAAATAAATATAAAAGTAGGTGTTAATAGAAGAATTAAGAGAAAAAAGGTATTTTAAGACTTCCAAAGACCAAATAGCAAAATGACAGAAGTCCTACATTATCAGCATTATCAGTACTTTCTGTATTTTTAAATTTTTTAATATGTTTTTTATTTTTTAAGAGATACTTAGATTACACAAAATGTTACACAAAAATATATAAGAGATTCCCATATGCCCCACTCCCCACAACTCCCACCCTTCGCCACATTAACAACTTCTTTCATTAGTGTGATGTGTTCACTGCAATTGATGAACACATTTGGAACATTGCCACTAAGCATGGATTATACTTTTCATTATAGTTTACACTCTTTCCCACTCAACTCTGCAGATTATGGCAGAATATATAATGGCCTGTATCAGTCATTGCAATGTCATTCAAGACAATTCTAGGTGCCAAAATGCCCCTGTATTACACCTCTTTTTCCCTCTCCCTGCCTTCAGCACCTCTAGTGGCCACTGTCTCCACATCAGTGATATAATTTCTTCCACTGCTAGAATATCGATAAGTCTATAGAAGAATACCAGTATGTTCATCCTAGTCCATACTTTATTCTCAAATCTTGAGGATTCCAGGATCATGATGCCCACTCCACCTTTAACTGAGAGGGGGCCACAATCCCATACAGGTGATGGATGGGACTCTTTTGCCTGCAGTTGTAGATTCTTTCAGTTTCTTGGTATGGTGGTTGTCTTGGGTGAGTCCAATGAAATGGAGAGTAGGTGTTGCAACTCTGCTGAGCTTCAGGGCCCAGCTGACACATGGACAGCCCAAAGGTTCAAATCTCTTTGACCTATACCCACCAACTCAGCACACTATAGGTTCAAATAGAAGGGACCGAAGAGGCATATGGAGAGAAGTCACATCTGAGTCCAACTCTGTCACACTCAGGAACACATAATCTAAAGTAGGGCACACAAGTGAGGCACCAAACTCTGGAGCTATCTGCCATGACCATAGGTTCTGAGCCCTCAGGAGTCCCGCTATTTGGGGTAACATGTACTCTGGCAGTCTATGAGATCCTGCTGAGATAGGCATAAGCATTACCTCTAGGGTGACCTCCCAACTCACTTTGAAGTCTCTTAGCCATATAAACTCATTTGTCTTTACCTTTTCCCCCTTTTAATTCAAAGTCTTTTTCCAGTTGCATTGCTCATTGGTGTTTGGTAATAATCCTTCAGTGCCAGGGAGGCTCATCCCCAGGAGTCATGTCCCACACTGAGGGGAAGGTAATGCATTTACATCCTGAGTTTGACTCTTAGAGAGGCCACATTTGAGCAACATGTAGACTCTCAGGAGAGCACTTACTTTAAATGTAGTGGATTAAACTCTCCAGTCTAATGGCAGAAATTGGAAAAATGGACAAAAAAAGCACGACTCAGATATATGCTGTTTGAAAGAGACTCACCTTAATTCAAAGGCACAAGTAAGTTGAAAGTGAAAGGATAGGAAAATATAGCATGAAATAACAATAATAATAATAATAACTGGAATAGGTATATTAAAATCAGATTAAATAGACTTTAAGTTAAAAACAATTGTTTTAAGAGATAAAGAAGGCCACTATGTACCAATAAAGGAGGCAATTCAACAAGAAGACAATTATAAATACATATGCACTAAATGGCAGAAACTTAAAATATATGAAGCAAATATTGACAGAATTGACAAGAGAGAGAGATGATTCTCCATTAATAGCAGAAAACTTCAGAACACTACTTTCAATCATGGATTGAATATTTAGACAGAAGATTGATAAGAAAATAGAAGACTTGACTGATAGTTAAACCAGTTAGACCAAATGGACATATACAGAACACTTCATTCAACAATAACAGAATACAATTATTTTGAAAAAGAAGGGCAAACTAAACACAAAGCAAGTAGAGGAAGGAAATAATGGAGATTAGAGTGGACATAACTAAAATAGAGAATTAAAAAACAATAGAAAGAATCAACAAAATGAAAACTTAGTTCTTTGAAAAGATCAATAAAGTTGACAAACTTTTGGCTAGGCTAAAAAGAGGAAAAAAAGAGATGCAAATAACTAAAATGAGAAATAAAAGGAAGAACATTACTGCTGGTCACACAGAAATAAAAAAATTATAAGAGGATACTATTAACGACTATACACCACCAAATTAGATAACCTAGATGAAATGAACAAATTCCTTAAATGCACAAGCACTGCCTACCCTGATACACAAAGAAATAAAAGATATCAATAGCCCAATAACAAGTGAAGAGATTGAATCAGTACTCAAGAACCTCCCAACAAAGAAAAGCTCAGGATCAATGGTTTCAATGGTAAATTTTACCAAAATTCCAAAAAGAATTAATATCAATCCTGCCCAAACTCTTCCCCAAAATGGAAGGGAAAGAACACTTCCTAACTCTCTCCGTAAAGCCAACATCACCTTAATATCAGGGCCAGATAAAGATATCACATAAAAAGAAAATACAGACTAATATCCCTTACAAATACAAATGCAAAAATCCTCAGCAAAGTATTAGCAAACTGACTCCAACAGCACATAAAAAGAAATATACACCATGATCAGTTAGGATTTATCCCTGGTATGCAAGGGTGCTGCAACATAAGAAAATCAATTAATGTAATATACCACATTATCAGAATGAAGGAGAAAAATAACATGATCTTCTCAATTGATGCAGAACAAGCATTTGACAAAAATCAGCATCCCTCATTGATAAAAACTCTTAGAAAACCAGGAACAGAAGGAACTTACTCAATATGATATAGGATATATATGAAACTCCCACAGCTACCATCATCTTCAATGGTGAAAGCTGAAAGGTTTACCGCTGAGAGCCAGAAGGCAAGGGTGCACACTGTCACCAGTTATTCAACATTGTACATTGAAGTTCAAGCAAACAGGCAAGAAAAAGAAATAAGTCATCCAAGTTGGAAAGAAAGAAGTAAAACTACCCCTATTTGCATATGACATGATCCAATATACAGAAAATCCTGTAAAATCTACAACAAAGCTATTAAAATGATTAAATGAATTCAGAAAAGTGGTGAGGGACAAGAGCAACATGTAAAAGTCAGTAGTGTTTCTGTACACTAGTAATGATCAATCTGAAAAGGAAATCAAGTAAAAGTCCATTTACAATAGCACCTAAAACAGGGGCTCTTAACATTTTTTTGTGCTATGGTCCCCTTTGCCAATCAGGTGAAAACCACAGATCCCTTACTAAGTCCACACTATATTGTGTCTTATTTAATAACTATATCACACCAGCATCAGTACATCCCTTCAAGAATAATGTTTTTTAATTTAAATTCAATCTCACAGACCCTTTGTTAAGAACCCCTGACCTAAAAGAATCAAGTATCTAAGAACAAATTTAACCAAGGAGGTAAATGACTTCAAGGAAAACTATAAAGCATTACTAAAAGAAACCAAAGGAGAACTAAATAAATGAAAGGACATTCTGTGTTTATGGATTGGAAGAATAAATATCATAAAAATGTCAGTTCTATCCATAGCAATGTACAGATTCAACACAATCCCAGTAAAAATTTCAACCTTTCTGAGTTTTTAGGAAGTGAGTCCCCAGATGACAGGGCTCCATGTGAGCATTTAATTGTTAAAAAGTGTGTAGCTGAACATGAAACCAGTCAGTCATTTTAGTTGGAGTAGGATTGGAAATGCAGTTATCCAAGAAAGCTCTGTGGAGAGTACTATTGTCTGAAGGTTTGGATCTGCTTGAACTGTATACAGAGTTGACAAGTTTTTTGCAAAACTTGTATTAGCAGAGCCACTAATGGCTTGGACAGAAAGGGACAGAGAAGAAAAGAGAAAAAGACAAGGGAAAAAATGAACCGAAGAAAGAATGACTTCAAGATCATAGCCGTGGAAGCAAAGGTCTGGACCATGAAGATCTCCTTAGGCCAAGAGAGTGAGCCCACCCACATGTGTGAAAAGGGTGGGTCTGTCCCTATGCTTGGAGGGGGCAGGTCATGTGCCCTTGGACTTGGAGGGGGCAGGCCCTGTTGCTCAGGGAGAGTGCTGCCACTCCAGTGCTTGCAGATGGTGGGGCCTATGCTCTGGTGTTGGTGGAGAGCTTGGCCACTATCCTAGTGCTCAGAGAGGTAGAGAGACCATGGCTGCTTGTGGTGTGCTTACCAGCCCATCAGGCCTGGAATACAAAGCATCAAGCCACTGATGGTTCTTAAACCTTGAGATCTAAAGGAGTTTGCCCTGCTGGGTTTCAGACTTGTTTGGAACTTGTGAACCCTGCTTGCTTTCCTTCCAATTCCCCTGTTCTGAAATGGGAATGTTTACACTATGCCTTTCTCTCCATAGTATATTGAAAGCAGAGAGCTTGTTTTCAAGGTTTCACAGGTCCCTATGACAGAATTTTGCCCTAGGAGGGACCACACATGTAACTGATCTTGATACAGCTATACACTATTGTTACTGAAATGACATAAGGCTTTTGGGATGTATGATGGAATGAATGAATTTTGCATGTGGGAAGAACATGCCCTTTTGATGTTCTGAGGACAGACTGTGGTAGATTAAATTATATACCCCAATTTGGACAGGGCCTTGGTCTTCATTTGCATCCTATTACTTATGGACCCATTGTGAATAAGAGCTCTTCAAGATGTTAGTTCACTTAAGTTATGACTCAAATGAATCAGGCTGGGCTTTATTCCAGATTACTGGAATCTTTTACTAGCAGAGTGGAGGTCAGATGGAGAGAGAACCCATGTGGTGGGTAAGAAGGTGGAAACCAATGGAACCCGGAAGACAAAGGGAAAAATGGTGTTATGTGCATTGCCATGTACTAGAAAAGCCAATAACCCCAAGAATTGATGGCCAGCCAGTAGATAGCCAAGGAGGATGTAAGTCTTCTAGCCTCTGTAATTGCAAGCCAGTAAATCCATATTTTTAAGCCAGCCTATTATTTGGTATTTGTTTTAGCAGCCAGGAAACTAAGACAGCCAGCAATGCCACCTATAGATATAGATATATACCTGAAAGAATTGAAAGCAGGGACTCAAACAGTTATTTGAACACTAATGGCCTTATTCACAATTGCTGAAGGATGGAAGCAATGTAAGTGTCTATTAACAGATGAACAGATAAGCAAAATGTGTTATATACAACAATGGAATATTATTAAGCTGCAAAAAGAAGAAAGTTCTGATATATATGGCAAAGTTGAAACTTGAAGATGTCATGTTGAGTGAAATAAGCCAAACACAAAAGGACAAATGCTGTATGATTTCACTGATAGGAAATACTTAAAGTAAGAAGATTCATAGAGTCAGAGACTAGAATAGAGGTTACCACGGCCCATATTGGGCATAGGGAATGGGGAGTTACTGCTTAATTGGGAGAGTTTCTTGTTGGGTTGATTGAAAAGTTTGGTAATGGATGGTGGTGATGGATAGGAGGACATAATTGTGAGTGTAATTAACACCAATGAATTACAAATTTGAATGTGGTTAAAAAGGGAAATTTTAGATTATATATGTTATCATAATAAAAATTAAAAGAAAAAAAAACAGGATTATACAACACAAACAGTGAACCCTAATAAAAAGTATGGACTATATTTAATGTACAACTATAATAATATTCTTTCATGAATTACAACAAAGGTACCGCACGAGTGCAACATGTTAATAATGGGGAAAACTGGGTGTGTGAGAGGTTGTATATGGAAACTGTATTTTCTGCATCATTTTCCTGGAAACCTACCACTTCTCTAATAAAAAAATTAAATCTCAGAAGTATGTTTAACTCACTTGTTTCAAACTGGGCCAACATTATAATAAAAATTTCATTCCTGGTCAGAGCAAACAAGCATTCAATACATGTGGTATCAAGAATTGGTTCATGTATTATTACCTATATGAGTTTTTAATTAGCTGTCAACTTTGAATCTATGCCTAACTTTAACTTTTTCTCTTTTTTTGGATGCACTATCAGATAATGTGTTTAGTTATTTAAGACTTGGCTAATAGGGTGAGATAGAAAAGCTTTTTTAACAATCTTTAGATTTTTTAAATCTGTCATGCAAGAGTATTCTTATCTAAAAAATTGGATATTTCAGTTGGTCCCAATCATAGCGATATTTTAGAATCACCTAGGGAATATATGTTTTTGAAAATATGAATCCTAGGTACTCATTCCCAGACCACATGAATAAATATCTGCAGCATGAATAAGACTCAAGAATCTAGAATTTCTTTAAACACCTATTGGGGTAATTCTCTGCCTTAGTCAACAACTACTCCTTCCATATAAGGAAGATGGTGCCTCTTACGTAAATATTTATTCATTAATCATTTACTATGTCTGTAATATTGCATTAGGCTTATAAAACTCACAGTTGCTGAATGCAAGATACTTTCATTTTGATATTTTTTTCTCAAACTGATACAAAATGAATGACAAAAACTAAATGTTGGTTTGACCTTAATTTGGTTGGAGATGGACTTGATAATTGAGTTTTACCACAAAGGATAGATCATTCAGAAAGAGAACAGACTATAGAAGAGGAAGTGGAGATTTTAAAAAACTGAGGAGGGAAGCAGATGTAGCTCAAGTTGTTGAGTGTCTGCTTCCCATTATGAGATCCTGGGTTCAATCCCTGGTACCTCCTAAAAACAAAAACAAACAAACAAACAAAAAACCCAAGTCTCATTGGGGAGCAGATGTAGCTCAGTGGTTGAGTACCTGCTTCCCATGTACAAGGTCCTGGGTTCTATCCCTTCTACCTCCTTAAAAAATAAAAGGAGGACAACCAGCCAGATGGTGGTGGAGTAAGGAGCTCCTGGAGTCAGCTTCTGCTATAGTGCAGTTAGTAGATACCCAGAGATATCTGGAGCTAGCTGAAGCACCTGTCTAGGGACTCCAGGAGACCAGAGGAGCATCCTGCAACATCCTTGAGGGACTGGAAGGAGGAGACTGCCCATCTGCAGAGAAGATTCATAAGGAGAGCACTCCACACCAGAGAGGCCAGTGCCCATCCTTTACTGGAGGCACAAGCCATCTCAGGAGCTGTTCTGCAGCTGGAATTGGAAGCTCCTCTTCCCCAAAATGGGGGAGGAAGAAATGGTTGGGCACCAAATTCAGATACTGATGATTAAAATCAGCAGACTAAAGTATAATCCTAAGAAAAGCTGAAGTTTGAGGGTATGAATGGCATCTTTCCATCCAGATCAGATTGAAGCTCTAGCCTAGGACCCAGCCCCACCTCCAGCAGGGAGGAAGCTGGGGGGACCTGTGCCAGCCTCTTCCAGAAATTACCAGACAAGCTGTGGGGTCTGGTGATTATCCTACTCTGGCAGCATGAGCCGCCCTATGAGTTATTCTGTGGCTGGAATTGGAAGCTCCATTTCCCAAAAACGGGGGGAGGAAATGGTTGGTCACTGATTTTGGCTACTGACTGGTGGACTCAGCTGGCTGAGCCAAGGGTGTGAATCTGTCAGAATTGGAAACAGGCTGGTAGTTGCCACTTTTACTCCACTGCCAGGATGAGGGGATGCCTGGGTGACCACAAATCACAGTGATGGTAGGAATGAGTTTCTTTCACCCAGATTGGCCTGCTTCCCTAAGCTAGGCATCAGCCCCACCTCTGGCTGGGAGGAGGCTGGCAGGCCCTGTACCAGCCTCTCCAGGTTACTGCAGGTAACTTTGGTTGGCACAGACTGAATAATCAGAAGTTTACCAGGGCAACTGCAGTCATCTTGGATCCACACTGCATAGATTGCTGCCCACACCTGTAGCTCCATCCCCAACCCAGGCAGGGGAGAAAGGGGTGTGAAGTTTCTTCAGTCTCTTTGGGCAACTATAGTCTAGGCCTGTATAACTTGGATTATTTCACACAGTTGTGACTCTGTCCCTACCCCTGGCAAAGGAAAAGTTAGGAGAATCTTCATCAGTCCCTCAGGCATTGAGGGTGGCTTGAGCCTCCACAGCTTATAGCACCAACTACATCCTTGACTCCTACTGCACAACCAGCAAGGGAGAAAGGGCAGGAAGCCCTAAACTAAAGAGCAAAACTGCTCCCAGAATAAATACATCTAGTAAGCCAGACGCTAAGACACGAACAAAAAATTACAATCCACATCAAGAAACAGGAAGCTATGGCCCAGTTAAAGGAACAAGATAAGCCTTCAGATGACATAAAGGGTTGGAGACAACTAAGCATAGACGTTCAAACAAATCTCCTCAATAAATTCAATAAGAAGGCTAAAGAGATTAAGGAAATTAAGAAGATATTGGATGAGCACAAAGAAGAATTTGAAAGCATACATAAAAAATAGCAGATCTTATGGGAATGAAAGTTGCAATATATGAAATTAAAGCAACATTAGAATCATATAACAGCAGATTTGAGGAGGCAGAAGAAAGGATTGGTGAGCTTGAAGAAATGGCCTCTGAAAGTGAACATACAAAAGAACAGATGAAGAAAAGAATGGAAAAAATTGAACAAGGTCTCAGGGAACTAAATGAACAAGGTCTCAGGGAACTAAATGACAGCAAAAAGCAAGTAAACACATGTGTCATGGGTGTCCCAGAAGAAGAGAAGGGAAAAGGAGCAGAAGGAATATTTAAAGAAATAATGGTGGAAAATTTCGAACCCTATTGATGGACATAGATATTCACGTCCAAGAAGCACAATGTACTTCCATCCAAAAAAGTCCAAACAGACCAACTTCAAGACACATACTAATCAGAATATCAAATGCCAAAGACAAAGAGAGAATTCTGAGAACAGCAAGAGAAAAGCAATGCATTACATAGAAAGGGGACCCGATAAGATTAAGTGCTGATTTCTCACAAGAAACCATGAAGGCAAGAAGACAGTGGTATGATATATTTAATCTACTACAAGAGGAAAGCTTCCAGCCAAGAATCTTACATCCAGCAAGATTGTCTTTCTAAACTGATGGAGAGGTTAGAATATTCACAGATAATCAGAAACTGAGAGAATTTCTAAGCAAAAGACAAAATTTTCAGGAAATACTAAAAGGTGTGCTAGAGCCTGAAAAGAAATGACAGATGAGAGAGGCCTGGAAGAATAGTCAGGAAAAAACTTAACCAAAAATGTAAAGCACTTGTATTCAGAAAACTGCAACTCAATGTTAAAAGAATTAAAAAAAAAAAAAAAAAAAAAACCCAAAATAACTGGAAGAACATTCCATGTTCATCAATTAGAAGACTAAATATCATTAAAATGTCAATTCTACTCAAGTTGATATACAGATTCAATGCAACCCTGATAAAAATTCCACCAGCTTTTAAAAAAATTTGAAAACATGATTATCAAATTTATTTGGAAGGGTAAGGGGTCCTGAATAACTTGAAACATCATAAAAAAGGAAAAGCAAACCCTCATCTCCAGACTTTAAATCATATTACCTAGCTATAGTAGTAAAGACAGTATGGTACTCGCATAAAGACAGACACATAGATGAATGGAACCAAACTGATGGTTCAGAAACAGACCCTCACATGTATGGTCAAGTGATTTTTGACTAGCCTGTCAAACCCACACAGCTCAAGCAGAGCAGTCCATTCAATAAATGGTGCTGAAAGAACTGTATATCCATAGCCAAAAGAAGGAAAGAGGACCCCTATCTCACACCTTATCCAAAAATTAACTCAAAATGGATCAAAAACCTAAAAATAAAAGCAAGAACCATAAAGCTACTATAAGAAATTATAGGAAAATATCTTCAAGACCTGGTGGTAGGTGGTGGATTCTTAAAGGATATAAGAGAGGGACTGAGATGGACTATTGATGTTTAATGTATGTAGAAGTTTTAATTAGCTTTACTGTAAAAGTGTGGAAATGTATAGAGTGGATGGTAACAAATAGTGATTAACAGCTATTTTGTAAATAGGGATGTGACTGAAAATGGGTAGTCTAGGTATGTAAATGCCAATTGACACAATGCTAGAGAATAATCTAGGAACTGAATAGTACAGTAACCCCAGAAATGGATGAGAATTGTGGTTGATGGCACAGATGCAAAAGTGTCCTTTGTGAGCTAGAGCAAATGTACATCTTTACTGCATGGCAGTGGGAATGTGGAGAAGCATGGGAAAAATACAACTGGAGTGACCTATGGACTGTGGTTAGCAGTAATAATATAATATTCTTGCATCTATGCCAAAGATGTACTGTGCTGATAATGGGGCAGTATGGAAAATGTGAGCCAAACGTACACTATGGACATGGTAACAATCGGATGATATTATCTTATCTGTAACATATGTTCCACCAGAGTGTGATGTATTGAAAGAGGGATGTTGTTTGGGAATTCTGCACATGTGCATGATTGTTTTTTAAGTTTACAACTTATGTCATAAAAAATATATTTAAAAAATATTAATAGGGTGGTTGGTGGAAAAATACACCAAATGTAAGATAAAGATGATGATTAGTAATAAGATTTTGACAATATTCTGTCATAATTTGTAATGAACGTCTCATGACAATGCAAGTTGATGGTGGAGGGTTGAAGTATGGGACCCCTGGATGATGTTATGCATGTTTGCTTTGTAAGTTCACAACTTTTACTATGCACTTATGGTTTATGTATGTTTGTATATAAATGATATAAAGATAATAATAATAATAATAATAGATGGGTTGGGGGAAAATACTTTGGTTAGTAGTAATATTTTGACAATGCTCTTTAATCACTAGTTAAAAAGGTTTAACAACAATGCAAGGTACTGGTGGTAGGGAGAGTCCTGTATGAGGTTATATATGTTTGTTTTGTAAGTTCACAAATATTACTATACACTTATTGTTTATGTATGAGTGATATGTTTCAATATATTTTAGAAAATAAAACAAAAATAAACAAAAGGAAGAAGTGATCAAAAAACAGAACTAAGAAATCTTACATTGTGAGTTAAGTGAACAAAATTTCAAGGAGAGAGTCATGAATACTGGTAAACACCAGAATGAGGTCAAAGAGAAGTCCTATGAAATTGACAAGAGAATGTGAAGGGAGATGAGTATTATGGTCAACATAATTCCTCAAATATTTTTCAAATTAAGTTATTATCAGGATTAAGAAAAAATAATAGAAAATATAACAAGCAAGATTTGGGATTCCTGGTTGTTCCATTTAACTATCAGTGACAAGAGTGACAGATTGGTATTTCTGTTTGCCGTGTTTATTAAGGTGTGAATGCATGGGATCATGACCAAATGTTTAAACTGTTGTCACATTCCACTGAACAGAACAGAGAATGGATTAATGTGTTCAATAAATATTTATTGAACACTTTTCTATATGCCAGGCACCAGAGATAAAGCAATGAAAAAGAAATAGAATCATAACTGCTCCAGGTGGGTAAGGACTTTGGAGATAACCCAGTTTAGCACAGCGCTTCTCAATCTTTAACTGCATGCAACTTGTCTGGGAAACTTCTTAAACGCAGATTCTGATTCAGTACTTCTAGAGTGGGTCAAGGATTTTACATTTCTAGCATGCTCCCTAGTGCTGCCCATGCTGCTGGTAGGTGGACCACAGTTTGAGTAGTAAGGGCAAGGAGATCCAACAGCCCATCTTCAGATTTGTACCAGTTTAGTGATCTTGTTAAAATGGAAATTCATGGGCCCTACTGCCAGAGATTTTGATTCAGGAACTGTGCTTTAAACTCCATTAGTAACCCTAAGGCTCGCTGGGTTTGGACACTATTGAGCTCATCCAACTGATTCACTTTTACAGAGGAGGAAGTTGATTTCCAGTGAATGAAGCTGATTTCCCATTAGTGAAAACCTGGACCAATATTCAGGTGTTGACAACTGCTGGAATTGCTGAGGGGGTCCAAATAATAGCATCAACTTTTCCACAGCCAATTTGTGAACAAAATAAAAAACAAGACAAAGAACAAGGCAGATAGAGGCCAAAATAGTACCTTTATTACTGGTAATATCTAAGTTAGAAGATATAGCTTGCTGAGAGCACCAGACAATTCTTGTGACAACCCCAAAATTGGGAAGACTTAAGCAGTCTAGAGCAGAGCATGTGTGAGCTTGTCCCTGAAGAAGCAGTAAAAGAAAGCATGCTGCCTGCAGTCAGCTAATTCCCAGAGGCAGAAGGCAAAAACTAAATTAAGCATTCCCAGTTATTATTTCAAAACTTACCAATCAGATTATGCCACTCCTGAAGGGGCAGAAAGAAGCAAGAAGAATCATTCCCACATGGAAGGGAACATCAGAAATGGGGAAAAGACCTCTTGACAGTATCGACTGGTTCTGTCCTCCCTCCACTGCACCTGTACAGCCTCCTTACAATGTGCCAGGCACTGAAATCAAGAATAATAAATTGAAGTAAAATTTGTGCGTTTTCTATACTAGCTTTGACTTAGGACACTGCTTCTCAAGCATTATTCTGTACAGAAATTATCTGGAGATATTGAAATGCAGATTATGATTCTTTAGGTCTAGGGAGGTCCCTTAGATTCTAGCTTTCTAAAAAGCTTCCAGGGGATGTTAATGAATACACTTTTGAGTAGTAAGAGAAGGGAAACCCTTCCTTCAATTCTCAATTCTGCCTCTGCTACAGATTTGAAAAGCAAGAATATCAGTGCATTATTCTTATCTTGTTTATATTTAAAATTGCATTTCTATGCATTGTCACCGCTGTGCAATAGTTAAAAGCAAAGAATCTTGTTGCTAATAAGAAAAGTAAAGATTAATTTGTCAAGCCCCCATCCCTCTGTATGTTACCAATCAAGAAGCTTACAGTGAAAGGGGGAACTTGACTAGCCCAAAGTCACATAATTAGTTGATCTCAAACTTTGGAATAAAATTACATTCTTCTGAATTCCAGTCTTTTTCACTTTGCTCTACCTTCTGTCATTGGCCAACTGATTGTGGCATTTGCTTACACATATCCACATGATGATCCCATACAACTTTTCCTGGTCAGATTTTCTTTCTTACATTGCCCTTGAATGTCTGGTGAAGTATATGGTCATCCTTCATCTCTCAAATATTTCTGCAACTTAATTGATCACACTATTACCTTATGCCACTATCCAGGTTAAGATTATAATTCCTTTCTTTTTTCTCCTTCTCACTTATACTCTTTATGTATGGATAACACTAGGCAAAGTTATGTTAAAGTTATCTTTGGCCTCCCACATCCCCTATCTTTCCAGGTGTCTCTCTGGATCTAAATGCTAGGCAACTAATGTCTAATAAATTACTAGTGAAAGGTGAGACTAGGAGCAACCATTCCTTTGGAGTCAAGTTGAATTCATCAATACTTGTTGCACTGAAATACTATACACTGTGGTGGTCTTTGGCTGGGGGCATCAGTGCTGACAACTGGCATAATACCATCTCTCATTTTATTACATATTAATAGGTATATAAAGGTTATCCTCTATTGATACTGGGAGCTGTTTGGGGGAGGCAGTTTTGCCCAGGGATCCTCAAATCCGATCATATAGGAATTCATCTAATTTAGTTGGTCTTAAAGTTAATCATACATTTAAATATTATGTCTCTGAAGAAAAAGGTAGGGCAATTTTGGTAAGATCCATGAGTTATTCACCTGCTTTGGTCTTTTCAGGAGGTGCCAGAGATTGAAACTGGAATCTCATACATATGAAGCAGGCACTCAACCACTGAGTTACTTCTCATAGTTTTTGTTTTAATCAGATTTTCAAACAACTCCTTATATGGAAAGAATATAGTTCAGAGAAAGGTAAATTTGTGATCTTTGCAAAATTAATTAAATTTACAAGACATTCCATACCTCTTACTGTTGAAATATTAACTATATACTTATGGCAGTTCAGTATTGTTTATGAATTCCAAAAATAGATATTGGATTGTGTTTGTAAACTGGTCTGTTCCTCAGGACATCTTAGATTGTATCAGATCCAGAGGTTTCACTTTTACTTTATTAAATCAAGATTAGAGATTTTATTTGACCACATCATTAGGGCAACTCAGTTTGAGTCCCTGCCCTCCCCTTTGTGGGCTATATAAGTGGATGCTCAATGAAAGAGATGAAAGTAAATACACAGAGAGTTTAGTTTTGGACACTGGAACTCCAGGGAGAGAGCCAAACTGTTTGCCTGATAGTTTGCAGCTGAGGAGACCAGAGTCCTGAACAGTTGCGAAAACCTCAAAAGAAATGAGCTCCAGGGAGAGAGATGAACCTTATGATAACCTACAGCTGCGATCAGAAGAAGCTGGGACCATGGAGCCTTAGGAGGAAAAGGAAGGCTGAATGTTGACAGCCATCTTCCTCTAACACGTGGCAACAGACTTTGGTGAGGGAAGTTACTTACTCTTTGTGGCCTTGTGACTGTAAGTTTCTACACCAAATAAACACCCTTTATAAAAGTCAACAGATTTCTGGTATTTTTGCATCAGCACCCCTTTGACTGACTAATACAATACTAAATAGTAATAGACCAGAGCAATTTACTGTAGTATCTGTCAGAAGTTAATTTTGAATAGAAAATTAAGTTGCAATATTAAGAAATTCAATGAAGAGTAATCCAGTGAAAGAGATAATATACTTATGTAACACTTATATAATAGAGATAATTTGCTTCAATGACTTGAAACTAGATTCACAGAATTTTAACTAAAGGTTAAGATATTAGAGTAACAGACTTCTAATAGGTACCACAGAGTTCATGTCTATCTTAAAAAGTTTGGGTTGCATTTCAAATTCATGATCTGTATATAATAAGGTGTTGGCCCAAGATAAGTAATATTATTAAGTATATCTCATCTATGAAAAGGGCACCTATCTGTTATCATTTTATCCATCTACATTTAATTATTGTAAAAAAAGTGAACAATTTTAGGACTTGCTGCCAAAGTCATATGATTCAGATCTATTTCTGGTCCTTTGTTCTAGCTGCTTCTCAACTTGTTAAAGGTCAAATTTTCAAATATTTGAAACTGAAATAAGTAACTGCTATTTTTTTTGCCTGAATTTAGGAAATGGTCTTGGTTTCAGAGTACAAGTTTCTTTTCTAATGTTACTATTCTGATCAGTAATTTTGCATTCCTCAACTCCAGTGACATCCATTTAATAAATAAAAAATAAAAAATAAATACTAGATTACAGGGAGCAGGTAGAAAAATAAAGAATATTTGGAGACAGAACTTCAATCTATCAACTATCAACTGAAGTATAGACCCTTTGACCTTAAGGCCAGTTGCATTGTGACCCTGGATCTTAACACTTGGCCTAATCTAGAACTCCTCTCCCCAGAGGACCCTCCTTTTCCACTAAATCTGATTTCACAAAGTGCTTTGGTTATACCTGGGCTGCTACTTATTCATTCATTTTCTCAGTCTAATTCTTTCCCTCATACAAATTCACCTTCTAGTCTGTTTCACATTTTTATTGTTGGACTATCTTTCTGTATAAGGAAAGTCATCATATAATTACTCATAGTAGCCAAAAAAAAAAAAAAAAGGCACAAAATGTCCAATAATGAAAGTTAATTGAGTTAAACATTTATGATTAAATGTTTTGTAGCCATAAAATTATATTTTCTTTTTAGATTTGCAAACTACCCACCATTTGTTCTCTTTTTATTTTTTGTTGTTTTGAAAGAATTTTAGACTTACAAAAAAAAAAAGTTCCAAAAATATTACAGAATTTCTGTATACCCTTCACCCATCTTCCCCTAATGTTATCATTTTACACAACGATGGTTATTTTTTCCCTAGCCAGGACAGAATAGAATACAGGCTAAACTAAAGAAGTTTGTATCATTAGGAAAGATTAAGTCAGCATCAACTTCAGCAATCCTTTGCAGCAGCTTCTTTCCCCACTGACTTCTATTTTACCTCAATATGGTTAAGACTGCAGAGCTTTGAAATGGGCCAGCATTAAATCTAATAATTTTGTAATGAAATTAAGTGATTTGCATTGAATTCCAAAATAAGACCAATTCAAGTTACTGGAAACATCACACGTCAGAGGTATTTAAACTTCAATTTTAAAATTCTATAGGAAAAAAAAAAAAAAAGCATTCAGTTACATTGAAAACCTTATCCCTCCATGTCAGTCTCCTGTTAAACTCACTGACCAAAGTTTGAGCATATGTGTCATTGGAACTGATAATGGAACTAGTGGTACAGGAGAAGGGAACTTACTGAATACTTACTCTGTGTTAAGGATTTCATATGAAGAGTTATAACTAATTCTTATAGAAATTCTGCAAAATTTGGATTTATTATCTCCATTTATTATCTCCATTTACAGAAAAAGGAATTGAGTCTTATTCAAGTTATTCGTAAATAAAATAAGAAAATGTAAAACATTGAATCCAGTAGGTTCATAATTTTAAAAATTATATATATGAAAATGCATAGTAAAAAGACTGGATGCAAAGTCCTGAAAATGGAAACTGATGGTAAAAGGAAATTTTGGATATTAAGACACTGCCTGTTTAAATTCAAACCAAGGTTCTCTTTTTCTGTACTATGGTTTACTTCTAAGTATAGAGCCATGCTCAAATTGCTCATTTACTTCATTACACAGGTCACTGTGACAGAGGTGTGGTTGATAGTTAAAATGCTATAGTGGGCCCAGTGCAACAGTTATAGGGGGTGTGGAGATGATTGAGAAATAGAATGCTTAAGTACAGTCCTAAGTGAGGGACATCTGAAGTTTCAGCCTACTTCAACAACTGGAATTGTTGGCTCCATGTTGCTTCACCTACTGAACATTCAAGGGAAGCCAGAAATTAATATTTTTATAGTAAAAATATCATTTATAAGTCTTGGAAGCCAATCAAAATAAATTAAAACATTATGGAGGGAACTGGATGTGGCTCAGGTGATTGAGCTCCCACCTACCACACGGGAGGTCCAGGTTCAGTTCTTGGTGCCTCGTAAAGCAGACAAGCAGGAGAGCAAGCTATTGTGACAGGCTGGCACAGCAAGCTGATGCAACAAGATGATGCAACAGGAGACACATGGAGGCAAACGTAATGAGAGACACAACAAAGCAAGCAATGGAGGTGGCTCAAGCAAATAAGCCCCTCCCTCCCACATGGGATGCCTGAGGTTTGGTTCCTGATGCCTCCTAAAAAAAAAGAGACAGACACAGCAAGTGTAAACAACAGGGGGGTGGGGATAAATAAATAAATAGAATTCTTAAAAAGAAACGTTATGGAGAAGTGGATGTGGCTCAAGGAGTTGGGCCCACCTACCACATGGGAGGAAACTAGGTTCTGTTCCTGATGCCTCCTAAAAAAGATAAGCAAGACAGGGAACTGATGTGATGGGCTGGCAGAGTAAGCTGACCCAACAAGATGATGCAACGAAGAGACATAATAAGGAAACACAATGAAGGGCACAACAAGTGGGGGGTGGAGGTGACTCAAGCCATTTGGCACCTCTCTTCCACATGGAAGGTCCTGGGTTCAGTTCCTTGTGCCTCCTAAAAAAAAGAGGAGCACACAACAAATGGGCACAAAGAGCAGAAAGTGGGCACAAACAATGAAGGGGAGGGAGAAATAAGTAAAATAAATCTTAAAAACTAAAAACATTATGCAAGCCAAAAAACATTTTTTGGTCACATATGATTGTCAGTTTTGCATGCTCTGAGAATAATATTGTTAGTGGAACACTCTGACTTCTCGGCTTTGAGGTTCTTGGCTTATGTCACAAAATAATTTAAGGGCACACCATAGGGTAGACAAGGGAGTAAAGACTTTATTAAGAAACAAGATAAGAGTACATAATCTGAGACAGACTGCAGTACATAATCTGAGACAGACTGCAGGTGTGCAGCAGGGTGAGCACTTGAGCCTGGGGCACCAGGTAAGGCCTCTTTTAAGTCTTTCCTCCTACCTCCTCATAATATGTGGAGGGGCCCCAACTATTTGCTGTTCTGATTGGCTGCCCCACCTGTTAGTCTCAGGGGGCCAACGGTGAGGCTTTTTGTTTGAAGGTATCCAGGGCTTCCCCTTGACCCTGGAAAGAGTTCCAAATGGGATCTCCTGGTCAGGGTCTCGCAGGGTCTTTCTCGCAGCCTTTCCCTCAGGAGATTTCTGGGAGGGGTTTCACAGCCTTGTTGTCTGCCGGGCATGTTTTCTGCCGGGTCTTCAGCTGTGGCCCAAGTCTTCCCTTTCCCTATACTAATCTGCCTCAATATGAAAAATGCCTTACTCTATTTTATTATAAAATCTTACATTTCAAAAGAAAGAAGATTTTTAAGATTAGCAGTCAAGCACCGTAGTAACTTATTCTTTTCTGAGTAGAAATAAGTCCAAATGGTTATTAGGGATTTCCTGGCTCCTAAATATTAGATTTAAAAATATTTTATCTTCCTGTCAGTGGATTGTGTAATACAAAGCTCCTAAAATTCAACCAGTACGGTAACCTTCACTCTGGAGTTACCTTTTCTGAATTTATGAGTGTCATTTAATTGCAATGCTCCTGCCAGCCCTATTCTACACCATTTCAATCACACAAGGAATCATCCTTTTCCTCATTTTCCACCTTCAACTTCCAATCCATTTCCATTTTCATATACGTAAGCCTCCAAATATTAAAACACACAAGTGATTGACTTTATTTAAAGTTGGAGAGACAAATGAGAGGTTGATGGAATAACAATACAAACCATTTTAATTTAAATATTTGACTTTTTGACTGTGAAAGTCTTTTAGCTCTTTAACCCTGACCCACCCCCAATGGTGACTTCATACTAAGTAGTTCTGCTTCCCTAAGCCCTATCACTGGGTCTTTTCATTTTTCCATCACTTTTCTGTTTCTTATTGCTCCATTTCCATCCCCGTACTCTAAGAATCAAAAACTTATTTATCATCATGTAGAGACCCTCTTTTGCTGGTTTGATTATCCTCTTAGGCTCTCAGAGACTTATGGAGGTATTTTCCTAAATGAAGGTCTCTCCTTATCCTTCCTCAAATGAAAAACAGACACAATTGGTCCCAGTATCCCCAGAAGAAAATTTCTATCCCCCTATTGTATTTTAAAAAAACAGTCTTTTATTTTGGAATAATTTTAATTAACAGAAAAGTTGCAAAGATATTTGAATTCTTATATACCCTTTGACCCATTTACCCTTATGTAAATGTCTTATCTGATCATGGTATTTTGATCAAAACTACAAAATTAAAATAGTCTCACTGCTATTAACTAAACTACAGACTTAATTTGGATTTTGACTTGCTTTTTCCACTAACGCCCTTTATCAATTCTAGGATTCAATCCAGAACACCACAATTATACTTAAAGTTATGTTTAAGGAAACAGCTGATTCATGAAAGCTACATTATCAGGGATCCTTAAAATAAAGTTCACCATTATTTTGGCATTATAACTGAGAGAACTGCCACCATTATGCATGAGTAGCAATTACAATAATAGGGCGTGTGAATACTTTGATTTGATGACCACTCCCTTCATCCAGGCACAATGTTCTAGATAGGCAACAATACCATCCTCTCTCTGAGGAAAGTAATTAGTTGAGCCACACACCAACTCACAGGATGTTATGGATTTTACGGTAAAAGATTTTGAATTATGTGCCATAACTTAGAAGACAAATAATGTATAGGCTCTCCTTCTAGAGGGAAATCATGATAATCTGAAGTTTAAAAAAAGAAAACAAAACATTTTAAGACCTGGCATAATGTTTTTTGACCACTGGCTACAAATTTAGCATACTTAGAAAATATACATTATTAGGGTAATATATCCTAAAACATTTATACTATGCAACTGGTAACCTCACCGTGTTAATCAGAATCTTGCAGCAAGCAATACAGACAAAGCAAAACTTTCCTTCCAAAAGCCTAAGTTGAGTGGGGGTCAGTTCTCTGGTTAGAAACAGAAACGTTTTGTTAAAACATAGACCTATTCAAAGATTTAGTATACAAATATGCACCATATGTCTCAAAAGGGAATGTTTTTGGTGTTTGCACTGTTTTCTAGACCTAAATTGACAGAGAACCATTTGTTTAGAGAACATCTACTGGCATTTCACAGAGAATAAACCTCGAGAAATGCTGGGCAACATGTTTACTCATTGATCCTAAACTGGTTAGAAGTCTTGATGTATTTTAGTTCAAACTTCCGTTTCTGTAGGAATCCCTGTCAGGGGATCCATCAACTCTTCCAAAAACAAGAACAGGCATATCGCTCCACAGCCAGAAAGTTCTCATATTGGCACCTTATTACTCTGTGCCCAAATCTTCCTTCTTTTACCGCCTTCAGTCTTTCCTAAGCCACTCTTCCAAAGGAACAGAGTAAATCCATAACCCTTCCATGTGATGGTACGTCATGTAACAGGGAAAGCCTTTATTTGAGGTCAGTGTTTCTGAATTGCCTGTTTGTTGGTCAGAAACGTCAGGGAATTGAAACGTGTGTAATAATTCCTACCTGAGTTTCTAGTAAAACCTCTGGTGGTAATGAATATGGCCTCAGTTACACCCTTGCTTTCTTGAAAGATTTTTTTTTTAAGGAGGGTGGAGCAATGAGGTAAGTAGGAAACTTTAAGCATGAGAATACAAACAGGTATTGCAAGTTTGACAGCTGTCTCATGAATTCTGAGTTGAGCAAAGGAAATTCCTGCCCTGCCCACGTCTGATGGAATCATAGTTTTTAGGAAGACATTTGAAAAGGGCTGCTTTGTCTTTTTTTAAAAATCCCCTATTATTCACTGTGGGGAAACCCACAGCAAAATGCTGACATGTGTATGTATCATTAGAGTAATCATCTGCCTCGGGGAATCCAATAATGGAATTCAAAAGCTGTGCTGACTGGACACTTTCAGAACATATTTGGACAGAAAAAAAATTACTTGCCATAAGCAAGACTCTGAATGCCCTTCTAAGCCTGAAATATATGTATACACTAATTATGTTTTAATATAATTAAATACATAAACAAATTCCTTTGAAAGTTAAAATATTTTTATTCAATGCCAATCCCCATTTTAGAATAATTTTTCCCTATAATGAGATAAAAATTATGAATTAGAAAAGAATACAATGTATGTATAGATCTATGTGTCATATTTATAGGCAGATATGGATGGCAGTATTAATTATTTGGAATCTATAAAATTTTAAAAACTTCTACAAATGCCTAAGAGAGAACAAATCTGGAGCTGCAGGCATGGGTCACATGATTCTGGGAATACTGTGAAGTTGCTGCTGGATTACCTGACTCTGGGGAAGCAGAAGACTGGCAAGAACCAGGACCTAAAACAGTGTGATGCCTATACTAATCTTCCCCAAACAATTCCTTGGATAAAGAAAAGAAGACAGGAATGCCTTCCTCTGCCCCGATCCTCCCACATTCCTGTTCTCTAATCCACTCAGGCTCTGATTGTTCTTCTCTAACTTCTTCACATCTTATAAATTTCTCTTGATACTTTTCTCAGTCAGGGTTCTCTAGGGAAACAGAACCAATAAGAGATATCAGTAAAAGATCTGAGATTTTATGAAATTGTCTCACATGACCTAGGGAGTGCATGAGTACAAATTCTGTAAGGCAACCTGCAAGCCAGGAACCCCAATGAAAGTCCTTGATGAGTTCCCCTGGAGAAACTACATGCCTTAAGTAGAGATAGGAATTCTCTCTCTGAATGCTGAAATCACTTCTCCTTTTAAGGCCTTCAACTGATTAGACAGTTGCTGATTAGACATTGCTAAGGGCGGTCTCAAGGGTAGATTGTAGATACAGTCATCCACAGATGCAATCAACTCATTGATGATTTCAGTCCACAAAATGTCTTCACGGTAACAAGTAAGCCAATGCTTTCTTGACCAAACAACTGGACACCATTACCTGGTCAAGTTGACACATTAGTTTAACCATCACCATGCTTATTGTAACTGGTCCTTTTATAAAAATGTGAGTAGGGTACAGAGGAGGAGAAGTCACATGCCATGATTTGCCCCAAAGCCCCATGCCACCTTAGACATAGGCAGCCATCAGTCTCTGACTTGTAGGCATAATTGAAGAAGCAAGAGCTTCTGCTGACTACTCAGTCTATCCTTACAGCCCCTTACTTGGTCGTCTAGGACTCCTTTTCCAAATTCATTCCTTCAATTAGATTTCTCCAACTCCTTTATCAAATCCTAAAATCTTGTACCTTATCTCCAGAAGCTTACCATAACAAGCTGAATACATCTTTTAACAAGTGAACAAAGAATATTAACAGTGCTTTCTCTCTGCATTCCTTCTTCCCATTTCCACACAGCTCGCTTCTCACTCATCCTTTCCCCTCCAAAGGACAAAGGATATCTCCTTGTGGGCAGGGGGAGAGGGTTGTCCTCTGGTCTCTCCATATGACCCTTGGCATTCATTTATCTCCCACCCCCACCTTGATCTTTTGTCCTTACAACATCATTCTCTCTCTCTAGTGAATCTTCCTTCTAAAGTTTGTCCTACCCTAAAGTTAAATAAAACTTTTCCTTAACATTGTTTCTTTCTCAAAACTACTGGGTTATCTCTCTTTGCCCTCCTAAATACTATGCCTTTATTATTCTATCATCTATGTTTCCACCTCTTCTTGTTTGCTCCCCATTCTACTGTAAACTGGCTTGCATACACAACACTTCACTAGGTTTACTCTCAGCAAAACATCAGTGCTCCCTAATGGTCAGATCCAATGGACTCTTTTCACTTTTATCCATATATGAGAGCAATTGGCCTATTTGAACATTTATGCCATGAGAAACCATCTCTTAATTTGGTGTCCACAAAGCCATTTGCAACAATTTCCTCTTTTTATCTGCTGGTGGACTTCTCAAATCCTACTGTTTGGTCTAATTTTGCAGCTCTTTAATTTGGGGATTTCCTAAGGCTATTTTTTTTCCTTCATTCACCATATATACTTTGTTAGTGATCTCATCGTAGATTAGTTAGGAGCTGTAAGGGAAACAAACAAACAAAAACTACAGGTGCTCACGGACCAAAATAAGGTTTACTTTTTATCATATAACAAAAGTAAGGTAAGTTGATAGTTGCTGGTGGTGTTTTAGGAATTTGAGGTGTCAAGGCAAATTTCTCTGTCTTTTCTCTAATAGTAACCAAAATGGCCAGGGAAGCGTGGCCATCCTTTCCACAGTCCAGACCAGAAGATGAATTAAGAGGCAAAAGAAGAAAAGAAGGCAGGGCCTTAATCATGAAAGCAAAGATTTTCCCCATAAATCACCATTGGATGTTCACTTATGCCTAATTTACCATAATCAATTACATGACCACACCAAGCTGCAAGGGAGTCTGGGAAAGTAGCACTGGAAAAGGTGTGGAAATGAATATATTTAACAACTTTATCATCCAAACAACCAAAGAAATACTCTCTGCTCTTACCTGATATGAACAAGCAAAGCATCTTGGATAGCTCTCTTTTAGAGCATGTATTACATTAAACTGTAGTTTTTATTTAGGTGTCTATCACCATATACCTTAAATTCAAACGCCCAGTAATATTATTATTTCCCTGATGAAAAAGTCTATTGTATTCATCTTTGTAACACAGCAGTGCCTAGTAAAATGAAAAAATTTATCACAGGCATATACTGTATATATAATTTTAAAACTAAATTTGAAATTGAATGATAAATATCTGAATTCTAATTGCAGGTATTTGTCTCGATTATTACTATTCTGATTATTCAGAACTTGGCAATATTTTAACTTAAACTGAAGCAATGCATAAATATTTGATACTAGAGTCTACTACTAACCCTTCTTAACTCTCAATATAGTAGTTGTGTTCTATTTCACCAGGTTTGTGTGTTTTAAGATTTTACTATTAATTTTGTGTTTGAATTCTCTTCTTCTGTTGTCATCAAAGCTACTTTTTTTCTTTTTTTTATCTGCTTATTGCCTAACCTACAACAAATGTACAGTAAATCTGGTACTCACTGTCTATGGCATAAAAACTGTAATATCCATTGCTTTGGTACTTTGTGTTTGATTTTAATGGGAATATGTGTTTTGGAATGTTTTTGCTATAGCCAGATGTTTGGATTCTCTCTATGGAGAGAAATAGAAATGAGGGGATTTCTAGAAAGGAAAGGAGGATGTAGGGAAAGGAATAAGTTATTTTGAAACAGAAATTTACAAAGTTGACAGGCTTTCAATTCTATTTCCCATTTCATTTATATGTTTGTATTCAACTTACCATATTTCCTTTTGCAGCACTTTCATGTTGGGAAACTCATTAATGACTTAGAACACTTTTACTGGTTTCATCTATTTTAATATCAACACAATTTGAAAGTAAAGTGTTACATGCTCTTTTTGTATTTCCTACAGTCAAATGATTTAGGGTTAAGCCAATTTAATGTCTTTCTCTGGAACATTTATTGTATTTGCCTTTATTATTACCTGGAGTGTTTTTGAAGTGAATAATTATTTAAATTATTCATTTTAACTTATTGTTAAAGCTGGAAATGTTATTGATTACAGAGTCGTAGTAGAACTAGTAAAGTATATTGTGAAAAGTTATGTGACAGGAGCACTACAAGAATTATTTTTCAACCCTTTGAAGTTATCTTATTACCACATTGAACTAGAGTTTTCTATGGAAAAATGATTCATTCAGATTTCCTAACTATTAGTAAATAAGTAGTTTGACCTTTTGGAATGGTATGCACACATACTCAATGTAAGGAATTCAGTTAAACCATTTAGATATTCTAAGTTAATGTTTTCAAAGTTGGGTGGACAGAAGGTATACTTTCTGGAAACTGTGAAAATGAAAGTGTTGTTTTATTGAAAAATTGAGATTACATATGTATTTTTGGTAATGTAAAACAGAGCCAATATTCTCAAAGCATCATAAATCTTGTGCATCCTCTAATAAAAAGCAAATGATTCTACTTACAAGGATCTCTGGGAGCTTAACTATGGAGGCTAAACATAAAATAAAACTAAATTCCCTTTGCCATCTTGAACAAGAGATTTGGAATTTGCTCATCACCTGACATTCTCTCCATTAGAAAGGACAAGACCACTTTGACACAAATCTTTATGTGGTTACCTCCTCATCATTTAACTCTCTGCTCAAACATCATCTTCTCAGAGGGATCCTTTTGCATTATCTTCCTAAATATTCCCCACAACATATTTGTTATTTTCTATCCTATTTCTCTGTTTTATTTTCTGCATAAGGCTTATTATCCAAAATGCAGGGAAGTAGACTTGGCCCAATGGATAGGGCATCCGCCTACCACATGGGGAAGGTCCGTGGTTCAAACCCTGGGCCTCCTTGACCCATGTGGAGCAGACCCACTTGCAGGAATGCCGTGCCACGCAGGGGTGTCCCCCTGCGTAGGGGAGTCCCATGCACAAGGAGTGTCCCTCATAAGGAGAGCCGCCCAGCACGAAAGAAAGTGCAGCCTGCCCAAGAATGGTGCCGCACACGTGGAGAAGCTGACACAACAAGTTGACGCAACAAAAAGAAACACAGATTCCCTGTGCCACTGATGAGGATAGAAGCGGTCACAGAAGAACACACACCGAATGGACGCAGAGAGCAGACAAGTGGGGTGGGGCCAGGTGGGAAAGGGAAGAGAAATAAATAAAAAATTAATCTTAAAAAAAAAATGCAGCAGAAAGAAAGAACAGGACAACTGTGTTATTTTTCATCTTCCTTCTTTCTTGTTGCCCCGACTACAGAACGAGGAAAGCAGACATTTGCTTTCCAAGACTGCCATGCAGTTAGGATGCCCATGTGACTCAGTTCTGTCCAATAAGGAGAAAGGTTCTGAGAAATATCTGGGAATGGTATTTAACTACCTGCCAGAAGAATGAAGCACAAGCAAAGAGCTGCCTTGGTTTCAGATGGGATGCCTAAGTCTATAGAATCCAACTTGAATCCTTGAAGGTAAAAACTGTGAAAACTAAAAGTCATCACACTAAGAACACACAAATAAATAGCCCTGATCCTTGAGGTCCTTGCTCATTGTGACCACACCTGAACCCTCTTTCTTCTGGATATTTTGTTCAATAAACATGAATATCATTATGGCTTGAGCCACCATTGTTTAGGTATTCTATTACTTGTTTCCAAAAATAACACCCAGAGAAACATGAAATGATTATTTATTAATTTGTTTATGTGGCTCTTATTTATAGTTCACTCTTTAAACTATAAACTGGTTAGAGATTTTGTTTATTTCAATGTCATATCCTCTGCATTTGTAACAGTGCCTGGTATACCGAAAACATTCAATTAATTTCTTGAATGTTTCCTGAATGAATGGAGAATAAATGAATATAAACAAAGTAACTTAGTTTTGCTTTATATCTCCATGGACCAATTGAGCAATTGGGGATAATGGGGATATTATATTATAAGAACCACATTTTAGGTGTGCTAGGAATCTCAGCATCTTTTAAAAGGAAAAGGTTAGTTTGCTTCTTCTACTGCATTGTTTCTATGTAATTTTTCTGGGAAACGAGTTTTTCCACACCGATCATTTTAAAATCTGATGAAAATCTGAGTTTTGACTCAGGAACCACTGTCTCTAGAATTAGCAATATTATAGAACACCTGTAAATTTTTCAGGACTTTCAGCATATTGATTTTAGTGATTTCAGATGTAGACATGTTGGGAATTCTTTCATTTAGACTTGGGCTGCACAATGTATATTTCTGGGCATATAATGTGGACCACATATGTAATTTTATACTTTCTAGTTGACACTTTAAAAAGGGAAAGGAGTTAAATTTTTTAAAAAGGTTTTATTTATTTATTTATTTATTTATTTATTTATTTATTTATTCCCACCCCCTCATTGTTTGCATTTGCTGTGTCTGTTCTTTGTGTGCTCATATTCTTTTTAGGAGATACCGGGAACCAAATCTGGGACCTCCTGTGTGGTGGGCAGGAGCTCAATTGCTCGAGTTATATCTGCTTCCCAGAAGTTAATTTTAATACTATGTTCTATTTAACCCAATATATCCAAAATATTATTTAACATGCAATCAATATAAAATTATTAACGAGATATTTAACATCATTTTCCATACCCAAAAATTTGGTGTGCATTTTACTTGTACAAAATATCTCAATTTGGACTGTTCACATTTCAAGTTCTCAGTAGCCCTAGGTAGCTTGTGGTTTCCATACTCAACAGCACAGATTTAGACTAAATCATTCTGCAAAACAATTCTCATCCTCTTGAGCCCTTCTGACATTTAATTGGTTAATTAATTAATTATACAAACATGTTAATAGGCTTTGGGGCAAATGTTGAAAATGCACAGATGGAAAAACCACCATTACTTTTTTCAGGGTGAATGTAGTTTATTCATAAATACAGTCACAGAAAATAGGTCATCATAAATGTGTAAAATGTTGTAAAGGAGAGATGCCCAGGTCATTGTGGGAAGACATGAAGGAAATGCCCTACCCAACATAGTGGGAGGTAGGTGGTTAGAGCAGGTATCCTATAGGACGAGAGGTCAGAGATTAGGTTTAAAGAATGAGGAGAGCTTATCTAATTATGAAGGAAGGGGTGAAAGAGGATTCCAGGAACAGGAGCATCCTGAAATTCAAACAAAGCAACCGACAGACAGACAGACACTAAATATATGGGTTCTATAGGAGTTGAAAATAGAAAGGAAAGCAGTGGCTAGAGAGATAATCAAGATGCCATGCCATTAATGTTTCATAGTTAACCATTCATGCTATTATCATTTAAAATATCTTTGTAATTAAATATCCAATTTCAACCCCAATCTTTAGTCCACAATATAATGCTTTCTCTATGGTATCACTCCTTGGATATTTTACCATGACTTCAAGTGAAATATATGAGAAATCAACCTTCATATCTTATCTCCAAAGCAGATTTTCCACTTTTGATTCCTTTATTTAAACAATGCTCCACTTTTCTCACAATTATCCATGATTGAAATTTCAGATCCATTTTTGCAATAGCCTCTTCTTCACTACCCATGCTCAATATGCCTTTAAATTTTCAATTGTTCTCTCACACTTTTTCCTCATCCAACTTACCATCTATGGCCAATTACCAAGACTATAGCCTTACTTGATGCCTAGATTATTTAAGTGTCTTAACTTTTTTTCTGCTTTTATTTCCTTCCCATTCTGTTTTACTCTGTACAACTGTGCTTGCCTAACTGATTTTCAAAATTATGTCAACATTCTTGTTCAAAATCCACCATTGCTTTGTTTTAAATAAGTTGTAGATTAAAAGAAAGAACAAGAACAAAATACAGAGTTTCCATGTACCTGCCCCCTTTTAAACATTTTGCATTATTGTGGTACCTTTATTATAATTGGTGAGAGAATATTATTATAATGTACTTTCAATTATAGTCAATAGTTTACATTGCCCTTCATTGTTTATGTTGTACATAAATATGGTTGCTTTTCTTTTTCTCTTAAATTTGTGTTCTAACAACATATATACCACTTAAATTTTCCCTTTTTAACCACATTCAAATATATAATTCAGTGGTGTTAATTATGTTCACAATGTTGTGTTACCATCATCAATTATTGAAATATTTCTATCATCCTAAATAGAAACTTTGCACCAATTAAAACTTAACTCTCTATTCGTTATTCCCACCACATCTACTAGTAACCTATATTCCAGTTTCTGACTCAGTGAATTTGCTTATTCTAATTATTTCATCTCAGTGAAATCATATAATATTTTTCCATTTGTTTGTGGTTTATTTTGCTCAACCTGATGACTTCAGGGTTCATCCATGTTGTTTCATATCAGAACTTCATTGCTTTTCATAGATGTTTAATATCCCATTGTTTGTATATACCACAATTTGTTTATCCATTCATCTGTTGAAGGACACTTGGGTTGATTGCATATTTTGAAATTTGTGAATAATGCCACTATGAACATCAGTGTGCAAATATCTGTTTGCATACCTGCTTTCAATTCTTTTGGTATACACCTAGAAATGGAATTCCTGGGTCATATGGTAATATGATTTCATTTTTAAAGAAGTTTAAGATTATAGAAAAGTACCAAAAATACAGTAGATTCCCATATATCCTACCCCCTTCTCCCTCATACTTTTTCCCTATTAATAATATTTTACATTAGTGTGGTACATTTGTTACAATTGATGAACAAATATTGAAGCATTGCTACTAACCATGGTTTATAGTTTACGTTATTGTTTACACTTTGCACCATACAATTTCATCTGTTTTGACAAAATGTGTAATGACCTGTATCCATCATTGCAATATCATGCAGAACAATTCTAATGCCCTGAAAATGCCCTGTGTTCCACCTATTCTTCCTTCTCCCTCTCCCATCACAATCTCTGGAAACCACTATCTTTATATTAATGTTAAAAATTCTTCCATTGGTACAATAATAATAAGTCTACTTTAGTTTATGGTTGTATTCCCCCACTTGTGGATTGTTTATTTCTCAATTTTGAGGGTTTTGGAATGGTGATACCCAGTCTGCTTCAGATTATGAGGGAGCTTAGAGCTTATGGAACAGATGGAAGGAATTGTTTAGCTTGCAATTGTAGATACTCTTTCCTCATTGGGTTGGGGATTGTCCATCACCATCAGTTTGTCCCAGGCAAGTCTCATGAACTGGAGAGTAGGTTTTGGCTGTATCTCTGCTGAGACCCAGGGCTCAACAGGACTTAACTTTCTGAGGAGCCAACAAACTGTTTTCCACAGCAGCTGCACCATTTTACACTCTCACCAACAATGAACTAATGTTCCTATTTTCCACATCCTTTCTTACACCAGCCATTCTAGTGGGAGTGAAATGGAGTCTCGCTGTGAATTTGATTTGCATTTCCCTAATGGCAAATGATGCTGAGCATTTTTTCAGGTGTGTTTTGGCAATTTGTATATCTTCTTTGGAGAAATGTCTGTTCAGATCATTTGTCCATTTTTCAGTTGAGTTCATTGTCTTTTTGTTGTTGAGTTGTAGGTTTTTAAAAAAATAAATTCTGTATATTAAACCCTTTCTGGATATGTCATTTCCAAATATTTTCTCCCATTTTTTAGACTTTCTTACATTCATGATGAAGTTCTTTGATTCAAAAATGTTTTTTAAAATTATTTTGATGAAGTCTCATTTATCTATTGCTTCTTTGGTTGCTTGTGCTTTGGGTGTAAAGTTTAAGAAACCATTGCCTAACACAACATCCTGAAGATACTTTCATACATTTTCTTCTAGGAGTTCTACATCCTGGTTCTTAAATTTAGGCTATTGATCCAATTTGAGTTAAATTTTATTTATAGTGTGAGGTAGGGATCCACCTTCATTCTTTAGAATATTACTGGGGATTGAACCCAGGACCTTGTACATGGGAAGCAGGCTCTCAACCACTGAGCTACATCTGCACCCCAATAAGAATTAGTGTAGTTGTTTGTTTATAGGAGGTACCAAGGATTGAATCCAGGACCTTGTATATGGGAAACACATGGTTAACCATTGAGCTACATTCACTCCCCTATTAGATGTCTTCATTTCTTTCTGTAGTAACATGAACATATGCAAAAAAATTGTACTTGTAACTTAGCAAGTACCTTAGAATATATATAGTCTATAGAAAAACACATAATCCTTTCAACTTTAATATTAACCAGACCTTTTACTTCTTTTTCTTTATCAAGAAAATGTATGATGTACATTCACTTTTTCCCTATTCTTACCACTGTGAAACTTATAGGCATGAGGTACAACATGTATCTTAAATGTTAACCAGAGCAGAAAAATTAGAAAAGCTCCCCAAACCCCTTCCCAAAGATGATGAGTCTATGATAATCTTAGTTTCAAATTATGTCTATGATTAATTCTCCTTGTTTCACACCTGTTTAAAAACTGTAAAAAGCAAAAAACAGAAAAGAAAAACCCTTTATGGTGAGGCAGATTTGAGATTGATTAGATTTCCTGTCCTCTATTGGCTAATAAAGCCCCTTTTCCTTCCCAATCAAGTTCAATGTGTCTGTATATTATGACGTGATGAGCGATGAGCCCATGGACCATTCCAGTCTCCTTCACTGTCACTTCAATACTTTGCCTAGTGTCTTTCCTTTCAGTCTGTATAACTCCCTTTAGCATTGCATTTAGGGAAGGTCTAGAGATGACAAACTCCCTCAGGTTTTGTTTATCTGGGGGAATGTCTTAATCTCTGCCTCATTTTTGAGACAGTCTTGACAGATAAAAAATTCTTGGTTAGAAATTGTTTTCTTTCAGTCTTTTAAGTGTTTCATCCCATTGCCTTCTAGTGTCTATGGTTTCTAATGAGAAATCAGCACTTAAACTTATTGGTATTCTATTGGATATAACACGTAACTTTTCTCTTACAGCTTTCAGGACTGTCTCCTTGTCCTTTGTATTTCACAGTTTGACTCTTCAGGTTGTCCTGTTTGGGATTTGTTTGGTTTCTTGGATGTGCATATTCACATCTTTTACTAAGATTGGGAAATGTTCTGCCATTATTTCTTTGACTATCTCATCTCCTCCTTTTTCTCTTTCTTTGCCTTCTGGTTCCACCATAATGCATATGTTGGTATGTTTAATGATATCACACAAGTCCCTTAAGCATAAATAAACACATGTGCAACTTAATCTAAAATATTGAATGCCTTAACAATTATTTGGAAACTCATTCAAAGAAAGCATTTATTCTTATTGCAATGCATTGCCAATGTAAAATATGCTTCAGTTTGCATAGAGGAACAATATCTTGAATAATGGTGTAGCTTAAGTAAAATAGTGAATAAAGTTTATGTTGTGGTTTAAAATACATTAAAATGAAAGCTATTAAAGGAAAATGTAATGCTCTACTCTTCTATAACTATCCCTTAACTAAATATTCAATAATTTATTTTTTGAATGAATGAATGAATGAATGAAAAATTGGTCAATTTTTAAGATTCAGCTCATCAGCGAAGCCTTCCTTGTATCCCATTAGTAGCCAGAGAAAGGTATGTTAAGTAAGATCATGCCCAGTTTATTTCTATCTGAGCCTATGAGGCTATTCTTTGTATTAGTGAGTTATAATTCATTAAATAGTACAAACATTATTTTCCCAGGGTAGTAAACAGCTTATAAATAGATGTAAAATAAGCCCTATGCCCCATACACTAATATTTTTGGAACTTGTAATACATGTCTCTGGAAGGAAATAACTTCCCAAGATAAAAATCTGAAAAGTAAATTCCTCAATAGCTTTGAATGAGTTTAGTGCCAGCACTGAGCATGTGAAAATACCCAATTAAGCTGAACTACTCAGAGTATCACTTCTTAGGCCTGCTATATTGAAACTCATTTGAAGGATAATACATGGAAAAGCTGTGAAAGATAGTTGAAGAGTATATTTGTGGGAAACTAGAGTGAATTTATGTTCTTCCTCCAAGTTAAAAAATAAACAACAAAAACCAAAGTAATGACTTCAAGTGGTTGGGCAAAATGGCATTACCCATAAATCTTTGATAG
This sequence comes from Dasypus novemcinctus, assembly GCF_030445035.2. NCBI lineage: Eukaryota > Metazoa > Chordata > Mammalia > Cingulata > Dasypodidae > Dasypus > Dasypus novemcinctus. The sequence continues at coordinate 27,955,477 of NC_080683.1, read as the reverse complement.
CCATTTATTATTCATACTTTGTGTCAGATTCAGTTCAATAAAATAAGTATATTTACTGAACTTCTATTGTGTATCAGATACTGTGCCAGAAACTGGGGTAATAAAACTCAAGAAATAGGTAATCATACAGCAGTGTATTAGTCAACCAAAGGGGTGCTGATGCAAAATACCAGAAATTGGTTGGTTTTTATAAAGGGTATTTATTTGGGGTAGGAACTTACAGATACCAGGCCATAAAGAATAAATTACTTCCCTCACCACAGTCTATTTTCACGTGTTGGAGCAAGATGGCTGCCAATGTCTGCGAGGGTTCAGGCTTCCTGCATTCCTCCCTTCTAGGGTCTTGCTTCTCTCTCCATTCACAGTTCCTCTCTTCCTGGGCTTGCTTCTGTTTCCTCAGTGGGCTTACTTCCTGGAGCTCCAGATTAAGGCTTCAGCATCAAATTCCAACATCAAAACTCCAACATCAAAAAGCCTCAACTCTGACCTTTTTCATGCCTTTTATCTGTGAGTCCCCACCCACCAAGGGGCAGAAACCTAATGATGTGGCCCAATCAAAGCCCTAATCATAATTTAATCATGCCCAGGTACAGACCAGATTGCAAAAATAATCCAATATCTATTTTTGGAATTCATAACCATATCAAACTACTACAAGCAGGAAGTGAGATAGGAAGATTTAAAATACATGCTAATTAATATGATAGAAGGAAGGTTTAAGCTAACAAAAAAGCATATGAAGAGACCACTTTCTTTAAAACTCAGAGAACAGATGACATTTGTGTTTCTTAAGTCTTATAAAATCACTAAGATTTTGAGAGGCAAAAACTAAGACCAAGCCTTCCAGGGAGATGCAAGATAGGACCAAGAGCACAGAGGCTTGAAAATGTAGGAATAGAGAAGTAATTAAATGTAGTTTTTGGTGAATGATAGGGGTAGGGAAAGAAATGAAAGAAGTGCGGGGTGGTGAGGTTAAAAGGTAGGATGGAGTCAGGCTGATCATTTACATTTATTTAAGCAAATATCAGGTGAGGCATTAGGAGTGGAAAGGAAATGTAAACATAATTGAATGTCTCTAGGATACTCCAACTTCCAGGTACAAATGAGACCCAACCAGTATCAAAGTACAAATTCAGATGTCAGGTACTGCCTCTCTGAGTAATTTCAGAATTAGTGTCTCTGATCTTTTTTAAATAGTCCTGGAATACAAGAGGGCATACACCAAACCATTCACCAGCTGCCTGAACCTATTGGCTGCTACTGCTGTCCCATGAGGACTTGGCATGATATGAAAATCCTCTGTTCCCGACGGTCCTACTCCCTGCTGCTTCTCCACTTGGGAACAAGGAGTGTTCTCACAGCAATGGACTGCACAGGCAGAATGAGGTGGCGTGCTAAGGGAATTAAACAGAGAAGCCTAATGCAAATTTGGAGAACAAGTGGCCAGGAAAAATTTCCTGGGAAAACTGGTGTTTGACATAGGTTTTAAAAGGATCACTAGAAATTAACAAGGTTAAAGGGGGAAAAAAATAACATTTCTTACATAGATCCGTTATTTAAGTCCTTAAATATCACATGAAAGAGCATAGAATTTATTTTCTAAGCAAGGAGGATCCATTGGGGTTTCTAAATAGACACTTGAATGGTCAGATCTAAATGTTAGAAAGAAAATTTTGGAAGCTTTGGAGAAGATAATTTAGCTCAGAATTAGCATGGAGTAGAGTCACTATTTAAAGTATGGTAATAATTTCATAAACCTGATTAGAGCAAAGACAATAAAAGGGTGAAGAAAATGGATCTGAAAGAAATCAATAGGCATAATTAAAAGGAAGTTATATTGTAAAGTATGAGAAGCAAAGGGTAAAGGAAAAATGAACAAGATTGAAGCTGAAGTTACTCTCTTGACTGGCCAGAAAGTGATGTTTTTAGGAGATAGAAAGTGATGCTGGTCACAGAGTAAAGATGAGTTCAGTTATCAGATAGAATTCTCTGGTAGACTGAATGGAGGGAAAGATCATAAGAGTAAAGAGAAACGTTAGCATTAGGGAAAAGCAATAAATTAATACTTTAAAATATCCCATCATAACCATTTTTCAGAGCATGATTTTGGCTAATCCATTCATTTGACTAATCCATTAATTAATGTAATATTTGCTAAGATTTGACTATATTTTATTTATAAATTGGAATAAAAATTAGGAAATATTAGAGATTTCTTCACTAATGGTTTGCATTAAAGCAAAAATTTTAACAGCCTTGGAAAAGATAACATCTATGATTTTGCCTCTATCTCTGAATATAATATTAAGCCCTCCAGAATAATGTCATAAAATAAAAACTGTGTTTTCAGCCAAGAGTCAGCAGACTGTTTTCATACAGGACCAAAGAGTAAATATTTTAGGATTTTTTGGGCCATACAGTCTCAGTCACAATTACTCCACTTTGCTGCTGTACTGTAAAAAGAACTATAGATAATATGAGACTCTATTTCAATAAGACTTTATTTATAAATACATATGCTAGGTTGGACTTGGCCGTCAGAGCTGACCACTGTTCTGAGCTAACAAGTTATCTTTCTCTGTCTAATTCATAGCTAGACATAGATTTGGGATAGAAAATCACTCATAAAAGAATATCTAGATATACAGAGTTTAACTTATACATAGGTTTTAGCTTAGTGTCTTTGAAATTGATTCCTAAAAGACAAAACCTTTTTATGTCCGCATGAATTTAAGTTGCATTTTTCATTATTTCACCAAAGCTCTCATACAGATACATTAGACAGGATCATAATAATGGAAAAGAGAATCTTCTTTTTTAATGTAAATCACAAATGTGCCAAGAACTTAGGAAGTACCTACACTTCTGGGAATCCATCAGCTTCTTTTTATCCTATGGCCACCTTAGATATGACACCAATATCTTTCTAAAGCCATTATTGGGAACAGAAATTTCAGAGTCACTAAAAATGAATCAAAAAGTCCACAAGGCACAACAGATGCAAGAAAAAGAAGGTTCTTGTGTTTTCTGTCTGTCTGGTTGTGGCAGCCAAGATTGAAGGGGGGAATATGGGAAATTCTAAAAGCATGGGGAAGGAGAAATAATCTTTGCAATTCAGAAATAAACTTTAAGCAGGAAAAAAGAGAAAAAAGCCTACAAGGATCTACAAACCCACAGAGATAATAGTTTCTACCACCCAAAATTAGTCACCTCTTTGTGGCAGCTGCCTAGACTTTTCTAACCTTAAAGAATTGAGAGATCTGTAAATCCAGACCTAAAGATGAACTAATATTCTACAGGTGATGTTAGACTCACAAGAAAATTGGAATGGCAGGCATTGTGTATATACTTGTAATTTGAGATCTCTTCTAAGAGAAATTTCTAGCAAGTCCTCAGCCCTCACTAAAAATTTCTCTTTGGAAATGCACTTTTTATCTTAAAGCTAAATGTAGAACTGGGAAAGACATTCTAGATTATCTAATCCAATCAACTGATTTTACCCACTAATAAGTGAGTCTTAGGCCTGCTAAGTGACATGATAAAACCCATGGACAATTTCTAGTTAAGTAAAATAGTTGCTATCAGTAATACTCTCAGTTGAATGATTGCCAGTCTTTTACACTGTACCATGATGCTGGTGAACTTAAATACAGTGAAAGTTTTTCTGGGTCCCATTCATGTACTTCATACTGAAATATGTTTTCAGTTTGAACAATGTATAAGAAACATAGTGATATGTGAAATAACACCCTTCCCTCATGAAGATTATATAGACTACATGCATTAACATGGCACTTACTATGTGTCTGGCATTAGTCTAGATGCTTTACATATTTTAATTCACTTCATTCTTACCACAAACAAATAAGTATAGAGACACTTCCAGTTTGAAAGAACTTGAGCCAAAGAAATAGAAAAATTAAAAAATAACTAGTAAAATCAGATCCCCCAAGGCAAGAATACCAAATGATTAAATTTTCGAAGGGGCCTTAGAGTTTATAGTCCTGTAAATTTTTAGAGTTGAGAACAGAACCAAAATTTGAGCCCAGCTATCCTGATTTTTCACCCCTTCATTCTTCTTCTGACAAATACACACCCCAGCAAATGCACTGTTATTTCCAGTAAAATCAGTGATGCTTTTAAGAGCAAAAATTACTCATTTGTCAAAAATACATGTTTTATTCATCACATTAGTTTATGTATGACATATTTCAAAGAACCTAGGAGGATGTAGAGGAAACTTATTTCATTGAAGTGGGTGATTTTCTACCTAGAAATGAAGGGACCGGGGAGTGTTTTCTGTGCCCTCCCTCCAAATATCAAATCATATTTACTGATAGTCCTAAAGTCACACGTTTATCTTTTCCCCTCTTAAAAGAGTGATTAGAAATGATAATAAGGATATGACTAAGATTTTGAATAGTCTTTTACTCTTCCAAAAACAACTACTAAATGCAAGTTATTTCTTCCCTCGTTTGAAGCACGTTTTGATGTGGGCTATGGGTGGGAGGCTCTTTGTCCCTTCAGAGATAATCTAAGCTGTCTGTGACTGGTGGGTGCCAGACGGTAAGAGGCTGCAGTCCTGCCCTTGATGACCACAGCAACAACTCCAGTCCTAGGAAACAGTTTAACAATGCAAACTTTAAGTATTCAGGGGAAATGCAAACCAAATGTGCTAAAAGCTTATCTAGAATGTATGAAGTCCATGCTAAAAGCTTACCTAAGATGTGGAAGATATATATGCTAATTCAAGCCTACTGAGAACTGAAACAAAAGGACCATTTAACCTTTCCTCTCTGTATAAAAGAAACTTGAAAGTCTTGGTCCGGGCTCGGGTTTGAAATAGAAAGCTCCCGAGTCTGAGTCCGGCCGTCCTTCAATAAACCATTTTTCCTTCTCAAAATCATTCCTGAGTCCTGGCCTCTCTATACACAAATAATTGAACCTCTCTCAAATTCTACAACAGTTTGATTTCCTCAACAAAAGGCTAGATTTACTAAATGGATACTCATCAAACTTTTCAGTCTCTGTGTAATCCTCAATGCTGTAAGAAACTGCTACAAGCGAAAAGAAGGCGTATGTAGAACTTAGATTTACTGGTAAAAAAAATTATACATTTATATCATGTGAGTTTATATGCAGGTTTTGTACAGATTTTATACAGCCTTAATTAACATATTTTTTTAAGGTTTTAAAAGGGAAAATGTAGCAATGGTTGAAAGAATGTTAGAATTTCTACAACACGAATAAAATATTTTTGAAGGGATTTGAGCCCTGCATAAATTCTAAATGCAATAATAAATTGACTTTTTTTGATGTAGTAGCTTAAGATAATTAGAGCTTTCAAAATAGACTCTCCTCTACTCTAAATCCAGTTTTCTGACTAATAATCTAATCAAGCTATTATGCCAACATACCTTTTTAACACAATCATTTCTTTTAAGGGGTGAAATAGTGTAAACCAAGTCCAAATAAAAGCTCCTAGAGCTCTTGGGATGGGTTTCCTCCATTTGCTTATAAAGCAACAGCCCTCTGGCCATAAAATATTGACATTTCCTGTCTTCTTCTGTTGTAGAATTTGAGAGAAGTTCAATTACTTGAGTATAGAGAGGCCAGGACTCAGGAATGATTTTGAGAAGGAAAAATGGTTTATTGACAGCCGGCGGGACTCGGGAACTTTCTGTTTGAATCCTGAGCCCCAAACAAGATTTTTTAGTCCCTTTTATACGGAGAGGAAAGGCCAAATGGTCCTTTTGTTTCAGTTCTCAATAGGCTTGAATTAGCATATATTTCCACATCTTAGTAAGCTTTTAGCATGGACCTCAGGCATTCGATAAGCTTTTAGCATATTTGCTTTGCATTTCCCCTGAATACTTAAAGTTTATAGACCTTGCATTGTTAAACTGTCTCCTGCTCACCAAGGGCAGGACTACAACCTTTCATCATCCCACACCCACAAGTCACAGATAGTTTAGGTTACCTCTGAAGAGACAAAGAGCCTACCACCCATAGCCCACATCACTTCCTCATTGCTATTTTTTGTAAATCTTTTAACACTCACCTACCAAAATTTGAGAGACATAGCTAATTCCGAAAATTAAGGGATCATAAGAACATTTTAAACAGTTTAGAAATAGTTCACACATCTCAACACCTTCTCAAATGGAAAGGTATTAAAGCCAAAAATGTGAAAAATTTGGCTCAGGTCAGTCAGTCATTTCTAATTGAATTTAATTGATAGTCTCACATTTCTCATTCACTTTGGTCAGCGCTACACTGTTTGAAGTTTTTACAGCTTCTACCCACCTTTCTGAATCTCTTCTGTCTTTTATTTATTCCTTTGTTTTGCTACACTGTTCTTCCCTTCCCTGCTACTGATTTTTTTTTTCCTTTTATTTTTTCCACTGGCATTTCTTTCACTCATTTCTCTACAAAGTTAAATGCTTGACTCTTTTATTTGCACTTCTTTCTTGCAGAATGAATGCACTTTTATAGCTCCAACTATTATTTTTTTTTAAGACATCAGTTTTGGAAATTCAAGACTTGCAATAAGGACTGATTTTACAACAGACATAGAATTCAAACACCCCACAGATATATTAATTAGAAAGATTCATTCACATTATTCCTCCAACCAGCCACATATCTTCCTGCTAAGGTAGGATTTAAGGGTATCATTCATTCATAGCAGCCACCTCTGGTCAAAGTAAAATGGGAAGCAGCTTTGATGTTCTATCCTACAGATTGTCCTCTCAAGTTCCATTTTTTAAAATATTTTAATGTGCAGTGTTTGCCAAGTTTCTCCAGAGCATAATGAGTCTCAATAAGATGTGCTCTCATTCAGCATGGCCATGGCTTTAGCTTTAAAATACTGTTGGCATAATGGCATTTTCTTTTAATCTTCTGAATTATTCTTTAGCTACAATTATTTCTATAAATTATTACATTTCTACACTCTTCCTGTTATACCTGCTGTTTTTCCCAGCTTTCATCCAATCACTTTACTTATAGATCTATTGGTTAGATAATTGGTGCAACTGTTTACAAGGGCCATCATAACTCACGACTGCAATATCCAGTGTAGCAATTTCTTTTATAACTTATTATTTCAATTATCACCACTATACATCTATTTGTAGTGGTTTATGCAAATGCTCCTACTATGTGCATGACTTAAAAATGTGCATATCTGGCCCTAACATCTTTCCTATGCCTTATGTCCCATATCTATAATTTCATCTGTCTCTGGATATTTTATTTCCTTCTTTGAAATAACAAGTGTGTTTTTGACCATTTGTGTTTCTTCTTTGTGAGGTACCTGTTTGTTTCCTTTGGCCTTTGCCCATTTTTCTATTTTATGAATGCATATTATTACCTGCTGGATGCTTTCTATTGTATGTTCTGTAATTACCCTTATCAACTCAATTCAATGTCTAAACTAGAATTCATGTTCCTCCAAATGAGCTGACCCAGCTTACGTCTCCATTTCTGTGATAGTCTCATTATTTTATTCCTTTCTTCAGCTCAGAGCAATTTTTTTGCCAATATGACTCATTTGGCAATACATTTTTTTAAATTAATTTTTTAATTTATGTCTCTCCCCTTCTGCCTCCCTCATTGTCTGCTCTCTGTGTCCATTCACTGTGTGCTCTTCTGTGACCGCTTCTATCCTTATCAGCAGCACTGGGAATCTGTGTTTCTTTTTGTTGTGTCATCTTGTTGTGTCAGCTCTCCATGTGTGCGGCGCCATTCTTGGGCAGGCTGCACTTTCTTTTGCACTGGGCGGCTCTCCTTATGGGGTGCATTCCTTGTGCATGGGGCTCCCCTACGCGGGGGCACACCCCTGCATGGCAGTGCCTTCCACGCATCAGCACTGCACATGGGCCAGCTCCACATGGGTCAAGGAGGCCCAGGGTATGAACCGCGGACCTCCCATGTGGCAGATGCCCTATCTATTGGGCCAAGTCCACTTCCCTGTTTGGCAATAAATTATATTCTGAACCATGACATTCCTGACTGAACATGTATTCATCAATAATTGCAATGACCAAATAAAATAATTAGTTCAGAAATATGTTTTCACAGTTGCCAAGCACCATGTAAAGCATCACATTAATATTAATGTACTTAATTTTATAGATATTCATAGATTATGGGATACATCTCCAGCTAGAATATTACTTACCTAACTGCAAAAGTGTGTTCCTAAAATTTCTAACTCATTGCAGCACATAGGCACTCATAAATATTGAGTGCATGAAAGAAAATCCAACCTGAAGAGCTAGAAGAAGAAAACATCCTTCTATTAAAATAAATCCAGATTTTTCTATAGGTTGAACTTAAATCGAACTTAAATGGCAATTTCCTGATACCCACTAGATGGTCTCCAAACAATGTCACTCAATCTTGTGGTTGATGAATATAAAATAGGTACGAATTTTACTATTCTACCTATTCTGAGAAATTATCCTCTTTTGACAATTTTAACTGATGGGACTTCATTATTTATTTCTGGTAATTTAATGAATTAAATTACTCTTGGTGAAATTCAATATAAAACACTTTATATGGATAATTTCCAACAGTAATTTGCATCCATAAACTGCTATAATATTTCTTAGAGTAGTAAAAAGAGACATTTAACAAAAATTCCACATGGTTGAATGTCAAAGAAAGCACTCCTGTTACCAGGTGGGGCTTCCAGGTTCTTGGCCATGTCCTGAGAAAGTATTCAAAGACAAACCACAAATTAAGCAAGCAAGCAGTTTATTGCAAAGGGAAAGAAGTGAGAGTACACACTGAATGTGTGAGGGCGGGCACTTCTTACAAGTGAAAAGGCACACCTGGTGATTTAGGGCTGGGGTTTAAGTAGGGATGAAATGGGAGCGTTTTCTCACCTGCGTTGTGACATCAGTTGGTAGGGAAGGGCTTGGGGCCAGTTCTGTCCCCACCAGTTGGGCAGAACAAAATGTTATCACTTATTTTCTGAGTTTCACACATAATGGCTCAGGCCTTGCTTCTCACAATACCTTGGTTCTGTTTTTTGTTGCCCCCCGAGATGTTGTGCTCACTCTCCCTCCCCCACCCTTCCCCTTTCCCTGTTCGCTATTCTGACCTGACTTGCTCCTACATAATGAAAAGTAATTTACTATATAAGTAAATTGTTCTTTGTAAAGAAAAAGAAATATTTAAAGTAAAATTGACAGTAGAATTCCAAATGCCTCAAGATTTATCTAGCCACCTCAAAATTCATGTTTAAGAAAAACAACCCCCCCCAAAAAGAGTCTCAATACATTAATCCCAAACCATAGGAATTAGTTGTGAGCCATAAGAACACCGAAAACAAAACAAAACAAAACCAACTAATTCCCTTCTTTATTAGCTCCAGGTATCCAAGGTATAGTAATTTCATGCACTGAATTAACGAACCAAGAGATTATGTCTCCACACTGTGGGGGAAACTTCTACTTAAATTTTTATTATATATTCTATATCACAACATAGAAGTCCAGTAGTGATCCAATTATAAAAAAGTGATTTGTAATTTTCAGCATCTCTCCTGGGTCTAAGGATAACCGAATAACTAAAGTGCATGTTACATAGAGGCTGAAATGCTGAATCAGGATTGCAATCCTGCTTGGCAGGATTCTAACCTTGGTTACCTAACTATAACCTTAACTAACACTTCCCTGGTTAGGACAAAGGCAATACTTACAAGGAAAACATATAAATGGCAATTTACGTATTATCAACTGCTATTAATATGTCATCTCATTTGAACCACCCTTTGAGCAACTGGTATCACTATGCCCAATACAACTGAGGAAAGTGTGTACCATATGGGGGTGAGATGGTTTGTCCAAGGTCATTCATAACCAGTGACTGGAAAGTGACTGGAAAGAAATTCCATGTTCTTTCTAAGATCAAAGCTGTTTCCTAAGGTGAATACATACTTAGCAGGGATCATTCATATTTTCTTGATAATGCTATCTAGATTTTTCCATTATTCATTCCTTACTGTGGTCTCTCCGCTAATTTACATGTTTTAAATAACCAAATTTTTAGATAGGCTATGCTGTGATTTGTACAGATGGTTCTTTGCCATTTTACTTCATTTTAGCTCTCCAGTCATTCAGTGCTTTTGATTACCTTACTTCAATCTTCTTCACTTCTGATTAGGTTGATATGAAAAACTGAAGCAATTATCTTGAACACAGTGTCAACCTTTCCCCAACCAACAGCACTGACTTGAGGATTTGAGTAAATAATTCATTAAAAAAATAAATAAAACAAAAACAACAACCTCATTCCAGTAATAGGGTTAAGAACCATCCTGATTTACTTGGCCACAACTTTAAGAAGTTCCTATTTGTAATGGGTTCACAGAGTCAGAAACTGGGATACACAACTCACTTTGCCCTGTACCTTGAGTCTATTGATAGAATCTCTACCACTACCTGATTGGAAAACTGTGGAAATGAATTCTATATTGGTAAAAAGGCTGGGTTAGAGTCCTTTCCAATTCTATGCTTCTAACTAGCAACTTTTGAAGATTTATCCACTATTTATATTAATAATTTGTCTCATATTTTTCCCAATGGGGACATATTAATCCCAGCCGGGACTACCTTTTATAATTATTGGGATATAAAATGTAACTGGTCTTTCAGAGTGCAGACAATGCAAGGATGTAAAGTGAAAATCTCTCCTTGCCCCCCACATGCCATGACAGCCAGAACTGGGGAAAGGCAGGACTCTTATTTCTCTTTAGGAAATATTTAATAGTCCACATTAAACACATTAAAAAAAGATCATTAAATCATTAAATTTTTATAAATAGTGTTTTTGTGGATGATGGATCATATTTTGCTTTTTTCTTTTAACAAGACATTACTATATGGAAACAATAACAAAATACATGAAATGCAAGAAAACTGCAGCTGCAACCCACTCGGTATATCACAATATATTAAATGAAATTTTTCACTTGGGAATAATGCATATGTTTAATTCTAGGGGACTTTCATGGGGTTTGACATCTTTTACCATCTCCACAGGGAGCAGACAATATGATTTCCTAAGAGAAATCTGGAATGAATATTTTAATTCTCCTCAGGAGGGCAGAATTTATAGCTTTACTGATAAAATAATCAGCATCCCTAATGCCATCAGATGACTGTCTTCATTTTATTTTTTACATATACAGCATGTTCTAAAGGCTTTTTATAGATATGTTAAAGTTTTATTTCTTAAAAGACTAGTTAGAAGGAAACGGACTTGGCCCAGTGGTTAGGGCATCCGTCTACCACATGGGAGGTCCGCAGTTCAAGCCCCGGGCCTCTTTGACCCGTGTGGAGCTGGCCTACGCGCAGTGCTGATGCGTGCCAGGAGTGCCCTGCCACGCAGGGGTGTCCCCCGCATAGGGGAGCCCCACACGCAAGAAGTGTGCCCCGTAAGGAGAGCCGCCCAGCGCGAAAGGAAGTGCAGCCTGCCCAGGAATGGCGCCACCCACACTTCCCGTGCTGCTGACGACAACAGAAGTGGACAAAGAAACAATACGCAGCAAACAGACACAGAGAACTGACAACCAGGGGAGGGGGAGGAATTAAATAAATAAATAAATCTTTAAAAAAAAAAAGACTAGTTAGAAATATACTCATTTGCTTACTTAGATTCATAAGAATCTCAATAACCAATTAAAAAATATTTAGGATAAGTAAAGGAGTTATAAAGTTTATTAAGAAATGGGAAACGAGGTAAGTAGACACCCAGACATAGATAGGTGCAGGCATGCTACAAGGTGAGACATGCCTCAATAACCAATTTTAATACTAAAATTTTCAAAATACAGGTGACTTCTGTATTAAATTTTTAATTTGAAATGATTTCTAGCAGCTGCATCTAGCATTCTTCTTTCTGGGAAATGCATGTGTCATACATAATGAATTGTGAGATGATTTAGAACTTGATATTCACTCCCACAATTTCTCTTGCCTCTTTCGTGTCTTTCTTGTCTGAAATTGAGATCTGTATCTGACTGGGATCAAGATGAACATGGACACTCCACAATGGCCTAGCACATAGTAAACATTCATTTGAAATATTGACAGATTGAAGAAGTCACTCTGTTTACTGTTTCTTTCTCAGTGGAACTGTCAGAGGATGTGACAGTTTGAAGCTGGGTAGAGCCCAGAAAATCCTGTTCTTAAGCTAATCCATTTCTGTGCGTGTACACCTGCTGTAGGCAGGACCTTTGATTAGATTCAGGTAAGGGACCTTTCTTTTGATTAGATCACTTCCATAGGGCATGACTCAAGGAGGGTCTTAATACTCTTTTATAAATGGAGGAATAAAAAGCCACAGACACAGAAAAAAGACAGAGAGAATCCTCCAGAAGTTGAAATCCATGAACCCAAGAGAGAGAAAAACCACAGCATCCCAAAGCTGAAAGTTATGAGGCCGGGAGGAGAGGGGACAGACAAACAGAATCGCCGTGTGTCTTAGATGTCAGGGAGAAAGTAAACCTTGAGGAGAAGGCAGAGACTGGCAGAGTCGCCATTGTGCTTTGCCACATGGCAGGAGTCCAGGATTGCTGGCATTCGACCTTTGGAAAGAGCTTAGCCTGATGCCTTGATTTGGACATTTCTACCGCCATTGAACTGTAAGCTTTTAAGTTAATAAATCCCATTGTAGAAGCCAATTCATTTCTGGTATATTGCATTAGTAGCCTTTAGCAAACTAAAACGGAGGATTTTGAAGATCTGAATGGCATATGAAAAGCTCCTGATTCTTGGAAAGGACCTCCATACTCAGATCCTGAACCATCAATAAACAAATCAATTACAATCTTTTTATTACCTTGATATTGTATAACTTTTAAAATATGAGGAACTTCCATGTGACCTAGGAAAAGAGAGGAATATGGTTTTCTAGGGAACGTTCTCTCATCTCTGCTACCACAAGTTCCCTTATTGATAGTACCTGTCATCCCCACTTTCAGAGCCAGTTTATCAGCAGTAGATCATATCTGCCTTTCATGCTACCCCAAAAGGACTTCCTCTCCGAACTGGAATGATGTTCCTGGCCCACAAGTTAACACTACAAATATTAAAACCTTCTTCATATCCACATTTCCTATAGCACTTTGCTTCTTCACTGAATACGCTTCACAGAAGCAGTGGCACATAAAAGTCTGATTATATTCTATAAGAATTCTACCTGCTGTGGTTCATCCAGGTAGCTAATAATCACTTTTGCGTATGCCATCTAATATATTGAACTCAGTGGCTTTTCTAATTTCTGTTTCTGATAATAAGCTAATGGTGATGGGAAAAGGAGTCAAATCTAATATTTTACATAACTACAGGTGAAAAGTTGGACAAATCATTAAACACTTATAATGAAATTATGGACTTAAGTAACTTCTGAAACCACCAAAACTTACCTATAAATGAGTTCTTCACTTCATCTAGAGCCTATGAATTTGAAGTAATCTCTTTGGGTCTCAATTTTCTGATCTGCAAAATGAATATTAAATAAAAATAACATATATATATATATGAGTTTGGAGCTTATTTGCATGCAGCAAATGCTTGTTTCTCTAGTCCCCTCTATATGTGTCACAGACCCATGGCCTGGATTTGCTCATATTGTTACTGATACTTGGAAATGCCTTTTTCTGTTTTCACCCATCTCAAACCTTCCTACTTTTTATAGACTTACTTATATATCTCCTCCTTTGGCAAACTCTCTCCTAATTTTCCTGCTCCTGTAGGTCCTCTATCTCTCCTCCCTCTCTAGTCCCCTGATATTTTACTCATGTTGCTGTCATAATATCTATCACTTATTAGTATAATTACATGTATTGTCTCTATATAGTGACTTCAGTGAGGGCAGGACCTATATCTTAGTATTCATATCACCTAAAGTGAACGTCACACATTGTAGATCCTCCCATGGCCCACTGGATCGAACGTGGGAGAGTATGGACTATGATGTAGACCATTGACCATGAGGTGCAGCGATGCCCAGAGATGTATTCACCAAATGCAATGGATGTGTCATGATGATGGGGGAGAGTGTTGCTGTGGGGGGAGTGGTGGGGTGGGGGCCGTGGGGGGTGAATGGGGACCTCATATTTTTTGAATGTAATATTTTTAAAAAATGAATTTAAAAAATAAAATTAAAAAAAAATAAAGTGAATGTCACAGAGCACAAATATTTTTGAATCAAAGAATGAATGCATAAACTAATTGTCCAGCAAGCTAACAAAAATATCACTTCAAAATAAACTAACCTCCTAGAAATTATAAAACATTTAGTTCCTATTTAATCAGTCCTGAATACAGAGAATGTTTTTTATTAGCAAAATACAATTAAAGACATTTACTTTTAATTTGAATTGACTGAAAGATTAAGGTGTTTTCTTTTGCTAAAGAGGATTGTGTGTGTGTATGGGGAGGGGTGGCTAGGGACATTTCCATGTAATTGGATATTAAAATACCACTCTTCTGTTTCATATTTGGTTGAGTCTCAAGACCACAAGTGGCAATCACCCCACATGCCAAAGCAAAGTGCTGAACTATCTATGCAATGGTTCTTGAGAAGTATGTTAAAAGCATTGTTTTCAACACTTAGCACCCTATCGATTTTAAAGGCATAAAAGCCCTGGAATTGTTGGAAATTGGAGGAATTCTTTGGAGAGAGCTGTTATTGCCCTGGGGATTATACATTTCCTTGGTGAAAGAGACGGGTCCTTTATCCCAGTTTTAAACATAGTAAGAGAGAGGGAACTTCAAGAGAACTGTTCAGAGAAATTAACGAAAAGATTTGGGGGGCACAGTGTACTGATATCTGACACCCCTTGGTAAAATCAAGGGTGACAGAGCTGGAGCTTTTGGCCAGACAACGGAATGAGCTGCCTGCATTGGGCCCAGTGTGTGCTACCAGTGTTTGTCCAGGCAAAGAATACTGAAGGATTTCTGTGGACCAGGTATGAGCTACTCTGATCCAGTCTGTCTTTAAAGGACTTTGCTCGAGGAGTGTGATGGGCCCCCAACACAGAGAGCAAATTTTTGTGTGTTATTAGATTACCTGATATATGGGGTAAAGGAAAAACATAGTTGGCCAGCTACATGCGACATCTTTGGCATTAAGGAAACTTCCCTAGTGAAGGGTGAGTGTCTCCAAATAATCTAGAGATCGCCCTTTGAGAGACTATGCTTCAAAAATTCCCACATGACCAGAGAGAACTCCTTCCTCCCTCCTCCCTCCCTTCCACTCCCCCTCAGGGGAGTCAGAATGCAAAGTCAGCAATTTTGAGGAAGGAAGAGTGGGTGGAGGAAAAGAAAAGAATGAAAGCTGTCCAGCTTGCAGCAGCCCAAACTGGGGAAAAGGAGAAGCATTCACTATGAATAAAGAATTGAAATTTTGATTATTATACCAGAGTGTACTTATAATTATTAATTATAAATTATAAATAAAACTGACCTTAGGACTTTTCATTATCTAAAGAAAAGCAGAATATGGGACCTGAGTAAGAGGCTTATCCAAAGGTGTTGAGAGAAAAGTCCTAATAGACAGATTTGCAAAGGCAGTGCCAGGGTGGGGATGTGGGAGTGTGAGTTAGCTGGAAATTGCAGTTACTGTGGTCCAGCTGTTTAATGGCAGGGTTACTATAGAACTACACACAGTTACAATTATTTAACAAAGGAAAGGAAAAGAGTAAGAACAAAGAGGAAAGCTGGGATAATTTAATTTAGAAGAACATTGTGTTCTGAGTTAAATACATATACAGGGAAGTGGATTTGGCTCAACGGATAGCACATTCGCTTACCAAAGGGGAGGGCCGGGTTTCAAACCCAGGGCCTCCCACCCATGTGATGAGCTGGCCCACGCACAGTGCTGATGCACGTAAGGAGTGCCGAGCCACGCAGGGGTGTCCCTCCGCATAGGGGATCTCCACGTGCAAGGAGTGCACCCCGTAAGGAGAGCCACCCAGCATGAAAAAAGTGCAGCCTGCCCAGGGTGGTGCCACACACATGGAGAACTGATGCAGCAAGATGACGCAATAAAAAGAGACACGGATTCCCGGTGCTGCTGACAAGAATACAAGCAGACACAGAAGAACACACAGTGAATGGACACAGAGAGCAGACAACTGGGGGGTGGGGAAGGGGAGAGAAATAAATTAAAACAAAAAAAAAATAGTGTTCTAAAAAAAAAAATACATATACGATGTTACTCTTCAGAGAAGATAGCCCACTAGTGATGTGGGAGTTAAATGCACCCGTTTTATATATATATATATATATAAATATAATATAAAAAATATATATATATATGTTTCAATAGCCTTTCCTGTGTGTGTATGTTGTACAAAGTCCTTTAGCTAAAATCTTTCCACATTTTACAGATTTTAGAAATATGTATTTTATATATTTTAAACATACTTGTAGTAACACACATTATTACTGTATATATTTTTCTTGCAGTGAATCATAAATAATTTAACAGGCTATATCTGGTCAGGTGTTGCCATTATATGAGTTATGAAAATCTTTTAGTTTTCAGAATTGTGGAATAATGATTGTGAGCCTGTATATATTTTACCCTATATACACACAGAATCAGGGTGCTGATATTCTACCTCTCATTTTTACTGCCATTTAAGTAATCCTGAAAAAACACTTATTCTCTGTAGACCTTGGTTACTTCAAACACTCTAGATCAGGAATCACAAGCTCAGATGTATTCAGAGAATGGGTTATAACACTGAGCGAAGCAACCATCTGGAGATGAAACTGTATGTACTGGTGGGGTTTGGATGGATTAGAGCATACACTTCCAGGCTGGAAGTATTCACATTCAGAAAGCCTTCAGAGATCTGTGAGGATCAATCCAGCACATCTGGGGTCAGCCAGCTTGTGATCTCTGCCCTTTAACTTCCTTCCCAGCCCCAAGTTTCTATAAGTCTCCTAGTACCAAGATTAGGTAATTGGATTTTAGTTCCTCAAATTGTATTCTTCAACACTGCTCTCAAATTTTGCACACAATGCTTGAACAACACATAAATTCATCAGCCATTGAAGCAGTTTCCTACTTGCCTTTTCTTTCTTCATTTTTCTCCTCTTGACATCATTACTTTCTTTCCTTCTTTATTTATGTATTTATTTTTCTGTCATGTAGGATTAAATGCTTAGGGGTTCCTATTTTTATGATATAAAATACCCAAGAGTTTGATGAGAATATTCAAAGATTTCTAAAATGGTCCAAAGTAAAATCAAAAGGAAAAATGGTTGAGTCTAAGATTATTAAATCACTTTCCTCCACTTTAATGCAACTGACTTGCTGAAGCACAAAGAGCAAGCTCTGATAAGCAGCCTCTATTCTAAAATATCATAAAATAATAAAGCATTCCTTCACACATCCTGCAAATTCATCACTCATTCAATGCATTCCCGCTGCTACCTTCCCTTTCAACATCCATGGTGTTCTATTAGAGAAAATGTTGCTATTTCAGAAACACGGAGAATTTGATTTCTCTTCTTCATCAGACTTTTTGACCCTTTTGGGGACAGAATTCCATTAAGATGGCCTGGAAGAGCGCTGGTATTGAATGAATCTTCCTTTCTTCTACTCCCTTACTACTATCTCTCTCTGACATGCCCCATTCTGCTTCAAATTTGCTTCATACATGAACTTCTGGGGGAAAAGGCAGTTCTGAATTAGATCACCAGGCAACAATTCTTTTCCGAAACTTCTTTCCCCTGCAGTTGTGCATTTCCTCCCAGCACAGTGGCGTGTCTATTGATGTTTGGGGCTTGCTCAAATTTTCTGATCTGTTTACAAACAACTGGCTGTCAAACTAAGTAGTGTAAATTCTTTCCTTTGCAATGAATACTGAATTTGTTTCTATCTGTGGCATCTGGCTAAAGAGAAGTGCAAAACAATTGCGTGAGTGAGGCAGAGAAAACAGGGCAGAGGTCTGATGATTCTGAAAGGAAATATATCATTTGTCTAAATTATTACTGTGCTGGACACAATGCTAATAATGCTATTCTATTTTATTTTGTAACAAAATTATCTGTGTTCCTTTGTGATACCTGTAGGTTCTGTTGTTCTTTCATTTATTCATGAGCTAACTCAGTGCACTAAGAAGGACACAGTAGAAATCTAAGGCAGAGTTCCTTATAAAGTAATCAGCAAAGCACCTTACATGTAGAAACCAACACAAAACTAAAGGTCTTCAAAATACTTCTCAATTCCATATAAGAAGAGAGGGGTGGAGGGGCAGGGGGATCCTGTGATTACTTCTTCCTTAATCTGTCTTTATCAAATGGCCATTTGGCCAGGGGTGACCTTCCCATTCTGGCTGTGACTGAAGAAGAGAGGGAAACTGTGCATTTGTTTGTGTGTGTGTGTGTATAGTGAGGAGATGAAGCTATGATTTCTGAGAGAGGTGAGCACACTACGTTTGCATGAACTAAATTATGTATGCATATATATATTATCCTAATAATTTCAAAGACTAGTGACCTGGGACACAACCCTGACCTGATTATGGCTCTAAGTAATAACTCCATGGACTTATATTTTCTCCTAGACCCCTCTGTAATTTGATTCTGGGAGAATAAGCCTGCACACAGGAATTTAAATATCACTGAAAGAATAATAGAGAGGTTTCAAGAGGTGAGACACATTTATGCACATTGAGGACTTAAATTCTGGAATCCAGTGAGGAAAAGAAGAGAGGACCACGTGTCTGGCTTGCCTGGGGCTTTAGTGTCAGCCGACACCACCTAATGACACCCATTCCTATGTAAGTACCCGCTAAAAAGGAAGCTAGAGGTTGTGAGAAGTGAGTGCTTTATTGTGCATTCTTTATTCTCTTTGTCTCCTGCCCAAGCCTGGGTTCCCCTGTGACCTATTGTTTCCTGGGATCCTGTTGATCTTCTGAATCACCTGTGGTTCCTCTTTCTTAATCCATTACCTCAACAATTAGTTGTAATGCTTAAAAGATTTAAAAACACATCTCAACAAAGGAACTGTGAATGAGAATTTCTTAGCATTTTGGGGTGAAGTTATAATTCCAGGGACTCTTCAGGCTGCGCAGAGGATGATGGAAAGAAGTGGAAGAAATGTGTAGGCTCACAATATGAATGCAAGTCCAACATATGTAATCTGGGTTATAGGAAGCATACTTGGGGATGTTCACCCTACATGCCCTCTACTGCAGCTAGTGGACTGCTTATAGCTGAGTCTATTTAATTCCGGGCGTCTATGTAGAGAAGGAAAAGTCAGCTCTCTACACAATGCCATTTCTAAGGCCTAACAGGCCCTCCTACTGGTCTGTCACCGTGCCTGGAATATCAACCACTGTGGTCTTTCATCTGAGACACCATCTCCTAATTAGGAGAACTTTCCTAATAAGAAAAGGGAGTGGCATGGATAAACATCCATTACAATTCTTTTTTCTTTTGGACATAACAGATATTGAACCTGGGGCCTTGTACAAGCAAAGCGGGCACTCAGCCACAGAGCTACATGTGCTCTGCAATGCCAGCTCTATCTTAATTTAGGATATTCTGGTTGCAAGTAACGAAAACATATTTCTAATTTGCATAAGCTAACTTATTGGGAAGTAATTGAAATATCTCTCAATCAAATGAGTAAGTAAGTGAGCAAATCAATATGCAAAATGTGGGGTAGTTATAGAGAAAAGCTATCAGCAACAGAAAACATGTTTTAGACCCTTTCTCTGTCTGTCTGTCTTTTTCTTTCTCTCTCTCAGGCTGCATATCAAAGTGCTTCTTTGAGATGTTTCCACGTTCTCTCTAGTTTTATCAGCTTCCCATGCCTCTCTAAGTATGTGGCTGAATAAGAGAGGTAAACTCTGTGTGTGTGTGTGTGTGTGTGTGTGGAGTGAAGGGAGGAAGCCGCTGCTCCTAAGTTCAGATCACCTCTCTCCAAATGAACAGCACAGAAAGAACTAGACCAAGCTCTCTCCTAACCACATTTCTGAAAGTTGACTTAGCATTGGTCAGATATCTATCCTTGGCTTGACCAATATAGTAGGGAATGAAGGGGTAGAGTCTCAATATGTGTGTATTAGCCCTGATTTGTGAGTTATGAAATGGTTTTCTGAGAGATGAGGTCTTTGTGAATTGAGTAGAGGTTTCAAAAGGTATGTACAGTGGATCCATTAAAGCCCATTAAGAAGGGTGAGGATCTTAGAGTAGAAAAATGTAGAGTAAAGGAGATAGAATTGCATCTTTTGAAAGAGTAGGAAAGCATGGCAAGGCTGGGGAGCCCAGGCTTGTGTTGGCTTCAAAGAGGGCTTCCAGTGGCAGCTGCAGTAAGTGAGGATGAGGCATACAATGGGAAAACAGAAAGCTCTGAAGAGTAATGCTGTCTGGGGAAGGCGTTCTGGTCTCTAAAGACATACTCTCTAGCTGGAGGCACACTCTCCAACCAAGCTGGGTAACTTTCTTCCTTGGGCTATTTGAATCACTAGGAAAAATCCACACTGAAATGCCTTGCTTAGTTTATTGGGTAACTTCTAGGGAATATTTGAAAAGGTCTGGCTAAACTAGTGTTTCTGAAAGTGAGATCTGAAGAATGATCATAATGTCATTCCATGGAATATTAATAGGTGTTCTGAAAAAAATTTTCAGTGGCCAAATATTTTTGAGAATCACAGGGCTAGACAAAACTTAGCAGGAGACTTCATTGTGGTAAGATTTCTCAGAGGTTTTAAGATGTTTTTGCTCATGTCATAACACTCTACAGCACTCTTTGAACATGGTATTGTGTTTTCACCGTGTTTTTGGGCACTGCTTTTCCATAGATCAATTTCAAATAATGTTGTGCTAAATAAAAATTGGGATGAATCTTCCACATTTAAAAATGTGAAGACCAGTAACATTTGCTTATTTGATGCAATGTATATTTCATGGAACATACCATGACTTCAAGATAAGGGGACAGACAGGTTTTGTGAACAATTTCTGAAGCACTCTCGCAGAACAGCTATAAATGGATTGGACTGAAAACCACAAGGTAGTTTCTAGTCCTGTCTCTACCTTAATTCTGTATTAGTTTGTCAGGCTGCCATGCCATGACAATTACCACCTAATGCACTGGCTTAAGCAAAAGGAATTTATTGGCTCTTGGTTTCAAAGGTGAGAAGGCTTATTTCCTCCCAGGGTTAGCAGTATTCTGGTGCTGATTTTGCACAATCCTTAGGTTTCCTTGGCTTGACTCTCTGCTTCTCATCACATAAAAATGTCCTCTCCTTTCTTTGTAGGATACCCAGTAATTTCCTGCTTCTGGTTTCTTACAAGGTCTGCTGTAATACAGATTAAGTCCAGTTGGACTGCACCTTACTAAAAATAACATCTTTAAGAGGCCCTGTTTACAATGGGTTCACTCCCACAGGAATGTGGATTCAGATTAAGAACCCTCATCTAAATTGGGGTCCATAATTCAATCTATCACACAATCCTCTGGCAAAAACACCAGATCCAAGAACCTTAAGTCCCTCACTTCTGTACTGCTATAATCACATACATGACAAAGTCTTGTAAGTTGTAAACTGCTACACAAGAGGTTCAACTCTAGCAAGAGTCAGAATGCAAAATTTAGAGATGGTGCTCAATAAATGTCCCTTACTCTCTTACTGGTTCACTAATTACTGATATCTTCAATTTATTGTTATTATGTTGGCACAAACTGTATTCAAGTAAGAGTACAGTTTAGAATGCTCTGTATAGCATTCTAAAGAAAGTTTGGATTTATTATGGCCTTTTTATAGAGATTTTATAGATTTGACTGAGTACAAACTCCACATATTTATATAAACCTTCATAATAACTAGAGAATATTCTATTATGTTGTTGTATCATAATCATAACGTCTTGTGCCAATTTGTTTAGCTAACATTGATCAGTTATTATATGTGAAACCCTGAGCTAGATTCTTTATATGTATTAACTTTAATTGTCATACAAGTCCTATGAGATAGATATTATTATGTCCATTTTATGATGGAATTGAGGTTAGGGAAGGTTAAGTAACATTCCCATGACCACATACGTGGTAAGTGACAGAGTTGGCATCCAAATTAAGGTCAATTTGTATCTGAAATTATCGCTGATTTTGCTATTTTATATATTTATTTAATGAATTACTTTCCATATATATCTTTTTTGTATTTAGTGAATTACTTCCTTGTATTTAGTGAATAATTTCCTAGAGGTGGACTTACTAGGTATAAAGAGAACACTACCTTACACCTCTTGTTGCACATTGCTTTCCTGTGTTCAATTCATAACTCATTTTTATGTATGATAAATATAGCTTTGTTTTCTAGCCTAGCTTCTATAATTTTCATCATCTGTGAATTAGGGATTTAATTCTACTTTTTAAGAAGGGACAACAGGAGGAGTATTTACACATTTTGAATGATAAGACCTCCATGAAAAATTTGTGTTACTAAAATTTCACATAGTTAGTCAGCAAGAATTTTTGCCTACCTAATGTGTGCTTGGCACCAATTTATAGCAAATTTCTTTGTCCCTGGGAATCCCTGAATTTTAATGTTCCCTTTCAGTTACATTCTAATACTTAACCATCTTTGTGAAATTTTCTTTCTCACAGCCAGTGTATATTTCTCTTACTCTGATTAAAGACTGTTTTTTGGGGGGTGGACTTGGAGAACATTAGATGACCTTTTCTATAATGTAATTAACATCTAAATAGAGCATCCTTTCTCAAACAATTTTATGGAAAAAAAATATGTTCATGAAAACCCAGTGAAGCAAGGTTTCAACTGCCAAAATTTTGGAACTCTAAAAAATGTCCTCCCTCTTTAAAAGGCAGTGGGCAATTGCATTTTGAAGGCCCTAAGAAGGCATTTGATTAATAAATCCAGCTAATTCTGTTTAACTTAGAATTTCTCAAGATGATGGAACCCATTTTCAAGAATATCTGATTTATATGTGGTGGGAGACTAGCATTCTTCGGAACTCACTTGAGATGACATTTACTTAGACAAGTCACTAATATTTTTCAGCTTTAAGTCCTCTTGGCTCTTTTAGCTCAAGTCAGATGATCTTTACAAAGCCAACCACAGAGTAGTTTACAAGGAGGCAGTGGATACAGGTGACTGCTGCTCTCTTCTCACCTGGAAAAGACCCCCTCTGGGGGTTACCCCAGAGGCTACTGAAAAAATGGCTAATTGCCCTCTGGTTACAGTTAACCCTTCCTTAGCTAATTCCTGGCATACTTACTTTCTGTAGGTGCTGTAAGTACTTTCTCCAAGCTCTCTATTTTCATGCTTAGGACTAAGATTGTTGATAGTTCTCAAGATATTGGCAAGCCATCCTAACTTGTGTGCCATGTACCAAATCATAGTATATTATGCTTCTTTTACATCTAGAATTTGCACATACAAACATGGTCTCATATGCAAGGACTCTTTAACCCTACTCAATACATGGGCAACTATGAATACTATTAATAAATCTTTGGAAGCCCAAATGCCTGCAAATGAAAAGGATGGTGAAAAAGAGATTTGGATGAACCAAGGATACACCAATATCAGACACAGATTGCAAATAAACATGGAGCAGACACTGTTAATTAGAAGCTTTGGCCAAGCAGTTGGTTTAGGAATCAGTGGGTAGTTTCAAAGCTCTCCAGAATCCTTACAACAGCTGTAGATATAGCCCATTTATTTAAAAAGACAATCATTATTATTTATAACTGTGTAGCAGGAAGTTATGATATACCTAGGAACAGTTATTCAATTGCACATGGAACTCAAATTTCTCTGGCATCACTAATCCTGTGGGGTAAACCAGGGCATGTTAATAAAAATAACTCAGATTACCCTGATGCATTGATTCTATTACACAAAGTGGGACCTATATTTATGTGTGACATGCCCAACTAAATATATGTGAGCAAATGTGTTTGAGCATGCACATACACACGCACAAATTGTTTTGGAATGGTGGCAGTTTTTAGTATGTTTCACTTGTATTCCACTGAGTCCCTGCTGTTACTATAGGACCTGCTATTTCTGTCACTGGTCCATTATATTCCACAGTCTCCTACTGCTTAGTTACACTTCCACAGGGTATTGCTTCTGTTATACTAATGTTGTCATCCTGTCAGCATTGTATATATAGGACACGAGGGGAAAATTCCTCCCCTCACTCTGGGAACACTATGTTAAATACTTATTTGCTCACCAATATTTTAGAGACTTTTTAGTGAAATAGCTCTTTCAGTTGTGACCTTGTGTTTTCATTCATTACTTGTAGCTGACCACTACAGATTTTATTTATGATCATTACAGATTTAGGCTGTATTTATGATAAATAACTTCTATGTCTCTCGGAATGGTTTCTATCCCAGCAGTCTCCTCAGAGTTGCAGAGAATCTTCTGTCAGCCCAGCAGACCTCCAGGTACACGTGTTTACGTCTAAACTGCAGTTGACACTGCTTGGGTTCTCTTTCAGGTATTTAAGCCCTCATTCAAATAGAATTCTGACAGATCACCTGCATCCCTACTTTTCCAGATTTCCCAGCCATGTACCTAGTCATGGACAAATCCTAGGCTGAAATGCAGATCACAAGTCAGAATATATGTGATAAAAATGTTGGTACTCCCTCTCCACAATAGGCTTATTCCCTCCATCCAGGACAGGACTTTGCCCATGAGGATTTCCTTCTTGCCCAAGCTGAAGATTACAAGTTCCATGTAAAGTTGAATTCATTGTCTTCAGACTAATCTCCTGGCTTTCGTGTGAACCCTGCTTTATTCATCTAGCATCCCTGGTTTCAATTTTTGCTTACCTTGTATCTGAATTCTTCCCTTCACCAGGTTGAATGAAAAACTTAATAGAATGGTCCACCACAATTTGTTTTCAATTGCTCACCTTAGGTCTACACAGTGCCTGGTAGATAAAGCTTCCTGCTAACTTTATAGGGAAAATTTAGATGATGAGTTGGTCACAAAATTAATGGCTTTATTCTCAGTCTCCCTTTTCCTTAACAACTCTTGAGCATTTTCCATTATCGATCAACTACTTAGTCCCTAAACTCTGTCTCCCTGGCAACAGAGACTCTGTATTTTCTTATTTTATTCTAAATGATGTGACAACTTCTTTGGCTTCTTTTTCTCAATTGCTTCATACTTGTGGTTGTTCCTGGGATACTGTTGCTAGCCTCTGTTCTCCACATACCTTACGGGACAATCTCTTTCATCCATAATAATTCAGCACTCATTTCCCTGCAGAAGACTCTAAGATGCACATCTTCAACTTTAATTTTCAACTTAGGTTCCAGGACACAAAAACTTACTACCCATTGGTTATCTATAGATTGGTGCCTAATCCCCCAAACATAGCATGTGAAAAGAAACTGTTCACTCTTCTTTACAAACTGCCCCCTCCTAAAGTGTTCCTTAAGTCTGATAACCCTCCAATACACAGTCTTCAATCCTTAATTATCTTTGGGTCCTCCTCTTTAGCTCATCTGTCACCCACTGCCTGTTTCTAAGACTTGTTTACCTCTATTTCCTTTATTTTCCATTGCTGCTGATATAACCATAGTTCAGGCTCTCTTGTCTTGCTTATTAGGATACACTCCAATCTGATCATGTTTCCCCCAATCTTTCCCATATATAAGCTTCCTTACTACACATTACTGCTTGACCAATTTTCCTTAAGTGCAATGGTTTTCCTTTGCTTCTAAAATCCAAACTTTATTCCTAATGTGCTATAATATGTACTAACAAACTTTTCCAAATGTATTTACATATCCTTTCATTTAAAGGCTACAATCCAGGGAAGCGGACTTGGCCCAGTGGCTAGGGTGTCCACCTACCACATGGGAGATCTGCGGTTCAAACCCTGGGCCTCCTTGACCCGTGTGCAGCTGGCCCATGCGCAGTGCTGATGTGCACAAGGAGTGCCCTGCCATGCAGGGGTGTCCCCGTGTAGGGGAGCCCCACGCGCAAGGAGTGTGCCCCACAAGGAGTGTGCTCTGTAAGGAAAGCAAAAGGAAGTTCAGCCTACCCAGGAATGGCACCACACACATGGAGAGCTGACACAACAAAATGACACAACAAAAAGAAACAGATTCCCATGCTGCTGACAACAACAGAAGCAGACAAAGAACACACAGCAAATAGACACAGAGAATAGACAACAGGGGTAGGAGGGGGGGGAAATAAATAAATAAATACATCTTTAAAAATAAAATAAAATAAAAAGTTAAAAAAAAAAGGCTACAATCCAAATGACATTTTGCTCTGCCTGTAATATATACCAAGTTAGAGACTTGATGGATTTTGTTATGATGCTCCCTCATACTGGGATATCCTTCTTCCTCCCAAGTCATGTTCTCATGTCTAAAAATAATTTCTTCTTCAAGGAACTCAACAACTACCCTTCAGTAAAACATTCTACAATACAAATATTCAGAAAATAATTGTTTCTTTAATTCAATTCATATAGAAGTGTGGAAAATTCTCAATAGGCACAGTGATGGTTAGATTATTGTGTCAACTCGATTAGGTAATTGTGTCCAATTGTTTGGCCTAGCAAGCACTGGGTTAACTATAATACAAAGGCATTTATGGACTTAGCCACCATTGATTTTACTGCAGTGGTAAATCATAGATAGCTGATTACAATTACATCAACCAGGGAGATGGCCATTAACAATGAGTGATGCTTAACCCAATCAGTTGAATGCCTTAAAAGGGGAAGTGATTCCAGCATTGAGAGAATTTCCCAACTCATCTTTGGGCAGCCAATGTCTCCCAGAACTCATGAAGAATCTTCATTGGACTTTCATTGCAGCCCCTCGTTGTGGCCTGCCTACGGAACCTGGACTTGTGCATCCCCATGGCTGCGTGAGAGACTCTTACAAAATCACATACTATTGATAGATATCTTTTGTCAATTCTGTTTCCCTAGAGAACTTTGACTAATACAGCTTGGTACTGGGAGTGGTTCTGGAGGAACAGAGTCTTAAATGTGTGGTATCTGAGGTGGTTCTGGGGGTTTGCAATTGGCTCTCTATTCTAATTGGACTCAAGAGGAGTGACGACTCCCTTTCCAATAACAAAGAGGCTGCTAAAGTCTGTGGCATGAGTTGGCAATCAGGATATGCAAAATAGCATCACTGGATTTGCCTACTTCCATGCTTATGAGAAGCAAGGATCTGGTTGAGAGTGTTTTCAACAACTTACCTCAATTTTGTGGAGTCAAACAGTATAATGATGTTGGCTGGCTCCTCCTAGATACTATGGATACTGTTACAAAAGAAAGAGATGAGTTAAAGCCTTCAAATATGAAACTTAAATGCCACATGAATGATGCAAAAGTTTCTATGTGTGCTCTGAAAGAAAATCTTACCTCCTGTAGTCACAGGCTCAAAATATCTGAGAACCAAACTCAGACTCTCATTGTATGAGTAGCGGAGTTACAGAGGAAACTAAAATCTGAACCCCGCAGGGTTTCTGCAGTTAAAGTGAAGGCATTGATTGGAAAAGAGTGAAATCTAGAGAAATGGGATGGAGACATATAGATGATGATGATATTGATGGAGACATTGGAACCCTGAATTCTGCTGAGACTTTACTTGATAAGCCTGCTCCTGCCTGCCCTATGGAGACCACACCTTGTCAACCCTGTATCATCCAGCCTCCAGCTTGTCCCAGGGAGTCTGAAACAACTTCCAGGCTGGAGGCGGGTGCCAGCGAAACTGAAGCCTATCTTGCCCAGCCTCAGGAGTTGGGGCCTCCTCCCAGCCTTGAGGCACACACCACCCAAACTCCCTTATGCACTGCCAAGCCTCTAGTCTGCCCTGAGGAAACTGCCTTCCAATCTCTGCCTGCAGAGCTTAATCCTGTCTCACCAGAAGAAAATGCAACGGAATGCCCAGAGGTCAGTACCTTGCAAGGCAGTTCTTATCCTTCTCCTTACCCATCTCCACCACCTCTCTTGTCTTCGAGACCTATTAATAGACTAAAATCACAACCCCCAAAGGTGAAATACAAAGTGTGACCCATGCGGAAGTAAGGTATACTCAGAAAGAACTGCATGCGTTTTCCAATTTATATAGACAGAAATCAGGGGAATATGTGTGGGAATGGATACTAAGGGTATGGGATAATGGTAGAAGGAATATACAGTTGGATCAGGTTGAATTTATTGGCAAGTACCCACTAAGCAGAAATTCTGTATTCAAAACTGTAGTTTGAAGGGCTAGAAAGGGCTCTAACAGTTTGTTTGGGTGGCTGACTTAAACATGGACCAAAAGATGACCTAGTATGTCTGAGGTTGAGATGCCCGATGTGCCCTGGTATACAGTAGAAGAGGGAATTCAAAGGCTTAGGAAAATTGGAATGCTAGAATGGATTTACCATTTAAGAACTGCCCACCCACCCCTGGAATGCCGAGAGGACACACCTTTAGCCAGGACTGTGAGGAATAAATTTGTAAGACTAACTCCATCTTCCCTGAAGAGCTCTGTGGTTGCTCTTCTCTGTAGACCAGAGATTACTGTAGGGAGAGCTGTGATGGAATTAGAATCCTTACACTTTAAGGGCATGATTGGAGGTCTGTCTGGTAAATGTCAATTATCAACAGTTAATCGCCAAAGTCAAGGTGGGCTTGGCTACCGCAATGAAAGGCAGATTCAAAAAAGCGCTCAAAATAGTCTGATTTGCATAGAGTTATGGTGTTGGCTAATATACCATGGGGTACCTAGTAGTGAAATAGATGGCAGTCTACTAAATTTCTTCTGTATCTGTATAAACAAGACTTCTAGGTTGAGTGAACAAAATCCTAACTCAAATTAAAGATGCAAAGAATTATGCCCCTTAATCAATTCCCAGACTTGAGACAGTTTACAGACCCTGAGCCCTTTGAATGAGAAGAAGGCCAGGTCTCTTGGGGAAGGCTCCTGTTAAACTGCCCAAAATTTGTACTGTTAATCTTCCTCCCAGCTTTCCCTAAGGACATCTACAGCCTTTTATGAGAGTAACTGTGCCTTGGGGAAAAGGAAATGATCAGACATTTTGGGGATTATTAGACACTGGCTCAGTGGTAACATTAATTCCAGGAGACCCAAAACATCACTGTACTCCACCAGTCAGAATAGGGACTTATGGAGGTCAGGTGATTAATGAAGTTTTAGCTCAGGACCATCTCACAGTTAGGCCAATGGGTCCCTGGACCCATTCTGTTGTTCTTTCCCCAGTTCCAGAATGCATAATTGGAATAGACATACTCAGCAACTGGCAGAATCCCCATTGGATCCCTGACTTGTGGAGTGAGGGTTATTATGGTTGAAAAGGCCAAGTGGAAGCCACTAGAACTGCCCTGACCTAGCAAAATAGTAAACCAAAAGGAAACTGGATTCCTGGAGGGATTGCAGAAATTAGTGCCACCTCAAGGATTTGAAGGATGCAGGGGTGGTGATTCCTACCACATCCCCATTCAATTCTCCTATTTGGCCTACACAGAAAACTTATGGTTCTTGGAGGATGACAGTAGGTTATTGTAAACTTAACCAGGTGGTGACTCCAATTGCAGCTACTGTCCCAGATAAGGTATCATTGCTTGAGCAAATCAACAAGTCCCCTAGTAACTGATATGCAGCTGTTGATTTGGCAAATGCTTTTTTCTCAATTACTATTAGTAAGTACCATCAGAAACAGTTTGCTTTCAGCTGACAAGGCCAGCAGTATATTTTCACTGTCCTGCCTCAGGAGTATGTCAACTCTCCAGCCCTATGACATAATACTGTGTGCAGGGATCTTGATCATCTCTCCCTCCCACAAGATATGATACTGGTCCATTATATTCACGATATCATGTTGATAGGACCTAGTGAGCAAGAAGTAGCAAAGACTCTAGACTTATTAGTGAGGCATTTGTGTGAGAGAGGATGGGAGATAAATCCAAGTAAAATACAAGGTCTTTACATCTCAGTGAAATTTCTAGGTGTACAGTGGTGTGGGGCATGTCAAGATATCCCTTGCAGAGTGAAGGATAAACTGTTGCATCTGGTCCCTCCTATGACCAAAAAAGAGGCACACCACTTAGTTGGTCTCATTGTATTTTGGAGACAACACATTTCTCATTTGGGTATGTTACTCTGGCCCATTTACCAGGTGTCCAGAAAAACTGCTAGTGTTGATTAGGGACTGGAATAAAAGAGGCTCTGTGTCAGGTCCAGGCTGCTGTGCAAGCTACACTACCACTTGGGCCATATGATCCAGCAGATCCAATGGTGCTGGAATTTCCATGGCAAATAGAGATGCTTTCTGGGGCTTTTGGTCCCTATAGGAGAATAACAAATGCAGACCCTTAGGATTTTGGAGCAAAGCCCTGCCATCCTCTGCAGATAACTACTCCCCTTTTGAGAAACAGCTTTTGGCCTGCTACTGGGCCTTAGTGGAGACTGAATGCTTATTCATGGGCCATCAAGTTACCATGAGAACTGAATTGCCTATCATGAGCTTGGTATTGTCTGACCCACCAAACCATAAAGTTTGGTGTGCACAGCAGCACTCCATAATAAAGTGGAAGTGGTATATATGAGATAGGGCTTGAGCAGGTCCTGTAAACATGGGTAAGTTACATGAGGAAGTAGCTCAAATGCCCATGGGCACCACCCCTGCCATGTTACCTTCTCTTTCCCAGCCCATAGCTTTGGCCTCTTGGGGAATCTGTTACAATCAGTTGACTGAGAATGAGAAACCTCAGGCCTAGTTTACAGATGGTTCTGCATGATATGCAGGTACCACCCGAAAGTAGACAGCTGCAGCACTGCAGCACTGCAGCCTGTTTCTGGGACATCCCTGAAGGACTGTGGTGAATGCAAATCTTCCTAGTGGGCAGAACTTTGAGCAGTGTACCTGGTTGTTCATTTTGCTTGGAAGAACAAATGGACATAAGTGCATTTGTACACTGATTCATGGTCTATTGCCAGTGGTTTGACTGGATAGTCAGGGAATTGGAAGGAACATCATTGGAAAATTGGTGACAAAGAGATCTGGGGAAGAGGTAAGTGGACTGGCCTTTCTGAGGGGGCAAAAACATGAAAATTTTTGTGTAAGATGACCCACTCTATGGCTAATGCTCAGCCTCTTTCCCCAGTCACTCCTTTCATTGCTCAATGGGCTCATGAAAAAAGTGGCCATGGAGGTAGGGATGGAAGTTATGCATGGGCTCCACAACACATACTTCCCGTTACCAAGGCTGACTTGGCTATAGCCACTGCTGAGTGCCCAATCTGTCAGCAACAGAGACCCACACTCAGCCCCCAATATGGCACCATTCTTCAAGGTGACCAGCCTGCTACCTGGTGGCAGGTTGACTACATTGGACCAATTCTACTATGGAAGGGGCAGCGATTTGTTTTAACTGGAATAGACACATACTCTGGATATGGGTTTGCATTTCCTGCATGCAATACTTCTTCCAAAACTACCATCTGTGGACTTACTGAAGGTCTTACCTACCACCATGGCATTCCACACAGCATTGCTTCTGATCAAGGAACCCATTTTGCAGCAAATGATGTGCAGGAAAGGGCACATGCCCATGGAAATCACTAGTCCTACCATGTTCCCCATCACCCTGAAGCAGTTGGATTGGTAGAATGGTGGAATGGCTTTTTGAAGACTCATTTACAACACCAACTAGGTGGCAATAACTTGCAGTTCTGGGGCAATGTCCTGCAGGAGCTGTGTATGCCCTAAATCAGCATCCACTCTGTGGTGCTGTTTCTCCTATAACCAGGATTCATGGGTCCAGGAATCAAGAGGTGGAAATGGGAGTGGTACCACTCACTATTACCCCTAGTGACCCTCTAGGAAAATTTTTTCTTCCTGTCCCTGCAACCTCAAACTCTACTGTTATACAGTTTTTATTCCCAAAAGGAGGAGTGCTGTCACCAGGGAGCACAGCAATGATTCCATGAACTGGAAGTTAAAACAGCCACCTGGTCCCTTTGGACTCCTCTTACCTCTGAATCAATAGTCAAAGAAGGAAATTACTTTACTGGCTGGATTGGTTGATCCTAACTATCAAGGGTAAATAGGACTGCATCCTATTGGTGGTAAAGAAGAGTTTGCCTGGAGTACAGGAGATCCTCTAGGGCATCTCCTAGTCCTGCCATGTCCTATGATTAAAGTCAATGGAAAATTGTGACAACCCAATCCAAGCAGTACTAACAATGGCCCAGAATTTTCAGGAATGAAAATTTGGGTCACCCCACCAGGCAAAGAACCACAGCCAGCTGAAGTGCTTGCTGACGGTAATGAATACATGGAATGGGTAGTGAAAGAAGGTAGTGATAAATATGAACTTCATCCATTTGACCAGTTATAGAAATGAGGGCTATAATGGTCATTAATCTTTCTTTCTTGTTTCATGATGAAGATGGTTGTATATGTACACAAAACAAATTTCTTTGTCTTCTTCCCCAAACTTTTCCCTTATTGTATAACAAGTTGTATTAATTTCATGTCATAAAATTTGAGGATGTCAAGTTTGAGAGTGAATATTACCCAAGAACTTGCACACTATTCTGTATGGAATTAATGCATTTCCAGTTGAATGTAGGAGAATTAAACATTGTTAGGTGGAAATATATATATGTGTGTGTGTGTGTGTGTGTGCATGTCTGTTACTGTTTTTACTTAGAGATGAAATATGGTTTAATGTAACATATATGGTTGCCTAGTTGACAAGGGGTGGACTGTGATGGTTAGTACTATTGTGTCAACTCATCCAGGTCATTGTGCCTGATTGTTTGGTGAAGCAAGCACTGGGCTAACTGTAATACAAAAGCATTTATGGACTTTAGTCACCATTGACTTTACTTCAGTGCTAAGTCATAGACAGCTGTTTACAATTACATCAGTCAGGGAGATTGCCATCAGCAATGAGTGATGCTTAACCCAATTGGTTGAATGCCTTAAAAGAGGAAGTGATTCCAGTATTGAGAGAGAATTTCCCAGCTCATCTTTGGACAGCCAACTCTCCCAGAACTCATCAAGAACCTTCATTGGACTTTCATTGGAGTCCCTGGTTGCAACCTGCCTGCAGAACCTGGACTTGGTGCATCTCCACAGCTGCATGAGAGACTTATAAAATTGCATACTATTGACAAATATCTCTTATTGATTCCCTTTCCCTAGAGAACCCTGACTATTACAGGCACCTATATTTTTTTTCTATCTTTAATCACAATTACCTTTTTAGTTATATATTTTCCCTTTCAAATACCCTTAAAGTATTTGAAAAAAGTTTCCATGCACTGTGCTTAATGAATTATTCAAATTATTCTACATGTTAACTAGTACTTTTTAAGTGTTTTAATAGATTTATAGGCTATAAAAATTATCTTATTTCTAGAAACCTTTGTAATTAATAACCTAACTTGAAAATTTTGGCTGTGCTTACTAGATATATGTTACCTCTAAGTGTAAATCATTGCTTTGCTCAATTATCTGTATGTGTTGAATGTGATAAAAGAATGAATGTTGGGCTATGTTAATTTGCCTTACAAATTAAATTACCTTCATGGAGACCAAACTATAAGATGAATTGAAGAAATAGTATTTAGCAAAGAGAAAACCACGTTATTCTAAAGTATCTTTATTATAAGCACGTAACTAAACTATTAGTACTGTTAAAATATTTAAATACTTTATGTCTATAACCACCACTATGAGGAAGTAAAATTAAAATAATACAAATTTTTATGGGTTGAATTATATCCACAAAAAAGATGAGTTCAAAGAAAAGAATTCATGAGAGAGGTATATTGTAGAAGACAATAAGTACTTGAAACTGAGTAATTAAGGGAGCAGTAGTAAGGTGGAAAGAAGCGAGATCATGCAGAGATTTCTTTTAGGGCTAAGGTAAGTAGTCTGTATTTTATTCTACATGTGATAGGAAGCCAAGTCATTGCTAAGTTTTGAGATAGGGAACTGTTCTATGTGTGAGGACCACACACTTACCACTGGAGTTCCCAAACCTGAGGAAAATCAGTTATTGACCCATACCATGAGCCCCAATGGTTAACCGAGTACCCAGTTTCTTTGCTCTTTATTGGGATTATATCGCTGGTTGTTTCATGATAATTTCAAACTCTGATCATTAATTAGTTGTCTTTCATTAATATGTGAATTAATAGTCAAGACATACAATTTGATAGATACAGCCCATGGTGATGCATAGATAAAAGAGCATCCCCATGCAGATACTCAGTACAAACTGGGTTGGGGAGGGGAACACCTACCAAAGGAACTCAAAGATATGAGTACCCAGGGATTCATGTGTGAGGGGAAAGAAGCAGACAGGATATTTCCCTGTGAATTCCATTAAAATTTCTAAGCCTGGAACAAGGAGAAAACTAGTTGAGATATAAAGATATAAGAATGTGGCTCAGTGAGAAAAGGCAAGGTCAGGAAAGAATTAGAAGAAAACAGGCAAAGTAGAATTGTTCAGGAAACTAAAACCTAGAACAAGGGAAATTCTCACAGCAGTTCTAGTATGTAGACTTTGAAGAATTATTATGTCTATCCCTATTTTAACAATGAAGAAAGTGAGGTTCAGAGAGGTTATGCTTTGCATATTACACCAAAGGGAGAATAAACATATTATTCTTATACACAACATCTATGAATCTTACAAGCATGTTAAACAAAATAAACTAGAAACAAAATAATATAGGCAATATGATTCAAGTTATATGAAGTTAAAATCCCCAAAATCTAATCTTTAATGGCAGAGATCAGGATAAAGGTAGTAACTGCAAAGAGGCTACCCCAGGATTCCTGGGATGTTGGTGAAGATCCATCCCTTGATTAAGTGTTATTTACATGTCTTTTTTCAGCCTATGTACACAAATGATGTGTGCAATTTTCAGTATTTCACAAATGAAAATTCAGTAAAACTTTCAAGAAAATAAAGTCTAAGAGCTAGTAACTCATCCAATGCAGTTAGTAATCTTCATGACATCAAATGGCTACCATGTCTCTGATTCTGGTGCCCAAACTCTTACCCACTGCACTGTATGCCTTTCTCTTTCAGATCCATTCTAGTTCTAGCATTATCTCTAGAGCCTTACCTTCCACTCACTCCCAAATCTGCTGCAGTCTGATGAATGCTCCCAAATCTCTCCTGGTGCCCTCTGATTGTCTGATGGACTTGACATTTGTTTGTTTTTTCTTTAAAATTTCTGTCTCTTTTAGTGTTAGACTGTTTTCATTCCTTGCACCTCTTCTCTCTTTTCTCTAGGATCATTCCCTTTCTTTCCTTTTTTTTATATTATATGAATTTTTCACTCACACTACTAAGGCAAATTTATTTGCTATAATCTGTAGGCAATTGAGAGGTGTAACGATAACACTAAAAAGGCCTAGCAGTTTCTCCCTCCCTCTGAGTAAACCCTAATATTTCCCCAAAGCAGTTAACATTAGCAGTGTGATATGTAGACTTTAAGATCTCTTTTTATGTTCTGATAAGAAGAAACAAGCATAGAGATACACACTTATTTTTCTAATTATTTTTCTTTTTTGTCTACCAAAATTGGAACCAGATTAAAATATGACTATGCTTGTTTTTCTGTACCCACATCATATCATGTACATTGTTTCTATTGTAACTCTGATTAATAAATATGGGTCTTGAAAGATGCACTGATTGTTTTACCCCACCCCACCCCACTCCAACAGACAATATTGCAAAATTATTCATATATATCCTTGTGGAGGATTGACTCCCAGAGTGGGACAATTGGATCAAAGCATTTCTGTATATAAATTATATTAGCTATTGTAAGGTAACTTATCAAAAAGACACAGTAATTCTCTTTTCTATCAGCCATGTGTGGGTCTCCTTTATTCCCCACACCCTCACCAAAACTTACCAGCATATTAAAACATGTGCCAATGTGATGGATGAAAAATGGTATTTCACATTTTTAACTTTAATTTCTCTGGTAACTTGCGTGATTGAATATTTTAACATAAGATTTGGCAATTTCAATATTCTCTGGATTGACTGTTCATAGTTCTATCAGATCATTTGCGTAATTTTTTCCTGATTACCTAGTTGGGTGTTCTGTTGATTACTGTAGGCTTTCATTAGTTGTATGTTGATGGTAAATTACCCATTTTTGTTTAAAAATGAGATAGAAAGTCTGACTGGAAGACTTCATTGCCTTAGTTCTCCCTAGTTTGTTTGATTTCCATAGATGTGGATCTCACAATAGTCTGAAAGGACAGTGTGTGCTCTAAGCCATTTGAGATATAGGATCTTCAAGTCACCTTCCACTCTCAGCTCTGTAGTGCCATCCACCTCAGACTCTAGGTTCTCTCCTTGGTTCATCAGACAGGTGATCTCTGCCACTCATATTCTAGACTGAGGAACTCTCTGCTCTTCATCATGATTCCTTCATCCACTTTCTTTCTCCCAGGACTGTTTTGAAATTTCTCATCTGCTGATGGTTTCCCAGTCTTTCTTCATATAGATTTTATAACCTATTGATTTTTGTTTTTACTAAATGTTTATGTGTTCCTGGGAGAATTTGGAGGTAAACAACTAAAGTTATTAAAATAAGACTACCATAATGGACCAGAAACACTGCTACTTTTCTCTTTAATCTATTTTTGTTTTGGCTTCTTAGAATGGATGCTTAAATGATTTTATTTCTTTTTATGAAATATAAAGTTTTATTCTGATTATAGCATTAGCTTTCATATAAATGTCACCATTTTTGTCAATGCTATATAATTTGGAATTTTAAGCATTTCAACTTTTTTATCAAGTGTTTTTTTAGGCTGATTTATAAGGAATTACTATTTTTGTTGGTCAGCAATTTTATGTCATTCAACTTGGTTTGGGTGCTTTCAAGCTGTTGAACTTTCCAAATATTTTTGTTTCTCAATTTCCGATTTATTGGATTGGATTAGATAATGTAGCTTACAGAATGTGTTCTTTTTAGGTATATAAGGTTTTAGTCATTTCCAAGTATATCAATCTTTAATAAATGACGATGAAAGAATGTATATTTTTCCTTTGGAGGGAATACTGTATAGAATGTGTATGTATGCATAGGTGTGGTGTGAAATGTAGTTAGTTATTCAAAAAACTGATTCAGTGATCTTAAAACTTAGAGATATGCTACAGATTTTGACCAGCAGATAATTTTTATTTTTAGCCAGTTGAGTGTTTAAAAAATAAAATTTAATGAGTTTATGCAGGACATGGACTCTCCATTTCAGCCACAGCCTTATACAACTCCCTATTTGTTATTCCTATTTCAATTCAAAATTACATTATCTGTCATGAATCTGTGGGTATTTTTGTCATCCCCTGTCCTCTGCTCCCACCCTGCCTTTCGCTTCCTTATACTTTGCCCGCCTATTCCTCGTAACCTCCCTGTATTATGGCCCTTCTCAGCAGCAGTTTGTGCTGCTGCCTCCCTCTGCCCCTCCTCCCAGCCACTGTTATCTTCCCCTCCCAGCCGATCGCTGTTCTCCCCGCCTCATTCCAACCGCCCTCATCCCGTATCCGCCCCGGCACAACCTCGGAAACAACCCCCTCTGCCATCAATGGCTTACGTCATAAACCGCAGGTCCGCCCTTGCCTCTGCAGCCAATCCTCAGCTGCCCCATGGACATGCCCCTCCCACAACCTCCCTGCCTCCATGACACTATAAAACCTCATGTACTTCCCGAATAAAATCAGACCTGCGCATAGACCTCGTCTCCGTGGTTTTTCCTCCATCGAACCGCGCGTCCCCACCAAGCCTTGAGCCGCCCGCTGCCGCCCCGGTCAGGCCGTGGCATAGGCCCGATCCCCGGCAGCGACTCGCCTGCAGTGACCCGCCTGCAGTGCAGCAGCGGAGGCCAACAGGTGGTGCCCGAACAGGGACCCCAGCTACGGCCCCTTGTCTGGCCAGCCCGCTGCTGACCCCTCGCACGGGACCCATCGCCGTCCTCCCGTGCCGCCGCTCAAGGTAGGGACTCTCCTGCGTTGCTCCCTTCACCCCCCTCCTGAGCCCTCTGCCGCGATGGGGGCCTCCCTCTCATCCCGTCAGGTTCCTCAAGTCCGCCTGCTCGCTGCCCTCTTAGAGACTCACCACGTGAAGGTCTCTCTCCGTCAGCTACAGCGGTATTGGGACCTTCTCCTACCCTTTAACCCTTGGCTCGTCACCTGTGCTCTCTGGAGCCCAGAGACCTACGAACGTTTAATTCAGCGGGTGACGTCCGCTATGGAGCACGATCGCAAGCAGTTTCCCCCCGGCCTTATCCCGACCCTCGTCGCTATCCGCGCCTGTCTCCAAGGTGTGCCCTCCCCTGCCTCCGCTCTCGCCTGTGAGCCTAGCCACCCTCTCACCTGCGATCCTGATGGAGACGACGATGCTCGTTCTCTGTCCGCCCAGCTAGAGGCCGCGCTCGAACTGGATCCCCCCACAGCCTCTGTACCGGACCCCAACCAACATGGCGACCCCCCGCCTTCTCCCCCCCCCCACCGCGTCCTGCAAACAATGCCAACATGGCGCACCTCCTCCTTCTTCTTCCTCGGCGCCCTCTTCCCGCCTTTACCCACCTCTTCCTGTCTCGTCGCCATCCGGTCCCGTCCCGGATGCCTGCCGATCGCCATTTTCTGCTAAACCGGCAGAACCTCCGGTGCCATCTTGGCCTGTACCTGGAAATGACGTGGCCGCTCCTCCATCTTGGCCCGAGGCCAGAAGTGATGTCAGGCGTGACGTCACCGTGCCGCCATCTTGGCCAATCAGGAACACCGTTGCCGCCGCGCCCTCCTGGCCGGCGCCCGGTGGCACCGCCCATGCCTCACCTCCATGGCCCGCTTCACCTCCCGCCTGCCCCAGCAATAGCGGGAGCATCGGGAATCCTCCTCCACCAGCGTACGACACCGCCTTTCTCACCTCCCCCACTCCGCCTCTGGCTCAGATGTTCCCCCTCAATCCCGCTCGCACTCCGCAGAGCCCACAAGCGTGGGTCCCCTTCTCTCCCAAAGACATCCAAATGCTCTGCAACGCGATAAAAGAGGACGGCCTTGCCAGCCCTCATGCCCAAGACCTTCTCGAGCGTATGACCATCCCTCGCTGCATCCCTTACGATTGGATCTCTCTAGCCCGAGCGGTTCTCTCCCCCGGGCAATTCATTGACTGGCGAGCCCATCTCGGTGTCCTGATCGACAATCAGATTGCCGACAATGCTCGTCAGGGTGTGCATTACCCTGCAAACGCATTTCTTGGGTTCGGCCCTTACGGCGATCCCAGCGCCTACACTGCCACCCCGCCTGGGTTTTTCATCCAGCTCCGTGACTGTGTTTTTCGAGCCTTCCGTTCGTGCGCCGCGGCCACCCCAGAGCCCCTCGTGAAGCTTTTCCAAAAACCCGAGGAGCCGTTTAATGAGTTCGTAGCTCGTGTGCAGGCCGCTGCAGAGAGGCGAGTCGTCGGCAATGCAGCCCGCGAGTCCTTCGTTAAGGACATCCTGCAGGAGGGGGCTAACCCAGCTTGCAAAGCCATCATTCGTCCCCTTCGTGACAAGCCACTCCAAGACTGGGTCCTCGCATTCTCTGGAGTTTCTGGGCAAGCATCTGCGCTTGCAGCGGCTATTGTCGCGGCAGTCCAAACAGCCAACACCTGCTTCCGCTGCGGTGAATTGGGCCACTTCGCTCGTGAGTGCCCCAACCTTCCGGCTCCGCCGCAACCCGTAGTCCAGCCTATGGTGCCACCACCGCGCCCTGTTCCTGCCGCCCGGCCGCCCTCCACCCCCTGCCCGCGCTGTGGAAAAGGGTATCATTGGGCTCGCAATTGCCGTGTTCCGAGACAGCCTTTAAACGGGCAGCGGGGCAAGCCTCAGCCCCGCCATCAAGAGGCTCCAATCGCCCCGCGCCAGCCCCGCCCGTAGGCATCCACTGGTCCGTTCCCATGTCGCCCGCTTCGCAGCCGCGCCTCACCATCAAGGTCAATGGAAAGTGGATGGACGGCCTTCTTGACACCGGCGCCGAAATCTCCTGCATCCCACTCTCCCAAGCTCGTGACTTCCCACTCACAGCCGGACCTGTCATCGTAGGTGCCACAGGCCAGTCCTCCTCGCAACAGGCGGCTGAAGATCTTGCCTGGCATGACACCGATGGACGGTCAGGGTTCTTCCGTCCCCTGGTTCTCAGGGATATCAAGCAAGTCCTTTGGGGGCGCGACATTCTTCACCAGTCAGGCGCCGTTCTTTTTACTTCGCAGCCATCGCTGCCCCCCCAATAGTTTTGGCCGTTGCTCGCGTTCGACCTCCAGCACCCGTTCCTCTGCAATGGGACACAGAG
The DNA here is from genome assembly GCF_030445035.2 of Dasypus novemcinctus. Classification (NCBI taxonomy): domain Eukaryota; kingdom Metazoa; phylum Chordata; class Mammalia; order Cingulata; family Dasypodidae; genus Dasypus; species Dasypus novemcinctus. Next base: position 27,915,074 of record NC_080683.1, on the reverse strand, counting down.
GAACCCATTTGGGTGGAGCAATGGCCTATGACTGCCCCGAAACTAGACATTCTTCAGGACCTCGTGGAAGAGCAGCTCCGTGCTGGCCATGTTGAGCCCTCCACCAGTCCATACAATACTCCCATTTTTTTCATCATCAAAAAATCTGGCAAGCCACGCCTCCTCCATGACCTGCGAGAGGTTAACAAGCACATCAAACCCATGGGCTCTCCTCAGCCCGGCATGCCTCACCCGTCAGCCTTTCCGCGAGATTGGTATGTGGCAGTCCTCGACATCAAGGACTGCTTCTTCTCTATCCCCCTGCATCCGGATGACCGCCCACGGTTCGCCTTTACTGTTCCCCAGCCCAACCACCACCGGCCTGCCAAACGGTATCAGTGGAAAGTCCTCCCCCAAGGCATGAAGAACAGCCCTGCCATCTGCCAGCTGTTTGTGGCTACTGCTATTGAGCCCTTAACCTCCGAGGCCACTATCGTGCATTACATGGATGACATCCTTGTAGCCCATCCGAGCGAGCCAAAACTGCAAGCTATAGTTGCCAGTCTTCTCTCCAATCTGAAAGATATCGGTCTTCAGATCAACATAGAGAAAGCCGTTTTCCACCCACCGTTTCAATTCTTGGGCTTTGAAATCTCGGAAACGGTCACGCCCATGGCGCCGCTTATAAACGTCCCCAAAACCATGACGCTCCATGATCTCCAACAGCTTTGTGGCCAACTCAACTGGCTGCGCCCGTCGCTGCCAGTCACCACACATCAGCTGCAGCCTCTGTTCCAGCTCCTTCAGACCACTGGCCCACCATCACAGGCACCCACAAAGAGGGTCACCCTGTCGTATGAAGCAGAGTGCACCCTGAGCTGTGTCAACTCTGCCCTAATGGACTGCTTGCTCCAGCGAATAGACCCAGACAAGCCATTTGCAGGACTTGTCCTTCCCACCCGTGGGCCCCCACTGGCCTCATCTGGCAGGACGGTCCACTCCTGTGGGTCCATTTAGCCAAAAGCAAGCTTCGCAAAATCACCCCCCAATCCGTCCTGTTCGCGCAGCTCGCCATCGCCCTTGTTGAGCGCTCCACCCACCATTACGGGCGTCATCCAGATGTCATCATTTGGCCCCTTACAACTCAGCGGTCACTCACTTGCTAAAGGACTCCATAGATATGCAGGCACTGTTCCTCCTATTCTCCGGCCCATTCGATAATCACTTCCCCCAGCACCGCCTCATACAAGGCCTCAGCACGCTCCCCGTCGCAGCTCCTGACCATTTCCCGTTCCCGTCCTCCAAGCCACTCCCCAACGCCGCCATCGCCTTCACTGACGCCTCCAAGCACTGCCTTGCTATAGTCCTCTACAAGCCAAACTCCACACAACCCCTCTGCCACACCCGCTGACATAGCAGCTCTGTCCAAGTGGCCGAATTGAAAGCCGTCACTCTGGCTCTCCAATACCTCCAGGACCAGCCAGTAAATATCTTCACGGACAGTCTCTACTGCCTGCAGGTCTCTCGTATCCTTGCCTTTGCGGCCTTCCTGCCGCCTGCTAGCATCGGCAACCGGGACATCAACCTGGCCTTAGCTGACCTTCAACTCCTCTTAGAGAGGCGGCGACAACCCTGGTTCATTGCCCATGTTAGGAGCCACTCAGGCCTCCCAGGCCCCTTGGCTCACGGCAACCATCTCGCTGACCAGGCCACCCAAGGTGCTTCCATCAATGCCCTCAGCCCCGCAGCTGCCGTAGGAGACATTATCAACCAGGCAAAGACCTTGCATGCGCGCTTCCATCTTGGTGCGCCCACCCTCCATCGACTCCTCCCAGAACTTCCCATCGAGACATGCAAACATCTGGTGCGTGCGTGCCGCTCCTGCGCACCTTTGCTGCCCCTGGGGCCACTCCAGCCCCAGGGTGTCAACCCGCGCGGATTGCGGCCCAACTCTAGATGGCAATTAGATGTCACACATGTCGCTTCCTTTGGCCGATGGAAGTTCCTTCATGTTGCCATCGATACGTTTTCGCACCTCTGCTACGCCGTCACCCTCCCGGGAGAGTCTGCCAAGTATGCCACTCAAGCGCTCCGGGAAGCCATCCTCTTCATGGGAGTCCCTTGGGACATAAAGACAGATAATGGCCCCGCCTACCGCAGCGCCGCCTTTGCCGAGTTTGTGAAGCTCTACAACATCACCCACCACTTCGGCATCGCATACAACCCGCAAGGCCAAGGACTTGTTGAAAGAATTCACCAAACCCTCAAGATCCTCGTCCAGAAGACTAGAGAGACTCAACCCCGCCTCACCCCACGTGAAACAGTCACGCCAGTGCTCATCCAGCACAACCTGATGACCTTTGACTCTGAGGGGCTTTCGCCCGTCCACAAGCACTGGGGGCCCTCTTACCGGCCCACTCCGGCCCCTCTCGTCCTCTGGCGCGACCCGCTCACTAGCAAGTGGACCGGACCAGCGCCCCTTCTCACCCAAGGGCGAGGATTTGCCTGCGTCTTCCCGGAATCTGCACCCCAGCCTGTCTGGATCCCTGCTCGTCTTGTTAAGCCCTTCACTCCACACGGCCCTGCCGACCTTCCACCTCCCGACCCCCTTCCCCCTGATGATTCCCCCCTGCCATAATGATGGCCCCTCTCCGCACCTCACCCCCCCCGTGAGGTTTTTCTCCTCTTGTCATTGCAGATGACACCTCCAGTCGCCCAGTCGAGCCCACCTGAGTCTGCCCCTCCTGCGCCATCACCCGCAGGGACCACGCCAGCTCTCTCCCGCCGCGAGCGACGTCGACGTCGTCTTCTTGTCCGCCGCTTGAGCCGTCTCTCCCTCGAAGATGCCTCCATCGAGCAGCAAATTCTCCAGCTTCTCGTCATGCTCACGCCTCCCCTGCCCCGCGCCCTCCTACCACCCCCCCTACACCTTCTCATTATTATGCTCTCCTTAGCCTCCTCAGCCCAGGCCACGCCCCTTTGGGCCGCCCTTCTTCAACCGCCTGGTTTCCTCTTTCTCTCCCCTCACTCCCCCACCTTCCCCACCATGTACTCCCCCAACTGCGACTTCCTCCCAGAAAGCTGCGACCCCCTCGCCCTTCCTGTCTCCTCGTCGTTGCCAAATGTCTCCATCCCTATTTCCCTCGACGCCTTGCAGTTCGTCACCAACCTTTCCACAGCTGTCCTAGTCCTCTCCCAAAGCCATCCCCTTCCCGAGGAGGCCCAGCACGCCCAGGTGTGGCTCACGGAGGTGGCAGGAGGCGGCCATCGATAGGGCCCATCGTGGTCGCCTCGAGCTGCGGGTACGGGTTCTCTGCCCTCCGCATGGGGAATTGGGCATTTCAGCTGCCCTCCCCTCTGCTCACGCCCCCCTCGTGCCCCCACGCCCCCTGCCGGTAGCCCCTCCTCGTTCCTTTCTCTCCTATTTCCCCTCCTCTCACCCCCCTCATCTTTCCTCCCTACAAGATGTCAATCCCACAAAACCTGTGCGTTCTTATTTTTGAAAGAGGGAGCAATTGTCCCCTGCTCCCACCCTGCCTTTCGCTTCCTTATACTTTGCCCGCCTGTTCCTCGTAACCTCCCTGTATTATGGCCCTTCTCAGCAGCAGTTTGTGCTGCTGCCTCCCTCTGCCCCTCCTCCCAGCCACTGTTATCTTCCCCCTCCCAGCTGATCGCTGTTCTCCCCGCCTCATTCCAACCGCCCTCATCCCGTATCCGCCCCGGCACAACCTCGGAAACAACCCCCTCTGCCATCAATGGCTTACGTCATAAACCGCAGGTCCGCCCTTGCCTCTGCAGCCAATCCTCAGCTGCCCCACGGACATGCCCCTCCCACAACCTCCCTGCCTCCATGACACTATAAAACCTCATGTACTTCCCGAATAAAATCAGACCTGCGCATAGACCTCGTCTCCGTGGTTTTTCCTCCATCGAACCGCGGGTCCCCACCAAGCCTTGAGCCGCCCGCTGCCGCCCCGGTCAGGCCGTGGCGTAGGCCCGATCCCCGGCAGCGACTCGCCTGCAGTGACCCGCCTGCAGTGCAGCAGCGGAGGCCAACAATCCCCCTCTCACCCAGTCTATCTTTATCCTTGTGACTTCCATATTTTGTTTTCTTAGATAGTTTTTCCATTATACTTTGAGACCACTTAAGTGATCACTCTCATTTTCTATTCCTGTAATAAATTTTGTAATTTAAATGTCATGTTTCTTTGGTTCCAGAAAGCCATTCATGTGTTCTAATTGCATCTTCTTCAGATGCTACATTTTTTTTATGGTTTAAGCTTTTTTTCTGTCTTTTCCTTTATTTAGTTTCAATAAGAACCACTTTGTCCAACTTAGTTTTCTTTCTTGTCTTTTGTGAGTCTTTTAAAATGAATCATTGTTTCTCTCTGCCTTCTCATGAGTTGAGGTTACCCTACATCTATACATGTCAGGAATTGGGGGTCTCAAAATTATAGGGTCTGAGAAACCCATCATCCTTTCCCTGTGAGGCAGTATAAAATCAGCTGCTAAATGAGGTCCCCTTCCTCTTAGGTTTTAGGGTTCACCAAGTGTGCTACCAGATTCCAGTTACCTGGACCATGTGTGTGGTACACCAGGGAAGAACCTTTCCTGGGGCACTGGCACCAAGAGGACTGTTCAGCCTCCTCCAGGAATTGACTCAACAACTGATTACAGACAGCTAGAATAATTTCTTGGTCTTTATCCAGGCTCTGCTGGCCCCACTTCTGAATTGCTCAAGGTCTTGGTAGAAAATGATACCTCAAGATTCATATAATAAGGCTATTTTATTTGTTGAGATGCACAAGGGACTGGCAAGGAAAAGGTGTCAAGCTTATGGATTCAGACCATCATCCTCCTGAAAACTCAACCATTCATTTTCAGTCATGTTCACTGAAATTTTTTCTAGTCTCATGAATTTTGATATTGTCTATGATCATTGGTCTCACTCTAGACTTCTCATCTTCTACATTGTTTCTGCAATATCATATTACTTCCCATCTTATCATCACTTACACTGTAATGAATCCACAATTTACTATCTCTAGTTTTAACCATTCTTATAATCTCTCGTCCCATAGTTTACAACTGATCTTTGGACATATTTTCTTGTAGTTTCCATTAGTTCAAGCTTGGATTAATTACCCTTTCCAAATACTTACTTTTTTTGTCTCATATTCCATAAGGAATTCATCATATAATATCAGCATTCTTCTAGATTTTGACCAAACTAGAAGCTAAAAATAAATCTAAGCTCCTCTCTTTCTAATCCCTGATATTACATAGACTCTCCAGTGCTGACTTCACATTTATAATACTCTTAAGGGGACTTCCGGCAAGATGGTGGCTGAGTGAGCTTGCCTTGCCGTCTCTCCTGGGAAGAGGCAGCTGGGCACCGCTGGAGGTTCTCCGGGACCAGGCTTTTTCAGGATTTTTTCAGGGCAGGAAGTGTCTGGACATCGATTTGGTGGGAAGGTAACGGAAAGGACTGGTCTATAAGATATAATTTGGGACTTTTCAGGAGGGGGAGGCAAGATGGAGGCTGAGTGAACTTCCCGGTTACTAGCTCCTGGGGGGAATCGGCTGGGAGGCGTCGGAGACTCTTTGGGACCGGCTGTTTCGGGATTTTTCCTGGTCCGGAGGTGTCTGGACATTGATTTGGAGGGAAGGTAACAGAGAGGATCCATCTGTGAAATATACACAGAGATCCCAGCTACGTGTGGAGGACTCCCTCCTTGGGTAGGCGGAGCCGGGCAGCTAGCACCGCGGCGAGTGGCGGGCGGGAGAGCCGAGCCGCGCTGTGCCGCGGCGGGCGGCGGGCGAAGGAGACAAGCCCAGCCGAGCCTAGCCGTGCCGCGGCGGGCGGCGGGCGGGAGAGCCGAGCCGCGCTGCGCCGCGGCGGGGCGGCGGGCGGTGGGCGGGGAAGCCGAGTCCGGCCGAGCCCGGCTGAGCCGCGGCGGGCGGGGGTGCCGAGCCCAGCCACGCCGCGCCGGGCGGGAAAGCCAAGCCCAGCTGAGCCCAGCCGAGCCGCGGCGGGCCGCGGGCGGGGGACCGGAGCCCAGCTGAGCCCAGCCAAGCCTGGCGGCGGGCGGGGTTTCTGTTCTTTGTTTTTTTTTTTTTTTTATTTATTGTTGTTCTTGTTGTTCTTTTTTTTTTTTTTTTTCAATCCTCTCTTTCTTGTCCCCAATATTCTTCTTATACTATTTTACCTTAACAATACAATAGGTCCTACAGGAAATACCTCACATTTGCTGGGTTTCCTCACCCTCCACTGCCTCATTTCTCTGTGAATAGATTTAGCCTATCTGCACTATCCCCTTTCCCCTACAACTTGATATCCTCCACCATCTGCTATCTCTCCTATATTCCATCTCCCTTTCTTGATCCACAAAGTGTCTAACTCTTAATTTCTAATACCTTTGTTTAGTTTTCCATCTGGTATTCGTCCCTGAAACTATTACCTTTCTTTTCTCTTTCCCTCTCTCACGAAAACAATAGCCTCTTAGTACGTACCACATTCCTCCCATATTCAGTCGTCTACCTCATTATAGGTACTTTCCTACTAATATAACTCTACACAATTTACATGATCTAACCTCCATCCTCCCAGAACTCATATTGTTGCTTTGTAAACATATATCACCAATACTACTTCACACTTTTTCCTTCCTTACACAATTGCCTTTCCCCAGCACTAATACTTTCCTTTAAAGTGAGCTTAACTAGCAATAAGAAATTGGAATAAGAAGAACAAAGTGACAAAGAGAAGATATAACACTTACGCAAAAACAACAGCTAGTTAATCTCCAAGACTAGACAAAGAAGCTAAGGAACTGATTAAACCCGTCAAGAAAAAATGTTGACAAGACAGCAACAAAAATCTACAAACCAAACCAGTAATCAGGAAAACATGGCTGAATCCAATCAACAAACTGAAAATCAGGAAGGGGGGCAGGACTTCGCACAAGCAATGAAAGATCTCAGAACATTTATCACTGACAAATTTGATGAAGTAATGAAAGAGGTTAACAGCGTGAAGACAACACTTGGAGGGGAAATTGCAGACATGCGCAAAAAAATAACAGATATGATGGAAATGAACACCACAATTCAAGAAATCAAAAATACACTTGCAGCAAATATCAGCAGACTAGAAGAGGCAGAGCAGAGAATTAGTGATGTGGAAGACAGTGCATTGGAAATCAAACAGATAGTAGAAGTGGTCAATAAAAAGGTAGAAAAAATCCAGATAGGACTTAGGGACCTGAATGATAACGCAAAACGCTCAAACATACGTATTATAGGCATTCCAGAAGAAGAGAAGGGAAAGGGGTCAGAAGGAGTGTTGCAGGAAATAATGAATGAAAACTTCCCAAATCTACTGAAAGAGACAGATGTACATATCCAAGAAGCACAGCGCACTCCACTGGTCATAAACCCCAACAGGCCCACCCCAAGACATATACTTGTCAAATTATCCAATGCTCAAGACAAAGAAAAAATTCTAAAAGCAGCAAGAGAAAAGAAAACCATCACATACAAGGGAAACTCCATAAGATTAAGTGCTGATTTCTCATCTGAAACGATGGAGGCAAGAAGGCAGTGGTATGATATAGTCAAGGTACTAAAGGAAAAAAATCTCCAACGAAGAATACTCTATCCAGCTAAACTAGCATTCAAAAATGATGGAGAGTTCAAAATATTCACAGATAAACAGAAACTGAAAGAGTATATCAACAAGAAACCTCCCCTTCAAGAAATTCTTAAGGGAATTCTGCAGGAAGAAAGGAAAAAACAGGACAGTCAGAGATGGAGGAGAGTGTAAAAGCAACAAGAAAGACAAAAATAGAAGGGGAAAATAAAATAATACAAACAAAATATAACAAACACAAATCCAACCAAAATATGGCTACTATAAATAACTCTCTAAACATAATAACACTGAATGTCAACGGATTAAACTCACCTATCAAAAGATTCAGACTGGGACACTGGATAAGGAAATACGACCCATCTATATGCTGCCTACAAGAGACACATCTTAGACCCAGAGACTCATGGAGGTTGAAAGTGAATGGCTGGAAAACAATCATACAAGCTAACAATAACCAAAAAAAGGCAGGAGTAGCTATATTAATATCAGACAAAATAGACTTTAAATGCGAAACAATTGTGAGAGACAAAGAAGGATACTATATTTTAGTGAAAGGGACAATTTGTCAAGAAGATCGAACAATCATAAATATTTATGCTCCTAACAAGGGCGCCTCTAAAGATGTGAGGCAAACGCTGGAAAAACTAAGTGAAAGAATAAATGCATCTACAATTATAGTGGGGGATTTTAATACACCACTATCAACTCTGGACAGAACATCTCAAAAGAGAATCACTAAAGAAACAAAACATTTGAACAGTATATTAGAAGAGCTGGATCTAATAGACATATATAGATCATTACACCCAAACACAGCAGGATATACATTTTTCTCAAGCGCACATGGAACATTCTCCAAGATTGACCATATGCTAGGCCACAAAGAAAGGCTTCATGAATTCAGAAAGATCGAAATCATACAAAACAATATCTCTGACCACAGTGGAGTCAAGCTGGAAATTTGCAAGGGACAGAGACCCAGACTTCACACGACAATTTGGAAATTAAACAGCACACTCTTAGAAAAACAGTGGGTCAAAGAGGAAATCTCAAAAGAAATCAATGACTACCTTGAAACAAATGATAATGATAACACAACATACCAAAATTTATGGGATGCAGCAAAAGTGGTACTGAGAGGGAAATTTATAGCCATAAATTCATATATCAAAAAAGAAGAAAGAGCAGAAATTGAAGAATTAACTGCACATTTGAAGGAATTAGAAAAACAACAACAAAGTAACCCAACAGGAAGAAGAAGGAAGGAAATAACAAAGATAAGAGCAGAACTAAATGAAATAGAAAATAAGAAAGCACTTGAAAAAATAAACAAGACCAAGAGCTGGTTTTTTGAGAAGATCAACAAAATTGACAAACCTTTAGCGAGACTAACAAAGAAAAATAGAGAAAAGATGCAAATACACAAAATAAGAAATGAGAAAGGTGATATCACCACTGACCCCACAGAAATAAAGACTATCATAAGAGGATACTTTGAAAAACTATATTCCAACAAAAATGACAATTTAGAGGAAATGGACAAATTCCTAGAAATACATAAGCAGCCCATACTGACGAAAGAAGAAATTGATGATCTTAACAAACCAATCACAAGCAAAGAGATAGAATCAGTCATTAAAAATCTCCCAACTAAGAAGAGCCCAGGGCCAGACGGCTTCACAGGTGAATTCTACAAAACATTCCGGAAAGAACTAACACCAATCCTGTTGAAACTATTCCAAAAAATCGAAACAGAAGGAACACTGCCTAATTCCTTCTATGATGCCAACATTACCCTAGTACCAAAGCCAAACAAAGACACCACAAGAAAGGAAAATTACAGACCAATTTCTCTAATGAACCTAGACGCAAAAATACTTAACAAAATACTTGCTAATCGTATTCAACAACACATTAAACGAATTCTACACCATGACCAAGTGGGATTTATCCCAGGTATGCAAGGATGGTTCAACATAAGAAAATCAATCAATGTAATACACCATATAAACAGATTGAGAGAAAAAAACCACATGATTATATCTATAGATGCAGAAAAGGCATTTGACAAAATACAGCACCCCTTCCTGATAAAAACACTCCAAAAGATCGGAATACAAGGAAACTTTTTGAACATGATAAAGAGTATATATGAAAAACCTAAAGCCAACATTGTTTACAATGGCGAAGTCCTGTAATCCTTCCCTCTAAAATCAGGAACAAGACAAGGATGCCCATTGTCTCCGCTCCTATTTAACATTGTCTTGGAAGTACTGGCTCGAGCACTGAGACAAGAACCAGATATAAAAGGCATTCAAATTGGAAGGGAAGAAGTCAAAATTTCATTATTTGCAGATGACATGATCCTATATATAGAAAACCCTGGGAGATCTTCAACAAAGCTCCTAGAACTCATAAATGAGTTTAGCAAAGTCACAGGTTATAAGATCAATGCGCAAAAATCAGTAGCATTTCTATACACCAATAATGAGCAAGATCAGGAGGAAATCAAGAAACAAATACCATTCACAATAGTAAATAAAAAAATCAAATACTTAGGAATAAATTTAACTAAAGAGGTAAAAAACTTATACATCGAGAACTATACAAGATTGTTCAAGGAAATCAAAGAAGACCTAAATAAATGGAAGAATATTCCCTGTTCATGGATAGGAAGACTGAATATTATTAAGATGTCTATCCTACCAAAACTGATCTACACATTCAATGCAATCCCAATAAAAATCAACACAGCCTTCTTTAAGGAACTAGAAAAACTAACTATGAAATTTATTTGGAATAAAAAGAGGCCCCGAATAGCCAAAGACTTATTGAAAAAGAAAAACGAAATAGGAGGAATCACACTTCCTGACTTCAAAACATACTACAAAGCTACAGTAGTGAAAACAGCATGGTACTGGCATAAGGAGAGACACACAGACCAATGGAATCGAATTGAAAGTTCAGATATAGAACCTCATGTATATAGCCATATAATATTCGATAAAGCCACCAAACCCTCTCAACTGGGAGAGAATGGCCTATTCAACAAATGGTGCCTGGAGAACTGGATAGCCATATGTAGAAGAATGAAAGAGGATTACCATCTCACACCTTATACAAAGATCAACTCTAGATGGATCAAAGACCTAAATATAAGAGCCAAGACCATAAAGACCTTAGAAAGCATTGTAGGGAAACATCTACAGGACCTTGTAATAGGAAATGGCTTCATGAATATCACACCAAAATCACGAGCAGCAAAAGAACAAATAGATAAATGGGACTACCTCAAAATTAAAGCCTTCTGCACCTCAAAGGAGTTTGTCAAGAAAGTAAAAAGGGAACCCACACAATGGGAGAAAATATTTGGCAACCATATATCTGATAAGAGACTTATAACTTGCATATATAAAGAACTCATATATCTCGAAAACAAAAAGATAAACAACCCATTTAAAAAATGGGAAAAAGATTTAAACAGACACTTCTCCAAAGAAGAAATACAAATGGCTAAAAAGCACATGAAAAAATGTTCCAAATCCCTAGCTATCAGGGAAATGCAAATCAAAACTACAATGAGATGCCATCTTACTCCCATAAGATTGGCAGCCATGAAAAAAACAGTAGAATACAAATGCTGGAGAGGATGTGAAGAAAGGGGAACACTCATCCATTGCTGGTGGGAATGCAGAAGGATCCAACCATTCTGGAGGACAGTTTGGCAGTTTCTCAAAAAATTATCCATAGATTTGCCATATGACCCAGCAATACCACTGCTGGGTATATACCCATCAGATCTGAAAACAAGGACACAAACCGATATATGTACACCAATGTTCATAGCAGCATTGTTCACCATCGACAAAAGTTGGAATCAATCCAAAAGTCCATCAACAGATGAGTGGATCAATAAAATGTGGTATATACACACAATGGAATACTACTCAGCTGTAAGAACCAATACACTACAATCGCACGTGATAACATGGATGAACCTTGAGAATCTTATGTTAAGTGAAGCAACCCAGGCATTGAAGGACAAATACTATATGACTTCAATGATATGAAATAAGTTAACTGCCTCAGAGAGCTAGAGTCTGGAAAAGTGGCTTACTGGAAATCGGGGGGTGGAGGAAGGATGTGAGTTAATGTCTGTAGGGGTGGAATCTGTGATGAGCTGGGGGTAAGTATGAGCACAAAGAAGGGACAAAATGGGGGCAAGGGGTTACCTTCGGGTGGGGTTTTCTGGGTTTGAGGGGGGCTGGGGATGGGAAGAGGGGTAATATGGTCCAAGAAATAGGTGGGAGGGAGGGGCAACATACAAACATGGGAGAGTGCCCGAAGTTCGTTGAGAACTAAATGTTGAGTAAAACGTATCAAAGTATAAGTAGGAGGGTCACCTGGTTAGGACACTCAGGGGGTATGGTCTGATGCGGGACGGACTCCAGAGGGAATAGCTGAAGGCTCATTTTGCCAAGGTGGGTTCTACCATTGGGTGGGGTGGACCCATATCCTGGGGAAGACTAATGCCGTCGAATAGAGAGAACTGTATCTCTCGTGAGAAAGGACGGCTCCCAGGGCATTAGATTGGCAGGCGTTGTGGGCCCTAAGGGGAGGGGAAAATGGACGTGCAATGGATAGAACAAAGGTAAATAAGGGAGCAAAAGAGGAGTTATGTGAGAGTACACGAGGATGAATATAAAACAGCTAATATTACACCAAAAACATATAGGGGACGACAGACTAATAATGAAAACCATAAGACAAAACATAGGATAACTAAAAAATTTAGAAAACTGTACAACCTAAAGTATGGACCACATAGTAAGCACAAATGTTACCTTGTTTGAAAACTATAGTTTCGGAATCTGTACATCAGTTTCAGGAAATATGATATGAATAAGTTAAAAGATTATTGCTGTGGAAGGGAAAAGGTTTAATGGTGGATCTGGGGAAATACTGTATATTGTATATATGAATTTTGGTGATCTAAGACTCTTCTGAAGCTGACATTATGTTGGGATTCACTTTACGGGAAGTTTTGGATCACAGAGCGGTTCAACAATGGCAGCGGAGGAATACTGATATGGGATGTTATTGACAGGATATATATGGTTGACAGGGAGTTATACAGGGCATATGCCCAGGGTATATGGTAATGTCTGTATATACTCATAGTGGAAACAATTAAAAACAACAGCTGGAGGGGTACTGGGCTCCTGGCTGGGGGGTCACTGTTGTGGGCCCTGGGAGAGCAGCGGCAATCCTCCAGGTGCAACGGCAAGAACCAGGAAGGAAGGAGGGCCCAACAGTGGGCTCTTGATACTAATGGCTACACTTTTGAGCCTATGCACCTGCAATAAGAACAAGGCCTAGAGTAGCATTGTGCCTGGGGGTTTCCTCCTGACAGCCTTCATGTTACTCAAATGTGGCCACTCTCACAGCCAAACTCAGCGTGTAGATGTGATGCATTCCCCCCAGTGTGGGACACGACACCCGGGGATGAGCCTCCCTGGCACCGAGGGATCACTACCACATACCAGCTGAAGAAGCAACTAGAAAATGACCTTGAATTAAAGATTCAATGCGGAACAGCAGAATATACCTGTCTACATATAATAACATGACTTCGGGAAGCGGTTTGACCTAATGTCAGGGGGAAATGGAAAGGAGAAATGAGATTATAAGGCTGTGAGTCTCTAAAAAAGAGTCTGGAGGTTGTCAGAAGGAATACCCCTATGTACAACTGAACAGAGTCTAAGAGACAGATAAGGTAGATACAACCCCAGGTATTGGTTCTTTTGAGGGATAAAGAGACCCATGGGTTCTATGGTCATGGCAGAAGGGGTTCACTGCCATGACAGATGGCCCTTCTTTGGAGCTGGTGTTTCTGCGTGATGGAAATGGATTCAGAGGGGATCTCTTTTCACAAGACTTGCATGCTACTTTATTGGAATTGTAGTTGGTGCTGAGTTTAAGATATATGTAGGGGATTTGAATCTCTGGACTGATAATATGACACCCAGGCCCAGAGCCTCAACAGACTTCAGCTCCTACACTTTGACTTATTGGACTTACTCCACTCAGCTAACATGGAGTTGAAGAAGGTCAACCACCACAACATGGAGCCTAGAGTGTCTACAACTAGAAGCGGGAAGAGTGCATCCAGTACCCATGTGGAATCTAAGCCCTCACTTGACATAGGTGTGCAATGGACACAACCAATCCAGTGTCCACAGAGGAAATGTGAAATGGGTGTGGGAACGGTAGCCATGGGGGCTGCTGGGTGTGGGGAACGGGAGGAAGAGATGAGATGTGGAGGCGTTTTTGGGACGTGGAGTTGTCCTGGATAGTGCTTCACGGACAATTACGGGACACTGTAGATCCCCCCAGGGCCCACTGGATGGAACGTGAGAGAGTCTGGGCTATGATGTGGTCCATTGACTATGGGGTGCAGTGATGCTCAGAGATGAACTTACCAGGTGCAATGGATGTATCACGATGATGGGAGAGAGTGTTGCTGTGGGGGGAGTGGGGGGTGGGGGCGGTGGGGTTGAATGGGACCTCATATATTTTTTTTAATGTAATTAAAAAATAATAATAATAAATAAATATTTAAAAAAATATATAATACTCTTAAGGGAAGCAGACTTGGCCCAGTGGTTAGGGCATCTGTCTACTACATGGAGGTCTGTGGTTCAAACCCTGGGCCTCCTTGACATATGTGGAGCTGGCCCATGTGCAGCGCTGATGCGCGCAAGGAGTGCCCTGACACGCAGGGGTGCCCTCCGCATAGGGGAGCCGATGCACAAGGAGTGTGCCTTGTAAGAAGAGCTGCACAGCACGAAAGAAAGTGCAGCCTGCTGAGGAATGGCACCGCACACACGGAGAACTGACACACAAGATGATGCAACAAAAAGAAACATTCCCATGCCGCTGACAACAACAAAAGCAGAGAGAGAAGAACACGCAGCAAATAGACACAGAGCACAGACAACCGGGGGGAAGGAGAGAGAAATAGATAAAATAAATAAATCTTAAAAAAATAAAATAAAATAAATAAAATACTCTTAAGTGATTAATTTTCCTATTACTGTGACTAGTAGCCTTTAGGGGCTCTCTTTATCATTAATAGGCACTATTATAAGAGATCCCTAACAAGAATATTGATTGCCAGCTCTCTATGTAATAATCCATTCATTAAACTACTTATTTTTTTTTTCAAACTGTCAAGGTCCCAGAATTTTCCTTCAAAAATACAGTGTCATTCCCATGGTTTAGCTTGAATCCTTCAATGGCTACATTTTCATAAGAAGGTGTATCTGGTCCTATAAAACATCCAACTCTATTCTACATTTACAGCTTCATCTCAAGTCTCCCTCTAACTCAGAGACATCTTGTGTTCTAAGTATATCAAGATACTTACTTTTCTCCCAAATGTACAATGTAGTTCCATCCCTCCTTCCTATATGCTTGTATCTGTACCTACCTACCCATTATGTTCTTCTACCTGTTTCCGCTCACCCTCCAACTTCTTTTAGATGGAGCTCTAACACAATAGCTTATTTGATACCTTCTCTAACTTTGCTGTTAATTACCCTTTCTTCTGATATCTCGAAATATTTTCAGACTGCAATTGTGCACCTATATAGATCATAGTATATCACACTATATTAGAGTTATTTTAATGTGTCTGTCTCTGGCTCAATTATAAATTCTGGAAAGACTGGATTTCATCATTGTGTCACCAACAAAGTACAAATTAAATAAATGTTTTGTTAAACAAGTGATGAACCATGCTATTCTATTTTTGAGAAAGTATGGTTGTAAGTGCTAGGGAAGAAAATTAATTCAATCAAAATAGAGAACTATTTAACTGGTTGACGAAATCATTGAAAAGGAAGAGATCTCCCTCCATCTTTCCTCTTTGCTTTCCACTGTGTGATGGTTGAGTTTTCTCATATATGCTGTCCCTGGAGGCCTGAAACCTTACCACAAACATCTCTAGAATCTTAACTTTAAGTCATAAAGACAATGGAGCTCTTTCCCTTGAGTTCTAGTTATAAAATAAAGTAGAAACCGCTAAATGACCAAATTTTAATAAGGCCACAGGCCAAAGAGCAGTAGGTAGAGAACTGTGACTGACCAATCCAAAAAAATTGCATGGCGTGAATGTGAGAAGAACAGTTCCTCCAAACAGAGGCTTTTCTGGTTTGTCAAAGAATAAAGATCCTCCATTCTCTATGTTTCATTAGGTGTAAATATCAAATATCCAGTAAGTAGTCCAAAAATTGATATTTATGCTTTTCATTGACATTGAGTTTACATGTGT
The DNA here is from genome assembly GCF_030445035.2 of Dasypus novemcinctus. Taxonomy (NCBI): domain Eukaryota; kingdom Metazoa; phylum Chordata; class Mammalia; order Cingulata; family Dasypodidae; genus Dasypus; species Dasypus novemcinctus. The sequence continues at coordinate 27,899,106 of NC_080683.1, read as the reverse complement.
TTTCTGTAGCCGGAGGATTTTCTCTTTTTAAATAGGAAACCATTCTGATAACATTTTCTTTTGTCCCTTGAATAACATGAGTGACTCTAGATGCAGAGACAAGTAGAATTTTCAGTTTTGCTTATATTCTGTTGCTAAAACAGAGAGAACTAGATATTTCATGAACATAACCTTTTTTCCCATCTCAGAAGAACAGGGCCATTAAAAATAAATCACTATGGAGAAAGAAATAGTTCCTTAGCATAACAAGAACTTAGATGTGTCTTATTTCTGAGATTTCCATTAAATAACTGAGCAAAAATCAAGAACCCTGATTAAATGCATTATTGATTACACCTGCATCTACTTTTTAATCAATATTCTAAGAGAATCACATAGCACTTCAAATTCTGATTGGCTCCTAATTTAATGTTCTTCATGTATCATCAAATGTGAACTCAATTTTAAAGTATTGTATAAATTATATATTTGAAATTTCAAGGTGCTTACAGCTAGCTAAATGTTATCTTCTCTAGTGAAGAACAGTGGGATTGAGAATCAAAAAAAAAGTTCTTAATTTTTACTTTTAAATGAATGGGCTTATTTGGGAAAGAAATTTACCTGATAAATTTTCTTGATAAGAAAACATTACATTTTACCCTGTACTGTCTGAATGTGCAGTCTTCATGCACCTCACTCGAATTGACTGTCTATTAATAGACTTGCATTTGATTTCATGATGCAGAGAAATAACTCTAGTGGCTTAACAAAGTATATGTGTGTGTTTATTCCAAGTAACAAGAAATTGAGATGATAGATCAGGGATGGTTCCAACATGCTCTCAGAGACCCAGACTCCTACTCCCAACTGTAGCATGTATCTTTAATCCTCATAGTTCTAAAATATCGATTTCATCTTCAGGAAATAAGGTGGCAATAAGGCAAAAGTGGTGGTAAATATTTGCAAGAAAGCAAAACTTTCCCAGGAATGCTCAGTGGGTGTTTGTTTATATCTTGTTGCTATACACTGTAAGGATGACTTAGAGATAGAAATTTTAGGCTGAGCATAGAAAATAAGACGTATTATTTTTTTTAAAATGTTCAAAATGGTTAATGAAAAAAAACCTCATTTTTCAGTACAGCCTACCATGTGTAAATTAGCATGCTAATCACCAAATAAAGGAAGCATAAGGAAGAGAGGAAAACTTACTTAAGCAGTGGTTAGAATTATGCTTCAAGAAATCCACAAAGCTGATAAACCTCTAATAAAGTCAAAAGATGATCAAATAAAACTCAGTAGGAATGTTTTGTCAGAAGCAGCCATGCACAAGGATGTAACTCAAGAAACCTAGGGTGAAGTAGATGGTTTGTATACGGCCTGACTTAAGCAGGGTGACTTATCTCCTTCGGTACTATGACAAGACAGGTACAGACCTCCCCGCCTCCTGCTTCAACAAAAAACCTCTTCCTGAGTTGTCAAAATAATAATTTCTTCATAATGCCACCATTGAAATTCACTTTTCCTTGAAAATAAACCTAGGGCTTTTACTTTGCACATTACCATGGATTAGTTTGTTGAGAAGGTCATGTACCACTTTCAGGATCTGCAGAAGGCCCAGGACTCTGATTTCAGAGTATTAGGGATCAGGATCATTGTATTGGGAGAATGACAAGGGACCTTGGAAAAGGCTCAGAGGGTGCTAAAGGCTAGAAATTGGCATTGCTAATATTTTCCTAGGCTTCTCCTGGAGTAAGCAGATTTGATTGCAGACAAGATTGAAATGAGTGGAGGGGTCCACTGTCAGTTTTCTGAGAATTTTCGTATAAATTGGTCATATACTTTCAGTATAACTTACTCTTCTTGATCAGTGAATCAAGAATGCTATGCCAGAAATCAAATTTTTACATAGTTTCAAGTTAAGCCATTATCTAGCTACAATGGCACTGGCATAAAAATAGGCAAATGGAATCAAATCAAGAGTTCAAAAATAGACCTTTATATCTATAGCCAAGTGATTTTTTGGTCTTTTTTTATTAACACTTTTTTTTTTATTAAAGTTAATAGATCACATAGAATGTTAGATAAAAAAACATAATAGGTTCCATATAACCCACTTCCCATCCCCATCATTTTTGTAAATTGTATTTATTTGAAGATACATACATCACAAAAAAGGTTATATTATAAAAAACGTAAGAGTTTCCTGTATACCCCTCATCCCCCTATCCCACTCTTACCATACCAACAAACTCCCCCATTATTGTGGCACACTCATCATGCTCAGCAAACACATTTTGGAAACCTGCTGCAGTACATAGATAATAGTTTACCCTATAGTTCACACTCTCCCCCAGAACATTCAGTGGGTTATGGCAGGATATATAATGTCCAGCATCTGACCCTTCAATAGTATTTAGTATAACTCCAAGTTCCAAAAATGCCCCCTCATCACAGCTCTTCTTCCCTCTCCCTGCCCTCAGCAACTATGTCTTTCTCCACCTCTATGATACAATTTCTTCTATTACTAGTCACAATAGTTTTATAGTAGAATATCAGTAAGTTCACTCTAATCCATATTTTATTTCTCCATTCTGTGGACCCTGGAATGGTGATATCCACTCCACCTCTAGATCAAGAGGAGGCTTAGAGTCTACATGGCTGATAGATGCAATTCTCCTGCTTGCAGTTGTAGTCACTCTTGGGTCCCTGGTGAGGTGGTTGACCATCTTCACCTCCCTGTTAACTGACCTGGGTAAGCCCAACGAACCAGAGAATATGAGTTGCAACTCTGCTGAGCCTCAGGGCCCAGCTGGTACACGGGCAATCCAGAGATTCAAGTCCCCTAAGAATACACCATCCCTAGCACCAACCACAGGTTCAGTAAAAGTGACAGAAGAGGCATGTGTAGAAAGGTCACATCTGAGTTCAGCTCCATCACTCTCAGAAGCACAAATTCCAAAGTAGGGCCCATTGACATGGCACAGAACTCAAATTCCATCTGCCATGACCATATACCATGTGGGTCTCTGTAGCCTTCAGAAGAACCTGTACCTAGGGTTGTATCTACTTAAGCTTTTTTGGGGTTCTGCTGAGGCGTGCATAAGTGTGACCCCTCTGATGACCTCCCAACTCTTTTTTGAAGACTCTTAGCCATATAAACTCATTTCTCTTTGCCATTTCCCCCTTTTATTCAAGGTGAAAAAGCCATTTTTTAACACATGATCGTACATGTAGGCTGAGATATTCTGCTGGTCTGAGTTGACCCTTTTATTCAAGGTCTTTTTCTAGCTGCATCACTAGTCAGTGATTGGTAATAATCCCTCAGTGCCAGGGAGGCTCATCCCTGGGAGGCATGTCCCACACTGGGGGGAAGGTACTCATTTACATGCTGAGTTTGGCTTAGAGAGTGGCATGGAGGCTCTCAGGAGGTAACTCTTAGGCACCCTGCAGCTCTAGCCTAGTTCATATTTCAGGCACACAGCCTCATAAGCATTGTCATCAATACCAAGGGCTCATTACTGGACCATCCTTCCTTGTTGGTCTTTGCCATTGCACTTGGGGGATTATTGCTGTTCCTATAGCCAAGTGATTTTGACAAGCCTCTCAGACCCATTTAGCTTGGTCAGAATAACCTATTCAACAAATGGTGGTGGGAAAACTGGGTATCCATATCTAAAAGAAAGAAAAAAGACCCTTATCTCACATCTTACACAAAAATTAAATCAAAATGGATCAAGGACCTAAATGTAAAAATTAGAACCATAAAACTCTTGGAAGAAAATGTAGGGAAACATCTTCAAGATCTTGTGCTTGGTGGTGGTTTCTTGGACCTTACACCCAAGGCACAAGCAAAAAAGAAAAAATAGATAAATAGGACTGCCTCAAAATTAAATATTTTTGTTCTTCAAAAGACTCAAAAAAGTAAAAGGCAGCCTACTTAGTGGGAAAAAATCTTCAGAAACTATATATCTGACAGGGATTGATGTCCATGTTATATAAATAGATAACACAATGATAAATTGACAATCAGTCCCATTTAAAAATGAGCAAAAGAATTGGACAAATATTTTTCTGAAGTGCAAATACAAATGGCCAAATACTCATGAAAAGATGTTCAGCATCACTATTAGAAAAATGAAGATCAAAACTGCAATGAGATATGATCTCACACCACACAGAATAGCCATTATTAAAAGAACAGAAAACTTAAAGTGCTGGAGAGGATGTGGAGAAATAGGACACTCCTTCCATCTTGGTGGGACTGCAAAATGGTGCAACCTCTGTGGAAGACAATCTGGCAGTTCCTCAGAAAACTAAATAGAGAACTGCCATATCATCCAGCAATCCCACCACTAGGAATATATTGAGAAGAACTGAAAGCAAGGATGTGAACAGATATTTACATACCTATGTTCATAGAGGCTTTATTCACAATTGCTAAAAGATGGAAACAATCAAAGGGTCTGTCAACAATGAATGGATAAACAAGATGTGTTATATTTATATGATGGATTATTATTCAGCTGTAAGAAGTAATCAATTGGGGAAACCACATAAGAACATTTGAGAACCTTGACCATATTACGTAAAGTGAGATAAGCCAGACACAAAAGGACTAATATTGTATGGTCTCACTGACATGAACTAAATACAATGAGTAGACTTACAGAGTTGGACTATGAAGTTAGGTTGGGGGGAGATGGAATGTGGGATGAGAAGGGGAAGAAGATGCTGGATGTATGTAGACTGCTTAATAAAGTCAAATATAAATATGTGGTAATGGTTGCACTTGATGGTAACACATTATAATGAATGTATCAAACTGTTGATTTATGGATATGATTGAGGCTGAAACAAGTAGTCAGGAAGATGAATGTTAGTTGGAGTATAGCTGGAGGATAATGTTGGGAAAATATAACAAGGATTTTGGAAGTAGATGAGAATTGTGGTTAATAATATAAATAGAGGTGTGTTTTACCACAGGGTGTTAAGGATGTGATGATACATGAGGAAAATATAACTAATGTAATTTATGGGCTATAGTTAACAACTCTGAAATATTTTTGTAGCAAAAGCCATGTTGGTATTACATTAATTCTAAAGTTAAAAAAAAAAAAGGAATATGGGGTTTGGTTTTGTGACATATGAATACAATTAGGCATTTTTTCTCTTCTTCATTTTTTTTCATTAACTTGGAGACCATGACTAACTATGTCCTTTAACTAATCTGAGTTCTTTCTGAACACTAGAGGAACAGCTGAATTAGCAGTTGGAATTAAAAGAGATAAAAGTGCTTGAAAGAGAACTTTTTAGGAGTAATGTTTCCATAACTTATTGACTGCCTTTTTCTGTTCTTTCATCTTTGTGAATTTGAAATAAAGTTGTTAATTTAAAAAAACAGAAAATCAAGGAACACTAGTCCTACCTCCTGCCTTTCTTGGAGATGTATTGCTTGGAAAGTGACATGTGCCAAAACTGCTTTGAGGCTCTTGAGGCAAGTATCATAAGACTGTGTCTTGCAAAACCATGTTTTACAGATACTAGGAAAAAGTGATCCTGTTAAGTACACTGGCATGGTTATTGAACACTATTTTTAAAAATTGGCTAATATAAAGTTTCAATTAGAATACACACTTAGGACTGTTAGACATGTCTTTTGTTTAGCCCACAAGTTCATCTTTCTAAATTATGCATTTATCTTAGATATTAAAAATATTTTCAAGTCTTATTTATCAAATAATCATTTAAATTCTCTTAGAAATTAATATTGTGTGATACAAGGGCATTTATCAAAACTTATTTATAATATTACAAACTTGGAAGCAAAGTACATCCACTCAATTGAATATATGTAGTCATCTGAAGTGATGCTATACTTCTATATGCATTAATGCTGAAAAAAATATGTATCTATGCACATATAAAATCATAAATGGTATCAACTAAATTGTAAATAATGTTTTTTTCTTACTGAGGATTATGGATATTTTTTATACTTTTCCCTTAAATTGTTACATATTTTATAATTAAAAAAAGGAATATATTTTCCTTCATAATGAGAAAATATAAGTATCTAAAGAGAGCCAAAACTTGAAGAACCTTTCATTGAAAAAATGAAACTCATCAAGATAAAGCATTTCACTTTAAAGAGAGAGAAAGTAATCTAATATTTTATACAAATAAAACAGAATGGGAATTAAATTTCATTTTTAAGAGATATTTTTATATTCAATAACATTCTTTCAATATTATTTTGCATTAAATATTAATTTTACCCTACAAATATATCCACAGGAAGAATAGCTTCATTATTCTATTTCCAAAAGGAAATATTCAGATTTAAATTATAAAAGGGACATAAAAAATAAAGAACTCTGAGCTTAGATGTTATTAGTGAGATAAATGGACAAGCCTGATCTGTACAATGAGAATGAAAAAACTTCTACTTCTCTATTTTGGCCATAATAGACCCACTGTTTAAATAAAATAAAAATAAAGTTTTTTTCTTCAACAAAGACTGCTAATCAAAACAGTGAGGAAGATGCATTTTTTCCCCAATGAGCCTCCATAATTCCCACTTCGGGACTGCTTGGTCCTGGGCCAGTCCCAGCTCACAAAGATCCATAGCACTGCTGACATTTTTAAAATTCCTTCTCTCAGATACCATCATAATATATCTATCCATAGTTAGATATCAGACAGAGAGATGATAGATGGACAGATAGAAGATAGATAGATGGGCACACAGATGTGTAGAATGATAAGGCAAAAATGTGGCAAAATGTTTAAAGTCCTGGTGAATCTGGGTATCTGGGTAGGGGATATGTTGGAGTTATCTGTAGGGATTTTTAGTTAGTTTTGCAACTGTCCTGTAAGTTCAAAATTATTTCAAAATAAATTATATCTTTAAAAAAGTATTCATCCCACCTTATATTCTCTCATGTTATTCTGACAGTGAATGTCAATGTAAAGAGATCAGCTCATCTGTGCTGCTGAATTAGCTAATATGGATTCTGATGCAGTCTTAGTTTTCTAGCTGCTAAACCAAATACCTTGCAATGGGTTGGCTTATTAGGAGGAATTTGTTGGTTCACAGTTTCACAGACTAGAAGTCTTGCTTCCTCCCTGGGTCAATATCTTATGCCTGGCCAGCAATCTTATGGGTTCCTTTGCTTTTCCATTGCATGGCAAAGCTTATAGGAGCATCTATTCCTTTCTCTTCCAGGTTCCATTGTCTTCTAGTTTCTGACTGCTTCCCATGGCTTCTCTTTCTGTGGCTTTCTTTATAAGGCCTCCAGTAAATAAGATTAAGACCCATCCTGATTCAGTAGGGTCACACTTTACCTGAAGAAACCTCATCAAAAGGTCCTGCTAACAATGGGTTCATACCCACATGAATGGATTAAGATGAAGAACATCTTTTTCTGGGCCACATAACTCCAAGCCACCACAGTCCACCCTCTGGACCCCCAAAAGACATTTTCTCCTCATATGTGAAATATATTCATTCCATCACAACACTTCAAAAGTCTTAAGCCATTTTAGAACAATATTACATCCAAAGTCTCATCAAAATCTGTTACATGTGTTGTCCATTTCTAGGGGAAAATATCTCTATCTGATGGATGTGTGCAACCTAAAAATCAAGTTATCTGATTCCAATATACAATGGAAGAGCAGTCCAGGATGGTGATGGTTCTGCAAATACAAAGTTTGCAAAAATGTTGCCAGCTTTGTGTGTCATTTAAGCAGATACCATTACTTTCCATAGTCTCTTTCCTATATAACTGTATTTCCAACTCTGATCTCCTTTGAGATATCTGACTGGATCCATGTTCAAGCATAACCTTTTTAAGAAAAGGTTATGCAGTTAAACCTTCACATGGAACTTTGTTTTCTGGGGACTCACTTTCCCAGAGCTCAGGGCGGTCCCGCATTAGAGACACTACTGGCCCTACTGTGAGAGTACATTATCTGGACAGGCTTAGAATTCTCTAAATTATTAATTGTTGGTTTCCTTGTGTTTAATAGTTCAGTCCTCAATTTATCTCTTTCCTGTCTTATTTCACTGTAAGTTGCAAGGAGAAACCCAGAATGCACCTTCCAAACATAACTTAGAAAACTGCTCAGTTATATATAAGTTAATTATTTAGTTCTGCCTTCCATTGAACTGTAGAACTCAATTCTTCCAAGTTCACCTCCAATTCATTCCCCCAGTTTCCAATAACACACATTCATCATCTAAGGTCTCATCAGAGGTAATTTTAACATCAATTTCTAAAAAAACATTCTGTTCATGATGAATTATGTTTTCTCTAAGGCAGTACAAACTTTCTCTACAGCTCTCACTCACTTTTGAAATATATTTTTAATTTATTTTTAAAAGATACATAGATCACATAAAACTCTCACTCATTTTTGAGCCCTCACAATTCTTCCAGCCTCTACCTATCACCTATTCCAAGGCCATTTCTGCGACGGTTTGCTCGGTCGGTAGAGGTGGGGTCTGGCTGCGGACGAGGGGTCGGTCCAGCTTGGGACGAGGGGTCGGTCCCACTTGGGATGAGGGGTTGGTCCCACTTGGGATGAGGGGTCAGTCCGGCAGCAGACGAGGGGTCGGTCTCACAGGGGTTGCGCGGTTCAGCTGACGGCTTCGCCCAGCGAAGCCGGCGACGAGGGGGTCGCCCAGAGAAGCAGGCAACGAACTGGGGACAAGGGAGGCCAGGCCCTTGTTGGGGGCTCTCAGGACTGGAGGGTGCACAGCAGAAGAACTACCGCGGAGACAAGGTAAACACGCAAGTCCAACTTTATTGAGGGAGAGGCAACAGTTTTATAGGGGCTGGGGAAGGCTGATTGGTCGAAGCCACACCCTGTTCTGATTGGCTGCCGGAGAAAGGTCAGTGAGCAGTACTGGACGGGGGAGGGGTAGTGATTAGGGATTGGCTGTTGCTGTTGCTGGGGGAAGTGGCAGGGTTTAGTGATTGGTGGCTGCTGTTGCTGGGGTGGAGGGCAGACTTGAGTTTCCCGCCTTGTGCCTGGCTGTTGCTGCTGGGGGCGGGGGGAGGCAGACTGGAATTTTCCGCCCTGCGCCTGCACAGGGAGAAAGAAGAAGGGTGTTGCCTCATAAGGCATCGTGTGGCGCTATCCGGGAAGAGGGGTGGCCGCGGAAGCATGGCTGCCGAGAAGGGGAGACCCGAGGGCACTCTGCGCCCATGCCGAGCTCCCTTCAGGGGTGGCGGTGAGTCCGACCAGCCACCCTATTATGGGGGCAGCAGCTTGGAATTAGGCCTACCGCAGCTGCTCCCCTGCCAGGCCAGCAAACCACACTTCAGCCCGAGGGGTGACCGCACATTTCCATATTTTTGTCATTTGTCATTATCAGGACACTACTTTCTGGTACCAAAATTGCTTTAGTTTTCTGGTTGTTAAAACAAATACCACACAGTGGGTTGGCTTAACAACAGGAGATTGTGGGCTCATGGTTTCAGAGGTTAGAAGTCATGCTTCCTCCCAGGATCAGTATATTTTGCTGGCCAGCAATCCCTGGGGTTCCTTGGCTTTTCCATTGCATGCCAATGCACAGGGCAGTGTCTTCTCCTTTTTTTTTCCTCTGGGTTCTGTTGACTTCCAGCTTCTGGCTGCTCCACACTGCTGTAGTGGTCTTCTCTATAAAGTCTCCAGTAACAGGATTAAGACCAAACCTGGTTCAGTTGGGCCACACATAACTGAAGAAATCACATCAAAATATCCTATTTACACAAGAATGGGGTAAGATTAAGAATGTTTTTTCTGGTGTATATCACCCCAAGCCACCACACAGTCCATGTACAAGGCTTGAGGAGAAACCCCAGAATGGGTGAGCCTTATATCTTCCCCTGATGAATTCCAGGGACAGAGGACAACAAGTGTTGACCCCACTGCATAATGAAGAAGAGCCTTCCAAAGACGGAAACCTTCATAGAATATTTGCGGATTTTTAAAAAATACATGCAAATTTGTATTCCACTCCATATTGCATCTATGCTTGTTTCAATATAATGATAAAATGTTTTAATTAGAGCTAAACAAAATAAAAACACAAATTTTTAAATGTCTTAGTCAATGAGACATTTATACTATTGAAATAAAACACTATGGATTAATGAGCAAGATTCTCTTGCTGTACAATCTGGGGGTACAAAGCATAGGAGTCATGGATTTGAATTTGGCTCCATCTCCTTACAGTTGTCCAGGAAATTTACATAATGTCTTAGTATCTTTTCCTCATCTGTAAAATGGGAATGTTGCCTGTCCACTGAGTTGTAAAGGAATGAGATGAAGTGATATATGTAAATCACTTACAAATTTTCTAATTCATAAAACATATTCCAATATGCTAGCAATAATTGTTAGCAGTATTAGAGTATAAGAATGACTGAAATGAGCTAGCACTGCATGTAAGATTCAACATCTGTATTTGCATTGTTGTCATAATATTATAAGAAACAAGACTCTCATTAATATATAAGTACCAATAGCAACATAGTTGCTTTATCACAAACCACCCATTGAGGAATGTGAGGAATGATTCCCAACACCAAAGGAGGCAATGTCATGCATTTTTTAAGGTGCTGTGCTGGAAATATTAATAAGTGTATTTCCTCACTGTGAGGTAGAGTCATTTGTTTTCTTCAACAGCCTGAAAGATTCTTCAAATCTTTGCTCTGCATAATTATCCATTTTAGCAAAATTTTTGCCAAAGGACCTTGTAGGAAAGAAAGTTAACTAATTATAGTTATTTGTTTTTACCACCAGCATTGAAATTTTCTTCATAACAAAGTTACAGACAAGTCATCTTCATGATCATCTGATGCCATGCAGCTTTCAACTTAATTTTCATTCGCAGTTAACACATTCAATAAAATCTTGCTTTTTGTTGTTTGATTAGGAGAGTTCAAATCTTAAAAAATAAGTAAATTCTACAACAATCTCTTTATCACTGGGGTTAACATGAATTAATTTCCCTTACAGAGTTCACTTTAATGGACTCCAAAGACATACCTGACCAATGAGTTGCAAGACTAAAGTTAATTTAGCTCTTTTATCTTGTAGCTGATTGGAAACATGGGTGGTAAATATGTAGTGATTTTCCTTATTATTAAAAATAATAATCATGAAGAAGATGATTCTGGAAGATGTGCAACTTTATCATTTTTTAATATAATAATTGGATCTTTTAGATTTCCTAAGTTAGTCAAGTATTTATTAATTACCTATATTATAGAGCAGAAAATATTCCATATGTAGGAGATGCAGTAATAAATAAAACCAAAAAATAAAATAAAAATGTATACTGTTGAAGAGGGCCTGGATGGTCATTGGTTGGGTTCATTCACTTGGCATGGCAGAATAGACAGACAGACAGGTAGGCTAGGAAGAAATAGATTTATTCACTGGTGAGAGACTGGAGATGTGCAATCTCTGATCAGCCTCCCCCAACTGCAGAAATTCTAATATTTTATACCTTTGGGATGCTAATGAATAATAGGGGTGGAGCTGGACACAGGTTCTTTCATTAATAAACATGTTGGGGTGTGCACCAAATCACTATCAGAGATCAAGATTCTGGGACAGGAAAGTACAGAATAGAGGTAAATCACAAGGTTTTCATAAGGATATGGAACAGGAGGGTGGAGTGGTTATACACAAGAGAGAAGCTAAGTTTAATGCAACTGTAAAAAAGGATGAAACCTGTTTAGAATGACCATCATATTAGCAGGTCTGGACTAAATCCAGCCAGTTTTACCAATTTCAGATATTAACCTTTTGCTATTTTTAAAAAATAATGTAAAGACATCTATATAATTCTTAGCCCTCGGTTACAAAAGTTCAGCACAATGCCTCAATATTTCAGCTGTACTGGGTTTTTCTACTACTACACTATGTCAGTGGATGATATTTTATTAGGAAAAATGAAGCAGAGTAAGGAAGATAAAGAATAAATGTAAGGGGGGATGCTATTTTAGGGAAGGTGGAGAGCAGAGACCTGTCTGAGAAGGACATTGGAACAGAGACCTGAAAGAATATCTAAGAAAAGAATGTTATAATTAGAAGGAAGAATTAGTTCAAATGCTGCCACAGAAGACCCCACATCATAATGGCTTGATAGTTCAAAGTGGTGAATAGAAGCCTAAATTGTATTCAGGAGGTGGTAATCCCAAATCAGTTCGTGTTGATCAGTGGAGATATGGATGCAGTCAAACAAAAGAGTCCAAGTAAGGATTCACAGTTGCTGCTTCCTATTGGAACACAAATTGAGTTTGAGGGTCTCTTGATAAAATTATATAGAGAAATTCCTGGGGACTGCTCAGAGCAAAAAGAACAAAACAAAACAAAACAAACAACAAAATAAAACAAAACAGAAAATACTTGTGCCTTACTTCTTTGAGTTTCCTTTTGATATCTTTTGAAATGTAAAATCCCCATCAAGGCACTGACCCAGATAGCCAATCAAGCACCTAGTCAATTATATTTAACCTAATACAAATTAAATCCCACCTGCCCTAAACCTGCCCCGTATAGGATGGGCAAACGCCTGTCAAACCAATAGGGTCAAGCTAACTTCCTTTTAATGGCTTGAAAAGTATTTGCCATCCCTGGAAGATCAAAACTTCTTCCATTCTCACAAGTGATCAGGCTTCCTTGCTGCAGCAAAACTTTTAGTGTCCCAATAAAATATTGTAGTCTGCACACTGGACTCCAGGGTTAATCTTTTGACTCTGTCATCTTAACTCTCAAATTCATTGTGGAGGAATGTTTGGAATGTTGGTTCTGTCTTTCTTGCAAAGAAGTAAAGACTTAGAGATTCCATCTACCTTCTTCACTTCTTCATACTCAGCTCTAGGCACAAGGTCTTATCCATACTATGCACAATAATTGCATTTTGAAAAAAATGAATGGAAGAATGAATGGATGAATAGGTACATGGATGGGTGAACAAATGGCACATCTGCATTTTTATGATTTTTAAAATTTTCTGAGTATTGTAACTACACATAAATCATTTTTACAATCACTGCATATAATATCTTTCTATTCTTCAGGCTTCATAAAAATAATAACAACAACAATAACAAAAATGAGACTGTTCACATTGATCATTGTTATTCTACTGCTTATGTGTATGAAAATGTGTAGTCAAAACTTACAGAAATGTGTACATTCAAAATTTCTTTTTGCCCCAATATATTATAGAAAATTCAAGTTCCACAGTATGATTTTTTTTTTTTTAAGTGTAGAATAAGTCATGCTTTCATTTGCAGCTAGAAGGAAATTCAAACTCCATACCACAGCTCTGACTCTTCCAACACTCCAACCATTTCCCCTACACCTTCCCTCAATGCTGGACTTTTAAAAACAATCCTATCATACTGAGGTCATCCCCTCTTCAGGGCCTTTGCTCTGTGTTCTCTCTAACCATTCTGCGCTGAAATCTTTGCCTGGCTATTTTTTTCACATTTTTAGATCTTTGTTCAGATGTTAGGACTGCAGAGAGATCTTCCCTGATGACACCATTGTAAGTTGCCCCTTCCCTTCCCAAGTTACTATCTTATTACCTTCCTAGCATTTATCAGTATCAAAAAGTTTTGTTCTGTTTTTTTTTTTTTTTAATCATTTCTTTTTGGAAACATTCCTTCCTTCTGGGTTTATCGTCTTTTATTGTTTTAGAATATTGCCGTATCTTTTGGTAGTTTTATCATTTTTTATCTGAAAGTAAATCCAAACATCAAGGTTAACAGTCATTTTCTAATAGTAATTGTAGGAAATTATTTTCATTGTTTCTTGGTAGAGGTTGTCACTGATTCAATGCAATTTATTGTCATTTCTTTGAATGCTGCCTTTCTTTACTTTCCAATAGCTTTCATGATATTTTTTTCTTTTTCTTTGATTTTTTCTTTTAAAAAATTTTATTACAGAAGTTGTGGGCTTACAAAACAAGCATACACATGTGTGAATTCCCATACAACACCCCTTTACCAACACACCACACCATTGTAGAACATTTGTTACATGCTATGAAATAATATCATCAGACTATTATTACTTACTATGGTCTATAATGTACATCCAGCATATTTTTTCCATATCCTGCCATTATTAATACAGTACATCTCTGGCATTTATGCAAGAATATTACAGTATCACTGTTAACTATAGTCCACAGGTTACATTAATTATAATTTTCCCATGCTTCTTCACATTCCCCTACCCTATAACAGTGACCTACATCTGTTCTAGTTCACAGAAGGAAATTCTTGCATTTGTACTATTAACTACAATCCTCATCCACTTCTGGGCTCACTGTGTTATTCAGTCCCTAGACTAAACTCTAGCTTTTTTCAATTGACATTTACATCCCTAAACCATCCTTTTCTGCCACAATCCCATTATAAACCAGCTGCTACTCAACTGTAACGTGTTACCCTCAACTCTATCTTCAAGATTCACCCATATTATCATATGTGTCCCAATTTCATTTCTTCTTACTGCAGTAAAGTATTCCATCATATGTATATACCACATTTTGTATATACATTCATTGTTGGATGGATACTTGGGTTGTTTCCATCTTTTGGCAAATGTGAATAATGCTGCTTTGAACATTGGTGTGCAGAAGTGTGTTCATGTCACAGTTTTCTGTTCTTCCGGATCTATTCCTAGCAGAGAAATGGCTGGATCTTATGGCAGTTCCACATTTAGTTTCCTGAGGAACTGCCAAACTGTCTTGCACAGTCTTCACCATTTTACCTTCCCACCAACAGCGGAGGAGTGTTCATATTTCTTCACATCCTCTGCAGCACTTAACTGTTTTCTCTTTGTTTGTTTTTTTAATGGCTATTCTATGCAGTATAAGATGATATCTCATTGTTGTATTGATTTGCATTTCCCTAACAACCAGCATATTAGTCAGTCAATGGGGTGCTGATGTAAAGTACCAGAGATGGTTTTTATAAAAGGCATTTTTTGGGGGTAAAAGCTTACAGTTACAAGGTCCTAAAGAATCCAACTCAAGGTTACTTCCTCTCCAAAGTCTATTGCCCTGTTGCCATGTATTGAAGCAAGATGGTGGGAGATATATTCCTGGTCTTTCCTTCTTTCTTCCTCTTAAGGCAGGACTTATTTCTGGACTCAGCTGCTCTGTTCTCTTCATAAGGTCAGCTGTAAACTATTCAGGTGAATGGCTCATCTCTCTTTCCAGGGTTGCAGAATAAAAACTGACAAGTTCTCTCCTCTTCTGTGTCTATGGAGCTTTTTCAATTCCTCTGCGTATCTCCTCTGTGTGAGTTTCCCCTTATATAATCTACCAGGGGGGTGGGGACTCAACCCTGGGCCATGCCTTACTGACATGGCAGAATCAAAGTCCTAATTTTAATTCAATCAAGAAAACATAAAAGCCTGCGGATTTAATACAATCAAAGGGTATCACATACAGAGGAACAGACCAGTTTAGAAACATAATATCTCCTTTTGGAATTCATAAATAATATCAAACTGCCACAGCTAGTGATACTGAACATTTTTTTCTTGTACTTTTTGGCCATTTATATTTCCTTTTTTGAGAAATGTCTATTTAAGTATTTTGCCTATTTTTTAATTGGATTGCTTGCTCTTATATTGTTGAACTGTATTATCTCTTTATATAGAATGGAAATCTAACTCTTTTTCCATATGTGGTTTCAAATATTTTCTCCCATTGAGTGGGCTGCCTTTTCACCTTCTTAATGAAGTCCTTTGAATCACAAAAGTGTTTAAGTTTTGAGGGGTAGCATTTATTTTTTTTTCTTTTAAATTGTTCATGCTTTTGGTGTAAAGTTTAAGAATCCATTACCTGCCATTAGGTCTTGAAGATGTTTTCCTATTTTCTTCTAGGAGCTTAATGGTTCTTACTTTTATATTTAGGTCTTTGATACATGTTGAGTTAATTTTTGTGTAAGGTGTGAGATGAGGATACTGAGTAGACTGTTCTACCCAAGCTGGGTGAGTTTGACAGGCTTGCCAAAAATCACTTGACCACAGGTGTGAGGGTCTGTTTCTGAACCATGACTTCAATTCCATTGGTCTAAGTGTCTATCTTTATGCCAATACCTTGCTGTTTTACCACTGTAGCTAGGTAATGTAATTTAAAGTCCCAAAGTGAGAGTCCTCCAACGTTGTTTTTCCTTTTTAAAATGTTTCTGGCTATTTGGCACCCCTAACCCTTCCAAAGAAACTTGATAATTGCATTTTCCATTTGTTCAAACATGTTGCTGGAATTCTTATTGGGATTGCATGGAATATGTATATCAATTTGAGTAGAGCTGACATCTTAATGATATTTAGTCTTCCAATCCATAAGCATGGAATGTTATTCCAATTTTTTAGGTCTTTTTAAAAATTTCTTTAAGCAATGCATGTAGTTTCCTGAATATAAGTGCTTTACGACCTTAGCTGAGCTTATTCATAAATATTTAATTCTTTTACTTGCTATTGTAAATGTAATTTTTTCCTGAATTCCTCCTCAGATTGTGCTTTACTAGTATTAATAAATACCATTGATTTTTGTGTGTTGATCTTTTTTTTTTAAAGATTTATTTATTTATTTACTCCCCCCCACCCCAGTTGTCTGTCCTCTGTGTCTATTTGCTGCGTCTTCTTCTTTGTCCACTTCTGTTGTTGTTAGTGACACGGGAATCTGTGCTTCTTTTTGTTGCATCATCTTGTTGTGTCATCTCTGTGTGGGCGGCACCATTCTTAGGCAGGCTGCACTTTCACACTGGGTGGCTCTCCTTATGGGGCGCACTCCTTGCATGTGGGACTCCCCTATGCGGGAGACACCCCATGCAGGGGACACCCCTCATGGCAGGGCACTCCTTGCGTGCATCAGCACTGCACATGGGTCAGCTCCACATGGGTCAAGGAGGCCCAGGGTTTGAACCGCAGACTTCCCATGTGGTAGACGGATGCCCTAACCACTGGGCCAAGTCCGCTTCCCCTGTGTGTTGAGCTTGTATTCTGACTGTACTGAAACTGTTTATTAGTTCTAGTAATTTTGTTGTAGATTTTTCAGGATTTTCTAGGTATAGGATCATATGATTCATGAATAGCAAAAGTTTTACTTCTTCCTTTCCAATTTGGATGCCTTTTATTTCTTTTTCTTGCCCGATCGCTCTTGCTAGAATCTATAGCACTCCATTGAACAACAGTGGTGACATTGGCCATTATTGTCTTGTCCTTGATCTCAGTGGGAAAGCTTTCATTGAGTATAATGTTAGCTGTGGGTTTTTCATATATGGCTTTTATCATGTTGAGAATGTTTTCTTCAATTCCTATCCTTTGTAGTATTTTTATCAAAAAAGAATGCTGTATTTTGCCAAATGCCTTCTCTGCGTCAATTGATAGGATCATGTGATTTTTATTCTTTGATTTATTAATGTGGTGTATTACACTGATTGATTTTCTTGAGTTGAACTACCCTTGCATACCTGGTATACAATTCACTTTATCATGATGAATAATTCTTTTAATGTGTTGTTGAATTTGATTAGCAAGTTTTTTTTTTTTAAAGATTTATTTATTTATTTAATTTCCCCCCCTCCCCTGGTTGTCTGTTCTTGGTGTCTATTTGCTGCGTCTTGTTTCTTTGTCCGCTTCTGTTGTCGTCAGCGGCATGGGAAGTGTGGGCGGTGCCATTCCTGGGCAGGCTGCTCTTTCTTTTCACTCTGGGCGGCTCTCCTCACGGGGCGCACTCCTTGCGCGTGGGGCTCCCCCATGCGGGGGACACCCTTGCGTGGCCCGGCACTCCTTGCGTGCATCGGCACTGCGCATGGCCAGCTCCACACGGGTCAAGGAGGCCCGGGGTTTGAACCACGGACCTCCCATGTGGTAGACGGATGCCCTAACCACTGGGCCAAAGTCCGTTTCCCGATTAGCAAGTTTTTATTTGAGGATTTTTGCATCCATATTCATTAGGAAAATGGGTCTGTGATATTCTTTTTTTGTAACATCTCTACCTGGCTTTGGTATTAGGGTGATATTTGCTTGATAGAATGAGTTTGGTAGAATTCCTTCTTGTTCAATTTTTTGGAAGAGCTTGAGTAAGACATATTAAATTTCTGAGTGCTTGGTAGAACTCAACTGTGAAACCATCTCATCCTGGGCTTTTCATTTTAGGGAGTTGTTTGATTACTGTTTCAATCTCTTTACTTGTGATTGGTTTGTTGAGGTTTTCTATTTCAAGGGTCAGTGTAGGTTGTTTGTATGTTCCAAGGAGTTTTTCCATTTCATCTACATTGTCTAGTTTATTGGCATACAAGTCATCCATAGTATCCTCTTATGATGTCTTTTATTTCTGTGGGGTCAGTAGTAATGTTCCTGTTTTCATTTTTTTATTTTATTTACTTGCATCTTCTCTCTTTTTTTCTTTGTCAGTCTAGCTAAGGGTTTGCTGATTTTGTTAATCTTATCAAAGAATCAACTTTTTGGGGGGTTAACACTATTGTTTTTTTGTTCTGATTTTCAATTTTTTTTTGCTCTGATCTGTGTTATCTCATTCCTTCTATTTGCTTTGGGAATAGTTTGCTGTTACTTTTCTAATTCCTTCAGCTGTGTAGTTAGGTCATTGATTTTAGGTCTTTTACTTTTTTAATGTAAGCTCTGAGAGCTAAAATTTCCTCTTAGCACTGCCTTTGTTGCATCCTATAGGTTCTGATATGTTGTATTCTCATTTTCATTCAATTCAAGGTATGTACTGTTTCTCTTGCAATTACTTCTCTGACCCACTGATTATTTAAGTTTTGTTCTTTAATCTCCATATATTTGTGAATCTTCCCCTTTTCTGTCTCTTGATGATGTCCAACTTTATTCCATTATGATCAGAGAAAGTGCTTTGTATAATTTCAATTTGCTGAATTTACTGAGATCTGCTTTGTGACCCAACATATGGTCTATCCTGGAGAAAGATCCATGAGCATTTGAGAAGAATGTGTATCCTGCTGTTTTGAGGTACAATGCTCTGTAAATGTCTATTAGGTTTAGCCCATTTATCATATTATTCATGCTCTCCATTTCTTTATTGATCTTGCACTCAGATGTCCTATCCAATGCTGATATTGGTGTATTGACATCTCCAACTACTATTGTAAAGACATCTGTTTCTTTCCTCAGTTTTGCCAGTGTTTGCCTTATATATTTTGGGGCATCCTGGTTAGGTACATATACATTTGTGATTGTTATTTCTTCTCAGTGAGTTGCTGTTTTTATTAACATATAATGTCCTTCCTTGTCTCTAATAACAGTTTTGCTTTTAATGTCTATTTCACCAGATAGAATATATCTTTTTCCAGGTTTTCACTTTTCACTGTTGGTACCCTGGGGTCTGATGTGTGTCTCTTAAGACAGCATATAGATGGCTCATATTTTCTTATCCATTCTTCCAGTATATGTTTTTTGATTGGGGGTTTAATCCATTAACATTCAATGTTATTACTGTAAAGACAGTTCTTATTTTATTCATTTTGTCCTTTGGGTTTTATCTGTTTATAATATATTTTCACCACTCTCTTTACATTTTAGTAATCTTCATTTCTAGACTCTCTTTCAAGCCTCTCTCTTTTGTCTTTTCTTTTCAGGCATAGCACTACTGTTAGTATTTCCTGCAAAGATGGTCTCTTGGTTACAAACTCTTTGTTTCTGTTTATCTGTGACTATTCTAAACTTGACCTCATATTGAAAGACAATTTTGCCAGATATAAGATTCTTGGCTGCAAGTTTTTCTCTTGCAGTATTTTAAATACCCCATACCACTGCCTTCTTGGCTTCATATTTTCTGATGAGAAATTAACACTTAATTTATCGGGTATCCCTTGTATGTTATGCATTGCTTTTCTCTTGCTGCTCTCAGAATTCTCTCCTTGTTTTTGGCATTTGACATTCTAATTAGTATGTGTCTAGGAGTTGGTCTATTCAGATTTATTAAAATGGGAGTACATGGTGCTTCTTGGACATGGATATCTATGTCCTTCAAATAGGGTTGAGAAATTTTCTATTATTTCTTCAAATATTCCTTCTGTTCCTTTTAACCTCTCTTTTCCTTCTGGGAAACCCTTGAAATGTGTTTGCACATCTCTTGCCATCCTTTTGTTCCCCGAGGCCCTGTTCAAATTTTTCCATTTTTTTCTTCATCTCTTCTTTGTATGTTTGTTTTCAGAGGCCATGTGTTCAAGTCCACCAAGCCTTTCTTCTACCTCCTCATATCTGTTATACGCCTCCAGAGTATTTTCTTATTTTATTTATTGTGACTTTTATTGCCATAATACTTGCTATTTTTCTACATTGCTTTCACATTCTTCTTTGTATATATTAAGATATTTAGATTACATAAGTGGTACATAAAAAATGTAGAGATTCCCATATGCCCCACTCCCTACTCCTCCCACATTTTCCACATTATCAACATTCTTCATTAGTGTGGTACATTTGTTACAGCTGATGAACAAATATTGGAGCATTTCCACTAAGTGGGGATTATAGTTTATATTACAGTTTAAACTCTCTCCCAAACAATTTTGTAAGTTACGACAAGACATATAATGGCCTGTATCTGTTATTGCAACATCTTTCAGGACAATTCCAATGTCCTAAAATGCCCCCATATTGCACCTATTTTTCCCTCTCCCTCCCCCCAGAACCTCCAGTGGCCACTGCTTCCACATCAATGATGAAAGTTCTTCCATTGCTAGAATAACAATAAATCCACAGTAGAATAACAGTAAGTCTACTCTAGTCTATTGTTCATTTCCCAATCCTGAGGCTTCTGGGATAGTGATGCCCATTCTACCTCTAATTGAGAGGGGACTTAGATCCCAATGGGACAGATGGATGGAAATATTTTGCTTGAAGTTATAGACTCTCTCTGTTCCTTGGGATGTCATTGTCCATCACATTTCCTTGTTAGTTGTCCTGTGTGTATCCCATGAACTAGAGAGAAAGTATTACAACTCTGTTGAGATTCAGGGCCTGACTGGCATGTGGAAAGCCCATAGATTTAAGTCTCTTCAACATACAACTATCAACTCTAGTACCAAATTTAGGTTCAAATAGAAGGAGCAGAAAAGCCATGTGTAGGGAAACCACATCTGAGTCCAACTCTGTCACACTGGAGAACATAAATCCCAAAGTAGGGCTCACTGGCAGGGCACCAAACTCCTGAGCTGTCTGCCCTGCCTATACTGTCTGGGTTTCTCCAGAGCCCTCAGGAGCTGTTGGTTGGAGATTTGGACCCAAAGGGTATCAGGAATGAAAGAAAGAGAAAAGGGAGAAGGAAACAAAGAGAAAGAACGAGTGAGAGAAAAAGAACCAGAGAGCTGGGATCAGGGGGTCTGTGAGTAGAGACTCCTCAGACAACTTTATTGTTCACAAGGGGCTCTATATATACCCCAGTCCACATGGGTAAAACCATCAACATTACTCATAATTTAAGGGATTAAGAAAATCTTATCTCAAGGTTTAAGTGTTCTATTTACTACAAAAATGTTATCTACTCATCTTTCCTTTCAGCCTTTCACAGCTTCATCCTGTTTGCTGGGAACTCTTAATTACCACATTCCTTAGATTACAAGTGTAGCCATGGAGACAGCATGTCTCCCTGAGAGGTCACTGTGCCTCAGTTTCCAACAAGGAGCCCTGCAATTTGAGGCAATATTTCCTGAAAATTAATGAGATTCTGCTAAGTCATGCATAAGCATAACCTTTGGAATGGCCTCCTGATTCACTTTGAAGTCTTTTAGCCATATAAACTTATTTGTCTTTACCATTTCCTCCTTTTGGTCAAAGTCTTTTTCCATTTGCATGCTAGTTTGTTCTTGGTAGTAAACCCTTGGTGCTGGGGAGCCTCATCCCTAGGAATCATGTCCCATGCCAGGGGGAAAGTAATGCATTTATATGTTGAGTTTGGCTTTGGGAGAGGCCACATTTGAACAACAAGGAGGCTCTCAGGAGGTAACTCTTAGGCAGTATATAATACAAGACTAAGTTTCAATTTCACAAGAAAAGGTTCATAGCTACAGTCATCAATAGCAAGGGCCCATCAACGGTCCATCCTTCTTCACTAGTCGCTGCTCCTGTAATCAGGGAATTCTTGCTGTCCCATTAATGAATGTGATAAAACTTTCTAGGATGGTAACTCAGTATTCTTTTGGTTATTGTGTGGATCTCCACCCCCCCAACCCCCCAAACCCCCTCACCCCTGTGACAATGCTTCATGAACGCTTGAACTCATTCATATGCCTTAAAGGTATGCCCCAGGTGAACCATCTCCCATACATCCCCCATCACTGACACCCCACACTAATGGTCCTTTTTTGCCATAGTCATAACCATTCTGTGATCCAAAATGTCTTAAAAAACGGAGCCAACAAAATAGCCAAATAAAATTAATAAGTAAATGAAATAATAATGATAGTTTTAAAAATAACAAATAAAATACCAGGGTCTTCTCATATCCTTAATCTCTTTAACCATTTCATTTAATTTAGTAAGGACATTTGTTTGAACATCTGTAATTTGTTGTCTCAACTCTTTTATGTCATCTGGAGGCTTATTTTGTCTCTTTAACTGGGCCATATATTTTTGTTTCCTCATGTGGATTGTAATTTTTGGTTGGTATCTTGGCATCTGGCTTACTATACATATTTATTCTTTTCTTTAGTTTCTCTCTTTAGTTTAGGGTTTTCTTGCACTTTCTCCCTTGCAGGTTGTATAGTAGAAGCCAAGGATATAGCTGGTCCTGTAAGCTGTGGAGCCTGAAGCTGCCCACATTGCCCCTGGAACTGATGAAACTTCTCCCACCTTTCTCCTCTTCCAGGGATAAAGACAGAACAACAGCCATGTGTAATAATCCAAGTCCTGCAGGACAAGACCATCTGAAGTTGCCTGAAGAGACTCATGAGTCTTCACACCCCCTCCTCCCTGTCTAGGGTAGTGATGGAGCTGCCATGTGGGCAGCAGTCTATGCTGTGTGGGTTCAAAATGACTTCAGTTGCCCAGAAAGACTGACATAGCACTGGCCCCCTCTCTTTCCCTGCCAGGGGATGGGATGGTCCCTCGGGAGTGCCCAAACAATCTAATACATGTGTACTGAATGTGCATGCAGTCACCCTGAGAAGGTGAGGGATACTTCCTTTCTGGCTTTAGGGGATGGGGGTAGATCCACAGGCAACCAACAGTTAAGTCCCTGCAGGCTGATTGTGCCTGCCATTCCCAGAAAGGCTGAGGAAACACCAGACCCCTTTTATCCTATTAGGGTGTGGGGGTAGATCCATAGGTACCCAAAAGTCCAATCCATAAAGGCCAAAATTGCCTGTCATTGCCCAGAAAGGCTGAGAAAACATAGCTCCCTTCCTATCCTACTTGGGGATGGGGATGGAGCTATAGATGTACAACTATTCAGTCTGTATTGGCCAAAAGCATCTGCTGTTACCCAGAGAGGCTAGGGAAACATTGCTCCTCTCTTGTCCCTTCAGGTTTGAGGATGGAGCCATGGTATCCAACAGTCAAGTTTGTGCAGGCCAAAAGTGCCTGCATTTGTGCTAAGAGATTGAGGAAACACCAGGCCCCTCCTCTCCTATCACGAGGCAGGGGTGGAGATAGAATTGAAGGCACTCAGCAAACCAGTTCCTATGGGCCAAACACACCTGCAGTTACCTGGAGAGGCTGATGAAACACAATTCCTCTCCTATCCTATTAGGGTGTGAAGATGGAGCAATAGCTGTCCAACTTTCAGTCTCTTGTTGCCCTGAGAGGGTGGTACAGATCCTCCAAGCTTCTTCCCTGATGGAGTAGGGGCTAGTGACTAGGCTGGGGCTGCAGTTCCATCTGGATGGAAAGAAGCTGGTCCCTACCATCACTGTGATTTTCAATCAGTCCTGCTTCCCCTCATGCCAGGGGCAGAGTTAAAATGGTGGTTATCAGCCTCTTTCAGACTTGGACAATTTCAAATTTTAGCTGTTCTTAGGATTACACTTTAGTCAGCTGAATTTAATAATATCAGTAGCTGAAGTCAGTTCCTTTCTCTTCCTCCCTTGTTTTTGGGAAATGGAGCTTTACCTGCAGCCACAGTATAGCTCCTGAGGTAGCTTGTGCCACTAATGGAGGATGGGCACTGGCCTCCATGACGTGGAGTGCTCTACTCACACAACTTCACTGCAGATGGGCAGTCTCTTCCTTCCATTCTTTCAAGGCTATTTCAGGATGCTCTTCTGGTCTCCTGGACCCCCCAAACAGTGCTTTAGCTCTTTTTAGATTGCTAACTGCCCTGTAGGACAGGCTGACTCTTGGAATGTCTTACTGAGTTGACATCTTGCCTCCCACCCTGATATTATTTCTTTTGAAATTGTCTTTCCCAGTGATTTTGCAGTGTCTTACAAAGTTAAATATATAGTTATATGACCAAGTAATACTGCTCCTGGGCATGTACTCTAGAGAAAATAAAACTTATGTTCACATAAAACCTGTACAAGAATGGTTATAGCTGTTTTATTCATAATAGTCAAAAGTTGGAAACAGCCCACATTCCCTTCAATGATTTTTGAGTGGATAAACCAACTATGGTACGTTATACGATAGAATACTCTTTAACCTACAGATGGGCCATTGTTGGTCCATTATAAAATACAAACACACAATACATATGAAGTATTTAACCCATGGCTTTGAATACTCAGTGGCCTGCTGCTTTTATAAGACTTAACAAGCAATGCAAGTGTGGACATTCCAGGAATTATGATAGAGTAGTGGGGAAGACAATTTTATATAGAAAAAGAAAACTGCTATTTCCTTATGAAGAGAAATGGGAGATATTACTTTTTGGAAACACTGTGAAACATTCTAGATTTACTGAGGCCAACTATTGACCTTATATCAAGAGGAGGTTATTCTCCATATTCAGGTGAGCACAAGAAAAGAAATAGAATTTAAAACTCTGGCAGCCCAATTTTAGCAACTTGTTCCCATTCTTGGTATTGCTTTGAGGCTCATTCATTGTTAAGAAGATGGTGTTACAGAACTCCTTTCTGGCATTGAAAACAACATCTTAACTGCTTCAATGATGCTTCTTTTCCTGTGTCAGATCATTCTGTCAGTTTTGTATTTAACTAAATTTTCATTTTGGCTGTTCAAGTACATACTTTTTTTTCTTTTTTAGACAGTTTAGAATTTATTTCTTAAACAATAATAGTTATAGTAGAGATTGTAAGTATAATGGCCACATTTACTTGCATAATTGTTTTAATATTGAGCATGATTTTGTTTAACAAAGAAAATTTTAATTTTATGTGGTTTTTATAGACTAGGAGTAATTACAAACTAATAAAATGCATGAAGACATAAATAAATTATACAATGACCACTTTGGTATCCACCGTCCATTTTGAAAAAAGAAAAGAGCATTAGCATGAACTCTGAAGTCTACCTTGTGCTTCCATTTTATTACATTCTCCCTTAGAAGGAACCATCACTATGAATTTTGTTTATTTCCTTCATTTATTTATGAATTACTTGTATTTACTTGTATTTGGTCCTGGTTATTTACTTGTATTGCATATTATGTAATACATGTATTATTACAAATACAAATAAATATTTGTAAGAAACAGTTTAGTTTGCATCATTCTGCAACTTGCTTCTTTGTTGTACATTTTGTTTTTCAGACTCATCTGTGCTGTTGCATGGGGTTATAATTCATTCATTTTCAAAGGTATAAAGTATTCCACTATCTAATATTTTAAACTTTATTTTTGGACATTTGTCTTTCTTCCTGTATTTATTTGGTTTTACAAACAGCACTTCAATGAAGAATTTTTGTACATATGCCTTGTGCACATGCACAAAAATTTCTCTTGAGTAGAGCCTCTCAATAGGCATGCCATAGTTAGATTACAGATTGTTTGTCTTTTCTATCATAAGGTCAGCTAGTGAGGCCAGGATTGGCTGGAGCCCCTGAACAGGTTACCTCAACTACTAGCTACCTCAATTCATTTTCCTCAGAGGGTAGACAGGGCCAAATGGAGTCTGCCATGGCACTCCACATTCTCCTCAGGCTTTGAGCACAGAAGTTCCTCAGATGCTCTGTGCCCCACCATGAAGTATGCTAGCATCTGGATATTTACTTTAAAATCTGGCTGTAAAGTTTGCCATGATTCATACTAGATTAGGTACTCCAGGAGATGCTTTGAGTTCTGGTTCCAGGAGACCATGGAGGGTAGCCTATAGCTCAGGTGAGATCGGTGAAGAATGGGGGTTGCGGAGATGGCAGTTGTTGTCTAGGAATCCCCATTTTCAAATATGTAGGATATGTCTGTTTATTTATGGCTGTGTGCCATTTTATTAACAAAACTGACAACAGAACGCTTGTTTCAGGAGACCCATACTTCTAACAATGAATTGGCTTTCTGTAAATTAGGGCATTATTTTGATGTAGTTTATATGAAAAAGACCAATTGAATTCAAAATTTATTCACATTATTGCAAGATATTCCAACTTCAAAATTGGAATGAAAGGAAGATCTGCTTTATACTCTAAATATAGTTTCAAACTTTGTACAATTGTATTTGTTTTAAGAAATTCATTTTTAAACTATTATTAGCTATTTGTGTGAATAACATTCCTTATGATGATTTTAAGAATGTGAGAAATTCATCACACAAGAGAATGAACAAGAATTGCACATAGGAATTACATGTATTAAGGCTCATAAAATTATATTCATGGAAACAAAATAAACATTTCTGTATATATTTTGAAAGTATATTACTTAGAAGTTTTAGAAAAATTGAATTTTTACCTTTCTATTATTTAGATCTTTAATGTTTTCCAGTTAAGTGTTATATTTTTTCAGTGAAAGTCTTGAAACTTTTTTCAGATTCATTTCTAGGTGTTTTATACTAATGTAAATGATATTAGTTACACCTTCTACCTGTTTGTTGTTGGGGAGGAGACAATCATCAGACTTTCATATGATGATAATATATCCAAACTTATTATAATCTCCTATTGGTGCTGATAATTAATCTGTAGATTCTTGGGTGTATTTTATGGAGACAATTATAGCATCCAAAATAATGAGAGCTATGATCCTTCCTTTCTAATCCGGATATGTTTGATTTTAATTACTGTTCTTACAATGAGAGCCAGGACCTCTGATTTTGCTTTGTTGTTTTTTTTTCTTTCTGCTTACTATCCTTCATAATGCTTTGTTTCCTGGTATGTGTGTATGTGTATGATTTGTAATCATGAACTCATATTTTTAAGAACTTATGTGGGACATGCTGAGGCTATGTGAAGATGATTTACTTTAGGGGAGAGTTTGTGTTTGTTTCTACCCGGTATCTGGGTTGCTTAAAATTTTCTGTTCTCTATACATAAAGCTAGAATGAATTTGGGCTACAAACCTGCCTGAGAATCACCTTGTAAATTCTTTGTTTCTCTTGTACTTATACCGAAGTTTAAGACAGACAATTTTTCTTGGAGTCTCCCACAGGGAGGCACACATTATTGCCTTCACCCTACATTCCTCTTCCATGGGGTGATCCCAGTTTATGTGGAGATTTTCTTATTATATCTCCGATCTTGGGGGCCCTAGATAATGTTGTTTCCTCTCCCTGAAGGATATCAAGTCTCAGGGTTCAACAATGCTTTCAAGCAAAGATGATGTCAGTGATCACTTTACCAATCTGGGTGTCTGTTTTTATTCCGTTTTAGGCAATGAGTATTTCTTACTAAATTTTCAGTTCAGTGATGCATTAGGGATTTTAAAAAATATTTATCCTGCACTTTTAGATGTCCTTTCAAAGGGGAGCTGGGAGGAGGGGTTATTCAGGGTTGCCATATAAACAAAAGCAGAATTTTTTTCCTCAGTGCTATTGCTCATTTGTCCTTTATCTCACACATTTACTTCAGCTTAAAATTTCAGCTCTGATTTCTAGGAGAAACTCCTATGTCCTTTGAGCACATCAAGCTACAGAATGTAAGCTGCTCTTTTCAGAACAAAGAATTAAGTTGAAGATATGAGAGTAGGCAGAATTCTGAGAGGCCTTTTCCCCCACCCTTGATTTCTGGTCCCTGGTTCACACACACTGTTTTATCCCCTCTCCTTGAGTGAATATGATAGATTTCATCCTATTAATTAGGTAACAATGTCAAAGGTGAAAGGATTTTGCAGATAAAATTAAGTGTAGGCCCCTCCTGAAGAATCAATTTGAAGCATGAGAGATTCTCTACTTGCCTTGAAGACATAAGCCACCAAGTTGTGAGGGGGCAACTCCTGTGTACCTGAGAAAAATCCGGGGCAGAAAATGAAGACCTCAGGCATTCAGCCACAAGGGAATGAATTCGACCAATAACCTGAGGAAGCTTGAAAGTGGCTCTTTCCCTCAACGAGACTCCTGATGAGGATGTCACTAGCTGACACCTTGATTCCAGTCTTGTGAAACCCTGAGCAGAGGACCCAGCTAAAATGCCGACTTCTCACCCAGGGAAACAGTGAGATAATAAATTTATGTCATAACAAGCTGCTAAATGTGTGGGTAATTTGTTACACACCATGAGAAGCCTATCACCAAAGCCACTATAGCCTAAATCATGTCAGCCACCATCTTTTTCCTCTGACTTCTTACGTCTCATTTTTTATTTCCTTTAGAGAGAGCAGGAACTCTCTCAGTTCTATCTCTTAGTACTAGAAATAAAATTTCAAAACAAGATCTTTTCAGGTTTTCTTTTTGACAAGAAGAACAGGACTATATGGGGAAGAAAGGGACACCATTCTTCCTGTAAAATTTAGACAAAATCTTCAAATTAGTGCAATAGCATAGAAAAAGTTTATTTCGCTTTTATTATAAGGCTTCTGAGCATTTTGAAATATGGGGAAAATGCTAACTAGAAAACAGAGATTTTTATTTTTAAACAAATATTATTATAAAAGTTAAGAGAAATTCACTTTTTTTTAAGTTAAGAGAAATAATTTTTTAAATAGTTAATTAAACTAATGCATAATGATGCTGGTTATATGATTATTACATCATATCTTAGGGGGCATATAAGAATGACAGGGAGTCTCTGTGTTGACTTATTTAGTGTAATAAAGATTCACCAGGTGCTCCTGACCCCTTCTCTCCACAATGCTCACCCTCATAAAATATTACTTTTAAGTGCAATGTAGAGAACCTTGAAGCTTGCAAAGCAATGTAATTTGGTTTTTCAAATACAGAGTTGACAGGAGAATAGGCTTTGGTCATCACTGTCTTTACTGCAGTGGTAAATCATAGCTGATTATAATTACATCAGTCAGGGAGATTGCCATCAGCAATGAGTGATAACTTAACCCAATCAGTTGAATCCCTTAAAAGAGGAAGTGATTCCAGCATTGAGAGAGAATTTCCCAGCTCATCTTTGGACAATCAATGTCTCACAGAACTTGTCAAGAACCTTCACTGGACTTTCATTGCAGCCCCTGGTTGCGGTCTGCCTGTGGAACCTGGACTTGTGCATCCTATGCAAGGCTGCATGCTGCATGAGAGACTCTTATAGAATTGCATACTATTGACTGATATCTCTTGTTGATTCTGTTTCTCTAGAGAACCCTGACTAATACAGCTTGGTACCAGGAGTGGTTCTTGAGGAACAGAGTCTTAAACATGGGGTGTCTGAGGTGGTTCTGGGAGTTTTACAATGGGCTCTCAACCCTAACTGTACTCAAGGGTACTTACGACTCCCTTTCCAATAACAAAGAGGCTGCTAACAGACCAGGACATGAGTTGGCAATCAAGATACGCAAAATAGCATCACTGGATTCCTCTACTTCTACACTTATAAGAAGCAAGGATATGGTGAGAGTGTTTTCAACACCTTACCTGAATTTTGTGGAGTCAAATGATATAAGGATGTTGGTTGGCTCCTCCTAGATACTCTGGATACTGTTACAAAAGAAAGAGATGAGTTAAAGGCTTCAAATATGAAACTTAAATACTGATCGGATGATCCAAAAGTTTCTGTGTGCTCTGAAAGAAAATCTTGTCTCCTGTAGCCACAGGCTCAAAATATCTGAGAACCAAACCCAGACTCCCATTGTATGAGTAGCAGAGTTACAGAGGAAACTAAAATCTCAACCCCGCAGGGTTTCTGCAGTTAAAGTGAAGGCATTGATTGGAAAAGAGTGAAATTCAGAGAATTGGGATAGAGACATATGGGATGATGATGATATTGATAGAGACATTGGAACCCTGAATTCTGCTGGGACATTACCAGATAAGCCTGCCACAGCCTGTCCTGTCCAGACTACACCTTGTCAACCCTGTATCATCCAACCTCCAACCAGTCCAAGGGAGTCTGAAACATTTTGCAGCCCTGAGAAGGGTACCAGCCAAACTGAAGCCTGCCCTGCCCAGCCTCTAGCTTGCCCCAAGGAGTCTGGACCTCCTCTCAGCCCTGAGCCATCTACCAGTTAAACTCCAGCATGCACTGCCAAGCCTCCAGTCTGCCCTGAGGAAACTGCCTTCCAAACCCTGCCTGAAGAGATTAATCCTATCTCACCAGAAGAAAATGCAAGGGAATGCCCTGAGGTCAGTAGGTTGCAAGGCATTTCCAATCCTTTTCCTTGCCCACCCCCATCACCTCTCCTGTCTTTGAGACCTATTAATAGACTAAAATCACAACAAGCCCCCAAAGTGTGACCCATGAGAAGAAGAACTGTGTGAGTTTTCCAAATTATATAGACAGAAATCAGCGGAATATGTGTGGGAATGGATACTAAGGGTATGGGATAATGGTGGAAGGAACATACAGTTGGATCAGGCTGAATTTATTGATATGAGCTCATTAAGCAGAAATTCTTGATTCAAGGCTGTAGTTCAAGGAGTTAGAAAGGACTCTAACAATTTGCATGGCTGATTGAAACATGGGCCAAAAGATGGCCTAGCATGTCTGAGGTTGAGATGCCCAATGTGCCCTGGTATACAGTAGAAGAGGGAATTCAAAGGCTTAGGGAGATTGGAATGCTAGAATGTATTTACCATTTGAGAACTGCCCACCCACCCCAGGAATGTCCAGAGGACACATCTTTAGCCAGGACTGTGAGGAATACATTTGTAAGACTAACTCCATCTTCCCTGAAGAGCTCTGTGGTTGCTCTTCTCTGTAGACCAGATATTACTTTAGGGAGGGCTATGATGGAAATAGAACCCTTAAACATTATGGGGATGATTGGATGTCAGTCCGATAAAAGTCAAGTATCAGCAGTTAATCGCCAAAGTCAAGGTGGGTGGGGTTACCGCAATGAAAGGCAGATTCAAACAAGCACTCAAAATAGTCTGAGTCATGTAGAATTATGGTGTTGGCTAATATTTCATGGGGTACCTAGCAGTGAAATAGATGGGCAGTCCACTAATATCTTTGGGATCTGTATAAACAGAAGAGTTCTGGGTGGAGTGAATGAAACCCTAACTCACATTACAGATGCAGAGAATCACAGCCCCTTAATCAATTCCTAGACTTAAGAAAGTTTACAGACCCAGAGCCCCTTGAATGAGGAGGCCAGGTCTCCTTGAGGAAGGATCCTGTTAAACTGTTTAAAATTTATACTCTTAATTTTCTTCCCACCTTTCGCCAAGGAGATCTACAGCCTTTTACCAGAGTAACTGTGCATTGGAAAAAAGGAAATGATCAGACATTTCAGGGATTATTAGACACTGGCTCAGAAGTGACATTAATTCCAGGAGACTCAAATGTCACTGTGGTCCACCAGTCAGAATACAGGCTTATGGAGGTCAGGTGATTAATGGAGTTTTAGCTCAAATTCATCTCACAGTTGGTCCAGTGGATCCCCGGACCCTTTCTATTGTTATTTCCCAAGTTTCAGATGCATAATTGGAATAGATAGAATCCCCACATTGGATCCCTGACTTGTGGAATGAATGCTATTATTGCTAGAAAGGCCAAGTGGAAGCCATTAGAACTGCCCCTACCCAGAAAAATAGTAAACCAAATGCACAACCGGATTCCTGGAGGGACTGCAGAAAATAGTGCTACCATCAAGGATTTGAAGGATGCAGGGGTGGTGATTCCCACCACATCTGCATTCAACCCTCCTATTTGGCCTATTCAGAAAACAGATGGCTCTTGGAGGATGACAGTAGTTAACATAAACTTAATCAGGTGGTGACTCCAATTGCAGCTCCTGTCCCAGATGTGGTATCATTGCTTGAGAAAATCAAGATGTCCCCCTGGTACATGGTATACAGCTGTGGATTTGACAAATGCTTTTTTCAATAGCTATTAGTAAGGACCACCAGAAACAATCTTCTTTCAGCTGGCAAGGCCAGCAGTATACCTTCACTATCCTGCCTCAGGGTATATCAACTCTTCTGCCCTATGTCATAATATTGTCTGCAGGGATATCAATTGTCTCTTCCTCCCACAAGACATCATAGTGGTCCATTATATTGATGATATCATATTAATAGGACCTAGTGAGCAAAAAGTAGCAAAGACTATAGACTTATTAGAAGGGCATTTGTGTGAGAGAGGATGGGTGATAGATCCAGCTAAAATACAAGGTCCTTCCACCACAGTGAAATTGCTTTTGTCCAAATTTCTTGTGTGGGGCATGTTGAGATATCCCTTCTAAAATGAAGGATAGGCTGTTGCATCTGCCTCCTCCTATGACTAAAAAAGAGGCACACCACTTAGATGGTTTCATTGGATTTTGGAGACAACACAATCCTCATTTAGATGTGCTACTCCAGCCCACTTACTAGGTGACCAGAAAAACTGCTAGTTTTGATTGGGTACCAGAACAAGAAGAGGCTCTGCATTAGGTCCAGGCTGTTGTGCAAGTTGCACTACCACTTAGACCATATGATCCAGCAGATCCAAAGGTACTGGAAGATTCTGTGGCAAATAGAAATGCTGTCTAAAGCCTTTAGCAGGCCTCTATAGGAGAATCACAATGCAGAGCCTTTGGATTTTGGAGCAAAGCCCTGCCATCCTCTGTAGATAACTACTTGCCTTTTGAGAAACAGCTTTTGGCCTGCTACTGGGCTTTAGTAGATACTGAATGCTTAACCATGACCATCAAGTTACCATGAGACCTGAATTGCCTATCATGAGCTTGGTATTGTCTGACCCACCAAACCATAAAGTTTGGTGTGCACAGCAGTATAAATGAGATAGGGCTTGAGTGGGTCCTGAAGGCACAAGTAAGTTACATGAGGAAGTAGCCCAAACACCCATGGTCACCACCCCTGCCATGTTACTTTCTCTTTCCCAGCCCACAGCTTTGGCCTCTTGGGGAGTCTGTTACAATCAGTTGACTGAGAATAAGAAACCTTGGACCTGGTTTACAGATGGTTCTGCATGATATGCAGGTACCACCTGAAAGTGGACTGTTGTAACACTGCAGCCCCTTTCTGAGACATCCCTGAAGGACAACGGTGAGGCAAATCCTCCCAGTGGGCAGAATTTCGAGCAGTGCATCTGGTTGTTCATTTTCCTTGGAAGAAGAGATGGTGAGAGGTGCATTTGTACACTGATTCATGGGCTGTTGCCAATGGCTTGGCTGAATGGTTAGGGACTTGGAAGGAACATGATTGGAAAATTGGTGACAAGGAGGTCTGGGGAAGAGGTATGTAGATTGACCTTTCTGAGGGGGCAAGAAACATGAAAATTTTTATTATTCCATGTAAATGCTTACTAGAGGGTAATTTCACCAGAGGGAGATTTTAATAATCAAGTGGATAAGATGAACTGATCTGTGGCTAATGCCTCAGAGCCTCTTTCCCCAGGATTTCCCCCAATCCTGTCATTGCTCAGTGGACTCATGAACAAAGTGGCCATGGAGGTAGAGATGAGGTTATGCATGTGTTCAGCAACACAAACTTCCCCTTATCAAGACTGACTTGGCCATAGCCACTCCTGAATGCCCAATCTGCCAACAGCAGAGACCCACACTCAGCCCCCTATATGGCACCATTCCTCAAGGTGACCAGTCTGCTACCTGGTTGCAGGTTGACTACATTGGAGCACTTCTACCATGGAAGGGGAAGGAATTGATTTTAACTGGAATAGACATATACTCTGGATATGGGTTTGCATTTCCTACATGCAATGCTTCTTCTAAAACTACCATCTGTGGACTTACCAAATATCTTATCTACTGCCATGGCATTCCACACAACATTGCTTCTGATCAAGGGACCCATTTCACAGCACATGATATGTGGGAAAGGGCATATGTCAAGGGTATTCACTGGTCTTACCATATTCCCCATCACCCTGAAGCAGCTGGACTGAAAGAACGGTGGAATGGCCTTTTGAATTATGGCACCAACTAGGTGGCAATACCTTGCAGGGCTAAGGCAATGTTCTTCAGGAGGCTGTATATGTTCTAAATCAGCATCCATCCACTCTATGGTGCTTTTTTCCCTCATAACCAGGATCCATGGGTCCAGGAATCAAGAGGTGGAAATGGGAGTGTTACCATTCACTATTACCCATAGTGACTCACTAGGAAAGTTTTTGCTTCCTGTCCCTGCAACCTCAAACTCTGCTGGTCTATAGAATTTAGTCCCAAAAGAAGGAGTGCCATCACCTGGGAATACAACAATGATTTCATTGAACTGGATGTTAAAACTGCCACCTGGCTACTTTGGGCTCACCTATGAATCAACAGTCAAAGATGGGAATTACTGTACTGGCTGGAGTGGTTGATCCTGACTATCAAGAGGAAATAGGACTGCATCTACATAGTGGGGGTAAAGAAGAGTTTGCCTGGAATATGGGAGATTCTCTGTGCATCTCCTAGTACTGACATGTCCTATGATTAAAGTAAATGGAAAATTGTGACAACCCAATCCAAGCAGGACTAACAATGGTCCAGAATCTTCAGGAATGAAATTTTGGGTCACCCCACCAGGCAAAGAACCACAGCCAGCTGAAGTGCTTGCTGAAGGTAATGGAAACATGGAATGGGTATTAGAAGAAGGTAGTGATAAATATGAACTTCGACCATGTGACCAGTTACAGAAACAAGGACTATAATGATCCTGAATCTTTCTTCCTTGTTTCATTATGATAATGACTGTAAATGTGTGCAAAACAAATTTCTTTTGTCTTCTTCCCCAAACTTTCCCCTTATCATATAACAAGTTGTATCCTTTTCATGTCATCATATTTGAGGATGTCAAGTTGAAAGTGAATATTACCTAAGAATTTGCACCCTATTCTGCATGGAATTAATGTGTTTCCAGTTGTACGCAGGAGTTGATCACTGTTAGGTGAAAATAAATAAATAAATAAATATATATATATATATATATATATATATATATATATATATGCATGTCTGTTATTGTTTTCACTTAGAGATTAAGTATGGTTTAAGGTAATGTGTATGGTTGCTGAGTTGACAAGGGGGTGGACTGT
This sequence comes from Dasypus novemcinctus, assembly GCF_030445035.2. Classification (NCBI taxonomy): domain Eukaryota; kingdom Metazoa; phylum Chordata; class Mammalia; order Cingulata; family Dasypodidae; genus Dasypus; species Dasypus novemcinctus. The sequence goes on along the minus strand of NC_080683.1, from coordinate 27,863,642 downwards.
GATGGTTAGGCTATTGTGTCAACTCGGCCAGGTAATTATGCCCAGTTGCCCAGTTGTTTGGTCAAGTAAGCACTGGCTAACTGTAATATAGGGGCATTTATGGACTTTAGTCACCATTGACTTTACTTCAGTGGTAAATCATAGCTGGTTATAATTACATCAGTCAGGGAGATTGCCCTCAGCAACGAGTGATGCTTAAATTAATCAGTTGAATCCCTTAAAAAGGGAAGTGATTCCAGCAGTTAGAGAGAATTTCCTAGCTCTTCTTTGGACAGCCAACATCTCCCAGAACTCATCAAGAATCTTCATTGAACTTTCATTGCAGCCTTGGTTGCAGCCTGCTTGCAGAACCTGGACTTGTGCATCCCCACAGCTATGTGAAAGACTCTTATAGAATTGCATAGTATTGACAGATATCTCTTGTTCATTCTGTTTCTCTAGAGAACGCTGACTAATACAGACATGCACAGGCAAAGTTGAACAGAACCTCTAGACGTCAAATCTCTCTTAATTGCCTGTTAAGAACAAACAAAACAAAACAAAAGTCAATAAAAAATCAATAGTCATTTAGAAACAAGTTTTGATGGACTGAGGATGATTTAAAAGGTTTGATCTGAGAATGCCATATGAGAATGACGAATAAAAATGGAAGTTCATAGTTGTGTGCTATCATCTCATCCCACCTCAGCTCAGTTATTCCAGTTCTTCTCCAGCCTCTACTCTGCCATTGGTGCTTTGAGCTACATGCCCACTCCAATCATTGGTGGCCCTTGTAGGCAGCATTTAGCTTTCAAGGTATCATTGTGGGTCGTAAGGAATCAGTGAAAAATGGGATGTGCTCTCATCTTTCAAGGACCTTACCACTTAGTAATAGATGCTCATCACTGTCCTAGGAACAACCCTGGACTCCATTCCTACTCATTACTGACAGATCTCAACCTAATTCAATTTCTTTATTAGTTTCATCTTCTTGACCCTGAACCACCCACTAAATTTGTAATTTTTGTCCCCAAACCTAATATTTTTACTTTGTAGTATGAGTATTTGAGCCTTGTTACCCAGTCATCTTGTCTTCTGCTCTTAATCTGAGCCTTCTGTGTTGTGTCTAGGAGAAATGTCCAACTCCAGATCTAATCCTATAGACTCCAATACTTGACCAGTATTTCAGTCTTTCTTTCCTACCTTCTTCCCTTTCTCCCTTCCTCCCTCCCTTCCTTCCTTCTCCTTCATGGGGAAAATTTAGAGACTCATCTCCCTGCCCTTTACCCTAAATGTTTCCCTCGAGATGTCATTTTCAGTAGATGCTAAGAAAAAGGTGGCTGATCAAAGGCTACAACCTACCCTCTAACCCCAAGTTGTCTGACAGTGTGGGGCTGAAAGCAGGAGAGAGCCTGAGTATAGGGTTGGACAGAGTAGACATGAATCCCAACACTGCCAGTTTCCAGTTTTATCCTGTGGGAGAAAATTTCTTAGTATCTCTGACCTTAGTTTTCTTATTTGTTAAAGAAATACAGTTCTCATTTTGCAGGATCATGGTGTTTGTTAGAATAGGATTACAGCATGGTAGTTACTCCTTAAATTGTAGCTAAAGCAGAATGAGGTATAAGATAAAGTAAAGCTATAGCCACAAAGTTATTTTTTATTATATCTGAAAAAAGTGACTAATGTCAAGAAAATGCTGAAGAGTATTTAATATCAAACATACAAGTACAAATTGTATCTGTCCTCTAGCTGACTTAACACAGAACTTATCTGGGAAATCTATAAATAATCCCCAAATTACTCTGAATAGAAAAAGTTGTCTTAATTACATGTGTGCATTACACCTGTAAGATAGATCCTTAGGTATCATTCAGTCTATTTATTCTTGTTTTATCAACATTTACCAAGTTAGCTTTCTTTTTTTTTTTTTTTAAAGATTTATTTTTATTTATTTAATTCCCCTTCCCTCCCCCGGTTGTCTGTTTTCTGTGTCTTTTTGCTGCGTCTTGTTTCTTTGTCCGCTTCTGTTGTCGTCAGCGGCACGGGAAGTGTGGGCGGCTCCATTCCTCGGCAGGCTGCTCCCTCCTTCGCGCTGGGCGGCTCTCCTTATGGGTGCACTCCTTGCGCATGGGGTTCCCCTACGCGGGGGACACCCCTGTGTAGCAGGGCACTCCTTGCGTGCATCAGCACTGCGCATGGGCCAGCTCCACACGGGTCAAGGAGGCCCGGGGCTTGAACCGCGGACCTCCCATGTGGTAGACGGACGCCCTAACCACTGGGCCAAAGTCCATTTCCCCCAAGTTAGCTTTCTAATTTCTCAATTCATAATGTATTTGAAATAAGAGGGAAGAATTATTCCTTTATGGAAAGTCACAATTTTATTACCCAACGTTTAATTCCTTGAGGGTTCAGTATAGTGGATATTTTATATGGGATTTAAGTGTCAAAACTTAATCTTAAATCTTGCATTTTATAAATTCTATCATGTATTATGGATGTGTAATATGGCATGATTATCATTATATCTTGAAATTCTAAATACTAAACCACACACAGAACAAAGAGAAAAGACATGTAGATACAACTTTTTAAATAAGAAAAGAACTAATATAAATGATGTGACTTTTCAAAAAAAATCCTGACCAAGAATATTTACCTTTCCTAGAACCTGTTTGATCCAAATGGAACAGTGTGTGTTAAGTCGAGTCATCTTAGGACACTCAGGAGATTTCTCCAATACAAAAGAAGATCTGGCTTTATTTTTCTACAAGTGTTTATAAACAAATTCAGGTTTAAGATCATGGTATAAACAAAGCAATTTAAAATATCTACTCAGGATACATATGAGTAGATTAGTACAAAAGAGGATATCAATTTTTATATTTATATGATATGGTAATATGCCAAAACATCAAGAAAAGCTAACTTTCTTATTTTAGATAGGCCCAAACAATGAAGTAGTCAGTGCTAATGCCTTATCTACAGAATCTACAGGTTAAACTCTTTCCAACCTCCCTCATGTCATGTCAGGCTTTCCTGATTCACAACCAAGATCCTTTTTAATGCCAAGAACTATTGCCATCTACAACTCTTGACATTTCATCTTGGGATTTGACTTGGACTTTTTCCACACTTGTGGATTTATTTTATTGAACTTGGAGGCCTGCCATGCCCCACTACTGACAGACACCCTTAGCTGGCTGTGTAGCTGGCCTGCACAATTTATAATAATACATAAATTTAGGAAGAATGGCAGATTATCCAAATGACCAGTTGGCTTTTGGGAGTTATTACTGAATAGAAGATAAACATTGGGTATCTCCGTATCACAAAGTTAATTTTGAAGTGATCCCTGTTTAAGGAAAAAAATCCCAAATCTGATTCATGGAATCAGGTGGAATTTAATTAAAAGAGAATTTAGAAATTATTGTTTGAGTCCATGATTGAGAGATATAAATGTGTGGATTTGGCCACAAATATTAAGACTAGCTTACATGACACAGTTTTATGTGGCAAAAATACAGCATTCATCAGAACAAAATCATAGTCAATGAGTGACAAATATATGATTATCATTAGTTAAAACAAACTCCATATTCCTGGATGAGTGAAATATCATGAACATATGTGATGGTTAGGGTCCTTTGTCAACTTGGCCAGGTAATGGTGCCCAGTTGTTCAGTCATGAAAGCTCTGGCTTAATAGGTACTGTGAGGACTTTTTGTACACTTAAATAATTACTACGCTGATTGCATCTATGGCTGATTACATCTATAATCAACAGAGGAGATTGCCCTTAGCAATGAGAGCCATCTCACCCAATCAGTTGAAGGTCTTAAAAGAAAAAGGAATGCTTTCAGCAATCAGAAGAGAAAATTTTAATCTCTACTTCAGTCAGCCAGCTTCTCCTAGGAAATTTATTGAAAACCTTCATTGGAGTTCCCAGCTAAGTCTTCCCTGCAGATTGTGGACTCATGCATCCCCACAGTCATGTGAGACCATTTTATAAAATCTCAATATTGACAGATATCTCCTATTGGTTCTATTTCCTTAGAGAAAACTGAATAATACAGCTTGGTGCTGGGAGAAAGAGAATATTAAAAGTGGGATTTCTGAATTGGTTCTGGGTTGTTGCAATTGGCTCTCTGCTTTGGTTAGATTCGAAGGCACTAATGACTCTATTTCCAGTTTTTCCAATTATCAAGATGCCACTGATAGTCCACGCCATGAGGTGGCAATAGAGATAGGCAAAACGTCACCACAGAATACAGTAACTTCCATGTTTATAAAGGCAAGGCTCTGGGTGAGAGTGTTTTTGACACCTTATCAGAGTTTTGTGGAATTAAAAGGTATAACCACATGGGCTGTTTGTTCCTAAATATGCTGCACATAGGTATAAAAGATAGGGATGAATTGAAGGCTTCAAATTTGTAACTTAAGCACTGAATAAAGGGTGTAAAATTTCTATGTGTGTGCTGAAATAAAATCCCATTTCATGTAGCCACAGACTTGAGATCTCTGAAAACCAGACCTCAACCTTGCGGGGTGTCTGCTATTAAAGTGAGGGCATTGATTGGAAAGAAATGAGATACTGAAAATTGGAATGGGGACATATTAGTTGATAAGGACATTAAAACCCTAATTCCTACTGAGTCTATGCCAGATAAAACTGTAATGGTGTGCCCTGAGGAAATAGACTCTGGACCTCCAGCCTGCTCTGAGGAAACAGCTTTCCAACCTTCAGTCTGCCCTAAGGAGTCTTTCATCCAACCTCCATCTGAAGAGATTTAGTAGATGAAACTGCAAGTAATGTCCCGAGGTAATTTGTTTGCAAGAAACTTTTTTTTTCATTTCTTTATTTTTAAAAAGATATTTAGATTACATAAATGTTACAGAGAATATTTACCCTATCATCCCTCTTTTCTTCCAGATCTATAATTAGTCCCCTCACACCCCAAAAGGTGAGGTACAAAGTGTGACTCATGAGGAAGTACAGTATACTCCAAAAGTTTTCCAATTTATGTAGACAGAAATCAGGAGAATATTGATAAGAATGGATAGTTAGGATGTGGGATAATGGTGGAAGAAAGATAAAGTTGGATCAGTCTGAATTTATTGATATGGACCCACTAAGCATAGATTCTGGATTCGTTGTTGTAGCTCAAAGGTTAGAAAGGGCTCTAAGTGTATGTCCAGCTGCCTGGCTGAAACATGGACCAAAAGATGGCCAACATAAACTGAGAACAAAATGCATAAATTTCCCTGTTATAATGTAGATGAAAAGACTGAAAGACTTAGAGAAATTGGAATAATAGAGTGCATATAACATGTAAGAATTGCTCACCCATCCCAGAAATATCCAGTTGACACACCTTTCACCAGTACTGTGAGGAATAAATATGAGACTAACTCTATCTTCCCTGAAGATCCCTGTGGTTGGTCTTCTCTGTAGGTCAGATATTACCCTGTAGGTCAGATATGACCATGGTAACTGCTGTCACTGAACTGGGATCCTTAAACACAAAGGGGGATGATACAATCCTGGCTTGGCAGAAGCCAAATGGCAACACTTAATTGCCAAAGGCAAGGTGATAGGTGTGGTTACAAAAACGAACAGACTCAAAGCAGCAATTAAAAAGTCTGAGTTGCAGATACCAGCAGCATTGGCTAATAGATCATGGGGTACCAAGAAGTAAAATAGATGTGCAGGTTATTAAATTACTCGGTCTGTACAAGCAGAACAGTTCTGGGTCAAGTGAACCAGAGTTTAACTTGAATTCCAGAAAGAGAGAGCCACAGCCCCTTAATTAATTCCCAGATTTGAGACAATTTATAGATACAAAAACTCTTCCACTTGGGGAAGGATCCTGCTACACTGCCAAATATTTACACTGTTAATCTTCCTCCCAGCCTTCCCCAAAGAGACCTACAGTCATTTACCAGGGTAACTATGCATTGCGAAAAGGTGGATGATCAGACTTTTTGAGAACTATTAGAGACTGGCTCAGAAGTGGCATTAATTTCAGGAGACCCAAATGTCACTGTGGACCACCAGTCAGAGTAGGAGCTATGAAAGTCAGGTAATCCATGGAGGTTTAGCTCAGGTCCACCTAACAGTGGGTCCAGTGGGTCCAATGGGTCCCTGGACCCATTCAGTTGTTATTTCCCCAGTTTCAGAATGCATAATTAGAATAGATCTACTCAGCAACTGGCAGAATCCTCACATTGGTTCCCTGACTTGTGAAGTGAGGGCTATTATGGTAGAAAAGGCCAAGTGGAAGCCACTAGAACTGTCCCTACCTAACAAAATATTAAATCAAAAGCAATACTGGATTTCAGGAGGGATTGTACAGAAATCAGTGCCACCATCAAGGACTTGAAGGATGCAGGGGTGGTGTGATTCCCAACACAGTCCCATTCAACTCTTCTATTTGGCATGTTCAGAAAACAGATGGATCTTAGAGGATGGCAATGGATTATCATAAATTTAACCACGTGGTGATTCCAGTTGTATTTGCTGTTCCAAATCTGGTACCATTGCTTGAGCAAATCAACGCATTTGCTGGAACCTGGTATACAGTTCCTGAGCTGGCAAATGCTTTTTTTGTTGTCAGTAAGGACCACCAGAAACAATTTGCTTTCTGATGAAAAGGCCAGCAATATACCTTCACCGTCTTACCTCCGGGGTATATCAAATCTCCAGCTCTATTCATAATATTGTCTGCAGGGACCTTGATTTGCTCCCTCTCACAAGACATCACACTGATGCATTACATTGATATTATCATGTTGATTGGACCTAGTGAAAAAGAAGTAGCAACTACTCTAGACTTATTGGTAAGGCATTTTGGAGTCAGAGGATGGGAGATAAATCAAACAAAAATATAGGAGCCTTCCACCTCAGTGAAATTTCTAGGTGTCCAATGGTGTGGGGCATATGGGGATATCTCTTCTAAAGTGAAGGATAAGTTGTTGCATCTGGCCCCTCCCATGACCAAAAAAAGACGCATAATATCTATTTGGCCTCTTTGGATTTTGGAGACAATATATTCCTTATTTGGGTGTGCCACTCTGGCCCATTTATTGAGTGACCAGAAAAGCTGATAGTTTTGAGTGAGGACCAGAACAAGATGAGGCTCTATGACAAGTCTAAGCTGCTGTGCAAGCTGCTCTGTCACTTGGGCCATATGATCCAGCAGATCCAATGAAGCTGAAAGTGCCAGTGTAGAATAGAGATGCTATCTGGAGGCTTTGGGCAGTCCACTGTAGAAGAATCACAATATAGACCCTTAGGATTTTGAAGCAAAGCCTTGCCATCCTCTGCAGATAACCACTTTCCTTTTGAGAAATGGCCTTTGGCCTGCAACTGGGCTTTAGTAGAGAATGAATTCTTAACCATGGGCCACCAAGTTTCCATGAGATCTGAGTTATCTATCATGAGCTGGGTGTTCTCTGACCCACCAAACCATATAGTTGGGCATGCACAGCAGCATTCTCTCATAAAATGGAAGTTGTATGTATGAGATAGTACTTGAGCAAAGGCACAAGTGCCCAAATGCCCATAGCCCCACTTCTGTTACATTGCCCCTTTTGTCCCAATCCACAGTTACGGCCTCTTGGGGAGTTGCTTACAATCAGTTGACTGAGGAAGAGAAAACTTGGTCCTGGTTTATAGCTGGTTCTGTATATAGAGGTACAACCCGAAAGTGGACAACTGCAGCACTGCAGCCCCTTTCTTGGACATCCCTGAAGGACAGTGGAGAGGAGCAATTCTACAGTGGGCAGAATTTCAAGCAATGCACCTGGTTTCTCATTTTGCTTAGAAGAAGAAATGGCCAGAGGTGTGTTTGTATACTGATTCATAGACTGTTACCAATGGTTTTGTTCAAAGGACAGGGACTTGGAAGGAAAAAATAATGATTTTTCCTTGGTGACAAAGAGGTCCAGGGAGGGGATGTGATTAGGCATATGTCCCACATGACTACTAACCAGACGGTAACTTCAGAAGAGGAAGATTTTAATAGTCAAATGGATAAGATGACCCATTCTGTGGATACCAGTTGGCCTCTTTCCCCAGGCACATCTGTCATTGCCCAATGAGCTCATAAATAAAGTAGTGATGGTGGTAGGGATGTAGATTATGTCTGGGCTCAGCAACATGAACTTCCCCTCACCAACACTGACCTGACTACAACCACTGCTGAGTGCCCAATCTGCCAGCAGCAGAGATCCACACTTAGCCACTGATATGGCACCATTCCCCAAGGTGATTGGCCTGCTCTCTGTGGTAGGTTGATTACATTGGACCACTTCCCTCATGGAAGGAGCAGCAATTTGTTCGAGGGAAGTGGTCCAATGTAATCAACCTGCCACCAGATAGCAGGCCAATACTCATGGAATCACTGGTCTTACCATGTTCCCCATCCTCCTGCAGGAGCTGGATTTATGGAATGAAGGCCTTTTGAAGACTCAATTACAGCATCAACCAGGTGGCAATATCTTGCAGGGCTGGGACAATGTTTTCCAGGTGGCTGTGGTGCTCTAAATCACTCTGGTGTTGTTTCTCCAATAGCCGGGATTCACAGGTCCGAGAACCAAGGGGTGAATTGGAGTGGCACCACTTACTATCACCCCTAGTGACCCACTAGGAAAAGTTTTGTTTCCTGTCCCTGCAACCTTAAGTTCTTCTGGTGTACAAGTCTTAGTTCCAAAATAAGGTGTACTTCCACTAAGAGACAAAATAACAATTCCTTTGAACTGGAAGTTAAGATTGCCACCTGGTCACTTTGGACTCTTCATGTCTCTCTGAATCAACAGGTAAAGAAGGAAATTACTGTGCTGTCTGGGGTGGTTGAGCCTGACTATCAATGGGAAATAGGACTGCATCTACACAATGAAGGTAAAGAAGAGTTTGCCTGGAAGACAGGAAATCCCCTAGAATGTCTCTTGGTACTACCATGCCCTGTGATTAAAGTCAATGGAAAACTTCAACAACCCAATCCAGGTAGGTCTACCAATGGCCCAGAAACTTCAGAAATGAAGGTTTGGATCACCCCACCAGGCAAAGAACCATGGCCAGCTGAGGTGCTCGCTGAGAGTAGTGGGAACATGGAATGGGAAGTGGAAAAAAGTAAATAAATAGTACATATAACCATGGGACCAGAAACAAGGACTACAATTGTTATGAATATGTTTGTATATGTACAAAAAGTATAACAACTTTGTTTTCTTCCTTATCTCATCCTTTTATCATATGACATAAGGTTATTAGTTTTATGTGGTAATATTTAAGTTATGGAATATCAAGTTTAAGAGTGAATATTACCCAAAGATTTGAACCCTAATGTATTTCTGGTTATACAGAGGGCAGCTGAGTATTGCCATGTGGAAAATATATCTTTTTTGCTTTTATTTAGAGAGAAATGTGATTTAAGATGGTGTGTATCACTGCCAAGTTGACAAGGGATAGATTGTAATGGTTGGGCTCATGTGTCAACTTAGCCAGATAATGGTGCCCCCAGTTTTTTGGTCAAGGAAGCACTGACCTAATTATTACTGTGAGGACATTAAATCATTAGTAAGTTGATTGTATATCCTACCCATGATTGATACTACCTAACCTACAGTCAACTGAGAACATTCCCTTCAGCACTGAGAGATGTCTCAAGTCTTATTCAATAAGTTGAAGACCTTAAAAGGAGAAGTGATGATTTCAGCAGTGAGAAGAGAAAATTTTCATCTCTACTTCAGCCAGCCAGCTTCTCCTGGGGAATTCATCAAAAACCTTCATTGGGATTCCCAGGTTTCAGCCTGCCCTATAGAATTTGCACTCATGAATTGCCATATTTGTATGAGACAGTTTTACAAAATGCCGTACTATTTATGGATATTTTCTTGTTGGTTTTGTTTGCCTAGAAAACCCTGACTAGCGACATGACAATAACTAATATTTAATAGATGAGAGTGCCAAAAAGTAAGTTAATGTATATGAAAGCAACTAGTACAGTGCCTGTAAAATATATATGCATGTTATCATAAAAATATTTAAAATTATGAATATATATTTATATATATTAGGAAATTTATGCATTAAATGTATTTATAAATAATATATGGTATATCATAGATTATATAAATAAGTATAGTGGAAATATCTATTTTAACATGTATTTCCTGCTTTACAATCTTCACACATTGCAATATTTATAAAAACTATTTCCATAGTGCATTCAAAATTAACATAGTCAAATGTTGTGGGTAATTAAAATATGGAGGGAATTGTAAGTAAGGACTTCCCCCTAAACCCTTCCCCATTCCTTACTTCAGTTCTTTAATTAGAAGACCAAAGTTAGTTCTCTCAACTCCTTCTCCCCGTCATTCTGACGATCTGTTGTCTCTCCTGTTAGAGAGTAACTTTGATATGACTTGTCCCTTTTTCAGTGTGGCCCTTCTTGCAAAATGCTGTCTGCTCCCACAAGCATCTATAGGTGCCATTTCCACTGATGTTTATTTCACCCCATCTTTCTTACAAGCAAACACACAGGGGAGGGGACTGTAGATTGGGGAGAACTCTTCCTTTAGCCCTTAGACCCTCTATTTCTAAAACCCTGTGTCTTCTTTTTTTTTATTTCCTTCTTTACTTTTTTTAAATGTTGCATGCAAAAAATATGAGGTCCCCATATACCCCCCACCCCCCTCACCCCACTCCTCCTACATCAACAACCTCTTTCATCATCGTGGCACATTCATTGCATTTGTTGAATACATTTTGGAACACTGCTGCTCCACATGGATAGTGGTTTACATTGTAGTTTACACTCTTCCCCAGTCCATCCAGTGGGCCATGGCAGGACATACAATGTTCAGCATCTGTCCCTGCAGTACTACCCAGGACAACTCCAAGTCCTGAAAATGCCCCCACATCATATCTCTTCTTCCCTCTCCCTACCCTCAGCGGCTACCATGGCCACTTTCTCCACATCAGTGCTACAATTTCTTCCATTACTAATCACAATAGTTCTTTTTTTAATTTCTAAATATCTTATACAAGTACATAATTAGTTCAGTATTGGCAGATTCCATTCTTGGGATCTTTGCTTGTAAGTTAAAAGTGATACCTACTTTGATGGTTTCGCATGGCAGCCTTCTGTCCCTCATCTATAGATCCAATATCTGATCTGGTCCAATCTACTCATTTATATACAATATTTCTTCAATCATAGTGTTAGATGCATATATTTACAACTGAGAAAGCAATGAAAGTGGAGAAAACATTTTTTTTCTGATCAGTTAATTTCTATTTAAAAGGAACAATTCAGCTACAATAAATTTCCTGTAAATGAAATGCTGCTTTCATACTCATCAATTTAGCCATGTTCTTAATCTTAATCCACATTCCTGTGGGTGTGAGCCCATTATAAATAGAATTTCTTGAAGATGTTATTTTTAGTTAAGCCGTGGTCCAACTGAGTGAAGTAATCCAGGTTACTAGAGGCCTTACAAAATAAAAAGAACTTGAAATCAGAGTCAGAGAAGGCCACAAGGAGGAACTGGAACTGGGAATTCAGCAGGAACCCAGAAGAGAAAGGAAAGGACATGGTCATATGATGCAAGGCAGAGATACAAGAGAAGAACCCTAAGGACCCACAACTAGGACCCACAACCCTGTAAGAGATGTTGGGAAGAAAGCATCGCCTTACTGATATCTCAGTTTTGAACTTATCCTAGCTTCAAAACTGGCCAGTAAACTCCTATACCAGGTAGTGGTATATGTGAAAGCAGCCTGGCAAACTAAAACAGTTTCAACCCAAAAAGCTAACCAAGAGCTTTCCAGTAGTAAATATACTACACATGCACATACATACAGACATAATTCTATGTATTCTTATTTGTTCCTCTATTTCATAATGATTCACTTACTTTGAGTCCTAAGAATGTTGAAATACATTTTATTGCAAAAGCAAAAAAGTAAAAAGTGAATTAAAAAATACAAGAAGCAGAAGTGATGAAAACTGAGTATATAGGGCAATTAACTTTTTTCTAAATTCCTGCTTGAAGAAATCAATCTTATGATTCAAACATAATTATTTCACTTGTTCTTATAATTTCTACCTCTTCCTCTGGTATCTTTACTATAATATGGGACTATGTTAGGTTTGGAATTATGCAAGTCCTCATGTCCTGGATTTCAACACCCTCAGGATCCTCCATTAATTGGACTCTACTTGCTCAAGAGTAGAGGTATATCTACTTATGCAGTGATCAGGGGCTAGGGTTTTTGGAAATTTCATTTATTGGTACATTAAATATATTTTTAAACTTCAAAAGACAGAATAGTCTATATTTCATATAGGAGGGCAAAATTGCTTGCCTTAATAGCAAAATTTAAAATACAGGGAAAAAAAGAGTAATGAGGAGTTCTGACTCTAAAAGTTATTTAAATATTGAAACTAAAACAATTTAGAATAGAAAATAAAGTATAAAAGTTGACCCAAATACATATATTACATGCTAAAATCCACATTTTGATCAGTGGTGAAATATTGATTTTTTTTAATGTTGCAAAACTGCATTGCCAAAGAGGGAAAAATAAAGTTGAATATCTAGCCTATTAACTTATATACCAAAGTAAACTCTAATAGGTTAACGATATAAATGTTTTGGGTTTAGTGCACAATTTAGAGTACACATATGCATTTGGATTCAATAATTACAAAGCTTTTCACATGTATTACCTAAATTTATCCTTCCCAAATCATGGGGGTTAGTTCTTATGCCCATTTTAAAATTAAGAAAACTGAAGCTCAGAGAGATGACATGTCACATCATGGTATAGAGCTAGTAGGTGGCATCACCAAGTTAGAGACCATGTCTTTGGAATTCAAGTTCAACTATCTTTCCATTAATTAGAGTTGATTTACTTTGAAACACAAGTGTTTTATATAGCAAAGTGTATCACTGTGTCATGCAATGAATATGAAAGAGGTTCTATTTTATTAACTTGTAAGACAGGAAATGTACTGGTATTTTCAAGTTGGCAGAATTATTATAGCAAAATAAGTATTAAGTAACCAAAGAAATATTAAGGACATTCTTCTTTTTTCCTGATTAAAGTCTTGAAGAGGGGCCATTATTTTTATTTTTTAAGATACGGTTTTCAACTTATCATTTGGAAGTTTTTGGTTAATAATCCATATTTCAGTGTTTCTAAGAATAATTCAGTGGAAATGTTTTATTAGTCTGATAACCGATTAGTTTAAGTAAAATAGATGACAGAGGAAAGTGAATTTTTTAAACAATTTATTATCTGGCATTGGACCAGTTTTTGAGAGAGGTAATTGTTATGAGTTGCTGAACTTTACTATAATTTTCATATGGAAATATTTGCTTCTCCTACTTCCTTGTATTATTAATGAAAGCAAAGTATATGGATTATGAAAGCCAAGTATAGTGGAAGCTTGCAATTTGAAATTCATCTGATTTAACTGATAAGAGTCTTTTTTATTTCATAAAACATAACTTCACCCAGAAATAGAAAACTTTTCTGCTATATTAAACCATGACAACAGGGCAGAAATGTTAATTGGCTTTGGATTGTAAGTATTTTTTTTTTCGTTAGACTTTGCTTGAACTATAAAAATAAAAACAAAACAAAACAAAAAACCCAAAAATCAAAAACAAGGTATTTATCCTGACTAGTAACACAGGATAATATTTTCCAGGTTGAAATTTTAGATTTTATCACTATAGAAAATACTAAAGCTACTCTAGAATATGTGTTCAGCTGAATGGTCATTAAACATTTGTTCGATATTCAATGATGAAATTCAAGTCTAAAATATACATAGGACATTTGTTTACATTGTGATAAAAGGCAAAGAATTATTTGGGAAGCTAATCCTGTTTAGATTTGAATCCTAACTTTACAGAGCTCTCTTTCCTTTTGCAACAGGATGGGATCGTGGTTCATGATATAGACTCTGCACACAAGCAACTTTCTTTGGCCACTTCATAGCTGTATGATTTGGGCCAACTACTTAGCCTTTCTGAACCTAAATTTTCTCACCTGTTAAATAAAAGTAACTACTTTTTTTTAGGAGGCACCAGGGATTGAACCCAGGACCTTGTACATGGGAAGCAGGCACTCAACCCCAAATATACCCACTCCCCATGCATAGATGTTTGTTTTTTTTGTTGTTTTTTTTTGTATTTCCATAAGATCAGCTATTTTCTATGTAGGGTTTCAAATTCTTTGTGCTCATCCAGTGTCTTCTTAATATCCTTAATCTCTTTAGCCATCTCATGGAATTTATTAAGGGATTTGTTTAAACAGCTATGATTAGTTGTCTCAACTCCTTTATGTATCTGGAGGCTTATCTTGTTCCTTTAGCTGGGCCACATTTTCCTGTTTCTTGGTGTGGATTGTAATTTTTTGTTGGTGTCTTGGCATCTGGATTACTAGAGTATTTATTCTGGGTGCAGTGTTTCTCTTATTTTAGGGCTTCCTGCCTTTTCTCCCTTGCTGGCTTTGCAGTAAGAGCCAAGGATGTAGTTGATGCTATGGAGCTGTGCAGGCTCAAGCTGCCCTCATTGCCCCAGGGATTGATGAAGCTTCTCCATGCTTTCTCCTTTGCAAGGGGTAGGTACACAGTCCCAGCTGTGTGGAATTAACCAAGTTGTGCAGGACTAGACTGTAGTTGCCCAGAGAGACTAATGAAGCTTCATGCCCCTTTCTCCTCTGCCTGGGGCAGGCATGGAGCTGCAGGTGTGGGCAACAATCTATGCAGTGTGGATCCAAGATGACCACAATTGCCCCTGTAGACTACCAATTATTCAGTCCGTGTCAGCCAAAGGTACCTGCAGTTACCTGGATAGGCTGGTGCAGGGCCCACCAGCCTCCTCCCTGCCAGAAGTGGAGCTGAATCCTAGTCTAGGGCTACAAGCTGATCTGAGTGAAAGAAACTGATTCTTACCATAATGGTGATTTTTGGTCCTGGCTTCCCTTCATGTTTGGGGTGGAGTAAAAATGGCAGCCACTGGCCTCTTTCTGACTTGGATAGATTCATACCCTTAGCTGTTCCTACAGTTATACCTTAACCAGCTGAGTCTACTAATCAGTGGCCAATGGTCTCCTCCTCTCTTGTTTTTGGGAAAGGGAGCTTCTAATTCCAGCCACAGAATAGTTCCTGGGGCAGCTTGTACCACCAGAGTAGGATAATCACTGGCCTCTATCATTTGGCCCGTAATTTCCTGGAGAGTTTGGGGCAAGTTCCCCCAGTTTCCTCCCTGCTGGAGGTGGGGCTAGGGCCTAGGCTAGATTTGCAATCTGATCTGGATGGAAAGAAGCAAATCTCCACAAGCACTATGATTTTCAGTCTGCCCCACTTCCCCTTATGCCAGGTATGAAGTTAAGATGGCACCTCCAGCCACTTTCTGACTTGGACAGACTCAAACTTTAGCTGTTTTTAGGATTATACTTTAGTCTGCTGAATTTACTCATCAGTGGCTGAAGTTGGTGCCCAACCATCTCTTCCTCCCCCATTTTTTGGGAAATGGGGCTTTCAATTCCAGCTGCAGAATAGCTCCCAAGGTGACTTGTGCCTTCAGTGGAGGATGGGCACCAGCCTCTGTGGCATGGAGCCCTCTAGTTACAAATTTTCTCTGCAGTGGGCAGTCTCCTTCTTCCATTCCTTCAGGATGTTGAAGGATGTTCTTCTGGTCTCCTGGAGTCCCAAAACAGATACTTCAGAAAGCTCCAGACAGCACTGGATGTTTACTAACTGCCCTGTAGCAGGAACTGACTCTTGTAGCTCCTCACTCCACCGCCATCTTGCTGGTTGTCCCCCATGCACAGAATTTTGATAATTAAATGAGATAACCTAAGAGTGTGCCTAGTCCAATGCTTGGAACATAATGAAACATTTGGTAAGCATTAATTTTCATTACTCCCCAATCCTTTACCTGTTCTCTGCTTTCCCTCTAGCCACAAAAGTTTTCAGTTGGTGTGGGCTTATTGTGGATGCTGTCATTTGCCCAGATTCCCTCTTAAGGAGGGACTTGTTGCCCCAGGTGCTTGGAGTGCTGTCTATAGGCAGCCTTCAGCCACCAGAACCTTCAGGGGTTGCTTCAGCTGTGGAGAGCTCCCTGGATAAACATCACACCTCTTCTAGGTGTCATCATCCAGCGATGACCAATCCCTGCATCAAGAGACTTTGCCAGCTCCACCTAAGTCCTAACAACTCTGAAAGCTCCAGAGCATCTCTGTGGGGACTCTGAGGCTAGCATTAGGTCAGAATCATAGTTCAATTTCTCCCTATGCTCCGTGAAGCTGTTTATCCCTTCTTTCTAAAGGGGTTCATCTTAAGGACACTTCTTGGTAAATATTTTTCTACCTGAAAGGAAATTTTAAATAGACGGCAGAGTCTGCTCTTCAGAGAACCCAGCCTGCAACATTTCTCCACCCTACTTTTGGTAAGTATTTAACTAACATTCAATTCAAGGCAGAACCCATGACACTCACTTTACTCCTTCACTTCTCTTCGCCTTCCTGCTCAACACCAGTCAGCAAACTCCTTCCCCAGGTGAGAAAATAGCCTGCAATTAATGGAGAGCACTGACTCTTGATAAGAGTCTTTGGTTTTAGTAATAATTGTTTTTCTTAGGTTGGAAAAAATCATCTCAGTCTAGTGAGAACCTTTTAATTCTATAGACAAGAATTTTAAAAAATTTTAGATATTGTTATTAAAACTAAATTATATTCAGTTTTATATCTGGTCCAAAACTAGGCTGTGATTTTAATGGCAAGGCTTTATTCAGATTAAAAAGTTAATGCCACAATTCTGCCATTAACCATTCCTACTAATATTTCCCAATGAAGCAAAAATAATAATACCTAAAATTTCAAATACCGCATTAGAGTTTAGAGAATCCAATATATATAAATGAGATAGGGAGAGACAGCCAGCAAGATGGCAGCAGAGTAGGGAGCTCCTAGAGTCAGCTCATGCTACAGGGAAGTTGGAAATCACTCAGAGTTATCTAAAGTACTGGGGGCTCCATGATTGCCAAAGAGCATCCTGCAACATCCTTGAAAGAATGGAAGGAGGAGACTGTCCATCTGCAGAGAAGATTCATAAGTAGAGCATTCCACTCCACGGAGGCAGGTGCCCATCCTCCACTGGAGGCACAAGCCGCCTCAGGAGCTATTCCACAGCTGGAATTGGAAGTTGCACTTCCCAAAAAAAGGGGAGGAAGAGATGATTGGGCACTAACTAACTTCATCTACTGCTTAGTAAATTTGATGAGTTAAAGTATAATCCTAAAAACAGCTAAAGTTTTAACCTGTCCAAGTAGGAAGGAGACTGGTAGTTGCCATCTTAATTCTGCCTTTGGCAGAATGGTTAATGGTTTTTCTTAGACTGTCACAGAGACTAATTGGTGGAATGAAGGCTCAGATTTAAATTCAGACTTCTGATCTTAATGTTTTTTCCCCTCATTGTTGTAAATCCCACATCCCTTAAAAAATCAGGTCTGTCGGAGAACATTACTACAAAATAAATAATTTGAATCTTTTTACATTAGACTACTGAAAAATTTTATATTAATAAATAGAAGTATTTGTCCAGAAAGCACAGATTTGTAGCATATTAATTCCAGAGAGCCAAACTTGCCTGCACACACATACACAAAAACATAATTACCTTATTAATATATTTGCTCTGATAATAATTATTAATCCCAATTACCAACAGAGACAATATCACACATATGGATAATGTGACTTTCCCAAGTATAAATAAGAAATTGACAAAGCATAAGATAGAACCATAGTTTTCGGGGGAAAAAATTAGCTTTCTGTTTTAAAGTGATCTCACCAGAGAGGAACTGGAGACAGGTTTCTTTGTTTCACCATATGCTGACCTCTGGATACAGAACAAAAGGAGGCTGCCCAGTGATTTAAATGGCAAGAGCTTTATAGAAAGTTCTACATTTAGAAATCACACTGTACACCCTGTCAAAATTATAATGCCCTGATATACTTTGTTGACATTATTTCACTCAGAGAAATCTCTATTGATAGTTTAGTTAACACATATCAAATATCTTATCTGGCATATGATTAACATTAATAACAAAAACATGCAAAGATTTCCATTTCATTCATGTATTCATTTTGATTGAGTGCCATTTCTCAGTACTGCCAATTAGTCATTCATGTTGTTTGCTGCAATTCATATGCAAGATCAATTCAAGAGTTTCCAAGATATTGAACAAAAATATTTTTGTTTGAAATTAATGAAGAGTCTTTATAAATTCAAAAATAGAAATTCACAAATCCAGACCAGTAAATGAAATTTTTACTTCAGTCTCTACATTAGGTGTACATGATAGCAAGGGCTATTTAGGAATGAGCTATTTCTTATTGTCATTGTTCTGTGTGGGAGCGCATCCAACAATTATGGTACTGCTGGGAACTGGGCTGCAGACTTCTCTTTTGTCAATCACAATGCACAATAATAGCTACAGTGGGCTGGGGGAACAAATATTCCCTGAAAGAACAATTTAGTATTACCTTAAGTATGACATGAGTATGATGTGAAGCAAATGATACTTAATAGAGGATTACTTTGTCAAATCTTAGGTGACTTTCACAATTCTGTGAAACCACCTCAACCTACATAAACTAGGAGAGGCCTCATCAAATCCTAATACTTTTGCATATGTCTTTCCAAGAAGAGGAAGGAAGGAAATGGTTTTTATCATCTAGGATTTGCATTCTGATCAAATCCTAGTTCAGTGGCTTTTACAACTGAATATTTTTTCACTGTTTTATAACTTTTTGCTCTACTCCCAAAACTGAAAATTGCCCTGGCACATCTGAATGGATTTTTGGATTTTTGGGTTCTGAAGTAACTGGGGCAATTGAAGACCTGGGACTGTCTTATTCATCTTTTTATCCTAATACCCATCAGAACTCTGGCCCATAGTAGACTTTCAATGTTAGGTCTTTGAGGAATACAAAAATGATGAATGAAACACATTTTCCTTGTTCTCAAGGAACTCATAATATCTACATGGGTAGAGATTGAGAGAGGGAGTTTTCATTTCATTTAGAAAGAGCTTTGTAGTGTTTATGGCATCATTTATTTCAGGATCTCTCTGTATACTTTTATACTTGAAAGATAAAATCAGCAAGGGAAGAGTAATTCAATTCACCCCCCTACCTCCATCCCATCCAATTCCCATCTTCTTTTTTTTTTTATGTATTATTTTTTTCTCTCTCTTTATTTATTTTAAATGTTATATTAAAAAAATATAAGAGTTCCCCATATACCCCTTCACTACCTTCACTGCACTCCTCCCATATCAACAATCTCTTTCATCACCGTGGGACATTCATTGCATTTGGTGAATACATTTTGGAGCACTGCTGCACTACATGCATAGTGGTTTACATTGTAGTTTACACTCTCCCCCAGTCCACCTAGTGGGCCTTGGCAGGATGTACAATATTCAGTCTCTGTCCCTGCTGTACCACCCAGGACAAACCCAAGTCCTGAAAATGCCCCCACATCATATCTCTTCTTCCCTCTCCCTACCCTCAGCAGCTACCATGGCCATGGCCACTTTCTCCACATTAATGCTACAATTTCTTCGATTATTAATCACAATAGTTCCATAGTAGAATATCAGTAAGTCCACTCTAATCCATACTCTATTCCTCCATTCTGTGGTCCCTGGGATGGTTATTTCCACTCTACCTCTATATCAAGATACCATATGGATGATGGATGCAATTCTCCTGCTTATAGTTGTAGGCACTCTTGACTCCCTGATGTGGTGGTTGACCTTCCTCATCTTCCTGTTAGCTGGCTGGGGTAAATCCAATAAACGAGAGGGTAAGAATTTCAAGTCGGCTGAGGCTCAGGGCCTGGCTGTCACATGGACAGTCCAGAGATTCAGGTCTCCTGAGTATACACCAATCACAGGTCCAGTAAAAGTGACTGAAGAGGCATGTGTAGAAAGGTCACACCTGAGTCCAACTTCATCACACTCAGGAACACAAACTCCAAAGTAGGACCAACTGACATGGCACTGAACTCCAGAGTCACCTGCCATGACCATAGAACCTGTGGGCCTCTATCCCTCAGGAGTACCAGTACCTGGGGTCATATATACTTGGCTATCTCTGGGACCCTGATCAGGCATGCATAAGCACAACACCTCTGATGACCTCCCAATTCTTTTTTGGAGACTCATAGCCATATAAACTCATTTGTCCTTTCCATTTCCCCCTTTTATTCAAGGTCAAAAGGCAGTTTTTAACACCTGATATTACACATAGGCTGAGATATACTGCTGGTCTGAGTTGAGCATTTTATTCAAGGTCTTTTTCTAGTTTCATCATCAGCTGGTGCTTGGTAGTAATCCCTTGGCATCAGGGAGGTACATCCCTGGGAGTCATGTCCCACACTGGGGGGAAGGCAATGCATCTACATGCCTAGTTTGGCTTAGAGAGTGGCCACATTTGAGCAACATGGAGGCTCTCAGGAAGTAATTCTTAGGTACTCTGTAGCTCTAGGCCTAGTTTATATTTCAGGCACACAGGCTCATAAGCATAGTCATCAGTATCAAGGGCTCATTATTGGACCATGCTTCTTTATTGGTCTTTGCCATTGCCCTTGGGGGATTGTTGCTGTTCCATTGGGGAATGGGATAGAGCTCCCCTGGCTAGGAACTCAGCACTCTCTCAGTTGTTTTTAACTCTAACTACTATGAAAATACCCAAACATTTTTATATACCTTGTATACATGCCTTAGAGAACTCCCTATGAACCATGTGCCCCCCATCAATAACACCCCACATTAGTGTTCCTCCCCTGCCATAGTTGAACCTCTCCGTGGTCCAAAACTTCTTCAAAAAGGAAGCCTAATATATTGCCAAGTTCCATTAATAGTAAAATGAAATATAGTGACGGGTGTAAAGGTTAACTATAAAATACATACTAATTTAGAAAAATTAAATAAAGAAAAAATAAATTGGGGTATCAAAAAATGAAAAAATTAAAAAGGTTTGTCTCGACATTTTGCTTTTCGTCACTGCAATAGGTGTTGCCCTATATATACAGTGGCAAGGCAATTTCTTCTATTTCTTCCTCAGTGTTTACATCCTTTCTTCTTAATCACTGATTTTTTTGGCTGAGATTACTAATAGCAGAAACAACTCACTGATGATTATAACTGTGATAAAAAATGCTAGATAAAGATCATACACAATAATCAGACCAGATTTCAGATTTCAGGCTTTTATTATTTTCCCAGGCCAATTTTGATTGTGATTTACAAATTACAATCCTACAATCCTAGATGAAGCCATTCTAATTAAAATCCTACAAATAATTATCCATCCCAAAGTGTAAGAACTTTGGTTGGATTTGAAAAATAGAATTCCTTGACCCTTTGTTCCTTCTTGTTTGCTGGCTCTACTCTCTTTTTTTGTTTCTCAAATGGAGGAGTCCTTGGGTTTCTGTCTTTAGTCCTTTCCACATGCCTTATGTTCTTCTTCAGCATATTGCTCATTCCTTTGCGTTCAATCATCACTTATTAATCAGCTGAGTCCATATCTATTATCTTTAGGAACAAAATCTCATAGCAGTCTCAGATCTACCTTTCTGACTTTTAACTCCCATGTAGAGCCCCAAGTGCAATGTTTACACCCATGCAACTGCCCATTCAGTCAATATATAAAATATTTCCATCACCCTGAAAAATTCCATCATTCTCCTTCCCAATCAATCTTTCACCCACCCCAGGAAGCTGATTATTTGATTTTTTTCTGCTCTGTATTAATTTTGGCTGTTGTTATATACTCTAAATGGAATTATAGAGGATCTACTCTTTTGTGTCTGGCTCCTTAGCATACTGTATCTGAGATTCATCCATTTTTTTCATGGCAGTGATTATTTCCTTCAGATTGTTGAGTAATTCTCTTATATGAAGGTATCACAGTTGGTATATCCCTTCTCTTGTTGATAGACCTTTGGGTTGTTTCTAGGATTTGCCTATCATGAATAATGCAGCAATGGATACTTATGAAAGTCTTTTTGTAGATATAAGCTTTCATTTCTTTTGGGTCAATAATCAGGAGTGGAATTGCAAGATCATATGGTATGGATAGGTTTAACTTTATAAAGCACTACCAAACAGTTTTCAAAGTGTATCTATTATTTTATAAAGGTGCCAACATTAGATAAGAGTTCCAGTGTCCTCAAATTCACACCAACTTTGGTGTTACCAGTCCTTTTATCCATTCTGGTGGATGTGTAACAGAACCTTATTGTGCAGTATGCATTCAGTTTGCAGTTTTCTGATTACTGCAGTTATTGAACATCTCTCCATGGCCTTTTTGGCTATTCAAGTATCTTCCTTTGTCAATGGCCTGTTCAAATCTTTTGCACATTTTAAAAATAGAATGCTTCTGTTTTACTGAATTGTAAGAATTATTTATACATGTTGAATACAAGTCCTTTCTTGGATATATGTATGGGAAATATTTTCTCCTTTTTATTTTCCTAACAGTGTCTTTCAAAGTGCAGAGGTTTCTAATTTTCATAAAATCTAATTGTTAAACATTTATTTTTCATGGCTTGACTTTTCTGTCCTTTCCAAAAAATCTTTGCTTATAAGATTGCAAAATTTTCTCCAGTTTTCCTCTGGATATTTATAATTTAAGCTTATATATTTGGATTTAGTTGACTTCATTTTTGTGTCAGGTAAGATGTAGGGGTCAAAGTTCCTTTTTCCATGAAGATGCCTAGTTGATACAGCACTGTTTGTTGAAATATTTTTTCTTCCACACTGAATTATGCACATTAGCATAATTCAATATTTAGCATAATAGCAAAAATATATTAAGTATATATTTTTTTATTTGCCCATTTCTGGACAGTCTAATCCATTCCCTTTATCTGTGTCAATGGCTTGCAAATAGAGCACTCTATTACTGTAACTTTGTTGTAAATCAATCAGGTCTTGTACGTCCTCTTATTTTGTTCTTTCTATTTTCAAGTTTTTAAAGGGATTCTTGGTTTGTTGCATTTCCATATAAAGTTCAGGCTTTATTTTTCTAAATAAAACAAAAAAGACCTCTTGTGAACTTTACTGTGATTGCAGGACTCTGGGACCTCTCTCCATTTAAGACTTTTTAAATTTAACTTACTGTGGTTCCATATATTTTGCTATATTTATTCTTAATTTATATTTTTTACAATCATATATGGTATTCAGAATTTTTTTTCCATTTGTTTACTGATTGTGTATGCTCATACAATTTATTTTCACTTACAGAATTTATATTACATGTTCTGATAAATATCTTTAGTTCTAGATTTTTTTACAGATTCCTTAAGTTTTCTATGTTCACAAGTCTGTGTTCAATGAATAAAGGCAGTTTTACTTGTTCTTTTTCCAAATACATACCTTTTTAAAAAAAATCTTATTGTGCTGGCTAGGAACTTCAGTACAATGTTGCATAGAAGTGGTAAGAGCAAACTTCTTTGTCTTGTTTCTGATCCTAAGAGGAGCAAGATAACCGTTACCATGTTGAGGAAATTTCCTTCCATTCCTAGTTTTCTGAGAGATTTTGGTTAGAATTCTGGGTTTTATTCAATGCTTTTACTGCTTTTATTGAGAAGATCATATTGTTTCTCTTTTTTAAGTCTGTTAATATGATGAATTACATTGACTTTCAAATGTTAAAACCAATCTTTGCATTTCTGAGATAAACCGAACTTGGTACTAGTATAGTATACTTTTAAAATATTCATGGAAAATGTTGCTAATATTTTAATTAAGGAATTATATATTTATGTTAATTATACATAGTCTATTAAAGATATTAATTTATAGTTTTATTATGTTTTTTTCTGGCTTTGGTATCAGCATAATGCCAACGCATAAAAATGAGTTGGAAAGTTATTCCTTCCAACTCTATTGTTTAAAGATTTTTCAAGCTTTCTTCAGTGTATATTCACATAAAGGTTGAGATAAGGATCCAGTTTTTTTCAATGGCTGTCCATATTCTGCAAAACAATTTCTTGATGAATCCATCTATACTGGGTTGTATTGTGTTCCCCAAAAAATATATGTTCAAGACCTAACCCCAGTGACCTATGACGGTGACCTCATTTGGAAACAGGATCTTTGCAATGTGATTAAGTTAAGGTGAGGTCGTATTGCATTAGGGCATAGCCTAAATGCAATGACTGGTGTCCTTATAAGGGGAGGGAGATTTAGAAACAGAAACAAAGACACAGACAGAGGAAAGACAGACATATGAAGAGAGTCAGAAATTGGTGGGTGCAGCTATAAGCCAGTGAATGCCAAAGATTGATGGCAACCACAAGAGGCCAGAAGAGGTAAAGAAGAATTCTTCCCTAGAGTCAATGGGATTTTAAAAAATTATATTTTAAGAACTGATTATTCATGTATATTTATTTTAATTCTGGCTTATAGTCATTCTTTAATAAATTTTCTTAGAATTTCCAAATAGTTAATTTATAAGCTGTGAAATAGTAATGTTTCCTTCTCCTTTCAGAATTTAGAGCTATTATTCCTTTCTTAGTAACATTGATGAATGTGAGAGGAAGCCACAATATCCAATTCTTGATTTTAATGGGGCCTACTTCTAGTTTTTCACATTAAAGCTGGTAGTTGCTTTAAGGTTATTTGAAGTTTCATGATTTTCTATGCATGATTTTAAACATAATTTTTTTGTTGTTTTTAAAGAGATACCTTGAACCTGGTGGGTGGCAGGTGCTCAACCACTGAGCACATCCATTCCTTAAACATATGTCTTCTTTTTTTTTAGCATATGTCTTTTGATTCTTATTTTTAATAAAAGGGTTTCCTTTTCAGATGCTATTTTGGAGACTATTGAAAGGATAATTGTATTAATAAAATTTCCAATTTTGAACTATATTTTGCATCCATGGAATGAACCTCATTGAGTCTGATGTGCTGTTCTTTTTATAATTTCTTGATTCTGTTTGTTAATAGAATATTTCAGATATTTGCATTTACATTCAAATATGATCTTTATATTTAGATCTTTGGAAAAGCTTCAATAGCATTATAAATATGTAATGTTTGAAAAGCCAAAAATATTAGCAATGGAATTTTCTGGGTTCAGCATTTGATGAGAAAGTGGGATGTAGGAAACGTAAAGTGAATTTGTCTTTAAAAATGTTATCAATATATTCCTATGCCTTTGGCGTATTTACACTTTTCAAGAAAAATATTAACTGTTTTCATCTTTTTATTTTATTAACAATAAACTTATACCGAACATTTCCTATCATATATTATATACAACATATTAATTTTCTTATGTATTTTTAAATGCATCCAAATGTGTAAAATTTAAATATTTCTTATTTTAATTAAAAAAAAATTTTTTTTCTGGCAACTTCCTTTCCCTTTGTTAGTTTAGTTACTTATGTTATTGGGCACCTCTCCCTTTGCCCCAAGATTCAACTATTTGTGATATTTATTATTTTACAATGTTTTTATGTTCTAATTAACTATTTTCTTTTAATTTTATTGTTTATTTCTTTTATTTACTCTTTTTAAATGCATTTTCTTATTTATTTTACACCTTGACTTGAGTATTGAATGCAGTTAGTTTTATTTTTTCTTGTCAATTAATTAAAGTATATATGCCTATATATTTTCCCTTGAATTGATTCTATATTTTTACCTCAGAGACCTGATATATTATTTTCTTAATATTAATGCTGTCTATACATTACACAATTGCAATTTAATTTTACTTTTGATTATAGTCTAAGAAAAACAATTTTAAATTTCCAAGTAAGTGGGGAAGTTTCACTTTAATTTTCATTATTTTGAATCTGCCTTTGTTAGGCTGAAGTCAGAGAATGGTCTGTTTCTAATTTTTCTATATTGTTGTTTTATAAGTCCCAAAATATGGTTAATTTAAACTTATATTCCATTTTATTCTACCCCTCCCTGCTGTTTTTGCTGTGTCCATTCTCTGTGTGATCTTCTTTATCTATTTCTCTTTCTGTCTTCTCTTCTTGTCTTTCTCTTCTAGGATTCACCAGGATTCAATTCTAGGGACCTCTGATGTGCAGAGAGGTTCCCTGTGAATTACGCCACCTCAATTTCTGGTCTCTGCTCTGCTTCACCTTGACTCTCCCCTTCATCTCTCTTTTGTTGCATCATCATCTTGCTGTGTGACTCACTTGATTGGGTACTGATTCACCACACAGGCACTTGGTTTGCTGTGTGGGTACTTGGCTCGCCACACAGGTACTTGCACTGGCACCCAGCTCACCGCGTGGGCACTGGCTTGCTGCACAGGCATTGGTTCACCACATGGGCACTCACATGGACACTTTTCGTGCCACGTGGGCACTCACACAGGCACTTAGCTCCCTGCATGGGCACTTGGCTCATCGTGCAGGCACTGACTCACTGCACGAGCATGTTTTTTTCTTCTTTTTTATCAGGAGGCCCAGGGATTGAACCCGGATCTTCCATATGGTAGGCAGAAGCCTTATCACCTGAGCCACATCCACTTTCCTATTCCTTATATTCCAATATGTTATTTTGTTTCCAGGATACATATTTTTTAGGTCATTATTTAAAATATTTGATATTCCCTTAGAAAAATCATAAAAATCTTTTGCTAATATTTTTCTTGCCAAATTCTCCTTGTATTTCCAGTAGTTTCAAATATGCATTTCAGTATTCTGCCAAAAAGTACAAAAAACTTCAGGATTATTATATTTTTGTTTGGTAATCTCAGAATTATTATAAACCGACTTTATTCTAGTTAATGTATTTTTATTTTAATAATACTCTTTTTCATTATGTGAACAGTTTTGACTACTATTCCTTTGTTTACTTGTTTATTGTCCACATATTTAAATAATCCTGTGTTTGGCAAAGTTATTATAGGTAACACAAAATGGAGTTTTGATTTTTGAGCCAAACTGAGTTGGGATGTTTGAATTAGTCAAAGTTCTCTAGGGACACAGAATCCACAGGACATATCTGTAAATAGTATGAGATTTCTAAAAATTGTCTCATGTGGAGATGCACAAGTTCAAATTCCATAAGGCAGGCTGAAAGCTGGTAATTCCAATGAAGGTCCTTGATGAGTTAGTTCCCCAGGTAACACTGGCAGCCTAAAGCAGAAATGGAAATTCTCTCTCTGAATACTGAAATCACTTCAACTTTTAAAGCCTTCAACTGATTGGATGAGATATCACTCATCCTTGAAGGCAATCTCCTCAGTTGATTGTAGATGTAATCAGCCATATGTGCAATCAACTCACTGATGATTAAAGTCCATGAAATACCTTGTATTACAATTAGCCCAGTGCTTTCTTGGCCAAACAACTGGATACCATTACCTAGCCAAGTTGACACATTAGCCTAAATATCACAGTATTGTTATTTTTTAAGGGCCATTTTTCTAGTTATACTTATTGTTATAACAAATGTCTTGGTGTATTGTAATTTTATTTTAAGCTTTCTTTGGTCTTTCCCTTTTTTTTTCTGTTTATTCTTTTTGTTTTCTTAAAATTAGATCCATTTCCTGAAACCCTGATCTTAGCCCCTCAGCCCCTGCAGTAATTTACAAGACACAAAGTAGTCAGTTTTAATTTTACTTGCAGTTATTTTTTTCTATTAAAACAATTATTTAAAGGCAATACTACTCAACTCACCTTAACGTAACATTTACATTTCTCCTTACTTCCACTGTCTTGTTAAGTGATAGTTGACAATGTAATTTTTTCCCCAATCTACTGTCTCTACTGCAGTCCTCAGTCTCATGGCTTGGTGCTATGACACTTGCCAATCCTACCAAATAAGAGTTATTGACTCTCTAGTTTGAACATATATACATATATTTTCTGTTGCTAAATTCAAGTTTTTCTTGATGAAATTTAAGATCAACTTTTTTCTTATTTTTAGAAAAGATGACTATAAGAATATCTCATGTGTCTTATAATCCCTTTCACACACTTGCAATTTGTACTTAGGTCACCTCTCAATCATCTCCAGACTAAATAATTAGAACATTTAAAAGGCATTACTTATTTGTCTTCTTTGACCCACTTTTAGTCATTTATCTTGCTTTCCACTGAGCAACATAACTTTTCCTAATACTCACTGAAAAAATACAAAATAACAAAGCCCAAGAAATAGATTTATTCCATTAGGGGCTTATTTAATACGTGATGGAATTGGGAGGGCACCAGCACTCACTAAACAATTACATGCCAGGAAAAATACAGATATTAGAAAGATGAGTTAGTCTGCACTATGGCATACATCTAGGAAGAGGCAGAGTATGGAACTAAATTCAGGTCTAACTTCAAAGCTTATGATTTCACTGTTTCTTCATGCTAACATCTATTTTAGATTTTCATCACTGTTAAATCATTAATTGTATATTAATTCTCTAACGTCTATTTTAGAGTCCCATCACTGTTTAAATGATTAATTCTATATTTTAGGGTTTTTTGTTGTTGTTTCTGTTTGTCACATTCAGGACACTAGACTGATTAGTCCATTCATAACAGTAAGAATAATACAATTATTACCTGTGTTACTCTTTATAAGGCATTTTCAGATATATTAGCCCATTGCTTTTTACCTGAGATCAGTAGGAAATCCTTAATAAATTTAAGCTCATTAGTAGATGAGAGAATTGAGGTAAAAAGAATTTGCTTGACATGTCCAAGGGCACACAGCTTACAATGAGCTAAGGTTCAAAATTCAAGTTTTGTCTAAATTCAATGTTCTTATTCATTATAACATTTTCAACCTATTTTACTGTTCTTTTAAACTAAGTGTGTTTATAATTATTTCTTTAATGTGTCTATAATTGAAAATTCCAGACAAATACCAATGTGATAATTGATATCTTCCATGAGGTAGACAAAGCAGACTTAATTCCATATCATAAATCACTAATTAAAGATTTAATAAATTCATCAAAAAACCCATATACATGTACATGGCTCTCAAGCAAGGTCTGTTTTGAAATATTCCCCTTGTGAAAGGAGCAAAGTGAAACTTCCTAGTATATGTGATTTGTTAATACAATTCAAACATCCTAAAAGCAGACTGAATCAAAACAAAACCACCAGAGGTTCTGAGGGGGGAGAGAGGGAAGAGTAGGTGTAACATGGGGCATTTAGGGGACATTGGATTTGTCCTGCATGACATTGCAATGATAGATATAGGCCATTATTCATATTGTTAAAACCTATAAAATTGCGTGGTGCAAAGTGTAAACTATAATGTAAACTAATGCTTCAGTATGTGTTCACCATTTGTGACAAATGTACCACACTAATGAAAAATGTTGTTATGGGTGAAAGTGTGGGAGGAGGAGGAGCTGGGGTATATGGGAACCCCCCTATATTTTTGATGTAACATTTATGTGATCTAAAGCTTCTTTAAAATTAAAAAAAATAAACATTAAAGTGTCATTGAATATCTCAGTTTCCTTTTATCGAACTTTCTTATATATTTTAAGTATATTAAACAAAATTTTCTGGGTCAGATTTTTCCAGCTTTCATAAAATGGGGATAATATCCAGTACATGGGCAGGCCATAGGAATTAAGTGTGAAGTACTAAATATAACCCATACATAGAGTTTAATGAAGACTTTAAAAGCAACTCTATCTATGTTAGAATCACCTGATGAGCCTTTAATATTATAAATGTCTAGACCTCACTCCCAGAACACCTGATTTGTTTGGTCTAGAAATTTTTCACTCCCCAAGTTTATTTGAATTTCTGGCTAGTCCTAAGAACCACTACCTAGACCTGCACTGTCCAGTACAATAACCACTAGCCACATGTGGTCAATTCAGTTTAAACTTACTAAATAAAATAAATTAAAATTTCACTACCTCAGTCATATTTAAAAGCGCTCAATACTCATATTTGTTCAGTAGTTACCATATTAGAAACAGCAGATAGTGATCATTTTCATCACCAAAAAAAGTCCATTGGAGAGCATGGTCTAGACCTCGTTTCACAAAACGTAGTCTTTGAAACAGAAGCATCAGAATCACCAAACACTTGTTAGAAATGTAGAACCCTTTACTCTACCTTAGACCTAGTGAGTCAGAACCTGAATTTGAATAAGATTCCAAAGTGACTCACATAAAACCTAACATTTGATGTGCACTATCCTATTTATTCTGATCCTCCAAATTCTTGGTTTCAGCATTCAATAATAGCTAACATTTATAGATTTCTTATAAGTTACTAAGAACCATTCTAAGAACTTTATCAGGAATGCAATTAATCTTCCAATAGCCTTATGGTATTTATATTATTTTTATTGCCATTTTACTTACAATAAAACAAAATCACAAAGAAGTTACACAATTTTTCTCAGATTACTCCATTGAAAATATCATGGAGCTGAAATGTAAACTCTGTCATTCTGACTAGAGAACTCACAGTGCTGGCACCAAGCATTCTCCATTACAATTGTGTATCTCAAATAATAGATTGGCAGAACTGTATTTATTTATTTTTCTAGTTTATAACATGATACAATACTTGGTATACAACAGATGTTCAATACCTATTTGTTGAATGAAACACACATAAATGAATGGAAAAGCAGGGCTTGCTTTGACTGACGTCATATGGAGATCCAAGCAACCCTGTCAGAATGCCTCTTCTCTCCAATTGAAATGATAAAGACTTTGTCTCTATTTAGATTAGTAATTATTAGGACCCCAAAACTACTCTACACAGCCATTCATTTTTAGCAAATAATATAGGACAAAACATATGGTACTATGAAAAGTGAGTGGATAGAATATGCTTAGAGATAAAGCAGTAACGAAGTATTCAAGCATGAAATATTTTAAGAATGAATAGGATAGTGTTAACTGCTGTAACAAACAAATCCCAGCATGTAAAATGGCTTAAACATGATAGAAGTGTATTTCTTAATAATGTAAAATCCAAACCAGGTGTTCCTAATTGGTGGATGGTTGTCCTACAACTGTATTTTTAGGGCCAAAATTTCCTGTCTTTTGTGACTCCAATGTTCAATATACAGCTTACATGTTCTCTGCTCTCTTTTGCATCAAACTGTGAAAAAAGGTAAAAAGAATATGGAGAAAGCAAACTCTCTTTTTATCTCTCTTGGCCTGGAAATGACACATTAGTTCTAGTCACATTTGATTAGCATGAGCTAGTCATATAACTCTAGATGCAAGTGGTGGGGATGCTAGGAAATTTCTGGCTGGGCAGCAATTCTTAACCATAGTTTCATACTATGGTATGGAGAGCAGAGATATTTTGATATACAAGTATCCATATTTGACACATATTCTGAAAGCAATAAAATGTGTAACTTTTAAAAATTTTGCTCTTCCCAAATGCATAGCCTGAGACATGGACTTTTGTGTAGATAGTTTATTGGAAGGTAATTCCAGGAGAGTGCGAGAGTAGAGAGAGAGAGACAAGAAAGAAATCGACAATAAACTGTCGATTGTTGAGCTGGGTTCTGTGGTACATAGTTGGGCTCAGTCTTGTGTGTGGTCACTTTGAAGAAATGTGTAGACTGTCCCTGAATTGATCCTCCAAAGTAGAGGAAACAAAAGCCCTGGTTATCTGTCTCTTGAGACATGAACTCTCCTGCATCCCAGGCTGTGCCTGCACACACCCTGGCTTTAGCAGTTTTGCCAAGCTTTGGAGAAAGCACTGAAACAGATATGGCCAGAGAGTATTTCAAACTGTCCACCTTTCTGGCCTGGAATCAGCTGGAGAGAGGGGATGCTAATATCTAAGAAAAACAAATAAATAAAGTATGCGAAAATGCCATACAAGAAAACATCTCAGTAAACCAAACACTGAGAGAAAGAAGATGAGAAATAAAGAATTTTCACAAAAGTATCCAGGCCTTAATAAAACAGTGTCCCTCTAGCACAAGAGTCATGTCATGGAGGACAGAAGGAAATAAAATGAACATTTGTTAAATATTTGCTATATGGGATTTTTATATACATTGTATCATTTAATTCATGTAATAATTGTGAAACATAGGTATTGTTCTCATTCTACAAGCAAGGAATTATGGGTTGAAAAGATTGATTTGATTGCTAAAGCTTATGTAGCTGACAAGTGCTGGAGCTCTAATTAAACTTCGGTGTGCGTCGAAACCAATGACCCTTCCACTGTAACAGCAAAGAATAAAAGAGGGTGATTGATGACCAAGACAACAAGACTTAGGAAATGACATCGGCAAGTGCTTCCCAAACTGCAATATGCATATGAAACTTGCTGAAATGCAGATTCTGACTTAGTAGGTCTAGGGTAGAGCCTGAGACTCTGAATTTTTGCTCATATTCCCAGGTGGTCCTGATGTGGCTGGTTTATGTACCACACTTCAGCTGGAAAGACCTAGACATTGCTATCTGTGTTGAGCAAAGAGAATTGTTAAAACAACATTCTTACTTATAAAAAGCTTAAAAACATTTGTTTGCCTTAGCTATTTAGTGGATTCTATTTCAAGCTCTAACCATAAAATGATTAGGCTTTTCTTAAAAAATAAAATAAAACACTTCATTCATTTATTATGACATCATGACAAACGTAGAATGAGTGAACCTGGCCACTTGTCTCATTACTAAGTGTTATAATCTCCCTAAATGAGTCAACTTGCACCCTTCCTTCTTGGTAGAAGAGATGGTACAAAAGGGATAAGTAAATACTAAGTAAATTCAAATGTATAAGATCTACTGGTTCAACAAATAAAAAAGAATTAAATTAAATAAGGCTTTGAAGTCAGATAAACATGGATTCATTATTTAATAGCATCATGACCCTGGGCTGGTATCTTAATACCTTTAAATCTAAAAGTCTCCATACATAAAATAAGGCTAGACTAACACTTATCCTGTAAGTCTCCTATGGGGATATGTGGTAGAATGTATATAGAGTGCATAGCAGAGTGCCTGGCATAAAAGAAAAGTCAATAATCTACTGTGCATTTTAATTTTGATCCTAAAAGTAAATCAATGGTAGAAACAGAGTAAAACAAACCAGGCAGGATAAAACTACTGTAAGAATTTCAGGAGTATGTAGGAACTTAACTCTCAAGCCTCTTTTGGAAACCTATTGGTTTTACTATTAGTGAATCACATTTCTACATTGACTATATATTGGTAAGAAAAATGCCTGTGTGTGCTAAGAATGCTTATCTGGACTACTGATTTCCAAACAACTAACCTTTTCTACACTATTCAAGGTGAGATCAGCTTTCATTCTTCCTGGCATTGATCTGTCTCCACAACTGACTCTAAAAATCAATGGTACTTTCTCACTGGACTCTGCTTTGGAGGAACTAGAAGCAAGTCAAGCAGCCGTGGAGTTTATTTTTGTTAGAGTATGGGCACAATAGAGGTTATCCTGGATATCTGCATCACCACCTATGAATTATTTATTCCCGGTTATTCTGAGCAGACAGATTGGTTTGTCATCAAATGTCACATGTATTACCCTTGGGTACTACGGTTCACAAAGTTGGACATTGCAGTAGGAGAAAACAACATAACCTTATTTTCATAACCACAGTAGTTCCCTAATATTTAGAAATATTAATTAATGTCTATTTAATGTTAATGATAAATATTTTATCAAGATTTGATAAAATATGAATTGCTCTTATATTTCCATTGTATTTACCCTGAACTTTTAGTAGTAGTTATATCATTTAAGATCTGTTAATGTTTACTTTAACAATATTATTATATTTAGTGATATTCTGACAGATAAATATTCAATATGGATTATCTCATTATTAAATTTAATGTCAATTGATTTAACTACGTTTAAAAAATGGTTTAAAAATTGTAATATAATCACATCTCATTTTTCAATTAGTCTGAATACACAGGAATCCTAATAAAAACACTTGGTTTAAAAGGAAAGTTCCATTTTTCCCCGTTAAGATTACAAAGCTATCCTGTTTCAATTATGGTGCCAGACCTGCTTTCCAGAGAGAATAGAATAGCCGGAGAGTTTCACACTGCATCAGGCAGGGACTACTGCCCCTAACTACAACTACAGAAGAGTGACTATCACCCTTCAGCTCCCCCTTAAGAAAAAGGGTATAAACTCTCTGAGGGGAGAGTTGAGACAGATAAGTATAGGAAGTGAGGGAAGGCAACTGGTCATAACACAGGCATGAGAACCTGTCCAGAAACACCCTGAGGGAATGCAACTGCTTGAGAACAAAGCTGTAACTGTTACAACCAAAAGCCCACTAAGACCCTGATCACAAGGTCCCATTTGAAATTCTTAGGCTCAAAAGAATTCCAAATAGAAAAGCTGACAAGTGAAGGAAGAAAGGCAACTAATCAAGACAGCAAGTAACTGAGATCCCTCTTAATATGGCAAGAGGGAAAGAAGAAAGGCATTAAAAAGACCTACTTTGGGGCCCCACGTTGCATATCTTACCCTACAGCATACCTGCACTGATGTCTCCAGTGTGTACTTTTCCTTTTTCTCAATAAACTTTTAGTAGCCTCACTGCAAAAAAAAAAAGGACTGCAATACTAATTCAGTTTCAGTGTGTGCAGATATTTGTTTGCTGTTCATTCTAGAGGAAATGGTATTCAAGAACCATCTTTTTTATATAACTAAATTCTATATCACTGCTGATAATGTGACCTTCACACATTTCTTTATTGATTAAAGGTAGGTGTTATTGAAGCCCTGTTTTTCATTTGCTAATCACTTCATATTTTAGCCATACTAGAGTCTCCATACTATTCAATTTATTCACCACTGCCATTGACAATGAGAATGAGCATAGACATTTGATCTCAGCTTTGCTACCTTGATACTATTTATAAGATTTTGCTGGCAGCCTGCTTCAGGGAACTGATGAATAACTGCCACAATGTTTCTGAGAAAAACATTTTCTCTACTCTTATCATAGGCAAGTCTGTAGGAAATTGTTAACTGAAAGGTTGGTTCATATCATCAAGGTTTATCATTTCTAATTTTTTCTCTTTATTATATTCCTTTTCAATATCAATTTTATATGTTGTCTTTATAAAACATTTTGTTTTTATAAAAAAGAATTTAGAAAATGTTGATAATCAAAATGGAGAAAATTTAAAAGGAACATAATCATACACCTAGGGATAATGACATTTTTCCATATTTCCTTCAAATATTTTTCTTCTATATGTGTGTATTACATGCATGTAATTTGTTTTTATATTGATGTGGTGCATTTATTACAATTGAGAAACCAATACTGATAATATTAAAGCCCATAGTTTACATTAGGTTTCATACTTTGTGTTGTACAATTCTGTGGGTTTTGATAAATGCATAACGTCATGTATCCACCATTATAGCATCATACAAAATACTTCATTGACCTAAAAATACTCTAAAAATTGGGAGTGAGGTGTAAAAGGGGGAAGGACAAATAGGTCAATATTTAAATTTATTTTTAGCCTGACTTCCTGAGAATTCTCCTAGGTTCAGGATAGTTTATTCAGCCAGTGTATTAGTCAGCCAAAGGACTGCTGTTGCAAAGTACCAGAAATTTGTTGGCTTTTATAAAGGGTATTTATTTGGGGTAGAAATTTAAGGTTGCAAGGCCCTAAAGAGTTCAACTTAAGGTTCCATAAGAGGTATTTCCTCACCCAAAGTCTGTTGCTATGTGTTGAAGCAAGATGGCAGGCAATGTCTGTGAGGGTACACCCTTCCTCTTCCTCTTAAGGTGCTGCGGGCCTAGCTTCTTCTGATCTCAGCTGTAGCCTGGAGTGCTCTTCTCTGTCCCTGGGGTTCATTTCTTTCTGGGCTCAGTTGTTCTGATCTCTTCACAGGGTTAGTTGTAAACTATCAGGTGAATATCTCATCTCTCTCCGGGGCTCTAGCATCAAAACTAAATTCCTCTTCTGCTATGCCTTTTGGAGCTGTCTCTCCTCTTCTCTGTTCTTCTTATCTATGTATCTACTTCCATGTTAGAGTCTGTATTATCAGCCCACCAATGGGGAAGGGACTCAACCTTGTACGCCCTAATGACATGGTCGATACAAAGCCCTAATCTTGATTTAACAAAGTAAGTGAAACCTCTGAATTTAATACAAAAGGGTAACATGCCCAGAGGAACAGGCCAGTTTACAAATATAATCAAGATCTCTTTTTGGAATTTATAAATAATATCAAACAACCATAGCCAGTGTGTGCTCAGAGGTTATGCTGAAGCCCTGTTAAGTAAAATAAAATGGCAGCCAAGAAAGGGTTTTTCAGAAGACAAAACCAATTGACATTAGCGTTTTCCAGGAAAGTGGTATGCACTCTACAGAACAGCAGTTAAGCAAAACTTGATGATAAATGTTTGATCCAGCAGAGATAGCTTATCAGAATGGACAAGCATACCAAACTAAGCTATCTATATATGCTCTCCACTTTTAAAGACTCCCTTACATAATAAAGAACTTTAATGTCTGCTAGTCATTGTAACACCCCACCTGGGAATTCCATACATGCCTTTATAAGCCGCTGAGACCTGATGACTATTGAGACTCTCACTCAAATATTCCCTTTTTGAGATCTCTCTAAAAGCAGTTTCTCCTTCAATAAATCTGAAGCTTTGATTACTCTGGTGACTTTGTTTCTTTTGACAGCCCCTTGTTCCAGTGAGGTTTCCTCTTCTTGTTAATGGATCTGAGTGTGATTTGGGGAATGTTTTAATTTATGTCCCATGTTCTGATATGATTTCTCCAGAGTAGGTGCAGCCAAGCAGATACTCATAGCCTGCTCCACCCCCAAGGTTCCCTGTGATCCCAATGAGGTTATTCTTGGTGATCTCTTGCCTTGGTCCTCTCTGTTAAACTTTTGGTTGATCTGCCATTTGGCTTGTTGCTACCATTAGCATGGAGCTATGAGAACCTTATTTTTATTTTGTTTGGTTTTTAATTTCATTTAATATTTTATTTTTACTAACAAACACTCCCTCTTCTCTCATACCCGTAATCCCCTTACTCCAGTAACTCTAATCTGCTTTCTATCTCTGACACTTTGCTATTTCTGGTCATATCTTGCAAGTGATATCGTACAATTTTTGTCCTTAAATGTATTGTTTATTAAACTGAGAATAATGTTTTCAAGGTTCTTCCGTGTTGAAGCATATCTCATAACTTCATTCTTTCTTATGGTTGAATAATACTCCATTGTGTATGTACCACAATTTGATTATCCATTCATTTGTTGAAGGGTACTTGGGTTGTTTCCAGCTTTTGGCTATTGTGAATAAACCTATTATAACCTTTGGTTTTCATTCTCTTTGAGTATTTCCTAAGAGTGGGATTGCTGGGACAAACAGTAATATTTTAATTTTTTGATGAACTGTTGATTGCTTTAACAGTGGCCACACTTCAGGTTGCCAGACTAAGAACCAGGAAAAAGAAGAAAAGGAAAGAAAGAAAGGGAGGAAAAATAAGAAAAAAAAGTATAGCAAACAGACACACACATCCCGCATTCACACACACATACACAAATAAAAGGAAATGCACTTCTCTCTGAGTCTCTTGTTTTGTGCTGGTGGGAAGCCAGAAGCTGCTGCTATTAAGGCCAGCATCCCCACTTGTCCCTCAAGGATACACCAAACCCAAAAATACAAAACAGAGAATGAAAAAAAAA
Organism: Dasypus novemcinctus; assembly: GCF_030445035.2. Lineage (NCBI taxonomy): Eukaryota > Metazoa > Chordata > Mammalia > Cingulata > Dasypodidae > Dasypus > Dasypus novemcinctus. The sequence continues at coordinate 27,825,918 of NC_080683.1, read as the reverse complement.
CAAAACGACCCACCAAAAGAAGAAGTAGAGGAGGAGGAAGAGGAAGAAGAGGAGTAGAAAAAGAGGTGCACTGGCTCTTTATATCCCTGTGGCTGCTGGTATAAGACCAGAAGATGCCTCTTCTGAGAAAAACTGAGACTGCATCTGAGCTGGCCCTCAGGGGTCTGTCAGACTAAACAACACAAGAAAGAGAAAGAAGAAACCCAATCAATGAAAAAATGCATTGGCTCTTTTAGTGCAGGCCAAGCAATGGGGGCTGGTCACTGGTTTGGACGTTTACTTACAAAAACTGAACTCACAGCAGGGTCTTTTTTCCTCTGGCATTCTTGTAGTTGTTCTAAATGTCTTTCTGGTTCCAGAATTATCACTTAGTTAGTTCCTGTCTCATTGTCCAGCTCTTTCACTTTTCAGTGGAAAGAGAGATTTGTAAAACTTCCTGCTCTGCCACCTTGCACCTGTACTCCTCTGTAATTTGGTTTTTAAGAAACATTTGTGCAAAAATAGTCTATTTTGCAAATTGACTCTTTCAACCAAACATATGGAATATATTTTAATCTATTAAATATTATATACTACTATATCTTAATGACTACATGGTATAATTGCATGAATGTATTATACCTTTTTCTTTATTTTCTAATTTGTCTTCTCTTAGAATACTAGGTTGTTTCTAGCTTAACCTTTATAAACAATTAAGTGATGAACATTACTGTAGCTAAATTTTGCCCATTCTTGACTATTCCCTTGGGATAAATTCCCAGAACAGAATTTCCTGATTCAATATATAAGTACATTTTAAATATTTTTAATACTTTTCAAACCCTCTTCAACATAACCATCCACTATATGCTTTTGTATGTATAGGAAAGGAAGGGAAAATATATGATCAAGGATGGGAAATGAGTGGAAATAGGATGAAAAGGAAGCCATGGATTACAAATCTTTGATAAATCACAACTCTGAGATCACTGCTGAATGAGGAAAGGATTAGTATGGAAGACTTTGACCAGCAATGTTATATAACTTCATGAACCTTTAAAACCCACCTTAAAATTCATGACTTCTCAGAAAATTTCTCATTATTGGCTCTCTGGGAGAACTATGTGATAACACAATTTTGCTGTGTTAGGACTGACATTCTCCCAAGGGCCTGACTATGGAAGCATTTAAGCTATGAAAATCTATGCAAATAGAGGTACGTAATAAGTGTTACTAGTATCTCCCATTCAGTTTTTTTAAGCTTTATTTTTAGAGAAGTTTTAGGTTTACATTTGCACAAAAATTACATTGATTATATAGGGAATTCCCAATATAGGGACCCAGGACAACGTCTGCTCTGACAGCTGAGGGGGGACCCAAATATCACAGGGCAGATGGAAAGAATTATCCTGTCTGCAGTGCCAACACTACCAATTATTGGGATGGGCCTTGTCCATCATCATTTTGTTGGTTTTCAAGAGCAAGCCTGAAAAACTGGACAGTAAGAGTTTTCTGCAATTTTGCTGAGATTTAGAGCTGCATTTGAACAGTCCAGAGATTTAAATCTTTATGAAATATACTTAACAGGTACAATGAAAATTATAACTTCGAAAAGGAGTAGAGGAATCATGATTAGTAGTATTATGGATAAGTATAACTATGTTATATTGGGGAAATAGATTATGATGTATTCCCAGATAAGGCCCAGTGATGGAGTGCTGATTTCATGGGATTGTGTACCTTGCCTCTGTTGTGCAAATGTTCTTGAGCTGTCAGGGCACTCTTATTTGAGGCTTCGTTTATAGTGGTGTAAGGGTAGCTAGAGCCCAATAGTTAAAAGCGTAAGCATCCTGGATACTTCTTTGCTACATCCCAGATGCAGAGACATAGCATAACTGCACTCAGCTTCTGGGGGACGAACTTGATCCAACTGACCTTTATGCCAGCAAATCAGTATATGTAACATGATAGGTATGCCACTGTAAAAGCCAATCATATATTCTGATAGTACTAACATAAAAGCAGCTCCCATGTAAACAGAGGAGTGGAGAGAACGAAGAAAGCTTAAAGGAGTAGGATAATGGAATAAACTCAATATGCAAAAACTCCCTGCAGCTCCATGTGCCTTCTTTGCTAATAGCCCTGACCCTCCCACTATGACTGAGGGGCCTGGCTTGGACCCCAACAAGTGGTATTTAGTGAAATCTGTCTGAGACCTATATAAGCCTAAACTCTGTAAGGACTTTGCAACTCACTTTGAAATCTCTTATTCATAAAAACTCTTGTGTTTAGTGTTTCCCCCTTTTGGTCAAGGTCTTTTTTCAACTGCATCATTGATTAATTCTTGGTAATAATCCTTGGTGCCAGAGAGGTTCATCCCCAGGAGTCATGTCCCATGTAGAGAGGAGGGTAGTGAGTTTATTTGTTTGGCTTAGAAAGAGTTACAAGGAGTTTTTCAGGAGGTAATTCTTAGGCAGTAATTATAATTAGGCAAAGTTTCATTTTTACAGAAATACTGTTCATACATATAAGCATTAAGTTTGAGGACTTGGCATATAGACCTGTTTTCTTTCCTTAGGCATGGTTTATATTAATACATTCCAGAGATTTTTGTCATTTTACTTGAGAAAGTAGCAGGGTTTCCCACAAAGGAAGTTTAACATTTTGTTCACTGCTCTGTGGGTCCATAGTAGCATTATTCACGATTACCAAAAGAAGAAGCAATCTAAGTGTCCATCTACAGATGAATGTCATGGCCATTTAAGATTATTTTGTGAATTTCCAAAACAGAAAGATGATGTTTGAAAACTAATCTATTCGTCTGTATATGATACCCTTTGATTGTATTAAATCCAGCTGAGGGGTCTTTGATTAGATTACCTCTTAAGATTTCTTTAGGGCTTTTGATCCAACTATGTCAGTAAGGTATGACTCAGGTTGGGACACCCTGGCTGGATCTGATATAAATGAACTAACACAGACAGACAGACACAGAAAGAGAGAGCTTTGCCACTTTTGATCCTGCCATGTGACAGAAAGAAGTCTCAAACAGCTAAGACCCCAAGGAGAGATGAGCAATTTGCCAGATAGCATACATCTGAAAGTGGAAAGAAAGCAGATCTGCCAATACTGATATAGGAGGCCCAGAAAGAAACAAGTCCTATGCCAGGAGAGAGAAGACAACAGGGTCACTTAAGCATGAAGCCTTGAGAGTCTGGGCCCACAGAGCACAAGAGGAAAGGGTGAGCCCAGAGGGAAAGGTTGAAACCTGGGCAGAGCTCAGCAGTCATCTTGCTTCACCATGTGGCAACATGCCAATATCAACAGCAGCTAACTTCGGTGAGAAAGCACCTCATATAGTTCCTCATGTTGGACTGTTCACAGCCTTGGAACTGTAGGCTTTTACCCCAGAAAAATACCCTTTATAAAAGCCAACAGATTTGTGGTACTTTGCATCAGCACCCCTTTTGTAAACTAATACAAATGGGTAAACAAAATGTGATATATACATATGATGGAATATTATTCAGCTGCAAAAGGGAATGAAGTCTTGACACATGTGAAAACATGATGAACCTCAAGGATCTTATGTTAAGTGAAATAAACCAGACACAAAAGTACAAATATTGCATGATCTCACTGATATGAACTAAAGATAGTGAGCTGACTCTTGGAAGCAGAGTCTGGAAGATAGGTTACCAAGAGAAAGAAAGGGAGTAGGGAATGGTGAGCTGATTGTTAATCTGTACAGAATTTATAGTTTGGTTGATTGTACTGGTTTGGGAATGGACAGAGGTGATGAGGGTGCAGCAATGTGAGTGAAATTAATAGCCCTGAAGTGTGACAGTGAGCCTGGCTGAAAGGGGAAGTTCTGGTTTGTCCATGAGGCTAGAAGGAAAGCTAGAGGATAAAATGGGCAACTCTATAGTCAGTGAATTCTAGGGTGGCCAAGGATTGTAGTTAAGAATACAAATGTAAGACTGTTCTTTCAGGATTTATAACGAAGACATCACTAGTACAGGATGTTGACAGTGGGGTGATATATGGGGGGAAAATGCACCTAAAACATCCACGGGATATGAATGTGTTTGTGTTGTTAGAGGTATGGTTTCTCAATAGACAGAGTCCCATTCAGGTTTTGAGAATATCTCTCTTCCCACTTGTCCACAGAATAATGCAGCAAACACTTAGTCTATATGTTGCAAAAAAATTTATAGAGTGTAGATTAGATAACCTACAAAAACAGTGTCACCTATTGTTCAACTACTTGGTACAGCTTTAAAACATTGTTCAGCCTCTTTATTTCTTTCTGTTTCACTCTTAGCCAGCGTGCTCCTTCTCCACCCCCACATTCACTGAGGACATTAATACTTAGTCCATTCTCCAACTCATACTTGCAGAGACAACTCTTTCTTTTAGTTCTTTTATACTGAGAGTCAGGATCACTTCTTAGCCTCAGACGAAAGCTGCTCTTTCCAATGTCCTGTAACTCAAATCAACTTGTGTCCCTGTGTTCTGCTTACTGCTCTTGGACACACTGCAATTCTTCCCTCTCCTAAACCACTTCAAATTTTAACTACCATATCTGGATTCCAGCTAATTTTTTATTTAATCCCTAAATTCTTTATAAATTAACCATCCATTTTTCTTTTTAGGTCTCCTAATATCACTCAAGAAGTATAAATTCATACTTTTATGCTAGTCAGATGATTTGATTGAATTTTCCTTGGCAGAAAATACCTGGAAATTTAGATTTCTTAAATATAACTTCATTCTAATTCCATTTAACTATGACTTGAAAATAGTTCTTTTAAATAGAAATTTGAATTGTAAAAGTTGCATAATAATTTTTACTTATTTACAAATAATTTTGATCATTCCTTACCACTTGATAAAAACAGGCCTATTGAAATTACTCCACTGTCCAGTATATGGACCAAATTTATCTAATTGCCTATTTTTATCTAAATATAATTAAGTATCATATTCTACCCAGAAGACAATTAAAACAAATATTGGCAATTAATGAATATCCACTTTGGAATTTGTTTTCTTTAAACTTTGTATCTTATATCCTAATAATTGAGATTTGTCAGGGATAATAGAGAAATAAATTTAATATTAAAAACTTCCTTCTTTCAGCACTAACAGACTTTTATTTCTCTTTTCCTTATAAACAGTCTTAAATGTGAGGTTCAGGTTCTTAGAATCATAGTTATTAAATTTTATTGGTTTGATGGTACGGGAGGCCAAATAGAAACTCTCTCGTCCTCTGATCACTTAAATTAAAAAATGTATATTTACTTAACTTTTTTTTAAGGAGGTACTGGGGATTGAACCCAGAACCTTGTATATGGGAATCAGGTGCTCAACCACTGAGCAATATCTCCTCCCCAATGAGAAATTTTTCTTCATTTGTTTGTTTTGCTTTTGTTTTTAGGAAGTACTGGGGATTGAACCTGGGATCTCAAACATGGGAATCAGGTGCTCAACCATTTGAGCTACACCCATTTGCCATTTATTTATTTATTTATTTATTTTAGAAAGTACCAGGGATTAAACCCAGGAACTCATACATTGGGAAGCAGGCACTCAACCACTGAGTTACATCTGCTCTCCAATGAGAGTTGGTCTTTTCATTTGTTTTTTTGTTTTTTAGGAGGTACTGGGGATTGAACCTGGGACCTTGTACATGGGAAACAGGCACTCAACCACTTGACTGACATTCACTCCCCAATAATTTAATTTTCTTTTTTAGATACTGGGGGTGGAGGAATGAACCTGGGACCTGGTATGTGGATGTTGGCACTCAACCACTGAGCCACATCATCTCCCCAGGGTTGGTTTTTGAGTTCATTTTGCTTGTTGTTTGTTTTTTCAGGAGGCACCAGGAACCAACCTCCTATGTGGGAGGTGGGCATGCAACCACTGAGCCAATCCACAACCAATAATTTACTTTAAAGAGTTAAAATTTTTAACTCTCTAGTGATGTCAGAATCAGTCTACCCACTCTATAGTCCCCGTGGTCCTCATTCACACTAGGTCCTAGTTCAGCCTCCACTTGGTCCACCAATACCTGTCTCCTGTGGGCATGAAATTGAAGTTAATCACTAATCATAATTTATACAACTATTTTGTTTTTTCATGCCATAGGATGCCGATTTCATTTTCCAACCATAACCAGATCATCACTGCCTTCAAATCCTACCAGAGTAATTAACAATTACAGATTTTCCTCCTTGTAGGTCTGTTGTGCCCAGGCATTTCTGGTCTAATGATATCAATCAAATTCCAATTCAAGGAAAATAAATCACTCTAAGCATTTTTTCCCAAAAAGAAAGGAAATTAATACAGGGAATTAGATGATTTCATTGGGAGAACTGGAGAAATAGGAATCAGGAAGCTACCACTGGAATTATTGAATTTAAGGGTATGCAATTGTAACACAATCCATGCTTCAACTAGGAGACGCTGTTGTCATCATAATACACATATTTCCACAATCTGGTTTGCATGAAGAAACAGCAGCAAGAACATGTCTTCTGTCTTATTTTGGCTTTCCAAATCTCCTTTGAATACATTTAATTTGCAGAAACTAATTTTCATTCCAAACCCAGCCTTCAAGATTATGGGAAGTGTGGTTTTTAGCTTTCCAGCCTCTGCATTTGAGAAAAACATAAGAGGAAGAATGAGGGATGCTGGACTAGGACTGACCATATCAATCATGGCAGTGCTCTGTGATTGGTTACGGTTTGTTTAAATTTTATAATTTTGCTTTCAAGCTGTCATAATCCTGTATTGATATCATAAATATGTTCTTCTCCTAAAGGAAATTAGGAAATTATCTTTTTTAAGCTCTTCAATTATTTACATGAGTTAGGACTTAATTGTCCATGAATACTTGCTAGACTGGACCTGGAAAAGCCATCTGGTACTATATTAATTCTAAAGGTTAAAAAAAAGAATATGGGGTTTGGTTTTGTGAGATATGAATAATGAATAAACAAATAAGCAATTTTTCTCTTTGCCATTTTTTTCATTAATAAGGAGAATTTAGCTGTCATTTAACTAATCTGTTCATCTGCCTATCTTTCTGAATACTACAGGAACAACTGAGTAAGCAGTTGGAATTAGATAAAATAAGAGTGCCTGAAAAAGAACTTTTGAGAAGTAAGTTTCCATAATGTGTTGAGCTGCCTTTTTCTGTTCTTTTATTTTTGTGAATTTGAAATAAAGTTGTTTAAAAGAAAAAAAGTCATCTGGGCCTGGAATATCTTTCTCAGGTGGATCATTGATAATTGTTTTCAATTTTTATTGGTTATTAGTCTTCTCAGATTTTCAGTTCTTATGTTATATTTGGAAATTTATTTTTTAAGATAATCATCTATTTTATATAGATTTTAAAATATCTTGACATAGCATTGGAATACAATTAATTCCTAAGAATTTTTTAAAAACCTCTAATATTTTAAGAGATTTATTATTATATTTTTATATTTAATAGTTACATATTAAATATTTTTCTTCTTTATTGGCCTACACATTGAGAAAACTTTAGTTTTATGTATTACACATACCTGAATTAATGCATCTCTGTTATAATCTTTATAAAATATATAACTATCTTTGAGTAATTTCTTTAGGATTTGAGATACTTTTGATGAATATTGAATTAGTAGTTCTTAATATCTTGTATTTCTTGCCAACAATAAATAAATGTAAAGCAATATATTTTATTTTTGAGTATAACTTTTGCCATTATACAATTAGTTTAGAATGAGTATCCTCATTCTCTTTTCTCTCTGAATAGTCTGTAACTTTAGTTTTGATTTCTCAGTTGAACAAAAGTTTATTAAAAAATTGCATTTTTCTAGCTCCTTAATTTAAATATACAATATGACATACAAATTCTTTTATTAAAGAATAACCTAATATATTTTAATATTATACACAGCAATACTTTGATATTGATAAAACTAATCTTAAAAAATATTATTCCTCAATATTAGCTAACATAATAAAGATTACATAAAAATATAGAGAAGCGGACTTGGCCCAATGGTTGGGGTGTCCGTCTACCACATGGGAGGTCCGCGATTCAAACCTGAAGCCTCCTTGATCCATGTGGAGCTGGCCCATGTGCAGTGCTGATGCGCGCAAGGAGTGCCCTGCCACACAGGGGTGTCCCCCGCGTAGGGGAGCCCCATGCGCAAGGAGTGCACCCTGTAAGGAGAGTCGCCCAGTGCGAAAGAAAGTGCAGCCTGCCCAGGAATGGCACGGCACACACGGAGAGCTGACATAGCAAGATGACGCAACAAAAAGAGACACAGATTCCCTGTGCTGCTGACAACAACAGAAGCAGTCACAGAAGAACATACAGCAATGGACACAGAGAGCAGACAACTGGGGGGAGGTGAGGGGAGAGAAATAAATAAAAAATCTAAAATAAATAAATAAATAAATAAAAATATATAAGCTTATAAATACGTAAAAATACTTTCTATTGTCATTTAAAAAGATAATTTATATCATTGTTATTAATTGATAAATATTCATTAAAATCAAATTTCTATACATAAATGCATATATTAATTAAATATTGCACTTCTATTGCATAATCTGGCCTGTAAGATTTATTTAGGTATTTATTGACATTTTCTTTGAGACTTTAAACATAGTTGATTTTATAAATAGCCCATATGTATTTGAAAAAAAAATTGAGTATTTTCTTTATGGTAAAAAGTCATCTATGATGTATGGTTTCTTAATTCTTAGACACTATATATTTTAAGGTTCACATATGATTTGACATCTATCTTTGTGAAAAAAATAATATATTGACATATTTTTATTATTTTATAATTTTTGTATTTTTATGCTTTCTTGTTATTTTATTCTTTTCTTTTCCCTTACCTTTCTAGACTTAACAAGGTCTTTGTTGGTTGATTGTTTTTTTTTTCTTTTAACTTCTGGTTATTTAGTATTCATATACATAGTCTACTTACAGCTAATCTTATATTTTCAACAAAACTATTATAATCTGTCAGTGTTATTAGGTAACAATTATTACTAACCATCCTCAGTAAGATTAATTTTACACACCACTCTTCTAATACCTCCTTCCCCCACATCCCAGATTTTGATGAAACAATTGTAGCTTCACATTGTCCCTAACTTTTTTCTTACATTAGATTGAAATTTCAATAATCATCTCTTATTAATCTCATTACATGTCTCCCCAGTACTTTTTCTAATGTTATTTAAATTTTTTTTGAGTCTTTTTACTGGCAACCACTTGAGAGTCAATATTACATAGACCTTATCCAGGGACTATGCCCCAAACCTGCTTGGGTTACTTTTTCACTACGTGATAATGGCCAAGTGACTATTTTGGTTTCCTCATTGGATAAATGGGGAAAATATTAGAATTGACCACAACCTACCAAAATTGATTTTTGTAACGATTAAATGAGTTAATACACACAAAGGGCTTAGACCACTGCCTGATCCTTACGTAACACTTATCCTTACATAAGTGTTAGCTATTGTTATTGTTACTGTATATAACTGCACTTTCTTGGCCAAAATCTATATGATTTATCACAATTATCTTGTATTAGTTCCTTCAAAGACCTGTCTTCAGGTCTTTGTAAATCCCTCAACAGTCACGGGGCTCTGGAAGAGATTGGCAGCATATGGAACCCCCATCTCCCTACTCTCTGCTGGCAGGGAAGGTTTGTGGTCAGCCCTCAGAGAACGTAATCGATAGCAGGCAACGGGGAAATGATCATACACCCATTTCACCTTCTCTGGCTCCTGGGAAGTAGCCCTGCTTCCTTTGTGTTTGGCAATATTGAGTAAAAAGCAGCTGGGAGTCCTCAGAGGAAGTTGTTGAATGGAAGGATTTAAATGTGCTCCCTTAGATTTTCATATGAAACCCTATTTCCAGACAGAAACAACTCTAGTATCCCCAATGAGGGTAGTGGGAGGTGGGGTTTGGGAAAGAGGAGCCCATTGCCTGTTTTAAAATCCATGCCAAATCTGTAGTTTTATTTTTAATTGCAATAGCAGAGATTACTATTGAACCAACATACTGCAACACAGACTGTTTAAAGGAATTTATAGGAAACCTTAGTTTAAATCTTCACAGTAATTATGTTCACAAACTCTTTATTAGACCAGAATTAACTGCTATCAGGTGAAAATTAGTTGCTTTAAGATGCAGAAGCTGAGAATTTAGAATGGAAGAGATATTCCTTTCATCTTCCATTTTCAGCACCCTTTTGAAAGTATGACCACAATGAAGTAGCTTCTGCAACACATTCAAAGGTTCTTCTAAATTCCTTTTCTCATAATTTCATTTCAGTTATATTAATAGAGTAAAAAAGAGGATTTTAAATAAGTGGCCCACAAAGATTAGTCAGAAATGAGAAATGGGAACATTTCCTCCAAACTATATATATATACATATATCCTGGTTCTCTGTTAGGTTTTTTTTTTTTGCTATCCCCCCTTATGCATGATGCTTGCTAAAAGTTAATCTGCAGAAAAAAAAGATAGAAAATATGAGTCTTATCTTTTGAAATTCATTAGAGAATGTTTCCCCTGATAATTTCTTCTCCATCAAACACTATAATCAAGTTATCAACCAAAACACAGTTATTGCCTTGCTAAGCTCACTGAGAATGAGCCTCGGTCCTAAGGATCACCATTAACTTTTCTTTTCTTTTTTTTTTTTAGCAGCAAAACTTGGGTTTATTAAAACAGATATGCCAGTTATAACAAAATTGACTTTTGTCATGTGCTAGGCCAGTGTATTTTTGTATAAACAAGACAGTACTAGCTGTGGCAGTTAAAGCTCTGAAAGCATATAAAACAAAACCTCTTCATTAAAAAAAATCTTCATAAAAGTGGGAGGAAAATCCTCAATCAAAATAGGTCTTCAGAGCAAAAGATTAATACCTGTCGCCTACCTGCTCAGGTGCGGCAAGGAGAGAAGCAGCACCAGGCAGGAGACTGAAGCCACGTGGGAGTGAGCTGCCATGGACCAGCCAGGGCCAGCTTCATTCCAGTACTGAGTATCAGGAGTTTCAAGTGCAAGAAGAGGAGTAAGCAAGCAAGCCCCGGCCCCAGCCTCCCCCACCGAGGGTGCAGGCCCCTACAGGGGAGTGGCCTTTGGATAACCGAGAGAGGATTATAGGCAAGTAGATACTGGATCAAATGAAGTTTCCAGCTGGGTCTGGACCACTGCACTTCGTCTAGTTCTAGGAAGAGAAAACCAGAATAATGGAAACGGCAATTCTTTGTACAACTCCCTGCAGTGGTGCTTAAGGCATATGCTTGCATTTTGTACTTCTGTGGGTCTCACTCCATGCGCCCCAATTTCAAGTGGACTGAGTCACAAACTCATTAGCTTTTCCACTTTAACCTGCTACTCCAAGAGACCCTGTACTCTGATAAGTAATATTTACAGAAAAAAAAAAAAAAAGAAATGGGATTTTCTTAGAAAGAACCCCGTTTCTTAGAGATAAGAATGGGTGAGGCTTACTGATCAGAATGTGAGGTGATATAGAAACTTTCATTTAATCCTGTTCATCTTCAAAGTCCTTTACAAGTTTCCACAACAAATGAGAAAAGACTAGGTCTAAATCACTTGAACTAAGTATACTTCTTGACCTACTTTGTGACTGTTAAGCTGAGGCAAGAAGAACTTTTGAAAATGTATTTCAGACCCACCCTTATAAAAATGTCTGTTTATATTTATGAACGCAATCCTCAATGAGCCTTTCTTGGAAGCATTAATCACTGCCATTTTCAAGGATTTTCTTTCTTTTTTTCCAGAGAACATAAATAGGATGTGTAGGTTAGAAGTTTAAAATATATGGACTTTTAAAATTTTCTTCACAAGATCATAACAACCTGAGACAGTAAAAAATAAAAATAAAAAATAAATTGACCTTTGAAGTTATTTTATAGCTTATCACTGGACTTTAGACATGGGCATAAAAATGATCCTTATGCATGCAGACTGTCACAGTTGGAAGTACAGACTGAAGATACCTTTTAAATTATTTATAGAGCAGAAAAAATATTTTTAAAGAAATATCTGCACTAGTAAAAGTTGTGGCAGTTCAGCGATAGAGCAAGGAAATCCCTCCATTTCTAGTTTTTTTTGCTCATTATCATGTATTTGCTTCTCAATAGACATGTACTTGGTGTTATTCAATAGATAGAATTTCACTTGAAAACAGGAGCCACGCTAAAGGTAGACAGTGCACGATCAAAATGGCCAGTCCATTTCCAGTAGAGCACACACACAAATACTCTCATTACAAACCAAGCTGCTCAAATTACATGGGCCATAGGAAACAATAACTAAAGTGTCATTGGCCCAAGGAGCTTTAAGTAAATCTCTAAGTATTTATCACATGTGAATTTAACACATGCTTCAACCAACAAAAGTATATTCACCATGCCAAGCACCATACCAGGCAGTAAGGAACACCGACACAAAAGACATCACTACGTTGCAGAGGTGATGCGAATGGGCTTTGCAGTCCAACAAATGGAGTCCAGTTTCATCTTGATCACTTCCTTGCTGTATGTCTTAGTCTGGACAGAAGCTACTTTAGAAAAAAGGAGGAATTTATTGAAAAGTCCCCATTTCCAGAGCTCTCAGTCTCTCCGTACAACATTGCTTTCTGTGTCTAGATTTGATTGGTTAGACTGGTTTGTACCATATGGTTGAAAAATCACTGCTAGGAGAGACTTTGCTTTCTTTGATCTCCAATTTAAAATCCTCGTAAAGGGCTTACCATTGCTTGATTTTAAGTCGAGTACTGAAGTACTGATCTAAGAGGCAGTAGTCTGTGTCTGGGAGTGGGAGGTGGGGATAGCAGGGTACGGTATTTTTAAAAACATGGCATTGTCAATTTGTACCATTTGGTTAGAATGATTTATATGATAGAGGATGGTCACAAAGACTCATGTCTAAACACATTTTATTTAGCTCCCTTTGTTGCAAATTGGAGAAATCCAGGCCCAAATTGGCTTAGGCAAAATTATATTTATTGTCTACTGTAACTGAGAAGTCAAGCAATAGGCAAGGCTTTAGGTTCATCTGGACAAAGGATTTAACATTATATCATCAGCTTCCAGTTTCTCTCCATCTCTTGATTTTACTTCCTCTCTTTTGGCTTCTCTCTTGAATAAAGACTTCTACCCTGGTGTCAAAATGGTTGTAGGTGCTCCATCTTTTAAGTCTGAAGTCTACCCTTTTCTAGTAGCACCAATGAGAAGTGAAACATTCATTCTGATTAGATTGACTTCAGTCACATTCCAACATGTGAAATAAATGGTGAGGTTAGTATAATGACATGGTTTAGATTGCTTTAGACTTGAGTCAGGTACTTAACCACTGAGCAGAGATAAGGACCCCCCACTGAAAAATAGTGAAATGTTTCTGAGGAATTGATCCTCATATAAAAAATGACGTTATTGCCAGAAAATGGGTAATGGAAGCTGGAAAAGAAGTAAACAAATGTCTATAAATAATGTCTTATGAAATGGAGTAATAGGCAAAAGGTGAAGTAGCTGTTCTAATACTTTGGTGTCAGGTAACCTGGTTGGTCATAATAGTATATTTTCCATTCATTGTCTTAGAATTCCATTCTGCATCAGTACCATGGAGGGATCTAGGACACACAGCTCTATATTGGTAAAACAAAGGTGTGTGGTTTGAGTACAGTCACAGATAAGATTTTCTAGAAACATCGGAAGTGAGAGGTTCTCCTAAAAAGCCTCACAAGGAATATCGAAGGAGAATAAGAGTGTACTGTTCAAGAACTCATGAGTCACCTCTGATACTTTCAAAAATTAGTAACTTCAACAGTCAAAATTGATTACTTGAATTTCTCAGGTTGCATCCATAGTTTGGTGAAGCCCCCAGAGAATGGTTGCAGTTACCAAAAAACAAACAAGCAAAAAGCCAAAAACACAAACACATAAACATATAATGTATTAGGGACAAAGAAAAAAATCACAGTGCGAGAGAGGGAACAATACAGAAGGAAAAAGAGGGAAGCAAATTAAATTGAGTCAGGGAGTTTCATATCACAATGTATGATAAATGATAAGGAGGGAGAAAATGAACTTGACCTGAATACTGCTGTTGAGCAATTTATAATCTAGAAGTAAATATAGAGTGCTTACTTAAAAAACTATAATACAATGTAAAAAGCAACGAGAGTTCCTTATATTCTTTTGAGAATTTAACAAAATCAAAGTATGTAAAGTATTTAGCACATTACTTGGCACACAGATGAGGCTCAATTAATGGTGGTAATTACTGTTTGAAAAATGAAAATGACAATCATAAACAAGTCACATTAAAAAAAAACAGGGTTTTTTTAGATGAGAGACACATAGAAAGATGCAAATTATTGGTATATGAAAACAGTCCAATGGCAGAAATTTCAGAGCATTTTCATCACTGAATTGATCAGTTTAGCTAGAGTAAAGATAGGGGTGAAAATGCCTTCTTAGTAGATTATAATGAGAGGCGGCAAAATAATTAAAGGATGGTAGGTTCCAGAACACTTGAAAGTGTACTGCTATGGATTAGGAATGATGCCCTGGATAGTGAACATTAGCACGATGACAGGCATGCCAAGAATGTGCCATCCCAGGTCCAAAGTACAGGCATACAGGGTAGAAAATGGGCCTGAACAGAGAGTATGAACAAGATAAATGAAAGGTCTTACATGCCAGGATGAGAAATTTGATCTTTTTTCCACAACTAACAGAGAGATAGCTAGAATTTTTGTGTAAGAAAATATTATAAATCTCCTTTAGAAATGCTCTCCTGCTGAGAGTAGTGATAAGGCTTCCAATAGGATTATATCAGTAGGAATGAAAAGAGATTAGTTGAGAAAAGCAATTCCAAAATACAATGACTAAATCATACTGCTAGTGGGGAGTAAGTGATAAGATTTTTAAAAATCCTGTGATTTTTAATTTGGGTTTTGAGGGGGAGGTAATAAAAATCATAGGAGGAGAAAAAATTTTGGAAAGTAGAAAGAGGAAATTTGGTTTGATACTTTTGAGATAAAGTGCCATTGGAACATTGTTAGAGACATTCAGCAGATATTTAAAAATCCCAGTCTTTAGCTCTAGAGAAAAGTGAAAAATACAGATAAAAACTCTGGAATTTTCCAGTTATCAGAATTAGTGAAAAACAGGGATTTGTTTTACTTCTAGCCAAATGAAGCATCCAAAATTACTACATTGGCCATGGGAATGGAAGAAAAGTTAGAGCCAAGTTTTTTAAACAAATATTCTATACTGTTGCCCATCTTGAATGGATATGTGCTGGCTACCAAAAAAAAAATAATTTTATTTAATGGAATTTGCATATCAGTGAAAACTGGGAACAACCTACACATAAAGAGGTCCTTTGACTGGTAGGGAAAGGAACAATGAAAATAATGCAAAGTAAGTGATTTATATTGAGAAGCTTTGTGGGAAAGATGAGTTTTGAGTTTTAAGCCTTTGAGGTAAAAGTAAAATTTAATGATAAATTTAGTCCTAGGTGAATGAAAAAGATATGCCCATAGGATGCTGAGCAACTTTATAAATGTGTTTGCAAAAGATGTCATATAGAAGAATGACTGCTTTTCTCTGGGGTTTCCAATCATAAATGCAGCATTGATTCCTTTAAAATGTTAAAAATGTTCATTGAGTGTAATGTAAACTGTAATCCACAGTTAGTGGCAGTGCTTCAATATGTGTTCATCAATTGTTACAATGTACCACTCTAATGAATGAAGGATATTAGTGTGGGAAAGTCGGGGAGGAGGAGGGAGTGGGGCATATGGGAATCCCTTATATTTTTTATGTAACATTTATGTCATCTAAAGTTTCCTTAAAAAAAAAAATGTTCATCGATTTTAGCTTCTGGACAGGATGAAGTAACTACTACAGAATTTATTCTTCCAGTGTTAAAAACTGTAAAACTAGACAAAATGTATGAGGCAGTAGTTGTTTTCAGGCACTGAACACTGAGCAGTTCAGGCTTTCTGAAAAAAGGGAAAGAAAGGAGGTAAGCCCTAGTTCATTCAAGCTTTCTACCTGGGAGCAGTTTCCCAAACTTCACAAAGGAAGGTGGGACCCAAGCACCGAGTGGAGGTCCTCGGTATGAGGGCACACGTATTAGAGCTCAGGACTGCGGAGCTGAGGCTCTGTGCTAAACAGGAGCAATCTTCACAGGGTGGCTCCCTAGAAGTCTGCTGGCAGATCCCCTGTGTGTTCTTGGGGGAGGCCAAGGCACACACATTGAGGGCAAGGCTCTCTGAGGCTCAGCAGAGTGTGCTGCAGTGGAACATTTCATGTTCATGGATTGGAAGACGAAATATTGTTAAGATGTCGGTTCTATCCAAAGTGATTTATAGATTCAGTGCTATCTCAATCAAAATTCCAACACCCTTCTTTGCAGAAGTGGTAAAGCCAATCATTAAATTTATATGAAAGGGAAAGGGCCTGAATAGCCCAAGCCATTTTGAAAATGAAGAATAAAGTTGGAGGGCTCACACTCACTAACTTTAAAACTTATGACAAAGCAACAGTAATCAAAATAGCATGTTACTGACACAAGGACAGATGTATAAGTCAATGGAATCAAACTGAGTACTCAAAAATCAAACCTCACATTTATGGCCAAACGATATTTGACAAGGAGGCAAAGGCCACTCAAATGGGACAGAACAGTCTCTTCAACAAATGCTGCTGAGAAAATATGTCTTGGGTTGTATATATGGCAATAGAATAAAAAATTTTAAAAATCCATAAAATTGCACGACACAAACAGTAAACCCTAAAATAAACCATAAACTGTAGTTAATAATACAATTATAAAAGTGTGCTTTCATAAATTATAACAAACTACCACACCAAAGTAAGATGTAAATAATACGGTGGTCAATCAGAATCTTGTATTTTATGCATGATTGTCCCGTAACCCATAATTTCTCTAATAAAAATTTTTTTTCTTAACCTCAGTGGGATAGCATCTCAAACTAACACCACCACCAAATTTTGGGACAGATGTCGAAAAACTGGTACACAAATGCATTGCTAATCAGAATGTAAAAAGCTACCTTCATTTTGGAAAAAAGCTTTGTAAATTTCTTATAAACATAAAGTGATACTACTATCTAGTAATTCCAATGATAGGTATTTGCCCAAGGGGAGCAAAATAATAATAATAATAATAATAATAATAATAATAATAATAATACAAGAATATTTATAGCACTTTGTTCACAATAGCTCCAAACCAGAAAGAATCTGATGAACTGATGACCACCACCAGAGAATGTGAAAAAAATTGTTGTATTTTCATACAATAAAATACTCATAATAAAAGTAAAGAACTAATAAAAGCAATAACATGGATATAGTTCAAAAATCTGTAGAGTGGTAAAAGGCAGACATACTGATGACTCCATTTAGATGATACTCAGTAGCAGATAAAATTAATCTATGGCCATAGAAATCAGGACGTTGTTGCTGTCTGCAGGGAGTGAGGGCTGACTCTTAAGTGGCCAGGAAGGACTTGCTTGATGATGGAATTGCTCTACATTTTGTTTGGAGTATTGGTTACATGGTCTATGAAACTGTCAGAACTCATTGAATTGTATGTTAAAGATCTTCACATTTCACTCTATGTAAATTTTAAATAAAAGGCTCTAGTAAGTGCAAAGCATTATAACAGTCATTCTGAGGGATTTAATGAACAATGAGATGTCAATTATAAAGAGAACATACCAATTGTTAAAATGTGATTTTGTAAGCAAATAGTCAAGACATCAAAAGCCTTAATAAATCACTCTTTTGCCATTAGCAAAGGTAGTTTTTTAAAAAATATTACAGCAATTAGACATTTATAAGCTAGAAAAATTACTCATTTTAAAAACATATAATAATGTAAATATTATATAAACTCTCTAACTCATTTATTTTTTAATCAAATTCTTTGTTGTTTTGTTTAAGTGTATTGTCTTTTAAATTCTTTCTTCCACTTAAAGTTTTCTGTACCTGGGTTTTTCTAGGTCTCCAGAAACTCTTCCTAAATTCTTAAAGGTAGCTTCCCTTTCTTCTTTCTCTTCACTCTAAGAAAATCAGTCACTTCCATCTTAACGAAAGAGTAGACATTAAATTGTCCTTTTTGCATTCTCAATTAGATCTCTGAATACCAAGCTTCCCTGCTGTGTTCCTTCTAATGTCCTTGTCTCTTCCCTTTTCTCCTGGCAAAACAGAAAGAGTCCAATATTATGCAGCAGCATGAAGCCTCTGGTCTGAATGAAAACTCTGTGATTGTCTTTTTCCAAACATCAAGTTCTCTGCCAGACAGTTTCTAAATTGCCTTAAGCTCCCCTCCCAGTGGATATGCTAGATGCTTACTAATTAATTTGAAGTGAATGGGCCCTTAGTAACTCTTATTCACCGAATTAAATCTCAATGCTCCATAGAGGTGAAAAGACTGTATCTTCCAGCAAGAGTGTAACATTTTACAACCTGGATAAGATTTGTGAGCAGGTATTAAATGGTTTCTACAAGCAGAAAGCTAAACCTAGCTATTGTAAAAACGTATTACAGAGATAAGTATGGGAAAAATTACCTGATGGAGAACTTCGGGCATGAAACTGAGCCAGTTAATTTTAACTTAACATAGATTTTTAAGTTCCTATTTTGTGTAGTAACAAAATGAAGATAGCATTTGCTCACAGTGCATGTACCTTTTTTGAGAATCTGGAGTACTCATTTATTATTTGTTTTTATGTAGGT
This sequence comes from Dasypus novemcinctus, assembly GCF_030445035.2. Lineage (NCBI taxonomy): Eukaryota > Metazoa > Chordata > Mammalia > Cingulata > Dasypodidae > Dasypus > Dasypus novemcinctus. Next base: position 27,807,096 of record NC_080683.1, on the reverse strand, counting down.
AGTCTAAGTTTGGAGGAATAAAATCAGGTTCTAAAAGAAGAAAAAGAAACCTGAGTCATCATTTTAGAAGATGATAAAAATAATGTTAGGAGTGGGTGAATGTTATAAAAGGGCAAAATGATAGATCAAAAATGTTTGGATTAATATCAACTCTGTTCTTACTGAAAAATAAATTATATAAAGCATCCTTCTATCATTTATCATCACTGAAGCAGATTAGTTTAGGGAAAAAGGGAAGACAAGTCACAGTTGGCAAATGGCAGAGAACAAGGCCATGAGACCCCCGCCTGGAAATCCCCTGAGGGGAATGCGGCTGCTAAGAACAAAGCCAGAAAGACCCTGCCAAGACCTGGCAACAAGGAGGTCCCATTTGGAACTCCCGGGCTCAAGAGGAAGTCCTGGATAACTCCAAACAGGCCTCCCCATTGGTCCTGGATAACTCTAAACAAAAGGCCTCATCATTGGTCCCCTGAGAGCTAAAAGGTGGGGATTAAAAGGCAACCAATTAGAATAGCAAACAGCGGGGCCCCTCCCAACATTAGGAAAGGTGAGGAGTAAAGATCAGCTTTTATAAAGGCAGCCTCCACATCCACCCCAGGTGCTCCTCTTTGCCTGGAGGAGCCTGCATCCATATCTTAGGTGTGTACTTCTCTTTTCCCTTGTTTCTCAGTAAACTTTTACCGGCCTAACTAAACTGGCATGTTCTTAAATTCTTTTAAGTGACATAGCCAAGAATCTAGAGGGATCCAGTGCCTTCTGACTTCATCTGGCGAGCCAACCAGGAGATATAGAGGCAGGTAATGCTCCCTAACACCCGGCAAGGACTGGTGAGTCTAAACTTTTAATTACAGCTTGTTTGTGCCCTCATTAGGTTGCCTGACATTCCCTCCTGCCATTTTAAACATGTTCCTGAATAGGTTCCCACAGGATATAATCTCTCTCTGCCCAGACTTCTGGCTCCCTTTTTGGAGGTGGCAGGGGTGAGTACCCCTGCCGTGTCCATCCAAGGAAGCTCTGGGCGACAGGTGAAACCATCCCTGAGATCTGACTAGGCATGTGGCTCAAGTCATGCAGGAGTCTGCTGGCAGTCTGCCAGGCCCTCTCTGTGAGTTCAGAATGGCTATCATCCATCATAGCATTTCCTTAGGCCACTAGGTAGATTCTTTTGACTAGAAATACCGTTAATCTTCCCACTACCACTGTCTTCATTGTGGAGAAGCATTGGAATGCCATAGAACCTGAAAATGCAATTGTTACTGAAGCATTGTTCCCACTCTTGGTAGCACCAGTAGGTTTTGTTCCTTCTCAATCCAGGGATTGCCTCCAGGGCCCCTGAGGCTGTTTGTTGGCAATCCACAGAACAATTAATCTCTACTCTCTTAATGGGCTTTAATGTCTGGTTTAACTGTGAAACTCCTTCCCTGGGAGTGGCCATGAGATGAGCTCTCTCCTGGCTACTTCCTAAAACCTCTGCAAAATTAGGCTAAAAGAAAGGTCCCTAGCCAGTCTCTTCCCTAAGGAGAAAGCCCAGCTTGGGAGCTGCAGTCTGAGAGATGGACCCAGATGTCTCCCAAGACCTCTAAGTCTCTGGGGATAGCCAGAGAACAGAGACTCCTGATTCCTGGAAAAGAGGGTTGGCGAATGGGGTTCCTGAACTCCAGGATGCTGGGTTGGTGAGCAACCCATTCAGTCAGGGCTAGCAGTGGGATGCCACCAAGACTGACAAACATGCTTATTCTCCCGTAGGATAATGGGCGGCTCTTCCAGCATTCCAGCAGACTCCCCATTGGGGTGTCTTCTCAGAAACTGAGATGATCTGCCTACTGATGGGCTAAAAAGGAAGAAGTTAGTCTCTCTCTGCAACACCACATGACCACAGTACAAGTTGAAGGACGGCCAAGAATGGCTGCTAAATGGGACCCTCAACTTAAACCCTATACTTAAGCTAAGCCTATGGTGTAGAAGGGAAAGAAAAAGGGTAGAATTTCCCTATATCCAGCTTTTTATAGCCCTATATCAGAATAAGAGCCTAAGGGGTTCTTGTCAGTTGTGCTACGAAGAAGTAAACCCCAGAGAACAGAATAAGCTCCTCCCAAGAAGGAAGAAGCTATCTTAGATGAGCCCCTTCTTAGTAGCCCACTTCGTTATAAGCCAGGCCCAGACACAGAAGTCCTTTTAAACTCACCTCCAGCTACCTTGGCACCTTTCCCATATGCTTCAAAGTTTAGTCCAGAGTTGATGGAAAATCAAGATCTAGGCCATTTACTAAACTTCTCCCCTATAAACTAGGAAACCTCCTAATATGCCATCAGTTCCTAGTTATTCCAGAATGTCCATCCTGATAATGGGTCAAGATCCTCTCCATTCCCTAGGGATTAGCATTTGATTAGTAGACCCCAGCCTAAACTCCAGGTGTATAATGCCTCAGACATGAGAGCTGGTGACCTGGATTTGAAACCATCTGTCTGACTATAGTATTAGTATCAGACTGGGAACCCAACTAAGTGAAATCTCCCAAGAAATAGCTAACCAAATAAATCCCTTAGCATGGGATATGGAAATTCTAGGTTTAGCCCTCTGGGTTCCCCCAGTTTCCATCACTTTTAATGCCAACTAGCCCTATTCTCATGGAAAGCAGCACCTCTTTAAGGAAAGTGTTAAAGGCCTCTGGCCCATGATTAAAAAGTTTTTGGAGAATGGCCTCCTAATTCCCTACCAATCTCCTAGTAACATGCCCATTCTTCCTGTAAAAATGTCCAGTGGCATGTACCTGCTGGTTCAAGACTTAAGAGCAGTTAATAGCTTTGTTATATCATCCATCCCTCATGCTCAACCCTTATACTCAGCTAAACCAAGTCCCAGAAACCATGTGTTGGTTTACTGTTTCTTCTTATCCCACAGGAAAGGTCTCTCTCCCCAGAAAGTATTCAAGTCATCACTAGTATTCCTCAGCCCCAAACGAACAAACAACTCTGCACTTTCCTAGGGATGGTTTGGCAAAATAGCCCAGCCATGGTACAGTACTATTGCAGAGGCTAAAATTTAAAATAATAATAATAATAATAACTAACACTTAGTATGGGGAACAGACCAGAAAACTGTCTTCCATGCCTTAAAACAGATGGTAATTAGCCCTCCAGTCTCAGGAATTCTTAACCTGAATAAGCCTTTCTTTCTGTATGTAACTGAGAAGAAGGGAGTGGCTCTAGGAGTATTAGTCCAGAAACTGAGCAAGATTTCTCCACCAGTAGCTTATTTCTCCAAATCGTGGGTAACACAGTGCAGGGATGACCACCTCTCCTGCAACTGCCCTTTTAATTGAACAAGCCACCAAATTAACCTGGGGCAACCTCTCGCAGTCTTTACCCCACACCAGGTAAAAGACACACTTGAAACTGGGGGCCATCAATGGCTTACAGGTAGTTGGGTAATTAAATACCAGGTTCAGTTACTAGAGACCCCAGAGGGGCAGCTAAAGGGCGTACCAAACTCTTAACCTAGCCACCCTGCTACCAGCAGGAGAAGGCCCAAGTTCAGATCCTGAGAGGCTCCTCCTCCACTACTCTCAACCCTCAAACTCTCAACCCTCAAACTCTCAACCACAACTACTTAAGACAGCCAGGTTTAAAAGAGGAGCCTCTAACCAACCCAGACTTTGAGTGGTTCACAGATGGAAGCAGTTTTACCAGGGAAGGAATTAAAAGGGCAGGCTATGCAGTGGTCTCTTAATTTAAAGCTATAGAAGCCCAAGCCCTTCTAGGGGCATCAGCCCAGAGGGCAGAGCTAATTGCACTAATCCAAGGCTTACATCTAGCCACTGGGAAAAGAGCTAATATTTACACAGACTCCAAGTATGCATTCCTAGTTCTCCATGCCCACTCTGCCGTGTGGCTAGAACAAGGCTTGCTTACTAACAGTGGGTCACCTATTAAGCATAGGCAAGAAATCCCGGACTTGCTAGAGGCTGTTCTGTCACCCCAAGAAATAGCAGTTAACCATTGCTCAGGACACCAGAAAACAGAAACTGCCATCTATAGCTAGGGGAAACATTGAGTAAAGCTGCAGCTCCTTCCCAGCCCTCATCCCAGAACTTGTCCCACTACCTAATCCTCCAGAGTATACCCAGGACAAGGAGAGCAAAAACAAACAGCAAAATACATTAGAAAGTTGTGCACTATCAGTAGTAAATTTAAAGGTAAATGAATTAAACACACCAGTCAAAATGAAGATATTGGCAAAATGGATAGAAAGCATGACACAAATATATGCTGTCTGCAACAGACTACCTTAAAAACAAAGACATAAGAATTAGAATATGAAAGGATGGGGAAAATATACCATGCAGTTTTTACCCAAAAGAGATCTGGGGAAGCCCTACTAGTGTCAGATAAAATAGACTTTCAGTTAGATCTGTCATGAGGAACACATATGATCATTATATATTGACAAAGGGGTCAATTCAACTAGAAGACAAATCTATATGTCCCTACATCAGAGCCCCAAAATATATGAAGGAAATACCGAAAGATTTGCAGCAAGAAATAGATGGTTCTACATTAATAGTACTGTATTAATCAGGGTTCTCTAAGGAAGCAGAATCAAAAAGGGATATCTCTCAATAGTAAGAGATTTATCAGAGTCTCTCTTGGAGCAGTAGGGATGCACAAGTCCAGGTTCTGCAGGCATGCTACAGCCAGGAGCTCCAATGAAAGTCCAGTGAAGATTCCTGATGAGTTCTGGGAGATGTTGGCTATCCAAAGATGAGCTGGGAAATTCTCTCTCAATGCTAGAATCACTTCCCCTTTAAAGAGATACAACTGACTGGGTTGAGTGTCACTCATTCCTAATGGCAATCTCCCTGATTAATGTAATTATAACCAGCTATCTAAGATTTAACACCACAGTAAAGTCAATGGTGATTAAAGTCCATAAATGCCCTTGTATTACTGTTAGCCCAGTGCTTTCTTGATCAAACAACTGGGCACAATTACATGGCTGATTTGACACAATAGCTTAACATCACAGTTCCACTCCTTGTCTACTCGGCAACCATACACATTACCTTAAATCATACTTAGTCTCTAAGTAAAAACAATAACAGACATGCATATATATATATATATTTCCACCTAACAATGTTCAACTCTCCTGTGTACAACCCAAAATGCATTAACTCCATACAGAATACAGTGCAAATTCTTGGATAATGTTCACTCTCAAACTTGACATCCTCAAATATTATGACATGAAATGGATACAACTTGTCATATGATAAGGGGAAAGTTTGGGGAAGAAGACAAGAAATTCGTTTTGTGTATATATACAATTATCATAATGACAAAAGGAAGATTCATGACCATTATAGTCCTTGTTTCTGTAACTGGTCACATGGTTGAAGTTCATATTTATCACTACCTTCTTCCACTACCCATTCCATGTTTCCATTACCCTCAGCAAGCACTTCAGTTGGCTGTGGTTCTTTGCCTGGTGGGGTGATCCAAACTTTCATTCCTGAAGATTCTGAACCACTGTTAGTCCTTCTTGGATGGGGTTGTTGCAATTTTCCATTGACTTTAATCATAGAACATGGCAGGACTGGGAGATGCCCTAAAGGATCTCCTGTATTCCAGGCACACATTTCTTTACCCCATTAGGTAAATGCGGTCCTATTTCCCCTTGATAGTCAGGATCAATCACTCCAGTCAGTACAGTAATTCCATTCTTTGGCTGTTGATTCAGAGGTAAAAGGAGCCCAAAGTGGTCAGGTGGCAGTTTGAACATCCAGTTCATGGAATCATTGCTGTGTTCCCTGGCGACAGCACTCCTCCTTTTGGGACTAAAAACTGTAGAAGAGCAGAGTTTGAGGTTGCAGGGATAGGAAGTAAAAATTTTCCTAGTGGGTCACTAAGGGTAATAGTGAGTGCCTCCACTCCCATTTCCATCCCTTGATTCATGGACCCATGGATCCTGGTTATAGAGAAACAGCACCATAGAGTAAATGCTGATTTAGAGCATACACAGCCTCCTGGAGAACATTGCTCCTGCCCTGCAAGGTATTGCCACCTAGTTGGTGCCATTATTGAGTCTTCGAAAGACCATTCCACTCTTCTATCAATCCAGCTGCTTCAGGGTGATGGGGAACATGGTAAGACCAGTGAATTCCATGGGCATGTGCACATTCCTGCACATCATTTGCTGTGAAATAGGTTCCTTGATCGGAATCAGTGCTGTGTGAAATGCCCTGGTGGTAGATAAAACATTAGGTTAGTCCACAGATGATAGTTTTGGAAGAAGCATTGTGTGCAGGAAATGCAAACCCATATCCAGAGTATGTGTCTATTCCAGTTGAAACAAATCGCTGCCACTTCCATGGCGGAAGTGGTCCAATGTAGTTAACCTGCCACCAGGTAGCAGGCTGGTCACCTCAAGGAATGGTGCCATATCAGGGGCTGAGTGTTGGTTTCTGCTGCTGGGAGATTGGGCACTCAGCAGTACCTGTAGCAAAGTCAGCCTTGGTAAGGGGAAGTCCGTGTTGCTGAATCATGCATAACCTCCATCCCTACCTCCATGGCCACTTTGTTCATGAGCCCACAGGGCAATGACAGAAGTGGCTGGGAAAAGAGGCTGAGCATTAGCCACAGAGCAGGTCATCTTATCCACTTGATTATTAAAATCTTCTGCTGTTGAAATTACCCTCCTGGTGAGCATTCACATGGGACACAAAAATTTTCATGTTTTTTGCCCAATCAAAAATGTCAATCCATATACCTCTTCCCCAGACCTCTTTGTCACCAATTTTCCAATCTTTTTCCTTCCAAGTCCCTGACCATCCAGCCAAATCATTGTCAACAGCCCATGAGTCAGTGTACAAATGCACCTCTGGCCTTTTCTTCTTCCAAGGAAAATTAACAACCAGGTGCACTGCTCGAAGTTCTGCCCACTGGGAGGATTTGCCCTCACCACTGTCTTTCAGGGATGTGTCAGAAAGGGTCTGTAGTGCTACAACTGTCCACTTTTGGGTAGGACCTGAAAATGGAGCAGAACCACCTGTAAACTATGCCTGAGTTTTGTCTTCCTCAGTCAACTGATCATAAGGTACTCCCCAAGAGGCCAGAGCTGTGGGCTGGGAAAGAGAAAGTAATGTGGCAGGGGTGATGACCATGGACATTTGGGTTACTTCCTCATGTAACTTACTCATGCCTTCAGGAACCACTCAAGCCCTATCTCATATATACCACTTCCATTTTATTATGGAGTGCTGCTGTGCACACCAAACTTTATGGTTTGGTAGGTCAGACAATACCCAGCTCATGACAGGCAACTCAGGTCTCATGGTAAACTGATGACCCATGGTTAGGTGCTCAGTCTCTACTAAGGTCCAGTAGCAGGCCAAAAACTGTTTCTCAAAAGGCGAGTAATTATCTTCAGAGGATGGCAGGGCTTTGCTCCAAAATCCAAAGGTTCTATGTTGTGATTTTTATATATGGGCCTGCCAAAGGCTCCAGACAGCATCTCTATTTGCCACAGAAACTTCCAGCATCATTGGATCTGCTGGATCAAATGGCTCAAGTGCTAGTGTGGCTTGCATAGCACCCTAGACCTGATGCAGAGGCTCCTCTTGTTCTGGTCTCCAATCAAAACCAGCAGCTTTTCTGGTCACCTGGTAAATGGGCTGGAGTAGCACACCCAAATGAGGAATATGTTGTCTCCTAAATCCAAAGAGACCAACTAAGCTGTGCCTCTTTTTCAGTCATAGGAGGAGCCTGATGCAACAGCTTATCCTTCATTTTAGAAGGAATATCTCGACATGAGCCACACCACTGGACACCTAGAAATTTCATTGAGGTGGAAGGCCCTTGTATTTTAGTTGGATTTATCTCCCATCCTCTCTCACACAAATACCTTACTAGTAGGTCTGGAATCTTTGCGACTTCTTGCTCACTAGGTCCTATCAATATGATATCATCAATATAATGGACCAGTGTGATGTCTTTTGGGAGGGAGAGACAATCAAGATCCCTACAAACAGTATTATGACATAGGACGGAGAGTTGATATACTCCTCAGGCAGGACAGTGAAGGTATACTGCTGGCCTTGCCAGCTGAAAGCAAACTGTTTCTGATGGTCCTTACTAATAGCAACTGAGAAAAAAGCATTCACCAAATCAACAGCTGCATACCAGTTACCAGGGGACGTGTTGATTTGCTCAAGCAATGATACCACATCTGGGACAGCAGCTGCAATTGAAGTCACCACCTAGTTAATTTTACGATAATCTATTGTCATCCTCCAAGATCCATCTTTATTGTATAGGCCAAATAGGAGAGTTGAATGGGGATGTGGTGGGAAAACCACCCCTGCAGGAATCCGGTATTGCTTTTGGTTTAATATTTTGCTAGGTAAGGGCAGTCCTAGTGGCTTCTGATTGGCCTTTCCAACCATAATAGCCCTCATTCCACAAGTCAAGGATTCAATGTGGGGATTCTGCCAGTTACTGAGTATGTCAATTCCAATTATACATTCTGGAACTGGGGGAATAACCACAGAATGGGTCCAGGGGCCCACTGGACCAACTGTGAGATGGACCTGAGCTAAAACTCCTTTAATTACCTAGTCTCTATAAGCCCCTACTCTGACTGGTGGAGTACAGTGATGTTTTGGGTCTCCTGGAATTAATGCCACTTCTGAGCCAGTGTCTAATAATCCCCGAAATGTCTAATCATTTCCTTTTCTCCAATGCACAGTTACTCTGGTAAAAGGCTATAGAGCTCCTTGGGGAAAGGTGGGAAGAAAATTAAGAGTATAAATTTTGGGCAGTTTAACAGGATTCTTCCCCAAGGAGACCTGGTCTCCACCTCATTCAAGGGGTTTTGGGTCTGTAAACTGTCTCAAGTCTGGGAATTGATTAAGGGGCCATGATTCTCTGCATCTGTAATTTGAATTAGGGTTTCATTTACTTGACCCAGAACTCTTCTGTTTATACAGATCCCAAAGATTTTGTAGACTGCCCATCAAGATTAATTGGAGGCAGTTTCCTCGGGCAGACTGGAGGCTTGGCAGTGCATGCTAGAGTTTCGTACATGCCCCAGGGCTGGAATGAGGTCCATACTCCCTGGGGCAGGCCAGAGGCTGGGCAGGGCAGGCTTCAGTTTGGCTGGTACTTACCTCGGGGTTGGAAGTTTTTTCAGACTCCCTGGGGCTGGTTGGAGGCTGTATGATACAGGGTTGACCAGTGTAGTCTGGACAGGACAGGCCATGGCAGTCTTATCTGGTAAAGTCTCAGAAGAATTCAGGGTTCCAATGTCTCCATCAATATCATCATCATTCCATATGTCTCCATCCCAATTCTCTGAATTCCACTCTTCTCCAATCAATGCCTTTACTTTAACTGCAGAAACCCTGCGGGTTGAGATTTTTGCTTCCTTTGCAACTCTGCTACTCATACAATGAAAGTCTGAGTTTTATTCTCAGATATTTTAAGCCTGTGGCAATAAGAGACAAGATTTTCTTTCAGAGCGCACATAGAAACCTTTGCACCTTCCTTTTGGTGTTTAAATTTTAAATTTGAAGCCTTTAACTCATCTCTTTCTTTTGTAACAGTATCCAGAGTATCTAGGAGGAGCCAGCCAACATCATTACACCATTTGACTCCACAAAACCCTGTTAAGGTGTTGAAAACACTCTTACCCAAACCCTTGCTTCTTATAAGCATGCAAGTAGGGGAATCCAGTGATGCTATTTTGCATATCTCCATTGCCAACTTGTGCCATGGACTGTTAGCAGTCTCTTCATTGTTGGAAAGAGAGTAGTCAGTTCCCTTGAGTCCAATTAAGGTAGAGTGCAAAACTCCCAGAACCAGCTCAGACATCCCATGTTTAAGACTCTGTTCCTCAAGAACCACTCCTGGTACCAAGCTGTATTAGTCAGGGTTCTCTAGGGAAACAGAATCAACCAGAGATATCTGTTGATAGTAAGAGATTCATGAGAGTCTCTCACACAGCCATGGGGATGCACAAGTCCAAGTTTTGAGGGCAGGCCACAATCAGGAGCTCCAATGATAGTCCAGTGAAGATTCTTGATGAGTTCTGGGAGATGTTGGTTGTCCTAAGATGAGCTGGAAAATTTCTCCCAATGCTGGAATCACTTCCCCTTTTTAAGGGATTCAACTGACTGCGTTAATTGTCACCCATCACTGATGGCAATCTCCCTGATTGATGTAATTATAACCAACTATCTATGATTTACCACTGCAGTAAAGTCAATGGTGACAAAAGTCCATAAATGCCCTTGTATTACAGCTAGCCCAGTGCTTGCTTGACCAAATTCTGGGCAGAATAACTTGGCTGAGTTAACACAATAGCCTAACCATCACAAGTAGGATACTTTAATATACCGGTTTCAATAATATATAGAATATCTATATATTATATATCATTCAAGTTTGAATGATACTCTATGCAATGTAGAATTAACAGACATGTATAACACTTCATCCAACAGCAAGAGAACACACATTTTTTATATATGTGGATCATTCTCCAGCATATATCATACCTTTGGTCACAAAAGAAGTCTCAGTAAATTTAAAAACTGATTGAAACATGCAATGTATCTTCTCTGACAACAACAGATTGCAGCTAGAAATCAGGAACAGAGGAAAAAATCAATCCCGCTCAACTCTTCTAAAAACTTGAAGAGTATGGAATATTCCCTAATTCATTCTACTAGGCCAAAATCACTTTCATATCAAAGCCAGATAAAGATACCACAAGAATAGAAAATTATAGGTCAATATCACTTATGAAATATGGTTGTAAATATTCTCAATGAGATAGTAACAAACCAAATGCAACAGCATGTTAACAAAATTATTCACCATGATTAGTTGGGACTTGTCACAGTATAGAAGAGTAGTTCAACATAAGAAAATCAATTAATGTGATAGAGCACATTAACCAAAAGAAGAGGGAAAAAAACACGTGATCATCTTAATTTGATGCAGAAAAGGCACTTGACAAAATATATTTATCCCTTCTTGATAAAAACACGTAGAAAGCTAGGAATAGGAGATTTTCTCAAGATGTTAATGGGCATATATGAAAAACTCACAGCTAGCATCATATTTAATGGTGAAAGACTGAAAGCTTTTCCTTTAAGGTGAGGAACAAGACAAGGATACCCAATGTTACCACTGTTATTCAACATTACATTGCAAGTTCTATCCAGAGCAATTAGGCATGGAAAAGAACTAAAAGTCATCCAAATTGGAAAGGAAGAAGTAAAAATGTTCCCAATTTGCAGATGACATGATCCTGCATACAGAAAATCTTGACAAATCCATAGTAAAGTTCCTAGAGCTAATAAAAGAATTCAGCAATGTGGTAGGATACAAGACCAACACCCAAATTCATTAATTTTTTTTTACACAATTAATGAACAATTAGAAGAAGAAATCTAGAAAAAAATCCATTCATGATAGCAATTAAAAGAATCAAATATCTAGGAATAAATCTAACCAAGGATGTAAAGGACTTGTACACAAAAAAGTACAAAACATTCTTAAAATAAATCAAAGAAGAATTAAATAAATGGAAGGACTTTCTATGTTCCTGGATTGGAAGACTAAATATTGTTAGGATGCCAGTTCTACCCACAGTAATTTATAGATTAGACACAATCCCAAACAAAATTCCAACTACCTGGGAAGCGAATATGGCTCAAGCAGTTGAGTGCCTGCTTTCCACATTGGAGATCCCAGGTTTGGTCCCCAGTGCCTCCAAAAACAAAAAACAACAAGCAAACAAATGAAAGAACTCAGGGGAACCAATATGGCTTAGTGGTTGAATGCCAGCTTACTGCATATGAGGTTGGACCCAGGTTCAATCCCTGGCCCTGGTACCTAAAAAATAAAAAAAAATAAAAAAATTCCAACAACTTTCTTTGCATAAATGGACAGCCTAATTATCATACTTCTATGGAAGGGTATGGGGCCCCAAATAGGCAAAGCCATCTTGAAAAGGAAGAAAGAAGGTGCAAGATTCACACCTCCTAACTATTACTAAGCCACAGTAATCAAGCATAAATGAACCCTCACATAGATTGCCAACTGACTTTTTTTAAAGATATATTTTATTACTTTATTTTTCTTTATTTATTCCCCCCTTCCCCAGATGTTTCACTTAACTGTCTGCTCATTGTTTGCTCATCTTCTTCAGGAGGCACTGGGAACCGAACCTGGGATTTCTCACATGAGGGGCTAGTGCCCAACATCCTAAGCCACATCTGCTCCCTACAGGCCATGGCATCTGCTTATGGCATCAGGGGCAGAGTCTAGCTCATTATGGTGGAAGGTGGCGTCTAAGCTTGTTGTGTTGGGAGGCAGTATCTGTGTGTCTTCTTTTAGGGGGCACTGGGACCCAAACCTGGGACCTCCCATGTGGTAGGCAGGCACCCAAGTGGCTGAGTCACATCTGCTTCCCCAACTGATTTTTGACAAGGGGGAAAAGACAATTCAATTGGGAAAGAGTAGTCTTTTCAAAAATTGATGTTGAGAAAATTTGATGTCCATATTGAAAAGAATGAAAGAGGACCCCTACCTCACACGATATACAAAATTCAATCAAAATGGATAAAAGATCTAAATGAAAGAGCCATAACTATAAAACTCCTAGAAGAAAACATAGGGAAGCATTTTTAGGACATTGGGGTAGGTAATTGTTTCTTAGAGTTTATACTCAAAGCACAAGCAACAAAAGAAAAAAATACACAAAAGGAGACTTCATCAAAATTAAAAACTTGTATGTATCAAAGAATTCTATCATTAAAGTAAAGCAACAACCAACACAATGGGAGAAAATATTTGGAAACCTGTATCTAAAAAGGGTTTAAAGGGCAAAATATTTAAAGAACCCCTTCAACCCAAAACCAAAAATACAACCAGCCCAATTAAAAAAATGGCAACAGTTTGAATAGACATTTCTCAAAAGAACTGTACGAATGGCCAAAAATCACATGAAAATATGTTCAACATTATTAGCTATTAGGGAAATGAAAACAACAATGATATTTGCAGTCACTAAAATGGATACTCTTTTAAAAAAAGGAAAATAACAAATGGTGAAGAGGATGTGGAGAAATAGGAATGCTCATTCTTTATTGATGGGAATATAAAATGGCACAGCAGCTATGTAAAACACTTGGTAATACCTTAGAAAACTAAATATAGAATTCTGTATGACTTGGTAATTTGCAATGGGATGGAGGATGCCACAGGCCTCATTACAACTATATGACATTCTGGAAAAGGCAGAACCATAGAGAGAGTAAAGAGATTGGTGGTTGCCAGGGGCAGAAGAGAAGGAGGGCAGTATGACCAGGTGGAGCACAGAGGACGTTTAGGGCATTGAAACTATTCTGTATGATACTGTAGACATGAGTAATGACATTATTCATTTGTCAAAAAACACAGAACTGTACAATACAATGAGTGAACCCTAATGAAAACTCTGAACATTAATTAATAATAATCATTTAAATTAGTTCATCAATTGTACCACAATGAAAGATGTTAATAATAGGAAAACAGGGAGGCTTACTATCCAATTTTCCTGTAAACCTAAAACTGTTTTAAAAAATAAAGGATATCAAAACAAACAAAAAAAAACTGTGTAGGGCATCACAAAAAAAGTGTCTGAGAAACTGTCAAGGCCAAGAGAAGCCTAGACATGATGACTATATGTAATATGGTATACTGGTTGGGATCCCAGAACAGAAAAAGAGCATTCAATAATAACTAAGGAAATCTGAATAAAATATGGACTTTAGTTAATGATAATGTACCTATATAGGTTTATTAATTTTAACAAATATATTAATGTAAGATATTAACAATAGGGGAAACTAGGTGCTAGGTATATGGAAATTCTCTGTACTATCTTTTTAATATTTCTGTAAATCTAAAAATGTTATAAAAAACAAATTTTGTTAATTAAAAAAATAGATCACTAGTCTCCTTGGGATTTAAGTACATATCCCAGATTAGTGAAAAAATGTACAGGTTAGATCCCTGAATGTATATATGAAGATTTATGGTGAACAGGAGAGTTTACCTATTATTGAAGATGTATTACCATCATTCTTACTTTAAAAAGTAGGGGAATGCTACAAATTATATTCTTTTGAACTTGACACGCTGAATAAAATTTGAGACTTAATTATTGAAAGGCCATGGCTTAATGGCAGCAAATATAAAATAGATTAAGGAGGTCAATTGTTTTATGTGATTGCAAAGGACACATATGTGATCTAAGGCTCTATTAATGATATGTTGTTCAGATAAGGAAGATAGGAAGTGATATGACTCTACAGAAGTCTGAATTTCTGGAGTGCCATGGAGTTTGAAATATCATAATTCAATATAGATATTAACAAATCTAAATGAATCCAAACAAATGTAGCAAGTAACTTGAAACCATGTCATGGAATGGAGGGTTGTAGTGGTATGAGAGATTCAGCTTGTAATATCCTGTGAGATATGATTTTGCACATGTCTTCCCAACTTATTGTTCAATGACATCTCATTGGTAGCTTGAAATCAGCCATAATGGAGAAGTTGCACCACAGAAATTGACAAATGCTACAAATCAAAGTTTCCTCCCCTTCCCCACCAAAGTACTAGTTGTTTAATACCAGGACAACTTAGACAAACAGAGAATACATATTTACAAAATAGCAAATGTTGGTGTAGAATAGGAATGGGAATTTTGTTTTTAAAGCTGATAGGGCAGACCTAGGGTCAAAAGGAAAAATATTCAACAGGCAGATTTCTAGTCAACAAAGGAAGACCTATTAATAAGTTAAAGCTTTCAAATGTATGATTTTTTTCTTCATATGAAAATCATTTCTTTATGTTCTAAATTATTTTTATGGGAGTTGTTTTAGTAACACACAATAGATATTTGTTGTAGAATACAGAAAAGCAAAGTCATGAAAATAAATATAATCTCTAATCTAAAAATGCAATTCCTAGATTATCTTCCAATTGTCTCTCAGTTAACATTAACCTCCCTAGCATATGCCTTAGGGACACAATCCTATTTATAAGTAAGCAGTATTTCTTATACTAATTATAAATCCTACAGTCAAATCTATCCATTATAGTATATTTACAATTGATCTTATTAAATATTCTATATACTTCAGTATCATCTACCCCTTCTTAACCAGCATGCTGTCTCCTACTAACCTGTATCTATTGTCCTAAATGATATTGCAGGGACAGATACTGGACATTATATATCCTGCCATAAACCACTGAATGTACTAGGAGAGAGTGCAAACTACAATGTAAACTATAATTTATGCTGTGCATCAATGCTCCAGAATATATTCACCAAATGCAATGAATGTGCCACACTCATGAAAGAGGTTGCTGATATGGGAGGAGTGCAGGGGTTGGGTTTGGGGTATGTGGGAACCTCTTATATATATTTTTGTCTTTATTTTTTTAATATTACATTAAAAAAAAATAAGGTTCCCAAATACCCCCCACTCCCCTCACCCCATTCCTTCCCCCATAACAACAACCTCCTCCATCATCATTAGACATTCATTGGAATTGGTGAATACATCTCTGAGCACCACTGCATCTCATGGTCAGTGGTCCACATGATAGCCAAACTCTCCCACACTCTACCAGTGGGCCATGGGAGGACATACAATGTCCAGTAACTGTCCCTGCAGCACCACCCAGAACAACTCCAAGTCCCGAAAATGCCCCCACATCACATCTCTTCCTCCCACTCCCTACCCCCAGCAGCCACCATGGCCACTTTCTCCACACCAATGCCACATTTTCTTCGATTACTAATCACAATAGTTCATGAATAGAATATCAGTAAGTCCACACTAATCCATACTCTATTTCTCCATCCTGTGGACCTTGGAATGGTTGTATCCGCTCCACATCTGTATAAAGAGGGGGTTTAGATTCCACACGGATGCTGGATGCAATCCTCCTGCTTTCAGTTGTAGGCACTCTTGGCTCCCTGGTGTGGTGGTTGACCTTCTTCACCTCCATGTTAGCTGAGTGAGGTAAGTCCAATAAACCAGAGTGTAGGAGTCACATTTTTTGTGATTTATGTATTTTTTTTTAAAGACAATAAAAATAAAATAAAATTTTAAAATAATCAAATAAAATATTTGCTAATAATTGGTAGATATACTTCCAGACTTATACAGATATGGACACATTAAAAAAAAACTGATATAAAGAGGGCATCATTTTTACAATCTTTTAAACTTAACTTACTAATATGTTTGACAAAAATATTCATCTATAATTTTCAGTGTCTGCATAGAGCCTGCAATGGATCATAATTGATTTAATATTATTGAAGTTTTGGGGCTTAAGCCCCAAAACATTCTTATAGCTAAATATCTGCGCATACTCCTAATTATTTTTTTAAGATAAATTCCTAGAAATACAAATTCTGGGTCCAAGGATATGCACATTTTAAAGACTTTTTTCTCATTGTTTAATTGTTAAAATCTAGTTGGTAGGAATTTATTGTTGAAAAAATATAACAAATTGTTATGTGTTTAAAAATATAAAGGCAAGTAGCAGGGACTTTACATCCCAATAACTTATTTTAATATATTAGGTATATACAAGTTGGGAACAGAATGGAGAAGTAAAATACAAGGTCAGAAGATCTGGAATCAAATCCCCGCAACGCCATCTATCACCAGTCTCATGTGCAATGCATTGATTTCAATCAACCCACTCCATCATCTTTAAAGTTGGATTAATAATACCTGTCATAACAGCCTTCCATGCTTGTTTTAAAGATCAATATGAAATAAAGTACACTAAGCACTTAGAAAATATATATCAGAGATTTTCATTAAGGTAGGATCTCAATGGAAGTCACAGCTAGACCTCAAAGGGTACCTTTATCGTCAACAGGAGCCCAGGTGAGGCTGAGTACAGGAAACAGTACAGAGCTCTGAGCAGCCACAGACTACAATACATATATCATTTGGAGAAAGAGCAACTAGTTTAACTAAAGGAGCCTATAATTGTTTTCTGATGTTATAAAACAAATTACATTTCATAGTTTAAACAACAATAATAGTTTGTTGTCTTTCACAACTTCCAAGGGTCAAGCATTAAGACAAGGCACAGCAAGGACAATCGCTCATGGTGTCTGGAGCCTCAGCTAGAACACTTGAAGGCTGGAGGCTGAAATTTTCTGGGCTCATTCATTCACTTTCCTGGCAGCTGATCTTAGCTCTCAGAAGGGGGTCTGACAGCATCAGCTGTCACTAGAGATACCCATCTGTGAATTTTATATTTTTCTTAAAACATGGTGACTGGATTCTAAGGACAAACATTTTTGAGAAAAAGAACACAACAGAGACAGAGAAGGAGGCAGCCAGGAGGAAGCCATCTTGCCTTTTATGACCTGGCGGTAGAAGTCACATGGCATCATCTCTTCCACATTGTATTGCAGACAGTTTCGAAGGCCCACCTGTGTTCAAAGACAGGGAACAGAGACTGCACCTTTCAATTGAGGTGTGTCACTATCACATTGTAAGAAGGCCATGTGGGATGGGCTACATCTTGCAAAGCCATCTTTGGAAAATACTATTTGATGCAGAGCCAGAATATATAAAATCCTAGAACTATTAATTCTCCCCTCCTCCATATAGTTGTAAAAGCTCCACTCTTCTCTCCCGGCATGCAGGGGTGCTAAAGGTGTGAAAGTGTGATGGAAGATGAGAAACCTGAGAGATTAAGACTATTTCAGGAAAGATGGAGCATTATAAAAAGATATCTTTCAAATTGTTAGCATAAATAAATTCTAAAGTGGATAGGATTTATAGCTAATTCTTTTTACTACCCATGTATGGATACTTTAAAAGGATAGATTAGGCATAAATTTTTAATGACATTTTTTCTGAACATCTGAATTCTACTGTTTGTGATCCTGTTTGTATTGAATTAGGTTTGTGAGAAAAAAAACAATTACCACTAGTTCAAAGCTAATCCTTGATATTACAGAATGTTGCATGTTGGAATTTAATATAGCAAGTTGCCTGATCACAATTGTATATTAAGTTGTTGAAGTTAGAAAAGCATCATTTGGGGTTCAAGGTAGAGACCTCTGAAGTAAGAGAAAATTGTTCTTCTTTAAGAAACCTTTATAAGTATGCAGCTATTAAAGCAGGTACTGTTTATTTGTTTTAGGGAAGTTCTAAACTGATGACTGTTTTGTTTTTTTGTTTATTTTTTTATTTCTCTCCCCTTTTCCCCCTCCCTTGTGTCCATTCACTGTGTGTTCTTCTGTGTCCGCTTGCATTCTCGGCAGCATGGGAATCTGTGTCTCTTTGTTGCGTCATCTTGTTGCGTAGGCTCTCCGTGTGTGTGGCGCCACTCCTGGGCAGGCTGCACTTTTGTCACGTGGGGTTGCTCTCCTTGCAGGGCGCACTCCTTGTGCATGTGGCTTGCCTAAACGGGGAACCGTTGCATGGCACGGCGCTCCTTGTGTGCATCAGTGCTGCAGTGGGCCAGCTCACCACACAGGTCGGGAGGCCCAGGGTTTGAACCCTGGACCTCCCATGTGGTAGGCAGATGCTCTATCAGTTGAGCCACATCTGCTTCCCTAAACCTGTGACTGTTGATGCCCTAAAGTAAAGCCTGAATTATTGTAGACTTGGGGAAATTTATTGTCTGGTATTATGATTATCATATGTGATTTGTGTAGGGCCATGCTAACAATGAACTGAAATAGAAGTTCTCAATATCAGCACATCCAGTGAGAAAATGACAGAAGCACTGCATGGGGGATAAAACACCTTCTCTTTTCTCAGACCTAGATACACCTGCAGATTCTTTTATCATGTTTTTTTTTTTTGAACTGACAGCCAGGACCCCTGCAGGGACTTTGTCTGTTGTTCAGATCTTTGTCCTTTTTTGTTCTACTTTCTTGGAGACTTTCTTGATTTTGTTTCCCAAATCCTATATTGAATTCTTTATATTGGGTATCATTTTTCTCAGAGATTTTTCTTTTGTAACTGCTCCATTTTTATAGCTTTTTTCCCCTTCATCTTGCCATATTTTCTCTTACCTAAGGATACTAATTGCAGTTACTTTGAATTATTTTTCTTCCTACTTCATTTTCTCTATTTCTTCCACGAATTTTTTTCTGCTCACTCATTTTGTAGCTATCTTTAAAAGAAGGACAATTTTCCTAACTGCCTGGTAATTCTTGAATGTAGGGTTATATTTAAAGGTGAAGCACTGAAGTTGATCGGCAGCTCAGTGTCAGTTGTTGGAACTTGTGGGTAGGAAGGCTTCACTGGACAGTGAGCAGCTGAGCTTTCTCATGTGAGTACATATAAATTCTGTTTTCTTCTGTTGTTCAGCTTTTCAGAGAAGGATCTTCCCGTATGGGAGTGGCGAGTTTTAAGTCTAGTTTGGGAAAGGCACTATTCTACATGCACCCCTTTACCTAATCTCTCTATGCTTGCCTTCTTCATATTTGGAACTTTTCTGATTTTCTTTCTCCAGAGCATAAATCCCCATTCTCTAAGGGTACAATGAAGGACAATCACCTATGTTTGTTCGGAGTGGGAACTGAAAGGTGTAACTATTTCTAATAGAGACTTTCAATCAGTCCCCTGTACTCAGTCCCTTACACATCTGCCTTCTACACTGCATGGTACATCAACTTCCTGAGCCTTGCTGGGCTTCCATGTAGCAGATTGCCTTGCTTTTCATCATAGCCATCCCAGGAATTACAGGAACATAGGTAAATTCTTGGTCCACCCTCTTCTACTTTCCATCATTGTACATTAGTATTCAGGGTTACACAAGTCTTCTAGTTTTTGAAAACAGAATTCATATTTTTCTTTTTTTTCTTGTTTGGGAATAATCTTTAAAAGGGGAAAGGGAAAAATATACATACTTACCCTGCTCTTTTGAAATTACAGGTCTGGTTTATATATAGAAAGAACATGTTTGTTACTATAAAATTTAATATTTTTATTAAGTATATAGAACACTTAGTTCTTAAAGAATATAGATAATAAAATTGAAATCACTCATAATCCTAACACACTGAGATAATCACTTTTAAAGTACATATTCTTAATTGACATATTAGTTCTCATTCTATCTCTCTGGCCTAAAGTTAGTTGTTAAGTTACCCAGGGCCTCAAGATTTTATCTAAAAATATAAAGACATTAGACCAAATGAATCAAAAGGTAAATAAATGTACCTTCCAGAACCAGATTATCACTTAATGAGATGAAGTTGCTTATTTGCATGTTCAGTATATCCCTTTATTTATTGCTCTTCTCTTTCTGGAAAAGAGGACTGAACAAAGACCTGTAATTTAAGAATTGATGCTTATTTTCTACACAATAAATAAATAAGCAAAGTTACAAACAAAATATCAAAAAAATGAAGAAAACAAAAGCGGTTTGTCATTAATCACTTCTCTGTGAAGGCAGAAATTACCTGTAGTTTCACTTTCCACAGCTCAGAAACACTAACACTCATGATGGCTTTCCTGAGCTAATTAATCACTCATGATTCATGACTTTGAAAAATCCCTTCACAACAGAGTTCACATCTTCTTCATTCTTATTTCCTTCATGGTGCCAAGATAACTGCTTCGCACATATTTGACTCTCTAAAAAGAATATTAAATACACAAAAAAATACCTCTGAAAAAATTTAATTGACCATATTTTATATTTAGGTGTTTTTTCCCTTTGCTGAGATCAATTTCAATTTAGACTCAGATATGAAATTAACCTCTTGTGCAGATGACCTTTTGAAGTTAAAATGTAGTTTACTTGGCTTTCCTCTAAGTAAGGATGCTTCTCTTTCTCAAGCAAAGGTCATTATGTTGTCAGACATGTGAAAGAGGTCTAAATTTTGAAAGTATTTATATAAAAATGATATATTTGGAGGATAACAGTTTGGTTAAATACAATTTTCAAATTTTAATGAGTTATTTATAATTAGGTAATATATATTCATTATATAAACAATAAAAAATAAGTATATGCAAAAACAAAGACGAAAAGGAAACTTAAAATCATAACTCCAACAAAGACCACCACTGTTTTCACTTTTGTCCTAGAATTCTTATGCCTAATATGTTTATCATATTTAAAAGTAAAGGAATTACATGGTTTAATTATATAAATAGTCAGAAATAAATGCTATTCATTTATTCTCAAAGTGTTCTGAATATGCTAGATAATTAAGGGACTGCATGAGAGCCTCGTGTACAAGCTGGTTGAAATAAGCACTCAACACCCAGGTTCAATATGAAAATCTGTATTATGCATGGTAGGGACAAAGTAGCAAGTGGTGGTACCAACTATCTCCTTCATGCTCCTACCTTGGCTCTGGATGTAGGACAACCATATTACCATTCTTTGGAAAAATATAACTAGATATAGATGACAGGGGGCAGTGCAGAGATTCGTCTTAGATCATTACTTGCCTATGTCTGAAATGCCTAACTTCATCTTTTAAAATTAGGTAAGTCATCCAAACAAGTAGGATGTGCAATTACTTTTAACCTCAGACCATTCATGGTTTAACCCAGCAGTTGGCAAATTGCAGTCTTCAGGTCAAATTCAATCTGTGGCTGGTCTTCTTAATGCCTGTGAACGAAAAAAAAAAATTTTAAAAACTCTAAAATTTAAAAAGTTGGAGAGAAATCAAAAGAATAATAATATTGTGTGACACAAAAAGTATACGAAATACAAATTTCAGTGTCATAAGCAAAGTTTTACTGAAACACAGCCATATCATTTACATATGGTCTATGGCTATTTTCATGATATTCAGGTTGAGTAGGTAAGACAGCAATTGTATATGGCCTGCAAAGCCTAAAATATTTCTTCTATGGTTCTTTATTGAAAAAAATGTGTTGACCCCCACCCTAATTTTTACATCTCATTTCTGTTATCAGAATCAGGATCTGGTTCTTCATAGCCCATCTCCTTTAATTTTGATATTTTGAAACGGAAAGCTTAATCCTATTTGGCTCATTCAAAATAAGCCTAACTTACTGGAATTGGAAGCCTACTTTTTAATTTGTTCAGCCGCTATATCTTTTTTTTTTTTTTATTTTTTTTTTATTTTTTTTTATTTTTGCTTTGGCTAACAAAGTTAAATGCAATGCTTTATTACTATAATAGTTCGGATTTTTGCTATATCTATCTTTTTTTTTTTTAATTTTTTTATTTTTTATTGACTTTGTAATAATATTACATTAAAAATATATATGTGAGGTCCCATTCAACCCCACCCCCCCACCCCCCTCTCCCCCCCCCCAACAACACTCGTTCCCATCATCATGACACATCCATTGGATTTGGTAAGTACATCTTTGGGCACCTCTGCACCTCATATACATTGGTTCACATCATGGCCCATACTCTCCTCTATTCCATCATGTAGGCCCTGTGAGGATTTACAATGTCCGGTGATTACCTCTGAAGCACCATCCAGGGCAGCTCCATGTCCCGAAGACGCCTCCACCTCTCATCTCTTCCTGCCTTTCCCCATACCCTTTGTCCATTATGTCCACTTTTCCCAATCCAATGCCACCTCTTCTATGTGGACACTGGATTGGTTGTGTCCATTGCACCTTTATGTCAAGAGGAGGCTCAGATTCCACCTGGATGCTGGATGCAATCCTCCCATTTTCAGTTGTAATCACTCTAGGCTCCATGGTGTGGTGGTTGTCCTTCTTCACCACCATCTTAGCTGAGTGTGGTAAGTCCAATAAATCAGATTGTAGGTGCTGGAGTCTGTTGAGGCTCAGGATCTGGCTATCACATTGTCAGTCCAGAGATTCAAATCCCCTAAATATATCTTAAACCCCAACATTAACTGCACCTCCAGCACATTGGCATGAAAGTCTTATGAAGGGAGATCCCATCTGAGTCCAGATTCATCACACATAAACACCATTTCCAAAGAGGGGCCATCTGCCCTGGTAGTTAACCCCATCGGCCATGACCATAACTCCCATGGGTCTCTTTAGCCCTCAAAGGAACCAATATCTGGGGGTTGTATCTGCTTTATCTGTCTCTCTGACTCTGCTCAGTTGTGCATGAGGGCAAACCTTCTGCCAGCCTCCAGACTCTTTTTTAGAAACTCGTAGCCATATAAACTCATTTCTCCTTTCCATTTCCCCCTTACTTTAGGTCAAACAGCATTTTAAAGTCATGGTATTTTATGTAGACATGGATATTCTGCTGATCCGCATTGAACCTTCCGTATAAGGTCATTTTCCAGTTGCATCATCAGTTGGTAGTTGATAGTGGTCCCTCGTTGCCAGGGAGGCTCATCCCCGGGTGTCATGTCCCACGCTGGGGGGAAGGCATTGCATTTACATGCTGAGTTTGGCTTCGAGACTGGCCACATTTGAGTAACATGAAGGCTGACAGAAGGAAATTCCCAGGCACAAAGTTGCTCTAGGCCTTGTTATTATTTTGGGTTTATCAGCTCACAAGCATAGTCATTAGTATCAGGGGCTCACTGTTGAACCCTCACTCCCTCCCGGTCCCCACCACTGTACCTGGGAGACTGTCGCTGCTCCCCTAGGGACCACGACAGAGCACCACTGGCCAGGAACCCAGTACCCCCCCTACTGTGGTTTTTAATTGTTGCCACTATGAGTATATCCAAACATTACCATGCACCCTGGACATATGTTCTGTACAGCTCCCTGTCAGTCATATATCACCTGTCATTGGTATCCCATACCAGTATCCCTCCATTGCCATTGTTGAAACATTCTGTGATCCAGAACTCCCCGAAATTTGAAGCCCAATATAATGTCATGGTCCCTTACTAGGGAATGGCATATAGCGATGAGTTTAAAGGATAGATAAAGAACTTGGATAAAGTTAGATAAAGAACTTAGATAAAGAATGTTGACTTGAAAAAATTCCACATCCTATTTTTTTTTCCCCCCCCCCCCCCCCTAATTATTCAGCTTTTCTTCACAGGAGTCCTAGACCACAGCAATGTATATATATAATATACAGCACTCCCACACATCCACCAGAAAACCTTTTCCCTTCCACAGTGATACTCTTACGCCCTATTCATATCATATTTACTTAAAGTGATGTACAGAGTCTGAGACATTAGCTTTCTAACAAGGTGACATCTGTGTTTACATTATGGTGCATACTTTAGGATACTCAGTTCTTTACATTTTTAGTTATCCTATGTTTTACATTATGGTTTACATTATCAGTCTGTCATCTCCTATATGTTATGGTGTAATATTACATGTTTTATATCCATCCTTGTGTACTCTCAAGAAACTCCTCTCTTACCCCCCATTTACTTTGGTTCCACACATTTAACGTCCATTTTCCCTTCCACCTTGGTGCCCTCAGTGATAGCCAACCTCCGTTTCCTGAGGAGCCACTTCCAGAGATAGATGGAATAGTGTTCAGGGCCTAACTTGCTCAACTGCCCCAATGCCCTGGGAGCCACCCTTTCTCTCGAGGGATACAGTTCCCTCTATTGGATGGCATTAGTCCTCCCCAGGATGTGGGTCCACCCCCACTCTCACTACTTGGGTTTCTACCCCATGGTGTCACCCACTCTGGCAGAATGAGCATTTAGACATTCCCCAGGAGCCCGTCCTGCATCAGACCCTCCCCTCCGAGCATTCTAAACAGGTAACCCTCTTTATTATATTTTGATATGATTTTCTTGGCATTTTACTCTCCACCAACACCTGACCCTCTCCTGGTTCGTATGCTACCCCTCCCTCCCCCCACTTTTGGGCAACGTTACCCACCCGTCCCTCCCCAGCCACCCTCAAACCCGCAAAGCCCCAAGCAAAGGCAACCCCTTGCCCCCCTTTTATCTCTTCTTTGTGTTCATACTTACCACCATCTCGTCTTAAATTCCACCCCTGCAGACATCGGCTCATATCCTTCCTCCACCCTCCGATTTCCTGCAAGCCTATCGTTCAGTCTCTTGCTATCTAGGGTAGCTTGTTTATTTCATATCATTGAGGTCATGTAGTATTTGTCCTTCAATGTCTGGGTTGCTTCACTCAACATAAGGTTCTCAAGATTCATCCATGTTATCACATGTGTTTGTAGTGTGTTTGTTCTTACAGCCGAGTAGTATTCCATTGTGTGTATATACCACATTTTATTGATCCACTCGTCTGTTGATGGGCATTTGGGTTGATTCCAACTTTTGGCAATAGTGAACAATGCTGCTATGAACATTGGTGTACATATATTGGTTTGTGTTCTTGTTTTCAGTTCTGCTGGGTATATTCCCAGCAGTGGTATTGCTGGGTCATATGGCAAATCTATGGCTAGTTTTTTGAGAAACCGCCATACTGTTCTCCAGAATGGTTGGATCCTTCTGCATTCCCACCAGCAGTGGATGAGTGTTCCCCTTCCTTCACATCCTCTCCAGCACTTGTATTCTTCTGTTTTTTTCATAGCTGCCAATCTTATGGGTGTAAGATGGTATCTCATTGTGGTTTTGATTTGCATTTCCCTGATAGCTAGAGATTTGGAACATTTTTTCATGTGCTTTCTTGCCATTTGTATTTCTTCTTCGGAGAAGTGTCTGTTTAAGTCTTTTTCCCATTTTTTAAATGGATTGTTTATCTTTTTATTTTCAAGATGTAGGAGTTCTTTATATATGCAAGTTATAAGTTTCTTATCAGATATATGATTGCCAAATATTTTCTCCCACTGTGTGGGCTCCCTTTTTACTTTCTTGACAAACTCCTTTGAGGTGCAGAAGGCTTTAATTTTGAGGAAGTCCCATTTATCTATTAGTTCTTTTGCTGCTCGTGCTTTTGGTGAGATATTCATAAATCCATTACCTATTACAAGGTCCTGTAGATGTTTCCCTACACTGCTTTCTAAGGTTTTTATGGTCTTGGCTCTTATATTTAGGTCTTTGATCCATCTTGAGTTGATCTTTGTATAAGGTGTGAGATGGTAATCCTCTTTCATTCTTCTCCATATGGCTATCCAGTTCTCCAGACACCATTTGTTGAATAGGCCACTCTCTCCCAGTTGAGAGGGTTTGGTGGCTTTATCGAATATTATGTGGTTGTATATGTGAGGTTCTATATCAGAGCTTTCAATTCGATTCCATTGGTCTATATGTCTCTCCTTATGCCAATACCATGCTGTTTTCACCACCGTAGCTTTATAGTATGTTTTGAAGTCAGGTAGTGTGATTCCTCCAATTTCGTTTTTCTTTTTCAGTATGTCTTTGGCTATTCGGGGTCTCTTTCCTTTCCAAATAAATTTCATAGTTAGTTTTTCTAGTTCCTTAAAGAAGGCTGCATTGATTTTTATTGGGATTGCATTGAATGTGTAGATCAATTTTGGTAGGATAGACATCTTAATAATGTTCAGTCTTCCTATCCATGAACAAGGAATAGTCTTCCATTTATTTAGGTCTTCTTTGATTTCCTTGAACAATCTTGTATAGTTCTCAGTGTATAAGTTCTTTACCTCTTTAGTTAAATTTATTCCTAAGTATTTGATTTTTTTATTTACTATTGTGAATGGTATTTGTTTCTTGATTTCCTCCTGATCTTGCTCATTATTGGTGTACAGAAATGCTACTGATTTTTGCGCATTGATCTTATAACCTGCGACTTTACTAAACTCATTTATGAGTTCTAGAATCTTCGTTGTAGATCTCTCAGGGTTTTCTATGTATAGGATCATGTCATCTGCAAATAATGAAATTTTGACTTCTTCCTTTCCAATTTGAATGCCTTTTATTTCTGGTTCTTGCCTCAGTGCTCGAGCAAGTACTTCTAAGACAATGTTAAATAGGAGCGGCGACAGTGGGCATCCTTGTCTTGTTCCTGAGTTTAGAGGGAAGGAGTCTAGGATTTCTCCATTGTAAACAATATTGGCTTTAGGTTTTTCATATATACTCTTTATCATGTTCAAAAAATTTCCTTGTATTCCAATCATTTGGAGTGTTTTTATCAAGAAAGGGTGCTGTATTTTGTCAAATGCTTTTTCTGCATCAATAGATATAATCATGTGATTTTTTTCCTTCAATCTGTTTATATGGTGTATTACGTTGATTGATTTTCTTATGTTGAACCATCCTTGCATACCTGGGATGAATCCCACTTGGTCGTGGTGTATAATTCGTTTAATGTGTTGTTGAATACGATTAGCAAGTATTTTGTTAAGTATTTTTGCGTCTAGGTTCATTAGAGAAATTGGTCTGTAATTTTCCTTTCTTGTGATGTCTTTGTTTGGCTTTGGTACTAGGGTAATGTTGGCATCATAGAAGGAGTTGGGTAATGTTCTTTCTGTTTCGATGGTTTGGAATAGTTTCAGCAGGATTGGTGTCAGTTCTTTCCGGAATGTTTTATAGAATTCACCTGTGAAGCCATCTGGCCCTGGGCTCTTCTTAGTTGGGAGATTTTTAATAACTGATTCTATCTCTCTGCTTGTGATTGGTTTGTTAAGATCATCAATTTCTTCTTTTGTCAATATGGGCTGTTTATGTGTTTCTAGGAATTTGTCCATTTCCTCTAGATTGTCATTTTTGTTGGAATATAGTTTTTCAAAATATCCTCTTATGATAGTCTTTATTTCTGTGGGGTCAGTGGTGATATCGCCTTTCTCATTTCTTATTTTGTGTATTTGCATCTTCTCTCTTTTTTTCTTTGTTAGTGTTGCTAAAGGTTTGTCAATTTTGTTAATCTTCTCAAAAAACCAGCTCTTGGTCTTGTTTATCTGTTCAAGTGCTTTCTTATTTTCTATTTCATTTAGTTCTGCTCTTATCTTTGTTATTTCCTTCCTTCTTCTTCCTGTTGGGTTACTTTGTTGTTGTTTTTCTAATTCCTTCAAATGTGCAGTTAGTTCTTCAATTTTTGCTCTTTCTTCTTTTTTGATATATGAATTTATGGCTATAAACTTCCCTCTCAGTACTGCTTTTGCTGCATCCCATAAATTTTGGTATGTTGTGTTATCATTATCATTTGTTTCAAGGTAGTCATTGATTTCTTTTGAGATTTCCTCTTTGACCCACTGTTTTTCTAAGAGTGTGCTGTTTAATTTCCAAATCGTGGTGTGAAATCTGGGCTTCTGTCCCTTGCAAATCTGCAGCTTGACTCCACTGTGGTCAGAGATAATGTTTTGTATGATTTCAATCTTTCTGAATTCGTTCAGCCTTTCTTTGTGGCCTAGCATATGATCTATCTTGGAGAATGATCCATGTGCGCTTGAGAAAAATGTATATCCTGCTGTTTTTGGGTGTAGCGATCTATATATGTCTATTAGATCGAGCTCCTCTAATATACTATTCAGATGTTTTGTTTCTTTGGTGATTCTCTTTTGAGATGTTCTGTCCAGAGTTGATAGTGGTGTATTAAAATCCCCCACTATAATTGTAGATGTATCTATTCTTTCACTTAGTTTTTCCAGCGTTTGCCTGACGTATTTAGAGGCACCCTTGTTAGGGGCATAGATATTTATGATTGTTCGATCTTCTTGACAGATTTTCCCTTTGACTAAAATGTAGTATCCTTCTTTGTCTCTCACAATTGTTTCACATTTAAAGTCTATTTTGTCTGATATTAATATAGCTACTCCTGCCTTTTTTTGGTTATTGTTAGCTTGTATGATTGTTTTCCAGCCTTTCACTTTCAATCTCCATGCGTCTCTGGGTCTAAGATGTGTCTCTTGTAGACAGCATATGGATGGGTCATATTTCCTTATCCAGTGTCCCAGTCTGAATCTTTTGATAGGTGAGTTTAATCCATTGACATTCAGTGTTATTACTATCAAGGAATTATTTGTGTTAGCCATATTTTGATTGGATTTGTGTTTGTCATATTTTGTTTGTATATTTTTTTTGTCTTTTTTGTTGTTGTTGTTGGTCTTATACTCTCCTCCAACTTTGCCTTTCCTGTTTTTTCCTTTCTTCCTGCAGAACTCCCTTTAGAATTTCTTGAAGGGGAGGTTTCTTGTTGGTATACTCTTTCAGTTTCTGTTTGTCTGTGAATATTTTGAACTCTCCATCATGTTTGAATGCTAGTTTAGCTGGATAGAGTATTCTTGGTTGGAAATTTTTTTCCTTTAGTACCTTGACTATATCATACCACTGTCTTCTTGCCTCCATGGTTTCAGAAGAGAAATCAGCACTTAATCTAATTGAGCTTCCCTTGTATGTGATGGTTTTCTTTTCTCTTGCTGCTTTTAGGATTTTCTCTTTGTCTTGAGCATTGGATAATTTGACAAGTATATGTCTTGGGGTGGGCCTGTTGAGGTTTATGACTTGTGGAGTGCGCTGTGCTTCTTGGATATGTACATCTGTCTCTTTCAGTAGATTTGGGAAGTTTTCAGCCATTATTTCCTGCAACACTCTTTCTGACCCCTTTCCCTTCTCTTCACCTTCTGGAATGCCTATAATACGTATGTTTGAGCGTTTTGCATTGTCATTCAGGTCCCTAAATCCTAATTGGATTTTTTCTATCTTCTTATTGACCCCTTCTACTATCTGTTTGATTTCTGATGTACTGTCTTCCACATCACTAATTCTCTGCTCTGTCTCTTCTAGTCTGCTGATATTTGCTGCAAGTGTATTTTTGATTTCTTGAACTGTGGTGTTCATTCCCATCATATCTGTTATGTTTTTGCGTATGTCTGCAATTTCCCCTCCAAGTGATGTCTTCATGTTGTTAACCTCTTTCATTACTGCATCAAATTTGTCGGTGATAAATGTTCTGAGATCTTTCATTGCTTGTGCCAAGTTTTGCTCCCCTTCGTGATTATTGGTTTGTTGATTGGATTCAGCCATGTTTTCCTGATTATTGGTTTGGTTCGTAGATTTTTGTTGCTTTCTGGTCATCTCTTTATTTTGACGAATTTAATCAGTTCCTTAGCTTCTTTGTCTGCTCTTGGAGGTTAATTAGTTGTTATTTTTGCACAGGTGTTATATCTTCTCTTTGTCACTTTTTTCTTCTTATTCTAGTTACTTGTTGTTGGTTAAGTTCACTTTAGAGGAAAGTATTAGTGTTGGGGAAAGGCAATTGTGTAAGCAAGGGAAAAGTGTAAAGTTGTATTGGTGATGTATGTTAATAAAGCAGGAATATGAGATCTGGAAGGATGGAGGTTAGATTCATGTAGATTGTATAGAGTTATAGCTGTAGGTAGAGTACCTTTTATGAAGTTGATGACTGAATTTGGGAGGAATATGGTATGAACTACACAGCTATTGTTTTCATGAGAGAGGGAAAAAGAAAAGAAAGGTAATAGTTTCAAGAGTGGATAATAGACAGAAAACAGAACACAGGTATTAGAAATTAAGAGTTAGACACTTTGTGGATCAAAGAACGGGAGGTGGGGGGTGGAATATAGGAGAGACAGTAGATGATAGTGGATATCAAGATGCAGGGGAAGGGGGATAGTGTAGGTAGCCTAAATCAGTTCACACAGAAATGAGGCAGTGGAGGATGGGAAAACCCAGCAAATGTGAGGTGTTCCCTGTAGCACCTATTGTATACTTGAATTAAAGTAAAAATAAGTGGAAGATGAGGGACAAGAGGGAAAGAGAAAACCGAAAAAAAAAACAAAAAAAAACAAACTAATTATAATAAAGAAAAAAGAAAGGCAAGAAGAAAGGAAGAAAGAAAAAGAGGATGGGCAAACGGTGGGGAACGGATAGGGGGAAGAGAGATACAGGTACACACGTGTCACAATTGCAACACTATCTAAAACAACAACTTCTCCCCGCTTTGCCCTAAAACCCCCCCGTCTGTCTGCCCAAATGGGTCTGCAAGCACCTCCCTTCCCACAAACCCCCAATAGGCCGCCCAGGGCCCACGAACTCCCCAGTACTGCAGATGCTCAAAAAAAAAAAAAAAAAAAAAAAAAAATTAAGTAAAATTAAAAAAAAAACAAACAAACAAACAAACAAACAAACAAACAAACAAAAAAAACAGAAACCCCTCCGCAGGCCCGGCTCCGCCCGCCGCGGAGGCTTGGACCGGCTCTGCCCGGCTCCTCACGCCGCCTTGGCCTGGCCTGGCTCCGCCCAGCTCCGCTCGCTACAGCGGCCCAGCCGGCTCCGGCGTCCACCTCCCGCCACCGCGGCCTGGACCGGCCCTGCCCGGCTCCGTACCCGCCGCAGCCTGACCCGGGCCCGCCCGGCTCCAAACGCTACCGCGGCCCGCAGCCGGGGCCTGCACCGGCCCCGCCCGGCTCCAAGCGCTACCGCGGCCCGCAGCCGGGGCCTGCACCGGCCCCGCCCGGCTCCAAGCGCTACCGCGGCCCGCAGCCGGGGCCTGCACCGGCCCCGCCCGGCTCCAAGCGCTACCGCGGCCCGCAGCCGGGGCCTGCACCGGCCCCGCCCGGCTCCAAGCGCTACCGCGGCCCGCAGCCGGGGCCTGCACCGGCCCCGCCCGGTTCCAAACGCTACCGCGGCCCGGCTCGGCCTGGCTCGGCCCCGCCCGGCCCCGCTCACCGCCGGCGCAGCGCGGCCCGGCTCCGGCGTCCGCCGCTGCGGCCCGGCCTGGCTCAGCCCCACCGAGCGGGGCTAGATGCCTCGTCTCCGCCTACCCAAGAAGGGAATCCTCTACAGGTAGCTGGGATCTCCGTGTATATTTCACAGACGAATCCTCTCTGTTACCTTCCCTCCAAATCGATGTCCAGACACCTCCGGACCAGCAAAAATCCCGAAACAATCCGGTCCCAAAGAGTCTCCAACGCCGCCCAGCCGATTCCCTGCAGAAGACTCTAACAGGGATGTTCACTCAGCCGCCATCTTGCCCCCTCTCCTATATCTTATGTAATGAAGCAAAATTCAGCAAAAATAAAACAAATTGAGATGTATCTGCTAAGTTCAAACCTTCACCTATCAGCTTTATTTAAGAGTGTATTACAAAAAAAAAAAAAAAGAGTGTACTCCAGCCATAAACATCATTCACTTTCTCATGATCCCTTTATCCCAAGGTGAAATAATCTCTGAAATATCCATTTTTTAAAAAATTCTCTTTTCAATTGGTTTATTTCTCTTTAAAACTTACTGATTAGAAGCTCAGAACCATTTACTACTGTCTCACTTGTTTTTATCTTAATTAATGAATAGTTTAGAGGCAATCACTGATGGCTTTAATTTAATATCCTAGTTCTTGCAATACACAAATAAATGTATAAAATTTTCACATTTCCTCACCTCCTAATACAAGATAACTACCAACAGAACTTTAATAAGCCTCTTTACAACTTTTGAAAAATTAAAGTTTTTTTCTTTCAGGAGAAATCATTTAATTGACACAGGTTTTCACCAGCCTATATGGAATGCCCCTAGTTTTAGATTTCTTGGCTGCCAAAACTCAATATACCAGACATGGATTGGCCTTTACAATAGGGATTCATTTGCTTGCAAACTTACAATTCTGAGATGGTGAAAATATCCAAATCAAGGCATCATCAGATGATGCTCTCACCCCAAAGACTGGCAGCCAGTGATCCTAGACTCCTCCGTCTATGATAAGGCACATGGTGGTGTCGGTGTTCTCTCTGGGTTTCACTGCTTTTGCCTTCTGGCTTCCATGCTCTGTCTCTCAAGCTTCTCCATGTTGCTCTCCTTCTTCACCTGTTCATAAAGTGTGCCAATAAGAGCTTTAAGACCCACTCTGGGCCAGGCCTTACTGACGTAACCTAATCAAAATGTCCTACCAACTATAGGTTTATACTCACAGGAATGGGTTAGCTTTAAGAATACGATTTTCTGGGGTACATACAGTTTCAAACTAACACATCCTTTTTGGGTAAAATTTCATTCAAGCCATCTGTTATGGTTTCCCAGCTGCTAAAACAAATACCATACAATGGGTTAGCTTAACAACAGGAATTTATTCGCTCAAGGTTTCAGAGGAGAGAAGGTTTGCTTTTTCCTGGGTGTATATATTCTGTCTGGCCAACGATCTTTGGAGTCCCTTGACTTTACCATCTCAGGACAATGCACATGGCAGCATTTTTTCCTTTCTTTTCTGGGTTCTATTGATTTCTAGTTTCTAGCTGCTCCTTGAAGCTTGCTTCCTCCACCTGACTTTCACTGTGTTCTAAAGGACTCCAGTAATCTGGATAAAGCCACACCTGGTTCAGGTGAGCTATACCTTAACTGAAGTAATATTCTCAAGAGCACTTATAATGGACCCTTACCTACCAGAATGTGGACTAAGACCAAGAGTGTGTCCCAACTGGGGTACGCAATTCAACCCACCATGCCATCTTATAATTACTTTACTTTCATAGACAAAAAGTTGTTTGATTGCCTACTATTCCTTATTTAAGGAATCATCCTTCCCTTTTTCCATATTAAACCACTCTATTTACTTGGTTTGGTTTGAGTTAACTCTATCAGTTCCATGATCTGGGCCTGGCCAATACCTGACTTTTGATTAGTTCAGAGATGACCATGTGGTCATATCCTGAGCAATTAGAGTTCTTCCTAGAAATAAAATTATCAGGAAAGTCATAGTTTTGCTCTCTTGGATTTCAGGCTCTTCATCCATTTACTCATTCAATTCACATATTTAATGAGAACCTGTTATGTGCCAGACTCCATTATGGCCTGTTGAAATACATCAGTGAACCAAAGAGGACAAACATGCATGCACTTATGGAGCTTACATTCTAATTGGGGAGGGGGATAGATAATAGTAATTAAGAAAAATATATGTTATTATTGGTACAATGAATGGAATAAGAGCCATGGTTTAAAAAAAAGGAAAAAATAAACAAGGTAATTAGGATTGGGAGACCTAGAGCCAAAGGGATGCAATCTTAAAAAGAGTGATCAGGAGAGGCCTTATTAAGAAGATGACATTTGATCGATGACTTGAGAGAGGTAA
The DNA here is from genome assembly GCF_030445035.2 of Dasypus novemcinctus. Taxonomy (NCBI): domain Eukaryota; kingdom Metazoa; phylum Chordata; class Mammalia; order Cingulata; family Dasypodidae; genus Dasypus; species Dasypus novemcinctus. The sequence goes on along the minus strand of NC_080683.1, from coordinate 27,773,159 downwards.
AAGAGATAACCATGCAGATATACTGGGATAAAATGTTGCATGCAGAAGGACTAGCCACTAAAATTCTTAAGGCAAGAAGATAGCTAGAGTGTTCAAGGAGCAATGAGGTAGTTAGTGTAGATGGTAGAGAATATAGAAAGGGGAGAGTGGTCAGAAGTGAGGCACAAGAGCTAATGGAGGTTGGGCAAATCATGAGTGCCATTAAGAACATTTACGGAATTTGACAGAGACCAATGGCTTCCACTGGTTCATCAATATCATAATAGTGTTTACTCCTTGGTTATGGAATCATCTTTATGACTTTTTTTCAATTACTAAACACCCTTTTCAGGTAATACTGAATTTGGGACATAGCTCTTGGATAAAATTTAAATCATTTGTACCACTTATTGTGAGATAAACTCAGTCATAATAATTATACTGTTCAATCTCCAGTGGACCACTGAGGTCAGTGTCTAAAAACTTAAAATATCCCTTCTTCCAAAAAATAATCATAGGGATTTATAATATTTCAACTTTTTGAAGAAAAAGTATACAAGCAATTAGAACAGACTTTCTCAGAGGTTCTTTATTCTCAGGTTCTCCGATTGTCTCAAATTTTGTTATTACCAAGAGGACCGAGTATCCTTGTTTTAATAACAGAATTTGTTATTTACTCTTTCCAGAACTTTCCGGAGTATTTTATACAGAGTATTTTTATTCTCACAACAACACTTTTGAGTAGTATTCTTATCATTCTTATAATTGAAGAGTCTGAGGCCCAAAGCTGCACAGTAAGTAGAATTTGAAGATAGAATTTGAACTCAGGAAGTTTGACATGGCTCCTAAGCACTTATTGATGATATACTGTTTTGTTAGTTTGAGAGAGGCAAAGTTCCCACTTTCATCAGATAATTCCTCTGATTATACAGATCAAATAGAATCTGTTCCAATTTTATTGCTGAGGACTACAAGCTTTATAAGTCATAACCAAATAAACCCAGTGTGGGCATTACCACACCCACCTGATGCTTCTGTTATTAGTCACTACTTGTGTCTACCAACACTGACCATTCCCATTGTAATCAACAACTCTTGTTACAGACTCTCCCACCAATGGAGCAAGGACAAGAAGGTACTTTTAGTTCTACAGCTTTCCATTCATAGGCTTTCTGTAGCAGTTTGACTAGTCATGAATTCCAAAAAAAGATATTGGATTATGTTTGTAAACTGGTCTGAACCTGGGAATGATTAAGTTATGATTAGGGCTTTGATTGGGTCATGTCATTAGGGTGTTGAGTCCCCCACCCCCCCTTCGTGGGTAGGGCTCACAGATAAAAGGCATGGCAAAGGACGGAGTTAAGGATTCTTAATGTTGGAGTTTTGATGTTCGAATTTGATGCTGAAGACCTAAGCTGACACCCCGGAAAGTAAGCACACAGAGGAAAGAGAAGCAAGCCCCAGGAAAAGGAAGCTTGAACCCAGAGAGAAGCAAGACCCCAGAAGGGAGGAACCCAGGAAACCTGAACCCTCACAGCCATCGGCAGCCATCTTGCTCCAACAAGTGAAAATAGACTTTGGTGAGGGAAGTAACTTATGCTTTATGGCCTGGTATCTGTAAGCTCCTACCCCAAATAAATACCCTTTATAAAAAACAACCAATTTCTGGTATTTTGCATCAGCACTCCTTTGGCTGACTAATGCACTTTCCTTCTGGCCACTAACAGGGAGGAATTATTGTGTAGGAAACATAACATGAGCAACAGCAACCAGATAAGTGATGAACCCATGGTATAAATCCTTTCCCCCCAAACCTTTGTATTTCTTTGTCTAACATATACCAAATACTGGCCCTTCGCAGTGGTTACTATGAACCAGAACTTAATATAATTGCATATTGCATATCAGTTATACCAGCAAGCCGTTAAAACTCTTGGGAGCTGTCCATGATTATGCTTTCATGCTCTAATCCTAGTGAGGTCCCAGAAAAACAAATGAAGCATATTTCAAGTAATGCTCTTGTTTCCTGGACTAAATATTTTAAAATCCAAGACCTCTTCACTCTTCTAGCTTTTGTCCATATTTTCTTAACAATTTGTATAATTAATCCTAGGTATATTTCCACTCTTTCACGATATGGTTTTGCATAGGGATGCTCAGGCCAAGCAAATAAAGAGATCCAACTCTAGTTACTGAATATGCATCATATTGGGAAGACCTCCAGAACTTGAAAATAAAAGTAGGGGTGGGGTCAGCTCTTGGAGAAATGATTAGAAATGACCTGGAATGTCAGGTATTGCCAACTTTTAAAACTTACCTAATAATTCTAAAAGCCAACACTTTAAAGAGAAAAATTCTAATTTTCATTGACCAGAACCCTGGTTTTGCCCATGAAATGTTAATGCAACTTGGAATTCAGTTTCCCCTTACATTGTCCTCTGTGTCCTATGCCATTGCACTGTACTATATTCAATAGTACAGGCATTGATTTCAAGTTCAAATTGTTTCCTTCAAGAGAGTCACATGGTTTTACCAGTTAAGAAACCTTTGGCTGCAAAGAACAGAACATCTAACTGTTTTCTGTTGAGAGTTTTCATTGACTGCGTCATTGACAGTCTACAGACTGTTTTCAGTGAGTTTCAACAATGGGGCTTTGTTAACTCATACAACAAAAGATCTCCAGTAAAGAGTTCCAGTTATTCCAAGAGCTCAACATTATTGTCAAGGACTTCAGCTCTTTTTAATCTACCCTTTTCTACCATACTCAGTTTTTTGGCTCAGCACTGGATTTTCCCCTTGGTCAGAAGATGTCTACTGCAGTTCTAAGCTGCATGGTAGCCAGTGTAGAATCCAGTCAAAAGAAAAGACTATTTAACCTAGCATGCATATTATAATGAATAAAAAATTTTTCCCATAAGCAAAGCAGACTGCCCTTCATGTCCCAAACCAGCCTCTAGCTACAAAGGGTGGAGATGTCTGACCACAACCTACCCACAGATGAGGTAGGCAAAATGAGTATCTGGAATTATAAACTTTGCCGAAAATGGCATGAAAATTAGAAAGGCAGAGGTAATCCATGGAATAAGCAATTGTGGGTTGAACTGTGCCTCCCAACAAGATTTTTTAAAGTCTTAACAACTGTTCCAGTAATTGTGTCCTTATTTGGAATTAGTATCTCTGAAGATAGGCTAGTTAAAATGAAGCCAAACTGAATTGGGGAGGGCCCTAATCCAATTTCATTACTGTTCCTGTAAGGAGAGGAAATTTGGATGCAAGGAGACAGAGAGAGGAGATCATGTGATGATGGAATCAGAATTATATCTGCAAGTTAAAGAATACCAAGGATTTTCAGAAAATTACCAGAAACTAGGAAGAGGCAAGAAAGAATTCTCCCCAACAGGTTTTAAAGAGAATGGGGTCCTGCTCTGTCTTAGTTTGCAAAAAACTGCCAATGCATTATACCAGAAATGGGTAGGCTTTCATAAAGGAGATTTATTTGAAGGAAAAGCTTACAGTTTTGAGGTTGCAAAAATGTCCAAATAAAGGCATCATCAGAGATGCTTTCCCACCAAAGGTCGGCTGCTAGCAGATCCTGGAGTTCTGCTACACGGTGAGGCAAGATGGCAGGTCTGCCGGTCTCACTCTACTACATTCCTGGAGCTCAGCTGCGGTCAGTCTACCAGGCCTCTCTTCCTGGGCCTCATCTCCTTGAACCTCTCAGGCTTGTCTTTCTGCAGCTGTAGTCCTGTCTCTCACATGGCAGGGTAAAGATGGTGGTGGCTCTCTTTTTATTTGTGTCTCTCAGTATCTCTGTGTCTCTGTTTATATAAGTCTCCAGTAAAAGGGAGGAAACCCAACCTGGGTCACACCTCACCGATACAGGGCAATCAAAAGTGATCTAATTAAGTGATCTAATCAAATATCCCTTTAATGAATTTAATGCAAAGGAGCTCACATCCACAGGAATGGATTAGTTCAAAAACAATCTTTTCTGGGATTCACAATATCCAAATTGTCCCAAGCTCACATGTTGATTTCTGACTTCTAGTCTTTAGAAGAGTCAGAAAATAAATTTCCATTGTTTTAAGCTCCTGTTTTGTAGTAATTTCTTTAGGCAGCCCTATGAAAGTAAGACAGCTATCAAGCATATTGGATCCAATAATGTTCCCTTAGTTTGTTAACTATCTACAATCCCTGAACTTTTTTACTTTGAGTAGCTTGAAGGAAGGGAGTGAAAACTTAAAACAAAGAAATTCTGATTTGATCACTCTTCAAAGGAGGTACTTGCAAAAGCAAATAAACACAAGGAGACATCAAAATATTAAATTGGCCTTAATAGTGTGTGGCTAATAATTTTTAAGTAGTGTTTAATTTTTAAGTAAATTAAATGATTAATGTCTGAACTTTAAATAATAATCTTTGTCCTAGTAGAATTTTACTTATAACTTCAGCTTCTGAAACATATTGTAGTTAATTTTGTTTTAGATGTGTTTCTTATAATGCTGTTTTTTTCCCCATCTCTTGTACTAGAAGAAAACTGACTCTATTGTGACAACTGTATGGCAGACACTGGGTCAAGTGCTTTCTGTACAGAGGTCACTTAATTTCATTAATAGTCTTCTATTTCTCTTATCTGAATATATATCCCCAATGATTAAAAAAGCAGGTTATGATAACACACATCTTGAGAGACTTGCTTAATATAAACATTTAAACATTGCATTATGCCATTTATCTCAGAACTGTAAACCATCTCTGAAATATGTCCAAATTTATAAATGATAGTTTTCCAAAGGTGATAAAGGTATTTTTCATTATTATCATGAGCACATGTAATTTTTCCCTGATTGTAACCAAGCCCTAAATGGAACATTACAAACTAACCTTGGTAATGATTTTGATCTATATTCTGATGTTGTATACATGCCCCCTCATTTTTAATTGGTATTCAGATATTCACATCAGGAAGCAAGACTTTGATTGTTCTGAAGACAGCATGCATACTGCATCAAAATAATTGGAAATTTGGGAAATAGTCTTGTATACATAATGCATTTTCCCCTTGTTAAATTTCTTTTGAATTTGAGGTTGTGCAGTCAAAATGGAAACATTTTGAAAATTATTAAACTGACAATTCATTATTATGTATGCTCTGAAATTCATAGTCACGTACATTTAAACATCAAAAAAAGAGAAAAAGTCAAGTATCAGGGACTTGCTTTATGCTATTAGCCTAGATTAATCTTTATTCAAAATCTATATTTTGAACATATATAAGACAAACAAATGTAAGGTAAGTATGGATGATCTAGATTCAAATCCTGGTTCTCCTTCTATGTGTTTGTTTAAACTCAAAATTAAACTCGTTGAGCCTCTTTCCTAATCTAGATAATACATATAATAATCCCAGAAGGCGTTTCTGAGGATTATGTGAGATAATTTCTGTGAAAGTGCCTAGCCCACAGTGGGCTTTTGATAAATGTTCTACATTTCTTTTCCGCAATGTCTTAATCTGCATAAATGCTGTGCATACTACGTAAGTGACCAAGATCAAGGGCAATTAGAGCTCATAAAAAAAGTCTATATATGTTTATATCTGTATGTATATCAATCTATCTATCTATCTCTATATCCTAAGCATTTGCTTTTCACTTTTCACTTGTGCAAAAGACAGAATTCTAGGTAAAGGTGGATTCTGGTAATGCAGGGGCACGATATAACTTACTTTGCTTTCTCTTTAATTGCTTAATCAAGTAATCAAGTCTCTGTGTGGTGAGAAGGACTCTCTTTCTAATAGCCATTCAGGCTACCTTCCCTGTTAAAGGTCTATTCCTGATTATTCCCCAAATCCTGCCTCTCCTACTGTCTACCTTGCAGCCACATTTCCTTTCTAAACTGCAAGTGTGACATATTCTCACATCCATACTTTAGTAATGCTATTCCCTATGCCTTGAATCATCTATTCTACCATTACTTGACCAAGTTCTCCTCCTCACATCTCAACCTAGTGAGTGCCTTCTCTAGAAGGCCTTACCTGAATACCATGCCCTCTCCAAATAAAATTGTTACAGTTGTAGCTTCTCCTCTCTTATTATTGGGCAAGTAGATGTTCAATGAATTGGAATGCATAAGAACTCCTGAAACAACCCCCATTGACACTATTGAACTTTTTTCCTATTTTCTTTCTTTCTTTCTTAGCAATGAAGGAATTATGCTGAGTGAGAAACCCATTTTGAAGTCTTAACAGATTTAATCAATGTGATTTTAGTATCTTATATTTTAAAGTCTGAGTTACATATCAAGTCCATGGGCCCAAAGAAAGTAGAATTGCAAAAAGGAAGTCAAATAAGCAACTTGGTCTACATTATGAACTGACCTAGGCCTAATTATGAGCATGGGGGAAAAGGACTGAGCAAAGGGCAATGGACTCTTGGAATTTCTGCAGCTGGAACCTCTTAGGTCAGTTCTCATCACAATTCTCATGTTATTGGGTACAAGCCCTTGACATCCACATTAGAATAATATTAAGCAATTCTGATTGAGCATAAAAGTCTTTTTATACAGGTCTAATAATAAGAAATGACTACAACGAGAAAATAAGAAAATTCAAGAAAATTTTGGAAAATTAAATTAAATATCATGATCCCAGAGGTTCAAAGAAAAATATAACTTCTTTATTTCTAATTAAAGGATACAATGTCTAAGTGAGCCCCCATCTCCTAGGCAGCTACGAGTGTGAGGGTGATGGAGATAAATTTATTCCAATATGATAACCTCAGTCCATTAGAACAAATTGTAAGTCTTTTAAAGAAAATCAGGGAAGCAGATGTGGTTCAACTGATAGAGTGTCTGCTTGCCATATAGGAGGTCCAGGGTTCAGTACCCAGGGCTGCCTGATCCATGTGGTGAGCTGGCCCACACACAGTGCTGCCATGTGCAAAAAGTGTCATGCCACACAGGGGTGTCCCGCACATAGGGGAGCCCCATGCACAAGGAGTGCACCCCATAAGGAGAACCACCCAGCACAAAAAAAAAAGTGTAGCCTGCCCAGGATTGGGGCCGCACACCCGGAGAGCTGATGCAGCAAGATAACGCAACAAAAAGAGGCACAGATTCCTGGTGCCACCTACAAGTATGCAAGCAGACACAGAAGAACACACAGTGAATGGACACAGAGAGCATACAATGGGATGGGGGTGGGGAGAGAGAGAGAGGAGAAAAGAAAAGAAAGAAAATTGTTCTGTTTTAGATCATTCAGGTCTCTCAGATCTTCTTGGTTCCCCAGCTCCACTCTAGATCTGGGGACTCCTCACCAAGCCAGACCTGCAGTGAGTGCAAAAGTCATGAATCTTAAGCTACAGAGTCTCTCACTTGTTCCAGGGCTCTGGGAGGCATCTAGCAATCTATTTATAAGGTGATACATTTTTGTAAAATTTGCAGAATGAATGCATTTTAATCATGGCTGATGAAAACCACTATTTCCACTTTGATTTCCTCTCTTTTATAGTCTCCCTCTTATTTGATAGCCTTGGTCTGGTTATGGGAAGTTGTAGAATCAGCTATGGTAATGTTGAGCTCAGAATGCATTCTGTGTAGGTTAGAGGAATATATTTTGATTATTTGCAATCATTTCTGTGCAAGTTAAATTATTGCTAGCAATTTTGAGAGACTTTTAGGAATAATATAGTCAATTTTGTAGTATATTTAAATGTTTAAGGAGACTTGAAATGTCCTGAAATTGTAACGCTTGTATAAGACAAAAGCTTGACAGAGGATCTTAAGATTTGATGGCAATGGTAAAAATTTACATGACATAACCAATATAAGCTGTGAAGCCAAAAGGAACTTTTCTTAAATAATTGATAATTTCTGAAAAGCAAATCTCTGTTATGCAAACCAGGGAAAGACAAAATTAACTCTCTAATCTCTATAGAGGAGTGTTACAAAACTGTCACGTTAAGAGGTAATTAAAGTGTAAGCAGTCAATAATGTATGGAGAAGAAGCATACTAAAGGTAAGTAAGGCAACTAATTAGTAACAATTATGTCCTTTTATCCCTACATTTCCTGGAGAATGTACCAACTTTTGAAAATTTAAATTGTCTTTTAATATATTTGTTTTTAATTCTAAATATGTATGTTCATTTTCTTGCCTCATTTTATATTTGTAATTTTATGTTTTTTTTCCTAGAAGCTCCAAAAATCATTTAAGTTTCCAGCACCACAAAACCCGAATCCTCCTCTGGGTATGGCTAATGTGAACTTGCAGTCCCAGTGATGGCAACAGAGGTCTCAAATCTCTACCAGATCATATAGAGTTCCTAGTCTGGATTTTTTGAATGGTTCCCATCTGACCTTTGGCAGGGCGTGGTGGGGACAGCCTGTTGTTCCTATGGCAGGAATACTCAGTCCCAAACCCTATGGTTGCTTTTTTCTCTTTTCTGCAACACCAGATATTTGCTGGCCCACCAGACATCTCTAAGCCCCTCTATATCCCCTCAAAGAAGTATGTAGATGCATTGGGGCTTCCTTTTCACATGGCACATCAGCCATGGCTATGCAGTGGCAGTGCTTTTTCTTTTATAAGCTGCCTTTCACCAACACCACGAAGGTCAGCCTGCATAAGGGTAGCAGTGACTTCCAAGGGTGCCTTCCCTTAGGGCTTGTAACTCTCTATAGAAAACCCAGAGAAGCATGCTTCTGAAGCCACTCTTAGCAATCTACAAGCTTCTAAAGACCTCCCGCCCCATGGTTTAGCCCAAATGATGATAATCCCAACATGTAACCTAAATTCTTGCTTCTTGAATCCATGCAGACCATGACTTTATTTTCTCTGGACCATAACCATGACTTTATTTTCTCTGGACCATAACCACCCTTGCATAAAGCTCTATATTCTATTTCTTGATACAATAGATGGTAAGTCACTCTCACACAACCATGGAATCCAAGTCAATTTCCTTGCTGAAATTTAAAAACAATTTATTTTGGCTCTTTGTTTTAGCTTCCTAGCTGCTAAAACAATACCACACAATGGGTTGTCTTAAACAATAGAAATTAATCGGCTCATGGCTTTGAGTCTAGGAGTCCAAATATGAGGCATCAGCAAGGTGCTGCTTTCTCTCTGAAAACTGGCATTCTGGGACTGACTCCTTGCCCAGGGGAGATCATGGATACAACTAGCCGCCATCTGACAGCCCTCCACTATCCCTTCTTCCTTTTGTACTGGGTGAAAATATTTCAGTATGTTTTTATTCTGCAGCCCAGGGAAGATGTTAGGCTTAAGGAAAAGGCCTGACCATATCTTAAACATGGAAACTGGGAACAAGCAGCCACAGTTGCTTATTAGGGTGGGAACTCTCAGTGGCAGAGTCCGCTCTTCCTGGGGTGTAAAAATACTCAACATTCAAACAGCACAGGGTCTCTCCCTTCCAACCTGATGTGGGGTACACTGAGCTGCAATCCACTGACCATGATCCGAGCAGTTGGCTTCCCCAGGAGACCAGCCACAATGTGATCTCTTTCCCTGATCCTCGGACTTTCTGTGTTGTGTAAGTAACAAAATGGCCATTTGCTGAAGGTTTCTGCTATGCCTGAGCCAGTGTTCCCACGACATACCATATAGCAACTCACTCTTCACCTTGGTCCTTTGCTTTACCATCAATACGGCAATGCACATGGCTGTGTCTTCTTTCTCTTTCAGGTTCCACGGACTTTTGCTTCTGGCTGCCGCTTAGGGCTTCTCCCACCGTCTTACTTCACTCTTCTTACAAAGGACTCCAGGAACTTAGTTGAAAGCCCAACCTGATTCAGTCCCCACAATTTAAATAACATCTTAAAGAGATCTTATTTATAGTGGGACCACACCCACTAGAAAGCCAACCAAAACATATCCAAACTAGGGTACACAATTCAATCCAAATCAGTATCTAAAGCAGAATATGAATTATTTCTTTCTCTTTCTTTTTTTGCTGCAATAAATCCTTATGTCCATCCCCAACCTTCTAACCATAAAAAATGATGGACCTTATAATGATTAAGGAAAAGGTCATGAACACAGGGAAACAAAGAAGTAAATGACACAGGTATTAATTTTTCCAGACTCTCTGCTCCCCTTCCACTTTACAAAGGTAGCTAAAAAAATAAGAAAAATGATTTCAGAAATAAAATTTCAGAGCTAACTGGGAAAAACAAAAAGGAGAAAAGAAAACCTAACAAATTAAAAGCACCAAATTTTCTTCCATTTGAAATATTTACTCTATGTTAAGGGCTTTCAGTAGAGTCATGCCTTATATGGAGGATATAAAAGGGAAGAGTACAGAGTTGGTACTACTATTGGAGGCGATTTGGAATGACATCCACTAACACAGGGCAGATGCTAAAATGCTCCTCCTAGAAGAGCTAATGAAGGTACTCATCAAGGCTGGGATTTTGTTTTTAATGGTGACCAACCCAAAAAATGGGATGAGCATCCATTTATATAGCTTATCCTATTTGCATTTTCATATTTTCCCATGAATAGCTAGAGAAAACTATGTACTATGAATTTTTAAATTTTTAATAGATTTTATTCATGTTTTTAAAGATACATAGAGCATACAAAATGTTACATTAAAAAGTATAAGAGAACCCCATATACTCCCACTTCCCACCCCACCCCACTCCTTCCACATCACCAAATTCTTTCATCAGCGTGGCATGGATTTTTAATTTATGCTGAATTGCTCATGGCATTTCTGAAAGAAATGGAATACTCTGACTACTGTATTTTATTTATTCTTTCTTCATTTTTGGCCACCTATGTCACAGAGGAGGAGAAATATATTTATGATAAATATGCCAACCCAGAGTAAAATGCAATACCAATCGGCAATTCTTAGTTGAAATGTGACCTTAACCCTAAAATGTTGAAATATATTCTTCCTATCTATTGTACATCTGTCTCATTTTTCCAATAGCCCACTCACAGTGAACATTGAGGTTCTCAGTGCTGCCAACATCTCCTTTACTCTATATTTTCCAATTTTATTCCTAAGCTACTTAGTTCATAACATTTTAAACAATGCTACTTATTTTAAATTGGAATAAACTGAGTTCCTAAAAAGAGTAAATATCTTTTCTGAAAACTCAGACCAATGCAGTGAGAATGGGAAGATGTATCTGTGACTCTTAGCAAATTATTATTATTTTTTTTACTATGCAATAGCCTCCTTCAGTACCTGGCTATAAAAGTTTGCACTATCTCCAATTCATATGCAGCTAGCTTGGTAGAGTCATAGAATTTTAGATCTTGAAAGATAACTCAATGATATTCCTGTTCAATATCCTTATTTAACAAGTGAAGATAATAAAATCCACAAAAGTTAAATGTCTAGCTCAAAGTCACACACCAAAACAGTGACAGATCCAGGATTCTTATACATGGTCTAACAAGGTTGGTTTAAATACAAACTAAAATAATATGATCTAGGATTATGAAAAGAAGGCTGTATTTGACAATGAATAAACAAAATTTAACTTAAAAGCATTGCCATTTTGTTCAATTACAGCAAATGGAGAAAAAATATTTCTTTGCACAAATTTCCTGAGCATGTATTAAAATATGCTCATGAAACTCATCATAATAGAAGGTCCCAACTAAATTCTGTAATAATTCTAGCAAATAAAAATAAATTTACCCTTTCAGAAGAGTAAAATGTAAATGTAAGAAATATTGCCATTATATTAAAAGAGAACAGAAAACAGAAATTAGTCATTTTTCAATTTCTTTATAGACATTGAGGAAGATGGAGGATTAGAGAGGGGAAGGGATCACTTCTCTCTGAGAAAAAATTCCTAGAGGACAGGCAGAGATTGTCTGGAGGGCTGCTCTGGGACTCAAGAGACCAGGGAAAGGTGAGACACCACACAGAAGAGAGAGGGATGAAGGAAAGGAGCCTCAGATGGCTGAAAAAGCCCTTGAGTAGAGCAGTAAAAGCTATGGGTGCCCATCCTCCCACTTATGGAACAAATAGCAGCCGACACACTTCCATTGCTGTGGACTGCAGTGGCTGAGGACTGAAGGAGTTTCAGGGGTTCTCTATCCCAAGAAAAGGGAGAGGGAAGGACCCTGCCTGAGATGGTGCAGAAGCAATGTCCTCTGGGCTGACCAAGCCTCATGAACAAACTTTCTCAGAGGCTGTTCTCCACCCTTGGCCTGCCATACTCTCCCTCTGCCTCCTCAGCCACAAGCCCAGGACAGTAGGGAAGGTGTTTGGTAAGACAAATTATCCTTAGCTCCCTGAGGACTCTCAGAGCAAACAGTGTTGCTGCCCCATCTGGCCTAGAAGTGTGTGACCCCTGCAATATATTAAGAGCAGACCAAGTTCACTGGCCAAAATCTGAATTTTCTGTAGACTATGTCCTTCCCTCTCCCCTTTCTTGGGAATTGAACCCAGGACCTCATACATGGGAGGCAGGTGCTGAACCACTGAGCTACATTCTCTCCCCCTGTTGGAAGATTCTGATGACTGGTTCAATCTGTCATGTTTTATTTTTGTCCATCTTTTTACCTTTTTGATTACCCTTTCTGATAGTCTTCACTTCTACACTCTCCTCCAAGCCTCTGTTTCTTGTCTTTCCTTTTCTGGCTTTAGAACTTCCTTCAGTGTTTCCTGCAGATTTGAATTCTTGTTATGAATTCTTTTTGTTTTTATCTGTGAACATTTTAAACTCACCGTGTTTAAAAAAACATCTCATACAAGGGATGTCCAATAAGACTCAGGAAGATTTTTCTTCAGACACCACGGAGGTGAGAAGGCAGTGAAATGATATAATTAAGGTACTAAAAGAGAATAACTTCCAGCCAAGAATTCTTTATCCAGAAAAACTGTCCTTCAAATATGGTGGTGAGTTTAAGGTACCTCCTTAAAAAACAAACAAACAAACAAACAAACAAACAAACAAACAAAAAGCCTTCCAACAAAGAAGTCCAGGACCAAATGACTTCAAAGATGGAGTCTACTAAACATTTCAAGAGGAGTTAAGGGAAAATTACCCAACACATCTAATGAAGACAGCATCACACTAATACAGAAGCCAGATAAAGATAATTTAAGAAAATAAAATTACAGGCAAATCTCTCTAATGAACAGTGCAAAAATACTCAACAAAATATTTGCAAATTGAATCCAACAGCGTATAAAATAATTATTCAGCACGATCAAGTGGGTTTTATTCCCAAGTATGCAAGGGTGGTTCAACATAAGAAAATCAATTAATGTAATACATCACATTAATAAATCAAAGGGGAAAAAATACATGACTGTCTTAATTGATAAGAAAAGGCATTTGACAAGTCCAGTATGCTTTCTTGATAAAGCCACTTCAAAAGATACATAGAGAAGAAAAGTTCCTGAACATAATAAAGGACATATATGAATATCCAACAGCCAACATCATACTCAATGGGAAGAGGTTGAAAGCTTTCCCTTCAAGATCAGGAACAAGACAAGGATGCCTAGTTTCACAACTTTATTCAATATTGTGCTAGAAGTTCTAGCTAAAGCAATTAGACAAGAAAAAAAGGCATGGGAATTAGAAAAGAGGAAGTAAAATTTTCACTTTTCACAGGTGACATGATCCTATATTTAGAAAATCCTGAAATACCTACAACAAAGCTATTAGAGCTAATAAGTGAGTTCAGCAAAGTGGCAGGATACAAGAGCAACATACAAAATCAGTACAGTTTCAATACGCAAGTAATGAACAAACTGAGGAGGAAATCAAGAAAAACTTGCATTTACAATAGCAACAAAAATACTCAAATATCTGGGAATTAATTTAACCAGGAATGTAAAGACTCTGTATTCAGAAAAGTACAAAAACCTGCTAAGAGACATGAAAGAAGACCTAAATAAATGGAAGGATATTCTGTGTTCACGGATTGGAAGACTAAACATCATGTAGATGTTAATTCTACACAAATTGATTTGTAGATTCAATGCAATACCAACCAAAATTCCAACAGTCTACTTTAAAGAATTAGAAATATTAATTACAAAATATATTTGGAAGGGGAAAGGGTCCAAATAACCAAAAACATCCTATAAAAGATGAGAGAATTTGCTTTCTGACCTTGAAATGTTTTATGAAGCTACAGTGGTCAAAAGCAGCATGGTATTGGCATAAAGCGACATATTTATCAATGGAATTGAACTGAGAGTTCAGAAATAGACACTCAAATCTATGTGAAACTAATTTTCAATAAGCCTTACCAAGTCCACTTTTCTGGAACAGAACAGTCTCTTCAACAAATGGTGCTAGGAGAACTAGATATCCATAACCAAAAGAATAAAGATGACCCCTATCTCATACCCTATAAAATAATCAACTCAAAGTGGATCAGAACCTAAGCATAAAAGCCAGTAGCATAAAAAAGTAGAAGATAACATAGGAAAACATCTTCAAGACCTTGTAGTAGGTGGGGGGGTCTCTTAAACCTTACACTTAAAGCATGAACAGAAAAATAAAAAAATAGATAAATGGGACCTCCTCAAAATTAAACACTTCTGCATCCCAAAGGACTTTGTCAAAAGGGTGAAAAGGTAGCCCATGAAGTGGGAGAAAATATTTGGAAATCACATACCCAACAAGGGTATAATATCCATGATATATAAAGAGATCCTGCAAATCAGCAATAAAAAGACAAATGACCTGATTTAAAAAATGGGCAAAAGACCTAAGAAGACATTTTCCTGAAGAAGAAATGCAAATGGTGAAGAAAACACATGAAAAAATATTTGTCATCACTATGTAGTGATTAGGGAAATTAAAAAAAAAAAGCTACAATGATATATCATTTCACACCTACTAGAATGGCCACTACTAACAAAACAGAAAACTACAAGTGTTGGAGAGGATGTGGAGAGATAGGAACACTTATTCACTGTTGGTAGGAATGTAGAATCGTACAGCTACTGTGGAAGTCCCTTTGTGGTTCTTAAGAAAGTCAGATCTACCATGTGACCTGGTAATACCACTACTACATATATACCCAGAACTGACAGCGATGGCATGAACAGACATCTGCACACCGACATTCATAGTGACATTATTCAGAGTTGACAAAAGATGGAAACAACCCAGGTGTCTATCAACTGATGAATGGATAAACAAACTGTGGTAAATACACATCATGGAATATTATGCAGCTGTAAGAATAAATGAAGTTGTGAGGCATATGACAATGTGGATGACCCTGGGGGCATTATGTTGAATGAGGCAAGCCAGGCACAAAGGGACAAATATTGTATAGTTTCCTATTATGAACTAAGTATAATGAACAAACTCATGGAGTTAGTAGCTAGAGTATAAGTCACCAGATAAAAGAATGTTGTTCAAGAATGGGAAGCTGAGATTAAATCTGTGCAGAATTGGTAAAAAGTTGCATGTAAATGTTTGGAAATGAGTAGAAATGGTGAAAGCACATCATAGGATTTGTAATTAGTAGTGCTAACATATGAATATGATAGTGGTTTGTTCTTGTTGTTTTTCTTTTTTATGGAGTAATGAAAATGTTCTAATATGGATTGAAGTGATGAATGCACAATGGGTGATTATAAAAATACCACTGATTGTATTCTTTAGATAAATTATATGGTTTACAAACAAAGAAAAATAGGGTGGTTTGGGCAAAAAATACGCCAAATATAAGGTACAGGCTATAGTTGGTAGTAATACTCTGATGATGTCCTTTCATAATTTGTTACAAATATTTTACAACAATGCAAATTATCTGTGGTGAGAACCCTGTATGATGAAATGCATGTTTGTTTAGTAAGTTCACAACTTTTACTATACACTTTATGTTTGCTCATATTCTATAATATACTTCAATAAATTATTTATAAAATGAAAAACAATCTCTGTATAGGTTAGGACTTTCTAGATTTAAGATCAATTGTTAATAAAAATATACTTGACAATACAAAAATATAATTTTTGAGTAAACAACATACAAACAAGATAACAGCATCAACAATAAAAAGAAAACAAAATAATTGCTAAAGACGAATACTATTAAAAGTAAAGCAACAAGCCTGGCAAATAGATTTGCAAAAACTTTACAGATATTTGACTTCTTTAATATTTATAAAGACTAGAAAAACACTAAGACCCCAAATCATAAATGGGCAAAAGACACAAGCAGAGAAAATTTTAAAATAGTTTATACAGGGAAGTGAACTTGGCCCAGTGGTTAGGGCATCCATCTACCACATGGGAGGTCCACAGTTCAAACCCCGGGCCTCCTCGACCCATGTGGAGCTGGCCCACGTGCAGTGCTGATGCATGCAAGGAGTGCCCTGCCATGCAGGGGTGTCCCCATGCAGGGGAGCCCCACGCGCAAGGCGTGCACCCCATAAGGAGAGCCACCCAGCGTGAAAGAAAGTGCAGCCTGCCTAAGAATGGTGTCACACACGTGGAGAGCTGACACTACAATATGACACGACAAAAAGAAACACAGATTCCTGTGCCACTGACAGCAACAGAAGCGGACAAAGAATAAGCAGGAAATAGACACAGAGAACAGACAACTGGGGCAAGAAGGGGAGAGAAATA
Source organism: Dasypus novemcinctus (assembly GCF_030445035.2). Classification (NCBI taxonomy): domain Eukaryota; kingdom Metazoa; phylum Chordata; class Mammalia; order Cingulata; family Dasypodidae; genus Dasypus; species Dasypus novemcinctus. The sequence continues at coordinate 27,756,582 of NC_080683.1, read as the reverse complement.
AATAAATAAATCTTTAAAAAAATAAAAATAAAATAGTTTATACAAATGGCTAACAAATATTTTTAAAAGATTCAGCTTTGATAATTATTTTAAATGCATATTTAAGTAAAATAATTTTCTTTGCCACTGAATGTTCTTGGGTATATATGAGGGAAGGATTGTTTTGGAATCAATTTTCAATATGAATCAAGAGACTTAAAAATATTCTTACTTTGGTCAATGCAGTGATTTGCACAAGTGACGCAGGAGTAGGGTGGGATGAGCTTTGAGAAACTGTGGAGGGGGTAGCAGCGACCACTGACAACTCCCATGTTTGTGCTCAGCCTCCTTACACCCCTCCCTCCCTCCCTTCCTTCCACCTCCAGAGCAACTGCACCACCTCTTTCCACGCCAGGTGTCTTTCTTCAGATCTCTTGGAGAGAGTTAGCTTGTTCCCAGAGGCAGCTTTTGCTGGAAATGCCTGGTTAACCTCAGCCTTGGTATTGGGGAAAGCAACAATGGAGTCTTTATTTTTTTGGCTGTCACTGGGAATTTTACTACAAACCACAAGTATCTTCATATTACATCATTCATCATGTAATCAAGTCATAATAACTTACTGAATCCTTTTTTTTTCAGATACTTTTTTTTTGGCAGCAGTGGAGTCTTAAAGAGACAGTACCCTTTTTTTCTCTTTCTATTCCCCATATGAAAGAAAAAATAATTTGGAAAAGTCAAAAATTGGCTGCTCCGGATCTCAACAACAACAAACCTAGCAATCCCAAAGGAGTGAGAGATTTCCAGAGTAACAACAAGATAATATTCAAAATGTCCAGTTCACAACAAAAAAATCAGAAACTACATTTTTTAAAAAACAGGAAAGTATTGCCCATTCACAAGAAAAAGAATTTTCCAGAAACCATCCCTGAGGAAGCTCAGACATTGGAACTATTTAGTCAAAGGTTATAAATAGACTGTCTTAAATATATTCAATGAACTAAATGTATACATATACATATACAAAGCACTAAAGGAACTTAACAAAATGCTGTCTGAACAAAGAGATGGAAATTATAAAAAGTAATCAAATTATGGAGCTGCAATGTACAGAAATTGAAGTGAAAAAAATCTCATTAGATGGAGTATTAGCAGATTTGAACAGGTAAAAGAAAAGATCAGCTAATGTGAAGAAAAGGCAATTGGAATTATCCAGGGTATGGAACAGAAAGAGAAAGTAACAGAAAAATGAAAAGAACATGAGAGACCTGTGGGACCAATCATACACATCATTGGAGTCCCAGAAAGACAAAAGAGACAGAAAGGGGCAGGAAAAGTATTTGAAGACATAATGGCTAAAAACTCCCTCTATCTGATGAAAGAGATGAATGTACACATCCAGGAAGCTTAACGAACTCCAAGCAGGATAGTCTATAAGAGCTCTACGCCAAGACCCATTATAAGGAAGTTGTCAATCTCCAAAGGCAAAGAAAGGATTTTGAAAGCAGCAAGAGAGAAGCAACTTGTCATATACAAGAGATCCCAATTAACAGTGGTCTTCTCATCAAAACCATAGAGATCAGAAGACAGTGGGATGGTATATTTAAAGTTCTTAAAGAAAATAACTTTCAACCAAGAATTCTATATACCCAAAATTATCCTTCAAAAATTAGGAAATTAATAATTTGTAGAAATTCAAAAGCTGAAAGAGTTCATTATCAGAAGACCTGCCCTATAAGTAAAACCAAAGAACGAAATAGGACTGTATACAGTAACTGGAAGCCATAATAAGAAATAAAATAAATTTGTGTTTGAGTTTCTTGGCTGCTAAAACATACACCCTATACTGGGCTGGCTTAAACAACAGGGATATATTGGCTTATAGTTTTGAAGCTAGGAGAAGTCCAAAATTGAGGCTTTAGCAAGGCTACACTTTCTCCTTAAAGACTGTGGCATTCTGGCTGGCTGCCTTCTTGGTCCTTGACTTTTCTGTCCATGGCAATGTATATGGCAGCATCTTCTTTCTCTCCTGGGTTTCCTGGACCTCCAGCTTTTGGATGTTCTCCATGGCTACTTCTTCATGTCCAGTTCCATTGCTTATAAGGATATCAACCACGTTTGGATTAAGAAAGGCCTACGTTCATTCAGTTTGGGCATGCCTTAACTCAGAACTTCTTCAAAGGTCTATTTACAAATCGGTTCACACCCATAGGAAAAGGGGTGAAGACCTGAACATATCTTTTGTAGGGGACATTTTTTAATCCCCAACAATTGGCAAAGGAAACTACAAAGGTAAATATAAAATCTTGTATTAATGTACTTTCGGTTTGTACTTGGTTCCCCCTACATACATGTATTAACATTTTATACCTATGTAATGGCATACTATGTATAAAGATGTAATTCGAGATAATGAAAATATAAAGGGGGAGGGATGGAAACATATAGGAATGGAGAATTTGTATACTACTGAAACTAGGTTGGTACTAGTTGAACTATGTTGTTATTAGTTTAAGATGTTCATTGTCATTACAGAGGTAACCATTTAGAAAATAATATAATATTTGAGATAAAAGGGGAAATAAAAGGGAAACAAAATGGTATACTACAAAAAAGCAACTAAATACCAAAAAGGCAGTAAGAGAGTAATTGTGAAACAAAAAATATACAAGACATACAGATAACAAATAGCTAAATAACAGAAGTAAATCATTCCTTCTCAGTTATTACCTTAAATGTCATGGATTAAATGCCCCTGTTAAAAGGCAGAGCTTGGCAAATTGGATGCAGTAGTTTTCAGGTTTTATACCAAAAGCAAAACAACAAAAGAAAAAAATAGATACAAAGGACTTCCTTAAAATTGAAATTTTTTGTGCATCAAAGGACATTACCAAAAAAGCAAAAAGAAGGAAGCGAAACTGGCTCAACAGATAGAGTGTCCACCTACCGTATACAAGGTCCAAGGGTTCGATACCCAGGGCCTCCTAGCTCATGTGGTGAACTGGCCCATGCTGTGCACAAGAAGTGCCAGCCCACACAGGGATGCCCCCACATAAGGGTGTCCCCAGTGCAATGAGTGGCCTCTGTGCAAGGAGAGCTGCTCCACGTGAAACTGCAGCCCTCCCAGGAGTGGCGCCACACACATGGATATATGATATAGCAAGATGATGCAACAAAAAGAGACACAGATCCCCAGTGCCACCTGATGAGAATACAAGCAGACACAGAAGAACACACAGTGAATGGGCACAGAGAGCAGACAATGGGGCTTGGGAAAATTAATTAATTAATTAATTAATTTTTTTAAAAGAAAGCAAAAAGACAACTTATGGAATAGGAGAAAATATTTGAAAGCCACCATCCAATAAAGGTATAATATCCAGATTATATAACGAAATCCTACACCTGAACAACAAGAAATAAACAGCCCAATTAAAAAGTAGGCAAAAGACTTGAATAGATATTTCTCTAAAGAAGATACACAGATGGCCAATAAACACATGAAAAGATGTTCAACGTCATTAGTCACTAAACAAATGCAAATTGAAACTATGGGATTCCACTTAATATCCACTTTAATGGCAATTATTGAAAAAAAAACAGAAAATATCAAATGCTGGCAAAGATATAGAGAAATTGGAACTCCTACATTGTTATTGGGAATGTAAAGAGTACAGCCACTGTGGAAAATGCTTTGGCAATTCCCCACAAAATTAAACAAAGAATCTCATATGACCCTGAAATTCTACTTCTAGGTATATGCATAAAAGAATTGAAAGCAGGGACTCAAATATGTATATGTACACCAACATTCATATTATAGCAGCATTATTCACAATAATAAAAAGTTGGAAGCAACCCATGACCACCAACAAATGACTGGATTAAAAATGTGATATTTACATAGACTAGAATATTATTTATCTATTAAAAGAAATAAAAGTTCCGATACATGCTACAAGATGGATCAGCCTGGAAGATATGTTGACAACATAAACAGACAGAGTATTATTTCTCTTATATGAAATACTTAGAATAAGCAAATTCAGAGAGACAGAAAGAATAGAGGTTATTAGTGGTGAGGAGAGAAAAGAATAAGGAATTACTGCAAAATATTTGAATATGAGTTTTGGTTTGGGATAAAAAAAATAGTCTAGAATTACATAGAAGAGAAAGTCACACGGTATTGTCAATGTACATAATGCCAAAGTATAGTCCAATGAAAATGATACTGAAAATTATATTAAATGTTTTTAATACACTTGAGAGAAACTCATTTTTTAAGTAAAAATTCATAATTACATGTGAATTCAACATTATAATTCAACTATACAAAATTGTGTCTGAAGAAATTAGTAGAAGGTCAAATTTTAATGTGAAAATTGATTGTCTTGAGGTCTTACAGATTTGGAATTCTCAGCCTTCTTTGTACACATATATATAAGAATAAATCATAGAAAAAGAGAAGAATTAAAATGGAAAGAAGAGAAAAAATGAAAAAGCATAATGAAAGGATGTGATTATCTTGTTATGTGATTCGTATGATATATTTTATGTGGCTTCCTTATATCAGTTCAAAGTTTCCAATTTTCTTTCTACTGTCACAGAATAATTTTAAAATGTAAGATCTTAAGTCTCATGTAAATACAAAATAAATACATGTCAAATATTTTATTCAGCTCATTTAATGAGGAAGCAGCAAAATGTTAACATGGATTCAAAATCATTCAAGAAACTCAGTAGTAACAGGCAATGTTAGAATAAAATTGTTGAGATAGATACAAAACGGGTTAGTGTTCATGAACTACAACTTCTGAGATCATCTATGCCACTGGACATAAATTATCTGTATGACTACAGGAGTTACCGTGTACTCAACTAAAGTTCAGGCCTTTAATCAACAGTAAAAGATAAACTCACCTAAGTACATTCTATCATGCTCATATGACATTGGAAAAATGTCTTTTCCATGTTTTTGCCTTACTTTTCAAGATTCAGATCATTTTTCTGACACTACATGAAAATGTTATCAACTGCATAATGAAAAGAAATACAATTTAAAAAAACAGAAATACTTTGTTTTATACTACTGAAAATTTCAAGAGTCAGTACTTTTTATATGCTCAGAATAAAAATAGTTATAAAACAGTGAAAAAAAGATAAGATTGAAAGTTTGTAATTGCCATTCATTTAAAATATAACTAATGGTCCCATATGTAATTTTATTAACAAGGGTCTTACATTATTGTTTTTATCAGTGTAAAACTCTTGAAAAGGTTTTGAATAATTAAAAATGTATTAAAAATACATCATGTTTTTGATGATACACAAAATGTGTCATTGACGTGGAGGCAGTGGCCACTGCGAGTTCTGAGGGGAGAGAAAGGGAAAAACGGGTATGATATGAGGGCATTTTCAGGGCTTGGGAATTGTCCTGAATGACATTGCAGTGACAGGTACAGGTCATTATCTACCTTGCCATAACTTACAAAACTGTGCGGGAGAGAGTGTAAACTACATTGTAAACTATACTCCACACTTAGTGGTAACACTCCAAAATGTGTTCCTCAATTGTAACAAATGTACCACACTAATGAAGGATGTTGTTAATGTGGGAAAATGTGGGAGGGGAAGGGAGTGGGGCATATAGGAATCCCCTATACTTTTTATGCAAGATTCATGTAATCTAATATCTTAAAAAAACATAAAAAGTATATTTTAAAAATGTATTAAGAATGGTTCATTTCTTTTCCACAGGCCTAACTTCAAGTTCATTTAAACATCTGAATTTTTTGGTTTTGTTCTGTTTAAACGCCTCCATTTTAAATGAATTTGGAAGGTCATCTACATAAATGTTTTTCCTGAAGTAATCAACCATATACAAAAATAAAACCATTAAAAATATTATATATATAATACAATTTTATTTTACTATTTTGTTATATATATATGTGTATATAGTTCATATATACATATATGACTACAAAAATATATAGCAAAAGTTTCTAAAGAAGGGACCAAAATTTTAATTTCATTTTTCTGCATTTCAATACCCCAAGTAGAAAGTACAATTTTAACAACACAAAGTAGCCATGGAAAAGTTTTGAAATAATCTTAGATACACGCATATATTTCTCTAAAGGCCATTAAGAACATTCTCAGATAAAAATTGGTGAAAGTTTTTTTTCTCAAAGAGTATCTATGTGTTTTTTTGTAAATATATTTCCTGGATCTATTGCAATTATGTCCACCCACAATGCCAATTTTATATAACCAGATCAGGGTGACATATGCAACAGTTGTCCCTTGAACACTTAAATATCAAGTATGATTCACATGTAGAGATCCACAAAGAAGTCAAAAATATATTTAAAGTAACAGGAATATATACCAAAAGCACTCTAAAACTTCAAAATTGCTGCTTTTTCCAAATCCAATCAAATAATTATTGGGTGACTTCTCTGGACCTCATACTTTGCAAGATGCTTTAGGAGAAACAAAAAATATACCAAATCTTAGAGCTTGCAGTTTCCCCTAAGGGAAAAACAAACAAACAAACTTAGCCTGAAGGAGCAGCTAATTGTAGTATCTTCTCTACACCCCAACTGGAAATTTGTTTTGCTTTTTGTTTTTAATCTGAGAGAGCCTTACAAATATATCAGCAGTCATGAATCTTTAAGGTTGACAGCAAAAAAGAGAGACAGAGACAGAGGGAGGGAGGGAAGAAGGAAGGAGGGAAGGAAGGAGGAAAGGAAGGAAGGAAGGAGGGAGGGAGGGAGAGAGGGAAGGAAGGAAGGAAGGAAGGAAAAAGGAAGGAAGGAAGGAAGGAAGGAAGGAAGGAAGGAAGGAAGGAAGGAAGGAAGGAAGGAAGGAAGGAAGGAAGGAAGGAAGGAAGGAAGGAAGGAAGGAAGGAAGGAAGGAAGGAAGATGTGCATTCATTTCGCAAAAATTACAGAGTAACTACTGGGTGCCATTCACTTTGTTAGGTAATTGAAGCAAAGCCCATTGAGTCCCCCATTTCAAGATGATTTTCTTGAAAATGAATTGGAAAGTTTGGGATGACTTTTAGCAGAGTGACAGGATCTGGCTTAAATTTTCATCAGATCACTCTAGTGGCTGTATTGAGAATAAGCTGTAGGAAGGCAAGGATGGAAACTCAGTTACTAAATAGCCTACTGCTGCACGTAGGCTAGAGATGATGGTGGCTCAGAAAAAGGAGGTCAAGGGAAGCAGTTAGATTTTGGATATTTTGAAGGAAGAGAATGCAGGATGTCCTGCAGATTGGATATGGAATGTGAGACAAACAGAGATGTCAAGGATTGATACGGTATTTTAGCACCAGATTACAAACCCTAACATTATGTTTTAACATTTGGTTATAGACTCTCTTCAAAAGATTTCAAACTGTTTCATGTGCGGAGTTTTTCATCTTTAATAATATTAATAAGAAATCTTATATTTAAATCAGAAAATGTCTAGGGCATATAGCCCTTCCAAAAGTGGGAAACTCAAATATTTAGGTGTTGGATAAAGAAGGGGGAGTCGGCAAAGATGACTGAGAAATATGCAGTGAAGGGTATATGGGGGAGGGAGGGGCTGCGGAGGAAGCAAAGTGTGTAGCGTTCCAGAAGTCAATAGAAGGAAGGCATGTAGGTGACTTCACTGAGAGCAATTTAATTAAAGCATGAAGTGGAGTGGAAGTTAAACTAAACAAAGGTTTTCATTAGCTTCAGTCTATCTCGTTAAAGTTCTACTTGAAGGTAGAGGATCAGCTAGCAAAGATAGTAATAAAATGTTCCTTTTTTTTTTTGCAGCTGAAGATATATTTTTTTGTATCACATAGGTGGACTATTCTACTTACTAGCACAATTCAGGTGCTCATTATATCATTATTCATCATGACCTATTACCACCCCATTTTAATTGCATTATATAAACAGAATAGCAATAATAATAACCACAAAACAAATTAGATGCTCAAGATGATAAAACAATATGCTGTCATCCAAAATCCTATCTATAAAGTTTTGGGTGCATCCAAGACCTTTATTTTTTATTCTCATTAATGAACTTTAAGTGTTATTAGCCCAGATTTGAATCTATAATGTAAAAAGATATTAATTATATGGTCTCTTTTACCAATAGGCTCCATGTAGTATTTTGATTGGAAAAAAGAATTCCATGGCTATAAGGTGAATGATTATACAGGTTATTTTGGGTAAAGTGGTACATTTATTCAAGAGCACTTTTGTTTTCTCTTAAAAATTACATTAAATATTTCCATATATTTTTCCAAAAGTAATACTCCACTATCCTTTCTGCTGAAAATATAATTTGCATCAATAAGTAATATGGTCCTCTCTTAGTATTAATATAGACTTTAACTACACTGTCAAGAAAAGTCTGGTAGTACAAAGAAAATGATTCAAATTGAAGAATACACTTTAAAATTTGAACTAATTTTTATAAAAAATAGCATACTAAATTTTCTTACTAGTTACCCTATTTTTCAGATGATATCTTAAATGGCATTCTATAAAACAGTGCAATAAGAACATAAATGTGGTGTAAAATCATCAATAGTCTAACCCCTAAAATTTACATTCCACTTTTTAAGACTTTTGATGTGCTACCTGCCTCTGTCTTTATAAAAAAAAAATTTAAAAAAATCTAACAAAATTAGAATGCAAACTAACTGATTAGGATTTCTTATCTAATATCAAAACCAATGCTTCAAGCCCAGACATGGATAGATAGGTAATGTAGTAATTAACTGATAACAAGAATTTTTAAAAATCTTATATATAAATAAAATACAGAAAATAAAGAACCCCATTTCTTTTTAAAGTACCCACATCCCGTAAAATTCCTTCACAACTTCAAAATAAAGTCTACGATAAGGCGGAAGGGTGTGGGTGGGCAGTGAATGGAGGTGAGAGTGGTGCAGTGATATGTTTGGGTTTGGTGGTGTTGGTCTGAAAGGGGAAGTAGGATGCGGGATAGGTTGGACTAACCATCAAACTGGGGGGATGGTTGGAGGAAGGAACAGGTGAACTCTGAGGATTTGCAGGTCTATGGTTAAAACTACAATGGTGCAAATGTTCTTTGACAAATATGGCAAGGGAGAGTTACTGGTGCGGGTTGTTGGGTATGGGGGGATATATGGGATAGGGTGCACCTGGGACAGGCTTCTATGGATATCTAAGTGTTCATTTGTCATAGTGTGTTTTCTCAGGGGGTTGAGACCCACACAATAAATAAGAAAATATTAACACTCCCATCCTGGGGAGTCCTGCTGTGTTCTCAACCAGAGGGACACAAATCTCTAGAGAACATAGAAAGTGCCTAATAAAAGAAAGCAGACAAATGTGTCAAGCCCTGAATATTATTGCAAGTAACTGAATCTTATTCTTCAAAAATTGAAACTTAGTGGTTACTATAAGTTCAGAGGGGAAGAGATAATTGAATAGGTGGAACATAGGGCATTTTTAGGGCATTAGAATTGTTCTGCATGATCTTGCAATAACAGATACAGGTCACTTTAAATTTCATTAGAACCTGTAAATTGTATGGTGCAAAATATAAACCATGATGTAAACCACTGACCATGCAGGGTAGCAATGCTTCAGTATTTGTACATCAATTGTAACAAATGTACCATTCTCGTGTAAAATGTTATTAATAGGGAAGAGTGGAAGAGGGGAAGAACGTTGGGTATATGGAAATCCTCTATATTTTCTATGTGATGTTTTTGTAACCTAAAGCTTCTTTGAAGATAAAATGAAAAAAATAAGACACCAGGGGAACATACAGAAGAGATTGTCACTGTACATACAAGATAACAGATCTTACAGTGATGAAAGACACAATATATAAAAAATTTTTATTTTATTTTTTTACTTTTCTATTTTGTACTTCTGTATTTCTTTTTTTTAAATTTAATCATTTATTTATTTTTTGAGGTACTGGGGGCTGCGGATTAAACCTGGGACCTTGTATGTGGGAGGCTGTTGCTCAACCACTAAGCTACATTGGTTTCCTTGAGTTGTTGGGATTTTCCATTAGTTTTGCTTGTTGTTTGTTTTATTTTTTTCAGGAGTTACTGAAAACCGAATCTGGGATCTCCCATGCAGAATGTGGGCACTCAACCACTTGAGCCACATCTGCTCCCAAATTTTTAAATTATTTATATTTTATTATTTATTTTATTTTGCTTCATTTTTGGAGAGGTTTTGGATCACAGAAGGGTCACAACTGTGTTGGGGAAGATCACTGGTTAGGGATGTCAGCATTGGGAGATGTGTAGGGAGGAGTGCACCTGGAGCATGCCTTTAAAGCTTATGAATATGTTCAGATGTTAATGGGGCATTGTCTTGGTAGGTGGAGACCCACACAACAACAGAAAGAACATTGACTTCCCATCCTAGGGAATCCTGCCACTTTCTCTAATAGAACAGCAAGAATCACATGAATACTTATATGCCTAATAAAGGAAGAAAGACTGTTACAGCAGGCCTTTGATATTGATGATTGTACTTATAAACTTTTTCCTGTAAAGCTGAAATTTAGCCTAGTATTATAGATTGGCTAAGAGTTGCTCAAATGTGGCCTCTTTGTTGTTCAAATGTGGCCTCTCTCTGAGTCAAACTCAGCATATAAATGCACTACCTTTCCCCCAGCATAGGACACGACTCTCAGGGATGAGCCTCCCTGGCACCAAGGGATTATTACCAAGCATCAACTAGCAATGCATGGGGAAAAAGACCTTGACCAAAAGGGGGAAATGGTAAATACAAATGAGTTTTTATGACTAAGAGATTTCAAAGTGAGTTGGAAGGTAATTCCAGAGGTTACACTTATGCACATCTCAGCAGGATCTCATTGATTGCCACAGTAAACAGTACTTCAAACAGCAGGGCTCCCGAGGGCTCTAGAGATATCTAGACACCATAAACATAGCAGACACTCTCAGAAATTCAGTATGCTGTCAGTGGGCCTTTCTTTGGAATTTATGCTCCTCTGTGTAACAGAGTTAGATTCATTAATAATTTCCCTACACATGGTTCTTCTGCCTCTTTTATTTGAACCTATAATTAGCACTATACTTGTTAAATATATGTCCCAGATACTTAAATCTTTGGTCTGTTCAGGTGCCAGTTGAGCCCCAAATCTCAGTAAAGTTTCAACACTTACTCTCCAGTTCATTGGACTCATCCAGGATAACTAACAAGGAAATAATGATGGACTACATCCATTCCAAGGAACAGAGAGTGTCTACAACTACAAGTAAGACAGTTCCATCCATCTCCCCCAGGAATCTAAGCTCCCTCCCAATCAGAAGCAGGGCGGGCCTCACCATCTCAGAATCCTCAAGATTGAGGAATGAACAATGGACTAAATAGACTTATTATTATTCTATTATAGACTTATTATTCTAGGAATGGAAGGGCTTGTGTCATTGATATAAAGGCAGTGGCCACCAGAGGTTCTGAGAGAAGGGAGAGGAAAGAAGAGTTGTAGCATGAGGCATTTGGGGGATACTGGAATTCTTCAGCATGACATTGCAATGACAGATATAGGCCATTATAGATTTTGTCAAAACCTATAAAATCTTCCAGGCAGAGTGTAAACTACAATATAAACTATATTTTATGGTCAGTAGCAATGCTTCAATATGCTTCATCAGTTGTAACAAATGCTTCATCAGTTGTAACCAATGTACCACATTAATGAAAGATGTTGTTAATGGAGGAAAGTGAGGTACAGGGGTGGGTTATATGGGAAGCCCCTTGTAGCAGTTTGATATTGTTTATGAATTTACAACTAGATATTGGATTATGTTTGTAAACTGGTCTGAGGTTTCACTTTTACTTGATTAAATTATGATAAGGGCTTTGATTGGGCCACATCAGTAGGGCATTGAATCCCCACCCCTTGGTGGGTGAGGACTCACTGATAAAAGATGTGGCAAAGGACAGAGTTGGGAATTGGGAGTTTTTGAGCTGGAGCCCAGGGAAGAAAGCACACAGGAGAGCTTGGTCATAAGGAAAGAGAAAAGAGCCCGGGAAGAGAAACAAGGCATTTGCCTGATAGTCTATAGCTAGCCTTGTGGAGAGAGCAGAGGCACTGAGCCAAAGAGAAGCAAGCCCTGGGAAGAGAGGAACCCAGGAAGCCTGAACCCTCACAGACATTGGCAGCCATTTTGCTCCAACACATGGCAATAGACTTTGATTAGGGAAGTAATTTGCACTTCATGGCCTGGTATCTGCAAGCTTCTACTCCAAATAAATACCCATCATAAAAGTCAACAGATTTCTGGTATTTTGCATCCTCACCCTTTGGTGGACTAATACACCCCTATGATTTTGATGTAACATTTATGTAATCTAAAGCTTCTTTAAAAATAAAAAAATAAAAAATGTCAAAACAGTTCATATTTAAACAAACCAGAATGTAAACAGATTAAAAGTGGATAGCTCCAACTGGGATATAAATTATTACATTCAAAATAGGACATTGAAATGAAACAAAATCAACTCTCAGAAGAAGAACAAAGAAATAAGGGACTTGATTTAACATGAAACTTTACACATTCACTCATTAAAAAGTCAAATTTCCCTACTGTTTGTTTCTTTATGAAGAAAATGAAGGAGGAACTGCTTCTTTATATTCCAGGGTGAGATTTTTTGAGAAAGAAGAGGGCTAATTTTCTTTCCTTTATTTTCAATTTGGCAAACTGCCTTTGTAAATGAGAAATATAACTTCATCTTGAAGTGGTAAGATAAAGTGGTTACACACCTTTGAATGAATGCCTCTTTAAAAGAGCCAATCTTTATATATTACATACCATATTTCAATAAGACATTAAATTTTCACAGTATGGAATCTGTTTTCCTGCAATGAGAGAGAAGAGTAATGAATTGATATTATCTGATATAAAAATAAACTGTATGGATAACTGTTATAGCGGCAACTATTATTTAAACAGTTTATCTAAATGTACACAAGCTTAAAAGAGGTCTCCAATCTGCTCTCCCTCTAGTGACAGAGTTTATAAATGACATGTGCCTGATATTGATATTTTATTTTGTAATTGAAATGCAACTTTATTTTTGTCTTCCACTGTATGTTAAAATGTATTCAGTGGAGGAAGTTGTTCCAAACTCTGGAAGAATCTATGTTTTTCTGGTAAGTTGGGGACAATAGAAAGTCCTATGGTCACTTAAAGTGGCAGACAACCTTGACTCAGAAATTGTATTGTCTAGTATATGAAGCAATATTTTGATCTGTATTAAAAGCATGGACTTTTCTCAAACATTCACCACTAGAGCCAATGTTGTGGCAGAGAGAAGTTGGGTGATCATGGTATTAGCCAGAACACAAGAAAACTCTGAGAAGGAAGGTTTATTTTGACCGACCAGGCCTAGCAGACCCCTGTCCAAAAAGCTGAGCCCAGAATAGGTTTTTTGGGTCCTTTTTATACAAAGGATGTAGGAGTGGGGAGTCAAACAGTGCTTTTATGCAAAAAGGACTTTCTTTGTTAGTTTCTTAGAGTTTTAAGTGTTTGTCTGAGTACCAGATAGGTTTTGAATTAACATATCCCCCATATTCCAGGTAAGCTTGAATTAACATATCCCCCACATTCCAGATAAGCTTGAATTAACATATCCCCTACATACCTTCTAGATGTAAATTCAAATGCACATTCAGTCTGCATCCTCCCTATAGAGCCTATATCACTTAATTGGCTTTCTGGGAACTAGGCATACTTGAATATATAGATAAGTTTGAATTCATGCACAGGCCATATTACCAGTACACTAGCCACCTCTCTTAAGGGAATAACTGTGCAGTTCATTTCTCTTGCTCTTGTTTTTCTCTTCTAACTTAATATGAGATGTATAGAAAGGTTGGAACAGTACAAAATATCCCCTTATACTTGTCACTCAGATTTCGAAAATACTAAAAGTGATATTTTACCACATCTGTTTTATACTGCTTTCTATATCTATATAATTCCTCTTCCTCAGCCATTTGAAAGTAATTTCTAGCTATGATTCCCCTTTTTTCTTGAATGCCTCAGGGCATATTTCCAAAAACAAGGGTACTATCTTATATAGCTACAGAACAATATTAAAAGCAGGATAATATTATTGGTGTAATACCATTATGTAATCTTCAAACCTTATTCAGATTTTCCTAATTGTCCTAATAACATACTTCATAGTAAAAACAACAACAACAAAAACCCAGATCATGCATTATATTCAGTTGTCATGTTCTTTTAATTTCCTGAATTAAATCTGTAACAATTCCTTGGACATTCTATATGTTTTAAGATATTCCTTCTTACTTATTTATATCCATGTGATCCTTATTTTATTTTTTATCATGTTTATTTTTAGTATCATAATTCATTTTGATGCTCAAATTATCTAAACAAATGGCATCCTTTTGGCATGTCTACATCATTCTTTAAACAATCCATTACATTCTAGCAAATTAAAATGTGCCAGGCTTATCATGAACTTTCCATGATCCAGCTCAAGAATCAGCCATTTCTCCAAAGATAACTTGTTCTTTTTAATGGAAAACACTATTTAGAAACCAAGTCTGAGATCTAGACAGGCTCATAACTGGAGTATTATTGCTTCTAGATTCTCTCAGCAGGTCAACATAGGAAACATACACATGCACCAGATACAAACACACACATATGTAAATATAAAACACCATAAGTAGATTTTGACACCCTCAGTTCCAACCCAACACCGTAGGATTCATTCCACTGTTCCCACTTTCCATATTTGTAAATCATTTTGTTAACAATGAGAAACATGACTCTGGCTATCAAAAAGTTATCTACTCATTTGCTCAATCTTAAAATACGCAGAAAATAATTCTAGAATTGTTAACCCATGGCTCTGCAAAAATGAAGTCTACCAGTTAGAGTTCAATATTTATTTATGGTTCTCTTTGTCTTTAACAAGGGAGCATATAATCCAAATGTTCTATTTAAATTTTACTTGGATTAGTTCATTTTCTCTCCATTAGTATGGATATGCAATTCATTTTTAAAACATTTTAAATAATTTGTTTCTCTTTGCATGTCAATTTGAGTATTTCCCTATTCTTACTGATTTTACCTATTTTCTGTCTTTTATTTTGGGTTATGTGAAACATTTACTTGGTTCCAAAAGTCAGAACTGTACAAATAGATGTGCCTTCCTTCCTTCTATTCCTTCTAGCTTTTCTACCCTATTCTAACCTACCAAACCTACATAATGCATAGGAAACCAATGGCATTTGGCTCTGGTTTATTCCTGCATTTCATTTTGCACAAATTAGTAAATAGTTGCAAGTTATCCCTTCCTTTCATACACAAAAAATGTTGAATCTACTATATTGTTATGATAAGTGGGATTTTTCTAATTATATATCTCAGGGGTTGACAAAATATGGCCCAATAACCAAATCTAGCCCACTGCCTATTCTATAAATAAAGTTTTAGTGAAACATAGCTATGCTCATTTGTTTATTTATTATCTATAGCCACTTTCGTGCTATAATGACGGAGTTGAGTACTTACAATAGAATTTACAGCACATAAAGTCCTAAGTATTTACTATCTGCTCCTCTACAGAAAAAGGTTGTTTGGTCCTTTATAGAAAATCTCTTTCTGATTATTTTTCTTTTTTTAAAGATTTATTTATTTATTTATTTCTCTCCCCTTCTCCCCGGACCCCGGTTGTCTGTTCTCTGTGTCTATTTGCTGCGTCTTCTTTGTCCGCTTCTGTTGTCAGCGGCACAGGAATCTGTGTTTCTTTTTATTGCGTCATCTCGTTGTGTCAGTTCTCTGTGTGTGCAGCACCATTTCTGGGCAGGCTGCACTTTCGCGCTGGGCGGCTCTCCTTATGGGGCGCACTCCTTGCGCGTGGGTCTCCCCTACGTGCGGGACACTCCTGCGTGGCACAGCACTCCTTGCGCGCATCAGCACTGTGCATGGGCCAGCTCCACGCAGGCCAAGGAAGCCCAAGTCTGGGGTTTGAACCTCAGACCTTCCATGTGGTAGACAGACACCCTAACCACTGGGCCAAGTCTGCCACCTCTTTCTGATTATTGTTTCAATTTTGAAGGCTATAGATTTCTATATGGTAAGGTTGTATTCTACTAATTTACTGAATATCTTCATACTTTATTACTTTTATCATTGATTCTGTAAGGTTTTCCAGGTATAAAATCATATCACCTGCTAAGAGATATAGCTTTACTTTAACTTTTCCAGCTCTTCTGACTTTATTTTTAAATGAGCATAAGCTAATATCCCCAGTAAAATGTTGTATAGTAGTGGATATAGCTTTCACCTTCTCCTAGAATGTGGAAGAAATGCCTCTAGTGTTTCCCCATTAAGTAAATTGTTGTCTTTAGGACAAATATTTTTTGTTTTGGATTAATAATTTTTACCATTTTAAGAAAGTATAATTGGGCTATGAAATAAGCATGTAAATCAATAAATGAAAATGGAGAGTTCAGTTATAGACCCATATGTACATAATAAATCGGCTCAACTAAAGTGCCAAAGCAATTCAATGGGGAAACAATAGTCTTCAACAACTGGTGCTAAAAATCTGGATATTTATGAACCTAAATTCAAATCACATACAAAAATTAACTAAAAACAGATCATAATTCATTATATTAATAGACCTTACACTAAACAACACACAACTTCTATAAGAAAAACAGGAGAAATTTTGCGACCTTGGATTAGGCAACGGTTTCTTAGGGCACAAAAAAATATGAATCGTAAAATATTAAAAAATAGATAAATTGAACTTTCTAAGATTTAAAACAATTTTTTTTTTTGCACATTTTTTCTTTTTTCTTTTTGGGAGGTATTGGGGATTGAACCCAGGATATCATACACGGGAAACAAGCACTCAAACCACTCAATTACACCCACTCTCCAACTATTGCTTTTTAAAGACACTTCTGAAAATACAAGACTTAGAGTGGGAAAAATATTTATAAATGATATATCTGATAAAGCACTTATATCCAGAATATACATACAAATTCTACAACTCAATAAGAAAACAAACCAACAAAAAGTGGGCAAAAGATTATAAAATACATGTAAAGACATATAGATTAAGATTTTTATAATTATTATATATTTTAAATAGTGTGACAGTTTGAAGCTTTTTGTGGATCCTAGAAAAGATCATATTCTTGGAGCTAATCAATTCCTGTGGAACCCTTTGATTGAACTGGTTTCAGTTGTGGGGTCCTTGATTAGATTACGTCAGTAAGGCATGGCCCAGGATGGGTCTCAGTCCTCTTCTGGAGTCCTTATATATATGTGATTTTACCCATATTCATATTTCACATGCAATATTGCTGTGCTATACATTCCCATGTTATTTTTTTGCTTTCCTTTTAGTAATATACATGACTTCACACTTTACCTTTACCCACTGTCATGCCCATATATTAGTACTGCTAGTTACAAACACTATGCTGTGCTTTCACCTTTTCTATTCATTTCCAAGTTTATCACAAATCATTTTACCAAATTTGCACACATGAACCCTCAGCTTTCCTTTCCCTAAACTTATTCTATATTCTGGTGACCCATATTCAATTTATTAACTCCATAAGATCACACAATACATTTAGTTAATAGTAGTATAATCAAGAAAAAAATGAAATAAATTTTTTAAAAAAGAGAAAAAAATAGTAGCATAATCATACAGTATTTGTCATTTTGTGTCTGGCTTTCTTCACTCAACATAATGCCATCCAGGTTCATCCCTGTGTCATATGCTTCATGACTTCATTTCTTACAGCTGTATAATATTCATATGTGTACAACACAATTTGTTTATCCGTTCCTCAGTTGATGAACATCTGGGTTGTTTCCAACTTTTGGCATTCATGAATAATGCCTCTATGAACACTGGTGTACAGGTGTCTATTCAGTGTCCCTGCTCTCAATTCTTCTGCGTATGCACCCAGTAGTGGTATTGTTGGGTCACGTGGCAAATCTATATTCAACTTCTTTTGGAACTGCCAAAGAGTCCTCCATAGTGTCTCTACCATTCTGCCTTTCCACCAACAGTGAGTAAGTGTTCCTACCTCTTCATAACCTCTCAAACACTTGTGGCTCTCTGTCATTTTAATAGTGGCCTTTCTAATAGGTATGAAATGATATCTCATTGTAGCTTTGATTTGCCTTTCCTCATTCCTAGTTAGCGATGTTGAACATTTTTTCATGTGTTGCTTTTTTTTGTTTTGTTTTGTTTTGTCATTTGAATTTATTCTTTGGAAAAATGTCTATTCAAGTCTTCTTACCATTTCTTAATCAAGTTGTTTGTCTTTTTATCATGGAGTTGCAGCATCTCTTTATATACCATGGATATTTAAAGCCTTGTCAGATATGTGATTTCCAAATATTTTATCCCATTGAATCATCTGTCTTTTCACCCTTTTGACAAAGTTCTTTGAGGTGCAAAAGTATTTAATTTTGAGGGGATCCCATTTATCTATTTCTTTCTTTTGTTGCTTGTGCTTTGGGTATAAAGTCCAGAAAACTACCACATATAACAAGATCTTTAATATATTTCCCTAACTTTTCTTCTAGTAGGTTTATGGTTCTGGCTTTTGTATTTAGGTCTTTTATCCATTTTTACTTGATTCTTGTAAAGGGAGTGAGATAGGCATCTTCTTTCATTCTTTTTGTTATGGTTATCCAGTTCTCCCAGCATCATTTGTTGAAGAGACTATTTTGTCCCATTAACATCATTTTGTAGGTTTCTTGAAAACCAGTTGGCCATAGAGGATAGGATTTATTTCTGGACTTTCAGTTCTATTCCACTGATTAATGTGTCTATCTTTATGTCAATAACATGCTGTTTTGAGCACTATAGCTATGTAATATATTTCAAGTTCAGGCAGTGAAATTCCTCCCACATTGCTATTCTATTTTAGAATGCTTTTGGCTTTTTGGGTGCTCTTTCACTTACAAATGAATTTGGTAATTGCCTTTTCTATTTCTGTAAAGTAGGCTATTGGACTTTTGATTGGTATTGCATTGAATCTATAAATCAGTTTGGGTAAGATTGATACACAATATTAAGTCTTCCAATCCGTGAACATGGAATATCTTTCTATTTGTTTAGGTCCTCATAGATTTTTTTTTCAGCATTGCTTTGTAGATTTTTGCGTACAGGTCTTGTACTTCTTTGGTTAAATTGATTCCTAGGTATTTGAGTCTTTTGTTGCTATAATAAATGGAAAATTTTCCCCTGATTTCCTCCTCAAATTTTTCGATACTAGTGTAAAGAAACATTGCTGATTTTTGTGTGTTGATCTTGTATCCTGCCACTTTGTTGAACTTGTTTATTAGCTCAAGAAGCTTTATCACAGACATTTCAATATTTTCTAAATATAGGATCATGTCATCCATGAATAGTCAGTTTTACTTGCTCTTTTCCTATTTTCTTTTTTTTTTAAGATTTACTTATTTATTTTCCCCCATTCCCCTCCTCCCACCCTGCTGTTTTTGCTGTCTTTGTTGTCTTCACTTCTCATTTTCTCTCTTCTAGGATTCACCAGTATTCAATCCTGGAGACCTCTGATGGGGACAGAGTTTCCCTGTCAATTATGCCATCTCAGTTCTTGGTTTCTGCTGTGCTTCACCTTGACTCTACCCTTGTCTCTTTTTTGATGTGTCATATCGTGCTGCATGACCCATTTCCACAGTGCACTGGCTCACCACACAGGCGCTCGTGTGGGCACTGCCTTGCTGGGTGAGCATGCTTTCTTTTCTTCTTTTTCACCAGGAGGCCCCAGAGATTGAACCCAGGTCCTCCCATATGGTGGGCAGAAGCTCTATCACTTGAGCTGGGTCTGCTTCCCTCTTTTCCTATTTGGATGCTTTTTTTCCCCTTGTCTAATTGTTCTAGCTAGAACTTCTAGCACAATATTGAATAACAATGGTGAGGAATTTTCCTTCTATTCCTATCTTTTGAAGTGTTTTTTATCAAGTGGGATCCTGGGTTTTGTCAAATGCCTTTTCTGCATTGATTGAGATGATATGGTTGTTCTATTTCCCCTTCAAATTGTTAATGTGGTGTATTACATTAATTTTCTTATATTTGAACCATTCGCATACCAGAAACAAATCCCACTTGATGGTGGTATATGTCTTTTTATATGCTGTTAGAATCTATTTTCAAGTATTTTGTTGAGAATTTTTGCATCTATGCTTATTAGAAAAATTGGCCTGTAATTTTCCTTTCTAGTAGTGTCATTTAAAATTTTTTAATTGCCTTTTTAAAATATATATATATATAGATCACAGAAAATGTTACATTAAAAAATATGATGTTCCCATATACCCCACACCCCACCCCACCCCACTCCTCCCACATCAACAACTTCTTTCATCATTGTGGCACATTCATTGCATTTGGTGAATACATTTTGGAGCACTGTGCACTGCATGGATTATAGTTTACCTGGTAGTTTACACTCTCCCCCAATACATTCAGTGGGTTATGACAGGATATATAATGTCCAGCATCTGTCCCTGCAATATAATTTAGGACAACTCCAAGTCCTGAAAATGCCCCCACATCACATTCCTTCTTCCCTCTCTCTGCCCTCAGCAACTACCATGGCCACTGTCTCCACATCAATGATACAATTTCTTCCATTGCTTGAGTCACAATAGTTCTGTATCTAGTAGTGTCTTTATCTTGGCTTTGGTATAAGGGTGATATTGGCACAAATTATGTTGGGTCATTTTCCATCCTTTTCAATTTTTTGAAAGAGTTTAAACAGGATTGGTATCAATTCTTTTTTAAATGCTTGGTAGAACTCACCTGTGACACTGTCTGGACATGGACTTTTCTTTGTTGGGAGATTTTTGATAACTGATTTCGTCTCTTTAAATATAATGGGTTTGTTAAGTTTTGTATTTCTTGTAGCATCAGTGTAGATTGTGCATTTCTAGGAATTTTTACATTTCATCTAGGTTTTCCTGTTTGTTGGCATAAAGTTCCTCATAATATCCTTTTTATGATGCTTTTTATTTTGTGGCGTCATTCATAACTTCCCCCTTTTGTTTATGATTGTATTTATTCATGTCTTCTCTCTTTTTTTCTTTGTTAGTCTAGCTAAGGGTTTGTCAATTTTATTGATCTTCTCAAAGAACCAGATTTTGTTGTTTTTTTAAATTTTTCTCTATTGTATTTGTTGTTGTTGTTATCAATTTATTATATTTCTACTCTAATCTTTATTATTTCTTTCCTTCTGCCTGCTTTGGGAATGGTTTGCTGTTATTTTTCTAGTGTCTCTAGTTGTTCTGTTAGATCTTTGATTTTACATCTTCCTTCTTTTTAAAAATAGGCATTTGAGTTATAAATTTCCCTCTCAGCACTACCTTCACTATCTCATAGGTTTATGTAAGTTGTATTTTTATTTTCATTCTTCTGAGTGTATTTATTAATTTCACTTACAATTTCTTATTTGACCCACTGATTATTTAGGAGTGTGTTTTTCAGCCTCCACACATTTGTGATTTATCTCCTTTCCATCTATTAATGATTTCCAGTTTCATTCCATTATGATCTAAGAAGGTGCTTTAATTTCAATCTTTTTATATTTATTGAGATCTGCCTTATGACCTAACATGTGGTCTATCCAGGAGAAAGATCTATAAGCACTTGAGAAAAATGTATAACCCACCAAGTTTGGTGCAAACTTCTGTATATATCTGTTAGGTCTAGCTCATTTATCATATTGTTCAAGTTGTTTCCTTGTTGATCTTCTGTCTAGTTGTTCTATCTAATGATATGAGTGGTGTATTGAAGTCTCCAACTATTATTGTAGAGATGTTAATTTCTCCCTTCAGTTTTGCCAGTTTGTCTCATCTATTTTGAGGTACTCTGGTTGTGTGCATAGATATTTATGATTGTTAGTTCTTCCTGATGGATTGTCCCTTTTATTAATATATAATGTCATTTTTGCACTTAAAGTTCATTTTGTCTGATATTAGTATTGCTACCCCTGCTATTCTTTGGTCACTCTTTATATGGAGTATCTTTTTCCAACCTTTCGCTTTCAGCCAGTTTGTATCCTTGGGTCTAAGGTCTCTTGTAGGCAGTGCGTAGATAGCTCATGTTTTTATCCATTCTGTCGGCCTATATCTTTTGATTGGGGAGTTTAATCCATTCACATTCAATTATATTACTGTAAATGCATTATTTACTTCCCATTTTATTCCTTGGTTTTCATATGTTGTATATTATTTTTTCTCTCTTTTTCTCTCTTGGTATCCTTTCTACTATTTTCATCTTCTATACTCTCCTCCAAGCCCCTCTGTCCTCTTATTTTCTTTCAGACTGTAAGTTCCCTTTAATATTTCCTGAAAAGATGGATTCTTTTTTTATGAATTCTCTTAGTTTCTGTTTATTTATGAATATTTGAAATTTTATTTCATATTTGCAGGGCAGTTTTGCTGGATAAAGAATTCTCAGCTGGCAGTTTTTCTCTTTCAGTATGCTAATTGTATCATACCACTGTTTTCTTGCATACATGGTTTCTGATGAGAAATCCACACTAAGTCTTACAGGGCATTCCTTGTATATAATGTTTTGTTTTTCCCTTGCTACTCTCAGAATTTTCTCTTTGTCTTTGATGCTTGACATTCTGAGTAGTATGTGTCTTGGAGTAGGTCTATTCAGATTTATTCTGATTGGGGTACACTGCACTTCTTAGACATGTAAGTTTATATCTTTCATGAGAGTTGGGAAATTTTCAGCCATTATTTCCTCAAATACTTTTTCTGCCCCCTTTTCCTTCTCTTCTCCTTCTGGAACATCATGACATGTATGTTTTTGTGTTTTGTGTTAACTTTCAATTCTCAGAACCCCTGCTCATTTTTTTCCATTCTTTTCTCTCTTCAATTTCTGCTGATCTATCTTCTGTATCACTTTTTCTTTCACCTGTCATTTTGAGTCTCCTGCTGTATGCATCTAATGTGTTTTTTAATCACATCTATTGTGTCTTTCATTCCCATGAGCTCTGTTACTTTTCTATTCAGGTTTCAAATTCTTCTTTGTGCTAAGTGTCTTATTATCACTCTAGCCATCTTGTCTTTCTTCATTAATTCAACTTGGAAATTTGTGTGCATCTCACGATTAGTTGTTTCAAATCCTACGTCTCTTTTGGGTCTTTGATATATATTTCTTTTCTTGGGCCATGTCTTCCATTATCTTAGTATGGCTTGGAATTTTTGCTGATGTCTAGGCATTTTATTAGGATGGTGAGTGAAGCAGTTTGATATTATTGATGAATTTCAAAAAGATATATTGGATTATGTTTGTAAACAGATCTTTTCCCTTGGGCATATTAGATTACATTGGATTCATAGGTTTATTTGATTAAGTAATTATGTAAACCTCTTGTGCCAGTAGGACATTGAGTCCCCACCTTTGGTGTGTGGGGAGTCACAGATAAAAGGCATGCAAAGGACAGAGTTGGGGGTTTTTTATGTTGAAGTTATGATGTTGGAATTTGATGCAGAAGCCTTAAGCTGGATTCCCAGGAAGAGAGGAACCCAGTAAGCCTGAACCCTCACAGACATCAGCAGCCATCTTGCTCTAACACGTGAAAATAGACTTGGGGGAGGGAAGTAACTTATGCTTACTGGCCTGGTATCTGTAAGCTCCTACCCTAAATAAATATCCTTTATAAAAACCAACCAATTTCTGGTATTTTGCATTAGCACCCCTTTGGCTGACTAATATAGTGAGTTTACTCAGATGCTCAGTTTTTCTCTCTTTCATAGGGATTTAATGTTGGGAGGGTGAGTGCTACTGCTGTACTTTGATTCTAGGTTTAACTTGATCTGGGTCTTTAGGATTGTTCCTGTTGGTTGATGAAATCTGGGCCCTGGACCCAGAAAAAAACCTCTCTTAATTATTTTTCATTTTCTCATGTGCACTTCTTCAGTCCGTCAGTAGATGGTGATCTTTAGTAACCCTCTCAGTTCAAAGCCTCCTTGTAGGAGTGTGTTTGCTGCAACATGGACCAGATAGATGTGATAGAGGCTCATGTATTGAGGCTGAGAGCATTGTAATTCAAACTTTCTCAGAGGCAGTTCTCTAACCTTTGCTGGCAGCCCCCTCTCTTTTTCTGGGTAAGAAATTACTCCACTTCCCTCTGCATCCTCAACAACCAGTCCTGGTCAGTAGAAGGGGAGATTGAGAGGGTTGTATTTCTTTAGCCCCTTGTCAGCTGCCAAGACAAATGGTATATCTTCAAAAAAATACAATTTACAAAAATGATGTGGTGGGCAGTGGGGAGTGAGTTATACGGGAACCTCTTATGTTTTTTTGTTTTTTTATGTTTTTTTAATGTAACATTCCTCGTGTTCTATTAATTTAAAAAATTTTTTTAAAAAAGGGAAGTGGACTTGGCCCAGTGGTTAGGGCATCCATCTACCACATGGGAGGTCCGCAGTTCAAACCCTGGGCCTCCTTGACCCATGTGGAGCTGGCCCATGCACAGTGCTGATGCATGAAAGGAGTGCTGTGCCACGCAGGGGTGTCCCCATGTAGGGGAGTCCCACATGCAAGGAGTGCACCCCATAAGGAGAGCCACCCAGCGCAAAAGAAAGTGCAGCCTGCCCAGGAATGGCACCACACACATGGAGAGCTGACACAACAAAATGACACAACAAAAAGAAACATAGATTCCTGTGCCACTGACAACAACAGAAGCAGACAAAGAAGAACATGCAGCAAATAGACACAGAGAACAGACAACTGGGGTGGGGGGGAAGGGGAGAGAAATACATCTTTTTTAAAAAATTAAAAAAAAAAAAAGACAAACAATGGCATGCTACCCACCCCTCACCAGGAAGGGCTCTTGGAACACAGCAGACCAAATTTTGGGGTCAAAAACTGAGTCAGACTTAGGCTGTGTCCCTATCTCTCCCCTTTCCTGGAGGGTAAATCCCTGGGGCCCCCTTTGTATGTAGTCACCAGCCCCAAGGACTGAGAACTTAAGTGTCTATTGTGTGGGAGAGGATACCAGTAGTTGAAAATGCCACCTTTAACTCACAGTTTTGCCATCATAATTATTTTCCTTTGCCCCTTTCTCTTTTAGGAAGTGTCTATCTTTCCCCTAGTGTCCTAAACTCTAGAGGATTTTTCCAGGCTGTTGCTGCCTGTTATGTAGCTATTTTTCTTGGGAAGAAGAGAGTCCCAAGACTTTCTATTCCACATCTTCCCCGAAGCTAAGCTGGTATCCTTTATAAAATGATGGCTAAAAGCAGAGGCACATAAAGAAAAAGCCAGAAGACAGAGAGAAGGAATCCAGGAGCTCAATGAGAAACCTGAGAGAAAGGAAGCCACAAACCAAGCAGCCAGAAGCTGAAGCAGTGAGACCTGTAACAGAAGCAGATGCCTCTATGTCTCTATGTGCTTTGCTATCTGAGAGAGGAGTCCAGGATCACCAGTAGTTGACCTTTAGTGAGACAGCATCTCTAATGATGCCCTAATTTGGGCATTTTCATAGCCTCAGATCTGTAAGTTTTTAACCTACTAAATTCCCATTTTAAAAGCCAACCCATTTCTGGTATATTGCTCCCAGCAAACTTTTAGCAAACTTTTAGCAACTTTTAGCAAACATATGTATGTATATATTAGCAATGGCTAATAAGAACATAAAAATGCTCAATATCTGTGTTAGTTTAAGTCTTTTATGGACCCAAGAGAATTATGTTCTTAAATTAATCCATTACTGTGGTTGTGAACCTATTGTAGGTGAGACCTTTTTTTCTTTCTTCCTCCCCAAGATGGCTCATTCATCTGTTTGATCGTTGTTCTTTCTTTTTTTTCTAATTGTTTTTTTTTCCCTTGTTGTCTGCTCATTTTCTATTTTTTCTTTAGGAGGCACTAGGAACCAAACCTGGGACCTCCAATGTGGGAAGCAGATAATCAACTGCTTGAGTCACATTCATTCCTTAGAACATTTTCATTCGATTACTTCAGTAAGACATGATTCAGTATGGGTCTTAATCCTCTTCCTGGAGTCCTTTATAAATGGAATGAATACAGAGAGATTGGCTTGCAGAAACAGTGAAAGTTCTAGGAGCCAGAAACTGAAATCAGTGGAACACAGAGGAGAAAGCCATGTAGCAGGAAACTGAAAGCAATGGAGCCCAGTGGAGAAGGCAGAAATTGGCAGATGCTACCATGTGTCTTGCCATGTGACAGAGCATCACCTGATGCTTTGATTTGAACATGTTCACGGCCTCAGAATTGTAAACTTTTAAACTAATAAATATCCATTGCAAAAGCCAACCCATTTCTGGTATATTCCCTTGGCAGCCTTTAGCAAATTAAAACAATATCATTAGTCATTAGGGAAATTCAAATTATACTCAATGCAAATCCACCAGAATTGTTAAGTTTTGGCAAGGATATGAAGGAGGGATTGGTAAACTTTTCTGTAAAGGACTATATAGTATAACTTTTGGGTTTGTGGGATATATAGTCTCTATCATAACTACTCAATTCTGTCTTTACAGTGTAAAAGCAGTCATTAACAATGCACAAATACATGGGTATGGCTGTGTTCCAATAAAAATTTACTAGGGTCACTGATATTCAGATTTCATATAATTTTCATGTGTCCAAAATATTATTTTTCTTTTAATTTTTTCTCAGCCATTATAAAATGTAAAAGTTTGCAAGCCATACAAAAAGAGCTTCCAGGTCAAATTTGGTCCATAAGCTATAGCTTGCTAACAACTTTTTTTTTTTTAGACAAAATGTCAACTTAATTATTGATATAACTGGAATTGGCCAATGTGCACTCTATCCGCAGGTAAACCAGCTTCTTGATGTTGAAACTCAAAATTAGATAGAATTTCCCAGCAGTCAAAAGCTTGCACCATAAGTCCACAGCCTTCCTGGATAAATTGATCAGTAGCAATTTAAAACCAATTTTTTTCTGTGGATAAGTCCATTCTTTTTTTTTTCTTTTTCTTTTTTAAAAATATATCTTTATTTTATTTTTTAAAAGATACTTAGTTTACATAAAATGTTACACAAAAAATTATAAGTGATTCCCATAAGATCCACTCTTTCCCACCCTTCCCCACATTAACAACATCTTTCATTAGTGTGGTACATTCAATGCAATTGATAAACACATTTGGAGCACTGCAGCTAAGCATAGATTATAGTTTACATTGTAGCTTCCACTCAACTCTATGTTAGCAGGATATAAAATGGCCTATATCTACCATTTCAATGTCATTCAGGACAAATCCCAAGTCCTGGAAATTCTTTCATATTACACTTCTTTTTCACTTTCCCTATCTTCAGCACCACTGGTGACCATTGTCTCCACATCAATGATAAAATTTCTCCCATTGCTAGAATCACAATAAGTCTATAGAAGAATACCAGTTAAGACTACTGTAGTCCATTTTTTATTTCTCAGTCCTGAGGATTCTGGGATGGTGATGCCCACTCCACCTCTAATTGATAGGGGGCTTCAATCCCATATGGCTGATGGATGGGACTATCTTGCTTAGAGTTGTAGACTCCATTCCTTCGTATAGTGGTTGTCCATCCTTACCTCCTTGTTAGTTGTCCTGGGTGAGTTCAATGAACTGGAAAGTAGGTGTTGCAACTCTGCTGAGGATCATGGCCCAGCTGACACATGGACAGCCCAGAGAGTCAAGTCTCTTGAACATACACCTACCAACTCTAGCATCAACTATAGGTTCAAATAAAAGGGACAGAAGAGGCAGAAGTAGAGAAGTCACAACTGAGTCCAAATCTGTCACACTTGGGAGCACACCAAAGTAGGGCCCACTGGTAAGGCACCAGACTCCAGAACTATGCCATGACCATAGGACCTGGGTGTCTCCAGAGCCCTCAGGAGCCCCACTATTTGGGGTAGAATCATAGAATCAACTTTGGCAGTCTATGAAATCCTGCTGAGATGTGCATAAATCCTACCTCTAGGATGACTTCCCGATCCACTTTGAAGTCTCTTAGCCATATAAACTCAGTTGGTTTTACCTTTTTCCCTTTTATTCAAGGTCTTTTTCCAGTTGCATTTGTAGTTGGTGCTTGGGAGTATTCCCTCAATGCCAGAAAGGCTCATCCCCGGGAGTCTAGTCCCACGTGGGGGGGAGGTAATGCATTTATATGCTGAGTTTGACTTAGAGAAAAGCCACATTTGAGCAACACAGAGGCTCTTATGAGGTAATTCTTAGGCACCCTATAGCACTAGGCTAAGTTGCAATTTCAAGAGCAAAGGCTCATAAGCATAATCATCAATATCAAGGGCCCATCAATGTGCCATTCTACTTCACTAGTCATTACCCTGCCCTTGAGGGATTGTTGCTATTCCATTAGAGGGTGTAGCAGAGCTCCCCAGGATGGGAATTCAATATACTTTTGGTTATTGTGCGAATCTCTACCCACTGTGACAATGCCCCATGATCATTTGAACATATTTATGTACCTTATATGTGTGCCCAGGTGAACTTCCTCCCATGAATCTCCCATCACTGACACCCCACACCAGTGATCCTCCTCTGCCACTGTTGGCACTGTTGGACCCTTCTGTGGTCCAAAACATCTTTAAAAATGAGTCCAGAATATCACCAAATATAATTAATAGGAAAATTAATTAATAACGATAGGTTTAAACATAAAAAATAAAATACATAATAATTTCAATAAACTAGAACAAAAATAAAACTAAAAAATGGGATATTAAAAAAACAATGAAAATATTTTTAAAGTTTTTTGAAGTTTTGCCTTTCATCACTGTAATATCTGTGCCCTGTATGTTCAATGACATTTTCTTCATTTCTTCCCAGTGTCATATTTTTTTTATTTTGTCTTCAAAGAAGTTTTAGGTCACAATAAAGTCACATACAGAACACAGGGGACTGCCATATACCCAACATCCTCCCCCTTCTCCCCCTTCCCATATCAACAACCTTTTTATATATGGATGGTACATTTGTTAAAACTGATGCACAAATATTGAAACGTAGCCACTAACCATGGTTAACAGTTTACATTACGATCTATACTCTAGACCATACACTTTTATACATTTTTTATGATTCAACATGGCCTGTAACCATCATTGCAAGATCATGAAAAATACTTCTATTGCCCCCTAAATATTCCCTCTTCTATCTACTCTATTCCTCCTTCCATCTTCCCTTGGATCCCATGGTGACCACCTGGCTTCACTCCATAAAGGACAAAATTCATAGTTACTTGCAACAACACAGAGGTCTTGACACACTTGTCCTCCCCTATTAGGAACCACCCATGCTTCAAGAGACTGCTGCCCCTCTATTTGAGACTATATCAGTCCTCCCAGAATGGGAGTCCAAGTCCTTCCTCAGTTAGTTGACTTCTGACCTATTGAGAAACTGAAAACTTGATATATTACTGGTAGGACTGAAAAATGGCAATGCCTCTTTGAAAAAAAGTTTGTATTTTCTTAAAAGTTAAACACATACTAACCATGAAACTCAGCAACTCCACTCCTAGGCATACATGCAAGAGTAATGAAAACATATGCCCCCGCAAAAATTGTTTGCATGTGAGAGGTCATATTAAACTTGATTCATAAGTGGTAAATATGGAAACAACCCAATTATCTATCTACCATGTTAAGTAAATAAACAAAAGGATATATATTCCTATAAAGGAATATTACTCAGCAATAAAAATAAACAAATCACATAGATTCAACAACATGGATTAGTTTCTAAAAAATCTTAAGTACATGAAACCGGAAACATTAGAATATTATATTCTTTTTTTTTTTTAAAAAAAAAAAGAGGTACCAGGGAGTGAACCCAGGACCTTATACATAGGAAGCAGGTGCTCAACCACTGAGCTATATCCACTTCCCAATGAGAGTTGGTTTTTTCATTTGTTTCTTTTTAAGAGGTAACAGGGATCAAACTTGGGACCCATACATGGGAAGCAAGTGCTCAACCACTTGAGCTATATCCCCTCCCCTGTATTATTTCATTTTATGAAATGTCTAAAAATTGTCAAAACTATAGAAACAGCAGATGAATGATTGCTTGATGTGAGGTGTGGGAACAGGAATTAACAGCAAATTGGCATAAGGAAATTTTTCTATGTTAGTTTTCTTAAATTAGAATGGTTGAGAATTCCTGAATTTACTAAAACTCATGAAACTGTGCACTTACAATAGGTGAATATCACATTACATATTACATACCTCAGTATATTTTTTAAAAGGTCCTTTAAAGAAATGAAAAATAAGCCACAAATTGAAATAAAATATTTGCAAAATATTTATCTGATAAATGACATGGATCTGGAATGTACTAAGTAATTCTTAAAACTGAATAATAAGAAAACAGGTCAACCAATAAAAATGGGCAAAAAATACTTTACCAAAAATGATATATAAATGACCAAAAAGAACAGAACATCATTAGGAAAATATCATTAGGGAAATTCAAATTAAAAACATAATGACAGACTATTACTTATTTTCTAGAAAGGCCTAAAATTCAAATGACTTGACAATACCAAATTTTTAAAAAAGATTTATTTATTTATTTATTTCCCTCCCCTCCCCCGGCCACCGGGGTTGTCTGTTCTCTGTGTCTATTTGCTGTGTCTTCTTCTTCGTCCACTTCTGTTGTTGTCAACGGCACAGGAATCTGGGTTTCTTTTTGTTGCATCATTTTGTTGTGTCAGCTCTCCATGTGGGCCATTCTTAGGCAGGCTGCACTTTCTTTCACGCTGGGCGGCTCTCCTTATGGGGCGCACTCCTTGTGCGTGGGGCTCCCCTACGCGGAGGCCATCCTGGGTGGCACGGCACTCCTTGCGTGCATCAGCACTGCACGTGGGCCAGCTCCACACGGGTCAAGGAGGCCCGGGGTTTGCACCGTGGACCTCCCATGTGGTAGACAGACGCCCTAGCTACTGGGCCAAGTGCACTTCCCAATACCAAATTCTGAAGATGCTGTGGAAAAACCTGAACCCCCTTCATTCATTATTAGTGGGATACATACATCCAGTATGATGCCATTTTGAAAAACAGTTTGGCAGTTTCTTATAAAGTAAAAAAAAATACTTACCATCTGACCTAGCAAACCTATTCCTACATATTTACACACAGAGACTTTACAAGAAAGCTCATAGCATTATTCATAGTAGCCCAAAAGTAGACACAAACCAAATGTTCATAAACTAGTGAATATAGAAGCAAGTTTTAGTATATCCTTGCAATAGGTATTATTGTCATAAAAATAAACTACTTATATAGTCAACATAATGCTAGGTGAAACAATGAAAAAGCAGACAAATAAAACTACATAAGTATGATGACATTTATATGAAATTCTAGAAACAGAATGCAGATTAGTGGTTGCCAGGAGCCAGAGCCGCTGGAAATGTGTTACATTATTGTGGTGGTATTACATGACTGTATATATTTTTCAAAATGCACCAAATTATACCCATGAAATTGGTGAATGCTATTGTATGCTAAGTTTTGAAAGTATTGTCTCACTTTTGCCTTTCTTATATGTTCTTTTTCAGCAGTCTGATGCCAGTCCAATTCTCTTGTCCTTGTAAATTACTTGATTATATTCCCTAGTGGTCCCAAGGGTGCTTTCTTTATCTTTAAAGTCTAATTATTTTACTAGATTATGTCTTAGGGTAGATTGTTCTATCAATTTTCATAAGTACCCAGCGAGCCCTTTCAACATGTAGATTCAGGTCTCCTTTTATCTTCAGCCATTGTTTTTAGATTGTAATTTTAAATATTGGTTCTGTTGCATTGTTTGGTTATTCTTCTTAAAAGACTCCAAATACATGTAAATTGTATTTCCTTTCCTGTCTTCTGTTTCAACCACTTTTTCTTTGATCCTTTTATTTTTGTCTTTTATTCTCCTGTTTCCTGCTTTTCTTAAATAGCAATTGTTAGCAGTTTTGAGATATAATTCACATACCATACAATTCCCTCATTTAAAATGTGCAATTAAATAGTTTTTAATATAGAATTTTGCATCCATCACCACAATCAATTTTAGAACATTTTCATTACCCCATTAGTTAACCTAAGGGGTGCTAATGCAAAATACCAGAAATTGGTTGGTTTTTATAAAGGGTATTTATTTGGGGTGGGCGCTTACAGATACCAGGTCATAAAGCATAAGTTACTTCCCTCACCAAAGTCTATTTTCATGTGCTGGAGCAAGATGGCTGCCAACGTCTGTGAGGGTTCAGCTTCCTGCCTTCCTCTCTTCTCAGGGCTTGCTCCTTTCTAGGCTTACGGTTCCTCTCCTCCCGGAGCTCCAGCTTAAAGTTTCAGCATCAAGCTTCAACATCAAAACTCCAACATCAAAAACACTTAACTCTGTCCTTTGCCATGCCTTTTATCTGTGAGTCCCCATCCACCAAAGGGTGGGGACTCAATGCCCTACTGGCACAAGAAGTTTACATGATTACTTAATCAAGTAAGCCTATAAATCCAATATTTCTTTTTGGAATTCATCAATAACATGAAACTGTTACACCCGGCAAAGAAACTCCACATCCCATAGCTGCCACATTCCACTGCCCTCTTTCACCTAAGCAAGTATTATTCTACTTTCTGTCTTTACAGATTTGTCTATTTTGGCATTTTATATAAATGGCGTTATACAATATGTGTCTTCTGTGACTGACTTCTTTTACTTAGCATGTTCTCAAGATTCACCCATGTTGTAGCATGTATTGGTACTTCATTTCTTCTCATTGCCAAAGTGATATGTTCCACTGTATAGATAGACCAAATTTTACTTATCCATTCATCACTTGGAAAGAGACCAAAGCAGTAAAAGTTTAGTTTTAGATTTAGAATAGTGTTTAGTTTTAACTAAGTAACCTCACTCTTGTAATTCGTAGTCCTATCCAGTCTCTGAATGTAGCTCAAATCCTGGATTTCTGCGTGGTATAAGGTCCTAACCCCTCAGGTCCAGATCTGGTGATCTATGAATTTTACCAAGTTAGTAATTTATCTCTGCCTTACCACAGAGATTGATCCATCATGTACTATAGACTAACAGGAATAAAACATTTCAACACAAGTTCCCACTAGAATAGGAAGAAACAGCAATTTTTAATCAACTGCAAATGACTTTAATTAGCTGCTGATCACACATCTGTTCTCTTTGTTCTCTGCGTCTCTTGGCTCTACCTTGCCCATTTTCCTCCTTGACCACAACTGCAGTGATCATTGGGGTTTAATATTCTTGGTCATCTAGAACTTTCACCATATGATCACTGCCTGTGCAAAGGTGAGGATTTGGAGATTATTTTGATGCCATGTAAAGTTGTTTTTTTTTTTTTCATGTCTTGTGATTATTTTTCAGCAAACAAATTCTCTTAAAAAATTTAGTAGGCTTTGCTCCATTTGCTTTCAGTCATTTTCTGGTGCCAGTAGGCACAGAGAAAATAATTTTCATAGACATTAATCTCAAATCAGACTTATTTTGGTTCTCTGCCCCATATCCCTTTCTCTCAACTTCATTATGGCTGCCTTGAGACCACTAGGGAACATGCAACTATTCCACTATTAGATTACAAACCTTTTCTATTTTTGTTTTTCCTCTAACAAATTATCCCTCCATATACAGAGATTGTATGGATCATATTTCTATCCTTTACCAAATTATTTCTGTAGTTCATTTTGAAGATTACATAAATATAAATAGCTAAAAGTCTATTATTTGCTTCTCTTTATTTTTAATAAACACTTGACAAGTACATGGATATATATATATATAAGTAGTATTAAGCAAAATATTATACAAAATAGCAGTCTTTTACTTTAAAGTTATATTAGATAATCTATTTATTTTACAAACACCACTCTATCATCTTCCAGTATCCCAACATGGTAACATAGTAATAGTTTACTTATAACAATAGTAATAGTTTAGTTATAAGAATATTGGTGTTCACATTTTTATTATCAGGTAAATATTGTTTTTTCTATATGCTATGATTAGATTGTCTTTCAATAAATTTTAGTTTTAATGCTTTAATAATTCCTTGTTAGCCATGTTATATTATTTTCCTTTAAGCGGTTCCTTAATATTTTCAAACTGATCCATTGGGCTTACCACAAAGTATAGATTTGTTTTCCAGATGTCTCATATTTGCCAAATAATCCATGTGTACTTCTACCTCTCCACATTCTTGATCCAGGCTTCTATCTGCTTACTAGGCCAGCTGCACAGATCTTCTTTCAGAACTTTATTTCAATATTTCTGTATTGGACCTACTGTTTTCTAGACTCCATGTTTTCCTCTTTCTCCTTGCTTCATGTCATACTATTAATTTTGCTGGGAGAATCCTCTGATATATTCCTAAGAATGGATCTGGACATCCAGGCTCTGGCTTTGCAAGAGGTCTGGTTTGCTGCTTCATGATGACTTTTAAACAGCTCCCCTCATTTTAAGCCTTGGTGCCTTAACCCTGCCTTCTTCTAAATTAATATTTTCAAATCCTGGGCATCTTAGGGGTTCTGCAGGTTTATTTAGGTCAGTCCATGATATTCTTTTCTCCATTAATTTAAGTTTGAAACTTTCTACCTTGCCAGATTGGTTATCCCTTCTTCATCCATTTGTTTCTTCCATGATATATTGTTATTCACTTCCACTACATCATGGGTTCTGTCATTCTTTTGAGTTTATACAATTTTTATTCTTTAAAATTATTTTAGTTGGGTCTTAGGCAAACAAAGTGATAAAATTATGTGGTCTAACTGCCATCCTTAAATGGAAATTGCTTAAAATCATTTTGAAAAACAAGAGAATTCCACCATATGATAAATTAAATACAAGAGCAATAAAGTTAGTGGGGTACTGATATAAAATAGAATTTTATTAATAGTATAGAAAAAACTACTCAAAATTTAGCATGTGTAGGTATAACACAGCCTAATCAGCAATAACTCTCATCATCTACAGTTAATTCACATACAGAGAAGTGTGACCAACAGTCCCTGAGAGGCATATGAGAATATTAAAGGAAACACTAACACAGTTTTAAAAACTTATATTCCCCTGCCTCTACCCCATTGCACATTATACTATGCTCTCCCTGTGGAAAGAAGGTTTCTTATAGATGTCTATTATTAATCTAAATAGAAAATTGGTAGGATATATAATAACTACACTGATAATTTACATAGAAAAATAAAGAAAAACGAACACCTGAGTGGAAAAATAAAGCACAAGTATAAATACAATTTAAAGGAACAAAATTCAAAAGGATAATTAATATTCAAAAAAAAACCATCAATATTCAAATAAATAAAAAATTAACACTGAGTTACTGGGCTTCCAGATCAGAACAAGATGATATACACCTACTTTCTCTGGGCCTCTCTTCTAAACATCCTGGAAATTATACAAAATAAGACGATAAATGGACTCTGAAATATGGATTGAAGAAAGACTGGCTAGAGACCTCATGACATGATGAATTACAACATGGTGAATTGTCTAAGTATTTACTCTTTATTTTTAAATTTTCATATGTTAAGTTTCACTCTCTGTGTTGTAAATTTCTATGGCTTTTGACAAATGTATAATGTCATCATATTAGTCTGCCCAAGGAGTGTCAATGCAGAGTACCAGAAATCTGTTGGTTTTTATAAAAGGTATTTTTTGGGGTAGGAGCTTACAGATAACAGTGTTAGAAAGAAATAAGGCTCACCCGAATGTGGAGAAGAAAAGAATTTATTCTCAATCTTGCAAGAAGGGGCGCACAACTAGAAAACATGGCTGGTGCTCCGAACAAAGAAAAATGACATAATTTATACCCCTAAGCCTAGCACGCAAGCCCTTCTTCTGTTTCTCCATAGATTGGATACTTCAGAAGTTATAGCCTATTCGAGAAGATCTAACTTTCCCGCGCAGAAGTTTGTGATTAACCACTTCCCCCATCACATTCCAACCATTTTAGTTTTTACCTGCTCCCCTTTGTCAAATAAGGAATGGAATTTAGTGCTGAATTGGTACTGACTTAGCTCTTTCTTGGGCATCTTTTTTATTGCCTATAGGACTGGCTTAAGCTGGTTTCCTTTGTTGCTGTTTAACCTGAGAGTGGGAGACTGAGGCAGTAGGCTGCCAGGTTACATTAATCAATATTTCTTCCTTTATGTGAAAACTAAACTAATCTTTGTTTCTTACAGGGCATAAAAAGTCCACGTCAAGGTTGCTTTCTCACCAAAGTCAGAATCAAGACGGTTGCCGATCTCTAGGCTAAAGCTTGGTCTCTGCCTTCCCCTCTGGGCTTCCTCTTCCTCTTGAGGCTCCATTGCTCTGCTCTTCCCTGATTTTGGCTGCAGGCAGGCTTAGGGCTTCCTCTATCAGTTGCAACCATTCTCCCCAATCTCAGCTGTGAACTATCAAGCAAAATGGTTCATCTCTCCCAGGGGCTTCTCTCTGCGCTTTCTCCTTCCTGTGACATGACTGGGTGAAAAATGACTTGAGCTCTCTTTTCCCTTTTGTCTTCTTGAGTGAGTGTCTGTTTATATCAGATCCAGCAAGGGGGCAAGGACTCAGTTGGAATCATGCCCTCTGAAATAGCCAAATCAAAAAGCCTAATCTTAACAGATAATCAAATCAAAGACATCTCAACTGAATTTAATGCAATTTAAGTGTATTACACCCAGAGGAGTAGATGAGTTTACAAACATAATCTTTCTTTTTTGGGGATTCCTAAAATAATCTCAAACTGCCACAGACATGTATCAAATTTTCTTTTTTTCTTTGGTTTTGTACAGTTTGAATATATGTGTCATTTAGATTTTTTTTGGTATTTATCTTGTTTAGTGTTCTCTTAGCTTTCTGAATCTGATGTTTGTTGTCATTTATTTTGGTAAATTCATAGCCCTTATTGCTTCAAATATTTCTTCTGTTCCTTTTTCTCTTTCTTTTCTTTCTGGTACTTCAATTATGCATACATTACACATTTAGAAATGCCTGTTAAGTTCTTGGATATATCCATTCTGTTTTTAATTTTTCTTTCATTCATTCCTTTCTCTATTTTTTGCATTCAATTTGGGAAGATTCTATTGACATTTCTTCACTTTAACTGTTTTTTTTCTATAACCATGTCCAATCTAATGGTAAAACCCATCAAACGTATTTTTCATTTCCGTTAGTTTTTTTAATTTCCTTTTCATTCATAAAATTTCTATCTGCTTACAATATCCATCTATTCTTGCATGTCATCTGCTTTTTCCATTAGAGCTCTTAATGCCTTAGTTTAATTATAATTCAACTATATTATATGTTGTATTTATTATATATCATATAATATATGTAATATATATTTTATGTTATGTATTAATTATAGGTTGTAATTTATGTCATACATAAATATGAATCTGATAATTGTTTTGTCCCTTCAAAGTGTGTTTTTTATTGCCTTTTAGAATGCACTGTAATTTTTAAATTAAAATCCAGATATGATGTATTGGGTAATGGAAATTAAGGTAAAAGGCCTTTAAGGTAAGATTTCATATTAATCTGGCCAGGAGTTAGGCTGGTTAATGTTTGCTGTAGCTGTTTTTGCCAGATTTCAAATTCTTTCAGTGTCTTTATGTTTGTCTCTCATTTCCTTCAGTGTTACCTAATAACTCATTCTTAAATAGAGTCTGCTTCTTGTTGCTTTTTAAATTGTAGTCCACTGTTACTATACTGGAGCCCCATTTGCTGTGGTAGTTAGATGTGGGGGAGTGGTACATTCTATAAGAATTGGAGAAGGGGGAGAAAAACTGTCTCTATTTGTAGATGGCATGATTGTCTACATAGAAAATTCCAAGAAAACTGCAAAAAAATTCTAGAACTATTGAGTTTAGTAAAGTAGAATAATATAAGTTAAACACACAAAGATCAATCCCATTGATATTTGACAACAAACAAATGGTAACTAAAAACAAAAATGAAAGTGCAATAACGTTTACCATTGCTCCAAAGAAAATGAAATATTTAAGTATAAATCTAGCAAAACATGCAAAAAGCCATGTGGATGTAACATTCTTGTATGATGAATATTATGTTAATGAAAGAAATCAAAGAAAGACTAGATGCTCAGAGAGAAATATTGTGTTTAAAAATCGGAAGACTCAACATAGTCAAGATGACAATTATTTTTAAATTGTTATATAGGTTTAACAAAATTCCTATCCAAATTTCAGGAGTGCTTTTGTAGAAATAGACAAGCTTATTCTAAAATGTATGTGGGAAAGAAAAGATTTTGGTACACCCAAAATTATTTTGAGAGATTAAAGTAGGAGGGATCACTCTTCCCATTGTTAAAAGCTACTATTTAGCTACAGTAACCAATAAAGTATGACACTGGCAAAAAGCTAGACACATGTGTCAGTGGAATAGAATAGAGAACACAGAAAAAAGATCCAAATAGGGTAAATTGATTATTAACAAAGCAGAAAAGCAATCCAATGGAGGAGTTACAGATTTTTCCATAAATTTTTCTGGAGCAAATGGAAACCATATTAAAAATATTGAACTTCTCCCTAAGTCTCACATAATCTACAAAAAAATATTATGTCAAAAGTGATCATGGAAATTAAATGCAAAACATAAAAACACAAAACTTCTAGAAAGTAACACAGGGGAAGTCATTCTCTGCTTAGAGAGCTAGGCAGAGAATTTTTAGAGTTGAAACCAAAGGCATAATCCATCAAAAGAAAAACTGATAAATGGGATCTCATAAAAATTTAAAACTTTGGTTTTTTTTTTCCAGAGGGTACCAGGATAGAACATGGGATCTCATACATGTGAAGTGGGCACTCAACCACTGGGCAACACCTTCTTCCCCAAAACTTTTGCTTTTAAATAGACCCTATTAGGAGCATGAAAAATCAAATTACTTTGGGAGGAAGTAATTGTGAACCACATGCATTACAAAAGACTTGTACCTAAAATATATAAAGAACACTCAAAAAATAAACATTAAAAAGTCTAATTAGAAAAAGGGCAAAATGCATTCCCAAAAATTTCTCCAAAGAGGATATATAGATAGTAAATAACCACATGAAAATGTTTGATATCATTAGCCACTAGGAAAATAAAAAATAAAAATAAAACCATAATGAGATATCACTGCACACTTAGTTTGGCTATATATATATATAAACAGATATAATGATAACACTAAATTCTGGTGAAGATGCCAAGAAACTGGATCACCCAAACATTTTTGGTGGGAAGGTGAAATGGTGCCACTCTTTAAAAGAGTTTTTCATTTATTTACAGAGAAAATCGAACTTATTTTATGACCCAACAGTTGAGCATATCCCAGGGAAATGAAAATTTATTTCCACAGAGAAATTTGTGCAAAAATGTCCAAAACATCTTTATTCATAATAGTCACAACTGGAAACTACCCAGATTCTTTCAAATGGGTGAATGGTTAAACAAACTGTGGTAAATTCATACCATGAAATACTATTCAGTGATAAAAAGGAAAAAAATATTGATTCATGCAGTGACTTTCATGAACTTTTGGAAAGTTATACCCACTGGAAAAAAACAATCTCAAAATAACACATATTGCATGGTTCCATTTCATTGAAACTTGTGAAATAACACACTCAGAAGAGAAGAAGAAAATATGAGTGCTTACTAGGAGTTATGAATAGGGTATGGAGAAGTTGTGTGCTATAATGGGAAGCATGAGAGAGACCTGTAATGGAAATAATAACCTTGATTTGGAGGTAGTCACATGAATCTATACATGTAATGAAACTGCATAGATCTATATGTACATATCCATACACATGAGTGCATGTGTAACTGTTGCAAGCTGAATAACCTTCATGGCTTGTGCCGTCATCACTTTCCTGTTTTTGATAGTGAACCGTATGCTATTCATGATGTTAAAATCAGGAGAGGATGGGTGAAGGCTGCTCACGATCTTTGTGTACCTTACTTTGCACATTCCTGTGAATATCTAATAATATCAAAATATAAAGTATGTTTTCAAAGTTGATTTATTGAATTCAATGTTGTCCTATAGAAAAATGGCAGCTAATTACAAATTTCTTCACATAACCTCAAAAATAAAATCATACACCAACAGGGAGAGCAAATAAAACCACCTGTGCCCTATAACAGTAAGAGAAAAAAATAACACTATCAATTTCAATTTACATTTGGCATTTATAATACTAGAATTTTCAAATAACTTGAAAGAAGCAAAATAGATTGTGGAGTCAATTCCACAGCAAAAAATTAGATGGAAACTACACAGAAATGATAAGAAGGTAGCAGGGTTCTGTTGTGAGAGAATGTAGATGATTGCACACTTAGAGAAAGTCCCTTAGTGATTGAGGAAATACTGTGAATCAGAGTGCTGGTTGCTAGAAAATCAAGGGGAGAAGTTTAAGTGTATGAGTATAGAGTAGACAGTCCTGAGAAGGTGTTGCTTCTGAAGGGAGTGAGGCATGTTGTAAGGTGGTGGCATTCACGGGAACATAGCAGTAAATACAGAGGAGAAAACAAGGGGTAGAAATTCAGGATCCCACAGATATAAAAGAGTACCATTTTATTAAAGCATGTCTCCTGTGGCAGTTTGAAATTTTTTCATAAACCCCAAGAAGAGAAAGATTATGTTTGTGAATGAATCCATTCTTGTGTGTGTGAGACCCTTTCCATTGGACTATGTCAGTGAAGCATTATTCATGTTGAGTCTCCAACCTCTTTCTGGGTCTGATAAAAATGGACAGACACAGGAAAAGGAAGCTGCCATATTTGACCCTGCCATGTGAGACAGTTTTCACTCAGAGCTGAGCTGCAAAGAGAGATGCTCCTGAGAGGCTCAAAAAGTTGAAGTCCAGTGGTAAGGGGAGCACTTTGCCTATTGGTGCAGAAAGTCAGAGATCTTGGCAGAGATTGGTCTTCATCTTGCTGTGCCACATGGTAGCTGACCTGGGTGAGAAAGCACTTCTTATGGTACCTGGATTTGGACTTCTCATGGCCTTAAAACTGTAAACTTTTATCCCAAATAAATCCCTTTTATAAAAGCCAGCCCAATTCTGGTACTTCGTATTTGCAGCCCTTTGGCAAACTAAAACACCTCCCAATATAATGGTGTTATCTTGTACTACACCAATAGAAAAATATATGGAACTAGAAAATCTATAAGGCCGCAAAAACAACTCATATCCCCCATGTAGAAATGCCTGACATTTCTGTTCCAGAAAAAATAAAACCATTTAAAAATGGTTTTCTTGATTGAGCGTGACATCATCCATATGATTGTGGAAGCTTGAAGTTCTTTTATGAATCCCCAAAAGAAAAAAGATTATGCTTTGAATTAATAGATTCCTGTGGGATGTTTTGGTTAGACTACCACAGGGAGGTATGACTCAGGTTGAGTCACTTTCCCTTGCTGGGTCTGATATAACCAGACACAAAGGAAAATAGATCTCTGCCATAT
This sequence comes from Dasypus novemcinctus, assembly GCF_030445035.2. NCBI lineage: Eukaryota > Metazoa > Chordata > Mammalia > Cingulata > Dasypodidae > Dasypus > Dasypus novemcinctus. The sequence goes on along the minus strand of NC_080683.1, from coordinate 27,715,027 downwards.
TTGATCCTGCCATGTGAGAAAGGAGAAGTTCAAAGAGGTGAGGCCCAGGGAGAGATGAGCCATATGCCTGATAGCATGCAGTTGAACTTGGGAAGAAAGTGGAGCAGCTGTGCCTGACAGAGGACACCCAGTAAGAGACAAGCCCTATGCCTGGTTGCCCACAGCTGAGCTCCGGGAGATGGTACAACCTAGAGGGGAAGGCAGAGACCTAGGCAGAGACCACCCACCATCTTACTCCTACATATGGCAGCTGACTTGGGTGAGGAAGAACCTCTCATCATGCTTTTTTCCCCCCTTCAATTTCTTTATTTATTTAAATGTTACATTAAAAAAAAATAAGAGGTTCCCATAAACCCCCCATACCCCCTCACCCCACTCCTCCCACATCAACAACCTCTTTTATCATTGTGGCACATTTATTGCATTTGGTGAATACATTTTGGAGCACTGCTGTACTGCATGGATAATAGTTTACATTATAGTTTGCACTCTCCCCCAGTCCATTCAGTGGGTTATGGCAGGATATATGATGTCCAGCATCTGTCCCTGCAATATCATTTAGGACAACTCCAAGTCCCAAAAATGCCCCCACATCACATATCTTCTTCCCTTTCTCTGCCCTCAGCAACTACCGTGGCCACTTTATCACGCCTTAATTTGGACTTTTCAGTCTAGGAACTGTAAGCTTTTCCCCCAAATAAATCCCCTTTATAAAAGTCAACCCAGCCTCAGCAGACTTGCAACACCTACTCTCCAGTATGTTGGACTTACCCAGGTCAGCTGATGGGGAGGTGAGGATGATCAACCACCACACCAGGGAACCAAGAGTGTCTACAACTGCAAGCAGGAGAATCATATCTATCCACCATGTGGGATCTAAGCCCCCTCTCAATTTAGAGGTGAAATGGACATTGCCATCCAGGGTTCATAATATGGATTGGAGTGTACTTGCTGGTATTTTTCTATAGAACTGTTGTGACTCTAGCAATGGAAGAAATTGTATCAATGATGTGGAAACAGCGGCCACTGGGGTGGCTGAGGGCAGGGAGTGGGAGGAAGAGGTGTGACATGGGTCATTTTTGGGACTTGGAGTTGTCCTGAATGACATTACGGGACAGATGCAGGACATTGTATACTTGCCATAACACACTGGATGGACTGGGGAAGAGTGTGAACTACAATGTAAACTATGGTCCATGCCATGTGGCAGTGCCCCAGGGTGTATTCACCAAATGCAATGAATGTGCCTTATTGATGAAAGGGATGTTGATGGGGGGGGGGGGGGGAGGAGGTATATGGGAACCTCTTATGATTTTTAAAGGGGATATAACATTTTCTGTAATCTATTTATCTTTTTTTAAAAAAGACAAAAAAATTTGCTAAAAAAAAAATTAAGGTCAACCCATTTCTGGTACTTTGTACCACCTGCCGTTAGGCAAACAAAAACAATGGTGTAGTAAGACACTCCAAGGCTCCAACCTCCAACAAGTTTTAAGCAACAAGAACTAGCAGAACCATTTTTCTGAAAGTTCTGGAAAACAGTTAAAGAGTTGGAACAATAGGACAAATGCCAAAACAAGGAAAAGATAACTTTTCATCCTCGCCAGCTTGGTGCAGAACCAGGCCACACTCCCAGTATGGGTCCCTGGTTCTGGTTCTGGAGGAAGCAGGGTAAACCTATTCACATACGAGGATACATGTATATCTGTGCCAATCAGTCTGGTGTCATCCTGAAGAATTGAGACAAGACACTTATCACATGTTGCCATCTCGGATCTCACTTTGGGTCTAGAGACAGTTTTATAGAGTTCTCCTACAGAATACTGTAGGAAAACAAATTGCATTGCCTGGTACTAAGGAGTGCCAACTGTGGAACAAAGAGTGCAATGCCTGGAACCATGAGGAAACACTGCTCCCTAGGACAAAGGGGAGATTTGGATTTCTGTCAATGGGGATTATTAGGGTCATACACTGTTCTAGTCTACTAGGCTGTTGAAGGCAATATACCACAAATGGATTGGCTTTTATTATGGGGATTTATTAGATTGCAAGCTTAAAATGCTGAAGCCACGAAAATATCCAAATCAGAGCATGAGCAGTGATTCTGTCTACCCAAAGATGAGATACTAGCCTGATACAGGCCAATTACTGGACTCCTCTGTCACCTAGCAAGGCACATAATGGTGTCTCTCTCTTCTCTTCTGGGTTTTACTGCCTTCAGCATCTTGCTTTCATGGATTTCTCTTTGTCTGAATTCCCTTCTCTTATAAAAGACTCCAGTTAGAGGATTAAGACACAGTCTGATAGACATGGGTCACATCTTAAGATCCTACTCATGAAAAGATCCTACTTAAAATGCATCCACATTCACAGGAATGGATTAACTTAAGAACGTACTTTACTGGGGTCCATATGCTTCAAACCATCACATATGCCCTGCCGAAGATAAGACACATGCACAGAAAAGATTGGGGAGAAAATCATTTGCCTTATACTATTCTATAAACTCATTGTTATGATGACTAAGCTCTGATGGAGAGCCCTTAAAGGCCAATCTGCAAAAACTGGGAAAGGTGCTTTGTTTATTTCTTTTTCCCTTTTTTTGTTAGCTTCTGGCATTCAATGACGTCTACATCATAGTATTAGCTGGATATAAAGTTAGAGAACAGACACCTCAGCATATAAATATACATATATTCTCATGAATAGGAATGTTCAGAAAAAGGAAGATACGAAATATGAGATAGAAAGAAATTTAAAGAAAAAGATACTTATATTATGAACAGTAACTAAATTGTAAGGTGCACAAGGGATAAGTGACTCTATTACAAAAGTAACAGACAGATATGGGAATTGGAATAAAAACAAAATAAAGAAAAAAAGTAAAACAATCAGAAAAATGTGATCTATATGGATAATATAAAAAGGTCATACACACACACAGGTGATTTTTGTTATTTGCTTAGTTTTACTCTATGAAGTTGTCACAAACACTGAATTGGCAAATATATTGACGATTGCACCCAGGAGAAATCAGGTTTAGGTTACTATAAGCCTCTGGTCACATTTCCTTATTGATCAACATATAAATATTTTTTAGGGTTTCTGTTTAAAGACATTTTATTTCCTTAGGTTTCTCCTTAAATATGCATATAATGATTCCCTAGATAGTTCTTTGTTTCAGCAGCCACTTAGAGCCTTCCCCATTTGGCCTCATTAGCAAATAGTATTACATTCAGAACATTTTTGAGCAACGTTTATGGAAAGCCTCTGAACATAAAAATAAGCTAGTTCAATCACATTAGGGATCAGGTAATTGAAGCTCATTAAATAAGGTGTTGATTCATTACCATCAAACTCATCAACAATACCTTAATTTATGTCTGACAAAAGTTTACCTAATACCTATACTTTGTGTGTAAGGCACATCACAGCCAGCACTTAGGCCTCTAGACAGCACTTTAGCCCTACATTTGAGCATCATTTTAAACAGCAAAATCACCAACAAAAGGCACAAAACTGTGAAAAACATGAAACTAAATATGTGAAAAATGGACACTAGTTTGTAAAATGAAAGCTGAAACAAGAAGGCAAAAGATTATCTTTCACAACTTCAATGGAAAATGTGTGCAGTAGGTGGCTAAAATTCCTTATCACTCTGCATTACCACAAATGACCATGAATGCACCATGAATATTGATTTTGGGGTTACAAAACTTTAGCAAGTAGGCAGATTCATGATTACAGAATTTGCAAAAAATGAAGATTGTATATAATGGGTATCTCTGAAGAAAAATCAATGGAAAAAACTTAATATTTAAGTCTATAATTGAAGAAAATCCCCCCTCCCCCCCAAAAAAAGAGGAAACCTGATTTTACATATTGAACAAGCCTTCAATATTTAGGAAAACTTATTTGTAACAATAACTCAGAAACACTGTAAAAATTAAAGAGAAAGAAAAAATCCCCAGGGCCTTCTGGCAAGACTACTATGTCAATTACCAAGGAAAGACAATTTGTCATATCATACTTATTGACAAAAACATACAAAACAAGTGTCACCATACTTTCAAGAGACTCAAGGAAAGAATGTGTTCATCAAGGATTTACATCCAGTGAAGATTTTCTTCAGGGATAAATTACGTAGGAAAGAATTTTTAACATGCAAACCATGGGTGACAGTTTACCCTTGAGCCCTTCCTCAGGAAGCCACCAGCAAGTGAGTTTCATCTTACTAAGGAACGACTTAGAAAATCTTCAGCAAAATAACTTGTGGTAAGGAATGAATATATTGAATTGTAGATCTAATAATAGCATTTAAGTACCATTATGATGAATTAAAAATAACAAAACATTAAATACAAAAGCGTAGTTTTAATAGTCTTTAACAAATGTTTCACAACAATGCAAGGTGATAGTGGTGGCCTCAAGTACAGGAGCCTTGTATGATGATATGCATGTTTGTTTTGTAAGTTCATAGCCTTTACTCTACATTTATGATTTATATATGTTCGCATATGAATGATATACTTCAATAAAATTTTATTTTAAAAAATGAAGGAATAGGGAGGGAGGAGGGCCATTTATTAATTGATTGAATCATAGAAAAAGTAGGAATCAAATTTGAAAAACTAAGTATTAGAAGTCTACTTTGGAAAAATGAGGCTAAAGCCCTTCCAAATTAGTTTAGTTTGGCCTAATTATAGTTATAGTGATATGTATACCCCAAATAGCTTTTCCTTTATGCTGAGGTTGAGAAAGCCTGCCTTAGGGTGAGAACATTCATGAAAGTTGTTATTATTGCCATTAAGTACCAACTACAGTGCTATCTTCGGCAATACATATACTAAAAAATTGGAACAATACAGAGAAGATTAGCATGGCTTCTGTGTAAGGATGACATGCAGATTCGTGAAGCATTCCATATTTTTAAAAAATAACAAATGCAATAAAAATACAAAAAGAAGCAAATAGTACAAATTGGAGTAAGGAGAAATTTCAGGATTATTCAAGCACACTAATAATTAAAGATAGACTAAAATTTTAGAATTTGCATCATGTTTGTGATGAGAAACTTATGCTATGAAAGAAAAATGCACTGAACACACAATTGGAAAACAAGGATTTGACAATAATTCTTTTGTTCAATTCTTACTTCCTCTCACACAAAACTTACGTAGCTTTCAGAAGGCAAGATTTCTGTCTCTTTTGTTCAATAGAATATTCCCAGGTAAGCACTCATTGCTTGTTAGCTGATAAAAAATGGGAGTCTTTTACATATATAATTGCTGAATGTTTTAAAATAGGATATCCATGTGGCAAGAGAGTGTTGAAATGGGTTGATACATATTGCTGGTAGCAATTAAATTTATATTAATTTGGAAAGAAATTTGGTTAATATAAAAAAAACTGTAAAATACTCCTGATAGTAATTTCACTTCTGAAATCTTCTAAGGAGAAAATTTTTAAATGCAGACAAATGTTTCTACAGAGACATTTATCATTGCATTAATCATGATGGAGAAATTTGGAAAATAAAAATGTAATCTTGCAATGAATGATAAGTTAATTCAATCATGCAATAAAATTATCAGGGATTTCAATTTGTTCCAGGTACAATGATAGATATGAAGATAAATAAGATTCAGTCCTTCCCCTCAATGACTTTACAGTCTGGTGGGCAATATAGACTTATAAACTGTCAACTGCAATATGGTGCATTAAATGCTATGATAATTATGATTAGGTAGGTTTGTGAACTCATAATAAGAATGGCTGGCCTATACCTTGGATGAAAAAGTAGTCACACAAAATTTGAAAAAATTAGCAAAAACTTTCAATCAAAGAAGTTGGTTGGAAGGATGTTCTATGCCTTCTAGTCCATGACTAATGAGTTCATATTGAGGACCTGATACAGGTAAACAGTAAAGACCAGCAGGGGAGAGATCATGATGGCCACTGCTTGCCATTTTAAGGCATTTGGGCTTTATGCTGGAAAAGCTAAGTAATCAATTTAAAAAAATTAAACATGAGAGTGGTTTGGTGATCTCATTAGCATACTAGGAAGATTAATCTGATGGCAATTTAGATGATTAATTGGAAGAAGGCAAGACTGGGAAAAGGAAGACCAGTAAGAGTTTTGTTTCAAAAATCCTGATAAGGCTTGAATTAAATTAGTGGCATGAAAAGATGGATCCACTTGATAGAAATTAAGCAATATATTAAAGTGAGACTAGACAAGGGTGCACAACTCCAATATATAAAGTCCCCAAAAAGAAAACTAAGGAAAATAACCACAAAGGCCAGAAGAGTTCTTGGAGATGGTTTTATCACAGAAGCTAAGAGGACGAGTATCTCAAGATGGGGGTTGGTGGCAGTAAATTGTAACAAATGCTAGAGAGAAGTTAAATCAGGTAAGAGGATAAATGTGTCCATTAGATTAAACAACAGTGAAGTTTCTGATGACCTGAGTGGTAGTTTCAGTGAAATGGCAGGATGAAAGTAACTTTGGGGTACATTAAGGAATCAATATGAGATTCATATATGAAATGATGAGAAAATAGCATTTTGAGAACCTTGTCTCTGTTGGGGAAATTAGGGGAAATTTTAAATGATACAAGTGATAAAGTACTGACCTGAGGATATGGAAAAAATAGAAAAGGTATAGGACAAGAACTTGATAAAACTTGGGAATAGGGTCTTCCACCCTAATGCAAGAAAAGGAACAGAGGATAAAGGCCAGTGATTTAGCTGTGAGTAAAGAAGTTGAGAGTTTCACCCCCACAGGGTAGCTTTCTATTTTTTCAAGTATAGCAAGTCACAGAAGGAAATGTTCTGCAGTCTTTAAATGATGTTGTCCAAGACTGTTTTCTTTCTCTTGACCAAGCTGCCAGCTTCACTTCCCACAAGCCTCCACCCACTACCTCCTCCTCCTTGTCAACCTTGAAACTAATCTTGCAGCTCTCTACTGCAGAGAAAAACAACTCAGGCTGCAGGGGGAAAGGGAACAAGGAAAATTTCGGACCCCAACTATTCTAAATACCCTTTAGCCCCTGACCACCTCCTTCCTTCTCCCCCTTACCCCAGCCACCCAGGACCCTAATGGGTAGTTCCTTATCTTCCTCCTCCCTTCCAGCCCTTAACAGGCTCTAGGTGGCCTAATTACCAAAGGAAAACATTCCAAACCAAGGGATCCTAATCACATCCTTGGTAAATCCCTCACTGACCCCAAATGATCAGCTCTCCTCGCTATCTTCCAGTGCTTTTCCTCCAGTCCACTCCCCATCCTTACAAAGCTCGCTGTCCTTTGGAGAGAGTTGAGTTCTACTCTCTTTCCCCTGCAGCAGCAGCCCCTGAATAAAGTCATCCTTGCCTGTTAAACATTGTCTGGTACAGTTTTTCCTCTGACAATGTTATGAAGAGTCCTAAGTAATGAATACTATGAGCACAGCAATGTTTGCTTTTGGGGAAGTGGGATTATAGATGAATTCTTTTTCTGCTTTTCACTTTTTCAAACTTACAAATTTTCTTCATTGTGCATATATTCCTTTTCTAAACAAATATGAATTAATATTGTGGCAGGATAACTCATCTTCTTCCCACTTGTGGACTAAAGAAAAAACAATAGAATGAGACCTTTTAATGTAATACGAGGCCGGGAAGGAGTCACATAGCCTTTGACTATAATTAATTCCAAGAACTTGTACAAATATTGGTAGAGATTAACACTGCGGTGTGAGATGCCTTATTTTTTTTTAAATGAAAATATTCAGGGTCCTCCTGAAAGGAAGGCAAGCCATCATCCAGTGTCCAGTTGAACTCTCTCAAACTAGAACCACCCTCACTTCTGTCTGCTTCCCACAAAACAAGGAAAAAGCATAGCTGTGCCACAGACTTCACATTTTCTATTTCTAAAGAAATTGGAACAGAAGCGAGAGGACAATAGTGGAGGATAAAAGGCCAGGGGATGGCAAGAATTAAAGAGCTCAGCGTTGGGAAACGAATGTAGAAGGGCTTATTGGGGATAGGGAAAATAGCCTCTGCCATTTCAGAACTATCCTCAGGAGATGCCTGAATGACCTGGTTTTTGACAAGTTAGCTGGACATGCTGTACTACACCCTGTTTGATTCTTTGTGGGTGAAAGGTAAGTGGGGAGTGAGACTTTTAATGACTAATAGGGCCTGAGGAAGGAATCGGATCTGTGTCTCCACCTAAAGTGGAGTACAAGGATAAAATCAAGTAGGGCAGGCATCAAAATCTACTGTGCTCAGTTTCCATGGCAACTTTTTTCTTGCTTCCTTGATCAAGGTGGTGGTGAAAGAACAAATACTCTGATATCCTCCAATCTCTTGTCTTGTTGCCCACCTAAACAAACTGTCAGAAAATCCATACCCACCTCCAGAGAATCCCTTAGATCAATGGTTCTTAAATGTAAGTGTGCATCAGACTCACCAGGAGAGCTTACTGAAATGCAGATTGTTGGGTTCCAACCCCATAGTTTCTGATTCAAAAGGTCAGTAGTGAGAAACCCAAATCTGAATTTCTACAAGTTTCCAGGTGGTAATAATTCAACTGGGGACCACATTTTGGAAAACATTGCTTTAGTTTAGTAGCTTCATATATATCATCTGGGAATCACATAAAAGTAATCCGTATATTTCTAGGAAGCCCAAAAACACTGCCAATTGTTGATACTGATTAAACTGATTAATACTGCACCTTAATTACATTAATGAAAAGGAGAATCAACAACATATAAAGAAAATCAATATTGTGAGAGAATAACAACATGCTGAGAGAATAAGAAAATTATAGACCCTCCCCAGTGAAATAGAAAGGGAACACAGAAAAAAGAAGATAATTTATTTTTTATTTTTCTGTTTGTTACCTACAGGAAGATTCAAGAAGAAATTGCATTCAGGCCAAGCTTCACAGATTAAGGGCACAGTCCTCCACAAGACTTCAGACACCAGCCACCAGTCAGAGATTGCCAGGGCTACTGCTGTGAAAATGTAGTTGTCCTCCAAAAAGGAAAGCAAATTGAAATTGAAAGTAATTTAAAACTTGAAAGCAGATCCCACCGGACTGGAATTTTAATGCTAAGGGCAATTCATTTGCTTAATGCTTAGTCCAGGCTGCCAAAATGACTTGTGCATAATGACCAGGTCAGGGCACACAACACATTTAGGGTTGGAGGAAATAAAGTCTTTAAAATCCATTGACCCAAGAGCTACTAGACTGCTTATGTAGGCAGCTTTAAGCACTGGGCTTAGGAGACAGCTCCTAAGCGTTTAGTGGAGGATCCCAAGCCAGTGGCAGGAAGCACTGGTTACTGTACTTCAGTGAGAGTGTCAGCAAGTTTCTTCACAGGCCAGGAGTCAAAGTGACCATATGTCAGTCTGCCTCAAGCTGACCTCAGTGAAGCGGCATCTGCACTGTTTTTTTTTTTTTTAAGAGGTGTCCATTTGATTAGCATCATTCCAGACCACATCATTTCTTTGCACAAGTGTATGGTTATTTCTTATTTGAAAAAAAAAAAACATTTTCTCAATATGTTTACATTCTATTTGTGGTCAAAATTTTTACAATATTCTGGGAATTCAAGATCATTAGTATCATTTCAATATACCTCAGTCCTCACAAAAAAAAAAAAATATATACCTCAGTCACCCTCACTTCTGACCAACTGGCTATAAATTCAGGAGTTCCCCCTACTCCCTCAGGTTCTATAATTCACTAATATGATGCAGAATTCAAAAAGTACTACACTTACGATTACAGTTTTATTATAGCAAAAAGGATACAAATCAGAACCACTAAAAGGAGAGGCCCTTAGAGCAAGGTCTGGGAATGTTCCTAAATGCAAAGTTTTCAGTGTTCTCTCCCCATTAAGTCAGGATGTGTCACTGTTACAACCCAACTCCTGAAGGACATGAGTTTGTGGCCACACGACCAAAGAATACACCTGGCATTTAGTCAGGCATAAGCTTGAAAGGAACTTACAGACAGGAGAGAATCTCTGAGGGCAGCGGTTCAGAGAACAAAGATAGAGCTCTGCAAAGAGACAGGGAAATGAGGGGTGATATAAGGGTTTCAAACAAGGACATTCCATACGGTAGGAGAACAGAGTTTTTGCAAGGATTACATGGCGTGTATATGGGGCCTGGTGATGTTTTCACTATGCTCATAGGAAGGACGTTTACCAAGGATATTTACTGATTTGGGAAGATTATAGTGCATGATACCATCTATGAATTCTCTCTCCTCTGGGGAGGGTACTTAATCTTTAACTTTTATCTAGGTCATACAGGGGCCCCTGGGGCCCCACAGTCCACCCCCACATAGAGGCCTATGTTGACCACAGGACAAGCATTGCATCCACATTCCACAGCAACAATATAAAAGACAGAAACTATAGCCATTGTGTGTTTTTCAGTGACAATTGCAGTTCCACGTGGCACACAAATGGCTAATGGGTAGAACCACCAGGGGTCACACTTTATATCTAGGCTTGATTGTAAAATTACATAACTCAGGGGTTAACTACCCTTCGTCATGAATTCCTTCTTGTCATTCCACACAAACAGGAATGATGTAATCTATGGTGACAGACTCAGTCGTTAACCATCCTAAACCATTATATACAGCATATCCTAAAAAAGGCCTGGGCTTATTAACCTGCTCCCTTACAAGGGAAAAATATGAGTCTCATTGAAAGATGGCAGCCAAGTCGGTCTTAAATGAGGTCGTGTTCCAAACTTGTTGATAGGTCATATTCTACCACACCAGCAGGCTGTACATGCTGTCCAATAAGCAGGAGTTATGGTCAAAGGGAGGCCAGTAGCACCTGAGGATGGTAAGTCTGTGCAAACTGAACAATGGATTTGATTGTGGGCATGAATTACTGCCAAAGTCCACTGTAAAAAGGTTAGGGCACCATTGGTGAAAAGAAAGATGTAGATGTTATGGGGAACAATAAGGAGCAGATCTTGCTGGTCTAGCACTATACAAGCAACATTTCCTGTAGTAGATAACAAAGTAGTCCAGGACTATCCACCTGGATCTTGTGACTAGGGCCTTTGGTGGGCTTTATTCTGACCAACCACCTTCCCTGTTTCCTGTACTAACCTGCCTCAACTCTTCCCTCAGAGAATTCACACCCTTCTTCTTCTTTTTTTTTTGAATTTTTAAAAAAAATTTTGATATACTTTTTTATTTTTTAAAGAATGTTTATATTACATGAATGTTACATAAAAACTATAGTGGATTCCCATATGCCCCACCCCCTACCCCTCCCACATTAACAACATCCTTCATTAGTGTGGTACATTTGTTACAGTTGAAGAAAACATTTTGGAGCATTACCACTAAATGCGGATTATAGTTTACATTGTAGTTTATACTCTCCCACTCAATTTTGTAAGTTATAAGATATATAATGGCCTGTACCTGTCATTGCAATGCCATTCAGGAGAATTCCCAAGTCCTGAAAATGCCCCCATATTACACCTATTTTTCCCTCTCCCTCCCCTCAGATCCTCCAGGGGCCACTGACACCACATCAATGATAAAAGTTCTTCCATTGCTAGAATCACAATAAGTCTATAATAGAATACCAGGAAGTCTACTTTAGTCCATCATTCATTCCCCAATCTTAAGGATTCTGGGATGGTGATGCCCATTCCACCTCTATTTGAGAGGGGCTTAGATCCCATGGGGCAGGTGGATGGGAATATCTTGCTTGTAGCTGCAGACTCTCTTTGTTCCTTGGGGTGGTTGTTGTCCATCATCAATCCAATGAACTGGAGTATAGGTGCTGCAACTCTGTTGAGATTCAGTATCTAGCTGGCACATGGACAACCCAAAGATGTAAGTCTCTTGGACACACACATATCAAATCTAGTACTAACCATAAGTTCAAATCTTATAATAGAAGGAGCAGAAGAACCATATGTAGGGAAACCACAACTGAGTTCAATAAACTTAGAATTTTGAAGATACATGGTCTTATTAGAAGGATAAAGAAAATGGTGGTAAGCAGCCCCAAAAGGGGACCAGCCCTGACATACTGGACCATGTGAATGAGAAAGGCCAGGTGCTTCCAGAGGCTACATTCTCTTGAAACTGAAGGGCTTGATCTTGTAAGTTTCAAAGACTGTCCAGGAAATTGCCACCGCTAGTTCCCCCTGTAGTGGTTATGCCTAGGACAGCTAGGAGAGATATGAGGAAAGGCACTGCCCTAGACATAAACTCACAAAGACAATATAGGCAATTTAAGAGAGCCATTCTTTTATCTTACAAGCATATTCATTAATTACTTAGAAAATGAATTGTTTACGAAGACATTTAACATGTTCAATATCCTTCTGCATATAATCTAGTATAGAAGAGATATTATAATATTGATCAAGTGTGTAGGTACAGTACTTAATGCTAATCAATGTAGCTAATCAAGTTCCTCCTTGAGATACAATTAATAGAGCTAAGCTCTAGGTTTGCACTACCATAATTGTCTCTCCATGAGAGAGGGCCATAATGCCAATTGTGTCTGTTTAGGTTCTAGTCACGTTACTCTGGTAATTATTGCTCCACTTGGTATTTCCTCCATACAGCCAACATGCTGCAGCACTATTGGCCCTTGGAGGGCGGTTCCGTATTTCACCAGCCTGGTGCATAGTGCCCTTTGGCACTATGAAATAGAGCCAGTTTGGAGGCAGTATCCATTGTAAATCTAGCCATATCAAGCCATCACTGGCTGCTGCAGTAGTCCAAAACTTCAAGTCCTTTCTATCCATTTAAGGAGTCATGTCCAGAGATGTGGTAGATACTTTTATTATATTAAGGGCCATAGTGACCAACCTAGCCAATAAGTCAAATGGAGAGGTTCCATGCGGGGTACTACAGGCCTGGTTTGAATGCATAAGAGCGTTTGACAATTCAGAAGCCTATCTCCTAACTTTTACATATTTTCTAAATATTTCCAATGCAGTTTATAACATATTAAATGAACTTAACTATTTTAGTACTTTACTTTTTAATTTTACATCTTTACCAAGATTGTGTTAATCAACAGGTAAAACATAATATAAAACTTTTCCTTTGCTTTTCCTTTAAAGTCACTTTTTGTTTACAATGGGATGACTGCAGACTTTTAGAGAAGCATCAGAGCAACAGCGTAACTTAGAAATTTTAATTCTTTTTATAGCATCACATTTTTCTAAGAATTAATAAAACTATAACCAATAATATCACTATACAGATAACTATTAAGACAGAATAAACAGTGAGAACTTTAAAATCTTTAATTTTTTAAAAATACAATCCCCTAAATATATAAGTAATTTACACATTTAATTTCTTTTTATGTTTTCTCTTTCATAAAGATTTACTGTTTACCATAAGAAACTTCAGCAGCACTGGAAGAAAACTATTTATTTTTATTTTTACTTTAAAAGACAGAGTCATATTTTAGTTTTGCCTCAGAACACCATCTGGTAAATAAATCTTAGCATAGGTCATAATAAATTGAAGTTGTCCAACAGTTTTTTTTTTCTCTGCTATAAAGTTACCTTTTGTTATTAATATTAACTCCTAGATTTCTACTTAATAATATTTACCTGAAATCAGTCACTCATATTATAATCTTTCAGTTTATAAAATGCTTTTACAAACTTCTCATAACTATCCATAGCCACATATAGTTACTTCATCTCACGACAAGCTTCACCTTTACAAAACACATTCCTTTACTTAATGATATCTTCTACAATTTTCTATATTCATCCAAGCTTGTCTTACATACTTATACCCTGATTTATGAAAAATCATCTTATCTTAGATAAAAAAACTTATCAAATTTTAGTCAGCAATGACTATAAATTCACTTCCACAAAACATTTACCTCTTTCTATGTCCATTTAAGTCTCATATCCCTCATTCTGTTCAGTGAAAGGAAAAAGAACTATTCATTTCAATTTAGGCAAAAACATTTTTTAATAGAGGTTTGTAATAATTTCCTTGGCCAAAAACTTACAATTTTCATTATCTTAAAGATTTAATACATATAATGCTAGTTTATTTTATTAGTATCCTATAAATCTAGGGAGATTACACCCAAGCTAAATAAAATTGAAGCCATTATAGTTAGTGCAAGAAATGTTCTTTTTTCTTCCTTCCTCCACAGAAGGTTAAAATATTTTTTTCTTTAATAAAATTCTAAAATTGTGAATAACCTTAAAAGCATGCCGACTGCCAATATCTGGAATATAAAGTAATTATTTAATTTGTTTTAATCATAATTTAGAAAAATCTTTCCATAGCTTTCAAGGACTTTTTCTTTGCCTACTGAAATTTGGCCAGTGGATTACTGTCATCCCAGAAGTTGTTAAAATTTAATTGGGGAATTATAGGACAGGCCTTATAAAACAAGGTTTATTCTGCAGTAACCCTCTGTCCCTATCATTTTAGTTTCAGGTCTAGTAGACAGAATTCTAGGATAAATTCACATCTCCCCTATCTTTTCACACCCAGACGATCCCCTTAGTTTCCTCAACTGGTTTTAATGAGTCATTGGAATTCAGTCAAGGTTAGAAGACCCTGGGGCCATGGTAGGCTATGGAAAGATTATGGGAGAATTCAGCATAAACTTTTCAGTTTTTTTCCTTAAAATAGTTTCTTTATTTGAGTTTTATGTGACATTTTATCCTGTTTGGCTTCCTTAATTTGGGCTTCAGGAGCACTAATTATACTAATATAAGCACCCATTTAATTTTTATTAATTTGAATAGAGTTCTTATAAGAATTTTCATTTGTTAATTTAATATTACCATCCGGAGGTATGAAAATATATACTGGACAAACAGACAAACACAAAAAGAGTTAAGACACACCAACAGAAACATAAAACTCACTAATTTGACTCATAATTCCACTCTTTGTTATGGCTGTGTCCAAGCTCTCCATCACTTCACTTCTCTGATTTTCACTGCTTTTAAGATCTCCTCTGGAATAGGTATTGCCTGTAATATACAACCTCATTCTTGGAACACTATACTAGTAACCAGCAACCAGTTACAAATACTTGAGCAGTATAAACACAGCTAAGCACTACTTCAGCAGTTTAGACAGACCAACATTTTATACTTATATATCTGGATTACTCGTCAGGAATATACTTAGACTCGAAGTTCAGGAGTAAGCTCTTGATTCAAAACTCAAAGTTCTTTTTAACATCTTGATAAAAATACTGATCAAAATAAAATGTGAATAAAACTTAAAACAATGTCAAAATAACATCCCATTAAACTCTTCCAGTTTACAGTTTTGCAATGTAAGTGATGATCAACTCCGCACAGATGATCGGTTAGGGAATCTTTCATCCCTGCCTGTGGTAGGCACATATCCCTTTCTAAGTGTAACTTCCCTTCTAAGTGGCACAAAGAGGACTTCACCACTTGTTCTGCCTTGGTAGCCATCCACTAGTCTCCTAACAGGGGCCAGGCTATAGCTGCCACTATCTGGCAGTCTCCCTTTCCTCACTTAAGTGCAGCTGCTTTGTTATCTGCTGTAGCACAGTCAAACACCTACTGGAGTTTTTGGGTATCCCCATTTTCTCTTGTTAGTATCCACTCATCCTAGAGGGTAGCCACCTTTTCCCATTTGGATGACGTAGGCCAACTCAGGATTTTCTCCATGGATTCTCCTTTCCCTAAGCTCTTGCCCCCTACTGTCGGTGGTCTTTCCATCTCTTGGCTGTGGTGCGCCAATTGTTTCAACCCAACTCCTAAAGGGCATGTGGTGCCTCTGCAAGACCAAATAACACACCTGGCATTTAGTCAGGCATAAGCTTTATTGGGACGTACAGACAAGAGAGAATCTCTAATGGTGGTGGTTCAGAAAATGAAGAAAGCACTCTGCAAAGAGACAATGAAATGAGGGGTGATATAAGGGGTTTCAGAACAAGGACATTTCACAGGGTAGGAGAACAGAGATTTTGCTAGGATCACATGAGGCATACATATGGGGTCTGGTGATGTTTTCACTACACTCATAGGAAGGACATTTACTGCTTTGGGAAGATTATGGTTTAGGATACCATCTATGCATTCTCTCTCTTCTGGGGAGGGTAGTTAACCTTTAAGTTATGTCTAAGTCATACAGGTAGCTATGTGCTGAGACTCGGGGGCAGGGGTAGCCCTGGGTCCCCACAGTCACCTACCTGGCATATTGATATATATTATCAACCAGGGAAGCTCATCTGAGCTTTGGTGTCCAGAATTTTTATTAGGCTTTTGTTATAGAGATGATTGATCGAACCAACTGATACCAAGCCAAGGCAGGTTCTTTTCTCCTGATGCATCTTTAAACTCAATGCCTGAGACACCAGGATTTAAAAGAAAACATTTATTTGGTTACATAAGCAAAGGAGGTCAGTCTCCTTCATGGCTCAAAAATTGCCTCCCTTATTTGCAGAAATTCTAATATTTTATAACATCAGGATGCTAATGTATAATTGGAGTGGAGTTGAACATAGGTTCCTTCATTAATAAACATTAAGGGACTGAACAGGATTGAAGGACTAAGGTGGTGGGATAGTAAACCATGGCCAGTGGCAAGGATTTGGGATAGGGGTATACAGAACAAAGGTCAGTTACAAGGTCTTTCATATGGATATTAAACAAAGGTGTGTTGAGTGGTTACCATCACAATATTAAGCATACACAAGAATGAGGTTAAGTCTCATGTAACCATAAACGTGTGGGACCACTCTAGCCAGCCTCAGTAATTTCAGGTATTAACCTTTTGTATTCCATAATATAAAGGCATTTTATATAATGATTTAGTAATCATAATTATTTGTTCATTTTTAACCCTTAGTTATACAATGTCCACATTGTTGAACTCAACCTCTAGTCCCACTCCCTTCCCCTAGCTGTTATCGCATGGCCCAAAGCCCCAAACCTGTAACCACGTGACTGGCCTTTCTTGTAGGAGGCCAATGCATACTTTAAACCACCAGTGCTGCCAGTCCCATTTGGATCATCCTCTCAGCATAAACTATCAGGTTGGTGGGTGGGGGGCCCTCTCACCATGAATAACAAAGACATCTCTATCACTCAGGAAATTCCAGAGGTTATGTCTTACTCCCCACATCCCTGCCCCAGGAGCCAGAATAAAGACCAGACCTCTTTTTGAAGTCCAAATTCCGTAATATACATCAGAGAGCAAGATGCTATTAAAAATTAATAAAATGCTTTCCAAAAGGAAGACCTCAGAAGAGGGACAAAATAAAAATAGAAAATGCTGAAAATAACTTATTGTTTAAAAAACAAAATTGATTAATTCTTTTGAATATAAAGGAATATTAATTCTTTTTGAAGTCCAAATTCCGTAATATACATCAGAGAGCAAGATGCTATTAAAAATTAATAAAATGCTTTCCAAAAGGAAGACCTCAGAAGAGGGACAAAATAAAAATAGAAAATGCTGAAAATAACTTATTGTTTAAAAAACAAAATTGATTAATTCTTTTGAATATAAAGCAAAGGAGAAAGAGATGGGAATTAGGAGAAAAAAGTTGCATGGAGGTCTGATCCAAGAAAGCTTAGCCTGTATATAAATGGAAAGCCAAAGAAAATGTGGAAGAAGTAGAAGCAATCATCAAGATGATAAAAGAAGCCATTTTCCTTGAGGTGAATGGAGAGTCAACGTTTCAAACAGTAAGAAGACAAGAGCCAGGATGAAATCTGAAAAGAAAATTCACTGTTAAGAAAAACCTGATAATTCTTCTTAAATTCAGGTATAAAGCAAATATTCTATAAATTTTCAGGGGGGATAAAGAAATTATCTACAAAGAGAGAGAATAAAATTAGAATATTATCTTCAAAACCAAATAAAAGATAATATTAAAATACCAATCTGTTATGGAGAGACAAGGATAGTAATACAAGAATTTTATGCTCAAGCACAATAAGCCACTGAAGGTATGAGAAATAATTAATTGAATTACTAAATGGGGAAAGAGGCAGAATATATAGGACCCAAGTTTTCTTTAAGAAAAAGAAATTGAAACAATTTCAGGATAACATAAATAAATCAGAATATTACAAAATGGGGAAAATATCATGTAAAGAACTGGGATAAGAAGGAAATCATTAAAAAGTTGTTATGTGAAAATAATGTTAGTAATTAAAGATCTGTTGATAAATGAAAATATTTTAAAATCATAAAATAGATGAAGCATGGTGTAATAAACAATAACAACATGAAAAGGAAATCCAATTATATGAAGAAATCTTAGGACACGAAAATTGACGAAGGGAGTAAAAACATGTGAAAAATGCCACAAAATTCAGAGGTGTAAAAAACATGTTAGATAGAAAATATGGGTTAACGTGTTTATAAAAATTTAAGGGTAAACATGAAATAAAAAGTGGTTATGGAATTCTGAATCCACCAGAGGAAGAATCAACAACAAAGTATTCATTATTTATTTTGGCATAAAGAATTACCTCAACACTCAGCAGCTTAAAATAACAAACACATTATCGCACAGCTTTCATAGGTTACAAATCCAGGAGTAGCTTCATTGGATGGTTCTATCTCTGGATCTCTCCGAGTCTGCAGTCAAGTTGTCAGTGAGGGCTGCAATCATATGGGACTGCAGAGTCCATTTCCAGGTTCAGTCACATGATTATTGGCAGGATTTGATTCCTTTCTGGCTGTTGGGTGGATACCATAGTTCCTCGCCATTGGCTGCCAGAGTGTCCTCAGTCAGAGAGCGAGCGAGACAGAGACAAAGAGAGAGAGAGTCAGAGAGGGAGAAGAAAGTGCCCAACCTAACATCAGAGGTGATATACCATCATTTCTGGTATTTTCTACCAGTAATGTTACCGGATTTTATCTAGGTTCTTGGCTATGCTGGAGAAATGAATTTCAAGAGCACGTCAGGTGAGTTAGGCCAGTAATTTATTCCGGTAGGGAGGGAAGAGAAATGGGAGAAAATAACAGAAAATAACAGGGCAGGGGTCCCAGGTAGTGAGGGAGGGGATGAAAAGGGATGAAGAAGGTTAATTTACAAGCTACAATTCCCCATTATAGATTATAAGTCCCTGGGGTTACTTGCATGGCCACATGGCAGAGGAAAAATGGCGACAGTGGCACAGAGGGCAGGACAGGTCCTCAGGCAGGGCGAGAGAGAACACTCAAGCCTCGAAGTTTGCTTTTAAATTGCTAATTATTCCACCCCTCTGCTAATGGTAGGGGAGGGGGTTTCAGCTGTTTGCTATTTTGGTTGATTACCCCATCCTTCAATTCCTTAGTGAGGACCCAATGATAAAGTTCCTAGAGAACATCCGGGCTTTCCCTTGTTCCCAGAAAGAAGTCTTTGTTCTAGGTAGCAGAATCCCGGAGGTGGGGGTCCTCCAGCAGCCATCTAGGGGTTTCTGATGTCCATGTGGACTCCCTTGCCAGGTTCCAGATCTTCTATTAATTCCCTATCTTACTAGCTGGCTTCAGTAACACAGACTAATCCTGGTGAAATGTAGAAGGGGACCACAAAAGAGTATAAATAACAGGAGGCAGGGAGCAATGGGGCCATCTTAGTGGTGGACTACCACAAAAATCTGTTATTACTGTTACAATAGGAAATAAATAAAAGGAAACATCAGTAAGCATAAGACGAAGGAAGGAAAAAATATACATAACCACAACAAAGGGAAAAATAAATTTTCCAATGAAAAGAAAAGACTGCCATGTGGATTAAAATAAGAAAATCCAGCTATATAATGCTTACAAGAGAAACTGAAAAAGAAATTTAAAAGTTGCAAATGAAAGAATGATAGGATAGACCTACATATACCAGGCATATGCTAAGCAAACAAACGAAAAAGGAGGTAAGGACACATTCACATTAGACCATTAAGCAAGGTTTAATTTAAAGTAAGAAACATTAGAAGATATAAAGAGAAACAATTTATACTAATAAAAGGTTTAGACCTCAAAGAATATACCATAATGATAGTATACATCTAAATGCATAGAACCCACATATATAAAGGAAAACCTGTCAGAGAAGTACAGAGAAGATTGGATAAGCCAGGATCATAGTAAGAGACATTGACATACTTTTCCCAATATAATACTAGAAGTAAATAACAAATGAGAGTAATATCTAACAAATTGGAAATTCTAAAACATTCATCCAAAGGTAAAGTGAACTGAAATTACAGATGATGAATTACAAAAGAACTAGTTATATATTAAGACTGAAATAATATTCTGAAAAAATTGAATGCCTAGTCTCTGTCATATTTATATAGTATCCATGGCAACTAGAACTATGCCTAGTACCAACTAAGTACCCAAAAACTTTTTACTGAATGAATGAAAGGAATTAATATTCAGAAACATAGAAATTAATAGTGAAAAAAAATTAATAAATAGAATCAACCAGTAAAATAGAAATTCTTCCTGTCTATCAAAGAAGGAGGAAGGAAGAGAGAGAGAGTCCAAATAGTAACAGTATAACTAATAAATGGAAAAAAAAATAGATATAAACACAAAATCTCAATAGATTTTTAAAATTTAAGAAAGTACATGTAAAACATTAAAATCATTAATGTGTCTAAAGTGTTGTTATAAAACATCTGTCTAGAATGATTAGGAGCACTTGTAAAAATGTAGGTTTCTGTGTTTCATCTGAAGGGTCTGCTCTGGGTAGTTTGATCTATATTCTGCTTGACATGGATGGAGGTAGGAAACCTAGGGGGTAGGGGAGAAACACCTTAGGAATGAGCAATAATCTTCTGTGAAGATGCCCTGTTACAGAGGACGAACAACAGCCAAAGACCAAAGATGTGTCACAAAAGAGGACATAAGACACAAAAGTAATTATATGCAGTTCAAATACAAGTAAAACTAATCTGCTTAATTTTAGTTAGACATTGGAGTATTGTGGGTTATTGTTTGGAAAAGCAAAGGAAGGAGTCTTTCAGTAGTATAATGTTCTATATTTTAATCTGGGTGTAAAATTCAGTGAGCTGTACGTTTTTAATTTATGCACATTGCTATAGGTATGATATACCTCAGTGAGAAAATTTAAAACATTTTAATCCATGGATAGTAGGATATCTGTTAACTAAAAATTTCCACTTAATGCTGTATTCAAGTATTTACTTTATATTTCCATAAGTAGTTTTTATATGTATTTCACAAACACTGTCAGTTTCTTCTTTTCCTTCCCAGTTGAGTGTAAAACATCTACTTATTAATTACCTGCCATTCTGCCTTTCCATTATCCAGTTCTATTTTCTCTGGGACTTCTTTCCAATTCTGAACAGCTTAACAAGTACTTACAGTTTGAATAGTCTGAATAAATTTGCCTAAACCAAGGCATCACTTTGAAGATCAAAAATCCATTTGAACAACCAAGCATTTCAGTGTCAACCAAAGAGTGCTATTTAAATTACAGCAGAAATGGCAATCAAATTCATAGGAAAGCAATGTGATAGACAGAAAATGAATCTAATAATATCATTTCCTTGCTTTTTCCAGTAGTACCAGATTAAAGTGATCTGTAATGCTTTCACTACACAGATACTCCCACTTCCCCAAAGAACCAAAGAAACCAAGAAGGTTGTTGCAGGCTTTTCTTATAAATGAGAGGGTTGTGTGCATTTTGCTTTACTTAATTGAATACAAATACATAGAAACTAGAAATAGATGAATTGCATTCAAGAAACCTACTAAAAAATGTAACAAATTTGCAGGAGAACTTAAATTATAATCCACATTTTAGGGCAAAATGGTGTAATGGTTAAAAATGGGAGGTCTGGAGTTAAAAACCTAGTTCAAATCCCTGCTCCACCACTTCTTAGCTGCATGATCATTGGAAAATTGCTTAAACTCTTGATGACATGTTATTCTTATCTGTAAAATTGGATTTTAATGTACCAACCTTGTAAAACTATTGTCAGAATTAAATGAATACATATATGGCATTTCGGACATTGCCTAGCACATGGTAATTTAAAAAATAAAAGTTACCTATTACTAGGCCATATTGCAAAAGTAATTCACTATCAAATAGGATAATCTTTTTGAAACCAGATTTGGTTAGCCAATAAACTGCTGTGTAGATTTTATTTTTAAAGTTTTACTTATAGAAATGCACAGTGAAGCTAATGTAGCAATGGTCCTCAGTTTTGTGTCAAGCCAGCAGCATCTACAGCATCTGGAAATTTGTTATAATTACAAAGTCTTGAGCCCTACTTCAGACCTACTGAGGCAGCTCTCTGAGTAGGGCCCAGCAATCTGGTTTAACAACAAGCCTTCCTGTTAATTTTGATCCATAATTTTAAAACCACTGTAAAAACAGCAAGGCAGCATTGTAAATGAGATAGCCTTCATAAAGAGACAATTTTTGGTAAATCCTTGGCCACAGAACAATGTAAAATGCTAAGCATTAAGCCTCTTGTGAAGTATTAATGAGTTATAAATAAATAAAATTAAAATGGATTACTTTTACAGTAATATATAGATGAAAACCATACAATATAATTGACCTATAATATCATGCCACTAATGGATGGTAGGAGAAACATAGAAGTCTACAGGTGAATAAAATAAGGTACATCTGTTTAGTGCAAAGACTTGTTTCTAGCTGTTTAAAAGTTAAATCTATTTACAAGATGATAGTATGAATTTTCATATCTCCCATTTTAAGAATTTTTATTCCTAAAAAAGGAAATTCCGTATCATTAATATTAAGGGCTTATCCAAGCAACTTAAGGGCTAGGCTAAACTCTCACTTAAGAGCAGGGTCATTTGAAAACATAGCTGTGCGAGAACTAGACATCACATTTGCATAACTTGCTTTATCTCTTCGTTTGGCTTTGTAAAAGTGCACTAGTTTATTTTTAAATGTTATTATGTCAGTTTTCAGTTGGGGAGTTGATATTGATTGACTAGAAAAGCATTAAATGAGAAAGACCTGGCTAGAGTCCAAGTTAGCATCCACAACAACATCATTTTTACATTTTAACATTCATTAAAAATGAATAAAAAGAAGTCAAGTCCCTGCGTTTGTTTCACAGATGAGGAGATTAAAGAGAAAAAATTTCAGCAGCTGTAGCAAACCATAGCTTGCAGGACAGTCAAGAAGAACTGATTCACTGTACATTTTAGTCTTATATTGAGTTATTCATCTGAAAGCCTCTTATGGCCAGCATGTCAAAAGACCCCATTGGTATTTTCATATATTTTATGTGAGAAAACTCACATCTTCACCATTAATTCGAACTCAGGATTTATTTCATTGTTTATTGCTTATAGCTAACCAAGGGCCATGCTGGGAGAAAAAGCTTCTTCCAGAAATTAGGAGTGGGAGATGGATGAGTGAGCAGATAAAGTGCCCTGCCATGCAGCGGTGTCCCCCACTTAGGGGAGCCCCATGTGCAAGGAATGTACCCGGTAAGGAGAGCTGCCCAGCGCGAAAGAAAGTGCAGCCTGCCCAAGTATGGCGCCACACACACGGAGAGCTGACACAAGATAACACAACAAAAAGAAACACAGATTCTGGGTGCCACTAATAAAGATAGCAGTCACAGAAGAACACACAGCCAATCGACACAGAGAGCAGACAACTGCGGTTGGGGGGAAAAGGGAGAAAAATTAAAAAATAATAAAAATAAATCTTTAACAGAAGAAGAATAGGAAAAGAGAGGAGAAAGTGAAGAGACAAAGTGAATGGAAATCTCTGATTCCACACATCCTTAATTAATATTTTAGAATTCTAGAAAGTGATTATTTTATTCATATACATGTGGTGGATCTTAATGGAACTACTACTTTATGCATTTTCCATCCATTTAATGAGGCTGTACAAAGAAGTTGATCATAGTACAATTCAAGGAGGGACTATTTAAGAAAGACTGAGTTATCAAATTTATTATCATAAGACCAAGACAAATACTGTTCATCACCAAATTGCTTCCCTCTGGTGATATCCAAGGGACATCTAATTGTGTGTCTATAGGACAGCAAATAGTCATTTAAGTGGTTTAATTACTGTCTTATTATTATAATATACTTGGCAACTTCTTTTTAATGACCATTTCATTTGTATAGGGAATGAGGTGTACACAACCTTTTAATCAATGTTTTATTGAAAGAAGAACTGAGGTTGGTGGTTTAGCAAAGGTATATTTTGTCAATAGCTAACTGCAAATAGACCATAGCATTAAACACATCTGCATTATATTAAAACATTTATACCAGAATTTTGGAGTTCTTTTGTCATGCTAGTGGACATATCATGCTATCCATGAGTAGATACCAATTCTTAACTTTAGCCCTTAAAAGCTTAGTTTAATTTTTTAAAATAAATTGTTCTAACTCTAATTGTCACATATAAAGCAAAATGACTTGCTTTAATTAACAGCTCCCACCAAAAACATTATTTATATATTAACTCTCAGAAGAAAGTAATTTATACTTGAAGTAAACTCACTCACAGCCTTTCAGTTTACAATAAACCATTTCATTTTAATTAACTAAGACTTTCAGTAACATACCAAAGGACTTAAAAACAGGTCTTTCAATGTTTAAATATGAGGGAATCTTAAATATCAAGAACAACCCCTTGTGAAACTCAAGTTCTCTCAGAAAATATGAATATTTAAAAATACTTTAATGGAAGTTAATTTTTTCATTCCCAAAGGAATGATTTTCCATCTTTACAATGATGATTTCACAAAAATGTTTTATTTGAAAAATTAAATTTCTATTTTGTTGTTTGAAATATAATTTAAGCAAAGGACAATAAGTTTGATTACAATTTATCCAAATGAGTTTCTATAAATGAAAAGTAAGAGTATTTTGAAGAAGAGAAATTCTATTAATGAGAGAAATAGCAGTAGATAATTTTCAGAATATTCTCTTTTAAGCAACAGTAATTTCAATCAGAAATACTTTAACTGAGAGTGATGTCATCAACGTGGCAACATAAGAAAATCCCTGGAAAAGTCTTCCTCCAGAGTCACCTAACAAAAGGAAAACTTGCTTGGAACTCTGGAAGATGATAGATTAGAGAAATACTCCACAAATGCTAAACTGAAGAAAAAGAAAAGTAATCTCCAAAAAGTTAGGTAGAAGATTTTTTGTCCCAGACCAACTGGTCTGGACCCCACCCACCACCAATCATCCCTGTGCAACATAGGAGTTACACAGAGGCAGCATGGCCCAGGTCCATCCTACTGCATATACACCAGAAAGCAACTCAAGCAGTGAAGTAGAACCTTATGCAAATCCAGGCATATGGGCATAAGTTCACAGAGACTCAGGACAGAACACAAATAGCTGAGGAATGCTTCATACAAAAGTGCCCCAGGGGAAAATTAAGAAGATAGAGGCCATGGCAGAACTGATGACCAAGAGGTATGTATACTCAACCCAGTCTCTGTTTCCTAGACCACCCCCATGAAGAATAGACCATTTTGGATTGACTGCTTCTGGCTCCCTGGGTTGGGATACTCTAAAATGGTAGAACCTAGGAAAAAAAAAAAAATCTAATGGAGAAAAAAAGAGAGAGAAAACTGAATTGTTATAAGACAGGATAGGTTCCAGAACTGAAAAATGTAAGGAAAAGGAGGCACCGAGTGAGGGAGAGAATTTAAGCAAATCATAGGAGATGGAAAGAAAAATCTGCACAAAAACAAACAGAACAGATCAAGATTCCCTGAGGAAAAAAAACATGAAAAGAAGATTTTTCCTGGAGGTGAAACAATTGCACAAAAATTTTCCCACATATCCAAGACAAGAATTGAGTGAAGAAGATCTGAGAACATATGAACAGTTAAACACAGGCTACTACAAAGTTCCATAATAAATTGGACAAAGTATCAGAGAAGAACCTTAATACAAAGATAATCAACAATGACACCCTAGGCAAGTGGGACAAACTGACTTTCAGAGTTAACACCTCAAAATAATCAGATACCCAGACATCAACAAAAAATTATAAGCCATACTAAGAAACAGTAATATATGACTCAGTCAAGTGAACAAATTAAAACTTCAGAGGAGATAGAGAATTTGGAATAACTAATCAAAGAAGTTCAAATAAATCTCCTAAATCAATTCAAGAAGATGAAGGAAAATATGGATATAGAACTAAAGAATATTAAGAAGACAATAAGTAAGCATAAAGAAGAATTTTAAAGTTAAAAAAGAAACAACAGAGATTATGAGGATGAAAGGAAAAATAATGGAGGCATAAAACAGCAGATTTCAAAAGGCAGAAGAAAGAATTAGTGAACCAGAAGACAGTAATATCCAAATCATGTATGAAGGCAAGAAAGTGGCAGTGGCATAATAAATTTAAGGAACTGAAAGAGATAAACAGCAGTCAAAATTCTTTATCTGGCACAACTCTCTTCCAAAAATGACAGATACCTTCAAATATTCATAGCTAAACAGAAACTGAGAGAGTTATTCAACAAAAGATCTGTCCTAGAGAAATTTCTAAGGGCAGTTCTGCAGGTTGAAAGGAAGAGACAAGAGAGAATGGCGTAGAGTAATGTGAAGAAATGAAAAGCTTCAGTAAAGGTAACTGAAAAGGTAAATGCAAAATATAATAGTACCATATCTTCAATATACAACTCAACTCTTTAATTCCTATATGAGTTAGAATACAATCAAATAAGTCATAGTTCCTGATAATGAAGATGCAAAAATATAAAAAGGTGATGTACAACAAAAACAAGAAAAAAGAGGACACAGAGGGACATGGAGCAAAGAACATGTATACTGGAGAAACTAAGTTGCTATCTTTTCAAATTAGTAGGGTATAGATATACATTGTGTAATACAACCCTCCAGGTAACCACAAAGAAAGTATCTTGAAAGTAAACAAAGAGAAATGAGAAAAGTATCAGACTGAAACATCACAAAAGATCAACTATACAGAAAAGGAGGTTGCAATAATGGAAAAGAGAAACAAAAAAAGACATGACATATAAAAATCAAAAGACCAAATGGCTGGAGGGAGTACTGCTTTTACAGTAATAAAGCTGAAGGTTAGTAGATAAATATCCCCAATCAAAAGACACAGATTTGCAGAATTAAAAAGAATGAACCAACTGTATGTTGTTTAGAAGAGATCCACTTTAGACCCAAAGACAAAATAGGTTCAAAGTGAAAGGATGGAAAAAGATAATCCATGCAAATAGTAACCAGAAAAAAAGTGATACTATTATTGGACAAGGACTTTAAGTCAAAAGCCAATACAAAGAAGGGGAGCAGCTGTGGTTCAAGTGGTTGAGTGCCTCCTTCCCACATGGTTCTATTCCCAATGCCTCCTAAAACAAAATAATAACAACAACAACAACAAAAAAGCAAGCAAATCAGAGAAAAAAAACACAACTCAGGGGAGCCAATGTGCCTCAAGGGTTGAGTGCTGGCTTCCTGCATACAAGGTTCCAGGTTCAATCCCTAACTCCCAGTAACTCAAAATATATATACAAATAAGGACATTATGTATTAATAAAGACATCAATCCACAAAGAAGATATAACAATCATAAGCATGTATGCATGTAACCATGATGCCCCAAAATACATGAGGTAATGCCTGGCAAAACTAAAGGGAGATATAGATACCTCTGTAATAATTGAAGACTTCAATACACCACTGTCATCAATAGATAGAATATTTAGCCAAAAGATCAATAAGGGAACAGAGAATTTGGTAATATGATTAAAGAACTAGCCCTAATAGACATGCAAGCATTATAATCCAAAACAGTAGGATATACATTCTTCTCAAGAGCACATAGATTATTCTCCAAGATAGACCACATGTTGGGTCACAAAACAATACTTAATAAATGTAAAAAGATATAAGTGATACAAATCGTCTTCTCTGAACATATCAACTAAAGCAGGAAATCAATAACAGGCAGAGAACTAGAATATCCACAAATAAGTGGAAGTTTAAAAAACACACTCTTAAACAACCAGTGGTTCAAAGAATAAGTTCCAAGGGAAGTCAGTAAATATTTTGAGACAAATGAAAATGAGAGCACAACATATCAAAACTTAAGGGATGAAGAGAAGGCAGTGCTGAGGGGGAAATTCATAGCCCTAAATGCTTACATAAAAAGAAGGGCTAAAAGCAAAGATCTAACTGCACACCTGGAGGAACTAGAAAAAGAACAACAAACTATACCCAAAAACAAGCAGAGGAGAGGAAGCAAAGTTTAGAAAAGAAGTAAATGAAATAGAGAGGGGAAAAAAAACAATAGAAAGAATAAAAAACACAAAAGTTGGTTCTTTGAAAAGATCAATAAAATTGACAAGCCTGTAGCTAAACTGAAAAAGAAAAAAGGAAGACAATGCCAATTTAAAAAATCAGAAATGAGAGGGAAGACATTACTACTGACCCTATAGAAATAAGCAGGATCATGAGCGAATCTATGAACAACTGCATGCCAAAAAGTTAGACAACTTAGATGAAATGGACAAATTCCTAGAAACACACCAACATCATACACTGATTCTAGAAGAAATAGAACATCTCAACAGACTAACTACAAGAGATTGGGTGAATCATCAAAAACCTGCCAACAAAGAAAACTCCAGGACCAGATGATTTCATAGGTGAATTCTACCAAATATTCCAAGATGAATTAATAGCATTCCTGTTCAAACTCTTCAGAAAAATTGGATCAAAACTCATATAATGAGCCCAACATCACCATAATATCAAAAAAGAAAATTACAAACCAATTTCAATTAAGATACAGAAGCAAAGATCCTCAACAAAATACTAGTAAGTCAAATCCAATAGCACATTAAAAGAATACTACATCATGCTCAAGTGGGTTTTAGCCCAGGTAGGTAAAGGTAGTTAAACAAAAGAAAATCCATTTATGTACTACACCACATTAACAAAACAAGGGGAAAAAAAACATGTGATCATCTCAATTGACACAGAAAAGATATCTTTCAAAACATAGCATCTTTTCTTGCTAAAAATTACTTAGAAAAGTAGAAGTAGGAGGAAATGTCTTCAACATGATAAGGGAATATATGAAAAACCCACAACTAACTTCATACTCAATGATGAAAGACTGAAAGCTTTCTGTCTAAGATCTGGAACAAGACAATGATGGCCACTGTAACCACTGTTTTTCAACATTGTATTGGAAGTTCTAGCCAGAGTAGTTAGGCAAGAAAAAGGGGAAAAAGGCATGCAAATAGGAAAAGAAGTAAAACTTTCACTATTTGCAGATGACATGCACTATATATAAAAAGTACCAAAAAATCTACACAGAAAAAAAAATCTTCTAGAACTGATAAACAAATACAGCAAAGTGGTGGAGTAAAAGATGAACACACTTAAAATCAGTAGTGTTAAAAAAAATAAAAATAATAACATAAATAAAATGCAAACATAAAAAATAAATTTTTTTTTCATCACCATAAGATCTATTATCTTTTATGTACAGTGATAATTTCTACAGTATGTTCCTTCATCTTATTTTTTCACTTTATCTTTCAAGAAGATTTAGTTTACAGAAAAGTCACATAAAGAGTATAGGGGATTCCCATATACCCTACCCCCTCCTCCTCTCTCATTCTTCCTTATTAGCAACATTTTACATATGTATGGTACATCTGTTAAAATTGATACAAATATTAAAGCAGTGCTACTAACCATGGTCAATGATTTACATTATGGTTTACATTTTGCACTGTACACTTTTATAGGTTTTGACTAAATTTAAAATGGCCTGTATCTTTCATTGCAAGATCATGCCAAACAATTCCAATGCCCTAAAAATGCCCTATGTTCTGTCTATTCTATTCTCCTCTCCTCCTCCCCTCAGAACCTATGGAATTCACTAAATTTCAATTTTTGAAGAATAAGGTTCATAGTTACATGCAATAATATTGAGGGCTCGACATATCAGTTTGCTTTCTTTCATTAGGGACTGCCTATGTTCTTGAAAGATTTTTACCCCTCTAATTGAGAATATAGCAGGACTCCCCAGGATGGGAGTTTAACGTTTTATTGTTTATTGTGTGGGTCTCCAGTCACTGAGATAACACACTATAATAGGATGAACACTTTCATATTCCACAAAAGCACACCCCAGGTGTGCCCTATCCCACATATACCCCCACCCCTGGCACCCTGCACCAGTAACCATCCTCTGCCATATTTGCCAAAGGAACATTTCAACCATTATAGTGTAAAACCACAGACCTACAAATCCCCAGAGTTCACCTGCTCCTTCCTCCAGCCCTTCCCCTGTCCAACTCAACCCCCCTACCCCACTCCCTCTCACATTCCAGTACCATCTAGGCACTAGAGGCAGGGAAGACAATCTTAGGAATTCAGCACCCTGTCAGTGGGCCTTACTTTGGAATTTATGCTCCCCAATGTAACAGTTAGACTCATTTATAATTTCCCTACACATGGCTCTTCTACCCCTTTTATTTGAACCTATAATTAGCACTATACTTGTTAAGTATATGTCCCAGAGACTTAAATCTTTGGACTGTTCCTATGACAATTGGGCCCTGAATCTCAGTAGGCTTGCAACACCTACTTTCCAATTCACTGGACTCGCCCAGGACAACAAACAAGATGATGATGGACAACACCCATCCCAAAAAACAGAGTCTTTACAACTGCAAACAAGACAATTCCATCCATCTGCCCCATGGGATCTAAGCTCCCTCTCAATGGGAAGCAGAATGGACATCACCATCCCAAAACCATCAAGATTGAGAAATGAACAAACATAGGGGGGAATGCAACTATGGATTTAGGTAGACTTATTATTAACCTAGCAATGGAAGAATTTGTATCATTGATATAAAGGCAGTGGCCACCAGAAGCTCTGAGGGGAAGGAGAGGGAAGAATAGGAGTAACATGGGGCATTTCTGGGACATTGGAATTGTCCTGCATGACACTGCAATGACAGATACAGGCCATTATACATTTTCTCAAAACCTATAAAATCACATGGGCAGAGTGTAAACTATAATGAAACTTTATTCCGTAGTCATTAGCAATGCTTCAAAATGTGTTCATCAATTGAAAAAAAAATATGACACTAATGAAAGATGCTGTTAATAGGGGAAAGTGTGGGAGTGGGAGAGGGTGAGGCATATGGGAATCCCCTGTATTTTTTTATGTAACATTTATGTAATCTAAAGCTTCTTTAAAATTAAAAATACTAAATTTTTTTTAAAAATCAGTAGTGTTTCTATCAACTAGTAATAAGTTATCTGAGGAGGAAATCAAGAGAAAAAAATCCATTTGCAATAGCAACTAAAAGAATCAAATATCCAGGAATAAATGTAACCAAGGATGTAAAAGATTTACACATGGAAAATTATAAAACATTGTTAAAAGAAATCAAAGAAGATCTAAAGAAGTGGAAGGACATTCTATGCTCATGGATTGGAAGACTAAATAGTGTCAAAATTTCAATTCTACCCAAATTGACAATGTGTTCTCATCAAAATTCAAACAGCTTACTTTGCAGAAATGGAAAAGTCAATCACAAATTTATTTGGAAGGGTAAGTGAACCTGAATAGCCAAAACTATCTTGAAAGAGAAGAATAAAGTTGAAGGACTCACACTTCCTGACTAAAACTTATTACAAAACTACAGTGCTCAAACAGCATACTACTGGCACAACAACAGACATATAAACCAATGGAATTGAGTTCTGAAAAGATGCTCTTATCTATGGCCAATTGATTTTTGACAAGGCTGCCAAAATTGAAAAAGAATAGTCTTTTCAAAAAAATGGTGCTGGGAGATCTGGATACCCCTATGCAAAAGAATGAAAGAGGACCCCTATCTCATACCATATATACAAATTAAACTCAAAATGAAGCAAAAACCTAAATAAAAGAAACAGGACTATAAAGCTTCTAGAGGAAGCATCTTCAGGATCTTTTGTTAGGCAATAGTTTCTTAGATTTTATACCCAAAGCAAAAGCAATAAAAGAAAAAATAGATAAATAAGACCTCATCAAAATTAAAACCTTTTGTGCAGAGCACTTTATCATGGAAGTGAAAAACAACTTACTCATTGGGAGAAAGTATTTGAAGCCCATATATCTGATAAGGATTTAATATCAAAAACTTATGAAGAAACTCTCCAACTCCACAGTGAAAAGACAAACCGTTGAATTAAAAAATCACAAAAAAAGTTGAATAGACATTTCTCTAAAGAAGATATACAAATGGCTAAAAAGCACAATTTCATTAGCTAGTAATATTAGGGAAGAGAAAATCAAAATCACAATGAGATACCATTTCATATCCACTGGAATGGCTACTATTAAAAACACAGAAAATTACAACTGTTTGAGAGTATGCAGAGAAATAGGAACATTCATTGCTTGTGGGAATATAAAATGATGCAGCCGCTGTGGAGGAAGGTTTGGAGTTTCCTCAGAAAGCTAAGTATAGAATTACCATATGACAAGGAAATCCCTCTACCAGGTACATACCCCCAAAAATTGATAACAGGGATTCAAACAGATATTTGCTCTCCATGATGTTCATAGCAGTATTATTCACAATTGCTAAAATATGGAAGGAATCCAATCAATGAATGGATAAATAAAATGTATCTAAATACAATGGAATATTATTCAGCTTTAAAAAGGAAAGAATTTTTGATTGATGTGACAACATGGTTGAATCTTGATTATGTAGAGTAATATAAGTCAGACACCAAAACACAAATATTATATGATCTCACTAATATGAAACAACTACATTTAAGCAAACTCATGGAGTTAGAATCTAGAATATAGTTTACCAGAGACTAGGTTGGGGGTAGGAAATGGGGATTTAGTGCTGAATTGGACACAATTTTTATTTTGGTTGATTATAAAGTTTTGTAAATGGATGGTGTTGTTGGAAGAACAGTAATTAACAGCACTGAATTATATATGTGAATGTGGTTAAAAGGGGAAATTTTAGGTCATATATATGTTACTAGTATAAAAATTAAAAGGTAAAACATAGAACCTTATATTCAATAATGTACTATATATAATAGTACAATTTTTTAAATATTCTTTAATTAATTATAACAAATG
This sequence comes from Dasypus novemcinctus, assembly GCF_030445035.2. NCBI lineage: Eukaryota > Metazoa > Chordata > Mammalia > Cingulata > Dasypodidae > Dasypus > Dasypus novemcinctus. The sequence continues at coordinate 27,681,890 of NC_080683.1, read as the reverse complement.
TACCACACTAATGCAGATTGTTAATAGGGTAGTATATGGGGAAAATACACCCTAATATTAACTATGGACTATAGTTGACAGTACAGTTATACCTTTCACCAGTTGTAACAAAGATACCAAACTAAAACAGAGTGTTATTAATTGGGGAGGGGAATATGGGAACACTGTATTTTCTACATGATCTTTCTGTAAACCTCCAACTTCTCTAATTAGAAATTTTAGTAAAGAAAAAAATATACTGCTATTTTAGAAGATAAGTCCCTTATTACTCAACATAATTTCCCACGGTGGTTTTACTACTTGATATAAAAAATATATACATTATATATTCAATGTTATCTACTTGATGTTGCTACTGATGTTGCCCTCTGCATTGTCAATTAATTTATCAAGACATGATTGAAAAGGGCACTCTCGGGACTCAGGCTGTCTGGGTTGATTCCTGGTTTCCCAATGAACTAATTATGGTGAAGGGCAAACTTCTTTCTTCCTTCCCTCCCTCCCTTCTTTCCTTATTGAGGTAACATATATACAACATAAAATTTAACATTTTAACCACTGGCGAGTATGAACTTTGGTGCAATTTGTGCTACAATCACCACCATCCATTACTAAAATTATACAGAAATTCTGTATAATTTAAGCAATAACTCCCTATTTCCTAATCCTACCCCTTATCACTGATAATCTGTAATCTACTTTCTATCTCTATGAATTAGCATGTTCCAGGCATTTTGTATAAGTGGAATCATATATTTATTCTTTTGTGTCTGGCTTATTTCACTCAACATGTATTCAAAGTTCATCCATGTTGTAGCATATATTGCAACTTCATTCCTTTTTATGATTGAATAATATTCTACTGCTTGGATATACAACATTTTGTTTATATGTTCTATCACTGATGGACATTTGGGTTCCTTCTGCCCTTTGGTGCTTGTGAGTAATGACACAATGAAATTTGTATACAAATATCTGTACTTGCTTTCAATTATCTAGGGTATATACTTAGAAAGAGATTATTGGGCCATGTGGTAATTTTATTCTTAACTTTCAGAGGAACCACCCCAATTATTTCCACAGCAGCTGCACCATTTTCTATTCCCATCAACAATGAATGGGTGTTTCTATTTCTCCACATTATCGATAATAATTGCTATTTTCAAAAATAGTAACCATTCTAGTGGGGTATGAAATGGTATCTCATTGTGATTTTGATTTGTATTTTCCAAATGGCTAATGATATTGCATGTATTTTCATTTGAATTTTGGTTACTTGTATATCTTCTTTGAGAAATATCTACTCATGTATTTAGCAGTTTGATACAGTTATGAATTCCAAAAATAGATGTGAATTATGTTTGTAAACTATTCTGTACCTGGACAGGATTAAATTATGATTAGGGCTTTGATTGGCCACATCAGTAGGGTGTTGAGTTCCCACCTCTTGTTGGGTGGGGACTCACAGATAAAACACATGGCAAAGGACAGTGTTGGAGGTTTATGTTTTTGTTTGTTTTTAAAGATTTATTTTATTTATTCCTCTGCCTTTCCTCCCTCATTGTCTGCTGTGTCCATTTGCTGTGTGTTCTTCTGCATCCACTTGTACTATCCTGCAGCACTGGGAAACTGTGTCTCTTTTTTGTTGCGTCATCTTGCTGTGTCAGCTATCCATGTATGCGGTGGCACTCCTGGGTGGGCTGCACTTTTTTTCACACAGGGTGGCTCTCCTTGTGGGGCACACTCCTTGCACGTGGGGGACCCCTATATCAGAAGACCCCTGCATGGCACAGCACTTCTTATGCATGGCAGCAGCACTGCATGTGGGCCAGCTTACCACATGGGTCAGAAGTCCCTGAGAATCAAACCCCAGCCCCTCCACATGGTAGACAGACACTCTATCAGTTGAGCCACATCTGCTTCCCTTAGTTGGAGGTTTTTGATGTTGGAATTTGATGCTGAAGTCTTAAGCTGGAGCCCTGGGAAATAAGCACACAGAGGAAAGAGAAGCAAGCTCTGGGAAGAAAGGACCTGAGCCAGGAGAAGAACAAAGAGAAACAGAGATGGCTCCTTAGACATGGCAGAATCCCTGTGGGGAGAGAGAGCTGTTCACCTCATAGTTTACAGCTGACCTTGTGGAGATAGGCAAAGTCTAGAGAGCCTCATAGTCTATGGCTGACACTGAGGAGAAAACAGAGATGCTGAGCCCAGAGGAACCCAGGAAGCCTGAACCCTCACAGATATTGACAGCCATCTTGATCCAACACATGGCTAAAAACTTTGGTGAGGGAAGTAACTTACGTTTTATGGCCTGTTAACTATAAACTCCTACCCCAAATAAATACCCTTTGCAAAAGTCAACAGATTTCTGGTATTTTATATCAGCATTCCTTTGGCTGACTAATACAAGTATTTCACCCATTTTTCAATTGGGTTTATTTGTCTTTTTGTTGTCGAGTTGCAGGAATTCTTTATATATTCTGGATATTAAACCCGTATCATACATGATTTCCAAATATTTTCTTCCATTTAGTTGTCTTTACTTTTTTGATAAAGTCTTTTGATGCACAAAAGTTTTCAATATTGATCAAGTCCATTATTATCTTTTTTTTCTTTTGTTGCTCAGTTTGTGGTGTCATATGTAAGAAACCACTACACTATCCAAAGTTATAAGAGTTCTATGTTTTATTCTAAGAGTTTTATATTTTGTCTTCTTATATTTATGTCTTTGATCAATTTTGAGTTAATTTTTGTGTATAGTGTGAGGTAGGGACCCATCTTCATTCTTTCACAAATGGACATCAAGTTTTCCCAGCACCACTTGATGAAAAGATTAAACTTTCCTCATTAAGTGGAGTTGGCACCCTTGATGAAAATCAGCTGGTCACAGGTATACAGCTTTATTTCTGAACTCTCAATTCTACTCCATTGGTCCATATGTCTGTTGCTTTGCCAATATCACACTGTTATGGCCTTTGGTAAGTTTTGATACCAGAAATTTTGAAACCTCCAACCTAGGTCTTCTTTTGCAATACCAATTTGACTGTTTGGTAGCCTTTGCAATCCCATAGGCATTTGAGGATTGACTTTTCCATTTCTGCAGAAAAGATTTCTGGTATTTTTATGAGTGTTTTGATGAATTTGAAAATCACTTTGGATAGTATTGACAACTTTACAATTTTATGTCTTCCTATCCATGAATATGGAATGCCTTGCCACTAATTTAACTCTTCTTTACATTTCTTTCAGCAGTGTTTTTTGGTTTTCAGTGCACAAGTCCTTCATCTATTTGGTTAAATTTATTCCTAAGTATTTTAATGTTTTACTAGCCATTGGAAATGGAATTGTTTTTAAAATTTCCATTTCAGAATGTTCTTTGCTGGTGAATAAAGAAACAAAACTGAGTTTTGCATATTAATCTTGAAACCTGCAACTTTGGTGAATTCTTATATTAGCTCTAATAGGACTTTTTCTGTATGTGGATTAAGACAGTTTTTTAAAAAATGTTGGATCTTGCATTTCAAATTCTGGTCTTTCTTATTGATAGTTTCTCTTGTTTTATTTTGTTTCTTGGTGTGGACCATCATTTCCTTGTTTCTTTGTATGTCTCATGACTTTTTTGTTGCAAACTGGACATTTGAACATTTTAATGAGTCAACTCTGAAATTTAGTCACTGAATGCCTGTTTCTTAAGTTTGTATCTAAGTAGTGTTATAATAATTGCTTCCTTAAATGCCAGGCGCTAACAATAAGAGTAATAAAACAAAAGAAAATGCCTTTCTGGGTATTTAGAAATTGGATCTGTGCAGGTGCTCTCCTTCACAGCTTAGTCAGTTTTACAGGGAGCCTAAAAGAACAGCCTAAGGTAAAAACAAAGGGTCTTCTCCAGTCTTTTCTGGGTATGTGTCTTGTCCTGGGCATGCATGCATAGCCTTATGAACTCACCCATTTACACAAATCTTCTGAATGCTCCTTTTCACCCAGGAAATTGACTGCCTTCTCAGTCTCAGGCATTATAGTGTATAGTGTATGCCTTAAAGCCAATATTCTTTTCCCCTAGCAAGCTGTAGTTTAATTGTTTTCAAATAGTGTTTTAACTGCCTTGCAAGCCACTTCTTCCAGAGGAAGTTCTTGAACCAGCAAAATAGAGATATGTGTCCTGGTTCAGTACTTCAGGATACCTCTAGGTGGATTGGTACAGACATACATGTACCTCTTCTTATATGCATAATATTCTGTTCCATCTGCACATATAGAAATGCATGTATGTATACTTCTTTCTAAATAAATACCTTCCTAAACCCACACACTCTTTGTTTAAATAATTACTATCTACTGTAATATATCTGATTATCTTGCCCTTTCCTCCACATTCCACATTCCCAAGAAAGTTCTTCTACTTAGTTATGCAGAGAAAAGCTTAATTTAATTGGAATGGAACAAGCAAACTATAGTAGTACTTGTTTTCTGCATGGAAAAAAGAAAAGCTTTTTTTCCTTCACTTGAGGTCTCACACTTGGGTGAAGGGGAAGTAGAGGATAAAGGCAGAATGACACCCTTTTGCTATATGAATTAAGTATAGATAACATTTTTTAAATTTCCCTGAATTTGCCCAAAAACAAAGCTCTTGCTCATTTCCCTCCATTTAACCATCTCTTCAAATAATCCCTAGAGAACTTGGAGGACGCTAGGTGTAAGCCGAAACACAGTCCCTATTATTATTTCATAACAGCCACCAAAAGTACTTCACAGCTTTTTCTCATTAATTCTCAGAAAACTTTAGTGGAAAAAGGTAACACTTAACAACAAATGGGAGAGAGTTTAATGATCCCAAAATGTAATTAGAGAGAATACATTTTGATTTCTTATGCCATTGACATTTTAACTTAATTTACAAAATGTTTTATGGAAGCTTTAAGAGTATTCTCACAAAAAATGTGCAACACTAAAAGAACCTTTATGGGCTTCCTCTAGTATACAAGTAACTTGTTACTCACCTTTCACATATTCCACAAGCCTTCCTTTCCTAACATTTCTAAGATGACTTAAGCAATAGTTCAACTTGTTCACATATGCTGCCAAAACAATTGATCAGTTTCGTATTCCAGTAGGAGATATTATTAAACTCAATTTTTAAATTGCAAAACAGGCTAACATTGCTTTAAATGACAAAGATAAACAGTTTTGTTGATTACCTATCATTTTCTCCTTTCTCACTGACTTTTGTGTTACCTCTTAAATTTTATCTCAGATTTTTTAATCATCTGATTTTGCTGCATTAAAAGTTATCCAGAAGAACCAGCAAGATGACTGTGGAGGAAGGAGCTCCTAGAGTCAGCTCCTGCTATAGGGCAGTTAGTAAACACCACAGCTCTCTGGAGCTAGCAGAAGCACCTGTCGGGGAGCTCCAGGAGGCCAGAAAAGCATTCTACAACATTCTTAAAGGAAAAGAAGAAGGATACTGCCCTTTTGCAGAGAAGACTGGTAAGTAGACCACTCCATGCCATGGGGGCTCGTGCCCATCCTCCACTGGAGGCACAAGCTGCCTCAGGAGCTGTTCCACAGCTGGAATTGAAAGCACCACTTCCCCAAAACAGGGGAGGAAGAGACGGTTGGGCACCAATTTCAGCTACTGATTAGTAAATTCAGTGGACTAAAGCATAATCCTGAGAACAGCTAAAGTTTGAACCTGTCCAAAACAGAAAGACGCCAGTAGCTGCCATCTTAACTCTGTACCTGGCATGAGAGGAACCAGGGCAGAATGAAAATCACAGTGCTGGTGGGAACCAGCTTCCTTCCATCCAAATGACATAGCAGCTCTAGCATAAGCTCTGGTTCCACCTCCGGTTATCCACTAATGTTTTTTTTTTAATTTCTTATTTGTATAATTTTGATAATTATTGTCCTGATTTTTTCTGTGTTTATGAAAAACAACATTTTAAAAAGGAAGCATATGTTATACAAACATGGACACAGACATACACACAGTCATGTATTTACATGTATATGTGAGGGGGGGAAAGTATATGTGTGTGTGCAAACACCTATTTGGTATATTTTCAGTCTTTTTAGGCCACCTTATGTATACTTGTCTGTATGCCTACATATTTATAATTTGTCACCCATTTTTTTGTGTGTAAGATTTCATATTCAGAGTCTCATTTTTTCAGGTTAAAATGTTGATTCCATTTGAAACTAGGACTTGGGTGGGGATTCAAGTTAAATATTTGTTTGGCAAGCAGCTATATACAACCTCTTCTTCTACTGTCTCGCTGAAATACTTAGAAACTTGTGCATGCCTACACACATGCACAGACATACTTTGAAAGTACACCTCTACATTGAGTGGGACTGATTATTCACTTGATACAATTGTGGCAACATTTCCACTAAATTAAATACCAGTGGAACTGGATTGGAAAGCAAATCAAGCAGAAAAACCTCTGACATGTTAGTAAATCCATTAGGTTTAAAATATTTTAAAATACTTAAAATATCTTGCCTTCTCCCCTCACTTTTTTGAACCCTTGTTTGAAGCAACCAGAAGAAAAGGAATTATCTTTTTCCCTCATGTCTACTTGTTTATGGTAGCCAGCAGGCTCTTTCCCTCTTTATACTGCTGTGGCAGTTTGATATTATTAATGAATTCCAAAAAAGAAATATTGATTATGTTTGTAAACAGGTCTGTTCCTCTGGGTGTGATACCCTTTGATTGTATTAAATTAAAAGGTTTTACATTTACATTACTAAATCAAGATTAGGGCTTTGACTCAACCATGTCAGTATGACTCGGTTGAGTCCTCATCCCCTTGGTGGGCTGACAGAAACAGACACTCAAAAAGACACACAGAAGAAGATACACAGAGGAAGAAGGGAGAGCTCCAGAGACATGGCAGAGGAGAGAACTTTGATCCTGGGGCTCAAGAGAGAGCTGAGCCATTCGCCTGATAGTCCACAGGTGACCTTGTGAAGCAAACAGAGCAGCTGACCTGGAAAGAAACGAGCTCTATGCCAGCCTACCCCTGAGATCCAAAGAAGCTGGGACCACGGAGCCTTAAGAGGAAGAAGGAAGACCGAACCCTCACAGAGACTGGAAACAATCTTAGTCGAGAAAACAGACTTGAGTTGGACTCTTTAGAGCCTTGTAAGTTGTTACCCCAAATAAATACCCTTTATAAAAAGCCAACAGATTTCTGGTACTTTGCATCAGCACCCTTCTGGCTGACTAGTACAAATGGCTTTCCAGTCAAACAATGTATCCATGTCCTGTGAGGTCCTTCATAACCTGAACCCATCCTGCCCCTCTACTACCTGTCACTGCACTCACTGTGCTCCACATGTCCTGGCTTTCTTCTGTTTCTTTGAACACTTCAAGCCACTCAGGCCTCTGCTCAAATGTCATCTTTTTCAGGAGGCCTTTTCTTATCACTCTATTGAACATTGCCCCACACACACACACACTTTCCTCACCAGTCCATCAATTTATAATTTTTTCTTATTTATGCCTTTGTTTACTTGTTATTGTCCATCTTTCCCTGCTAGAATGTAATATCCATGAAAGCAAGGATCTTTCTATCTGGCCCTCTGGGGCATCTCTAGCACCTGGAAGTGTCTATTACAGCATGCCTGCTGCTCAATAAGAGATGGAAAAAAATTAGAATGGAAATTGTAATTAAATATACTATTGAAAAAAAACTTTTCAGAGTTGAAAAAAATTAGTATTAATCTGAATAGTCATATTAAAAGTGTTCAAATATAAAGGAACAACTCCTTCACATAGCACAATTTTTTGAAAAGGTTGTTAATAAAGAAAGGCTTTGGTCAAACTTTTCAAGGGCAACAATAGGAGCCAAAGACATTAGACCAAAATCCATAGAGTATGGAAAAGGATGGCCATGATTTCAGGTAGTTTTTAACCAGTTTAATTTTCTTTAAATGTGGCAATGCTGCTAAAAGACATTCTAAAATATGTAATGGGATAAAATATATGAAATATATATATAAAATACATGCTGTAGCAGTTTGATATTATTGATGAATTCCAAAAAGAAATATTGGATGATGTTGGTAAACGGATCTTTTCATCTGAGAATATTAGATTATATTGGATTCAGAGGTTTATTTGATAAAGTAATCATGTAAACCTCTTGTGCCAGTAGGGTGTTGCGTCGCCATCCTTTTGTGGGTGGGGACTCACAGATAAAAGGTATGGTAAAGGACAGAGTTCAGGGTTTTGTTTTTGTTTTTTGAGTTAGGACAGTAATTTATTCAGGTAGGGAGGGAAGAGAAATGGAAGAAAATAACAGATCAGGGGTCCCAGGTAGAGAGGAAGGGGACAAAAAGGGATAAAAAGGGCTGATTTACAGACTACAATTCCCCATTATAGATTATAAATCCCCAGGTTTATTTGCATGGCCACATGGCAGAGGAAAAATGGCAAGAGCAGTACACAGAGGGCAGGAACAGGTCCAGAGGCAGGAGAGCAGAGCACGCACACTCTCAGGTCTCGTGGTCTGCTTTTTCAATTATTAATTATTCCACTCCTTTGCTAATGGCAGGGGAGGGGGTTCCAGCTGTTTGGAGTTTTTTTGTTTTTTTTTTAATTTTTTAAAATTAAAGTTAGTAGATCACAAGTAATGTTACATTAAAAAACATAAAAAACAAGAAACATGAGAGGTTCCATATAACCCACTCCCTACCCCCCACAACATCATTTTTGTAAATTCTAGTTTAAGATATATACATCACAAAAAAAAGTTACACTAAAAAATATAAGAGGTTCCTGTACACATCCCACTCCTCCCACACCAACAAACTCCCTCATCATTGCAGCACACTCATCGCACTCGGTGAACACATTTTGGGGCACTGCTGCACTACACAGATAATAGTTTACTCTGTGGTTCGCAATCTACCCCAGTCCATCCAGTGGGTTATGGCAGGATATATAAGGTCCAGCATCAGGACCTGCAATATCATTAAGGACAACTCAAAATCCCCAAAATGCCCCCACATCACATCTCTTCTACCCTCTCCCTGCCCTTAGCAACTACTGTGGCCACTTTCTCCATCTTGATGCTAAAATTTCTTCTATTACTCATCACAATAGTTTTATAGTAGAATATCAGTAAGTCCACTATAGTCATATTTTATTCCTCCATTCTGTAGACCCTGAGTTCATGGTTGGAGTTTTGGTGTTAGAGTTTGATGGTGAAGCCTTAAGCGAGAGCCCTGGAAAGTAAGCTCACAGAGGAAAGAGAAGCCCCAGGAAGACAGGAACCCTAAACCCAGAGAGAAGTAAGACCCTAGAAGGGAGGAACCCAGGAAGCCTGAACCCTCACAGTTGTCACCAGGCATCTTGCTCCCACACGTGAAAGTAGACTTTGGTGAGGGAAGTAACTTATGCTTATTGGCCTGGTATCGGTAAGCTCCTACCCCAAATAAACACCCTTTATAAAAACCAACCGATTTCTGGTATTTTGCATCAGCAACCCTTTGGTTGACTAATACACATGTCAAGTAGAAGAATGAAAAATCAGGACCCAAGAATAAAATGACTTATTTTTAATTTCAAAGGAGACCAGTTGAACTACATGTTGTTAAGCACACTTTGTAGCCTCACGAAACATGGCTCAGAGTGCTCATATCAGAATTTTATCTTTTCCTACAACCTCTTTTGTGTACCAGGAATCATCTTTTTTATTCCACGTACTTTGCATCTCAAATGAAATATCTTACCAACCTTGATAACCAATTAAAACAATAATTGGTTGTATTCAGTTCCAAGTGAACTATTTTTGCAACAGTGTGCAGAGAGTTACAAAGTGAAATTCTCTCTTATTTTATCTCTCCACATAAGAAAAGATTCATAAGCTCTCTAATGGCAATTTTCATTACCTGAAAACTTAACCAATAATTTTCAATATCTTTCAATGACCTCAATGCATTATTCTTCCTTTTAGCTGAGAAATAGTAAGAGATCACCTGTGGATGATGCTATTTGTCATCAACAAGACTTGCTTTATGTCACTTACTGTGTCATTGAATATGAATGCTCCTTCATTAACAATATTGAATGGAAATGATCTCAGCTTTGTTAAAATATAGACAAAGCAAAGGGCTGCAAAGAAATTAGCCAAAATATTAGTGCTACCATTGAATGACAAAATTCTGCATGGTTTTCCTTTTTAAAATTTTCTAAATTTTCATAAGGTGTTGCTGAGCGGGGAGGTCTCAGTCTCGCTCAGGCCCAAGAGTTGGGGGGGTCAGCTCCTACCGAACCGCCGGTGGGGGGTGCTCCAGGGAGAGAGCACCAGGGCTCTCCAGGCATGGGGGACGCACGGTTAGGAAAAAACCACGGAGACCGCCTGAGCGCAGGAACAGGTCTGCTTTATTACAGAAGTACACTTAGCTATATAGGGTTGGGTAGAGGGAGGGGCGTGATGAAGGGAGGGTTGGCTAAGGGGCGGCTGTGGACAGGCTGAAGCTGATGGATAGACCTGAGGTAAGCAGTTACTGGGGAAGAGGGCAGATTGTGGGTTGGCAATATGGGCGGGACTGGCAGGAAGGACGGCGGGAGCTGGAAGGGGAGGAGGGGTGGAGAAAGGCGGCAACAATTGCTCCTTTTGTTTTTAAAAGGAAATAGAGGCAACAAGTTTTGGTGCACACTGTGGGTGTGAATAACTCGGTGTGCGCAGCAACAAAAGACAAGGATTATGAGGAGGAGGAGGAAAAGGAGGTTATAAGGACGGGCACGGGGATAAGACGAGGGGTGGGGGGAGACCACGAGGACCGGCCGGTCATGAGCGGACAACATAGCATCTGGCCAGGACGCATGTGCCCGCCATTAGGGTCAGCGCACGCCGGCGCCTGGCGCGCGCCGAGCCTTGCCAGCGAAACGGGCCTGTGATGCCCCTGAATCCCTCGCCCGAGGGGGAGGAGTAGTTGGGGAGAAGTAAGGAGAGGAAGACAAGAAGCTATAGACAAGCGGTCTGGAGTAGGTGGCTTTTGGTGAGGTTGGGGTGAGAGGAGTTTAGAGAAGCGTACGAAGCTCTGATCAGATTAATGAGGGGGCTGGGGTACAGAGTAGGGGGTAAGCGAGGCTTGGGGTTGTGGGAGCTGAGGGAGGCAGTGGCGAGGGGGGTGCCAGGCGAAGGAGCGGGCGAGGTGGAGCGGGGCAGGGAAGGGGGCTGAGCCTTTGGAGGATTGAAAATCTGATTTGGGCCCACTGGGGTGGAACGTGTGGGAATTGGCTCCTTTTTTATAGTGATAATGGCGCCGTAATCGTAGCCTACTGCATACAGGCAGGCTCCCCACATGCGGCCTCGTAACCAGAGGTTGGAGTTGGGGTCTTTGACTGTGAGTGTGATGGTGTTCCATCGAGTAGCATTACGCTGGAGAGTGAGGTATGGGTCTTTGTTAGGGGCGCTGGACCATCCGTGGGCGATGGTTTCGCACCCCCAGGAAGGACAGTAATAGTGCGTTGGGTCATGGCATCCTCTGGCAGAGGATGGGCACATGTAGAAACCTGTGGCAGCGGGGTTGTGTCCCCCCCACTCATAAGACGGAAGGTTCGTGTGTCCAGTGAGGTTGGCGACATCAGTAGTGAAAGAGGGGGCGGAGGCGGTTACGTTCGAGGTGAGGAGCCTTTTTTGTTGCCAGAGGGAGAGGGTCCAATTGAAGGGCTGGTGACTCGGGTTGGCAGCGGCTGGGAGAGCGAGGGAAGCCAGGACGAAGAGAACGGCTGCGAGGCTGTGTAGAGGCATCATCTGATGGTGCGGCATCTTGATGATGGCTGGTGCTGGATCCGGGTGAACGGGGTGACCTCTGGGCCGTATCCACTGTCAATGTTATCTCTCACCGAAGGCATAGGGTGCTGATCGTTCGGTGGAACTAGTGGGTCAGTGGCAGGCCGGATGCAGCGCCCAGGAATCCAGAGCGGCTGTGACTCAGACTCTGGAAAGACACAAGCAAAGCCCCTCCCCTGTGCTAGGAGGGGAGCTGGATCTTGCCAACGATTTGTGGCAGGGTCTTTCCAATGGACAAGGGGAAATTGCGAGGGGTGCCACATGGGTCCCCAGTGCTTATGGGTGGGGAAGAGTCCATGGTCATCGAAGGTTAGGAGATTGTGATGAATGAGGCAGGCAGTCACGACGTCGGCGGGGGCCTTGTGGGGAGAGGAGGCCCTTTCTTTTTGAATGAGTAGCTTGAGCTGTTGGTGAGTGCGCTCGACGATTCCTTGCCCCTGTGGATTGTATGGAATGCCAAAATGATGCGTGATGTGATACATCTGCACGAAGCTGGCGAAGGCAGCACTGTGATATGCTGGTCCGTTGTCTGTCTTGAGATCCCATGGAATTCCCATGAACAAAATAGCTTGGCGAAGCGCCTGGACGCAGTGTTTAGCACTTTCCCCCGTAAGAGGGACTGCATAGCACAGATGTGAAAAGGTGTCAATTGCCACATGAAGATATTTGAGGCGGCCAAATGCACTGACATGAGTGACATCTAATTGCCACCTTGAGTTTGGGCGGAGGCCGCGGGGGGGGTTAACACCCTGAGGCTGCAAAGGCCCAAGTGGCAACAATGGCGTGCAAGTCCGGCACGCACGCACAAGGTGTTTGCAAGTTTCAATGGGTAGGTCGGGGAAGAGCTTCTGGATGGACCGCGCGGAGAAGTGGAATTGGGAATGCAGGAGCTTGGCTTGATTAACAAAGTCTCCAAGTCGCGGCCCGTCGGCAGGGCTTTCATGGAGGAGGACTGGGTTTACCTGGTGGCTGGACACAGAAGCATCAGCGAGGTCATTCCCTTGAGCCAGCGGTCCTGGTAGGCCAGAATGGCTTCTGATATGAGCAATGAACTAGGGCTGCTGCCTCGCCTCAAGCAGTCACTGTACGAAGGCGAGCGCTCTATCAATGTTTGAGTCACCTGGTAAGAAAGTGGCAAGCGGGAAGCTGCGGCACACTTGAAGAGTGTATAGGCTGTCAGTGAAGATGTTGAGAGACTGGTTTGGGTGGAGGTTAAGGAATGGCTGCAAATGCCGTTTTTGAGGCATCTGTGAAGGCAGTGATGGCTGAGGGGATTGGGTTCCGCGCGGGCAATGGATGGAACGGGTTGGAAAACACCAATTGAGACATTCCCTGCAGCAATCGGTGATGAGGATAGTGGTTGTCAAAGGAGCCACGAAAGAGTTCTACTAGGCTTTGCATTTGGGCATTGTTCATGATGAGGGAGGTAACTTCCTTGGCATCTAAAGGCCAAACAATGGTGTGTGGCGGGATGCCATACGTTTGTATGGAGAGAAGTACTAAGTCAGTGGCCAACGCGATCCAGGCCCTTATAAAAGGGCAGATTTTCGGGAGTTTGCTCTTTGACGTATGCAGAAAAAGGAGAGGGCCATCTTGCCACAAGAGACCTGTGGGAGTGATTGGCGTTGGCAGAACTAAAGTCAAGATTGGAAGGGTGGGGGAGAACCGCTCTAGGCGACACTGTTGCAAGGCGGCGCTGACTTGTTGGATGGCTTCTCGAGCCTCAGGAGTGATGATGATGCTGTGAGTGGTCGCCGTTGGAGGGCTGTCCGTTGTCTGCAAAAGCTCGAAGAGAGGCTGCATTTGCGCTGTTGTGATGGGAAGCGCCGAGCGAAGCCAATTGATTTGCCCGCAGAGCTGTTGGAGCTCAGTTAATGTCATCTTCGGAGAGAGGTGGATTTTTGGGCTTGTGGGCTGGATAAACCGATGAAAATGAAAGCCTAAAAATTGGAAAGGAGGCTGGAGGTTTATTTTGTCAGACTGCACAGTAAGCCCGAGGCTGGAGAGGTTTGTTATTGTTGCCGAGAGCAGATCATTGAGGAGCGCACTGGAGCTCGCTGCTAAAAGGAGGTCGTCCATGTAGTGGAGGATGTATGTGTGCTCCGGATTGAACTTGGAGCGCAGCGGCTCAACAGCATGGTTGACATACAGTTGGCACATAGTCGGGCTGTTGCGCATGCCTTGAGGCAATACTCGCCATTGAAATCGCTGAGCTGCGCCTTGGTTGTTGATGCGTGGAACCGTGAACGCGAATCGTGGACAGTCCCGGGGGTGAAGAGGAATAGAGAAAAAGCAGTCCTTGATGTCAATAGTTGCCGCATGAAAATGCTGGGGGACTGCGGTGGGGTACGGGCATCCTGGTTGAGGTGATCCCATTGGCTTAATGTGTTTGTTGATCTCACGGAGGTCGTGGAGAAGGCGGTATTTGCCGGTGTTCTTCTTGCTAATGACAAAGACTGGTGAATTGTAGGGACTAGTGGACAGCTCTATATGCCCTGCTTGTAGCTGTTCTTCGACGAGGGCAGAGAGAGCTTGCAGCTTGTGAGCTGGCAAGGGCCACTGCTCTTCCCAGATGGGCTCCTCTGTGTCCCATTCCAGAGGGATAGGGTCAGGTTTTGAGATGGGAGCAGTGGCCCCTAGAAGGGGGGGAGCAGTGCAGCTGAGAAGGCTTCTGTGGTGATTCGGGCCTTTAGCTTGCTGAGGACATCTCTCCCCCATAAGATGGTCTGGACTGACGAGAGGATGAGTGGACGAATTTGGCCTTCGTGGCCTTCTCGGTCGCTCCAATGCAGAGGCTGGGATGTTTTCCAGGAGGCAGCAGCTCCTGTGGCGCCGATGACTTGAGGGCCAGTTTCAAGGGGCCAGTGATTGAACGCGGCGATTTCGAAGGGAACACAGGAGACTTCAGCGCCAGAATCCAGAAGCCCATCAAGCCATTGCCCATTAATCTTAAGTTCTAATGAGGGTTTCTGGTGGCGTGTGATGGGCATTGTCCACATTATGGCTTGGGAATTCTTCTGGGGGCCTCTTGAGGGTGGGGCTGAGGCCTGCCCCACTGGAAGTTTAAAGGCTGGTGGGAACCTTGGGCGGAACAGCAGTCGCGGGCCCAGTGATATCCTTTCCCACAACGCGGACATGGCGTAGAAGGGCCCCTTGGCCGCCACAATGGCGGGTCTGAGCGAGGTGCTGGGCCTGGTTGGGAGCACTCGCGGACGAAGTGGCCGGGCTGGCTGCACCGAAAGCAGACAGAAGTGGGGCCGGATGAAACAGCCATGGCAGAGGCAAAGGCAGTGGTGAGTGTTTTGACTTGTGGGTCGATGTCACGGCAAGCAAGGACCCATTCGTGCAGAGCCTTGTCATGTATGGGAAGGACTACGACCCGAAACGGCGCAAGGCACCCGTCAATGACTAACTCTTTGGCTAATGCAAATTGGGCATCCTCGCTGGAAATTTTGCATTGACAAGCTTCCAGGACGAGGGCGACAAATGCTGGGAAGGTCTCATTGGAGTCCTGAAGCAGCTGCACGAGCTTGGTGGGCTGCTTGGTGGAAACTAGAGAGAATGACTGGTGGACGAGGGCTTTTACCCGGTGCCAAAACCCTGGGTCAACTTCGAGATAAGAACGAGGGTTTGCATAATTGTTGGTGCCCGTGTATGCTTCGGAGGGATCGAGGACGCCGGCCTGGGCATTCTCCATGATTTGCCGGTCAACAGCCGCTTGGTAATGGGCGCGCCATTCAATAAATTGACCCGGCATCAGGATGGCACGGGCTAGTGCAATCCAGTCATATGGGAGAACGAGTTGGGTCCCCAACTCCTCAAGTAGTTGCTGCGCATAAGGGCTGCCAATCCCATCTTCCTTTACAGCTTTGCGGAGGGTTCTGACCTCTTCCGCTGTAAAGGGTAGCCAAGTTTGGGGTCGCTGCGGCGTGGGCTGCGGATTCAGCGGATACAGCTGAGGGGTTTGAGGAGGCGTGGCACCGGGGACTGATGGAGCAGCCAAGGCAGGTGAAGGGCTATTGCCGTACGGCGGCGGCAAGGGATAAGCGGAACACGGGTAAGAAAATGGCGGCTTAGCGGCTTCCGGGCGACAACAAAATGGCGGCGGGACCCTTCTGGGCGCCGGCGAAGATGGCAGAGCAGCGACATCTGGCAGTGGACAAGATGGCGCGAGGGGCGTTTCTGGTTTAGCAGAAGATGGTGACCATGCAGTTTCCAGGCCCGAACCAGATGCTGACTGGGCAGGAAGAGGCGGGTAGAGGCGGGAGGAGGACACCGGCGAAGAAGAAGCCGGATGCACGCCATCTTGGGCAGAAGTGGGGGAAGAAGGCGGAAGTCCGCCATCTTGGGGAGCGGCAGGAGTGGTTTCTGTCTGCTGCGGGGAGCTCGGGCGGGGAGGTTCGCGCTCGAGAGCGGCAGCAAGTTGGTTAGACAGAGAGTCAGTGTCGGCGGGCTCATCGGGATCACAGTCTAGAGGCCGTTTGGGAGAAGCTTTATAAACGGCCTCGGTAGGAGCACCAAGGAGGCAAGCGCGAATGGCAACGAGAACGGGTAAGAGGCCTGTTGGGAAGGTGCGTTTCTCGTGCTCCATGGCGGAGGTGACTCGATCAATGAGTCGTGAGTATGTGTCCGGGCTCCAGAGTTGGCAGGTGGCGAGCCACGGATTAAAGGGGAGCAAGAGATCCCAGTACTTTTGGAGCTGCCGCAAGGAGACGTGGACTCCATTGGCATCGAGCAGGGCAGCGAGGGCCCTGACTTGCGGCGCCTGATGCAATGACAAAGAGGCACCCATGACGGAATAGGGACGGGACGACGGCGAGGGGTCCCTTGGGGCTCGTCCGGGTGAGGGATCCCTACCTGGAGAGGAGGACGATCACAGCAGCAGCAGCAGCAGAGAGGGGCCGGGGGAGGAGCCGCCACGTTGGGCGCCAGTTGTAGCTGAGCGGGAGGGTTTCGTCCTCGCTCAGGCCCAAGGGTCGGGGGGGCTTGCTCCTGCCGAACAGCCAGCGGGGGGTGCTCCAAGAAGGAGCACCAGTTCTCCAGGCGTGGGGGACGCGCGGTTGAGGAAAAACCACGGAGACCGCTTGAGCTCAAGAACAGGTCTGCTTTATTACGGAAGTACACTTAGCTATATAGGGTTGGGTAGAGGGAAGGGCGTGATGAAGGGAGGGTTGGCTAAGGGGCGGCTGTGGACAGGCTGAAGCTGATGGATAGACCTGAGGTAAGCAGTTACTGGGGAAGAGGGCAGATTGTGGGTTGGCAATATGGGTGGGACTGGCGGGAAGGACAGCGGGAGCTGGAAGGGGAGGAGGGGTGGAGAAAGGCGGCAACAATAAGATTTTGTATTATCATTGTGTTTATGATCAGACAGAAGGTCTTATATCTGATTATGATTAGTTAATAAAATGCATAGCAAGAGACTTGAGAAGATAAAAACCAAGGTCCTAATCGCCATCATCTCTGGATATATAAAAGGAGGTGATTAACTTTCTTCCTTCTAATCCAACCTTGCTTTTTCACAATTTTTCATAATGAAAATTTACAAATTTTTCCTGACAAAAATATATTCATATAGGAATGAATAAACCCTGATTTTAAAATCCATGTAGTCCCTGTAAAAGTTAACATATCAAGTTGTAATCAGCAGCTTTATATCCCAGTACAAATGAAGAAACTGAAAGTGGGTTTAATAAGCATGGGGTAGCACAGTAGAAAGAGAGAAGACTGGAAGGGAGAGAAAGGCATTAAAGGACAGAAATTTCCAGAAAGTAGGGATGGGGATAGGAAAGAGAGAATAGAGAGACTAGGAGAGGATGTATTTTATAAGCTTTTAAAAATTACCTTTTTTTTTTCCATTTTAAAAGCAGTGCTTAGTATAAAATATTTATAAAGTAGAGAAAATTGCAAGAAAAATTATTTTTACACATTGACCATAATCCCAACCCTGAGATACATTTCCTTCATGTTTTTGAACATAATTGAACTATTTACTTACTTTTCAATATTGACTTAAGCTGATTTAATTTTACTTAAGACAGAAGAACATGAGCTGCAACACTGTTTAAGACTGCTATTTTTTACAATGTTAGAGACTAATTTTATAACAATTGATCCATTTCATTCTGTCAGTCACCAGGTATTTATTTAATACTCTCTTATAGGCACTAGAGTACAACACTGAACAAGATAAATACGGGTTTTAAATACTAGTGTGGGTATGTGAGCAGGGGATGGATAAAAAAGGTAAACATAACTAAGATAATTTTAGATGTTGATAACTGCTATGAAGGAAAAACAGGTTAAGATAATAGAGAATAAAAGGGAAAAATTGGAATTTGATATGAATCCAGGGGTTACCTGCATAACATGAGTTAAGTGTTTAATAAATATTGATTTTATGAGAATTTATATTCAATGCACTGCACTTGGTTAGATGAGAAATAAGAAAGAGCAATTACTCTTTGGGGGCCCAAAATCTGACAGATGCACAGAGAACCTTTTTTTTTTTTTAACTTTTTATAATTCTTTCAAACTTATAGGACAGTTACAAAAATAACACAAATCCCATACATAGAACTCCAACATATGCCTACCCCACAAGATAACTAAGTCCACCAATTTCAACATTTTGCCATATTGCCATATCATTCTATTTATCTATCTGTCCATCCATCCATTTTCTGAATATTTGAGTGCATGTTGTATGCATCATGCTTCTTGCATACATATTATTTCTATATACATTTCCTAAAAACAAGGATATTTACTTATGTAATCCCCTTCAGTGTAGCTATCTAGTTCAATAAATTTAATACTGATAAAAAGTTTACAATCTCTATTCCAATTTTTCATATGCCCCAGTAATGTCCCTTTATGAGCCTTTTCTCCTCCCTTGTTAGATCCTACCCAGGGTCATGTATGCATTTAGTTGTCATTGTCTCTTCATTTGCTCTTCTTCTCCTCGTCTTTCTCCCTTTCTTTCTTTTAAATTGTGGGAACATATATACAACATAAACTTTCCCATCTCATCCACTCCCAAGCATACCATTCAATGGGCTTGATCACATTCACAATGTTGCAATGCCCTTACCACCTCCCATTATTGAAACTTCTCCCCCTCCCCAAATAAAAACCCTGGACCTATTATGCATTAACTCCCCATTGCCTCTGCCCTCATCCCTGTCAGCCTGTACTCTAATTTCTGTCTCTGTGAGCTTGCATATTCTCTGATACTGTCTTTGTAGTTACCATAGGCTTAAATTTAACATTTAAAATCTGTTACGATCTCGTTTGTTTTGATACCAACTTAAGTTTAATAATACACAAACTATGTTTCTATAGACCTCCATCCTCCTACCTTTATGAAATTCTTGTCACAAATTACATGTTTATAAATTGAGTCCAAAGTCATTGATTTATCATTATGTTTTATTCATTTGCCTTTTAATCCTATAGAAAGTAAAAAGTGGAGTTACAATCCAAAAATACAAATGTACTGGCATTTACATTTACCCAAGTCACTATCCTCACTAGAGACCTTTATTTCTTCATGTGGCTTTCATCTACCATCTATTGTCCTTTCCTTTCCAACCTGCAGAATTCTCTTTACTATCTCTTGTAGGGCTGGTCTAGTGGTGAAGCTGTCTCTCAGCTTTTATATGGGCATGTCTTCATCGCCCCCTCATTTTTTTTTAAAGATTTATTTATTTTTATTTATTTCTCTCCCCTTCCTCCCCTGACCCCAGTTGTCTGTTCTCTGTGTTTATTTGCTGCGTCTTCTTTGTCCACTTCTGTTGTTGTCAGCAGCACGGAAATCTGTGTTTCTTTTTGTTGCGTCATCTTATTGTGTCAGTTCTCCATGTGTGCGGCACCATTCCTGGGCAGGCTGCACTTTCTCTCATGCTGGGCAGCTCTCCTTACAGGTGCACTCCTTGCGCGTGGGGCTCCCCTATGCAGGGGACACCCCTGCGTGGCAGGGCACTCCTTGCGCGCATTAGCACTGCACATGGGCCAGCTCCACACGGGTAAAGGAGGCCCGGGGTTTGAACCCGTGTGGTAGACGGACGCCCTAACCTAACCACTGGGCCAAGTCTGATGCCCGCCCTCTACCCCCCCATTTTAGAAAGATCATTCTACTAGATATAGACCTGTTTGGCAATTTTTTGCTTTCAGCACTTTAAATATGTCATCCCATTGCCATCTTGCCTCTATTTCCAATGAGAAATCAGCACTTAATTTTTTTTTAAAGATTTATTTTTATTTATTTCTCTCTCTTTCTCCTCCCCCCAGTTGTCTGTTCTCTGTGTCTATTTTGCTGTGTGCTCTTCTTTGTCCGTTTCTGTTGCTGTCAGCGGCACGGGAATCTGTGTCTCTTTTTGTTGCGTCATCTTGCTGCGTCAGTTCTTTGTGTGTGTGACGCCATTCCTGGGAAGGCTGCACTTCCTTTCGTGCTGGGCGGCTCTCCTTATAGGGCACACTCCTTGCATGTGGGGCTCCCCTATGCAGGGGACACCCCTGCGTGGCAGGGCACTCCTTGCGCGCATCAGCACCACACATGGGCCAGCTCCACATGGGTCAAGGAGGCCCGGGGTTGGAACCGCGGACCTCCCATGTGGTAGATGGAAACTCTAATCACTGGGACAAGTCCGCTTCCCCCTCAGCACTTAATTTTATTGTACATGACATGCTGCTTCTTTCTTGTGGCTTTCAGAATTCTTTCCTTATCTTTGACATCTGACACTTTGATATAACATGATTTTTTAGTTTGCCAAAGAGCTTCTGATGCAAAGTACCAGAAATGTGTTGGGTTTTATAAAACTTATTATTTGGGGTAAAACCTTAGAGTTCCACAGCCATCAAAAGTCTAACTCAAGGCATCATAAGAGGTGCTTTCTTACCCAAGTCAGCAGCCATGTGTTGAAACAAGATGGCAGGTGATCTCTGACTGTTCTCTGCCATCCCCTCCAATCTGTACCATCTCCCAAAGCTCAGCAGAGGACAACCAGGCACAGGGCTTGTCTCTCACCAGGCCTTTTAGGCTCAGCTGCTCTGCTTTCTTCCCAATTTCAGCTGCAAGCTATTAGGCAATTAGCTTATCTCTCCCCTGGGCCTCAGCTACTTGAGCCTCTCTTTTCTGTCACAAGGCAGAATAAAAAATGGCAGAACTCTCTTTTCTGGTTTGTGTCCATTTTTTATTGGACCCAGCAAGAGGGCAGAGACTCAGATTGAATCACACCTCACTGAGATAGTCCAAGTGAAAAAAGTTCTCACACCCTCAGGAGTGGATTATTTCATAAACATAATATTTTTCCTTTTGGGATTCATACATTTATTTCAAACTGCCACACATGGCATGATGTGGTTCTACTTGGTTCATTCTGTTTGGAGTTCTTTGGATGTCTTGGATGTGTATATTCATGAATTTTCTTAAATTCGGGAAGTTTTCAGCCATTATTTCTTTGATAGTCTCTCTTCCCCTTACTTTCTTTCTTCTCCTTCTGGGATTCTCATAATGTGTGTATAGGACACTACGTGCATTTGATGGTGCCACAGGTTCTTCTGGCTCTGCTCATTTTTCTTCATTATTTCTTCTTACTGTTTCTTAGACTGGATGATTTCAATTTTCTTATCTTCAGGTTGTCTCATTTTGTTCTCTACCAGTTTCAATCTACTGTTGAAGCCCTCTAGGGAATTTTTCATTGCTTTTACTGTAGTCTTCAGCTATGTTTTGGTCATTTTTATAATTTCCACCTCTCTATTAATATTCTCTTTGTATTCATCCATTATTTTCTTGATTTCCCTTAGTTTTTTCTTCATGTCTTCTTTAGGCTCTTCGAGCATATTTTAAACCACACATTTTTTTAAAGACTTTGTCTGGTATGGCCCAGGTCTGGTCCTTCTCAATGATGGCTTCTAATGTTTTTTTGATTTTTTTTTTTTTGTTTTTTGTTTTTGTAGTGCCATTTTTTTTCATTCTTAAAAGTTTACTGAAGTGTATCACACATAACATAAGCATACATAAACAATAAGTGTATAGTAACAGTGTGAACTTACAAAACAAGCATATATGACATAGCACAGGGACATCATACCTTACCTTACCAATAATACTTGCATTGTGAAACATTTTTAACTATTGATTGAAGAGCATCCCAAAATATTATTACCAATGAAAGGTATCTTATATTTGGTGTACTTTTCCCCAACCCACCCTATTATTATTACTATTATTATTATATCATTTATTTATGAACATACATAAACAATGAGTATATAGTAAAAGTTGTTAACTTACAAAGCAAACATGCATAACATCATACAGGTATCCTATATGTCAACCCACTACCAACACTTTGCACTGTTCTGAGACATTTGTTATAAATGATAAAAGAATATAATCAAAATCTTACTACTAACTATAGTCCTTATCTTAAATTTGGTATATTTTCCCCCAACTGACCCAATTATTATTTTTTAAATATATTTTTATGACAGAAGTTGTAAACTTATACAACAATCATATACATGTGCAGGATTCCCATATGACACCCCTCTATCAACACGCCAGGCCATGGTAGAACATTTGGTACAAATCATGAAATTATATCATCAGACTATTACCAGGTCCATAGCATACATTTGGCACATTTTTTTCCATACTCACCATTACCATCACAGTGCATCTCTGGCTTAGATGCATTAATAGTACATTACTACTGTTAACCACAGTCCATCGGTCACTCTACTTGATTTTTCCCATGCTTCTTCACATTTCCACTACCCTGCAATAGTGATGTACATCTGCTCTAGCTCACAAAGGACACTCTTGCATCTATTCCATCAACCACAATTCTCATCCACCTCTGGGTTTACTATGCTATTCAGACCCTAGATCATTCTCTAGCTTTCTGTCAATTTGCATTTACATACCTAGACTACCATTTTCAGTCACATTCCTATTTATGAACCAGCTGTTATTCACTATAATGTTTTAGCATCAACTCTGTACAATTCCACACTTTTACAGTAAACCTAACTAAAACTTCTACATACATTAAACATTAGTAGTCCATCTCAGTCCTCCTCTTATCTCCTTTAAGAATCTATCATTTACCACCAGATCTTGAAGATATTTTCCACATTTTCCTCTAGAAGCTTTATGATTCTTGCTTTGATATTTAGGTTTCTCGTTCATTTTGAGTTACCTTTTGTATAATGTGTGACATACTGGTCCTCTTTCCTTTTTTTGGCTATGGATATCCAGTTCTCTCAGCACCATTTGTTGAATGGACTGTTCTGCCTGAGCTGGGTCATAAATTACTTGACCATAGATATGAGGGCCTGCTTCTGAACCATCAATTCAGTTCCATTGGTCTATGTGTCTGTCTTTATGCTAGTAATATACTGTTTTTACCTCTATAGCTAAGTAATATGATTTAAAGTCCAGAAGTGAGAGTACTCCAACTTTGTTTTTCCTTTTTAAGATGTTTCTGGCTATTCTGGACCCCTTATACTTCCAAATAAATGTGATAATTGTGTTTTCCACTTATTTTAAAAATGCTGATGGAATTTGTATTGGAATTGCACTGAATCTGTGAATCAATTTGAGTAGAATTGACATCTTAATGATATTTTGCCTTCCAATCTATGAGTAGGGAATGTTCTTCCAATTGTTTAATTCCTTTTTTATTTCTTTTAACAATGAGTTGTAGATTTCTGAATATAAGTGCTTTATATTGTTGGTTAAGTTTATTCCTGACTATTTGAGTTTTATCTGTCATATTTCACTTTCACCACTCTTTTGACACTTTTAGTTACTTTTATTGATATAATCTTCATTTCTAGACTCTCTTCTAGGCCTCTCTCTCCTGTCTTTTCTTTTCCGACTGTAACACATCCTTTAGTATTTCCTGGAAAGCCTGTCTCTTGGTTACATACTCTCTCAGTTTCTATTTATCTGTGAATATTCTAAACTTGCCCTCATTTTTGGAAGATAATCTTGCTGGATATAAGATTCTTGATTGGAAGTTTGTCTCTTGCAGTATTTTAAATATATCATACCACTGTCTTCTTGCCTCCATGGTTTCTGATGAGAAATCAGCAATTAGTCTTATTGGGTATCCCTTAATGTGTTATGCATTGCTTTTCTCTTGTTGCTCTCAGAATTCTCTCTTTGTCTTTGGAATTTGGCATTCTGATTAGTATGTGTCTTATAGTTGGTCTATGCAGATTTATTCTGATGGAAGTACATTATGTTTCTTGGCCAGGTATATCTATGTCTTTCAATAGGGTTGGGAAATTTTCTACCATTATTTCTTCAAATATTCCTTCTGCCACTTTTCCTTTCTCTTCTCCTTCTGGCACACCCATGGCACATATGTTTGCATGTCTCTTGCTGTCTTTTACTTCCCTGAGACCTTGTTCAATTTTTTCCATTCCTCTATCTGTTCTTCTGCATGTTCACTTACAGAGGCCATTTCTTCAAGCTCAGCAATCCTTTCTTTTGCCTCCTCAAGTCTACTAATATATGATTTCAGTGTATTTTTTATTTCATTTTTGCACCTTTCATTCCCATAAGATCTGCTATTTTTCTATGTATGCTTTCAAATTATTTTTTGTGCCCATCCAATGTGTTCTTAATATCCTTAATCTATTTAGCCTTCTCCTTGAATTTGTTAAGGCGATTTGTTTGAACATCTATGATGGTTGTCTCAATTCCTTTATGTCATCTGGAAGCTTATCTTGTTCCTTTAACTGGGCCATATCTTCCTATTTCTTGGTGTGGATTTGTTGGTGTCTTGGCATCTGGCTTACTAGATGTATTTATTCAGGGTGCAGTTTCTCTCTTTAGTTTAGGGCTTTCTTGCCCTTTCTCCCTTGCTTGTTGTGTAGTAGGAGCCAAGGATGTAGTTGGTGCTGTGAGCTGTAGAAGCTCAAGCTGTCCTTTTTGCCCCAGGGACCAATGAAGCTTCTTCCAACTTTCTCCTTTGCCAGGGGTAGAGACAGAACCACAGCTGTGTGGAATAATCCAAGTCATGCAGGCCTAGATTCTAGCTGCCAAGACAGACTGATGAAGCTTCACTCCCCTTCCTCCCCTGACTTGGGCAGGGATGGAGTTGCAGGTGTGGGCAGCAGTCTATGCCATGCAGGTTCAAAATGATCGCAGATATCCTGGTAGACTTCTGATTATTCAGTCTGTGCCAGTGAAATATACCTGCAGTTACCTGGAGAGCCTGGTGCAGGGCCTGACAGTCTCCTCCCTGCTAGAGGTGGGGCTGAAGCCTAGACTAGGGCTGCAGGTCAATCCGGGTGAAAGAAGCTGGTCTCTACCATCACTGTGACTTTCAATCAGCCCAGCTTCCCCTCATGCTGAGGGCAGAGTCAAAATGGTGACTACAAGCTCCCCTCTGACCCAGACAGGCCCAAACCTCAGCTGCTCCCAGGGTTATAATTCAGCCAGCTTAATCCACTAATCGGTAGCTGATGACAGCAGCCAACCATCTCTCCCTTCCCCATTTTTGGGAAAAGGACCCTCCAAATCCAGTCACAGAACAGCTCCTGTGGCAGCTTGTGCCACCAGAGATGATCACCAGCTTCTGTGGTATGGTCTGTATTTTCCCAGAGAGACAGGTGCAGGTTCCCCCAGCCCCAGCTTCCTCCCTGCCAGAGGTGGGGCTGGGGCTTATGCTAGAGCTGCAATCTGATCTGGATCGAAAGAAGTCAGTCCCTACCAACCCTGTGGTTTTCATCAGCCCCCCTTCCCCTCATGCCAGGGGCAGAGTTGAGATGTTGGCTACTGGCCTCTTTCTGACTTGGACAGGTTCAAACTTTAGCTATTCATAGGATTATACTTTAGCCATCTGAATTTACTAATGAAGTTAAAGTTGGTGCCCAACTGTCTCTTCCTTCCTCGTTTTTGGGAAGTAGAACCTCCAATTCCAGCCACAGAATAGATCCCAAAGCTACTTGTGCCACCAGTGGAGCAGGGAGTAGAGAGCTCTATTTATGAATCTTCTCTGCAGATGGGCAGTCTCCTTCTTCCATTCTTTCAAGGATGTGGCAGGATGCTCTTCTGGTCTCCTGGAGCCCCCAAACCAGTGCTTTTGGTAGCTCTGGATGATTACTAATTGCTCTGTAGCACAAGCTGACTCTAGGAGCTCCTTACTCTGCCACCATCTTGCTGGTTGTCAGGTTTCTAAACTTCTCCTTTGCCTGGGCCATCACATCTTGTTTCTTTGTATGTATTGTAACCTTTTGCTGAAAGCTGAATATTTTTATATTTTAATGTGCTAAAATTTAGTCACTGAGACACTTGTTCTTTAAGCTCATATCTGGCTAGTATTATTACAGAGCTTTCCTTGATTTTCAGGAGCAAAAAAAAAAAAAAAAAAAAGTAGAAGGAAAAAAGAAAACACCTTTTTTCCAGTCTTTGTGGATAGACCTGTGCAAGTGCTCTAATTCCAGGCTTATCCATACAATAAAAGTAGACAATATCTCCAGTCCAAAGTGTAGGGGCCTCCCTAACCCTTCTTGTGCAAGTATTTTACATCTGTACATGTGGGTCCTAGGAATTCCTCCATTCACACGGTTCCAAATACCCCTCTTCCCTAGGAAACAGCTTCCTCACAATGCACCCAGCACTCTACATCCTTGAACCAAGAATCCCTTCCCCAGGCCTCATGACTTGACTGCTGTCCCTTGGCATTCTGTGGGAGAGTGTGTGAGCCACCTTCTGCAGTCTGGGACAGCAAACCCCTCAGGCCACCACCGGGCACACCAGGCCGGACACACAGGCTCCAGTATGTGCACAGAGGTTACTCTGCTCCTCCTGAACCGGGTCCAGGATCCACACTGGGAGCATGGGCCAACTCTAGGCCGGGCCTACGATGGGTGGGGAAGGGGAAACCAGGGTGCCACAAGATCCTACTGCTTTTTAGTAGGCTTTTTCTGGATTAGGTACTTACCTGTTACTGCAGTCCTTTAACTGTTTTCTAGAGCTTCAAGAAAGATGTTTCTGCCTGTTCTTCCTGGTTGTTCAAAGTTTCCTTGGGAGGATGGAGACCTAAAGGCTCTCAGTCCACTATTTTTAATGGGGCAGGGCCTGGAGAACCTATTTTTTAATGCAGTTGTTCTTAAAGTGTGGTCGCCTGACCAGACCAGCAGCATCAGCGTCAACTGGGTACTTGTTAGAAATGCATATTCTTCGACTTCATCCAGAACTACTGAATTGAAAACTCTGGCAGTGGAACCCTGAAATCTGTTTTAATAAGCTCTCCTTATAATTCTGATGCATGCTTACATTTGAGACTCTCCTCAGCTGAACCTGCTGATTGGAACCAATTTTCTCACCCCACATAACTGGAAATTACTTGCACTTTAAATACATTCCCTTTTCTCCTCCCTTATCTAGGACTTCTCAGAAAGTCATGGTTACTGCATACCAGCTCAGTCTAAAAGTATACAGTCTCTTCTCTAAATCTGCAGAGAAGAGTTTCCTTCACAAACAGCTCTGCAAAGTGACTGATTACTGTGCGGCAAGAGAGACCATGCAGGAGAGGTGAGCACCGTCACTTAATCTCAGCATATTGTCAGCTCAGAGAAGAAAGAAAGAACAGCGTTTAAAAAAGACCCTAACCGAAAGGAGTGTTTGATTCTTTCTATCCTAAGGAAAATAATGTGGTTCTTTAAATCACGTAGATGAGTTGATCTCAAAACCAATAGCTCAGTCTTGTAGCCTGTTAGATATTAGTGAATAGCTATGGAAAGGAAAAAAATATGATAGAATATAATTTTTATGACCATAAATAACTATATCAGAAAAATCACTAAGGTGTTGGCACAGCAAATTCTATTATTCAATATTTAATATATAACTTGGACTTCCTTTAACGAGACTTACACGTACTTGATACTGTTACGACAGGAACAAGTGTGAAGTCACTAGGTTCTCACTTCAATTGTAGAAATTCTCTCTACAACTACATAGCTGTCAATTTTCTATATCATAAATGAAGTAAAGATGGTATATTATTCTCCTAGCCATATGCCTTACTATTTTAAGGAAAGAGAGAGAGCAAGAGGAAGGAAAGAGACCATGAGGTTATTTTCTTAATTATAGGGTCTAATGAAACATTTTATCTCAAAGCAAAATGAAATTCAAATGAAATATGCTATTAACTGAAGAAGATAAGGACCATCTTGGAATTTTTCTTCTAGACATATAAACTAAAAGAAAAAGGGCTGCAAATAATATACAACTCTAAGAAATTCCATTCATAAAGTCACTTTTGATGAATTTGCAAACAAAAAACCTGTCACCCAAAACAATGTTTTAAAAATTATTATAAATTAAACTCAGCTTATTCTATTGTCTAATTCTATTATGTTCAACTTCCATGAAATTCTAAGATTTTGTATTTTATTACAGTTTTATATATTATACCCACTGTGCTTCCAGCAGTTCTAGAAGAGGACACTTAGCAAGAATTACTGCTGTCTGTCCAACCAATAGAGCTGTCATGGGCTTGTTATTACTCTTTGTGAGCTCTGTTCTTTCATGTCTAAAACGTGTTTGTGCTGAAGCCAAACTAATTACACAATTTCAATTCCAAACTGTTCCAAGTTTCTGGCAAATTAGAGTGTAGAGCAGGTACAAGTTTTAGTCACTCACAAATGTAGTATGGGCTGTTAAGACTACATGAAACCTAGTAAAACCAAAGGCATAGTTATTCATTAAAAAATAAGAGATAAAATTTCTTTGACCTATAAAATACATGTAATTTAAGGATTTTTCAACCCTTTGGGGGAAACACATTTATAAAAGAATGCAGTAGCATAAATAGCAAATTGGGGCAAATTAACAATTACTATAATTCCATATTTTGTAATACCTCATTGAAATATCTTGATTCTTTGATAAAGGTATCTAAGAATGGAACATAGTACAGAATACATAAAATTACAAATAATGGAATTTCTGCAGTAAATACAAAAACCAAAGAATAGTGATCAATAAGGCCTATTAGGGCTGTAAAAAGGAAGGAAATAAAGTAAAGCTTGGATGAGCAGTTAATAATTTAAATATGTATTTTGTCAAGAAAGAAAGTATAAAGTATTTATATTGTAACAAAGAAAGAAGGATGTAGTAAGGGCAGGATTAAATTGTAAACATTATGAACCCATGATTTTAGAAAGAAATCCCTTGTTCCTCTTTCATAACAGTGAGCTGGCACAGTTCACACTGGCTACCAAGAATATAAACTTGGACGATTTTAGGTGTACCCTTAACACTGCTAAAAGAAAGAGCAAGAAAAGGTGCTGATTTCATGTTTGTGACAGAAAATTCAAAGAGGACTAGGACTATCTCATAAAAAAGCAAGAATGTTTTCAAGGATTTCATAGGTATTGTTGTAGACAAAAAATAATTATAATTAAATGAAGCAAGTTGAATATGTGAGTTTCAAATTAGTTAAGTTGGATTTTATTTTATTTTATTTTAATTATTTATTTATTATTATTTATTTTAAATTACATTAAAAAAAATGAGGTCCCATTCAACCCCACCGCCCCCACCCCCCACTCCCCCCACTCCCCCCACAGCAACACTCTCTCCCATCATCATGACACATCCATTGCACCTGGTAAGTTCATCTCTGAGCATCACTGCACCCCATAGTCAATGGTCCACATCATAGCCCAGACTCTCTCACATTCCATCCAGTGGGCCCTGGGGGGATCTACAGTGTCCCGTAATTGTCCATGAAGTACTATCCAGGACAACTCCATGTCCTGAAAACACCTCCACATCTCATCTCTTCCTCCCATTCCCCAAACCCAGCAGCCCCCATGGCTACCGTTCCCACACCCATTCCACATTTTCTCTGTGGACATTGGATTGGTTGTGTCCATTGCACACCTATGTCAAGTGAGGGCTTAGATTCCACATGGGTACTGGATGCACTCCTCCCGCTTCTAGTTGTAGACACTCTAGGCTCCATGTTGTGGTGGTTGACCTTCTTCAACTCCATGTTAGCTGAGTGGAGTAAATCCAATAAATCAAAGTGTAGGAGCTGAAGTCTGTTGAGGCTCTGGGCCTGGGTGTCATATTATCAGTCCAGAGATTCAAATCCCCTACATATATCTTAAACCCAGCACCAACTACAATTCCAATAAAGTAGCATGCAAGTCTTGTGAAAAGAGATCCCCTCTGAGTCCAATTCCATCACGCAGAAACACCAGCTCCAAAGAAGGGCCATCTGTCATGGCAGTGAACCCCTTCTGCCATGACCATAGAACCCGTGGGTCTCTTTATCCCTCAAAAGAACCAATACCTGGGGTTGTATCTACCTTATCTGTCTCTTAGACTCTGTTCAGTTGTACATAGGGGTATTCCTTCTGACAACCTCCAGACTCTTTTTTAGAGACTCACAGCCTTATAATCTCATTTCTCCTTTCCATTTCCCCCTGACATTAGGTCAAACCGCTTCCCGAAGTCATGTTATTATATGTAGACAGGTATATTCTGCTGTTCCGCATTGAATCTTTAATTCAAGGTCATTTTCTAGTTGCTTCTTCAGCTGGTATATGGTAGTGATCCCTCGGTGCCAGGGAGGCTCATCCCCGGGTGTCGTGTCCCACGCTGGGGGGAATGCATCACATCTACACGCTGAGTTTGGCTGTGAGAGTGGCCACATTTGAGTAACATGAATGCTGTCAGGAGGAAACCCCCAGGCACAATGCTACTCTAGGCCTTGTTCTTATTGCAGGTGTATAGGCTCAAAAGTGTATCCATTAGTATCAAGAGCCCACTTTTGGGCCCTCCTTCCTTCCTGGTTCTTGCCGTTGTACCTGGAGGATTGCCGATGCTCTCCCAGGGCCCACAACAGTGACCCCCCGGCCAGGAGCCCAGTACCCCCCCAGCTGTTGTTTTTAATTGTTTCCACTATGAGTATATATAGACATTACCATATACCCTGGGCATATGCCCTGTATAACTCCCTGTCAACCATATATATCCTGTCAATAACATCCCATATCAGTATTCCTCCGCTGCCATTGTTGAACCACTCTGTGATCCAAAACTTCCCGTAAAGTGAATCCCAACATAATGTCAGCTTCAGAAGAGTCTTAGATCACCGAAATTCATATATACAATATACAGTATTTCCCCAGATCCACCATAAAACCTTTTCCCTTCCACAGCAATAATCTTTTAACTTATTCATATCATATTTCCTGAAACTGATGTACAGATTCCGAAACTATAGTTTTCAAACAAGGTGACATTTGTGCTTACTATGTGGTCCATACTTTAGGTTGTACAGTTTTCTAAATTTTTTAGTTATCCTATATTTTGTCTTATGGTTTTCATTATTAGTTTGTCATCCCCTATATGTTTTTGGTGTAATATTAGCTGTTTTATATTCATCCTCGTGTACTCTCACATAACTCCTCTTTTGCCCCCTTATTTACCTTTGTTCCATCCATTGCACATCCATTTTCCCCTCCCCTTAGGGCCCACAACGCCTGCCAATCTAATGCCCTGGGAGCCGTCCTTTCTCACGAGAGATACAGTTCTCTCTATTTGACGGCATTAGTCTTCCCCAGGATATGGGTTCACCCCACCCAATGGTAGAACCCACCTTGGCAAAATGAGCCTTCAGCTATTCCCTCCGGAGTCCGTCCCGCATCAGACCATACCCCCTGAGCGTCCTAGCCAGGTAACCCTCCTACTTATACTTTGATATGTTTTACTCAACATTTAGTTCTCAAAGAACTTCTGACACTCTCCCAAGTTCGTATGTTGCCCCTCCCTCCCACCTATTTCTTGAACCATATTACCCCTCTTCCCATCCCCAGCCCCCCTCAAACCCAGAAAACCCCACCCGAAGGTAACCCCTTGCCCCCATTTTGTCCCTTCTTTGTGCTCATACTTACCACCAGCTCATCACAGATTCCACCCCTGCAGACATTAACACACATCCTTCCTCCACCCCCCGATTTCCTGTAAGCCACTTTTCCAGACTCTAGCTCTCTGAGGCAGTTAACTTATTTCAAATCATTGAGGTCATATAGTATTTGTCCTTCAATGCCTGGGTTGCTTCACTCAACATAAGATTCTCAAGGTTCATCCATGTTATCATGTGCGATTGTAGTGTATTGGTTCTTACAGCTGAGTAGTATTCCATTGTGTGTATATACCACATTTTATTGATCCACTCATCTGTTGATGGACATTTGGATTGATTCCAACTTTTGGCGATAGTGAACAATGCTGCTATGAACATTGGTGTACATATATCGGTTTGTGTCCTTGTTTTCAGATCTGATGGGTATATACCCAGCAGTGGTATTGCTGGGTCATATGGCAAATCTATGGATAATTTTTTGAGAAACCGCCAAACTCTCCTCCATAATGGTTGGATCCTTCTGCATTCCCACCAGCAATGGATGAGTGTTCCCCTTTCTTCACATCCTCTCCAGCATTTGTATTCTACTGTTTTTTTCATGGTTGCCAATCTTATGGGAGTAAGATGGTATCTCATTGTAGTTTTGATTTGCATTTCCCTGATAGCTAGAGATTTGGAGCATTTTTTCATGTGCTTTTTAGCCATTTGTATTTCTTCTTTGGAGAAGTGTCTGTTTAAATCTTTTTCCCATTTTTTAAATGGGTTGTTTATCTTTTTGTTTTCAAGATATATGAGTTCTTTATATATGCAAGTTATAAGTCTCTTATCAGATATATGGTTGCCAAATATTTTCTCCCATTGTGTGGTGGGTTCCCTTTTTACTTTCTTGACAAACTCCTTTGAGGTGCAGAAGGCTTTAATTTTGAGGTAGTCCCATTTATCTATTTGTTCTTTTGCTGCTCGTGCTTTTGGTGTGATATTCATGAAGCCATTTCCTATTACAAGGTCCTGTAGATGTTTCCCTACACTGCTTTCTAAGGTCTTTATGGTCTTGGCTCTTATATTTAGGTCTTTGATCCATCTTGAGTTGATCTTTGTATAAGGTGTGAGATGGTAATCCTCTTTCATTCTTCTACATATGGCTATCCAGTTCTCCAGGCACCATTTGTTGAATAGGCCATTCTCTCCCAGTTGAGAGGGTTTGGTGGCTTTATCGAATATTATATGGCTATATACATGAGGCTCTATATCTGAACTTTCAATTCAATTCCATTGGTCTGTGTGTCTCTCCTTATGCCAGTACCATGCTGTTTTCACTACTGTAGCTTTGTAGTATGTTTTGAAGTCAGGAAGTGTGATTCCTCCTATTTCGTTTTTCTTTTTCAATATGTCTTTGGCTATTCGGGGCCTCTTTCTATTCCAAATAAATTTCATAGTTAGTTTTTCTAGTTCCTTAAAGAAGGCTGCGTTGATTTTTATTGGGATTGCATTGAATGTGTAGATCAGTTTTGGTAGGGTAGACATCTTAATAATATTCAGTCTTCCTATCCATGAACAGGGAATATTCTTCCATTTATTTAGGTCTTCTTTGATTTCCTTGAACAATCTTGTATAGTTCTCGATGTATAAGTTTTTTACCTCTTTAGTTAAATTTATTCCTAAGTATTTGAATTTTTTATTTGCTATTGTGAATGGTATTTGTTTCTTGATTTCCTCCTGATCTTGCCCATTATAGGTGTACAGAAATGCTACTGATTTTTGCGCATTGATCTTATAACCTGCGACTTTGCTAAACTCATTTATGAGTTCTAGGAGCTTTGTTGTAGATCTCTCAGGGTTTTCTATATATAGGATCATGTCATCTGCAAATAATGAAATTTTGACTTCTTCCCTTCCAATTTGAATGCCTTTTATATCTGGTTCTTGTCTCAGTGCTCGAGCAAGTACTTCCAAGACAATGTTAAATAGGAGCGGGGACAATGGGCATCCTTGTCTTGTTCCTGAGTTTAGAGGGAAGGATTTCAGGATTTCGCCATTGTAAACAATGTTGGCTTTAGGTTTTTCATATATACTCTTTATCATGTTCAAAAAGTTTCCTTGTATTCCGATCTTTTGGAGTGTTTTTATCAGGAAGGGGTGCTGTATTTTGTCAAATGCCTTTTCTGCATCTATAGATATAATCATGTGGTTTTTTTCTCTCAATCTGTTTATATGGTGTATTACATTGATTGATTTTCTTATGTTGAACCATCCTTGCATACCTGGAATAAATCCCACTTGGTCATGGTGTATAATTCGTTTAATGTGTTGTTGAATACGGTTAGCAAGTATTTTGTTAAGTATTTTTGCGTCTAGGTTCATTAGAGAAATTGGTCTGTAATTTTCCTTTCTTGTGGTGTCTTTGTTTGGCTTTGGTACTAGGGTAATGTTGGCATCATAGAAGGAATTAGGCAGTGTTCCTTCTGTTTCGATTTTTTGGAATAGTTTCAACAGGATTGGTGTTAGTTCTTTCCGGAATGTTTTGTAGAATTCACCTGTGAAGCCGTCTGGCCCTGGGCTCTTCTTAGTTGGGAGATTTTTAATGACTGATTCTATCTCTTTGCTTGTGATTGGTTTGTTAAGATCATCAATTTCTTCTTTCGTTAGTATGGGCTGCTTATGTGTTTCTAGGAATTTGTCCATTTCCTCTAAATTGTCATTTTTGTTGGAATATAGTTTTTCAAAGTATCCTCTTATGATAGTCTTTATTTCTGTGGGGTCAGTGGTGATATCACCTTTCTCATTTCTTATTTTGTGTATTTGCATCTTTTCTCTTTTTTTCTTTGTTAGTCTCGCTAAAGGTTTGTCAATTTTGTTGATCTTCTCAAAAAACCAGCTCTTGGTCTTGTTTATTTTTTCAAGTGCTTTCTTATTTTCTATTTCATTTAGTTCTGCTCTTATCTTTGTTATTTCCTTCCTTCTTCTTCCTGTTGGGTTACTTTGTTGTTGTTTTTCTAATTCTGTCAAAAGTGCAGTTAGTTCTCCAATTTTTCCTCTTTCTTCTTTTTTGATATATGAATTTATGGCTATAAATTTCCCTCTCAGTACCACTTTTGCTGCATCCCATAAATTTTGGTATGTTGTGTTATCATTATCATTTGTTTCAAGGTAGTCATTGATTTCTTTTGAGATTTCCTCTTTGACCCACTGTTTTTCTAAGAGTGTGCTGTTTAATTTCCAAATTGTTGTGTGAAGTCTGGGTCTCTGTCCCTTGCAAATTTCCAGCTTCACTCCACTGTGGTCAGAGATATTGTTTTGTATGATTTCGATCTTTCTGAATTCATTAAGCCTTTCTTTGTGGCCTAGCATATGGTCAATCTTGGAGAATGTTCCATGTGCGCTTGAGAAAAATGTATATCCTGCTGTGTTTGGGTGTAATGATCTATATATGTCTATTAGATCTAGCTCTTCTAATATACTGTTTAAATGTTTTGTTTCTTTAGTGATTCTCTTTTGAGATGTTCTGTCCAGAGTTGATAGTGGTGTATTAAAATCCCCCACTATAATTGTAGATGCATCTATTCTTTCACTTAGTTTTTCCAGCGTTTGCCTCACATATTTAGAGGCGCCCTTGTTAGAAGCATAAATATTTATGATTGTTTGATCTTCTTGACAGATTGTCCCTTTCACTAAAATATAGTATCCTTCTTTGTCTCTCACAATTGTTTCGCATTTAAAGTCTATTTTGTCTGATATTAATATAGCTACTCCTGCCTTTTTTCGGTTGTTGTTTGCTTGTATGATTGTTTTCCAGCCATTCACTTTCAACCTCCATGAGTCTCTGGGTCTAAGATGTGTCTCTTGTAGGCAGCATATAGATGGGTCGTATTTCCTTATCCAGTGTCCCAGTCTGAATCTTTTGATAGGTGAGTTTAATCCATTGACATTCAGTGTTATTACGTTTAGAGAGTTATTTATGGTAGCCATATTTTGGTTGGATTTGTGTTTGTTATATTTTGTTTGTATTATTTTATTTTCCCCTTCTATTTTTATCTTTCTTGTTGCTTTTACACTCTCCTCCATCTCTGACTATCCTGTTTTTTCCTTTCTTCCTGCAGAACTCCCTTAAGAATTTCTTGAAGGGGAGGTTTCTTGTTGATATACTCTTTCAGTTTCTGTTTATCTGTGAATATTTTGAACTCTCCATCATTTTTGAATGCTAGTTTAGCTGGATAGAGTATTCTTCATTGGAGATTTTTTTCCTTTAGTACCTTGACTATATCATACCACTGCCTTCTTGCCTCCATCGTTTCAGATGAGAAATCAGCATTTAATCTTCTGGAGTTTCCCTTGTATGTGATGGTTTTCTTTTCTCTTGCTGCTTTTAGAATTTTTTCTTTGTCTTGAGCATTGGATAATTTGACAAGTATATGTCTTGGGGTGGGCCTGTTGGGGTTTATGACCAGTGGAGTGCGCTGTGCTTCTTGGATATGTACATCTGTCTCTTTCAGTAGATTTGGGAAGTTTTCATTCATTATTTCCTGCAACACTCCTTCTGACCCCTTTCCCTTCTCTTCTCCTTCTGGAATGCCTATAATAAGTATGTTTGAGCGTTTTGCATTATCATTCAGGTTCCTAAGTCCTATCTGGATTTTTTCTACCTTTTTATTGACCACTTCTACTATCTGTTTGATTTCCAATGCACTGTCTTCCACATCACTAATTCTCTGCTCTGCCTCTTCTAGTCTGCTGATATTTGCTGCAAGTGTATTTTTGATTTCTTGAATTGTGGTGTTCATTTCCATCATATCTGTTATTTTTTTGCGCATGTCTGCAATTTCCCCTCCAAGTGTTGTCTTCATGCTGTTAACCTCTTTCATTACTTCATCAAATTTTTCGGTGATAAATGTTCTGAGATCTTTCATTGCTTGTGCGAAGTCCTGCCCCCCTTCCTGATTTTCAGTTTGTTGATTGGATTCAGCCATGTTTTCCTGATTACTGGTTTGGTTTGTAGATTTTTGTTGCTGTCTTGTCAACATTTTTTCTTGACGGGTTTAATCAGTTCCTTAGCTTCTTTGTCTAGTCTTGGAGATTAATTAGCTGTTGTTTTTGCGTAAGTGTTATATCTTCTCTTTGTCACTTTGTTCTTCTTATTCCAATTTCTTATTGCTAGTTAAGCTCACTTTAAAGGAAAGTATTAGTGCTGGGGAAAGGCAATTGTGTAAGGAAGGAAAAAGTATGAAGTAGTATTGGTGATATATGTTAACAAAGCAACAATATGAGTTCTGGGAGGATGGAGGTTAGATCATGTAAATTGTGTAGAGTTATAGTAGTAGGAAAGTACCTATAATGAGGTAGACGACTGAATATGGGAGGAATGTGGTACGTACTAAGAGGCTATTGTTTTCGTGAGAGAGGGAAAGAGAAAAGAAAGGTAATAGTTTCAGGGACGAATACCAGATGGAAAACTAAACAAAGGTATTAGAAATTAAGAGTTAGACACTTTGTGGATCAAAGAAAGGGAGATGGGATATAGGAGAGATAGCAGATGGTGGAGGATATCAAGTTGTAGGGGAAAGGGGATAGTGTAGATAGGCTAAATCTATTCACAGAGAAATGAGGCAGTGGAGGGTGAGGAAACCCAGCAAATGTGAGGTATTTCCTGTAGGACCTATTATATTGTTAAGGTAAAATAGTATAAGAAGAATATTGGGGACAAGAAAGAGAGGATTAAAAAACAACAACAACAACAACAACAACAAGAAATAAAAAATTAAAAGAAAACAAAAACAAAGAACAGAAACCCTGCCGCCAGGCTCGGCTGGGCTCGGCTGGGCTCAGCTGGGCTCCGGTCCCCCACCCGCCGCCCACCGCGACTCGGCTGGGCTTGGCTGGGCTCGGTTGGGCTTGGGTCCCCCGCCCGCTGCCCACCGCGGCTCGGCTGGGCTCGGCTGGGCTCGGCTCCCCCGCCCGCCGCGGCTTGGCTGGGCTCGGCTGGGCTCGGCTTTCCCACCCGCCACCTGTAGCGGCGCAGCGCGACTCGGCTCTCCCGCTCGCCGCCCGCCGCAGCGCGGCTGGGCTCGGCTCTCTCGCCCGCCGCCCCACCGCGGCGCAGCTGGGCTCGGCTGTGCTCGGCTCCCTCGCCCACCGCCCGCCGCGGCACAGCGCAGCTCGGCTCTCCCACCCGCCGCCCGCCGCCGCGTGGCTGGGCTCGGCTGGGCTCGGCTTCCCCGCCCGCCACCCGCCGTGGCTCGGCTGGGTTCGACTGGGCTCGGCTGGGCTCGGTTCCCCCGCCCGCCGCGGCGCAGCGCGGCTGGGCTCTCCCGTCCGCCATCCGCCGTGGCGTGGCTCGGATCCCCCACCCACTGCCCACCGCAGCCCAGCTAGGCTACCCTGGCCGCCGCCCGCCGGGGCTCAGCACGGTACTAGCTGCCTCGGCTCCGCCTACCCAAGGAGGGAATCCTGCACACGTAGCTGGGATCTCCGTGTATATTTCACAGACGGATCCTCTCTGTTACCTTCCCTCCAAATTGATGTCCAGACACCTCCGGACCAGGAAAAATCCTGAAACAGCCCGGTCCCAAAGAGTCTCCGAAGCCTCCCAGCCGATTCCCCCCAGGAGCTAGTAACCGGGAAGTTCACTCAGCCGCCATCTTGCCTCCTCCAAAAAAAGCAAGTTGGATTTTAAATTTGGGTCCAGGAGGAGATCAGCTGTGACACAGTGGGAATCTGAGGTCGTACTACATGAGGAAAAGTAGTGTGACAGTGTTCCTCACAGGTCCCAGAGACAGAGGGCTGCCACTAGGGGTCAACCAGAAGCACCACTGGCTAAGGTGGTGGGTCTGAGCCTTTGTTGTAGTCCAGGGGAGGAAGTTAGTAGGTTCCCCCCAAGAGTCAAGGATTGTCAAATTTAAAGCAAACCTATGAAAAGGGAAAGGTCCTATGGGTCTGAGGGTGGAGGGGATGCTTAGCATATCAATTGGTACCAGCTGTAGGTTTTGGGTGAGGTATGTGTGCTGCGTGGATGAGGCCACAAATGCAGGTTGGGGCTCAGGGGGAATTTATGCCCCAAGGCTGGGAAGTTGCTTATTACTAGGCCAATAGTCAGTGTTGAGGCAAGTGGTTTAGCCAAAATAAGATGAATGTTAAGGCAGCAAACAAAAATTCTTAGTAGTTTTGACATGCACAAAGCTGCAAATCCAACAGGAATCTCCAAATGGAGAAATTAATGTAAAATATTTAAGCAATTATTTATAATGCACATGAAGGACAACTAATAATAAATGATTATGTTGATTGACTTTTGTAAGAATGAGAGTATTTGGGTATTCAGTTTCTACTAGTAAGTACATTGCCACTCATAAAGTATAAACCTCTATCAATTGAATAAAGAAATTACAATGGGGGCAATAAGCCATACATTTCTGGGAACAGTAGGAACTGTACCGAGAAAAGGACCTACCAACAGAATAATCACACATAAGAACTGTGGCTAATCTGCACTGGGGTTCATGCAATGACCAAATAAATTGATGGCTTAGATAAATGTTCTTGAGGAGAGGAAATTTTTCAGGCTCAATCCTTTGTCTCCCAGAGATAAAACCCTGCAACTGTTGATAATTAGACATTAATTAGCAAGTCAAGCATAAATTTTCAACCATCTGAATAAACCAGGTCAACCTAAGAGGTTAAAATAGTAGGTAACACTACTCACATAAAACTTCTCAAAACAATTTTGGGAAAGGGCATAGGATCTTAAAAGCTAATGTATCAGGGACATGGATGAGTTTACAAAGTTCCTCAGATGTAGCAAGTGAAGTTGAATTATAAAAAGGTGTGGTGTGCAACCTGAAGCACTCCTGTTAAGCATTGGAAAATACTACTTGTTCCTTGTACTAACCAAGAATCAATTAATCACTTAGAACATGTAACCTCAGCTGCAAGGAGACAGTAATCATTTCTTTTTTCTCAGTTGAGAGATGACTTTATTTTGGGGAAAATACATAAAAGTGCCTAATGAAATCATTGTAATCCCAGGAAGAATTACAAAGCAGATTAAGAATGATCACCTAAGCAAGAATAAGACTAAGAATTTAAAAGATATTGAAAAAACAAATAAATATCCACTCTATTGATAATCTTGTTACTGGGCTAAGTATAAATTAATAATACTTTTAAAATTTTGAGATAATTTGTGTTTTATGTGCTTTAAGTGAATAGGCATTTACATCTGTATAGTGCACTTAAGACTACATGTTTGGGAAATCTGATTAAATAAATGTAATAAATATTTAAATACCTGGGTTATTTCCTTCCACTTTGAGTATATTAATTTTCTCAGTATTTAATTATTCAGAATAATGCTAAGAGATACCGACTATTAAAATATTGAGCATTAAATAAAGTTTAAAAGGTTTTGAATACATCTCTCCATGCATTAGGCTGTTGGATATTAAAGTTAATAATAAGAACACTTACTTTGTACTTATACTTGTTAGATAGAATTTCCAGGACCTTATCATGTTTTCTCTCTTAGTTTATCCATATCACAGCATTAGAAGGAAGAATAGTTGTATTTTATAGATGGGAAACTCCAGCACAAAGAGATCAAGTAACTCTTTCTAAGCTACACATAATGCAAAGCCCGGCAGTGTGATTTCAGTTAACCTCTAGGATGTGGCACTCCCTAGCCACACCAGCGTGTCATGAGCAGTGATGAGCCACATTATACTGGACGCGTTAATTCCTTGCAGTAGAACTGAAGGCATAGAGTTTGATCCATCTACATCGATGTGGGGCATTTACACAAGGAACAGTAAGATACTCTCCTCTTAAGTGCCCCACAGCTCTATGCTTTTGACAACAGTGAAGCAAGGCTTTATTTAAAATTCAAATCTTTGGAAGGAAGTCCCTGAAGAAATGTGTTTGTCCAATCCCATAATTCATGTTCTGAATGACAGTAATGAAATATGAAATAGACAACATTTTGAGTTCAAAATAATTTCAAAACATTTAAAAATGTTTTTAACTTCATTCCAAATACCAGGAAATTCAGAGACATATGTAGTTCTTAATCGCTTAGTGTTCTTTACAGAGTTCAACAGTCTCTATTTAATTATATTTTTACATTTGCAAACACGGTGAAAAGGGATATGTAATGAGCTGACTGCTGTTCTGGAAACACCAATTTCACCTTGTCTCAGCATCAGCCAAGAGCACAGGTTTCTATATTATTGTTATAGTCCTATTGGTATGTATTTGTTGGTTGCTACAAACTCACCTATGACTTCAACAACGATGCAAAAACTAGAAAACGTGTTTTAAATTATTTTTCTAAGTATCTGGACTGCTGTACGATAAAGCTATTTTATCCTCCAAAGTAGAAATATCCTATCAAAAAATACAAAAAAGCTAAGTGACTTTAAAATCTCAACCACTATCCTGGATTAATCTCTTCTTGACAGGTATGTTCAAATTCCACAGAATTCATTTGAAAGCAGTCCTAGGACGGAGGATGACAGTAGTGTCTCTATTTCAACTCTTACATTTTCAAAATTATCCTCCATCCCTGAGGAAAAGATGCCATTCTTCTCTTTATGTTCCTTGATATCATCCAGAATCCTTTTTGACTGTGTTTCCTCAATTTCTCCCTCTCTGCATTTTATTAACTTACAGAAGGGTAATAATCCACTGTTGGCAAAAATGGTTTCACACTCACAGAGCCCTAACAATTTTCTTAAAGGTAAAAAGAATTCTAAATCATGCTGGATTGTACATTTCCTGTTACTCAGAGCCAAAGTCTGCGGAGACCAGAAGGCAACAATGGCGAAAGCCAGTTCTCCTTTTGCTCCCCATTTTCATTTCCAAACTCTCTTCGAGGGTCTTGTCTGGTAGAATTAAAGTTTTCCCCTTTTTGTTGCTGTTGTCTTGGCAGCTTCTGCTCACATCATCAGAGCTTATGGCCTGCACTTGGCAGAGCCTGAAACAAAAGATTTCATGCATTTACAGTACTTGGAAAAGTGATCCCAGAGAGATTATGTGTAAAACAGGGAAATTAAACAGGGAGGAGGGGAAAACAAATACAAGGAACGTTGTTTTGTGTTGACCTCCCCTACAACAACGGTTTCTTGTTCGCTTGCAATCTTCTCAGGTAGCCCTAAGAAATGCAGAAGTGTCCACAGGAGGCACAAAAGGCAAAAGTATTTATCTATCAACTCCTGCCCCCTGTTGGTCAAGGGTGGTCATACAGGCATATGCTTCCTAATAAGTATTTCTGAACTCTCTCCTGGTTAATAAGCTACTTGGCGTCTCCTAGCAGAACTTCCATAAGTACATGAAACTCAACATGTCAACTCCAACTTGATATATGAGCTAACACACATGCACATACAAACGTACACCCGTTCCTTCTGTGATTTCCCTATTACTTATCCACCTAATTGCCTAAGCCAAAAAACATGAAGTCATTCCTGG
Source organism: Dasypus novemcinctus (assembly GCF_030445035.2). NCBI lineage: Eukaryota > Metazoa > Chordata > Mammalia > Cingulata > Dasypodidae > Dasypus > Dasypus novemcinctus. Next base: position 27,639,724 of record NC_080683.1, on the reverse strand, counting down.
TTCCTACTTCCCTAATAGTTTATTCTAAAATTCCATAATTTCCTGTGGATCCTTAACCGCTTAATATCTTTTAATTTCTTCCTTTGTATTTCTACTGCCATTATATTATTTCTGGTTCTCATCACTTTTCACTCCGATCACTCTAAAACCTACACAACCAGTTTCACTGGTTTCTGTCTGATCACTCTTCAACTACCTCCTGTATGAGGTTTTCAAAGTCCAAATTCAGATGAATTTGTTTGGTTCCTCTGAGACAAGGAATCAAGTGCGTATAGTTTATTTGAGAAATTATCCCAGAAGACACAAGTGGGGGAAGTAGGAAAAGTGAGGAAGGGAGTCATTAAAGGATTCATTTGTGACTGTGGATACCTGGGGACTTGCTGGGGAAGTCACAGACATGCCAGCGGCAATCTCTTAGTCCTCACTTACCCCCTCCTTTTCTATTGTCTGCAGATGTTTCAATATGTTCCATTCCATTGTCTCGGGAGATGATAGTTCTAATAGAATGGACTGATCTTACCTTGAACCCTAAACCAAGAACAAGCAGTTCCAGCTGCCCATAGGGCAGGAGCTTTCAGTGGCTGGACCCTCTCTCCCTGGGGTTATATAAATATGCAGTCTTGGGCAGCACTGGTGTCTCTCATCTTCAACTTGAAGGGGGTGAGCAGAGTCACCATCCTCTGACCTTGACCTGAGCAGTTGGTCTCCCTGGGGGACCAGCCATAATGGGATCTCTCCTGTTCTTTTAGACCCTTTGTGCTGTGTAGTTAATAACATGGTCATTTGCTGAAAGTCTGTTATACCTGAGCCCATATTACCAGGATGCACATGTAGCAGTACACTCCACAGATTCCTCTCAAGTCCTCTGTTGGAGACTACAGGGTAAATGAAGACAGAATGCCCTGTCCATGAACCCGAGGCCCTGGAATGAGGACGGGTTGGTCTGATCAACCACCTGACCCTCGTAGAAAGAGGTTTGGATATGAGCATTGAAGGAACACCTGTGATAAAAATCAGGGGATCTGGTAACTGTTAACTAGTCCTACTGTTTGTAACCGTATAAAAGTTACCTGTGTCTGTTGGGTAGTGTGGAGTTGGGTGCAGAGAATGGTTTGAAGCTTCACCCAGCCTGCCATCACTGGGTCCTGTAAGTAGGCTGAGCACCCCCCAGCCTGCTACCACAAGGTTCTGCGTGTGAGTAAGGAATGAAGGCATGACTGTTCTGGGCTCCTGTGTGGTATCTCTGGAATATCAAGTTAGTTGGTTGGACTTGACCACCTGCATTACAATTGTCATAGTCAGCTGGCCAGGGTCTCTACCTGTATTATAATTGGCATAGTCAGCAGGATATTCCAGTCTCCTGGTTTAAGAGCCACGGACAGCATGCCAGGCCCTTTACCGGGGAGTCTGAGAAGGGAATCTTGCTCTTTATTGGGAAGTCTGCAGGGAAAAATCCCAGTGTGGCGCCACTCCTGTATGTGGTTGTGTTTAACATTGTCAATCTGCTTATGCCTAGGAAATCAGACTTGGGGTCCTGTACCTGATATGGGGGGTACTCTGTATATGCCTGCAAGGTTAGAACAGTTAGAAGAACTTAGTACAATTAGAGAAGAATGTAAAAGATGTCTTTAGTCATTATGAAAAAGGAAGAGCATCAAGCAATGGCTGCGACTGCTGCTTGACCCTTGTTAGCTGCCTTGGGAGATTGCTCTGATAAACAACAGGTTGCTGAATCCTGAGCACACCAGGTAAAAGAGGTACTTGAAAGAGAGCTTAGACTAGTTAGAAAGAAGTTGGAGGAGACACAAGAGCAAGTAAAGACTTTGGTGTGCTGTTATACATGCCTAAAGGGGAGAAAGTTTACTAAGGCACAGATTTCTCAGGTGACAGAACAGAAAGGGTAGGATCTCCAGCAATGGAATCCCATTTCTGACTCAGACTCATCCAGTAGTGAGGAGGAAGAACAAGTCCAAACTGTTATAACTCAGACAGTAAAAGGGTTTCCAAAAATGAGCTTGCGTGTTACAGGCAACACTGACTCCAGAGGAGATCTTAAAAGCAGTGAAAATTCAATGTGAAGTGATGGAGAGCTTGGAAACAGCGATACCAAAGGAATAAGAGTTATGAGTCGAACTAGCCCATTGTTATGTCTTAACTCTTTAGCATTTGTTCGTTCCAAATTGGATACAGAAAGTGCAGAAGGTCCGGGGAAAAGGAATTTGGGGGGGTTAACGTTGAGTCATAAAACCAGGGTGAAAGTATGTAAGACAAGGCTTATGTGAATATAGAAAGTTGTAGAAGGTATTATAGAAGGCAGCATTAAGGAATGTGTTTTGTAAAATTGCAGGGGCCACCATAATCTGCATATTAAAATGGAAGATCATAAAATAAGTTTTATCTGTGATGCTTAATAAGTATCTTACATCATCATGGTGCAGGTGGGGGTGTAGAAGTAAGAAGCAATATAAGTTTGTTTGCAGTTTCAGACGACTGCAGTGGCCAGCAATGGTTAGCTATGGCCAGCTGTACAGTGGACCTTTCAAGTGTTGTCACAGGGTTATTTACATTGCCCCATACTGTGTCCTAACCTCTAATGATTTGTGTGGGCTTATGTGTTAATCAGGGAAAATTCTGTGTGGGAATAGGAGAAACCTCCCAGCAAGCTGTTTTAAGCTCAAGCAGTAAGGATGGGTGTGGAATGGGCCCCGACTTACCCTGTGAATTGGATGTGGCCAGCACCATTATTGGCTTTGGATAAGGTTTGTGGCAAAGGCAATATTCTTGCAATTGTGGAAAGGGGCCAAAGTAAGATACAGCCCCTTAAAAATCAACTCTGTGCAACATACTGTGTCCTGTTGCAAGTAAAGGGCTTAATCCAATAGTGTCCACTAACTCTGAGGATTGCATCCCCATCTGAGGGTAGTGGATTGCAGTGCTGGAAGAGCAGTCAACTGCTGTGGACAACTGTCCAGGGGGGAAAAGATCTATAGGACACCCACCCTCAGGTAAAACCCGAGAAGCAGCAGAACAGCTGTAGGAAAAGTAGACGTTGGCTACCAGACCTTGTGGTGCCTAGCCTAGCAGTTCCAGCTGCATAATGCTCACTCAGATGATTGTGCACCGGATGGGACATCACCTCATGCAGTCTTGGGCTATGGACAGGGATACTGTTTGGCTGAAGGAACAAGTAAAAGGTAATAATCACCATCAGCTGTGGCCCCTGCTCCAGTTGAAATGCCAATTGCATACTGACCCAGGCACTGAGATTACAAATTAAAGGGCTAGCAGCCTGATGGGTTGGAGAGCCCATAGGAGGATCCATGGGAAGGCTTCCCAGGAGAGGTGCTTGAGTATAAATCCCAGAAACCCAGGTGGGTTGGGAAGTTGTCCAAGCAGAGGAAATGGGGTGTACCCTGGCCTAGGAGGCCAGACTCAGAAATAGAAGTAATAATAATCTGTTGTTGCCTGTGCCTCAAGTTATACAAACTGGGAAAAATGAGGTCATTTGGCCATGGGACTGGCCTATGCAGCTTTGCTGGTCGGAAATCTTAAGCCCATTTAATGTTACTAAAGGGAACTTGGGAAATTTATGGTACCCCCGCAAATTGTGTAGCATTGCTGTTCACTGTGTTCAAGGAGCATAATGTACACAGTCTACATGCAAGAGTTGAGAAAATGGATTGACAGATGAAATAAATGTAGGGTTTCTGTCTGGGGAAGATGGGAAAGTTTGTTGTCCCACAATAAAAGGAGCAAAAGTGGAATATAGACTGAGCTTTGTATTAAGGTTGAATTTCTTGAGGTTGGTAACTGCACTTAAGGTGATTACATGGGTGAATATCCTTGTAAATGTACATGATATTGTTGGAAGAATACAATAGGTCACCAGAAAATAGGAGGATAGAGAATGGAAAGCTGAGGGTTAGTCTTGCAGAGTTGGTTAAATGGTTGTTTGTAAATCTTTGGAAATGAATAACAAGGTGAGAGCACATCATGGTGTTTGTGGCTACCAGAGCTATTATACGGATATGACAGATTGAAAGAGAAAGTCTATGGACATGTATATTACTAGAAGGAAAATTTTAAAATGTAATATGAAACCATATGTAAAATGTGAATTCGGGTGATATTACATGAACTGAATGCCATTGATTGTACATATGGAATGGATTTATGCTTTGTGGTGCCTTATTGCTATGCAATGGGGTACACTGTATTAATGCCCTGACTGCTTGGGTATTGCAGGAAGATTTAATGGGCAGATTGTACAGTGGAAAGAGCATCGGGTTGGAGTGTAAATGAAGACAGAATACCCTTTCTGTGAACCCAAGGCCCTAGAATGAGGATGGGTTGGTCTCGCCAAACACCTGACCCTCATAGACAGGTGATTGAATGTAAGCATCGAAGGAACACCTGCGATAATCACAAGGTCTGATAATTGTTAATTAGTCCCACTGGTTGTAACCTTATAAAAGCTACCCGTGTCTGTTGGGCAGCATGGAGCAGGGTGTGGAGCACTGCACAGTGCTTCACCTGGCCTACCGCCAATGGTCCTGTAAGTAGGCTGAACACTGCTCTGCTGCCACTGGGTTCTGTGTATGAGTAATGAAGGCATGACCATTGCTGGGCTACTGTGTGGTTTCTCTGGAATGCCAAATTAATTGGTCAGGTTTGACCACCTGTGTTATGATGGGCATAGTTGGCAGGCCAGGGTCTCTACCTGCATCACAGGGACCCAATAAGAATATTCATAACATATCTTAGAGTTCTTCCTACCAAAGAATGCAGGAGGGAGGTCACTGACTGAAGAGTTTCTGTTCTGCTCTGCCTATGGGTTCAATATGCAATCAGAGAAATTCCTTTGGCAGACAAAGAAGCGAAGATAAACAGCTACTTAATATGAGAATCCATCAGGCTGCTTGAAAACAATCTACTACAGCTGCAAGTGAGCTCGGAGATGGCTCTAAGGAATGTAGGAGAAGGGAAACATCAAGAGCATCTGCTAGACTGCAAATGTCCCTTCTGCTTAAAATGTTTCTGTTCTTCTCCACAGTGCTCAGGATAAAGTCCAAATACCTTGATTTAGCAAGCAAAACTTTTTCTTATCTAACTCTAGTTTACTTTTTATATTATCTATTGCTGCATAACAAATAACCCCCAAAATGTAGTGACTTGAAGCAAAGCACATTTTTTACCTCACATTTTCTGTGTGTCAGGATCTGGGGAAAATTTCCCTCAGTCCTCTGCCTCTCATGAGGCTGCAAAGTATCCATCAGGAGTCTCTCATAAGGCTGTAGTCAAGGGTCAAGTCAGGCAGGATCTGCTCTGAAGCTCACTCATTGTTGGCAGGATTCAGTGCCTTGTGGGTTATTGGACTGGGGGCCTCATTTTCTTGCTGATTGTTGGCCAAAGGCTACCCTCAGCTGGATGTCACATGGGCCTCTCCAGCATAGCTGCTTGTTTTATCAAAGCCAGCAAGAAAGACTGCTGGCTAGACAGAAGTCAGAATCTTTTGTAACTGAATCAGGGTAGTGACATCCCATCATTTTTGCCAATATTCTATTTGCTGGAAGCAAGTTACTAAACCAGACCACCTCCTAGGGGAGAGTATTACACACAGGTGTGATTACCAAGGAGCAGGATCATTGGAGGCTCTTAGAACCTGCCTACCATACTTCTCTAGCCTCCCATCAATCCCCAACATATACCTTTTACTATAACCATGCCAAGCTACAACTTTGTATTATAGTCAGGTCGTGGTGTTTTATACCTTTTACCTATGGTTCTTTGTGCCTTGAATGACCTCACCCTACTGTAATCATTTAACTAATGCTTCTGTTTGCTTTTTCTACTCACTCTTAGCTTAATTTAAATGCCCTACCTCTGTTCTCATAGCACTGTTCAAATCTATATTGTTGCACTTTACATAATGTAATTGTTGATTGACTCATCTTGATCACTAAATTATTAATCCACTGACAACCATATCTGTACCTGGGTGTGATTAAGTTATGATTAGGGGTTTGATTGGGCCATGTCATTAGGGTGTTGAGTCCACACCTCTTGGTAGGTGAGGATGCACAGATAAAAGGCATGGCAAAGGACAAAGTTGAGAGTTTTTGATATTGGAGTTTTGATGTTGGAGTTTGATGCTGAAGCCTCAAGGTGGAGCCCCCAGAAGTAAGCACAGAGAGGAAAAAGAAACCAGCCCCACAAAGAGAGGAACCCTGAGCCTAGGAAGAAGCCAGCCTTGGGAAGAAAGGAACCTTGAACCCAGAGAAAATCAAGACCCTGGAAGGGAGGAACCAAGGCAGCCTGAACCCTCACAGCTGTCAGCAGCCATCTTGCTCCAATGTGTAAAAATAGACTTTGCTGAGGGAAGTAACTTATGCTTTATGGCCTGGTATCTGTAAGCTCCTACCCTAAATACCCTTTATAAAAATCAATTTCTGGTATTTGCATCAGCACCCCTTTGGCTGACTAATACACTAGGTATTTTATTTTTTTAGTTACTATTTTAAATGGTATTTTTTTGATTTCCTCCTCAGATTCCTCATTATTGGAGTATGGAAATACTGATTTTTGTGCATTGATCATACAATGTGTGACTTTACTGAACTCCTTTATAAGTTCAAGAAGTTTTGTTGAATATTTCTCAGGGCTTTCTTTGTATAGGATCATGTCTTCTGCAAATAGAAATTTTGACTTCTTCCTTTCCAATTTGGATGCCTTTTATGTCTGTGTTTTGTTTTTGTTTTTGTTTTTGTTTTTTTGCTTTAGCACTTGAGCAAGTGCTTTTAACACAGTGTTAACTAGGCATTGTGATAGTGGGCATCATTGTCTCATTCATGATCTTAGGGGGAAGGATTTTAAGATTCCACCTTTGTAAATGATGTTAGCTGTGGTTTTTTCATATACACCCTTTATCATGTTCAGAAAGTTTCCTTCGATTCCTATCTTTTGAAGTGTTTTTATCAGGAAAGGGTGCTGTATTTTATGAAATGCTTTTTCTGCATCTATAGATATGATCATGTGATTTTTTTTTCTTTTGATCTGTTTATACGGTGTATTACATTGATCAATTTTCTTATGTTGAACCATCCTTGCATACCAGGGATGAAAGCCACTTGGTCATGGTGTATAATTCCTTTGATGTGTTGATCAATATGCTTTGCAACTATTTTGTTGAGGATTTTAGCATCTAGGTTCATTAGAGAGATTGGTCTGTAATTTTCCTTTTTTGTGTTGTCTATGTTTGGTTTTGGTGTTGGAGTAATGTTGGCATCATAGAGTGAGTTAGGCATTGTTCTGTCTATTTCAATATTCTGGAAGATTTTAAGCAAGATTGGTGTAGTTCTTTCCAGAATGTTTGGTACAATTCACCTGTGTTCCATCTGACCTAGGACTCTTCTTAATTGGAAGGTTTTTAATGACTGATTCTATTTCTTTACTTGTGATTGGTCTGATGAGTCCATCAATTTCTTCTTTCATCAATGGACGCTAAGACTTGTACACTGTGATTGTTTATTAATATTTCTTTTTTAGTATTTCATTAATGTTTTATGAAATATTTAAACAGAATACAGAAAACAGTGCAACAGACATCCATATAGCCATAACCATATTAAACAGCTGTTAAAAGTCTTTCCTAATTTTTTTCTATTTCTCTCTTCATTTTACCCTTGCATGCTTTTAGGTTTTATCTATGTCTGATGTATGTCACTGGATAAGTCATTTATCACGGTATTTTCCTGGCCCCACTTTACTAAACCATTTTGAAGGACAATGTTCATTCTTTTCGTCTATCATCTTTCTACTTTTCAGTGCTTTCTTGGATGCTTAATAGTTGTTTTTATGGCAGGTCAACATCCATAGTTCTTCAGGTTCTCTGGAGATATTTTGGTTCTCTTAGGCTGAAGGCCATTTTCAGTTTTAAATTTCCCTCTGTAAAGTTTGTTTCTTTCACTAAAAACTGTTACTGTGCATTAGTCAATATTTTTTTCAAGGTTCCAATTGCAAAGATCTCTTCCTCCTTTATGTTGTCCTCTAGCTCTACTTCTGTTATCAGAGATGGTGCCCAGGTTCTTGTCTATGTTGCATAAAGGAATTTAAGGACACACCATAGGGCAGGCAAGGGAGTAAAGAGTTTATTAAGAGATAGTTACACACCCACAATATGGGTATACCCTGTGCTACAGGGTGAGATGTGTACCCCCTCTCTAGGGGTTTCTGGTTTTATTGGCTATCATTAAGGATTAGAGTTTACACTGATGGGAATATTTAGGACAAAGAGGGGGAAATTCATTGGGTGGTTTGGTATCTAGGGTTTCTGTCCAATGGTAACCAGCCTCTGGCTACTGTCCTTGAGCCCGGAGCTGGTATGTTGTGTTTACAGAAGTATGCTGGTAGTGATGGTGGGGCCTCTTCTTTTTTTTCTTCCATGTGAGAATGTTGCAAGTTACATTTTGATCATGCAGCTGCTGAGTGGGAGCTGCTAGCTATCTCCTGATAACTTGTTTGTATTAACTTGTCTGTGTGAGCTAGCAGGCTGAAGGCTGTGCCTCAGGATTTTCTTCTAAGTGGTATTTGTGTAACTTATTGGGTTCCCAACCCCTCCTCCTTAGGTCCCTATTCTATCCTGCCTCACTTCTCTCTTACTGACCAATGGGCCAGTGTTGATGGCAGAGGGACTCTTGTCTTGAAAAGCATTCAGAATCAGAACCCAATCCTAACATAGCAGTATTTCTAGGGTCCATTACACGTATACATTATTGCCAAAGAATCTTATGAAAATATTACAGAACTGTGTTCCATAAAAAACAGGGATTTCCAAAACTTGCAACCAATGTCAGAGGCTGAGGCTGAAGGAGATGAGCATGCAAAAAGTTGGGAAAGAGGAAGCAGCTGCTCCCAGATCCCTCTGCTTCCTAGGTCCCCAGCATAGCCTTCCTCCTTGCCAGGAGTCAGCCATTGTTGAGCAGACTTCAGTGGTGTGAGCCCAAGCCTCTCCTCTACCTCTTCTTTCCTGTTCCCTCCTTTCCTCCACTCAATATTTCTTGAGTGTATGCATAAATGGATATTTTTATTTTCATTTTATAGATGAGAAAATTAAAGCCCAAAAGAAAGCAAAGGGCTTGTCCAAGATCTCAAAAGCTTATAAATTGGAGGGGTAATTCTAACACACACACTTTATTCCCTGTCCAGGGTTCTTTTTTTATTTCTATAACAATACATAAAATTCTTATTATTTTTCCCTGTGCATAAATAAGCCAAGGTCTCTTGTGATTTAAGAGTTGGGGGAGGGAGGTTTCACTTGACCTTGCTGTTCCCTAGGTTACATCTTAATCTTCATTTGTTATTCTCAAACATTTCTAATTTTATAGTTACAATTTTCTGAAAGTTTCCTTTAAATTCCCTGTGTTTTGGTTTTCATCGCCAACATTTTGTTGGCATCCTTGCTAAGTTGTCTAGTAGTTGTGGGTGCTGTTATGGTTGTTTTATGTTTCCTTTGTATCTTAAAATCTGGTTATCTTTCTTTCCTAAAATAGTCTTTTCTGTTGCCTTTAGGGTTAGTACTCTTCCCTCCTCTCCAACTACCCTATTCCTCTCTGATTTTACTCTTCCCATTTAACTAAAACCTTTAGACTCCTTTTATCTCTTCTCAAAGCTTAAACTAAGATTTTTTTGATGATGGCATTCCCATTTCTATTTCTAAATCATACCTCATTTCAAAATGCTATTATATATTTAAAATTGCATTAAGAATCCTTTCTACTTGAATATCCTAATATCAGCTTAAACCTAAATTAATTCTTATTTCAACTTCCATTCTACCAGTAACCTGACCAGTCAACAATTTTTTGGTTTTTGATTTTTTAAATTGCGATCTGTCTACAAATTACTACACTTGTTCAGGCCCTTTTGTGTCTGGTTTTAATTGAGCCCTATAACTCTGTCTTGTAAACCTTCTTACAAACTGTGACAGTCAACTTTTCTTATGAGGTAGGGAAAGGTAGAAGAGAGATAACTCAGCAAAGGAGGAGGCCCAATGGAAAACTGCCATCAGATAATACCTAACTGCAATGGAAAATCACATACCCAAGACTTTGGTCCAGGGCTTAATGCCAGAAGATACTAGATGACAAAACGCACACCCATCACCTGACCACTACATACTTCAGCAACTGTTCTCCTGGATAGTTGCCACTCCCAATACGGAGCAATACAAAGTTGGGGTTTTCAATCCCTCTTTTGCATGACAGGCCAAAGAGAATATTGAGACTTACAAGTCTTAAGTGTCATGAAGGGGGAAGAAGGAGGAGAACCCAGCCTTAATAAAGCAATACCCCCAAACCCAGCAGGCACGACTTCTGTAACTCACATGAATACACCCACACTCCTGCCTTGGTCTTGTGTGTGTACTTTCACTTTAATTAAATCTCCTACTATATGACTAGACCTTAATCAGGTAAATCAGATTGAGGTCTTCCTCCAAGACCTCCCAGAGCCTCTCTAATATCACTTATTTATTGCTCCCCTGTTTATAATCTTCGGTGGTTTATTACTTTGTAGCTTCCACATTCTTGGACTGCCACTCAAAGTAGGCACATCATATCCTGTCTTGACAGTAGCAGTACTGTACAGTAGTTAGGGGTTGCTCTCAGAAGACTGATTACCTTATTTTAAATCCCAGTTGGCAATTTCTCAGGGCTTTCATCTGTAAGGTGGGCAATAGTGCATTCTATTAAAATGTCGAGGAAGACTGGGTGGAATAAGTGAGATAAAGTACATAAAGTACTTAACTCAGTGTCTGGAACATAATAACTGCTCCATAAATGATAGTTAGTATTAGTTTCAAAAACTCGGCTCCATCTCCAGAGTTAGGTATATTTACTGTCCTGTAGATTTGCCCAGCACACTTGAGCCTCAGTGACTTTCCCCATATATATGTATCAACATATTACAGAACACTGATCATCTCTTTAAATAATTGGATTCTCATCTTCAAAGTCAGGTTCAGATCTGCCACACCCCCACCTTGAGACCTTATCTATTTTATAGAGAATGAGCTCTTCCTCCTCTGAAATCACTTAAGAGTTAAAGGTATTGTCTGTGTCAGGCGATTCTTACCAGATTCTGGGCTTAACTGCCAATGATTCCAAGTATGCTGTTTGTCTCCTCCAGTCTAAGCTGATTGAGAACAGTTTTGTCTTCTCCTTCTCTTTATTCCTTTCTTTAGTTTACATATACTTTGAGGTTGTAGTTCATCGAAGTTCAATAGCAGGTTAGGGAGATATGTTTTGTTGGTAAACAGGAGATGCATTTTCTGACAACATTTGTGACAGCCCAGAGAGTCATTTTGTCGTCTTATACATCTATTTCCAGATCTCTGGAATTTATTGAAGATATGTAGGGGCAAATAACAGTTTTACTTTGAGAAATTATGATTCTTAAAGAAATTTTTTTCTGTAAAAGTAGATAAGGTATCAAATTTAACTATGACCTTTGCCTTCTTACAGTCCAGAAAGTGTGCAAACTCACTAATGATTTTGACACCATCATTGGTGTCAGCACAAGAAGACATGCACGTGCATGCACACAATCAGAACTAGCTTTCAATAGTAATTAGTTTTGTACCTTCTGTTATCCCAAACATTTCTTTTGACAATACATGCATCTTAAGATTAAACTAAAAGGTTGTCTTTAAAATGTGGGGAAAAAATATAACTGTTGATCCTATTATCATTTTTCTCTCTCAAAGTATTACTCCCCCAAACATGACTTTAATATTTATCATGGACTTCTTTCAAGCGTGCTTTTCACATTTCTCTTACCAGGTTATAATAATGGAAAGATTATTTGAAGCAGTGAAGAATGTGCTAACAACTGGATACACTAGATGTCAAATACTAATATTCTGAATAAACATCTTAGGTTATCTTAGTACATTTTGCCAGCGTGTATTTCTTTGGAGATATTTCTATGGAAATTATTTTATTTTAGTTTTAAAACTACAAGTAGCTCTATGAAGTCCCTAAGTCCAGTAAATAACAACAAAAAAATATTTTGCATGGAACTTACAACCATTCAATCAGCCTTTATTTCCTTAGAGCTTCTAAAATGCTGCAAAACAGGATGTTAATAATAACGGACAACACTTGTGTAGAGCCTACTAAGCTGCAGTCATTGTTCTAAGAGCAAACCTTTCATGTACTGACTTAGTTAGGTCAATATTATGCTCCCTGGGTTATAAATGAAGAAACATATTAAATAATGTGTCCAAGATCATAGTGCTGTTTATATTGTCCCAACTTTTACTATTCCATATATTTATTAAATATTTATAAACACTGACCATGCAAAAGGCACTGCCTTACATATATTTTCCCTTTCCCAGATTCTCTCAATGATTCCTTCTCCCATTTTTACTCCGTTTTGAAAGCTCTAGGAATATTATTTGGAATGCAACACAATGCATATATGTTTGTCTATGCATGAGTATATACACATACACACATGTGCGTGTTCACCCAACGAAATAATTCCAAGGTTGACTTTGAAATGCAGACAATATAATTGGCTTATTTCCATTTCTCCCCATGTGCCCCAAATGTTCCAGTAACTCTAGTCTCCTTTGCATCATTTCCATGACATATTTATGAATTCACTCATGGTGGTGTTCCTTGGTTGTCCTTTCTTCTCCATTCATTTGGATCTACCTTTTAAGTCCATTTCCTCCATGGAGTCTACATTTCAAACCCCACATTCTCTGCTCTGAAATCCTGCAATTACTCTGGGTTCCTCATGAGTGCAGGGGCCATGATAAGCATTTCTGAATCACATGAAGCAGTTAACATTCTGTCTAGGACTTAGCAGTGGATACCAGATGGTTGGTTGGTTGATTAAAAGGTACAATTTCCTTTTCTTTTCTCGTGTCCCCTTTTCATAGAAATGCATTCTAAGAACATATAAATTCCTATTTTATTACCATAAGAAGTATTCGGAGAAGGCAGAGGACCCTTTTACTTCCCTTCAAAAACATCAAATTAACTTATAATTTGACTGAATATCTCTTAGGAAAATATTTTACTCAAGATATATTTCTTATTGTAATATACATTATTTTTCCCTCCAAGTTTCCCAAAATGTGCAGTACAGAGATTTGCTTTTCTCCCAGGTGAGTCACCTTTTCATAATGATTTATAATCTTTTTACAGAATCCCTTAAAATCAGACTTTTATAAGAACATTTTTTAAGGAGGGAAAACACTTTTGTGCACTTCCCATCAATTATAAATTGATTCAAGTGGTTGTTGAGATATGTGGGTTTGATGTCATCCTTGGAGATCAAGAGGGAATAAAAAACTTTTGTATGTTGTTAGTTCTGCCATATATTTATTGGTACAACACCAGGAGCTATTAATCAAAATGGGCTCTTAAATTGTTCCTTAAGAGGAAAACCGTCTGGAGTCTGTCATAAAGGGGAGAATCAAAGTTCTCAACATGAAATATCCAGCCAAAAATCAAATACTGTCCCATGCAGGATAGTGTCCAGAACATCTGCTCCCTTGTATTAGTGACAAGACAATGTCACTCCTGTTTCCAGTCTAGTCTCAAGCAGCATGGTAAAAAGAAGAGGTCAGCAAACTATAGTCCATGAGCCAAATCTCCTCCTTCCCACCTGTTTTTGTAAATATAGTTTCCCTGGAACACAGACATGTCTGTTCATTTACATTGTCAATGGCTTCTTCGATGATACAGTGGCAGAGTTGTGTAGCTGTGGCAGAGACCATATGGTCCACAATACCCAACCTTGCCCTTTACTGAAAATGTTTGGTATAAAGTATATCATATAAAAATCTTAATTCTAGGTTCTGCTGATGAATACATTTCATCTCTATACTTAAAAAAGAGATTTGAAAAAATCACCAGAGAGGGACAATGGGACTGACTAAAGATGGATATTTGTAATGAGTTAATCATTGTCTTATCAAGCCCATGTATTTGCTATTATAATTGCCACTGTTATTAATGAGGACATTTATTAAGCATTTATTATGGGTCAGGCACTTTGTGTGCAGTAGTATCTCATTTACTCCACACAAATGATCCTGTAGGATAGATACTATTATCATCTCAAATTCTCAAATGATGAAACTGAAGAGCAGAGTGCTTGAATAACTTGTCTGAAGTTAAAAATTTAGGAAGAGACAGGAGAGGAGTCAGAAGCCAAATCTGTTTGACTACAAAACTCATATTCTTAAGCACTGTGCTCACTGCACAACCCTGCAGACTAGGGCAGGGGATAAAGGGATATAGAGGACTCAGGCTTTGCCTGTCCCTACAGCAAACTTGTAAACATGCTGCAGCCAAAACAGACACGTCATGATAAATATTTATACTGTTTGTGGCAAGCTCAGTTCTCAGCATTTTTCCTGCCCATGTTATTCCATTTTATGTCCAAAACAACCTTTCCAGCCAAGCTCTGTTATCCACCCCCTTTTACCCATGAGGAACAGAAAAATTGGGCCACTTGTCCAAGAGCACACAGCTAATAAATTAGAGCGAGGATCTGAACCCAGTCTGGCTTCAAAGTCTATCCTATTAACCACTACTCTTTCCTGCATATCTGGGGGTGTTTTGCAAGTAAGACATATTAGTGAACAAGTTGATGTATAATATATCTGTAAAATATATTTCAGTCTCTGGGGAGCACACAGTGAAAGGTGGGCCAAAAGATCATTTTGTATTAAGAACCAAAGCAGAGATTACAAATTTAGTCAGCAGATAAGTTCTGACCTATGCTGTGTTTCATAAGGCCAGTCTAGTGTTTCTGGAAAAATTGAATATTTAAAACTCAGGAAGTTTCTTATAAAACTCAGTTTTTATGCATGTATTAGTAGGCAGGAAACCATCTGGCAGCAGAGTATAGTAGCTAAGATCCTCAGTGCTGGAACCAGGTTTGAATCCTGAGTCTTCTACCTGCCTGCTGTGTGACCTGGGGTAAGTCTTAATGGACTTGTGTCTCGGTGTCTTCATTTATAAAAGGGAAGTCATAATAAGATACACTTCATAGGATTACAAGCGATTGAATATTTGTAAAACACTCAAAGAACCCTGGCACATAGCAATAGTTACATATGTGTTTGTTAGATGAAATACAACACTGAGCACGACTTGTCACATGCATGTCAATGATAAACGGAAGCAGAGTAGTAGGGCAGCAGTTACACCTGTAGATGGGACATACAATTCTCTAGTTCTCTACAGACTTCCCCACCACCAATTTTCCTGTTCCAGACCTGGATGGATTATTTATGTTTATTTGCTGACTCCTTCATACTGCAATTTGCTAATAGAACTCTGTCTTCAGAGTGGTACCTTTCCTATTGTTTGCAATAAAAAAATACTTTGAATAGATGTTGGCATTGAATACAATTTAGGGCTAATTATCATTACAAGGTAGACTGTTAATAATTTGGAATCAATGTCCCATGTGTTATGGATAAAACAAAAAATTTAAAGCTGATTTCCCAACTTCAACAATCTCCTTTTTAGCTCTAACTAGGAGTAAAGAGGCATAATAGTAGCAGTGTCTCCCAGGTGACTAGGTCTGATGGCTACTAAGAAGATACAGCATCTTCTTGGAGATCCTGACAAAGCTCAACAGCTGACTATGGCCCATTTCAACTGTATGAGAAGAAATTACTGATACTGTCTGAAGAATTCTGAGGTGTGTTTCTAGAAACATATTAATAGAAATCAAAGGAAAGAAACTAAGACATAGCCAAAGAAAAATGTGAGCAAGGGTGATGAGTGCCACTGCCAACCTGGCTCATCAGAATTTTCCATGAGCTGTTACAACCATGGAGGCCATGTGTTGAAAATGAAAGCGGTTTCTACATTGACACATGGAAGGAAGATTTTCCCACAAAACATGAAGATTCAGTTTAGTCTGAGATGATGAAAAACAAAATCACATTTGAACCATTAAATATCTGGGGAGATCTATTTGTTTTTGTAGCCAGCCTCAATGTTACTTGTTGAGAAGTACAATTTGTTGGCATCCTAGACTTGATCTATTAGTCAAGAGCAAAGGCTTTCACCGAGCTCACAAAGGAAGATGTAGGGCCTGATGCATAAGAACGCTAATTTGTTTATTGGCTGTGATATATATATTGTATAGTGGATAAGGATGGTCACAATGGTTGTCTTCTCAAATAAAGCAACCCACCCTAATGCCCATAGGTGCCTGCCCGGGCTCAGTTTGTAGCCTTACATCTTATCAACTGTCCCCAGATGAAGGGGGAATAATGTACAGTAAGAAGGTTTAAAAAAAAAAAAAGTCAAAACTAGAACTCAGTATCTCTTTCAAAGATCCTAAAATATTAAGTCTTTCCTAGCCTTCATGTTATATGAATACACAAATGGTAACTCATTTGCTCCCATTTATGTCCGAGGACGCCATTGCCAAGAATGTAGACCACTGGACTTTAGGGTCAGCTTTTCCAACTGGCTGCTGTAATACTGCCAAAGCTCACTGAGAATCATATTTATGACATCTTTATAAAAACTATAAGGAAGTCCTAGTTTCCAGAAACTTACAAGTATTCCAGGATAAAAGACAGAATTTTTAGATATCAGAGAAATAACTAATGCTGGCTATGCCTCAGCAAATGTCTGTTTTGATAATTGTGTCTTCCATTCATTTATCAACTCTATATTGACTACTGCCTGGTAGGGTCTATGCTCTATGCTGTGACACAATATTGAATAAGCAAGTATAGTCTCAGCTTTCATGGATCTTACAATCTGGTTGTCTATTGGGGGAAACTGACAAGAAATCGTATGACTCATGCTATGGAATAATAAATTTGCCAGTAGGGGAAAGAGACAGTAGTATGACAGTAGTTAGGATGGGATCGAACAGATCTGTATTAATAATGTGGCCCTACTTTGCAAACCAGGAATAAACTCTATTTGGTCACTGTTCATTATCCTTTTAAAACACAGATGGATTTTTTTTTGACTATTTTATTTAGGATTTTGCAGCTGGTGAGATTATTCAATGGACTTCTTCTAGGTTTTCAGTTTAAGTTTTGGAAGTGAATTGGGCTATTTCCTTTATTTCCATTCCTTAGACTAGTTTAAAGCAGGGTCTCTCAACTTTCTCATTAACGTTTTGGACTAGATAACTCTTTGTCTAGGAGGCTGTCTTGTGCATTGGAGGAGGTTTAGCAGCATTGCTGACCTCTACCCACTGGATGCCTATGGCACATCCCTCTTAGTTATAGCAACCAAAAATGTCTCCAGACATTGCCAAGTGTCTCCTAAAGGCTAAATTGCCCTCCTTTGAGAATCACTGATTTAAAGAATAGGAATTTATTGCTTCTAAAAAAATAATGTCCTGCATCTTTCTCTTAAATTGCTGAATTAATAAGTGCTATTCATTCCCCCATAAGCCATAGTAACCTTCTGCCCACAGCAAGCTGAACTCTAGCAGATAATAGGCGAATCTGTTTTACATCTGTGTACTTTTGAGTCTTCCTAAATAATTTCTTAGTTAACAAAAACAAAAAGAAAACCTTTTTCACCAGTACTTTATTAAAATTGGTAAATGCTTAATTAAATTATATGTTAATACACAACTTTGGGGAACAACCTTTATTACCTCTTTTGAATTATGTTTTTAAAAGGGTTATGAATTCGAATGAAGGTAGTGCTGCTGGAAAAGACCTGGATAAAAAATATTTAAAATGATAGAATAAAGGTGGAATTCTATATGCAAACTGCCTCCACGTATCTTCCAGTCTTCATATTACAATAAAGAGTTGATCATTCTAAGAGATTATGTCAAATGCTTTGGAAAAATTTAATAAAAATAATTTGTCTCAAGAAAATGAGGTATGGGCAGGAAAAAGATAAAATACTGAAAAAAAACCAATACAACTCTAGAAGAGTTCTACATTTGTTTCGCTTTGCAAAAGTTTAAGTCAATTTTTAGCTGAAAATTGTTGAGTCCTAGCATTATAAACACTGCTGGATGTATTGATCTGAAGGAGTAGGTTAGAGGATACCTCAACAAATTACCTAGTAGTTCACCAAGAGAATCATCATATAGATTGTCAAGCTTCTAGATGGCAAAGTGGACAACAAGGTAAAGTGAAAGTACCATACAAGTCTTTTACAGCTACAGCAATAGTGCAAGCAAGAGCAAACAGAAGCGCCAGCTCCCTAAGGTTCTATTTCTCCTCATGGAATGGCATGAGGTGAGGTCAGATGACATAGAACACAGATAGGAAAGAATCATCTTGCTACCCAGGAGTTCTGAACAAAAGACTCTTGTGTTTTTATGGACCTGAGGGTCCTAGGAGAAGGTAAAGAAGGGCTAGGAATGGAAAAGTACCGAGTCATAGTGGAGAAAGCTGCCTCAGCTAAAGCTCCTGATAGGATGTTTCAGTGGAGGTGCCTGGGAAGTGTCTCAGCTGAGGCTTACGTTAAGGAGGCCTCTAAATGGAGGTATGGGCTAGGAATGCAGATACGTGTGTGGGCATGGCTGGTCTGGAGAGACTTGAGTCCTTGACTGCAACTTCCCTCAGTAAGATGTAATGCATTGGATGAACACTGAGTGTGCTGAGGGTAGAATAGCTTCTTCCCATGAGGACTGCCAGGCAAAGCCTTTTAGTTGTCTGTGGTTGGGCATGAAAGATCTTCCATATGATTTTAGTCTAGAGCAAGATTCCTCACAGTTACTGTGATTCAGAGGTCTGAAAGTAATAACCAAGTCTCTGCTTAATTATTTATAGTTCAGCCTACCATTCAACAAACCATACCCACATAATCAAAGCTTACCAACAACTTTTTTCCCCCTCTCTCTTAAATATGAACAGACATCCATGGAACATCAGGCATTTAAGGAAAACCTAGAAAGTGAATATGAGCAAAGAAAAGTAGATCAAAGATGTAAAGAAGTTTCCTTCTATTACTAGTTTTCTAACATGATAAAGGGCATATATGAAAAACTCGCCACTAACATCATATTTAATGGTGAAAGACTTAAAGCTTTCCCTCCAAGATCAAGAAGAAGAGAAGGATGCCTACCGTCACCACTCTTATTCAAAATTGTACTGGATTTTCCAGCCAGAGAAATTAGGCAGGAAAGAGACATAGAATGCATCCAAATTGAAAAGGAAGAAGTACAACTTTCCCTATTCCCCGATGACATGATCCTATATGGAGAAAACCCTGAAAAATCCACAATAGAACTACTAGAACTAATAAATGAATTTAACAAAGTGGTGGGGTACAAGATCACCACACAAAGATCATCAGTGTTTCTTACATTATATGAACAATCAAAAGAAATAAAATTACATTTATAGTACCAACTGAAAGAATCAAATATCTAGGAATAAATCTAACAAATGATATAAAGGATTGTACACAGAAAACTGTAAGATGCTGCCAAAAGAAATCAAAGAAGACATAAATAAATGGACAGACATCCTGTGTTTATGAATTGGAAGACTAAATATTGAGATGTCAATTCTAAGCAAAGCAATTTACAGATTCGATGCATTCCCAATCAAAATCCCAAAAGCTATCTTTAAATAAATGGAAAAATGCATCATCAAATTTATAAGGAAGGTTAAGCAGTCCTGAATAGCTAAAGCCATTTTGAAAAAGAACAAAATTAGGGGACACACACTTCTCCATTTTAAAACTTATTGCAAAGCCATAGTAGTCAAAACAGCATGGTACTAGCACAAGAACTGCCATTTAGGCCAATGGAATTGAGAGTTCAGAAATCAACCCCCATATTCACAGCCAATTGATTTAAATCCACTCAGTGGGGAAAAATATTCTCTTCAACAAATGGTACTGGGAAAACTAAATGTCCATATGCAAAAGAATAAAAGAAGACCCCTACCTCACACAATGTACAAAAGTCAACTCAAAATGGATGATAGATCCAGGTGGAATCTGAGCCTCCTCTTGACATAAAGGTGCAATGGACACAACCAATCCAGTGTCCACATAGAAGAGGTGGCATTGGATTGGGAAAAGTGGACATAATGGACAAAGGGTATGGGGAAAGGCAGGAAGAGATGAGAGGTAGAGGCGTCTTCGGGACATGGAGCTGCCCTGGATGGTGCTTCAGAGGTAATCACCGGACATTGTAAATCCTCACAGGGCCTACATGATGGAATAGAGGAGAGTATGGGCCATGATGTGAACCAATGTATATGAGGTGCAGAGGTGCCCAAAGATGTACTTACCAAATCCAATGGATGTGTCATGATGATGGGAACGAGTGTTGTTGGGGGGGGGGAGAGGGGGGGTGGGGGGGTGGGGTTGAATGGGACCTCACATATATATTTTTAATGTAATATTATTACAAAGTCAATAAAAAATTAAAAAATTAAAAAAAAAAAAAAAAAAAAAAAAAAAAATGGATGATAGACATAAACATAAGAACCAGAACTTAAAACTCCTAGAAGAAAACACATGGAAGCATCTTCAGGACCTTGTGTAAGGCAATTTTTTCTTAGACTTTATACCCAAAGCATGAGCAACAGAGGAAAAACTAAATGGGCATGCATCAAAATTAAAAAACTTTTGCACATCAAAGGAATTTACCATAAAAATAAAAAAGACAACCTACTGAATGGGAGAAAATATTTGGAAACCACGTATCTGAAAATGTTTTAACATCCAGAATATATGAAAACAATCCTACAACCCAACAATAAAAAGACAAACAGCCCATTTTCAAAAAGGTCAAACAACTTGATAGACATTTCTTCAAAGAATTGTCAAAAAGCACAAGAAAAGTTGTTCAGCATCACTAGCTATTAGGGAAATGCAAATCAAAACCACAATGAGATAACATTTCTTACCTACTAGAATGGCTATTAATAAAAAGGGACATTACAAGTTTTGATGAGGATGTGGGAAAATAGGAACACTCATTCATTGTTGGTGGGAATGTAAAATGGTGCAGTCACTGTGGAAGACAGTTTGATGGTTTCTCAGAAAGTTGAGTATAGATTTACCATATGACCCAGCAATCCCACTTTTAAGTATATACCCAAAAGATCTGAAAGCAGGGACCTGAAAAGATATTTGCACACCAACATTCATAGCAGCATTATTCATAATTGACAAAAGATGGAAGCAACCCAATATCCATCAACCAATGAATGAGTAAATGTGGTATATACATACAATGGACTATTATTCAGCTGTAAAAAGGAATGAAATTCTGATACATATGACAACATGGTTGAACCTTGAAGACATCATGCTGTGTGAATAAGCCAGACACAAAAGGACAAATATTGTATGACCTCACTGATATGAAATAATCATGATAAACGAGATCATAAAGTCAGAATCTAGAATATAGATTACCAGGGGAAGGGGTGGGGTAGGGATTGAGGAATTAGTGCTTAAATTATAGAGTTGCTATTTGTATTGATAGTAAAGTTTCTGTAATTGATGGTGGTGATGTTAGCACAATATTTTGAACATAATTAATAGCACTGAATTATGTATGTGAATGTGGTTGAAAGGGAATTCTAGGTTGCACATGTTACTAGAATAAAAAAATAAAAATAGAACTGTATAACAAACAGTGAACTACATTGTAAGCAATGGACTATAGTTAATAATACATTTATGAAAATCCTCTTTCATGAATTACAACAAATATACCATACTAAAGTAAGATATTAGTAACAGGATGGTATAAAGGAACACTGAATTTTATGCATGATATTTCTGTAAATCTACAACTGCCCTAACTTAAAAAAATTAAAAAGAAGTAGTAAATTAAAAAAGAACTAATCATGAAGATTGAAAACACTAAAAGCAACAATAATTACCATATTGGGAAAAATAAGACAGATGTTTTATCTATGGAACATAAATAGGTTGTTAATTTTTTAAATGGGGATTTTCAAAACATAAGAAATAGATTTTGGAAAATAAAAATATGAGAACAAAATAAACTCAAAAGAACAAATAAATACCATTAACAAAAATAAAGTAAAAGAAAAAGCAATAATATCAGAGGATCAGAAGGCACATTATGTAGTAGACATACCAGAATTTATCAAATTTAAGAAAGTTTTCATAATGAAAGGACATGAGTTTCCAAATTGAAGGGCTCAGTGAGTGACCAGCACATTAAATGCAAAAAGACCCACATCAAGACACATAATCATAAATACTAACAATACTAGTATTTGAGATCTCAAAAACTTCAGGAGAGAAAAACAATGAGTTCACATTTAAAGCTCTTTATATCAGAACAACTTAAAATTTCTCAGCAACATCAGAAGTTTAAAGACAATAGAGTAAGGTATTCTTTTTTTTTTCTATATGAATCATAAAGTCCAGAAGTAGAAATAAAGCTTTCCACTAGGATTGTCATATTGTCAGTTTCTCTTTGTATACTAATCATTTTTGCCTTGCCTATTCTGATGCTTTTTTTTTTTTTTTCCAGGATATATAAAGTTTTACATGTCATTTCTTCCTGGTGTTTTGTTCCTTTTCCCAATACATAATTATTTTCCTTTTAATCATTTGATGTTGAAATCTACCTTTATCTAGGTTAAGTCACCTCTGTTTTGCTTTCCGTATATTTATCTTTTAGACCCTTTTCCTTCTTATGGTTTTCAACACTCTCAACTTTTATTTTATTTTAGCAATGTGTTTTATGAATACTGAAAATATTAAAATATATTTAACAACAATAATTCTCTATCAATGTCAAAATTTCAAAGTACCCATGATCTCTTCACAAATGTTCCCCACCTCATACCATGAAAAAGATTCGAATTTTAACTTTAAATTTCAGAGCAATGTGTTCCTTTCATTTAAGGAATGAGCAGCCTTTCAAATTTTTCAGCAAAAGATCCCATTACTGTTTTAAAATGATGATTCTGGAATTAATGAGGATATGTTATATGTTTGGGAACTTTTTTTGAGGGTGTGGTAATTCTTGCTAAGACACTATTAAATTAGTTTAAGGAAGAGATAAGAATTGCTTGAACTAAGGCAATTAAGTAGGGATTAAGAAATGATTAATTGGGTAAGTGACCTAGTAGGTGGGAGGTTGTCCAAATGATATTGGAATTTCTATCTTGGGAAAATGGAGGATGATAATGGCATTAATTATTACAAGAAAACAGAAGAGAAAAAGAATGTTTGGTTAGAGATTTTTGTCCATATTTTGATTTAAAGCTCCTTAGGAACAAGAATTCCACCTCATGGCTGCTACTACAGGCCAGTAAATTAATGACTCAGACTTACAGTAAAACTTTCCCTTACACCTGCCCTGAACTAGAGTTCCTGGATTCAGTAACTAGATCTTTACCTGACTGGTCACATCGCTAAGTATCCACCAGAGATACACTTTCAGACTTTACTCTGATTCCAGATATTGAGGTACTTCCTCTAATCCCCAGAGCCCAATGAAAAGTTTGTTACCCATTAATTTCCTAATACTAGCTCTTAATTTTTATGGATCTCTTGTTATTTTGTGCCCACTCTCATCAGTTAAGATTCTTGGATGCAAATAACAGAAGACTACTCTGGTTAATTCAGTAAAGTAATATTTAGGTAACTCAAAGACTCCATAGCAAGCCTAAGTAGAGTTGCAACACCTACTCTCCAGTACATTGGACGTACCCAAGTCAGCTAACAGGGAGGTGAGGATGGTCAACCACCACACCAGGGAACCGAGAGCATCTACAACTGCAAGCAGGAGAATCGCATCCATCAGCCATGTGGGGTCTAAGCCCCCTTTCCATTTAGAGGTGGAGTGGACATCACCATCTCAGGATCCACAGGATGCAGGAATAAAAAATGGATGAGCGGACTTACTGGTATTCTACTATAGAGGTATTGTGACTCTAGCAATGGAAGAAATTATATCATTGATGCGAAGACAGTGGCCATGGGAGTTGCTGAGAGCAGGGAGAGGGAAGAAGAGGTGTGATATGGGGGCATTTTCAGGCCTTGGAGTTGTCCTGAATGATATTGCAGCAACAGATACAGGACATTATATATCCTATTCTATATCCTATCTATTATATATGTGCCATAGCCCACTGAATGGACTGGGGAAGAGTGTAAACTACAATGGAAACTATAATCCATGCGGTGCAGCAGTGCTCCAAAATGTATTCACCAAATGAAAAAAAAAAAAAAAGACTGCACAGCAAAGCTAGAGAACCAGGCTTAGGAAAGGGGCAGTCACAAAGGGGAGGCTGGATGGTGGAAGCACACCCAAGGCTGAGGAAAGGGTTGGCAAGTTCTTGGTTTCTGGTCCTGCTGCCCTGATGCTGCAAGACATCAGGGACAACAAAGCAGAGATTTGAAACCTCCACTCCAGACTTTCAATCCACTTTGCTACTGTGAATAATACTCTAAGTGACCTACATCTTCTCTCAAGGTTCAAACTCCCCAATAGGAGTGTTCAGCTGCCAGTCCCTCTGTCACATGCTTACATCACTGCTGCCAGGTACAGAAACAGACACTTCTCTTTTACTTCCTGGGTTAGTAGAGGGCACTGTGTCCTACCAAATCATTCAATGGATATTTATTGCACATATTATGTGTGCCAGTTCTGAACTCTGTGGTACAGCAATAAACAAAACAGGCAAAAGTCCTCATCCTCCTCCCTGTCCTCAAAATTCATGGGGTAATGGTACAAGAAAGTTTTTGGCATGCTGATGCTGGAAAGATGCTTGTCTTCTAATCTGCTATGATTCAGTGTTTGCAAAGATCCTAACTCTAGGCAAATGATTGACTGATTTTTTGAAATCTGTCACATATTATCTTAAGAATTTAAGTCGGCTGTAGGGTGTGAGATGCTACCTAATAACATATAATATAACTCCTAAAAATTCAGAAAACCTGAAAACTATCTAAACTAAATCTCCCCTCTTTCAGTTTCCAGCTCTGCGCTTTCAACAAGCTTAGGCCCCTCACCCCCATTGCACATTTCCCTTCAAATCTGCTTCTTTTTAACTTCTTTGACATGTTTAAAAGTGAACCCACTAGAATTATTTCCTGGATCTTTGGCAGTTTCCTGGTTCTAATGTTATATACACAGGCAAATCTTTGACTATTATACAACTGATCTTTAGTTATATAAGTTTATATCTAGACCTTCTTATCAGAGAAACTACCCACCTGCAGCCTTTTTTTTTTTTTTTTTACCCCATCTCCCGTGCAAAACTGAATATATGAATGGACAAAGGCCAGAATGTATATAAAATTAGAACTCTGACCTATAAAAAAAAATCCACTGCAGCAAACAGTCCAGGAAGCAAAAGAAAAATGCCATCGGCAAAGGGCCAGAATTTGGTCAATAACTGCCACTTCCCTAATTTTTGCCCCTGCTTCCAATACAGGACCAACCAAAAAAAGTCAAGTATATTTCCCAGGCCAATCACATGGGGTGTCATTTGTAATGCGCCCACTTTCAGCTTCCCCAGGTTTCAGTCACAGCATAACTAAAGCCTGGCCTTTTTTCACTGTAAAGCTTTTCCACTTCCCTGACTGCCTTTGAGTCTCTGCCAAGGCAGGGGATGATGGTTGGCTCCTTTGCTATATAGCCCTCTCTGAATAGAGAGCCTTTGCTTGTTCTCATTTGGGTGGTCTTCATTTATTTCCACAAAAATGCAATTGGTTTGTAAATCAATTCAGAACCCTCAGTATCCTTTACACAGATCCAAAGGATAAACATCTAGAATGTTTTGTGTAAACATTGTTAATCCCAGTCCCCTGAAACCTGCACTGAGGAAGCAAAAGAACTTGGTCCTGCAGTCTGTAGTTAGCAACAAAGTATCCCACAGAAACAATATAATAAACAGGGTCAGGTGTAATTTAAATCATAGCAAAAAAATCTTCAGGTACCTAAGGGTTCATTAGGTAGCTTTTGGAGACTGGGCTATGAACGTAATCAGCGTGTCTACCTTGCCTGTGTGGGGAAAAAGCACTGAAAGATCTCAATTTACAGATGAATTTGGGGAAGGCAATCTTTCACAGTGTCACCATTCTTTGTTTCAAGACTGGTATTATAAAAGTTCTTCCCCTTACAGAGCTCATGATAAATCTCTTCACTTTCTAAGATTCATGGGCCTTTTGGAGACAAAAATGAAAAAATATATAATAAAAACCTATCTAAAGGTTTTGGCAGTGTTAGCATTATTTAGTTCCTCTCTATAAAGGAGGACTTAACTACCAAACCTTTTAAAAGGACAAAGTAAGTGTTTCCCAGACCCAGATGTCAAAATGACAGCAGAAGCTCAAACTGTGGCTAAACCATGTCACTGAAGAAAATATCAGTCTCCTGGGAAACCTCTATGAACCAGAATTATTATTATTTTTTTTTATTAAAAACATAAAATGTTCTTTAATGGTTCTGTAGCGAACTAAATTTCAAAACAGCTATTAGCAGCTAATTACAGTATCATTTGCTTTTTACGTATTTTTTTTTAATTTTTTTATTTTTTATTGACTTTGTAATAATATTACATTAAAAATATATATGTGAGGTCCCATTCAACCCACCCCCCCACCCTCCCTCTCCCCCCCCCCCAACAACACTCGTTCCCATCATCATGACACATCCATTGGATTTGGTAAGTACATCTTTGGGCACCTCTGCACCTCATATACATTGGTTCACATCATGGCCCATACTCTCCTCTATTCCATCATGTAGGCCCTGTGAGGATTTACAATGTCCGGTGATTACCTCTGAAGCACCATCCAGGGCAGCTCCATGTCCCGAAGACTCCTCCACCTCTCATCTCTTCCTGCCTTTCCCCATACCCTTTGTCCATTATGTCCACTTTTCCCAATCCAATGCCACCTCTTCTATGTGGACACTGGATTGGTTGTGTCCATTGCACCTTTATGTCAAGAGGAGGCTCAGATTCCACCTGGATGCTGGATGCAATCCTCCCATTTTCAGTTGTAATCACTCTAGGCTCCATGGTGTGGTGGTTGTCCTTCTTCACCTCCATCTTAGCTGAGTGTGGTAAGTCCAATAAATCAGATTGTAGGTGCTGGAGTCTGTTGAGGCTCAGGGTCTGGCTATCACATTGTCAGTCCAGAGATTCAAATCCCCTAAATATATCTTAAACCCCAACATTAACTGCACCTCCAGCACATTAGCATGAAAGTCTTATGAAGGGAGATCCCATCTGAGTCCAGATTCATCACACATAAACACCATTTCCAAAGAGGGGCCATCTGCCCTGGTAGTTAACCCCATCGGCCATGACCATAACTCCCATGGGTCTCTTTAGCCCTCAAAGGAACCAATATCTGGGGGTTGTATCTGCTTTATCTGTCTCTCTGACTCTGCTCAGTTGTGCATGAGGGCAAACCTTCTGCCAGCCTCCAGACTCTTTTTTAGAAACTCGTAGCCATATAAACTCATTTCTCCTTTCCATTTCCCCCTTACTTTAGGTCAAACAGCATTTTAAAGTCATGGTATTTTATGTAGACATGGATATTCTGCTGATCCGCATTGAACCTTCCGTATAAGGTCATTTTCCAGTTGCATCATCAGTTGGTAGTTGATAGTGGTCCCTCGTTGCCAGGGAGGCTCATCCCCGGGTGTCATGTCCCACGCTGGGGGGAAGGCATTGCATTTACATGCTGAGTTTGGCTTCGAGACTGGCCACATTTGAGTAACATGAAGGCTGACAGAAGGAAATTCCCAGGCACAAAGTTGCTCTAGGCCTTGTTATTATTTTGGGTTTATCAGCTCACAAGCATAGTCAGAACCAGAATTATAACACTCTTTTAACTGCTGAAGACATTTTTATACAACTCACAAATTTTTACCTTGTGGTAAAATATTGCTTTGAAATCATTTATCTGCTACTAAAAATAAGATTAAATGTAAAGGTAATTCAGTGATCTAGGAAAAAAATACTCTCCATAAGTATACTTAGCTGAGTGTCCAGCACTAACCAAACCAAGTCCTTACTTTGGGGAGCTGATAATCTTATGGGGGCACAGTTAGTCAAGAATAAGAAAATACATACATGATAATGTCATACATCTGGGAATGTGGACAGTTTTTAGGGATGAGAAGGCATGGGTTGGGGTGCCATGGTAGAAAGGGTAGGCATGGAAGATCTCTCAGACCAGATGACACTGGAGCAGACTCATGGAATGAAGGAGGAAGGGAGGAAGTAAGCTAGGCAGCTATCTAAGGGGGCAGGAGAAGGCAGTGAATTTTACATTGTGTGAAAACTTTATCTGTAAATAATATTTATCTCACTTAATTCTAATGGTAACAAGGAACGTTTTCTTTGTAAGCAACTTGAAAATAGGAATTAGAAATATTGAAAACTTGTGTTCTGGGAGGGAAATAATAAAGAATCAAGAGATAAAGACAGTTTCTAAACCTTCAGCCATCCTGTGATTAGGGTACCTTAGTCCATATCTTTTGTGTGGTGATTGGCTCTTCAACAATCAGGTCAGATGGTCTGACTGGGACTCTTCCCAGCACAGCTCCCAGGATGGAGTATAAAGCCCAGGTGGGAGTCTAATGTCTCTTAGGAGTCTGCTGGCCACAGTGGTTGGTTCAGAGGTGGGCACGTGACACTGGTCAGAAGACTTGAGCAGATCTCAGGAATTACAGGGAGCTAAGAGAAATGATGCTCTCTCTTTCAACACTCATGAGTTTGTGTGACTAGACCTGCTGGGATAAGGCAGAATGAATTTGATTTTTAAAATGAGAAAAATAAAACGCACTCCTGAAGCCAGTTTTCCTTCATGGTTCTAACGTTATGTGAGTAAATTCATTTTCTTTAAGCTCGTCTGGACTGGGTTTTATGTCACTTGAAACTGAAAATATGCTAATGGATATATATTGAGTTCAAATAACCTTGAAATGTATATGAATGCTAAATTCATGATATATAACAATAGCTATTAGAATTTTGTTCTCCTAAATATTTAGCAACATGACTTTTTGCCTAGTGAAGGGAGAACTATATAGTAAACATGGGTGGAGTTCCATTACCTGAGATGGACACAGAGGAGGAATATAATTGATATGGATTTCAAGACACAGAGCCAAGGGAAAAATTGGAATTTGAAAGCCAAGCAGACAATCCAACAGAAGGAACAAGTTATAGAGGCCAGTTCTTATGTCAGAATGCAAACAAGAAGCAAAATACTACAAGGACTTCCAAACTAGTGCAAAACAGTTTGACTGATATTAAAAAGGAAGAACTTGAAGGAAGTGCCTGATAACTTGGAGTTTAGCTGCAGTGCTTTTTATAGGTCACCTTTGGAGTCAGCACAGGTGGAGAGGGAATTATTGAAGGCACAGAATAGACAGGGATATGCTTGACAAAATAAAATATTCAGTTATGTATCCAGGCCAAGTAAAATATTCAGAATTCAGTAGACCTTTAAATCCCCAAGGCAACATGACTTTGAAAGGAGGAATATCTTCATGTAGAAAAACACTCCCCATTGATGAAATTGTAATTCTCTATGACCTGCAACTTAATCACTGAAAGCAATCAAAATCTAAGATGAAAGTTGTATTTTTATGCTTCTCTCCCACCTATCCACTTCCACCCTAACATAGAATGGAGTTAACAAAAAATATAGACATTACCTAAACTTACCGTAAATGTCTGTGAGATTAAGAAAAGACGTACATACTTTAAAGGTATTGTTTCTCAAAGAGAACCTTGGGAGTCCACTTGCTCTACAGCTGCAGGTCAGAGCTAGACTCAGACAAAATTGAGAGATGAAAGTCCTTATTCATGTGGTTCTCAGAGAACATAGCTGGCCCAGCAGTATTATTTTCATCTGGGTACTGTTAGGTAGACCTACTGAATCAAACCCCAGAGGTAGGGCTTGGCAATCTGTGCTTTAACAAGGCCCCCAGTTGATGCGATGGACACTGAAGTTTGAGAATCACTGTCTTAGCCCAGCCTCCTCTCAGTTGGAGTCACTCAACTCTTTCCTTTGGCAACTCAATCATAACCAGTTCCAGAAAACATTCTTACCATGGAAAAAGAGATATTAGTAGCCCCAAACCACAGTGTGATAAAGTCTCCAATTTTTAGTCTCATAAATCCAGTGACTTTCTCCTTTTTTTTCTAACTTTAATTGAAATATATCACTCGTACATAAACATCCATAAACAAAATATGTATAAGTTGTGAACTTAAAAAACATATAACATCTCACCCTACCACCAATAACTTGCATTGTTTTTAAACCTTTTTAACTAATGATTGAAGAACATTATTAAAATATTACTAAATACTGATCCTGTCTACAAGAGTTTTTTTTTTTTTGGTTGAGGCAAGTAATAAGTGATATAAATGAATAAGTAAAGCATTGACTCAAATTTCACTAAGTTGGGCTACTGCACAGCACTCCACTTACTTCCATTGCCTAGATGTCACTTGGCTATGCACCTGAAAACTCAACTTACCTCTTTCCAAATTTCCCTCTAGACCAGTGGTTCTCTACAAGAGGCAATTCCCTCCCCGCTACCCCCCGGGGACATTTGGCAATGTCTGGAGACATTTTTGGTTGAAACAGCTGGGGGATGCTACTAAACATACTACAATACACAGGACAGCACCCTAATACAAAGAATTACCCCCCCAAATGTCAGTAGTGCTGCTCTTGAGAAACCCTGGTCCATATGATGAAGCCTGCTGCTTATACCCCAAACTATGAGCTAGGGTCCTGCTCTGGATATTAATCTCTAAGAACCATGCCTCTCATAAATGAATTTCAGTGTCATGTTGCCACCCCATTATTCCTATCTAGTATATTGAATCTTTTCAGATAGAGAAGCTTTTCTGAATCACTCCATCTCACATGAGATATGAGATACTCTTCAGTTGAGACTTCAACTCTTGGGGCATCACAAGAAACCCTTAAATAGAGCTTAAGATCCACCACAATAACAAGTATCATTTTTCTTATTAGAAAAGAAGAGTCTATTTTACTATGGCCAGTGTTAAAAAGCAAAGTACTCAAAGACACTGTCCCTTTTCCAAAGTCAATCTATAGATCTATCCTGAAAGAGTAAGATCTGAAAATCTTTTGCTGAAAGCATCTCTTTATAGGAATCTAACTTTCTTGGTTTGTTTGTATGTGTATTTTTTTGTTTGTTCTTTTTTCATATCTATGACTACATAACCTAAAGTTTATCCTTTTTATCTTGAGAAAGGAAAAAAGGAGTTGCAATGGTAATGCATCAAGGATCCACAAATTTTCCCAGGGAAAGCAATTTAAAAACTGTGAATGCCCTTCCTTATTATTGTCCAAACCATGTGCAGGTTGCCATGCCCTTTAGGGTATACCTGTATAGCCAGCTACTTTGATAGGGCAGGTTCAGTGACACATTCAATTTCCCAGATGCCTATTGGCTTGTACCTGCTTCTTCCTCCTAGATAGTCAAAACTGCTAAAATTCCAGCACTACCAATGGCTAAACATGACTGAGTTGACACAGAAGCAGCAAAGTACATCTGATATGTCCCCCACTCCCATTCTGTGGCCTCAGTTCTCTTCCAATGGCCCAGGGCTAATTTGAATTAATTATTCTTACTCCCTGTCTAGTTTGCCAGGCTGCTATGATGACTTCCACACAATGGATTGACTTAAACGATGGGAATTTTTTGGCTCACCATTGCAGAGGTCACATGTCCAAGCAATGAATTGGCTGAAAACCTTGCTTCCTCCCAGGGTTAGTAGTATTCTGGCTGACTGGCAATCCTTGGGTTCCCCGGCTTTCCCATGCATGGAATGTCCTCTCTGTTCTTTTCCCAGTTCACATTCACTTCCAGTCCTGTGCA
This sequence comes from Dasypus novemcinctus, assembly GCF_030445035.2. Lineage (NCBI taxonomy): Eukaryota > Metazoa > Chordata > Mammalia > Cingulata > Dasypodidae > Dasypus > Dasypus novemcinctus. Next base: position 27,607,846 of record NC_080683.1, on the reverse strand, counting down.
GTCTGGCTTCCAGTTCTTCCCTGTGGCATTCTCTGACTCTGCCTCTGGTTTCTTTCTCCTTATAAGGTAACAGAAATGTAAATAAAGAACTTGGACTACACATTAACTCTTCAAGAGAGCCTTTTTATAATGGGTTCACACTCCCAGGAATATGAATTAAGATTAAGAATATGTCAAACTTGGGGTTCATGATTCAATCTACCATACTCCCTTTACCTTTCTCGCTTCCCTTTTGATAATCCTTATCTCACACTGTATGGGCAGCAGCCTGCTTTACATGCATAGAGAGTAAGTCATCAATTAATATTATAAACTACCTATAAAAACTAGAAGTGCAACCAAACACCCCCAAAATCCTCAGAAGAGTTCATTAAGTTAATTATTTATGGAAATTCTTCTCATTTTCTTCTTTCAGATTTAAAATAAACTAATATATGCACTCTTGAAATAAAAATGGGTTACGAGAATAGACTAAAGGACAGAAAACCTTGCTGGGGAGAGGATGTAGCTCAAGTGGTAGAATGCCTGCTTCCCGTGTACGAGGTCCCAGGTTTGATCCCCACTACCTTCTAAAACAAACAAATGAAAAATCCAACTCTCATTGGGAAGTGGATGTAGCACGGTGGTTGAGAACCTGCCTCTCATGTATGAGATCCTGGGGTCATTCCCTGGTATGGTACCTCCTAAAAAAAATCCTTCTTGCTATCATAGCAAGGATCCTTAAGCAAAAGAAACATTAACAAATGAAAAAGCAAAGAAAGACAGAGTCTTAATAAGGAATGAAAGAGTCTTTGAGTCAGAATGCAAAAAATATAAAATTAAGTTTCTTCCTGGACATATTTTGTCCACATGAAAAAAAAATATTACTATAGTCAACCACAAAAACATTCAGCAATGTGGTCAATACATAGGTGACTATACTGTAAAAAAAGTTGAATATGCATTTTTTTATCATTTATAATTTATTTTTAGTTTTAGGCAGGTATGTTTTGAAACATGTATTGATGATTTAAAGTTGACTGCTAACTACACAGAAGGCCAAAACACTAATCATAGGTATGTCCTATTGGGAGGAATATATTGGTCATGAATTCTAACCTCCCATCATTAAATATGGGTTATTAGTCATACATGAAATTTACAGATAAGTAAAAAAGTCCCCTATTAGTAATAACACTAAAAAATTTTAATGGTACTCTTTCCAAGTGTAATGATTATAACCATGCTCTGAAATACAATGTCTGTTAAATCAGGAAAGAAATAGTCTGTTCTATAAAGGCAAGAGAAACTGCTAGCTGCTTCTCCATAAAGACAAGAATAAAGCATCACCTTGAAGCAGAACCTCTTTGTCCTGAGAAGAATTAGGTGTGTGATTTCCTTAATTAATGATGTATATTTACTGAGGGGAAGAGTCATCTTTGACTTACAGGAAAAGTTTAGTACAAATTTTTATGGCCTGAAGTAAGCAGCCCTCTTAGAAAAAGAGTTTAGTGTACATTACTGATCTTAGAGAAGAGATGAACCAATTTGTGTAAGGCATTTTGGAAAGGGAAGTGTGGCAGTTTGAAGCTATCTTATGAATCCTAAAAAGAGAAAGATTATGTTTGTAAACTGATCTATTCCTCTGGGTGTGATACCCTTTAAATTCAGCTGAGGTGTCTTTGATTAGACTGCTTGTTAAGATTAGAGCTTTTGATTTGACTGCATCAGTGGGCATAAGTCAGGTTGAGTCTCCAGTCCCTTGCTGGGTCCAATATAAACAGACACACATACACACACACAGAAAGAGAGAGTGCTGTCATTTTTTACCCTGCTATGTGACATAAAGGAGAAAAGTCAAATAGCTGAAGCTCTGGGGAGAGAGGTATTTGCCTGATGGTTTACAAGTGACCTTGGGAAGAGACTCCAGCAACCGAGACTGATGTAGGAGCCCTGAAGAAACAAGTCCTGTGTCAGGAAAGAGAGGACTACAGGATCAAGTCAGCACAAAGCCTCAAGAGGAAGAGGAAGCCCAGAGAGAAAGGCAGAGACCAGTCAGAGATCAGTGATCAACTTACTTTAACACATGTCAACTGACTTAAGTGAGAACGTAACCTGGAATTGAACTTTTAACAGCCTTGTAACTGTAAACTTTTACCCCAAATAAAAACCTTTTATAAAAGCCAAAAGATTTCTGGTACTTTGCATTGGCAGCTCTTTGGCAGAGCTAATATGGGAAGCATGGCTTCAAGGCATGCACATAAGAGTTAATGTCAGTGATAGAAAATGGGATGAATTCATTCATTCCATCATTCATTCATTCATGTGCCTAAATATCCATTAAGGGCACATATCTAGGTCCTAAGAACACAGCACTAAACAACGTCCCTGTCTTCAAGATTCCTGGCCAAGTGTGCTGTAAGAGAACTCTACAAAAGAGGCAGCAAAGCCGGTGCTCAACCTACGGGCCAAAGGACTCGGGGAGAGATGATGTTAACACACCGCCTCCCCGGGTTCTGAAGAGTAGCTGAGCAAAGGAGTATGAATAAATAGAGTTGTAATTTGGGTACTTGATGTGGAGTACCGTTACAGAGCCAGCAGGGCCCTGAACCACCAGGCGCTTTACTGCTGCAATGGATAAGCACCAACCCGCATAATGTGCCATCCATCAGCTTACATGCTGTTTGACAGGAACAGCCGAGTGGCAACAATGGACTAATTACTTTCCTATCTGCTTAGTGTTTGGAAATAGGACTAACCTCCTTTTGCACTGAGTAAGCCCCTGGATATATCCGACAATGGGAAATGGTGGGCAGACGTCTCGAGAGAGATAATGGATTTCTTGCTAGTAGATAAATGAAGGGTTGAATGGTTAACTGGAAATATTTTAAAGTGACTATATACTTATAAGAATTGTTAAGGTGGATGATGGATGGTGTCACTACAATATAAATACCTGCAATGGACCAGTCATTGGGCTATGCTCTATGCATACATTCATCTAACTCTCCCAGCAACCTGTATGGGAGCTCTTTACTCAATAACTTGCACAGTATCACACAGCTATCTAATAGAAGCTTAACAATATTATAAACAACACTCAGTTTACTTTAACACTTCAGGGTCAGGGTTGCCTCTTATTAAAGAGGTTTATGTTGAACATAGTAGAGCCATCTTAAATAGAAGCTATCCAATATCAGTTGAAACCTTTTTTCAATGACTCAGGTTAATCTTGGTGAATATTAGCACAGCAGCATAATAATCCCCTATAGTATGCTCCCACTCTAAGAGATTTTAAATTGTGTACATTGAGGGGCAAAAGCTTTAACCCCTACCACCAAAAAAAAAAAAATTTGATCCCTCTATTTCTGTATCTTAAACAGTAATCTACAGGAAGCTGAATGGACCAAAGTGATCCACCATTTGCCTAATGACCTTTTGTTTGACCACATTCTGCATTTCTTCTTATCTATAATATTGACTGCTCTCTGTGGAGGGAACCTAGTTTTCCCTAGTATTTTTGATACATGGCTATTGGACTTTGGAAAGACACATGCACAATAAAAATAAAAAGCAAGGGAAGCTTAAAATTGATGGGGACATCTATAATACACATAACTCCTTTGGTATGCTATAGGCCTGAAATATCAAAAAAAAAGAAATGAGGACCCCAAATGACAGTAGAAGCTTCTCTGTGTCTCTTTGTACCAATAAGTCTACTCATGTTTTTGAAAATGATTATAGTAATGGTAGAGAAAACAGAAGAATTTTTATTTTAAGATGGGGAGGTCATGTATAAAATTATTTGTGAAAAATTATTTCTTTGAATTAGTCTGGAAACAAATTTTATTCTTATTGTGTAGTTGGACATCATTAGGTTAACAAGATCCAAGACTCTGGAAATTAAAGCCACCTTGGCATTTGGTTTCTACACGGTGTCCTAAAGAGCCAAGAATATATATAGAAGACCTGGTACAAGCAAGGAAAAAAAAAGCAACTTTTGTGCTTGCTTATTTTTTAATATGTATGGCACTTCTAATTTTTCTGAGAGAGAAGGCTTTTTTTTCCAAGATTAGCAAACATTTCTGCATCCACCCATGTTATCTTCTTGTGCAAATAATACCTTTTTGTCAGGAAAACCCTCTCAATGGAAATATATTTTAGCTCAGGACTGATTATATTTTAATCTCTAAATTAGTGTTTTATGCGACCCAAGAACATCTTGATAAAGAAAAAGTTTAGAAAAAACAAAGTACACGAATGAGAATTATAAAAACTCAAAGGATCTAAAGATAATTTAAAATGCACACTTGTATATGTAAGAGTGAAAGTTCAGGATTTTTTTTTTTAAGCAGACTTCATTGTAATGATAAAGTGTACACTGGACATGATTGAAAGCTCTGGTGAGTAAGTTATTATAGGAAGATACACTCCGTGCACATCATAATGATGGGAGGAAGATAAAAAGCAGAAGTCTTATTTTAAAAAATCACGTATCTATATTTTTGCCTGGGATGACCTGCATTTTCTGTTCAAATCACCTCCACATGGGCAAATAGGATTTGTCATGCTGGATTAGAGCATTGCTCTATTACACGTGCAATGCCAATTCCAGCAAGAGTCAAATAGTTCTTGCATTAGACGAAAGAAAAACACCCAAAACAGGTTGTCATATTTGCTATGCTTTCAACAGCAGCCAAAATTTTATTGGAGGTACATTTCAATCACTGAATTCTCATTTTAGATAAAAGTTACTTTATTCAAGAACTTTAAGATAACTTGTTTTAAAGGAAGCTGAACAACTGTAAATGTTCTCACATCTGCCAGCTTTACTCCTCCTACTTTAAAAAATCTTTTCTTTTTTTTCTATTTATCAAACATCTATACTGGTCCCTTGAAAGTTAGAGGAGTCACAGATATAAAGGTCTAGGGAGTTCCATACTATAGTATGTTTGAGCCAACAGCCTTGCTCATCATTTGACTGTCCTTTAAGTGTTTTCTTTCTGCTTCAAGTAAACCACTTGGTATTTGCTTTACCCTATTACACAGGTATGTATTTTAGTACAAGGGACACACAGTATAATTTGTGAGTCCTTAAGAATGGCTCTGTTATTATGCCTTAGAACCTACTCAGATAGACTTGCCATAGAGTCATGGTGGACCCTACACATATAACAAGATGGTTACATATTATGGCAGTTTGATATGGTCATAAATTCCAAAAATAGGTATTGGATTATGTTTGTAATCTGATCTGTACCTGGACATGATTAAGTTATGATTAGGGCTTTGACTGGGCCACCTCATTATGGCATTGAGTCCCCCCTTTTATCACAGATAAAAGGCATTGCAAAGGACATAGCTGAGGGTTTTTGATTTTGGAGTTTTGATGGAGTTTGATGCTGAAGCCTTAAGCTGGAGCCCTAGGAAGTAGGCTCACAGAGAAAAAAGAAACCAGCCTCAGGAGGAAAGGAACCCCGAGCCCAGGAAGAAGCAAGCCCTGGGAAGGAAGGAATCCTGAACCCAGAGAAAAGCAAGGCCCTGGGAAGGGAGGAACCCAGGAAGACTGAACCCTGGTAGCCCTTGGCAGCCATCTTGCTCCAACACTTGAAAATAGACTTTGGTGAGGGAAGTAACTTATGCTTTATGGCCTGGTATCTGTAAGCTCCTACCCCAAGTAAATACCCTTTATAAAAACCAACCAATTTCTGGTACTTTGCCTCAGCACCCCTTTGGCTGACTAATACAAATATGAAAAAATTCTTTGAGTGCCTAGTTTGGGAAGTGTATCTTCTATGTCTATAAATCCATTGTGCTTGCTTTACTTCTGATATTCACTTGTATGTGGTAGGTGTTCAATAAATGTTCCTATTTTTTTAAAGATTTATTTATTTACCCGCACACACCCATTATCTACTCTCTGTGTCCATTCACTGTGTATTCTTCTGTGTCTGCTTGTATTCTCATAAGGCAGCTCCGAGAACCAATCCAGGGACCTTCTGGAGTAGGAGGAGGTGATCATTGTCTTAGGCACCTCAGCTTCCTGTTCTGCTACATCTACTTATTGTCTCTCCTCTGCATCTCTTGTTGCGTCATCTTGCTGTGCCAGATTTCCACATTGGCTGGCACTCCTGTGCAGGGCAGCACTCCCGCATGAGCTGGCACTCTAAATGGGCCAGCTCACCATGCAGGCCAGCTTGCCTTCACCAGGAAGACCTGTGCATCAAACCCTGAACTTCCTATGTGGTAAACAGGAACCCAACTGCTTGAGTCACATCTGTTTCTCAATAAGTGCTCTTTAAAACAATCTGTAGGGCAGCGGACTTGGCCCAGTGGTTAGGGCGTCTGTCTACCATATGGGAGATCTGTGGTTCAAACCCTGGGCCTCCTAGACCCGTGTGGAGCTGGCTCATGCGCAGTGCTGATGCGCACAAGGAGTGCCTTGCCATGCAGGGGTATCGCCTGCATAGGGGAGCCCTACGGGCAAGGAGTGTACCCCATGAGGAGAGCCACCCAGTGTGAAAGAAAGTGCAGCCTGCCTAAGAATGGCACCACCCACACGGAGAGCTGACACAACAAGATGACTTAACAAAAAGAGACACAGATTCCCGTGCCGCTGACAACAACAGAGGCAGACAAAGAAACAAGATGCAGCAAGTAGACACAAAGAACAGACAACTGCGGTGGAGGTGGGGGAGAGATAAATAAATAAATCTTTAAAAATTAAAAAATTAAAAAAGAAAGAAAGAAATAAAACAATCTAACTTTTTTAAATTGAAGAGTTTAGCCATTTACATTTATTAGGATAACCAGTACAGTTTGGTTTTATTATACTATCTTGTGTTGCATTTTCTATTTTTCTACTTTTACTGTTTCTTTTTCATTCCGATTTGCCTTTTTCTGTACTGATTTTTCTTATTTTTTTTCCTTTTACAGGTTAGTAAGTTATAAAATCTATGACCATATTTTAATGTTTCATTGGCAATTTTAACATATCTTTGACTTAGCAAACTTTATATTTAGTTAACATTTTTACCCACATTCCAAATAATATATGGAATTACAATGCTTTAAATCCAATTACCCATTCTCCCCTATATTATAACTATTATTTTCTATTTATCTTGTTTAGTTGTAACTCCAGAAATTAGATTCAGTTATTGATTTACACGTTCAATATTGGTTTTTATTTTCCTACATAGATACCAGTTTTTGCATCCTTTCTTGCATTTTAGGCTTTTCTGCTGGGATTATTGTCATTCTTCCTGAGGTATATCCTTAGAATTTTCTTTAGTGAAAGTATGCTGTAACAAGACTCATTTTTGTTCATCTGAAATATCTTTATTTTACCACTATTTTTAAAATATTGCTTCACTGGTTATAGATCTCTGGCATATTTAGGCTATTGATTTTTTTTTCCTCAGAGCTTTGAAGTTATTTTACAGTTTATTGGCTACTATTATTTTCATTAAAAGAATACCATCAATCTTATTACCTCTCCTTTGTAGGTTATCCTCCTTTTTGTTTCAGTAGCCTTTAAGATCTTCTCTTTGTCTTTGATATTCTGCAGACTTATTCTATATATTTGTATTTGGATTTCTTTGTATTTATCTTATTTGGATTGCCTAAATCTTTTGATCTGTCTTTTTTCAATCAATTCTGAAAGCTTTTCTGCCATTACTAGTTGGATAGCATTTCTTCCACGTTTCTATATTTGTTTCTTTTGGAACTTAAATTTAATAATTTTCACTTTATTGTCCACATGATGTGATCTCTTTTTTATATTTTCTATTTCTTTTTCTCAGTTTCCTGGATACTTTCTTCAGGTCTCCCATCCAATTTATTAATAATTTCTGCAGTTGGGTCTAATTTACTTAACCTATCCACTGTTCTATAATATTTCACAACGAAGTATTTTTCTTTTTTTTAACTTTTTTTAACTGTTAGGTCATTTTTTTTTCTATATACATTTCCATTGTTTTATTATTCTGAACCTTAAATGCAAGTGAATAAAGTATTAGGAATATACAACAGCCAGGCTGTTTCTCTGGAGTTTGGGGGTACAGTGGATCCCCAGCACTGACTCCCAATAAGGGAAACTCAGCCTGCAGTAGGCAGCCACCTGCATGCCTCAGGACACAAGTTAAAATGTAACAGACCTCCTCACGAGGAAACAAAGTATCAAAGAGTATAATTTATTCCAAGCTCTACTGTTCCTTCCTACAATAATATCACCAGACCCCATTTATGTGCTTCATGTGACCCTAGCAGAAACTCTGTTACCAAATGTCTTTGTTCTGAGACCCTATATATTGCCCATCATTTACCTGCTCTTTGCAGAGCACTACCTGCATTCTCTGGACCACCACCACCATAGAAAATCTCTCCTGTCCCTAAGTCCAAATAAATAAAGCTCAAGTCTGATTATGCGCTGAGTGCATTCTTTGGTGTTGCAGCCACGCCGACCCATGCCCTTCAGGAACTCTGTTGTAATACAGAGTTATTAACTACTGATTAAAAGAGATCAATGAGTAGTTACCATCAAAAAATAGTCTGAAGCTGCCTCCAAATTTAACATTGTAGGAATTTTTAAGGAAATCATTATAATAATGTTTATTTTATTTGTGACTTTGCTTTTAAAGATGCATTTAACTGACACATGGGATCCCTGCTCTGTTATTTTCTCCCATTTCTCTTCCCTTCCTACCTGAATAAATTACAGGCCTAACTAAAAAAAAAAAAAAAAGTTCATATACAATGCAAAAATACCAAAAACAAAACAAAACCCTGTAATACACAGAACTAATGAAGTATATGTGATCAGGGATACCATGAATATGTTTGAAAATGCATTTTCTTCTATTTCACTAAAATGTGCTTTTGAGAGGCCATTGGTCAATACATACACACTTAAAAGAAGCCGTATTATTCTATTAACAATGAAGTTCAGTTCAAATTGGCTTTCACAAGTTAGGACCTTAAATGCATTGATAAAGTACAGAAAGTGCATCTTCTCATTTTCCATCTTCATGCAGTGTTAATATTTCAGTTTTCATACATTTAAAAAAATAAAAACAAATATTTCAGCAATATATACATTTATATTTTTGCAGTGTTATGGTTTGTATTTTAAAAGAAAAAGCTTCCTTATGATTTACCTCATGTTCTGGTGGAAATGCTTGCAGGAACTAGCTAATAACAAAAACCAAGAGAATCACATTTAAAATACTAATTTACTTTGAGAACAAATGGTTGTTCTTTGAAGACTAATGAAGGTAGTAGACAAGATGCATTAAGGTAAGTGGGCTATTTCAAATGCTCAACAGTTTTCATAAAAATTTTTTAAATGCTTATTTTTAAAGAACTAAGCACCTGTATCCACTGATAGTGATGCAATGCCTAGTTTATGATGACTTGAAACCAAATAAATACCCATAAGTTAAAAAAAAAAAGCCATATTTTAAACTTATCTAAATTTATTTTCAGTCAATAATCCAGTAATATTCTCCTCCTAATACAATACTCCCTTTCTAGAAGGCTGTTCCTGGGAGTCGCACAGTTTAGGTAATGAGGAAGTTAAAAGAGCAAATGCTTGAATTTTGAACAAAGCTAAATAGACAATTACTGTTTGCTTTCCTCTTAATATGCTAATAACTGTGTCTAAAAAATATGCAGTTCTTAAAAAGATACTGTTTCCTAATTTTTTATTATCTTAAACCTTTGGAAACTACTCACATGAAACTATAAAATTAGAAAATGTCATGAAATATGTATATAAAATATAAATTACCTCTAACTTTAAACTCTTATCTATTAGTGTATTACTCAATCTTGAAAAAAAAAAAAAAAGGTGACTCCAAAGATAGTCATACAATTCTTTGAAAAGGAAATTATTCCTTTTAACATTATATCCACCCCAATCTCAAAACAAATCATTGAATTGTTTTGGTCACAGACATTTCCAAGGAAAGATTTCATGTTTCACCCCCATTGCTTCTGGTTAGAAAATCCATGTTTTCCTTTGTTGAAAGAGTTTGGTCCTGCTGATGTTGGTGTATCCCTTTCAATATTCTTCATCCTCTTCTTTGCTTTGGAGGCATTTCCTCTGGCTCACTATTTTCACTTCATTAAAAGCTGCTGCTATTGAAAGGGTGTTTTTGGAGCAGGAGTTGGAGCAGTTTCTTTAGGTTTACTTGATCCAAGTTTGATGAATATGGCTAATGCTTTTTTTGTCATCTGATTACCTATATATGGCAAATGCAGATTTAGAGATCTTTGTAGGCTTTTTGGGGGGGGTCTCTAGCTGCTTCTTTAGCTGATCACTTCTCAGCGCTACAACTGGAACTTCCCCCTCCATTACTCTGACAGTTCTAGCTGGCTATGGCTTCTCCTCTCCCACCTTCCTGTCTGCCATTTTCCCTGCTGCAGGCTTCCCTGCAGCCACACCCAAGACTACTGATATTTTAAGTAAGGTCATTCTTTGTCGTGTGAGGAGGAGGGCTATCCTGTGCATTGTAGGATGTTTAGCAGCATCCCTGACCTCTACCGACTAGATGCCAATGGCACACCAATTGTGACAACCAAAAATGTCTCCAGATAGTACCAAATGTCCTCTGGGGAATAAGGGTAGGGGAGACAAATTGCCCCTGTTTGAGAACCACTGGGTTAGGGTCTCTGTCCTTCACAACTGAAAAAGTTTCGACTAATCCACTACCCTTATTCCACATCCCAGTCCCCATTTTCCACACTGCCCAGTGCCTGATAATTCCAACTTGAAGTCTGACCTGAGTTGTTCTAAGGCTCAGATTTAGAGAAAAAAGCAAACAACTTGGAGAGTATAAGCCTGTGAGAACATGGGGACAGGGGAAAGCAGAGTCCTTACATGATAGTTCACAGCATAATGGCTTCAGAATTCCCCTTCCTTTTCTATTCCCATCAGCTCTTCACCTTGTGCTGGTCAGGCAAGCTGCTGTCCCAGGCACCACACTCGGACCCACTCACTGCAGACCTGCAGCCCAAATTCCCCAGATCAATGTTGATATTCTCTTGTCAGTTCATCATATTCAATATTCACTTTCAGGTCTTTAAAATTTTTAGACAAGCATTGCCAATTATCTGATGGTTTTCTAATAATTGTCAAATATTATCTTATTAATTATGTAAATATTTTATTTATGTTCTCTAAATGTTATAGTTAGGACTCGATTCTGTAGTTGCCTCTGATGACTCTTGTTCACCTGGATTTGGGAGGCTTGTGATTAGGAATTCTAAGGAAAGCTTCATTTTTGTAAAATATTTATTCCCACAGTACACCCAAAACCAAGGACAGATAGGTAATTGCTTAGTTTCCCTGAGAAATTGTCATCTCCTGTGAGTCAGCCATGACATAATGTGGAGAAATATTTCCTGTTTGGCTGCCCAAGAGTTTACCTGCCTTCTATCCAGCAATCAAATCACCATATCTGTGTGTGGTCTTGGTACCTCCTCACCTCTCTGGACTTACTCTTTCATACAGGGTTCCCAATATATCCCTTACTCTCCCACCAGTTGAGGTGCACACTAGATTCTAAGTTTTTCTAAAAGCTTGTTTTACTAGAATATATGTATACATATATGATTTTATTGGCATTGACATCTTCATAGCTTTTAAATATAATACGATTAATATGTGTATTAATTGAATAAATTTATAAAAAAACTTAAAATAATGCTAAGCATCTTTGGGTTTAATTGTCAATTAAATTTTCAAGCCATCTCTACTCCAAAACAGAAAAAAAAGTCAGATAGATTTTCAGCATTGACCTTTCCATTTTGCTATGCAATTAAAAAAATAATTGTCTACTGAAAGTCTCATTCAAAACCACAAAGAAAAGTACACTACCAAATGCTGTTTATGTACTACATTATTAATAGTTCTATTTTCAAAATATTGTGAACTAGCCCAAACCATGACATAAGGGATGAATTTCTACATAAATGAGTTCAAACTTTAAAAGCTTGTTAGTGCTTTATTTAGAAAAGTAAATCAACAAAGCATGGGCATAAAAGAGAAAATAAGGGAGAAATCTTTTTGGTGTGCCATTTTTTTGATGAACCATCCAATCCCTTCTGAATTTACTTCATTAACCCAAGTCATCTTCTATGTTCAACATTTCGACAATCTCAGAAAAAATATTTTCAACTCTCTTGTTCTGTTGTTCTATCTACAAGTTGTGGCACATTCATACCAAAAATAAAAAGTCTGAATTCTCCACCTCTCCATGTTCATACACTGTTTCTAAAGTAACATCATAGTTTCTCTCACTAACAAATGAGATTCTATTTCCCTACCCTTTGAATCTAGATTGGCCTTCTGACTTCTTTTGGTCAACAGAGTGCAGGAGAAGAAACAATGTTTCAGTTATGAGCCTCTGGCTCATGAGGTCTCGTGTACCTGGGCTCACCTTCCGAAGGGTGAAAAGTCACATGGTTCAGATCTGAGTCAGTCAGTTCATCCCAACCAGGGTTGCAGATATAAGACACAACCCAACCAAGACCAGTAAAGCCAGTCCACAGATGACCAGCCACCTGATGACAGACCACGAGGAAGGCACATGATCATTACAGATACCATTCCATTCTAGCTTGCATTATTTCTGATGAGAAGTCCAAAGTAATTTATATCTTCATTCTCTTCATGAAATGTTCTTTTATCTCTGGCTCTTTTTACAATTTGTCTTTATCATAGGTTTTCAGCAAATTTATTACTGCTATGTGTGCTGTTGTGTGGTTTTCTTTGTATTTATCCTGTTTAGGGTTTTTCAGTCTTTGTGTTAGTCAAAGGGGTACTGATGCAAAGTACCAGAAATCTGTTGGCTTTTATAAAGGGTATTTTTTGGGGGTAAAAGCTTATAGTTACAAGGCCCTAAAGGGTCCAGCTCAAGGTTACTTCCTTGCCAAACTCTGTTGCCATGTGTCAAAGCAAGATGGCAGGTGACATCTGTAAGTGTTCAGCTTTCCTCTTCCCTCTTAAGGCTCCATGGGTCCAACTTCTTCTGATCACAGCTGCAGGCTGGCATAGGGCTCATCTCTCTTCCCAGGGCTTGCTTCTTTCAGGGCTCAGCTGCTCTGGTCTCTTCACAAGGTCAGCTGTAAATTATCAGGAGAATAACTCAGCTCATTCCAGGGCTGCAGTATCAAGTTCTCTCCTCTTCTGTGTCTATGTAGCTCTCACAGTTCCACTGTATATCTTCTTCTGTGTATTTATTTCTGTGTGTCTCCTTGATTGAGCATTTGTTTATATAGCTCACAAAGGGAAGGGGGCAGGGCTTAAATTGAGTCACCCTAATGATGTGATCCTATCAAAGCCCCAATCCCAACACAATTCAAACAAAGGCATCTCAGTGGGATCCAACATAATCAAAGAATATCATGCCCAGAGGAGCAGACCAGTTTAAAAACATAATATCTCTTTTGGAATTCATAAATAATATCAAACTGCCAGTCTTCTAGGTTTCATGGGTTTATATTTTCACTGAATTTGGAAATTTTTCATCAAATTCTGAAGATTTACTGTTGGGATTTCAACTCTTTCAACCTCTGTTTCTCTTTCCTCTCCTTCTTGGGATTATAATTACACCAATATTAGATAGGTTAACATCACGTTACTGAGGCATGGTATATATTCCTCCACTTAATTTTTGATAGAATCAACCCTCATATTCAATGATCTTTTTTAAGAAACTGTCTAATCTACAAGTAAAGGCATCCAGTATATTTATATATTTTGCTTTTCATCTCCAGAAAGTATCATTTGGTCATTTCTGTATCATACATTTCTCTTCTCAGTATGTTTATATTTTCCTTTAAATATTTAAGCTTATTTATATTTATAATACCTATATTAAAGCCCTTGTTTATTAATTCCATCATCTCTGTCATTTATGGGTCTGCTTCTATTAATGAATTTTTCTCTCAGCTAAGGATCATAATTTGCTATCTCTTCAAATGTTTAGAAATTTTTGATCAGATGCTGAATATAAAAATATTTGTTGTAGAGTGGGTGAATTTTGTTGTCTTTCTTTAAAGAGTGTTGACTTTGTTTAGTCAGAAAATTAAGGTATCTTTATTTTAATTTTTTAAAGATTTTTTATTTCTCTCCCCTTCCCCATCCCTGCCCCCATTGTCTGCTCTTTGTGTCCATTCACTGTGTGTTCTTCTGTGTCTGCTTGTATTCTTGTCAGCAGCACCCAGAATCTGTGTTTCTTTTTGTTGTGTCATCTTGCTGCCTCAGCTCTCCATGTGTGCAGCGCCATTCCTGGGCATGCTGCGCTTTTTTCACACTGGGTGGCTCTCCTTATGGGGCACACTCCTTGTGCATGGGGCTTCCCTATGCAGGGGACACCCTTGCATGGCACAGTATTCCTTGTGTACATCAGCACTGCATGTGGGCCAGCTCATCACATGGTTCAGGAGGCCCTGGGTTTAAACCTCGGACCTCCCATGTGGTAGGCAGATGCCCTATCCATTGGACTAAATCTTCTTCTCTAAGATATCTTTAGATAAGGTTGATCCTTAGTAGCCTTTTTATTTTATTTTATTTTTTTATTTTTTATTTTTTTCAAATTCTACTCAATTTATTCATTTTTTTAAAAGATATTACATTAAAAAAATATAAAGTCCCCATTCGTCCCTTCCGGCCACACCCCACATCCCCCCCCCCCCCCAGTAGCACTCTCCCCCATCATCATGTCACATCCATTGCGTCTGGTGAGTACATCTCCGGGCATCGCTTAGTAGCCTTTTTAAAGCAATGTTAGAGAAGACATAGAATACTCTGAGTGGACTTTATTCTAAAATTAACTTAGGCTGAATAATAAGGCATGACCCTTCTAGGATCTCTACTCGTTTGGATTGAATTTAAACATCTTCCAGTCCAGTATAAACTTTGGGAATTCATCACCTTATAGCTTCCCAGTCCAGCATTTGCTCTTGTCCAGTCTCCTACTAAAGTTTTTCTCTATGTATATACAGTTTAGTATTCAGCCAAAGATTCAGGAGGACTGGTATGCAGATTTCCAGAGAACTTATATATATAACTCCCTCATCTGTTTTGTATCTTTTAAACTACAGCTGGTCCAGCCTCCCCAAATGCCAAGTCCATACTCTGTCTCTGAACCTTAGCAGGAGCTCTATGCTCTATATGGATTCTCTTTCTCACACACACACAAAATGCATTACAGAATTGCCTCCAGAAAAAAAGCTACAATGATCATAGAATTTCTGATTGTTTTCCTTTCTCAGGCTTTCACCACTGTGTTTTGCAACCCATTGCCTGGTAGCTAATATCCAGTTCCCTCACTCTATAGTAAAGACTGCCCATCAACAGCCATACCATATCACTTCTATGACTCCTTGAAGATGTAAAATGATCCTTGAACAGAGATGAT
This sequence comes from Dasypus novemcinctus, assembly GCF_030445035.2. Lineage (NCBI taxonomy): Eukaryota > Metazoa > Chordata > Mammalia > Cingulata > Dasypodidae > Dasypus > Dasypus novemcinctus. The sequence continues at coordinate 27,592,439 of NC_080683.1, read as the reverse complement.
GATCTGAACAAGAGAGAATGGTCATGGGACAGCTTTGGCACTTGGTGCTTGGCATGTCAAGGACATGGGATTTCCAATGGGAAGGGCTTATACTGGAAAATAGCTAGATCTGTGCTGTCTTGTTTGTACCGACTCTTAGAGAATTGGCTAACTAGCAAGAGAAGCCCAACATTAAGAAGCTGTCTCATTGTATCCCTGAAGGAAAATGTAAAGGAAACTTGAATGGAACTTGTCTCCTGCCCAAAGGAAGAGAGCATGACAAAATATGTGAAACCTTTTTTTTTCAACAGGGAGAATTTAGTAGCTTGAATTTGAAGGACATCTTGTCTAATGGCTGACATTTTCTCTTTGAAATAAGAGGTGAGGTCTTCTGTTATAGGTTATTGGGTTGGATGTTTGAAACACCTCTAGAAGGCTAAAAATTATTTCAGTAAAGAATAGGAGGAAAAGGGATTGTTGTGAGAAAGAGGGATTGCTGTTGAAGGATTAAAATTTATAAGTCCCTACATGTTGTGACTGCAATTTTCTATAGCAGCACTGTGGCAGTTTGAGATTATTTTATGAGTTCTAAAGAGAGAAAGATTGTTTTTGTAAACTAATCTATTCACCTGGCTGTGATATCCTTTGATTGCATTAAATTCAGTTGAGGGGCCTTTAATTAGAGTACCTGCTAAGATTAGAGCTTTTGATTCAACTATGTCAGTTAAGGCACGACTCAGTTTGGGTCCCTATCCCCTTGCTGGGTCTGTTTAAATGCACTCACATGGAGAAGCACAGGGAATAGAGAGCTCTGTCTTTATCCTATGTGACAGAAAGGAGAAAGCTCAAACAGCTGAGGCCCTGGGCAGAGATGAATCATTTTGCCTGATACTTTACAGCTGAAAATGGGAAGAGAGCCAACCAGCCGAGACTGCTATAGAAGGCATGGAAAGAAAACAAGTCCTATTCCAGGATAGAAAGGAAGCCCTAAGAGGCAAGCTCTATGCCAGCTTGTAGCTGAAATTGGAAAGAAAGTAGAGCAGCTGAGCCTGAGAGAGGAAGCTCAGAGAGGAAGGAGTAACACGCAGAGACCAGCGGCCGTCTTACTAACCTCATGGCAATACATGGGGATCAACAGAAGCTGACTTTGGTGACAAAGCATCTCTGCTGATGCCTTGACTTGGCCTTGAAACTGTAAGCTTTTACCCCCCAAATAAATCCCCATTTTAAAAACCAAAAGTTTTCTGGTGCTTTGCATTGGCACCCCTTTGGTGGACTAATACAAGCACCCAGTGGCCTGGGAGTAGCTATGGAAATAGTGGATAGCTGGATTCACTGTAAGCTCACTTGTATCTGGTTGGTTTCCAAATAGCTATTGCTGCCTAACATATCACCCATAACTTAGGGGCTTTAAAAACTTGCATTTATTTAGTTCACAAACCTGCAGAATGGCTAGGAATTGGCTGGGTCACATAAATCTAGAGAAAAACAGTGATGATGCAGAAGATGTGAATCCCAGTATCAACCAACTCGACCTAATTGACGTTTTTAGAATACTGCACCCAACAAGGCAGAATGCTCATTATTTTTGGGTTTACATTGTGTGCTTACTCAGATAAACTATACAAGACTATGAAAGTCAAAATAAATTAAGAAGATTGAAATCATACAGAGTATGTTTTCTAAATACACTGGATTTAAATTAAAAATTAAAAAACCTGGAAAGCAGGAAATATTTGGAAATATTTGGATATTTTAACAGTACACTTCTAAATAAGTCATGGGTCAACGATGAAAAGACAAAGGAATTAGACATTATTTCAAACCAAATAAAAACCCAACAAACAGAGTATGTAAGATGTAGCTAAACCACTGCTTAGAAGAAACTTTATACATTTAGGCGCTTATATTAGAACAAAATCAAACTGCTAATATCATAGATCATGCTTCAACCTTAAGAAACTAGAAGAAGGGCAAATTAAATACAAAATAAGTAGAAAGAAGGAAATAAAGATAAGAATGAAAGTCAATTCTATAAAAAAGATAATACAAAAAACAATGAAATATAAAACTGGTTTTAAACAGTGAAATTTATAAACCTCTAATTGCTCTCTACCACAATATCAGGATATAAATGATAAAATATCCATAATGAATGAAGTAACATGGCTAGAGAGTCTAAAGTTATTGTTAATAATGCAATATCATGAACCGCTGTATGCCTATACATTTCACAACTTAGTTGAAAAGGACAAATTCTTTGAAAAGCAGAAACCTCCAAAACTGATGCAGAAAGAAGTAGAATATCTGAATAACCCTATATCATTAAAGAAATTGAATTGTAATTGAAATCCCTTTCACAAAGAAAACTCCAAGTCCAGATGGCCTCATTATCAAGTCCATTAAAAATCTAAGGAAGTTACAACAACCTTCAAACTCTTTCAATAAATAGAGGACAGATCATCTCCCAATTTATTTTATGATGCCACCATTTCCCTGATACCAAATTCAGGCAAAGACATTATTATAAGACACATACACACAAAAAACCACAGACCAATTTGCCTCATCAATCCTAGCTGCTGTTATGCCCAAATACTGATGAGGAAACTTAAACAGTTTACTTGCCCAAGTTGGCATAGCTGATAAGTGGTAGAGATGGGGTTTGAACTCAGGGAGCCCAGGCTTTTAATTATTAAACTCTTCCACCTATCAAGAGTTGCCCACATTTCCTACCAGAAGGTACATTTTCTAATCCTGATTCATAATTCTTCAAACCAGGCTTCCAGATTAAGACCCTATAAAATCACTACCTCTACAAATATCTGACCTCGATACACTTTGCAGGTGATTGTTTTGATTGGGCATAGGAGTTCCTAGGATTTCCTAAAAAACAAAAATCTTACCATAAATATAAATTTATTTGCAACTATAAATACTAACATGCTTTATTTTTGGCTACCACTTTTTAAAGGAAGTGACATAGTATGAAACTTTTAAACATAAAAACTTTGTCCATTTTTGCAAATTCTCAACAATACCCAGCAATAATGACAGAAACTTGGAGTTGGAGAAAGAGAGCAATATTTTCATCTGTCCCCTACAATAACCCCTTCAGGCAATCCTGCTATGTAACATTTAAATAGGAAGTTTCATTTTATCACTGCTGATTCAGAAATTTTAATAAGGGTGAGAGTTTCAATCAAAAAGTAAAAGTTGTTTGAACTCTAAGATTCATCCCATGTTCTCAGTATGCCCACATCAGAGTCTTCCCACCAGTCATTCATGCATGAAAAATGAGGAGATGAAGGAAAAGAAATTCTTATATTTTTAAAGGGCATAAAATTCTGAACATTTTTTCATGTGTGATATGTTATTTGGCACCCATCTCTGTGAGGTTACTGATAACATCACTGTTTGTTCTATTTTACAGAAAAGTAAACAGCTCCAGAGCTATTAAATGGCTTGCTTGTCCAAAATCACCTAAGGAGGAGAGTTATGATAGAACTCAGGTTTTTGTTAACGTTTAAACTTCTATTCAGCAATGTACACTTATTGTCTCTGAATTTGATGTAAAAAAATTGTTTTTTTCATCAATTTCATCAATTGTTTTTAAACATCAGTAAAAGAAGATTGTCATCTAGGTGAAATGTTTTCCTTAGAATTCGTAACAGAGACACAGCTGTGGAAAATATCTAAGCATTCAGTGAAAGAGTAAATTTCTGACCTGAAATAATATCTGCTACACACCTGAATTTCTAGCTTTTAAGGTCATGGATTATGAGCCAACATTTGAGTTTGAGTAGTAGATTCCATAGTTTCTAACTGCCACTAATTCTGAAGATACAGAAAAGAAGGTTTCTGCTGTGTTGGTAAAGACAGTAAGGTACATTAAGATGCATTAAGAGCACATGGGACCAGGACAGCAAAAAAAGTAACCCTCTTCTCTACATATGAAGGCCATAAAATGGACAGATCTCTGCTACCTCTAGGAGTACAGAGAAATTATTATTTGTGGTATTGTCTTAATCTGTCAGGTTTCCATGACAAATACCGTACAATGGGTTTGCTTAGACAATGGAAAATTTATTGACTCACGGTTTTGGAGCTAGATGTCTAAAATTAAGGTGTCATCAAGGCAATGCTTTCCTCCTCAAGGTCTGTAATATTCTGGTGCTGGCTGCCAGGGATGTTGGAGGGTTCCTTGCTTTGTCCCTCACATCACATAGCAATGCCTCTGCCTTTCTCTTCCAGGTTCCGTTGACTTCTGCTTCTGGCTCCTTCCTGTGGCTTTCTCCACTATGTCTGAATTTCATCTACTTATAAAGGACAACAGTAATCCAGAAGAAGGCCCACCCTTATTCAGTTGGGCCACACCTTAACTAAAATAACATTTTTAAGAGATCCTGTTTACACAAGAATGCAGATCAAGACAAAGATGTATCTAAATCAGGATACATAATTCACTTCACCCCACATATCTTCTACTTAAAAGCTTTCCAAAAAGATCCTGAATAGATTACAAAGTAATCTTTAAAAAAATGGTTTAACAAAACCTGGCTAGTAGAAGTCAGTTTTTGTTATTTTTTTCTGACACCCAGTATAGTGTTCTTTTCTAATATCCCTTGGAAACAAGCTGGGAGAACCCATCAGGTTGCAGCTGAATTTGAGACTACACTATCTCAGAAATAACCAACCAGACAAAAGGACTCGTTCCTTACAAATCCAATCTATTCCAGACACATGAAGCATTGTTTACTGTTGTAGCATTCAAATAAAATTTTAAACTATGAAAGCGCATTTAGTATAATACCTTGAATTATTTATGACATTATTTATTTTTAAAAATTAAAATTCCATCCATTCCTATAATATTTTTACATCGATTATATAGAAAACATCATAAAAGATGTCAGATATAGGAATATTTGTCCTGGCCACAAAAGAATTTACAAAAGAATATGGAATTTGTAAGATGGTATAAGATTGAGGATGTATGGCAAGGGGTGAGGAGGCCTTGTAGTGGGAAATGGCATTTAAGCTGGATGAGCAGATTTTCCTAGGCAGAAATAGAAAGGAATCCAGGGAATGATATGAAAAAAAACACACAACACTGATGGCCTGACAAAGGTAGGAAAGCATAAAGCATTTTTCCAGAATGGTTAGCATAAAGATTGGATAGATCTTAGTGAAATAACAACGTACTATGTAATATATAATATATAAAGACAAAATTATCTTGTTATGACTCTGGGTGTGTTCACATATAATTATTAAATATATTACTAAACCTTTAAAATGTAATGATTTTGTCAGGTTTTCAATAATTTAAACTAATATCCTGACCCAACATTTTTACGAAAAAGGAAATTAAATCTGTATTTGAAAAAATGCAGTTATAATTTTACTTACAAAGTTTTACTAAAATAGTATGTAGATCAATATTGATACTTTATGAATTTGCAATCAGATGTGTCAAATCATTGCCTTTCTGTTAGTGTGTCATTTCTGACAGACTATGAAGTGTTTTCAATGTGAAACCTCCCAATTTCCTTTCAAATATACTCAGATTAGAAGTACTAAGAAAGTAGCCATTTTTTCAAAGAAAAATAGATACGAATCAAGATCCATTGTGTCTTTTTTTTACCTTGTATCTTCAGACTTCACAAATCAAATATTTATCTCTACTCACAAGAATCAGAAGTTGCTGCTTGTATAATACTTGTATTACACTTGGACGTTAAAATTTTTAAATATTCAATTCTAGCCATAAGATTTTTTATGAGTCAGTTTAGATCTAAAACTTCTCTGCAGTTCCTTTACTGTCTTCTGACTCTGAAGGATGCCTTTGCCCACTCAGGGCTACGAGGCAGCTCTGGGTTCCATCCAGGCCTTCCCTGGCCTCTAGATCCTCTTTTACCATCAAGTTAGGAGCCTGGGCCACTGCCTCAAGACTCAACACTCCCCAACCCCACCCTTTCTCCCATTCCCTGTTAGGAGAAAAAAGGTATTGCAGATTATTATATAGCCTTCACCTGCCCAGTGTTACTCATTTTAAATAAAATGCTTTATCTCATGATTCTCAACTTTTTGTGTCATGAACCCCTTTGGTATTCTGGTGAAACAATGGACCCCTTCTCAGAATAGTGTTTTAAAACACATACAATAAGATATAGAGGATTACCAGGAATCTAGTTATACTGAAATACAAATATAAAAATAAAGTCATATGTTAAATGTGTTTATTTACCTATTAAATATCAATATCTAGGGACAAGTCTAGTAATACCATATTTTCAAAGTAATAATGAGCATAAAGGTATTTTTAAGATAACTATAATGTGGTATCCATACATCTCTTTGTTGATAAAGTCACAGGCATTCTTAATACTGTGGTTGGCTGCTTGTATTCAAAATGACAGAAAATGCTAACCTTGAAGCAAATGCTAGTGAAAGTAAAGGTGTAATTGTTTTCCTCATCCATTATTTGTTTCTATGGACCCCCCAGGTTAAGAGCCCTTTGTTTGATGATGTAAAAAGGAGGAATTTGTGCATTATGACAACTGGGAAGCTGCAAAGTATGTTATGAAGAACATGAGATTTATAATCAGTGAGACCCAAGTTTCAGTTCAGGATATACGACCTACCTGTTCCCAACCCTCAAAGAAGTTACTTAAATTTCCAGGCCACATTTCTGAAAGTGCAAATAATACACTGTAGCACTACATTGCAGTGTTGTTTGAGTAATGGGCTTGGGGCTTAGTGGGTCCTCCTTCCTTAGTGACTTCTGGTGAAATTGATACCTGGGTGTACACAAGGGATCCACCCAGATTTCTCAAACCACATTCTGTAATCTGATATAGATTATGCCTACTTTTAAAACTGTCCCCAGCTACAGTCTAAAGAATATTACTTTCTTTTGTGCTTGCCTGATATAATGCCTTATTTATAATTCCACCTTGGCACTTAATGTTGACGGCTTGTGTATGTTATTTGAAGTCAAAATTTCCTTTAAAATGTAAATAAAGTTGTCTGTCATCCTACCTTCAGTTTGTGGTCTAGTAACCCCATCATGAACACATCTCTATATTTCTCTAAGACATGAGCTCAGGATTTCTTCTACCCAGTCTTTTTATTTTTATTTTGTGTGTGTGTGAATTTTTAGTTCCACATGCATCTCATCCCCTTTCCCTCTTTTCAGTGCAGACTCAAATGTAGAAATAGGTCACTTTTCCATGATCCCCCTCTTTTGCTTACCCTCTTCAAAACAAGAATACCACAAAGCACACAGGGCATTTTGTTAGCAGTATTGACTTGATTTTATGGCAATAGATGTGTTCCGTATCTACATGTTACTTAACCCTTCTCGTTCTCAGTCCTCTCCTCTCAGCTGTGTATCCTCAGGCCTTAATACCCTCAGCTCTGCTAGAAAACTCAATTCCCTTCCCTTTCATTAGGCTGAGTAATTTAGCTTCGCACTGTTTAATGGGTTCAGGGTTCATTGGTTGACCTAAAGACTCACGGTCTCTTCCATCAAAGGGGCCATGACTTCCTTTAATAGCAAAGAGAATGTCAGACACTTCAGTCTTTCCTTCCAATGCTAGTCTCTGGATGAGGAAGAGAGCAATAGAGATTTATGTTTTCACTGATATAAATTTTGTCACCCATTTTAGAAGACAACAACTGTTGAGTAAATTTTGGTTTTAAAGATCGTATTTCTCAGTTGTACTTGCATTTTACTGTTATTCAGTGGCCAGTCTTTCTCAATACAGTCTTAGCTCCCCGAGGAGAAAGTCAGGGATTTTGCAACCTATAGCCCTTCATTGCATATCAAGGTGCATTGCACACATTTGTTGAGAGGAATGAATAAGTGGATGATGAGAAGAGAGGATTTGGTGGTATTGCATGTTCTCTGCACATACTCAAATGTTTAATGGTCTGTGTGAATGCTAGCTTGTGGGGTGTGCAATGCCCAGGTGAATCACATGCTAGTAATGTAATGTAGGTGAGCTCTGCAGTCTTATCTTCTCCTAAATTAATATATTTAAATACTAAATAGAGAGCTATGGGAAGAAATAATGAAAATGTAAAATTCTCGCAATACAAAGGATCTAAATAGAGTTCCCTACTTTTCATGTAATATAACAAAGTGATGAAGGACATGGGATTCGAATAAAGTAAGCCCAGGTTCAAATCCTGGCCTGTCAGTCAAATCCTGGCCTGTCAGTCATGTCAAGGCTGACAAGTTATTATACTTAACCCCATTTTTTCCACCATTAAAATAGTTATCACTAAATAAGAGGAGTTGTATGGATTAAAAGAGATACTACATGTAAAGCATCTAGCTCACTTAACATAGTGCTTATAATATGTCAAAAAATATAATAATATGCTTATATTAATTGCCATTTCTATCACTAGTAAAGAGAATCAAAAAAATTAGCCACTCAATGCTGAAGAATTTGCTGGGCACTAATCTAAGATTTTCTTCAGGTTCAAGTTGCAAAACTAGTTAATCCTTCTGTTAATCTTTGAAGTCAAATTAAATTTTGTAATTGCCCCTCACAAATCCTTCTCATTTGTGCTCAATGATACAAACTAGATCACATGAAACAATTGCAATTCAATGACATCAAAAGAAAAACCAAAATATTCCATTATGTTATTAGCAAAAAAAAGAAAAAAAAAGTCATCAGATCAGTCCCGACGTAACCCAGTCAATGGAACACATTTTTTATTCTAAATTTTGAAACAAAACTAGTTGTACAATTCACTATAGTTTTTATTGCCTACCTTTGGGAAAATATATAAACTAATTATTTCAATGGATTTCTTCAACTAGCAAAGTTATATTAGAAAAAATGTTGGAACTGCCTGTCTTCCTTTATACATATAAAAATGATTTGATTTAGTGAGTGGGCTATACTTTGATAAGCTACTGTCCAAAAGCTAGCTCTGTCTTTCATCATTGTTATGTGAATTTTAATTGGGACGTAGCCATCTCTTCTATTTCAGAATTGGTAGTTGCCAAAGCCATGGTGATTTGTAGCCCTGGCTGAGGTTTCTCTGGTCTACAGGGTGCTGCCTGCCTGCCTTTCTCTCTTTGTACAAAAGGCCTTATCAACTACTGTGTGGACCTTTTAACTCCATGTAAATCCTGACCCCTATGAGAAATAGAACTTCATCAAAGGGCAAACCGGATTCCATGCTGTTCTCTCTCCTCACATTTATAGTTAATCGATGTTCATTTAATTGTGTTCTCTAATGCATGGTGCCTGCCTAGTTATATAGAATAAGCAATATTTGGTAGGTAAGTTAATAACATTTGTTGAACTGGCTCTGTTTTTTTAAAACTCTAGAAAAGAAGTTTTTAAACACAGAAAGTAAAGAATATTTATAATTGTCAATTAATATAATCCCCTTCATATCAGAAACTCTTAAAAAGCCTATATTACTAAGTAAATATAGTCTAACGCAGGCGTTCTTATCCAGGGGTCCGTAAGCTTGAATTAAAATTCAAATAAACATTCTTGTGCAGACATGTTGGTGTGGGTGTAATATATTTTAAATAATACACAGGATAGTGTGAGCTTAGTAAGGGGTCCGTGGTTTTCATCTGACTGGCAGAGGAGTTCTTGGAACAAAAATGGTTAAGAACCCCTGGTCAAAAGTGTCAAATTCCTGAGAAATCTCTGTAATAGAGTTGAAGTGCAGAAGATATGAAAGACAGTAAAGAAACTACATTTTGGAGGGAGATGAAAACCGCTGCAAGTAGACAGCTGCATGTTGCTAATCATACTTCTGCAGGGAGAGACTTCTATGTTTTTCCTTTCCCTGCAAGAACAAGACTGAATTTGGTCCTTTTCTAGATCAATTGGTGTACCTACATCCAATAAGCCTTTGGTGAAAGAGAAAGCATTCAAGTGTAGAGAAATCCAGAAGAGTATTTGCAGGATGTGCTAGAGATTGTAAGAAGAAATATTCCTGAAAACTAAAAATAGAAGGGTTGTTCATGGCACAAGGATAGATGAGAAATAAGATAAAAAAGAGTAAGAACCAGTAAGGGTGCACACATTCCTTCACATTCTCCTCCATTAAGTATTCATGCCTGAGTATGAACAAATGAGAAATGACAGGTGGGGAGAGGTGAAGATATATGGCTTGTTTATTAATTAGTTATTTTCAGTAACCAATAGAGCAGGGGTTCTTAACCTTTTTTGTTCCATGGACCCCTTTGCCAGTCTGGTGAAAACATGGACCCCTTACTAAGTCCACACTACACTGTGCAGTATTTAATAAATATATCACACCTGCACCAACATGTCCCCCCAGGAATGTTTTTTTTAAAGCTTTATTTGTTTACTTCTCTCCCTCTCCTTTCATTGTTTTGCACTCTCGGTCTGCTTTCTGTGTCTGTCTGTCGTGTGCTCATCTTTGGAAGGTGAGGCACTGGGAACTGCATCGAGGACCATCCCTGTAGGAGGGAGGTGCCTAATGGCTTGAGCCACCTCTGCCCCTGCTTGTGTCTCTCATTGTGTTTCTGTGTTGTGTCTCTTCACCGCATCATCTTTCGCATCAGCTCACCGTGCCAGCCCATCATGTCAGCTGTCTGTCTTGCTCGTCTTCTTTAGGAGGCGCCAGGAACCAAACCCAGGACCTCCTATGTGGTAGGCAGGTGCCCAACTGCTTGAGCCACGTCCCCTTCTCAAGAATGTTTTTTTGGATTTCAATTCAAGCTCTTGGACCACTTCTTAAGAACCCCTGCAATAGAGATATATTTGGTAACATGTAACATCTTAACAAAGAAGTAGTCACAATGCAGTTGTTTGTAGATAGATAGTTTTATAAGAACAATACAGGTCAATTTCACCTGGGATATGGATATTTCTGAAATTAAATCTTCATTGGTTGTTCAGTGTCCCCTAATGCCCCCCCCCAATCCCCATATCGCCATCTCTAAATTATCAAATGTATTTAAATATCTAAATGAGATCATTAGAGGTAGAGAGTGAAGAGTGTATAATACATTTTGGGGCTAGACTCAGCTTTGTTTGAAACAGACTCAATTTCAAATATTGAATCCTGTAGCCTACCATGAATTTCAATATGAATTGGTAAAATATAGTCGAATGAGACATAGACAGAAATGAAGAGAGACAGCAGTGAGTCAGGGTAAGAAGAGTTCAATAGCTTACTGCTGTTCTTTTAAATTTTTGCCCTCTGCCACATTCATTTGCTGGTTCCCTTCTGTTTCCTTTCTCGGTCTGGGGAACTCCTGCTGTTCTATCAAAGCCCAGTTTACATGTTTCTTCCCTTTTGAAACTGTCCTGAAAATCCCTATCCCACCCACAAGGATGATCATTTCTTCCCTAGTGAACCCACAGAATTTTGCTCGTATCTTGAACACATTCTATTTGGAAAAAAAGTATTTGTTTTTATATGCGTCTTCACTTTTACTGAGACTCTGCATTTCCAGTACTTAGCATAGAGTAGTAAATGTTACCATAAATATTTGTTGAATAGTGTTTTACTTTGCTACGGACAGCCAATGCAAAACACTAGAAATGGGTTGGTTTTTATAGTGGGAATTTATTAGGGTAAAATCTTACAATTCTGAGGCTGTGAGAATGTCCAATCAAGGCATCATCAAGAAATGCTGTCTCCCCAAAGGTCAGTCACTGGCAATCCTGGACTCCTGCCATGTGGCAAGGCAAAATGGCAGCCAGTCTCTGCCTTTTCCTCCAGGCTCACTTATTCCCTGAGCTCAGCTGTGGGTTATCAGGTATATGACTCACATCTCCCTTCTCCTTTGGGCTTCATTGCTTCAGCCTTGAGTACTCCACTGATTCCAGTCTCCAGCCTCTCTCTCAACTTCAAGGAGTTTCTCTGTCTTTCTGCTTCTGCTGGCAATCACAGAGTCCTCTCTCACATGGCAGGGTAAAAATGGCAGCTCTCCTTCTTTAGCCTCTCCTCCATTTATATAGGACTCCAATAAAAGGATTAGGACCCTTTCTGGGTCCCTTACTCTGATCAAAGGCCCTTAACTGAAGAGATCAAATCAAAAGAGATCTAATCAAAAGATTCCTTAACTCAGGGGTTCTTAATAAGGGGTCAATGAGCTTGAATTGAAATTCACAAAAACATTATTCTTGTGCTGACGTGTTGGTGTGGGTGTGATATATTTATTAAATAATACACAGGATAGTGTGGACTTAGTAAGGGGTCCATGGTTTTCAGCTGACTGGCAAAGGGGTCTGTGGAACAAAAAAGGTTAAGACCCCTTGCCTTAACTGAATCTAACCAAAAGGTCCCACGTACAATAGGGTTACATGCACATGAATGGGTTAGCTTAAGAACATCATTTTCTGGGATTTAGAAAACATGCAAACCAGAGAAAATAAATTCATTCATCATATTTCTTTTCCATTCCTCCCAACTCATCTCCTTTTGCTTCACTTTCATTCCTTTCTTTTTTTTCTTCTGTAGATTTTTTCCCATTCTTACTGCTTTCTGTAATTTTCTTTCACATTCTGTGCTTTATACTGGAATTTAAAATTTCACATGAGGCCTAAGAAACTGGAATTTTAAATGTATTATAATAAAATTTAACTTACTTTTCTTTATGAAGAAGAGTTTTCTTTCTAATCTAAAAGTTTTAATGAGAATAGAGAAATGAATGCTTTATATTTCTCTTCTTTCCTCTATCCCCACTTCCATGATCAACCCCACATGTCCAAGAATTATGCACAATAAAATCTAAAGTTGTTTCAATTTACTTTTCTGTGAGCAATTTTTTTTTAATTCATCAATGAGGGAGTGGCCATCAAAAGAAGTCAGATTTATTCAGCTTGGTGTGCAAGAATACTTGTAGTCAGGACTCTAAGTAGGCTTTCAATTAATCCCGAACAGTTCTCAACCTATATAGTTGAATTGTGTCCCTAAACAGAAGAACTTAGTTGGAGCCAAAAATAATCCTGAAGATACAAACCCTTATGAAAGAAGAATAAAATGGCAAGTGGAAAATTACTGATTGGAAGTTTTTATTTTAGCTCATGATTTTAAAGATGAAATAAAGTATGAATATTCAAAAGAAAACTCCCCAGGTTATGATTTTTTATTTTTTTGTTCATAGCTAATTGAGGTTGTCCCAATCAGTTCTTATATTCCAGTACTTTTAAAAAATATCCTATTTCTACTATATATATATCATGCTCCTTTACCCTTGTAAAAAATATTTACATTTCAAAACATAATATGGAGTATTTGCTCACAATTTTCTATTAGTCCCTTTTCTTGTGTTCTTTGAGAAATACACTTTTGTTATGTGGAGGAACCACTGCTCAAACACAAGATAATTTATATTACTTTTTAACAACATACACTTTGGAAACTACTTTTCATCACAATGTCCCAACTGACAAAAAATTATCCTCACTTTACAAAAGAGCATATTGAAGCCCAGAGAAGTCACATTACATGACCAAAGTCATGTAACAGGGAATAGATTTTGCAAACTTACAAATTCCTGAACAAGTATAATATTATGAAACCTCATTTCTCCTGATTCTTAAGGATAGTACTAAACTTACAGCACTATAATTCTGTTTTTCCCCTCCAGCTTGAATCTTTTTGCTCCACATCTACAATGAGTGAGTATTAAAAGTTATCATATCACATCAGTCTAACAGAAGAGACAAAGAATATATAATATACCTCTCCTTGGTAGAAGGGAACTAAGATTTTTGCAATAAAATGGACTTGAAAAGATAACCAATCGCCTTGGCATCCCTGCTGGTGTTTAATTTTTAAAACCAACCTAATCAATCTGAACATATGGTTTTACAGAGAATTGGGGAAAATGAAAGTAAATTATTACAAACCAGTTAAATATGCAACCATCTTGCAGAATGCCTTACTCCTTTGTATTATTCAGGATTATTAGTTTCTGTCAACAGAATCCACCTTAAGCAGAAAGGACTTTATTAAGCCATATTGGAATCTCACAGAATCATTGGGCTATGAGCTCTGTTGCCAGGAACATCTCCTGGAACCACGCCACAGAACTGGACTGAGACAAACGTTGCCGGTCCTAATAATGTCAGAACAACTTTGGCTCTCCCACAATTGAGATTCCTAATTTGAGAAGCTGCCACATTATTCACTTCCAGCTGACTTGATTAGGAATTTGCCACTGCTTGTCAACACCTGAAATAAGAGTCTCTGATTCTATCCAAGCCAGCAAAGTGGATGTCCCATGCTGAGCCTGTTTCTTCATTTAGCTCAATTATAACAATGTATAGGGAGGCTGTGTCTCATTAGAGAAATCTACAATGTCTGGCTGTACTCTAGTGGGAAGGGAAGCTCAGGGATAAAACTTTATGAATTTTATCTTAGGAATTCAGCATTCAAAAAGCTCAAATGGGGAGAGATTCAAAATATTTTGGACCTCTCTAGATGACAGATGGTCATTACATCTGTGTAAAAAGATACAGTCTTATTTGTTGAATTATATTAAGAATCAGAAGAAAAGAGTAAATCCTAATCATTCACTAAGTTTTTTCCTGCATCTGGTTCATAGCTCCTTGGTTCTCAGATTTTCTCCAGGAGGAATTTATTTACTTTTAAAATGTAAAGTTAAATGTGTTCACATATTTTAGTTGTAGTTGTTTTGAAAGGTAATCAAAGAAGCCTTATAAAATTATATTCTTCAAAAAGTTGAGGTACCTTTGGGGTTAGTTGGAATAAATTGGTTTGGTAGTGATATAATTAAAGAAGCATACTGCTTTTTGTGCTATCTGTGCTATCAGAGTGCTTTCTGTGCTATCAAAGTTGAACTTGTACTTTTGCTAGCCTGGAGGGGAAATACTAAACTTTTGTTTTCCTTTAATATGGGCCTTCTACTGTTTACGATTTTTTTGTTAGTGGAACTTTATCAAGATTCTGTTATTTCCAAGTAGATTGTTTTAGAAGTCATTCTTCATCAATAAATAGATACTATTTTGCCTTAACTAATTAATGTAATCAGAAATCTATTCTCTTTTCTCTTGTCCCTACATATAGGTTTGAGCTAAATAAAGCTAAATAATCAGGTCAAAAGGAGAATTTTATCATCTAGATATTGTCAACCATGTGATCATTCTAGCAAAACCTTCAGCCACATCTGGGCAACATAGTACATTTCCTGGCTTGCTCATTTGTACACTTGAAGTCTAATCTCAAATAATTTATAAATAACCTTGAACAAGTCAGTTAACCTTTATATGTTGTATTTTTCCATAGTAGTAAAAGTTAATACATAACTCTTGCCTTCCAAGAGTTCTGGAAAGATGGAACTGATAGCTCTGCATATGTTCTATGTTTCTTTCTAGAAATGTGTGTGATAAATATTGAACTGTGGTCATCTTTGAGTTGGAGAAGAAAGTTCAGTTCTCTTTGTTTCTGTTTGTCCTGCATCATTTTATTCTTCCTTAGGTAGCATCGTTCTCCTTGCCTTGGGGGATGTGCTCTTCCCCTGCTTCAGCCTGTGATTCTGGACGGGCTGCCAAAAACATGCCAGAAGGGTGAGCATGTTTCAGCCAAGCACATTATACTTTTCTTCCTCCCTGACTCTAGTCACCCTTCCAAGAGTTTGAAACATAATAGAAGCCAAGCCAATAACAATCCTGCCCTGAAATGTACTCATGCTGAAAGTTTTAAAAAATTCCCTTTCTTTCTTCTAAGGCAATGGTTCTCATATTTTAACATGCTTCAGAATTATCTGAAGGGTATTTTCAATACACGGATTGCAAGTGGGGAGTCTCACTCCAGAGTTTCTGAGCAATAGGTTTGGGATAGGGCGTCTGCATTTCGAAAAAATTTTCAGGTGTTACTGGTCCTGGGGCCATATTTTGAGAACCACTACTCTGGGTTCACCAAGTTAGGATGATGCAAGCCTATAATCACCACTGACCAACTCCCTGCTATGAGGACAAGGCCTGCTCTTTTTTTTTTTTTTTTTTTTTTTTTTGTGGTGTATAATAAAGCCAAAGCTCAAAGAGTTGGAGAGAGAATGATAAAGAAATAAGATAGAGAATGATTATGTTACATTTAGGCTCTGGATCCAATTTGACCCTACCCCAAGCTCCATTTCTATTTTTCCCAGTTCTCTGAATCAATATATGTCCTATCTAACTTACACTAATTTGAGATGGTTTTCCTGAAATTAAAAAAAAGAAAAAAATTATAGCCATTCCCTCTCTAAAATATACAGGGAAATTGAATTTCATAGTATCAGTTAATGATATAAGTTTTATATAAGAAAGTTCACGGAAAAATATATGGTGCCGTGGCCATGTTTGAATATGTAGGAGGAAGATATCCAGGCAACTTTATACATGAAATTGTGCACCAAAGTAGTTTTTCAGATAGGTTTACCACTTTCATGCATGGAACACAAGAATATATTAGATAGTACAGAGTTTCAGTGCATTAATGATTGGTTTCTTGAGAAATACATCCACATAATTATTTTGAATTACTATTAAAGATGATATTTAATTTTAGCACAGCTTTTCTCAGCTCATCATTCACAATTGGGTTTTGATATAGTTCATCAACAGGGTTCAAATTATAATAATAACACAGGGGCAGCATAATATTTCACTTATAAAAATACTTTGAGTACTGTAGCTTAGAAAATCCTCATAGTGAGGATACTCTGCCATTTTTTAATATTTGCATTGTGTTTTACTAATTCTTGAGTGATTCTAAAACCATAGAATCTACTTCAGAAGCTTAAATTCATCTCCACAAATAAAAGTAGAAGGACAGAGGAGAGTGGTACAGGGAAAGGTCAGGAGTAGAATTTTGATGATTTGGCTAGTAATTAACACTATAAGTAATTCCTTCTTTGCATGAGCTCTCAATTCCCCCAGAGTCAAAATCAAAGTCTTTTCATCTTTTATTTCACCCTCATGTATAAGGATCTTTTCTTTACACTTTTGCCGAAAAGTCCTTCATTTCTCATTAATGCTTTAAGTACAAAGCCAGTTCTGGTGATGATATAATTTTTCCCAAGTCTAAATTAGGCTTCATACAGAGCATTACAAAGTCAAAAGGCAGAGCTCATGCTGTTCTGTTATTTTACTTGTTGTTTATATGAATGAAGAAGCATGGAGTTTCAGAAGTTTCCTTTTTTTAAATCAAACTTTTATAGATGATTTAGAATTTGTTAGTACGAAATAGCAGAAGTACTCAATTTTGGTTATTTCTGTCACTAACATTTTATTCTTGCTCAGATTTCAAAAAGAATATATAGAGTTTCATTCAGTAGAGGACAACTGTATTTGTAGCCAAGATATGGGCCATCTAAATTTTAGTAAAAATTTTCCTTGTATGTGCATCAGATGAGGCTCTACCAAACTCAAACCCCTGGTGATATTAACTCCTGATTTTTCTTGTTTTCTTGTAATTTTGATTAATCAGAATTATCTCATTTTACATTCACAGACACTGATAACCAGCAAACACTGAAATGCTTGCCAAAATTTTGCAGTAACTCATTTATATTATCCTTGCTTAAAAAATGTTGGCTATTTATCATCAATCATGTATTAAATATCTGTTTAGAACAAATACTACATGAGGCATTATTGAGGATAAACAGTTTCCTTTCTCAAGAAGCTCTCAATCAACTATACATTACATCAAGTATACATAATACACAAAATATATATATGTATAGTGTATTTTTTGCATATTCTTTAAAATACTATTTCGATTTTTAATTGCTAATCTAATATTATGGGCAAAAATACAATATTAGTCAATTCTTTGTAAATATAACCATTGCAATTTCAAAATTAGTTCCTTGAGTGGTTACCTCTTCTCCCTTATTGTTGTTTTCTGTAAGGTAACTAAGTTCCTAGGGCTTATGTAACTTTCACTGGAGCATCGTAAGGAACTATTTTGAACTCATCACCGTCACAGTTCAAACTGGCATCTTTATGCTCAGTTTTCTGAGTTCTACAACAGGATCATCCTTCAGTCTATTAAGATGCCCATCCCATTGCAATTGCCAGTCACCCCTACTTTGTCCAATTTATCCAAACTTAGACCACTCAGGACTATTTCTCCTACCCTGTCTAGAAAATAGTTTTTCATTTTGTCCTATTTCACTTTAAGACAGTGGAAGACTTGGAATCACATCAAATTAGTATGTCCAAATGTGAACTCTTGGCTTCATCCTCATTACCTACTTTTCCTCACTTTTTTCCACATCTCAGTGAATGACACCACTATCAACCCAGTTGGTTGAGGGCAAAATCTTAGTCATTAGTCATTCCTAATTCCATGTACAGGTCCTCTTTCTTACTCTTTTTTTCTTATCTCCAAATCCTCAACTATTATCCTGAGTCTCCAATAACTTTCTCCTGGATTTCTGCAATTGCTTCTTTAATGCTTCTTTTGCCTTGTCTTTAGTCCTTTCAGACCCATTCTCCACACAGCAGTTAAGGTGACTGTAATTGCTCAATGGGTCTTTATACCAAGACCTCCACAATCAACATGACTTGTCCTCAGCTCCTTCTTTAAACAGTCCTTGATCCACCCACACTCTTCATATCTCACCCACCCCATTATGCCACTGTGTTCTGGCCACTTTGCCCTTCTTTTAGCTATTTTAGCATATCAGGATATATCTGCCTCCCCTTTTGCACAAGGTATTTCCTCATTGTTGAATTTTCCTCCCTCCTTTATTCACCTAGTTGACTTTTAATAGCTTTAACATTACTGCCCAACAAAAGCCCTCCAGGTCTATGCTATCTGGGTGGATCCCCTTTCTTCCATCTCCATTAATCTCATCATTCTAGCCTGTTTTTGTCCCCTTCAGAGCCCTTATTAAATGTTAAATAAATTGTTTGTTTTTACTTAATACGTGCCTTCTTGCTAGACTCACAACAGACATGATGTCTGTTTCATTCATCTTTTATAACTAGAATTGTTCCCAATACTCGGTGATAAAGTAAATTCTCAATAAGGATCTGTTGAATTGGTGGCTGAACGGGCGGGTGCAGAAAAATTACATCTAGCAATTTAACTTTCCTTCAAGGCAGTGTTTCAACGATAAATTCAAGATACACCAAGAACTCATTCTGAAAATTACTGAGCTTTAAATAGCTGCCCCAAAACTGGAGTCATCCAGGGATCCTCCCTCTCCCTCACTCATCACTCCTGGTACTAAATCAAGTCCTGATAATCTAACCTAAACACTTTCCAGACACTTCTTTCCTTCTTCACTTCCCTAATCCAAATCATCACCATCTCTGACCTTAAGCCTCAACAGGGACCACTGACCAGTATCTTTACTCCTGTTTTGCCACCCTCAAATCAATACTCCAACCAGACGACAGAATGACTTCTAATCATTTAATGGTTCCACAGTTGGCTTTGGGCTAAAGGTGAAACTTCTAACATAATTTATATGGTTCTTTACAACCTACTTGTTGCCTACATTTCTAGCCCCATCCCTGCTACTCTCTCTCACACACTTGACTTCTCTCAGATAACTCCTCCCTCCAGACCTGTCTAAAATATTATCTGCCATCTAGCACTGACTTTCTCTCTCCTACCCCTGCTTTTTTTTAGGTATCAACTTAAACATTCTCCCTAAGGAGGCCTTTACCAACATTCTAGACTACATCAGTTCCTCCTGACACAGTTTCTTAGAATACGGTGGCTTTTTAAAAAATCATAATATCCCACATACTTTAAAGTAATTGTTTGTTTAATGCTTATTTTTCATGCTATACTAGAAGCCACCTAAGAGTAGGACTTAAGTCTGAATTTTTACCCACTGTATCCTCTGTAACTAGCACAGAGTTTAGAACAGAACAGGACCTCAGTGAATTTTGATTTAAATAATAAACTTCCAAACTTTGACATGGAAGAGATTCCTACTGCCAAAGTTCCAAAAAGAGCTTGTGTGTGCATGTGTGTATGAGCAGGAGTGTGTGAGTGTGTGTGTGCACACTCTGCAAGTGTGCGTGTGCATGTGTGTTGCTTCCATAGGAAATACCAGGGATTATTAAAACCACTGGTAACCAATGAATACTGAATCCCTCCTCTCTCCTGCAGTAAGCCCCGAGACTGCTGGAAAATTGACACTTGCCTCCTATTTCCTAAAATGAGATTATAAGTATTTACTCCCAGATACTATCTTGCGAATGGGAACCACTGCCTGTGGTAGTCCTCAAAGAGTAACTTGAAAACTGGAGAACAGTTGATTCCTTGTCTCTTTAAAAACCTTGATCCACATATCCATATTGCCTAGATTTCCCAGGGCAGTCATACTGTGAAATAGATGATCCCACTGTCACCTGAATTACACTTGTAGATATTCAACCAGGTGTCCTGATGGTAAGTTCAGGATTCATGGACAATGACCTCACACAAAAACTATTCTAAAGGCAAACTGCTCAATTTAGAATCACCAGCAGCATTTGGTTACAGGCAGTGAGAGAGCTGCTTTCAAAAACTCTTTGAAAGATCTTTATTCTCTTCCCTCTACCTTTACTGCACGAGGTACCACATAAAGATGGGGAGAACAGTGCTTTGCCATGAAAGGATGTATAGCCTGTGCCCCTTTAAAATTATATCTCCCTCAGCTGCATGGACAACCTCCCAAATTAAGTGGAAGAATGTGTAAAAGCACTTATTATCACCAGCATCCAGCAAAAGCTCAAAGAGTGTTAGTAGGATTAATATATTAACTTAATGGAACATTAATAAATAAAGCCAAAGAGGTTTAGCAACTTCTCTGAGGTCTCAAAGCTACAGCTACTTTACCTGGTATTTTAATATTACTGAGAAGGACAAGTTGGTCTTACAGTATTTCACAGGTATCTTTCAACATTGCATTGAAATAGGAAAAATTTTTTTTTCTTATTTCTTCAACTATGTCATCATTTTAATCATTCTATGATTCTTTTAAGCACTATTCATGTGCATATCCATCTATAAATTATTCTGCTAAATAATCAAAGGCTTTTTTCTACCACGGAGTTATTTCTATTAAAACTAATAATTATTTCTGAGGAAAGGTATAGCATGCCACATTAATTCGTAAACAAAAAACATATACTAGACAATGCTGGTTAAGTGCTAAAATGATTCAAAATGGCAATTACCTACAGCAATTGCAGTGACAAAAATAAAGCTTATTTCCTTCGAGCAAATCTCTTTTCTTTACTGAAAACATACCTGTGAATTCAATATACCAAATACTCAAACACAAAATGCACTAAAGAGAAACATACCATACTATAAAATCTGAGACATATTTTGTGGCTAGTTTACTTTCTTTTTTTTCAGTGGGAGTACAGGGGACCAGAAAGGAGTCATCTGTATCTTGTCATTGTTCAGAGAGAGTGTTATCACCTAAAACTAATGAAGTACCTCTTAATGCCTGGCCTCTTTCAAACATACATCGAAGACCAAAGTGAAGAAAACATTTATTTCTTGCAACACACTGTACATCAGTGTAGCTAAATATCAAATCATATATTTGATTCTTTGCATATTATGCTGCTCAGTTTTTTTTTACATTGTAAACTTACCAAGAAGATATGATCTGAGAGAAAACGTGAAAAATAACATATAGCTAGAATTGATGTAATCTTTCTCTAGGCTTGGTTACTCTGTGGTTTCTTATTTTTAAAAATGTTGAGTAATTACAATTATAAAGCACTAAAGGAAGCAAAGATTATACTAAAAAGCATCATTTAGAGAGCACCCTACATAAATGCTTAAATTAGCATACAAGAAAAGCACAAAATTAATGAGCTAAGTGTCTAACTTAAGAAGTTAGAAAAAAATCAGAATAAATGCAAAGTCATTAGAAGGTAATAAAGATGAGAGCAGACATTAATTAAACAGAAAACAAAGGTACAATAGAGAGTATCGATACAACCAGAACTTGTTTCTTTGAAAAGAAAAATGAAATAAATCTCTAATGAGTTGGTTCATATAAGAGAGAATGCATAAATTAAAGAATAAATAATACAGGAATATAAAGTGAGAAATAACTGTAGACCCAACAATATTAAAACAATATTAAGCAAACTACAAATAATATAAGCTAATATACTTCAAATAATATGAAAATTTATATGAAATGGCAGATTTTTAAATATATATCTATACATAAAGTGATACAAGAAGAAATTGCTTGAAAAATAATCAAGTTGTAATTTAAGATCTTTAATTTGAGAAAACACCAGGTCTAGTGGTTTATGAACATGCAGAATTAAACTATCATCATATAAATCATTGTCATTTTACTGAAATCCTCCAAAAAAATAAAGAGCAAAATTCTTACAACTCAATCAGTGAAACCAGAATAACCTTGCTATCAAAATCTGGCAAGAATAAGATAAGGAAAAAGAAAATCTGTAGCACAATCTTATGAACATTGATGCAGAAATCCTGAGCATATTATTAGTAAAATAAATTCAGAGATTTAGAAAATGCTAATATTTTATGTCCAAATTGGCTTCATCCTGGCAATGAAACAATCCTTCAACATCAGAAAATCAAATATAATTTATTTTCATTAGAGTATTAAAAAGCAAAATACATAACCATCTCATTTGATACAGGAAAAAAAATTCACATGGTAAAACTGGGCACACATTAATTTAAGAAAAAACTTGTCATAGAATGGCCTCTCAACATTTAAAGTCATTAAAAAAAAAAGAGACTCGGATATTCTTTTTTTTTTTTTACATTGATGGTTCAGAAAAATAACACTTTTATTTTATTTTTTTTAAATTTTTTTCATTGATTTTGTAAAAATATTACATTACAAAAAAATATATGAGGACCCCTTCAACCCCACCACCCCCACCCCACCACTCCCCCCACCCCGCAACACTCATTCCCATCATCATGACACATCCATTGCATTTGGTAAGTACATCTCTGGGCACCTCTGCACCTCATGGTCAATGGTCCACATCATGGCCCATACTCTCCCCCATTCCATCCAGTGGGCCCTGTGAGGATTTATAATGTCCGGTGATTGCCCCGGAAGCACCATCCAGGGCAGCTCCAAGCCCTAAGACACCTCCACATATTGTCTCTTCCTGCCATTCCCCATACCCATTAGCCACCATGTCCACTTTTCCCACTCCAATGCCACCTTTTCTCTGTGGACATTGGATTGGTGTGTCCATTGCACCTCTATGTCAAGAGGAGGCTCAGATTCTTCATGGATACTGGATGCAATCCTCTCACTTTCAGTTGCAGGAACTCTAGGCTCCGTGGTGTGGTGGTTGTCCTTCTTCAACTCGATCTTAGCTGAGTGAGGTGAGTCCAATAAATCAGATTGTAGGTGCTGGAGTCTGTTGAGGCTCAGGGCCTGGCTATCACATTGTCAGTCCAGAGATTCAGATCCCCTAAATATATCTTAAGCCCGGACACCAACTACAACTCCAGCACAGTAGCATGAAAGTCTTAAGAAGAGAGATCCCATCTGGACTTGGATATTCTTGTCCAAAGCCCTTAAGTGATATAAAATGCATCACCCTGGTTTGGATCCAGATTTGGACAAAGCAACTCTAAAGAATATTTTGGTGACTAGAGAAATTTAAATCTCGACTGGGAATAAGATGAAAATTTATTGCTATGGAAAGATGGGAATTGTTAAATGAAAATAGCAGTTTACAAACTAGTGTATACATTATGGTCTTCCAAAATAGTTCTTTCTCTCTCTTCCTGTCTCTTTTTCCTTCTCTCTTCTCTCTCTCCAAACACATATACAGACATAATTTTGAAGGTATATGAAACGGTTTTCCCAGTAGCAGGATAATAGGGATATAGAATATATATATTATTTTAACTTGACTGTATGTTCCAACTTTCTTCTATATACTTGTAATGTTTTGTAATTAAGTTTATTTCAAATAAAAACAAAAACACTTTTCAAAGCATCTTAAAAGAATAATAGATCACCTTTAAGTGAAAACTTTCATCTTTCAAATTCTACAGTAAATATAATTCTTAACGGTGAAATCTAAGGTGTATTTCATTTAAAATCAGGAATCACACAAGGGTGACCACTATTAGTATTTCTATTCTACATTATACCTCATGTCCTAACCAGTATAATTGGACAAGAAAAGAAAATAAAAAATGTATGAATTGGAAAAAGCAAAAGAAAGCTTTAATATTCGCATGTGATTTGTCTACATAGTAACCTCAAAGGGCCTATAGATAAATTAGTAGAAATTAAAGAGATTAGCAAGTAGCCAGATATAAGAGCAATATTTAATACGGTGGTAAATGGTAACTTTGTATTTTATGCATGGTTTTTCCATAAACCAACAACTTCCCTAATAAAAACTAAAAAGAAAAGATGATTGCATTTTTTTACCTAAGCAACTTAACATCTGAAAACACTATTTTCAAAGAGATCATTATAATAGCAAAATTTTTTTAGGAATAAATCAAAATAGAATGTATTCAGGTTCTATGTTGAGTTTATTATAAAACTTTATGATAAATGATTTGGAAAATATCCAAATAAATGAAGAACTTAGTATATTCAAGAATAGAAAGGCTGAATATCACAAAAGTTTAAATTTTTCCCAAATTCATCTATGGATTTGATAAAATTCTAATTGACATCTCAAGTAGAGTTTTAGCAATTGACAAGCCAATTGTAAAATGCACATATCAGAGCAAAAACTTAGCAATGGTCAAGAAACACATGAATAAAAAGAATAAGATGACAGAACCTGTCCTTCACAATATCAAAACTTAATATGTGTGCTTTGGCATAGGAATATGCAAATTGACCGAGTGTAGAAGAGAATGAGGATGGATGGGAACTCATTATTACTTGTGGGAATATAAATCAGTAAGCAATAGGCATTACTATGTAAAGTGAAATATTTGCATACTTTATAACACAACAATTTTATTAAAGGTATAATTAGTGATTCTCAAATGTTTGCATGTATCAGAATCACCTGGAGGGCTTATGAAGTTTTCAAGGCCCTCCTGAGATTTTCAGATTCAGATTCAGATGGCCTGAGTGGGAACCATGAATTTGCGTTTCTATCAAGCTCAGGGGTGATGCCAAAGCTTCTCTTCCAAGAACTATACTTTGAGAAGCTTATTCATGTGCACCAAGAGAAATATACATGAATGTTTATGATGGCAGTGTTCAAAGTAGCAAATAAATCTAGAAATGATTGACATAGAATACTATAAAACAGTGAAAATAAGTGAATTATAGCTACATGAAATAAGGATAAATCTTAGAAAGTTGCAGAAGATTACATGCGGTAGGATAATAATTTTGAAGCATTCAAAAACATGTAAAATTAAGCAATATATTATTTAGCTATTATAAATAGTAATAAAATCTTTTAAAATGATAAGCACAAAGTTCAGGAGAGTGGTTACCTCTAGGGTAAAGGCAAGGCAATGGAACAGGCACAGAGTACCCAGGTGGATAAAATTATATTTATACTATTTTATGTCTTACTAATCAAGTGTTCATTTCATTATTAGGCCTCATTAGGTGTGCTTTTGTTACAAATATTCTTTTATATGCACTAAAATATAAAATATTTTTGAAGACTGTTCCAGGAGATAATATGAAGTGCTTAATATTGGGCAATATAAGCATCCCTCACTCAGTCACTAATATAGAATTATATGCTTTTGCAGGTAAAGTGAATCTCATTTTAGCTGCCAGGAAAAGTATAACCAAAAGAAACGATTACCTATGGAACTGGCAGCTGGTATGTCATCTATGTTCGGCTCACTAAAAGCTGGCAAGTCAGTGGACCATCATCTCCAATAGTCTGCACTGGACAACGTTCAACAGGCAAGGCTGACTTTATTCAAGGGCTGCTATCACAGAGAGAAAGAGCAGAACTCATCCCCTCAAAAGGAAGGCCAGCAAGCCTTTTGAAGGGGTGGGAGTGGTTTGAAGAAAAGCACTGGAAGGTAGGAAGGTTGATCACAGAGTGGGTGAGGAATTTACTGAGGTTGAGATTTGGACAATTAGGTTTGGAATGTTTTCCTTTAGTGGTACTTAGGCCACCTAGAACCTGTAAGGACTGGGAAAGAGGAAGAGGGAGATATGGAACTACCCATTAAGAAGCCTCTCAGGTGCCTGGGTGGCTTGGGAGAGATGGAGAGGGGAAGGGAAGATCAGGGAGCCAGACGGATATATAGAATAGTTAGGGTGTGAAGTCCTTTTTCCTTGTTTTCCCCTTGCAGTCTGAGTTTCCTCTGCAGTCCCTCAGCTACAAGGTTAGTTTCTAGGTGGTCAGGATGGGGGAGGGAGCACATGGGAGTAAGGCTGGCAGCTTGGACAAGAGAAAGAAAAACAATCTTGGTAAAGCCTATGTAGAA
The DNA here is from genome assembly GCF_030445035.2 of Dasypus novemcinctus. Classification (NCBI taxonomy): domain Eukaryota; kingdom Metazoa; phylum Chordata; class Mammalia; order Cingulata; family Dasypodidae; genus Dasypus; species Dasypus novemcinctus. The sequence continues at coordinate 27,566,054 of NC_080683.1, read as the reverse complement.
GGAAGGCAAAGAAGGTTGAGATAATTCACTGACATGGATGTGGTCTGGGACTAAGATGAGAATGCTGTGGTATTTATCACCCTTCCACGTGGAAGTGAGGGTCGCTCCAAGAGAAGCACTCTTTCTCTCAGATTTGGGGTCCCACCAAAGGACAACATTACCGCATTCCTTTGCTGAGTGCTTACTGAAGTGCAGAACTCTGCAAGCCCACCCTGGTGGCCCAGCTCAGCAGCAATCTAGAGAAACTGATATGTGTTTTGTTTGTTTGTTTTGTTTTTTGGCCATATTGTCTCCATCCAGATGCTGGAAACCCTGTCCCCCAACCCCAGATAATTCTAAAAGGAGGAGCCTGGTTGCATCAGCTCCTATATGTAGAAGGGTGAGAATGGGCAGTGAGAAGGGCAAGCTGAAACTCCCAATGCATTCCAAATGTTTCCCATAGGTTTGGATAGGTTAGAGCCTGAGCTGGATTGGCACATTGCCTGAGATAGCGGATGGCAGGGTGAGGGAGTCCCAGCAGTTAAGGCTATGGGATGGACTGATGAGGGCAAGAGCTGAGTGCAGGATTGAAAGAGTTTAGTCAGGTGGTGCCTCTCAAGGGCAGAACATTCTGCAGAACCACTAGAAAGCCTAAACTTCTGAAACCCATGAAAGAGCCTGCACTTGACTCCCTGTCATTGAATAGTGCCAAAGTCACACTCTTAGCTACAGACCAGAGAGAATTGAGCAGAAGCAACTGCTAATAACAGAATTCCAAGAATTCTGTCCTTTCCCCTGCCCACCCCACAGACACACTCCATTCTCCTACCCCTACACTAACTGGAAGGGGACAGAAACCAGAAGGGGAGGCAGGGGTTTAAGACTGAAAGCCCATATGAAGGAAGCCCTTCTCCTACTACAGTTCTTAAGCAGGAGTCAAGCCTGGGGCTGGGACAGAAGAAGGTAGGTTGGGTTGTGTGGATATGAGGCATGAGGCAGGTTAGTACAAGCTAATGGAGGAGAAGACCCACAATGTGGTTGACAGACAACATGGGTGTAAGACCTCGCTGGGACCTTGAGTTTAACCTTGAGGTCCCAGTTTCTATTTGAGACCTCCCCTTGATCCCAGATATTCCAAAAAGGCCTCACTATTGGCCCCCACCATAGGTGGGGTAACCAATAACCACTGGGGCCCCTCCCCTTATCATTAGCAAGGGGTGGGATAATTAGCAGTTTAAAAGGTATTCACGGGAAGTGGATTTGACTCAACTGATAGAGTATCTGCTTACCACATGGGAGACCCAGGGTTCAAACCCAGGGCCTTCTGACCCGTGTTGTGAGTTGGCCCACATGCAGTGCTGATACATGCAAGGAGTGCCGTACCACACAGGGGTGTCCCCTGCATAGGGGAGCCTCACCCACAAGGAGTGTGCCGCCCCATGTGAGAAAACACAGCCTACCCAGGAGTGAGGCTGCACACACAGATTGCTGACACAGCAAGATGATGCAACAAAAAGAGACAGATTGCCGGTGCCACTGACAAGAATGCAAGCAGGCACAGAAGAACACACAGTGAGTAGACACAGATAGCAGACAATGGGGGGCAGAGGTGAAGAGGAAAGAAATAAATTAAAAAAAAAAAGTAACTGCCAAACAGTTAAAAAAAAATAAGGATATTCACATAAGGCAGGCCCACTCTTGGCCTAGAGGGGCCCACACCAAATCTTGGGTATATTTCCATCTTTCTATCCCATTTCTCAGCAAGCTCTGTTCTTTTCCCTCTTTCCCAAATGAATTCTTTTGACTGGCCTAACTAAACAGCATGTTCATAAATTCTTTCATGCATCATAGCCAAGGACCTAGAAGAATCTAATGCTTTGACTGGCCTAACTAAACAGCATGTTCATAAATTCTTTCATGCATCATAGCCAAGGACCTAGAAGAATCTAATGCTTCTCTATCTTTACGTGGGGGGTGGAGGTGAGAACATTAATTGGATGTGAAATTGAAACTTTGAATTAAACCTGAAGACCTTTTACTGCTTCAAAATAACTATCATTACGAAACTGTTCTTGTACTTGAGACTAACTGGATATCTTAGATAACATCAAGGGGGAAGAAGAAAATCTGAAAAAGCATGTTGGAAGGCAGTGATTAGAGAAATGTAAGAAGACCGATTTTTCTCTTTGTAGTTCTTGAAGCTCAGTCTGTTCAATAAACTCAGTACATAAGAACTAAAATTGTGCTGGATTCCAAAAGCTTTTCTATGTTTAGTAACTTTACTAAGTCATTTGTGATTCAATAAATGAAAGCTGCAAATTTCCTAGAAGAAAATAGATTTGGTTGAATAATCATAACAATCTTGCAATGTATGCCTTACAGATGATAAAGATTTATAGACTATTTTGTCCTTCACTGAGTCAGTAAGTTCAGAACATATTCGAAGTAAGGATCATTGGAATCTTGGGCTCTTCTCAAAGCACACTTTATGAAGGAGAGTTCTCACACACTTAGTAGGATTAATCCAGCACAGTCTTTGACTTCATACTCAATGCACTGTCAAGAACTTTCAGACTGGCTCAGTACTATAGTATACCAGTACTAGTCTATATTTTGAGAAGGACACTAAAGGTGATATATAGATAAAGGTAAATGATCCCTGCTATACCAAAACTCAGAGGTTAGAGAATACTGACCTCTCTAAGAGCCCATTATGGAACTTTTTTTCAAAATTGCATCTAGGTCAGTATCTCCCAAAGTGTGTTTAGGAAAGAGTAGTTTGTGAGATAAGACAGGGCAAGGCCCTCTTGACATAGATGTGGAATGGACACAACCAATCCAAGGTCCACAGGAAGGAGGAATACAGTAAGGATTAGAGTGGACTTACTGATATTCTATTCATGAACTATTGTGGTTAGTAATAGAGAAAATGTGGCATTGGTGTGGAAAAGTGGCCATGGTGGCTGCTGGGTGCGGGGAATGGGAGGAAGAGATGAGATGTGGAGGCATTTTCAGGACTTGGTGTTGTCCTGGGTGGTGCTGCAGGGACAATTACCGGACATTGTAGGTCCTCCCATGGCCCACTGGATGGAACGTGAGAGAGTGTGGGCTATGATGTGGACCATTGACCATGAGGAGCAGCAATGCCCAGAGATGTACTCACCAAATGCAATGGATGTGTCATGATGATGGGGGAGAGTGTTGCTGTGGGGGGAGTGGTGGGGTGGGGGTGAATGGGGACCTCATATTTTTTTAATGTAATATTTTTTAAAAATGAATTAAAAAATAAAAATATTTACAGAAAATGAAATATATATTCTCATCAAAATATTACAGTAAACGTATAATCTACCTCTCAAAAAAAAAAGGGGGCAAGGGCTGTCTTGTGGGTCCCTTTTGCCCTATGGCAGGGATTCTTAACCTTTTCTGTTCCATGGGCCCCTTTGCCAGTCAGGTAAAAACCATGGATCCCTTACTAAATCCACACTATACTGTGTATTATTTAATAAATAAATTATGCCTGCACTGTATTAGTCAGCCAAAAGGGGTGCTGAGGCAAAGTACTGGAAATCTCTTGTTTTTTATAAAGGATATTTATTTGGGGTGAAACCTTTCAGTTACAAGACCCTAAGGAGGCCAACTTAAGGTACTTAAGAGATATTTTCTCATCCAAAGTCTGTTGCCACATGTTGATGCAAGATGGTGGGTGATACCTGTGCGGGTTCAGCTTTCTTCTTCCCTCTTAAGGCTCTGTGGATCCAGCTTCTTCCAATCATAGCTGTAGGCTGACATAGGGCTTATCTCTCTTCCCAGGACTTGTTTCTTTCCAGGCTCAGCTGCTGTGTACTCTTCACAAGGTCAGGTGTAAACTGTCAGGCAAATGGCTCATCTCTCTTCCTAGGGCCTCTGCCATATGGAGTTCTTTTCCTCTGCGTTCTGTGCATCTACTTTTGTGTTCTTGATTGAGTGTTCATTTATGTAGCCCACCAAGGGGGCAGGGACTCAATCCTACATACCATAATGACATGGTAAAAGTAGTCAAAGCAAAGCCCTAATCTTGATTTAATCAAGTAAATGTAAAGCTTTTACAATTAAATCACAGACCAGTTTACAAACACAATCAATATCTTTTTTAGAATTCATAAATAATATCAGAATTCTTTTTCAGAATTCATGAATAATAATATCAAGCACTAACATGTCCCCTCGAGACTAGTGTTTTTTGGAATTTCAATTCAAGTTCATGGACCCCTTGTTAAGCACCCCTGTTCTCTGTCTAGCACCCAAAACAGTGGGTAGCATATTGCAGGCAGTAATATTGAACAGACAGTGAATGACTTAGTGGTAAGTTTTAGGAGAAGTCTGTGGTCATATGTGGAGCCATTGTATATGCTGATCACCGTACAAAGAATACCTAGCCACTTAAGTAAAGTCTGAGATCCTTTTCACCATAGGACTTTTCAAGGACCTAATCGTGAAATGTAAATTGTGAATCTTTAAAATAGAGGATATAGTTGAAAATATACCTTAAATGCAATATAACTAGACAGTTTTCCCTGTTATAATCTCAGAAGACAAATCTTCCATGGAACATAAATTGGAAAACATGGAGCTAAATTGCTCACAGTGAGTAGAGGTTATGGAGAGAGGGTAGGTGATGGAGGGAAGAGTTATTGCCATTCTTTTTCTAAATAAAGGGCTCTTACTGATGGTGTCTCTGTGGAAGTCCTACCTTCTTGGATTAACCTGTCAATGACTTCTTAAACATTTCGATCAGATATAGTATCAAAATTATGTACAATGCTGTTCACGACTGAAGATGGAGAAGCTTTAGCCTTAAGATCAATCATCTGCTTCTTGACAGTGTTAGATTGATTTTTTTCTCCTTCATTGACATCTTGGAGGAGGAAATGTTGGTGTGCTCTTTAGGGGCCCTCTATTTAACAAGGGCACCTGATGGATTGATGCTTTTCTCTCTTGATAAATTTTATAAAACAGTACTTTGTGAGATTACCACTCCTGCTTCTCCTCCTTTTCTTCTTGAAACTGGAATCATCCTGCGCCCCCAACCCCAAAGTCCTGATTATCAGACCATCACAGTCCTTTTTAGATGCAATGATAGTAAACATACATTAGTGCCCCTAGAATCTACTGTGAAAAAAAGGGGGAAAAAATCTTTCCCTACATAGATGATAATACATTCTCTATAGGCCAAGAGAGCTCAACCAAAGGAAAAGGCATGAAATAGCAAACATTGTCATACTTAACACATAACACATATGTATTAACCAAGAAGCTGAGTTCATGAACTAGGTCAACAATTGATGAATCATTCTTTTATGTATTAAGTTCCAGTATCTATATGGGATGAATCCAATATCTGTGTTTTTTGTTTTGTTTTTTGTTTACCCTCATATTTATTCCCTATCCTCTCCTGCTCTGTGTCTGATGAGGGGCAGGGACCAACTCCTGATACCTGAATTCCCTAGTCTTTTCCAGCAGCTGTCTTTCAGCCTGATCAGACAAAGGGAGGCACTGATGCGAGTTTGAAGTGTGCGAGGAAGGGAGAAGCCTCCATGTTTCTCCCATTCCTCTGTACCTTGAGTGGCAACTCTGACAGCACCATGTCTTTTGGTGGCTCCAGCTCATACCAGATGGGCCAATTATGCTTCTAGGTCTGTGGGGGTGACACCAGCTCCTAGTTTCTCCTCACTTTGCCCCTTCAGTCTAGGGGCAATGATTAGCTGCTGGCTGGTACTCATTTCTGGGCTGGTACATTATCCCCTATTGACTTCTCAGCTCTTCCATCACCTTTGTAGTCTTCTATTTAAATCCTGAATGAGGTTTCCTTTTTACCGAACTCCAAATAACAACCTTGATTCCATTTTATGCATTCTTAAGAGAATTTTTGAATAATGATTTAAAAATAACTGGCAAGTCTTTTCATTGTTTAGAACAGGATGAGGTAAGAGCAACATTGTAAATCAAGGAAGGGCATGGGTCATATCTTCGAGGTCTTTCTACTTCTTCCTCATGTGTGGCTTCTAGTGATACCTGAGGAAACATTATTCAGCTAAGTGAAATGGCCAAACTTTAATTCTGTATTCTTGGTTGGGACCATTCCCTCCTTTTCCAAGAGGAACTATATACAATAATCTATTCAAACTAGAACCCATAAAAGGAATACAGGACATTTTTAGGGCATTGGAACTGTTCTGCATGATATTACAAATAAAGCATAGAGAACCTTAAGCAGTTTGTCAGAACCTAAAAAACTGTATGGTGCAAAGTATAAACCATAACGTAAACTATAGACCTTGGTTAGTAGCAATACTTCAATATTTGTTCTTCTTTTTTTAACAAACGTACCACACTAACGTAAGATGTTATTAATAGGGGAAAATGTGGGAAGGGGATGGGATGGGGTATAAGGGAATCCCTATACTTTTGAGGTAAATTTTCTATACTCTAAAACTTCTTTAAAAATAAAGTTTATTGGGGAGCAGGGTAGCTCCATGGTTGAGCATCCGTGTCCCATGGACAAGGTCCTGGGTTCAATCCCCAGTATGTCCTAAAAATAATAATAATAATAAAATATTTATTATGTGGGGGGAAAAAAGCAACAGTGTAGGAGAAGATAATCTACTTCTTGGTCAATTCTACAAATGGTTATTTGGTCATTAGGGTGGCTAAAGGAATATGCCAATCACTACTTTCTGATTGGTGACCCAGGGCCCGGGCCACGCAGGGGTGTCCCCGCGTAGGGAAGCCCCATGCACAAAGAGTGCGCCCCGTAAGGAGAGCCGCCCAGCGCGAAAGAAAGTGCAGCCTGCCCAGGAATGGCGCCGCCCACACTTCCCGTGCCACTGACGACAACAGAAGCGGACAAAGAAACAAGACGCAGCAAAAAGACACAGAGAACAGACAACCGGGGGAGGGGAGGAATTAAATAAATAAATCTTTAAAAAATAAATAAATAAAAATAAAAATAAGGAATAATAAAAAGAACCAAACACACTCTTAAAAGTTGGAAAAATGAGAAGCAACTACATTCAAGGGAGGATTCTGACTCAAAAGGCATGAGAAATTCAGAAGCAGATGTGGCTCAAGTAATAGGGCCTCCACCTACCATATGGGAGGACCTGGGTTCAATCTCTGGGGCCTCCTGGTGAAAAAGAAGAGAAAAGCATGCCTGCGCAGTGAGCCAGTGCCCGTGTGGCAAGCCAATGGGTATGCAGTGAGCTGAGTGCCCACATGGTGAGCCAGTGCCCATGTGGCGAGCCACTGCCTGTGCAGTGAGCTGAGCGCCCATGCTACTGCCTGCATGGCGAGCTGAGTGCCCACGTGGTGAGCCAGTGTCCGCATGGCAAGCCAGTGCCTACGCAGCAAGCCAAGTGCCCGCACAGGAAGCCAAGTGCCTGCCCAGTGAGCCAGTGCCCATGCAAGTGAGGCATACAGCAAATTGATGACACAACAAAAGAGACAAAGGGGAGAGACAAGGTGAAGTGCAGTAGAGACCAGGAACTGAGGTGGCGGAACTTCTCTCCCATCAGAGATCCCCATGATCAAACCCCAATGAATCCTAGAGGACAAAGATGAGAAGGGAAGACAAAAAGAGAAATAGATACAGAAGAACACACAGCGAATGGACACAGCAAAAACAGCAGGGCGGGCATGGGGGAAAGGGAGGGGAAGGAAAGAAAAAGATGTTTAAAAAAAAAAAAAAGGCACGAGGAACAACATTTCCCTTATCGCTTAGACCCACTTCTATCTCAACAAGATTCCTGCTTCTTTCCCTCTTAATCTGTCATTGCTGGGCTAACACATACTGTGCATTCCTAGGGGGGCTTCTACCATGGTATTTTCTCTCTTTTTCCCTTCATTTTCAGGGTCTGTTTCTTCATCAGTTGGGATGATTAAAAAGGTAGGAAATCTCAACAGAATCTAGACCCACAAATCACAGTGTGAAGATTGATTTCAATAACTTTCAGCCATTTAAATAATGAGATGAGGTTGAGCCAACTTAATCTGAGAAGTGTTTTTAAAAAAGCAATGTTTGTCATCCGGCATTTCAGTGTATTGCAATTTACCGCCTAAGTAGCCTTCAGCAGCTAAGGAATGTTTTTAAAGTATTTTAATCCGTGAAGGAAACTGTTGGTGCCCTGCTTATATCACCTCACCAAAATCATTTCAGTGGACACCAGCCTGTTGGCCAACTACCAAAACCTGCATTTATTTGCCTGTGTTATTTTTTGTTCTCTGTTTTTTGTTGTTCTGATAGTGGATCCTGCTTTCCCACCCTTATACAGGCCAGAAGGACCAGAGAAATCACAAATCATGGTCCACAGGAGCAGCCACTTTTTCTAGGTGGTGTAAATCTGAGGGAAAATCCCAGTGGAATTAGAACTAATTGTCCACAGTGGTACATTGTAAACGCACCCTATATTGTCTGCCCTCATTATCCTCTCTTCCCCACTCTCTTCTCAGTGTTTCCTGCAGTGCCCAAGAAAACTACTTGTACTTAAATCCTTGTGTCAGAGACTGCTTCTAGAAGAACCCAGACTGACCAAGAAATTATTTCTCATACTTCTGGTGATATGTAGCCAATCAGTGAGGTGAATCACGCACATGCATATTGTCTAGGAGAGAACAAAGTAAATAGATGCTTCTTCAGATAACACTGTAATGATTCACGGAGAAAACATAGCAACTATCCTTCACCTTTCCATGCTCTATTTCCTTACATTTTCAGCATGCCTAGATTATTTAATCAGGGCATCTCTGGACATAACAACATCAAAAAAGCCTTACACCAAAAAGCACCAAAAGTTACAACCACAGATTGCCCATAAATCCTGGCATAGGACACGTCTCCATTGCAATTATAATTGGCCATGCTCACTAATGATCAGCTTTGTTTCTTCATTTACTTGTTTGCCATTTAAGATGCCAGTATTAGTAAAAGATTATATCTTTTCCCAACCATTATAATGATGCTATTTTTGTTTCTCTAACTATAGAGAACTAAAATAAAAATTAGATGCAAATTAGTTCCAACTTGGCTTTTTAAAATCTCATTCAGTGAACTGTGAAATGGTTGTGATAAAAGTGTATTTATTCTTTCTGACTCATGGCATCATGTTACTGTTTTGGGGGTAAATATGTTATCTTTCCAAATACAGTTTTACAGTTGATTTTAATAAACTTTAAATAAACCGCACTAAATTCCAAAAATAGGGGTGCGTATCCAGACTGTAATTCTAATGTTAGCTTCTGAGTTTGTGTATTACTTAACACCTCCCCGACATCGTGGGCCATTACACAGAGCATACGGCGCAGCTATTTCCTGTAGAGATTCGCTTTCCTTTTGTGACCACATTACAAGTTACATTTAGGCAAATGAAAAGAAACAAATGAGAGAAAAAATTAATAATCTATTTCCATTGCTTTCAGGGAAACATAGCAAGATCTGAATTCAGAAATCATTATTTGGTTGACAGAACTGTGGTAAAGAGGGTGAAACTGAGTTTCCATTTGCTTTTTGTCTGAAGTCCTTATTGGTCAAAAACAGAAACCACAACCATTTTTATAAACAAGCAATGACCTTTTAAGTCATCACACAGTCTGTGAAGTGAAAAAGACAAAGAGGACAATGTCATGAGAGAAAAAAATACAAGCTAGGGATTTCTAAAGCATTTAGGTCACTCAGCTGTGCTCTATTAGTGTTTTCATATGCTCAGTAATTTAAAGGAAGCAGCACATAGAGCACAGGATGAAATAAGAAAACAGGTGCATTATAACGGCAAGGTAAAGAGAAAAAGATCCCACTGTCATAGAGAACCTCACATGGCTAAACTTCAATTTAAGGGATTACTTAAATATATGGTCTTATAGAAATTTAATGATATGTTATGGTTCATCTGAACTTGTCAGGTGGCCCCAAGCTGCGATAATCAACTTTTCAATGTCAGACTCATTTACTCCTCGAAGAATCTTGAAATAGCCGTTCTCTCCCCATGACTTTCCCCAGGAATTGGCAGCAATCTGCAGAAAAAAAAAATGAAAAAAGCTAAGTATCATACTTGGTATTATTTTTAAGCTTACCTACAGAAACACAGGAAACTCATATAGTTTTAAACACCTTTGACTTGTTATAGACTATGTTACTAAGAACCCAAATATTTTCTAAATAAGAATAGTTTTATTGTTCATAAGTTACATTAATATGCATGTACACCCATGTTGGTAATACACAGAATTGGGAAAACACTTCTACATTCCCCAAAGTACAATGATAACATAGGCATGAAAGTTTGAATCAGAAGAGAAGGCTCAAGCTGCAGTTCTAGCATCTGCTATATGACTGGTGCTGTTACTAGTACTGGAGGATCAAAGATAAATGGCACATTATCATGTGTTCGGGGAGCTGATGGCCTAACAAAGGACAACCAACCTAAGGCAGGTGCTCAGGTAGAAAGAGGCATTGGTACTATTAAGTCAGCAGAGGGGCCCCTTGCTTCTTCGAATGGTTCAGAGTTGCCCTCGAGAATGAGCCCCATGAGATGCAGACTAAAACTTGAGCAAAAATTAGCAGGTTAAAAAAAATGGAGGAAAGGAAGATTCAGATAAAGAGAAACCAAAAAAAGCATAAACACCAAGGCATAAAGCAACATGAAGCGGTGGGAGACATTTCCATGTAATTGTTACAATTAGATCAGAAAAGAGAAGCAGGTTGGTAAGCTATAAGACAAGACTGGAAGGGAAGGCAAGGACAGATCACCCATTCTGAGGAAATGATGGGGTACATGATGGCAAGTCGTTAACCCGTTGTCAGCAGGGGAACAAGGTGGACAATTTTATATTTTGCTTATATAAGCATAAAATGAGGATTTAAAAGAGAAAAGAAGCAGAGAGGCTAGCTAATAGACTCTTGTAATAATCCAAGTTGTGTGTCCTAACTGGACAGGGAAACTAGGAAGAGAGATAGGAGAACTATTTGAGAAATATTCCAAAAGTAAAACCAACAGGAATTGGGAATTTTCTTTTTTAATTTTTAATTTTTTAAAATGAGGATGTTAGAGACTTGGGTAAGTCAAGAAGAACTCCTGGGTTTAAAGCTTGAGTGACTAAGTGTATGGTAGAGCAAAAATATTAATAAAGCATATTGATACTATCAGGAAGACCAATTTGAGTTCACAGAAGGGAGTTAGTTGACCACAATTAAATGCAGCAGAAAAGTCCCATAGAATAACAACTGGAAATTATTCACGGGATTTGAAAAATTGGAGAATTCACAATAGCACCCATACCTGCCTTGTATTTACCTTACAGCAGGCATAAGATGGAAATTCTTCTAGAATGTGATCTGCACTAATATTCTCTAGGCAAATGGAGCTGCATTGCTCTCACTGTTTTCTACAATGCAGGGGAGAGGCAGATTCACACAAAAGCCAAAATTTTAATCTCGGCTTTAAGAAATGATGAATTCTCAGCAATTCATTTTAACATTTAAACTCTTTGCCTTCTTAATCAGCCCTGACACCTTAAAGGAGCGCTCTCAAAGCTATGTCTAAAATTACGAATTTGGGAAGTGGATTTGGCTCAATGAATAGAGCATCCGCCTACTACATGGGAGGTCCAAGGTTCAAACCCCGGGCCTCCTGACCCGTGTGGAGAAGCTGGCCCATGTGTAGTGCTGATGTGTGCAAGGAGTGCCGTGCCATACAGGGGTGTCCCCTGCATAAGGGAACCCCACGCACAAGGAGTGCACCCCATAAGGAGAGTCGCCCCATGCAAAAAAAGTACAGCCTGCCCAGGAGTGGGGCCGCACACACAGAGAGCTGACACAGCAAGTTGATGCGACAAAAAAAGACACAGATTCTTGGTGCCGCTGACAAAAATACAATTGGACACAGTGAATGAATACAGAGAACAGACAATGCGGGTGGAGGGGGAAGGGGAGAGAAATAAATAAAAAATAAATCTTGAAAAAAATTATGAATTCAATTTACTGCTTCAAAGATGGAATGGATTTTGGATTAACTGGAAATGATAGAACATCAAAGTGTGGGAGAGTTTATAGCAACAATGAACTAAACTAAACTCCAATTTCCTTATTTTCTAGTCAGTTCCAATATATTTCTAAAGACTATGAAGTGAAATAAAATTGGTCAGACTGTAAGGTAAATTATTAGGAACATTAATATTTTTAAAATCTTGAAACTATGATACATAGTATTATGCATATTATCTTTTGGCTGTCTAAAAGACATTACTGGGAAGCGGACTTGGCCCAGTGGTTAGGGCATCCATCTACCACATGGGAGGTCCACGGTTCAAACCCCGGGCCTCCCTGACCCATGTGGAGCTGGCCCATGCGCAGTGCTGATGCGTGCAAGGAGTGCCGTGCCACGCTGGGGTGTCTCCCAAGTAGGGGAGACCCACACACAAGGAGTGCGCCCCATAAGGAGAGTCGCCCAGCACAAAGAAAGTGCAGCCTGCCTAGGAATGGTGCGCACACATGGAGAGCTGACACAACAAGATGACGCAACAAAAAGAGACACAGATTCCCGTGCCACTGACAACAACAGAATCGGACAAAAAGAAGAACACATAGCAAATGGACAGAGAGAGCAGATAACTGGGGTGGGGGCGGAAAGGGAGAGAAATAAATTTTTTTAAAAAAGGCATTACCACCCAAAATTTCATCATTAGATCTTTGGTAAGGATGTGAAAGGTAAGTGAAGATTTTATAAGCAAATACAAATTTTATGTGCTAATGAGAGATAACCTTAGATTTGCAGTAAAGGCAACATAATTATGAAGTGTGGTGCTTTGCAAATTAGCACTAAATAGGAGGCATCTCAGGACATGTACTTTATTTATTCTAATTTCTCTCATTTCCTCACCTATTTTTATTTTTCTATCAAATGCCTTAGTTTTTTATTTAATTATAAAGGAATAGGTGGCAATGCAGAGGAGGAACTTTATAAAGTTTTAATTTTATATTTTTTATTTTTGGATATATGGTACACTTACACATAGAAAGTGTATTAATCTTAAATGTACGGTGCAGAGAATTTTTATATATGCTTATGAGGTTTATGCCTGTGTAACCTCCACTTAAATCATGATATAAACCACTTATATCACCTCAGAAAGTCTCCCAGGTTGCTTTTCTGTCAACATTCACCCTCTTCTCTCCCGTCAATTAACATCTTCTGTAACTGACTTTTATTTTAAAAAATGGAATAGTGCAATATAAACTTTTTTGTTTGCTTTTTTGATTTGTGAGACTCATTTATATTTATTTAGGAATAAGAAGCTCCACTTCATTTAACCTGCCTCAGTGATGCATTTCCTTGCTAGTAACGGTTTTGGCGTGCACACACATGCGCGCACACACACACATGCATATTCTCCCATCTGCCAAGGGAGCCAGGAAATAATTCTCTTGGTCAGTGAAATAAATAGGAGTAATCCATTAGAAAAATCCTAAATGTTATCCCTCAATGTAGAAATGCTGCTAGTGGACCATGCTTAATGTGTCCTCAAAGACATGACTTTATTAGCCTCTCCTTTTCAAATGTTTGGACCCTCCCACTTGTCATGTCTCCGTGCCCCTGGCCCACTTTGATTTGGTGGACTGTTTAGGACAAGGTCACATTTTATATTAGTCTGTTTATGGTAGAAAAGCATGATAACTTTTTAGGACTTGTTAGTTTTAAGTCTCTAAATCTGGCTACAAAGATTGAATCTAGATGGAAAACACGCTGCCGTGCATCTGGATGGTTCTCATTTGACATTACTTTTTTTTTCCCTATTTTTTTTTAAAGTTAATAGATCACAAGGAATGTTACATTAAAAAACATAAAAAAACACAAAAAACATAAGAGGTTCCCATACAACCCACTTTCCACCCTCCACCTCATCATTTTTGTAAATTGTATTTTTTGAAGATTAATACATCACACAAAAAAATGTTATATTAAAAAATATAAGAGGTTCCTGTATACCCCCCACGCCCCCCTCTCCACTCCTTCCACACCAACAACTTCCCTCATCATTGTGGCACACTCATCACACTTGGTGAACACATTTTGTCACACTGCTGTGCTACATAGATAATAGTTTACCCTGTAGTTCACACTTTCCCCCAGTACATTCAGTGGGTTATGGCAGAATATATAAAGTCCAGCATCTGATCCTGAAATATCATTTAGAACAACTCAATATCCCAAAAATGCCCCTACATCACATTTCTACTTCCTTTTCCCTGCCCTCAGCAAATATTGTGGCCACTTTCTCCACCTCAATGCTAAAATTTCTTCTATTACTGGTCACAATAGTTTCATAGTAGAATATCAGTAAGTCCACTCTAGCCCATATTTTATTCCTTTACTCTGTGGTTCCTGGTATAGTGATGCCCTCTTCATCTCTAGATCAAGAGGGCACTTAGATTCCACACAGATGATGGATACAATTCCTCTGCTTGCAGTTCTAGGCACTCTTGATTCCCTGGTGTGGTGGTTGACCTTCTTCACCTCCCTGTTAGCTGACCTGGGTAAGACCAACGAACCAGAGAGTAGGAATCATCTTATACTCTTTTGTGTCTGACTTCTTTTGAACAAAATAATGTCTCTGAGATTCATCCATGGTATAGCATATATGAGTGATTCATTCTTTATTTCTGTTATATTCATGGTATGACTGTTACTACAATTTATCTATTCTCCTGTTGAGGGATTAAGTACTTGTACCATTTAAACTCTCATTAGCATGTATAAGAGTTCTAGTTACTCCATATCCTTACCTACACTTGGTATTACTGATCTTTTAAACATGAGTCAATCTAGTGTACATGCAGTAGCATCTAATTGTGGTTTTTAATTTGTTCCCTGATAATTAATGATGCTGACCACCTCTTGATATGTTGGCATTGGGATCTCCTCTTTTTAAAGTGCCTGTTCAAATCTTTAGTCAAGCATTTTATTGAGTTATCTATTTTTTTCTTTCCTTCTATATATTTGTAAGAAATTTCATGTATTCTATATATGAGTTCTTGCCAAATATCTTCCCAGATTAAAGAAAAGTGGGATGGGGCGAAGAATCTTCTCTCAGTCTCTGGTTTACATTTTCTGTCTCATAACGCTGTCTTTTGACGAATTCAAGTTATTATTTTAATAAAGTCTGGTAAATTACTGACTTTGGTCTTCTAGATTCTCCTACTTGGACTTTGTTGAGTTTCTTGAATCTTTGGGTTGATGGCTTCCAAAAGTTTTGGAAAGCTTTTGGCCCTTATCTATTTAAGTATGAATTCTACCTCATTCTCGCTGATCCTTCTGAGACTTAATTGTCTGTTAATCCATTTGACTGGGTCCCACATGTCTTGTCACATTGTTCTGAAGTGATTTTTTTTTCATTATGTTTTCCCCTGTTTACTTCAATTTGGATATATTCTATTGGACTTTATTTAAGACCACTAATTATGTCTGCTTTTTAACCCATCTAGTGAATTTTTAAATTCAGACAGTATATTTGTGAATTCTAGAATTCATTTTTTATATTTTTATAAATTGAAATTTTCCATCTTTTCAACCATGTTTTTGTTAATGTTTTTATACTTGTTTTTAAAAATCCTTCATCTAAAGAGTCATCTATTGCTCCTTTTGATAGATTTTTTTCTCTTGTTTGTTTGTCACATTTTTCTGCTTCACATGTCTCATTGTTTTAAAATGTATTCTGGATAGTTTATTATAGCAACTGACATTGGAATTATTTTCCTCAAAGAAGGTTAGTACTGTTTTCTCCAACAGAGATATAGTGTGGGACGATCACCTCAGTCCAGTCAGGAACTAAATAGGGCCAGGCCTGGACTGAAGCACTTGTTAAACTCAGTCCATGTCTGCTTTCAAATATTTCGAGGGCTATATCTATTGTGTATTTGTTTCAGGCTCCTTTTAGGTGGGACTTACTCCTCAGACACTGCAATGCTGTAGGAGATTTCACTCTGCCTTTTTTTCCCCCTCCTTAGCTTCCCGCACTACTCCATGGGAAAAAATGGCTGAATATGTCAAGTCCTTCTAGAATCCAGTCCCGCTAGATTTTCTTTCTCCTAGAGGAGTTTCTCTGCCTATTGCAAGTCCATCCTCAGCTTGTGCCCAGACCTAGCAAATGTTTCCAGGGAAGAAAACTCACTTCAGAGTCAGCTTTCTTTTTCCTTTAAAAACAAAAGTTTTGAAAATTAATTCTGGTGTTTTTTTCCCCGCATTTGTGGAATTATGGCTAGTGGAAAATGTACCCAGGAGTGGAAATGTTTTATTTATTTTTATTATAATTTAATGTATAGTGGATGTATTTGTAAATATTTTGAAACACAGATATATTCAAGGGGAAATAAAACTCCCCTGTATTTCTCTGTGCTCCTGCAAAGAAAAAGGCATAGACTCCAGACAAACAAAACTTTATATGATATATAGATATGAAATGTTTGTTTATTCTCCCAGAAATATTTTGCTCATTACATATCATGAGAATTAAATCTGAAGCCATTGTCTAGTTAATTGTTCTGATCCAAAAGCTAATAAAACTTCTCTTATTTCCCTAAGAGGGCCAAAGATTTATAGCCCAGACTAGTCCTAAATTAAGTCCCAAGATGCCAGGAAGACTGGGAAACTATCTCCCTAGGTTTGCACATGTCAAAAGGGATGAAGCCCAGCACTTAGAGGTACCACTAGATATGTGGTGTTAATCTGGCACTTGAAAAGACATATTTACATGTCAAAAGGTTCATAAAACACAGTATCTTTTCTATCCAGTCTTAAAAAAACTTTTTTCTTTCCTTTTAGGAAAGGAGGGGAAGGCTGTCTCTCTTTTGTATATAAATGGGGAAAATCCATTATTTTTTTTCTCATCTTCAGGGTGTAAACTAATTTATTGAATAATCCCATTGGCTCTTATTATATCACTTTATGGGACTAAGGCATGGCAAACCCAATCTGTGATGTTACTTTGACTGTTGATCTGGTGGTATCAGTTAAAAACTCTTTTTTCGAATCCAGGTTTCTCATGTTTTGTAGTATTCATATATATATCTGTGAAAGTGGGATAACATCTTAGATCTTTCACAATTCTTGACAAAACAATATTTAAACATTTCATATTTGAATTAAACTAATATTAAATTTCATACAAAGTGAAAATTATTTTAGTGACAACTATTTACTGACTTCATGGCTTTAAGGTATTTATCCATTCATTCAATAAATACCGATTATATTTGTCCTATGTACCACTCACTGTGCTTTGCCCATCAGAGACATCGGTAAATAAGACAGATATGATCCTGGCCCAAGATGAGTATTGAGCCAAGTGAGGGGAAAGCCAACCAACCAAAATGAGCAATTCAATAAAATATTATACATTTTCAATCTAATTCTTATATTTCTACTATTTACATTCAACTTTATGAAACAATCACAGCAGATGGAAATCCTGCCCTTACTCCCATGAAGTAAAGATTTCTTTTAATATTTTCGATAAGTAGTAAATACAGAACGGATAATAACTATGAAAAAAGTGGTTAAAAAGGATTGTGTTCATGTATGTGTTGAATATATATGAATGAATGTATCTATGTGTGTGTGTGTGTGAGTGAGCATATATTCATATACCACCTCTATACTTATCCATATAAGTGGGGCTTTAGGGTGGAAATGATGAGATTTGAGGGTGAGAGGATTGCAGAAAGTTTTCCTCTGCATATTTATTCATTCACTCAACAAATAGTTATTGCATGCTGTGTGCTAAAAACTATTGGGAGTTAAATGCAGTAGTCAAAGAACTTGTTTATGTTTCTCTATTTATTATTCTATAATATCTATATTATTCTGAGATTAAATAATCATTCAACTTTATTTAACAAAAAAATCCATACAAGAATTTAATGTTGGTATTTAAATAGCATATCCTTTTTCACAAATGATGAATTTTAACTAATATTAATTGTTGCTATTTCAAGCTTTACTTTCATGAGGAAAATAATATTTAAGAAGGCTCGGTTTAAATGCAAAGAGTTCTCTTTCTACTTACTATCTCCAAAGAGCAGCATGATAAATACAAAATGTGACCATGTACTTGAGTGACTGATATTTGTGAGTGCCTTAGGAGAAATTTAACTAGTAAGATCACTCTGATGAGTACAAGTCCTGATGAGTAGTGTTTTATAAGCTATAATATGTTCTCCATGTGTACATTTCAAATTCAAATTCCGTGGTAAATATCATCATAGACTTTGTTCTGTTTCTGTGAAAAAGTATATAACACAGGGACCTGAAACAATTGACCAAAATTGATTATGATCAACTGAATATTTGCTGAAGAAAACACCAATATTATGACCAATATTACAGTGATTTAGGATGGGACCAAATAATACAAATCAGAGAATAGAGAGAAGATTCTAAAGTACTCACTTCATAGCTGGAATTCAGTTGGAAAGAGTTACATACCCAAAATTTTTCTTTCCTCCCTTGTGCTCCTCTCAAAGTGCCCCATCTATAGATAATCATAATACAAAATATTGTTATGGTTTAAAATATTTGATTTTTCAGAAAATGTGAATTGTTGTAAGTCTTGTATCCTTTCTCTTTCCCTTTTGTTCCACTATGTTTTACTTTGTAACTATCATCATTGCCCTATAGAAATGTGCCGCATGGTCTTTTTTTTTACTATAGTATTATTTACTTGCTCAGAGTAGAGGCGTTAGTACCCAGATGGCTTAAAATCAAGCTTAATAACCAAAGGAGAGAAGTCCAAGGCAACTGGAGTTTCTCTTAAAAGTGACCTCCTTTTACATCTAGCCCTCTGAAACTCTGCCCTAAACGGCAAACACTGAATATCTCCAGGACTACTGATAAAAACCAAAATGTTAATATAAATAATTGATGTAAATGAGAGTTTATTTATAAATAAACATATGAACATTTTATTTTATAAAGTGGCTATACACCTAAAATGTTGGATTTCTGTAAACACATGTACATATGAAAATCAAATCCTATGTTCCCAGTACCAGTCCCTCTGTAATGTATCACCTAACAGTTTATAAAATACGTGCCTACAATGTCTCACATGCACCTACAAAATCTCATTTGACTTAACCCAATAAAATAGGTATTATTATATGTTCAATTTACTGACAAAATAGTGAAGATATGCCTACAAACTTGGGAAATAGTGAGCCAAAACTCCAAATGCCATTTTCCTCTTAATTCATTGTTTTACTTCACTTATAGACATACAACCCCCAACTGCAGTGTCCTGACCAGCATCAATTTTATACAAAAACATATTGATTATGAATTTCAAGTGATTTGATGAGCTCTGAGAATGCAATTCTGCCCATGTATCTCCCTATCAACCCACCCCTAATACCTAAAATCCCAAAATCAGAATTTCTTCAACCTAAATCATGGCCTACCAATACAAAACTCATATTACTGGAAAAGATACAAAATTGTCGTTCAAATATTTTCCAACATGGCAGTTTTCAGAGGGCTGTTTTTAATAAGGTACAGAATAGAATGATGAATCCACAGCAAGGATGTATTCCCTAAGATGACAAGTTTACAGTAGTATTCTTGGAGCATTCAACAAAATATATTAATGCATTTGGATTATTTAGCATAAAAGCAAGAGATTAAAATGACTTAAGGCGTAAGAAAACTCTAAAGAATAATTTTGCTTTCTTCTGTTCCTGAAAGAGCCTAGGAGTGGTAATCACATATCTCTCTTTATAACTCTACTACACACTAAGGGTAGAATGGGGATTTTGAAGGTTTCAGATATTCTATGAAGTTTAATGTGTAAGTTCAAACTGGTTCAAAATCTAAAACCATTTTGCAATTTAACAATTCTATTTGCATCTTTGTAGCTCTTTTAAAAAACTAGCAACACCATTACAAAATTACCAGTCAATAAAATCTGCCCCAAAATGTTCAAAGACCATTGCCTACTTCAAGTAGTAGATCACATCTGAAACCTCAGGTTTCAGTTTCACTCATTCATCATGACCATCAAAATAATTTCAGAAAGTCTTTACCAATAAATCAAACCTTCTTCCAGGTAGTCAGGACACCAGTTCCTTTAGCTATCTATAAAATCCAAAAACTGAATCAGAATACCATTTAAAGAACCATTCAGTTTTGAAATTTTATAGGCAGACAAGGAACTCTGTATCTGAGATCCCATAAAATATGGTTAGAAGTTAGGGGCAGTTCTGCTTAAAGCATTAAGGAGTCTCTGGAGAAAGAACTCCCAGTCAAGAAAAAGGTATACTGCCACAACAAGCTTGACCCAGTAACAAGGCTTTGAGCGAAAGAAAGGAGGAGTAATTGAGAGTATAATTTGTTCCCTGTCACTCAGGTTTGTCCAGGCTCAACTCCCACAGTAAATTTGCTGAATTCAAAGTTAGGGAAAGGGCAGTCAAACTTTCTGTTATTAAAACCTGCTAGAACTATTTAACTAAAATCTCTTTATTTTCTATAAAACTCTTTCTTAACATTCAAACAGAGGGTAACACCAAAATGGATAAAGATTTTCTTTCCCACTTATAATACCTGTGGAACTTCTTGGGTGCCAACACATTGAAGATGGTGCATAGGAGATAAAATTAGTATTTATAGAGGGAATGGAAGACATAAAAGAAAAATACTCAATAAAATAAGTATTGCATTTGTTAATAAACACATGTGAAGTATCCTAGGGACTCTCAGAAATATTGAGACAGTGTTGTGGGAGATTAGGATCCACAATTGTATATTGGGTTAAGACTCAACAAAATGCCTCCACAGAATTCCATTACTAATAGGTCAGAGACTAACAAATTCTAGGGAAAGAGAACATTTCATCACAAAGGAAGAGAGGTACTTAGAATGTAGTTGTATAATCTTTCTTATTCTAGTATTATTAAATACTTTAAAGGTGATGTAAACTGCCTTAGTTTGGAAACTTTTACAAAATATGAACTATTACTTTTACGTTTGTTCAATAGAATATTTTTCACTATGTTCCCAGGTATTTTGTTATGATTATTGAAATAACATTTTTCAGTGATATAACAGCAATAATTCTTATCTTGAAAATATACCAACTTTTCAGAGTTACTGTAATTTTTTTTCAAGAAACATTGCCCTTTATGATAACTTTAAGATGCATTATTCGACAAAATAGTCACTTTAAGTCCAAAGAGGACACCAGCACTTAGAGTATTAAAAAACTTTCTTGAAATGGACAGAAAAGTAAATTAATCAACTCATCTATTAGAGGTAAAAGAGGAAAGTAAAGTAAAGCAGTTGAGTCTAATAGTTTCAGAGACTTGGAAGGCTGTAAGGAAAAACTATAAACAAAGGGTGATAAAGTTTATGCAAATTTCAGATGGAAAGAAAGTATTATGCCTCATCAAAGAAACTGTGGGCAACAGTTCTATGTTACAGCCTCTGTGCCAAATGACAAGCAAGGTCTACCTGTCACAGGATCTAATATTTGCTCTGCAACCAGCGACTATCTTTTCTCTCTTTTTTCTTCTCTGAACAGTTCCTAAGCTAGTAAGCAAATATCCCAAAGAGTAGCAATGAGGTGATGTAGAGGAGTAGACCTAGGACTGTGTTCTAAATATCCCATGCTCTGAAAGACTGGGAGCATCACTTTGCCCCAGGTAATTTCCCAATAGTAGCATAGCAAATCCGTGTGGTTGTGTTGTCATTTATAAGAACAAAACAGTTTTCTGTAAAACAAGACTACTTATTTTAATCATTTACAAGACAGAGTTCCTCTCTTTTTGATTGTTAGAAGGCATTTTTTTCCTCCTAATACGTGTATGTTCCTGAATTGTGATACTGTAATTTTTGGCTGACTTTACACCAATAGACTAGAAATTCTAGAAATATACAGGTATTTTCTAAGTCAATAGTTTTATCTGAGGACATGGGGACCTTTGTTACATTTATGTTTGCTCTAAACATAACTACTTATATTTGTTTTCTTTCCTTCACATTTATATCATTTTAAATATGATTCACAAACATTTGGTTAAACAGACCAGAATCTTAATTTACTCCACAGAGATTATTTCCATAACTGTGCTAGTTTAAAACAAGTTGTACAACAGGTTCATGAGTTTGAGAGATCTTAAAGCTAGCTTTTCCTCTCCTCAAGGGATTCTACCTAATTTAAACTTTATACTGTTCTTTTGAAATTTTTTATGCTTCATTAAATTAAATTGTTCCAATTATTTGTTAAGACCCATTAATGCTCCTTTTCTCTCAAAGCTTACTGGCACTTGGGAAAACTCTGGTATGGAAAAAACCTGGGCAGTGCATAACCCAGATGCCACATTCTCTGAGGATGCCTGAGTGCAGTCTGGGTGCTGCTACATTCCTTCCTACATTGATCCTATAGTTAAATCTCTGGCTCCAAACACATTATCATATTTTAAGCTCACTTTTAGGTCGTTCTAGGTTCACTTCTCTTTGATAAAATTTGAAAATTCATTATGGAGAGACCATAAAAGTTTCTGCAAAATAAAATATTAAAACCTAGAAGAAAATGATACAAGATTTTATATTTCTGAGGCTAAGTCTTTGTGTATGTTCTTTTAAAATGAACATTGTTTTATAAGATAATATAAAGCTCAAACAGTTAAAAAGCACTCATCTGGATAACTAACTGTGCTAAGCAATACGGGACTTCTTAAAATCCTATTTTAATTTAAGATAGTAAAATAATTGGACCAGATGAACTAATATGGATAAGATTTTAAAAGCTGTTTTATTTTGTTTCATTTAGTCTTGGATAGATTTTGCCATCAAGGTCCAAACACCCAGCAATGGTAGAATCAGATGTGGTAAATAAGAGTTGAAGAGTCAACTTTCTTAAAGGAGTATTAATATTCCCATAAATATCTCTTTTAATAGTAAAGCAAAGAATCTCTTGTGTACTTCATTTATTTCTGCCTTTTCAAAAAAATATTATTTAGTATAATGAAGATACAAGATACATATTTTGCTTAAAAAAAAAAAACAAAACCTGACAATCTATAGGAAGGTGTTATGTTGAAGAAGGAAAAACAGGAGGCGGGGCAAGATGGTGTCTGAGTGAGGGCACCTTATAGTCTCTCCTGCAAAGAAGTGGCTAGGCAGCGTTGGAAATTCTTCAGGACCAGACTGTTTCAGGATTTTGGAGGGCAGGAGGTGTCTGGACATCGATTTGGTGGGACGGTGACAGAGAAGTTTCATGTAAAAGGTAGAATTGAGGCTCTCTTTCACAGAGATAGGGGCTGTGCGCAGACGCTCCCCCCTAGGACGGGTGGCACGGCAGCGGCGATTCCTGGAGGCTCTGCGGCACTGGGGAATTCATAAGCCCTGAACAGACTATTCAGGGGCTTGCAGGGCAGGAGGTCTTTGGAAACCAATTTGGTGAGATAGAGACGGAGTTTTTTCCGAGGTGTGGAATTTTGGGTTTCTGGCACGGAGATCAGCGCTTCCGGCTAAAGCCCTGCCCCCTAGGCCTGGCTGCCGATCTGCAGCGGTCCTTAAATCAGTTGCAATAAAGAGGTGTCACCAGCAGGCTGTTTTGGGGGCTTGCAAGGTGGGAGGTGTCTGGAAGCTGATTCAGTGAAACAGAGACGGAGGAGTCTTTTGCGAGGCGTGGAATTTTGGGTTTCTGACATGGAGATCAGCACTTACGGCTAGAGCCCCGCCCTCTAGGGCTGGCTGCCGATCTGCGGTGTCCTTAAATTTGTTGCAATATAGAGGGGCCCCCAGCAAGCTGTTTCGGGAGCTTGCAGGGCGGGAGGTGTCCTGAAGTCAAAGTGGTGACACAGCGACAGAAGAGACTCTTGTAAGGGGGAATTTTGGGTTTCTGACACAGAGGTCAGAGTTTGCAGATATGAACCCCCCCCCCAATAGGGCTGGCACCCAACTGCAGGGATCCCTGAAGGCTGTGTTGCACTGCGGTGCTCCCAGGCTCCCTCTTAACCGGATTTGAGGTTGCCAGGTCTGTGACCCCTAAACCCTGGTGGTCCACACCCAAGAGACTCACACCTCTTGAGTATGCAATATCACAGACTTCCCATCCCTGAATCCACCATGCCCTGAGGTCCATCTGAGGTCCTTGATTGCATTTTTTTTTCTCTTTCCTTTTTCTCTTTTTTCTTTTTTTTAATTTTCTTTTTTCTTTTTTATTGTCCTGGTTGCTAATATTGCATTATCTCCTAGTCTTTTCTCCCATTGTATCCCCCAAGGTCTTTTTAAATTTATTTAGGGCTTTTTTCTTTCTTCTTTTCTTTTTCTTGCCTGGTTCCCTCCCTTTTCTTTGCCCACCCCCCCCCCTTTTTTTCTTCTCTTTTTTTTTCTTTTCCCTCTTTTTCTTCTTATTTTATTTTATCTTAATTATACAATAGGTGCTTCAGGGAACACCTCACATTTGCTGGGTTTCCTAATCCTCCATTGCCTTGTTCCTGTGTGAACTGATTTTGGCCACCTACACTATCCCTTTTCCCCCACATCTTGATATCCTCCATCATCTACTGTCTCTCCTCTATTCCACCTCCCTTTCTTTGGTCCCCAAATTGTCTAACTTTTAATTTCTAATACCTTTGTTTTGTTTTCTGCCTTTTATCCACTCTTGAAACTATTGCCTTTCTTTTCTCTTTCCCTCTCTCATGAAAACACTAGCTTTTTAATTCATACCATATTCCTCCCATATTCAGTCATCTACCTCATTATAGGTACTCTGTTTACTGCTATAACTCTACACAACTTACATGAATCTAATATCCATCCTCCCAGATCTCATATTGTTGCTCTGTTAACATTTATTACAAATACTACTTTACCATTTTCCTTTTTTACACAATTGCCTTTCCCTGGCCCTAATATTTTCCTTCAAAGTGAACTCAGCCAGCAACAAGAAATTAGAATAAGAAGAACAAAGTGACAAAGAGAAGATATAACACTTACACAAGAAAAACAGCTAATTAATCCCCAAGACCAGACAAAGAAGCTAAGGAACTGATTAAACCCGTCAAGATAAAATGATGACAAGACAGTGACAAAAAACTACAAACCAAACCAGTAATCAGGAAAACATGGCTGAATCCAATGAACAACTAAAAAGCAGGAAGGGGAGCAGAACTTCAGACAAGTAATTAAAGATCTCAGAACATATATCAGAGACAAACTTAATGAAGTAAAGGAAGAGTTTAACAATATGAAGAAAACACTTGGAGAGGAAATTGCAGACATACGCAAAAAGATAACAGATATGATGGGAATGAACACCACAGTTCAAGAAATAAAAAATACACTTGCAGCAAATAGCAGCAGATTAGAAGAGGCAGAGGAGAGAATTAGCGATGTGGAAGACAGTACATCGGAAATCAAACAGATAGTAGAATTGATCGATAAAAAGATAGAAAACATCCAGCTAGGATTTAGGGACCTGAATAACAATGCAAAATGCACAAACATACGTATTATAGGCATCCCAGAAGGAGAAGAGAAGGGAAAGGGGTCAGAAGGGGTGTTGCAGGAAATAATGGCTGAAAACCTCCCAAAGCTACTGAGAGAGACAGATGTACGTATCCAAGAAGCACAACGCACCCCAAACATCATAAACCCCAACAGGCCCACCCCAAGACATATACTTGTCAAATTACCCAATGCTCAAGACAAAGAGAAAATTCTAAAAGCAGCAAGAAAAAAGAAAACCATCACATACAAGGGAGGCTCCATAAGATTAAAAGCTGATTTCTCATCTGAAACCATGGAGGCAAGAAGGCAGTGGTATGATATAGTCAAGGTACTAAAGGAAAAAAATTTTCAACCAAGAATACTCTACCCAGCTAAACTAGCATGCAAAAATGATGGAGAGTTCAAAATATTCACAGATAAACAGAAATTGAAAGAGTATGCCAACAAGAAACCTCCCTTCAAGAAATTCTAAAGGGAGTTCTGCAGGAAGAAAGGAAAAAACAGGACAGGCAGAGTTGGAGGAGAGTGTAAGAGCAAAAAAGACAAAAAGAAGGAAAAAAAATATATAACAAACACAAGTCCAATCAAAATATGGCTAACATAAATAATTCCTTGAAAGTAATAATAATGAATGTCAGTGGATTAAACTCACCTATCAAAAGATTCAGACTGGGACATTGGATGAGGAAATATGACCCATCTATATGCTGTCTACAAGAGACACATCTTAGACCCAGAGATTCATGGAGCCTGAAAGTGAATGGTTGGAAAACAATCTTACAAGCAAACAATAACCAAAAAAAGGCAGGAGTAGCTATATTAATATCAGACAAAATAGACTTTAAATGCAAAACAATTGTGAGAAACAAAGAAGGATACTACATATTAGTGAAAGGGACAATCTCTCAAGAAGAACAAACAATCATAAATATTTATGCTCCTAACAAGGGCGCCTCTAAATACGTGAGACAAACACTGGAAAAGTAAGTGAAAGAATAGATGCATCTACAATTATAGTGAGAGATTTTAATACACCACTATCAACTCTGGACAGAACATCTCAAAAGAGAATCACTAAAGAAACAAAATATTTGAACAGTTGTGGGAGGAGGGGCACCCAGCTTGCCTCAGTGGCAAACAGTGCGGCAAGAGGTGACACCGCCTCTGCCCACTGGGCCTAGACAAGGTGACCACGCCTGACTAGGCCTTTGCTGCTAACGGCTAGCCGGCACCGCCCTCCCCCTTCCTATCTCCCACCTAGCCCAGCTCTCACTTCCCCTCCCCCCTCCCTTAAACCTAATCTCTTAGTACGCTGTTTGCCCAGCAACCGCTTACAACCACCTATCAGCTTAGTAACAGTGTTAGCCTATCAAGAGTTAGCACATACTCTACTGGCCAATCACTAGCCCAATGCCAGAACATTGCCTTATATGGAAACAGCATTTGCCCTAGCCAATCAGAACCCGCCACACCACTCCCCAATCCTATAAATCTGCATCCCCTTCTGCAATAAACCAGACTTGTGCCATCAGCCTGTCTCCGCGACTCCTTCCTGGGTCGTGCGCCCTCCACGCCTTCGGAGCCCCCGAGGGAAGCCTCAGTGGCCATACGAGGCTTTCTTCCCCACGCCAGGGACCCCTCTCGTCCCACAACGGGACCCCACTCATCCCTTAACAGGGACCCCGCTCTTCCCACAATGGGACCCCACTCGTCTCGCAACAGGGACCCCGCTCGTCCCATAACAGGGACCCTGTTTCGTCCCTCAAACAGTATATTAGAGGAGCTGGATCTAATAGACATATACAGATCATTACACCTAAATACAGCAAGATATACATTTTTCTCAAGTGCACATGGATCATTCTCCAAGATGGACCATATGCTAGGCCACAAAGAAAGGCTTAATGAATTCAGAAAGATCAAAATCATACAAAATAATATCTCTGACCACAGTGGAGTGAAGCTGGAAATCTACAAGGGCCAGAGGCCCAGATTTCACACCAAGATATGGAAATTAAACAGCATACTCTTAGAAAACCAGTGGGTCAAAGAGGAACTCTCAAAAGAAATCAATGACTACCTTGAAACAAATGATAATGATAACACAACATACCAAAATTTATGGGATGCAGCAAAAGCAGTACTGAGAGGGAAATTTATAGCCATAAATTCATACATCAAAAAAGAAGAGCAAAAATTGAAGAACTAATTGCACATTTGGAGGAATTGGTAAAAAAAAAAAAAAAAGTAATCCCACAGGAAGAAGAAAGAAAGAAATAACAAAGATAAGAGCAGAACTAAATGAAATCGAAAATAAGAAAGCACTTGAAGAGATAAACAAGACCAAGAGCTGGTTTTTTGAGAAGATCAATAAAATTGACAAACCCTTAGTAAGACTAACAAAAAAAAGAGAGAACATGCAAATATATAAAATAAGAAATGAGAAAGGAGATATCACTACTGACCCCACAGAAATAAAGACTATCATAAGAGGATACTTTGAAAAACTATATTCCAACAAAAATGACAATTCAGAGGAAATGGACAAATTTCTAGAAACACATTGGCAGACCTATATTGATGAAAGAAGAAATTGAGGATCTCAACAAACCAATCACAAGTAAAGAGATAGAATCAGTCATTAAAAACCTCCCAACGAAGAAGACCCCAGGGCCAGACGGCTTCACAGGTGAATTTTACAAAACATTCCAGAAAGAACTAACACAATCCTGCTGAAACTCTTCCAAAAAATCAAAACAGAAGGAACATTGCCTAACTCATTCTATGATGCCAACATACCCTAGTACAAAAGCCAAACAAAGACACTACAAGAAAGGAAAATTACAGACCAATTTCTCTAATGAACCTAGACGCAAAAATACTTAATAAAATACTTGCTAATCGTATTCAACAACACATTAAATGAATTATACACCACGACCAAGTGGGATTCATTCCAGGTATGCAAGGATGGTTCAACATAAGAAAATCAACCAATGTAATACACCGTATAAACAGATTGAAGGAAAAAAATCACATGATTATATCTATAGATGCAGAAAAAGCATTTGACAAAATACAACACCCTTTCTTGATAAAAACACTCCAAAAGATCGGAATACAAGGAAATTTTTTGAACATGATAAAGAGTATATATGAAAAACCCACAGCCAACATCGTTTACAATGGAGAAATCCTAAAATCCTTCCCTCTAAACTCAGGAATAAGACAAGGATGCCCACTCTCTCCCCTTCTATGTAACATTGTCTTAGAAGTACTTGCTTGAGCACTGAGGCAAGAACCAGATATAAAAGGCATTCAAATTGGAAAGGAAGAAGTCAAAATTTCATTATTTGCAGATGACATGATCCTATACATAGAAAACCCTGAGAGGTCTACAACAAAGCTTCTAGAACTCATAAATGAGTTTAGTAAAGTCACAGGTTATAAGATCAATGCACAAAAATCAGTAGCATTTCTGTACACCAATAATGAGCAAGATCAGGAAGAAATCAAGAAACAAATACCATTTACAATAGTAAATTAAAAAATCAAATATTTAAGAATAAATTTAACTGAAGATGTAAAAAACTTATACACCGAGAACTACACAAGACTGTTCAAGGAAATCAAAGAAGACCTAAATAAATGGAAGAATATTCCCTGTTCATGAATAGGAAGACTAAATGTTATTAAGATGCCTATCCTACCAAAACTGATCTACACATTCAATGTAATCCCAATAAAATCAACACAGCCTTCTTTAAGGAACTAGAAAAACTAACTATGAAATTTATTTTGAAAGGAAAGAGGCCCCGAATAGCCAAAGACATATTGTAAAAGAAAAATGAAATTGGAGGAATCACACTACCTTTCTTCAAAATATACTACAAAGTTACAGTAGTGAAAACAGCATGGTATTGGCATAAGGAGAGACACACAGACCAATAGAATTGAATTGAAAGTTCTGATATAGAACCTCATATATATAGCCATATAATATTCAATAAAGCCACCAAACCCTCTCAACTAGGAGAGAATGGCCTATTCAACAAATGGTGCCTAGAGAACTGGATATCCATATGTAGAAGAATGAAAGAGGATTACCATTCCACACCTTATACAAAGATCAACTCAAGATGGATCAAAGACCTAAATATAAGAGCCAAGACCGTAAAGATTTTGGAAAGCAGTGTAGGGAAACATCTACAAGACCTTGTAATAGGAAATGGCTTCATGAACATCACACCAAAAGCACGAGCAGCAAAAGAACAAATAGATAAATGGGACTTCTTCAAAATTAAAGCCTTCTGCACCTCAAAGGAGTTTGTCAAGAAAGTGAAAAGAAAGCCTACCCAATGGGAGAAAATATTTGGCAACCATATATCCGATAAGAGACTTATAACTTGTATATATAAAGAACTTCTATATCTTGAAAATAAAAAGATAAACAACCCATTTAAAAAATGGGAAAAAGATTTAAACAGACACTTCTCCAAAGAAGAAATACAAATGGCTAAAAAGCACATGAAAAAATGCTCCAAATCTTTAGCTATCAGGGAAATGCAAATCAAAACTACAATGAGATACCATCTTACTCCCATAAGATTGGCAGCCATGAAAAAAACAGAAGAATACAAATGCTGGAGAGGATGTGAAGAAATGGGAACACTCATCTACTGCTGGTGGGAATGCAGAAGGATCCAACCATTCTGGAGGACAGTCTGGCAGTTTCTCAAAAAACTAACCATAGATTTGCCATATGACCCAGCAATACCACTGCTGGGTATATACCCAGCAGAACTGAAAACAAGGACACAAACCGATATATGCACACCAATGTTCATAGCAGCATTGTTCACTATCGCCAAAAGTTGGAATCAACCCAAATGCCCATCAACAGATTAGTGGATCAATAAAATGTGGTATATACATACAATGGAATACCACTCGGCTTTACGAACAAATACACTACAAACACACGTGATAACATGGATGAATCTTGAGAACCTTATGTTGTGTGAAGCAACTCAGGCATTGAAGGACAAATACTACATGACCTTAATGATATGAAATAAGTAAACCAAGCTACCTTAGAGAGCTAGAGACTGGATGAGAGGCTTAAAGGAAATTGGGGGGTAGAGGAAGGATGTCAGCTGACACCTACATGGGTGAAATCTATGATAAGCTAGAGGTAAGTATTTGTACAAGGAAGGGATAAAATGAGGGAATAGGGTTACCTTTGGGTGGGGTTTGTGGGCTTGAGGGGGGCTAGGGATGGGAGGATGGGTAATATTGCCCAAGAAATTGGGAGGAGGGTGGGGCAACGTACGAACATAAGAGATTGTCAGGTGTTGGTTGAGAGTATAATGCTGAGAAAACCTTTTCAAAATATAATTAGGAAAGTTACCTGTTTAAGATACTTAAAGGGGATAATCTGATGTAGGATAGACTCCTAGGGAATATCTGAATGCTCATTTTGCCAGAGTGGATTATACCATTGGGTAGAGACCCATTTAATGAGAGTGAAGGTAGACCCACATCCTGGGGAGGACTAATGCCATCAAAAAGAGGGAACTGTATCTCTCAAGAGAAAGGGTAGCTCCCAGGGCATTAGGGCAGTTGAGCAAGTCAAGCCCTCAACACTGTTGCAAGTATCTCTGATCATGGCTTCTCAAGAAATGAAGATTGACTGTCACTGTGGGCCCCAAGGGGAGGGGGAAATAGATACTGAATAGATGGAACCAACGTAACTGCGAGGGCAATAGAAATGTTTCACAAGAGTACACAAGGATGGATATAAAACATGTAATATTACACCAAAAACATATAGGGGATGACAGACTAATAATGTAAACCATAGGAAAACTAAAAATTTAGAAAACTGTATAGCTTAAAGTATAAACCACAATGTAAACACAAATGTTACCTTGTTTGAAAGCTATTGTCTCAATATCTGTACATCAGATGTGAATAAGTTAAAAGATTATTGCTGTGGAAGGGAAAAGGTTTTATAGTGGGTATGTGAGAGTGCTGTATATTGTATATATGAATTACTGTGATCTATGGGTCTTGTGAAGAGAAGCTCAATAATTAGGAAAAAAGAAAAGAAAAAGATAGGATGTAGAATTTTTCCAAGTCAATATGTATTCTATATCTAACCTTTAAACTCATTGCTATATTCCATTTTACTATTAAAGGAACCTGGTTTTATATTGGGCTTCACTTTTCAGGAAGTTTTGGATCACAGAGTGGTTCAACAATGGCAGCGGAGGAATACTGGTATGGGATGTTATTGACAGGGGACATATGGTTGACAGGGAGTTATACAGGGCATGTGTCCAGGGTGCATGGAAATGTTTGGATATACACATAGTGGAAACAATTAAAAACAACAGCTGGGGGGGGTGCTGGGTTCCTGGCTGGGGGGGGCTCTGTCATGGTCCCTAGGGGAGCAGCGGCAGTCCCCTGGGTGCAACGGCAAGGACCAGGAAGGAATGAGGGTCCAACAGTGAGCCCCTGATACTAATGACTATGATTGTGAGCCTATACACCTGAAATAAGAACAAGGCCTATAGCAGCACTGTGCCTAAGAGTTCCCTCCTGACAGCCTCCGTGTTAATCAAATGTAGCCAGTCTCAAAGCCAAACTCAGCATGTAAATGCACTGCCTTCCCCCCAGTGTGGGACATGACACCCGGGGATGAGCCTCCCTGGCACCGAGGGATCACTACTAAGTACCAGCTAATGATGTAACTAGAAAATGACCTTGAATAAAAGGTTCAATGTGGACCAGCAGAATATCCCTGTCTGCATATAATAACAGGAGTTAAAAATGTTGTTTGACCTAAATTAAGGGGGAAATGGAAAGAACAAATGAGTTTATATGGCCATGAGTCTCTAAAAAAGAGTCTGGAGTTGTCAGAAGGATTGCCTTTATGCACACCTGAGCAGAGTCTCAGAGACAGATAAAGTAGATACAACCCCAGGTATTGGTTCTTCTGAGGGCTAAAGAGACCCACAGGTTTTATGGTCATGGCAGATGGAGTTCACTGCCATGTCAGTTGGCCTTTCTTTGGAGTTGGTGTTTCTGCGTGATGGAGCTGGACTCAGATGTGATCTCTTTCCACAAGCCTTTCATGCTACTTTACTGGAATTGAAGTTGGTGCTGGGGTTTAAGATATATATCTAGGGGATCTGAATCTCTGGACTGACAATATGATAGCCAGGCCCTGAGCCTCAACAGACTTCAGCTCCTACACTCTGGTTTATTGGACTTACCCCACTCAGCTAACATGGAGTTGAAGAATGTCAACCACTACACCATGGAGCCAAGAGTGCCTACAACTGAAAGCAGGAGGATTGCATCCAGTATCCATGTGGAATCTAAGCCCCCTCTTGACATAGATGTGGAATGGACACAACCAATCCAAGGTCCACAGGAAGGAGGAATACAGTAAGGATTAGAGTGGACTTACTGATATTCTATTCATGAACTATTGTGGTTAGTAATCGAGAAAATGTGGCATTGGTGTGGAAAAAGGGGCCATGGTGGCTACTGGGTGCGGGGAATGGGAGGAAGAGATGAGATGTGGAGGCATTTTCGGGACTTAGAGTTGTCCTGGGTGGTGCTGCAGGGACAATTACCTGACATTGTAGATCCTCCCATGGCCCACTGGATGGAACGTGGGAGAGTATGGGCTATGATGTGGACCATTGACCATGAGGTGCAGCGATGCCCAGAGATATACTCACCAAATGCAATGGATGTGTCATGATGATGGGGGAGAGTGTTGCTGTTGGGGGAGTGGTGGGGTGGGGGCGGTGGGGGTGAATCGGGAGCTCAAATTTTTTGAATGTAATATTTTTTAAAAATGAATTTAAAAAAAGGAAAAACAAGTATATAATTAATTTGAGTTCCATAATTGTGATTTATTTTAAAATAAGCATATTTTTTAAATTCTCATGGGGTATAAATAAGGGAAAAGAAGGCTTCCTTCACCAAGTTGAGTAGAAATCTTCATGTAGAAATGGGGAACGTGGAATTTCAGATATAATAAGGAAATACAAAGGCACAAGAAAGCCAGAAAAATTTATCTCACCCTATTCCAAGAACAGGACTTGGCCTAATGTGCCTGGGGAACAGCGATGTGAGAAGTAAGAAATGAAGTTAGAAAGGCAGAGCTGGCTTAGGCTGTAGTGTGTCCACGGCTACCAAATTTGGCAATTACAAACTTGATGATGAGTCATTCAAATGCCAGATGTAACATGATCCAGATTGCTTTTTGGAAGGACAACTCTGGGGACAGATTCCCTGGGGAGGAGACTGGAAGCACAGAATGGCTGTCATAGTTCAGGTATGAAATGATGAAAATCTCAATAAAAATGTAAGATCCATTGGGCAAATATTATTTATTCTTTTAACTACCATATCCCCCAATAACTAGAATAGTGCTTATCACATGGACAGCCTAAAAAAGTATTTGTTGAGGGAATGAATTGAAGAGGAGGGCATAGACTTTGTGTGATATTTAGGGGGTAAAAATGACTGAATTTGCTAGCCAATTAATATGGACAGAAAAGAGAGAAGATTTAGTCAAGGATAAGTCCAGGATTTCAAGGTTGAATGAATAAGTACATAAAAGGTGGCATTTCTTGAGGTGCACTTCACGTTACACAAGAGATATGCTCCTGACAATCAAGCTGATTTATCATTGCCTAAGCTATAAAAGGTGCTTCATCTACTTTTGAATTATCTCTAATAATAGAGGTTCTGCATATTAACCTTTAAATTCATGGCTTTTCAGGTAGAACACTGAAAGAGACAAGGACAGTTGACTGTTCAAAGAAATTTTGAGTCTTTCTGCACAGTGAGGAATTCTGTGATCACATTTGCTTAAAGATGAAGTTTCTTAAAACAGGTTTCACATTCATCTAGGAATCTGGACTCAAAAGAAGAAAAAAGATTTTTTGTTTATATTGATTATCTATCTATCCATCTATCCATCTATCTTTCTACCTATCTACGTCATACAAATCCAGAACAAAATGTTTCAATGCCTTTAAAGATTCTCACTTTCTGAGGAACCCGTAAATGCCCAATATTCTGACCACAGGATTTCAAACTCATGATTTCTGGGCAGACTAATTCTGTATTAGTAAATACAGATCCAGCTAGATTAAAAAATAATTTCTAAACAGTGGACAAGTAAAGAATTTTTGTGCAGTACAGCCTATTCGAATGGGAAAATTTGGAGGAGATCAGGTAACAAATTCATAAGAAAGTCTAAAATGGAACTCCAGTTTTTCCTGTTGAAGAAATGAAAGTCAGATAGGATAAAGGACAACGAAACCACCAGATGGAACTCAAGCCAATAACAATTACATGACTACTCTGGATATAGGATTTTGCTTTTAGCAGTAAGACTTCAGATAGAATCTCAGCTCTTTTTATATACGGATTTGAAAGATAAGTCCAGTAAGAAAAGAGGTGAAGATATTTGGGCTTTTATTGCATTATGAATGTTTGCCAGAGATATTTAATGCCTTCATTAAAAAATTCTCATGCCTAGTGAATGTGGCAGTCAGTGTTGAATGTGGTAGAGAGCTATCAGAAAACATGAATTAATGTTAAAGACGAGTGAGAATCAATTGCACAGGAAAGCAAATTAAATGAGGGCATTTTCCCCCTTCATTTTCAGCTTGAGAAAAGTATAAATCAAGCCAGCATTCACTGAATCTAAGAGTATTTACTTTTATTGGTATGTTCTGCCAATGAGCTACACATTTTATCATAGATTGGCCAAGCAGACAGGTATTTCCGAAAGATCATTTTTAGCTTGAAAATGTCACAGACTATTGATTGTGTGCTCCTAATATTAATTAATCATCCAACTGATGCTATTTATTGAGTGCCTACCATATCCATTATTCTGATCTACCCTAATATATCAGAAAGCATAAAGATTACAAGTATTGTATTGCAGATAATTTAACTAAAAAATAAAAGAGTATAGAGGAAATTGATGACTAGATTGTGTTCAGTTTATGCTCTATTCAGAATGATGTGCTTTGGAACTGAGATAACCATCTTTCTGCATTTACTTTACTGACAGAATATGTGTTAAAATGCCCATAACCATGTCAAATGAACTGGGGAAGGAGAGAGCAAAGACTAAAATCATTCATCACCATCAATGACAATTAACTAGGGTAATGTCTCACAAAGAAATACTTTGAGGGAGAAGTTCAGTCCTTTGATGTCAGGATTAGGTAGCTGGAATAGAAATGGCTCTTTATCTTCTCCTAGAATCTGAGCACTGGAAAACAACTCAGAAATTATGGTCTATTACAGAGATTGGCCCACTACAATTTATGAGCTAATTTCAGGCTACTGCCTGTTTTTGTAAGTAAGATTTTATTGGAACAGCCCTGCCCATTCCTTTACATATTGCCTATGTCATAAAATAGCAGAATTGTGTAGTTGCAATAGCCCATAAAGCCCACATAGCTAATCCGGCTCTAATCCAAATTTTTGTCTCATAGAAAAGACAACAGAGGCCAGAAGATATTAAGTGGCATTTCAGGGTCATATGGTAAATGGTTAGGTTAGTACTAGTGTCTAAGAAGCACTAAATAATACAAGCAATTAAAAGTAAGTCTAGAACAACTCAGAAAAGGGTAGAACCATTTCTAGCTTTGATGACAAGGGAGCACATAGTGGACCTTGAATAATTTACAGAATATGCCAAGGGAAAATGAGAGATGTCTGAGAAAAGAGCATGAGTAAATGCAAGGAGTTGACCTTGAAAGGTTTAAAAGGATGAGGAGTCAAAGGAAGATAAAGCTGGTGATGGCAAGAAGGATGCACTAAAATGGAAAAGTGTGGGTTGGAGTCATGGAGAACAGTTTGGTCATTATAGAAATATTCCAATTAGGGTGGCATTCATTGCATCCAACAATATCATTTGTATTGAGAAATTTAGTAAGTGCAATTATTATGATGATAGTGATGGAAAAGAATATTTAATGCATCTATTTTGTCAATCAAATTAAATGAAAGTTGTCACTTAGCAGCACAGGTGATACTCATTCATCATTTGCAAAATTCATTTTTCTGCAACCTTTCCCTTTTTATTGTAGCATAGATTTGACCTGACCTTCTCTTTCATCTTACTGAAGTAGTCAGTAATATCCTACATGTTTCTGTTCAGAGAAGACAATGCAAATTGCCATAGCAACGCATGTCTTTTTTAAAAAACCTCCTGCTTCATTCACTCATCAGGATTGTCATTTGCATCATATTCCTGGAACAGAGGATAAAATTTTGATCCTAGATCCTGAAATGGTAACCTTGTATCATGTGCTGTCTACAGATGTGTGCTGATGACCCTGAAATTGCTCTCTTTCATGCAACAACCAATCTATAACCAGTTAACAGATAGACATCAGAGGTCACCATACCTCTTAGACCTGATGTCCCTTCCACCTACATCCCTGGAAATTTAAACACACACTTTTCCTAACCACCATGTACATTCTTTCATATATGGATTCTTGAAGGCAACACCCACCACAGAAGATACTAGATTATGAAACAAAATTACCAAAATAATTTATTAAACCGACTTTGGAAGGGAGCACAATACCAGGGAATAATGAAATTTGATCACATAGACCCTCCCAAAAATCTGAAGCAGTAATAGCTATTAAAACTAATCTTAGCAAGAAGGTAGAGAATAAATGCTTTCCCTGTAACTGAAAACAGTTCCATATAATCACTCAAGTATTACCTCAACATTTGTGTAACTTATTGTTCCCAGTTCTCTGTAAATCTAAGGAATTGCCTATTGTCACTTTACTCAGTTAATGCATTTATTGAAGTACCAAGTTTTTCTTTAGAAGTTTCCCAACTAGGAAATTATTATTTCCAACCATACTGATTTTGCACACTCCAGTACAACTAGAGCATAAATGGCCTGATTCCTACAAATTACATGGCTACCTTGATATATATATATAAATAGAATCATGTTATCAAAGGTCATGAAAAAATTTATCACATCTGCCAAAGAAATTAAATAGTTGTTTCTTCCTATAGTCACATTTCTCTTTCCTGTACCATTTTTATTTATCTACTTGTGCTCCCAAAGTGAGCTGGATCAAAAGTAAATAATAATTTTAAATAATAAATATGAATGTATATAATAGCATAGATATGTACTCCTTAACACAATAATTAGAATAAATCCCATTATATAATTTCACCTAAATAAAAATAAATTTTTTATTGCTATTGCTCTTTTGTTTTGTAAAAGGCCAGCCCACAGGAATAGCAGTTGTAGAATAGAGTGGACATGGTCAGTGTTTGAGATGACAAATCAATGAAAGACCAATGTCAAACAAGAGAAAACAAATGGAGCACAAACTGTCCTGTCAACTTGATTCAGTAGTGACAGACAAGGCAACACAATTCAATCAGCACTGAAAATAAAAGGAAAATAAAACCCATTTATACAATTCCACTGTTCCCTGGGCACTTTCTACCTCCACACTTCTATCAGTTTGTTGCTCAAAGGATCCCAAGAGTCTCGAGGATCTCTCAGTGGCTTCCCTGTGTGACTGACTGATAGCTTTCCATAGCTGCATCAAATCAGCAATACAAGTTTATTTTATTTTATTTATTAAGGCTCTTCATATTATTCATCTCAGTTACCCAAAACCTAGCAGAATTTCTAGGACACGATTATTGCTCATAAAGTTTGTTGAAAGTTTGTGCTGAGAATCAATTTGGGGCATAACTAGACAAACAAAATAATGTGTTCCTTTGCACTCACCAGTAAATTTCAGGATTTTTAGAATTCACTCAATATAATAGCAAAAGACTCTCTTAGTTTTCATATAATGTTAACTAGTTAGGATATTTTTTCTTTCCAATAATTTTAACACACATCCAATATGGAAATATATGAATGTCAAGGAAAATCGCACTAACAAAATTTGACAGGAATTAAGTTGGAGATAAAAGACTATTCTAATGTCTTTCAAAGATGAAATTTCAAAGATTTAGCAAAAAGAACCAAGTTATTTATCCTTTTTTCTGCAGACTTTTATTTTCAAGCCCAAAGGTCACATTTTAGCACCTGTTTAACTTGACCTCTAAGCAGCATTCCATACCACTAACCATTCCTGCCTCCCAGTAATATGCCTCTCTCACGGCTGTATGACACCTTACACTCCTGGTTCTACTCCCACCCCTTTGGCCACTTCTCCCCAGTTTCCATTGTCCGACACTCTTTCCGTATTTGACCGTTAAATGTTGAAGGTTCTTCAGGTTTGGGTCCTGAACCCTCCTCTGATATTTCTACATTCTTTCTCCATAGGATGTTATCCCTTTCATGGCTTTATCTACCATGTAAATGCTGATCATTTTTATGCTTTCTCTTTGGACTCCTTAACATCCATTGTTTTACTCCAAAAACACGTGTAATTGCTTACTTGACGTTTTCATTTGGAAGTCTCCAGAAATCTTAAACTCAACATATCTAAATTGAAATCTTGCTACTTCTTTCTATCTCCATCTGTTTCTTTTCCAGTGGAATCCATATCAACAAATGTCACATCTGTGCATCTTATTGTTCATGGAAGTTTCTTGGAAGTCAAACTTGACATCTTCTTCTCCAATCCCTCCCCGCCCAACAAATTGCCAAGTCCTGTCAATTCTACGAAATATATATGTATACATACTTCAAGTTCACCCATTCATTTTCACAATTACCATCCTAGTCCAAGGCACTGATATTTCTTGATAGGGCTTCTGACATTTCCTAATTGATCTTCTTCTGTCTATTCATTCCACCTTCAACTGCTTAATATCATTCTCTAAGCATCAACAGAGTGACATTATTTTTTAAATGCAAATTATATAATTTCTCTGTTGAAATCCCTTGAAAATAATGGCTTGGGATGAGGTTCAAAACCCTAATCATAACTAACAATGCCCTAGAAGTTGCATCTTTCACCTACCTCATATCTCTCTCTCAACAATATTATCCATCATTAGTTTCCCTAAACTCATCCTAGTAACTTTCTGAAAACAGCAGGGCAGTGACTAAGACTATGGTCAGTGAAACCTCCCACTTTGGGAGAAATAATCCTCATAATAAAGTATGAAAGTGGAGCAGGAAGATCCCTTGTAGTGATGAATTATAATTGGCACCGAGTAAATGACTATAAGCCAAACTAGTGAAAATTTGAAATAATTACTGTCCCAAAATAACGTTAGGGCCAGTTTCATTGAGTTATTTTAAGGAAAAGATAAGTTATAAATAGCTCAATAACTTTGAAAATGACTGAAAGTTACTCAATTTGTTTTGTGAGATTATCATAATCTTATATCAAATCTGAAAAAGCAATAACAATAAAGTTTTAAACTAGAGTCTTAGTAATGATAAAAATGGAAATAAAATATTAAAAATTCATAAGCATTTTGCACCCTCTATCCCTATTAGTGACTGCTAGAAATCCTGGACAATTTAATAAGAATGAAACAAGCTTTTGGTTTTCTCTTGAATTGTTTCGATGTCTAGTAAGAAGCATATTTTCTGTACATAACAATATAATAAAGTTACTATCCTTTTCAAATTTCACTAATTTCCCTCATAACTTAATATCAATTTTTTTTTCCACAGGAAAACAAAGTTTTTTTTTCTGTCTTTTCATGAGGGGTACCGCATATAAGAAAAGAAATTGAGAGAAATAAAGCTAACTAAATTCATCAGGAGTTTTCATTTTAGGTGACCTACTACCAAACACTAGCTCTACAGCTCATAATTCAAATTTTAGACTTGGCAACATTTCAAATTGTATTAGCCCTTGAAATTGTAGGCTATCAGGCAAATCCTAAGAACCAAGAACATTACATTCAAGAATGACAAAAATTACTGTTTTACTTTTGTGATGGGTATCATTTTAAAACGAGTGTCTGAAGGAACAAATACATATCATATTATAGATAAAATATTGTCTATCTAATGCTTTAAAATTTGTGATTAAACATGTAAAAGCCTTAAAATTTAAAAAATCTATATTCTATCCAGT
Organism: Dasypus novemcinctus; assembly: GCF_030445035.2. Lineage (NCBI taxonomy): Eukaryota > Metazoa > Chordata > Mammalia > Cingulata > Dasypodidae > Dasypus > Dasypus novemcinctus. Next base: position 27,525,445 of record NC_080683.1, on the reverse strand, counting down.
TTCCCCCAAGAAAAATCAAGGAATAGTGGCTGAACAAATGTTTTTGCTAGCAACCCAAGAAACTCTTATACAATTATACTTTCAACATATGAAAATATTTTATATTACCTAATTTTCTCTAAACTCTGTACCAAACAGTGTTTTGACCCACTTTTTAATATTTTATGAAAGTAGCATTTAAAGGGCCTAAATAGTATCACTGAAGCTAATATTTTCAATTAAATCCATCCAAACTTTGAAAGACATCAAATTACAAGATACAATTCTGAATTCCATCCCTAGGCAAAATTCATTCTGAAGTCAGTTATCATTAGCAATGGTGGCTTTGCTTGAGAAATCTTGAAATTAAATTATATATCATACACTCTATCTTGTTCTGTCTTTCTCTTGCTTGAAGACAGGGGCAATATATTATTGGTATTTGTGTTCTTAATGCCTATCAAACCACTTGACACATGTTGCATACTCCAGCTAGTTTCTTGTTGAAAGATTAAGCAAAGATTTATAATATAGATTAGAGATTTGTAATCAAAATAGGTTAAACTAGATTATTAGATAGGTAAAAAACAGGCACATTTATTTTTACCCTGAGAACATTTTTAGAAAAAGAAATAATATAATAATTGAGAAAACCTAGGTGATGAGCAGACACTGAGTGAATATTAACACTGGACCATCAGTGTTCCAATAAATATATATAGAACATGACATTCGGAGAATATGAATTTTGAAGACGGAAGGACATGAAAAGTTTTCTTCAATACTCTCAGCCTCTTATTGTTGGTAAAATGAGATAATAATTTGCATCCCAGAAGGATTTTATACAAATTAATTGAAATTGTGTATGGCAGTGCTACTATAGTGATTCTGGATATAGATGGTACCAAATATATTATTTTATTTATTCAGTATTATAGAACAGAGATTTTCAGTGTTTCTCAATGACTATAGAACACATAATCTCAGAGAACTGAGATGATATAGACCAAAGCAAGTCTCCACAAACTCAAAATTTAAGTCTGTTTATTTTTCCCTTTAAAATTTATGCAAATTTGGAATTCTAATAAAAAACATAGCTATATTTGTTCTGAAATACATGTATATTTAAAGCATTCCTTCCAAATCTTGTAATTTTCCAGCCAACTTTTTGTAGTTATGTGGAGCCATGGTTTAGTCAAAGGAATGTAAGTGAAGTGACATGGGTCATTTCTGCATCAAAACTTTAAGAAGCCCTCTTTAGGCTCTGCTTCCCCTTCCACAGGCTGAATGAGACCACAAATGTTACTCTAAGAGATGGCAGAAAAACACAACTGAAAGAGCTTTGGGTCCCTGAATCCATGTGGAGAAGAACTACACAGCAATTAAGAACATCCATCTTGGACTACTATGTTAACAAGAAATAAACTCTATTAATATATATGAGCCATTAAATATTTTGAATCTATTTGTTGTTGCAACTGCTGTTATTCAAACCAGTGTACCCATTAAAAAGTTCTAATTAAAACAGCTGCTCAGAATTGATCAATTTGCCAGGGGTTAAGCATAACCTAGTAAGCAAATCAGGCTTATTCAGAAAGGAGGAGGGGGACAAAAAGGATGAATTGGGAAAACCAAGTGGTGGCTCCAATAAAGCTATATCAAATGATCTGGAGTGGCACTTAATAACTAATTTACGCTTCTGGAATGCTTACTATTGAAAATATGTATGGGAATTACAGGAAAAATACATTAGAAATTTAACTCTGAAGCATTATTTTCAATACTCTCTTAAGGGGAGATATCTATATCTATCCATCTATCTATATACACTTATGAATATCTAGATTTATGACTACCAAGTAGATGATCTGTATCACAACATAATCAAAAACTTAGTATAAAAGACTATGACTATTAGTCAGTCTATAACACTGCATTCTTAATCTATAAAATGCCCTTCCTTATTATTATATGATTACTGGAAAATTTTCTATAAATAATAAAAAATTTAATGAGTAAGAAAATGAAATGACAATCATAAATTGCTGAGATTAGAATTATCATGGCCTCTGGTACAATGATTTTTCTATTTTCTTCAAATCCATTGACTGTCTTCTTTCATTGGTTTTATTAAACCTTCTGGCATTTCAGCAACATTTGAATAAATGCTCATATTGTAAACCTCTGGTTTTTCTGACTCATTGCACCCATCTGGAAAACTGTCAGTCTTGGATGAACTCAACTACTCACCTCAAAGACACCTCAAAATAATCAGGTCCAACAGTGAACTTCTTCCCCAAATTCTCCTCATTCTGCTCAGCTCCATCCATCCTCAACCCTTTTCTCTTTTTTGATCCTGAAATCAGTTTATCTAACTGCCTGCTCTAATATCTGTATTTTTACATCTCAAAGATACCTGAAAATCATCAGGGCAACAGTGAACTTCTTCTCCATATTATTGTAGACTGCCACACCCATCTAATTCATTAAACCATCATCAAAGAGTGGGTCATCCTCTACTCTTCCCCTCTCATCACACTGCATTCCAAACCCACATCATATCTGCCAGCTTTTCTCTTTTAATATCTCCTGATCCACCCATATCTCCCCAGATTGCCCACCATTGCCTTAAGTTCAGAAAAATATTTTACTTACGCTATTGTTACTAGTCTCTTTATATCACAATCCTTACAGGCAGAGCAATCTTTAAGGAATACAGACAAGATCAGGCCACCTTCCTACTTCAAATACTTCAATGACTTCCCTTTGCTCTTAACATCCTTGACCAAACTTTGTATCATGACCTATTAAGTCCTTGCTTTCTGAGAATCAGCAGACATAACCTTCATACAATGTTTCATATCCTTATAACTACAGAAATTTTACACAGTCTATTCCCTCTGTGTGAATGTTCTTTGATTAATGGGTAATATTTTTTTCTTCATAGTGAAATATAAACCAAGTATGGGAATCCTCTATGATATGCATGATTGTTTTGTAAATTCACAACTTCTCTAATAAAAAAATTGGACACAACCTAAAAATAATAATAATACATCTCAAAATATATGGCATTTTTGATTCAATGAAATGTTTTTATAACCATGGTATTTATGGTAGGTATGGGTAAAGACTTAGAAAAGAGAAAGAAGAGTAGTGAAATGAGATTATTAAAGCAAAAAATAACCATTACAACAGTATATCTACCTACCACAATTCTTATTATATATATTTAAAGAGAGAAAGAAAAAGAGAGACTGACTTTGTCACCTTATGCTAGAATTAGTTGTAGTTGTTTCTGCCCCACTCTCTAAATTTCTTAAGCACAGGAACTGTATGTTAATCCTCTGTGTATTCCCTAGTGTTGGGCACTTGATAGAAGCCTAATTCATTTGTTCAAGTAAGTTGAATCTAATAGCTTTGTGTTCTAGAGAAAGGGCAGCAAATAGAATTTGTTAAGATAAATTTGTAAGGTATTCTGTAGGAGTATATTAAGCTCTCTGATAAGGAACATTAACCTACTTGGGCTATTTGATTACTCTCTAAATCACTGGTGCATTAATTTTCTGAATGTAGTAATTACTAAGTGAGATATTACTAATAGAGAAATGAATTAAAATCTACGCCTCTAGGCTACCTAACAATGCCCAGGTGACCTAAAACATTTCTGAAAAATAAACCTGTTCTCTAGAAGTAATTTGCCTACTAGCAGAATTCAATGTCATAAAAGTGAAGTAAATTTATAAAGATTCCGATTTCTAGGAATTTACAAAAGTGAACACAGTACTACAACCAACAAATACAGAGAATATACAAACAATGGCAGGATGATTAAAACATGACCAACATAGCTAAATATGTGGTAAAGATGTTGAATGATAGTTCTAGTAAACCAAGGAAGGTTTCTTGACAATGTTAGTATTTTTAGTTTTCTGAATGGTAGAAAAAATGATATCACCTAATGTGTGGTGGGATATTTTTTCCAAATCAAGAACATAATCAGAGAAGACAAAAATTGCTAATGAAATATAAGAAGGAGGGATTTAGAAGGAATGAGACTTTTAAACAGGTAAACTAAAATAGAGTTGCCATTTCCCATTATAGTGGCTGTATAAAGACATTTTATTCCATTCACCACACTGAAAAGTCACTGAAAAATTAAGAAAACAAAACAAAACCAATTTAAAACATCCAATTGTCTCTTTCCTTCTTTAGTGAACCAAGAAAGCTGCCATAATCCCCAACCATAACTTTGGGGAATAACTGAAAACCTCATTTTATCTGTGCTAAATAGGAGTGGATGCTGAGAGTTAACATCCCCTGCACTGTCCTCGCACACTCCCATTCCTGACATGAATAGGAAAAATTTCCCCCATAAATACATAAGATGGTCCAGACATACTCTTCATGATTGTTATAATTAGGGCCCTGAGAGGCCATGAAAATCTTGGAATATATCAGTGCCAGACCACACCACCCATGGGAAGTCAGCTGAAGAAGAAACCATGCTGGAAGTCATTTGTGTTACTGAAGTCCCAGCCAACCTGCTAGGTGAGATTCCTGAGAGGTGGAGCAGAGCAAAAGAAGGCATGAATAGCACGGAGCAGCAAAGAGACCTGCAGGGGATTTATTATGAGTCCCACCAACCTCTCTTAGCTATAAACTGAGTGTAGACATGCCTCCAGGAAGACATGCCCCAAGAAAAATAGATTTGGTGGGATTGGATCCAAGAATGACAAACTTGAATCTGTATTGCATTAGCCTTAAATTTCTTCTTGAACTTCCCCCCACTCTATTTTCAACAAATACCCACCTATTTAAAGATAAGTAATAGCAAAAGAGAAGTAGCTCAGACTTTAAGCTTAAATAGCATTCATTCAGTGAATAGAAAAACATTAACTGTATTTATTGATTGGAATTGTATTAGGTAGTTTGTCTATATCAGTGAATAATGCAAAGACACCTGCTCTCAAGGAGATTAATATTAGTGGGGGAGACAGACAATACATAATACACATTTAAAAAACTAAGTTACAAACTATGCTACTGAGTGATCATTGCTATGGAAAGAAAGAATAAAAATAGAGTAGGTAAGGGGTTCCGAAGTGCTGAGGCAGAAGGCAGATAACTATATTAAGTAGGACAGTCAAGAAGACCACAGTGAGAAGGTAAGATCTGAGCTAAGACTAGATAGAGGCATAGAAACTATCAAATCAGTTATCTGGTAAAGAGTGACAGGCCCTGAAGTGTATGTTGCTGAAACATTCAAGAACCATTGGAGCAGAGAGGACAAGGTACAGAAGAAAAGAAGTTGAGGTCAGAAAGTAGATGGGGTTGAGGAAGTCATGGCAGTCAAGATCATGTAGGCTCTTGGGGGTCACTGGAAGAACCTTCGTTTTTACTCTGAGCGAAATGGAGAAACACTGTCGGGTTCTGAGAAAAGAATGACAATTCTGAGTAGTGCTCTAAAAGAAACACCCTGGTTTCTCTGCTGAAACAGACTTTGGGATGGCAAAGGTCAAAACAAGAAGACCTGTTAGAAGCTACTTCAGCAATTCAGTATTAAGTATTGAAACTATTGAGTAATGATGGTCCAGATGAGGATGGTGGTGCTTCAGATACTGAAAAGTGGTTGGATTCTGGATTTGTTGGAAGAACCAACAGAGCGTCTAACAAATTGCAAGTGAGCTGCAAGGAGAGGCATGAAGATGATTCCAAGGTTTCCAGCTAGGCAAATGGAAGGATGGAATTTTCATGAACAAAGAAAGAGCTGGTGCTGCTCACCAAGTTAATCAATGATAAGGGGGGTAAATCAGAAGGTCAGTTTTAGAAATGTTGAATTTGAGGTATCAGATATCTAGGCAGGGATGTCAAATAGCTGTGGAATATATCATCTGAAGTTTAGGAGAGAGGTCTGATCTAGAGATATAAATTTAGTAGGTAGCAGCTTTTAGATGGTATTTGTGATGGTTGCATTCATTGGTCACCTTGGCCAGGTGATAATGTCCAGTTGTTTGGTGAAGCAAGCACTGGCCTGATTATTTCTATGAGGGTAGTTTGTGGATTTAAATCATCAGGCAGTTTTTGTTTTTTTTAAAAGATACTTAGATTACATAAATGTTACATAAAAAATGTAGGGGATTCCCATATGCCCCACTCCCTACCTACCCTCCCACACTTGCCAACATTAACAACATCCTTCATTAGTGTGGTACATTTGTTAGAATTGATGAACACATATTAAAGCATTGCCACTAAGGGTCCATTTTAGTTTACTTTATAGTTTAAACTCTCTCCTGCACAATTTTGTAAGTTATGACAAGATATTAATATATAATGGCCTGTATCTGCCATTGCAATGTCATTCAGGACAATTCCAATGTCCCCAAATACTCCCATATTACACCTGTTTTTCCCTCTCCCTCCCCTTAGAACCTCTGGAGGCCACTGCCTTCACATCAGTGATAAAAGTTCTTCCATTACTAGGATAACAGTAAGTCTACTCTAGTCCATCATTCATTCCCTATTCCAGAGGATTCTGGGATGGTGATGCCCACTCCACCTCTAAGTGAGAGGGGACTTAGATCCCATGGGGCAGATGAATGGGACTATCTTGCTTGCAGTTGTAGACTCTTGTTATCAAGCAGTTAACAGAATTTATGGCTGATTAGTCTATGGCTGATTAAATCTTCAAAGGATAATGCCTTCAGCTTTAAAAGAAGACTCTCCCAGCAGGTGAAGACCATAAATGGAGAACTGATGATTTCAGCAGTCAGAAGGGAAAATTTCTATCTCTACTTCAGCCAGCCATCTTGTCCTGAAGAATTCATTAAAATCTTCATTGGAGTTACCAACTTGTGGCCTGCCTTACAGAATTTGGACTAGCCAATGATATACTAAATTATATTATATATATATATCTGTATATATATATATTATATATATAAATGATATGCTATATATGACCATATGATTGATATAAGTATATATATATGTGTGTGTGTGTGTATATGTATGTGTGTGTCTATTCTCAAATGACTGAGAATAGACAGAAAAAGAGGACCCAAATTGAGACTGGTCCAACCTTAGAAGATATGTGACTACAAGAAGAAGAAAAGAGGACCAGAAAAAAACAATGAAAAGGAGCAACCAATAAGGAAAAACCAGAAGGACAGGAAATACAGATCTAGGATTTGACCAATGTATTTAGCATTGTAGAGGTCATTGGTAACCTTGAAAGAAACATTTTTGTGAAGAAGAGGATGGAATGAAAAATTGATTGTTGGGGTTTAAGAGAATGTGAGAGGAAAGAAATTGAATAAAGTGAGTACAGAAAACTAGTGCAAGAAGTTTACTGTAAGGGAACAAAAATGGAATGCAGGGAAAGTGAGGTCAAGAGAAAGATTTATTTATATATATATATATATATATATATTTACTTTTAAGATCTGAAAAACAACAGCATGTTTTCATGGTGGCAAAAATGAAATTGATTAAAGCAAAGGAAAAGGAGAAATTGTCCCTGTGTATCCTTGAATAGGTAATAGAGTTGGACATCTAGAACACAAGAGGAATTTAGATAGGAACATGGATGGTTAGTGTGTCTAAGAAAAGGGAACTCAGTATGAGGAAGTGCATGTTTGCAGGTACAAGGTCATCAACTGAGAGTGAGAGTGAGAGTGACAGGGCAGAGTTTGGGAATGTAAGGAAAAAGGAAAGTGGGACAGTAAATACTAGGAATCTAGAAAAGGACTGCTTGGCAGGATTAGAGACCTACTTGAAATTTGTGGCTATAAATTAAAGTGAAATCAGCATGATTTGTGAGTTTTTTTCCAGCCCTGAATAAAGAGACAAGCCTTATGTCAGCCTACAGCTGATATCAGAAAGTGGGACCACAGAACCTTAAAAGGAAAGAGGAAGGCTGAACCCTCACAGACATTGCCCACCATCTTATGTCAACACGTGGCAAAAGACTTTGGGTAAGAAAGTACCTCCTAAGTAACCTTGAGTTGGACTCTTTAGGGCCTTGTGACTTTAAGCTCTACCCTCAAGTAAATATCTTTTATAAAAGCCAACAGATTTCTGGTACTCTGCAACAGCATCCCTTTGGCTGATTAATACATATGGTTCCAAGAGTTAATCTCTACTCAAGTTATTCTTCAATATAAAGACAATAAACTCTTTCGCAAACGTGCAGGAAATTAGGGAATATAGGGCTTAAGTACCATTCTTGATCAAATATTACCAGAGGGAAAAATTCATCCAATAAAATAAAATATTAAAGAACTCAAGGATAGAAAAACCATCATGAAAAAATATTTGATTATCATTGAACCCATTAAATATATGACAAATTCTAAACAACTATGGATCATGGTTTCAGAGAATAATGCAAAATTTTTAATCCTTTAAAATGGTAAAAATAATAGGATAACAAATACGAGATGTATGAGGGGAGGAGAGGTGGCAAAAAGTATAAGAATGATAAATTTATGCATATTTATCTATGGACAACTAGTCAATAGATAAAATCTAAAATTGAAATACGTAAAGTAGATTATTATTCCAAACTCTAGTTCTTTTAATATAGATATGTTTTTCTTAACTCTAAATTGTTCTTTCAAGAGCTAGGATCTCTTGTGTTGAAGATTCAAAAATATTTTGTTTCACATCATTTCATTAAATTTTATTAAATTCAAGTAAAATTAAGCTGAACATTAATATTTAAAATACTATTATCCTATATTGTCTTTCTATTTTTGTCTTTCTAACTTTTTATCAACATTAAATATACCTCTCTATCTTTACCTATAGAGAGAGAATTATCCGATATGGTTTTCACCAAATGTTAATCATGATTTGCAGGGCCAATGGCATATGGAGTGATTTTTCAACTTTCTTATTTTGTTCTCTGTCTATATTATTTGAATTTTGTAGTGGAAATATACCCATTTTCTTTTCTTATTTTTTTTAACTTAAGACAAGCTCCTTGGCCCAAGTGCCCCAAAATTAAGATAAAAGGAAGCAACCATAGACCTCTAAAGAACAATGATGCCAAATAACCAAGGTAATACCGCAATACAGAATAAACCTAATAAATGGAAAATGAAACTACCCAATGTCTGAAAGAATGTTGGGAACTGCTAGTGGAAGTATTAAAAAAATTTTCTTTGTCTTAATTTTTTTACAGTGGTATCTCATTTTTCTTACACACTATATCTCTATCCAACTTTATAGTGATATATATTATAGATAGATATAAAAATACTCAAATTTCAGGAGATGTTATCCCTTGATGGTGAGATTACTATAATATATATCTTTATATTTTTCCCTCCTATAGTTTTTAATATCCTAGATTTACATGAAATACCATATTTACAATTCTAACATTCCAAGTGGTATCTTAAATTCAATGAGGTGTGGCAAATTTGTCATTGAACGAGTAGAGTATTTATAATAAAAGAGGGATGATATTTAAAAAGACATCATAGAGGATGACTTGTCTACATACTTTATTCTCAGAGAGTTTTCAAAAATCAGAAAGGAGACATTAACAATTTGGCTGTGAATGAGGTGGTTATTTGTGCAGCCTAAAACTTAAGAAACCAGTAAGGACATGTCTAGGAGGAATAAAATTGTTTACCATAATAGGCAAGGTGAGGAAAATAAGGGTGATGGGGGAAGAAAAAACCACCTTACTGTAGTATTTCATTTGAATTGGAGTGAGACTTTATGAGAGAAAATCTGCAGATTAGGCATAGTCAGACTGAGATTGAGAAAGCGTGGGAGAAGTGATCTCAGATGGCCACACATCTTTCTAAGTAGGGCCTATTTGTGAAATGACTTACTCTTGAGATGCAAGTACCAAAAATTTTTGAACCTGTCTTGTCCTTGCATAACTGAATATATTTTACTCACAAATTTGATGAATTAAATCTTCATAATTCTCACATAAATATAAAATAACCTCACACTGAATTAAAGGCAACCCTACCCTCTCTTCCTGCTTAATACCTGTCCATTGTATTTCCATTCAAAAACTTCTTCCCAAATCATACTACACTTTAGATTTATATCATTCTCTTTATTATGCCATATATAGGATTTATTCCAGTAATATATTTTCCTTGCCCTTAGAACAAATTTTAAGGACATATTTTACAAGTACGTGATAGGAAATGGTCATCTATCCCAGAATATTTAGTTACCTTTTTGTTGGACTTTAAAATAATGACTGAATAAGCCAGGCTTAGATGATTTTAAATTTGTATCAGAACTACCCATACAAAGGGGAATTGCCAGTGCTGAAATGCAGTATATACACTTATTTTCAGTTTTACTTTCCAAAAGCATGAAAAGATTTTTAAGAAATTGACTTACCCAGTGAGTTTCACTGCATGTGTCCGAAGTTTTCGATATTTCTCCAATTCTTCATTTGAGCTGGCAATATGTCGATATATCCCTGCCTTATAATGGAAGAAATCCTCATGCACTTGCATTATGGCTAAAATAAAGTCCGACAGGATAAATGGCACAGTTAAAAAATTTTTTTTTTCCCTTTCAAAACCTACAGAATTTCTCACAGAAAAATTGCTGGGTAAATTGCCAGGAGTTGAACCCAAGAATGAATTTTGTAGTTAGTCTAATTTTTATTCTTCCTTCACTAGATTGTGATATTTCTCTTGGGAAAAGACTTTTAGTTGTTTAGAATATTACTTATGTACACATTATATCTTTAAAATGGTCTATTCTTAATTGACAGATGCACTATTACCAGGAATTGAGCCCCTTGCAGGGAAGGCCCACTACTTGACCTTGATTGCTCTATTTGCAATAACCTTATGCCTCACAACAAGACTTTTAAAATGTCAATTAAGCTAGCAGGGAAGGGTTAGCCTAGCAAACCTGGCTTAAAGTAATTGTTCTTAATCCTTATAAGTAAATACAAACCTTTCCTTGCTGAGTTTGAATAAAAAGCAAGCCCTTAGCAAAAGAACACTCTAGCAAGATTTCATCCTCTCAGCTCTGGAGAGCTAAGCCAACATCGCATTCTTTAAAAAGTAGAGCTTATACTTTATAAAGCTTTCCTCCATTCCCGCTCCTATATTATTTCTTTTGTGCATTGTGTGCTGTTCTGTTGAAGGGCTTGAACGATACAAAAAAGGCTTTAAACTTCTCTTCTAGAACATGAATTAAAAACGTTTAGAATTGGGACTAACTATGTATAACTTGATAACATAGCGCTTGTCTATTTTAGTTTGAAGTATATTATAAATAAAGCAGAAACCAAGGTCATTTGATTTTGATAAACCCTAATACTTAGCTTATACTCCAAACCCAAATATCACTTTTTAATGCTCTGGTTTTTTATTCCATTTTTAATGTTCCATGTTCTTTTCAACACTGTTCAAATATTCTCAAAAGAGATTAAGTCTTCTGTATCTGCTATTCCCATAGGATTTTAAGAATTCATGTAACTGTACTGTAGGTAGATGCTTGCTTTTGTTCTCTTTTGCATCACCTATACTGTTTCAATTCTACAGATTTTAGAAAAATGCATGCTGTTTTTGCCTTTTACTCTTTTGTATTGAGACAGAGAAGAAATGCTGTATGTTAGCTGTATTAGTCAGCCAAAGGGGTGCTGATGTAGAATACTAGAAATTGGTTGGTTTTTATAAAGGGTATTTGGGGTAGGAGCTTACAGATACCAGGCCATAAGGCATAAGTTACTTTCCTCACCAAAGTCTATTTCCACGTGTTAGAGCAAGATGGCTACCGATATCTGCCAGGGTTAAGGCTTCCTGAGTTCCTCTTTTCCCAGGTCTTGCTTCTCTTCAGGCTTAGAGTTCCTCTCTTCCTGAGGCATGCTTCTTTTTCCTCTGTGTGCTTACTTCCTGGGGCTCCAGCTTAAGTCTTCAGCATCAAACTCCAACATCAGAAACCCTCAACTCTGTTCTTTGCCATGCCTTTTATCTGTGAGTCCCCACCCACCAAGAGGTGGGGACTCAACGCCCTAATCATAGCTCAATCATGCCCAGGTACAGATCAGATTACAAGCATAATCCAATATCTATTTTTAGAATTCATAAACATATCAAACTGCTACTCTCCACCCTCTGAATTCCAAAAAGACATTATAATATTTGAAAAAACCTTAATCAGTAACAATGCAAGTGCTAAATCATATCACAATCAATTTAAAGAAATACAGTTCATCTTCAGCAAAATCCTGTCTGCTATAGACCTCTGAAACCTACAAAACAATTTATCTGTTTCCAATACACAAGTGAACAGTCCAAGGATAAACATTTTTATCAATAAAGAGAAATTGGGAGGGAAAGATGAGTCATGGGTCCTCTACAGTTCAGAAAACCTGCAGGCACCCTGCATTTGATTTCAAAGTCTGAGAGTCATTTTAAGAAGATGGTGTCTTCTCCTTGGAGCCAAATAGGGACCCACCATTTCCACTAGCTTGCCCAACAGCCATTTTCTTGGTTCCACCCTCATCAAGCATCTGGGTGTCGACCAAGCTCCAGATTTCACTCTCCAAGAGTTTTGGGGTAATTGCCACACATTACCCAATCATTGAGTTAGAGACTTAATGCCCCTAGTACAGTGATGTGAAGACAACATCCCCCCTAACCTTTGGCATACAGGCTCAACTCTCTCAGAGCAACGAGTTGACCACCTGCCCTTGCCTAATCTTAGGGGGACAGGTCCACCCCTCTCAGACCTGTGGGGTGCTGACCTTAACCGCCCTAATTCTAGGGAAATGTGCTCCACCCTCTCTGTACCCTGGGGAAGCAAAACTCTTTCCAAACATCTGGTAGGAACATCCACCCTCTTCAACTGCTGGGGGAAACTCAACCTCTCTGTATACCTGTGTGGGGTTCTTCTCTTGGCCCAAGGTGATGTCCTAATTCCAGATCTCAGCTTCCATGGTTTTCCTCTTAAAGCTGTTTCTCTTTCTATCTCTCCTTTCCATGTCCTTTTTATTCCAGGCTGACAGTGGTTTTTTCATACAGCTCTCTCAGAAAGTCTGTTGGTTTAGCATGCAGGAAGCAGGGGTCCTAGCCATCAGACAGTAAGACTTTCCAAAAGTCTTTTTGAGATAACTGCATCTTCAACCTTGATTTACCAGTTCCAAGTTTACTTATTTCCTCCAATGGGGCACTTTCATCTGGGACCTTGATTTCCATAAGCTTGGGATTTCCAGAATCAGTTTCTGTTTTCTTTGTACCTGACTGTTCCATCCTCAGCATATCTCTCTCATCTAGCATTTTGCTATAAGCTGCAAGCAGAACCCAAGCTGCATTCTCTGAGTTTACTTTGGAAATTTCTTTAGCTAAATGCCCAGGCTTGCCGTTTTCAAGTTCTGCCTTCCATCAAACACCAAGAGTTAAACTTGCTAAGTTCTCTACAACTTTAAAACATGGATTGCCTTTCCTCCAGTTTCCAATAATAGTTTCATCATTTCCTTTAAGGCATCATAAAAAGACTCTTTAGCATCCACATTGCTATGAACAGTCTCTTCAAAGCGATCTAGGCCTTTTCCATTAAGCATCTCACAGTTCCTCAAAAAAATACCCTGTACCCATTTATAAAACTGTTCCAGCATTTCGGTAATTGCAAAAGCACTTCCCCACTCCTCAGTACCAAATTCTGTATTAGTCAGCCAAAGGGATGCTGATGCAAAAAAACAGAAATTGTTTGGTTTTTATAAAGGGTATTTATTTGGGGTAGGAGCTTACAGACACCAGGCCATAAAGCATAAGTTACTTCCTTCATCAAAGTCTATTTGGAGCAAGACAGCTGCCAACGTCAGGCTTCCTGGATTCCTATGTTCCTGGGGCTTGCTTTTCTCTAGGTTCAAGGTTCCTTTCTTCCTGGGGCTGGCTTCTCTTTCCTCTGTGTGCTGACTTCCTGGGGTTCTAGCTTAAGTCTTCAGAATCATACTCCAACATCAAAACTCCAACATCAGAATCCCTCAACTCTGTCCTTTGCTATGCCTTTTATCTGTGAGTCCCCACCCACTAAGGGGTGGGCACTCAATGTCTTAATCACAACTCAGTCATGCCCAGGTACGGATCAGATTTCAAGCATAATCCAATATCTATTTTTGGAATTCATAACCATATCAAACTGCTACATTAGCGCAGGCAACTAGAAGTAGGCAATAATCATTTTGCCCCTACAGCAAGATGAGTCAACTAGTATTCTAACCATTGATAAAAAATGTATAGATATTGCTGTGGATTTTCTCTTGTACAGAACCATTGATTCCTTTAGCTCCTATTACTTCAACTCTTCTCAGAGCACCATGAATAAAATATATTCTTCATTGTCTGAAAAACACTAGCAACTAAAAACCATGGGTAGAAGCCATCTTGATAACTGAAAGATGGTGCCTTCCTTCAGTTTCTGATACCAAACAGACTCAATAAACATGTAAAAACATAGCCCTATGAGCTAAAGTATTGCAATTTCACTTTTGGAAAACTGCAGAAAACTCATTTTACAAGGCTATAACATGTATGACAGAAGTTGTTCTTCCATCTCTAGTTACTGGCTCAGACTGGCAAAAGGTAGGTTTTCAACAAATATTCGTTAAAAGAATGTTGAACAACTGTCATAATTGACTTCATTGTTTTGATATTTTATCTTTATATTTTAATTCATCATATGTACCTGTGTATGTGACCATAAAATAAATCTAAGGTATTCTCAACTTTAAATACTCATAATCCAAATCTTTTGATAGATTTAAAAGAGAATTAATGAACAAATTAATGAACAAAATAAAATGAAAAAAAAGAAAGAAAAGAAAAACATAAATGCAACGATTTGAAGAATCAGAGGAGTCATTTAAATAGCAAATGCCAAAGTTGAAATTTTGAAATTTTGAGTTTAAATGCCTGAAACTTCAAAATTTGTTACACATGTCCCACATGATGTATACATTGAAATTAGAGGTGAATTTCCCCAGACTTATAACAGCCAACAAACTATACAACTGTAAGGAAGAAAAAAAGAAAAGTTTTCTCCATTTGTCTTGGGTTTTGTGTAAGGTCTCGGAATTTTTTAAATTAAATCCAATACATATTTACTATACAATTTAATTTTTTCAATAAATTCTAAGTGGAAATAATAATCAATAAAAATTCTCCCAACACAATTGTAAAATCCAATACCAATTTGATCAGCATTCACAAAAACAAAAACAAAAACTGACCAATGGTTCCTTAAGTATGTATCAAATATTTTAAAATTAATTTTGGCTTATTTTATATTCTCCTGCATTGATAAAATTTTGGGGCCTTTCAGAGTTCCCAAATTGAAATTCCATTTTAGGCATCACTGGATTTGCTATTCCATGCACTTCGAGGCAACGCTTAGTACAAGGAATATATGTTGTGAATTTATGAACATTATCCATGTCATATGTATAAAATAAAATGTATTTTCAAGAGGAACAAAGGAGCAACTATTTATCAGGGATATATTAAAACTCAAAGTCAATGTACAGTAACCACTGTACTCTTTTCTTATTGTTAGCTCAAATTCATAATACATTTACAAAATTTATCAAAATAAAAGGTCTTTTGCAAAATTCAGAAGTCATACTGGCTTATTTGCTTTATTATGAGTTAACAGAAAAAGGGAGGTATCTACTTTGCTTCTACTGTTAAACCTCCTTTTTTTTTTCAAATCATCACCTACACCTTTTAAATTGAAGGTAAGAAAATATCTAACATTATGGATGATTCTTAAATATGATTGAATGATGAAGTGAACTCCATTTCAAATCAATCACTTCACATTTTATATTTGACTATCTGTTTGATCCATGATCACTTTTGAAAGTCTTGGCAGACTTTGATCAGAAGCTTCATAAGTATTTAAGAATATCATCTTTACTTCAATGTGAGTCTACTTTAAATGTTAGCTAATAAAGTTAATATATGAGCATATTTTCCATAATTACACTAACCTTAGAACTGTTAAGTTCTTATAGTACTCTAAAAGTTTCTATTCTTATTAAACACATTTTATATGAGCTAAAATATAATTTTGTTAGCAAAGGAAGGAATAAGACCAAACTTACCTTGAACTGGTCCATTTTGCATAATTTCTTTCATTATCTCAGTTTCCTAGAAGGAAAAATATTTTTGAGTATCATCATTTTTACCAATGCATGTTAACATATTTTTTGTGGACAATTTTAAGTGTTATACATTCCAAAGTTATTTGACCACTCACAATTTACTATTTAACATGGTTTGAAACCTTCCTATGTGAAATTCCATGATGAAGCTGCTAAAGCCAAATGCATCTGTTTCTTTCATTGACTTTTATCACTTAATAATAATTTTGAAGTGGAGAGGAAATATAACTTCTTACGGTCATAAAGAAAAGTTATTCAAGTGGCTAAAAGTATGCTTTGACAGTGGTGATTGTTGTTACCTCTATTTTTTTAATCACAAGTGCCATTCCAGATGACTGTTTAGTGAGATACCTCAATTGTGATATAGTATAATTATAAAATAAATTCTATTATAGGGAAATACAAAAAGAGTCATGGGTACAGATAAGAAAAGGAAATTAATTCTGCCTAGGAGTTAAGGAAAACGTCACAGAGAAGGTGAGGTTAGACTTGGGCCTTGATGCATGTATGGGATTTCACCTGAGATAGATTCGATGGCCATTTGGGTGAAAGGAATCATCACATATCTAAACAGAGAAGCATAAAAGAGCATGATGTGTGTGGATAATATACAGTAAACCTATGTATCAGGATCATTATGGACTGGTGGAGGTGGTGCATGCTAGCAAGACATGAGCCTGTAATAGTAGGTCAGACCCAACTCATGAAAGACCTGTATGCCACAGGGAGAAAATATATTCTGTGGGTATTTGGGAGTCACTAAAGGTTCAGATACTCTGAAAGTGAGATTGCAGGGATAACTATGACATCTTGGAATAAAATTTGCCTAGCTTTTAAATATGACACAGTGGAATCCAACAGAGTCTTCTTCCCATTATGGTTTGGCACACTTTAATGATTATGTTGAATGAGGCAAAGGATTGATAAAATTAAATTATGACAAATGATCTTGCCACAACAACAAAAAAGTCAGAGAAAAGGTGTTTGACTCAGCTTTTGTCACTGTCAAATAAATATCTATATAAGCATAATTTTAAAACTTTTTTTCTCTGACAATTTTGAATTTACATCAATCATTTACACTGTGAATATTACACAGATTAGAAATTATACTCGGACTGGAAGTCTTTTATGGACACTTTAAGAATATCATATAATTACATTGGAAAACCCAGCATTTTATCAAATCATAATACTTTTGAATAGTTTTAATAACAGCAGTGCTATATATTTTTGAGAAAGTCAAACATTATTAATTTTGCCATTTAGACTTACATTGGAAGAGACTCTGTATGGAGGAGAACATTGGTAGATCCTGTTAGATTTCTCAATGTTGTTGGGACATGGCTTTGTGGCATGTCGCTTTCCCCGCCCATCAGATCTACTTGCCATGGCACAGCCGTTATTGCTGGCATTTTGGTTCTTGAAGAGTGGATAGCATGCATGGGATACCAGTCTATGGGGAATAAGCAAAGAAGCAAAGGTAATATTTAGGAAAATGACACAGTAGTCTATCTATATTCAATATTACTGAATCAAACATTCATAAATTAATCTGGCCACTTACATGTGCAATTATCTAACTGAAATGTTGACTGACTCCTACACAGCAGCTCAATGACATTATACTCCTCCCTTCCCCTCTTACATCCTTATTATAATTTTAAACTTTTTACATCAATCCATTTTAAGAAATAATTCTATCTCTAGTATAGAATTTCCTAAAGGGGAAAAGTGGCTGTCAATAAAGTCTGTAGGAATAATAATGAAGAAGGACTACTTCTATACCTTTAAGTGTAATATTTAAAGCCAAATTAAATGTGTAAAATACAGTGAATTTGATTATGCTCTGATGGGATGTTCTGATAAATCATGTGTTTTAGAGTTTCATTTTAAAAACATTTTTGTTAAGTTATACATACCTTTTCATAAGATTTCAATTATTATGTACCTGTAATTCATGACACTTTGAGGAAAATAGCATAATACTACTATAATATTAAAAGTAAATAAGGTAGAAATTTACCAGATGTATGCATTATACAAAAGACAGAGAAAATGATTTCTATTCCTGATTTTGAAACTAAACATAGCAAAGTACAAATTATTTGGCTTAAAATCTAACATAATTCTAGAGACAGATAGTAAGGGAAATGAAACCATGGAATTGATTTAATAGATATTCAGTATTCAACTGACTAAAGAAATATCTACTAAGATTAGTTCAAGAAAATTCAAAAACATCAAATAGAATATTAGAATTAGATAAGGAACATGACGAAAGCGAAGTCATTAAAAACACTCAAACAATTCCCATCCTGGGAAGTCCTGCTACATTCTCTAATAGAGTGGCAAGAATCCCTAAGAGTACATGGGCACTGCCTAGCAAAGGAGGACAGACCAATACGCCAGGGCCATGGCATTATAGTTGTACTTA
Organism: Dasypus novemcinctus; assembly: GCF_030445035.2. Taxonomy (NCBI): domain Eukaryota; kingdom Metazoa; phylum Chordata; class Mammalia; order Cingulata; family Dasypodidae; genus Dasypus; species Dasypus novemcinctus. The sequence goes on along the minus strand of NC_080683.1, from coordinate 27,506,861 downwards.
TGGACCTTGTTCTTGTGAAATTGAAACTTAGCTAGTATTATATATTGCCTATAAGTTACCTCCTAAAAGTATCCTTGTTGCTCAAATGTGGCTTCTCTCTAAGCCAAACAGCATAAAATCTCATTACCTTCCCCCCCTGGTGTAGGACACAACTCCTGGAATGAGACTTTCTGGCACTGAGGGATTATTACCAAGTGCCAACTAGCGGTGCATTTGGAAAAGAAGTTGACCAAAAGGGGAAACTATTAAATACAAATGAGTTTTTATAGCTAAGAGATTTCAAAATGAGTCATTCCAGAGGTTATGCTTATGCACATCTCAGGAGGATCTCATTGACTGCCGCGGTAAACAGTGTCTTAAGCAGGGGTGATCCTGTGAGCTCTAGAGACGTCTAGACACTATAGGCAGGGCAGATAATCTCAGGAATTAGGGACCCTGTCTTTGGGCCTTACTTTGGAATACGTTTTCCCCAATGTAACAGAGTTAGACTCATTTATAATTTCCCTATAGAAGGTTCTTATGCCCCTTTTATTTGAACCTATAATTAAAATTATAATCATTAAATATATGTACAAGAGACTTAAATCTTCAGTCTGTTCATATGTCAGTTGAGCCCTGAATCTCAGCAGAATTGAAACACCCACTCTCCAGTTCATCGGACTCACCCAGGACAACTAACAAAATGATGATGGACAATGCTCATCCTCAACAGGTATGTACAACTGCAAGTAATACAGTTCCATCTATCTGCCCAATGGATTCAAATTCCCTCTAAATCAGAAACAAAGTGGGCATCTCCATCCTAAAGTCTTCAATATTGAGAAACTAACAAATGTAACTATGAACTATGATAGACTTGTAGCATTGATAGAAGGCAGTGGTCACCATAGATTTTGAATGGAGGGAGAGGGAAGAATAGGCATAACATGGCGTGTTTTTGGAACATTGGAATTGTTCTGAATGGCATTGCAATGATGGATACAGGCCATTTTGTAAAAACCTATAAAAATGTATAGTTGAAAGTATAGGGGGTACAGTAAAGGGGAATCCCCCTACATTTTTTTTTAAAAGATGTATTTTATTCTCCCACTTCCACCATTGTCTGCTCTCTATGTCCACTCATTGTGCTTTTTTCATGTCTGCTTGTCTTTCATTTAGGTGGCACTGGGAACCAATCCTGGGACTTCCTGGAGTGGGAGAGAAGTGCTCAATCTCTTGTGCCACCTAAGCTTCCTGTTCTGCTGTGTCTCTTATTATTTCTCCTCTTTGTCTCTTTTTGTTGTGTCATCTTGCTGCACCAGCTCTTCACTCAGGCCAACATTCTTGTGCAGGTCAGCACTCCTGTGCAGGCCAGCATTCTGCTTGGGCCAGCTCACTGTGCAGGCCAGCTTGCCTTTACTAGGAGGCCCTGGGAATTGAACCCTGGACCTCCCATATGGTAGACAGGAGCCCAATTGCTTGAGCCACATATGCTTCCCTTCTCCTACATATTTGATGCATCATTTATATACTCTAAAGTTTTAAAAATAAATAAATAAATAAATAAATAAATAAATAAATAAATAAATAAAAACAAACTTTAAAAGCCCTAACACTTCCAAGAAAAAAAATGTATTAAATTTGTGACTTTGTGATTAGTTTAGGCTGAGTCTCAGTGATAATTTATATTTTTAAAGCCCCTAAAGTGCTTTCATTTTTATAAAATGCTTTTATTTTTGCTACAGTGCAAAGCAGAAGTCAACCAAGTATCACTACACCAGGTATGGTGTACATTACCACTGTGCTGCAAGTACAAGTTGCCCATTCTAAGCTCCATCTTATTAGGAAAAATGTCCAAAAAAAAAGTTAGAGAAAATTATCACTAACTGTCAATATCCCCACCCACTCTCTTTCAAGGCACCTAACTGCTTTCTAGCACACCCAAAAGACTCAGTGGATGAAGAAATAAGTGGTCAGAGCATGTGTATATCACTAGTTAATAGGTTCAGTGTCTATAGCTGAACAACTCAGATCTTCGGTACATGGGGGACTATGGGTATCAGACTATGTGAGAGAAACAAAATGCAACATGCCTTTTCTCATCAAATGGGATGGGGACAATAATATCGATGAGCTGAGACAAATGATAAATTACTTTGTTATTTTATTTTTCTGGCTTTGTAATCTAACTTTAAAGTGGCATTATCAGTTCTACTGAGTAAGTGAAAAAGCTCAGCAAAGGTATGAGAAACACTGATTTCTTTATTCTCTCATTAGGACAGTTTGACTCAGAGTAACAAGAAGTTAACCTTTAGTAGAGCCTTCAAAACTAAATTTCCTATTCTAAATTTTGGTTAGAACTGTATTCTTCAATTAATTTTTTTCAATAACTTCTAATCATGGTAGAAACCAAATATAGTGTATATTTATATATCGATTCATATTTATATAGATGTAGTATATACATATCTATAGATTTTTTGGTAAAATTCTTGAAAGGTAATTTTTTCCTTATTTCATCCCAAGCAACACTCATAAGAATCACAGAAACACATGCCAGGCAGCTATTTACCCACGTTTTCTCAGGTACCACCAAGCCCTATCGATGCTTCCACTGCTACATCCATGCCGGTTCTTAGCACAGCACGAGATCAAGTTCTGAGGTGATAGATTGGCTGTGTATTGACCATTGGACTGAATTGCTATTCGGTCAGCTGCCACACCTGTTTCAAACAGAATATTGATTAATGTTCAGAGAGCACAATATTTACAAAATCCCTTTTGTTAACCTATCCTATACTATTCTTCAAAACTTCACCTGAAACTACATACTTAAAATTATGAGGCCAAAAGTCATTGATATATTTGTGTATAACAAATTCAACTCTGCCATAATTTCAGTCAAAATATTTGTCTAAGTTTTGGTATTGCTCCATTATCTTATCAACTTGAAAGACTTTTCGAATTTCTTCTTCCTTTCATGTTCGGTAAACTTCTGAATTCTTCCTTAAGACATGTCAGTGTTGAAACACTTCAAGGACAGGGGCCATATCTGACTTATATTTATGTCATCTGCACCTAGAACAGTTTCTTGCAGATAGTTATTGGTATTTTTATTTTTGAAATGAATTTCATGGGAAACCATGAAAACTTATCATGTAAACATTAATTGGAAATTTGTCCCTGATCATCTGATACATTGTGGTAAATTGGTATCTAGTTTAATTGGTGTTAGTTTACCAAGGAGACCATACTTAAGCTGAGCCCTACTTTTATTAATCCATCTATTACTGTAAGAGGATATAATTCACAGAAGCAAATGACATTATATTATCACCTACAGTATTCTCAAGAAAATAATCTCCTATTTTATAAAAGAAAATAGCAATTCTTTGATGCTTTGTCTTTTGATACAAGAGTTCAGAAAAAAAATGGTGGATTTTTAAAATATGAGGGTAACTGCTCTTTGGTTCAGAAAACATTTTTTGCAATACAGATAAAAGTATAGTCAAGGAGTCAGAAGCCTGGCTTCCAAGGTCATTTCTGACACTTCTCAGCTTTTGATTTTGGGTAAGTCACTTCACCTATTTGTGCCTTCTTACAAAATTAGAGGCTTGAAAACGGCGACCTCTAAGACCTGTTCCAATCCTGTGAATCTGTAAATTTCAACTAACATATAAGTATTTTACATCCTAATATACAATATGTTGCACTTACACAAACATTTCTGTATCTTCATGGAAGGTTTAGTCCAAATTCATTTGAAATATTTTTTAAAGGTTGGGAGGCTCAATGAATAACTCAGTTCAGCTGCTGCTTCTTTCTTCTCGGAACTTTTTGTTGGGCTTTACCTCTGAGACACAATCTATTATTATTTTCTTTGCTTACTTTAGTCTGCTTCCTTATTTGTTCTGTGACATATTATCACTCCCATCATTCCAAGCATCTTTACTTCTTCAGCTTCTGATATCTCACTTGAATTTAATTTAGTTATCAAGCTACATTCTACATGTGTGCATATTGTGAAAGTATCTTATTTATTTGACTTTATAACTTTTAGCTTCTTTGAAGGACATTTTTCCTTATTTTAACAATTATTTCCTGACATAATTTTCTAGATCTTCAAGAGTACTGATTTTATTATTTTCATTATTTAACACACATACGAATAGGATCAGTTTGATTTATCTTACTAAAAATACAGGATACACAATTATTAATATGTTCTCTGAAGCCACGAAAGGGTAGAAACCTCTCTGGTGCCCTGGTAAATTCAGCAGGGGGACAAATCTAGAATTAACCTTGGGTAGAAGCCATGTGCAGAGTTGTGAGCTGGGGACATCTAATATACCTACCAATAGCCTAGCAAGATGCTCTGAGTATTTCACCACTAATGTCTTTCCTACGACAGCTTCAGAAATAGTTTTAACTTAAATTTAAAGCAAAATTCTTATACATCACCGGGTAGGAGTAACGCTACCCCCACAAACATAAAATGACAAATGATGTATCTGATTAAATCGCTCCCCACCCATCTGAAAAAGGGCTCAGAGAATCCCCATGCAGATTTCTAACACAGTGAGGACAAACATTTGATAGCCAGAAAACATTTATAATGGAGGTGAGGAAGCGGTAGTGAGGAATTAGAGATGCAGACACTCCACAGTGAGCTTGGCCAACTGTATGATTCTGCCAAGGCCATCATTTCTGGCAAGAACTGGCTGATACTATTGAAGTATTGACATTTAGACAAAGATATCAGCACTTTTCTGTCCCAGGGTGTACATCCACAGAGCTGGCTTCTCTAGGATGGTATGTACTTATTTCACAACGCTTTCAGGGCTATTTTTGAGCAGTCTTTGAATTACATACAAAGCTTAGAGCAAAGTTTTATGAAGCTCTCTGGTAGTGGCCAATCCTCATCATGTTAGTTTGTATTTAATTGCTGGAATATAATCAACACTCCTTTGAGGATAAATTTGGAGAACAAGCCTTGGGATTAGCCTGAGTAATTCATTTATGGGCCTTGTGAATTCACATAAAAGAGGTTTTCCTAACACTGTTAGAGTAAAAGCACTAATTTGGAAGTCTCTTTTCTGGAAAGATCAGGCATGCAACTTTAGAATTACAATGTATAAATATTTAAAATCTTGCCTTTATCTAAAATATTTGATATATTAGTTTGAAATCACTTTATATCAAATTAGTTTAATAAGTAAATATATATTTTAAATATAAATATAAATGGAGAATAAGGTAATTATTGAATGAGTGTATAGAGTTGTTTTAAGGATCATAAATAATATCATGGATAAAGCGAAAACTTAATTCTCTTATTATCGGGCTTTAACTCTCTAAGGACAAAGATACTTTGGTAACTTTTCTTTGTTGTCCCTTTGATTCAGTCTTTATTTAAAGTTAGACTCTAAAAATAAAATCCAATTTTAAAACAAAAATGGATTTTTAAAAAATAATATTCAGATTGATTTTCTTGGTCAGGATGCAATTTTATTTTAGTTGACTATTTGTTAATATTAAATATTCTAATTTTATAAACCTTTTGAATACTGTCCTAGCCTCTAGCGTCAAAGGGGGAATTTATAGCAGGAATAATTAAAATAAGATTATTACTTGCAGTAGAAAACGCCCAGGATGCAGCACAATTTTTTTGATCCAATGGCCCATGAGTCCATCCAGGCCACTTATAAGAAGCAATAAAAAACTCCGGAAGACCAGTTGTTGCAGGCAAAGAAGCCTAAAGAGGAAGAAGAGGCAAGTGTTTCATATTCTTTCAAATGTCCTCCCAATAAGCACCAAAAGATCATGCATTTTTCTAACTCTTATTTTTTAATTATTTTATACACTCAAAATTTCTGAATGGCCCCCTGAAAAGTATTAGTTATGTAGGATTTCTAAAACACTTTCTGTATAAAAATGACAATTCAACTTGAGGAATCATAATAGTCCAAAATGAAAAGAACCTCGCCTAGAATGCTTTTCCTGGGTTAAAATACAGTGCAATAATTACAGCCAGTGTTTGTCATCTTGAATCAGAGTTTTGCTTATCCATGTGAAAGATCATGTGGTGTATTTTTAAATTTTTCCTAAGAAAGAGCATTTGCTTTTCTGCCCATCCTATTTTTGAGGGTATGTGTGATTCTGAGATGAAATTAATGTCAAAAGTATATAATATGGAAACTCTAAATTAACACACTTGGAGCCCAGCTATTGGGAAATGAGACCAGAATGAACTGGTTGATATTTATAAAAACATTGCAGATTAAAAGGGCTTCAGGAAGTGGGCAATACCAAGAGTTCAATAAATACGATGATGTCTTAAGAGTCCATTTTAAAGTTCTAACAGAGTCAATTTCAGTTACCGTCTTTCAGAGAAGGCAAACTAAATGTTATGGATCATGCTCTGTTCATTTCACAAAAAGAAAATCTAAAGCCTACTATCTTATGTTTTCTAACCTTTTCTAAAGAATGATGAATTTTATTTTCATAAATAATCATTTATTTATGGCATGGATTCCCAGCAAATAGACTAGTTCATTAAATTTTCATCACGCATAAACACACACATCATTTTTTAAAGTGTTTTAAAGTTTTACAAGTATTTAATACTCGGCATTTTCCTTGAGCTCCTCAACAGCCCTAGTGACACAGTCAGGGGCAGGTTTTCTTAATTCTATTCTATGAATGAGAAAACTGACTCTAAAAGTTAAATGACATACTAAGGAGTCTCAGTTAAATGAGAGAAACCCCTGCAACTAGACCCAGACTTCACAATTCTTAAGACCATGCTCCATTTCTATCATTTCCCTATTTTACCAGAAATAGAGGATTTTGCAATGGAAGTAAAATGTATGTAAAGCTAAAATTTAACCTCCTTAAGAGTCTTCATGATGGTGCATTAAAGTTGAGCTATTGATCCAATATCAAGCAAAAAATTACTTCTGACAAGTATATAACAGCTTCCGAGACTAAAGTAATTTAGAATTTTCACATCTGCTTAAAAAGGTATCCATCCAAAATAATTTGTAAATCTGAATTTTAATGGGAGAGCTCAGTTTTGATATATAGAACTATTATCAAATGATAAGAAAGTTATTAACTCCTGGGTTTGATGACTAAAAACACTGTTATTTAGATGATGGAAGAAAAGATGCCCAAAACTGTCTAGATTATAACATTTTGTCAGGCAGATCATTATAGATTAGTTGCATGATAATTTGGAAGAGAAAGTCATAAAAAGCCATATGATTTTAAATTCTGATACATTAGCTAGATAATCTGCAGGATTAGAGCAGTATTAATTTGTTGTTCTGAGTGGACAGTTTCAGAGAGGTAGACAGACTTTCCAAAGAAGTTTTTATAACTGGGATACAGCTCCACTTATCTTACATGTTATTTATACCTCCTAATATTATTGTTAGCTTATCAGGTTGACTTTTAGGATTTATGATACTAAGTTGTCTCAAGTTTCCAAAAAAATATTTGGCATATCAATCGTTATTCTAATTTATCATTTCATAATTCCAAAGTAATATATATTTAGCACATTTCTCTTCAGCTCTGTTGAAACAATAAGTATATAAATATTATTTCAACCACATTTAAGCAGGATTGAGTTATTTAAAATTTGACTTCCACGTGCCAAATCTTACCAAAGTGCTTTGCTCATGGGAGCTTCTCAATTTCTGATAATAATGATGAAGTACATACCTATTTGGTAGATTTGATATCTTAAAAAATATTAGCTCTTGCTCATAAGCACATTAAGTTAAGTTATAATACCAGCATACATTTGTTGCTTTTATGGTTTGTTCATTAAAGGTGAAAAATATGAATGGCTAATCTTTCTCGATAAGATCAGGAAATAGAGAAACAACAAGCAAGATGACATTTTTATTGAAAACATATTTACCAACCCATTAAGCCAGAAGATCAATCTTGAAGCTCATTTATTGCATTTTTCAAGACTACAACACATTTTATAATGCTCTTCCTAAAAATGAGCCCATAGCATTTGAAGGTGGACAAAAACATATTACTTTGCAATTTTCTTTGCCTTATGATTTCAGATAATCTGATATAATGAACACAGAGAAAAATTTTATATCCCATTATTTCATAATTATTGCATTCTCCTGTAAAGTAGAAATGTTTTTCAAGGGCTTATAAATAAAAGTAAGCATCACAGAATAGAAGCTTTTATGAACTTGTAATACATGTCTGACTTTAATGAATGATAATTTTTAATCTAAGAACAACTTAATAAAGCAGGTAACCAAGAGAAACACAGTGAGAGAAATTCCAAAATACCAGAGACTTAAATAGGATGGGAATTTATTTTTAAGGGAGATTTACTCAATTCCATATGGGTATTTTTATTTCTTTTAAATGTAATTTTTTAAAAGTCTGAGTCATAATCTAATTATATTTCCAAATTAATATTAGTCCAATTTTAGGTTAAATATGAACAGCCTCACTGCTTCAATACTGCCATTTAGAAAATAAAGATTAAAGGTAATGTGAATAAATATAAAAATTGAATGTAATGATGAGCACTGAAGAGTTTTGCAAAAACTCTTGCACGTCATTGAATTTAAATCTCTAAAGGAGAAATGGAAACATAATCACAGAGCACCTTGAGAAGGAATTGATTGATTTTTTTCAAGAACTTCAGAATAAATTCTGGACATTCTTACTATGAGTCCATATCCACACATCAACTACATGAATCATCTTCTTCATCACAAGTTGTACTTTTCTGCCACTTAAATTAGGATATTCAGAGTAACTTGAGAATCAAAAGGATGCAGCAGTAGATATCATTATGTTTTGAACTACACAAACTGAGGTCAGTGGCCATGGGTACCAAGAAATTTCTTCTAAACACTTTGATGTTAGTGAGGAAAGAACTAATTTTCTAGTTGTTAATAGCTAAGTAAACTTCTCATACTCAACAATATTCGCCTTCATGCCTTAACTTTTAAAGAGTCATGCTTTGATAATTCTGTAGTTTCTAATTACAATAAAAATTTTTAATGATACTTATAAATATCAATATGCAGTGACTGCAATAAGCCAGATAGTGCTAGTTCTTCTTTGGTCTCCCCCTTTTTAATAGGCTTCCTCTTGCCTCATGGTAGTAGAATTTTCAGCTTAGCACATGTGTTCTCATGAAACTCACTACATTTCCCAGCCCTCCTTGCTGGTAGATGTGGCCACATTACTAAATTCTAACCAATGGGATGCAAGCACAAGTGTCATTTGGCAGCTACTGAGAACTTTCCTTAAGAGACTGCGAGGACTTGACGTTTGCCAACTCTCCTTGGTCTGTTTTTCATTTCCTACAAGCAGGAATTTTGGCATTGTGGAGAGATGTGGAACAGACTTCTTGAATCACTATATGACCTTAGAAATAAAGGTTCTAGCCAATGGAACATGGAGAAGGAGGAAACTTGGTTATCCAGCACCAGAGGGTGAAAATTCAGCTCAGGACTACCTACTTCCATCTTTGTTGGTGAAAGATAAATTTGTATCATCTTAAGGCACTGTCATTTTGAGTTTTTGACAGTCTCGGCCTAATCGTGACTAATAAATCATCTATGTTATTAAAGCTGCTAGGGCAATACCATATGTTACTGAATCCAGGACATCATCAAACATAAACAGTATCCCAATATCAGAAGTGTTAAACTGTGAAAACAACATACATGCAAAAATAGATGAACAATGATAATTTCTAAAGGGAGTTACCTTAGAACACTGGTTCTAGTAATAGGTAATTATAAAAGAAGGAGTTCATGAGTCAAAAATTCTGAGAAACACTTGTTTTGAAAATTAAGTAGAATTTTGTCTTCACCACAATAGTTTTATAAACTGCTAATGTGTTATAAGATTTAAGAGGTAGAAATAATATCCTGATTTTAAATATTCATGATTTGGGTCAATGCAGAACATTTTGTTTTATATCGTTATTTCACTTCATTTGGTTTTTATTGTGAAGAAGCTCACAGGACAACTGTTTCATAGAAAATACTTAGGGAAACACCCTAGTATGGACCAGATAGAGATGTAAGGAGGCCAGAGAAGAGTGTACAATATACCAACAGGCCAAATCATCTCAGAAATCTACTTTTGAACATTGGAAAATATTTGCTCATTAAGAGTTAAAAAACATAAATTTTCGAATTTCTTTTGGAAGATCTGTCTTGTGGTGATAAAAGCAGTCCCACTGTGCCACTTAAGTCATGTTCAATTATATCACAATGTTCTGCATCCAACCATGACTAGTACAGAAAAATAAAACTGAAAATCTGAAAACTGATTTGAGGGATAAGACATTCATTCTGCCACAGTGCATCTCACTAAGGATTGAGGCCTGGGTGTATATCTTCTAAAGTTTACTGAAGGGTTTGAAGTTCCATACTGAAAGGAAGGTAAAGAGAGAGACTTGAGGAGACCTAAGTAAATGCTTTGGTGTTCTTTGATTCTTAAAATTCTTAATTCAGTAATTGCAAGAACAACTGGATTCTATTCTTTCCTTTTTTTTTTTTTTTTCTTTTTTAGGAGGTATCAGGGATTGAACCTGCAACCTTGTATGTGGGAGGCAGGCACTCAAAAACTGAGCTACATCTGCTCCCTCCATGACTTGTATTTATCTAAATAAATAAGATTTTGAGATGAGCTGGGGCAAGAATATACTATAACACAGACCCCACCATGCCCCTCCTCCTGCCACACCATGGATAACTTACTATATATAGAAACCTGATGTCAGATGTCTTATGTTCATTTCCGTGGGAGCTAAATGTCAATTTTATGGGGAAAATAATCCAATAATCAATATCATGTAAAGAATATGTTAACTATGTTAACTGAAGTTTTCTCTTTTCTAGTCAGTGTTTTGCTTTCACTAGAGGTTTCTCTTTACATAGGTTGTGTAGGTTATAAGAATAAAATAGAAGCTGTCCAGACAGAGTATTTCCTAATCAAAAAAAAACCTGAGTGGTAAAAACTAAACTTGAAATTTTTATTTTTCCAAAGGTACTTCTTATCCTTCAGTACTTGCTATCTTTAAGATATATTTTGGGAAAGGATAAAACAAATTCCTCCTATTATAAACAATGTCTAGAGAAAAAAAAATCTAGTCAATCAACTGATATGCGTTATGCAGATAATGATAATGTAGCAAGATGATTAAATGAATTTTTCATTTCTTACCTCAATGATCTATTAATCAGTAACTTTAAAAGTTATTATATAATACATACAATATTATTTTACTTGAACTTCCAATAAACCATAGAAAAATTATGATATGTTCTCCTTTGTTAGTAACGAAAAGTAAAATACATACACTAAATTATGTACACACTAAATTACAAACATAGCTAAACATATATTGGGTGACTCATAAAAGACATTATGCTAGTTAACTATGAAACTAACTAAAACTTTTTAAACATTTTTACATATCAGTCTGATATCATATAATATGTCTATGGGTTCTAAAATGTTATGCCAAGCTCCCTAATATTTTGATAATTTCCAAATAGCTTAGATGTGATACTTATTTGTAAGAGCTTAGGTTAACTTTATTATTTTCCCTGGGGAATTAGCAATAGAACAATTAAAAAAATTTTTTTGACCAAGTCAAGTATACAAATGAACTCTCAATTTCCTGATTTATGTTTGAAAATAGTTTATTTTTCTTTCAAAATGCTTGCTATATTTATAATACTGCTTAATGAAGTTTCTTAGAATTATCTCCCAAATTCAAAAGCACTTGAACATCGTGTCTGGAAAAACAATCAGGAATAGAGATGTTGATTTGATTTGGTTTGATTTGATTTGATTTGATTTAGAAGCACAGAAGAAGAAATTTCAGGTTCACTAGCAGTAAGTAAACTCCATCTGTGTCAATAAATCCAGTGCTACATCTTTCTTAAAGAAATAAAATGCTTCAAATTATGGAGGGTTGGATAATTTAGTATGTACAGAGATGACCTGTTTCTGAACTCTGCCATTCTACCAAGATTAATATAAAAGAGAGAGAGCACAACTTTATCTATTATATAATAACATTTCTTTACTGCCACTATTTTCCTAATACTGTGCTAAGCACTTCACCTTCAGCGTTTCATGGACTCTTGCAAACCTATAAGTTAGGTAGTACTATTACCAGCTTTTTACTGAGGAGGAGACCGAGGCTGAGAGAGATTAAATAAATTGCCTAAATCAGGCAGTAAGTGGTGGAGCCAGGTTGAGACCCCAGCACTCTGGCTCCAGAGGTTCTACCTATCATGATATGTGGATGGTGCCACAGGGGTGAACCAGCTGGCCGGCACATCTTTAAACATGACTCTAGCTGTGAGGTTTCTGCTGCCTCAGAAGGACCTCACAATGCCAGTTTTGCATACAGTCAGAATAACTGGTTGCCTCCATTATTTTCTTTCTGAGACACTAAGAAATTTCTACCCAAAATACACTTCTGTTCCCTCCACCACTCTTATTTCAATATTTTAGCTTAAGTTGGCGTAATAGTTTCGTGGTGCTGCTATAGCAGATTGCCACAAACTGGGTGACATAAAACACCAAAAATCTATTCTCTGGCAGCAATGGAAGCCCAAAATCTGAAATCAAGGTGCAGGCAGGGCCACACTCCCTCTGAAGGCTCTAGGCAAGAATCCTTCCTTGCCTCTTCCTAGCTGCTGGTAGCTCCCTACAATCTCCTGCAGTCCTGGCTTGTGGCGGCACCACTTCTATCTCTGCTTCTCTCTTCACATAATTCTCTTTTCTGTGTCTCTGCATGTCCTTTCCTCTTCTTACAAGGACACCAGTCTTTGGATTTAGGGCCCATCCCAATCTAGCATGAGCTTTTCTCAATCCTTATTGATTACACTGAAGGTCACCTTCTGAGGTTCAAGGTGGACATGAATTTTGTGGGAACACTGTTCAAACCACTAGATTTAGCATTTCTCAAAGTGTGTTTCATGGAATATGAGTCTGGGGGAATATTAGTAATATTATAAACAAAAAGTGGTTCTCTGATCTCATGAACTTAGGAAACAGTGGGTTAAAAAAAGGTTAATGGAACAAGGGGGTCTCAGTGTCTTCAATGGACTAACGAATAGTGTGAATCCTCAGAAGGAAGATATAATGCATCATTTCATAAAGTTATTTGACCCTGTTCACAGAGCATTCTGCATGACTGATGTTCCATGAAACAAATACTGAGAAATACTGGTTTAAGGTTTGAGCCCTGTGAAGGGCCATAGATTAAAACCTATCTTGTATGATAAAGTGACAAAAGGATCTATGAGCAGAATCTATTTTAAGTTCTTGTGGGGATCTGTAGGCCTAGCTAAAGGTCATTTCTCAATTAGTCCCATTATGGGTCCATTCATAAAATACAAACCTTAAATTGACTGAGAGAGAAAGTTTGTCTCATCCAAATAGTTCTTAACATTTTTAACTGTAGAACAAATTGGAATAGTACATGGACACAGCCTCAGAAACCAAAACTAAGGAAATGTCCAACCAGGACACATGTCCAACAAGACATTGACTCTGTCAGAAAAAAGTTAGGCATAGACTGATCAGCTAGCATTTGTTGACTTAACAATTAGACAAAATTCTAAAGTGGTGAATTGTATCTTCCAAAGACTCCTCTGCTGCCTATAGTTGTGAGCTGCCTAGCTCAAGTGTCAAGTAGAGGCTGCTGTCATCTTTTGCTGTGCCTGCAAGCCTTTTGCCCTGGCATATAACTGTTTCTGTCCAGACGGAATCATTTATCTAATTCCCACCAAGACTGACAAGCCTGTGCCCTTAGTACTGTATCCATCCAGAGGGGATGCTGTTCTCTAATTTTCAGGTTGCTACAGGTCTACGCAAGGCCCCTCTCAGCCTTTCTTCTTTTCCTTGCTTGCATCCTGAGAAAACAATAAGTTTGTTTCCTTTCGTCTGACCTTTCTTAGGATTGCCATCCAAGAAGTGCCCACTCCCAAACTCCCAAATTACCTTTTTCTAATCCCCACTATCAATATATTGCTATTCTTCTTTGTTGATAATTACACTACACAAAAATTCATTTGGATTGAACTAAACAGGTTTTTCACATTTATGATCATGACACCATTAACTTTTTTTTTTTCCCCAGGAGTTCCCAGGGATTGAATCTGGAACTTTGTACATGAGTAGCAGGAACTCAACCACTGAACTATACCTGCTTCCCTGATCATGACACCTTTGCATACCACCCATTATTTCTCTTACCTGTGTTCAGCAGACACACTATGGGTATAGTGACTTAAACTAAGGAAGCCAGGAAACCAGCCAGGGAAGAGAAGAGCTTTCCCAGGAAGTCGAGATGACTGGTGGCTTGTCTTTCCTGCCTGGGAAAAATTTTCTGAACCCCAGTTCTCATCAAAGTAATCTTGCCAAGAAAAGGGAGATATTTTGGGGTGGGAATGCAATGTAATTTCCCAGATGGCTTAAAATCATGCCACTGAGGTAATTGCCTAACTTAGTTGCACATATAGCCAATCCTACGGTGAAAATGTTTTTTTGTTTTTTTTAGTTGGAATAAAGTAAAAATAATAATAATAATATCACCCTGAAGTATACTAACAAAAAAAAAAAAAGAATTATAAAGTTTTACTTTATCTGTAGGCAGTTCATTAGCCTGTATTTGTGTATTTCTATTTAGTCACCAGGCTAAGAATTTACCTAATGTTTAGTTCTTCCTGTAGCTAAAGTTCAATTCAGTTCAAATTGACCTCATTATCTTCCTAGAAGTACTTATGTTTCTGATTCTCCTGTACCTGACAGATATTAAGTCAACTCCAACCCTCAGAAACTTTTTTGAAAGGTCCTCAGTCCTCAAACTACTGTGGCCTAGAATAAGAAGTGATTTCCTTGCCTCTCATCATAAATGAGTAATGGATCTCTCACAGATCAGCTAAATTTTCCTAGATTTACTTGGCAACTGTATTACATTAACTCATAGCACTAGGTAATTTAAATTCTTACAACCTCCTAAGCATTAAAATTTTCGTTTAAATATCGCCACCGTGACTTTAGGCAAACAAATCCCCAGAAGCCAATAAATCATTTAGAATTAGAGTTCCTTTTCTATGCTATGGTGAGTGGCAACTTGAGAAAGAAATGTACCTCATTTTCTCCAGAATATAAAACATTCCAAGTTGCAAAAGTTAAAACTTGAAAAGAAAATGTTAGACAAGGCCCCAAGGATACTGTAGACACCCAAAAGAGTGTTTGTCAGCTGAGACCCGCAATAAAAGCAAATGAAATATCAATTCTTATAAAGGGGATATTTCCTTAAACAAGAAATGCTGTCACGTTTTTTTTTAACCTTATAGAAAAAGCAGGTCCACAGCTCAACCCTTTTGGAAAAAAAAGTAAAAGAAGGAGCCTTTTAGCTAGAGGAAAAATGAAAAAGAGAACAACCAGCAAAAAAAAAAAAAAAATTGTCTCTCTTCTTATTGATCATACAGTTGGGTCACTCACAACCATGAATCACTAATGATTTTATATCTTACTGATTGCAGAAAAGATCAATTTCAGGAAACTAGCCCTGGGAAGGGCTTAAAAGACTTTTTTGCTTTTTTGAACCTGAATTGGTCATAGCTCACTGACTCTACTGGGACTCTGGGGATGTTGTGTTGGATGGATCTTTCATATATCCTGGCTCTGCACTTTAAGTAATTCTGTGAGACACCTAAAGTACCTCAGTCTCAGTTTACCTGTCTTTAAAATGTGTATAATAGCAGCATCCACTCCATCAAGCTGTTGTGATAATTAAATGAGATAGTGTGTGAAAGTGCTTATGAGAGAATATACCTTATTACCTTCTCTGATATTGGTTATAATTTAGCAGGCCCTACTACTGGAATTTGAATTGGAGCCATAACTCATGTGATTCCATCTCTTGAAAGCAACATACATTAAATGTTTAATGTATACCTCTTAATTTACAACTCATCCAATAGCAAACAATAATCCTACTTGCTCTGAGTTGCTTACAGCCTTTAGGCAGCCAGGATGGATGTCTTCAATGCAGTGTGAAGAGGCTGCACTCCAGCTGCCTGGGAGTGCCACTCTGGATATTGGTGAATACAAGCAAAATCGCAACTGGACAACCACGTAGGTGGTTTTACCATACTGGGTGGTAAAACTGCCTCTCTATGAGTTAGAAATTTGTGATAACTAGAGAGGTAGAAGCCTCTTTATGCAAGGTACTATTATCAGATGATAACGCCTCTTAAAAATGAAAGGGAAGGGAGTGGGTGCAGCTCCGTTGGTTGAGCGCCTGTTTCCCATGTACGAGGCCCAGGGTTCAATCCCTGGTACCTCCTTAAAAAAAAAAAGGAAGAGAAAACCAATACAACAGTAAAATGAAATAAGAATTCTGGGAAATTTAAGGCAATTTCACAAAGAAGTTTGCCAGGACATCAAGCAAAATTTGAAGGTGATCTTTGATTTTTGAGGACAAATGTTTCCTTATCATAGTAGCATACTGATCTGTAGTTATTGACATTTGCTTCATCTTCATGTAATGAATTCACCAAATAAATGTGCTTACTAAAAAAAGAATAACTAATTTACTTGCTTAAGTGTTGGGTAACTGAACAATCAATAATCAGTAACATGAATTTGCATGAAATCATTGGCAGTGTGAATGAACATGCAATCATTCTTTAAGACAAGAGGTAACTGGTAATAGTGAACTCTCAAAGTCCATATGAACACTTCGACGGATGCAACAGCCAATTTGGGAAAGGTATAAATATATGTGACTGAATTATAACTTTAAAGCTCAAAGCTCATTATTTATTTGACATTACTTTAAACACACATATGAACACACTTATACAAACACACATATACGTTAGTCAGAATACGCACTGTCATTTCATTCATGCTCAGAAGCAGGGGGCTAGGTGGCAAGGTGCCAAGGCGAAATTTGAAACCATCTTCCAAAGTCATTCCCCAGAACTGGCTGTAGTTCTGTGCTGTCCATCTGCCTTACAAGCGAAAGAGAAAAACATATATAGGTTATATATCACTTTTATTTAAAAATGTGCATTTAGATTTCCTAAATTGAAAATTGCAGCCAGTCTCACAAAAGAGAGCTTTCACTAAAGACTAGATACTCTTCATATAAACAATACACTATTGATAATTTAAATAATCAAGCATATGAGACACTCTTCCTAACTGGGTCTGTTTCAATAATTTTAATGATTCATAAGAGGAACCTAAAGCCATTTCAATATAAACAAAATCTAAGCATATGGAATCTTTAATATGCTAAATGATGTAAGTGGTAATAAGGTCAATATATGCAGTTTATTTTAAATGGCATTAAATGAATTTTAGAAAGAAGTGTGAATATGCAGAAATTTGATAGATTAAATAGAGTAATATGCTGCATTTATAATTTAGATTTAAAAAGATGCTGACCAGGTAAAAAGAATTCATGAAAAATGGTAAAAAATATAATTATATTTAAAAATATTAAATCATACCTAATTACTTAGAACTTAAATATTCTGTCATATATTAAATTAGCTAATTTGTATTAAGTTTTCAATAATCTTACTTATTGTTAGCAATAATAGGGAATCAAGTGATGTGAAATTAGGTATCAAAAATACATTTTTCCAGAGACATATTTTATACCCTTAGAAAAAAGAACCTTGCTTTCAAAATTTAATATTGAACTTTGGAGACAATAAAAATTCCTTAAGAGATTATAGGAGATGAACAATGAGAAAGATGAAAGTAATTCAATCATTGCCTATTTGAATTATCTACAACTTGAGGACAATATATTTTCTGTATTTAAGTCAAATCTACACTTTATCCTGTTTTGTTTATTGCCAAATTAATTTTAACGTGGTAGGCGCTGATGAAGGATTTAATGCATAACTACATTTTCAATAATATGCCTGGCAAGTTAATGCATTTCTTTTATGAGATCTGTTAGTTCATAAAATCTTAAGCGATTTTCAACCACAAATTTAAAGAGAAATCTCCATCATCCAAGTAATTTCAAGAAGGAAACTTCTGAATATATTAGATACTACAGTATTATTTAAGAGAACAGAGCCAGCTTTAGGCAAAATGGTGAAGTCAGTCAAGTGTGTTTTGATGCCCTACACTAGTAGTTTTCAACCTTCAGGTCTTGAGACATTTGTTTTTAAACATATTTTAGTGAGAAGAGATCAGCATACACAAAAATAAAAATAGGAGATAGGATAAAATAATATGGAATATTTTAGTTTCTTGCAAATAGTGAAGGTACATGTTTATATATACACTCACATACATATGTATGTATACATATGTATATGTGAATGTGTGTGTACTAGGTCACAAAATGAAATGTATATTTAATTGTAAGTCATGCTCAAAAAAGTGTGAAAGGTACTATCCTACCCTATCTTCCTTGACTTAGACACATCTTTTTATTCCAATTTATCATTTATTGAACATTCTTAACTTATCTATCATATTATCTGGTAAATACTAGGGACAGAGAAATAAATAAAATTTCTCTACCCTCAAGGGGTTCATACACTAACAAGGACTATAAAAATAGAAATGACTTCAGTGTGTGTCCTTTATTAGAAGTAGGTCCAAGTGTGGTCAGAGTGGAGGATTCAAACATAATTCTACCTAAAGCAACTGGTATTTTTTTTATAGAAAGTGAGCTTAGTGTTCAGTCTATAAGGATGAGATAAGCTTGATGGCCTGATTTGAAAGAAGAGGACATTTATTCTAAATAAAGGCAGCTCTTTAACAAAGCACACAGGTTTGAAATTGGGTAGCAATTTAGGGAATAGCAGATAAATTATATGCTTAAACCTATGAAAGGGGGATAGGGGTTCGGAGGAGTGTAAAACATGAGGCAGTAAAGCAGCATTTGGGCTGGATTGTTACTTATGCTGAGGAGAGCAAACTATATTCTGTAAGCACTGAAGAGTCATTGAAGAGTTTCAGGAACATGAGTGGTAGAATTGAACTGCTGTAGCATAACCATTAAAGTATAAAGAATAGATTGGAGTTTGGTCAGACAGGTATCAGGGAGATCAGTCAGGCCATTTCAAAGCTAGGCTTGATAAGAAATCCACTGGAACATAGCATAGGAATGAAAAAAATAAACATCTAAGAGTAACTTTGAGTATGGATATTAGCAGGGCTTGAGTGACCAGGAGTGAAGAAGGAGGAAGAAACCAATTAAAGTTTTCTAGTTTGGTTGACTAGGTGGAAGATAATGCTGGTAACCAAGGGTAGATTGAGAAAATTAATCCCTTTGGTTTGGGGTGTACTGATTTTTAAAAACTTGTGAAATATCAAGGCTAAGTTATCCAGTAGATTGTACATTTTGAGTTCAAAAGACAAATCAAGTTTAGAGATAATGTGATAGATTAAAAATGGCCACAAATTATTCACAGGTCCTTCCATTAAAAGATGGAGCACATTTCCCCAACCTTCAGAGCTGGGCTGGCCTAGTGACTTGCTTTGACTACTGAAATGTACTAGTATTAGTGTTCTGTAACTTTGAAGCTTCACCCTCAAAAGAACTTGCACATTCCACTCACAGCATGATGTGAACACTGCCATAACATAAAGAAGCCAAGACTAGACTTCTGGAGATACATGTCCAACAAAAACCAGCACCAACCACCAGACGTGGGGGTCAGGTCATCTTAGACAATTCAGCCCCAGTTGAGGTTCCAGATGTCTGCAGCATATGAGTGACCCCAGGAGAGACCAGGAAAAGAGTCTCAGCTGTGTCCATCCCAAATTGCTGAGGTGACCAAATGAAAAGTTCATAGTTTTAAGCCACTCATTCTGGAATAGTTTGTTACACAGCAGATAACTGAAATGGTTATGTATTTCCTTTTACTTCAGTAATTTACTGATTATAATTTGTACTACTAATTTGGCACTTATATCTTTCTTATTGGAAATCCTTTTACAAAGATATGCTATTTTGACTTCCCAAATAAATGAATTCCTTTAAGATAGCAACTCTTTATTTGTGTCCTCAGCAGCAACGCAAGTGGAATACAAATTTTATTAATATTAATTATTGCATTAAAAAATAAATAAGAATTGAAGTAGGTAATGAAGAATGAATAAAGGCTTGGATCTAAAATAGTACCAGGCTGTGGGTAATAAATGTTTTAAAGCAAAGGTTGCATATTTGTATATAGGCTATATAAAAGAGTACTTAATAAATATTGAAAATGTATTATATTTATATTTTTACACATGGAAACAATTTGAGCCTCAAAATATGAGAATAGATAAAATTATAATGTTCTTTTTAATTTAATGACTTTTTTCCTTTTTTTTCCTTGGTACTTAATTACTTTTACTCCTTTTCTTCATAGCTTTTCTCTTCTATTTATTTTTCTTTCAGCTCCTCATATTTCCTTTTGCTCCAATTTTACCTCACTCTTTACTTATTTTAAGTCATTTACCAGAGATAATTTAACTTCAACATTGTTTGCTTCTAAAAGGTAAGTCCTAGAGTTTTCTCAACATAAAACAAATGATGTAAGTTTCCTCCTGCCAAGGAAGGCAGCTGTGATGCATAATTTTATGTGTCAACTTGGCTAGGTTATGGTGCCCTGCTGTTTGGTTAAGCAAGCAGTGTCCTGATTGTTACTGTGAGGGTATTTCATAGATGGAGTTGCATTTACAGTCAGTTGATTGCATCTATGACTGATTGCATCTGCAATCAACACAGGAGATTGCACTCAGCAATGAGGGTAGTCTCCTCATCTAATCAGCTGGATATCTTAAAGCCAGAACTGAGGATTTCAGAAGTCGGAAAGAAGAATTTCTGCCTCTACTTCAGGCAGTCTTCTTCTCCTGGGGAATTCAACTTCCCTTTCACTGGAGTTTCCAACTTGCAGCCTGCCATATGGAATCTGGATTGCCCACTCCCATGGTCACATGAGCCAATTCTAATTAATTATTATTATTTACATGTATGTTACAAGAGTAAAATAGCTCATCATTTGCAGAGATTTAGAGAGAGAAAAAGAAAGAGAAAGAAAGAGACCAATCCAATCAGGTTTATTTCTCTGGAGAACTCTAATACAGCAGCATTTCCCAAACTTCTGTAACTTAATATGCCCTTTTTTTCTTTACATTTTCTTTTAGAGCAGAGACTGTGATTTCTTTGTGTATTTTGTTAACAGTGGAAAAGTAACTTCTCTGTTATGGTTTCTTGGAAATGTGTGCTTCTTAGGTAGAACATTTGAATCCTTTCTGGAATCTCATTCAAATAATTTCTTCTGATGACAAATTCTCAAAGAATATCAGAGTATTTGTCATCAGAAGAAATTAAGTGTCATACTTCATTCAAATAATTTATTCCAATGACAAATACTCCAATATTCTTTTAATGACTTAAGTGGCGTCTAGTCACAGAAGAGTAAGAGTGTTTTTTCCCCAGAAACACAAAATGTCAGTAACATATTATCACTTAAATATTATTAATAGTTACAAATTACATGCACACACATTAAGAGTGGTTTAAGGATATCATTGTTAACTGTGACTTCCTATGCTTCATGGCTTCCAAAAGACAATTTGTGAACATTGAAATTTAATGTCCTCATTATGCTGGGAAACATACATCTTATGTGTAGAAGGAAATTAGTCTTCTATTAAAAAAAAAAAAAATTTCAGGACTGCTTCAATTTTCCAGTTGTTCGACAATAGATCTTTTGTGTTAAATCTTTTGGGGAATGTAAATGATGTTATCTAGGGTATATATAGATGTGACCAACGGCATTGGCAAATTCCTGAGGCAGCTACTAGCCTATCCCTCTTTCTTTCAGTTGTGTAAAGAAGAACCAGTTTGGGCAAAATCTTAATTCCATCTATGTAAGCAGGGAAGCCACCTAATTTATTATTCTATAGGATAGTATCAAATGGTTATTTTCCATGTTTAAGTGCCAATCATCCCTATCTTTAGTTTACTAGAAAAGTAAAATAGCTCAGTCTGTTCTGACTTATTTGTAATGAAATTAGATAGATTTCAGTCATTTCAGTGAAACGACCTAGTTATTTAGGGGAATTGTCAAGATAGAATATTGTCCTTTTAAGGGGAGATCTACCCATGGTAGCTAAGCATGTGGGTGACTGGCTGGGTCATAAAAGCAGCAGAGGGTAAGCTGGTTAACATAAATAGATAAATTTTGCCTAATTCCTGATAGTGCTTGAATACTTATGCAAAGCCAAGCTCCCTGTACTGTCCTTGCTCACACAATAATACCCCTTTTTCCAACTCTATTTTAAGACCATCCTATATATTTCTTCCTTATATTTGTGAATTTACTTTTAAATTAACTATTGTTTATGTCTTGTGCATTCCAATTCCACATGGACTTTTATCTCCCTTCCTATTTCTTACTCTTTAAAAAAAAAAAACAGTGACCATTTTTAGAAGTAAATGATAGGAAATACATCATTGGAAACCAGGGGAGTAAGTGGGACTGCCAGAAAGTCTATAAAGCAAGATTTCTCTTACCCATAGTCTTCATTATTGATGTGTTCAATTAATTCTGGCTGGACAAGACATACATGTTGAGAACATTTCCATTGCTGGCCTGAGCATGTGCTGCAGAGATGTAAAAAGTACAAAAATGTCCCGACTTTTATGTAGTATATTTCAAAATTAGTAATAAGTGTGACACATTGTTAAAATGTAACAAAATTTCTTGGTTAATGTTAGCCATATGGCTGTTGAATTCTTGGCAAAATAAATCTTCACACATGCATTAGCTACCATTCAATCTGCTCCTATTTTCTACTCCAGCCAATTCTTAAATGAAATGACCACATATTCAGTGAAGTTTGAAAACAAAAGACAATTTAGACAGTCAATTCAATTTGCTGTATTTGGAAACATCTTGTAGGCGAACCTCTTGAAGCAACCTGTTTCTAGATTGTGTTCAAAGAAAAAAGATTCACCTGTGGTATATCTATATGTTTATAATTAAGAAATTTACTTAATTTTATTTCTGCTGTATCCTAAAGGCCCATTACCAGGAATATCAAATTCAAACATTAAAAGACAAACTAATGATTAGGTTTTCAACATTCCTTAAAATTAAATGTGCTTACAAAAAACACTACAGATATGTGATGTCCTATGACATCTTCCTATATTTAAATATATGACTCTTCCTATATTTAAATATATGCTCAGTTTCACAAATATTCCTTTAATTTTAAGAAAGCATACAAGATATTAAAATTCAGTTCTGTGTCATTTTAATTCATTACCAGGAATTGCAGTTTTCTTTAATTACTGATCCTTCTTCATAACGTTGACCATCTCTGAAGCAACCTGTCAACAGAACCATGTAATCAGATAAAAATTCTAATTAGCAATGAAGTGCATTAACACAACAATTAATCTAAAATTGTATTAGTTTTTCAATTATGCAAAAACATTTGGTGCCAAGCTGATAAAATTCCATATCTTTTTTGTATTGAGGATTCTATATAGAATTTGTCAGGGCTTATTTAATGGGCATTTTACCTTTAAAACGCATATTATATTCTATCAGAGAGGATTTATAAAGCATGAAAACTAGATTACAGAGGAGTTAATCACTAACCATTCTCAAAATTTATTAATATGCTTAAATAAGCAATAAAACTGAATAAATTTTGGATATATCTCATATTTAAAAAGCTAATTAAGTCTCATAACTGAATATAATTAATTTCATATGACTAGAGTCAGTAGCTCATAGTTTGGGATCAATATATAAAGCCATTTCATTGAAATCATCATAAAAACATAAAATTCTATTTTTTTTTCTTCAGTATTTGGATTAGGAGAAAATATTATGAAACACACAAATTTGTAATCATTTGTATTCCAAATCCAAATATTTCAACCACGAACTGAAATTGGTTGTTAACTAATTTACCAAACTACATAAACCTCCCAAAAGAGATCAATGGTGAATCGTCATATGAAAATTATCAGTATAATACTGTGAAAATAGTACCCTGACTATAAATTAAATCTCTTTTGAAATATAATTTGTACAAATTTAAAATTCACACTGAATTAGCAAAGGCTGTATGTCATCTACTTTTTCTCTATAAAAAAGTGAAACCTCTTTTGATAGAAGCATATAATTGATAGACCACACCAATGGCCCTTATTAAACAAAATTAATTCTAACTTTTTATTCATAAAACCATAGGAGAAAATATATTTAGGAAACATTCCAATGAGTCTGTTTTAACTGCTAATCACCATGTCTCTATAGTCACTGATGGAATAAACTATTCTGTGATTTTTTCAAAAACTTAAATCTTAGGAAACATTTTACACCTGCCCTTGTTCAGCATGTACTATGTTTTGCAGTTCATTGTTCTACTTAATGAATCTGAAACCCTATGCTTGTAAATCTATTCACTTCTTCCTTTGAATTTTTGAAGCTCCATAATCATAGGAAGAAAGGGAACCATCTCTTTTCTGGACCACAGGCTTCTTGCTATGGCAAACTCAGGGAATGCCTGAGATTCAACTTTAAATTAAGTCCAGAGTTTTAATTATCACACAGTTCATTTAATAAGTGAATTGACACTATGCTTGTAACTTTTAGAGACTCCAGGACTTTTATGACCTAGAAGCAACAAAAAATTCACATAAGGATCCAAGATTCCATTCAAATGCAAGGGAAGTACTCTCTAACCAGTTTAAGAGGAAGAACAGAGGGTGAAAACAAAGCTAATTTTTAATCAGACCCCATGAATCTGCTTGTTCAACATACCAGTTACACAGGTAAAGGGGACAGAAATCATAAAGTGTCAAAAGGTAATAAGGCTGTCCTTTCTCAGACCTGTGCTGGAGCTTATAATTTTGAAGTCAAAAGAATGACATCACCAAGTCTACCCAAAATGATTAGCACTAAAAGTTCCATTTCTTGGCTATGCTTACTGAATATCAAGACAAGGATACTAAATTGAAACTACTTTTGCTTTCATCTCACTTGCCATTTGGCCTCTTGGGAAAAAACCATAATCAATTATAGCTGACTCAGGTCAACGTGCAGACCCACTGAAGCATCTGGTTTCTATACAATACAGAGATAGTCCACTTCCTCCTTTTCCATTCTCCTCTGAAGCTCCAAGGCAATCCTCATTCTCCATACAGCAATTGGAGAAATCTCTTAAAATATAAATCCTGTCACTGTCTTCTTAAAATCTTCAAGTTTTTTTTCTCCACCAAATTTAAAATAGAATCCAAACGTCTTACCATGGCCTAAAGACCTGAGATTGTTGTTATGGGGGGAGGAGTGGGATGAGGGATTTGGGGGGTATATGGGGACCTAATATTTTTTTAATGTAATATTAAAAAAATAAAGAAAAAAAAATTGAAAAAAAAAAAAACAAAAACAAAATGTCTCTGCCTCTGCCTGCATCGCTGTTGCTGCTATGCTCACTGGGTAGGATCCCCAGAGGAATGAAAGGTTAGAATAATAGTAGTGAAGATGGACAGATGTGGATGAATATATTTTGGAGGTAGAGACCCTGGGACTTGCTCATGGGTTGAATTTGGAGAATGAGTTTAAAAGAGGAATCAAGGACATCTTGATTTTGGCAAATAGTGGGGCAGTAAAGATATGTTAAAATAAGGAGCAGGCTTTTGTCAAAAAATAAGAGTTCTGCTTTGTATACTTTAGATTTAGATTGAATCTAGCTTAGCTACCTTAATGGAGATATCTTAGTGAATCTAGCTTAGATATCTTAATGAGACTAAATAAGAACCTGCTAGAGAGAATCCATACAGGTAAGAGAAAGGGTCCAAAACTGAGCTCTAAACACTTCAGTTGAAAGAAACCCAGGAGAGGAAATTGGGAGGGTGTGGGCTGTGAGGAAGTAGAAACCTCAAGAAAAGTTGTGTCATGGAAGACAGAAGAAAATGTTTCAGATAGGTGGAAGGTATCAACTGTGTAGAGTACCGCTGAGAGGTTAAGAAAAAGAAAAGAGGTGTCTGAACATTGTGTTTGCTAATATCAATTAATCTATCACCCTGCCAACAGAGGGCTCAATGAAGTAGCAAGGAGTGACGTACTGTAGGAATAGGTTGATGAGAGAGTTGAAAGTAAGGAGGCAAATTTTCCTTTGAGACATTTTTCCCCTGAAGGGAAGAAGAAAATGTAATGGTAGCTGGTTCAGGACAAAAGGGAGGGCTATTTTTAAAACTGGGATCTTCAAAAATATGTTCTGTAAAATGTGGTTGATCCAGGAGAGAAGGGGAAAATGATGCTGCGGGAAAGAAAATGAGAGAAAAAAAGAAAAGAAAGAGGGAGAATCCCAAGAGTGAAGATCTTAAAAGGACAAGAGAGATTGGGATTCAGAACTCAAAAGCAGGAATCAACACAATCTAAGCAGTAACACAGATGGAGGTAGATTGAAAACTGTGACAGTGGGAGACGAGAGGATTACTGTCTGGAGGCTTAGTTTTCTCAGTGAAATATGCATGAAGTACCTCAGAATGAGTTAGTCACATTGGTTACACACATAACATCTTGACAAAACAAAAGATGTAATGGCTGTTGAAGTTAAGAGAGCTTTTAAAATTTTAACATCATCTGAAACAAAATTAGACAAATCAGATATTTGGAGAGTGAAATAGTTGGTCTAGTTGGTCTTAATGATTTGAGAAAATATGATGTTATGATATTATTTATAATTGGTTTTAAAATACCTCATCATAAGAAAAATGTGTTCTAAATATCTGTGCTGGTCTAAACGTCACTTCAGAGCAAGCAGCTCCTTGCTCTAATCAGGCATCTACACCCCAGGGGTGATCAGTAGTATTTATTCTGAAAGGCCATACACCAGGGTAGCTTCTACAAGTGCTTCCATTATCCGTATTTTGATCAACACTAGAACTTTTAAGTATTGGCACAATCAATGTCAGAAATGAGCTTCCATTGGTAAAATTAGCAACTTGTTAATCAGCATAATGGATATAAGTAATCATCTTTTATTGATTAAGTTGATAGAATTCAATTCATGTGGATCAGCAAAAATATTTTAAAGTCACTACCAACTCATACCTCACAGTTTATCCCTGTCTCTCAAGGTCAAAAGCCTTAACTCTGAGACTTGAAACTCTCTAATTGATCTCTAAAGGGCCTTGTGTCAGCCACTGGGGGAAGATTTCTCATTCCTTGATGCCCTCTGGAAGGGTAACAGAGTCCCACCTCTGTAATATTATCACATGAAGAACCTCCAGTAAGATTTTCATGCAGGGAGAATGCTGAAACACCAAAAAGACAGAACTTGGGACTTCGTGGAGCATACAGAGGCTATATGAATTGCTTTGGGTCTCTTTACCAATATATTTTTTGTAACTGCCACTCCGTGTGGTAGAATTTGAACTGTGATTTATCTTCATTAAAGAGACTGTGAAGGGGTAAATAAACCTCACCCAATTCAAACACATCAGTGGCTTAAACTTTGGACCAAAGAGAACATGAGTTGTGTGTAATCAAATTAGTTTAGGCCTGTTCACAACAGATGGCCTAGTAGATGCCTTCCTTAAGATCTGCTAGACCAAAAGATTCTGTCTAGAAAATCCACTCTGGCTCTCTTTCAAATTCTATCACTTGTTTTCTGTATCTGACATTTGAAGTTCTTCAAAAACTGGAAGGTACCATCAGGTATGGGGAAAAAATAAAGAAGGAAGATATGTAGCCTTCATACTTGCAGTTTATAGAAAAGGGACACATACATTTAAATATATGTATATATATTACATAGTGTTAAGTCCTTGATTTAAAAGAGTTCTTATAGGTGCAGTAAGAACTAGACAATACCATAGAACCAGATAATTGAAAAATAATACTTAATAGATATGTGAATGAACAGCATAGCATCTCAGAAGAAAGTTGCTTTATACATGTCAAAAATTAGTATAAATAATATTCCATTGTTTGTTTCTGTTAAATTTGCACATTTTTATTATGATACAGTACCATTTTATTTTCAGCCAGACACTTTCATGAGATAAAATTAAATTAAAATTTACTTCCATGATAGCAATTATAATCAATGTAAAATTTTTCTACTAAATAAAATGATTGCTTCCCTCCATAATGAATGAAGTAAAAACTATACCTGGAACACAAATTCTGCCTAAAATATGACCCTAACTTAAAGTCACAATAAAATTCCAACTCTCAAGTAAAAAGAGATAATGAAAAAGTAGCAATTATTTTTCTGTATGGGCTGTATGTTTCAAAGAAGGAAAGCTCAGATATATTTAATAACATTGAAAGCACTGCAGCTTATACTAACACTATGGTATTAAAACTAAGATATATTAAATTGAAATAACTTTAGTTTTTAAAAAACTAGACACCTGGATAGCTACAGTGTTTTTAGATGATTCGACATTATTAATTTTTGACAGAGACTGGTTGTTATTCCTAATATCCATTCCCTATATTTTTTCGGTAATAGAACCCCAATTTATAGCTGGGAACATTGCCACCTATTTGTTATGTTACAAAATAAACTTAAGTACTCAGCCTGTCTAGCAGCTTGCAGTAATTATGTTCTGGTCAATGTTCGAGTATTCTAGGGGGTCCCCTTAAAATGGAGGGATAATACATTCTTTTCCCAATTCTGTTTACTGGAACTCAGGTGTGTTTTTTGGAGCATTGGTAGTCACACAGGGTCATAGACACAAGGGCCACACTCTTGTAATGTGGTGGAGAGGGCAGAAAGTTAGGTTTCTAATGACAGTAAATTGCAGTCAAATACCCTTACGTGTTAAAAATTTCTATGATAATTCGGGCTATTTCCAATTTGACACAATCCTCTTGGATACACGGTATTTATTAAGTAGATATTCACCATTTTAATGTACTTAACTTTCCAATTGAAATAGTGGGGTTACATTATTGGCCACACTGAGCTCGAATGTCACATTTGACTATTAGCCATTTGTAATAGTTTCTCTGTCACTAATTAGGTTTTAGCTACCCACTTAGACCATAAGTTTTCTGAGGCCAGGGACTTTATAATATTCCTCTCTATCACCCTCAATGCCTACCATAATGACAGATATATATAACAAATTTTAAACACTACTGATTATTCTTCTAAGATCTCTACTTCCAAAAGAATGTAAAAATTACCCACTAAAACTGTAGATAAACAATACTTTGATACTTTCACAAATACATTTTAAAAACTATTTCAGGTATGCAAAACTCTAGATTTCCAAAATTATTTTCAATCTTTACAATCTTAAAGGAATGAGAATTATTTTATGATTTTACAAACCCAAACAACTAAAATCCTCTAGATATTCAATTCAATCCAAATCAACCAGTATTTAATAAGCTTCTCTTCCTTCATGGCACTATAATTAGTATACAATAAATAACCACTGTACTTACTCAAGAAACTTTCTGTTTAATTGATATAAAGTTGCTATGCTATTAAACAAGGTAGAATGAAACAATGAATGAATTAATATCTGAAGGGTGAACGGGCTAGTACTTGGCTTCAAGGTAAGTACTCAATAAATTTTAATTAGGAGGAGGCATACTAGGTTAAGTAAGCATATAAAAAGCATGGTACAGAGGGTATCACAGAGAGGTTTTTTAATTCAGTATCTAACATATGCAAGGTATTATAAGAGGTAAGTTGCTCTTGACTGCTTGACTACTACTGATTCCACTAACAGGAATCAGATTTACAATAAGAATATGCTCCCTCACATTCTGAGCATAGGGTTTTTTTTTAATCATTATATTATTTACATGCACTAATCCTTTCAGGAATCATACTGAGTGAATAAAATAAAGAAGTTTAGCCAAAAACATGTCTTTAAAAATGCTTAAAATTTCAATGAAATGTTCCCTTTCCCAAAATACAACAATGTGAAGCACAGCTGTCACATACCATTTTATACAGGTTTCGTATTGAACACTATAACTGTGTTGACCCCTGAGATAAACGGACCAGATAGGTTACATCAGTGGAGTGGGATATATGGCAAAATGGAAAACACATGCATTACCATAGAGGGCCATCCACAACTCATCTTCACCTGAAAGTTTTCTCACTATGGACCCAGAATTGCCAGATCTCCCAACTATGTAAGAGAAACTAGAAATCTTGATTTTCAAAAATGAAAATCCCTCATTTTTAAAGGTTTCTCCTACTAGTACTTTTTCCTTGATGATTTTGTCTTTTCTGCATAGATCATCACATGCAAATGATGAAAGATTTTTCTCTTAGATTGTTTTACTTCATTATTTTTTAGTGATAAAATATACTTTTATTTACTTTCTTGAGACAGGATAAAAAAATTATTGCTTAAGTAGATATCAGGCCAACAGAAAGGTGTTTTAGAAGTCCAGGTAACTTGGAGTTTATTCAAACTAAGAGCAAAGGTTCATAATGTTTTCATGTAAGATATAAATGGTTCTTTAATAACAAGTGTGCCAAATAGAATTGAGGAATGCTGCACTTGTGATCCATACAAAATATCAACATTTTTGATTGTACATAATTAAAGAAATGTCTTAAACACTTTTCAAAATACAGCATAGCCAATACATAGAGCTATGTCTTAGGTGGGCATGGGAATGCAATTTAAAAAAGAAAAAAAAATCATATTGAAACTACTTAATTTCTTTAAAATCACTGAGTAAGAAAAGCAACCTTGAATTTCACATAACTGATTTTACCCAACTTCTCTACAGTACCTTGACATTAATCCAAGAGCAAAAGTTAAGTCTCTCTTCCTTAATTTTTGGTAAACAGCTGCATGATAAACTTAGATGACTTTTACCCCTGGATTTCACCTAGGAATAGCCTTTTTTTTTTTTTTTATTTAAAAGAGGGCAGGCTTGGCACTTTTATACTGGTGTCACCAATGTTAATGTTTCTTGGGATCTCAGGAAGATTCATATTCTTTACAGCTGATACAGCACAGACAGGAGCTCTTGCTTAGCTAGCTTCAGATTTCTCCAGTTTATTTTGTGCATCAATTTGTGTAACAATATCATTCACACTGGTCTTCAATACCATTCCCCTATCACCATTTCTACAAGATACTGTGAACCTTGTCTACATGGAAAACTAAATCCAGTTCACAGATATTTTCAAAACACTTGTCGAATGTTTCCACAAATACTTGAATTGCATCTAAAATGCCAAGTTCCCTTTCTGAAGAACCCACACAGAAAACAAAGTATAATGTGATGTAATGTCCATAAATCAGTTTGTTTTCAGATCCTCCTATTAACAATCCTCCTTCTAGGAATTTACAAACATTTTCATCTCTTTTAGATACCAAATTGAAAGTCTCCCTGATTGTTTGCTGTTGTCTCTCTTCACTACAGAACTGCTAGATCTTGGTTGTTGAAGTTGAGGATTGCTTTCTTCACTTCATTTTCTTTTCTTAAAGCATTGACAGGAACCTCTTTCATTAACAGTAGTGAAGATGGTAGGCACCTGTATTTTGTTACTAGTCTCAAAGGAAACACAACTGAACTTTCTCCATTATCTACAGAACTTACTTTGGAAGTTTTGGTATTGAAATCTTTGTCATGATAAAGAAGTTCCCCTTTTTAATTTATAATAAGAAAGTTGGAAAACATTGCCAGGTAGAATATGAAATTTCAAAACTAAAGTTATCCATAAAAAATGCCCAAGTAGAAAATGAAATTTTGAAACACTATGCAATTCAAAATAAATCTAAAAATACCCACTAACTACAAAAAAAGTAAATAAGATTACTATGGAGAAAATTTTAGAATTCTATTTAAGGACATTTAAAAATCATAATAAGTGGAGAGACATGCTATACTCTTGGATGAGATGCCCTAACATTACCAATTCAATTTTGTTCAATATAAATCTACACATTTTGTGCAATCCTATTCAAAAATTTAGATGGAACTTTGAGGAACTAGACAAATATTTATGGAAGATGAAATGTCTACACACAGCTGAGTAATCTAGAATAAGGGGGCAAATAAGTGGACTACGAGATATTAAGATATATTGCAAGGCAATGGGTGAGGAAATGCATATCATAGGAAGAGAAAACCTAAATGTTTATAAAGATATGAAGAGATGCTTAAATCCATTAGCAATCAGAGAAACAAAAACTAAAATAACAATGAGAAATCATATTTCACTCATCAGATGAGCAAAGGCTATGGAGCTGGATAAGGCCAGTGTTGGAGACGTAGGGTAGAGCGGTCCTTATATAGTGCCAAAAGGAGTGTAAACTGATGCAGACATTCCTGAGGGCCATCTGGCAGTATTTAGATCAAATGAAGGCATGCCCAGGACATGGCAAGTCTATATTACTCAGGTCCATAAATAGATTATATAAGGCTATCCTTCATGGACTTTTTTTCTAGTACCACGTGGTTGGAGGCAACCTAGGGGTCCATCGCCTAGGGAACAGGTAAGTAAAGGAGATGGAGAAGCACCACAGAGAACTAGGAAGCAGTCAAAATCTAGCAGTCGCTAGACTAGGTATTCATATAGAGACATGAATAGATCCTTAACACATGATACTATCTGAAAACAGGAAGAAACAGAATGAGCTATATAAATTAGAGATATATAAAAATTTATATAAATTGAGATTTCAAGCACACAGAATAAGACATTTTAAAAAGGACACATATAAATAAAAAAAGGTCAGTTAGCTATAGAAGAAGATAGGAATAGGACAGAGAGATAAAAGGAAATCAGTCATCAATCTATCTATAAGAGAAAAGTCTTCATGGACCAGCGATGGGCACCAAATAGAGCTTAATTAACTCAAACCTCTAGGCACAGATGTGGCAAAGAAAAAAAACAAGTTATTTAGTTAAAAAATATGTCTATTTTGGCCCCAAAACACCTACGTTTAGCCTGGCAGGATGTCCTTGTGAGAACTTTAACACATAAGACTCCTCTCCCAACAGTCAAGGCTGTCCCTGATCAAATGCTCCCTTAACTCATTTTCCCACCTACCTAATTGTTACTTTCCACCATACAGTTTCTTACAACCTCATCTTGCACATACTAGTTTCTCAGCACAGAATAATCAAACCTCCTCCTATTCACTTCATCGCCTAGTAATATCCATTCATACTCTATTACTCGGCACATAACAGCCTGAGGCCCATCATACTGAGTACATTTCCCTCATACCTATTACCTCATTTATTACAATCACCTCCTTATATGTCTTCTTCCTTTTCAAGGTCCTCAAGGACAGACCATGTCTAAATCTATCAACCTCATTCCATCCCCACTGCTGCAATCCTACTCCATGCCACCATCTTTTCTCATTCTACAGTGCTGCTTGAAATGTGGTCTGTAGTCCAGTGCAGGCCTGAGAGATGCTGACTACTTAGACTATGGAGACTTATGTAGGAAAAATCAGAACAGGTATTCAAAAAGCTTTACAACAATTTGACATCTCTAAGATATCTCAGCACATGACTTTTATTTTAACAAAGTATTCATCCATGAAGGATTAGAAACATAAAATGTTGGGCATCACCATGATGGCTTGAGAAGTTCAGTCTTCACTCTTGCAATCACCTACTATCTTATTTCCCTACTTTCACTTTTTCCTGCCCCCAATCCAGTCTTACAGAACAATTTTTATGAAATGCCAGTTTAATTTCCCTACTCGGTGCTGGTTCATAATTTGCAGGGTCCAGTGGAAAATGAAAAGTCGGGGCCTCTTGTTCAAAAATTATTAAAAATTTCAAGCTGGGAACAGCAGCATAGGACTCTTCTACACAGGTAACATGTCCATAAAGACAACCCTGGTCCTACTTAACATCTTCCAGTGAGTTCATAGCAGAGTAAAATCCAAAATCCTTAATGGGGCCTGTGAGAACTGGCATAATTGGACCTCCATCTACTTCACAAACCTCATCTCATATCACCCCCAACTCTCCTGTGACATTGCTCTCCAGAATAGATGTTCTTCTCCCAGTTCTTGGACTGTGGCAAGCTCCTCGCTCTCAGGTCTTCAGCACTTTTCTGCCAACTCTTCTCCAGCTCAGTCCTCTTCACTCCTCAAGTCCAGCTTAAATGTTTGCCTTAACTGACCCTCCCCCCCAGATAACACTATATATTATATTATATTTAACATCATATTCTATTATACTTTCTCACAGGAGGCTAAATGTTTCCTTCAGAGCATTTATTACAATCCTCAATTGCACAGTGAATTTGTTAAATATCATTCTCCCCCCACTGGACTGTGGCCTCCCTAAGAGGAAGGCCTCTATTTTCTTCCCCACTGCTGCCCCAGCACCAAGCACAGTACCTGGCACAGTGCAAGTATTGAAGCAATATTTGTCCATGAATGCCGAGGTCTCCCATAGGATGAAATATATGCTGAATTGTTTATTCCTAAAGGCAAATGCCTGGGCTAAAAGACAATTCTGTGGGAAATTCATCATAACACACATTCATATATAGCTCACATTGCTAGTGTTTATTTTACAAACTGGATGACATTATTAAGTATAAAGGCAAGGATAACAACTCCCTAGTTTGTCCTAAATTGTCTCCTAACTGTAATTTCTAGTCATCCTTGTTCTTTTACAGTAGTGTGACAGAGCTCTGATTAAACCTGCATTTCTGCTGAGGAAATTTGACATTATGAGTGACAGAAGAGTTCTGTTGCTGGGGCAGATGGAGCCTTGCAGGAGTGTAGCTATAGAGTTTCCCTTTTTTCCTAGAGTTTGGCTATATTAATTGCTCAAAAGCTATGGCCATTCTCCTATAATTAGAGAAATACAGTGAATATCACAACTCTCCTTATGAATTATTTGCATTTACATGTATGTGCTCAAACTCAGTCCTTTTTAATTACTGTATATGAAAACACCCTTTTTTCTTAATAGTTTAAAAAGTCCTAGACCAATGAAATAAAACAAAATACAAAGAATCTATTTGGCATTGTTTAGACAGGAAAGGTAGCTGACTTTATTTTGCTTTTGCCTTGGTTTAATGGCATTGATATATTACAGGTTCTAAGTCTAGAGCAGGGGTTCTTAACAAGAGGAGATGAGCTTGAATTTAAATTTTTAAAAACCACATTATTCTTATGGGGATGTGTTGGTACGGGTGTGATATATTTATTAAATAATACACAGTATAGTGTGGACTTAGAAAGGGGTCCATGGTTTTCATCTGACTGGCAAAGAGATCCCTGTCCTACAGGGCCCACAAGCTCCATGAAATAATAAATAAAGTGTGACTTGAGTCTGCAGCTGATCAGGCCCATGATTCTTATGTGATTCTCTAGGAGGCAATACTCAAAAACAAAAAAACAAAAAAAAACCCTTGAGATTTCTGATGTCAATACAATAAATTTACAAGGAAAGAGTTTTAAGTAATCCTTAAATAAGTTGAGGGAGGGCTCAAACAGGTTCCAGACCAGAAGTTTCCTGAATGTGCAAGTATGTTGCAGACAGCCTGCAACTAAACTGAAGTGCCTTAACAATCCAAAGAAAGTCATCTTGGCAATCACAACAGAAGTACATTCATTTAAAAGAAAGAAAGATAAAAAAGAGAGAAAGAAGGGAGGAAAGAAGGGAGGTAGGTTTGGGAGGATAGGAGAGGGTTAAAAAGAGACCGATAGTCAGCTCTCTGTGATTCTGAGCTGGGATAAGGCTTACACCTGTTCACAAAGCCTACCTTCCGGAAACCAAGGCTGTGTGGGAGGAGCCCATTGTTCCTTTTCCTGGCAAAAGGACTTGTAATCAGGACAGCAATCGGAATTTTCCCTTTCACAGAATTTATCACAGTAACACAGTGCATTCGCCTCATAGAACGGAGTGACACAGTCATCATCTCTGTCTTCACAACAACCAAAGCTTCTGCAGTATTGCCCCTTGAATGTGGCTCTTTTGACTCGAGTACCTTCCAAAATGGTGTGATTCTTAGTCACATAAGCTCCAAGGTCCACTTCTCTTTGAGATAAATACTGCTTCTCCATCCAAATTTCTGTGGTAAGATAAGAAAATATTAAGATTGTATATCCAGCCCACATTCTCTAGAGGGCAGGTGAAGCTCCCACTCTCTGGTATGTTCAATGCCCGTGGCTTCAGGGGCTTCTCCTTGGAGCCTCAATCCTAAGCCTGAAGAAACCTCAGTCTGAACCCTGAAACTGATCCTTTACTTGAACTGAGTAAACTTCTTGTAGTTAAACATTAATCAATGACTTCAATGTTTTTCCAAGATAATATAAAGTGTGAGAAACAGGCCATTGTCATTCCTCCAGAGTTAAAACTTATATTTCAGGCAATGTAGTTCCATCGCCATTAAAATATCTACATAAAATCATATGTTAATGATTCATTAAATATTGCTTGACTCCCCAAAGATCTTGATTCTTAAACTAGAAACCTCCCTGGAATACACATGGCCCAAATTATGGTTGTAATAACCACAGGCAAGGTGGAGGAAATTCAAAAGTCAAAAGTGCAGTTATTCATTTCACTCCTTGCACTGCAACTAAAATCTAGGCTCTCTCGAGGTTGCCTGCTAGGATCTGTCATATCAATAACAGTTGCTCTAAATCATGCCCAGTCACACACTGGGTTGATTTCCCATCTGTATCCCATTTACCTATCAGAAGTATTTTGATTTCAAGGCTTAGTGGAGCCTAATTCAGCTAGAAATTCCCTGAGGGTGACCTTATCCTCACCTGAGTCCCTATTTGATATCAATATGGGAGCCTGCAGTAGTTGGAAGGCAGTTTATAATCGAGAAAAGTCAGTACCCTATGCTAAAGAGCTTGCAGGGCCAGGGAGTTGTGAAGGAAACTCAAAGGTCAAGACATATTTTGTGTTTCTGTAGAACTGTGCATTTACAGTGGGTTTTGCTATGCTGCATTTATTCATTAACCACAGTAACTCCTTTTGCACTGGGATAAGTAACTAGTAGGTGATGATTCAGCAACAGTGGCTGGGTGGCCCAGTGCAAAGAGCCAGTCTGGCATTAGAAAGCCTGGACTATGGTCCCTGAGCTACTGTTTAATTGACTCTGTGACCTGCGGTTCACCACTTACTTCTCGGGCCTCTGCTATTTTCTTTTAAAATGAGGGTCTCTCTCTCCAAGACTAATTCCTAATTCTAATTCTTCAAACATATTTCCTGACCTTGTTACATAAATTACTGGGCTCACATAAATTACTGGCATCATTTTCTTCTGACACCTTCCTCTCAAACTATAAACAAGGGCAAATCTCTCTCTCTGTCTCCCTCTCCCTCTCTGTCTCTGTCTCTCTCCATCATTTTGGTGTCTCCATAATCTCCCTAGCTTTCCAGTCTGAAACTGCTGCCTCTACTTCTTTACCATCCATTATGCGACTAAATTATTGCAAAGCATTGTCTACTTTACCACCTCATGAGGAAACTGCTGGCTTAGAAGTCACTAATGAGCTCCTAACATTCAATTCCCAAGAATGTGTTTCCACCCTTTCTTGTACATAAATCCTCTGCAGCACTGAGTACTGTTGAACAAACTGATTAAGAACACGAGCCTAGAATGAGACTGCTGGGGATCAAATTCTAGTTTCACTGCTGTCTCTGGGCAAATGGCTTAACTTCTCTATGCCTCAATTTCCTCATCTGAAAAATTTGGATAATAATACTTGTTACCACATCAGGTGGGTGGAAAGTTTACATGAGATAATAACACAAAGTACATGGCACATCAAACCTGCTCAATAATGTTTGTTATTATTAAATATACCCTCCACCTAGAAACTATGACCTCCTTTGCATCCCCTGCTTTCATTCTCTCCTGCTTCTCTTCCAATTCTTTACAAGGCTCCCAATCTATCTGCTCACTCTTGGACTCCTTCTCTCCCTTCTAATGAGCATTTTAAATATGTTTCCACCCACATTCTTAGTCCTTCCCCTCTCTAGTCTCACACCTCATCTTCCCACACAGTTCCAGTGCTCAATCAACCAAAAAGCCATGGCTGCAAGACCCTGGACAAGATTCTTCCAATGTTATTTTCTAAACTTTACTCCTTGCTTATGTAGGTTCACTCATCACACTAGGCTACTTGCCATTCCTCATATATACCAGCCACACTCCTGTTTTAGGCCTTTGATTCGCTCTTCTCTGCCTGAAACACTCATCTCCCCTCACCCTCCACCCCCAGCTATCCACATGACTCGTCCTCTCACCTATTTCTAATCATCATTCAGATGTCACCTTCTCAGAGAAGCCTAGCCTACCCTCTTTATCTAAAATTATAACCCCCGTCAACCCCAATACTCCTATCCCCATTCCTTGTAGTTATCACTAATTGATATACTGCAATTATATTCATTGATCTTATTTATTTTCTGTATTTACAGAATGCAAGCTCTGATATCGGAGACTTTTGCTCTCTTTTTTGTCTTTATCACCTAGAATAGCGCCTGATACTAATGCGGTGCTCAATAAATGAATGACTCCTGAATTTGCATTTTCTGCCCCTGGGCCAAGTTTACTATACTGTTGGAAATGATAGATATACTAGCGCACAGGTTAGTGCCACACAGATTTTTGGTTTCATGTCTTAGGTGAGCCTGAGATGCTGCTCATATTTTTTTATTCCTATTTCACTCTGTGGCTATCACAAATCTCCTCTTTCCTAACTCACTATTCCATTATCTGCAGATGACCTTCTCTTAGAGGTTACCGAGAAAACAAAGGCAGCAAATGCTAATTCCTCACCTTCCTGTCATCAAAGCCATAAACCTCTCTACATTTGCAGCCATCCTACCCACCCTTCTTCCAGACTCAGAAGAGGAAATGTGGGGTCCTTCTGTTCACAGCCATTTCTTCCATCTGTGATTCTGAGCCTGCCAGCACTTACCTTATTCCTTCACTTATTTCTTGGTTCTCAGGCACCTTCAACCTCTCTCATCCAGTTCCTTCAATCTGTTAGTAGGCTTGCAGCAGACACTCTTGTCAACCTGCCCAAATTCCCACCAGTTTTACCATTATAGGACAAGCTGGCTGGAATTCCCACTGCCTGAGGTCTTTGTTGGCTTGAGCCCACTCTGCCTCCCCCGCAAAACAAACCAGAAATGCTGAAGACTTACCCGCTCTCCCCCAGTTCACAAGTAGCCCTCAAAGAATGCCTGAAGGAGGTGGTGTGTTAGTACCACAGCTTCCCCTCCTTTGAATTGGGTCTCTATTTGTTTATAACACACTGTTAAATACTGTAGTTTATTAGTGTCTGGTAAGTATAACTACCATTTTATTTTTTTTAGGAGGTACCGGGGATCAAACCCAGGACCACATATGTGGGAAGCAGGTGCTCAACCACTGAGTTATAATCTGCTCCCTAATGATATGTTGGTTTTTTCTGTTTGTTTTTAGAAGGTGTTGGGGATCAAACCCAGGGTTTCATACATGGGAAGTAGGCACTCAGCCACTTGAGCTACATTCGCTTCCCACTGCTGATATTATCATCTCTGTACTGTTAGAGGAATGAAGTCAATCAAGTAAAGTTCCTGCCACATGAGCTAATAAAGAGGCTGTGAAAAGGGACTGGACACTGGAAATTGTAGTCATGTTTACAAATGGCAGGTTTTAGATAAATCTAAACAGGCTCCATATAAAATAGAAAGGGATACTATTCTGTTACACCAAAAATACTTCTCCTGATCTGTGTTTTTGTTGGGATATTATGTTTTCAATCTGTTATGATTGAAAACATGCAGTCACCCCTCGGGCTGAAGTGTGGTTTGCTGGCCCGGCGGGGGAGGGGCCGCGGTAGGCCTAATTCCGCTGCCCCCATAATAGGGTGGCTGGTCGGACTCACCGCCACCCCTGGGGGGAGCTCGGCATGGGCGCACAGTGCCCTCAGGTCTCCCCTTCTCGGCAGCCATGCTTCCGCGGCCGCCCCCCTCCCGGATGGCGCCACACGATGCCTGTGGGGCGGCACCCTTCTTCTTCTTTCTCCCTGCGCAGGCGCAGGGCGGAAAATTCCAGTCTGCCCTTTTCCCCTCCTCCGACAGCAGCAACAGCCAGGCGTGGGCGGAAAACTCAAGTCTGCCCTCCACCCCAGCAACAGCAGCCACCAATCCCTAAACCCTGCCCCTTCCCCCAGCAACAGCGACAGCCAATCCCTAACCACCACCCCTCCCCCGTCCAGCACCTCCCACTGACCTTTCGCAGGCAACCAATCAGAACAGGGCGTGGCTTCGACCAATCAGCCTTCCCCAGCCCCTATAAAACTGTTGCCTCTCCCTCAATAAAGTGGACTTGCGTGTTTACCTTGTCTCCGCGGTAGTTCTTCTGCCGTGCGCCCTCCAGTCCTGAGAGCCCCCGACAAGGGCCTGGCCTCCCTTGTCCCCAGTTCATCGCCTGCTTCTCCGGGCGACCCCGTCAGCCAAACCGCGCAACCCCTGTGAGACCGACCCCTCGTCCCAAGCGGGACCGACCCCTCGTCCCAAGCGGGACCGACCCCTCGTCCCAAGCGGGACCGACCCCTCGTCCACAGCCAGACCCCACCTCTACCGACCAAGCAAGCCGCCGCAAAAACATAATCTTTAAATTCTACCATTAGAGATTTATCCCTTTGGATTATGGAATCTGCAGAAAATTTACTGTAGTAAGGTAAGTGCACTTTGGTGAGGTAACTTAAGTAATATTTAGTCACCTTTCAGGGCCTGGGGTACAATTCCTTCACCTTGAAAAGAGATAGAGGATTGTGTCATGAGCAGGTAAAAAGGACTGGTGGGGATGGCCAAGAAAAGAGTAAGGAGAAGACATGCTGAACACAAAATGCTCTTTTTTCACACATTAATTATTTTCAACTACTCTGCTTATTTCAACTCCACTGAGTTAACCTCAGTTTCAGAATGAAGGATTTCTGTGATTATAGATACATTTGTCTTTAGGCTGCTGAGGGAGGCTGGAAGACATCATTGCCATGTCAGTTTGTGTGTCATGACCCTCATGACATTTCTTTGATGGCAGAGATGATAACTATTACCCTGATTTTAGTTTTTCCAGATGAAGGACTGATGCTCAAGTGATTAAGTCAAGGTCACACAGCAGTGATGGAGCATTTGACATCTAGCCAGGTGTGCATTGCCCTGCCCCATCAGGACTTTTGTCCAAATGTTTACCTGGACCTCTTGACTGATACCTGGCCTTCTCAGTTCCTTTTCCAGCCCAGTGATTCATGGGGCAGGGGGCAGGAGCGGGGGAAGACAGTGTTCTAGGGAAAAGTCACGAGATTTTTCACTGATTGGTTTTATATTTTTTAAGCACACAAGTAAAACTCTATTCTTTCTGTGGACGTTTACCAGTCGATGCAGATTTGGTTTCTAATAATACATTGCTGAGAAAATTGGAAAAATAAAAATAAAAACAGATCCATGAAATGGAAAGAAGGATCCTGTAATAGCTCCCCAATTGACAATATTTCAAGATGCCAGGTCTAGGTCTAGACTTTTAGTGATTTTGCTAAAGTTTGCTTAACCTCTCATTATAAATAGGTACTTTGGGTTCCTCTTCCTTCCCTCACTCTCTCCCTCCTTTCCTTCCTTCTTTTTTTCCTACCTTCCTTCCCTTTTTGGGGGAATTTTTTGGGGATTTTGAACATCTTTTCCTATTTCATTTCCCAACATGGAACTGCATGGTTCAGCAATTTATGCAGTTTGCATTTGCAGATAAGACAACCCAGAGAGGCATATTTGGTTTAGACAATCAGGCACCGAAGAAAATCTCTAATGGGTCAAGATGATCCTTCTATTTGGGTTGGAAGGAAGGGGAAGAGAGACCCTGATGAAGACCTCATTTCCCCTGCCACCCAGTCTCTACAGTGATTCAACAGCTTCTTTCCAAGTTTATATGGCCAATGCTTTGCCTCAGTGAGGTCAGGGTAGGAACCATTCAAACTCTATAATCACAAGACCTAAAAATAAACCAAAAAAAAAAAAAAAAAAGAGAGAGAGAGAGAAAGAGAGAGGGAGAGAGGGAAGGAAAATGCATAAAAGTAAAGGAATTAACAAAACACTATAATAAAAGTTAGCAGAAAAAAAGATATTAGGGGAAAAAGAAAAGATGTGCCTATCAGTAAACAAAAAATTTTCTTTTAGCACCAAAGTTCTAATTGCAATATATGAAACAGGAAACACTGAGAAATGTAAAAATGTTACATTTTAATTAGTGCTTTATTTCACAAGAGGCACTTGAAAATAAGCAATAGACCTGCCATCTCATACTTGTAGCATGCATCCAGCTAAGTAAGAAAGGCACTTGGATTCACTCATTCTGTAACTCAAAAAGGTGTATGTTGATCTCCAAATGCATCCCAGTTATGGCACTATATTCAGGGATACACAGGTTATTAAAATTTGATCCTGATCTTTAAGACTACTGCAATATAGCCAGGAAATTTGACTTGTAAAGAAATCATTGCAATGAGATTTAATAAGTATTATTTTATGGAGATATGTAGAGGGCTTATTAAGGGCACAAAGGAGGGTGTGATCAGTCCTTCCTAGTAGGATGATGGAAGACAAAGCTGAGGAAATGGTATTTTAGTTGTGTCTTAAATAGTAAAACATTTGCCATGCAGACAGCTACCAGCCTGGGAAGCAGTATATAACACATGGCTTATTTGAAGAACTGGTAGGGGTCAAATAATTTTTTACCTTGAATGATAAGGACATATTAAATAAAAAGTATAGACTTAATTCTAAAAATGATGGGAAATATGGATCAGTTGCTTTCAGTCACCCAACTTTTTTTTTCCCCTTTTTAAAAAATAACAGTATATACTTCCCTAGGCATCTGCTCTTTTCCCATTCTGGGTAGTCCTGGTAAGACAATTAATCATAGAGTCTCTACCTGCACCACTTCCCAGAGGTGTCACAGGACACAAGCTAAGCAAGTTACTATCTCCTGAGAATTTGAATCTTGAGTGGAGTGACTGGCATAGAGAACAGATGGAGCTGGTTATTTAAATACTGCCATTACCAGCCCCCCCCCCCCCACACACACACACAAAATATCCATCCACACTGACCAAGATCCCTGGCCATTCAGCATTTCCTTCATTTCTGTGAATACTTGTATCCTTCCAACAAATTATTTTATTTAACTTAAATTAATCTGAGTCAGTGTCTGTTGTTTGTAACCAAGGAATCTTTAAAGGAGGAAGCCATTCCAGATTTATAAATAAGAAAGGGATATGGTCAGAATTCAATTTTTTCATAGATTATTATATTTGCAAAGTTGAGAATAGGTTGGATGAGGGTGAGATGACTGGGACATCAGTCAGGAAACTATTCCAATGGTGTAGGCAAAAGATGAGGATAACTTGCCCTTGAGAAGTGGTTCTGGGCTAGAGAGTTAGGAGTAAATAGGGGAGAGATTAGAAAGTGATTTTTATAGGGAAACAGACTTGGCCCAGTGGTTAGGGCATCCGTCTACCACATGGAAGGTCCGTGGTTCAAACTCCGGGCCTCCTTGACCGGTGTGGAGCTGGCCCATGCGCAGTGCTGATGCACGCAAGGAGTGCCGCCCCACGCAGGGGTGTCCCCCATATAGGGGAGCCCCACGCACAAGGAGTGCACCCGTAAGGAGAGCCACCCAGCGCGAAAGAAAGTGCAGCCTGCCCAGGAATGGCGCCGCCCACACTTCCCATACCGCTGACGACAACAGAAGAGGACAAAGAAACAAAACGCAGCAAATAGACACAGAGAACAGACAACCGGGGGAGGTGGGGAATTAAATAAATAAATAAATCTTTAAAAAAAAAAAAGAAAGTGATTTTTAGAAAATATCTAATTGGATTTGGGGATAAAAGAATAGTGGTGCACAGGGTGAATTCCTGATTTCTTGAATGAATAGCCAGATAGTAGCATTGACTGGAGGAGAATATTGGAAGGAAAAATGAACTCAGTTTGGAATAT
Source organism: Dasypus novemcinctus (assembly GCF_030445035.2). Taxonomy (NCBI): domain Eukaryota; kingdom Metazoa; phylum Chordata; class Mammalia; order Cingulata; family Dasypodidae; genus Dasypus; species Dasypus novemcinctus. The sequence continues at coordinate 27,462,846 of NC_080683.1, read as the reverse complement.
ATTGTTTGACTTTCAGGTGGATTATTGACATGGAGATGTCTAGTATGACACTGGCTTCTATGTTGGTTAGAGATGTAGTTTTGAAGGCCATCGACATATAGCTGATGGTCAGTCTGGAAGTGAATGGCATCAGTGAGAGCTGAAGATGACTCTGTAGGTAAGATTTAAACAATCTAATTGTTTGTAAAAGTATTCTGCAAAGAATATTACTTTAGAATTTCAAAAGCCCTACCAAAAGATTTTTGTTATTTCTTTCATTAACTGTATGAATTCTATTTGTTTTATGAAAGTATATTAGACTGAACCTTAGCTTTGGATTCAAATCAAAATCAGATTGAAACTCCTTACTAGCCATGTGGCACTGGTTAAATTAGTTTTCTAATAGGCTCAGTTAACTCAAATATCAAAATAAGAAGAATAATACCAATCTTACAGAGTTTCTTTGAGGATTAAATAAGATAATATATGAGAGCATTACTTGCAAACGATTAGTTTTCAAAAGGTTGATCTTAAGTCGATGTGTTTAAAATCCAGAGGGATCAAAAGGAGCTTGCATTTCCCCTAAAATGACTTCAAACCAAACATAATCTTCTTGCTGATATATGTTCAGTTAGGAATCTTTTTCAAAACATGACTGTTCTATCTACATGAAAATGTGTGAATAAGATCAGCCACTTTCTCGGTGATTTCTGAATACATACAGTATCAGCATCTGTTGCCTCATTACTGGTTTTAATATTGTGCAAATTTACAGGGGTCTTGAGCCCATAGAATAACAACTAGTTTGGGGAATCTCTCCAAATTGACATCACCAGCCCTCTCAAGACGAGTAAAACCCCTTGCATTCACATACCCCTTGCCTCACTTCCAAAATTCTAGCCCAGTAATTCTCACACTTGCTGCAGATCAGAATTACCTGGGAAGTAATAATAATTTTAAAAAATGCAAAGCAAACCAGTCCCCAGGTCTCATCCCAATAAATTATGGTTTCATTGGTATGATGTAGGATAGCTTTAGGCTTAAAAACAACTGCTGAAGCCACACGCTCAAAAACCATTTCATTTTGTCAATCACTTTTGCTCATCCCTTGACTATTAACTTCAATGGTACAAACACAAAGCCTTCATGTATCTCTTGGTCTGCATTATTTCCTTTGGATTTATTTTTATTGAAAAATGAATCATCCCACACATTTGTAAAATACTCATTCATTTCCTCATCATTTTTGATTTATAAAAAATTATCTCTACTTTCCATCTCAAGTGCTTTTTCTTTCTGGCATTTATTTTGCACTTAGCAGGCATGATGGGGTCAGTCATGACCAAAAAGCACTAATAGAGACATGACAGACTTCCTGTCCATGACTCAAGAAACACAATGGTCGAAATGATCGACTGTTACTAGTAACCCTAAGTATTGGTGCTGGGCACTTTTGATTGCTGTATACTTTTGTTCACATGGTGAGGGTCCACAAATGGAAAATTTCTAAATATAAAATCTTCTGGACCAGATATATAATAACGACTCAATACGAATTAGTTTCCTCCCTAAATGATTTCCTTTTCTGCCTCTCCCTTTCCTATCATTCACCTCTGGATAATAAACGCATTAGGCAGAGATCTTGTCTAATCTTAAATGATTATCTTCAGCAGGCTGTTAATATTCAGCAATCTTAGTTCTTCCCTTTGTAGAACAGAAGGAGAGTTTGTTATTCATGAGTGGGGATCCACGGGTATTCACATCCCATTTACTCACAGAGATGGTGATAACAAGCCGATAGAAAAATAATGACATTCAGTTAGAACCCAATGAGGAAAATGAGATGAAACACTGGGGAGATGTGATGTGAATCAGTTGAGGGATGGTGATATTTCTGGACAAGGACAGGACTTCTTGCCTTTTGTCTGAAGTAGACACACTGGAAAGTTGGGTTGTGGGTTCTTTCCTCACCACCATGAAGCAGTAGCCACAACTGGCTGGAAAGGCTGAGTCATTTCAAGTGGCTGCTCCAGAGAACATCGAAAGAGAGAGAAGGAAAGTGTTTTCATTATCTCAACAAACAAAAGGGAGAATGAGACCAAGAACTCTTTTTTGAAATGTTTCAAAGATCCAAGGACAAAAAAAAAAAAAAAGAAAACATGAAACAGTACCATGTCCCCTGCATAATATAGAGAAATAGAGGGATATAAATAACATACCCAAAATGGTCTCATTTGAGACAATATGGTAAAGAGGAGAAAATATGGGATTTGGAATCAAAGAGAGCCACATTTGGTTTCTAACCTTGGCCTTATCTTTTGCTGTATTCCTTTTAGCATTAACTAATCCATCTGTAACTTATGAGTGAAATGTACTAGTTTAGTATATTTTCTCACATTTAGTTTATATTTGTGAAAGACAACAACACTTCAGACACCCTTAGGCTGAGCCAACCCAAGCTGCTTACTTGTTTCTTCCCCCCTTGCAGCATGGTAAAAATCTCAGGCCTGTACATTTTTGCTGTTGAACTCTGAGTCTCTGTTTAGTCTCCTAACAACTGACTGTTAAACAATAAGAAAGAAGTACATCTCAATGAGAATAGGCAACAGTTCAAGCACAGAACAAGCTAAATTCATAATAGGCAACCTATCAAATATTCTACCCCACAAAAGCAATAAATTTTACAGCAATCGAAGTCTGGTTCAGTCATGTAAAATTTACATTACTGAGCTGGAACAAGTAACTGACCAGAGCAGGTGTGGTAGATTTGCCAGGCTGCATCCTGCTGAGGATCTTCTAATACTCTGGCTTCCAGATGGCCCATGTACCAGGCCCAGAGGACATCGGGGTTAGAGACGTCAGTCCAGATGGCTCACTGTGGGGCTGAGAGGTTCTAAGTGCTGGCAGGCCCAAGGAGGCCTGAGACCCTGCAAAGAAACAGAAATATGCAAACTGTTTGATAGGAAAGCAAATATGGTCCTCTCTTCTCCTGAACAAAGGGCCAAGGAGAAGGACTATAAACAAACTCTTAAAACTAGAGAGCGATGTCATCAACATGGTGATGTAAGGCATCCCTTGGAAATGGGATGGATCACTACGGACTCAGTGAATAAAAGGACAAATGCCACTTGTTTACGACTCTGGAGGATAATAGAGACTGGAAGACTCCTAAATGCTGAAACAAAGAAAGAGAAAAGTATCAGGTAGGAACCTTCTGCCCCGGACCTACTAGTTCACTCCATCTCCCTTTCTTGGTCCCATACAGCTTGGAGAGTAGCTCAGAAGCAGGGGCTCAGGTCTCTCCCATCTCCCACCAGGGACAATAGAGATAGAACCCCATACATACCCAGGCATAAAGAACCAAGTCCACAGAGACCAAGTGTGGAATCCATGCTGCTAAGGCATGCTGCATATAAAAGGGGAAAAAAGAGAAAGAGAGACAGTATGTAGAGCAGTTTGGTATTATTCATGAATTCCAAAAACAGATATTGGATTATGTTTGTAAACTGGTCATTTCCCTTGGATGTATTAGATTATATTGGATTCAGAAGTTTCCCTTTTACTTCCTTGAATTCTGATTAGGGTTTTGATTGGGCCACATCATTGAGATGTTAAGTCCCGACCCTCTTGGTAGGCAGGGACTCACAAAGAAAACTACAGAGCAGAAGAGTTTGGAGTTTTGGATGCTGGAACCCCAGGAAGTAAACACACAGGAGAAGAACACAGAGGAATAGAGACAGCTCCATAGACACAGCAGAGGCCCCGGGGAAGAGAGAGAGAGCCGGAGAGTCTACAGCTGACCTTGTGGAAAGAGCAGAGCTGAGCCTAGAAAGAATTGAGCCCCAGGGAGAGAGACAAAGCCTGAAGGAGCTGGGACCATGGACTCTTAGGAGGAAGAAAGAAAGTGAACTCCGGCATAGAATGTCATCTTTCTCCAACACATGACAACAGACTTTGGTGAGGGAAGTCATCTTTCTCCAACACATGACAACAGACTTTGGTGAGGGAAGTAACTTACACTTTATTGCCTGGTAGCTGTAAACTTCTAACCCAAATAAATACCCCTCATAAAAGCCAACAGATATCTGTTACTTTGCATCAGCACCCTTTTGACTGACTAACACACATACACACACACCCACAGAGAGAGAGAGAGAGAGAAAGAGAAGGACCATGGTAAAACTGCAGCTGGAAAATGTTGCACTCACTCAATCTAGTTTCTATTGACTGGACCACCTAAATATAAAACAGACTTTCTGGAGTGACCCACCTTTCTGGATTGACTCCATCTGGCTCACCAGGGTGGCTTACCTTAATGGGGAAGAAACAACAACAACAAAAAGAATAAGGTAGTGGGGTATTAAATTGAACTGCTGTAAGAGAAGAGGGTCTCAGAACTGAAAAGAGTAAGGAAAACAGGTCACTGAGGGAGAAAATTTAAATAAATCATAGGAGGTGGAGGAAAAAATCTTCACAAACACAAATAGGACAGGCCAAGATTCCTGGAGAAGGAAGAGAGGAAGGGAAGATTTCTCTGGGAGATGAAAGAATTACACAAAAAGTACAATCTTAAAAATTGTACCACATATCCAGGGCAAGAATCAGATGAAGAAGAGTTGAGAAAATTAGATCAGTTAAACACAGGCTATTCTAAAGATCTAGAATAAGTTGGACAAGGCATCAAAGAAGAGACTTAACACAAAAATCAGTCAACAATAAAACACTAGACAAGAAGAAAACATGGACCTTCCGAAGTTAACTCCATCAAGATAGTCAGATGCCTAGACATCAGTAAAAAAATGTCAAGCCATACTAAGAAACAGGAAGATATGGCTCAGTCAAGAGAACAAATTAAAACTTCAGAAGAGACACAGAATTTGGAACTAATCAAAGAAGTTCAAACAATTCTCCTAAATTAATTCAAGGAGATGAAGGAAAATATGCAAAAAGAGATAAATTATATCAGAAGACAATGTGTGACTCCTTCACTGTTAATGTGAACGTAAATTGGTGCAGCCTCTGTGGAGGACATTTTGGCAGTTCCTCAGGAAGCTAAATATAGAACTACCATATGCTCCAACAATCCCACTATAAGAAATACATGCAGAAGAATTGAAAGCAAGGAAGCAAGCAGACATTTGCACACCAATGTTCATAACAGCATTTTTCACAATTGTTAAAAGATGAGAATCATCCAAGTGTCCATCAGTCAATGAATATATAACCAAAATGTGGTGTATACATACAATGGAATACCATTCAGTGGTAAGAAGATATAAAGTAGGGATGCATATGACAACATGGATGAAACTTGAGGCCATTATGATGAGTGAAATAAGCCAAACACAAAAGGACAAATACTATAGGGTCTCACTAATATGAACTAAATTTGTTGAGTAAACTCATGGAGTTAAACACTAGAATATAGGTTACTAAGAGACAGAATGTGGGGGTATATAAGGGAGTATGAGATTTTTCCTTTTGGAGTAATGAAGATGTTCTGAAATGAACTGAGCTGATATAATTTAATTATGATAGCTAGTTCTTTGAAACAGCTGATAGAAAAACAGCCCCCCCCCTTTTTTTTTTTTTTTGAGGTAACGGGTCTGGGGATTGAACCCTGTACCTCTTATGTGGGAAACTGGTATGTAATCACTGAGCCTCATCAGCTCCCCTGAGTTGGTTTTTTTATTTGCTTGCTGTTTATATTTTTTAGGAGGCATCAGGGACCAAACCCAGGACCTCCCATGTGGAAAGCATGTGCTCAACCACTTGAGCCACATCCACCACCCAAAAACACCCATTTTGATCTATGAGTTCTGGGATGTCTGTTTTTAATTTGTTTTTCCATTTCTTTAGCATTATTATATCATAATCATTGTCAATAAGAAAAAATATCTTTGAAGAGCTTTTCCTTTCTATTCAACTCAGAACTGATTTGATTTTTTTCTTTGTTTTAACTTGAGCATTATGTGTTTTCTGTGTATTCTCTTCCCTCACCCTTTCCTCATTACCTCCCTGTACCTTCCTCTTATCCAAGACTAATCCACTTCTTTCCCAAGAAAATTTTTCTCATCTATGTTTCCTGCCCAAAGAGATGTTGGGTCTGCCTAGTAACTAGTTTCATGTGCTACTGAGTAAAGATCCAAGAGGAGGAGGATACAGAGATGGGGAGAATTCATTTTTAATATAGTTCCCAAGGAGTGGGGGAAGAGCCAACCAAAATGCAGCATGTGATCATTGAAGAGCTAACACTTAATGACTGAGACTAAAAGATATGCAAAGAGGCTCCTGAAAATTCGTTGCTTTGGTCATCAACATTGAATTTATAGTAGAAAGACGTGCTTCTCAAAGCATTGCCCCCAGACAATATGTGCTAGAATCACCTGAAATACTGATAAAAATGCAGATTCAAAGTCTCTTTTACATTTGAATTTATTCAGAGTTTCTGCGAGTTGCAATCTCCAAATCTGTATTTTAACCAGGAATTTTATTCAAACTATATTGAAGAATCTTTACTGTGGAATCCTGGGAAATTGGAAGGTAGAGGCAGATTCTTTCTTTTCCTACCACTAATCCTAGATTACCACCTACTGTATAAACTAAGCAGCTGGAGAAATATAGTAAAAAAGGTATCTTTGTTCAATAATAACAACAAAAATATGGAGTCATTCAAACATGCTTGTTTTAAAGGAGAGAAATTTAAATGGTTCATATGTATAATAAAATTGTTTCAAGTTTTAAAAAAATATATTACCAAATAAATCTCATAGCTTCTCTGTCTAAAATAATGCCAGTCAGGTTGCTTTTTAACTATCAACAATAATACACACATCTGTGTAACCAAAGGGCCAAAGGGCTCCTTAGGATAATTTATTGAAACTGCTAATTTGAATTTGAGACCTCACCCCAAGGGAAACAGAAACTGGTTGAGATTTTTTTTTTTAATCATGCTTGCTTGGCTTATTTGCTCTTCTTTTTAAGGTTGAAGCTAGCTCTTCAAGTTACATTCAACCAGAGTATGCTGATGCCTCACAATTTCATAAAGTAGGGAAACAATGAAAATATCTTTATAATGTATGGTGATAATTGAGATTGACTTGTACAGTAGATGCAACTTTAAAGATATAGGGTAAAGCCTCCTGTAATTCCATTGTTTTCTAAAAAGAACAAAATAAGACCATTCCAAAAAATATATATATATTCCCAGATCATCCTAGTTCAGAATGTTGAGGAATCACCTGGCTTTAATTATTGGCTATATTATGATAAATTCAAAATCTTTATTTTCCCAGTCTAAGTTAGCTTCAGACACTTCACCCTTCTTTTCAATTGCAGCTGGACATGTCCACTTACATATCTCTCAGTGATCTTAACCTCATCATTTCTAAATCTAAATTCACAATCTTCCCTATTTCCTTCCCTTCTCTTTTTGTCACACATGAACACACATACACCCCTTCTATGTTCCTGTATTTGTCAGAATAGTCTAGTCTTATGCTGCAGGAAAAAAATCCAAAACCTCAAACTTTAACATGTAACGTTTATTTTAGCTCACACAAGGTCCTCTTTTGACAAGGCTACAATCCATAGCAGCTGTCCTCCATGCTGTGACTCAGGGATCCCAGCTGCTTTGTTCCTATGGCTCTACCATCTTAACATATGGTCTCCTTACTTCTTGCCAAAGAGGAGAAAAAAGACTGAAGAATCACACAGGGGTTTCTATTGCTTTATCCCAGAAGAAATATGCATCACATCCATTCACATTTTCATTAGCCAGAGATAGTTACATGGGACCTCCTAAGTTCAAGCATGTTGCCAAATAAGAGTTTTCAATGTGCCCACAAGGAAGGAATAAGAAATGAGAAAGATCTAACAATGACTTTGGTCAAATTTCCTATTTCAAGTTCTGAGGCCAGAAATCGTGGCTTCATCTTTCTCCATCACCACCTCCTCTGCCCTCCCCCACCAACACACACCAATCAATAAGTACATACTTTCAACTCTTTCTAAATATCTCCTTAATTCACTTTTCTTCATTCCCACTTCCACTTAATTTATTCAAGCGCTCATCATTTATGTCTATAACTGCAATAACTTCCTAACAAGTCTCTCTGTCTCTAGTGTTCTCTCTCTCTCTAATGAATCCTCTACCTAGCAGCTACAGTGATCTTTTTAAAATATAAATGTAATTGTATTGATTTAACCCCCTGCTTAAAATGCTTCAGTAGCTCCCCATTGCCTTTCAACAATGCCCACACCTGTAAATGTGACTGATAAGGCCCCGTATCACCTGACATGTACTTACTTCTCTAACTTCACCCTTGTAAATGTCTGCCTGGAAGTGGATGTGGTGTGCCACATAGAGCCTCCTTTTATGTCTGAGGCATTTAGTCCTCCAGCACTGGAACGTTTCCAGCTGTTGGCTCACAGCTGAAATGCTTTTCTGGAAATTGCCTTCAGCCAAAAGGATCTGCCTCATCTTTGGTTACTCCTCTACCCCTGAGGAGGCCTTTATTAAATGAATAGTCAATAGAGGATATGAAGGCCCTTTCCTGGCCTCAATTTGGGACAATTTTAAAGGGCATCCCAGAACTCACTGTAGGTGCCTGAGCTTTGTTATAACTGCAATCCCAGTCTAACTTCACCCATTGCTCAGTCCTGCCTTCCTCACCCCCGACAGGTGTTGTCACTGAGAGCACGTCCCAATTACCTCCTGACCTACACCAAGTCTGTTTAGTGGAGAACCTAAGAGGTGACTTCGACTCTGTGCTCTAGCTTTTTGTAGTACTTATAGCACCCAGAATATGTTTTTTCTTACTTCTAAACCTTTCCACATGTAGTAAACGCTGCCTGGAATGCCAATCCCACTTTCTTAATTTTGCCTGAGCAATTCCTACTTATCCTTTAGATCAGGGGTTCATAATAAGGGTTGCATGAGCTTAAATTTAAATTTAAAAAGCAACAACATTATTCTTGTGGTGATGTGTTGGTATGGGTGTAATATATTTATTAAATAATACACAGGATAGTGTGGACTTAGTAAGGGGTCCGTGGTTTTCACCTGACTGGCAAAGGAATCTGTGGAACAAAAAAGGTTAAGAATCCCTGCTTTAGGTCTTGTCTTTATCGTCTCATCAATGAAGATGCCCTCTCATTAACTCAATATTAAATATATATTTAAATATGTAAATAATGTGTCTTTGTCCAGTAGCATCTTCCTTTGCACCTGTCTCCACCCAGCATTCTGAGCAAAGCAATATCCTCATCAAACTTTACTATTCCCTGTGTAGTAAGGTCAAGCACACGCTCTGTTATACAATGAAAATACGGCTTCTGAGCTTCCTCATGAACACTCACTTGGCTGGATGGTAGGCAAGGAAGATCACATTTAGTTAAATTGAGTAAGCAAAGTACAACTAAAAAAGGTAAACAGTCTCTTCCAATAACTAAGTCTCTTTAGGTAAATATTCAGTCTTTCAGATGTCCAGCCTTCCCCTCTACTTAAATGCCTGGTTTTATGAAGGCTTTAAAATGTCCTGGATGTGGTGGTGAATGTGGAAGCCTCAGAAGTCTGCATTGTCCCCTGGATCCTCTGCATAGAGGATCTGTATAGAGGGGCTGATTTGTCCTGATCCCACCATAATGACCAATGAGGGCCACTAGTCCCACCCTTTTGGGTGACATGACCCACCATTAAAATCTGTGATTTTAGCCCTTTGGCTCTGAGCTTGAAGCCCAGAATAAGTATCCACTTTATTCTGAACAAAGGCCTCTGTTAGCTCTCTGGCCTCATTAGCTCCTTGGGATCTCCTAAACTCTGTATACCGGGCTTGGGGAGACAGAGCTACCTGGCTTCCTCCTGCTGTACTTCCACTTCTAGACCATTTGGATGTGGCAGCAAGCTGAAGGTTAGAATTCTTTCAGGTGTCATTCCTACCCAATGTTTGGAGAGAGTTTGTCACCCGAGGGTATAGAGAAGGTGAAGTACATTCCTCAAGGATTAGGGAGGTTGAGGTTGATGCCCCATAGGTCTGAGAGGGGCAGGCCTGTCCCCCATGGATGAGGGAAGGGCAGGTGGTCAACTCATTGCTCTGAGAGAGTTGAGCCTGTATGACAAAGGTTAGGGAGGATGTTGCCTTCACCTCACTGTACCAGGGCGGTAAGTCTCTACCCCAGAGATTGGGTAAGGTGTGGCAATCACCCCAACACTCTTGGAAGGTGAGGTCTGGAACTTGTTTAACCCCCAGATGCTTGATGAGGGTGGAACCAAGAAAATGGCCATTGGGCAAGCCTGTGGAAAACATGGGACCTCATGAGGCACCAAGGAGAAGAAATCATCATCTTAAGAATAACTCTCAGAACTTGGAGTGTGCCCTGAAGGTTTACGGAACTGTTCCAGACCCATAACTCATGTTTCCCTCCCAATTTCTCCTTATTGTAATGAACATGTTATCCTTAGTTTGCCCATTTGTGTACTGAAAGTAGATTAATTGTTTTGTAAGTTTCAGAGGTCTATAGCAGATGGTTCTTTGCCCCATGACAAACTGTATCTTTTTAAATTGATTTATGATATGATTTAGTACTTGCATTGTTACTGATTTAAGATTTTCTTGAATATTGTAATGTGTTTTTGGAATTCAGAGGGTGGAGTGTACCAGTTTCATACAGTTATGTACTCAAAAAATAGATATTAGATTATGTTTGTAAACTGGTCCGTAGCTGGGCATGATTAAATTATGACTAGGGCTTTGAATGGGCCACATCAGTAGGGTGTTAAAAGGCATGACAAAGAACAGAGTTGGAGGGTTTCTTAAATGTTGGAATTTTGATGTTGCAGTTTGATGCTGAAGTCCTAAGCTGGAAAGACAGGAAGTAAGCACACAGAGGAAAGAGAAGCAAGCCCCAGGAAGAGAGGAATCCTGAGCCCAGAAAGAAGCAAACCCTGGGAAGAGAGGAATCCTGATCCCAGAGAGAAGCAAGATGTGGGAAGAGAGGAGCCCAGGAAGCCTGAACCCTGGCAGACATTGGCAGCCATCTTGCTCCAACACATGGCAATAGACTTTAGTAAGAGAAATAACCTATGCTTTATGGCCTGGTATCTGTAAGCTCCTACTCCAAATAAATACCCTTTATAAAAGCCAACAGGCTTCTGGTATTTTGCATCAGCATCCCTTTGGCTGACTAATACAGGGGTCTTCATCTTCCCCAACATAGACTGACCTACCCTACTCTCACCATTGACCACAATACATACCTAAAAGATTCTAAAGTTCACCATTCTCAAGGTACCCCAATGTCCTGTGCCCAGGCAAGTAGAAGTAAAAACTTCAGGCACTTGTCCCCTATTTAGCCTATTTCTCTGCTCTTCTTCCACCCATCTCAAGCCTATACCTGGCTTTCCATATCCCCCCACAATATCCTTAGATGCTCTACCTCTGGCACAGAGAGTCTGCTTCTTCAATTAGTCTTTTGCTTATTATCTCTTGATATGTGAAGAAAGGATAACATATAAGAACCTTCTTCCCTTATCACCTCTTTCAGAGATACTGATTTCCTAAAATCTCAAGAAAGTCAACTTTATATTTAAAATTAAGCAGGGGTCTCTTTTCTAAGCAAGACCTTTCTTCCCCTTTCCAGGGCAATAAGCCTAATGATTCAGCTTGTGAAGGGACTGCAAGGACACATTTTTAGGAAGGACGTGATAATGTGTGGGTTTAATATTTGCAAAGAAGACCTCCATTACAGCTATTCAGGTGTCTACCAATCTAGTGTATAAGTTTCCTGTCAGTTGTTAAGCTAATTTATTTATCTGCACAAATTCAGTGACCAACCTAGTGCATAGTACTTGGCAGGTGCTCAAACATTATTTGTCGAAAGACAGAAAATTGCTGTTTTAGTTCATATCTGTTATGAAACGTCTCCATCATGAAGAGCTCTATTAACTCTTACCTCTACTTTCTTTTAACTTCTGTAGGGAGGGAGGGAGGGAAGTGACCCTTTGGAATAATTGAAAACAGGAGGAATCAGACTAGGGCCTCTCATTTCTATTTATCACAAGCAAGGGGGGCAAAAACAAGGTTTAGGCCATAGATGCTAAGCAAAGATGGAATCTGTAAGACGTATTTGTTTGAGAGTCAAGAAATTCCATTGACCATTGCCAAGCAAAATAATATATACTTAGGACTTGGTAAGCTTGGTTAATGAGTCATATTGTTTGTGCCTGAACTTTGAAGCTCTGACCACAGTTCCCTGGGACTACTGGTTTGAGCTAGCAACCTCATTCAGTCATATTTGCTTAATGAAAGATTGGATGGTACATATTAATCAGAGAATCTCAGAGTATAAATGTCAGGAGAGTTTTGAGATATAACTTGGGGAGAAAAATTCTCACTTTACAGATGAGGAAACTGTGGCCCAATCTTGTCTGATACTTTTGAAGAAATAATGCATTGGACAACCTAAATGATCTGCTCCCCAGCCACTCACCTGAAACTGGGACCCAGTCATGGAATCATGGGACAAATCTATAGTAATGAAACACCTGGTCTCCTGGTTGGTTCAAGCATGGGTTAGAGGGCCGAGAGTACACTGAATGGGAGAAATGGGGACTAGAGCCCATGCAGTCCATTGTCCTATCTTACAGTTGTCCCATTTATGTGTAGTACCAGCTCTTCTGGTTCCAGGAACTCGAGAGAGATTTAGACTTTTTTGAGCAAAGCACCTGAAAGCACAGGGGCCCCTGAAGTATCCCAGAGAGGGGCCACCACTTGCCTGGGTCTAAGAGGAGTAATTAGAGGCCCAACCTGGTTTAGACAATCAGGTGGAATGTTCCTTAGGGAAGAGCAAGAAGGTCATACAGAGGAAAGGGTTGTCAAAGGAACAACTTGCAACAATGTAAGACAGAGAAAATAGTGAAAATAAACTCAAATTGCCATAGTTTCCAGGCTGCTAAGGCAAATACCTTGCAATAAGTTGGCTTAACAAGAGGAATTTATTGGTTCATGATTTTGGAGGCTTGAAGGCTTACTTCCTTCTGGGATCAGTAACATTCTGGCTGGCCAGCAATCCTTGGGTTTTTTGGCTTTCCCAATACATGACAATCTTTCCTTTTTCTTCTGATTCCTGATGACTCCTGCTTCAGGCCCCTTGTATTAGTCAACCAAAGGGGTGCTGATGAAAAATACCAGAAATCCATTGACTTTTATAAAGGGTATTTATTTGGGGTAGAAGCTTACAGTTACCAGGCCATAAAGGATAACTTACTTTCCTCACCAAAGTCTGTTACCATGTGTTGGAGCAAGATGGCTGCTGACATCTGCCAAGAGTTCAGGTTTCATGGGTTCCTCTCTTCCTGGGACTTGTTTCTCCCCAGGCTCAGCTGCTCTGCTCTCTCCACAACGCCAGCTATAGACTATCAGGCAAATGGCTTGTATTAGTCAGCCAAAAGGGTACTGATGCAAAATATCAGAAGCCTGTTGGCTTTTATAAAGGGTATTTATTTGGGGTAGGAGCTTACAGATACCAGGCCATAAAGCGTAGTTTATTTCTCTCACCAAAGTCTATTTCCATGTGTTGGAGCAAGATGGTTGCCAACGTCTGCCAGGGTTCAGGCTTCCTGGGTTCCTTTCTTCCCACATCTTGCTTCTCTCTGGGCTCAGGATTCCTCTCATGTGCTTACTTCATGGGGCTCCAGCTTAAGACTTCCGCATCAAACTCCAACATCAAAACTCCAACAATAAAAATCCTCTAACTCTGTTCTTTGCCATGCCTTCTATCTGTACCCTACTGAAGTGACCCAAGCAAAGACCTAATCATAATTTAATCATGCCCAGGTACAGACCAGTTTACAAACAATCCAATATCTATTTTTGGAATTCATAACTGTATGAAACTGGTACACTCCACCCTCTGAATTCCAAAAACACATTACAATATTCAAGAAAATCTTAAATCAGTAACAATGCAAGTACTAAATCACATCACAAACAATTTAAAGAAATACAGTTTGTCATGGGGCAAAGTCCCATCTGCTATAGACCTCTGAAACTTACAAAACAATTAATCTACTTTCAGTACACAAATAGGCAGACAAAAGATAAACATTTTCATTACAGAAAGGAGAAATTGTGAAGGAAACATGAGTCACGGTTTCTCTACAGTTCAGTCGACCCGCAGGGCATCTTCTCTTTGATTTCAAAGTCTGAGAGTCATTCTTAAGAAGATGGTGTCTTCTCCTTGGGGCCTTATGGGACCCCACCCTCTCCACAGGCTTACCCAATGGCCATTTCCTTGGCTCCACCCTCATCAAGCATCTGGGTGTCAACCAAGCTCCAGACATCACCCTCAAAGAACACTGGGGTGATTGCCACAATTACCCAAACTTTGAGTTATAGAGTTAATCCCCTAGTAGAGTGAGGTGAGGGTAATATCCTCCCTAACCTTTGGCATACAGGCTCAACCTTCTCAGAGCAACAAGTTGACCACCTGCCTTTCCCTAATCCATGGAGGACAGGCACACCCCTCTCAGACCTATGAGGTGCTGACCTTAACCACCCAAATCTTGAGTAATGTGCTCCACCCTCTCTGTACTCTGGAGTGGCAAAACTCTCCTCAAGCATTGGGTGGGAACATCTACCCTCTTCAACTGCTGGGGCAAACTCACCCTCTCTGTACACATGGGTGGGGTTTCTCTCTTGACCCAAGGCAAGCTCTTATTTCCACATCTTAGTTTCCATGATTTTCCTCTTGAAGCTGTTTTTCCTTCTATCTCTCATTTTCATGTCCATTTTAGTCCAAGCTGACAGTGGTTTTGTTCATACAGCTTTGTCAAAAACCTTGGTTTAGCATGCAAGAAGCAGGGGTCCAAACCATCAGACAGTAAGACTTTCCAAAAGTCTTTCCTAGATAACTACATCTTCAATGCTAATTTACAAGTTCCAAGTTTAATTAAGTCCTCCTATGGGGCACTTTCATCTGGGTGCTTGATTTTCAGAGGCTTGGAATTTCCAGAATCACTTTCTCTTTTCTTTGTCCCTGACAGTTCAGTCCTCAGTGTATCTCTCTCACCTAGCATTTTGATATAAGTTGCAAGCAGAAGCCAAGCCACATTCTACAGGTTTACTTCAGAAATTTCTTTAGCTAAATGCCCAGGCTTACCATTTTCAAATTTTGCCTTCCATAAAACACTAGGAATTAATCTTGCTAAAATCTCTGCAACTTTAAAATACAAATTGCCTTTCCTCCCATTTCCAATAATTGTTTCATCATCTACTTCTAAGGCATTATAAAAAGTCTCTTTAGTATCCATGTTGTTATCAACAGTCTCTTCAAAACTATCTAGGCCGTTTCCATCAAGCATTTCACAATTCCTCCCCAAAATACCCCTTTCCCATTTATAAAACTGTTTCAACATTTTGGTAATTGCAAAAGCACTTACCCACTCCTCAATAACAAATTCTATATTAGTCAGCCAAAGGGGTGCTGATGCAAAATACCAAGATTGGTTGGTTTTTATAAAGCGTATTTATTTGGGATAGGAGATAACAGATACCAGGCCGTAAGGCATAAGTTACTTCCCTCACCAAAGTCTATTTCCACGTGTTGGAGCTAGATGACTGCCAACATCTGCCAGGGTTCAGGCTTCCTGGGTTCCTCTTTTCCAAGGTCTTGCTTTTCTCAAGGCTTAGGGTTCCTCTCTTTCCCAGGCTTGCTTCTCTTTCCTCTGTGTGCTTACTTCCTGGGGCTCCAGCTTAAGACTTCAGCATCAAACTCCAACATCAAAACTCCACCACTGAAAACCCCCAACTCTGTCCTTGTCAAGTCTTTTATTTGTGAATTTCTACCCACCAAGAGATAGGGACTCAACACCCTTCTGACATGGCCCAATCAAAGCTCTAATTTTTAAATTTAAAGTTCTAATAATTTAATCACGCTCAGGTACAGACCAGTTTACAAACATAATCCAGTGTCTATTTTTGGAATTCATTACTATTTCAAACTGTTACATGGCTCATCTCTCTTCCTGCGGCCTCTGCCATGTCTATGGAGCTGTCTCTATTCCTCTGTGTTCTTCTCTTGTGTGTTTATTTCCCAGGGCTCCAGCTCAAAAATCCCACTGACTCCTGTGCCTTGTCGTTTTCTCTGTGAGTCCCGGCCCACCAAAGGGGCAGGAACTCAATGCCCTACTGATGTATCCCAATCCAAGCCCTAATCATAATTTAATAATGTAAAAGTGAAACCTCTGAACCCAATACAATCTAAAATGTCCAGAGGAACCAACTGGTTTGCAAACATAATCCAGTATCTATTTTTGAAATTCATAAATAATACCAAACTACTAAACCCCTCCTTCTGGCTTTCTGTCTATAAATCATCCAGTAATAGGATTAAGAACCATCCTGATTCAGTTGGCCACACTTTAACTAAAAATAACATCTTCAAAAGATCTTATTTATAATGGGCTCACACCCAGAAGAATAGGATTAAGATTAAGAAAATATTTTTTTCTGGGGTACATAATTCATTCTACTATCCAACCTGTTTGATTATGGCTGCCTGGAACTCTGTGTCAAGGATCCTGAAGCCAAACCTAGACTCCATAGACGAAGACTATATTCAGGGTCTGATTCTGCTCTAAGTATGGGATGTGGGATTGAAGGAGACTGATGTCATGGGTTCCATCCTGGCTGGAAAGAGTTGTCTTAACTCTTTATGCCTTGGTTCTGTGTAAAGAGAGAGAGACAGCATGTGTGTGAGAGAGCATGAAAGTGTGCATGTGTGTATATGTGTGTGTACACGTGCATCAAGAAGCCAGTTGGGAAATGATCAGAAGCTGGGGGAATATAGCTGGATTGAAAATGAAAGATTGATCTGACACTTCATCTGCTTTTGTTCTCTTACCCACCCCACTCCCAACCCTCAACCTGGGAAAGGCACTTACAGGCTGTGACTCAGCCAAAGTCACAGGCCGGAGATGTCTGCCTAATTGCCTTTCATGCCCCCAAGAGTTGACTGCAAAGAGTTTGCCAGAGAAACCTTTACTAACATTGTCCCTGGGCTAGCCCTGGCAGTGACAGGAAATTCTTTTTTAGGAAATCACTGAAGCTTATTCCCCAGAGCAGTACAACAAAGCAGAAGCTTATCAAGGTTTGTGTTTCCAAAGCACAGTTTCTTAGTTAGGGTCTGGCTTTAAGCATGAATAGAAGTAGGATGAGAGCTGAAAGAACCATTCAGTCATCTCAAGGTTTCCATTTATATTCTTCATTAATAGTTTAGATAAAGTATCCACTTAGGAAATAAATAACCTGACATGTAATATTTTTAATAACCCTAAAGAAGTGTTTTATGATGCAAAAATGACCTTGAACTTTAGAGCTGCCATGCAACTTTAGCTTAATATATTCTGCTCTATTTAAATCCTCTAGAGTAAGTACAACTTACACATAGCCAATCAACAGAAACAAAGTTTTCTGGACATTTTCCCAGAAAGTCAAGTGTATTTTCAAATCAGTTTTCACTATTTCTCCCAGTATAAGTATCTCCTTCTAAGATAAAGTAGAAAGCATAGGTCACCTTCACATTATTAATCTATACATAACCACCAATCAAAACTGCGAAATAGTTCCAGTCTAGTGAGCCCCTGCCCCATTACTGCAGAGATTGGACCCACGGCCTGAGATCCCTATGGCCAGACAGAGACCTGAACTTGGTCCATTTCCCAGATGGAAGTTCATTGAGGTGCTTACTTCAGGGAAGTGTCAGATTAGAGGCCAAGGTGGAATTCAGCCTTAAATCATGAAGCTGAAGGGGGCCTAGCAATGAAGGAGAGTACAAGTAAGTTAGTGACCAAGGAGAACTGAGAATATGGAGGGTTTACATGGGAGAAAGGGACTGAAGAGCCACCTGCCTGGAAAGTCCTATATCCAGAGGACGCTTGAAGGAGAAACTCTAGATTAGGCAAACAAAATAATTTTTGATTTTGGTTTTGATTTTTGATTTTTTTTTAAACTATGATAATAACAATTTTATTAAGGTTTGTGCTGTTTTCGCTTTCTGTAGAAAAAGAAGGAGAAAAACGTAGATTTTTACCTGACATTTTTGTATGCTGCTTTCTATAGATTTATAGATTAATATATCATCTCACCTCTTAAGGAGGGCTGTGAGTAAAGCAACTATTTTTATTTAGGAAAATCTATAAGCTACTTGGCCATGTAAGGAGAATATCTGAGAAAAAGATTGAAACAGTTGTGTACCAAATAAGAAGCAAGCTGTGGAGAGAGGGGAGCTAAGGAAAGAGATGATGGCAGGATAGAAGCCAAGCCCCAGGTGGAAATCCAAGACACCAAATTAGCACACATGGCTCATTCCCCACCCCCTTTTTAATGAAAGAAAACCCTTTGTTAAAATAGCAGCATTAATGATCATTTCCAAATATCTTGCTTTTTAAAAAATATACTTTTTAATTTTTTTAAAAATACTTACATTGCCTAAATGTTACATAAAAAATAGAGGGGATTCCCATATTCCCCAACTCCAACCCCGCCCACATTTTCCCATGTTAACAACATTCTTCATTAGTGTGGTACACTTGTTACAACTGATGAACACATTTTAGAGCATTGCCACTAAGAGTGGATTATAGTTTACCTTGTAGTTTACACTGTCTCCCACACAATTTTGTAATTTTGATATATAATTGTCTGTATCTGTCACTGCAATGTCATTCAGGACAATTCCCAAGTCCCCAAAATCTCCCCATATTGCACCTATTTTTCCCTCTCCCTTCTCTCAGAACCTCCAAGGGCCCCTGCCTCCACATCAATAAAATTTCTTCCATTTAAAGAACAGGGGAGCCTAAATTCTAATTAAACTGTCTGCCATTTGATACTATGTTATAATTCCCTACTTCCCCAAACTCCCATCATTACCCACAAAAGTTTACCCTATGCATGTAGAAGGGGACTTTTAGGTGAGAATTATCAAGTAAAGGGAGTAGAATCACAGAACAAGATAATAAATGGAGCATAAATAGTCCATGGAAACTGCGAATCAGTTCTAGAGGAGGTTAGAAAGAATGTAAGTCCTTGGGAATTCATGCCCTGGAAAAGGAAGTGGATTTTTCTTAAAAGTAATTATGTGATCAAGCCTGTATTAACTAGACACAGCATACTATATATAATTGAGAGTGATTTAGCAAATGTGTTCTGAAATGGTGACTACATCATACTAAGATTCTTTACACTTCAGGGAACAGTAAAGCATAAAGCAGTTTTCAATGTAAGCGTGGTAAAGCATGTTTAGAAAAAAGGGTGAAGGATAGCTGGCCCACCCCTGAAATGCATATAATCTGTAAACCTTCCTCTAATACTTTGGGTGTCAAGTGGGGCAGAATTTTTTTAAAAAGAAAAAAATTAAAATCATTAATAATGAGAAGCAGATGTGGCTCAACCAATTGAGCTCTCACCTACCACATGGGAGGTCCCTGGTTCAGTTCCCAGTGCCTCCTGGAGAAGACAAGCAAAGAGCAAACTGGAGCAACAGGCAGGCACGGCAAGCTGATGCAACAAGGAGACACAAAGAGGAAAGACAAGGAGAGACCAACAAAGTAGGGAACTGAGGTGGCTCAAGTGATTGAGTGCCTCTCTCCCACATGGGAGGTCCTGGGTTTCGGTTCCCAGTGCCTCCTAAAGAGAAGATGAGCAGATATAGAGAGAACACACTGAGTGGAAACAGAGAGCAGACAGCAAATACAAAAGCAACAATGGGGGAGGGGGATAAATAAATCTTTAAAAAATAAAAATAAATAAAATCATTAGTAGTATTGTTGTAGAATTTGAAAGAGGTTCAATTATTTGCATATAGAGAGGCCAGGACTCAGGAATGATTTTGAGAAGGAAACATGGTTTATTGATGGCTGGCCAGACTCGGGAGCTTTCTGTTTCAATCCCGAACCCCGAAACCAGATTTTTGAGTCCCTTTTATACAGAGAGGAAAGGCCAAATGGTTATTTTGTTTCAGTTTTCAATAGGCTTAAATTAGCATATTATCTTCCACATCCTAGGTAAGCTTTTAGCACGGACTTCACACATTCCAGATAAGCCTCTAGTCCATTTGGTCTGCATTTTCCGTGAATATTTAAAGTTTATAGGCTTTGCACTGTTAAACCTTTTCCTGAGACTGGAGTTGCTGCCATGGTTACCAAGGGCAGGACTGCAGCCTTTTATTGTCCCACACCCACAAGTCACAGACAGCTTAGGCTATCTATTAAGAGACAAAGAGCCTCCCCCCCATAATCCACATCAGTATGTCCATAGGACAAGCTATGTTGGTGGAGATTTTCTTAATTTAGGAAGAATTGTTTAAGCATTAAGGAAACACAAAGAATGTCTGGGAGAGGTGGAATCAGGGTTCCCAAAAGGGAGCTCCTCTTACCCAAAGGAGGTCTTGGGCAAGGAGAACTAGGACACAATGGCAAGACATGGTCTTTTAAATTTTTTGCTCATAGGACAAAAGAAACTTGAGCTACAAATCTGTGAAATGAAAGAAGTGGTGCTACCTGCAGCCTGAGATGGTGAAGAGGCTCCTACCTGTTAATTACCTCAATTCATTAGGTTCTAGTGACCTACCCTTACTGAGGGGGATGTGTATTCCAAGGGAATTTTTTTTCTATTGTTATTTGTGGCAGGAGAAAAATTGAAAAATAGTTCTAGAGCAGAGAGAGCTTTGGAGCAAAGGAGACCAAAACTCAAATCCAATCCTGCAACATCCTAGGCTTGGGATTTAATTCTTCTTAACTTCAGCTTCCTTTCTGGTAATATTGGGGAAATAATGCTGACCTTGTATGAGTTTGGGAAGTATAATAGTAAAATAAGCTACATGCATGGAAGAGCCTGACCCTGACTTTGGGTCTTGGAGGGGCCTCATAACAAATCCTAGTTCCTTCATTCCTTATTGGTGTATGGAAGAACAATTGAAAATGTAATCATTCCTCTTTTCTATCCTTTATATTTGATTTGAAATCCAAAACAATGGCGAGTCCTTTTCTATGCTGCCAGATTTAGTAGTAGATCCCCATTTGCAAAATAAGCAAAGTATTTAACCTGGTTATATTAAAAACAATGAATAATCCTTATTCTTCCTAATTATCACCAGATCTAGGAATCTATGATTATTAAAAGTTTGTCTACATAATATTCACCTAGCTAATTAAAAATGCAGATTTTTGGCCCCACTTCAGATATTCTGATTTAATATGGAGTAGGAACCAAAATATACCTTTTTTTTTTGAAAGCATCCTCACTCATTCTGATACAACTGATCTTGCTCACTCTGAGAGTCTAGAACTATCAGAAGTCCACAGTGCTGAGACATAATCCCATGTTCTGAAAGTTATTCTGTTCCTCAATCTCAGAATGGAGAGTCAAATGCATTTCCTAAAACTGAGCAAGAGATTCACGTAATTATTCTAGTTGGAAGAAAACTAAGAGAAAAAAATCTAGTCTGGCAGATCTTTTCCAGATGAAAAATCTGAGCTTTACAAATACTGATATGTACCCAAATAGTCACAGCTTGTTTATCTTAAACATTTTAACTTTGAAAACTGTTCCATTTTCTTTCCTACATGAACATGGCATCACAATATCCATGTTCCCAATTAATAAAATTTTAAGGGTAATCTCATGTGTGCATATGTGTAAAATGAAATTGTGTTCGAGACTAATATAAAAATTTAAAAATAAAGTCCCTTTCAATTTAAAAAGCATGAGGAAAATATAGACTCAAAACCAATATTCTGCCAGCTTAAATACTAACTAAAACCAGTGCTCTCAAGTTCAAATAAAAAAATCTCTTTCTAAATCTGTAAAATTTTGCTGCTCTGAGCTAAACATAGCTTAAAAGTGATCTATTTTACATGCATTTTAATTGTTTCATAAGCATCTTAAGTTTAGTGAGGAAAACTAATGCCAAATGGTACTAAATTTAAAATTTTATTTTTAAAAACACTAAATAAGTGATATTCTAAAATTCCCCTTCTTGAAGGTTCAGAGCAGATGCTTAAGCCAAAATTACTGTAGCATTTCACTATATTTCTGTTCAGAGATGCAGCTCTCTTGTAGGAGAGTAAAATCTGTGATTAGTGATAGCATGGGAAACTGAGAGGAAAACATACATATATAAAATTTTCCCTCTCTGAAGACATCTCTCTTTATACATGAGAAAAAAAAATTTTGAGTTAGAGAAATTTTCTTCCTGTGATTACTAACATAGAATTTTATAATAGACAAAGGCTTGACTTCTTGGTGGTATACTTTCCCAAATCCTGTTAAATCTATCTAATGTATTTATAACTCTGGGCATTGGTTTCATCACTAAAAATACCTACCAATATAGGAAAATTCAGTCTCATACCCAACTTTTTGCCTCTCTTCTTGTATTTCCACAAAGCATGCTCTTGGCGATATACTATGCAGGGATGTTGTTTTCTGTTAAGTCTTCCACTCTTTTTATTTTAGAGATTCTATTCAGTATTTCTGAGTCAAAATCCATTTCTCCCCTGGAAAGTTTGTCTTTTTTCACATTACTTGTTAATCTTCCTCTGCCTATTAAGAAGCTTCAGCTTTTGAATTAACCCCAGAGTTTTCAGTGAAGGGTAATCTAGACACAGATGCATAAGTGATGCTAAACAATTCCAAATAATTCCATTAGAAAGCATTCATAAGAAGAATTTAAAATGTGTTCATTAAATTATGAAATAAATAAAAATGTATTTCTTATCAAATAAATTGAGAATAATATATTCTAAAGCATGAAGCAATGTAATGTATAATTTTGCAATATGGCACAATAACGTGGAAAGCCCCCAAAACGTAATATATATTTTGAACACATTCAGAATGTCTTCCTATTTGCTATTTGATTATTCTAAGGCCTCTGAGCTTGCTCTAAGCAAATCAATCTTTCCTTCTTGCAAATCAAGTTATCATCTCATATAGTTGACGTAATTTCTAATGGCTAAAGCTGATTTCAAAAGTGGAAATCCACTACAATCTAGTTAAAGAAGGATTTTTGTTCCTTGTCTTAATTGCATACTTTTCTGCTTGCCCTATAGATAAAATCCTGAGCCTATGCCTTTGTTACTTAATCTTTCAGTTTTATCTTCTTTTCTGCCTTTTACTTGAGACACTATAAAGAACGTATTCAATACACATATGATGTTCACCAAATTAAAATTTCACAAGAAAATAACAGGTCTTAATGAGCATGAATAGTGAAAAGTCAAAAGAAAACTTTATAGATATGAAAGCCACAGCTCTCTAAAGGTTGTTAGTCAAGCTTTAGAATAAATACGTTAGTTTCTTTGCCTTTAAATTGGACCAAATCTGCTGCATGTTCATTCTGATATCCTAGAACTCTTCAGTAGGAATAATCCATAGCTGCCCATTGTAGAAACTGGTTTTATAATTCATATTGAATGATAGTCTAAACTAACTAGACCTGGCAGACATAGAACATTTCAGCAAAGCCAACAGCTGAATACAAATACCAAAAAAAAAGGAACACAAATTTTTCTCTAGAACACATGGTTCATTCTCCAGGATAGATGACATGTTAGGTCAAAAACAAGTCTCAATAAATTAAGAAAATATTGAAATCATACAATGTAACTTCTCCAATGGAATGAAGCAAAAAATCAGTAACGGGAAGAAATGGAAAATTCACAAATATGTGGAAATTAAGCAATGTAATTTTAAACAACTAATAGGTCACGGAGGAAATCACAGGGAAACTAAGAAATACCTTGAGGTGAATGAAGATGAAAACATAACATATCAATACCTAAGGGATGCAGCAAAGGCAATACTGAGATAGAAATTTATCTCTAAATGCTGACATTTAAAAAGAAGAAAGATCTCAAATCAGACACCTAACTTCACAACTTGAGGATCTATAAAAAGAAGAGAAACCTAAACCCAAAGCAAGCAGGAGGAAGGAAATGACAGATTAAAGCATAAATAAGTGAAATAGAGAATTTAAAAAATAATCAACAAAACAAAAATTGGTTCTTTGAAAAGATCAATGAAATTGACAAATCTTTAGCTAGACTATGGAAGAAAAAAAGAGAGAGAATACAAACAGCTAAAATCAGAAATGAAAGGGGCAGCATTACTACTGGCCTCGGAGAAATAAAAAGGATTATAAAAGGATACTATGAATGGATGCCAGTGAACTAGATAACCTAGATGAAGTGGGAAATTTCCTAGAAACACAAAAACTGCTTACACTGACTCCAGAAGAAATAGAAAATCTCAATATACCAAATAACTACTAAAAAGACTGAATCAGTAATCAAAAACCTTCCAACAAGGAAAAGTCTAGGAACAAATGACTTCACAGGGAAATTTTTACTAAATATTCTAAGAATTATCACCAACCCTGCTCAAATTCTTCCAAAAAATTGAAGAGGAGAGAAGCTTCCCAACTTGAAGCCAAAATCACCCGATACTAAAGCCAGATAAAGATACTGAAAAAAACAAAAAGAAAGAAAAAGAAAATTACAGACCAATATCTATTATGAAAATAGACGTAAAAGTTCTCAACAAAATGCTAACAAACTGAATACAACAGTACATTAAAATAATTATACACCATGATTGAGAGGGATTTATCCTTAGTATGTAAGGGTGGCTCAACAGAAGAAAATCAATTAATGTAGTACATCCTGCATTAACAGAATGAAGGAAAAAAGACACATGATGATCTAAATTGATGGAGAAGGGGGAAAGCGGGCTTAGCCCAATGGATAGGGTGTCCACCTACCACATGGAAGGTCTGCAGTTCAAACCCCAGGCCTCCTTGACCCATATGGAGTGGCCCACGCGTAATGCAGATGCGTGCAAGGAGTGCCCTGCCACGCAGGGTTGTACCCCCGCGTAGGGGAGCCCCACACGCAAGGAGTGTGCCCAGTAAGGAGAGCCACCCAGCACGAAAGAAAGTGCAGCCTGCCCAAGAATGGCGCTGCACACACGGAGAGCTGGCACAACAAGATGACACAACAAAAAGAAACACAGATTCCGGTGCCGCTGATAAGGATAGAAGCAGTCACAGAAGAACACACACGCGAATGGACACAGAGCATAGACAACTGGGAGGGTGGAGGGAGAGAAATAAATAAATAATAAATCTTTAAAAATAAATAAATAAATTGATGGAGAAAAGGTATTAACAAAATCCAGCACTTCTTCTTGATAAAACACTTAGAAAACTAGGGATAGGAAAAATGTTCATCAACATGAAAAAGGGCATACACAAAAAACCCACTGCTAACATCCTACTCAATGGTAAAAGACTGAAAGCTTTCCCTCTAAGATCAGGAACATGACAAGGATATCCACTGCCACCATTGTTATTCAACACTGTACTGAAAGAACTTCTAGCCAAGGCAAATAGGTAAGAGAAAGAAATAAAAGTCTTCTACATGGGAAAGGAAGAAAAACTTCACCTATTTGCAGATAATAAGATCCTATACACAGAAAATCCTGAAAAAAATCAAAATAAGGTGACTAAAACTAAATTACAAATTCAACAAAGTGGTGGGGTACAAGATAAATACTCAAAAATCAGTAGTGTTTCTACACACTAGTAATAAATCATCAGAAGAAAAAAATCAAGAGAAAATTCCATTTACCATCACAACTTTAATATAATCAGATATCTAGGAATAAATCTAACCAAGGATACAAAAGCCTTTACACAGAAAACTACAAAGCATTGTTAAAAAATCAAAGAATACCTAAATATATGAAAGAACATTCCGTGTTCATGGCTTAGAAGACTTAATATTGTTAAGATATAACAATATCAGTTGCTTTGGGTAGAATTATATATACCCAAAGCAACTGACAGAGTCAACACAGTCCCAATCAAAATCTTAAAAGCCAACCATCAAATTTATATGGAAGGATAAAGAGCCCTGAAAAGCCAAAACCATCCTGAAAAAAGAAGAAGGAAGTTGGGAGACTCATACATCCTGATCTTAAAACTTACTACAAAATCACAGTAATAAAAACAGCATTATACTGGAACAAATGCAGACATACAGACCAATGGAATCAAATTAAGAGTTCAGAAATCAACCCTCACATTTATAGCAGATTGAATTTTGAAAAGGGTTCCAAGTCCACTCAATAGGGAAAGAATAGTCTCTTCAGCAAATAGTGCTAAGGAAAACTGGATATTCATGTGTGAAAGAATGTAGGTGGCTGTACACCTCACACCATATACAAAAATCAACTCACAGTGGATCAAAAACCTAAATATAAAAACCAGAACTATAAAATTCCTAACAGAAAACATAAAGAAATATCTTCATGAACTTGTGTTAGGCAATGGTTTCTTAGACTATACATCCAAATCACAAGCTATAAAAGGAAAAATTGACAAATGGGACCTCATCAAAATTAAAAACATGTGTATCAAAGAACTTTATCATGAAAGTAAGGTGATATCCTACCAAAATGGGAGAAAATATTTGGATAGCATGTATTTGGTAAGGGATTAGCATCCAGAACATATAAAGAAATCCTACAACTCAACAACAATAAAACAAACAACTCAATTTAAAAATAAGCAAAATATTTACATAGCCATTTCACCAAAGAAGGTACACAGATGGCCAAAAAGCACTTGAAAAGATATTCAACAACATTATCCATTAGGGGGATGCAAATCAAAGCCACAATGAGATATTTTACACCCACTAAAATGGATACTATTAAAAAAAACATTAAGATGCAAGTGTTGAATAGAATGTGGAGAGATAGGAACACTCATTCTTGTCAGTAGGAATGTAAAATAGTGCACCTGCTGTGGAAGACAGTTTGGAGGTTCCTCATAAAGTTAAGTAGAAAATTACCATATATCCTAGCCATCCCACTTTTACATATATAGTGAAGAGAATTAAAAGCAGGACTTGAACATGTATTTACATACTGATGTTCATAGTGGCATTATTCAATTGCCAAAAGATGGAAGCAACCTGGGTGTCCATCTACTGATGAAGGGATAATCAAAATGTAGTATATACATAAAATGGAATATTATTCAACTGTATAAAGGAATGAGTTCCGATACATGTGACAACATGGAGACATCATGTTTGATGAAATAAGCCTGACACAAAAGGACAAATATTGCATGATCTCACAGATACAAAATAATTAGAATAAGCAAACACATAGAGCTAAAAACTGGATAGAGGCTATAAGGCCTGGAGTGGGGGTACCAAATGAGGAGTTAATGCTTAAATTGTACAGGGTTTCCATTTGGAGTGATGGAAAAGTTTTGGTTACATTAATCGATTGTGGTAATGGTAGCACAATATTGTGAATGTAATTAGCTAGCACTAAATTTATTTGAATGTGGTTGAAAGGGAAAATTTTCTGTTGTATATATGTTACCAGAAATAATTTTTTTAAAAAGCCCTAGTACTGTATGACACAAATAGTGAGTCCTAATATAAATCATGTAATATAGTTAATAGTACAATTATAATAATGCTTTTTCATTAATTGTAACAAATATACCACACTAATGTAAGGTGTTAATAATAGGGAGTGTATACAGGAACTCTGTATGTTATGCATGATTTTTTTGGAAACCTACAACTTCTCTAATAAAAATTTAAAAACTAAACAAAATAGAAAAAAAAAAAGTCAATCTCTGTCCCACCCAAAAAACAGGTCATCAACTTCCAATCAAACAATTACATATGAGAAGAGACTTGCCCAAAATAATAACAACCTGTCATCAACTAAGAAGTGTTTTCAACCCAACCTTTGCATCTGATTTCCAGGAATGAATGAATGAATAAATGATTGCATATAAATGCTTAGTCTTAGAAACAGATTTCCTGGATGTGAATCCTGCCTCAACCACTTACCAGCTTGGCTTACCCATTTGGAGCCTTGTCTCACAATCATAAAATAGGGAGGTTAGTGTAACCTAGCTTAAAGGCTCATTGTGAACGTTAAATTCATGTGAAACACTTGGTACTGTGCCTGGCACATGGGAAACTAAGAGTGAATGCTAGAGATTTTTATGTATAATAATCTAAAGTGATGTCCTTACACAATGTAGTAGATTATGGAGAAGTAGCTTCTGTGGAAGGAAGAATAAACAGAGCTTTACCCAAGGTTCCTCTGATACCAGGAGTTCACTGTCCAGAATTGCTGTGGATTCTTCCTTAGTGCTGCCCTTGCCTTCCCATCTGTGCCGAGGAGATAAGATGGAAACCACTCAACGAGGCCAGGATGGGCTGCTGGGGCAACAACCGGGAAACAAACTGAACACAGTGCGGTCAGCGGGCACCTTGTGTGCCGGAGGGTGGGCTCCCTGCAGTTGGATATGCTCTGCAGCTGCTGCTCCAAGACTCATGCGGGGACAGACAGAGAGTCGGTGATATCAGAGACATTCCAGGTACATGATGCACAGTATCCAGACTTTCCCAGGAGCAAGGAACCCCGACAAAAAAGAGTGTGAATTATACTAAATATGAACTTTTTCATCTTTAAGTTCTCTCCAACAGACACCTGAATATTAGAGCCCCCCTGAAAGCCTGCAGGAACTCATTTTAAAATAAGCAAATCTTTTTATTTCACACGTAAAAAAAAATTGAAGCAATAAAGGGAATAAAATCAGATTCAGTAAGTAATGTAGGCATTAAATACAATTGGTGTTGAAAAAAATAGTCCCAGCCATTCTTCCGTTTACCCATGATACTTTATTTGGCTGCTAAATACACGGGCATGTTAGTATTGCTGTCAGCTTAACAGACGGTATTAAGGCTCAAACAATGGTGTGTGTGTGAGAAACTGTAGGTAAATCTCTCGTATACTGTTAGTAGGGTACTTGAGATGCTATATGACGGCATGAAACATTATTTTAGCTCCATGCTGCATTGCAGTTCATAAAGGGGGCACTCGTTCTGAAAAAAAATAAAAGTTAAATCTAGCAAGTGGTTAGCACCAGCATTCCAAAATACTTCAGCAGCCTATGTTTTCAGCTTCTACTCCAACTTCATTTCTGCAAAATAAGAGAAAATAGTAGTCAAGTTGATGGAGATGAGAAAATTTAGGAAAATAAATTCAGAAAAGTTATACCTTAAAATATTTGTGCATAGCATCTCATATTTAAAAAATGGTTTATAGTAGGAAGAATTAGTTTGATTTTATTCCCTAGTAGCTGTTTGTCTGTTACATTAAGGGAATAGTAAAGACACACAGCTATACCTTCATATCAGACTCCCATCTTATGAGAGCTCAGCAGATGGTCTAAGGGGCTTGCTTGGCTTTGAGGGGTTAGTGCAGCCTTAAGGAACAGCTTTGCTATATCCTACCCACAACCCCTCATCCTTCAATCAATTGACTACTGTTTTACTTTGCTTGTCTTTAGCACGACTGTACCATTCCCTAAAATGTAAAATCTAAAACAAGGATGTAATGTGAATAGGGATTGGACTAAGTACCAGCTTAAGCAAAATGGAACATTACAAAAGATGGAGATAGCAAGTGAACTGAACTGCTTGCCCATATGTATATAGAGGTAGGTTTCAGACTGACATCCTTGCAGTTAAGGCTCAATATTTTCTCATATTGTCAATTGAACACAAGTATTGTGGATATAAGAAAAATAAGCAAGATAAGAAATTAATGAAACACTAAGAAAATAATAATGTTGAAGGGAGTCACATTCCAAACTTTTTTTTTTTTAGAACTAACCTTGGGTAATAAGTGATGTAGTCCTGTGAAATTTAAGTCAGTGTTATAGTTTTTTTTCCCCAAGAATGGTGTAAATGTATTTTTCCTTCTCATGTAATGCAAAAAATACCCATAAAACTACACATGCTCTTTCCTACTAAATGAAAGCTGCAATTACGTAAAAAAGATCTGTGCACATGATCTTATAAATATGAAACCAGACTTCATATATCCAGAATCAAAATCCATTTTCAGAAAATATATATCATAATATTGTGCTGGACATGTTGGATATTCATTTTTTTTCTGAAAAAAAATTAAATTTGTACATTGGTATAAATATTAACTTTGGTATAGAAACACAAAATCTAGTACTAGAATATATTATTCATAAGGCAGAAGCAATAAAATGTTTAGCAATTATAGTCCTGTAAAGGAAGAAAGAAAGAGAATGCAGGTGTAATGGACTCTAGAGAGTACAACCTTGAGTTAGGGGTCAAAACTATCTACTATTAGGACTTTATCACCAAACAGTTATTAACTCTGGTCTTATCATTTTCTTTTTTCTTTTTGAAAACTACAAATAGTCTTCCCAAGTCTCTACACAGAGATGTAAATCCTTCCAGTTCCTGACTTCTGCTCAGTTTTGTATGACTCACTACAGTATAAAACCCAACTTAAACTGGTGAGATGACTTTGAAGTAGGGAGTCCACAGTTGTCAACCCCCACCTCTCCTACAGTGGATTCAACTGAGTCCATAAAAGAGGAAAATAAGATCTGTCTCTTTGTATTCGCGCCTTCTGAGTCAGATCCCCTCAAATTTCAGTTGTCAGTCAGTCTGGAGGCTTACCAATAGAGGAGAGCAACTTGGATGGAGCCTACTGCCTCCAAGTCAGACATCAGGAATATCCCTTCCTTTATTATTTCCTTGCCCACATGAATGTCTGGGACAAAGTGGCTATGCATTCTGGTTCTCAATTGTGTACCTTCAGTTTTATAAGACACACTAACCCTGGCCTTCTAGCCACTTGTCTGTCAAAGCCTGTGAGTCTGCATTTAATTAGCCATTAATAATATCCAGATTCCAAGTACTTGCCTGAGATTACAACCTTGAACTCTCTTCTATCCAAATTCATGAAAATTTGATTTTGAGAAATAATATTTATGGAAAATTGCCTGGAGGGAACAGAGTGTACCCATTCTTTTTGATAATTTCATTTTTACCCTCAAACAAAACCACAAAATGAGAGCAGCTTTCATGGAAAAGTTACTTATTTTCTCTTCTGTATGTTCTCATCTGTAGAATGAAGAGGAATGGGATGCTTGTCTCACCTTGCTGGCAGATTTAAATCTTCAAAACCAAGGAATAAGAAAACAAGAGAAGAATTTGCCTCCTATGTGTTTTGTTGGCACCTAGTGAATGATTAGCTCTCTTATATTGTATTAGTAACAACAGGGATATCTAAAGGCCCAGATAAGCAAATATTTTTGGAAATTAGTTAACGGTAAACCTGCCTTGACCCTCAAGTTGAAAATAAAATATGCTTAGGACTACATGTCACATGTGACGTGAAGAGTGTCAGCTCTGATTATATATTATTCCTAAGTGTGATTTCTAGAACGGAACCTGTAGAAAGAGCAGTGGTTTGTAGAGTGGCTCTGGATCAAAGAGTCACTGAATTTACAAGACATGATAAATATAATTAGAAACAAAAATTGCTGCTAGAATTTAATTTTCTTCTAGGTAATCCTACTCAGAAATCATTTGTTTAAGGCAGGGAATTTGCTACAACTTAGATAGTATTAAATATTCATCCATTTGCAAAGTTTATGGTGCTCATGTGAACACTTGAAATCTATTGAAAGTGACCTTTGAAAATTGATCTGTCAGTTGACTATAAGTGTCAGACTGATTATCTAAGGATCCCATCAGCTTATGTGAGGGTGCATCAATGGCCAAATATTTTCTAAAGGGCTATATAAAGTACTAAATAAAACATTTTTTGGAATATACTAAGACCCTAGCCTCAGCTTGTATCAAATACTATGCCCAGCCATAGTCCAACTAGTTTCCAAACTTGGTGTGGCATACCAAGAAAAAGAGAAACAAAGTATTAAGTTTTACTAAGTAAATTACAATGAACCTCAACATGAAACAGATCTCTCTTTAAATTAATTTAACATAGTCTAAGACTCCTGTTATACTTCTATGACATTGAACAGAAATATGTGACACAAATATTTATTAATTGAAAGTACTTACTGAAACATTTTCTTTTTATAATTCTCCTGCTTTTTCTTTCTATTTTTATTTTGTTTCCAATATTGAATAACTGATTCCATTGGCTTTTGTAGACTCCCAATGAAGGTGCTACAACTTGAGGAGCTCAATTCTTCTAATACATTTGAATCAACTGTGAGATTTTTAAATACACACCTATCCATTAATCCCAGACACTTTCTTTTTTCGGATACCAGGAATTGAATCCGTGACCCTGTACCTGCGAAGCAGCTCCCCATAAAGACTCTTGATTTAGTTTGCCTGGAGTGGATTCCTGCCATAGGTATTTTTTTAAAGTCACCCAGTCCTCAAAAAGTTTAACACAGAATTGACATATAACCCAGCAATTCTACTCCTAGGTATATACCCCAAAGAACTGAAAGCAGGTACTCAAACAAATATTTGTACAGGAATGTTCATAGCAGCACTATTGACAGTAGCCAAAAGGTGGAAACAACCCAAATGCAGATCAAGGGATGATTGGATAAACACACTGTAATATATACAGACAATCGAATATTATTCAGCCATAAAAAGGAATGAAGTACTGATTCATGCTACAGCATTGTTGAACCTCAGATTATGCTAAATGAAAGAAGCCAGACACAAAGGTTACAAATTACATGGTTTTGTTTATATGAAATACCCACAATAAGGTAAATTTATAAAAACAGAAAGTAGATTGATAGATGCTAGGAATTTAAGGAAAAGAAGAATGGAAAATAAGTGCTTAAGGGTTTTATTTTAGGGTTCTGAAAGTCTTTGGAAACTAAACGGTGTTGGTGGTTACATAACATCATGAATGTACTAAATGCTACTGAATTAATTGTTCACGTTAAATTGATTGTTATATGAATTTTCCTCAAGTGATTCTAATATTCAGCCAGAGTTGAGAACCACTGAGTTAGATAAGTGGAATTGTTAGTTCCTTTTAAATCTAACTTTATATATCATGTCAGTTATAAAAATAATGAGTGAGTCAAATCAGATAAATCCTGAGGTCTGTTTCTGTTTAAATGAATCACCAGGCTAATTTAAAAACCTAGTATCTGCAAATAGTATGATCAAATCCGAGGTAAGAGAGTCTGGTAGTAAGAAAGACAGACCAGTGTCTTTAGAAAATGAAATAAAAATCCGTGGAAATCTGAGAACCAATCAAGGACTCTTCCAAATTCTTCACTAGTTCTTGATTTATAACTGGAATGGTTTACTCTTTAGGCCATATAGTCATAAAATCAGAGTTGCTTTATAAAAACAGATAGTTTTTCTAGTTTGTTTTGTAGATAAATCAATTAAAAATAGAAAGGGTTTGGGGCAAAGCATATAGTTCAATATCACAGTTTGACCACATATCAATAAGGAGTTGCGAAAAGTTGTTAAATTGCTCCAAAATGTGCCACAATTACTAAGAAGTAAAACACTGCACGTTTGAAAGCATAAAATGTCCCTTTGTTTAATCACTTACTTTTTAAAAAATACTAGCAGTAACTCACTGTCCCTAACAAATGTTAAGCGTAGTTTAAGCGTAGTTTAAGAAAATGTTAGTTTCTTTTATAGTATTTTTCATATATTCCAAACCAAGACTTGAAATCATTTTTTGACTTCTAATTCACTAGCTTAATTTTAAATTTAGTCTCCAGGGCTATGATAATTGTGCCAAAAAATGCAAATACTGTTTTCTTTGGTAGCACAAAGTCTTTCACATTACCTAACATTCAGAAGTTCTCAGCTAAGGCATTCATTACCTGAACTGGATGTTTTTTGTTATTTAAATAACCAACCAATTTTCTCTTATTATGTAGATACAACATATGTGAACTTGAGCCAGATTTATTGTGTTTGAGAGAAAGAGAACATTTGATATTTTTCGACATCTTAAATGTGAAAAATTTATTCAACCTTTCTCCTACTTTTGGATATATATTGCATCCAGTTTTCACTATTACACAATTTTCCACCATCACACTGAAAGGGCTAACACATTTGACAAGGAGTTAATATTTCTTAATATATAAAAGGATTTTAAAATTCAATAAGAAAAATACCACCATATCAGTAAATAAATGCATAACATAAATGCTAAAACAAAATATGCAAAAACAAAGAAAAAAACAACAGTCAAAATAAAGTATATTAAAATGCAAATTCATATGAAAAATAATTTCTTTCAAGTGGCAAATATTTTAACATATAAAAAGGGAGAAAGATTTAAATACTGGCTAGATTAAAATATAGTAGAGTCCTTAAAACACAGATATGAGGCAATTTTATCTGGATTCAATTCCTGGTCATACAGACACTTCCCAGCTATTTGATTTTAAGCAACACACTTATTTCCCAGAGCCTCAGTTCCCTCACCTGTAGAGTGTCTTGTGAAAATAAAATAATGCATAAAAAGTGTATAACACTTTAACATAGTAACCTCTTAATAAATTAGCAATTATAATAATTCTCAATGCTAGCAAGAGGTCATGGAGACAGGTTCAATAAACTGAGAGGGTGAATTCCTACAGTTTTTCAGGAAAGCAGTTTGGCTATATGTATCAAAAGTTTTCCAAATACCCATACTATTGAACCAGTAATTCTATTTTTAGTACAGTGCTTTTACAACTAGCCAGAGATTGGTTAAGGCTATAAATCAATACCTATTCACAATACATCTTTTTATTGTATTGACAAATGTTAGAGCAAAGACGCACATTAGTCTTTGTATGATAGGAGTTTTATAATTTTAAGAAATAGGAATA
Organism: Dasypus novemcinctus; assembly: GCF_030445035.2. NCBI lineage: Eukaryota > Metazoa > Chordata > Mammalia > Cingulata > Dasypodidae > Dasypus > Dasypus novemcinctus. The sequence continues at coordinate 27,428,082 of NC_080683.1, read as the reverse complement.
AGTCGGTGTATGAAAAGTAAGCTAGGTTGCCTGAATTTGTGGAAAAATGCCTTGGAAAAGAAAATTCAGATCAGTTAGACTTCTCGTTAGAATTTTATTAATCCTACTTTCTTTTGTATTATGCTAAACATGGAGGCTGCAAAATTGAACATGCCGCATTTGTGAAAGTGTCTGAAATGAGTGAACGCACCCCTCCCCTTCTTCAAGATAAGTTCTTGAAAAACCACGTTTAAAAAAAAAAATCACAATTCCTACTTTATCTTAGAGGATATAGAGGAAGGAAACACTGCTCAGTTATTCTTGCTCTTGATGAACAGAAAATTAAACCCGAGAGAGAGTATTTCTTAATGGAATTTTTTCTTGTCCCTTTGATATAGCATCTATAAAAATAAAAGAAGGTTTTTAAAATTTACTTTTGTTTGTCAGTTCAAAACATGGAAGTGGCTAAACACTTGTACCAGATTTGGAGGCTCTATTTGAGCCAGTCTGCTTTAGCCTATCTATCATATGCCATATACAAAATTCACTTCTGGAGGGTTGGTGTTCAATGAGCTAAGGAGTCACTCTCCAATACAGTTGAAACAGGGATACTTTGAAATACCATGTGACTTCTGACACCGAAGATACCTTGTATGTATTATGGAACATCCATGAACTCAAGAAGAAGAAGACAACAGTGGATTCACATTTGGATCCCAAGGAGAAAATCACAAAAACAAACATGGGATAGAAGGCGTTGGTTTCTGATCAAGGTGCTACATGCAGGGAAACCCTAGTACCACATTCCACTTTAGGAAGCAGCAGAAATTTACTTTAACTATCAGATGACTCTGAACAACACAGGGTGGGCCCACTAGTTAATAATATTTCCAAAGGGGGGGGGATGATTTTTATTAATATTATTTCAAAATAAGATTGGTTTACATCCACAACTTAATATCAAATGAAATGGGTCAATAAATCCCCAGTGAGAAAGCAACTATATATTACATTTACCTCTTTAGAATCAAGAGCCTCATGTTCAGGAATAGCCACCATTGGATGACTCAGCTTCACAGCAAACATGCCCAGGATATGATCAGTAGAAGTGAAGAGAAATAAATATTTACATTTCATTTAAATAGATAGATGATCATAGTAGATTCTACCAAATGCAAGCATAAAGATTTGATGATCATTTAAAAAGAAAAGGATATTTTCTTAACATAGAAAAAAATCAGCAGATGATCAGCATTTTGAACATAAGATCACACCATATTCATCTTGTGTCCCCCACAAAATCTAACAGTACTTAGTATATAGCATAGAAGACATGAAATGTTTATTGAATGAATTAATTGTCAGAATACACTGACAGATTTCACAGAGAGGAAATGAAGTTAAGTTTATGTCTCATGCCTCAAGCATGGGCCTCTAATTGAAAAACTCCAAAGCAAAAGAGACAAATGTCGAGATCTATAGTAACTAGATTTATCTATTGAAAGTAAATGCATACTGGGAACATACGTAAAACATTATGCATTATTGTGACTATTAATGATCTCAATGTACAAGGACTTCATAAACATTGCAATTTTACAAGACTATTTTATAACAGTTTATAACGTCTCTTGCTTATGTGGAATTTTTATTATTACATGGGTCTTCGGAGCATTACAAACACCTAGCCTTATTAAGACAGAAGAAAATCACAGATATGCAAGAAAACAAGACATAGCGACAGAGGAAAAACAAGGAAAAGCAATAATTTGCAATGAAATTTGGTCATCCCTTTTACGGTTATCACTTTCTCCCCTTATTCCACCTTTAGGGTACCACATCTTTAGGGTTTCCAATTTACCAGAAATATCCCTATTTCCACTGTTGTCTGGGGCAAATCGGGAATATAGTAATGATTGGCCTGCTTTCATTTTCAATGAGATCTTGGTCTGGGCAAAAAAAACAAAGGGAAAGTGACTAGACTATCTCCTAATCTTCCACAGCGATTTACAGAAGTCAAGTAATTTAGCCTTGGCCCCAGGAGGATATCAACACTGGCTGCTTAGAGGAAGGGAAGAAGATCCCCGCCTGCATTTCCCTAGGCAACACTCTATTCCAGCAGATTTTCAAGAATGGAGTCTGCTTTAATTTAAAAACATAGTCTAACTAAATCCCAGCCATTACATTCTGTTCCCAGGCATGAAATCCTCTGGGTATCATAGTATCAGGTCTCCTTCTAGCTGCCAGACTATTGCTTTAAATAGAAGTATGATCTGGCCCCAAAGCCAACAAGAGATCTAAATAACATTCCAGAAAGCAGCTGAAAGCTTCTACTTTCTCCTGATCATTAGTGTCTCCTGAGATCCTAAGCATGGCTTTGGATTGGACCCTATGTGCCACTTCAAACCTCAAATCCAAGTAATTGGTCCTGGAGACAGCAGACTTTAGTATTTCTAGGGTAAGTGGTATAGAACCAATATGGATCACAGGAGCTAGTACAATGTCAAATCTCTATTCCTCTGGCTTCCTCAGATAGAGAAGGAGAATATTCCTGAATTTTGAAAATATTCTCATTACTCTAATGTTTACTTGAAATTGGAAAAGCATTTGAATCATTGTGGCCAACTTTACATTCCATTCTTTCTTTCCAACATAGGTATTCATCAATTTAAGTTCATTTCATTTTAAGTTCAAGGCATTTTAACCTTGGATCTCAAAAACTATGTGATGATAACCTTAATCAATAAGAGAACAGAAAATGACAGATCCAAGTTAATTGGTAATCTTCAAATTATTTGTATTTGCCTTTGGAATGCTTTCTTCTATTTCTGGTCTTTTATCTCAATAGTTTGCAATAAAATGTGATGTTAATATTTTAATATGAAATATAGATAGGTATTTATTCATAATCATTTATTGTGTGTTCACATGATAAATTATATATATGTTTACTTAGGTTTTAAAACTCAGTGAGGTGGGCACTAATGGGCCCTGTTCCACAAACAAGGAAACTAAAGCACCGAGAAGCTGAGTAACTTACTCAAAGTCCAGAACTAGTAAGTGACAGCCAGGTTAGAATTAGACAGTCTCAAGAGGCTATACTCTCAAAGCAAGCAAGTATGAAGCCTGGGACAATCTGCAGAGGAGGAGAGAGGAAACACAGACAGAAAAATGGGAAGGGAGGAGCGTGTCATTTAGCAAAGAGAAAAGCCACATAAAGAAAGGCAAAAAGTATCCCCTTCAGAAACCAGACGCAGTTCAGGGGTGGCTTGTATAGCTATGAAAGACCACGCAGGAGACACAATACAATGGGGCTTCCATGTCAGACAAGGAGTCTAGGTGCTATTTGCTAAGCAGGGACAGTTCATTGAGACGCTTTAAGTAAGCAAGGGTCACGGGTGATAACATGTTTATTTTTTAAAAAGGCACTGTGGTTGATGTGCAGAAGAATTGCGGTCAGGGAATTTTCAAAGATATTTAAGTTATCATTTTGAGAGAGAGAAAGAAAAAAAGGAAAAACAGATGAAGGTTTAAATAACAGTGCTGTAGAGAATAGACTCAATTCTTTCTGGAGGATGTGCAAAGAAACAGCAAGTACACAAGTCAGCATAGTGCTGATTATGAAAGAAAAATTGGGAAAAAATGATCATAATCAACACAAGAGGACAAACTTGAATGCAGAGATTGAGTAATGCATAAGGACTAAAGATGTCAAGTAGGGAGGATAATAAAACAAGGTATGAACATCCTCTCAGTTAAAATGGAAATGATGAAACTAAAACATTAAAATAAATCCTCCTTAGGTGAATGGCATGCTATTCAGTAGTTAATACTGAAGGACAGATGGAATCATCCAAGGCTATTTATTTGGTTGTAAGTGTTCTGCAGAACAAATTATTATTTTGCTTCAAAGAAAAAAAGTAAGTGACAAGTTGCTAATTTTGTCATCAGAACATTATTCAGTATAGAAGAATCAATGAAATGGAATGATCAGGTAACATTAGACAAAACACACTTTTTTCCTGGATGGAAACTCCAGGACCAGATATTGTACAACAAGATTAAGGAGACCAATATTCACTTACCACCATTGGGTAATCAACAAGTGGTATTGAGACAGGCTAGTTTAGGAAATGGGAAGAAAACCCACTGAAAAACATGCCGTGAAACACATGGAATTTCACTTGGAAATCCTCTGATGGAAAGGCCCCCACCAGAAAGCTGCTGGAAGATCCCAGGAGAATCCTCCATTTAGAGTGGGATTTTGTCCCAGCTCAAGGAAAAGTCCAGGATAGTCTCAAGGAACCTTATCACTGCCAAACCCACACACCCCCAGGGGAATTGATAGGTGGGGTAACCAATCAAAACAGCAAACAATTGGGACCCCTCCCCCGAACTTTAACAAAGGGAAGAATAATTAATAGCTTAAAAAGCAAGCACAGAGGCTAAATTGGCCCTTCTCTCCTTCTCTACCATATGACAAGTATACCTAGGAACCCATAATCTGTTATTTTCTCCCATTTCTATTCTCATCTCTCATTTCCTTAATAAACTACTGGACTAACTAAACCAATATATTCTTAAATTCTTTCATGTAACATGGTCAGGAACCTAGAGGAAATCCGGCAACAGTATTTGGATAAAACTTTCACTTGATTTTTATTACACTCTTGATCACAGCTGCCACAAAACTAATAAAAAGCCTTGTGAAGTGTTTGTTACCAGTGTGGGGTTTTTTCATAAATGTCACTGATTCTCCAGAGATGATACAACCTTCTCTAATGAAGATAAAGAGATAAAACTCCCTCAAGGCATTTGAGGAAAGGAGAATCCTACAACTAGAAGAAGGAAAATATGCAAATTGTCATTAAATCACTTAGTTTTTAATCTATTTGAGAAATGGTGCTTGAAGCTTTAGTTTTTGTGAAACATTACTCCTTTCTTGTGTGAAGAAGTGGGTTTTCTTGTCTGACAAAAATAATGAAGCTGAGGAAGTATTGCAAGAGTTTTAACAATTTAAAATCACCAGCAGGTGATACACATTTATTCAGAATTCCCTTCTTTGGGATGCTTTTCTTGTTGTTGGACCACATCATCATAAAAATCTCCACTCCATTTGCCTTTAATAAACTGTCTGCTCTTCTTTTGCTGGTCCACTTAGATTTGTGAACTACTCAAATTAGAGTATTTCTTTCTTAGTAAAAATCTCTCAAAAGTAAACTTTACAGATACCTGTATAAGATACTCTTTATTTCACAAGTATAAAGTTGCCATTAGGAGACCATAAGCCTTAGGGGTCAAGGATTACATGTTAGTCATCTTTTGGTCTTCCGGACCAGGCACAGAATAGACACTAAATGGATCTCGAATGAATAAATTGTAAAATGGAAAAAGGAAAACAGAGAAAAGAAAGAGGCTTTTCTAGCTTGCTAAATTAAAGAAGCCTGAATTAGTGAAGAATTAGGAATGGTTTACTGCATTCCTAAAATTATTTTCATTTACACAAGGCTTTGAAAACAGAGTCCTTGAGCTAGAACTCTTACACAAATGTATTGTTTGGCCCTCATAATTCTTCTCCTTTATAAAGAATTGAATTAATTGTCAGTATTTAAATTCAGATTCTATATGCATGTTTATATTTCTGGTTTCTCTTGGATTGTTCAACAGTCTTGCAACACTAGCCTGCTGTCATGTAGATCTGAGTAGCAGCCTGCTCCTTTTATGAACCTAAAGATCTCCATGTGGTATAGTCCCCATGATTACTACTTGGAGAAGGCCAAAGTTCAGAGGTCATCTCACACCATAGCACCCATTCTCATTATCATATATATATTTGGTTTGCTTCATGCATTCCAGGGACCTTCCTAACCAAACAAAGCATTTTGATTTGCAGTCTCTGATTCACAACATAACCCACTGCACAGGAAGTTCACCCAGAATCTTGGAAATTTAAAATTCGGACCCAGTAAGTCTGGGGGGAGGTCTGAGATGCTGAATTTTGAATAGGCTCTCAGGCAATGCCAATGCTAGCACAGGTTGAGTAGTGAGGACATGGGCAACATTTTTATTTAAATTAATGGAGTTGTTGTTTTTCAAATATTCATTTATTCACAACTGAAAGGAACTGCATTCAAAATATCCTAGTAAATTAAGTTGTACTGCTGTTGCATTATTAAGTAATTTAGGAGAGATATTTTTTGTTAAATACTTGCTAATGTGCCAGGTACTTTGCTAGATGTTAGTGATATAACAGTAAGAGAACAGATATTGTCCCTGCCCTTGGAGACTACAGTCTAGTGGGAGAGACAGATATTAATTATATATACAGAAAAATATAGATATAAACACAAAATAATATGTTAAGGAATAAAACTACAGAGCGCTATGAGGGTTCCTAATAGATAAATTTTACCTAGTCTGGAAGGATGAAGGAATATTTTCCCAAGAGGCTAAAATCAGAAGGATAATTCTCCTAATAGGGATAAGGGGTTTGGAGAGTGCATATTGGAGTAGAAGCTACGAAGAAATTACTCATAATGTGGTTGATGGAAGATAGTGAGAAGATCTGGAGTGGGTAGATGAATGAGTGGCAGGGAGAATATCAGGAACAGAGGCTCAAAAATTATCATGCAGGGATTTGGCATGCATGAACGCCACTTCTGATTCAAGAGAGTAACCCCTCGGCATGCCTACCAAATTAAAGGACACTTAAATATGTGTTTATATTATTTCCCAAAAAGTTGCCAAGCTGCTTAAGAATAGGGCCCATTATATCTTAGCAGTTGTCCATCAAACATTAATTGATTGAATTTATTGCTCAAGATCTTATGCCTTGGAACAAAACACGGGCAGTACTCTGAGTTTCTCTTTAGTGAGGGTAGCTCAGAATATGTGCTAAGAGGTAAAAGCCATATCCAATGACAGTCAGAAACATGCCACTTCTTTCAAAAAGAGAACTGACCACATGTCTTAAAGATTTAATCTGCATTAGCCTAATATATTAAAAAATATATGAGAAACATCAATTATGTAAATATTTATTTTTGGAATTTAAAAGTACAGTATCTATTTTTGTTGGTGCCCAAAGTTTACACATTTGACTAGGGAGCTAATACCCTATGTTACCTGGGGAAAATTACTTTCTCTCTGAGCCTCATTTTCCTCTTTAAAATCTGGACCCTAGTTAGTTCAATTTCAATTCCCCTTCTACTTGGATATTTCAATGGGTCTGTGATGCTTAAGTAAAAATCTCTTGATTGATAAATGACTGCTATATCAGAAAACAACTCTTGTTTTAGAATTCCCTATTCTCAGCAGCAACAGGGGTAGGATTTATGACTACAGCGATGGTTAAAATGAAGTCTCCATTGAATTCTGCTTGTATGAACTTTTATATACACTACCAAGTTTCCCAACAGTTCTCTTCTGTCAAGTATTATCATATGCTCATTTGGAATTTGGTAAACATTAGTTTTTTTATAAGCCCACAGAGCACTCAGTGTTGGATGCTGATCATTAATATTGTTGTATTGGAGTCTGTATGTGAAGAATACCAGTAATAACACTAAGGAAGTTTCTGCTCTGATTTCTGTGGCAGGAATTTTGCAATTATGTTTGAAAACCCCCAAGTTACGCTATTTTCATTCTTAGTCTTTTCCTCTTCCATCCTAGGGGACAGAGAACTGGGAGATATTAGAAACTTCTTCCCCAAAAACCACTCTCTAAAGCAGGGGTTCTTAACAAAGGGTCAGTGAGCTTGAACTGAAAATTCAAAGAAACATTATTCCTGTGGGGACATGTTGGTGCGGGTGTGATATATTTATTAAATAACACACAGCATAGTGTCGCCTTAGTAAGGGGCCCGTGGTTTTTACCTCACTGGCAAAAGGGTCCATGGTACTAAAAAGGTTAAAAACCTTATCTAGAGAACAGTGTGTGGAATTCTTTTTCCCTCTCTGCTATGAGTTTAGCTTGTTTTGAAAACAAATACACCATCCTTGTGTTTACTTGCATTTTTCATCTAGAGCTGCTTCTTTCTCAAGTAGAAAACCACTTCCCTAGGGGGATTAACTACACCTCTACTTTTCTCAGTGCACAACTTCCGTGTTGTAATGAAGACAGAGAAAAATCTATATCCTAACAGCATTTTAGGACTCAAAATAAATTCCAGACACTGAAACCGGAATTGATAAAGAACCATATTTGTTGTTATCTTCCTTTCCTTTATCCTTTGAGGGCACAATTAATTACTTAGTACTACAGGCAAAACATCATTTTCGTTGTTTTCAATATCATATTACTCTAGTACAACCATAAACTAAATGTCTCCATTTCTTCAGGAAAGATAATGTTGGAAGATTTTCTTTTCTCCTCCTATTCTTTCTCTTATAAAAAGTATTAGCAAAATTATTCCAGTGTGACATATAATTAGAAAATGAACAGCTCTGTTTTAAGACTTACCACCTCATAAATATTTCTAATTCCTGCACCAACCTTAGTCCCATCCCAGCTCTTCCTGAAGAGAAACCAGTTATTTCCAAGTTGCAGGAAACCCATACCAGAATCTGTGAGTGTGTCAACAGCTGTTAATTGATGTATCCCTAGGATTTGGAAATGTTTCTCAAGAGGAGGATCAGGCATGACTAATGGGATCAAGCCATGTTCACCCCCTCTCCAGAGACCCTCCCAGACTCCACTCCACTCTCAGCAACCACTTCATTCCCAACACCCCTGCGCTGCGGCATCCTGAATGTCAGCGTATGAGAATGGGGAGAGGACAGATGCACCTAGGCCTGTATGTCTACAGTGAACTGAAAGGCCCCCTCCTGTACTGTGCTACTAGCCCTGTTTCCCTGGAGCGCAGCCCCTTTCCTCCATCTGTGCCTCTCCTTATCCATTGTTTCAAACGAGATTTCAGGAATGATGTAAGTTCCTAGTACTTTGCCATCTCAGTTATATACTTCTAAATGATCAGTACACATGTCGTTTTCCTCCCCACTCTCTTGCCCTAACTGCATGGTTTTGACAGGCCCTGTAATTACTTGATCCTAGATTGAACACATTCTGAAAGATTCTGACTCAGCCTTGCTTTCCAGAGTCTTGCTATAGTCTAAGATCTCCCTTTTGGAGACTCTGTCTTCTTTAACTCCCAGCACAACCAGGGAACTGCTCTGTTCTTCATAGAACCCCATGCTAACAGCCATGGTTAGTTCTTCATCTAAATTTCAAATAAAAAAAAAAAAAAGTGAGGTGTTCGCTGATTGCTAAGAACCTTATAGAAAAACTTTACAATATTAGCATGTTTCAGTTATTCCAAAGGATGAGGTCCTTAAAAATTTATAATAATAATGCTCATGAAACTACCAGATTTCTCTGAGATTTTTAAGATCTAGAATTTTATAAATGATAATAATGTCATACAAATGCCAGTACATAAAATATATTATCAGGTATACAAGGTCCCAGAATATTTGCCTAATAATGACCATAATGCAAACTTTCTTGGATCAATTACTCAAAGAAGAAAAGCAAATACAGAAGGATGCTGTAAGAGATATAGAACAGAAGGATAATAAAACCCCCTGTTTAAATATGCCATTGCCCTTTAAAAAGAGAAGAAAAGAGAGAAATTGTAACCATAACATACCAGAAATAAAAATCTGGAGTTGGACAATATCAACATGATTGGAGGTGATGGAAGGGGCCAAATGGACCTGTCTTACTAGGGGAATTTATAAATATTGATAGGCACACGGAAGCATGGATAAGGACCCTAAATTAAGGGTAACTATAACAAGAAAAACACAATGCATAAAACTGAAGCCAGTAAATAAAAACCACATCTCTCCAATGGAAAGCAGGAAAGAAGAGATATAGAATTACGGTAATGAAAAATGTGAAATAATATGCAGATTAAGCTCATGTAAATAAGATAATCATAATCATTAATTCAAAATCCAAAAGTGTGAGGTCAAAAAGAGACACATACCAACAAGAAGACTTAAAACGGCTGAAAATAAAAGGAAGAAAAAGATTTAGAAGTCCAATATGAACTGAAAAAGAGCTTGAGAAACAACCTTATCTTAAAAGGGATTTAGAAAACACTTTTTATAAGGAACAAAAAAGACAATGTATACTGGTAAAAAAAAAAATCAATGAGCAAGAGGATATGACCATCACAAATATATACACAAAATAATACAGCCTCAAAGCATGTAAGATTTTCCAGTGATTGACCTCTAATCCATTGAGAGTCAAAAGTGGCCTTGCACTTTGTTTAAATACCTACAATGAGTAAGAAAATGTTGAGTGTCCCAAGGAAGCCAAATAAATATTTATATACAACTTAAGGAAGGTCCCAATTAAATGGTCATCTCTTTCTTTCCCAAAAGAGATTTTAGTTTGACTCATCGAACATATGGACCATGTGGCTTATGTGAGGGCAAATGGGAATCATTACCTAATAGTTTTAAATGAAATGTCTGAGTTATACTGTGATCAGTCACATATGGGTAAACAAAAAATTTGGCAATCTTTAAGAAATTTGTGTTTACATTTTAGTGAAAGAAGTAAAATGGTGGTCATGTTAAACAAGATGAAGCAAAGAAGGAAAATTTCTCCCCAAAGTTTCAGAATAAGAGATTCCTTGACTATGTAATACCACAAGGTATAGATGGCTTTAGTTGCATGGAGTTAATTAAAATAACTGCAAAATAAAACAATATGATAAACAGTTTGAATTCTATGAAATTGATAAAATGATGTTTTTAGGGGTCAAGAACTGTTGAATAATGGCAATTTCCTGTGTTTCAACCTACTAAAGGGGCATTTTTAAATAATAGCATTGAATAAGTAATATCATTGAAAGAAGGATAGACCAGAACTCTGCCCAATGGTAAACAAAATATCTATTTTAAAAGTCTTACTTTGCAATGATAAAATAGTTCCATCAAGGTTCTCAATGTATTTCAAGGTAGGACTCACAGCTGCCCACTTTTACAGAAAATTGTCTTTAGCTAAGAATTGCCTCCAAACCCAGAATTACCCACCTCCACTCCCACCTCAACCTTAGCTCTCAGCCCATTGCTGACTGATAAGGACTATCAAAGTCATCCCCTTTGCCAAAAGGGGGGATAACTTTGCCTTTTATGCTTCAAAGCCCTATCCCCATGAGTCAGGCCAAGGCTAGCCTTTACTACTGGAGACCACATTTGCTCAGCTTTTTGCCCTTCCCCATCAAGATTTGCTCCTTCCCCTACAGGCTATTTTCTGAAGAGCATGCCTTCAATAAATCAGGAATACTTGCTCCTCTGTCCCAGGTTTTAAAGAAGCTGACCTAAGATTCCAAGAGATAAGAAGAGGAAGTGGCAGGAGAGTACTAGGGAATTCAAGTTCATTTTTCTCTTGGTCCCTGCATCTGAATGGGATGAAAATGGACCATAGCAAGTTTTCTCTAGTGCCTTTAAAACACAAGCATAGTCAATAAATTCCAAGGAACCAGTATGTTATTTTACAAGAGCTTTAAAAAAAATCTTCTTTCTCAAAGTATACTCTTCCTCTCTAAAAATGTCATCTAGCCCACCTCCTATCACACATCTCTTTCCCATTAGCAAATTCTTAATTTTTAAAAAGTATTTTGTTAAAAGTATTCCAATGAAAAATTCCATCCAACAATTGTATGTTCAATACCACCCAAAAAATGAGCTCAGGAACAGATGTCTTTGTCACTAAGATTAAGTAAAAAATGGAATTATGAATAAGAAATCAATTGTTCTCAGTTTCCTGGAGAAATTTAAGTCAATTGTCTTAAGATTAAATTAAAACCATTTTTAAAATGATAACTGGCAATTAGATAACCTAAAGCATGCCTGGATTCAAATGCTGGCCTGTCATTAAGGCCACTATTGTGCTGAAATGTTCTTCTTGCCCTCTATTGAGAATCTAGTGGAGAAACTAAATATGATTGATTCTTCATTTCGCAGAACTGCTTCACTTAAAATACTTGCTCATTGGCATTCATTTTTAATGTAAAAGTCCAATTAATTCACATCCAGCTATTTCGAACAGAATGTTTTTATGAACATGTTACACAAATGCATCCATCTTGAAAACAATTGGACACAAGCAAATTGTGCCCATGCTTGGGTTTCCTGAAAAATCTCAAAACATTAAAAACCCACGTGGAGTCTGATAAAGTATTTTCTTCTCCCATCCACCTCAAAGATTTTTTCTTCTACAGCATCTTAATAGTTATTCAAATCCCATTATCTCCAAAAATTGTTATACAAGTTTTAGAATTGAGAGAAAGGCAGTTTATCTCTATGATGACAGGAAATAAATTACCTGGGTTTATTCACACAGAAGAATTTCTAATTATGCTTACATAATTAGAATGTTTGCAGTTGGAACACAAACATTATTAATGAGGAAGATAGAAGAGGGTTTTGACTCCAATATTCAAGATGACATTTTTTCGGCAAATATGATTTCCTCAGTACATTTTTGTCAGGGAATTAGGTATATAGTGATTCTCTTAACCACTAACAACCTTTGGAACTGTGGTTGCTAAAAGAAAATTGGAGTATGGGGATAAAATGCAAAAAACATTGTATAGTTCATGACTAACCCAGGCTCAGCCAATAACTCAAGCTGGAACCTTGGGTATGTCACTTTGCAACATTAGCTTTCAGCTTCCTCATTTGTAAACTAAAGGAAGTTGGACAGTTTAGTGGCTTGTTCCAGTCCTGAATTACTGGCAATATGTGTGATCATGTGGAAGCCAGGGTGATAGTGATGGTGAACGTGGTGATTATGGTTCATTGATAGATTAGTTTCCTCTATTAAGTAAAATCAGCCTGAGCCCCAGCTTTTGAGCTAATTCTGTGGAATCTTAAACAAATTGTTTAAGCTTTCTAAGCCTCTTCGTGTGCAAAAGAAAGGGAATAACTCATCAAATGCAATGAATGTACCACACTAATGAAAGAAGTTATCGATGTGGGAGGAATGGGGGTGTGGGGAGTGGTGTATATGGGAACCTCTTATATTTTTTAATGTAAGTTAACATTTTGTGTGATTTATGTATCTTTTTCAAAAAAAGATACTAAAAATAATTTAAAAAGAAAGCAATAGTCAAAAAAAACCCTAATTTAAATGATCCTCCTGAAATTAAATTACAGCCTGAGAAAGGGAATAAAACCTAATTTAAATTATCCTCTTATAATTTATATAAAATACTGCCTGGAAAGTGTAATTTTAAAAAAAATTTTTCAGATATTAGTTTCTTTCTTACAAAATTTGAGGGACCCCTCAACTTTTTTCATTTTCTTCTGCCCAGTGCAGATAAGCTATTATGCCCAAGAATGTAAAAGTTGTCTAACAGCTTCAGTTCTTGCTCATTTCACACTATAGTTTCTGATTCCAATTGCTCCTTCAGTTCTCTGGCCTCCTTTCATTTTCTCAAGCTTGCCCTGCTCCTTTTCCTCCATCCTTGGAACCTCCCCTCCTGCTGTTCCCACTGACTGCCATGCCCAGCCCATGCTCAACCTTTGCTTCTTTTCACATCTCAGATGAAACAGCTTTTCCTCATTAAGTCTTTCCTGATTCATCACACTGGATCAGGGCCTCTGTTAATGAACTGCCTGGATATCTTCTGCATGGCAGTTGTCACAATTATCATTAAGCAATGAATTTTTGAGCTTATTTCTTTAATTTCTGTCCTTCCCAAATAGAAAATAAGTACCTGGCAAAGGCCATTATCTATATAGCTGCTTGCTTTCCAGGGCTGCCCGGATGCATACCCACTAAATCTTTGGGAAATGAATAAATCTTGTGCTTTGTTAACTTTCAGGCTCCAGGGTTCCTAGATTTCATGTTGGAAGAAAAAAAGAGTAGCAAAGTCTAAGCTCTTTGTCATTAGAAATAGAGAATATAGGTTATTAGTTAGAAAAGGTGTTTGCACCTTGAGCCAAATCATTTAACTTAGTGTTCATTTTCTCATTTTGAAGCTATGAACAGTTGTAAACTACTTTATCCCAAAGGGGTGTTGCTTTATTCTTGAAATATAATGACAAAAGATTTTTCACATTTTAGGTCTAAATATTTATAGCTTACATGAGAAAAACAAATTATTTCAAGACCCCTCTGGCTTTGAAGAAGTAGGTGAAGGTCAGAATGTCTTTAGATTGTCCCTTCTCCAGCTAAGACATAAGCTGATTTAACTTCTGTCATTTGATTTCTGCTAAAATATCAGAAGAAACTTCAGAAAAGAAATTTCCTTTCAGAGAAGGTACTAAAAGATTGAACTCATTTTTATATGCCTATCATATTCATATTTAATTTTATGTTGATTTCCATAGATTCACAATTATCTGAGTAGTAATACAACGTAAGTTGAAATGCTCTCAATATTAACAATATAAACTTTACAAATGTCCTAAACTTGAAAATAAATAAGAGATAAAATTGAGAAAAAGAAAGTGAATGAGGAAAGTCAACATTGTAAGACAGGAAGCTTATGGCTGAGGAAGCAGGTTCTGGAGGGCCCCTCCCCATCCTAACATGGAGGATTCTTTCCTTCCCCAGTCTCCCTGCCTTACCCACACAGTACCAACCACAGATAGCTTCTCAGAGGCCCCAGGATGGGAGTGTCAATCCCTAATATCTGTGATATCAAAACAAAAGATAATAGAGCCAGCTACCCATAGGTATTGACTGTTTGCTATTTCTCTCTCTCTCTCTCTCCATAATCCTTACATTGTGTATTTCTCATTCATTATAAACTTTGCTAGGTAGTTTTCTTCACTATTCTAATAGATAACCCGCCCTTATCTCGTTATAAGTTACACAGAAAAGACAGGGATAATGGGTGGAATTGGACTGAAAACACCTCCATTTTGCTCACTCTCTTCCCACTTTTTCATTGTAGGGAAAGTTAAATTTCCTCTTTATTCCTGATCTACAATCTCAAGAACAGCTGCTTGGAAGAGAGGCTAATAAAAACTGGTCAGTAAATATTCTGAGGAGAGACCATAAAGATAAAATACATTTCAAGTAAAATGCTTCAGCTTCCTGAAATATAAATATATTTGTAATATAGCAAAAATAGAATTTTAATATAAAGGACTTGTATTTTTAAAATTTCTTTTTATAATAAAAGTACTTTAATTTCTTAAAAAGTGAATCTTAAAAAAGTACATCTTGGCAGCTGTGGCATTTTTTCAAAGAGAAATGACTTTTAATAATTGAAGTAGTGCACAGGAAAAAACTACTTTCTGATTCAATAAGTCCATGAATCCTGAATATGTAAACACTCAAGCCCAATTGTAAATGTTAAAACCGCATGGGGACAATTTTGATTAAGAACTCAACCAACATATTATAACTTCCTCTAATAAAAAAAAAAAATCCTGTGACCTAAGCTAATAAATGCTCTATTTGTCAGTTGTATTTCCTTTTACTTATGAGGGGTTTTATGAGATAAAAAAATCAATTATAAACAAGCACTTATAAACTTAAAGCTATAAATATATTTCCCTTTTTATAATGAAGTTCATTTCCTTGCTGAATCATTAGAAAATTGAAAAGACAAAAAATGAACTTTATTAAAGGGAAAGCATAGAATTTTCAGTGAGGTTAAAACCTGGAGGTCACAGAGTCCAGTGGGCTCTGGAAGGTCTGAGATTATAGGCTCAGGAATTTGTACCTTTCTAAAGCTCCACAAATAATTCTGACACAATCAGCCCACTATGTTTCCTGTGCTAGAGTACTGGAAATAGAAAGAGTGAAGTATGTGACATTTACGTAATTAAAATGTGTACACAAAATAACAATGCAACTTTCAAAAGAAAATGTACAAACAAAAATATATACATATAGTTAGTAGGAATATTTGGATAATCTTTTATCAATTGTAACAATGCAAGGAATGGGTGGTGGGGTGGTATATACTATAGGTTATGGATGACTGCTTTGTAAATTCAAATTTTTAGAAAAATGTAAATATAAATAAATCTATAGAGATGGAATTAGATTAGTGGTTCTAAAGGGCTAGGGAAGGATAACAGGATTGAAAGGGACTGTTAAGGCATATGGAGATTTTCTTTTTGGAAAAAATGGAAATGTTATAAAACAGATTGTGGGGATGAATGCACAACTCTATGATTATACTGTGAGCCACACTGATTTTACACCTTGGATGCATTGTATGGTATGTGAATATATCTCAGTAAAATCACTTTTAAAAAAAGCAAAACCAAAACCAAAAGATATACAGCAATACCTTAGAATAGTTGCCTAAAGGCAGAAAGGAAATGGGAATAAGAAATGGGAAGTAAAGGGAATTTATATGTGAATTAATTTGAAAGCACTGAAGTAATGAATAAATAGGTTGTTATAAAAAAGAAAATGGCATTTAAAGTGAGAATAATGTCCTATTAATTATGTGGATGAATTATTTCTTCACCTTCATGAACCAAAACTCTACTAATAATAGCTAGCAAGCCGTAAAACATATAATACAGTAATTAAGAATGTACAAGTTTTACTTGCCCATATCACTTAATCCTGGTAACAATCCTATAATAAAGACTCAATTTTATTGCCATTTTATAGGTAAAGAAGCTGAATCAAGAGTGTGAATTATTATTTTTTCAAATATAGGCATAAAACAATTCATTGATTCAAAAAACTAATATCAGCAACTGATGTTGTCTCATAAGCAACGGTGCAGATGAACTTTAAGTTGTCTCTCTTCATGTAGGGTGACCCTAATACTGATCGAAGCAGGACAGGGGGATGAGAGGGAAACATAGAAAAATAAAATGAAATCAGATAATGTAAAAAATATTTATTGACTAAAATGATTTAATACATGAGTAGGCATATATAATATTTCTTCTTTAACATAAAACTCTTGAAAAAAAATTCTTTCTAAAATGTAGAATACCGCCTTTTGTATACTTTAAAAAATGGTTCAGACAAATCAAGACATGTGATCATTCTACATAGGAATATACATTTTTCTCCCTAAGTGAGAGATCTCAGGCTTGTACCAGCCTCTATCAGTAATTAGAGCAGCATGGGACTCTGCCAGGAAGAGTGGCAGCTGTCAGGGCTGAGAGGGATTCTGAGCAGGAAGAATTTAGGTGGAATTGATACCTTGTTCCTTGTGAAAGCTTTAGTGGAAGGAGTTTGTTTGTTTTTTTTCTTTTTTTAAGAGGCTGCCCCAGAGATAAGCACTGACATATTCCAATTGAAAGTGCTAGGGAAAGCTATGTTAGAACTCGCCCTCGCGTAGAAATAGAATTTAATAGCAGCACAACCAATGGGAGGATATAAGTGTAAAGAATTCAGCTATACTTCCCTCTTTCAAGGGACAGAAGCAGACTGAAATAAAGTGGTTTAAGGTCCCAAATGAGGCACAAGGATAATGTATTTTTAGAAAACTGAAAGTGAAATAGAATAACTGCACGGCCACAAACTGTGCTCCAAAATAATACGTTTTCTGAAACCTGAAAGTAGAGATATGCTCAAGACGGCTGTGAATTTTCTCCCAGGGCGTCTCTCTGTCTATGAAGATCCTTTCTTGATTGTTAAACTTCTCAAGCTCTCACTGTAAATAGAGCCCTCCTGCCTAGGAAATCCCTGCCCTGCTCCACCAGCAGATCAGAAAAGTCCTCCTGCCTGTGAAGCCTGAGTCCTACTGCTCTGCCCTGTTCTATTCATTGACTGGCCATGTACTTGTTGTAGTTGTTTGTAGTTGTGGTTGTTGTTGTTATTTGCTGGTGCAAATTGGCAGAATCAAGAGAGAAATGGGTAAGAGAGAACCCCCTTCTACATGGCCTATTATTGTGGTAAACAAAAGGAAGAAAATGGAGTTGGGATAAGAAAACAGGTAAAAATGTATCAAACTGAGAACTTAAGTTGGAATGTGAAAGTAGGCCAGAATAATTAGAATTTGGGGTTGACTTGGAAAGACAAGTAGATGTCAGAGATTATGAGAGAAAATGGAAGAACTGAGAAGAGGAAGAAGAGTTAAGTGTCATGGAAAGCAATAAACTTCTATTATATACTTTATATGCACATTATTTTCTTTAATAAGGCCAGGAAAGTAGTTGAGCCTCCTTTGATAACATATTAGTTGTGCCTAAGAATAGTAATCTTTCTAAGTGAACTTAATTTTCAAAACTAGAGGATGGAATTTACTAGGCCTTAACCTAAACAAGAACAAATGTGTTGTGCGTGATATTTTATATCTTTAAAGATTTTTTTAAAAAATGAAATAACTCTGCAAAATTGAGGAAAAATTACGTAATGACTAGGGAAGGGATAAAATTTTATGACAGCAACACCACACAACCAGACACACATTTCCTTGTACCCTTATTCTTTCAGCGGTGTGAAAGCAAGCATAGTCTTAAAGGAGCTAGAATACCTGATAAATAGAGAAAATACTCCAGGTTTTGATATGTAGAACCCTAAACTTTGAGTTGAGTCATAAACCTGTAGATATATCTCACTAACCACCTATAACGTCTCGGCCTGAAACGTTGTAGTGCCAGTCTCCAGGCTCCACAATGCCTGCTTCTGCTTCTTGACCTGAGGGCTCTTTCTGGGGATTGATGGCCTCTAGGCACAGCTGCAATCCTCAACTAATGAGTAACAGGACTTGGTAGATAGCATTCCTGCTTTGTCCCCTTTCCCCCATCTCAGATAGCCTAACTCCATGTGTTCCACATTGGCAACCAGAGTTCCCAAGTAAGATCAAGGTCCAGGTACCCAGAGTGGACGTTTGCTTGATAATACACCTTTTATTGGATGCCTACCCTTTCTCGTCTCAATTTCCTATCCCCCTAACTGGTGTTTCCTAGAAACACCTCTCAAATAAACTACTCTTAAGTGAATCAGTTCAGGAAAACCCAAAAACAGTTATCTGTTCTAAAGAATAAATATTCCTGAAGCTAGGATTAAGGTAGGGGGCAAGACTGTTAGATGATAATGTACATTACATCAGAAGAGTTTGGGGGTTCATCAGCAGAGTGGTCCTGTATCTCAATTCTTGGGCACTGTGGAGTTCCCTGTGGCAAAGTGGCAGGAACAGAAAAGCACAGAAGGATATGTAGGGCGTCTTTGCTGATGGTTCTGAGGTAGCCTCACAAAATTTACCTTTTCCCAACATGCAGGTAACAATTGTTTCCTATGCATGCTATAGGGGCATGGAAGAAACTGACCTAAAGCATCGAAGATATGTGGTGCAGGTTATGAAAAAAAAACAAACAAAAACAAAACTACGCATTAAATGTATTATAAAGAATGATGGCTGGAAACTAGACAGGAATGAAGACACTTCAGCAGATGCCAGAGACCACAAATAGCAGAAGAAGACCAGATGCCTCCTACTCCACATCTTACCCCACAAGTGCTCCCCATGCCAAGCACACCATAAGCCCCCTGAAAACTGGATGCAGTTGTCAACAAAAGGGAGATCCTCAATTGACTAAGATTATCCTAAATTATCAAATTGACTCTGATTTAGTTTCTGCCTAAAATAGAAATCATCCTATAATTATTCAAGCATCTCAGACTCCTAGTGAATAAGTTAGGTCATTTTAGAACTTACTCATCATTAACACACATTTATTGCCATACCTATGATGTCCAAAATTCCATATACTTCTAGGTGTCCAACATAGAAGGACACTAAGGCAATCACAACTTAGCAAAACACAAGATAACCTATAATATGAAGATGAATTTACAGGCAAGGATTAGAGATATTGAAAAAAAAATTCACTTTGAATTTTGAGGCATGGGGAAACATCACAGAGGAAGAAGAAGAATTTAGATTAGATCTTGAAATATGAAAATGGTTTGCCAAAGAAAAGAGGAACACATGAATGTATTTTCTATGGGAAGAATGCATGAGCAAATTGAACAGTAAGAAATTCCCAAGGCATGCCTGAAGGAAAATAAGTACAGAGGTTTAAGTAAAGTAGAATATTAATAAAAGTAATGTGAGATAAAAATATGGTAGACCTAATAAAAGAAGAATCCATTCAGCTTGGTAAAAAAGCATAACAGATGATTCAAGTTTTCAGTATGGAGACTGAGAATTGTGGTATTAATGACAGAAGTAGGGAAGCCAGAGCAGAAATACTTCGAGGGGAAATGAATGATAAGTTTGAGGTGACAACATGACATCCTGTAGGCAATGATAAGCAAAGAACTGAAAGTATGAAACTAGATCTCAGTGGAGAATGCAGAACTGCAACTGTGGATTTGAGAATTATTGATACTAAGATAATCACTAAAGAATTTAAGTAGGATGAAATATCTGAAATGAGGTAATTTGAGAGAAGAGGTCAGAGGAGGAAGTATCCACAAAGTAAACAAAGAAGGAGTAGACAGGGAGTAGGAAAGTACTTATAATCTAAAATCCAAATGAGGAGAGAAATTCAAGGGTGAATGTTCAACAGTATTAATTGCTACAGAGGAATAAAAGAAATGAAGGACTGAGAAAACCCAGCTGAGTTTACTGACAAGCAGTTATTTTGGTAGAGTGGTAGAGGTGAAAGTCAGAATGCGTTCAAGAATATGTTAAAGCTGTTTCCTATTACAAGGAGACAGTGGCCATGGTATTTGCTGAGGGCAGGGAAAGGGAAGAAGAGATGTGATGTGGGGGCACTTTTGGGACTTGGAGTTGTCCTAAATGATATTGCAGGGACAGATGCTGGACATTATATATCCTGCCATAACCCACTGAATGTACTGGGAGAGAGTGTAAACTATAATGTAAACTATAATCCATGCTGTGTAGCAGTGCTCCAAAATGTATTCATCAAATGCAGTGATTGTGCCACAATGATGAAAGAGGTTGTTGATGTGGGAGGAGTGTAAAATACATCACATATATTTTAATGTAATATTTTTTGTGATCTATGTATCTTTAAAAAAAAGGCAATTATATTAAAAAAATGAGTACGGTAAAGAGTGAGTTTGTAGAAAGGTAGAGGAGATAATGACTATTTACCACCTTGAGAGAAAGAACGTCTTAAAGTTGCTAGATGTGCATCAGCAATATCTAGAAAAATGAGAGGGGTAGTACTCATTTTTTTTCTTGAGGTTCTTGCATACACAGGGAGCAGTCTGGTGGAAAAAGTCTAAAGGTTCCAGAAAGGAACAGTAATGATAATCCAGGAAGCATTCGTAATAGTAATATTGTACTCTTATGTGGTTCTTGTTATGTGCCAAGTTCTGTTCTCAGTGCTTTACCAGTGTTAAAACATCATATCCTCATAATTCCCTATTAAAGTAGGTACTATTATAATCCCCATTTTACAGATGAGTAAATGGAGGCACACAGAAGTTAAATATCACCACCTAGAAGAGGTGGGTCCAAAAAATGAGCTCACAGACTGGTACAGATACCATGCTCTTATCCACTGTACGATATTACTTTTAAGGATTAAAAAGGGAAGTTAGGGGAATGACTCCATTCAGGAGACTGGGGGAAAAGGGAAGGTGAATATATTCATTTATTTCAAGAGGGAAAGGAAAGTGCATGAGCATCATAATATGCTATAACACATCATATGGTAGAGTTATAACTTAAAAGTAAGAAAAGAGGGCAGAGTTTGGGGTAAGGACATAAGATAGGAAAAGTTAGGCAAAGATTTAGAACAGGCAAGGGCACGCAGAAGATTCAATAGAAGAATAAAACCTGTTGAGCAGCTTCTGAAGTCCCAGTTGATGAGGAAAAGCCATGAATTAGTAAATCAAGTCAATACAATTCAGTGTGGCTTTCTAGGGGCAAAGGTGGGAAGATTTGAGTTTGGGAATGAGTCCAGCTGGTAAAGCTGTAAGGCCAGGATTAAGAACAACTTTAGGGTATTAGATAGAAGCTAATTTAGATGTCAGATTATGTTTGATAATTCCAGGCAAGAAGCTATTTCAAGTAAAAAAGACAAACTGAGAAAACTTAGTTTGCTGTTGGCCCAATAGCCACAACACAAAGTTTGTAAACATAGATATCAAATAGAGTAATTCATATAATTTAGCAGAATCAATTGAGATGCAAGACTAAGAAACTGAGATTTTCCATCAAGAAATGTCATCTTACTATATACTTTTTATTTGGAGTGTGGGGAAGGATGTGAATAGCTCTTTGATCAGTATTAAAAAATCTCCGACTCTGAAAGATAAAACCTTTTATGAAGATTATTAGATTGAAAATAGTTGTCCAATCCCAATTGATTTTTGTCCTTCACAGCCTGACCAAAGGCTAAAATACGGATGGAATAGTGACAATTTCAGAAAACACCACTTGCATATCAAAAGAATGAGCTGTTTAATGTAATTGATAACTACAAAATACAACCATAATCATAGCCTAGATGATGGTTTTTAGGAAAATGATTATATTATTATCAGAATTATCAATTCCAATAACTAAGTGGATTACATAGATGCTGGCAAATGTTAAAACAGGAAGAATGTCAAATAATATAAAATCACTCTTAAATATTATACTTTCCCAGAAATACTTCTTTTTTCTAGACCAAGAATAAGAAACAAAGGTCAGAAAAATGTCATCCTGAACTTTTTGCAAAAACATTTCGCTGACAGAAGATGAATATTTTAAAAGTTGTTTCATGCAAGAGAGATTATATAGTCATGATTGATGCTATTAAATATAAAAAGTGAATTATTCCCCTATAGTAGGATCAAATATTTAGATTATTGTTTGTGTTGAGACTGCATTTATGAACGTTTTCCCTAAAATTGTCAGGACCTAAGGAATATTGTTTTATTACATTCTGGGCCATATAGCCTTGATCAATTCCCAAATATTTAGGTATGTTTCATTAGATGTGGAGGATTTACTAAATAAATGCTTTTAAACAAGATTATGAATTTTACAAAAAGATTTGACTACAGGTTGATTTTGACCAGCCAATTCTTCTCAGAAATTTTTAGGGTCTAGTACTACCAGCTAGTTCAGACTTATGCAAATGCTCATGGGAGCGAAGGGATCTTACATATGAGCACTATGTGATATTGACAGCTTACTTCTAATCTTAATAGAACGTTTTTTACTGCATTCCAAAGCCAACTATAAATAATTTTTTCACTTGCTTTATTTATTTTCTATTATGTATGCTTATTTCAGGTACTGCATTTTTTTTCCATATCCCTTTACATTATGAGGCATACAGGCACATTTTTAAATAAAATTTTAATTTTACATTATGCATACCTAAAGTATCTTTAGTCATTGACTGCAATTATAAGTGACTCATTATCAAGTCATTGTTATTTAAAGATGCTTATCAAGAACACTGAGCCAAGAAATAAAGGCACTTCATAAGCTCTGGGGATATTTCTTGGTATTTTTACCTTGGGATTAGTACACAAAACAATGATAAACACAAATCAGAAAATGGCCTTGACAGCCAAAATCAATCTTTATGATATCCCAAGAGTAATTTTTACTCAATGTATTTAAAGCAAATTTAAATATGCTTAATATACATTACCTCCACATTTAAGTTTAAAAATTATGTATAAAGGAGATTCACAGCACAGAATAGTTCCCATTTCAGCAGGGAATTCTCACCTTATTATATGCGTTGTGACTGAACAGGGTATGAGAATTCTCCTGTTTATCACTCAGTGAGAAGGACAAATGACTGAAGGGTCCTGGGGTAAAACAGTCAGCATGTAAGAGGGTCTGTGGATGCAGCAAGGACTTAGCAGGAGGGTAGAGTTTAGTCTGATATAAAGGATGGAGAGAAACAGCCTTGTGAGGAACTGTCACATCCTGGGAAGAAGAAAGGCATAAAGAGTATGTTAGTGGATGAAATTAGGTCTAAATATTACAGAAGTTGTGCCAGAACCTCGTCGTAGTCAGAAGAAAAACTTTCCTCATACATGGGCTCCTCACAAGACATCTGTTTTCATAGTGTATTATTTGTCTCTTCAATAATTCCTTCTAGTCACCCCCCCCCCCCATCTTCAGCCTCTTCTGCAAAATAAAACAAGAGCCTGCGCACTATCCTAAGTTTGCTATTTTTGCAAGTATTTAGGGAATGGATGTTTCTAGAAAGGAAAAGATCCTACCTCAAAGCAGATAGAATGGGTTAGAAAATTCTTCATTGGAATTGGTAGCCTTGGAAATTAATTTAAGGATGGTTATAATTTTGTCAGGAAGAAATTGGGAGAGGAAAGTGAAATGTTTATGTGTGAGCAGAGAAGCAAAGAACTCACTTAGCTCACAGCACAGTAAGTTACCCAGTGGGTTGAGTATGTGCAAGGGACAAGTGAGAGGTAGTCTGGAGAGAATGAAAGAGGTCTTGAATTCCAGGCAGTGTGTTACTGTGAAAAGAAACTGGCAGTGAAGCAGATAGATGAGTTTAACTATAGTGAAGAGAGGTAATGAGGCCTTAACTAGAGTGGGTCTGTGACCATGAAAGAGGATAAATGAAAAGAACTTTGAGGAAGTAGGAGCTAACTAAACGAGACAATAAATTATGTGAATGGAGCAAGGAAACCAGAAGAATAGGTCTTGAGCCAGTAAAGAGATGTTGCAAAAAGGGTCTACATATTTGTATATATCTAAGAAAGAAAAGGGTTATTTTTTTGCAAATATTTAAGTGCCACTTATATTTCTGAAATTTTTACATGTAAGAAAATAATTTGACCATAGTTTAACCTATAGTAAAACCTCTTACAACATGAAATTTATGACATGAAACAGTCTTTATTCATCTTTGTGTATTCATCTTTGTGTCCTCAGGGTTGAGCACAATTCTCAATGCATTAATGCTTTTATTAATGATCTAAGAACTATGCTTTTAAAATGCTTCTTTAATGATGTGGTATTAGATTTTATTCTGTAGCATTCCTGAGGTGAGTCTCTTGTAGACAACATATAGATGCTCATATTTTTTGTCCATTCTATTAGTCTATGTCTTTTGATTGGGGAGTTCAAGCCATTAACATTCAATGTTATTACTGTAAAGGTATTACTTCTGTTGTTATATTACACTATTGTCTATCTTTTTACCATTTAATTTACCCTTCCTGATAATCTTCATTTCTATATACTCTTCTCCAAGTCTCTCACCCTTGTTTTCTCCTTTCATGTTGCAGCACTCCCTTTAATATCTCTTGTAATTCTGGTCTTTTGGTAACATATTCTATCAGTTTGTTTTTGTCTGCATCATCTTTGAACTCACCCTCATTTTCAAAGGACAATTTTGCCAGACACGGAATTTTTGACTGGCAGTTTTTCTCTTTCAGTACTTTAAATACATCATACCACTTTCTTCTCTTCTCCATGATTTCCAGTGAAAGGTTGGCACTTAATCTTATCGAGGTTGCCTTGTGCGTGATGCTTTCCTTTTCTCTTGCTGCTTTCTCAATCTCACTTTATCTCTCATATTTGTCATTCTGAATAGTAATTCTGTCAGGGTAGGCCTATTCAGATTTATTCTGATTGGGGTGTGTCGTCCTTCTCCAACATTGATATTTATGTCTTTATAAGGGTTGGGATGTTTTCAGTCATTATTTCCTCAAATATTATTTCTGCCCCTCTTCCATTCTCTTTTCTTTCTGGAACACCAATAATATACGCTTGTGTGTTTTATGTTGTCATTCAATTCCCTAAGATCCGGTTCCATTTTTTCCATTCACTTCTCTTTCTGTTGTTCTTTCTTTTCCAGTTCAGATGTTCTGTCTGCAAAATGACTAATTCTGTCTTTGAGCAATTCAAATCTGTTCTTATGTTCCTCTATTGTATTTTTAATCTCATCCCCATCATGTCTTTCTATCCCATAAGTTCTGTTAATTTTCTTTGCAGGCTTTCAAATTATTCCTTTTTTTTTTTTTTTAAGATTTATTTTTATTTCTTTCTCCCCCCCATCCCCCCAGTTGTCTGTTCTCCGTGTCCATTTGCCATGTGTTCTTTGTCCACTTCTGTTGTCAGCGGCATGGGAATCTGTGTCTCTTTTTTGTTACATCATCTTGCTGCATCAGCTCTCCGTGTGGGCAGTGCCATTCCTGGGCAGGCTGCACTTTTTTTCACGCTGGGCAGCTCTCCTTAGGAGGTACACTCCTTGCGCGTGGGGCTTCCCTACGCGGGGGTCACCCCTGCGTGGCGCAGCACTCCTTGCACACATCAGCACTGCGCATGGGCCAGCTCCACATGGGTCAAGGAGGCCCCGGTTTGAACCATGAACCTCCCATGTGGTAGATGGGTGCCCTACACTGGGCCAAGTCTGCTCTCACCCAGTGTCTTCTAAATATCCTTTATCTCTTTAGTCAAATTTTCTTTCAATTCTTTAAATTGTTTGGGAGAGTTGTGTGATTATCATTTATTAATTGTCTTTAATTTTGTATCTCTTCAGAATATTTGGTGTGTTCCTTTGACTAGGCCATCTCTTCCTGTTTCCTAGTATGACTTGTAAATTTTTGCTGATGTCTAGGCATCTGAATATGTTCCTGAATTTACTCTAATGGACAATTTCTCTTTCTTGCCTATTGTTTTTTTCCACAGCTCTTCTTTTATATTTGGTTCAATTTATTCTGAGTCTTTAAAATTGTCCAGTTTAAGTTATCAAAATCATGCCAGGAACTAACTAATTGGGCACAGATTTTCTCCCAGAAGAGTGAGGAAAGAGCCAAAAGCAATTTCCAAACCGGCCAGCAGATGGCACACATCAGTGCACCTTTCCATAGAGAGGAAACCTTTGTTTTTTCTGTTTGGTTCTGGCCAAAGCCAAGATTCAAAGCCGGCTTTTCTGCATGAATTCACTGAAGAAAAGCCCCCAACTCCCCCTCCCTTTTTCCTGTATCAGTTGAAAGGGAGGAAGAAGTCTGTCCCCCTCTCAGCAGCTGCAGTGAGCCAGCTTAATTTCATGGTAGTAGAGGAGATGAGCCCTTCCCAGCCCGTGGCTGTTTGGTAACTCATGTTTGTTGTTTCACATCATCTTCTCTCTGTCCCTCTCCTTCCTGGGAGCTGTGAATCACTGTCCTGGCCTGCTGACCCTTGGTATTTTCTCCATTCTTTTTATGAGACAGTTGAGTCCTACCTGTCTAATCCAACACTATCTTTCCCTCTACTCTAACTTTTATATTTCATTCTTCATTTCTGTGGTCACGTGTTTAATTACCAAGAGTTCTTTTTGTTCTTTAAATATTCCCTTTTATAGTGTTGTTCTTGTTTTATGGAGGCAATATATTAGCTGATCTATTTGAAAACATTAATATTCTCCCTGGATAATGTTTCCTCTACATTTTTCTGTTTTGTTTGGTTGGTTGGTTTTGTTTTACTTTGTTTAGTGTTTGTGTTTATCTTTCATTTTGAGGTCTTCCTCATGTATCTGGATATCCTTAGTTGTCTAATTCTGTTTTAGAGTCAGGAATTAAAAGCCCTTTGGAAATTCCGAGCACATGGATGGGCTTTCAGACTAAATTTCATTGTACAATAAAGCCTGATGTCTTTCCTGTTTGGACTGGTCTGACTGCCTGATGAAGACTTTTCCAGTCTCCTGGCTGGAAAATAAATTCCTGGTGTTCTGAGAGGTGAATGGGGGAAGACAAGGGCATCTCAGCATTCACTATACACAGCATCACTCAATCCCCTTATCTTTTCAATAAAATTCCACTCTCCTCCACTGGACCAGGTGTCACCAGACCAGAAATCCTTCTTTCATCTCTCCAGAATGGTGAATTATTCTTTTAGAATTGGTGAAATCAGTCATTCAGAAACAGTGATGGAGAGAACTGCTTCTTAAATAGTTTTTCCCATATCTTCCTTATGTTGGATACTGTTCCTTTTCCCTCCTTATGTTGGGTACTGTTCCTTTTCCCACCTCCAATTCCTAAGCCTTTTGAGAACTTTGAGTTAGAGACTGAAACGATACTCAGTTTTCTCCACAGCTAGTTTAGGATTTAGCTTTCTAGTGATTGCTCTGTCAATTTCCTCTCACCAAGATACTTTTCTGCTTGGTCACACTTGGTCAGGAAGCAGTATTCTTTAATGTGCTGTGGGATTCTGTTTGCTAAATTATTTGCACTGATATGCATAATTAAGTTTGAGTGGAGGTTTTCTTTTGGTGCAGTTTCTGTTGGATTTTGATAATGATGTTATACTTGCTAAGTGAAATAATTTGGAAAATATCCTTCTATTACAATAGACTTCAACTGTTTAGCATGGAAATTATTCATTGTTTGGAAGATTGTTAGATCTCCTATGAAATCATTTGTGACCTGGAACTCCTTGAATACAACATCTTTGTCATTTTTTTCTGTTTTTTTCTCATGATAATTGGCTTAATGGAGTCTTTTTAAAGTTTTTATTTCGGAAATCATATTTCCTGGAAAACTATATTTCTGTGATAAAATATTTATTCCATTTGGCTTTTCAAATTTTCTTACATTCAGCTGAGAAAAGTAGACTTTCAGTGTCCTCTCTGTTTTTATTTCCACTGGTATATTTTGTATTTTATATTTTCCCTTTTTATTGATTTATTTAACTAATGGTTTATTTATTTTATTGAAAAAAAGATTTTATATTTATAATTTCCATAACTTTTCTGTTTTCCAGTTATTAATCTTTTTTTAGCAAATCAATTTTACTGGTACATATTAATAAAGCATAAATCTACACGGAGTGTCCAATCAGTGGTATCTGGGATAATCACATAGTTTTGCATTCATCACTTCAATCATTTTTAGAGCATTTTAATTATTCCAGTAATAATCATAAACAAAAAACAAACAAAAAACTCATCAACTCTAACTCTCTCTATACTTCCCCTGCCATACATAGCTGCTATTCTGTTTCTGTCTCTAATTTATTTGTATTTAAATTTTGTAAAAAAGTATCATATGTGCAATATCAACCATATTCATATTTTACATGAGGTTTCACCATGCTATACAGTCCCATGTTACATTTTTTAGCTTTCCTTCTAGTAATATACATAACCTTAGACTTACCCTTTCAACTACTGTCATACCCATATAATAACTCTGCTAGTTACAAACACACTTAGTGGTGATGTGCTTTCACCATTTCTATTCACTTCCAAAGACTTACAAACAACGTTTTACCAATTCTGCACAGATTAACCCTCAGCTTTCCATTCTCTACCCTCATTCTATTTACTGGTGACCCAAATTCTAACTATTAATTCCATGAGTTAATTTTTTTAACCCTTAGAAATTTCTTTCTTTGCTTATTTATGCAAAGGATATTTTATTGGCTTTACACTTTCCAAATAGAATACTTAACTGATTTATTTTTATTCTCTTTCTTATTCATTCATTAGGCATATTTACAATTAGAAATTTTCTTCTAAGGATTGTCTAACTGGATTCTGTAAGTTCTAATAGACAATAATTTCATTAGCTTTTCTCCAGATAAAAATTGTGTTTTGAGTTTCCTCTTCCATAAAAGATTTGTTATAAAGCAAAATTTTCAATTTCAAAAAGGAAGAGATTTTTTGAGTGTTATCCAACTTTGTATTTCATTTATTTTTTTTATTATCATAGAAATTTGTCTGTATTATTTCTACCTTGAGAATTACTGTTTCTTTGTGCTCTCGTATATAGTAAGATTTTGTGACGGTCACGTTGTTTTGTTTTGTTTTGTTTTATTCAGCCGGTCCTTGTTAAGATTACAACCATACCTTTATTTTTGTTTGTGGTACCTGCTGGAATACTTTCTCTTTTTTCAAGTATTCTCAATCATATTGTTTTAATTGTGTTTTAATAGGACTTCATGCTTCTGTTTCTTCTTTTTGCTTTTGGATGCCAGCATAATAAAGGGTAACTAATTACTGATTTTACAACTGCAAATAACCAGGAACCTCACTTTTATTCTTGGAAAGAAAAACAATCATAATGCATCTTGAAGTTTGTCACTTTTTAAAATAGTTTGCCATGAGATAACTTAAGAACCTCTGTATAGTCCAAAAGACTTGCATGATCATTGTCTATCTCATTATTGCAAAGATTCCAGTGAGTTTCAGAGGTCTTGCCTACTTCCTCTATGGATGTTGATATGCCTGCCACATCATATCACAACCTTTTATATATTTTTTTTCTTCTATTAAGATTCCTCGAAATATACTAAATATTCATCATTTAGTTCTACAAAACTAAACATTATAATATTGAGTACACCCATATCTTTAATCTTTAATTATTACTGAAAATTACATGGCATCTGCATGTACTGGAGACTTACTTTGCAAATATTTTACTAATTATGATGTCATAATAAAACTCAAGGCAAAAATATGCAGTTAGTGCTAAGTAGATATAAATCATTATATCAATAGTTTTAATAATTTCAAAAATGGTCTACCTCTTGTTAAATTCAAGTACACTATCAATATTTAAAACTACATTTATGACTAGTAACAAGTTTATACTAGACATAAGAATTGTGTCACATCTGCCATTTTCTTGTTGCTTATGTCTATATGAGCAGTAGTATATTCAGTCTAGATTATTTTTGCATATGTATATGAAATCATTTGTCCATCTTGTGAGGATTATTTTGCTTTAAAGTACCTCAAATTATAAATGTCATATCCAGTTATCTGCAATAAGGTGTAATACGCTGAACAAACAGCCCAGCGAGGGCCCCTGTCCGTTGCTCCAAGTTGGAGAAACCATGACTCTTTCCCAGGAAATCTCACTCATGTGATATGTGACTATCTAGCACACAAACATAGACCTACAAAGGGGACCAATGTAAACCCATACAAATCATAAAAGCTTAAACTCTTTCCTATTATTTTGATCAAGAGATGATACACTTTTTGAACAAAGGTCCAATTAGTAAATATTGTAGATTTCGTGGACCATCTGTTCTTGGTCACTTTACTCAATCCTGCCACAGTAGCATGAAAGCAGCCAGACAACACATAAATGAATGGGCATGGATTCTTCCAATAAGTTTATTTACAAAAACAGGTGGCAATCAGTTTGGCCCATGGCTATAGTTTTAGATATAAATAAATAAAAATAAATAAATAAATAAAAATCTTGATCACTTGTATTCTGTGCCCCCCTATTCCATTCCAATGAATAATCTTGAGATTAGGTACATATGACTTTAGAGATAGTTATTTTAAATGATTCATGAAAATTAATATCATTTTACCTTGCTTTTGCATTCAATATATGCATATTTAAATGTTCTAGTTCTTTGAGGGCAAGACAGGAATCATAAAATAATCTCATTCATATTTCTACCAGTGAGATATAACATAGTTATTTCTGATGAAATGTTTAGAACTACTTTTGACTTGCTTGAGAATTATCTTAAGTATGAAAACTACTTACGACAATTTTTTTTCAAGAAAAGTAAGCTTACCAAAGAGCTGAATTTTTTAAAAGGGATTGTTTTGGCTGATTATAGTATCATACCCTATAAAACTTCAGGAAGACAAGAATTCAAGAAGCAAATAATATCAAAGTTTTTTAGAGAAAAATTAGCAGACAAATATGCAGAGTGAATAAAATAATTTAGCTGTGTTTATTAGAGAACTATAGCTCTCCCAGTATTAGGCTTGGACAAAGACATTAGAAAATTAATGCTGCAGCTCTATCTGATTAATTCATCACTCTACAAAAAGTCCACTTTGTACTCAGCCATCAAGTCAAACTCTTAACTGTGGAAGCTGTTGCCATTGCACTCCAAAAGGCATTTTAAGGCACTTGGGGCTCGTCTCATTAAAGTCTGCACATCTGAGACTCTTTTGTTCCATCCTGGCATTTTAAAGCCACCATCTCTCGTGTGGTTTGGAAGTGAAGGGTGAAAACTCCACTTTCCCTTTGGTGCAGCTGTCTCTTCTTCACAGGATGAACATTATCTGTCTGAGTATAAGATGCCTTTGTGAACTCAGAGCACCCTTGGTGAAATTATTGGAGTGCTTAACTCCATCCTCTCTCCCTTCTTCCCACGTCTTTTGTAAAGCAACACTTATTTTCTGCCTTCCTGTCTAGAACGTACAACAATTTAAAATCAGAATCATAGCATCTCTCTGCTATAGCTCTTAATTTAAAGCAACATTCTGTTTTTAAAAAAAGTCAAGAAGTATTATAGTGTGCTCTTAAAGAGGGTCTCCATTTAAAGTATATCATATTTTGCTGATATCATTAAAAAAAAACCCAAATTATTAAGAAGTAAAAGATGCTAATTTTCAACATTTCACTAAGATTAATCCAATATAGATAAGTAGGTCTCTTATAATTTAGGAATAATTTTTAACATATTGCATAACGGCTTTTCATATGCCCTAATTTTAAAGACTCCATATGCATTTTTAAAATAGATATACTTAAAGCAACACTTACCTATTTCCAATCCTGATTTGGACCAAAAAACACCGACACTTGAGAAATATGAAAACCATTAGTGTATGCTTAGCTATTTCAAGTCCTCTATCTAATTTTTAAAATTAAAAAAATCATTAAAACATAATTTTGGAGCTAGGCTTTAGAAAATTTTAATGCTTAAAATTTATGATTGTCTGACTGCAAGTTTCACAGAGCCTGTGATATTAGACAAGTATAAAGATATTTGATGGGGCACGCTCAAGAGAAAAGAAAGTGAAAATATTTGAAATTAATCATAGTTGGCAGTAGAGAGTTAAAAGTTGAATTTTATGTCTTTCTATATACACAGTTTAATTCCTGTCCTACACTGCTGACCTGGATGTGTTTGGAGAACAGAAGCAATTTAAAAAGAAAAACTCAAAAAATAGCAAAAAAGAAACTTCAGTGATTTCTCATAAGTATGATAAACTGAGGAGAATCTATTTGGTGACCCTTTAGCAGGAAGCCAACCCCCTTTTAACAATAAACATTTGAATCCTACATTCCCTTTTAAGTTTCCAGAGACCCTCAATAGTGACTATTGAATTTAATCATGATACATACAATGAAGTGGGTATTATAGACCCATTTTTCCAAGGATGAGACTGAAGCCCACTCAATGCCTATGTTCTTTCCATTGCATTTTATCATGGTGTTTATTCATTTGCAGAAAGCAGGAAGGTCAAAGTCTCCAGTTGTCAGTACTCAGAGTAAGGTCCCTTAGTGGACCAGAGTTCCAGGCACATCACCTCTTCTTGCAGTAGGAGGCCATGAAGTATGCAGCCTGAGTGTGTAGTGGATCATTTAGAATGAGGACATACAAAAGTTGCAGAGAAAGTTGAAAGAGGAGCAGAAAGGAGACAGAGTTCAGAATATTTCAAACTGAGTAGAATCTAAGATCTGTGAGGTCAGGGACATTGTTTCACTTCTTGTGGAATCACCAGTGCCTGTCGCAGGGCCTGGCACAAATGTTAAATGATTGAATATTAATAGTAGAGAGAAAGTAAATGAGTGTGGAGAGAAGTAATGACGCCACTATGAAACCATAGCATTGCTCAGCATTGCAGGAACCACGTAACAGGGAATAATATTTGGAGATTTTAGCCAGTTCTTTCTTCCCCATAGTCCTGTGTTCTATGGTCCTCCCAGAAACCCATGCAGTTAAGAATTAATTCCACTTGCAGGTGTCAGAGTAGGAATGTTTAAACAGACTCACAAAGGGAAAGGAAAGAGTCAACTTTTGGATGAGTTTCAAAATAGAGCTTGGGAACCCATGGCCAAGGACATACTTTGGGAGCAAAGGCTTTTTAGTTTCAAAAGCATATGACTGAGAATTATCCCTCTGTTCCATCTTCACAAGTGGACCCAATCCTGAGCCAGAGTTGGTGGTGGTTAAAATAGTCCCTGATAAATTTGGGGAATCAGAGATTGGAGGAAATTTATGAGCTGATTTCTGATTGGCAAGATACACAAGTTCCTCTGTGCCTAGGTTGATATACAAACTAGCAGGGTATATACAGTCAGAAAAGCCTTAAACACACACAGACACATGCACACTCGAGCAGCTCTGTGAGATGACATTTTGTGTGGGAAAAAATATCTTTGAAAACTGGTTGCATTTAAAATAGAGATTTGTAAGCATAAGAATTATACCATTTCAAAGAATGGCAGAAAAGTTTTACTAAGTGTCCAAGCATGGTTAGTGGCTTAAAATTTTGTTCTTACTTGCTTTATACCTGCAGGTCTCTCAATTTCTATGAGGCAATAGGACCCTCTATATAAAGCATGTGGAAAAACAAACTGCTGTAATTCTTCTTGACTTCTATGTCATTCAGTGCTTCAGGAACTGCTCTATCTTTGTTACAAAAACCAGTAATAGACCATGGGTTTCTCTTGTTTTATTATTTCCTGATAACATTTTAAAGCTAAGATAACCTGCCTAAAAATATCAATTAATTTCTATACAATTGATCCTAAACATATTTCGATATCTTTAAATGTAAAAATAAACACTTTATTTTGAATTTCAGATCAGATTGTGAACAAACAAGATAGGTTTTATATTATGCCATTACAAAATTTGTATATTTAGGTGAATTAACTGCAGAATTCATATAGTACCCATTAATAAAATGTTACTGTTTTAAAGAAAAATGATCTTACAGTTTTTAATATCTCCAAATTTTGGTTTTTTAATCCATTATTATCTTAACAAGAAATTTAATTGAAAGAATTGATATTCTGCAATTAAATTATTTTTCATGGGAAAATACAAGTAATGAAACTTAGAAACTATAGTTAACTTAGAAACTATAGTTAACTATATTATTAACTATAGTTAATAATATAATATATTAATTATATTAATTATTAATAATTATATTAATAATATAATATTAACTATAGTTAATAATATTGTAATATTTTTATAACAAAGGAAAGGAAGTACTATATCAATGCTAGCAGTAAAAAAAGAATATGGGATTTAGTTTTGAAGATGTGAATATGGTCGAGCAATTTTTTAAATTTTTTCATTTTTTCATTAACAAGGAGAACTTGGTCATGTCATTTAACTAATCTGTACTTATCTATTCATTGTTTAGAAAACTGGAGAAACAACTGAGTTTGTTTTTAGGATTAAATAAGGGAAGGGAGCCCGGACAAGTTTTTTTTAAAGTATTGCTTCCATAATTTGTTAAACTGCATGTATTAGTCAACCCCAGGGTTACTGATGCAAAATACCAGAAATTGGTTCGTTTTTATAAAGGGTATTTATTTGGGTTTTTATAAAGGGTATTTATTTGGGGGTAGGAGCTTACAGATACCAGGCCATAAAGCATAAGCTATTTCCCTTACCAAAGTCTATTTGGAACAAGATGGCTGCCGACATCTACGAGGCTTCAGGCTTCCTGGGTTCTTACGTTCCTGGGGCTTGCTTTTCTCTGGGTCCAAGGTTCCTTTCTTCCTGGGGCTGGCTTCTCTTTCCTTTGCGTTCTGACTTCCCTGGGCTCCAGCTTAAGTCTTCGGCATCAAACTCCAATGTTAAAACTCCAACATCAGAACCCTCAACTCTGTTCTTTGCCATGCCTTTTATCTGTGAGTCCCCACCCCTAATCATAACTCAATCATGCCCAGGTACAGATCAGATTACAAACATAATCCAATATCTATTTTTGGAATTCATAACCATATCAAACTGCTACACTGCCTTTTGTCTGCTATTTTATTTTTTGAACTCGAAATAAAGTTTTCAAAAAATTATGTTTCTAATACAGAAATTGTCACCCAATACCACATCACCTACAGAACAAGATTAAAAAGCAAAAAATTTCTGCAAAGTTTTTGCAAGAATTATCCTAGAGTCCTTTGTGATTAAAGAACAAGTAAATCAATGTCATGTTGTCTTCAGCATTTAAAGAATCAGAGCAGGGAGACTGCTATCTGTCTGAAACAGAATCAGAAAACAGGAAGGATTTGCTAAGGAATCTTCACTTTCAATTTAAGGATGATCTTCATTTAAATTTTATGTTGCCTACTTTGTCTTCCTATTCAGGATATTTCCAACAGAAATAGTTGTTATGTTTGCCAATAAAAAAAGAAAAAATTAGTAGAAGTGAAAAATATCAGAATCCTTAAAAAGATTATTTTATACCTTTGTCTTTTATATCTATCTACATATACATGTAAATATATACATATATGTATAGTTTTTAAATGAAAGTCAGTGTTGCTTGACTTGAAATGCCCCTTGCAGGGATGAAGTGTTGAGCTTCATTAGTTATAGTTTAGAGGGAGCTAGAAAAGAACCAAGAGATGAGCCAGTCCAGGGTTTCTCAACTTGGGTACTGTTGACATTTGGGCTCGATATTGCTTTGTTTGGGGGTGGTCTTGTGCATATCAGGATGTTCAGCAGCATCCCTGGCCTCTACCTACTAGATGCCAGTAGCTTTCCACAGTTGTGACAACCAATAACATCTCCAGACATTGCCAAATCTCCCCAATGGAGCAAAATCACCCCTCCTTGAGAACCACTGGTCTAGTCAACTTCTCTCATTCCACTGCTGAGGTTTCCCAAGTGCACTGAGGCCTCTATGCACCAGGCACTGTGTTAGGTACTTCTCCCCAGAGAGGAGGATAGCTGGGAGCTGTTTCACCCCATGGCCTTGACTAGAACATGGACTTCAAAGCTCTTTCTGCAAACCAAGTTGCCATAGTTTCCCTTTCGTTCAATTACACTAAGTGACTTAAGTTCATCAGATCCTGCTTGGACATAGGTTCTGAAACAGGGAGGTGAAACCAGGCTGACCCTACAACATCTTGCGAAGGAACAGTTCTTCTACAACATGCTATTCATGGAAAGTCTTCCTGGAAACTGTGTAACCTAAGATTGAGAAAAACACCATTTCTTGTGAACTCTCAGAAATATGATGTTTATTCCATTATTCTGAACAATGGAACAAACATCATGTATACTTGCTTGATAAATATT
The DNA here is from genome assembly GCF_030445035.2 of Dasypus novemcinctus. Classification (NCBI taxonomy): domain Eukaryota; kingdom Metazoa; phylum Chordata; class Mammalia; order Cingulata; family Dasypodidae; genus Dasypus; species Dasypus novemcinctus. The sequence goes on along the minus strand of NC_080683.1, from coordinate 27,391,223 downwards.
ATATGTACTTGCTTTTATTTTAGCAGGTGAAATATGCTAGGCCTCCCAACTTTACTATGAAACAAGATAATGGTAACTAATAAGCTATTAATAGTTTCCATTAAGTTGTTTATTTGCTTGGTAAATGTAGTTTTTTTTATTTTCAAAGACAAATAATATGGAAAAAATTAAAGATCTAAAAGCCCAAAAAACAAACTAATATTTGGATGCCTAGGCTACAGTAGGTTACCTTTCATTTAGGATATCTGCATTTGAGATAAGAATACTAGTTTGAAAAAACTCTAAAAACCTACCATTTTTCTCCAATCCCTGAGGGATGACCCATTTTGAATTTATAAATTTACCAGAGATCTTCCTTTCCATCCTTGAAACAGAAAAAAATATACTTCATTTGTTTTTGTTTGGGGGGGAGGGGTGTTGTTGTTGTTTTGTTTTGTTTTCTTCTTTATTTTCTTTTAAAATATACATTCAAAAAATATAAGGGCCCTGTATACCCCCCACACCCCCACCCCACTCCTCCCACATCAACAATCTCTTCCGTCATTGTGGCACATTCACTGCACCTGGTGAATACATTTTAGAGCACTGCTGTACCACATGGACAATGGTCTATATTGTAGTCTACACTCTTCCCCCATTCCACCCAGTGGGCCATGGCAGGGCACACAATGTCCAGCATCTGTCCCTGCAGCACCACCCAGGTGCAGTTGTTTTTAAATCTTCTTTTTTCCATATGTTTATTTTAAATTACTGGCTTCTATAGACTGGATTTCTCAAGCCATCTTTCATTTTTTTAATGGAATTTTAAAAAGTCTGTTTCCTAGTTTTCATTCTCTTTTCTGTGCATTCTTTTGGTTGCTCTTTTCACTTAGATATGTTGTTTCCTCTGTCTAAAGTACCTACCTTAAGTTATTTTATCTGAGATCACAGAGAGGAAGAGAATGTTCCCAGTTCTCTTCACATAACTTACCTTTAAATTTTTCATATTTTACTGTGACCTTTACATTTGTTATCATTCAGAGTCTGTTCTAATCCCATCCACATTTTAATATATGTAACAATTTCCCCAGTGCTTAGTTTAAAGATTATAAAATATTTTCCAAAACTCCAATCTTAGCATTTATATTCAGAAACTAAATCCAGTTTTTACTATGCCCTCCTTTATGTATGTACTGTACCTTAATTCCATTTTTCATAAGTCAAAGGAAATAAAGAAGAAAAAGCACAAGCTCCTCACTCTAATTGTATTTCCTAAGTATAATTTATTTTTAATTATCCTCTAAATAATTTTAAGGCAGGTATAGATTTGAAACTTTATAGAAAGGTGGTGAAGGAATAATTTTAACAAGTCCTGGTCTCACAAATTGTGGTCTAGTCGTACAAAAATGTGGTGTTTACTATAGGAAAAAACAATGCTTGAGTCATTTGATTATTGCCTCAACATGTCTATTCACATGTTGACTTTAATGCAATGTGCAAGGAACAGGTTTAGGAGAGAGACTCCTGTGAAGTAAAATGTAGGAATGCATTTTTTTTCTTTCCAACAGATGAAATCTCTAATTTTAAATTCCTTAATAACATTTATTTTGTATACTATTTGAAGTTTTTTACAATTGCCCCCTCTTTCAAAATTTGATGGTTTAATACTTTTTGGATGAAAATAAAGTAGAATTTTTAAATTATATTTTAACATGACCTGTTTTTAAAATGGAACATATTTTATGTGAGAAGTTCTAAACATGACAATGGCCAATCCCATTTGAGTAAATATATGTAGGAAACAGCATGGGTCACCAAAACATAGAAGAATACATCTGTACAAAACTTTCAAATTGTCATTGTTTCATAGCAGATTGGAGTACCTACTTAGATACTGTAAATGAACCAAGTATTTGTTAAGCAACAGTGGCAGTTTGATATTTTTTATGAATTCCAAAAGAGATATTGATTATGTTTGTAAATTGGTCTCTTCCTCTGGGCATGATACCCTTTGATTGTATTAGATTCAGCTAAGATGTCTTTGATTAAATTATGTTAAGATTAGGGCTTTGATTTGACCACATCATTAGGGCATGCAGAGTTGAGACCCCACCCCCTTGATGGGCTGATAAAACAGACTCTCATGAGGAAGGAGACACACAGGAGCAGATATGCAGGAAGAAAGAGTGCTTATAGACATGGAAGAGGCCCTGGGAAGAGAGATGACCCTGATAGTCTACAGCTGACCTTGTGAAGAGAACAGAGCAGCTGAGCCCAGAAAGAAATGAGCCCAGGGAGAGAAATGAGCCTTACACTAGGCTACAGCTGAGATCAGAAGAAGCTGGACCCATGGATTCTTAAGAGGAAAGAGGAATACTGAACCCTCACAGACATCGCCATCTTGCTTCAACGTGTGGCAACAGATTTTTGGTGAGGAAGTACCTCTTATGGTACCTTGAGCTGGACTCTTTGGGACCTTGTGACTATAAGCTTCTACCCCAAATAAGTACCTTTTTATAAAAGCCAACAGACTTCTGGTATTTTGCATCAGCATCCCTTTGGCTGACTAATACAGCAACTAATGCTTCAGAGACAATTATGATAAAATGGCAAATAAGTCTTCTTTGTTGTTGTGTTGGTTTTTTGTGTTTTTTTTTTTTTTAAGTAAAATTTATCAAAGAACTTCCCCTATACAAGGCAGGTAAAAAGAAGCAGAAAAATAAGTCTCCTTTGACACTGTAGGCAAGGTACAACAAGGAATTCCAATGCTGTATTTCCAATCTTCCAAACACAATATGTACACAAGTTCAAGAGAAAACTAAATCCATAAAAGGGGAAAGATGAAATCCTAAGCTTGAAGAGGTGACCCTATCTGATTATAGCTGGATGTAAAAGCAAATGTTGTGTCTGAAGGACAATTTCTTAAAAGGTAGAAACTAAAAAAGCAGCTAGCTTATATTGATGATAAAATTTCTACTATATAAAGTACATGTCCTAGTCATGATAAATTGTCTATTAAATATAGCACAGGAAGGAAGGGAGGCAGAGAGGGAGAAAGGAAGGAATAGAAACAAAGAAAAGAAACTAGAAAAAAAGAAAAACTCAAAATGATCTTATTGATTGAAAAAACAAAAACAACATGGTAAAACTTGAAGACAACAAATCTATAATGTTAACTCTTCCAAAAGAAATGTAAAGCTATAAGGAATTTCAGATTCTCTCTTCATAAAACAATCCTGCAACTCACTCCATCATTTTGATACCTAAAATGTTAAACATTTTAAAACCAAAAGATATTTAACCTTGTAAAAGTTTAGCCATAATAAAAGATACTTTCATGATAGAGGCAAATGAGCCATCTACATTGAGAAACAAATGCTGAAAAAGTAGTAAACTGTGGCAAAGCACATGATTTAGAATAAAAAGCAGTATTTTCAGCTTCACCTTTTGACAAAGATGGGTATTTTCCATATAATATTAACACATGGGAGACATAAGAAACTGAAGTAGAAGTTCACAGTTGAAAGGTAACTTGATGAATCAGATCAAAATCTGAAAGTCACCCACATAATCGTTAAAGTTGAATGTCAAACAGAGAGTATGGTAGGGAAAGGAAGTGAGTCAGATAACTAAGAAAAATAAGAAAAGAAGGAATGAAAGTACTATGATGAATAAAATTCTCTATAATTTTCCTTTTATGTTCTCTGTGAGGTAGGGAAGAAGAAATTCTCTAAATGGTCATTTTCACACAAAATTATATTCTTTCCCCCACTGAAGTAAGTTAGAAGGAAAATAAAATTTAAGAGGCATACATGCTGGGAAACCTTATTTCTCAAAGAAAAAAGAAAAATATTACTGGGAAAATCAGATGAACTAACAATAGACTCCCCTGAATTCGACACAAAACCAGTTTCATACATTTCTCTAGGTCTTTAAGAAGGTAATGACATATTTGATATCGGGATGAGTTGCTAATTTATAAGGAAAGAAAGAATATTTTCTATAACTTATATATAAGTGAGATTTGCAATTGCTTTCCATATTAAATGGAGAAACTTCTGTGAAGACATCACTGTTATCTAATTAGGAAGATTAAATGACTAGAAAACCATCAATAAATTTTGCAAACTCACAAGCAGTCAGAATAAACTAAAAACTATTTGGCTCTGTAGTATCTTCATTCTCACCAGTGAATTGATTTTCCAACCGTCTGTCTTCTGGGTGTCCATTTGGCCAATCAATTCTGTTAATTATTTTCCACCTCTACCTTTAATTATCAGTAGGAATATCATACTTCAAAGCATATCACCATAGTTCTAAATCCATATGTGGAGTGTGAGGATATTGTGTAATGAATTAGAGGGACCACAAAATTGATATAATAATGGATTTAAAGGTAATTTCAAAGAAGCATAACCTTCATTCTGAAGAGTTGTTTTTTTTTTTTTTTAATCCAACAAATATAGAATGATACTTCCTGGCTTATGCCATTTTGATGTAAAAGTTGTTGATTAATAAGTCTCAATTACTTGATTATGCATTTGGTTTCAAACTTTGCTTTTAGTACTCAGAAGCTGTTTCCAGGCAGATTTTCAGTTCATTAGCAGTTCAAAAGGCTGCCCAGTTGTACCTTTTTGAGCTACAGTAAATACATTCCTGTCTGGTCTCATCATCTTTAGTGTCTGACATTTTGTAACAGAGAGTTTTGAAATCATATTTTATGGCATTGAAGCTGCTAGGGGAAATTTATTGACTTAACAATCCCATCCAACATCTCCTGTCATGTGGAACTGTCCCCAGTACAAGGCAGATTAGTGAATGTGAGCTGCCTCAATTTGGCCCAACTGTCTGGCTCAAGAATTTTCCATTACATGGGTAGGTGAAATCAACTGAGTTTGGAACCGTTCAATTTACACTGTGGCAGTAGTATAAGAGAACACAATAGTGACCAGAACTGAATTTGAATATATTTTCTTCTATTGAAGTTCTGATAAAGTAGCAGTGCTATTATACATTTTTATTATTCAGTTTATTTTTTAAGTAGGTCTAAGCATCTACACTTGTGAGCTGTCTTTGGTATCAGGAAAAACAAGTTCCTCTGCCTCCATCGTAGATTCTGGACACAATGAGATTGTAGTTAAATCTCAATATATATGCAATTTCCCATATATGCTGTGCCCCAAGTTTCCATTACATTTTCCTCTTTTGCAAGGTCAGTGAATACCAGAGGATGTCTGGAAATCTGTTAAAAGCTCTATGCTGGACTTCTTTCTGCAGACTTTTATTACTTCCCATGTTCCAAGCTCAAGGTGGGATACAAACAAGAATAAATTGGTAGAAAGAAAATATAAATATGATTATGTCTGTGACATCTTAAGAGCTGCAGAAGTCTTCAAGCTTTCAACAAATTATCTGGAAACAGATTAATGTTGTAACAGAAACAAAGTTCTAAACTTGCTTCATAGGCAGGAAAAGCAATGAAAAGAGATGACAGCTCCTTTTAATGAGAAGAATATCCTGCGCATGAAAATGGAATTTATCATTTCAGAAGACAGTAAACGGTGATAAAGTAAAGGAAGATTAACTTGATATTCTAAAAGGAATCTTGTTTGGAGTAAAATGCATGTTTGATAATATATTAATATAGAAGAATGAAATTATTTTATAGCTTTAGATCATATTTTGAGGAATATAGGTGACATGGCTAATAAGTGAAATTTATTTTACCTATTGCCATTTTTTTCATATAAGCACTAGAATATTTTTATATATTTTTTAATAATCCCATACTGTCTAAAACTTCACATTAGGCCTCTAAAATATTAGTATCATGCAAGCTATATTTAGCCATTGATTTGGTAGATGATAGAAATATGTTTCTTAAAAGGAATTTCCACTTTTATTATGTGTGAAATTAGTGAAGACAATCCTATATATCAGTAAGATTTCTCTGTTTAATTTCAAGGCAGGATAACACTGTATCCCACAAAATTAAAATAATTGTCTCTATCATTTTTAATGATTTTTACTGCCTTTCTTCTAAAAAAACTCTAACAGCAAAATCAAAGCATTCATCACAAAGTATATATAATTTATATACATATAAACTATATATACATATAAACATATAAAAGTTTATATACATATAAAGAGAAAATATTTTCATCTCCATGTTAAGAAACTGAAGGCTTGAAGGATGAAATTAATTGCTCAGTGTCATGCAGCTAATGCATGGCAGATGAGATATTCCTTATGTTTCTTAAGTATGAATGCAATTTCTAATTTTAAGAGTACTGTTAATCATTTGTAAACTAGAATTTTAAAACAGCATGTCACCTTATATTCTTTCATAAGACTACTTTATTATACATTACAAAACATGAGGCTCTTACATTGTCCTAATTGTATTCAGAAAGGTTTCTGAATTGCTTATGTTGCTTATCCATGTAATAATGTTTAAAATGTACTATATAGAATCCAAGCCTATTTGCTGCATTTTAATAAGGCAAATAAAGATGCAAAGTTTGTCTTTGAAATAATTTATGAAGTTTTATATTGCAAAAATGTTTATTATCCTATTTTTTCCCAAAACTTATAGAGTACCATGGGCAACTTTCTTTTATGCCTCCTCCAATGTATGGGTTATATAAGGAGAATCTAGTATACATTTTTCACACATAAACAAAATGAACAAAAAATCTTTAAATGACTCAAACCCCTATCCCCTAACTAGTGTTGCTTAACCTTGGGGATCACATCATCTCTGCTAAGTTAATATGTATCTAAACAATAGGACTTAAGTCAGCTGACTAGTATACCAAATTTTAGAAATAAGAATACAACAGCTGTATGTCGCACCCAACCCATAATTTCATGAAGTCTTTATAGAGAGTAATTTTTTTGTTTTCCAAAATATCACCATTACTGGGCAGAAAAATTTTACAAAAAAGGTTGAAATACTTCAAAATATCATCCTGGAAATTCATAAGAATTCCTTCTTTTTATGCAGGAATGGATCTTTTTTATTATCAAAAGTACTCTAATCAAATGAAAATTTTCTCACATACATTATATTTATGGGTATATCTCTGTTTTATAATCATTTATCAGAATATCAAATATTTTCTCTGTATATGCTCACCTGCTCAGAAAAGAGGTCACTATTATCTTCCAGGTATTTACTGAAAGGGTTGGGTTCGTAGACTTCCTCCTCTTTTTTCAGAAGTATTTTGGATTTTATAGGTACTGGACGAATTACTCCAGGCTTAGTCTTCATGAAAGTCAAATATTTAAAACAAAATAAGAGAGAAATAAACACTGTTGAGTAAATATGTGTATTAAGAGATTTAAATGTTGCTTTCATTCAATTTCATATTTTTAAATTTTTAAATAATCTCACAAATACATAAAAATAATCCAAAAGTCAAATGACTTTAACTAATATTGAGGTTAACTGCTAAAGCAATAATCATTTCTTGTTTTTTCATTTTTTAAACATTATTTTAAAATAAGCTTTAGATTACATAAACATTACATCAAAAATATAGGGGATTCCCACATAACTCACTGCTTCCCCCCACATACTTTTCCCCATTAAAAACATCTTTCATTATTGTGGTACGTTTGTTACAGTTGATGAGCACATATTGAAGCATTGCTACTAACCATGGGCTATAGTTTACATTATGTTTTACACTTTGCACTGCACAATTTTAAGATTTTGACAAAATGTATAATGGCCTTTATCCATCATTGCAATATTATGCAGAACAATTCCAGTGTCCCAAAAATGCCCCGTGTTGCACCTATTCTTCCCTCTCCTTCCCCTTAGACCCTCTGGTGACCACTGCCTTAATAGCAATGTTACAAGTTGTACTGTTATTAGAATAATAATAAGTCTACTTTAGTCCATCGTTGCATTCTCCCCTTGTTTGATCATTCCTCAGTCTTGAGGATTTGGGGATGGTGGTGCCCACTCTGCTTCCAGTTGAGAGAGAGCTTAGACCCCACGGAGTAGATTAGATGGATGGAACTGTCTTACTTCAAGTTGTAGATACTCTCTGTTTGAGGGGATAGACTGTCTGTCATCATCCATTTTTCAGTTGTCCTGGCTGAGTCTGATGAATTGGGGGGAAGGTTTGGTTGCAACTGTGCTGAGATTCAAGGCTCAACCATTGTATAACAACTAGATGCTTTAAGTTTCATATTTAAACACATATTTAATGTGTATAGTGCTAATTATAGGTTCAAATAAAAGGGGCATAAGAACTAGGTATAGGAAAGTTATAAAGTCCAACTCCAATACATTGGGGAGATAGGTTATCATATATTCCAAAGTAAGGCCATTGGCAGGGTGCCGAATTCCTAGGGCAGATTGCCCTGCCTATAGTGTCCAGATGTCTCTAAAGCCCAATAGTCAATTCTTAAATATCAACCATTATGACGTTCAAAATGCAAAAACTTCATTTATTTAGCCAAATATGGCCTTCTATCCTTGCCAGTGCAGGTGGTCAAGAAACATTTCACTTGGCAAATATTTACTGAAAGTCTCTTCTGTGCCAGGCAGCATTCTGAGCATGGCAGCATCAACAGGTATGGCACATCCACCAAGCCCAAAAACTTTTCTCTCTGGAAACTGGCGGCCCCATTTGCCTCAAAATCCACAGGTGGGGACCACACAAGCCATGTTCATGTTATTTATAATGGAACCAGGAATAGCCTTCTGACCTAAAGAGGAAAGAGGTTTAGATGGCACACACATTCTTTCAGCCAAGATAATGGAGTTGGGATTTAAACCGCTTTTCTGTAATTTTAGGAGATTGAAGTTATGTCAGCTGAAGAGTTGTGAGAATGTCTTAATCCACCAGAAAAAAAAAAAAAAACAATCTGCCAGGATCAAAAACGCTAGAGCAAGGGTACATGGAGAGCCCCTGTCCACAGGAAAGAGACACTTGAGGGTTTTCTAGAACCTAACCCACAAACATTCCTGGGGCAGCTGGATTTCCTGTCTTGTGGTTCCCTTTTCTTTTTTTTTAACATTAGATTCCCTTTTTATCTACCACAAGTTTATTTCTGTAAATTGCAATATAAGGAGTTTTAGGTAATACACCTGCCATTCAAGCATCATAAATTGGTACCAAATGTCAATTTGACAAGGAAAGAACAAAGGGAGGGACGGCCAGAGGGAGGGAAGGAGGGAGGGAAGGAGGAAGGAAGGAAGGAAGGAAGGAAGGAAGGAAGGAAGGAAGGGAGGGAGGAAGGAAGGAAGGAAGGAAGGGAGGGAGGAAGGGAGGGAGGGAGGGAGGGAGGGAGGAAGGAAGGAAGGGAGGGAGGGAGGGAGGGAGGGAGGGAGGAAGGAAAGAAGGAAGGAAGGAAGGGAGGGAGGGAGGGAGGGAGGGAGGGAGGGAGGGAGGAAGGAAGGAAGGAAGGGAGGAAGGAAAGGAGGGAGGGTGGGAGAGAGGGAAGGAAGGAAAAGAAAGAAATGTCTAGTTTGGGGCACTTTTAAAATGATGTCTCATAAACATCAAAATCTTGTTACACTGTAAAATGTCACAAAATGATTGATAAGTTTGCAAAAACATCCCAAGCACACAAGAATTCAATAAAAAGTTGTGACATTCTTTCTGCCTAAGCATTTTGCTGTAATCATTCTTCTCAACTCCATTTCCTTTCAGAAAATGGTAAATTAGCTCTCCTCAGTCAATGCTGATGCTCATGAGCTAAGCCTTTAGGGACTACATCTATCTCTCTGCTCTATAAAGCACCTGAAATATTTTGAGTCTTGAATAAATGTCGCTTTGCAATACTTTTTTCAATCAATATTTTCCCAGTTGTCTTTAATATATTTATCAACTGGGGAAGCACCAATTGAAAAAAGCCTTTATCTTCTCCAGGATTTAAAAAAAAAAAATCTCTCACTTAAGAAACTCTGATTTCCTTCTCAAGGAGGAAAAATGAGGAAGTAACATCCAATTAGGCATTAAGTCATACAGTTGACTATACATATCATTGCAGTATTCTATCAGAAAATGCTGGCAAAACAACAAAGCCCAGTTAGTTTCTGATTTCTATAGCCACTGGTAATATCAGACCATGATTCTAAGTTGTCCAGACTTTCTATCTCTCTTTTCCACTTGCCTTCCTGTTTCATTTTTCCTTCATTCTGCTCCTAACATTCTCCCTTTCACCTGCTACTTTGCAAGGCAAGAAATAAGTACAACAATTTTCACACTCAGGGTCTACCAAGTTCTGAAATCATCACAGAACTTTAGGGGCTAATCTTGGTGGCAGTATACAGAAAGAGGAAAATAGAGAGAAGTAGTTTTGCCAGAAGTTCCTGATATACCATCTGCCAGAGAAATGTGATCGTCTGGTCCCTGTGGTGCTAGCAGGAGCTGTTTTGGACAATCCGAGCCTGGAATCTTTCACTTGGATCATCTCTCTTGAGACCAGCACCCACAGAGTTAGATCACAACAGAGACTCTTCTGGTTGGATAGTGTGCTGGGTTGAATAGTTTCTCCCCAAAAGTCTAGTTCACCCTGAACCCATGAATGTAATATGGTCTCTGCACATATAATTAGCTAAGATGGGGTCGTAATGGGGTACGCAATAAATCAATGCCAGGTTTCCTTATAAGAAGGTCATGAGAAGACACAAAGGGAAGAAGGCCATATGTAGATGGAAGTAGAGATTGGAGTGAGGTAGCTACTAGCCAAGAACACCAAGGATTGATGATGCTTTCTATGTAGATATGAAGCTTGGCTGTAAGGATGTACAAATTTAGACTCTTGTTGACAATGTTGTTTTACAAGGAAATTGCTAAGATCACTTTATTAGTCTTTCTGTTCACTTTTTAATGACAAAATTAATGTTCTACAGCATCCAGTTATAAAACTAATGCTTTACCTTAAATACTGCTATGTACTTATCAAAATGATTTCCACATTCTTACACATTTGAGCCTTATAATGTAGAAAATGTACTAAGTGCATTTGAAAGATGAAAATATGAAGTATCTAGAGGTTAAATCAGCTGGCCTAAGACTTTACCAAAGGACTGAGAAAACTAGAACTAGGACCTAAGTCTCATATCTCCCAATTCTTACTGTATAAAAAAGAAAAAAGAAAAAAAAGATTGGAAGAGGCAAGAAATAAGTATTTCCTGGGGCCTTCAGAGTGAGCATGGTACTGCCAACAACTTAATTTCAGGCTTCTCACCTTTAGAACTGTGAGAGAATGAATTTCTGTTGTTTCAGGCCACCAATTTTGTGGGTATTTGTTATGCTATTTAATAGAAATACCAACATTTTCAGTAAAAGTGAATCTGATACTGATGCTTAATAATTGTTATTCTATTAGCCTTTAATACTCCTTAGTACCTATGAATTTCCTGGATTTGATGGTTGTCTGGCAAATTTGATGATGGTTTTGCTCTATTTCTTCTACTCCACAAGATTTCCCACATGTTGTTTCCTTGAATTCTCTGTCACCAAGCTTGGTCTACCTGAAGTCTCTGAGTCTTATTCATTCCGGTTTGCTGACTTGGTCTTGATACTCATGTGCTGACTCTTACATTGTATACTTCACCTCTTTCCTTAGACCTCTTTTGGCTCTTGCACCTTAACTTGCTGCCACCAGTAGTCAGTATTTCAAAGACATGGAAGACAACTCTAGGAAAAAGAAGACTAGGCACAGTTTGCTTTTATTTTTTTCCCATTTACTTAACATTTTATTTTGAAATACTTTCAAACTTGCAGGACAATTACAAAAACATGAACACCATACAGAGAACTCCAATATACCTTGACCACCTCAGATAACCAGATCCACCAGTTTTAACATTTTGCCAAAATTGGCATTTCTTTCTCCCTTCCTTCCTTCTCATCCACCCACCAATCCATTTTTTGAATATTTGAGTGTAAGTTGCTCTTGAACACTTAATACTGTCATGTCCATTTTCTAAGAACAAGGATAGTCACTTATGTAACCACTTTGAATGCAATTATCAAGTTCAAGAAATTTAACCTTGATCTAAAACTTATAGTCTATATTCCAATGTTTTCATGTCCCAAAAATGTTTTATTGAGCCTTTTCTCTTCTCTTGTTGGATCCACCCAAGATCAAGTAATGCAATTAATTGTCATTTTCTCTTTATTGTTCTTCATTTTGTTATTTGTGGGAACATATGTACAACATTATCTTTCCCATTTCAACTACTCCAAAGCATACCATTTAATGGGATTAATCACATTCACAATATCACAGTTCCCTTACCATTTTCCATGACTAAAATTTTTCCACCTCCTCAAATAGAAACCCTACACCCACTATGCATTAATTCCTCATTTCCCCTGTCCCCATCCCTGTCAGACTGTACTCTAATTTCTGTATCTCTGAGCTTCCATATTCTCTAATATGTTCTTTGTAGTTACCATGAGGCTTAAATTTAATATCCTAAATCTATAACCATCTTATTTGCATTGATACCAAATTAACCTTAATAGTATACACAAACTATGTTTCTATATCACTCTATCCCCCCACCTTCATGTAGTTCTTGTCACAAATTACACGTTTATGTATTATGAGTTCAAAACCACTGATTATCACCTATTATGTTTTTGCCTTTCAGATTCTGTAGGAAGTAAGATGTGTAGTTACAAATCAAAAATAAAATATTATTGGTATTATATTTACCCATGTTGTTATGCTCACTGGAGATCTTTATTTCTTTATGTGGTTTCGATCTACTGTCTACTGTTCTTTCCTTTCAACTTACAGAACTCTCTTTATCATCTCTTGTAGAGTTGGTCTAATGGTGATGAATACCATCAACTTTTGTTTATCTGGGAATGATTTAATCTCCACCTCATTTTTTTTAAACAAATAATTTTATTGATACATATTAACAAAGTATAAATCCACCCAAATTGTAACATCAAAGGTATTCATCTACCTCATTTTTGAAAGACTATTTGGCTGCATACATAATTCTTGGTTGGCAAGAATTCTTTGTCGGCAATTTTTTGCTTTCAGCACTTTAAATATGTCATCTGCCTTCTTGTCTCCATAGTTTCTGATGACAAATCAGTACTTAACCTTATCAAGGATCCCTTGTATGTGACACATTGTTTCTCTTGTGGCGTCCAAATTCTCTTTGACATTTGACAGTTTGATTATAATATGTGATGGTGTGGGTCTATTTGTGGTTATCCTGCTTGGAGTTCATTGATCATCTTGGATTTGTACATTTATGTCTTTCATTTAATTTGGGAAAGTTTAAACCATTATTTCCTTGAATATGCTCTCTGCCCCTTTCTCTCTTTCTTCTCCTTTTGGGACTCTCATGATACATATTTAGCATTCTTGATGGTGACCCACAGGTTCCTCAGGCTCTGTTCACTTTTCTTCATTTTTATTCTTTCTGCTCCTCACACTGAATTATTTTAATGGTCTTTTCTTCAAGTTCTCTGATTCTTTTTTTCTGCTAGCTCCAATCAACTATTGAATCCCTCTAAGGAATGTTTAACTTCTTTTATTGTGATCTTCAGCTCTGTTTGATTCCATTTCATCATTTCCAATTCTCTATTTATGTTCTTTTTGTGTCCATCTATTGTCTTTCTGATTTCTTTTAGTCATTTGTCCATGTTTTCCTTTAGCTCTCCGAGCATATTTATGAACTTTTTTTAAAAAACAGTCTGTTATGTCCCAGGTCTGGTCCTCTTCATCAATGGTTTCTGATACTTTAACCTTCTCTTTTGACTGGGCCATTACTTCCTGTTTAATTATATGTTTTATAACCTTTTGTTGAAACCTGGTCATTTGGATATTTTAATGTGTTATCACTGGAATTTAGAGTCTGAGGAGTCTGTTCCTTAAGCTTTTATTCAGCTAGTGTTAAAAGACAACTTTCCTGGAGTGCCAGGAATTAATAAAAAATAAAGAAGAAGGAGAAGGAGAAAGAGAAGGAGGAGAAGGAGAAGGAGAAGGAGAGGAAGAAAAGGAAGAGGAAGAAAGAGGAGGAGGAGGAGAGGAGGAAAACACCTTTCCCAGCCTATAAGTTTCCTTACAGTCCAAGGCACTATGGTCAGCAATCCCTTACCCCAGCCAGCATAACTTGACTGCTCTCCCACAGGGTTCTGTAGGAGAGTTCAATGAGCCACCTCCTACATGCAGTTCTAGTTCTGGGGCAATGAGTCACTCATACCACAATCAGACAGATAGGGCCAGACATACATGCTCCCATTTGTGCATAAGGGTTACTCTGCTCCCTCTGGAACCAGGACCATGGATCTGCACTGGGAGGGTGAACCAGCTCTGTGCCAAGCCAGTGAGCTATGGAGGAGGGGTCAACCACAGCATCATGATGTGATCACTTTTAAGTAGCCTATTTTGGATTCAGCACTCACCTTATAATTGTAATCCTGTTTTCTGGAGCTTTGAGAAAGATGTTTCTCTAGTTCTTGCTGGCTGTTCAAAGTTTTTGTGTGGGAAGGAGCTCTGAAGTGTCTTCAACACCATTTTGATTGGGACAGGGGCCCAAAGTATGCTTTTGACATTGTTCATACTTCCTGTCCTGTGACCTTTAACCAAACAATCTACGTGCAGCTATCTCTCATTTTTTGGTTGAGTTAAATATTTAACCCTGGTGTTTCAATTCTTAACCTCATGCCCTCTCCATAAGTGAAGGTATACTAACAAATCATGTTGTGACAGTCTCTGCAGCTTGCTCATGCCATTCTCCATGATTCAAATACTGCTATTAGGGAAACAGATGTAGCACAGTGGTTGAGCACCTGCCTCCCATGTATGAGGTCCTGCGTTCAATCCCCAGTACCTCCTAAAAAAAACTAAATCAAACCAAACCAAAACAACAACAACAACAAAAACTGTTTGTCCCTTGAGGATCCACTGTAGTTAATGACACCATCATTCTCCATTAGCTACATGAAATCAGGCAACATGCTTGATATTTTAAATAGAGTATCTCATCAGTTCTTCAAAAACAACCATGAGAAAGACTTAATGAGAAAAATCACATGCCAAAGTCACACAGCTAATATGTGGAGTAGTCAAGATTTTAAAAAATCACATTTGGTCTGATCATGATTTTTATTACTTTGGAACTCCATAGATAGAAAGATAGATAGATAGATACATACATACATATATACATACATAGGTAGATACATAGATATAATTAGATGATATATAAGTAGAAACAATGTTGATAGAACTGTGAAATTGTTTTTAAACATCCACCTCTCTGTAACATAACCCATCCAATCAATAACCAAGTCTTAATATTTTTTAAAAAATTTTTTACTACTCTTAAATTCATTGCTTCTGTTTTATTCCCACTACCAACTGCCACATCCTTTATTTGGCCATTGTAACCTCATTTTTGTATAGTTTTGCTTATCTCTTTACTAGTCCTCCTAAATTTACTTTGTTTTTCTTTCCTTAAACATGGCACCAACGTTCCTACCAAAAGAGCATTCCTGGGAGGGACATCGTAAGACCTGATGACTTTCTGCTCACATCCACACATCCATCATACTCCCTCCAAATACACACACACCTACAAAAGGACTTTATAGCTGGAGTGTCCAAGACATCAGAAGTACCACATTTGTATTGACATCTCTCTGGACTTGGTTAAAAATCCATTCCCAAGAAGCAACATGATATTGGTGGGAGACGGAGATTTTAGTCTCAGAATACTATTAGTAGACTGTATGACGTTGGAAAAGCCAGTTAACCTGTCTGGACCTTCTTTCTGATAAAGGTTGTAATTCCAATCCATGATTAGGACCTTCAAAATAGGTAAAAGCACACATTTTTTAAAATTTTCCTTCTTGCCCCTTCAGGCATCATATCCCATAGAGTTATTGCAAAATGCTTGTTCTGCATCTTCAAATCCATCATCTAAGCAAGGGCCCTGAGGTACCTTTTAGAAAATCTATAAAAGAGCAAATGTGAAGCAACTGTCACTGTTGCTGGCATTCATAAAACTCTTGGAATATTAATTAACTTCCTCTCTACTTTTCCTAATTCTTAGTTTCTCAATGTCAGATGGTGATGTCATCTACATTTACTAGTGGCTAAATTGCAACACAGGATAAACTCACAGCTCTATCCAAATAAGTTGTCTGCTAGCACTTTTCTACTCAGAATGGGGCCTGTAGATCAGCAGCAACAGTAGCATCAAGACCTACTAGAAATGCCAACTCTCAGGCCCTATCTCAGATCAACTGGATCAAGATCTGCCTCTTAACAAGATCTCCAGGTAATTCATGTGAACACTAAAAAGTGAGCGGCCCTGGGCTAGAACTCATACCATTAAACTTCATGCTGCCCACCTAGAGGAAGATTTTCCTCAGTCAGCTTTAAAGACATCTATTTAGTCAAGGTAGAGGTGGCCACAAAGGTGAACTACTCTAAGAATGCCATTGCCCAGCAGTATTACAATTTAACAAGCCCAAAGAGACCCCTTCTTTCATTTTTATCTGCTTCAGAATGCTCAGAAGAGCTAGACATGACTTACAGCCATTAATGTCATTCTAATGATGCCAGGGAAAGCAACTCCATAATTTTCTGTCCAGCCTAAGTGGAAAAGTGAAAAAGGGCAAGGACTCTCACCATCAACACAAAAAGCACAGAATAAGAAATGTGAAAATTCTCCAAATAACAAATATTAATTCCTTATGATCTTTCTTACCCCAACCAGACTGTCTTTTTGTAATCTTATCTGTCACTCTAATACTTTCTTTCTCTCCATTCTAGCACAAAAGCCATGATACTACTTATCCAGGAATTTGTACTTACTCTTGTATTTGGAATTCCTTTCTCCCTATCCAAAACTCTTTTTTTCATGATCTTTGAGCCTCTCTTCAAATGTCATCTTATCAGAGAGGTCCTCCCTAATAACCCACATAAAACAGCAATTCCTAATCCCCATTTACCTGCCTTATTCCCCCCCCCCTCCCCGTAGCACTTATCAACACCTGACATCTATTTATGTATTTACTGTTTTGCTTTCTTGGCTAGAATGTAGGCTCTACAAGGGCAGAGATCTTTGTTATATCTCCAATACCTAGAACTACGCCTGGCACCCAGTAGATACTCAATAAATTTTTGTAGAATGAGTAAATTTATTGGCAGAGAGAGGTCCAGTATTCTGGCTATAATCCACCATGAAGCCAGGTGTTGAATGTTTGCTGATGGTAAAGGGTCTCCCATTATTGTACATGGAAGAGGGAACTTTGCAGGATAGAAGGTCTGCACAAACTTTCATCAATAAAGGAACAAAAGAAGGAAAGCATTTAGTATATTCCACCTTCAGATGCAAGAGTATAAGGCTGAAGTTATCATTGCAGAGGCATCCAGGAAGTCAAGGCCAGAAAAAACCTCTTTAGGGACCTCTCCATTTTAAAAATTATTGTGGTTCTTCCTCTCATAGTGATAAGTAGTAAAACTATCTAAACCAAAAGTTAATGGCATCATCATTTTGAAGAATTAAAGAGTAGCATGGAGTTGAGGAGATCACATTTGATACTACCTTTCGTCTTATAGGAAAAGAATCCAAGAAATAGACTGGTAACTATGCAGAGTTCCTGGGCCCAGCAGCAGGTTTTAAAGGTCTTTATGAGCTCGTCTGAACCTGCTATTCATTTGTATTTATAATCCATCAAGTATACCCTTATACTTGAGCATTGCTATTCATTTCACTGTAAAAAAAAATAGATATCATTTCTTTCCTCTGGAACTTATTAATCATAATTCTATGGCAGCAATTTGGCACTGCCTCTGGCTGTAGATCAAAGTTGAAAATTAGTTGCCAGTACTGACCTAGAGAACCCATTATTAAAATTATAAAATAATAGCTTCTTAGAGCAACAACTTTCTTAAATTGCTAATCTCAACTAATGAACTAATTTTTTTAAGTTGTCTTTCATGACAGTGATTAATGCCGGAGGTGGTTTGATAGGTGAACAAGAGAAATAAAGGGTAGGGTTCCAGGTTACAAGGGTATATTTTGATTTTTTAAAAAGAGATAAGAAGTGTAACAAACAAAACAGCAAGAATGTAATACAATACAGCATATAGAAAAGTGTGAACCCCACTAAAAATTCTACAAATTTGAAGGAACCAAAGAGTTGGAATAAGTGCCATGGTTGTTTTTTTAATCCGTTGGCTTTAGAGTCTTTTCCTCATTTTCCAGTGTTTTGTGTTTGTTTTTCTTCCTTTAAAGTTTCTGGGGAAAAATGCTCATACAAACTCAAAAGCATTCATTCAGCCAAGATTGTAGACAAAAGCTATATTCTCTTATTTAGCCAATTCACTCATTCAATTAATAACTGTATATTGTTATTTTAGAATTAATACCATATGCTTAGAAAAAAATACTTAAGCTTTCTTTTCCCCAAAGAAATGCCTCAAACTTCAAAATACTATAGCATGGGTTAAATCTCCTAGGATAGGAAGAACACAGATTTTGGTCATACCCACTAGCCATAGGACTGCTGACACAGCATCGTAGATATCTGAATTTCAATTTTTCATTAGAATAATGGAAATAATCCTTCTTGCCATACGAATTCACAGGATGATTTTGAGAATCTAATTTACAACAGAACTTTGTTTTAAAAAATAGCATAATAGGAGTTTGAAAGGAAAAAAATGAATGTGTATATATTGTTATAAATATAAAATACTGATATTAAGTTAGCTAGACTATCCAGGAGAGTACCTACCTAGTATACTTTTTCCAAAAATTGTGTAATAATTACTATGAGAGTTGTATAAATATAAACATACATGGATTTAAAAAATTATAAGCCATATCCCACAGCTCAAGAAACATTTTGTGGAATATATACAACACCCACTGATCAGACTGAAATACTTCACTGATTAAAGAATAGACAATAGCATGCGTGAGTCAAACCTGAGGAGGCATATTTGATATATACTGTAGCACTTAAGTATGTGGTGTCAAGGAAAAACTAGTCAAGGAGAGAAACCTCCTTTAAGCTTGAAGAAGACATCAGTTCTGCACAAAAGCTTTCAGGGCTGTATTTTCTGAACAACAGAGACCATAAGGTCCCTCAGAAAGATGAGTCATGTACCACTAAAGAGGACACATCAGCTGGCATTCAGAACTGGGAACAAAGTTTGTGCAAGTTTAAGCACTCTCTCCTTTTCAGTGTTCCAGTAAGCCACATTTTGCTTCTTCCTGTGTCAAGCCATGTGCCTTACTTTTAAAATCTATTGTTTCATACTTTGTAGATTCAGCATTCCATCTTGCTCAACAATGCACATTTTGTAATGGAAGAAAATTTCAAAAGCTAAAGTCAAATGTCATCTAAATCAGTCTCTCCTATCACCAACGAAGGCCAGAGCTTACCCATCTAGGAGTGCCGAACCTGTTTGGTTATTTTTAATCCAGAAAAAGCAACCCTGCCACACTTCATTAATACTCAGCTCAGGAAGTAGGGAAGACTTGTGAAGGTTCAACTGTGTCCTAGATCTATGCCCTTCCTTTCTTTTTGCTCCTTTTATTATGCTAGAGGAAGCACTCTCCACAGGTGGACAACCTCAATGCCTTGGCTGACCCCTCTAGCCTCCGCTTCTTAGTGTGATTCAGTAAATAATTCCTTTGCCAGGTAATGCATATAAAGCACAAGCACTGAGCCTATGGGACAGGAGGTGTCCAATGAATGTTACACTTCCTAATGGATCCAATTCCCCAACTCCTTGATGAATCTTTTCTAATTCTCCTTGTATTACCTAAAATAAATAACGGTAATTCTATTTTTGAAAGCTACACAGAACAAAACCAGTGACAATAGCACTAACTCTGTGATCTTAGATCATTTATTTGAACTCTGTGCCTCATTTTTCCTTTGTATAAATGACTGCTCCTGTTATCTCTTCTTAAATCTGATATTTTGCATGTAATCATAACACCCCCCCCCCATGTACAGGGCTGTATTGGCAAAACTTCACATATTATGATATAGGAGCCTTAAAACAACCCCTTTAGTTTGACAGAATAGTTACCCCAATCTCCCATTTTAGAGATGAACATTTCCAATATTCACATCTCTAAATTCCTTTCCAGTTCTGATACACCACAGTGCTGTTACATGTAAGAAGAAACAAAGGCACAGATTGGCTAATTGGTTTCATAAGCCCAACACAAATTTATTTGACTTCCAGAGTAAACAATGGAAGTATTTTAAGTTAAGAGTAGGAGTTATGCATTTCTCCAAAGAAAATATATAAATGGTCAATAAGTTCATAAAAAGATGCTCAACATCAGGAGACTTTAGGGAAATGCAAATCAAAACCACCGTGAGATCTTACTTCATATCCTCTAGGATGTGTGGGGGAAAAGGAAAATAACAAATGTTGGTGAGGATGTGGAGAAATTGGAACTATTATGCATTGGTGCATAATAGTTCCATTGCTGGTGGGAATGTAAAATGGTGCAGTCACTGTGGAAAACAGTTTAGCAGTTCTTCAAAAAGTCAAATGTAGAATTACCATATGATCCAGCAGTTCAACTGTTAGCTTAAACATACACCCCCAAAGAACTGAAAACAGCATCAAACAGGTACTTGTACAGCAGTGTTCATAACAGGATTATTTGCAATAGCCAAAAAGTGGAGGCAAAACAAGTGTCCATCAATCAATGCACAAATAAGCAAAATGTACCATATACATACAATACAATATTATTCAGCCATAAAAAGGAATGAAGTTCTGATAAATGCTACACCATGGATGAACCTTGAAATCATTATACTAAGTGAACTAAGACAGACACAATTACTGTATGATGATATATTTTATTTGGTCTTTTATGTCTGGCTTAGTTCATTTTGTATAATGTTATATATATATATATATATTGCTTACATAAAATACTGAGCACAAGTAAAGCATAGAGACAGGAAATAGATTGATGTTTGCTTAAGTATTGCTTAATGGGTACAGAGCTTCTGTTTTAGGTAATGAAAAGGCTTTGGCAATGCAGTGGTGAGGGCAGCACTATATTGTATGTGTCATTAATACTTCTGGTTAAAATGACAAATTTTTATGTTACATATTTTACCGAAATAAAAATAATAATAAAAAGAGTAAGGGTCACAGTCATATTTCTTTTCTTTCCAATGCTGAATTAGCATAGTTCCAATGAAAACACATAAATAAGTAAGCCAAGTTTAAAAAGAAAAAAAACTTGAGAAAAGATATGTAGTTAAAAGGCCAAATCTGAAAAGCAAATGGCTTCTGTGTCAACTTTGTGCTACCATAGCAATCTGTCACATATTTTTACTTTAATCAGTTTACTACAACAACTCCCTAAAATGAGTTAAATATTTTAAATATTAATGGCATATTTTATACAAAAACATATAATTGTTTACATAATTCAATCATAATATATCATATATTCCCAATAATTTTATGTGATACACATACTTATAAACAAAGAGCAATATATATATTACTAGTATTATCTATCATATGGCATCTATCTATGTATGTGTGTATTATAAACACACACATATATATACATCTTTGTTTTTCAAAGGCTTTCTCATTTATTTAAATTATTCAGAAATTAATACTGACACAGTTCATGATGGCAAATATTATAGAAAATTCATTCATAAAAATGAAAAAAGTTATCTATAACTTCATTCATAATTGTTATTTAATAAGAATAACAATATTCTAAGACCTTAAAGAAGCAAATGCCATATAACCTCTCTTCCATACAATTGTTTATACCCTGATTGTTTTCACTTCCAGGCAAAGTGAGTATGGGATTAATGTCAAGAAATGGATAACAAAATGACTGAATGAATAAATATATCAATCTAAGAGCTGTTCATTTTTGTATGTAATGAGCTTGCTTGATAATAATCCCTTCACAAAACTACCTATATCTCAAGGGTATTTGGGGATTAAATCTTAATTTAAAACTTGGTTAATAACTGCCTTACATTCCTTACAGAAAAGATCTAAAGCAAAAGCAAAGAAATCATCATCAAAATCAGTCAAAGCAATGCTTTATATCTTCCCCTGCTGAATACAAACACAGAATTATTTTATTAGGCAAGAAAAAGTTTACTGCATTCTCAGTTATTTTTACTATGTTTCTTTTTATAAAATCATATATATGTATAGGTCGATATAGACATAGATTTTCCTTTTTGAAACGGTTTCTTGAAATATTTAGCCAAGATTGACCTAATATGAAAAGCAAAACCATTTATATAATCACTCAACTAAATCTATATTTTTCACATTATGTTCAATGAAGTTATATCTGAGGATGCTTGAAATATTCTTGATTGTCTCACATTTATCTCAAGAAATCAGCGCATCATTATTTTAAATATTTAAATAGTTGTAGTAATATTTCCATATGTAGTATGGAAAACTGTTCAACTTCATAATGTTATTACAGTGCTTGTTCCCATGGCAACTCCTTCACTTCACTTTGTTAGTAATCATGGATTCACAGTACTGGAAGGACCTTGGAAAACATGTAATAGAATGCTCTCATTGTTCAATTAGAAAATTGAGGCCCCGACTTCCAGACTTACTATGACTTACCCGAGAAGTTCATCTCAGAACAGGAGGTATAAGATGGGTTTTCAGGATTCTTTCAACTACACTATACTGCCGCCCACTGATCTATTCCAATTTACACTAAAATTACAGACACACATAACACATGCATGCACACACATGCAAACACAACATTTATGTACTATGTGTGTGTGCATTAACATACCCAAGTGGTTTGATTGAAGCAGGCTATTTCAAAGCAAAACTATACTTCTTCAGATTTTTCAGGATTACAGATAAAAATATTGCTATGATTTCTAGTTATCTGAAGCATGATATGACAAGATAACTTGTGGGCTGTAAATATAAGACACCGACAATGGTCTAAACGGGAAAATTTTGTCTTCTTAATGTCTCAAATTACTTTACCAGAAATTTCATTAATTTTACTGAAGGTTCCTATTGCTCAAGAATTTGTAAGTACAGCCTGCAAAAATTCAAAGATATTAGAAAAGCTTTCAGCCAGTGATACCTAGGCAACTTATTTCATGCTTTCAATTTGCTAACCACCATAAGAATGAAAAATGTATAACACCTCAAGGCAAAATAATTCTACTATTTAATCAAATTTTTATTCATAAACAACAGGTTCTAGAGTCTAGATGTATGTTTCCAATACAGTAGCCATTATTCACACTTGAAATGGGGCTAGTCTGAATTGAGATGTGCTATAAATATAAATTATACAACAGATTCCAAAGACTCAGTATGAAAAGAAAATGTAAATATCTCAATATTTTACACTGATTATATGTTGAAATGATGATATCTACATAGCATTAAAAAAATCTATTACTGAAAGTAATGTTACCTGTTTCTTTTTACTTTTCTAATATGACGACTAAAGTTAAAATTACATGTGTAGCTCTCATTTCTGGTTCACATATTTCTATGGCTTAGCACTAGTCTAGACCATTCTCATGCTAATCCTCTTGTCTGAAATAGTTTCTTTCTTACTTTCCTGAATTCCTGAATCTACCCATTCTTTTCTAATGTTTCTAGTAGGATATAATAGGGTCCATGTTTATAAACTACAAAACAACCGCCATGGAGATTTAGTAAAGCATTAGTAAATATTTATTAGACAAATAATCCTATAAAATTATATCTAGTAAATTTATTCTCAGTTCACTTTCAGTTTTGAGAGACCAGAATTTTCTGAAGTAAGTCTATAAGTTACAAAGAGGATACATACCAGTTGACTCTCAGATACTGTAGAGAATGGTGAAGAGAGATTTGCCTGCAAAATATAAACATGAAATTTATCAAATGAATTTCATACTGTAATAAAATAATTTATCTATATATTTAAGTATTTTCAAGTTAGGATTTCAAGAAGTATAAAGTAAAAGGAAAAATATCATTACACCACCATATTACTTTTAACCTTTTAGGTACATTGCCTTATTATATAAATCCTATGCATTTTTATTCAGCTCACATAATAGTGAATATGATGTTTTATAGTTTGCTTTTCCTTCTCTTCTTAACATAAGCATTATCACATTTCAAAAAATTCTTCAAGGTTACATAATATTTCATTCTTCATATACTCCATATTTTACTTAAGCTTATCAGTATTGTTTGATATTTATATTTAGTTACAACAAATTGAAAAAATTTAACAGATTGTAGCAGTTTGACATTGTTTATGAAATTCAAAAATAGATGTTGGATTGTGTTTGTACTGGTCTGTTCCTCTGGGCATATTAGATTGTATAAGTTTCACTTCATTACATCAAAATTAGGACTTTTATTTGACCATGTCATTAGGGCGTGCAGGGTTAAGTCCACACCCCCTTGGTGGGGATAAAACAGATTCTCACCAGAAGTAAATACACAGAGAAGAAGAACACAGAAAAAGAAAGACAACCCATTTGACACAACAGTGGCCCGGGGAGGAGAAACGAGACTGATAATCCACAGCTGACCTTGTGAAGGCAACAGGAGCAGCTGAGACTGGAAAGAAACAAGCCCTGGGGAGAGAGAGGAGCTTTTTGCCTGCCTACAGCTGAGAGAAGCAGCAGCTGGATCCACGGAGCCTTAAGAGGGCAGAGGAAGGCATAACCCTCACAGACTTTGCCCACCAACTTGCTTCAACACGTGGCAACAGAGTTTGGTGAAGAAGTAACTTTCAGCTGAACTCTTTAGGGCCTTATAACTGTAAGCTTCCACCCAAATAAATACCGTTTATAAAAGTCAACAGATTTCTGGTACTTTGCATCAGCAACCTTTTGGCTAATACACAAATTTTTCTTAAAGTATTTTTATATAAAAGGAAAACAAAGTTTTCATGATTTGGGAATGAAATGTTTTGGTTTCTAAATTTTTAAAATAAGAGGAGGTTAATATATATATTTTTTAATCCACGGTTCTTGTATTTCACTCCTCTCATCTGAACTTAAGTTTCCTTCTTACTGAAGTAAATAATTGGATAGCCTTGACCTCACTGTATGGGGATTCATCTGATAATTTTATTTTGCCCTCATTCTTGAATGACAGTTCAATTGGACATAGACTTCTAGGGTAATAGACACTATTTCTCAGTGTTTTGAAGATATCATCCCACTAGCTTTGGCTTCTGTTGGCACTGTCAGTCTAAATGTCATAACTTGGTAGATCATCTGTCTTCACATTTGGTTAGCATTTAAGAATTTTCTCCTTAACATTCTGTAATTTCACTATGATGTGACAGGGGGAGGATTTCTTTTTATTTGTTGTTTTTAGAACTTCATGTATTTCTTTATTCTAAGTACACTAATATTTTTTCAATTCAGGAAAATTCTCGGTGAATGTATTTTCAATATTGCCATTCTATTACATTTTTTATAAGACTTCTATTAAATACATGTTGGCCCTTCTCAATCCATTGGCTATTTCTTTAAAACTCTTTTTCATATTTTTTTATCTCTTTATGCTGAATTATGAATGGTTTTCACATATAAGTCTGAGATTTTGTTTTCTTTAATTATATTCAAGTATGCTTTATGTGCCAATTGAATTTTAAATTCTAAAAACTTTATTTTTACTTCTAGAAGTTGTATTTGGCTCTTTTTCAAATATTGTCTTATGGTATCTCTGGCTCCTTTTAACTATTTAAACATTAAATAATACTTGTTTTATAGTTCTTTTCATATTTTTCTATTATTCCCCACTGCTGATTCTATCCTCATGCCTCTCCTCTATGGTGTTACTCATTTTGTATTTTTAAAGATTTTCTTTTTTTGAGCTTATCTTCAGTTAGGGTAATTTTGATGTTGATTTCCCCAGGCACCCAAAAACTCCAGTGTTGGAAAATCATCTCTTTAATGTGTATCATATATGCCTCTGGGAGAGCCCTAGGACTTTGACTGGCTCTTGACCAATTTCCATTTTATTTCCTCATCCTTCTGCTCCTAAATTTCAAAGTAGCAGACACCCCCACCCCATCCTCAAGTTTCGCAGGCTTAGATTCCCATTTTCTTGTGAGTGACTCTTCTTCTACCCAAGAGTATAGGGTATGGCTAGAGAAGGACTTTACCTTCTTCTCTGTTCCTGCCCCATGGTCAACGTCTAAGCTCCTGTTTTCACCTAAAGGATTCCTTCACAGTTCTTAGCCTGTCATGGAGTAAAGCTTAACATCTCAGCTCCTGGCTCCTAGCACCAAAGTTCTGATGCTTCTGTACACGATCAAGGTTTTA
Source organism: Dasypus novemcinctus (assembly GCF_030445035.2). Taxonomy (NCBI): domain Eukaryota; kingdom Metazoa; phylum Chordata; class Mammalia; order Cingulata; family Dasypodidae; genus Dasypus; species Dasypus novemcinctus. The sequence continues at coordinate 27,364,917 of NC_080683.1, read as the reverse complement.
GTGTCTTCTTAACACTCTCTTATAGAGCTCTTACTTTTTTTCTGGTATCAGGAGATATCCCTTCATTTCTTTCAGGTTTGGTTTTATACATTTTAATAGCTATACATTACCAAACATTTCTGCATTTAGATGGGAGGCTGCATTTCCCACATATATTCAGTCTTCAGTTTTGACAGGAAGGGGTCAACATACGGATATGTAATTATAAACAGGCTTGGCTAAAATATGAGGGAAATTATATTCCTAATATATTTCTATTCGTTTTGAAATTGCAAGTATTTTCATGGTGTAAAGAGGATGTATCAATATTGTTTTTGCTCTCTCAGAGATGAATGGCAACTGAAAACTAAAAACATAGCTAGTTCTTCTGGTATCACCAAGTATGTACGAGTGTGAATCACCAAACATAATGACAAGGCACCTGCAGTTCTTCCCACTCTGTGTTCAACATTGTTTATTTTCTGATTTTTCACTTGTCCATTCTTCAGAGGGATTGTCACTGCTTATTGCCATTCCTGGTTGCCTCACAGCAGCAGGATGTCTTAGCTAAGCACTCACTATCCCTAATTGCTGTGAGCCAGGTTAGTGTGCACTGAAGTTTATGGATATTCTGTACTGCAGAAAATTATCTTCATAATACTTTCTCAGTTCACCTACATTTTGGTTTTTAACCTCAAAATGTAATATTGGCAATAATAATGAATAGCTTCAGTGCTGAATTAAATATAGTATCTTAACTGAAATAAAATATGGTCAAAATTTTTCATAAGTAATTACAGGAAAGGAGAATTATACCTTAAAAATAAAGTAATTGCACAACTTAATTACATAAATGATACTAAATCTCTATATTGTGCTGAACAATTCCAAATTATTTTAGGAAAGCAAAGTGAAATGCTTGAGCAAATATATTAATTTGCTTAGAAAAAATCTGAAAGTCTTTGTATTCAGTCTCCATGAGTCCCAATCATAGGTTTATTCCTTCATTGGGAATCCTCATATAGCAATCATATGCTTTAGAGTTTACCAGCACATTTTTATTTTATCTAATATAATGGACTTTATCTCATTATTATAAGAAAATATTCTCAGATAAAAGGTAACATTAAAAGTGAACCCCAGGATGGACTGTATATTTATTGAAGACAATGGCAGATTTCTTTTCCAAGGAGGAAACATAATGGTTTGTATATACCATCCCTGAAATAACCAGATTTTTTCTATAATCCAATCATTCATGTATCCCTTTGAGAAGCCTTCTTATTCTTGCCTAATTCAGGTTAATGTTGTTTATTAAATGCTGCATCTGTAGTTAAATTATCAATATCATGGAAATTTTTTTCCAAAAAGTAAGGATTATATTTGATGAACTAAGATTGGAGCAGCAGATGTTGGGAGGAGGCTGCCAAATTTGAACACCTGCCAATCTTTCAGTTAAAGTATGGCAGAGAAGCAACTTAGGATACCTAAAAATAAACTTGATGCTGGATTTGAATAACATTAAAACTTTTGCTTGTTCATGTCTATACATGTTAATACTAACTTTGATATGAACCACAGGTTCTATGGTCAAGGTAGATGGCTCTGGAGTTCAGGGTCATGTCAGTTGGCCCTACTTTGGAGTTTGTGTTCCTGAGTGATGGAGTTGCTCTCAGATATAACCGTTCCACATATGTCTCTTCTGTTACTTTTACTGGACCTGTGGTTGGCGTTTGGGTTGGTGTATACTCAGGAGACCTGAAACTCTGAACTGTCCATGTGACGGCCAGGCCATGGGCCTCAGCAGACTTGCAGCTCCTACCCTCTGGTGTCTTGAACTTACCCTGGCCAGCAGACAGGGAGGTGAAGAGGGTCAACCACTGCACCAGGGAGCCAAGAGTGCCTACAACTGCAAGCAGGAGAATTGCATCCATCATCCATGTGGAATCTAAACCCCCTCCTGATGTAGAGGGGAACTGGACATAGCCATCCCAGGTCCACAAGATGGAGGAATAGAGTATAGATTAGAGTGGACTTACTGGTGTTCTGCTGGGGAAATATTGCGATTAGTAAGGGAAGAAATTGTAGTAGTGATGTGGAGAGGGTGACTACGGTGGCTGCTGATGGTCAGCAGAGGGAAGAAGAGATATGGTGTGGGGGCATTTTCAGGATTTGGAGTTGTCCTAGGTGGTGCTGAGGGACGGATGCTGGACATTGTGTGTCCTGTCGTGGCCCATTGGGTGGACTGGGGGAGAGTGTGGACTACAATGTGGACCACTGTCCATGTGCTGCAGCAGTTCTCCAGAATGTATTCGCCATGTGCAGTGAATGTGCCACAATGATGGAAGAGTTTGTTGATGTGGGAGGGGTGGGGTGGGTAGGGTGGGGGGTATATGGGGACCTCATATTTTTTGAATGTAACTTTTAAAAGAAAATAAAGAAAAAAAATACTAACTTTGATAGACAACACTTATAATGTCTATGAATGCCTCTTGTGTGAAACAAAATCCCCTATTCTACAGATCTTGAAATCTATGGAATAGAAGAAAGAAAAGTGAGAGAGAGGAGAAAAACAAGAGAGTAAGAGAGAAAGGGAGAGGAAAAAGAGCATTTTAGCCATTGCATCCTAAAAAAAAATCTTTTAAAGAGTTTGTTTACATGGGAAGTAAAAGATTAATGAAATATATGAGGATTTGAACTCCATTGAAAAGTAAATTACTGGGAAGCAGATGTGGCTCAAGTGATAAGGCTTCCACCTACCATATGGGAGGACCCAGTTTGATCCCTGGTGAAAAAGAACAAGAGAAAGAGTGCCTACATGGTGAGCCGAGTGCCCGCATGGCGAGCCAAGGGCCCGTGTGGCAAGCCAAGTGCCTAAGTGGTGAACCAGTACCTGCATGGTGAATCGAGTGCCTGTGTGGCGAACCAGTGTCTGCATGGCAAGCCAAGGGCCCATGTAAGGGCCCATGCGGTGAGCCAAGTGTCCACGCAAGTGCCCATGTGGCGAGCTGAATACCTGTGTGAGTGCCAGCATGGTGAGCCAGTGCCTGCTCAGCAAGCCAGTGCCCATGTGGCGAGCTGAGTGCCTGTGCAGCAAGCCGAGTGCCCATGTGGTGAGCCAGTGCCCGCACAAGTGAGTCACGAAGCAAGATGATGACGCAACAAGAGAGAGATGAAGGGAAGAGTCTAGGAGAAGTGCAGCAGAGACCAGGAACTGAGGTAGTGTAATTGACAGGGAACCTCTCTCCACATCAGAGGTCCCCAGGATCAAATCCCAGTGAATCCTAGAGGAGAAAGACGAGAAGAGAAGGAAAAAAGGGAAATAGATACAGAAGATCACACAGCATAATGGACACAGACAGCAGAAACAGCAGGGCGGGGGAGGGAAAGAGGGGAAATAAATTGCTGCACAAGACCACGATTTGTGTCAAGTCAACTTTGGAAAAACACATTTTTCTTTCCCAAAGACTTGATACTAGAGACACATATGCTACATCTGAGCTTCTTGGTCATTGTCTAAAGTTGCTTTTCTTTGTAATCTCTACCATTTTCCTCCATATATGACAACAGTGTGGGCTTGCATCACTTTTGGGAGATTGGGACAAAATGTAGTTGAGTATCAGATAAAAACTGTTAAAACGGTTGCTTTTTCCTTCTGCACTCTGCCACTTCCGCTTTGGACATGCATGCTCTTTCCCTTTCAGCGGTCATGTTCCTCCCACCTGAGTGTAACATCAGATTCAACAGCAAGTCGTTTCTGTTTGATCTTTACTCTGTTGACTCTGTCATTGGCCCATTTCTCCAGACTCAAAGAACTCTAATCAGTCATAATGTGTTACCTGAATTATGTTATTTCTCCCAGGCAAGACTGATCTGGAGCTAGGCAGAAAGACAACCCTCAAAATATTACTTGTGCAACTAATGATGTCTCTATGCTAAGCATGCATTGAAAAGATATAAAATTTTGTTACAGATAAGATAATATCATGACTGTTACCATGTCCATAGTGTACTCTTGGCACACATTTTCCATACTGCCCCATTATCAACACAGTACATCTTTGGCATAGATACAAGAATATTACTGCTAAACAAAGTCCATAGGTCATTCCCGTTGTATTTTTCCCACGCTTCTCCACATTCCCACTGAGTGTTGATAGAGGGGTGTTGTTTGGGAATTCTGCACATGTGCATGATTGTTTTATAAGTTTACAATTCCTACCATAAAAGGATATTTAAAAAAGAATAATAGAGTGGGTTGGGGATAAAATACATCAAATGTAAGATAAGTACTATAATTAGTAGTAAGATTTTGACAGTGTTCTTTCATAATTCGTAACAAATATCTCACAACAGTGCAACGTGTTGGTGGAGGGTTGATGTATAGGACCCCTATTTGCTTTGTTTATGTATGTTCATATATAAATGATATAAAGATAATAATAATAGGGTGGGTTGGGGGAAATACTTTGGTTAGTGGTAATATTTTAACAATGTTCTTTAATCATTAGTTAAAAATGTTTAACAACAATGAAAGGTATTGGTGGTAGGGTGAGTTATTAGAGTCTTGTATGATATATATGTCTGTTTTGAAATATCACAACTATTACTATACACTTATTTATGTATGTTTATGTATGAGTGAATTCATCAAAAAAAATTTTTAAAAAGAAAAAAGATAGAAAATTTTAAATTTCTGAACCGTTGTCGTGTCTTGTATACATAAGGCACTACTCCCAAGAGTGAATCATAAGGGGTGAATATTAGGCACCAACATGGGGATTTTATTATGAGACATCATATCTTCCTTGTTTCACAGTTTATTCTTACTAGACCTTGCTCTGCATGAATACCTCATTAAAAGCCATGTTTAAGTTATTAATACACCCCCCAAAGATCTAAATATATAGAAAGTAGATTAGGAAATATTTTTTAAGTTTGACTCTTTAAGCTAGGGACTGGAGATTCCAACTTGTCATCAACACAATTAGTAGACAGAATGAGCATGAGTCATGGTTTGTATGTGCAAATAGGGATACAAATCAGATCAAGGGGAAGTCTGGATGAAATAGGATACCTTTGTGTTTCATGGAGAGGTTACACATGGACAAGAAAGATACAAGGTGGAACATGTGGCTCATTCAGTCCCTTGCTCTTTCTTCTCAGTTAGTAAAACCCATCTTATCCCAACCTTCTTGCATTTCTTCCTCATCCCTTTCACACACCCATCTCAGATATGTTTCTGCACAGTGAAGAAAAGAATGAATGAATGATAGAGTGAAATTCTTGTTTATTTGTTCACCACTCTTCCTGTAACCCATCAAACCTCTGACTCTGTCCTATGGAGGCAGATATGGACCTAGAGTTGGATTTAAAGTCAGCTCCTCCCCTAAGATCATGATTGCATTAGTGCATGTCACCACTGAAACATCCCAGGTGTAACATTTCCAGCATAGCAGCAAGGGGAGTGCACAAGAAGGCCAAATTCGAGAAGATGACCTTTTCTGAATATCTGTATAGTGGGAAATATTCTTAATAAAGCTGGGTACATTTCAAATATACATAGATATTTTGGAAGCAGTATGATTCCATTGTAGTGGAATTATTCTGTCTCTAAAGCTCACTAAAATGAGATCTTACATGTTTACTATACAGAATTCAGTGAATCTGTCTAAATTATTTCCCTGGCACTTAAAATAACACATGAAATATAGAAAGCTTATGAAATAAGATGTTTTCCATAAAGTGCAATTCAAACTAAAGGTTTTTTGATAAACTAGTAATAGGTCCAATACTTGTCCTATTTTCTGAATTTGTTGTATTAAGAAAGTACACCGTGATTTTGAATTATATGAACGAAATGTATTTATGCTGGTAGGAGTCAATGAAAAATAGTAAATACTTCAAAGACAAGTGTAATGCAAAGAAAAAAATGAAGATCCCCTCCAAAGATGATGCAGAGTAAAAAAGTGTGAAATAGAAATTGAAAGGGAAAATCCATTCCTTTACATAGGGAAAACACAGACTTGCAAAATCAGTTCTGTCACTTTTATTCATTATATTACAAATTAAAAGTAAATTTACATATAAATGAGTGATTAAAACCTTGGAAATATAGTAAATCATTAGCATTTTATAATGATCAAATATTAAATAATTCATTTGAAATTTGGACTGAAGGTTACTGGGCATGAGGAGATAATTTGCACTCATATTCAGAGCATAAATATGAATGGAGAAAATATTTAGAGAACACAAACTATTTTCAGCTCCTTGGAGTACAGATGAGTGTTAATGATAGGGGCTTTGACATAAGGCTGACTTGGGTTGACTTTTGCCCAGCTTTGTGACTTCTAAGATTCCTCCTCTCAAAATGAAAATGTTGTAAAAATAATACTTATTTCATATAGTCGTTTTAAGGTTTAAATGAGATAATTAAGACAAGTTTTCAAAGTAAGAGTTCAAAACATTACTTAAGGTTATTGTTGTTGAATTTAGCACCTGTTAAAAAGATTCAAGCGTTATATTGATGAAAAACTAGTCTAATCAACCCTGTACATTTCCCAAGGATCATTACTAAGCCACGTGTTATGAATCTAGTTTCAATTCTATTACACTTAAGAGAACCTCAATTAAATTTTTGGGCATAACATGGATTGAAGCAAATCTTTATTTTTATTAGTTTGAATTGATGGTCCTTTATTGCATCTGGCTCATCCTAAAAAATAGACTATAAGAATATTAACAATATGCAATAAAAGAATCAAATAAGGAAAACCATTTTATATTGATTTTCATTTCTTTACTTAGGAAAAGTCCACCTTTCAACGAAGGCCCCATAAAAAGGAAAAGTCATACGATTTCTTGTTATTTTATTAAACCACTATAATCTTCCTAGGAAATTGAAAATGCTGAAAATATGGATACATTGATACATTTGTTTTAGTATTAACCAATGCTCTGGCCAGCTCTCCTTTAATTTGATCACTTATTTCTTTACTTGTTTACTCTGTCTCCTCCACTAGAATGTGTGCTTCAGAGATCGGGGATCTTGCCTTTGTCCTTCCCACTCTCACTCCAGTGACTCCTCAGTAACTGGTACATAGCAGATTCTCCATAAATATTTGTCGAATCAATACACAAAAGTGAAAGGTTGAATAGAGTGCTAGAATATGCTGCACTTTTTCTAACTGAATGTGTACGATGTTTTGAAGAGTTCCCAGAAATAGGGATTTTTGTTGGTCTATGCTAATTTGTTCAGGATATCCTTTTTTCCTTTATTCTAATTTAAGTCTTCCCTTTGCTCAACCTCCTCTATGGAGTAGGAGTTGGTTAACTGGGTGATCTCTCACTTTTTAATCTAGTCCAAGAACCTCTATGCAGTCAATGGCACTGTGTAGAGGTACTTGTCCCAGCAGGTATATACTGTGAAAACACCTAGTTTCTCCAAAGTTTTGAGGAAATAGGTGGGAAACTGAAATGTTAAAGTCCATAGAAGACTTCTCAGATTTACTTTTCAGTTTCCATAGGAGAGGAAAGGAAAAAATTATAGGTTACAAATAAAGTAAATAATTGAAAGAAAGTGATTCTATCACACTTAATATGTGGCATCCCATAGCTGAGCCAATTTTATATTGCAATTTCTAGAAGAAAATATTACAGTGTCATTCTATTTTAAAAACCAGAAAGGATTGTAGTTAAGACAGATCATTCACACAAGATCAATGCCTATAGCTGAGATGTACATCTGTTCTAGACTTTCTTTTTAAGAAAACATTTTCTTCTCCTCAAAATAAGTATATCAGTTATTACTTAACATAATAAATGAATCAGAATATGTACAAGTGTGATTTATTTTTAAGTTGGCACCAAATAACTGGACTTCACCTTTCATTGTAAAATTATCCTTCAGTCTTTGAAAAGACATGGACATAGTTGAGGTGTCACAAACAATAATTCAAATGTCATGTTGTAAGAGAAAGTAAAAACAAAGCTTCTCACTCAAAAAACCCCAAGTTTAATAAAGTCAAGAATCTGATCTGACTCAAAATTTATATTTGTTCTAGTCTATACTAAACCTGTCTGATGCTTCAGGATTAACTTGGGATGACTCAAATGCTCTCACAAGATTCTAGGGAGAAAAGATAGCCTACTTTAATCAAGTCTGGTAACAGGTTGAAAATAATAACTTGAAGTAGCCTCTAACTATAGAGTTTGAAGCAGTCCCTCCAGAATTATCTCAATTATTGTAAAATTAATTATCCCTACGGTGGGTGGGAAGTGACATCAGCCATCCACACCTCACTGTAAATTAGTCTAATCAGAGGCACTTTGGTGGAAGCTAGGACTGGAGAGGAAAGGAAGGTGGGAAAGTGCACAATTTTAGCTACTTTTTCCTGGGACCAGAACTTTGAGAACATATTTGCTACAAGAATATTAAAACATCTTTAGGAAACTTTCTTTTTTTGTACCCAGGTAAAGAAACAAGGAACTCAGTAGATTATGGTGTTTCTCATCTTCCAAATAGAGGAGAAGGAAGAAGAGTGGATGGAAGTAAAATCAAAGGAGGAAAAAGAGAAGGAAAGACCTATCATTCATTAAGCAATGCCTGTGGGTAAGGTATGACTCTAAGGGCTTTTCATACATTAACTCATATAAATCTTACAGAAACCCATTAAGGAGGTTATTAGTATTTCCTTTTATAGGAGTCAAAGCTAAGGCTAAGTGGTTTTCCCAGGAAGAGATGGTCAGCAAGCAGTGGTACTGTTATTTGAACTTGGGTCTAGTCTACCAGAAAATCTCCACTCTTTTTAATTATTACTTTAAAATGTTTTCAATAATAACAAAAAATAGCAATGAGAGTTTCTAAGAAAATCTGTAAGCAGTGTTCCTACCCATACCCTCTAACCATTACTTCCTAAAGTGATCAATTTCATAATTTATCCCATTTATTATTTGCCTTGGGGAATTCAAATGAAGGCAGAAATGTATAAATTGCAGTGAAAATATATCACACAATACACTTTAAAAACGATTTACTCTTAATGATTATGACCAAAATTATATATTGGGAAATATAATGTATAATTTGCTAGTTTGTTTCATGCAGAAAACTAGATGCCTACTTAGATATCGTTCCTCCTGGAGTATGCTTAGTCAGAATCAGAAGGTAACCACATAATGGAAACTGCCATTATCAGGTGAGCCAAGAGGGGCAATGGGCTGAGGTTGTGCATGCGTGTTTAAAACAATTCCAAACAGAGCCAATTCCCCATAATTATTTATTTAGAGAACTAACTATACAGGCCCATTATCTACACAGCCATTATTATCTATTTTTGCTCAAAAGTAGAAATTGAACAATTTGCAAATAAATTAAATACAGGAAAGCAATAAACTAGTCACAAAGTCAACTAAACTGGCAATTCCATTTGAAATGGACAAATCATAATGTTTCAAATGTTCTTGTTATAAGCACAATAAACCATAACAAAACCTAGAAAGAATGCAGGTATTGGAGTTCTGTGTTATTGTTGTTTTTAGTCAAACTAACCAAACTAGAAGGAATTCATTTGATAAATTATACACTGTCCCAATAATTACCTGATTTTCCACATCTGAGCCAGTCATCTACCCCTTTCCACTTATGTAAAAAATTATTTCAATTTAAATGGTTCTATAATTGAGTTTTTTCCAAAACATGTATATACACCCACTAAAAAAGTAGTATAAATAATGATAAAGGGACTTACATATTTGGTTTCTCTACCAGCTGCTCTTGGAAGAGTTGTAGGCATCTGTATGAAAATAAAAATAATTATACTACTTAGGTAATCAAAAACACTAAAGAATTCTGGGGTAAGTGTTCATTTTTTGCTCTACTGAGATTTTCAAACCATTACCATACAAATTCCACTATATTTTTTAAAATCCTTTCATTAAATAGTTATCACTTTAAAAATTCATTTCATTCTTGCTCTCTATCAGTCTTTTGGTAATTTTTTTCTTATTTAGTTCATCCCATTCCTTAAATAACTTTTTGCAATTTTGAAATTCACGGGAGGCAGACTTGGCCCAGTGCTTGGGGCGTCCGTCTACCACATGGGAGGTCCGTGGTTCAAACCCCGGGCCTCCTTGACCCGTGTGGAGCTGGCCCATGTGCAGTGCTGATGCACGCAAGGAGTGCCCTGCTACGCAGTGGTGTCCCCCGCGTGGGGGAGCCCCACGCGCAAGGAGTGCGCGCCCGGTAGGGAGAGCCGCCCAGCGCGAAAGAAAGTGCAGCCTGCCCAGGAATGGCGCTGCCCACACTTCCCGTGCCACTGACACCACCAGAAGCGGACAAAGAAACAAGACGCAGCGAATGGACACAGAGAGCAGACAACCGGGGGAAGGGGGGGGAATTAAATAAATAAATAAATCTTAAAAAAAAAAAAAAAGAAATTCACATATACATCTTTGTCTTCTTGATTCCTTGAGCTGTTCAACTCCAGAGACATTCTCATCCATACTGTTCCAATCATACACTCCCATGATCATCCTGGACTTTGCCTTCACCAACAAAACTCAAAGTCTATTCTACAGCTTCATTTTTCAAGTACATCAAATGGGACATTTTTCCAGCTTCATAGGGACTTCCAAACCATTAACTTCCACCACTTCCATTGCAGCTTTATTATCTAATAATAAAGTGTGCATAGATTTCATATTCTCCCCAATTTTAATACCTTCATTTCCCTTGCCTCCTCCCAGTCTGACACACTCACCTGCAAAAAAACACAACTCTGAATGGACCTTGCCATCCATTTTCTCCCTCCTTGTGCCTAAGAACCAAAACAATCCTGGGAAACTCTCACATCCAAGCTAATTGATCTTGCTTTAAATTTGTGTTTATCGACTGCAAATGGGCACTCAGTACTGCTTGGTAAACAACCAGTTTTTCTCTTGTAGGCCCACTTTTGCTCTGTGATGTGGTAACTATTTCATTCACTCATTGATTCAACAAATATCTATTGGGTATCTACTGTTGACCACACACTATCTGCACACTTGTATTTAGCAGTGAACAAAAGAGACAAAAAAGCTCTACCCTTAGATAGCTTATGTTGTAGCAGGGGAGAAAATAAACAATAAAATAACAAATAAGAACTGTGCATGTTAGAAATTTATAAGTACAATGAAAAAGAAGAGTAAAAATATTTCAAAGCCAGGAATAATGATATCTTCCTCCAGAGAAAATTTTCTTTGCTCTTGCCAAACACCTTGTTCTGAACTACCCAGATGTTAAGAGAGATCAAGAGTGCTGGAGTTGTTCTAAATTTAAATAGGATGGTCAATGTAGAGAAGGTATCATTTATCACTGAAAACTATCAAACATAGCTGAGAAAAATTAAAGAATACCTAAATAAATGGAAAACTACAGGTGCTCATTCTACTCACTGGTTATTTTGATCAATACCTTGAACCATTTACAAATTTAATTCAAAATGGATCATAAATCTACATGTAAAACAAACATGGTACTATAAATCATCTAAAGGAAAACAAAGAATAAAATATTTTTTATGAAAGCATATGTTCAAAGTCTTGTTCACAAATATTCTTAGCAGCTGCATTAGCAATAACTCCAAAATGGCAATAATCAAAATGTCCATCAACAAATTGTAGCACATCCATACAATGGAATACTACTCAGCAATAAAAAGGAATGAACTACTTATGTATGCAACAACATAAGTGAATCTCAAAAACCTTCTATTAAATATAAGAAGCCAGACTCAAAAGTCTATAAATCATATGATTCTGTTTATTGGACCTTCTTGAAAAGGTGAAAGAATGAGGATAGAAAACAGATCAGTGTTTTTCCTACTCTTGAGTTGCAGCACAAAGGCAATCAAAGGGAACTTTTTTACTTCATGAAAGTATTCTGTATCTTAAATGCAATGGTTACTAAAGAACTTTATACATTTTTCAAAAAGTTATAGGATTTCAGGAGCAGATGTATCTCAGGGGTTGAGTGCCTGCTTCTCATATATGAGATCCTGGGTTCAATTCCTGGTACTTCCTAAAATATATAAATTTATAGAATTGTACACAAAAAAAAAAGGTGAATTTTATAGTAGGCAAACTACTCAAACCTGACCAAAAAAAAAAAAAAAACTAGATAAGCCATAACAAAGACCTTAATATAGGGGTTGAAGGACAGAATGGACACTGAACAAATCCTTGAACTGAAAAATCAGATCAAGGAATTCTCTTGAAAGAATGAGAAAGTTATAAATAGAAGGAAAATATAAATGTTAAGAGATATGATGAACTAGAGAAGTAAAAGAGACAAAATCAGTATTATAGGAATCCCAGGAAGAAAGGAACATTTGGAGAATTAACACCTATCCAGAATTTAAATGGAAAAAAAGATTGAAGATGTCAGATAAAAGGTCATAGAAGAACCGATCAAGATACATAAGAGAAAAGCGTGCATGTCTAGTCACATTACATTAAAAATCAGTAAAATAAGGGAGCGGGTGCAGCTCAGTGGTTGAGCACCTGCTTCCCATGTATGAGGTCCCAGATTCAATCCCTCATACCTCTTGGGGGAAAAAAAACTTGTATAGTAAAAAATAAATGCAAAATTCTAAAAACCTACAGAACCACTCTTTATATAATCACTCTGTAACAGATGAAAAAATACCGTGCTGACCAAATACTTTTCAAGTAAGTTGTTGAAGAAAAAGAATGTAGGAAAAAGAGTGTTGAAGAAAAAAAGACCTATAATTTTATAACCAGTGAAACTACAATTTAAGTGAAAGAGTAAAGAAGATGTTGTCAGGGCCATAAGGCCTCAGAGTCGATATAATCTCAGAATCTAAGACCTAGCTGAATACAATCTTTCAGCAAGAGCCCAGGAAGAAAATAAATCCAGGAGAGTTATGAATACGTGTAAAATAAAGTCCTAAATAAAGAAACAACAGTGCCTAAATTAAGAAGCAATCAAGAAAATGTGTAATCACAAAAATTCAGGTGTAAAACTCCAAAAAATACAAGCATATTGTGTGTGTGCAGGTATATGACTAGATTAAAAACAGTGGAGACCTTTGTTTTGTTCAGGAGTTATCTTTCTGCTTCTCTTTAAACAGTTTTTAAGCTGGTTTGAGAAAAATGATGGCAAGCAGTCGCCATGATTAGTTTAGCTTTGTGCTTTGTGTTCCAAACAAATGACTGGAGGGGGTCATTGGTGGCCCTCAATTTTGTCCCTTGAAATGTCTGATGATCCCCAAGCCTTCTCTTGTCATGTTTTGCCAAGGGACAGCAACAGATAGACCCTCTGGGAAGAGCTCCAAGTTGACAGTGATGAGGCCAGATTTGAGCTAAACCAAGAATTCTGCCTGGTCTTGAGAGGTGTTTTAGCACCCAGGGACCTCTTCAACCTGGGAGTCTGAGCCCATCACAGAGGCTCACTGCTGCCCTTTAATGCCCTCACCCCCAGCCCAACTCAGCTGGAGCTGTCTTCCAAAACAAAATCTCCACTGCTTTATGGCACAGTGAGGACTGACGTATTTAAATCACATCTGGGAGTGAACGGTAGCACAGGCCCATGCCTTTTTCTTAAACTGTGCTCGTGTACCTCTGAGACTTTTTAACCAGCCTCCCACCAAGGCATTTAGAGGTGTGGTTGAGTTTCAGAGTCACTTTCATGTTGACCAGGGTCCATCCAAAATCTGTGTCCTCTGTAGGTCAATTCTGACCATTAGTTTTCCCAGGAGGACTAATGAACTAATGGCTTGAGGAATTTGAGGGCCGCCATCGGGGAAGAGGGGCCTTCGTCATGCAGCCCCTAAGAACAGGACTTCATTGAAAGCCGTAATGAATCAATCAAGGCCTCCTTCACATTGGATTATAGCGCTAGGACTGTAGTTGGAAGCTTACTTTCCAAACAAGGAAATGAACACAGGATTTTCAACATTCAACAGTGTGTTGTATCCTCATCACTGCTAGTTACAAACTGCTGTCTCATACTTCCAGATGCGAGTAAAAAGAAAACATTAATTTCAGGAGCATATGCGCAGTTTACTGACCTTCCTTTTGCTACTAAGCTATTTTCTAAAAGAACACAAAAAATACTCTTGAATTTAAAATTTGACTATTAAAGTGCCACTGAAATTCAGTAGAAATATTGCAATGCTGGGGTTGTTACTCTAAGAAGCGTTCTTAACCTTGTCAATGAAAGATGTAATTTTATTTTTTAAAAAGAACAATAGATCAAGAGACATCAGTGTTCAAAAAAAAGTGGTGAGTGATGAAAAACGGTATGTACTTACCTAGTTTTAGGAAAAGATAAGATATTGATAGACTTTAAAATTGACAGGAAAATAAACATAATTGCTGGCTTTAATAATTGATGGCTAACTATGAAAAATAACAAAAATAAAAAGTAAAATGAAAGACAAAGATTTTCTTTAAATAGAATATATGAAATAAGATGGCAGAAATCAGTCCTAATATAATAAGAATTGAAATAAATGTTAATGGGTTAAGGTGACAGATAAACAGAATCTCAGATTGAACATAAAAATTTATATCCAGAAAATAAGTTGTCCTGAAGAAATTTAGGCAAGAGGTACAAAAAGATAGAAAATAAAGGAGAAGAAAAGATATACTGAGGGAAAAAACATGTTAAAAATCATAAACTATTTTATTCATAGACTGAAGAGAAAAACCCCAGGGGCAAAGAACTATAGGTATTAGTAAAAGTTATAAAAATTAAAAGAGAAGTGGTAAAGAATACCAAAACATAAGCACCAGCAATATATTATCATCTCAAGGTATATTAACCAAATCTAATAGAGAAGTAAATACTTCTCTAGCCTGATTGTTCTCTTCCTATTGATAGTAATCAACACTGCTGTTTATATACATATTTGTTTTTATATTTTGTTTCTACATTCTCCTCTTGTAGTTTGCATGATACCACACTGTTCTGACTTACCGCAATGACCATTTGTAGCTTCTGTGTTGTGCTCCTGCACCTCCTCTCTTGGACCTGCCAGGTTTCATGCTGGGAGCTCTGCACAGGGCACTCACTACATCTCCGTGCTGCCTGTTCCCAGAGCTCTACTCCTAGACCCAGACACACTTCGAAGGTCTCTGTGATGCATACCCCAAACTCATCCTGTCCAGAACGAACACAACCCTCCTTCCTCCACCACAGTAGGCCTCCTGCACTGTTGCCTATGCTCAGGGTAGAGACTTGGGGTCATCCATGATCCTTTCTCCTCCTCTCCTCACCTTCAAACCCTTAGCACAACTTTCTGATTCTACCCCTGAAATAGAACTCAAACTCGCATCCTTCTCTCCAGCTCCTCAGAACCTACCCTTGCGAGGCCTCCATTACTCACGGGGACCTGGTGGCCTCCTCACAGCAGCCATTGTGAACCTTTTAAATGGCCTTGTCTCATCCCTTCTTATTTTTATGGCTTATCATTTTCCTCAGAATCCAGACTTCTCACCATGGCAAATCAGGATCTAAACCATTGTCTCCAGCTCACATCAACCTCATTTTGTGCTGTTTCCCTGGATCACTGTACTACAACCATCTTAATACACAGGAAGCACTTTCCTGCCTTGGTGAAATCTGTATATGCCTTCCTCCTGCCTGAAACCTATTCTCTCTGAACTGCATTTGGTTACCTCATCCCATCCTTTGGCCTTAGCTTGAATTCAACCTCCTGATTCCTACATCCAAAGTATGCCCTTTAGGCCATTCTGCCTTCATCACCATGACATTCCTAGTGCCTTTCAGAGCCAGGCCCAAAGTAGGCACTTGGTAAGCATTTGTTGAATGAAGCAATTACTTTAAAGTTATTGACCTAGAACAATATTTTTAATACCACACATATAAAATTTTTGTTGAATTAATTGATAATATAAAGCAGCATATTGCTTCTTAAGCCTATTCCTATTCCATTTAATATAATACAGGTCTTTTTTATATGTTTAACAAATGATATTTTTAAAAGTGTTTAAAAATATATATAGCTCTTTGACGAATCTAACAAAATCATTTTTTGTTTGTTTGTTTTTTCCTAACAATGCTTTCGATTTTTAGCTTAAAAGTCTCAAAGGATATCCAACAAAACGGATTTCAAATACAAGAAAATATAATTATTCATTGTGGGTCCTCTCTGCTAAAATGTAATTCCTTAATAATGGCTATGCTTGGTTACTGGGTTTCTCTGTCATTATTAATGGTTGCTTTTCTATAATGCTCCAACTGAAAATTGGAAACACTCTTCTAAATGTGAGCATTTCTGCATATTTAACACCTACTTCACAAGCACACAATGTTTCATTTTTAAAAGGACAGGCAGTAAGTATTTATACTAATTCCCGGAGGGAATGTAAGGCTGGAAAAGAGCCAACAACTACCAATAAGGGAAAAACCACAAGCATTTAAAATGTTTGGATCAAAAGATGTGTGCAGAGTATTTAAAAACATAATTTGGAGAAAATGTAGTATTTTATCCCAACAAATAAAAATGGCTACACAATAAAAAAGAAAATGGTTAACTAATTGCAACAATTATTAAATTAATAGTACTCTAGCAATCTAAATATCCAAGTTTCTGTTTCTGTGAGTCAAAGAACAATGAAATAAATTCAGTGAACCAAAAGAAAAATTCCAAAAATAACATTTAAATACTAAAGCCCTTAAACCAAACCAATGCTGGCTTAACATTATTAAGTTAGCTAGTGAACATTAGTCTACTTCATTTTCCACTTCTACAATTCTAAGTGACTCTGTGAATTACATAAATACTGAAACAATGGTTTGAAATGAGAATAAATTACAAATTCTATATTTGGCTCCATATAGCTTCAACATATAATAATATAGTCTACTACACTGGCTTTCAAACTATTTGGAATATGATCCATAGTAAAAATAGATTTTTTTCTGCAATGTTGTGCATACATACCTTTGGATGTACATGTAAATCAATTGAAACAAATGTTATAAAATAGTACCTATTCTTATTATTTTTTATATAGTATAATATTTTACATTCTTACTATTTTATGTTTTAAATGTTGCTGCTATCCACTCAATTAATATCCCAATTCACTATTTGCCTTTGTCCTGCAGTTTGAAAATCACTGGTCTAGTGAAATCTATGGTTCAGTAAATTATATTATATATGTACATACTTTGATTGTATCACAACTCAACATCTTCTGTGAGGAACTTGAAGGAGAATTCTGGAAAAAAAGAAAGAAGAAACCTATGATGCATCATACTAAAACAGAGAGAAAAGATGAGAAGCAAAGCAAATGTTTGAATTGCACATTCTAGTCTAAGGCATTACCATAGACAAGGAATCCTGTAAGACCTTATCAATGGTAGCACAGAGCTCTTCAGTTTGCTGCCTGAGCTGTGCAGGGGAAAACAACTGGAAAAATTGAAATCAGGTACTGGATTAGCAATGAGTTTTGGGATTTCATACAAAAAGCAGGAGTCATATGAAGACATTACCTCCAAAGGTGTGTCTAACATGTCCTTGGAGAAACTTTCAGTCTTGACTGGTTCATCTAGTGCCTAGTGATAAATAAAATCATTTTACATGAGGTTTTTAGTCAAATATGAAGGTAGCAGAAAAGTCTCTTTAAAGAAAGCTCATTTAGATGGGGAGGAAATCAAAAGGAGCCTTATGTCTTAACTAAATTCTATATATCTCAATATTTGTAAGAAAAAAATACTATGAGACACTTGATGAACTATTCTCTAACTTGGAAGCATTTTGCACTGCGGCGGCTTGCTCGGTCAGTAGAGGTGGGTCTGGCTGCGGACGAGGGGTCGGTCCAGCTTTGGACGAGGGGTCGGTCCCACTTGGGACGAGGGGCCGGTCCGGCAGCAGACGAGGGATCGGTCTCACAGGGGTCGCGCGGTTCGGCTGACGGGGTCGCCCGGCGAAGCCGGCGACGAAGGGGTCGCCCGGAGAAGCAGGCGACGAACTGGGGACAAGGGAGGCCAGGCCCTTGTCGGGGGCTCTCAGGACTGGAGGGCGCATGGCAGAAGAACTACCGCGGAGACAAGGTAAACACGCAAGTCCACTTTATTGAGGGAGAGGCAACAGTTTTATAGGGGCTGGGGAAGGCTGATTGGTCGAAGCCACGCCCTGTTCTGGTTGGTTGCCAGCGAAAGGTCAGTGGGCGGTACTGGACGGGGGAGGGGTGGTGGTTAGGGATTGGCTGTTGCTGTTGCTGGGGGAAGTGGCAGGGTTTAGGGATTGGTGGCTGCTGTTGCTGGGGTGGAGGGCAGACTGGAGTTTCCTGCCCACGCCTGGCTGTTGCTGCTGTCGGGGGAGGGGAAAAGGGCAGACTGGATTTCTCCGCCCACGCCTGGCTGTTGCTGCTGTCGGGGGGAGGGAAAAGGGCAGACTGGAATTTTCCGCCCTGCGCCTGCGCAGGGAGAAAGAAGAAGAAGGGTGCCGCCCCACAGGCATCGTGTGGCACCATCCAGGAGGAGGGACGGCCGCGGAAGCATGGCTGCCGAGAAGGGGAGACCCGAGGGCACTCTGCGCCCATGCCGAGCTCCCTTCAGGGGTGGCGGTGAGTCCGACCAGCCACCCTATTATGGGGGCAGCGGCTTGGCCTGCCGCGGCCGCTCCCCTGCCAGGTCAGCAAACCACACTTCAGCCCGAGGGGTGACCGCATTGCACATTTTTCTAATTCCTCTTGTGAATTAATATCTCTGATATAAGGTGTCACAATCAAGAAATGAGGCTAAACTTTTAAACACACAAACAAGAATTTGGGCTATTTATACATCCAGATGAGCATTGTCCCCTACAAAGAAGTCACTTTGGAAGCTACACACAGAAATAACAATTACCAGGAAATGCAAAAACATCTTTATTTTAAAATGACCTCACTTTACATCATCTTTATCCAAAACATCTTGACCACCTAATTTATCAGATGTAGCCTCAAGTGACATTTAACCATTTTCAAAATGAAAAACACTTTTTATATATTGTGATATATTTCACATATATGATTAAAGAGAGTAATATAATAAACAATACTAAACACTCCATCAAATAAGAAGTAAAATATTCAAAATAATAGAATACTCCTCCCTGATTGCTTTTGCTACTTCCATCATTTTTATGTATGTCTTCTGTCTTCAGATTTTTTCAACATATAAATATGAATACACATCACTAAACAACACATAAGATTGTTCTGCCATTATTTAATTTCATGAAGTAAAATGTGTGCCTCTGGAACTTGTGCTTCTTATGTTTGTTTGAAGCTGTATAGACTCCAGGAAAATGTGTTCTTTAAAGTTAATCCATTACTGGGGGTGTGGACCCAATGTAAGTAAAATATTTTCATGAGCAAGATCTTAACATAAGAAGTGACCCATCTTATTCAGGGTTGGTCTTAATCCTCTTGCTGGAGTCCTTTATAAGAGACTGTAATTCCAACAATGACTGAGAAAGTCAAAGAGCAAGAAGCTGAAAGCAATGAAACTGAAGAAGGAAGAGACCAGCAGAGATCACCATGTGCCTTGCCATGTGACCATGTGATCACTGGAAGCTGATTTTCAGGGAGATAGTGTCACTTGATGATGCCTTGATTAAGTATTTTACTCAGTTCAGAAGTGTAAGCTTCTAAGTTAATATTCCCATTGTTAAAAGTAGACCCATTTCACAGTGTCTACATTTCAGCACCCTAGCAAACTAGAACATTTGTTTTTGTTGTTTAACATTGGGTCTTTGAAATTATCCACGTTGCAATTTTTTCTGTCATGTCACCTCTGCATACTATCCCATTGTATGTATAGTCCATATATTTTTTCTTTTGCTGAACATTTAGAATATCCCCAATTTTCACCATTACAAACAATACAATATCATCCATGTTTGTGTTTCTTTACATACTTGTTTAGAGTTTAAGACTAAAGTAGCTGCATAAGAGCATAACAGATTATAGTCAACTTTTAAACTCAGATATTGTGAAATTGCTCTTTAAAGTGATTGTATATTTTTAGTCATAATAGTAATAAATGAGAGTTCTTGTTTTCCACATTTTCACCAACACTGCATATATTCAGACTTTAAGAAAGTTAATATTCCAATGTACATGAAATAGTACTTCACTTTGGTTTTAGACTTCATTTCCTGAGAATATTTGAGGCTGAGCTCCTTTCATATATTTACAGGTCTTTCACATTTCCTCTTCTGTGAATTTTCTGTTCATGTATCTGTTCATTTATCTATTGGGCAGTCTGCTTTTGTTTAATTTTTTTTTGGAAATTTTTATATCATCTGAATACAAATCATTTGTCAATTATATCTGGTGCAAATGTCTTCTCCTAGTCTTTGCTTTCTTTTTCATGTACGGTGATGATGTCGTCTGATTATACCCAGAAGTGTTTACATATTAATGTGATGAAATATGTCAGCGTTTTCCTTTGTGGTTGGAGCCCTTTTTCAGAAATTCTTCTCTGCTCTGAAAGATCACAAAGATATTTTCCAACTTTTTGTCCTAAATATTTAAAGTTTTGCTTTAAACTTAAATCTTTAATGCACATGGAATTTATTTTGTGGGATTAGGTTTTACCTAATTTTTCTTTGTGGATAACCAATTCCCCTCTTCTTTATGATGATACTGTGTTATTCATCAAGTTTACATATATGTGAGTGGGTCTAGATTCTGCTTTAACTATCTGTTTATTTATCTGGTTTGTCAATAACACACTTTTATACAATAATTTCATAGTAATACTTACTATCTGGTAGGGCACTTTTTTTCACTTTTATCTTCTTCAAAAATTCTTATCTAATTCTTGGCCCTTTATTCTTCTAATCTAATTTTAAGATATATTTGTCAAGTTCCACAAAAATCTTGTTGGCATTTTACAAGGAATAGCTTTTTTTTTTTTTTTTGTAGATTAATATGAATAGAATTGAACCTCTTTACAATGAACATTGTTACAGATCTTTAAATATTTCTTGGATATCTTCCAATATAGTTCTATTTTTCCCCAAAATTATTTTATGTACTTTGTTAAATTATCAGTATCCTCTTTAAGGGATTGCAATTGTAAATTATACCTTTATAAAGTTTTCTGTTTATTGATGGTATATAGGATTTCAATTCCTTTTTATGTTCACTAAACCTGGTAAACTGTCCTAGTTATTTTAGTAATTTAGTAAATTCTCTCGGATTTTCTATGTAGGAAAATATATTGTTTCTATCTTCCAAATCTTTACTTTTTCTTGTCTTCCTTTACTGCCTAAAACCACTAATAATATGTTATCTCATAATTGATTTATAAAAGAAAACCTATAATATTTTACCATTAAATATTTTTGCTAAAATTTTGAGTATAAACCCTTTTGTAAGAAAAATAAAATGACTTCACATCTTTTAGGAATATTTGCAATGAATTTGTGCTGATTCTGTATCATTGCTTTTTCTAAATGTATATGTCTTTATCCCATATGAGATGTCTGTACCTACATGAGATAGCCATATGGTTTTCCTTTGCAATTAATTAATATGATAAATTATATTAATGTATTTTTATAAAATTAAATCAACTTCATATTCTTGGGATAAACCCAATTCAATCATGATGTTCACATACACACTCAATGTTTGTTTTATTTGCTAATATAGTTTTAGGATTTTTGCATTTATGTTTTGAAATGAGATTTACTGTGCTTTTCCTTTCTCTGAATTCTTTATTAATTTTGATACCAAAATTATTTCTAGCCTTATAACTTGAGTTATAGAGTTACTATCTCTTTTTCCATCCTCTTTAAAAGTTTGTATAAAATTAAATCTCTTTTGAAAGATCGATAACACTCATACATAAAATCATCTAGACCTGATGTAACCTTTCTAGGAAGATTTTTTAAATTACTAATTCACTGTCTTTAATTGTTTTAGGAATTACTGACTATTTTACTTCAGTCAGATTTGATAAAATATAATTTTCTAAGAAAGGGTGACTTGTCTAAGTTTACCAATTATTGCATAGAGCATTTCATAATGTTTTCTATTATCTTTTTAATGTTGACTTTACATGTAATTATATCTTCATTACCATTTTTAAAATTTATTTGTATGTACCCTCTTTTTTACTTAATCAATATCTGGAAAATTATCAATTTCCTAGTCTCTACATTAACTTTTAGCTTTGATCCTCTTTGCATACTTATATTCCATTTCCGTAATTTCATATCTTTATTTCCTTGCTTTTACATTCTTTGGACTTATTCTCTTTCCTAATCCCTATAAATTGTGATATATGGTATAGTCATTATCATTCAACTCTAAGTATATTTTTTAAAAATTTCCATTATCCTTGCTTAGACCTATGGATTATTTAAAAGTAATTTTTCTTTTTAATTTTTAAACATATGGAGATTTTTCTTCTTTTTTTAATATTACCTTTTAATTTAGTTATATCATGGTCAGAGAACTTCTTACTCATAATGGCAATATTTCATGTATTTTGTATATGTATTTGGTATAAGATGTAGTCAATTTTTGTAAATATTCCACATGTGTGTAAGAAAATTATTCTCTAATTGTTGGATACAGGCTTCTGTGTATGTGTGTGTAATCAAAATTAATTGCTTAGTTCAAATCATCTCTACTTTCACTGGGTTTTTTTTCATGTTTAATCTACAAATAATTGACAATAACATGATACATCTCATAGAATTATAGCAGGTCTATTAATTTCTCCTTGTAGTCCTAAAAATTTTTGCTCAACATATTTTTAAGCCATTTTATCAGCTACATTCATAATTAGAAATAGTATAACTTCCTCCTGAATTAAATATTAATCATGATGAAGTATCCTCTTTATCCTTAAAAGTACTTTGTGTCTTCAAATATTGTGTCTGATATTACTAACTGCTTTGATTAGCATCCATACATTAAAGATCAGTGGTTTGTAAACTGCAAATGGTGGGTTTCATTTTTTAATCCAATTTTTAAATTGATTGAATTTGTTTTTCTTATTTATTTTTTCCCCTGTACTAATTTGGACATTGTGGCAAAGAATGGCAGGTACTCATCAACTTCTTTCATTTTCTTTGAAGCACAGTTATATAGTTCCCAGACCTCAAAAATTTAGGTGTGGGCACAAGACCGATATTTGTACATGAATGTGAGCAAAAATGATAGTAATTTCTGGTGAAAAGCACGTAAGAGTGAATATGACTTTTCGTCATTCTCATCTTCTTCAGATAACAAAGATTCAAGATGGAAATAGCCTATATTCCTGAGCCATTATTAGAGGAGAGGCATGTAGGAGGCCAAACAGAGCCACACCAAACTGTAACTTCAGAAGGAAGTATATATTGTGTTAAGGCACTTAAATGTCAGGTTTGTCTGTTGTGGCAGCTAGTGTTGCTTACATTAACTAATACAGGCACTATAAATTATATTCTTATTTTTTTTAAGTAATAAGTGCTGGAATTTTTCCATGCATACGAAGGTCTAACCCAAACAGTTATACATATTTCAAGCAAAATCATCTTTTAAATTTATTCACATATTCACATTTTTCATGCTCTTCACTCCTTCCTGAAGTTCCAAGTTTCTATTTGAAAGGAGATATCCTTTCACCCTGAAGAACTTCCTTTAGCAATTGTGTAGTGCAAATCTGTGGTCAAAGAATTATCTTAGCTTCCTTTTAGCTGAAAATATCTTGATTTTGTTTTCATTCTTGAAGTAATATTCTCTGGATATGGAATCTAGAGTTTTCTTCTGGCCTCTTGTTTCAGATGGGAAGTTAACTCTCATCTGTATCACTGTTTGACTGCAGGTAACAGTCTTTTTCACTCTTTCATTTTTCTTTTTTTACTTTGGATTCTATAATTTCTTTTCAGCAGTTTAATTGTGATGTGTTAAGGCATGAATTTCTTTGTATTAAACCTGCTAGAATTACTGGAGCTTCTTGAAGTTATATTTTTATATCTTTCATGAAATTTAGGGGATCTTCAGCAATTAATTCTTGAAATATTTTTTTCTGTGCCATTCTTTCTCTCCTCTCCTTCCAAGACTCCAATTACCTTTTTTTTTAAAGATTTTTTTATTCTTTCTTTATTTCCCTCCTCTTCCCCCTGCCCCGCCCCCACCCCAGTTGTCTGTTCTCTGTGTCCATTTCCTGCATGTTCTTCCTTTTGTCCACTTCTTTTGTTGTCAGTGGCACGGGAATCTGTGTTTCTTTTTGTTGCGTCATCTTGCTGCGTCAAGTCTCCATGTGTGCAGTGCCATTCCTGGGCAGGCTGCACTTTCTTCCACGCTGGGTGGTTCTGCTTATAGGGCACACTCCTTGCACTTGGGGCTCCCCTACACGAAGGGCACCCCTGCGTGGCACGGCACTCCTTGCACGCATCAGCACTGCACGTGGGCCAGCTCCACACGGGTCAAGGAGGCCTGGGGTTTGAACCGCGGACCTCCTATGTGGTAGGTGGACTCCCTATCTACTGTACCAAGTCCACTTCCCTCCAATTACCTTTTGATGTTATCTACAGGTCCCTGGATCTCTGTTTATTTCTTCAATCCTTTTATTCTTTATTTTTCAGATTGGATGATTTCTACTGTTCTATTTCGAAGTTAACTCTTCTTCATCTCCAATTTTCCCTTAAGCCAATCCAGTGAATTTTTTTATTTCAGATATTTTATTTTTCTGTCTAGAACTTCCATGTGTTTCTTTTCTATAGTTTCTATTTTTGTGCTGATAAATTCTATATGTTTATGCTTTGAGAAAATGTTCCTTTACTCACTTGAGCATAGTTATAATAACAGCTTTAAAACCCATACCTGTTAATTCCAAAATCTGGATCATCACTGGGAAGATCTCTATTGCTGAGGAAGTCATGGCATACCTAGAAGCCATCTCCCAGCCCTTGCCAATCCCCTTCTTTTCTACTGTGTGCAGATATTTTGATCTGTTTCCATTCCACAGCCCGGAGGAGACATTAGATCTAATGGAACAGCCAGACAGTACCTTAAACTGGAAACTGGGAACAAGCAGCCCAAGCTGCTTATCAGTGGAAACCCTCAGTGACATACCCCCTTTCCTAGAGTTTTATAAATACTCCACCCTCAAGCAGTACAGATTTATCTCTCCTCTCCCACATGAAGTTTTTGGACCCTTTGTGCTATATAAGTAATAAAATAGTCATTTGCCAAAAGTTTCTGTTTTACTTGAATCTGAACTCACACAATTCACCAGACAGCAACTCACTCCACATCTATTAATTTTTTTTTTCCTTTTGTGTCTGGGCTACATTTTCTTGTATCTTTGTATGTCTAGAAATTTTGGATCATAGCCTGGGTATTTTGACTGATATTCTGTTATGTTCTCCTGAAGAGTATTATTTCCATGTGTGTTTCATTTTAGCAGGCAGTTAGTTTGACTAAATTCAAACTCAAAACTCTCTGTCTCCTGGTATTGGGTGGCAACTGAAATCTCTTTTCAGCTATTTAGCCCTTAGCTGGGCTTAATAGGGATACATGTATAATTCAGTGGCCATCCAGAGATTTGGACAGGATTTATACAGCATTTGGTCTCCCTTTTTGTTGTCCTATCCTTTATTGGATTTCCCCCTCCCTCACTTTACAGTTTCTGTACGAACCCATATGCGGTTCACTGATTTTTCAACCAGTAGTCTACAAGTTTCTGTCTGAGTTTTAGCTGCTCATTTGTGAGAATCAAGGGGCTACTATTAGGTGGAAAACCATAAAATATAGAAATCCACCTGACGGTCACTTCCTTCCCCCAAGTGTTCACCGTCTGTAGTTTCTACTTGCTCTTGGTCACTCTCCAGTGCCTTTAGGCAGTTCTAATCTATATTTTTCCAGAGTTTATCATTGTTATCTGCGAAACAGTCCAATACAAGCTATTCTTCCATTTTCCAGAAGCAGACTGAGTCAAATTCATTTTAATATTAATTTTTCAGCACAAGTTTTCCTTCTTATAGAGACTGTATAAATTTAAATCCCAAACTCACCTGAGGGAAGGCACATGATTAAAGAGCTTTTAGCCTTTATTCCTACCCTGAAATCAAGTTGACATAAGAAAGTTTGCTTGCTGTTTCACTTTGCATGTTTTGTTTTCCCCCCCATCTATCCTGAACCTGAGAGTAAAACCCTTTAAAAGCCCTGGCTTAATGATGAGGCTGCAGTTCCAGTTCTCCATCTCACTTCAGTCTCAAGTCTTTCTCTCCTCTTACCAAGTTAACAACAAATCCCAATCCTGATGTTTAATGAATCTGACCGCATCTCCAGAACAACCAAAGCCTGCCACACTGATTAACAACCTGCATTTCAGCTTGCTTTTGGTGTTTGGCCCTTATTACCCCTGATTTTGTATGAACTCATTTTACTTTTGGGTTGAACTATATGAAATTGCCAGTATTTGAGTGAAAATAACTTTCAAAGATGGTAGTTTCATGTGATTCAACCTATTTTTTTAAAGTATGTTTATTTTATTTTGGTCATCAATTCTGGGTGTTTTATGACAAGAAGTTTTTCAAGATATCTAGTTGCATATTGCAGGGACAGATGCAGGACATTGTATATCCTGCTATAACCCACTGGATGGACTGGGGGAGAGTGTGAACTACAACATAAACTATGGTCCATGTGATGCCGCAGCACTCCCGGGTGTATTCACCAAGTGCAATGAATGTGCCTTACTGATGAAAGGAGATGTTGATGTGGGCGGAGAGGGTGGGGTGGGAGTGGGTATATGGGAACCTCTTGTGTTTTTTAATGTAACATTTTGTATTTATCTTTAAAAAAAGACAATAATTAAAAAACAATTAATTAATTAATTTTTAAAAGGAAGGTAGACTAATTACAATCCCTAATTGTATTTTTCAAAACTTCCTTGTTCTTATGGAACTTCTGGAGCTGAATTGAAGGTGAAATAAAGTTTAATTAAAAAGAAAAGATAACTAGTTGCAATCCACTTTCAAAGTTTGACAATCTGACCATTAAGTTTAATCAAAAAGATGTGCCATGAGTTCTGAAGGCAATTCCAAAAGAGGTCACAAAAAATATGTTAAACAATTTCAGACTAGTTGGGAATAAGTATCTGGTTCCTCCAAGTAGTTAGTTTCAAGAGAAAAAAAATCATTACTTCTGTAAATATGTTCTGGAAGGTTTGTAAATAAAAATACTCAGTTCTCTGTTGTCATGTCTTACATAACCTTTTAGAATTACAAGCTGTCTTGTCCTCTTTTGATTTAACTCCTATTCCTTATTTCTTCATTTTCGTTCTGATATAGCTATATCATTTCTAGAAGGATAACACCAGTCATGGAATTACAGAATTTACTCTTCACCAGAATCTATTTTCATCCTTTTAACATTCAGGAATATAAAAGATGCAGAACTATATAAACCCTCAGCAACATAAATGCACCTTCTCAATGGGCATCATGTAGAGTTGTCATTTTGGCAGGAGATACACCCTTAAGAATTCAGAAGAGTGACATGTAAGTAGATAAGATTTCACCTTTCGCCATATTTCAACAGCTCATAAAGGAAAATACCAGCTAAGAAAATTTTTCAAACTCTACATATCTATATTAAATAATAAAATTTGGAACATTGGCTATAATAATCTAGTAGAAATAGATAATACTGCCTCTTACTGTTGTAGGTTGAATTATGTAACTCCCCACCACCCCCCCCCAAAAAAAATCCTTAATCTTCATTCCTGTGGGTATGAACACTGTAAATAGGATCTCTTGAAGATATTATTTTTAGTTAAGGTGTGACCAAACTGAATAAGGTTGGGTCATAGGCCAGATTACTAGAGCCCTTTATTAGCAGAAGAAATTAAGACAAAACAATCCATGAGAATCTAGAAGCCTGAAATCATTTGAACCTGGAAGAGAAAGGAAGGGGCACTGCCATGTGATAGAAAAGCCAAGTAACCCAAAGGATTTCTGGCAGCCAGCTCCAGAATACCATAGTCTTTGGACAAAAAGCATTGCCCTGCTGACACTTTGATTTTGGATTTCTTCTATCCTCAAAACTGTGAGACAATTAATTCCTGTAATTTAATCTGACCCATTGTATTATATTTGTGTTAGTAGCTGGGAAGCTAAGACACTTACCATAAAATTCCTTTTATGCTTCCCTCTTCCAAACTCTAAATTTTTGATTACTCAAGAGAAAAAGATGGCAGAGAACAGAAAATTTCATAAAAATAAATTCTAGGTGGTGTTCATTGTAACTTTTCTCTGACATGGTCTCTAACTATAGTACTAACTATAGAGAAGACAAAAAAAAAAAAAAAAACAGAAATGAAAGACTAGGACTAAGACCAAACTCCTTAGAAGAGAAATTTGGTCTGGACCTTGTTTTGTTTTCTTGTTTTCCCATCTGCTCCTCACTTACATGCTGCCCTTAAACCACAACAGACAACTTGGGTTCTTTGAACTTGTGGTGATCCATTGTACTACATGCTTTCACTCTGCCTAGACTATGCATCCTCTACTCTCAGTCCCCTTAAAGAATCTTAATCATCCTTACAATCCAAATCAAACTTTTTTACCATGTCATTCTTGGGCCTCACAGCAAGCAGTTTGTCACCCCTTCTTTGGGGCACCATAGCATTTTTCCCATACATTTTGTATCATAATTACTTTTTTTTCCAAATGCATCTCTACCTTATTTTACCATTTGTTCTATTAGAAGGAGAGAAATGCAGTATTTATCTTTGTATCCCCAGGATAGAGCACATGATAGGTGCTCAGTAGAAATCTTCATGATGGATTGAAAAATTAATGGATTAATAAGTGAAGTTAAATGAATGAATGGATAATAGATATAATGAGATTTTAGTATTCTCTGGTGAAACCTTCTGGAGATATGGTTTAAATTCTTTGAATATTTTAAGGAACAAATAAATTATTCTTCTTTCCATATTACAATTGAATTTATTTGCCATCAAAGATTTGAGCATGTTATCAGTATTAGCAGAGTGAGCTATTTTTTCAACAAAAATCAAATAAGTTTGATATATTGGTTAGTCTGTGGAAACTTACTGCAGGCAGATATCTTTAAAATATTGATAGTCATACACAGATTAGCAAAAATATCTATTCAGACCCCTTGGAAAACTAGGCAAGAAAATTGGTACAAGGCCAGTAATGCTGAGACTCTGAAATGGGGCAAATACTCAGACTGTATTAAAATGTCTTGGGGAATCAGTTTGAGTTTAAATATTCTTGAAATTTACTAGAATTTATTTTTCATTTTACTAGGAATTACTTGTCAAATGAATCACCTTGATCCACTCCCTCCAGCAACCATAAAAATGGTTTTTCTCCCTTTGTAGTTAAAAACATATCAAAAGAAAATATATTAAGCTTCCACTAACAAGAGTCTGACCATAGATTGCTTTTTGACAACTTAGCCAGCAGGATTGCACTGATGTTTTAGATGTATTCATTTTGAGTAAAGTTCTCTCCAAATAGTCTCCAATAAAATTATGCATTAAAATATTTTTTCTGCCAAATTGGACTATTATCTAATGGAGGGATAAATGTGCCATGCTCTGAGTCACATTTTTAAAGATTCTCACATAATGTAAATTATGAGAAATATTCTATAATTAGACATTTTTATATATTGATCACAACAGCCAACTTCATGGTCCAATTTTTGAAACTTGGCATAGTAAAGCTGACATTTCGCAGAAAATAGTTTCTGAGTTTGGCACTACATTATAATTAAGAGCCGAGGACTATGAACACATATTGTAAATCAAAATTCTATTGGAAAGTAGGTCAATAAATTGCAATAGATTCTCCCCACTCAAAAGGAATATCTCTGAAATAATTGCAATCACTTCTTTAGTTAAATATATTGAGTCAGTCTAATCTAGCCCTTTAGGAGAAAGGATTAAGTTCTAAAATTCTGAAAATAGAATGAATTATTTGCACTCTAAATGGAGTTTGAAAGTAAATTGCTTCTAAAGGAAGAATAGCCTAAAAGGGCTTGTAAACTTGTTTTGTGATGCCTAGACTACTGATCAGTGCATACACAATTGGATCTCAAAATTTCTTGGGCAAGTTATATATTTTAGTAATGATCAAATTCACCTCTATCCCCAATGATTCATGCTAGCCCTAAACGTTCCTATATTTTATGGATATGACTAGTTATTTGGTAGAGTAAATCCCCTGATGACTGCAAAAACTTTCTTTATATTCAGTCATCAATACAAAACCATTTGTAGGAATATTTTCAACAAAATAAATCTCGCTTAGATTATCTAGTTGGAGATTCAGTTCTGAAAAGCTCTGAAGAAAAGAGAAAAAGTGCACTGTAAGGCAAAGGAACTTCCAGGTCTATAAAAGCACAGCTTCTTTAAAGATGCAGGATTGTCATATGATTGGTTAACATTAAATTTCAAGGACTGAGGAAATATGCTTAGCATTTTGGTTCTGAGATTTTTGGCGGATTAAATGTCTGTTCTTATTACACAAATGGGAGTTTTTGCAAACATTACAGACAGTTTCAAACCTGTTCCATCAAAGCTAAATGGCAGAAGAACCCAAAACTTTCCTTCATTTACTTAAGGATATCAGAAGGTTGCTCCTTATTTCTAGCCAGCACTGCCTCCACTCTAATTTACCTCACTTCTTTTAGTACCTTAAGGAATGGGGCTTTTTGCAGTCCCTTACTCACTCAAGTCTTTTTAGAACTAAAACTTTTCCAATTGCTTTTATTTTTCCTCATAACCACAAACTACTTTATTGTTCTAATTTAAAGAGGATTTAAATGCATTTTATCAGGTAATGAAAAGTGTTTGTAGACAGGGTTCCAAAAATCATCATCTCTTGCTCAGTATTTCACTTTAGATAGCTAGCTATCAGTGCTGCACAGTGAGCAAGGCAAAGGTGGGGAGATCATCAGATCTGGTTTGAGTGCCAATGCAGCAACTTAGTAGCCCTGATGCTTTGGGAAATATACCAGGCTTCTCTGAGCATCAAATTCCTCACACAGTTGTAAAGATGGTGAGGTATATAATTCAGAGCTGATACACTGGAGTAATCAATATGGCACCATTGTGACTAGATTGTCTAATCGTCAAAAGGTGCCAATGTAAAACCATCTTAATTCCTTTTCATCAGAAGGTCCTTTATCTGTTCCACAGAAATAGCATGGATGAGGCTTATATTACCCTAAAAGAAGGCTTATCTTTTGCCCATCAGACTTAGATAATAAAAGAAAAAATTAGTCAATAAGAGAGCAATACCTTTAACATTTTCTGCAAAGGACATCAAGACTAAAGAAATGTCCTGTCCATATCAAAATTATTTTCTCTACAGAGCTCAATATATTATTTAACACACTGCCATAAAGTCTGTGGACAACCACAAATACAAATAGATCTGATTACTTTGTTGCTGCTTTATAATTACTTGTATTTCATCCTCATGTCAATCTAGAAGATGATTATTGGCAGGAAATTCAGCCACCCTGAAGCCAACATGCTAAAATATGCCTTACATTTATCTTATCTTGTAAAGCCTTCCTTAAGACCTTAAGTTAAAACCACTTTCCTACTAAATGTTTACAGGGGAAAAATGATAGATTGTGGGATAAACCATAAATTTAAGTATTGATGCAGACAATAAATTACAGGCAAGAAGTACTAGAAACCTCGTGTTCCCTGCCAACAGAATTTACTCTTCTGAAAATGATGGACTTCATCCAGAATGATTAAAGCTGAAACCAATCTAGTGATTCAATGACAGCTTAATGCTTGGAAAGTTGAATACTGATGTCAGATCCATTGCAAGGGATCCATTGGAGAAAATCTTGCTTTTAAAACTAGTATTATTTTCAAAAGTAATTCTGGTTCCTTGTTAATTATACAACATATTGTGGAACAAAATGTACCATAAGATAACCACCACAGGTTTCATCTGGAGGAGAGAATAATCATTAAAATATTCAAGACTTGCACTGGAAACATTAGTTCTATCTTCAAGGCATTCTAACATAATGGATTCTAGGACAGCATTATAAAGATATTGCTGTATTCACCCTACCTCTTATTGTAGTGTTCTGTGTGATATTAAAAGGATCTCAGAAAAACTGCATTTTAAAATATTCAAAAATCTTGATTCTTCCCAAAAGAAATGTTTCTCAAGATTATAGTCCTAATTTTCCCACTCAATTCAGAAATAAGTCCCTTCGATTTCAATGGCATAGGATGAATTTCATTGTATAAACAGATGGATAAAAATGACTAAATTGCCAGATTTATTTTAAAAGTCTACAATACTGAAAGAAGCAGCAAAATATCACTCAAGAAATATTATTGAAAATGGAAATAAACTCTCATAAAATCTTGGAGTAAAGCTTTTATAATTTAAAAATCCACACAAAGTAAGTTTCTCATTGAGAAACACACAAGAATATCAGAAAAAAATATTTAGTATTATATAGAATCTAAAGAAGGAACATTCATGTCATATGCAACCTTTCACTAATTCAAAGATTTATGATTCAAAAACATTTTATCGGGGAGCAGATGTAGGTCAGTGTTGAGCACCTGCTTCACATGTATGAGGACCAGGGTTCAATCCCCTGTACCTCCTTTAAGGAAAAAAAAATAAGGAAACAAATAAAAATTAAAAAAAAAAAAAAACAATTTATCTTGGCCAAGTAACAATTGCCAACCTTAGTGCTTATACAATAACCACCCTCCTCAGAATAACATTAAGACATGATATCTATATTTTGTTACATCAAAAATTAAAAAAAATACATTTTCCTGCTGAGTATATTTTGTTCAAACTTTAAAATATAAAACCATATATGAACTTGCATTAGGTTGACTATACATCTCTATTGCCATGTACCTTTATTAAATGGATGTGTGATGAAACTGGAAATGAAATTAATGATTCTTCTTTTGTAATCATTAATTAACAGATTACAATCTCTCTAATCCAGTTAATTGGAAGAGGAGGGAGAAAGTGGACAGAGATTCTAGGGCCAATACTGGCATCCAGCCTTATCTCCTGAAGCCTTTCAAGGATTACCTATTGTATACCTAAACAAAAAATTAACGTAGTGATACCTCACAGTTCCAGAAGAATATGCCAAGGTCTGGTGTGGCAAGTATGATGGCAGGAAAACAGGACATGACCCTATTTTCCCCTTTGACAAGCTGCTGATAGGGAGAAAGTTTCCCATTTCTATGAAAGGAGACACTTGTAGCCAGATTTCTAAATGTCCATCCGACATGGGCAGAGGGTCTGTAGTGAGAGAACATGGCCAGAATGGTGCAATACGGTGACCCCAGACAGTAAGAGAAGGGGCAAATTCCAAATCCTCCTGAATCCTCCTGAAATCAGTATTTTAGGCCTATCTAGTCTTTGAAAGAGCTAAATAGAAATTTAGGAAAGAAGCTGGATAAAAAGATGCAAATTTTCCTGTAGCCCAGTGACTCTCTAATCCAAAGCATTCAGATT
Source organism: Dasypus novemcinctus (assembly GCF_030445035.2). NCBI lineage: Eukaryota > Metazoa > Chordata > Mammalia > Cingulata > Dasypodidae > Dasypus > Dasypus novemcinctus. The sequence continues at coordinate 27,331,396 of NC_080683.1, read as the reverse complement.
TCAGACACAGAACATAAATTCTGGAACACAAGTGGATAATTTGGATTTAGTTATTGGAGATGCACGTTGTAAGAAAGGCTGTCTATTTTCACCTATATGCTACTTAGCATTTTCCACTAACAACTCCTACTTTTTAGACAAGAGCGCATACAAAGGTTTTATTCCCCAGCTCCTTCTACAAGGACAAGAATGCGGATTCACAAACCAGTGATTAAAATGGCACCTGGTTGACAAACATTAACCTTTTGACAAATGATAGTAACCGTATATGAAACACTATAATTACCAGGAAAAAAATGGGGGCTCAATGCTGTAAGAGTTGAATTACTTAAATAAGCCCTTATAAAAAGAATATATTAAATGAATAGTTTCACAGACTTGGTAACTGATTTCACTTCAGTTCTGATGAACTCCTCAATTTGGACTTCATCTGAACATATGCAGTGTGCTTATTAAAAATGACTTATATTTAATCTACCTACAAAGGTAACATCCTCTAGTTTTATAAATAATAATACTTAACAGCAAAGCAAAAATATCCTGGAAACATGTGAAAGCAGCTGGAACACTGGGAGCAATCTCAATCCTCCCTCCCAATCACAGAGGCATGATCTGTGCCTGGCAAGAATGGATAGAGAGATTTAAGCCATGATGGGGTCAAAGGGGCTAAGTTGGACCCTCAGCTAATGTGAGCCCAGTGGCGGTCGCTATTAATAACGAAGTCTTGTCAATAACCAAGCTGTCCAGTTGCCCAAATGTAACGTCTTTCCACCTCTATAAAAGAGGTCAATATGAGTAGATATGGACCATCTTGAATATAGCAACCATTTAGGGTTCTGAAGGAAAAGGATCTGTCCAAATCTGAACTAAGCTCCACAGGGCTGCTTCACAGTGGCCTGGACAGCTCTACCTTCCATCCAGCCTCTAGTGATAAATCAATAATGTCCCCAGTTCTAACCACCAAGATGTTCTCATTACATCATTCCTAAACTCAGAGCAGTCTTTTATTTTAGTAAAAGCAGAATTTTATAACAAATCTTCCCAACAGAAATTTGAGAAAACATTAAAAATGGCATTAGAAACATAAAATTTACTCTACTATTGAGCCAACACTGACCTTCTGTTCCAAAAGCAATGTGTTTGTAGGGATTGCTGCAAAAGCCTTGTAGCTTGACTTGGTCTTGTATTGCTAGAATGAGTAACCAGAAAGTAAGAGTGGATATGAAAAGGGGAAAGAATGTGACATAATTTTAGACTAGTTCTACCAAGTTAAATGCCAGGTTATCGTGTGAAGAGAAAAGTTATTATGCTTGAATAGCTTGTTTTTGCAGAAAAAAATAGCTCACCATGTTAATATTTTGTTAGAATGAGAAGCAAAAAAAAAAAAAAAAATTACTATACTAAAATAGCTGGAGACTATGGGCAATTTATATGCTACCCAGTTTTAGAAGTTAAAAACCACCATTTCCAGAAACATACATATAAATTTCTCATTAGCAGCATTCCCTCATAGGAGTATTATTCTACAAATACGTGTTTTCTTTCTGCTTACTCCTGAAAAGAAAGTGGTGCTTCCCTGCTTAACTCCCTTTCCACGGCCCCTCTCCAAAGCTGACATTTTTTTTATTTCTAGCACCCTAAATTTATAGTATTTTTTATCATTGTATTACAATTTTTTGCCATCCCTATTTTGCCTGGAAGGTGTTTTAGAGGTGAGATTTTATAACATTTCTCCCTTATTTCTAATACCTAAAGCCAAATCAGCATAGAGCAGATGTTCAGAAAATGTTTGTTGACTTTAAGTATTTAACTGAAGGCTATGATGATAAGATTTAGAGGACGAGAAAAAAAGATTTTAGTTCCTCATCCATTGTCAAGTCCCGGACAATACTTGCTTAAAAACTTCTCTTTCACTCTCCTTGAAACATTCCCTAAAGGACATTTCTAACACAGTAAGTTCCAGAAATCTTCAGTTGCCTCATGGTGTGAACTTTCAAGAGTTGAACTCATGACCTTAGATCCTGTTTTCCTGGTGAAGTCTCTTCTTCGAGTTAACAGCACACCTACTCCCCTAATTAAAATGCAGATATTCCTTTGAAGGGTAAGAGAGAGTTTTTGTCAGTCATTAACACCTGAGTGGATAGAAGCACAGGGTATGGGAGACAGAAATGGAAGTGACAGAGAGGAGTGGGAACAATCCTGGAGAGTCTGAAATTCTCAAAAAAAAAAAACAAAAGAACCTTGTGGAGGAGGTGGAATAGGAGATAGTGGATAAAAAGCAAAGAAAACCAGAAGGCGCTCAAGTCTAGTTTCAGCTGGTCTCATAATTTCGCATGTGGCTATCATGACTGTTGAGTGTTTGTTATTTTTTTACCTTTAAAATATATTCAGAAATCACTTCTTTCCACCTGCACTTCTCTACTCTGCTGAGAGCCACAGTTTTTACTTGCCTAAGGTGTCCCTGCTTCTCCTCTCACCCCATTACAGTCTATTCTCAACACAACAACACAGAAGCCAGACAGCTATGTTACTTTATTCAAAACCCTTCAGTGGCATCCTGTCAGACTTTAGAGTGATCTATAAGACCACAAACTCAACTTCTGGTCACTCCACCCCCCCACCCCCCCCCCACCCCCATGCTCAGGTCACTCTTTTATTTTTACTTGCCAAACATTCTCTGGTCTAGGGGCTTTTTTGTGACAATCCCCTCTTAAGCAGCATCCTCTCCTTGGATGTAACCTTCTCAAAGAAACCTCCTCTAACTACTCGATATAAATTTGCAACACCATCCCTTCCTCATCCTCTTTACTCTGGTTTACTTAAAATATAAACTTTCTTTGGATGGTATTTTTTAATGTTTTTTTCACTAAAATATTTCCACATCTTGAAAAGGAGTGGAAATATTTATTGAATCAATGAATGATTTGTTTGAACCCAGACTGACTATTTTAACTCATGGAGACATATTCTGCGTTGCTTATTTTCCGTATTACATGTGGTCCAGAAAGAGAGAACAAGTCAATGGACTGACAGTTGCCACCAAGTCTCCAAAACGATGTATTTAGAAGTGTTTCAATGCCTAAAATAAATGACGATTTTATAACTCATTCTTTAAACAAGCTATGTGTCAAAATAGCTTTCATGTCATTGGAGGCCCTCGTACTTGGAAGAGATTTTCAGACCATCTTCAGTGAGTGAGATTGTGTGAGGCTCTAATAGAATGGTAACCTCAAATTCCCATATGGAACACCATGATAAATCACTAGGAGAAAAATGAAAAATATATGTTACTACAATACAAAGCTTAAATATATAGATATATTTATGGAATCTAAACAGAACCCCAGGCATGATTTTTATCATATCCATGCCTAAGGAAAAAAAGGCGTGGGGTTACTCAATAAAACTATTGATCTAAAAGTACCTTAAACAACAAGTCAGGGAGATATCCATCCTGTCTAGGACCTTGATTATAATATAAAATAGTATTTAAAACTCAGCTCAAATGAAATTTTATATCAATTATATCATGCTTGTGGGAACAGTTTGAGAACCTTAAGATTCTATATATGGAAAAGAAACATCAAACATGCTTTATATCAGGAATTAGCTCAGAATATTCTAGTTGTTCCATTTTGTTTTAATACCAAAGGACAGTAAAGCCCAGACTTTAATATTCTTCACACATTCATGTTTTAATTTGATGGCTATCTGTGTTTTAAGACCTCTTTCCTTTCAGAATTTGGAACTGAGTGAAGCTGATCTAAATCTGAAGCTCTGTGACTTCAAAGAGAGCCCTGTGCTTGGATTAGCACCACAGTAGAAGGAGTAAGACAAGAAACAACCCATGAAAGCCTATAAATTCTTTGATATCACAAAGCTTTTTTCTACTTCCGTCTATAATTCTACCAAATAATCTTAGCAATTAAACAAAACTAATCGAATGTCTAAAGAGACTAGGATAGGATTTACTTATCCCAGGATCAATTTTAGTGAATCTTTTATACTCAACTTACAATTCCTGCAAATAATAGTCCATAATAAAAAAAAAAAAAGTAGACTGATTTTTACCCAGAGAGATAATAATGATAACAACAAAAAAGAAAAACAAGGAGAAAATAAAAATGGCAAAGAACAGCATGTATCAGAGTGAGATTTTTGCAGAAGTTATTAACTAATACATTTTTCTGTGAAATTTTACCCAAGATATGAAACGTTATCTTTTCTGTTCTGAGGAATAGGTTGTATATATTTCCTGGCAGGTAAAATATAATCATTCTTCTTATTTTCATGTTCATCTGTTCTATTATGTATTTCTATAAGATTGAATTTTCTTCACTTGGAATTAAAGAAAATAAAACAGAAGTCTTTCAATCTAGGCCTTTATTTTTCAAAAGCTCCTTTGTGCTCACCTTCTTCCATCTCTCTGACTACATGCAAAAAAATAAACAAAGGACAAAACAAGAACAAAGCGCTGTGAACCACGTAAGGAAATACTTTGAAGGAATTTCTAGAGTAAAATTACTCTTCACAAAGGTAATAAATATTTTAAAGGTATGGCAGCTTGGCTTAAGAAATGATCGTTAATAAATTCAGTAAAGAGCAATGTTTAATTGCAAGAAATGAAATATTAGTCAGGTTTTTAAAATACACTGCAAATGAATGCCACATTAGCACATATGTAAGGAAAAGATAATAACCAGATCATTGTACTGGGAATAAATAAGAATTTCAAATTTAGAATTACACAGAGTTCGATCTTTTTCATATCATTTGCTTTGAAAGTTTAAAAAAACAATGATTTACTAATATCTAAAACTACAATAGCTTTCAGAATCTCCCAAACATTTTATTAAAATTGAGATTTCTGATTGTTATTCTATAATAATGATGATTCCCTTCATGAGAAGTAATAAATCAGGCTACATGCTAATTAATCTGAGTTATTATTTTGTAGCAATAAATCATAGTAATAAAGAATTCAAGAATAAGCAGACTTAAATTAATATAAACCTCAGCTCTGCCAGTACAAAATATGCGACCTGGCCAAGTTATTCACTGAACTGCAGTTTCTTGATGTACAAAATTAGGATAATATCATATATATTTATAATCATACTATTATAAAAATTAACTGACATAAGCCATTTTAATTAATTGTTACTATGTTGTATAGTTACTATCATAGTTCTCAACTCATTGAAAACATTTGATATCACTTTATTATTATCTTTACTATTATTTCTACTCAATTTGAAAGCCAATTTTCTACATTACCACATAGAATCTATTACAATATCTTCTGTAGATCTGCCAGGTTATTTTCCATTCCTGAAATGCCCACTCCTTTCTCCTTCATTAAGTTAAACCCCAAACATTTCCAATAGATCTGATATTTATGATAAATCTCCTTACAAACCACATCCCATAATAGTACTACTGCTTATTGAACTCACTTAGCAATTATTGTGTATGTAATCTGTAGGACACTATGTTTATATTGCCTATAATGGTTTTCTGGCTATATCTCAGAGTTAATAACTTCATATACCTTATCCATATCTTCTGCTGAATAAAAATGGAACTTTTATGGATGAAAATAATCTCTCACATTCCTTTTAAAAAATGCTTCAGGAAAGATAGTATAGTGGTAGCATACAGCAGGTGTTTAATGCAAGTTTTTAAAGTTGAATTGTATTGCAACATCATTAACAAAGTTACATGGATCATTTCATCTTTCCAATCTTAAATTCATCATCCAAAAAGTGACAGAGTTGAATTAACTCTCCACAGTATTTATAAGCTCTGATACTGTATCATTTCAATGCACCAAACTGAAATTTCCTACTCCCTCCTAATACAGGCACTTCCATAATTTTATTTTATTTATATAGTAACTCCAAAGTTCTGGGTGCATATGATCCACAATATGAATAGTCTGAGACTAATTTGGAAGCTACCGTTCTCCAAAGCAGTGTTCCTTTCCATCAGGAGAGCTGAACTTTGGCATTGCTCCTTCAAATGTTTCCCTTCCATACTAAAATGAATGCTGTTTTTATATACTTGCTGAGTGGATTGCTTCAGAGCCCTTAAATATCAATATTTCTCCTGTCTTAATTTTATTTCTTTCTACCCTCATGTCTACCCTTTCTCTATTCAAAATTACTAAATATTTAGAGCTTATAATAAATCAAGTGATCTTCACATAACAAAGGAAATTTCTCTTTCCTGTTACCCTAAATGTATATAGCCTAATCCATATTGATTTAGCTTGTTGTATGGGGAGAAATTTTTAAAAAATAACCTGGTAGGGAAAGAAAATTAATAATAAATGAATGTGGGCAGGAGAATAAAAATATTCCCAATTTATTTGAAAATGATATTGGCCTAGCTCTAAAATAATACTCCATTTTTAACTAATGCTGTCTACTGTTGTATCAGCACAGCATATTGTGATGGCTAATAGGGTCTACATTATTAGGGAATCAGGATTATAACATATTCCCAAATCTCAGATAGATACTTCTAATTCTGTCATTGGGGACAGTGACATAATTCAAATTATGCTTGGGGGGAAAATGCTCATGGAAGCACAGCTATCAAAAGTTACCATACAAGCAGGATTTGCAAAAACAAAGGGTTTTACTGAAACATCTGCAATTTTAGACAGATTAGAATATAATTCACCTCCACATTCAAATATACCAAATACTAGTCCCCCTTTGAATTTCTCCACCTACTCGTAAGAGCAGAATGAATATCATACTTATGGATTTTTCCCAGGAAAAACAAAGATTCTTCCATATTTTAAAATAAGCATGCACCATGCAACATGCAAAAAATACCTTGGGTTTCTTATTTTCTGGGTCTGTTGACATGGACAATGTACAAGGTGAAACTGGTTCCTTGGTTCTTGCTAGAGAGATGGAAGGTGATGGGCTTGAAACAGATGACCTATAGGCGAATATGGTGCTTTCACACTTCTCAGGTCTTGAAGGCAAGGTACTACTGCCACCATTTGGAAGCAGAGCTGAGGGACTGAGCTGGAGTGCCTGGGTGGCCAGATTACCACGAGGGAGAGAAGAGAACCCCACGCTGGGAACAGAGGCAGAACTAGCAATTGAGGGAGCGGGTGCGGGAGAAACTTTCTGACCAGACCGTTGCAATGCCCTCTCGGATCTGTTAATTAGATTAGAAAGAGCTGGGGAAGGATGGAAACATTTCTCTGGAGGGGAAAGTGTGGCTCTTTGGTTAGTAGGAGAAGATCCAGAAGATAATGCAGAGGAGACTGAAGTGGGAGGGGGTGGGTAAAGTCTCCGGGGCTTTTCGGGGGCCCTGAGATCAGCGTTCTGTTTGGCCTTCACAGGAGGAAGAGGAGAGCTTGAGGGAACAGGAGGAAGCCCGGCGGAACCAGACATACTGGTTTGGGGTGAGGAGAGGGGTACACTGCTTTTCGAAGTGGGTGATGGTGGGTTTTCCACATTCGGAGAAACAAGGCTGCTGCGAACTTTTGTAGGAGAAAGGGAGGGCGCCTGAGAAAGGGGAGTAGGCTTTTTGAGAAGAGGCAAGTGAAGGGATTGTTGGGTAAGTTCAGAAGCCTGGTACTCCCCGGGGTCTGGGGACCCAGCTCGCAGGGAGCAAGTTGAGAGAGATTTTTTAGGCAGAGGCGAGGTTTGCTTTACTTTTTGATCGAGCGTGAGCGTGGAAGAGGTCAGGGAGTTGACAGAGAAAGTTGGGCAGGAGGCAGGGGAAAAGGATCTTTGGTGAGAGGGGTTTGACTTGAGAATAGCAGTGAGGAGGGAAAGCCTGGAGGGCACCGGGCATCCCGCCCCTGACTTGGAGAGATTCCCACTAGACGACGCTCGGCTACAGACGGTGGAAGAAGAGCCGTGGAAAGAGCAAGGAAATGCTTTCGGGCTTGGGGAGAGTGCATGCGTGACAATGCGGACTGGTATGTACGAAGCTGGATTCGACTTGAGAGAAGCACCGGAAGCTGGTGAAGGAGAAGAGGTTCTTGGACTCTCTCCGGGACTAAGGGCATGCGAAGTTAAGGTCGTCTTCTTCTCAGCTTCAGATGTCAGTCCGGGTTTTTGATCTGTTGCACTTGGACTGGATAAGTTAGAACCTGATAGCTGAGTAGGATGGGGAAACATCGAGGAGGTGCCTTTCGATGCAAAAGAGGGTGAAGAGTGAGCGGAAGTTTGAAAATACGTAGCTGTTTCTTCCACAAAGCCTCCACTGACATCCAGCCTCCTAGTGTGGAACTCCTCTAGGACAGAGGTTCCGTCGAGGTTAACTGTGTCAGGTTGTGTTTTCTGATTAGTTGGAGAAACAAAGGAGAAAGCAGGTGGTTTACAGGCAAGCTGATCAGAGGTAGTGGGAGAAGTTAACTAGAGGAAAGAGAAACAGACAGATTGAAATAGGACATTATTTGTGAAACTATCAAAATATTCCTGTCACTTGTGGATTCATGCAAACAGTCCTATTAGTTTATACAAGAGAAGGAACTGTGGATGTCCATAAAAATGAAGGAAATTCTGTTTTGCTAATGAGGCATTGTTTTGAATTTTAAATAAAATATAAATAAACTCTAAAGTATTATATCCTATAATCTCATTTACTCCAAAGATCTAAACCAATATAAAATTGTTTTGCATATTTCCATAAAGAAAATAATTCATTGACAAAATATAAAATGTAAAATAATTTGGAATTGAGTGATTTGAAAAGATTTATTCACCATTAGTATAAATTTCAGAATTTGCTCTGGAATATGAAATACATTTTCTTCTGTTGTAAGAATGTAAACCATAATATAATAATAATGACTACCATCCATAAAATATTTAACACACTGCAGGTCTTTAAAATTCTAATCTAAAAACCTGGACTACCACAACATATTGTAAATCTGAAAAAATCTCCCAGAGTCAAAAGCTGCAACACCCAAAATAAATATAGGATGATAAATTGAGTGAGTGAATGTCCAAATAATAGACGGAGTTTTAGCTTATTAAAAACATTTTTCCCTAATTATTTGCCAGAATGAACATTTAACAAATCATATGGGTTGTGGGGAAGTGATAGGTTCTCTTTCATGTCAAAAGAAGCCAGAGCACTTTATAAATGTAATCCACCCCATAGAATCCCACACCAAATGGAGAGAAAATGAAGAAACATTATATCATCTACAAGAGAGGCTAGGGAGTGCCTGTGAAATAACTCCATGTATTCTTGTGCTATTTTTAAAATCATCCACAACTTTATTACATGTTTTGAAATCATAAATGATTCTAAAATATTTTTAACAAATGTTAATTTTAAACACGGATTTCACTTCAAAAATTATGTATTGATTCTATCATATAGAAGGCTAAACACTCATGTCTAAAAGAATTTAGGTATTAGAAGTCACTCAAAATATCAATTAATATATATATCAATTATATATTTATATAGTGCATTAGGCATATATCAGGAAAATGTATGTGAAAATAATTAAACTGAGCAACAGCTTGATTAACATATGCAATAAAAGAGATTCCTTGATTTTGCTTCATAGCATGCTAAGAACAGGTAAACTCCAAAGTTTTCATAAAATACAGTTTTTGAGCTCTAAGAATATTTAAAACTGGTTAGTTCAAAAACTCAACCCAAACTTTTGAGTTTCTGGGCAAACATCCCCCAAATATTCCTTTCTTTTATATGCAAATTCATTTATGTATTTGCAACACAGATTTCCTGCCACATAAATATTTGATTGATTACATTGGCATAACCCAGAATACCCAAAAATAAGGGAAATTTGAAAATCGAAAAGGAGTCAATCAAAATGAGAATGAAAGCTTAAAAATTCCCTCACCCAAGTTTAACTTAGATATAACTGCTTAGCCAGTGTTTATATAACTGATTCATGTAGTTAGAGACTATACTTAAATCAAAAAACTATTAGATGGGCAGCTCAATATTTCTGCCACTAGAAAATGACATTTATTCAATTATGTAATCATATATGGTATAATTAGTATTTAGTGTTTAAGAAAGCATGCTCTAATGGTTAATGGTACACTCAGGGTATTGTTTACCACAAACAAGATGAAAGGTCTTTTCTAATTGTTTCCTATGATTGTTCTCGCCTCACAGTAACAATGGAGGCATTTCAAGACTGTGTAGGATGCTTTTCTTTGCATGTTGTTCAAAGTCTGGGATAGCTATTTGGTAAAGAATTTTGTAAACTAATAACAGCTGCAAAAACCCCATTACCTTTGCAGTCACACTATTTCCAAATGAGTTCAAATGATTTGGCATTTTAATTATCCACCAAACTATCAATATGATAAGCCCACAGGACCAAAATTTTGAGAGTCTCATTCAGAGGAGACTATTGTTCCCCCCAACTTCCTTAAGACTAAAGCTTCTAATTTCCAACTATTCTATTACATTAAATCATATTTTACCCAAAATAAATAATCCAGAATTTTATTGTACCCTTTAACAGTTGATTATTGAAGAATTTCTGAGGGGAACTTTTAAAAGTATAAAAATGTTTCTTGTTTATCTATCTATATTTTTTTATTGTATTTCCATATTCAATAGTATTAATAAGCTTTTGCAGTATATTCTTTTTTTTTTAAGATTTATTTTCTCTCCCTTTCCCCCCTCCACCTCCCCGCCTGCCCCGTTGTCTGTTCTCTGTGTCCATTTGCTGCGTGTTCTTTTGTCCGCTTCTGTTGTTGTCAGCGGCACGGGAATCTGTGTCTCTTTTTTGTTACGTCATCTTGCTGCATCAGCTCTCCATGTGTGTGGCACCATTCCTAGGCAGGCTGCACTTTCTTTCGCGCTGGCAGCTCTCTTTACGGGGTGCACTCCTTGCGCGTGGAGCTTCCCTATGCACGGGACACCCCTGCGTGGCAGGGCACTCCTTGCGCGCATCAGCACTGCACATGGGCCAGCTCCCAACGGGTCAAGGAGGCCCGGGGTTTGAACCGCAGACCTCCCATGTGGTAGATGGACGCCCTAACCACTGGGCCAAGTCCGCTTCCTGTATATTCAATTCTAATTTGAAATATACCATGATGATATACTAATTTATGGTATTATAAAAATGTGGCACCATAGTTTTATAAAATTCCCAGGGATGAGAATTGCAATTTTTAGTGAATAACATTAAATTCTGCTCATAAATATTTTTTTAAAGGGGGAGAGGAATTTATGCAACTAGAAATAATGGACCACTGTCAAATATTCCATCAGCAGCTCATTTTTCTTCTTCTTTAAGAATCTCTTACTGGTGATGCTAAGCTTCCCTATGGATGTCTCCAAATTATTTCCATCCCACGGCCTCTCATTAATAACCCCATGTGTTGTTCTCTAGGTTTGTTACTGATGTTCTAATTCCTTTTCCCTCAATCCTCTTTTCTGTCTTCTCCACCATTTATTTCTTACCTCATCTTTGGTGATTCCATTGCTCCAAATATCTCTCTAAAACTACCCTATGTTCTCCAGTTCCCAGCATTCTTCTGACTCCTTGTGCTTCTTTACCACCTACCTCCTCCAAATCATTCTCAAATCTCTCTTCTTCTAAAAAGATTATCCTGAACATTTGTATATATTCACAATAATCTCAGTAACATAGAATGTTTGTAATGTGCTGTCTTCACCAGGTGGCTGATCTTAATCAGAAGGCCACCTTTGGGTCCTGTATAAAGACCATCTGTTCTCACAACAACCAATCTCTATTGTAGAGCTGCCTTTTAATTTTAGTAAATCTAAAATTGACTGCTCCTATATATATTCAGTTTTTCCTAGTGTATAGTCTATAATGATCTCTGTAAGAATCCAAAGTATTTTAATAAAAACTGAGAAGGTTGATCTTCTACCTATCTCAAATATTTATATCTCAAATATTTCCTGAAATTTAGTTAATACAGAGACAAGAATGTTGGCCCCGTGCTCATATGTTGTTCCTCCTGAACCTAAACAGCCATGCTAGGCAGAACTCTGGAAGACGCCTTACATTCCCCTTCTTCATCACATGCCAGTCATTTTTATCTTATTGTGCTTGACCTCTAAAACTTACCTTTTGATCAATTCTCTTCTCTCTGAAGAATGATATGATAGTATATTCTCAGCCTCTCTTACCTGAACAATTTATATAATCTCCTTTCTTGTATTCCTATCTCTAGTTGCACCCCCATTATAATTTACTACCAAATTGATCTTTTAAAATCAGGTCAATGTATATACATCTATAACCAAAATATCGCCAAAGCTTTCTCCATGTGTGAAAGTATTACAATGAACTAAAGGTCTTTCCTTCATGACAGAGCTTCTCTCTTTCTATCCAGTCTCATCACCCTCACCCTCTGCTATCTTTTATTTTAGGTTTTAGTAAAACTTTATTCAATCTCACCCTTCTTGTCAATATTATCAACATCCTAGCCATTTGATCTCTTCCCAATCCACTCTTGTCAATCAGCTTGGCAAATCCTCATCTTGAATCAATCCTACCAACTGCTTTTATGTTCCTCAACCTAATCTACTGAAGCTTCTGTGGAAAAAAATTGAAACAACCATGTTGATAGGCAGGGCTACTACATTTGATTTATGAATTGTGCACTGCACAAAGGCACCAGGTGAGAGTAGGGGCTGAACGTCCCTGAATCTGCAGAGAAGGGGTGCCTTCTTCTAATTCATATATGGGCTGAGCAGACTGGTATTCTCACAGATTCAAGATCTATAGTCTCAACTGATCCTGTGCTTCTCGGCTTTTTTATTGATTATTTTGTTTTGTTTATTTTGACCTATTCTGCACAACAGCTCTTCCAAAAGGTTAAAATTCTCCACTAACCCTTTATCTGCCACTTTCTCTGTAACACTCAACCAATGAAAAAGATAGAGATTACTAGGAGAAACAAATTTTTCAAGACCCACCCTCATCCACTTTCTTTTGTTCTAAGTAAGGTAAATGATGACCATCCTCCTTTTGAATGGTAGTCTCCTTGTGTACTCTGAATGACAACAGCTCTTGCCTTCTTAGGAAACTCATTTCATCATTTATCCTCCATAGTCTATGCATTCATCTTTCTGTTTTCTTTCTACTGGATTTCTTACCCTCATGTAAATAGAAACCAAAAATTCTCCCAACCTTTAAAAAATACAATAATAGATAGCATGGTAGCAGATTGTACAAATGCCCATAATTCTCTATTCCTTCCATTAAAAAAGCAGCATCCTTTTTCCCACCTCCTTAGTCTTGGTTGGCCATATAGTTTGCTTTGGTCATACAGCTTGCTTTGGTCAATAGGGTATTAGCAAATGTGATGCAACTAGTGGCTTGAAATGCACTTGCACACTGGGACTCACTGGCTTATTGGACTTGGGAATTGCTGTGATATGAATGAGCCCACACTAGTCTACTAGAGGATGTGAGACCATAATTCAACAGGCAGCTAACCAGCTACCAGCCAACCATCATCCAATCCAGACACATGAGTGAGCCCCAGCAAAGATCAAATGAGCCCGACACAGAACTGCATAACTACTCAGATGATCACAGTTCAAATTTTTTTTAATTTATAATTCATATTTTTGACCTGCAGATTTCTGAAATAAATGAAAAGTTCTTGTTTATAAATACTAAATTTGGGGGTAATTCGTTAAGTAGCAAGAGCTAACTGATAAAAATACACATATATAAAACCTTTCTGAATCCTCTATTTCCCACAATTCCAAGCCAATTTTGTTCTTTTCACAGTCAAGTTTGTACAGGGCTATCACTATAGTGATTCTTGATGCAGACACAAACTAAGGTGATTCATGAAGAGTAATGCCTTTGTATAATTCTCTCCACTTGAGTGTGGTTAGAAACTATTAACTAATGTTAATAGTGTGGGGCAAAGGTGAAGGGATTCTAGAGATATAATTACATTACCTAATCAGTTGACACTTAGATGATCAAATGGGAGATTTTGTTGTATGGTCTTGACATAATCAAGTGAGCCCTTTAAAAGGATCTGAAGTGAGAGACTCGAAACAGCAGAGACTCTCTTCCTTTGTTGCTAGTATTCAAGAAGCAAGCTGCCATGAATTCTACAGCCTCAAGAAAAGAATTCTGCCAACAACATAAGGGAACTTCACTAGCTGAGCTTTCAGACGAGAATGCAGTCCACCTGACATCTTGGTTTCAGACTTGTGAGACCCTGAACAAAGAACCAGGCTAAACCATGCCTGAACTTCTGAACTACAGAAACCAGGATATAATAAGTATTTTTAAGCCACTAAATCTGTGGTAATCTGTTAGGCAACAATAGAAAATGGATACACTTCCCATGGACCTCTTAACAGCCCCTCTCCCCCACAGAAACTGACATCACCAAGGTCTACAATGATTTGTTTTTTCCCTAAATCCAACAGGAACTTGGATCCTTATCTTTTCTGATTTCCCTATAGAATTTGATACTTTCTGTTTCCCTCCTTTTCAAAACGCTTTATCTGTAGCCTCCATTTAATCACTTTCTCCTAGTTTATTTCCTACGTTCTGATGAGTCCTTTTTATATTCCTGTGTGGGATTCTCTTCTATCTTTTTCTTACATATTGGTCCTTCCTTGCCTATTCCCACTGTTTAGAATGCCCAGGCAATGTTTGTCTGCCTGGAAAACATGTACTCCTTCTTCAAGTTTCACTTCATACAGTATTGCCTCCCTGCCTGATTGACCAGGCAGATTTAGGGTCCTCCCTCTAGGCTTCTATGTTCCTTGAACATGTTACTTTTATTGTAATTGTTTACAGGTGCACCTGCTTTCCAAGTTCCTTGAAGGCAGGTTGTATGTCTTTTAAAGTTTGCACCTCCTACTGTCTAATATATTGCCTTCATGCAGGAATGAAGAAATATCACGTCTACTAGATGCCAGAAGAGAAGGACACAGAGAGCAGGGATGTAGTTTCTTCCTGAAGAGGATATCATCACCTCACTTAGGACCTCCCCTCTCTTATTCTGCTCTAGACTCCAGGCTGTGAAGGTTGGGGAGAGAAAGCGTTGTGGATTCTGATTGTCTGATTCAGTTAAAGTGGTTTTTGTCTCATTAGCCAGAGAAAAGTTTGAGTTTTGACATCAATAAATCAGGAAACACTTCTCTTAAAGGCCTTATTACAGTTTTGCTGTAATTGTCAAAGCAACTTGATTTTCCATAAATGTACAGCAAAGTCTTATGAGTCACAGTAGTTGTTTTCAATAGTTTCCATGACCACTGAATTAGTGAATACTGAGCTATTGCTCCTAGGGTAAATACAATATTAGGTTCCTATGAGCTATAGTCACAACATTTTTATCAACTGATCAATGCATAACCTTGTTTTACGTGTGTTTCTGTTTGAGGGCACCTTATTAACACTGTTAACTCATTAACATTGCACTCATACCCAATAGCACTATATCTCCTGCCAAAACAAAACTTACATAACACACATATTTTCTCCATAAGGCACATCACAGCTTTCTTGTACTTGGGAACACTAGACAGCACTTCAGCATGATGTATGGGGGCCATATTAAACAGCAAAATCATCCAACAAAAAGCACAAAAAAATGTGAAAAACGTGGCACTAAATATACCACAGAAAGGACAGTTATTTGTAGAAGGAGTGCTGAAACAAGAAGGTAGAGTATCACCTTGTTTGACTTCAGCTACAAACGTGCCCATCAGGCAACTCAAAGATTTCACCACTTATGCTTGTCCACAAGCACAGAAGTGCCATGAGTACAGAATCTGTGAATAATGAGGACAGACTATACCTCCTTTGGGTTAGTGGTACAAATTAATTTACCCAGAGGAAACAACAAGCCATCAGTCAGGAATTGTGAGGATTCTACCAGCCTCAGAGCAGAGCCTGGGACTTCACACTGATTCAGAAAAATTCTCCCAGCTATGTCTAGCGCCATTCACCATAGAAAGAGAAAGAAAATAAGAGGAGGGAATCATACATTCACTCTAAGCAAGAAGGGAAATGGAGAGGTGGCATTGGGAAACTCACTAGAAAAATGTTAAAAAAAAAAAAATCACTCATTCAAGGACTATGTACATCAATGAAAAGAATGAAGGCCTCAAGGAAGTTATTTGATTAAGAGGGTCCAATTAGAATCTAAGTAACTACCTGAATCATCTCTCACCTGCTTGGGCAAGTTCAGACTCCTTTTTTGTTTTCTTTGCAGTCAAGCCCCAGGTGTTTCTGCTCTAAATGCCAGTAAAGAGAGTCATCCAGCTAATGGTCATGTACAAATTACTACCTGGCATCATAATATAACATGCCATTCATTATTCAGGAACTACTTGTGGCATTCTAAGCTAGTCATCTCAGCAGTTAGTAGAATCAAACATGGAATTTTAACCTCCCAGCTTTTTTCAAGGCCTGCAACCTTCAAATTTCTGAGAACAAGAGCTAGAGATATTAGTTTTAGTAAGCAAAATACACAGCAGACAGCCAAGAACTATGAGGCAGGAATCTCTGCTCTCACACTCTATATTAGTTTTCTCTCAGGCAGGGACATGTCTAGTCCCTATTTATATCACAAGATCATAATAGAGTTAATGTGTGAAAGGGAGGATCATTCATTTATTCATTCCTTCATCCATCAAACATTTTCTAAGCACCTACAATGTTCCAAGCATTGTATTAGGTGATAAGAACCAGAAGGTAAGAAAAACTTTCCTCAAGTTGATCACAAATCTACTGGAAGTAGAGAGAGACACATAAAAGGATATTGTAATGCAATGTGTAATGCAATGAACAGGATATTTCATCACAAAATTGAAGCTCAGAATATAAGGAAGATTTTCATGTTTGGGACCCCATCCTCATAATTTGTTGTAATCCTTTCCCTTGGAGCCATGAAATCTAGGTACTTAATAAATATATATGCTAATATCCAAATTCTCCCACCATTTCATGTAAAATCCCAATTAGTGGTTCTGACTTCATTTCCCATGCCCTTTCCCCAGTTTGCACATCTAAGCTACACTTTAACAAATGTATTAAACATCTCTCTCCCAACATGTTCCTTACCCTGTGCCCAAAAACATGCTGCCAACTCAAACTTCTTAAATACAGTCTATACTTGCTCTTTTAAAGCAAGTAATTATTAAGAACCCACTATGGGCCAGGCACTGCCCCAGGCACTTTACATATATTATCTCATTTATCTTCACATCCAGGATGATATTATCACCCCATTTTAAAAATGAGGAAACTGAGTCCCATGATTTCAAGTGACTTACCCAGAAAAGTGAGTACGTTTTCTCTCTCAATTTTGTTACCCTATACCACCCCTCCCAGGCATGACCTCTCTGTCCTCTCACCCGCCATCCATTTCCCAACTCGATTTCTGGCCCCATCATTCCATTAACTCTATTCCCACTAAGATGATCAAATAACCTCCTCATTTCTAGATTCATTTGACTTCGAGGGCTCTACGTTATTTGAACCTGGTTTTCATTTACACTGTACACCCCTATTTTTGTTGGAAGTCCCTTTAGCTTTTTTTCATGAAATGCCTCTCTCCAACTTCTTTGTTCCCCTCTTTCAGTCTCTTTTGTTGGTTTCTCTTCCTTCACCTACCCATTATACTTGCTGTTCTCTGCCTTTCCTATGTTTTTATGTTCTACACTCTTTCTCTAAGTTAACAGCTCCACTCTCATAACTTCAACTTAAGTAGCAAATACTTCCAGTCTCCCATTTCATTCCTGTGTTCTAGATTCCTACTTCTAGCTCCTTCCTAGATTCAAGTTGATGTAAATTGATGTAAATTCTTTTATTAATTGATCTAAATGGATTTTTATTTAGCTGTTTATTTTAAATAGCAATTTCACTTTTTACTTCCATTAAAAATTTTTCAACTGTTTAGTGATTCTTTTAAAATAATGTGCTTTTACCTAAACATGCCACTTCAAAGAATGTATTTGGGGCTTCTAAACATTTGACACAAAACTTATATTGACTATGTTCAAGGTAAAATAGTAACTACTGTAGGAAACAGAAAAACATAAAATTTTAAGTTTAATAAAAATGAATTAAACATGAAATTTATCTGTAAGGACTTTACACTCTGCTAGGGGAAACAAGGTATTTACCTACGAATTGCAATTTAAGCTAGAATATGATAATTATTATAAAAGAAGTATAGGAAAAGGCTGTCAGATTTGTACTGACGGAGAGTTTGCTTCCACCTGAACCCTATCAAGGCAGATTTTATGAAGGAGTCAGTATCTGAGCTGGGGCTTCAAGCAGAATGTGAACTTTTGAAAATTTATTCTTCACATATCTTATTGAACTCAAAGTGCCAGGGTTGCAGAAACTAACAAGAGACAGTCCTTGATTTCAAGCTGCTCTCAGTCTAGTGGGAAGGAAAGTTAAAATCAATGATCACAACTGTGAACAAGGGTTTATAATGGAGATTTTCCAAAAAGTCTACAAAATATAAAGAAAATCACAAAGATGGAGTAGGAGCATGAACTCTTCCTCAAAGGTGGTATCTCTAGGAAGAGGTTCTACTTGAGCCTCAGTCAAAATGGAGCTGGAGAAAGGGAAAGAGAGTGTCACTCTAAGCAGAGGAATAAAGGGTCTGGTTATAGAAAGGCATGAAGTATGTACTTTGATGAGAATTCAGGATAGCTGAAGAAAAGAGATACAAGTCATAGCTTGGAAAGGGACTAAGTTATGGAAAGTTATGACTAAGTTATGGAAAAGGCAAAGGCCAGAATAAGAACTAAAGATATTTTTGGAAATAGTTTAGTACATTTTTGTTGAATAATTGATAGCATTAACTCATTGACAGCTCTATACATGGACCCATTTTTTCCAGATACATTCATAAATTCACTCCATTGACTGCATTTCTGAAAGAAAAACTGATGTTGTTGACATGAGGTAACCTGATCATGGGATGTTCTTTAGGTCTACATTGTATTAAACTTTGTAGACTGCCATCCTTGGTACTCTAGTCATCTCTCTAGTTTATATTTGTGGGTAACAGTCACATTATTTTTATTTTGTGATGAGATACTCTTCATCACTCTAATGGATTCTTACAGGAAATGGACATAGGAATAATGGCTGCTGCCCAAACATTTAAGGATCTTGTATTCCTCATTCCTCCATTACTGGTAATTATTATTTGCAGCCACTACTAATGAATTAGGTTGATCTTTGACTTTGTATTTGGAGCTTTGATACCATGAACTATAACTTACTCCAAAATAATCTTTTTTTTTTTTTAACAAAAGATTCTAGTCTCAGGAAGCAGATGTAGCTCAAGTGATGGAGTGCCTGCTTCCCATGTATGAGGTCCTGGGTTTGATTCCAGTCTAGTCCTGTCTCTAGTTTGACCTCTATATATGTGGTCACATGAAAAATATAATGAATAGCTAGCTCAGTAGGAAAATAGTCTATCAATTTAAGAAAAGGACCCCAACATTGCTTCATTAAGATTATTTTTCTTTTTTTACTTCAAAAGGGACACATTAAATTAACCTCTACTGAAAAAGCAATCCCCACATCTTCCCCTTGGCTATTCCATCATCTGTCCAGAAGCAAGAAAGAGAAGTTTAAGCCTGATTATCACAGCTGACTGTTAATACCTTTAATTATAATTATAAGGTTAGAATATCTCAGTACCAACTCATGCTCATTGTCAAGACGTTAGCAATCCACATCCCCTACCTACTGCCTAAGCCAACCTCTACATTCCTGACATTGTAGGTCTTGTCAAAATCACCTAATAATTCATTACACCAAATAGCTAGTCAATGGCAAAATTTTCCTGTATTTTTTTTCAAAATGCCTCTCTATTCCCCACCTTTTTTCTTGCCCCCAGAGATGTGGGTCTTCTGCAACATAGGCTCTCCACTTTGAAGGAACCATTCAATCTTGTTGTTAAGTCTTGGGGTGGGATCTTCTCCCTACTTCTCTGAGTCCAGCCCCACTCTGGTGACTTCCAGGACCACATCAAATCAGGTATGTAACCCCTCCCAGGGCAAAATTATTTCCCTTACATGTTCTTATTTCCTAGTTTATTCTTATACTACTCTTTTACTAGAGTGACATCAATGAATCTACATCTAATATCCACGTGATGTCTTCTCACTGGATCCTTCTTATACTTCAAATATGCATCTAGATACACCCAGCTCACCAAGATCTCTCTCCTGACTAAAGAGACTCCTTCTCCAAGAATTGTTCAAAAAGAAGAGTTACTACTTCCCCAAATCCTCTACAGCTAAATGTGTAAGTAAATGTTTCTGTTCAGCCAGTTTCACAACATAATTACATTATCTTTTTTACCTTTTGAATGTATTATCTGTGATTACACTGTGATGAGATATGGTCCTGGGATTTGGCTTGTTAATGTATTTTTTCTTTAAGAGTTTTGTATGTATTAAATTGGAAGATCTTTGCAGACAGCCCAGGATAAAGGGTATTTAAGACTTGGCTTTTATACATATATATATATATATATATATATATTTTTTTTTTAATGGCTAGAAGACAAAACTTACCTTCCCATGCTTTTGCTGAGAGGTGGTTCCATGAAGCATTTCAGAATGTGATGGGGCCTGGAGATCAGTCCCCCGTGTTTTGGGACGCACCACATCAGAGACCAGACTGGAGGAGATTGCGAGAGAATTGGGTCGGGTGATTCCAGTGGCCCTAGCCCCCGGGGTGTCTTGGTCACCTTTTCTGCCTGTGGCTTCATCTTCCCCTTCTGAGTCCACAATATAGACATATTCAGCTTTGAAGAGGTCACTTTGCTGCATTCCTTGAGGCTCGTGTGCTTTAAATCCTCTTCCTCGTGAAATCTTTCCACTGACTTCTGAAGAACAAGTAAATAACCCTTGGTTTCTCTCTTGTTGGCTTTCAGCATTCAAGGTCAGGTAGTCATTGGAATTAGACTGAAAATGATGTAGAAAGGGAAAAGCATTGGCATTGGTTTGATAAATGCTTTTTTTTTTGGCATGTAAACTGAAAAGCTTCACCCAATTAATCTCCAAGGACAAGAGTTTTTAAAAATACATATTTAAAACGTCAGTTTGGCCTCAGAGAGCTTGAGTGGAAGTTAATGGTTTACTGTTACTGCCCACTGTTTGTCCTGGTCCAAGCCCAAGCAACTTGGGATTCATAACCAACATCAACAAACAAATGTAATTGACTCCAAATAAAATATGATCTAAAATATAGAAAAATTTTTCCATTAAGATATGTCCTGAAAGTGCAGATTTCATGAAATAAACAGGGATTGGTCAAGGATTCAGCTCAAAGTCAAGCAACCTGTATATCCTTACAAACTAGGGGAATAAGGAAATCTTACTGAAGAATTCTAAAATAAATCTCTCAAGTCAGAGAGGAAAAGCAAAATTGGAACAAAATGCATTGATATTCAGACAAAACAATCTAGACTAACTGGGAAGAACTCATGAACAGGACACCAAAATTTTTAGTACCAAGTATTATTTATTGTTATTTTAGATTTGTAATTCTAAATTTTTAGCCATCCAATCATCTATGAATACACAGATTATGAAGCCAGGACTAAGACAGCTTTACCAAACTACCAAGATTTTTCTTCCTTAAAATTGAAAGCAACAGTGTACACTAAAATTGTGTTTTAAAACCCAATTTCAATTTCCTGGTTTTGGTAACTATACAAAGGTCATTATTTTTCTTTCCTTTGCAACTCTTATTTTAATTTTTTATTTTTATTTTTAAGGGAGCTTTGGATTATATAAATACTACATCAAAAATATAGGGGATCCCCATATACCCCGCCCCTCCCCTCTCACACTTTCCCACATTAACAACATCTGTCATTAGTATGGTACATTTGTTACAACTGATGAACACGAAGCATTGATATTAACCATTGAATATAGTTTACATTATGGTTTACACTTTGTACCACATAATTTTATAGGTTTTGATAAAATGTATAATGACTTATATCCATCATTGCAATATCATGCAGATCGATTCCAATCTCAAAAATGCCTCCATGTTACACCTATTCTTCCCTTTCCCTCCCCTCAGAACCTCTGGTGACCACTGTCTATATATCAATGTTACAAGTTCTTCCATTAATAAAAAGATTATTAATGGTAGATAATAATAAGTCTACTTTAGTCCATAGTTGCATTTCCCCCTTATGCTTGTTTGTTCCTCAATCTTGAGGATTTGGGATGGTGATTTCCACTCTGCTTCCAACTGAGAGAGGCTTAGATCCCATGGGGCAGATGGATGGAACTGTCTTGCTTGCAGTTGCAGATACTCTCTGTTTCTAGGGATGGGCATTCCATCATTCCTCGTTAAATCTAAAATTATTTCAAAATAAAAAACTAAAGAAAACACTAAACAAACCAGCAAGTTCAACTCTGGTGGTCAATTTAGTGTGTACTAATACATATATATGTATTGTCTGTGTGAAGACAAATTAGAAGTCAATCATTGATTAGATATAACTAAACTAAGGAGTTGATTCTGTATATCCATCCTATACTTTTCAGCTGACAATGATGATATAGTCAAGATAAAACAAACAAACAAAATCCTGGGATTAGGATTTCTCTGTCAGTGGTCATTTTGCATATTAAATTACAAGATCTTAACAAAACCCAAGGGCTAAGAAGTTTTAAATTTTAAAAAATAGAAGGATTCAAGGACAGGTTCTATATCATGAAGAGTATCAGAGTGTGTAAAAAGCTGGCAAAAATATACATTAACTGGTTTTTGTGAAACATTATGAAAGATCGAAAATAGCTTTCTCCCCTCCCCCTATGTCTTCTGTTCCTTTGCTCTGTTGTATTTTTTCCCAGCATTTTTCACTACATAAGTTTTTATTATATGTTTTCACTCTTTCATTGTCTGCCTCCCCATAAAAAATAAATCATATGTGAACATTTTTCCTAATGACATTTGAAGTTCCAGCCCCATAAATGCATATTATAACATAAAATGCATATTATATGTTCAATAAATAGTTGTTAAGCATATATATGAATACTTATTTACTACATTTTATTATACTATTGAAATGCTTACAAAATAAGAAGAAAATCTTTAACCTTTTGAAGGTATGGTTGTAAATATATCATTGCAATCAGCAAATGAGTACAATTATCTTAGAAAGCTGTGAAGGTATACAATAGATATTGATTCATTTATCTACAGTATTATATCTACAATATCACACCATTTGTAGGACCTAAAAACCAAAGATCCTAAGACTATATTGTATGTACTTGACTACTATTAGGGAGAAACTTCCTATAAATGCCTTATGTAGTATTCAGGATTCCTCTGAAATAATTTGCTCCTATTAGTCTTTGAAATAAGTTAACAGCATTGAAAATCCTAGGATCACAGATATATTGCTATCTTCTAGATAAAATGTTTTCACATAGACAAGGTGATTCAGATCATTTTATTGCTTCCCAGTTGGCTCAAGAATACCACACATTTCCCCCAGTCTCTTTTTTCTATTAAAAAAAATATATATTTTAAAGAGAAAATAAAATACCCATAATTTCATTATTGTAACAGAAGTCATTTTCAGGACTTTTTTTTTTCTTTTGTTTTTGTTTTTGTTTTAGGAGGTACTGGGGATTGAACCCAGGACCTCATACATGGGAAGCAGGCACTCAACCACTGAGCTACACTCATTCCCCTACTGGTTTGTTTTAATGCCACTTCCAGTTTTGGTCTCATTTTAGATAATTATTTGTTATTTATAATCTGGGTATAAATATAATTATATAGTTTACTTTATCAGTTAATATAATAAGGCTAATATTTTCCATGGAATTACATAATTACTCTAATTATAACTTTGTCAAGAGATGTTTCCCTCTGCTTGTTAGATATAGGTTGTTTTTAATTTTTCCTAATTATTTTCTGATACAATATTGTTCTTCCTCAGTACTCTTTCCTTGGGTCATAGTTCAAAGAAAGTTTATGAACAGTTTCATGACAGTGGATAAGGGTCTTCCACCGAAACTGTATAAATTTATTAGCAGCAAAGACTGAGTATGCCAATATCTCCACAACTGCCCCAACATTGGGTATTACATTTTTTAACATTGCTAATTTATTACATGTCCAAAAACACCTCATTGTTTATCTTGTACTTTCTTTTGAGATTAAATTTAAACTTCTGTAAAGTCCGTGTTTATTATCTTAAGAGTCATCTAGAGGAGCAGATGACCCAGGAGAAAAATGTATCACACAAATAGCACACAATAGGTCACCAACTGAAAAGGGTTGAGAATAATACATTAGAAGAACCTAGAGTTTAATAACATTTAGGCTCCAACCTTAGACTTCACAATCTTCTCACTTTAAGCACAGGAAATCAACATTCATACAAATTTCCAAGTTACTGTTGTGGACAATTTAATACAATTGTTTGAAATAACAAAAGAATATAAATAATCCTACCCTATTTACAGTTCCTGGATTCTTATCACTTGGTTCCTCAGGAATTTTAACAAGGAATTTAGAGGTGTCAGCCAACTGAGAGTGGGTTGGTAGTCTTCTGACAGTGGGGACAAATGTGAAGACCAGAGGTTTGGCAGCAGAATCACCAGAAGAGACCTATGAGATGTGTAATAAATAAGACTTTCAGTTTTGTGAAAGGTTTTATCTTGACCTTATTTCCTCTATACCATGATATTTATCTCATTCATTCTGAAAAATTGTCTATTATCCTGTGGTCATGTGTAGGGCTGCCAAAGAAAACAGCTATAAAAATAGTTATAGTGTATCAAAACCTTTTTTATGATACCATTTGCCAGAGAAAGCAATGCAACCCAAGGCAGATCCTGTTGTAGGGAATGGCAATAAAGCAGCAGGTTAGCAAGCTAATCAGATGGACTATTACAGGGCTTCTCCACCTCAGTAGGGTTCTCCCACATACAGCATCTGGTCTTCAGTTTTGAAATGAACTTTTGTCCATTGAACCCTTAGTTAGCAGGCTCAATTTATGGACCCATGGTCATCAAACATGCAGGGAACTTCTGACATTTTATCCTTAACAAGAATGTCAAGGTAAGGATTTAAAAATGAAATTATGCCTTTCTGGTCACCAGAATGCCAATGCTTATCTCAAGGATTCATTGAAACATAATTCTGTTAAGTATTTGCTTTTATTCTCTTTTATTCATTCAAACAAAATTTTGTTAAGTTTTTGCTGTGCAGCAAACATTCAGGAATTAAGGATTCAATGATGGATAGGAAACTGGCAATAGACTATGCACAAGCAGAATGAGAGTATGTACAGAATTCAAGGGGATCAATTCATGATGAGGGGTACCCACCCATCCTGGCTTGCTCTGTAAAAGGCAACACCTGAATGTTAAGTCCAAGTGGAGAGGAGGATAAGGCTATCCAAGACTGAGAAAACCAGATGAATGAAGACATGGAAAGAAATAGCAGCAAGATATGTATGAAGCTTGGACTTTGTCCTATTGACAATAGAGAATCATTAAAGCATTGAAGTTGGGCAATGACATAATCATATTAGAATTTTCTATAGATAATTCTAGTTTTAAAAGACACAAGGTTAGAGACAGGGACAAGAAACCAAGATTGAGGAGTAAATGGAAAAGGAGAAACAAGAGATAGTATTGGAGACATCTCTTTCAGGAAGTTTGAATGAAAAATGAAGAAAGGGGTGAGAATCACTACAGATGAAAGTATGACAAAGAAGGCAGTTTTATTAGTTTTTTTTTTCTCCAATGGAATAGACTTAAACATCTCTATAGACTAGGGTGTAAGGACCAATAACGGAAGGGAGGGATCAGAGCTGGATCAATGTCCTGAAAGAGGTAGAGGGAATAAGTTAGAGGAACAGAAGAAGGAACATGGTTTCCTTTGAGACTTGAAAGCATGAATTAAAATGTAGAAAAGCTTATGAATGTGGTGGAGTAGAAGAGGTGGTAGGAGTGGATGATGAGGGAAATCACTATTGACACTATCAATTTTATTGATAAAATCAGTCCGGTCTAGGCAGAGTAACACTGTCCCTCTGCTGCTTCCGGACCTCAGTCAGCAGCAATACAATGAAGCCTAGAGAAACCTGATCCTCATCTCCCTCAAGATAAGCCACCCCCTGCTGTCTTGGACCCCTAGATCCTTAACTCAGCATACCCTTTAACCCCATTCATGCCATCTCCATGAGAAGCTCAGGCCTCCAAGTCATCCCTCTATTCCTTTATACTATGCATCTCCCTTGTTTTCTTCCCATCTTGCACCTTTCTCCAATTCTTGAAACATTTTCACTATATACTTTCTGGGATTCAGTCGGTAATTGCAAAATTTCCCATATCCTTATGCTATTCTTGGAATATTTCCTTCACCTTCCAGTTCTAACTAAATCAGAATTTTTAAAAAAATTTTTAATAAAATAAAAGTCATTGATTATACAAAAAACAAAAACTTGACTATCCCTGAGGAGCCCTACTTCTCCCAAGGCTGACTTGATGGTAGGTATTTTCTTTCCACAGCCCCTATCCCTCTGCATCTAAAAGTAAGAGAGATGTTGTCCGTGCTCCTCTTTACAGTTTCCACACCATTATTCATCCTTCCTACCTAAAAACTTCCAGCTTTGAATCTCATGTCATGAGGTTCTACCTCTCATTACCCTTCCTTGTTTCAGTTATCTGTTTATGCAACTCAAACACTTTTCCCTAAAGACTTAGTTCCTAGTTCAGGGCTGCTCTCTCTGACATTATTCTTTTCACAATTGCTGGTTATTTGAATATCATTTGGCTAGGAAAGATAATTCTTTAGGAGTCAAGGAATAAGAAATGAAATTCTGACCTTGACCCCAGTTCTATAGGATTGCCCTTACCTCCCCATATGATGACTGTAGGTCTACCTTGGGTTCCATTCAGTAGAAATTTAAATACTGATATATAAAAGAGTTCAGTGTAGGTGTCCTGCTTTTTGTAATATATATAAACATTATTAACAGTAAATGTCTTTGCCTTCTAAGACATATACAATGACTAACATTTACTTTTCCAAAGCGTTGCACAATTTGCATAGTTCAATCTACTTAAATCTCTAAAACACACATATCTCCACCATTGATATACCATGAGCCATAGACATTCTAGAGGTGAATAGCTATAATTTTCATGACTAAATGGGAATAATTTATGAATGAAAACTGATGCTCTAAAATAAGATGTACTTTTATAACATATGAATTTCTAAAAACCGCATGTTGACAATTGAGGCTAGTGAAAAGAAGTAAAATGATTTCCTTCTAATTTATTATATTTTCATTCAGAAACATCCATATCCTGCATAAAATTTCTTTACCCATGCAAGAGAACACTTTCCAATTTTAGCTGGACCAATACATGATTTCATTCAAGAATAAAACAAAAGAAAAGAAAAACTAACAGAACTAAAGACATATTTCTTCCTGTGTTATGGTTGGAATAAAGGATGAGGGATAAATTCCTGTCCTCACACATAGCCTCAGAAGAGCAATCACAAAAAGGGCAATAGCTTGGTATTCACTTTTAAGCTAGCAGTACAATGTTAGCGTGAGGCCCTTTTCACCTTCCCTACCTAGCATCATCTTATCTCACTAAGGATCTAATATTTATTTGCAAATAATTACAATTGGAGGACAATTTGAAATTTTACTAGCCACACTGTGCAACGTTCAGATGAAGAGACACATGTTAGTAAGTAGGGTGTTGAATCCCTTATTCAGAAAAGAAAAAAACATTTGCTGTTTTACTGCATACTGTGGCCAAGTTCCAATGGAGCCCAGAAATGAATTGCTATGGTGATGAAAAATCATTTCCACACAAAGCAGAAACAGATGCATGTTAATAGCATTGCACATGTTAAATGCCAATTAACACTTTCAGTTGTCAATGCTGTTTAAACATTTTAGTTCCTATCCTTAGGACATTATTTTAATAATGGAAATTAAAGTTGAAAGGATTAAAATATTTTCCTAAATATAGCTTGCCATGCTTGACACCTCTAAGGCTGTCACCTTTTTACCGGACAGCCTAATAATAATTTGAGAAATTGTTTTTCCCCCATGCCACGCAAGCTAACTGCTCCTCTGCTCAGTTTGAGGCTGTACCGCCTTCATTTCTTGTATTTCCCTAAAAGTTCTCTCCCTTCCGATGTTGACACCCACACTAACAGATGGCCGCTAGCCTCCTAAGAAGAGATATTTCAGGGTGCCTTAACATTAACACTATGCCAAGGGCAGTCCAGTAAGCAATTGTTTTGTCCTTATCAGCTCACCCTATTCACTAACAGCTAGATAACATTATATTTTGCTATACAGTCGAATTTATCTGCACTCCAGCAGCTCTCCCTTAAGCCCTCTTGCAGCAAACACCACCAGCACAGTGCACTGCCTTTAAAAGTTATTGAAAGCATTTAAGGAAAGACTTCCTTTTACCTGGGGTGTGGTCTGAATGCTCCCTGCTAAGATGCACTGGTTCATTTGGAAGTAATTGTTCCCGCAGTCACTCAGAAGCCCCTGTTCTGGAAGCATTGATTCATCACATAAGGGAGTGAGCAAACCACTGACTGAGGTGGGAAGGGAGCCTCTCACTAAGACAACACACACACTCACACGGAAAAAAAGGAATTCTAAAAAGAGGTAGAATGGAATCCTCCCTAAATTGGAAAATTTCATCGCCTCTACAGAGTAGATTTATGTTCAGATAATTTTTAGATTTGGAACTTCATGAGAGGTCATATTGACTGCTGAAATGAAATCAGGAGAAGTGGGGGGAAAAAATCCACCTATATGCGTTTGCCCTCTTTTCTTTTCATGCAAGTATTCCAATTATACATTTTGTGAAAGGAAGAGAGCAGACAGATTGTGCAGCAATGAGAGGCTGATTGAGAGGCTCCAGCATCTGTCAATCTCGATGATCAGTTGGTCACAGTCGCAGAGAGCATTTAGAGGTACCACTACGTTCGAACACTATTTCTAAAAAAAGAACTAGAAAATACATAGAGATCTTGTTTTTGAAAAAAAAAAAATCAGTAACTTTAATTATCGGTCCTTGGCATATAAATAGCAAGCAATGACAAAGGAGCATCTGTAGTGACTGAAGTTTTGCTACTTAACGAAATTAGCTCTAAAATAAAATAGCTCTTGCAATCAGATTTTTGTCAAAACAAAATTCCATTCCAGGGTTCCTAGAAGATAGTGAGTGTCCTGACGAAAGACAAATCAACCTCATAACTTCACATGTGAAATTGATTAGAGTCTTCGGGTCTCAGTGTTTCTATTTTTCTATTTTCTAAGTATTGATTTTTCTCCAACTCTGTGATATTTATATTTGGATTTTGGCAATGAAAGATGTTGTGTCTCCAGGGCTCTGTATAGATCAAATGCTATAGGAAGGAATGAAGGTTTTATTTTAGGGACCTAGATTATGCCTCTTAACATTTTCAGTATTATTCAAAATCTGAATTTGTGGATATTCTGTGAGTGAAGTAATTGTCAAAATGAAACTGCTCTAAACTCTACATCATGAACTAGAAAATTATCTAAATTTCTGAATAGAAATATTATATCATAGCCCTAAACAACTTGCTACCTTCTATGCTATATATATTTACAGATACTCAAAAAAGACTATAATGTCCTCTTTGTCCTCCAGGAACTCTTAACCTAAGTAAGAATAAAAACTAGGTATATAAATAAGAGATACAAAGAAAACAATCCATAGCACAGTCCTTCTCTAACTTTATTGCACATAAAAACCATTTGGGGAATCTTGGTAAAATGCAGATTATGATTCAGGAGATCTGAGGGGAGGCTGCAGAGACTGCATTTCCAACAAGCTTCCAGCTGGTGCTTTGCTGCTGGTCTTTCATGCTTTGAGTAACTAAAATTTAGAAGAATTTCTGAGGGGGTTGAAATCACAGCCACCCGAGTAATTCACGGAGAAGGTGGCATTGGAGCTGCCCTTGGAAGGAGCATGGGGCTATGAAGGTGGGATAGAATAGCACTTACTTAGAAGAGAGAGAAAACCCTGAGCGAGGGCACCATCAGAACAGCAAGTGAAGGGACTGGCCTGTTGGTTGCCAGGACAGGACTGGAGCTAGATGGTCCTGGAATTGGGCACTGCCCTGCCACTCCCTGGCTGTGGGACCTCAGGAAGTTCATTGAACCTCTCACAGACTCAGTCTTCTCACTTGGGATATGTGAATAATAATAGTGTTTATTTCACAGGGTGTTTGCGAGGATTACAATTAAATCTGGCCTACAAAGACTTAGACCTGTTCAGGCAAACACTTCATATATGTTACTCCTGTCAGTATTATTGTTACTCAGTTTGATATATAACATCAATGAGAATAAAGGCAAATAAGACTAGAAAAGTGGCAGCAGACTTGGCGCAGTGGTTAAGGTGTCTGTCTACCACATGGGAGGTCGGCGGTTCAAACCCTGGGTCTCCTTGACTCCTGTGGAGCTGGCCCATGCGCAGTGCTGATGCGCGCAAGGAGTGCTGTGCCACACGAGGGTGTCCCCCGCGTAGGGGAGCCCCACACACAAGGAGTGCACCCCATAAGGAGAGCCACCCAGTGCGAAAGAAAGACAGCCTGCCCAGGAATGGCATTGCACACACGGAGAGCTGACACAACAAGATGATGCAACAAAAAGAAACACAGATTCCCATGCCGCTGACAACAACAGAAGCAGACAAAAGAAGACACAGCAAAATAGACACAGAGAACAGACAACCGGGGTGGGGGGAAGGAGAGAGAAATAAAGAAATAAATCTAAAAAAAAAAAGACTAGAAAAGCAAATTAGGTCCAGATCATCAAAGATCTTAATTAAAGTATTTTAATTTTATTCAGTGGGAAATAGGGGGTGTGTGGGGGAAGAGGGGTAAAAACAATCAAAATATCAAAGGGTAGCATTAATAAATATTAATGGTCACTCTTCTCTCAAATTTCAGGTATGTGGCTCCCTAAGGGGAATGGGAGTTTTTTTCAGTGACTCAATCAGTTTATTCTACATGGATTCAAACAATTATGAAGCTCTTCTCTATGCTATTCTATCATTCCCCCTCAGATCTTTTCTTTCCCTCAATCTCTTCCTCAAATATAAAGCAATATTTAGGCAAGCTGGTACAGTTAAATTTGGAAGAGAAGATTATTTCAGTCCTACCATTTGCTTTACTGAAATGCTTCCTTGAATCATTTTACATGAAAATCAATTAAATTTATCTATTATTTTGCTATTTAGCACTGTCTTATGGGCAACTTTTCACTAACAATTTCTTTCCTTTGTTTTATTAATTAATAATTATTGATTTTAAAAGGAGAAATCATAATTTTGAGCTAAAAAAGAACATAATGGTCATGCATTGCAACAGCATGCTTTGGCCAACTGGTTAGTAACAACATATAGCCTCAAATACACACGTATTTGGGACAATTTCTATAGAAAGCATTCTCATTTGAATAGTAAGTGATGGTATCCAATGGAAATAACGGTCTCCAGTCTTGAATGATGCAAGAGCTTATAATTACTTACACTGGATGGTGAAGAGAGAAAAGGAGATTCCATCCTCCAATTACAACCCCTTTTCTTATGGACAACAAGTGCCATTTTCCCTAGAGTCTTCCTAAGACCCTTAAACGTTTTATAAATACAAAATTTTTAAATGATTTCTCTCCCACTAAGGAACAGAAACTGCTCTGTTGAGTAGACTTTTTCCAAAAGAAAATATGGTTTGTTAAAATTTGCAACAGAATGGGCAATGCCACAATACCTTCATGCCAGAAGACCCTTAAAATATTTCTTTTAAAATAAACAATACAGAACAAATAGTCTTTGTTTGACATGGGAAACAAATTTGAGGGAAAAAATAAATTAGCAAAAATTTGCCAAGAAACATGTAAGCAATTAAATAGCTCTAGATGCCAAGACTATTCAGACGTCCATTTTTCTATCCTTAGGTCTTGGGCCTGACAAAAGAAGGTACTAGAAATCCCATTTATCTTAATAAACATGGGTTGAGTGCCAGGCACACCTCTAGGCTCTGGGAGATGTCAAGATAAAGGCTTGGACACTTTCTCAATAAGTCTTACAGTCTCATGACGAAAACACCTTCACAAGTGATGCCAGTGAAGAATGAAATTAGGGGAGAGTGAAAGGCAGTGGACTGAGTGTCAGCTGCATAGGGAGTGGTCTTGGGCTTTGTTCAGTGACTTTTCACTTTGGTTTCTGCAGAGATGCTATTCTACTTCTGGTGTCTGATGTTGGGGCACTTCTAATTCCATTTCAGACCTGAGTCATGTTTTCCTTTTGAAGATGGGAGTTACCATGAATTTAGATCTGTATTCTGGGTATCAAATGACTCTGTGGATCCCAACAAGTAATACCCAATGCACATACTCAAAATTGGATTTAAGATATTTAAAGTTAACCCTTTTTTCTTAACAAACGTGCATGATATTTCATCACAGATTAAATTTGGCCTCATCTGTCTTTGACTCTGGCTTCTTTTCCTGTTACTGCTTATAGACTCTCTTCTCCTTGGGTTATCCTTCCAGTTAAAAAGGCTATCAGTAGCCCTTCTTAATTAAAGGAAACCAGAAGCTTCAAAGAATTGAAGAATACCTAGTACCTGAGTCTGTTTCTTTGATATAAGTAGGTATTCCAAAGAAATTAATAAACCTCGAACATGGTAGAATTTGGCAAGGGAATATAGACAACAATAAGAAACACTTATCTATCAGGAATACGTGTCTGTGGATCACTCTTTCTCTTTTGAATGACTTTCCCCATTTCATTTGTTGTACTTCATTTCTTCTTGGTCCTCTTCCTAGTCTCTGGACGTACCTTTCAGTCTACTTAATGCCACCTGACCCTAAGATTTGATGTACCCCAGAGGTCACTCTGTATGTCATCTCGTTCAGTTCCATAGGCTAATATAGCATTTTCAAACCAGTGAGCCCCAA
Source organism: Dasypus novemcinctus (assembly GCF_030445035.2). NCBI lineage: Eukaryota > Metazoa > Chordata > Mammalia > Cingulata > Dasypodidae > Dasypus > Dasypus novemcinctus. The sequence continues at coordinate 27,298,379 of NC_080683.1, read as the reverse complement.
ATATGTATCCCTAGCTTGGACTACTCTCCTGGATAGTACTCTCATACTTCCAACTGACATCAATACTTGGATATCTCACAGACATCTAAAATTTAATATAACCTGAACTGAATTACTTCTCCTGAAACTGTTGCCTACCCTCTAAACCTTCCCCACCTCAGCATATATTATCTACATATTTCTAGTTGCTTGGGCCAAAAATTGTCTGTTTATATTGACTTTTCTTGATTTCTCACAATTCCCCATTAATACATCAATAAATCCTGCGAGCCCTGCCTTCAGAAGATATCAAAATATGAACGTGCCTCACTACCTCTACTTCTAACACCCTAATAGTCAAACCTACCATTGTCTTCTTTCTGAATTATTGCCTCTTAACAATTCTCCCTGCTTCCACTTTGCCTCCTATAAATGATGCTCTGATAAGCCATCCATTTCCCTCCTCACAACTGAAGGACTTAATCCTCAGCTGCTGGGAGTACCATGACAGCATTCAGCTGTCAGTCCTCTCCAGGAGTTGCTCTCAGCTGAATAAATCTCCCTGCCCAATGCCATTCTGATGGCTAGCCAATGCATCTGTACAAAGACCTGGCACTCCCACTCCAATTTGGGACAATTCTAAAAGGCAATCCCAATTAAGGCTTTTGTTTAGATTTCATTGCAGCCAGATTTCTCCTTTTGCCTCATCCTACTCCCTCCCCATCTCCCACAGGTGCTGCCTCTAAGTGCACTCCCTAATAAACTTCCTGCATGCTAATGTCCATCTCAGAGTTTGCTTCCTAGTAAACCAATCTGTCACATACTCCTACCATTAATTTCCACACAGAAACAAGATTGAGCCTTTTCAAACAGAAGTCAGACTATGTGAAACTCTCTGAAAAATCCACTAATGACTTTGCTTGTCACCCAGAGTAAAAGCCAAAGCCCTTTTTTCAACATATTATTAAAGCATACAATTCATCCAAAGCATGCAATAATGGTATTTGATATAATCAAATAGTTGTACACTCATCACTTCAGTCATCATTAGAGCATTTTCATTATTTCAAAGTAATAATAAACAAAAACAGAAAAACAAACAAGAAAATTCCTCACCTCTCAATCTCTCTCTGCTTCCCCTGCTATGCATAGCTGCTATTTCTGGCTGTTCTTGCACAAATACTTATTTATGTATTAAGCAGTTTTATTGAGATATATTCACATACCATATGATCTACCCAAAGTATATAATCAATGGCTTTTAGTATGATCACAATGTTGTACATTCATCATCTCAAAAATTTTAAAATAATTTCATTATTCCAAAAAGAAAGACTGCAATCTCCTTAGCATTCTTTCCTCAGTCCCACATAACCCCTAATCAAACTTCAACCTTGTAAATTGATTTATATTTACATTTTATATAAATGGAATCATACAATGTGTAGTACTCTGTGTCTGGTCTCCTTCACTTAGTATGATGGGTTGTTTTTTCTTTGTTTGATATTAACATTTTGTAATATTAACCTAAATTTGTTCAGCTTCAAAAAAAATGTCTTCTGTATACAATTTTGCCCATATTCATATTTCACATAATATATTTATATTTCACCTAATATATTTACTTCATAATAGAGCAATCATACAATATTTGTCCTTTTTTTGTCTGACTTGCTTCACTCAATCAAAGAGAAAGAGAAAGCAGCAAAGCAATACATACAAGGGAAAATCAATGAAATTAAGTGCCGACCTCTCATCAGAAACCATGGAGGAGAAAAGAAACTGGTATGATGTATTTAAGGTAATGAAATAGAAAAGCTACCAGTCAAGAATTCTGTATTTGGCAAAGCTGCCCTTCAGAAATGAAGGGGAGTTCAAAGTCTTCACAGACAAACAAAAACTGACAGAATATGTCACCAAAAGACCAGAATTACAAAAGATACTAAAGGGAGTGCTGCTGCATGAAAGGAAAAAAAAACAAGAGCAAGAGACTTGGAGAAGAGTATAGAAATGAAGATTATTAGAAAGGATAAATTAAAGGATAAAAAGATAGACAATAGTGCAATAAAACACAGAAGCCAAAGGTCAAAATGGATGAAGTAAGTAACGCCTTCACAGTAATAACAGTAAATGGTAATGGCTTGAACTCCCCAATCAAAAGACATAGACTGATGGGATGGATAAAATTATAAGTTATCTACATGTTGTCCACAAGAGACTCATCTCAGGCATAAGGGCACAACAAGGTTAAAAGTGAAAGGTTGGAAAAAGATATTCCACATAAAAAGATATTCCCAAAAACGAGCTGGAGTAAAGAAACTAATATGAGACAAAACAGATTTTAAATGTTAAACTTTTATAAGGAATAAAATAGATCATTATATATTAATAAGTGGGGCAATTCAACAAAAAGAAATAACTATGCTAATCTCCCAAGATACATGAGGCACACATAGGCAAAGCTGAAGGCAGAAATAGATGTCTCTGTAATAATAGGTGGAGACTTCAATACACCACTCTCCGTATTGGACAGAACATCTGGACAGACAAATAAAGAAATGGAGAGCTTGAATAATATGATAAATGAATTAGACCTAAAAAGCATCTACAGAGCATTACACCCTGAAACAGCAGGATATCCATTATTTTCAAGTGCTCATGGATCCTTCTCCAAGATAGGCCATATGTTGGATCACAAAACAAGTCTCAATAAATTTAAAATGATTTAAATTATACAAAACATTTTCTCTGATCACAATGGAATGGCACTAGAGCTCAACAGTGGACAGTAAAAGGGAAAAATCATAAATATATGGAGATTAAAAAACCCATCAAAGTCTTTTTAATGCCTACACAACCTGACATGATCTGGTCCCTACCACTGTCCTCTTTGCTCACTTGTTGCCAGCCACACTGACCTTTGCATGTTCCTGGAAATATGCTAAATCCACTTCCTCAAGTAATGGACCCCTCAAATGTTACATTATCAGGAAAACATCCCTTACCACCCTACAGAAAATTGTAACCCTTGCCAGCATCCTCTATCTATCGCTCTTACTCTGTTTTATTTTTTTCCAGAGCACTTACCCATCTTTTTTTTCTAAGATTTTTTTTTCTCTCCCCATCCCCCCCAGCCCAGTTGTCTGCTCTCTTGTGTCCATTCACTGTGTGTTCTTCTGTGTCAGTTTGTATTCTTGTCAGTGGCATTGGGAATCTGTGTCTCTCTTTTTGTTGTTGTTGCATCATCTTGCTGCATCAGCTCTCCATGTGTGTGGCGCCACTCCTGGGCAGGATGGGCTTTCTTTTGCCCCGGGTGGCTCTCCTTACAGGGCGCACTCTTTGCAGGTGGGGCTCCTCTATGCGGGGGACACCCCTGCATGGCATGGCACTCCTTATGCACATCAGCACTGCGTGTGGGCCAGCTCCCGTGGGTATGAACCGTGGACCTCCCATGTGGTAGGCAGACACTCTATCCATTGAGCCAAGTCATCTTCCTTACCTGATGCTTGTTTATCTGTTTTCCTTCAGAGGATTTTAATCTACATGAGGGCAAGGATTTTGTTTTGTTCAATGCTGTTTTGCTAGCACCTAGAATAGGGCCTGGAATGGAATAGCTACTCCATAAATATTTGTTGAATGAACTTCTTAACTGATGGTGAGCCCTTTGTTCATGGGCGTCTCAAACATATTTTCTTCTAATGGAAAGATAACAATTTTGGTAACCTTGGATTGATTGTCCATAAGAAAACAGAATCAGCCCAATGTTCTTAAGTTTCTCAGGTCCACTGGAATAGATATCACTGGGGTTTCTCTGGGGCTAAAGGAAGTAGCAAGATGGGCATAACCACAGTCACTACTTATGACTGTTACATATAAATATACCAAGGAAGAGATGATAAGCTGCTCAAAACCATGGAATGTCCAAACTAAATCAGAAGCAAGCAGATGAAGTAAGTTCTAGTTTCAGTTTTTCCATTAAAATAGCAGTAAGATCTTGGGTGAATCACAACTTTTCAGGAAAATTGTCTATAAAATAGGCATTTTAGATCAGTGTTACCTGAGATGGCTTCCTTAGAATACTAGCCTTGCAAGATGTATAGTGAGAAAGAATTTCTATGGTCAAATAAATGTAGGAATTTGTGCATTCCATATCCGCATTTGGAGGAATGTCACAGTCAAGAGACCTTTTAGGCTTGTTTAGCCCATAGTTTCTCACATTTCTTTGGCCACAAAACCCTTTGTTTGCACACTGTCATCCCACTCACAGTGTGAAATGCTGAACTGACTGATCCTAGAGACTTCTTTCTGTTGTAATAGTTGATGACAAGAGGGCAGTTTGGTCAAAAGAAAACTTGCATTGGGGAAATGCACTTGACTTTTAAAATTAGTAAAAAGTAGGCTTTATTTCTTGTCTATTGAAGCAAACATGGCAATTTGTTAGTGTTTGCTAAATCTGGGTGGTGTTTATAATTTTTATTTCTATAGGTTTAAATAATCTATGCTTAAAATAATAAAGGTAGTTTCCAATTTAATAAAGGAACTTTCCATGAAGTTACTAAAGGAAATGCTATTCATGGACTGGAATGGGAAGAGAATACAGTGAAATAGATGCACATCAGCAGTTATAAAGAAAGGATAAAGCAGTGATAGATATTCCAGGTGTACCAGCTATGAACTCAGTTGTGCCAACACTTCGTGAACAACCCATTTAGAGACACTAGGTATATAAATTGCATAAGTGGATAATGAATTGATCAAAATATCTTGAAATAGGCCCAAAGAGGTACAAATAAAGACTAGAGGAAACAGTTGGGGAGGAAGCACTTTATGTAATAGAAATGCTCAGAGGTTCCCACAGTGAATCATTTCTATTTACATTATAAAGGAAGATTAAATTTTGATACATAATACACCCCTAAAATCTTGTTTATAGGTGGATAGAGTAATGCTAGTATCTTCAGAGTTCATGCTGTAATTCCATAAAGGGAGATGACAAAATAGTATTCATTTCTAACATGACTGCTTATACAATATGATTTATATGCACTTTTTTTAAAAAAAGGGGGAATGGAAGCAACATCCTATTTATCTTCCTTACACATTTACATGTGAAAGACATGCTCTCAAAAAATCATCATATTCCACACATAAAAATTATGTATGTATTACTTAGTTTTGAAAATGATTTAAGAAAAGATTTGCTAGCCAGGCCCTGAGCCTCAACAGACTGGCAACTCCTACACTCTGGTTTATTGGACTTACCCCACTCAGCTAACATAGAGGTGAAGAGGGACAACCACCACACCAGGGAGCCAAGAGTGCCTACAACCGAAAGCAGGAGAATTGCATCCAGCACCCATGTGGAATCTAAGCCCCCTCTTGATAGAGATGTGAAGTGGACACAACCAAACCAAGGTCCACTATCTTTTAAAAAGCAATGCAAGGTGAATGAATGACTTGCTGCTCCCTCAGCTTGGGATGCTCCTCAGCCACCCTCTCCCCAGTTAAACTCCTCTTCACTCTGCTGAGCTCGGAGAAACTCACAGATTCCATGGTGAATCATTTTCATTTACATGATAAGACTAACACAAATTTTAACTCTTAATACACTTGTAAAGTCACTACCTAAAGAAGTTTTCCCCAACTCCCTGACTGGGTACCACCTCTTGTTGTGCACTACTTTAGCCCTTTGTACTTCTTCATATTTGCTTGCTATTAAAATTATATGATTATGTAGAGGATTCTTTACAATTTGAGGGTAAGCACCAGGAGCATGAGAAATTTCTCTGTTTTAGTCACCATTGTACCCTTCTAGAATAGAGCCTGTCACATAAGAGGGGGTCGATAAATGTTTATTAACTAAATGAATGGTGGTATGCATTCGTGCTACATGGGAGCAGGATTCAGAGAGGACAGGAGGGATTTCTGTCTCCAAGGAACAGGGTCTATAGTGAAATACGAGTGAGTGGATAACTATATAATTTTGTTGCTTTATAGATTTAGCACATATAAAAACCATAGCCCACACTGAATTCCGAAGCTGTGGAATACCCAGTAGATATGTGAGGAGTATATTCAGGAAATCAGCATCAAAGGGCCATGTGAGGGGCCAGAGTGTATGAAGAAAAATGGGAAAAACCATCTCCTGCCTGGATCACTTCTCCCACTCTCAGCAGCCCTGGCCATCTCAAACACCTCGCCCACTCACCCCAAGAGCAAACTTTATCCTGTGTATAATCCTTACAAATACCATTTAGAGATTGTTATGTGACCTTACTTTTTATACTTGACAGTCATCTCTTTTATTTCTCAAATTCAGCAAGAGATGCTTGTATGCTCATTATACAAGTAAGAAAAATGAGGCAGAGATTAAATACCTTGCTGGACTAGTATGCGATGCAATTGGATTTGAGCTCAGATCTGCCTAGCTCAAACCCCAGTTCTTGTTGGCTCTTATTTGCTCACCATTTCTGCCAACCTTATCTTAGAAATACTCATTTAGAGAAAAATGATAAGAAGGGTGGTAACTCAAAGTACATTACAATGCTGTAGTCAGCAAAGATTTTGTTTTTAACATTGTTCCTTCCTAGGAGAATTGTGATACACACTTTTCCCAAACCTCCAGCATTCAATCTTAAAATGTAGCTGAATGCCCAGACTTCACTTCTCATGGCTGTTGTTATCATACTGTTTCTATGTCAGTCCTACCTATAAAAGCAATTCGTGGTTATTGGAACATAAGTTTTAAAATGGAAGTGACCAATCACCAAAGAATACAATCATATTGTCACTGTATAAGTGCTCAAGCTATGTACCTTTCTATATGGATAGTACAACATTGGCACTGAAGGAAATTTTTGAATGACTAAATATGGCTATTCAGAAATATCTGAGTTAATATGTGATCTCTAAGTTGATGTTTTACACCATTAATGTATTAATTCTACTAATGGAAATAAAATGGAATTTGGAGTCAGAACCAGATTTAAATGATAAATCTGTTATTAACTATCTTGGCTTACTTAAACTCCATGAGCTTTAGTTTCTTCATCTGAAAAATGGGCATAGTGAAAATGTCAGAACCATATAGTATGGATGTGAAAGTTAAATTAAATTACATTAAACCTTATAGGGTGATGACATATAAGACCGCTGGTGTACAGCCCAGCCCATAATAGGCACCAAATAAATGTTAGTATATCCTTCTTTTTAGGATAGGTGAAATGTATGAGATTTAACAAAAATCTCTAATTGATAGGAAGATTAGAAAATTACTATGTTTACCTGCATGGTTTCCTCCTTTTCCTTCCCTTCATGGTTTCATTGCAAAGTGAAAAGGAAAGGAAGATTTTAAGTATCTTGACCTTTGTCTATGATCACCTTAAGATTCTTTATAAAATCTGTGACTCTTATCCACATTGCTAAAAACCTGATTCATCAAGCGTGGCAAGTTCATGGATTTTGCTCCATATCCTCTGAAATCAATCACCACTTAGAATGAAAATTTGTTTTGAATGAAGATGCATACACAATTGTAAAAGAAACCCTTAACCCTTTACTAGCATACACGCTGTTAAGTTAAAAAGTACATCATTTACGAACTGAAACGAGACTACATTACTACTACACAGAGGTGAAGGCATAAATCATGTGAGCTGGCTTGACGACCACTTCATTTGGTTTCTCAGGAAGCTATTTTAAACAACTCTTGGTCACCATTAAGTAAGCTGATATTTTACAGTTGTAGTCTTCTCGCTATAACAAAAGAACTTCATAAGAACCAAACTACGGATGCACATAGGACACAGTGAATTCTACTATCTGTAGCACAAAATCATGAGCCACTGAAATTCCAATAAGAAAGCACTGGTTCTAAAACCCTTACAGAGTTTCTTATTTAGCTAAGAAAATCCAGCAGAGGCTACAAGCAATTCATACTTATGATACCTATCAGAAATATTTCCCACCATTTCTTCTACTATACTCCATATTTTCCTAACAATGAATTTCTTTAATTTCCCCAAATGTTTCTAGGTTTGTTTGGTTTTTTTTTTCATGCTATTTCCCAAAGTACATTAGTCTGGAATGCACTTCTCTTTCCTACCTGTCAGAGTACAATTCCTAATGTTTAAGAACATCACTTCCACTATAAAACTTTGTCTGCTCCTTTATCCTCAAATGGAGGGTCCTCTATGCTCTTAGGGAATCTTCTCACTGAAATAACAAAATCAAAACAGAAACTACCCTTTATCATGCACTATTGAATATCTGGAGTTTTAAATACCTTGTTTCATTCCATGCTAGTGCTATTTTGGGTTAGGTAGGCATCTACATTGTATAGCTTATAAAATTTTGAAACTTCCTTATTTTAGGAATGAAAACATTGAAGTCAGAATGGCAGGGAATAAAAGAAAAAAATATGTATCACTTTTCAGTCTTTTGAAAGCACTTATCAGTATTAATAAAGCTGATTACCTGAGAAGGGCTAGGGACACCGCGCAGGCTGGCAATTTGTAAGTCTTAGATTCCAATATGCTGCCCATACTATACTGTGGGCAGCTATATACAACTTTTTTTTTTTCAAATCAACATGTGACCGTGTAGGACTTGACTGAACCTTCAAACTATGCGAAAATAAGTTCTAGAGGTTCTAAAGACATTCAGTTGAGCAGTCTGTAGGCATAAAGGAATTTGAAACACAAGAAATCATTGTTCCAGTGCACAATTATTAAGATGTTTTGCCATAAATTTAGAATGTCTTCTTTCTTTCTGGAGACATTTACTAAGGCCCATAATGTATCACTGCAATTCTCTCAATAAGCTTAACAGCAAAAATGCCAAGTATTTTCCTTCAGGATTGCAAATGTCATTTATATTTTTTTTAAATAGTAGCTAATTTTCCTTTAGAAACAGACTCTTCAAAAAGGATTTTTTAGGGAAAGAAGAACGGGTAATCACTGAGTACCTTTAACACTTCCTATAGCACAAGTCCTGAAAATGAGCCTGAGATTTTATCTCGGAGAAGCTCTGTGGGCTTTTGCCAATTCATTACTTTTTAAAAGAACCTTTGGACTTTCTGGACTACTAACCATGAACTCAGCAGCCAGACCGCTTGGGCTTGAATCCCAGTTCTGTTCCTCAATAACTGTATGACCTTGGACAGATTACTTACCCTCTCACTGCCTCAAGTTTCTCATCTGCAAAATGGAGCTAAAGAAAAAAAGTAGCTACTATAAAACTTCGTGGTTGTATCAATCACTACACAGAAAAGCCTTGAAACAGTGCCGGGCATATCCTAAGCATTCAATAAATGTTAGCTATTATTGCCATCTCTTACTGACAATAGGATTATTTGTTTTAACCAGTTCATCCACTATTTCTGACCTTATTTCATGGATCCCTACATCCCACCTCAGGCGCTCTTAAAGATAAGAAAAAGAATGGCTTCTTACTGTTCAAATTGTTAACTTTTTTTTCTTGGACCTCTATGTGTATATACCATTGGCCCCTTTCATTGTCCAGAAAGTCTTTCCTTTCATCCACTCTGACATATCCCTACTTTCCTGGTTCTTTTACAGTGACTCTGCTTCTCCCCCAGCTCCAAAAGACACTTTAAGATTCAGCATTTACCCAAGGGACACCGGAGTCACTCAGCCTTTGGCTACAATGGGGAGCTGTCCATCGTTGGTGGCTATAATGCCAGGCTGAACCGGCACTTCCACGATCTTTGGAAGTCTAACCCTGTGTCCTCTACCTGGAAGAAGTTTGAACTGAAGGGTCAGGGGCCATGTCCCCTCAGCAGCAGTGCTGCTGTATTGTTGGTGACAAGATTGTCCTCTTTGGGGGTACCAGTCCCTCTCCTCAGGAAGGCTTGGGAGATTAATTTGGCCTCATAGATCATTCTGACTTACACATTTTGAACTTTAACCCCAGTCCAAAGACCCTGTGCATACTGACTGTGGTTCAGAATCACCTGGACCAGCCTGTTTGCCCCATGACATCAGATGGGAGCTGTTGCTATGACCACCAACAGCCATATCGTATCCTCCTGTGGGTAGGAGGAACTTTCTGCTGCCTCCCCTCTTAGCCTGCTGTTGTCTTCACTGCCCCTGCCCATCTCTCACCTGCCTGCCCCTTTGGACCCTGGTCAGTATATTTCCACACAAAGTTGTTGGACTAGAGGTGTTTTCTGTGCTGTGAACTCAGTGGGGAGCTGTAGGGAGGAGGACTAAGTCCCACCCACTTTGGGCAAAGGGCCCCTTCCCTTGGTACTCGGTCCCAACCACCTCCTTCCAACTGCTCCTGGGCCTGTGCTCTCCCCAGGCCAGCAAGGCTCTGCTAGGAAGGGAAGGGTAGGGAATAGAATGGGAGAAGGGAGAAACAAGCAGTGTCTGATGCTCAGGAGCTCCCCCACATCCTGTTACCTACCCCTTCCCCCTGCTTGAGCCATGAGCACGTCTTAGGAGCTGAGAGGAGTTACTGCTGTCGGCGTGAAACTGTCTTTTCCCCCACTTGGGGAGATGGGGACCAGCAGATAATCCTCCTGCTGTTGCTGTACCCTGAATTTCAGTCAGCTCAGATTTTATACAAATTAGAAACATAAAATAAAAGATTCGGCATTTAGCACCCTCTCCTTCCTTTGCCGAATTCTCTCCTCCCTTACGTTTGTCACTCCTGAGAGCTGGTTGGCTCTCAGAGGACACCTCCCCTTCCGTCCTCTTTTCTGAGCTCCATGCTCTCCATTCTGGGCATCACTTGCTGGCACTAACAGGAGCGCCACAGTGCAAGTGGTTGAGCTTTGAGTCTCACAAACGTGGGTTTGTGTCCTCACTGCACCAATTACAAACTGTGTGACTTTGCTTAATTTTCTGAATTTCTCAAAATCTCAATTTCCTCATCTGTACTAGATCAATTATTAGAGCTAACTCATAGACTTCATTAAATAATACAGTAGATGTTAAGCATTTGACATAGTACTTGGTACACAGAAAACACTCAAAACATGTTATATTATTATTATTAGCCCCCGATTTACTTTGTCCAAAATCAATTGTCACCCCACACACATGTATAAAATAGGTCTCCTCTTCCCTATAATTTCTAGAAAGGTTTTATTACCATCATCATTTTCAAGACACAAAATTTAATCCTTTTTATTTCCTTGTCTAATTTTCTTTCCAGCATCTGCAACAAAACATGGTAATACATTCTTCAAGTGTAATTTAAAACCCTAATTTTCAGCTGTATATATTACCACAGAGTTTAAAGATTATATTCACTAGCTTCCCTTCCTATTAGTGTGGCCAAGTGACCTAAGCTGTGGAGATATAATTGACAGAAATTCTCCTAAAAGTGTTGCGACATTCCCTTCTTCATCTCAGCCTCCATTATGCTGTCTAGGATTTGGATGTGATAGCTGGAGCTCATATTAGACCCTGAAGATAAAGGCTTTACCCTAGAGATGACAGATTGATGAGTTGGCAGGCGAAGCCAACAAAATAAGCCAGGATTGACAACTTCTGAGCATTTTTTCTAACAAATCAATTTTATTGATACATATTCATATACATAAATCCATCCAAAGTATATAATCAATGGTATTTAGTATAATCAAATAATTGTGCATTCATTACTATATTATTACAGCATTTTCATTATTCCAGTAATAATAATAGTAATAACAATAATAAAAACCAAACAAACAAAACTCATCACCTCTCAAAGTCTCTATGCTTCCCTGTCATACATAGCTGCTCTTCTGTTTCCTTCTTCTAGTTTATTAGTATTTTGTAAAAACCGTCATATAAGCAATATATGCAATATCACACACATTCATATTTTACATGAGGTTTCACTGTTATACTGTCCCAAATTACATTTTTTAGCTTTCCTTCTAGTAATAGATACGTGTCCTTAGACTTTCCCTTTCAGTCACTGTCATACCCATATAAGAGCTCTGCTACTCACAAACACCATGATGAGCTCTCACATTTCCATTCATTTCCAGAGATTTATAAACAAATTAACCTCAGCTTTCCATTCTCTACCAACTTTCTACTTTATGGTGACCTATATTCTAATTATTAGATCCATGAGTTTACATGCTATATTTAGACCATAATAGTGCAGTCATATAGTATTTGTCCTTTTGTGTCTGGCTTGCTTCACTCAATACAATGTCTTTCAGGTTCATTCATATTGTCATATGCTTCACGATTTCATTTCTTCTTACTGCTGCATAATATTCATAGTGTGTAAACACCACAATTTGTTTATCCATCCATCAGTTGATGGACGCCTGGGTTGTTTCCAATTTTGGCAATTGTGAATAATGCTGCTACGAACATCGGTGTGCACATGTCTGTTTGTGTCTCTGCTGTTGGTTCTTCTGGGTATGTACCTAGCAATGGGATTGCCTGGTCACATGGCAAGTCTATATTCAACTTCCTAAGGAACTGCCAAAAAGTCCTCCAAACTGGCTGTACCATTCTACATCCCCACCAAAAGTGAATAAGCTTTCCTATCCCTCCTCATCCTCTCCAACTTTTACAGTTTTCCATCTTCTTAATAGCAGCCAGTCTAATAGGTTTAATAAGTATGAAATGATATTTCTTTGTAGTTTTGATTTCCATTTCCCTAACTGCTAGCGATGCTTTTCATGTGTTTCTTTGCCATTTCTATTTCTTCTATGGACAATTGTCTCTTCAAGTCTTTTTCCCATTTTTTAACTGGGTAGTTTGTCTTTTTATTGTTGGGGTTGTATGATCTCTTTGTATATCATGGATATTAAACTCTTATTGGATGTATGATTGCAAAATATTTTCTCCCATTAAGCTGGCTGCCTTTCCACTCTTTGACAAAGTCCTTAGAGGTGCAAAAGTGTTTAATTTTGAGGAGGTACCATTTATCTATTTTTTCTTTTGTTGCTTGTGCTTCAGGTATAAGGTTTGAGAAACTACTGCCTACCATAAGATCATGAAGATGTTTTCCTACATTTTCTTCTGGGAAGTTTATGGTTATATGCTTTTATATTTAGGTCCTTGATCCATTTCGAGTTTAATTTTTGTATAAGGTGTGAGATACAGGTCTTCTTTCTTTCTTTTGGATATGGATATCCAGTTCTCCCAGCACCATTTATTGAATAAACTGTTACGGCCCATCTGGGAGGACATAACAGCCTTGTCAAAAATCATTTAATAGTAGATGAGAGAATCTGTTTATGAGTTCTCGATTCAGTTCCATTGGTCAATGTGTCTATCTTTATGACAGTACCATGCTGGTTTTTAAATGGTAACTAAGTAATATACTTTAAGGTCCAAAGAAAGCGTGTCCGACTTTGCTCTTCTTTTTTAAGATCTTTTTGACTATTTGGGGCCCCTTATCCTTCCAAATAAATATGATCATTGGGTTTTCCACTTCTGAAAAAAAAAAAAGGCTATCGATATTTTTATTGTGATTGTGTTGAGTCTGTAAATCAATTTGGGTAGAATTGACATCTTAATGATATGTAGGCTTCCAATCAATGACCACATAATGTCCTTCCATTGTTTTAAGTCTTCTTCAGTTCCTTTTAGCAATGTTTTATAGTTTTGCTCTCTTTTGTCATATTGTTTTATTGTCCATCTTCTTATCCTTTAGTTTACACTTCCTAATAATCTTTATTTGTAAACTCTTCTCCAAATCTCTCACCTTTGTATTTTCCTTTCAGGTTGCAGCACTCCCTTTAGTATCTCTTGTAATTCTGGTCTTTTGGTAACATATTCTACCAGCTTTTGTTTGTCTGTGAAGACTTTAAATTTACCCTCATTTTTGTCAGATACAGAATTCTTGGCTGGCAGTTTTTTTCTTTCAGTACCTTAAATACATCATACCACTTTCATCTCACCTCCGTGGTTTCTGATGAGAGGTTGGTGCTTAATCTTATTGATTTTCCCTTGTATGTGATGCTTTGCTTTTCTCTTGATGCTTTCAGAATCCTCTCTTTATCTCTAATATTTGTCATTCTGAATAGTAGGTGTCTCAGGGTTGTTCTATTCGGATTTATTCTGTTTGGGGTTTGTTATTCGTCTTGGATATTGATATTTATGTCTTTCATAAGAGCTGGCAAGTTTCATTCATTTTTCCACAAACATTCTTTCTGCCCTTTTCCATTCCCTTCTTCTAGGACATGATAATGCAAATCTTTGTGCAATTTATGTTGTCATTCAATTCCCATAGACTCTGTTCCATTTTTTCCTTTCTCTTCTCTTTCTGTTCTCTTCTCTTTTCCAATTCAGATATCCTATCTTTGAAATCACTAATTCTGTCTTTTGAGCAATTCATATCTGCTCTTAGGTGCCTCTGAAGTGTTTTTAACCTCATCTATCATGTCTTTCATTCCCATAAATTCTGTTACTTTTCTTTGCAGGCTTTCAAATTGTTTATTATGCTCACCCAGGATCTTATTATTATTCTTTATTTCTTTAGTCATATTTTCTTTAATTTCTTTGAAGTGATTTAGGAAAGTTGTGTGATTATCACTGATTAATTGTATTAAATTCTATATCTCTTCAGGATATTTGGCTAGTTTCTTTGGCTGAGTTACCTCTTCCTGTTTTCTAGTATAGCTTGTAACTTCTTGCTAATGTCTAGGCATCTGAATTGGTGAATTTATTCTGATGGCCAATTTCTCTCTCTTGCCTATTGCTTTTGTTTTTGGCAAGGCCAGACTAGATTTAATATAATTAATTACATTACATATAATGCAACAAACATTTATAAACATAAATAAGAATTCAAATATAATAGAAATTAATTGTCTCATAATTCTAATTTTTATATTACAGTTCTAACTATTGGACATAATATCTAAGAATAAAATAAATAATTGATTTAGTTATTTAATTTCCATTTAAGCCATAATTCTTTCTAGATAGTCAAAGAACTATTTGGGAATTCTTTGCATCTTATTGGAATGAATTACAGCAGATAAGAATTTGCCAACTCATAATTTTATAAGGCAGAAAAACTCAAAATCTTGTTCACCAGTAGTCATGCCAAATGATTATTGATCCAGATAGATTATTTTAATTAAAGAGTATGAATAAGAAAGGGTTAAAGAAAAATGTAATATCCAGAAATAGATCTCTTTGCCAGCCCTCCTAAATTAAAAGGATTTATTTGTATGAAAAAATTATAGAAAACTGATCTAGGGATAATTTGCAGTTGCACTGGAAAATTATTGTTCAAAAACTATAAAGTTATTTTACATTTATCTGGTCTACTCCAGCTTTTTTGCTTACTATTTGCACAGAATACCTTCTTCCAAACTTTCACTTTTAACCTGGTTGTGTCTAATGTATATCTGCAGTGGATCTCCTATAGACAACATATAGACAGCTCATATTTTTTAACCATTCTATCAGTCTATGTCTTTTGACTGGGGAGTTGAATCCATTAGCATTCATTGTTATTACTGTAAAGGCGTTACTTACTTCATCCATTTTGTCCTTTGTCTTTCTGTTGTCATTTCATACTGTTGTCTTTTTACCCTTTAATTTTCCCTTCCTAATAATCTTCATGTCTAAACTCTTCTCCTTGTTTTTGTTTTGTTTTGTTTTGTTTTCCTTTCAGGCTATAGTACCCCTTTTAGTATCTACTGCAAATTTTGTCTTTTAGTAACATATTCTGTCAGTTTGTGTTTGTCTGTGAAGACTTTAAATTTACCCTCATTTTTGAAGGACAGCTTTGCCAGCTTTTGTCTTTTCAGCTTCTTTGTCTTCCTGCCCTTCACCCTCCTGGGGAGTTGTTAGCACTCTTCTGGTCTACTGATCCCAGGGGAGGTCCCTCAGACAGCTTTGGGCTCTTTCTTCAATGTTTTTGTAAGAAAGCTGAGCCTTGCCTGCCTCCTCTGAAGTCATCTTCGCACAATTCCTCTGATTATAATTTTACCTGTCTTGGTATTTTCTCTCTTGTATTCACCCAGATTTAATCTTAATTGAATTAACAATTAAATTTTCAACCTTTCCCTAATAAGTGCTCACTTCTAAGCAGAAATGTTGGAGTTTGAATCATATCTCCTACAAAAGATGTGTTCAAATCCTAAATCCCAGACCAGTGGGTGAGAACCAATCTATTATTAGGATCTTTGAATATTATAAAGTTGAAGTCAAACTTAATGAAATGGGCCTTAATCCATTATGACTAGAGTCCTTATAAAGAGATGACTGAGCAAGAGGAGAAGGAAATCAGAGGAGAAGTTATATTAGAAAAGAGAGTTCACCACATGCCAGAAACAGAGATACATCTACAGGACAATGAACCAGAAAGATTGTTGGCAAACCAGGACCAGAACTCTACAGGCTCTGGGAGAAAGCATAGCCTGTCAACACTTAGATTTTGGACTTCTAGCCTCCGAACTAGGAGGCAATAAATTCCTGTTCTTTAAGCTAACCAGTGTGTAGTGTTTGTTATAGAAGCCCCAGAGACAGACAAATTTCCTCACAGTCTCACAACTTGCTTTGACTCAGGTTCCTCCATTTGCCTGTCCTCTCTTCTCACCTTCACATATCTTGGATCTGCTCCATCAAAAAGGTTCAGATCTACCAAGAAGCCATCTCTGATTTTTATAGTTCTCAACTCTCTCCCTCTCTGCAGAATTTATATTATGCCCCACTCTGTCAATGATCCAACTAGAGTAATCCTTTCTCTTGAATTATTTGTAAGATCCTTAACAAACCAGGTGTTACAAGTTGGGTTCTTTAGAAACAGTTTGCTTATGAGAGATCAATAGCTGTGACAGGAAGTTGGACAGAAGCAGGTTTGGGCAAAGGGAGTATTTGAACTGTGATGAAGACCTGACAGAACATGGGCAGGGAGCTCTGGAACTAGTATTACACGTAAGGGCATCCCATATCCAACCAACGATGGGGAGTTGTGACCCCAGCAAAGCAACTCTGGGCAGGTGAGACAAACCCTGAAGACAGCTGAGGCTGTCTGCCAACCACATTCCTCTCAGCTCTGCAGCAAAATCTTCTCTGAAGAGGGACCTGGGTGCCACATCTAAGTGTCTAACACACAGAGTTAGCATTTCATGCTTCTCTTTTTGTAACACCAAGTGTAATACTAAACCCACAATAGGTGTTTGGTAAATATTTATAGAATACCACATTAAAATATATTTTATGTCTGAACTAAGAAATATAATCTACAGAAATGTCAAGAAATGAATCCACTTATTCCTCCATGAAAAAAAAAAACATTTTTAAAGCATTTTCCTTCTGCTTCCTAGGATTGGCATTCACTTTGCACAAGATTTAAGTTCCTTGTTGTGAGGAAAATGCCCTTTTCATTTGACTCTGTAAGTCTCCTAAAACCAAGCCAGCTGCTGCCAGGGCCCAGACACACGCTATCCAGCACAAACAGGAGGAGAAGTCTGCCCATTTGACTGCAATCTTGGGGGAAAGGCTCCAAGAAGAAAACTTGCTTCTAAGGACTGAATTGTGTACCCCCAGCCTTGAGAACATGGTCCTATTTAGAAATAAGATCTTTAAGGATGTTCTTAGTCAGGATGAAGCCAGACTGGATGAGGGTGTGTCCTAACCTATATGATTCATCTTCTTATAAGTGGAAGAAATTTGGACACAAACAGAAACAAGAGAGAAGGTGGCCATGCAATTGAGGAAGAGAGTGAACTATGCCACAAGCCGAGGAATGACATGGACTGCCAGCAAGTGACAGCCAGAACTACAGACTTAAGAGAGAACACAGCATTGCCAACTCATTGATTCAGACTTCCAGCCTCCAGAACTGTGACAATAAATTTCTGTTTTAAGCCAGCCAGTTTCTGGCACTTTGGTATGTCAGCCTTAGCAAACTAACACACTTGCCATTCATCTTGAGATCTTAAAAGCCAATTCATCTTGAGAAAACTTTGATTAGGTATGTGCTGTTCTTGTGTCTCTTATTTGTCCCATTTATTTTTCACTCTAAGCTCATTTGGGGTCTATTAGAACACAACTAAATTACAAGAATTCATTAATTCTCTCTCTTCCCTTTGCTGAGAGGTCAGTAGGAAATGCGATAAGAAAGAAGATGTTCCTGTTTACTTTTCCCTTCTTTCCTACTTCAATCAATTTTTCCACCCTAGTTGT
Source organism: Dasypus novemcinctus (assembly GCF_030445035.2). Lineage (NCBI taxonomy): Eukaryota > Metazoa > Chordata > Mammalia > Cingulata > Dasypodidae > Dasypus > Dasypus novemcinctus. Next base: position 27,280,269 of record NC_080683.1, on the reverse strand, counting down.
GCTCTAGTTATAGCAGGAGCTGGAATAGAAGTATGGAGGTGAAGGAGCCTGAGAACTGGATGAGGTTCTGACTCTGGTCATTAGTGAATATGACAGCAATAGAGAAAAAGACACTGGGCAAAATAACAACAACAATAACAACAATAAATGAAAAGCTTGTCTGGGGATTAGCTAATACACTCTTCCTCTTTGTCCTGACCCTTGATGCACAAAAGCCTGTGCCCTGTAATGTATCTAGGTTGTGGCTAATACATTCATTTTAGCCTAGAGATGAGCAAAACTGAGCCACCATGATGAGTTTCCTTTGTATGGCTGCCTGCTACAAATCTTCCAATTTCTCTCTCTACCCGCTGCTTCCCAGAATATATTTTTATGGAAATTCAGCCACTTTTAGAATCACACCCATCTGTTCTCTTTCACAAAGACAGCTACTTCAAGAGATGGCTATCTTCTCATTGGGGTGGGGTGGTGATGGCGACTGTCTCACTGTCTCACAATCTACAGAAAAGTCACCTAAAATGTAGTCTCCATTCGTAATTCACCACTTGAGTGTTTCTGAAATGTTTGTGTTTGAATGTTGTTTTCCTCATCCCCCTGAGCCAGAACACCTTGTCAGAAAGTCAAACTTCAAAAGTGACAAAATGCTCTGATCATATAAGGGTGGTTTAGTTGCTAAGGAAACAGCTTTAAAAGGAGAAACAGATCCTATCTGTGAATTTATAAGTGAAAGAAGAAACAGATGCTAAGTTACTGAGTGGGTCTGATTTACTTTGAGAAACATTTGGGGCCCAAGAGTGACAAGATTAAGGGCTACATTTTTTAGCATAGACATAGCAAAATTATGCAACTTATAGGAAACCTTCTTAATGTAGCCAAAATATTAGGATTACAAAACAAGAAATCCACCCTCCCCCCCAAAATAAAAGTGGTCCAGGCAATTCAAACTTAATTCTTCCAGGACATGTGAGAGGTCCCAGAAATGACCAGACTCACTACAGAGCCCTCCACAGCTGAAGGCCTCTGATAGATGCTGCTCCTGTAAATGTGAGGGTTAAGTTCATGTGTCAGCTTAGCTAGTTATGGGGTCCAGTTGTTTAATCGAGCAAGCAGTGGTCTGATTGTTAATGTGTGAGTATTTCATGGATTTGAATCAACAGTCAGTTGTGTCCATGCCTAATGACATCTACCATCAACAAAGAAGATTGCCCCCAGCAAGGAGAGGAGTTCCCTCATCCAATCAGTTGGAGACTCTAAGAGGAGATCTGAAGATTTCAGCAGACAGAAAGAATTTCTATCTCTACTTCAGACTGACAGCTTCCCCTGAAGAATTCAAGAGCCTGCCCTACTGAGTTCATATTTGCCAATCCCTTTGGACATGTGAGCCAATTTCTATAATAAATTTCAGAATATTTGAAAAAAGCAGAAATCCCCATGATTTGAAAAATCATTTTCAAAATGGATGTCCAAAATGAAAAAATAATTATAAAAAGTTAAGAGGCCTTTTATGCAAAAATTGACAGAAGACCAGAGTTTCTTCTCCAAATATTTCTCCATGCTTTCTGATTAAGCCTAAAAACATCTAGAACTTCCCTTGCTCTGATAGCAAGTTTTAGATTCTTTCCTGAAAATTAATTTTGATACCAGATACCAGAGGAAAAACCACAACTGTTAGATATCCTGGTCACAGGAAAATTGGTTTCTACAATAGGTTAAAAGGATTTGAAGCTGGGTGCCAAAGAAAAGCTTTATTATTATTTTAAATCATCATAATCTATTATAATTATCATTGACATTGTCATCATAATCCTTATCCTCCTTGTCACTATTATCACTACATCATAAAAATTGTTGTTCTCTTTTTTAGTATTTTCCATGTGCCAGAAATTGTGCTAAGTGCTTTATATACATATCCAATAATTCTCAGGAGTTGACCAAGTTTTTTTCCCTGTAAAGGGCCAGGTGGTAAATACTTTAGACTCTGAGTGTCATACTGTCTCTTGTCAGAACTGCTGAACTCTGCCATTGTAAGCACAGAGACAATTTGCAAATGAATGTTCTTGGCTGTGTTCTAATACAACTTAATTTTAAAAAACAGCTGGAGGACCATGTCTGACTCACCAGCTGTAGCTTACCAACCCCTGCATTACCTTACAAGTATCCTTACAACGTTATAAAATAAGGAGGATCATCCTGCTATATCCAAGAAGGAAAGTAAGCCTCCCTGAAGTTGAACGGTTTGATCAGAAGTCACTAAAGTTGCAGGTGGAGGGCAGGGGTTAGAGGCCTATCCAATGCCACAGCAAGAACCAAACCTGATCTTCACCACCGTATCCCAAAGGGCGTACATGTATCTTTGTGCATGCTACTTGAATTTTTTAGGGAATACATCTATAACCATTTTAATAGCTCTATTTATTTTCATATGTATGAAAAACTATAACCAGCAAATCCAACCTTTCATTTACTTATATCTTCAGATGAAAGTAGTAAAAAAAAAAAAAAGACTATTTAAGGAAAAATATATTTCTAGATGATAAATGAATATGACTGATTTCCTGCATTATATTATACTCATCAATCTATCCACTTTACAGTTTTCTCTAGAGTAGGATTTGGGCAGGAAAACCAAGCCTGGAAAAACATTAAAAAAAAAAAAGTAGTCATGTAATTAGCATGCAACATGTGCATTCCAAAGAGAGAGTATAGAAACTTTTCAAAATGCTCAGGTTGCAATCTTGCTCCTCTACTGTGCTCAAGGCCCTTAGGGCAGTCTACTGCAATGGTTAAGAGGTCCCAGGCTAAATCCAGCCCAATCCTGTTTTGTTAGAGCCAGTAATTTAAGAATGGTTTTGACATTTTTAAATGGTTGAAAAAAAAATTTTTTAAAGAATAAGAATTTGTGATGCATGAAAATTATATGAAATTCAAATTTCAGTGTCTATAAATAATGTTTTATTAGAACACAGTCATGTCCTTTCATCTGGTTATTCTTTATGGCTGCTTTCATGCGGTAAAAGAAGAATTAACTAATTGAGATGAAGTCTATATGACCCACAAAGCCTAAAATATTTACTATCCAATTCTTTAAGAAAAAGTTTGCCAACCTCCGGTTAAAGGTATGGGCTCTGGAAGCAGGTAGGCCACCTAGATTTGATTCTGGGTGTCCTTTGCTAGCTATGTGAGTTTGAGCAAATTCCTTATCTTTTTTGTGCCTAACTTACCTATAAAATGGGGGTGATATCAATATATACATTCTAGGGTGCTGGGAGGATTAAATAAGTTAATATAGGTAGAGCACTTAGAAGGGTGTTTAGCAAATAGTGTTATGTAAGGTGCTGCTTGTTTTAATTATTATTATATCTTAGAGGGACCAGTCTGAAGTTTTATGAAGTAAAGTTTAGAGGTCTTTCTTTAAGCAGGAAACAGGGAATCCATATTATAGCCTGTGTCCAGGAGGGGCCTGAGAGTCAAGTGTTTGTTCTCTTTGAGAACAGTTCTCTTCCTCACAGGCTCAATCACACTACACTCAGAAATACCTGTGGACTAGTGAAAAGGGAAAATCAGAGCCAAAAGCGGTCCTTGATGAAAAATCAAGAATAATCACATAGTAATTTTCATGCTTTCCCCTTTTTAAAAAAATAAGGGAAAAATTAATTATGATTTTGACAATGAGAATTTTTTAAAAATACTTTTTATTTATATCTCATTTTGGTCTTTCAAGAAGTTCATATTCTTTTCTCTCATTTGATCCTAACAAAAAGCCTGGGAAGAAGGTTGGTGTGATATCCCCATATTGCAGATAAGGAATAAGGAAAAAGATCCAAAGAAGTTAAATGACTTGCATGTCTTGCTCAAAAATACCACCCAACTGGAGAGGCTGGCCTGGGATGGAGCACGTGCTGACACCTGCAGCAGAGCTTCCTTCTGCTACACTGTCCGCACGTTATCTCCAAGCTCAGAGTTTAAATAGCCAAACTCAGTAAATCCTTGTTTCTCCCACAACCATGCCACCCATGTAAAAGTCATTAAAAGTCAACAAGAGGAGCTGGGCTTCTTTGGCCTGGCATGTGGCAACGGGGAGATACCAATAGCAAGCAGTGGTGGGTAAGGCTCGGCTCCTGATTTCATCCATTTGAAACTATTTCCTGTACTAGAATGGTTTATATACAAAATGACTTGAATCTGAAACTTCACGCGGTATTAAGAACACCACCCTTTGTCGCTGCCGGTGAGCTTTTTGACCTTAGAAAAGTCATTTCGTTTTGCCAAAACCCAGATTCCCAATCTGTAACATACAGCTAGCTCAGTGTTTTCAAACCATGAGTCATGACTTTGTATGAGATTTTGTGTGAGCCCTGGTCAGCACTTTTAAAAAATGAATTAGCAAATAGAAGAATAGAGTAGAACAATAGAATTTAATAGAAAATATCAGAACAAGCACTATTTCAGAGACTGTTTCAGATTTATGTTAACACACACATGCACAGTATTCGTGGTCCAAAAATTTGAAAGCCACTGTACCAGATGATCTGAGGGGCCTATGCAACTCGAAGACTCAGTAACTTTATAAACTGTCTTCACTGCAATAGAGCCAAACTAGTCACTGCAGTCATGGCAAATAAATAGAATTATAATTCTTACAAATCTTTTTAAGTGCCTGAAAGTCTTACAATTGTTGAGAAATTGTTTTATAACCATTCTATTATTAGTATATTATGAATTCTACTTTAATGTTATTTACATCTTATATATCAATAACATTAATATTAATATATTAATAGTGATGACACTATTGCTACATTAAAGGTATAATATCATTTTACATATATTTATATATATTTTGGTTGGAAAAATATTATCAATAAAGAAATATATTCTGCAAAATATGCCTGATTCTTCTGGTACTCCTCTCCAACATATAAATAAAACAAGAGGATAAAATTAGACACTCATAACCCCTCAATATGGGACCATTTTGAAATGAATCAAACTTGTACCAATATATATAAAAAAGGGAAAAGCTTTCCTGTTCTTGTTTCTATTTGAAGGGTACAGTATATGCTATTGCTAGACCAATATGTTATGATTTGACTTGAAATGGCAACTCACCAGTATGTAGAACAATCCAGTCCAAAGCATTCAGCCCTTTGGGTTCCATTTCAATCTCGAAGACCCAGAGAAAATATTGCCTCTTTTCAGAAATGGTAGTGCCAGGATATGCGATAAATTGAATGAAAAGGACAGGAAAGACACTTCAAGAATTTACTTTCTGAAACTGAAACCTATTCTATTTTTAATCCTTTCTCTCTGGTACTTAATTTCAGATCCTAGTCAAATCATGTTGTAAAAAGCATGCAGGTTGACAAATCATCAGTGCTTCACTTAGCTGCAAGTTCCCTTCTGAAAACGATCTTCCTCGATTAGTATTCAGAAACACAAGCACAGTTTGGTGCCAGTGTTTCTGAATACAGAAGTGACTCCAAAAACTGAAAAATCAAATGTAGATATCATAAAGTTAGTTAAGTACAAAGAAGTAAAGCCATAAATAGGAATTTTTTAGTGCACCGAATGCTCCCGTCTACCATATGGGAAGCCCTGGGTTTGTGACCCTGGGCCTCCTGGTGACAGCAGGCTCGCCCGCACACTGCGGAGCACCACCTGGCCCAGAAGTGCCGCAGAGTGCCGCCCAGCCCACACACACAGCAGAGCACCGACTCAGCAAAGAGACGCAACAGAAAAGGGAGACAAGCAAAAACACAGAAGAGCGTGCAGGGAATAGACACAGAGAGCAAAGAGCAAGCAAGCTGCAAGGGGAGAGGGGAAATAAAAAAAATAAAAATACAAGACACAGAAGAATGCACAGCGAATGGACACAGAAAGTGGACAGCATGCAAAAAGCTACAAGGGAGGGATAAAAAAAGAGAGAGAGAGGTCTATAACAGAGGTCAGGGATTTAGAAAGGATCACAAGAGTTGATTCTGAGAACAGTGGCTGAGCTCATAGGGCTGTCCCCAGACACTAAGGGTCAAGTCACTGCAATCAGGGGACTGCTAGACTTCACTGGTAGCAATACAAATTACCATTTATCTGCAACTCACTGACACTTTCTTTCACTAGATCTTATAACTACACCTTTTTTTATCTTCAAAGGTAAGGTTAATCCAAACCATCTCCTGACCAGGATTCTTGAATCCTCTACTCATTGGCTAAAATAATTTCTCTTAAACAAGGCCAAAGAAGAAGGTTTTTCTATGATACATTGATATTCAACAGGAAAAGAAGATAATATTCAGTCTAAACTTCATTGAATAGGATTTTAAGGAGCCTCATCTATCAAATTCTTCCTCAGAAGGAATACAGATTTTATACTCCTTAGTTTTCATAGTCAGTAAGTGCCTTTGAAAAAAAAATTTATCATCAATTCTGTAACTTTATGAATGTAATATGTTCTCAAAGCTAAAACCCCAATGTAAAACACTATGCCTATAGGAAATACACGTACAATTTAAGATGGCACAACTTCTACTCACCAACCAGGGATCTCCTCTACGGGACGGTTCTCAACGAAGGGTTACCTTGCCTCCGAGTGGACATTTGGCAATGTCTGGAGACATATTGGTAGTATCTGGAGATATTATTGATTGTCACAACTAGGATAGAGACTGTTCCTAGAATTTAGTGGGTAGAGGTCAGTTGTGTCGCTAAATATTCTAAAATGCGCGAGGACAGTCTCCTTGACAACGATCTCTCTGCCCCAAAATGTCAGTAGTACTGAGTTTGAGAAACACTGTTCTACAGTATTTTCCTGACAAAGACATGAGGAAAAAAAAAGAGTTCAACAAAGAGTTGCATTTTGGCCTATATAGTTGTTTCAACCATTAGCCAAGTGACTTGCTCTCCTACATTAAACCTAAAAATGACAGATCACCCACAACTCCATGACCTGGAACTTCAGGAATGCTTGAGGATTATAAGGTCATGCATTTGTATGCATAAGGTTGTGCGTCACCTTCTCCCAAACATACAAATACACACATACAATACTAAATACCGACAAAAGTGCCCCGCACAAAACTGGTGCTCATTCCATTATGAAGGTTTGTTCAGATACCAACCAGCTTCTCAGACAGAGAAGGGCAAAATGACTATCTAGGTGTCAGGAGAATTAACATCTTAATGACCAAAGAAAATTCTCTGGATAAAAGTAAAAATCAAAACAAACTAAAGAGGTAAACTTTGAATGAGGTTGTCAAACGTGCTACCTGGTTATGGAGATTACACTATCCTCCTGGGGAAGAACAGGGGTATTGAGTAATTTTTTAAGCTATGTGACTCTGAGTATTATTTTATTCAACTTAATTATTATGCATAACTTTTATTCCTCAAGACATCTTTATAAGATAGTTGGTAGACTTAAAATAACTGTCTGAGTATTTTCTGCTGGAAGATATGTGGAAGGACAATTACCACCAGTGGAAGAGTTGAGGAGAAATCTTAAATCTCTGGGGGATCAGATTTCCTCTGATGGTGGGGAGGCAAAGTTTGAGCATGACTATTCATGTTTCTTCACACTTTCAATATGCAACAGTACAAGAAAAGAAGTAAAGAATCTGAAAACAAATAAACAGATCATTGAACCTACTTCTATTTCTCTAAAAATGATGCTTCCAAATTACCTATTTAAAGCAGTCAGTAAAAATTTATGTGAAAATTGTTTATGGCACTATGAGGAGCAGGTTCAATTCAGGGATTTAACACAAATGCATGGTACCCATTCTAATTTCACTAGAATATGTTGATGACTTAGTTTTGTTACACTATCAGAGTTTTTGAAAATGCTCAAGTTAGATACCACTTCAAACTAGATCCTAAAAGAATGAGTATGTTCGCTACAGATTTTAATTAAATTTTGTTCACTACAGATTTTCAATGTTTAGGTTTAATTCAATCTTTAGCAAATTCTTCAAGTATATTTTGGTATTATGACAGAATAATAATAGTGCTATTAAAACATTATATTATAGTGACATAATGTTTTGCTTCATTTTGTTTTATTTTTTGAGGTATTGGTTCATGGGGGTTCGGATCCCCTCTGGTTCCTGAAAGACTCAAAGAGCTAGGTAGGAACATTCTGTAAGAGGCACAGACTTGGAGCTAAAAATGTGTTACATGAACTGTCCGTCAGATAGAGAACCATCCTGAAAACCAGGTACTTCCACAAACCTGTCATTGTTTAGAAATGAAACTTCAATCACATTCAGCTGTACTCCATTAAAAGAAAAAGTATGGCTTTGAATCCTAGCAATAAAATGATCTTGTGGCCTTGGGATACAAAAATAATCAGGTAATATAAAATACCAAGCAAGCTAAGATTCAAGTTCAGCTACAACAATTCCTGTTGGTATTTATAGCCTTAAAATGGGTATTTTAGCCTTGTTAAAATGTTATTATTGTAAAGGAACTTCTCTCTTAATATAACTTTATATAATTAAAGTTACATAACTCAGCATAGCTACATATGAATCAATATTTTATTAATTCAAGGAAAGCTATTATAGAAAAACAAACTTCTTCCAAAAAAAAGGTGCTTATGTTTTAGTTACCAAATGATTTTGTTATTGGAACACAATTTTTATCTTAAAAATCAACCACAATTTTATATCTAAATATTTTATTTATTTATTTTTAACTTCCTCTAGAAATTATTCAAATTCTTTTTTATTGACCTCCAAAAACTGTTTAATTTAGGGAATAAAACTTTCCATTTGAAAATAAAATTGAAAGAAATTTCTTTAGTTATCATCCATAGCACAAGAATGAGCAAGACTTTCAGACAGTTAGTGCTCTCTACTGTGTTGAATGCACAGGAAAATTTAAAGGATTATTAAACATAGAAAGGGGAAGTGTCGGCCTTGGGATATTAGTACATAAGGATAATTTAATTTAAGGTAGGGACACCAAGAGGCATACTGGGGCAGTGTTCTCCAAAATTGCCAATGTATGTATCCATCAATAAAAAATGTTGAGCATGTAATTCTATTATATGACTATTTTTTTCTATTTATTTATGCATTTATGTATTTATCAATCACATGCAAGTACTACTGCACAAATGCACAATATAAAAAAGCACCTAAATGGAAATTAAAATGGTGAAGGTAAAAATTAGCACAGACTAACACTTCTCCTCATGCCCCAGTGGACTGCCTTGGTCAACCACAGAAATGTTCTTACCAATTTTGAGACCATCACAATATTTGCAATTTGGGATATTTAAGCAGGGTGGCTGACTTTAAGGGCTGATGCTTTTAGAGCTTTATTGGAACTGGTAAACTCTACCTCCAAAGCTGAGAAGTCAGTCTGCCTCAATTTCTGAAAGAAAGGCATGCTTTGGAAGACATGCTAGAAGCTCCTGAGATTTAAAGAATGGGCTAGAAAGATGATGGGGACAATTGGCATAAACTAAGTATTTAAGGTTAAGTGGTACAATCTTTGTCCTCTTTCAACTCTGGCATCAAGATTGCCTCCTATGCCACAGCAACTCAGGGAAAGTACAGAAGGGTAAAATAAATCAATAATTTTACCATTACAGTATTTGTATGCCTTGTCCTATCCTTTGAATATCCCATTTACATCATATTCCCACATCTTTCTTACCTGAACTTCCAGCATCTGACCTTTGATATATTCTGGAAATTTAATGCCTCTGAAACCTAGCAGAAGTTTCTCTCTTCTCCTTGGGTTTTCTTCAGAAAGGACAAGCTAGTTTACCTCCAATTCAAAACCACCTTCCCTAAATTAAATGTATAAAGTTTGGAAAACACATTAGCCTAAGAATGTTCACATTTCATCTTTTTTTTTTTTTTAAAGATTTATTTATTTATTTAATTCCCCCCCCTCCCCTGGTTGTCTGTTCTTGGTGTCTATTTGCTGCGTCTTGTTTCTTTGTCCGCTTCTGTTGTCGTCAGCGGCAGGGGAAGTATGGGTGGCGCCATTCCTGGGCAGGCTGCACTTTCTTTTCACACTGGGCGGCTTTCCTCACGGGCGCACTCCTTGCGTGTGGGGCTCCCCCACGCAGGGGACACCCTTGCGTGGCACGGCACTCCTTGCGCGCATCAGCACTGCACATGCGCCAGCTCCACACGGGTCAAGGAGGCCCGGGGTTTGAACTGCGGACCTCCCATGTGGTAGACGGACGCCCTAACCACTGGGACAAGTCAGTTTCCCCACATTTCATCTTTAGAACCAAAGATAAGGTGAAAATAGTCTCATAGCCCTTTCTGAAGACTCCCAAAAGGAGATGCTTGAATCAACAAATTGAATTAAGTAAAGAGTAAATTCAGTTCACCCAAGTAGCAGAGATTCAGGCCCTATAGAAAATCTGGTTATTGATTGGCAAACAAGACCTTCTAGCCAGGGGCAAGGGTCTCACACAGTAGAGGAGTTCAGAAAAAGTATTTTTTTCCAAAAGCATCCAAAAATATCTGTGCCTTGCATACATTTATTTGTGTGTGTGTGCAAACATTATCAATTTATTTAGTGTTATGGATCAATATGCTCTCCTTGGCTCTGCACACACAAAATGGTAGTCACTAAAGTTCCCCCAGATTGTGAAACTCCAGAGAGCTCAAACAACCTGTAGCAGCAGGACTACAGCTCAAGACCAGAAACTTCCATATACCCAAAAGCAAAAATGTAACTTTTTTCTTATGTTCCACTGCTTTCCTACATTGGACATACAGATAATTATCTGACAAAAGACACTAACCACATTTTTTTACTTAAATTGACTTGGTATGACTAGATGTCCTCAGAAAGGGCAGTGATGGGGAATTTAAACTTTGCAAAATGAAAGTTTGCACCTAAAAAGAGAAAATAAAGTATAGGGAGCAAAAGCAGAAGCAGGGACAACAGTGAGTAGGCTATTACTGGTAAACCAGGCAAGAAGGATGAGTTTTAGAACAGGTTCACAGAGGCAGTAAGAATTGGAGAGACTGGATATATTTTGAGTGTACAGCCAAGATGATTTGCTATTGGACTGGATATGGGTGGGTATGAGAGATAGAGAGAAGTCAAGAGTGTCTCCAAAGATTTGAGCCTGAGCAACTAGAAGAATGGAATTCTCATTAACTGAAAAGGGAAAGATTAAATAATCTTTCCTAGAAAGAATAGGAGTTCAGTTTTGGACATGTTAGGTGGGAGAGGTTTTTTTGATGTCTAAGTAAATATATTGAGTATTGAGTTGACCATATGAATCTAAGTTCAGGTGCAAGGTCATTTCTGGAGATATAAATGTGGGAGTTATATATGGATATTTAGAGCTGTGAGATTGAATTATATCATCTAAAAAGTGCAGATAAAAAAGGCAAATTAACAAACATGCGATGGTTGTATATGTGAGGGGGATGAGGCTCAAAATTTTGGAATTTGAATAGAAAAACAGCAAATAGTTCCATTTTCCAGGATTTAGGATACATGAACCTGAGCAGTGGAAGTCCAACCTGTCATGGCAGATCCATGATAGGATATAGAGAATCTGGAATGCAGCCTTCAACATTTTTCCTTTATTTTTTAGCAGCAAGATTCCATGAAGGAGTTGAAGAAGAAATTTGTACCACTCATATTTATTGTTATAGCAAATATTTTAGATCTTGGCATTAACATTTTCATGTGTCCTTGTCATTTCCTTTGCTTTTGATATTTTGACACTCATCTGTGTTTTCCTTTATTTTCTCTGATAATTTGAAAAGTATACCACCTTTTTAAACTTCTACTAATAATGAGCTGTAGGATTTTCATTTACATACTTAACAAACATATTTAATGTACCAACTTTGGAATTAAAATTGTATCTAGTCCTACCACAAAAAAATGAGAAAATTCTTCCATCTTTTCTTCCTCCCAGTTTGCCTCTCCATATCCCACAAAAACACAGACCTATATGCTCTGGCACCATTTTTTCCCAATCTACTTACAGTTATTAAAAAAATAAAAATTATTTATATTTTATGGAAATAGTTAAAACTTTTATGTTCTGTTTTATAATCATAATTACTTCAATTGTTGTAGATATGCTCAAGAGGAAATTGCTCAAACCACTCAATTCCTGTCATAAATACCACAGTAGAATTTCTGATTTCAATTTCTTCCTAGTTTTTTGGATTATGTTTTCAGTAGGATTTTCAGGATGGGAACATGAGTGATACATGTTCCTAGTTCTTGGATATTTGAGCACATTCATTAAGGGCATGAAATACATAGTATGTGAAAATAGAAAAGCGAAGATTAGATTTTAAAATTGACTCTGGAAGTGAAAGAGAAATAGCTTTTGAGACACATTTGTGTCACTAGCAAAAGAGAAGAGAATTAGTTTAGAGGAGGAGACAAGGAAATGATTATGAGTTCAGGTATAGAGATAATAAAGTTGAGGTGTTATTGGGCTCAGGTACCAGCTGGGAATGTACAATAGAATTCAGGAGAAATGAGGGTAGAAGATGTAAACTTATAAGTCATTAACATAAAGGAAGCTGAAGTTTAATAAACTGGTATGGTTGGCCAGGAAAGAAAATAGAGACCATGAAATGAGGATAGAACTCTGGGGACATGAATAAGAAAGTAAGTATGAATAGATTTTTGTGTAAAGACAAACTTTGATAGATGAATACACAATAACCTCTTCAAAGAAATGGATCTTCACTTGGTGAGTTTAAAGTTTCTCACAGGATATTGTGGCTATACTCGTAAATCTGTTAAGAGTTACTCTTCTGGGCTCCCACTCTTTAATCTCTTGGATTCCTTTTTTTGCCTTTATCATAGCTACAAATGAGAAACCTGCTGTCTTCAAGTATCCCTCATAGAATTTTTTTTTTCTTGAGCCTGGGATCTCATATGAGGGAAGCCTGTGCTCAATCACTGAGCCATATTGGCTTCCCTGAGTTTGCTGGTTTGTTCATTTGCTTATTGTTGTTTGTTTGTTTGTTTTATTTTAGGGTGCACCAGAAACTGAACCCAGGATCTCCCATGTGGGAAGCAGGTGCTCAACTGCTTGAGCTACATCCACTCCTCCCCCACAGAATTTTGAAATGACAAGAGATGATGATGGCAATCATATCATGATAAAAATAAAGTTAGAAGCTAATATTTATTAAATTTTTACCATATCACGTATTTCTTAAGTTCTACCTCATTTAATCCTCCCCAATATCTATAAGGTAGGTATTATCCACATTTAATAAGTGGGAATTTATATGCTTAAAAGTAGTTAATTGCCTCCTCAAGGTCATACACCCATCAAACGACAGATCTCGAACTCAAACCCAGGACTTTATGATACTATAGCACGTGATCTTAACCATTGTCCCACAGTGCTTCTTAGAGATAACCTCTCAGAGGTATACATAGGACAGGAGCCAGTTATAAACTGTGGAACTGGAGCCAGGAGAAAGGTTAGGCTGGTGATTTAACTCTCCGTTGACCTGGCCATGTCCCTCAGCTACCCATTTAGGGAACTACCTCAAGGGTACTCTTGTGTTAGAGTCTGTGATTTGTTAAAAATGAAAAGTCTCCCACAGACTTTTCCTATAGAAAATCTATCTACAGGATAAACTCTGTGGATTTGTTATCGAGTCTCTCCATGCTACTGGGTCTTCCAAGAAGTGGGTGCTTGCTTTAGCATCTGAAAACATTTCTAGAGTAAGGCCTGGCATCATCTCAAAGAACCTTCAAGTCTGACATGTATTATCTTTAGACAGAAGATAAATGAGGCAGAGACAAAATTGTACAGGTATTTACAATGACTGAATTTCTGGAGCTTTTATTCACTAGTCAACTGCTCCCTTGATTCGGAGATAAAAATGTCTTTACAGTAACCAGAATATATTGAGAACAGTGAAAGTTTTACTACCTTGGGGGAACAAGCTGAACAGGCAGTGAGTGAAAATGTGCTAATTTTCCCTATCTAAGCAATTTTAGAAGGGGGGAAAATGCCTGAATTTGCAAACCAAAGAGTACTTTTCTCTCCTTATTAACCAAAATATAAAAAAGGATCCCAGCTATTGCACATGTACTCATATCCACCTGCTAGAAGGTGTGGAAAAAAAAAAAAAAACAATCAAATCACTCTGGAATTTATTCAGGGTAGATTAGAGAAATCCTCTTCTCCCTGTCTTATTTCACTTACATCTAGGTAATGTGACCCTGATGCATGAGCAATGCCTCACAAATAAAAGCTTCAAGAACATCTGATACTCATGTATTATTCATCGCCAAGAGCTTGAAACGCCCTACAGTAAATGTAATTATGCACAGCACCATAAACAATGATATGGACAGTTATTATTGTGGGTAGTTCTTAGTTTCAAAGGGATACCATTTAAATAAAACCAAGCAACTATACCTTCTAAAGCGGAGTCCTAAAGTTTACTTAAAGAGTATCATGATGTATGGATGTCAGGTTGGGAAAAAGGGAAAGGGAGGGATGGAGAGAAACAGAGAGAGAAAGGGAGAGAAGGAGGGAATAGTACGAACTGTAGTTTCTCTATTTTGCAATCCTAAAGCATAACTAAAAGTATGTTAAGAAGTTAAAAATGAATTTTGAAAACTATCCCAAGAGCAATCAGTTAAATCATGACACATCTTTACATTTTCAAGTTCCTCCTATCTTAAGTTTTTAAAAAATTACAATATACATTTACTTTTAAAACAGTTATAGCTTAAACACTAAGAAATTCTTTAAATTCATGGATGCTCAGTTCTATCCACAATTTAAATGATTTCTCTTTATATAAAGTTATAATAAAATCAACTTTTCCTAGAGGAATTCCAGTGTTGAGTATGCATCAGTCCATAGCTAATTTGACATCTGTTGTCTGCTACCATTACAAAAAGCTACATCAAATAAAACATAATTACTGCGATATGAAACAAGAAACACGCATAAAGATGGTACATAGCGCTTTTTGATGTCAAAGGTATGACATGGTGACAATATCAAGGAATCATACTAATTATGTCACAGAACTCACAGTACATCAAGTCCAAGGTACCAGCTGCACACAGAGTTTGGTGCCATGTGTCAAGCAAACAGATGTCAAGAAAGCAGTGGTTGCAACGACAAGGTCAGTGTCAGCCAATAGAATTCATTGACAAACACTTGCCTATGTCAGCTGCTGATATGGATGAATTGCAAAGATGACAAAGCATTGTACAAATTATGCCTTCCTTCCTCCCTATTTCTCTAACAAGCCTGGACTTGAAATAGCAGTGCATCTGTTATTTCAATCCCATCTGAATATATTAACCTATCTTGACCCTAGCTGGGTACTAAGAGAAATTCCTTGCCTGGAAATTGAGGCAAGCCCTGTTTTAAAGGTTAATAAAAGGGCATAATATGACTTGGCTGTAAAAGTGACACTCTTTCAGACGAAAAAATATATATATATATTAGGCATAGGACCAAGAGTGTTTGCCAGAAATGCCTTTAAATTGAAAGTCTTACGTAGAAAACTCAAATTTACAGTAGCATCTACATTAAATTAAACAGTACTCCCAAGTCAATTCAACCAATATTTGTTAGGTGTCATCTATGTGCCAGAAACCAAAGAAATAAAAATGAAAAATCTGTCTTTTATCTCACCTGAATTTGTAACCTTATGAGAGACAGACAAACACAAAAACCATTACATGAGTTAACTACTGTCCTAAAAACCTATGAAAAAAATGCTATGGTAAGCCACAGGTGGGGAGAAGATATTTGCAGTACATACATTTTTTAAATTATAAGTCAAAAATATATTTTAAGAATGCTAAAATTAGATTAAAAAGATAAATAACCCAATAGAATAATTAGCAAATTGTATTAAAAAATTCTCAAAATGGTAAATGTCAATGGCTAAAATAAATATATGAGAAGACATTCAATCCTACTATTATCAGGAAAATGCAAACTAAAAGTACAGTGTAATATCATTTCCTACTCATCAAATTGGCAATATTAAGTGGAGCAACAGGCAATGAATTCCCCTGATTAAGAAAGAATAAATTGGAAAATCCACCCTGGAGAACAATTGGGCAATATCGTAGAAAACATGAATATGGACATGCCCTACGATCCAACAAAAGATATATACCCATCCTAGTATATACACCCTAGGAAAATTCCTGTGTCTAACTCAAGAAATCATATACATGAATGTTTTATTGCTGCTTTAAATTAAAGGAAAACAAGAAGAAAAAACTTAAATGTTCATTAACAGAAGACTAGATAAACATATCATGATATATTCATCCAATGAAATAGTACAAAGTAATAAAATAAATTACCTAGAATTATATACATCAACATGCCTAGAACTTAGAAACATAATATTGTGTAAATAAGCAAATTAGATAAGAACAATTACCATAATACTATTTTTGTAAAGTTTTTAAAAATGCAAAACACCAAACATGCATAATCGTATAGATGCTTACATAGGTAGTAATAGTAACAACTGCTCATTAGAATTATAAACACTAAATTTAAGGTGGTAAACTCCAGGTGAGAGTGAAGGAAATGAGACAGGAAAGTATACACGAGAAGTTTAATCTAGTACTAAGAGTCCATGATTTCTCTTTGTCATATGTCTGAAACATTTTTAAAAAACAATAACATCAAAAAAGCAACAGAAACCTAGGTAAAGGAGCAATCCAGTCTGCTTAAAGGTGTCAGTGAAAAGTCATAAAAGAGAGTACATAGCTATACTATACAAATAATACCACAAATACAATGAATAAAATTACTAAACGTGTCATTATGGTTATCAAAACTATCTGATATAGAGTAGTTGAAGTGTCTTAAAATTTTCTGATAAAAACATTTTGACTCAAATACTGATTTTTCGCTTCCATTGCTTTCTACTCCTTTGCAACTGAAACTCTTAACTGAACACAGTTACTAATGTCAAATACTATGTGACTTCCACAGGCAAGTGGAGATTCCCATCTTCCTGCCAATCAACCAAGACCTAGAGTTGTCTTAGGACTAGGCAGGTAAGACCTGCCCCAGGATCTTGTTCCTCCTCAAAATTAAACAGCATGATAGCAATTCACTTTCAGGACAAAATCATTGGTGGTATTACACAATGTGTGATCATACCAGGGGAGCATCAGGGAGGGAGAGAGAGCATGTGCATAGTTCACTGGACAACATTAATTGAGCACCTACTATGTTCCGGGCCTTGTGATGAGCAAATGGAGAGTGAGTTAGGTTTAGTCTGCTGTTCGCAGAAGCTCCTGGAGAGACAAGTAAATAAACAAGGGCACTGCAAAGTGATGCATCAGTGCCAGAGGGTACCAAGAGAGAACAACCTTTGCAGGGAGAGCAAGACTGCTCTGAAAACGAAAAGAAAACAAAACAGCCCTTGACTTGAGTCTTGAAGGACATTTAGGTAGAATCACAAAATCATGAATTTTAGAATGGAACATAGTTCATTTTTTTAAAAATCTATAAGGGTCAGAATGAGGAGGGTCAGAGCTGAAGATGAAAAGAGGAGAATAAATGTTCTGTCACCTACAGAGATGACTGGTAAGGGAGGAAGTCTTTTTCAAGAATTTGGTCTGGCTCACATTAAAGAAAAACTATATGTTCAAAATTTCTTCAGATTCTTTGGGTAGCCAAAGGGTAGCTGGCTTTTTTATTTAAATGTGTGAATATATATATTTAGTCTGAGCAAGTCTAACACCCCTAGGAAAGGTCCAAACTCCAAGTCATAGGAGGAAGTGAAACACAGAGTCTGCAGTGAGCTGCATAATAAAGTAAGGAGAATTTTCAGACTGGGAGTCTAGGGAAGGTTAGAGAAGCAAAAGTAGTCAGGGATGGGTATGTCAAGGCTCTAGAATGAGAAGAGGGACCAAGATGAAGAAGTCTTGGGCAAGATAGATAATGAATTTGGAATTACAACACAGCAGGTGACCAGAGCCTAAGGAAAAGTAAGAAAGCCCCCTGCTGGGGATGGCCAAGAAACTTCTAAGCACAGGATGTCTAGTATTCCCTATTATTCAATTACTCAACTACTACTATTAACTCTCATCTACTGCCTATTCCATGCTATAATCTACCTCCACTTACTTTCTAACTGTCAGTTAAAGTTAACTCCTTACAAGAGTTTTGCATTCCTGGTGTTTTCAAGGAAAAAAGGAAGAGGGGAAATTTCTAATACTATATTAAACAACAGGAAAAAAGGAACTGGGACAGCAGGGGGGATGATTAAGGATCCATTAAAGGAATAAGAGCATATACAAGACAAAAGTTATAAACTTTTGGTGAATGTTTAAATATTCTGGGAGCCCTGTACTTCCTCCAAAATGAGGGTTGGGGAATTATGCCAGTTTATTTGGAAGCTAAAGGTGAAAGTGATATTTCAGAGCTAGAGTGCTTTAGTATAGTTAATACATTTGAGTTACTCTATTATATACATATATATGTAAAAGGATAAACTCCAAAATATTTATAGTGGTTTTCTCTAGATAGTAAGAGTATGATAAACCAAGAGAGATCCACCGATGAGGCATTAAGAATTGCCTACATCAGGGCAGGCAACCTCAGGAATTCGGCACCCTGTCAGTGGGCCTTACCTTGGAATATATGATAACCTCTATTCCTCAATGGATAGGAGATGGACTCATTTATAATTTTTGTACATGTGGGACTTATGCCCCCTTTTATTTGAACCTACAATTAACACTGAACCCATTAAATATGTGTCCCAGAGACGACTCTTTCAGCTGTTCATGCTCGTTGAGCCCTAAATCTCAGCAGAGTTGCAGCCAACACTTACCCTCCAATCCATGGGACTCACCCAGGAAAACTAGCTAAAGGATGATGATGGACAACACCTATCTACAACTGCAAGGAAGACAGTTCACCCATCTGCCCCATGGGACTAAGCCCCTTCTCAGAAGCAGTGTAGGCATCACCATCCCCAAATCCTCTAGATCGAGGAATGAACAAACATAATGGGGGAATGCAACTATGGACTAAAGTAAACTTACTATTGTTCTAGTAATGGTAGAAGTTGTAACACTGATATAAACACAGTGGTCACCAGAAGTTCTAAGGCAAGGGAGAGGGAAGAATAGGTGTAACATGGGGCATTTCTGGAACATTGGAATTGTCCTGCATGGCATTGTAATGACAGATAGAAGTCATTAGACACTTTGTCAAAACCTATAAAATTGTGCAATGCAAAGTATAAAATATAATGAAAACTATAGACCTTGGTTAGTAGCAATGGTTCAATATGTGTTCATCAATTGCAGCAAATTTATTCAGGAAATGAAAGATGTTGTTATGGGGGACAGTGTGGGAGGGTTGGGGAAGGAGTATACGAGAATCCTCTATATTTTTGATGTAACATTTATGTAATCTAAAGCATCTTTAAAAATAATAATAATAAAACAAAAAAAGGTAAATAAACAAATATTGGGAAATAAAGAATTGTCTATGAAAATAATTTTCATTTTAAAATACCCAACATAAATATAGTCTCTAGTGAAAATTCCATTTACTAGAGCAAACTTATGGATATTAGGACACACAGTTAAATTTTAATTTCAGGTAAACAACAACT
This sequence comes from Dasypus novemcinctus, assembly GCF_030445035.2. Taxonomy (NCBI): domain Eukaryota; kingdom Metazoa; phylum Chordata; class Mammalia; order Cingulata; family Dasypodidae; genus Dasypus; species Dasypus novemcinctus. The sequence continues at coordinate 27,260,662 of NC_080683.1, read as the reverse complement.
TTGAGTATAATCATGTCCGTAAAATATTTGGCATGAATAATTGTTTACTATAAGTATGTCCCAAATATTTCATGTGAAACGCATATTAAAAATTATTTATTTGAATTTCAAATTTAACTGGACATCCTTCGTAATTTACTCACTAAATCCTATTTCTATGCCTTGGCCTAGGACTGTAACAAGTGTTAACTAACTGCTTTAACTACTTTACACCTGTGTAGGATTTTATGAGCACAAATTTTTAGGTAGAAAATAGAGAAACTGGATTGATTACAAATAAATTACAAATAAATTGATTACAAATAATGAGGGTAGGAAGCAGTAGGTGTCTCAAAGTTGACATCTTTAACATAACAAAGAACCTCCTGCCTGTCCACCAAGGTAAATGCTATTATTTCTGCCAAAATAACAGTAGTTCTGTGGACATACAATCTACTTAGATCATCATTCCATATTTTTGTTAAATTGCTGAGTGAAAATTAGAGCAGTAGATTCCAGATTCAGAAAACCATTCTTGTGGACCTGAGGGTAAAGTGTCCTGATTTGAGTCTTTTGTTGACCCCAGAAAACTATGTTCCTAAGCCAACCCATTTCTGTGCACGTAAGCTAATTGTAGGTGGCCCTTTGGTTAGATTCAGTTAGAGGCTGTTTTGATTTGACCGCTTCATTTAAGAACCTTTGATTAGATTATGGGACCCAGGGAGATCCTAATTCTCTTACTACAGTCTTATATAAACTGAGGGCTGAAAGCAGAGATACACAGAGAAAGAGACCTGTAGCCTTTTACCCTGCCATGTAAAGAGGACTCCAGGATTGCCTACAGCTGCAGAAAGACAGAGAAAACCTTGATAGGCTGAGAGAGAGATGGGAGGCTAAAATCAGCAGAGCAGCCCAAAGATGAAAAGAGAAAACCTGAGGAGAGAGGAAACATATGGCCGGTAGCCCACAGCTGATCTCAGGGAGGAAAAAGGCAGAAACCAGCCACCATTTTGCCTTGCCATGTGGCAGGAGTACAGGATCACTTAGGAGCGAACTTTGGTAAGACAGTATTTCTGGCAATGCTTTGATTTGGACATTTTCACAGCCACAGAACTGTAAGCTTTGACTCTAATAAATTCCTATTACCAAAGCCAACCCATTTCTGGTATTTTGTATTGGCAGCCCTTAGTAAACTAAAACAAAGCTATTTTCTAATCAATGAAAAAGTGTCATAATCCTCAATAATAACTAAATAATCTGACAAGAAAAATTACGTCCTTGGCCAAGTATTTTGAACATAAATTCTGTTGAGATTTATCCATCTGCTTCTTAAAGGTTTTGATTGCTTGCAGACTTCATAAATGTTGTACCTAGTTCTTTCAGTGTTCTAGTTTAAACACTCTGTGTCCCAACTTTTTCCATCAAGGTGCATAATACATGGTATTTGTCTCTTCCTAATTTTAATAAGACACACAGTTTCCAATGGCTATTTAAAAGCCCTGCCCCTTGCCCTTTTTAATCTCCTAAGGAGAAAGGTGACCTTGGTATGTTTTTCAAGCAACACCATATCTAATAAATATCTAAATATTGAAGCTTTAAATATTGCTTCCATTTTATGGATTTAGACCAGTAATGGTCTAAAGCAAGAGTTTAATCTCGTCTTCCATCTATTTTGTAAATAAAGTTTTACTGGAACACAGCCACATCCATTCATTTACATCTTGTCTAGGATTTCTGGTGTTACAACAGAAGGGTTGTGTAGTTACAATATAGACCTTATGGCCTACAAAACCTAAAATATGGACTATCAGGCCCTTTATGGCAAAGGTTTTTTGACCTTTGGTTTACACAGATATTTACCAACAGTCAAGGGGCCTGATGATTTCCCTGGAGCTCATTTGGATTGTCAGTATGGCAGCTTTGATAAGTCATGCTTTATATAAAGAGAGAGATAAAACCTAAAAAACTACCAAAGTAAACATGCCTGGCATGAAGAGTAAATCCAATGAGAAGGGCACCCTTATTTGTTCAAATGCAAAAGCATTCTCAACAGATCATTCACCTAAGTCCTTTTCTCCTGGTAAATATAAGAGCTAAGGAATATATATAGTTTCCATAAGAATCAGATTAACTATCCAGTCTGATTTCTTTTTTCTTTTTTAAAGTAAAAATCCATTGAAGTTCTAGCTTCTGGCAAATCACCCTAAATTATCCCCAGGAAACACTGGCCTAAATTAAGTCTAGATAAAATACCAATCAGTTCCTAAGGTCAGCTGGTAGACTTTCATTTGGGGAATATAGGAGATCCACATTTTTCATGCTGTGCTGTTTTAGATGAAACTGTATTCAGGCTTGCCTTTTGTAGCTACCTCCAGGACATTTCCCAAAATTTATTCTTTGAAGCCTGGAAAAGGTTACCCAGGGGCAATCTTTTGGGTTACTCTTGGTTTCAGGCAGGAAATTCTGCAAACCTAGGCTACAAACACACCTCATTTCAGAAAATGTGTACATTAAGTTGCATTTCTATTAATTAAATCTTACTTGCAGAGTCCTAGAGGTACTTTCTTCCAGAAAGAGTCCAGTAACCTTTATAAATTGTATGTCTGGTCTTCCTGCCAGCTTTGAAGTCAACAAATGGTGCTGTGCTTAGGCAAAGCCCAGAGTCAGCAATCTACCTTGGATGGGAATAGGTGGCAGGGGCAAAAAAATCTTGTCTAGACATTGCCAATCTTTGAAGAGTTGGCATGAGGTTGTTAGTTTGATTCATGCTTATTCAGGGTGACTTTGGGAAGACTGATGGAGATTATAGAGAGGGCCCTTAGGTTTCCCAACACTAAGTAACCCCTGGGCACATACAATGATTCCAAGTTCATGGAAGGAAGTGGGATGCGAGGAAGGAGCATGGGTGGCTGCAGAAAGAGGTAACTGCTGCTCCAGAGAGAAGAGAAATACATCATTCTGATGCTCACACAGGCAGTAGGCTAAAACCAGTGGTAATTAATTCTAATATTAAACAACATTCTTAACCAGGATCCAATTTAATTTCTTCATACCTTTTAAACCATTTGTCAATGATAAAAAGAAAATAAAATTGTTCTATTATGATGGGATATACATATTCAAACTCTGCTTTTAAGTGTAATGAATTTCAATGACAAATGTCAGCCTTGGGTTGGCTTTGTGGCCTCTCTCTGGGGGTAAAGAGTCTTGAGAAGTATCTGCAAGGCAGCAACTTTGGTTCTGGGGCTCAGAGAAACTGGGAAATCTACCTCAGTGTTCTGGGATACAAGGAGACTTTATGGAATGAAAGGGAAACAGCTCCTTGAGTGCTATTTCTTAGGTGATATCTTAACTAGGAGAGAGGAAAACAGGGTCAGAGTCATGGCAAACCTATGTGATGACTGACTACTAGCTTGCATCCTGACTGCAGGCAGGTGATGTCCAGAAATAGAGCAATTTCACTGTTTAAAGCATTTACAGTCAAGCATGTGTGATGGGATCTCTAAAATTACCATCACTATCAATAATCACTAATAGTTATTGGGTTAAATGTATGTACCAGACTTATAACAGTAATCTTGTTTGTAACTATTGCACACTTAAAACTTGCCTTGAAGAGTTTGATCCAATTGGTAAAAACTCTGATGTGGTTATTAAAACTCAGTAACAAACCAAACACAAATCTACCTCCCCGCAATTGATAAAAGCAAGGAAAAATAAGCATAAATCATCTTGAATAAAAATTTAGTAAAAGGCATGTAGGCACTGCACTGATTATTATTCAGTGATTTAGGATTTTTTTCTCAAATGAATATAGCAGCTGTGCTTTTGGAAATGAAGACATTAGAAATTTTCAGAATTTATGAGCAAATTTAAGAATTTCTGTCTATAATAGCAACTTCCATTTATTAACAGCTCACTATGTGCCAGGTGTTTTACATCTTGTATTTCTAATCCCTCATAGCCCTGCAGGCTCTGTACTATTTTCCCCCATTTTATAGACAAGGAAATTGAATACTTGTCCAAGGTAGCCTAACTAACAAATGACACCATCGGGCTTTGAATCCAAGACTGATGTCCCCAAGTTTGGGCTCATTCTTTTATGTCACTCTGCTTCCCCAGCTGTGTGAACACCAGTGTGCAGAAGTTTCCAATATGGGCATGAATACACCCATTGATTTGCATATATTAAGCCAAATTTTCACTTATGTGCAAATCTCCTCAGCCCAAAATATCAAAATTATGGGTCATTCAGGAAGATAACAGAGCTAAGGTACCTGGACTACAATCAAAAGGAATTTGTATTTTAAAGTGAGAACATGAGCGCCAACAGGAAAAAAATATGTTTGGCTTGATTTCTTTTTTCTCCAGAAAAGAAAAGCAATCCCAAACTCATTCAACTCTCAAACCAAGTCTGGAGGCTTGTGATTAGCCCTGAATTCTCCCATTCCAACTCAATTCACACATCTACAAAGTGTAGGCAGTTCCCTAGAGCTGAACACTCAATGCTACTATAAAATCAATTACATTTTTCCACCTAGCACAGCAGGCACATACCAGGAGCCATTTATCAATAGTGCCTCAAAAAAATAAAATAAAATAACCTATCAACTTCAAACTAAAAAGATAACAAACTTGGTGGAAATTTAGTTTTTAAAACCACTGAAACACATAACCCAAAGGAAGTATGGCTCAAAAGCCAAAGAAACGGCTGGGAGAACTATCAACGATAAAAAAGTAAATTTAGGGTGTTGATTTAGCACAGATGAAAATGTGAATTCATAAATAGCCCATTCACTGCCAGATTGTAAGAAATTTTTCATTATAAGTTGTGGAATAAATATCTAATAGCAAGCGTGAAAAGGGGTAATTAAATATAAATAATAAATGAGCCTAGATATACCTCCATTTAGTCATGTCTTTGTTTGCTTAAGCAACGTAAAATTCATTCTTCGTGAAATTTTAAAGTTTGGATCATATTAAGAATTGCAGAGATTAACAGTGGTTTTAGATTTGTCCCTGTCCACTAGGCCAGTGATTCTGTAAGTCTGCTCATGGTATCAGCAACATCAGCATCATGTGGGAACTTGTCAGAAATGCAAATTATCAGACCCCAGCTCAGACATGCTGAATGAGGATTTCTGGAGGAAAAAACCAAACAGGAAAGACTAAAAGTTTGAGAACCATTGTTCTCTAGGATCCATGAACTAGATGACTTGGTTTAAAAGAACTGGTTGCAATAGATGCATTTAGAACTAACCAAAGGAAAAGTGAACTACAGCAATTCTCAACTCATGGAAACTGAAAGTTTACTTATAAATGACTTTGTCATTGTTGTTGTGTTCCTATGAGAATATAATAAAATGTCCTAAAATTCTCAGTCAATACCCAAAGCCAATTTAATTTTCAAATTAGAGCTACCATACTAACAACACTTCCTAATGAGTACTGTAATGGAATATCCTTTCAGACGAGGCTACCGAAGAAGGCTGAAAGCTGATATGTGGGGTGGTCAAGGACTATGAAAGGAGGTCAATTTGTTTACACAAAAAAGCATTCTAAGTCCCACCCCCACTTCTCCCACTCCCACTTCTGGGGCCAACCACACTGATGGAGAAGATATGAAAGGAAGAAGGAGTTTGGGAAGGTGGACCAACACCTGGGGGCAGAGTTACAGAAACTGGGATCCCTTGGGTAGCTTTGGAGAAGCTGCTGGGGAGAAGTGAGTGAGTGTTGACTGTAGCCATTGGGCCTCTGACAAAAGATGGGCAACAGGGAGAGAGGGAGGGCCACATCTCTAGGAATTTCAGGGCTACTATTTGCCCCAAGAAGCTGCCAAAGCCATAGCAGCCTCTAGGCAGAAGGAAAAAGAGGGATACTTGAAAAGCATCTATTTGTGTGTATGGGCTGTTGTTTCTCAGGTATTTGTGAGCAGGGACAAATGAAGTTTGAAGAGCTTTAGATCATCAATCACTCAATACTTAGCCAAATTACTCACAAGAGAAGGAGAACAAGATTGCATCTGATGAGACATTCAGATAAAACCTTCTATTGCTACTGTGCTGAATACTTCTCAAAAGGTGTCACCATGACATCTCAGTGTAAATCACAGTATGTCTCAAGTAGTGGAATCCTAGGAAACTTCAGAACACAATGATTAACATTAAAACAAAAGCATCAGCAACACCTTATTTCATTCAGAATATGGCTGTCCAAAGGGAGCCAGAACTAGTTTCATTCTGAGGCAGAAAAGACAGAAGCCTAAATTATGAGAGGGATCTGAGGTTCACTTGAAGGGTCTCTGTCTTACTTTGCCATCGGACTGCCTAAGCAAAGTTTCAGAAACGTGCTGGCTTTTATAGTGGGGATTTGTTTGGGATAAAAGCTTACAGTTCTGAGGCCATGAACTGTCCAAATCAAGGTATCAGCAGAAATGCTTTCTCACCAAAGTCAGCTGCCACATGATGAAACGAAAGCAACAACTTGGTTCTGGAGAAGCACTGTATAAGCTGTCAGCTTGGAAAGCGTTAGCTAGATATACCGAGTATGTCTCTATGGTCAAAAGTTAACAGATACTCTACACTTAAAGCACTCTAGTTATCTAGTGTATCGGTCATGGGAGAGGTAGGAAAAAAAGAAAAGGAAAATTTGACATTAAATTTGACATGTTGAGCGAAACCAAACATGATCTAAGTAACACAAAATTGAAGGAAGAATAACAAAAATGAGGAATGTTGCAGAAAGACTGACTTAGGAGTAGGCAGGATTGCTATCACTTGGCAAATAAAGCACAGTGTTAACACTTAACACTTAAGACAGAAACAATAATTGGTATGGTTTATCTCCAGAAGGAACAGAGGAGGAAAAATAAAATAAAATGAGGAAGTGCATAGTATACACATTGTGACAAAGATTTTTAAAAAACACTTAGCAAAAATGATCATGGCGTAAGCCAAGAAAAATCGCCTTTGAGCTCAACCACTCAAAACCACATTTTGCTAGTTTTTCTACAAGAACTTTCCAAAGAATTATGTTGATGTATTTTACAGTCCCAAAGAGAAATAAGATGTAATTTAAGCTTGCTTTGTAGATTCAGCCCATTTCCTTGAAATAAAAAAACAGCTGATTTGTGTCTTTGAAAAAATGACATTTTCTTAAAATTTTGAGTTTTTAATTTTGAAAGAAAACGCTTAATTTTCATCATCAAACAATTGTAAAAAGGCCCCAACCTGAATATGTATATGTGAATATATTTGTTCTGTTTGTTATCTGTAAACATCCCAGGAAGAAAGATTAGCCCACTTAATAAGGAAAGAAAGGATCATATTCTCTGAATTCCATGCCCAGCCAACCTGTCCTATAATCTTGATATTATCTCAGGAAGAAAGAGTGAATATATCTCCAACTTCTAATAAGTGAATAAATAACATGAGGAAGAAGGAAAATAAACCTGAAGTGAAGTTGTGACCCCTGGGAGGGAGACCTGGAGAAACAGTGAGGACTCTTACACCTGGATCACTGCTGAACATGAAGTTGCTAACAAAACGTATCCCTGTACTGGGCATGGCAACAGGGCTGCCGAATTAACCAACACCACTGAAATCAACATAGATGACAGTATTACTATAGAAGACACCTGTGATTTGTCTTTCCTCCAGAAGATTCCTCCAAGTCACCTTCCACCTGGATTACTCTGGTTGTTGATACATTCTTACAGGGCCCCTTACCTGGCAACAGACTAGGAGGAACACACCTGACCTAGAGTAGGCTAATTGTAGAGCTAGGCAGTGAAGGACAGTGGGACTCTAGAGAAAACCAGGCCTGGAGTCAAATCCTGTGTCCCCATCAATTCTGGCTCTGAGATTTACTAGCTGGGGGACTTGGGCAAGTTCCCCAAATTTTAAGCCTCAATTATATCATGCATTAAATAAAAGTAATAGTAATTCCCATTTCATTGAGCTGTTATGAGAAGCAAGTTTAAAAATACATTTAACATGTTTAAGACTATGTTTGATAGCTAGAAAGTACTCTGTTAATTATTTCCTTAGTTAATGTTCAGTATTAACATCCAACCTAATCTGGTCAATAAGATTTTTCTTCTGGATTCTTTAAATTGGGAAACAGATTGCTGAAGCCTATTTCCACTGCCAGCAAAGTTTTGAGTCATGAAATTCAGGAAACTGAGTGCCTTGTTTCCAGCCATGTGATAAACCCATGTCTTTTGTGGGAAAGAAAGAAGCTGACACGAAGAAAGGATCAGAGATAGTGTCCAGGGATTTTTGTCACTGCTATGAATCCTAGCTTCAAATGCCCATGTGGGCCCCTGCCTCCCAATCTCAGAGGAGATCTGCGTTTTCAAACTTACCCTAGCATGTATGAGTCAGTAAATTCTGTTTTGAACTAAAATATTATAAAGTTTGATTTTTATGACTTGCACCCTGTCCTGATCAATACAGTGAATATATCCAAGGGTTTGTAGCGTCCTGGATTTCCTCGAACTCTGCCTACAATATTCAAGGTATAGGGCATGTACAGAACAGCTTTTAACTGCCCTGCCTTTGTGACTTGAATATTAAAATAGAGAATTCACTTTAGCTGATTAATCCTTCAACCTGAGATGTTGCAAAATGCTGATTGCCTGTTTAGAAGGGAGCAGCATATTTTAGCCTTAACTTGCAGAAAGTGATGAAATCTAATTATAGAAAGTGAATAGCAGTGAACTGATAATTCTAAAGAAGTAAGATTTTTATGTTTATCTCTAAAGAAACTGTTACCTTAAGGATCCTGCAGAAGTCTTGAAAGTTAATTAGGGATGGTTCTAAAGGAAAGAATTAAAGTGCCAGTTTCAGATTTCACCCTTTGTTTTAATTCTGCACTAACTTTAAATTTTATTGAACTTGGGCATTTAATGTAATGACAACTATCAAACAGTGTGGCAAAGTCAATTTATTTCTTCTTTTTATCAATTTCAGTATATTTGATTAATTCAGGTACAATCACTTACTATATACCGAATTAATCTTAGTGTCATGCAAAAGATCAAATGCCAGTTAATGAATTTTAAAGTTCATGAGTGGTTCTCCCATTAATCCCAACCTCCTTCTTCTCAAAAAGAATTTGTGCCTCAATAAATAAATGTTATTGTTAAATCTCAGTGTGTTTGCTTCCCACAAGGATGTTGAATTTCATAAGATTTACAAAAAATATTTTCATGTCTCAATGCCACTGATATAATAAAGGTAGAAAAGCTTAAGTAATTAGTTTTGAAAATAAATTTTGGTCAGACTAGGTAGGTAAGGGCTCAGCTCTCTCACAAAAACAACTGAGAAGAAGCCAAAAGCTGTCCGAAGGACCTGTTTTATGGATCAGCAGATCAGGACAGTGCTACACAACTCCCAAAAGGGTGAGGGACAGAGAAACGAAGGATCCAAAGTAACAAATATTAGTTACCAAAACCCCTGCAGCTGCTGGGAAGGGCACCCTTCCCCCACCCTCTAAATACTAAGCTGTGGGAAAACCAGCTCACTGCAGCTGACTGAGAGGGAAACAGACATCTTCCCACCTGTCAGCTCTTACAAGGGAAAGGGGAGTGGGAGAAGGAGACTTTTCTTCAGTAAATTTGGCCAGCAGAGCCCACTTTGAATCATGGCTCTGACCAGACCAAAACACACAGAAACAGAGATCAAAACACCTCCGTGGAGAGGTGCATCAATGAATGCCGTTGGCTGGTCAGTCTGGAGGGGCATGGACAAAAACTGCTTTTTGTTCTCTATATATACTAACTCCCAGGGGAAAATCTGTGCCCCATTATTGAGTTCCTGGCCCAATTTTGATAAGTTAAGCTGGGCAATTTTAAAGACTTAGAATAAGTTGAACCAAATATCAAAGAAGAACTGTGAGAAAAAATAGGCAAGACAGAGAAACTGGCCATTGGAGTAAAATCACCAACATACTCAAATGCCTAGGCATCAGCAAAAAAGTTACAAGACATACTAGGAAACAGGGAGATATGGCTCAGCAAAAGGAACAAACTAAATATCCTGAAGAGATACAGGATTTAAGACAATGATAATCACACAACTCTACTAAATCAATTCAAATCCTCTGTACATCTTTTAAAAAAGAAAATATGTTAGGAAGATAAGAACAGATTTGGATTGTGTGAAGACAGAACATCTGAACTGGAAACAACAGGAGACCAGAAAGAGAAGAGAATGGAAAAAATGGAACAATGTATCAGGAAATTTAATGACAATGTGAAATGCATACATACACGTTATTGGTGCCCAGAAGGAGAAGAAAATGGAAAAGGGACAGAAAGGATATTTGGGGAAATAAAATGACCAAAAATTTCCCAACCTTTAAGAAAGACATAAAAATCATTATCCAAGAAGGACAATGCAAGCAAAAAAGAATAAATCTGAATAGACCTACCCTAAAACACCTACTATTCAGAATGACAAACATCAGCGATAAAGAGAGTATCTTGAAAGCAACAAGAGAAAAGAAAAGCATCACATACAAAGGAAAATCAGTACGATTAAGCACCAACCTCTGATCAGAAACCATGGAGGTGAGACAAAAGTAGTATGATGTATTTAAGGTACTGTAAGAGAAAAACTGCCAACCTAGAATTATGTGTCTGGCAAAACTGTCCTTCAAAAATGTAGGTAGGGAAGCAGACGTGGCTCAACTGACAGAGCACCTGCCTACCATATGGAGGGTCCAGGGTTCGATCTCCAGGGCCTCCTGACCCATGTGGTAAACTGGCCCACACACAGTGCTGCCATGCGCAAGGAGTGCTGTGCCATGCAGGGGTGCCCCCGCATAGATGTGCCCCATACACAAGGAGAATGCCCACAAGGAGAGCTGCCCTGCATGAAAAAAGCACATCCCACCCAGGAGAGGCACCGCACACATGGAGAGCTGATGCAGCAAGATGATGCAACAACAAAGAGATGTAGTTTCCTGGTGCCACCTGACAATGCAAACGGACACAGAAGAACACACAGTGAATGGGCACAGAGAGCAGACAATGGGGGGAAGTGGAGAGAAATAAATAAAATAAATCTTAAAAAAAAATGAGGATAAGTTTAAAGTCTTCACAGAAAACCCAACATGATAGGCTATGTTACTAAAAGATAAGAGTTGAAGGAGATACTAAATGGGGTGCTGCAGCCTGAAAGGAAAGAAAGCAAGGAGAAGAATTTAGAAATGAAGATTATTAGGAAAGGTAAAGTAAAGGGTATAAAAACAAACAGTAGTATGAAATGACAACAGAAAGCCAAAGGACTAAATAGATGAAGTAAGTAATGCCTTTACAATAATAACATTGAATGTTAATGACTTGAACTCCCCAATCAAAACACATAGACTAATAGAATGGATTAAAAATATATAAGCCATCTATATGCTGTCTATAAGAGTATCACCTCAGATATAAGGACTCAGAGGTTGGAAGTGAAAGGTTGGAAAAGTATATTGCATGCAAATAGTAACCAAAAAAGAGCTGAAGTAGCAATACAAAAATAATATCAGACAAATTAGCTTTTAAATGCAAACTGTTATAAGGGATGAAAAGGGTCATTACGTATTAATAAAAGTGGCAATTCACCAAGAAGAAATAACTATACTAAATATTTATGCACCTAAACTGAGTGCCCCAAGATACATGAGGCATACACTGCCAAAAATGAAAGGAGAAATAGATATATCTACAATAATTGGAGATTTCAATCCACCACTCTCAGTATTGGATAGAATATCTAGACAGAGGATAAATAAGAAACAGAGAACTTGAATAATATGATACATGAACTAGATCTAACAGACATCTACAGAGCATTGCACCCAAAACGACAGGATATACATTCTTTTCAAGTGCTTATGGATCCTTTTCCAAGATAGCCCATATGTTGGGTCACAAGACAAGTCTCAATAAATTTAAAAAGACTGAAATTATACAAAACGCTTTCTCTGATCATAACAGAATGAAGCTGGAAATCAATAATGGACAGAAAAAGGGAAAATTCACAAATACATGGAAATTAAACAATACATTCTTAATCAGGGGTTAAAAGAAGACTATGCAAGGGAATTCAGCAAGTATCTTGAGATGAATGAAAATGAGAACACAACATATCAAAAACTATGGGGCAGGACTTCTGGGAAGTAAATAGGCAGAGCTCAACCATCTCACAAAAAAACAACAAAGAAAAGGCAAAAACCTACCCAAGGCAGCTGCTTTGGGGATCCATAGAACGGGAAAGTGCTGCGCATCATCCAAGAAGGAGTGAGAAAGATAGAGGCCAAAGGACAACCATGAGTTACTCGCCCCTGTGGATGGAATCAGCACACATACCCCACCCTCAAGGCAAAGAGCCTCGGCAAATCCTTGGGCCCACTGCAGTCAACTGAGTGGGAACAAGCATTCCCTGGGAGGAAGAGGGGTATGCAGAGGGTGGAGATTGGTTTATTTTCAGTGACTTTGGCCAGCTGAGCCCCCTTTGAATTTCAAAGAGACCCCAAACAGCACTGAGGTGACCCCAGGGAGAGGGGAGGGGGGAATTTGATCAGTCAGGCTGTCATATCCAGCTGCCCTGGAGAGACAGAAACTTGGTCAGTAAGAGGGTGGAGACAGATGTCTAACCAGCACAGCTACAGCAAACTAGAAGCCTAACTTGCCTGAGGGAACAGGGCCAGGAAGAAATAGATAAGTATTCAAGCTGGTGTACCTCAGTGAAGGGTTTTCTGCCTTGCATATACAAGGTCCTTGATTTGATTTCTGGTAACTCCTAAGAGAAGGGAATCCACTTGGTTATCAGGGACTCAGCCTGAAACTTATGGCAGAGAGAGAGATTTTATTGTTTTAGGTATCCTTGCATCTGTTATTTTTTTCAGTTCCTTTTTTTCCCCTTTATTTTATATGCTAAAACAGGTACATCACCTGTAGAGGGTAGGCTGCAGGGTAATTGACTGATGAGTACCAGCCACCTGGGAAGCTCCTTAGGGGCCTAAGAGGGAAGGCTGTTTTCCCTGGGTTGCTTTTGTTGTTATTGTTGTTTGGTTTCTTGTTTGTTGTCTTTCCCTTTTCTTGGTTTCCTTTTTTTTTTCTCTTACTTATTATTTTCTACCTACTTTATTTCTTTTTTTTTCCTTCATTTTTCTATCTTCTGTATTCTATTGTTTTTCTTCCATTCCACCTCTTCTTATTTAGCCTTCATTTTTTATTTCTCTCTCTCTTTTTCTTTTTTCTTTTTGTCTCTTCTTATGTTTCCAGCCTTTTAATTCATTCTACTTTTCTCTACTTTGTTTCTTGTTTCATTTTTTTCCATTCTACCTTTTTTATTCCTGTTCCATTGTCTTTTTTTATGTTTTTTTACTCATATTACTATTTATTTTCCTAGCTCTTGTACAGTACCTCTTCTAACTTTATTTTTACTTTTACTACTATTATTCTTTTTCTCTTCTTATCTCTTTCCCTATCTCTGGTCCTAAATTTTTTTTTCAAAGGAACACAGAAAACTGCAAGGATATAGAATAAGAGGAACCCATTGTCAAAAAGGAAACTTACCACACACACACAAACACACACTCACAAAAATAAAACCCTAAAATAGAAAGAGAAATTAACCAGCCTAATAAGTCCATAAGGATAAGCAGATGCCTAAACACCAACAAAAAATTACAAACCACACTAAGAAACAGGAAGACAAGCCCCAGTTTAATGAACAAATTCAAAAACAGGAGGAGATGCAGAATGTGGAACAATTAATAAGCAATGTCCAAACAAATATCATGAATCAACTTAATGAAGTGAAGAAAGAGATAAAGGATATTAAGAAGACACTGGATTAACATACTGAAGAAACTGTAAACATATACAAAAAAGATAATGGAATGGATCTGATGGTGATGAATGACACAACACAAGAAAAGAAAAATACATTGGAAGTACATGACAGCAGATCCGAACAGGCAGAGGAAAGCACCAGTGATGTTGAAGACAGTACATCTGAAATCAGATAGCAGAATAGAGATAAAAAGACAAAAAAAATCCTGAAGGGACTTAGGGATTTGAATGACAACACAAAATGCACAAACATACCAATATAGGCATCCCAGAGAGAGAAGAGAAGAGGGCAGAAGGAATGTTGGAGGAAATAATGGCTGAAAATGTCCAATTCTATTAAGTGACATGGATGTACATGTCCAGGAAGTGCAGGACACTCCAAATAGTATAAATCCTTACATATCTACTCAAAGGCAAATACTTAGTAAATTGTACAATGCTTAAGATAAAGAGAGAATACAGAAAGCAACAAGAAAAGGGATCCATCATGTACAAGGGTAGCTCATAAGATTAAGTGCTGATTTCTCATCTAAAACCATAAAGGCAAGAATGCAGTGGTATGGCATAGTTAAGGTGCTAAAAGAAAAAAAAAATCCAGCCAAGAATTTTGTATCCAAAAAGCTGGTATTCAAAAATGAGGGAGAGTTCAAAATATCACAGATAAACCGAAATTAAGAGTTTGTCAACAAGAAACCTGCCCTTCAAGAAATACTAAAGGAAATTCTGCAGGTTGAAAGGAAAAAACAGGAGAGAGAGGGTTGGAGGAGAATGTAGTAATGAAGATCATTGGTCAGAATAACTAAACAGATAAAAAGATAAATTAAAAGCAACATATGACATATATAAGCCTAAAGAAAATATAGCTAATATAAGTAATTCCTTGACAGTATTACATTGAATGTTAATGGATTAAACTTCCCAATCAAGAGATACAGATTAACAGAATGGATAAGGAAATATGACCCATCTATATGTTATCTACAAAAAACTCACCTTAGAACCAGGGATGCAAGGAAGTTGCAAGCAAATGGATGGAAAACAATTTTATATGCAAACAATATACAAAAAAGGGAAGGAGTAGCTATACTAATATCAGACAAAATAGACTTTAAATGCAAAACTATTGTAAGAGGTAAAGAAGGAAATTGTATATTTAAAAAGGAGGAAATCTATCAAGAAGAAAGAACAATCATAAACATATATGCACCTAACCAGGGCACCTCAAAATACATGAGACATACATTGGAAAAACTAAATGGAGAAATAGATACTTCTACAATCAAAGTGGGGGACTTTAATACACCATTAGACAGAACATTTTAACAGAAGATCAATAAAGTAACAGAAACCTTGAATAATACTTTAGAGGTTCTAAACCTAACAGACACATACAGAGCATTGCATCCAAATACAGCAGGATATACACTCTTCTCAAGTGCACATGATTCATTCTCTAGGATAGCCCACATGCTAGGCCACAGAACAACTCTCAGTGAGTTCAGAAAGATTGAAATTATACAAAGTAATTTCTCTGACCACAATGGAATGAACCTGGAAATCAGTAAGGGGGAGAGAATCAGTATAGGCACAAAGATATGGAAGTTAAACAGCATACTCTTACAATCAGTGGGTCAAGGAAGAAATTGCAAAAGAAATCAGTAGTAGCTACATTGAAGCAAATTAAAATGACAACACAACATGGCAAAACCTATGGGATGCAGCAAAAGCAGTGCTGAGAGCAAAATTTATAGCCATAAATGCCTATATTAAAAAAGAAGAAAGAACATGATGGAATTGAACTCGGAGGGGATCTCTTCCCACAAGACTTGCATGCTACTTTATTGGAATTGTAGTTGGTGCTGGGGTTTAAGATATATTTAGGGGATTTGAATCTCTGGACTGATAATAAGACACCCAGGCCCAGAGCCTCAACAGACTTCAGCTCCTACACTTTGATTTATTGGACTGACCCCACTCAGCTAACATGGAGTTGAAGAAGGTCAACCACCACACCATGGAGCCTAGAGTGTCTACAACTGAAAGCAGGAGGAGTGCATCCAGTATCCATGTGGAATCTAAGCCCCCACTTGACATAGATGTGCAATGGACACAACCAATCCAATGTCCACAGAGAAAATGTGGAATGGGTGTGGGAAGGGTAGCCAGGGTGGCTGCTGGGTTTGGGGAATGGGAGGAAGAGATGAGATGTGGAGGCGTTTTCGGGACGTGGAGTTGTCCTGGGTGGTGCTTCACGGACAATTACAGGACATTGTAGACCCCCCAGGGCCCACTGGATGGAACGGGGGAGAGTGTGGGCTATGATGTGGACCATTGACTACGGGGTGCAGTGATGTTCAGAGATGTACTTACTGGGTGCAATGGATGTCTCACGATGATGGGAGAGAGTGTTGCTGTGGGGGGAGTGGGGGGGGCGGTGGGGTTGATTGGGACCTCATATTTTTTTAATGTAATTTGTAAAAATAAATAATTTTAATTAAAAAATAAATTTAAAAAAAAAGAAGAAAGAGCTAAAATCAAAGACCTAACTGCACATCTGGAAGAATTAGAAAAAGAAAAACAAACTAATCCCAAAGCAAGTAGAAAGAAGAAAATAACAAAGATTAGAGCAGAGTTAAATAAAATTGAAAATAAGAAAACATTAGAAAAAATTAACAAAACCAAAAATCGGTTCTTTGAGAAGATTAATAAAATTGACAAACTCTTAGCAAAACTAACAAAGGAAAAAATAAAGGAGATGCAAATACATAAAATAAGACACAAGGAATGGGATATCACTACTGACCTCATAGAAATAAAAGGATTATTTGAAAAATTGTATACCAACAAGATGGATAACTTAGATGAAATGGACAAATTTCTAGAAATACACAAGCAGCCTACACTGATAAAAGAAGAAATTGATGAATTTAACAGACCAATCACAAGTAATGAAATCAAATTAGTCATCAAAAACCTTCCAATTAAGAACCACTCAGGGTGACTTCAGAGTTGAATTCTACCAATCATTCCCGAAAGAACTAATATGAATCCTGCTTAAACTTCCAAAAATTAGAAATGGAGAGAACATTGCGAAACTCACTCTATAATGCCAACATCATCCTAATATGGAAGCCAAAGAAAGACACCACAAGAAAGGAATGCTATAGACCAATCTTTCTAATGAACCTAGATGCTAAAATCTTCAACAAAATACTTGCTAATCATATTCAGCAACACATCAAATGAATTACACATCATGACCAAGTGGGTTTCATCCCTGGTATACAAGGATGGTTCAACATAAGAAAATAAGCCAATGTAATAGACCACATTAACAGATAGAAAGAAAAAAATCACATGATTATCTCTGTGGATGCAGAAAAAGCATTTGACAAAATACAGTCACACTTTCCTGATTAAAAAAATATATATTTCAAAAGTTAGGAATAGAAGGAAACTTCCTCAACATGATAAAGGTTATATATGAAAAACCCACAGCAAACATCACATTCAATGATAAAATGTTAAAAACTTTCCCTCTAAGATCTGGAACAAGACAAGGATGCCCACTGTCACACTTTTATTTAACATTGTATTAGAAGTACTTGCTTGAGCACTTGGGCAAAAAAAATATAAAAGACATCCAAATTGGAAAGGAAGAAGTAAAAATTTCACTATTTGCAGATGACATGATCCTATAAATAGAAAGCCGTGAGAAATCTACAACAAAGCTTCTAGAGCTGATAAATGAGTTCAGTAAAGTGGCAGGATATAAGATCAATGAACAAAAATCAGTAGTATTTCTGTACACCAATGATGAGCAATCTGAGGAGGAAATGAAGAAAAAAATTCCATTCACAATAGCAACTAAAAGAATCAAATACCTAGGAATAAATTTAAGTTAAGATGTAAATGACTTGTGTGCAGAAAACTATGTAACACTATTAAGAGAAATCAAAGATGACCTAAGTAAGTGGAAGAATATTCCCTGTACATGGATCAGAAAACTAAGTATCATTAAGATGTCTGTCTTACCCAAACTGATATAGAGATATGATGCAATCCCAATAAAAATTACAACAGCATTTTTTACTGAATTGGAAAAGCTAACTATGAAATTTATTTGGAAGGGCAAGGGGCCCTAAATAGCCAAAGACATAATGAAAAAGTAAAATAAAATTGGAGGAATTACATTATCTGATTTAAAGCATACTACAGAGATACAGTGGTCAAATCTACATGGTATTGGCACAAAGACAGACCTAGAACCAATGAAGCAGAACTGAAAGTTCTGTTATAGAACTTTCATATATATAGAACACATATACAGTCAACTGATATTTGACAAGGCCACTAAGCCCACTCAACTGGGAGAGAATGGCCTCTTCAACAAATGGGCATTCTGGATATCCATATCCGAAAGAATGAGAGAGGATCACCATCTCACACCCTATACAAAAAGTAACTCAAGATGGATCAAAGATCTAAATATAAGAGCAAAGACCATAAAGCTCCTGGAAGATGATGTAGGGAAGCATCTACAAGATCCTGTAGTAGGAAATGATTTCATAAATTTTACAAAGCATGAGTAAAGAAAGAAAAATAGATAAATGGAAACTCCTCAAAATTAAAAACTTTTGTACTTAAAGGAGTTTGTCAAGAAAATGAAAAGGCTGCCTACTCAATGGGAGAAAGTATTTGGGAACTATGTATCCAACAGGGGCCTAATACACAGCATATAGGAAGAAGTCCTACATACTGAAAATAAAAAGATAGCCCATTTTAAAAATGGGCAAGTGATTTGAATGAACACTTCCCCAAAGAAGAAATACAAATGGTTATAAAGCACATGAAAAGATATTCAATGTCACTAGCTATTAGGGAAATGCAAATCAAAACTACAATGAGGTATCATCTTACACCCATTAGTCTGGTGGCTATTAAAGAAAAACAGAGGACTACAAGTGTTGGAGAGAATACGGAGGAAAGGGAACACTTATCTACTGCTGGTGGGAATGTAGAATGGTACAGCCATTGTGGGGGACAGTTTAGCAGTTCCTCAGTAATCTAAATAAACAATTACTGTATGATCCAGCAATTCCACTGCTGGGTATATATCCAGAAGAATTGAAAGCAGGGCCATGAACAGATATACACACCAATGTTCATAGTGGCATTAATCACTATTTTCAAAAGTTGGAAGCAACCAAATGTCCATCAACACATGACTAGATAAACAAACTGTAATATATAGCTACAATGGAATTAACACACAGGATAACATGGATGAATCTTGAAGACCTTATGCTGAGAGAAGTAAGCCAGGCTCTGAAAGACAAATATTACCTGACCTCACAGAAATAAATTAAAATTGAGCAAATTGAGCAGACTCACAGAACTAGAGTCTGGAGGATAGATTTACAGGAGACAGAAAGGGACTAGAGGGTTATAAGCTGATGCCCATATGGGAAAAATCTACTATAAGGTGGAAGGGGTAGTTTTGCTGTAGATGAGTGTGACAGTGGTGATAGGGTTCTTTGGTGCTGGTCTGTGAGGCATAGTAGGGTGGGGTTGGGGTGGGTTGGACTATCTATGGAAATGAGGGAAGGACCAGGGGAAGAAGCAGGTGAAATCTGGGGATGTACTGGTCTGTGGTTAAAACTACATGTTGGTATGTTCTTTTGGCAAATATGTCAGGGCAGGGTTCCTGGTGTAGGGTGTTGGATTGAGAGAGGGGGTTGGTAAATGGAACAGAATGCACCTGGGGCAGGCTTCTGTGGAATATGTAAGTGTTCATCTTGTCATAGTGTGTTATATTAGTGGGTGGCAATCCACACAGTAAACAAGAAAATATCAAATTCCCATCCTGCGGAGTCCTGCTATGTTCTCCATTAGAGGGACAAGAATCCCTGGAGAACATAGGCAGTGTCTAATAAAAGAAAACAGACCAATATGTCAAGCCTTGAATATTATTACAAGTATGAATCATATTCTTCAAAAACTGAAACTTGGTGGTTACCATAGGTTCCAAGGAGAGGGGAGGGAAGAATATAATAGACAGAAAGGAGGGCATTTTTAGGGCATTACAATTGTTCTGCATGATCTTGCAATAACAGATACAGGTCACTTCAAATTTTATCAAAAACCTATAAAAGTGTATCATCCAAATGTAAACCATAATGTAAAACTTTGATGAGGGTTAGTAGCAATATTTCAATATTTGTGCATCAATTGTAACAAATGTACCATCCCATATAAAATGTTAACAGGGGAGAGTTGGAGAGGGGGAGAGTGTGGAGTATTTGAGAGTCCCCTACATTTTCTATGTGAATTTTCTGTATCCTAAAGCTTCTTTGCAGATAAAATGAAAAAAATAAGGCACTGGGGAATATATAGAAGAAACTTTCAAACAGTATATACAAGACAAGAGCTCTTATAGTGATGAAAGACACAATGGCTAAATATTTTTTATTATTTCAATTTTTTAAATTTTATTTTTATTGGTTATTTTTTAAATTATTTCATTTTCTTATTAAGTTTATTTGGTTATTTTTTGGCCTCATTTTTGGAGAGATTTTGGAACACAGAAAGGTCATAACAGTGGTAGGGGGATCACTGGTGTAGGGTGTCAGTGATAGGGGGATGCATGGGAAGTGGTTCATCTGGACATGCCTCTAAGGCATATGAAAATGTTTAAGTGTTCATAGGGCATTGTCTTGGTGCGTGGAGATACAGAGAATAACTGAAAGAATATTGAATTCCCATCTTGGGGAGTTTTGCTACATTCTCTAATAGGACAGCAAGAATCCCCTGACTGTAAGGGTAGTGCCTAGTGAGGGAAGACAGACCATTACACCAGACCCTTGATAGTAATGATTGTACTTATGAACCTTTTCTTGAGAAAATGAAACTTAGCCTAATATTATATACTGTTACCACCTGAAAGCCTCCTTGTTACTCAAAAGTGGCCTCTCTCTAAAGCCAAACCCAGCATATAAATGCACTAACTTCCCCCTGACATGGGACATGACTCCCAGGGATGAGCCCCTGGCACTGATTATTACCCAGCACCAATTAGCAATGCATCTGGAAAAAGACCTTGATCAAAAGGGGAAAATGGTAAATACAAATGAATTTTATGGCTAAGAGAATTCAAAATGAGTTGGGAAGTCATTCCAGAGGTGACACTTGCGCAAGTCTCAGCAGGATTTCATTGACTACCACAGTACACAGTGCCTCAAATAGCAGTGTTCTTGAGGGCTCTAAAGACATCCAGAAACTATAAGCAAGGCAGACAGCTCAGAAATTCAGCACTCTCTCAGTGAGCCTTACTTTGGAATTTTTGCCCCCCAGTGTAACAGAGTTAGATTCATTTATAGGTTTTCTACACATGGCCCTTCTGCACCTTTTATTTGAATCTATAATTAGCACTATACTTGATAAAATATGACCTAGAGACTTAAATCTTTGTTCCATTCATGTGCCAGTTGAACCCTGAATTTCAGCAGAGTTGCAAAACCTACTCTCCAGTTCAATGGACTCGCCCAGGACAACTAACAAGAATGATGGACAATCCTGATCCCAAGAATCAGAGAATGGCTGCAACTGTAAGCAAGATAGTTCCATCCATCTGCTCCATGAGATCTAAATTCCCTCTCAATTAGAAGCAGAGTGGCACCATCATAAAATCCTCAAGATTGGGGAATGAACGATATACTAAAGTAGACTTATTATTATTCTACTATAGATTTATTATTCTAGCAATGGAAAAACTCATCATTGATATAAAGGCAGTGGCCACCAGAGTTTCTGAGGGATGGAGAGGGAAGAATAGGTGTAATATGGGGCATTTTCAGAACATTAGAGTGACAGTATCCTTTCTTGATAAAGGTGTACCCAAAGACAGGAATCGAAGAAAGCTTTCACAATAGGATTAAATGCATATATGAAAAACATAGAGCTAACATTTTACTCAATGGTGAAAGACTGAAAGCTTTCCCGCTGAGATCAGGAACAAGACCAGGATGCCCACTGTCACCACTGTTATTCAATAATGTGCTATCAGTTCTAGCCAGAACAATTAGACTAGATAAAGAAATAAATTCACCCAAATAGGAAAGGAAGAAATAAAATTTTCACTATTTGCTGATGATATAATCCTATATTTAGAAAATCCTGAAAAATCCACAACAAAACTACTAGAATTAAGAGAGAAGTTCAGCAAATGGGTGGGATACAAGATTAATACACAAAAATCAGTAACATTTCTACACACTACTGATGTGCAATTGGAGGAAGAAATTAGAAAAAAAATTCATTTATAATAATGACTTTTAAAAAATCAAATATTTAGGAATAAACTTAACCAAGGACATAAAGGACCTGTATGCAGAAAACTATAACACACTGCTAAATATCATTAAGATGTCAATTCTACCCAAACTGATTTACAGATTCAAAGCAATTCCAATAAAAATCCCAAGAACCTTTTTTGCACAAATGGAAAAGCTGATAATCAAATTTATTCAGAATGATAAAGGGCTCCAAATAACTAAAAATATCTTTTAAAAGAAGAATGAATTTGAAGGACTCTCACTTCCTGAATTAAAGCACTTAGCTACCATGGTAAAAACGGCATGATACTGGCATAAACAGACTGATTGACCAATGGAACTGTATCAATAACTCAGAAATAAACCTCACATCTACAGTCAAGTGATTTTTGATAAGGCTGTTAAGCCCAACTAGCTAGAACAGAACAGTCTTTTCAACAAATGGTGCTGGAAGAACTGGATAGCCATATCCAAAAGGAAGAAAGAGGACCCCTATCTCACACCTTATATAAAAATTAACTCAAAATGGATCAAGGGGCTAAATAAAAAAGTGACAGTGATAAAAACTCCTAAAAGAAAATATAAGAAATTACCTTCAAGATCTTGAGGTAGGCAGCAGTTTAACTTTATACCTGAAGCATGAGCAACAATGAAAAAAACAGATAAATGGGACCTCCTCAAAATTAAACCCTTATCACCTCAAAAAGCTTTGTCAATAAGTTAAAGGCAGTTGACTCATTGGAGAAAAATTTTGGCAATCATATAACTAATAGGGGCTTCATATCTATGATATAAAAACATCATATAACTGAAAAATAAAATGACAATCTCTCCAATTAAAAATTGAGCAAAAGATTTGAAAAGATAATTGTCCAAAAAAGAAATACAAATGGTGAAGAAACACATGAAAAATTTGACCATCACTAGTGATTAGGAAAAATGCAAATCAAAACTACAATGAGCTCTCATTTCACACTTATTAGACTGGCCACTATTAAAAAGTCAGAAAACTGTAAATGTTGGTGAGGATGTGGAAAGACAGGAATGCTTATTCACTGTTGGTGGTAATGTAGAATGGTACAGCCACTGTGGAGGACTGTTTAGCAGTTCCTAAGGAATTTGAATATAGACTTGCTATGTTACCCAGAAATTTGATTTCTAGGTATTTATCCAGAAGAACTGAGAACAGTGACATGAATAGACATCTGCACACCAAAGTCAATAGCAGCATTATTCACAATTGTCAAAAGTTAGAGACAGGGAAGTGGACTTGGCCCAGTGGATAGGGCATCCATCTACCACATGGGAGGTCTGCGGTTCAAACCCCGTGCCTCCTTGACCCATGTGAAGCTGGCCCATGCACTGTGCTGTTGCATGAAAGGAGTGCCATGTCACGCAGGGGTGTCCCCCGCGAACAGGAGCCCCATGCACAAGGAGCATGTCCCATAAGGAGAGCCGCCCAGCGCTAAAGAAAGTGCAGCCTGCCTAGGAATGGCGCCGCACACATGGAGAGATGATGCAGCAAGACGCAACAAAAAGAAACACAAATTCCTATGCTGCTGACAACAGAAGCAGAAAAAGAGAAGAATTCGCAGCAAATGGATACAGAGAACAGACAACTGGGGCGGGGCGGGGCGGAAGGGGAGAGAAATAAATAAAAATAAATAAATCTTTTTTTAAAAAAAGTTAGAGACAACAACCCAGGTGTCCAACTGATGGATGGATAAACAAATTGTGGTGGTGTATACACACAATGGAATATTATGCAGTGGTAAGAAGAAATGAAGTCGTAAAGCATATGACAACATGGATGAACCTGGAGGACATTATATTGAATGAAGCAAGCCAAAGAGAAAAGGACAAATACTGCATTTGTGCTATTATGAACTAAATATATTATATAAACTCATGGAATTAATAATCAAAATATAGGTCACCTGGAAATGGAATGGGGTAGAGAACGGAAAGCTGATGATTAATCTGTGCAGAACTGGTTTAAAAGGGTATTTGTAAACCTTTAGAAAGGAATGGAAATGGTGAAAGCCCATCATGGTGTTTGTGACTAGCACTGCTATTATATGGGTATCACAGTGGTTGAAAGAGGAAGTCTAAGGACATGTTTGCTCCTAGAAGGAAAGCTAAAAAATATAACATACGACTGTATAACAATGAAATGTCATATAAAATATGAATATGGGTGATATTGCGTATAAAAGACTGTTTTTACAAAATATAAATACAAATAAGCTAGAGAGAAGGAAACAGAATAGTGGCTGTGAACAACAGGGGAATTATAGAGAAATTGACAGGTAATTCGTTTTGTTTGTTTCTTTATATAATAAGCAAAATAATATTATCACTGGAATAATGAAAATAATGAAAATACCCTAAAAATGATTGAAGCAATGAATGTGTAACTATGTGATTACACCAAATACCATGGATTGTACTCTTTGGATGGATTTATTCTTTATTAGTACATATCAATAAAATTGATTTGTAAAAATAAATAAATAAGTCTCATTGATCTTAAAATAGAAATAAAAGTGGAAATTTTTCCTCTAGACATGAACCCCTGAGTATATTTATGTTTAAGATAAATCATCACTTCATCAAAGTCATTTATTTCTCAATTTAACTTCCACATTACTTATTTTTGTTGAGACATCACTTTCTTGTTAGTATTATGATGTTTCATGGTCAGGTGTTCTCTCTCCTTTGCACCTAGAAGGTCTTTGTGGACCGTGAGTGTGGATGATATATATTTGTCATTTTCATAGAGCCTGAATCAGCATTTGGACATAGGAGAACCTCCCTAAGCATTTGCTGATTAACAAATCACCTGTGGAGCCAATCTATTTCTCGTTAAATCATAATGCAGGAAGAAATCATACCTGCTTTACTTCAGTCACTTTTGACTTAAACTCAACTTAAACTGGCCTCTCTAAGCAAATATGGGCCTCTCTTATATGAAGTCCTGGAAGGCCCCTTGGCCCCCAGGTATTTAGAAGTTTGTGCATATGTGTGCACACAAACATACACATACTCCTCACAATTTCTTTCTAAAACGAAGCAGGAAAAGATCATCAGTCGTTCATTCATCAATTTGAGTTAATTTGGTCAAATCATTTGCTTCCTAATACCTCAGGAATTAAGAGAATGGAGGTTTTAAAAGTCAAATATATTGCACACATTTGATGATGGTAGAAATAGTAACTAGCCCATTACTTTAGAGGGGCCGGCTGTGTGTGTGCAAAGGCACGTTCACGCGTACCTCAGACACAGGGGTGTTTCTGCTCTTGATCTAGTACTCCAGCTTCCTAGAATTTATTCTAAGGAAATAGTTTGAAAACTGAAAAATAAAAATGAAGAAGTCCTTTTTTATAAGAAAAATATGAAAGCAACCTAAATGTTTAATCATAAGAATATTGTTAAGCAAGATTCATGTATCGATTTGATGAGTCACCCTATTACTAACGGGAATATAGAAAGGATATACAGAATAATTTTAAGAAGACAAAATACAAAACTTTATATACATTTATATATATACATTGATTGCAACTACATACGATTTTATGTGTAAAATATTCAAAGAGATCATCAAAAAAAGGTTTACATATACAGAGCTATTGGTGTCAGAAATCCATTTTGGTACCATTGAAAAGATCATTTAAAAGAGCAAAACTGTTAAATCTGCAAAATATTTGACATCAGGACAAATAAGAGTGAGAGAACATTTATATTGAGCAGGTAAGTCTGACAGCCTGGATTGGATGTTCCAGTGAGGGTTTGGGCAGCTAGTCGGAAGAAGAGCTGGGAACCTGAAAGAGTGGGGGGCACCCAAAACCCCAATCCTCTCAAATCCTGTCCAGAATTGAGCTGCCTGAACCACCCAAGAAAGGCAAGAATATCTTTACAAGAGATTTCATAACATCATTTAGAATCCTCGTAAGTCTCCCTGGTATATTCTTACTTATTTTTTCTCTAATGCCCCTAGACTATAGTTTTAAGACTTTTGCGATTGCTTTTCCCTGGGAAGAAATAATAATTTAGTTAGCACTCATCCTCGGCATAAATTCTTTTATACATTACTGTCATCTTAAATATGCATTTAAATCTTCTTAAAAATATTTGTCCTTGATTTCTTAACTAGAGGTTGTGTCAATGTAATAAGGAATGTGAACTTTTTACAACTTAGTCCTTAAAACTGGGCATGGATCTCAGTGTTGAACATGGGTCAATTTGTTTTAGCCACACTGACAATATGACATAGGTATAGTTATTGGTCCTCTTCTCAAGATTAGGAAAAGGGGGGACAGAGAAGTTAATTGCCCAACATTTTAGTGCAGAGCTGCAATGGCATCTACCATCTAAATGACTGACAATATGACATAGGTATAGTTACTGGTCCTCTTCTCAAGATTAGGAAAAGGGGGGACAGAGAAGTTAATTGCCCAACATTTTAGTGCAGAGCTGCAATGGCATCTACCATCTAAATGAAGAGCCACTCAGTCACTTTGTTTTTTTGGGTTGTTGTTGTTTGTTTGTTTGTTTTTTAAAGATACTTAGATTATACAAATGTCACATAAAAAATATAGGGATTCCCACATGCCCACTCCCCACACCTCCCACATTTTCCCACATTGACAACATCCTTCATTAGTGAAGTATATTCACTGAAATTGGTAAACACATCTTGGAGCATTGCCACTAAGTGTGAATTAAAGTTTACATTGTAATTTACACTCTCTCTCACCCAAATCTGTAGGTTATGGCAAGATTTATCATGGCCTATATCAGTCATTGCAATGTCATTCAGGACAATTCCCAAGTCCCAAAAATGCCCCCATATTACACCTGTTTTCCCCCTCTCTGCCATCAAGATATCCAGTAGCCACTGCCTCTACTTCAGTGATATAATTTCTTCCATTGCTAGAATCACAATAGTTCTATAGTAGAATACCAGTAAGTGTACTTTAGTCCATGGTTCATTCCCCAATCCTGAGGATTCTGGAACACTTATGTCTACTCCACCTCTAATTGAGAGGGGGCTGTGGTCCCATAGGGCTGATGGATGGGACTCTCTGGCTTGCATTTTAGACTTTCTCAGTTCCTTGATATGGTAGTTGTCCATCAACACCTCCATGATAGTTGTCCTGGATGAGACCAATGAACTGGAGAGTACATGTTGCAATTCCATTGAGATTCATGGCCCAGTTGGCACATGGACAGCCCAAAGATTTAAGTCTCTTGGATGTATGTCAACCAATTCTAGTACTACTTATAGGTTCAGATAGAAGGACAGAAGAGCCATGTGTAGGGAAACCACAACTGAGTCCAACTCTGTCACTCTGGGAAGCATAAATTCCAAAGTAGGACCCATGGACAAGGCACTAAACTCCTGAGCTACCTGTCCTTCCTTTAGTGTCTGGATATCTCCAGAGCCCTCAGGAGCCCCGCTATTTGAAGTAGTATTTTCTTTGGCAGTCAAAGAGTTTCTGCTGAGACATGCATAAGCATATCCTCTGGAATGACCTCCCGACTCACTTTGAAGTCTCTTAGCTATATAAACTCTTTTGTCTTTACCTTTCCTCCCATTTGGTCAAGGTCTTTTCCAAGTTGCTTTGCTAGTTGGTGCTTGGTAGTAATCCCTCAGTGCCAGGGAAGCTTATCCCTGGGAGTCATGTCTCATGCTGGAGGGAAGGTAATGTATTTATATGCTGAGTTTTGCTTAAAGAGAGGCCACATTTGAGCAACAAGGAGGCCTCCAGGAGGTAACCCTTAGGCAACCTATAATACTAGGCTAAGTTTCCCTTTCAAGAGTAAAGGTTCATATGTACAGTCATCAATATCAAGGGCCCATAAATGGACCATCCTCCTTCACTAGTCATTGCTGGGGATTCTTGCTGGTCCATTCGAGAATGCGGCAGAGCTCCCCAGGATGGGAATTTGATATTCTTTCAGTTATTGTGTGAATCTCCACCCACTGTGACAATGTCCCATGAACATCTAAACACATTTCTATGCTTTATATGTATAGAGCTTCCTCTCATGTTTCCCCCATCACTGACATCCCACATCAATGATCCTCCCTTGCCACAGTTGTAACCCTTCTGTGATCCAAAACCTCTTCAAAAATGAAGTCAATAAATTAGCCAATAACAATTAATAAGAAAATGAAATAATAATGATAGTTTTTAAACTATGAAATAAAAAGCAAAAAAAAAATTTTAATAAAAATTTGGGATAAAAAATAATGAAAAATATTTTTAAATTTTCTTTTTTTACTTTTCACCTTTCATCACTGTAAGATCTGTTTTTAGGGAGTGTGCAAGTGTTCCTATTGCCATAGTGCCATAGTGTGTTATAGCAATGGGTGGAGATCCACATAATGAGTGGTAAGGTGTTGGACATCCATACTGGGGAGGCCTGCTGTATTCTCAAATAGAGGGACAGGAGTCTCTCGAGAGTATAAGCAGTGCCTAAAAGGGAAGGACAGACCAGTATGTCAAGCTCTCAGTGTTGTTGCCAGTAACTATGAATTTTTCCTTTGTGTGAAGCCTGGTGGTTGCCATGGGCCCCGAGGGGAGGAGGAGGGAAGAGTAGAACTGATGGCACAAGGGGCATTTTGGGGGAGATGGAAGTATTCTATATAATCTTGCTATTAGGGATACAGGCCATGCTGAATTGCATCAAAGTTTATAAAAGTGTATGGTCTAAAATGTAAACCATTTACCATGATTGATAGCTATGTTTCAATATTTGTATATCAGTTGTAAAAGCATTCCATCCACATATGGGATGCTTTTTAATAACATTAAAATGTTATTAACAGGGGAAGGGGGAAAAAGGGGAGGATGTTGGGAATATAGGAGTCCCCTTTATTTGGTACATGACTTTTCTATAACCTAAAACTTCTTTGAGGACAAAATGGTAAAAAAAAAAAAAAAAAAAAAAGACACTAGGGGAATAAATGGAAGAAAATGTCACTGTCCATGCAGTCACTTTGAATACTGCCTCTCCTTTCACCACCAACTCCCTCTCCTGTCAATCATGAGTCTTGGGAACACTGAAGAACTATATTAAGGGAGAGCTGCTGACAGGCAGTTGCTTGTTAGGTCCAGATTCTCCCCAACCTGAAAACAGAAGTAACTATGTTACAGTGTATATATACAAACTCCCTACTACTTCAAAAGTTATGAATTGCCAAAAGTGAGCTACTAGGCTTACTGTAAATTAATTAACTTCTTTGTCTCTGGTGTTTCTGAGTATTTTCCCTCTCACCTTCCTCAATATGGTCCACAAAACCTACAAGCTGGACTTTACTCACAAAGTGGAAGTTAAGTTTATCTTGAATTTATCAAAGTTCAAAGGGCTTTTTGGAAGAGACCTCCTCTCTCAAGATTCTTGTGTCATGTACTCTTCCTCGCTGTGCTAAATAAGTTAAATCTCCATACTATATCACACATCAATGGTGGTAAGGAGCAAGCTGAAGGGTGACAAAGTTTCAGGTTATTATATTTTAGCCATCAGCAGCCAGTGGCCTGATACTATGCAAACCCTCCTATTTCTTATGCTTCATTCTCAGGAACAATTTAATCTCATGCCCTGGACTACAAATAAATGTGTACCTTGTTGTTAACTCTGGACCCTGGGATTGTTTGGGGATAAACACACAAGAATAGGCAGAGAAGTAAAAAAATCTGCTGATGTTTAGCATCATTTCTCTGCCTTTTATTTTTATAATTTTCTATTCTTTTAAGTTAAAATTATCCCCATATAGAGTCAACAGCAAGATGGTGGCAGAGTAAGGAGCTCCAAGAGTCAGCTCCTGCTACAGGGCAGTTAGTAATCATCCAGAGCTCTATGGAGCTAGCTGAAACACCTGCTGGGGACTTCAGGAGGCCAGAAGGGCATCCTTCAACATCCCTGAAGGAATGGAAGAAGGAGGCTACCCATCTGCAGAGAAGACTCATAAGTAGAGCGCTCCACACCTAGGATGTCAGTGCCCATCCTCTGCTGGAGGAACAAGCCACCTCCAGAGCTGTTTTGTGGCTGGAATCGAAAGCTCCACTTCCCAAAAACAGGGGAGGAAGAGACAGTTGGGTACTAATTTCAGCTAATGATGAGTAAAATCCAGCAGGCTAAAGTATAATCCTGAGAACAGCTAAAGTTTGAGCATGTCCAAGTCAGAAAGAGGCCAGGAATTGCCATCTTAACTCCACATCTGGCACGAGGGGAAGCAGGGCAGACTGAGAGTCCCAGTGCTGTTGGGGACTGGCTTCTTTCCATCCAGGTCAGATAGCAGCTCTAGCCTAGGCCCCAGTCCCACCTTGGACAGGGAGGAAGCTGCAGGGACCTGCACCAGCCTCTTCAAGAAATTACCAGCCAAGCCACAGAGGCCAGTGATTATCCTACTCTGGCAGCACAAGCCGACCCAGGAACTGTTCTGTGACCAGAACTGGAAGCTCCATTTCCCAAAAACAGGGGAGGAGGAGACAGTTGGCTGCAGATTTCAGCTACTAGTTGGTAGACTCAGATGACTAAGGAATAACCCTAGGAACAGCTGGGGTGTGAATTTGTCCAAGTCAGTAAAAGGCTGGTGGCTGCCATTTTGACTCCACCTCCAGCCTGAGGGGAAGCCAGCCTGACCAAATATCACAGTGATGGTAGGAATCAGTTTCTTTCACCTGCATCAGCTTGCAGCCCTAGCCTGGGCTTCAGTCCCACCTCTGGCAGGGAGGAGGCTGGCTAGCACCAGTCTATCCAGGTAACTGAAGGTACCTTTGGCTGGCACAAACTGAATAATTAAAAGTCTACTGGGGCAACTGTGGTCATCTTGGACTGCACTGCATAGATTGCTGCCCATATGTGCAGCTCCATCCATTCCCCAGGCAGGGAAGAGAGGGGAGTGAAGCTTCACCAGTGTCTCTGGGCAGCTACAATCTAGGCCTGCACAATGTGGATTATTCCACATAGCTGTGACTCTGTCAGTACCCCTGGCAAAGGAGAAAGTTGGAAGAAGCTTCACTGGTCCCTGGCACAATGAGGGCAGCTAGAGTCTCCACAGCCTACAGTACCAACTACATGCTTGGCTCCTACTGCACAACCAGCAAGGGAGAAAGGGCAAGAAAGCCCTAAACTAAAGACAAAAACTGCATCCAGAATAAATACTCTAGTAAGCCAGATGCTAAGACACCAACCAAAAATACTATCCACACCAAGAAACAGGAAGCTATGGCCCAGTTAAAGGAACAAGATAAGCCTCCAGATGACGTAAAGGAGTTGAGACAACTAATCATAGATGTTCAAACAAATCTCCTTAATAAATTCAATGAGATGGCTAAAGAGATTAAGGATATTATTAAGACACTGGATGAGCACAAAGAAGAATTTGAAAGCATGCATAGAAAAATAGCAGGTCTTATGGGAATGAAAGGCATAATAAGTGAAATTTAAAAAACATTGGAATCATAATAGCAGATTTGATGAGGCAGAAGAAAGGATTGGTAAGCTTGAAGAAAGGGCCTCTGAAAGTGAACATACAAAAGAACAGATGAAGAAAAAAGTGGAAAAAATTAAACAAGGTCTCAGGGAACTAAACAACAGCCAGAGATGTGCAAACATACATGTCATGGGTGTTCCAGAAAGAGAAGAGAAAAGGGGCAGAAGGAATATTTAAAGAAATTATGTTAGAAAATTTCCCAACTCTATTGAAGGGCATAGATATCCATGTCCAAGAAGCACAACATACTTCCATCCAAATAGACCAACTCTAAGACACATATTAATCAGAATGTCAAATGCCAAAGACAAAGAGAGAATTCTGAGAACAGCAAGAGAAAAACAGTGCATAATATATAAGGGATACCCAATAAGATTAAGTGCTGATTTCTCACCAGAAACCATGGAGGCAAGAAGACAGAGGTTTGATATATTTAAGATAATATAAGAGAATAACTTCCAGCCAAGAATCTTATATCCAGCAAGACTGTCTTTCAGAAATGAAGGCAAAATTAGAATATTCACAGATAAACAGAAACTGAGAGAATTTCTAAGCAAGAGATGAGATTTTTAGGAAATACCAAAGGGTGTGCTAGAGCCTGAAAAGAAAGGACAGGAAAGAGAGACCTGGAAGAGAGTCTAGAAATGAAGGTTATAGCAATAAAAGTAACTAAGTGTCAAAAGAGTAGTAAAAATAAAATATGCCAGATAAAACTCAAGTAGTCAGGAATAAACTTAACCAACAATGTAAACCACTTGTATTCAGAAAACTGCAACCCAATGTTAAAAGAAATCAAAAAAGTCCTAAATAACTGGAAGAACATTCCATGCTCATAGACTGGAAAACTAAATATCATTAATATGTCAGTTCTACTCAAACTGATATACAGATTCAATGCAACCCTGATAAAAATTCCACCAGCATTAAAAAAAAAATGAAAACACAATTAGCAAATTTATTTGGAAGTGTAAGGAGTCCTGAATAGCCAGAAACATGATAAAAGGAAAAGCAAACCCTCATCTCTGGACTTTAAATCACACTACCAAACTATAATGGTAAAAACAGCATGGTACTGACATAAAGACAGATACATAGACCAATGGAACAAATTGATGGCTCAGAAACAGACCCTCACATGTATGGTCAAGTCATTTTTTACTAGCCTGTCAAACCCACACAGCTCAGGCAGAACAGTCCATTCAGCCAAATGGTGCTGAAATAATTGGATATCCATAGCCAAAAGAAGGAAGGAGGATTCTATCTCTCACCTTAACCAAAAATTAACTCAAAATGGATCAAAAAACTAAAAATAAAAGCAAGCGCTGTTAAACTTCTAGAAGAAATTGTGGGAAAATATCTTCAAGTCCTGGTGGTAGGTGGTGGATTCTTAATGGAGATAAGAGAAGGACTGAGATGGACTACTGATGTTTAAGGTATATAGAAGTTTTAATTAGCTTTACTGATGCTAAAAATAATAATAGCTAGTTTATAAATAGGGATGTGGCTGAAAATGGTAGTCCAGGGCTGTAAATGCCAATTGATAGAATGCTAGAGAATAATCTAGGAACTGAATAGCACAGTAAACCAAGAGGTGGATGAGAATTGTGGTTGATGGTACAGATGCAAGAGTGTCCTTTGTAAGCTAGAGAAAATATGTATCACTACTGCAGGGTGTTAGTACACATGGGAAAAATACAACTGGAATAACCTATGGACTGTGGTTAGCAGTAATAATATAATATTCTTGCATCTATGCCAAAGATGTACTGTGTTGATAATGGGGCAGTATGGAAAATGTGAGCCAAATGTATGCTACAGACATGGTAACAATCAGATGATGTTATCTTATCTGTAACAAATGTTCCACCACAGTGTTGTCTGTTGATAGAGGGGTATTGCTTGGGAATTCTGCATGGGTGCATGATTGTTTTATAAGTTCCCAACTTCTGTCATAAAAAATATATTTTAAAAATAATAATAAGATGTGTTGGGGGAAAACACACCAAATATAAGATAAGGACTATAATTAGTAGTAAGATTTTGTTGGTGGTAGAGAGAGTTATGAGAGTCCTGTATGATGTTATATATGTTTGTTTTGTAAGTTCACAACTATTACTATATACTTCTTGTTTATGTATGTTTGTGCATCGGTGATATATTTCAATAAATTAATTTTTTTAAATTGTCCCCATATATCTGAGTTATTTCCAAGTTAAAGCCAACAGTATGTAATGGTCGGAAAATTGGAGTTCATCAATATCATAACCTCAAGCAAGGGAAATCCAAACCAAAGGGAAGTTCCAAAGAAGCCTTACCTGTTTTTAATGAAACTCTAATTGAAAGTACTTGATAAAACAAATGATTTTGTTTAAAGCCATAAGTGTTCTTTCTAGATCTTAGATTGTACCAATCAAGTTCAAGGTAGAATTTTAAAAGCAGACAATGAATTCTCTAAGCACAAATGTCTGCCTCAGGCAATAAAATTTGGAACAAGATGTTCATTACTATATACTAAGAATGTTATCGCCCCCTTGTCTCAGGCCTTCCTCCATCCTCTGATCTGATCTTATGTATATTTTTAAAGGTTACACTTAAGCAAATTTACCTGCCATTATGCTATAAAGGCAAATGGGTTGAATTGCTTAATGCCTTTTTATAGTACATTTACGCCTAAATGATAAATAACAGAATTGATCATATGTACAGGGTTAGCATGCCATTGTTAAAAATGACAAAGTCATAAAAAGTAGCATCTTTATCATATGCAAATATTTCCTGTAAATATTACAAAACAAGTGAACTTTAAATGGAATTTTTTTTCAATTAATTTTAAAAGGTGCACATACCCATATACTTAAACACAGAGTATCTTAAGAGTCCTCAGTTAAAAAGAGACAAGGTGATGGGAGAAAGATGAGGGAACTGAGGAATCCAGGAAAGAAGAAAAAGGCCTCATTTTAATTCTGACCCTGAACATTCTTTTAGTCACTCAACAAATACTTGTCACATGCTCAGTGTGTAGCCGACACAAGACTGCGCTCTGTTCAAAATAAATATGAAAAACTGTCTTAAAATGGCCTACTTGCTTATTTTTATCTGTTTTTCCTATTACCATGGATAATTTCCTTTATTACTGTTTTCATATTTTAAAAATAGCAAAATAGGTGTTAACGTTAGGTCAGGATGAACAGAGGCTTAGGTCAGAGTTCAAGAGGGATGAGTAAGCGGCCCTCAGTCTTCCCTGTTCCTCCCCTCTTCCTTCTTTCCTCTCTATCCCCTGACTCTCCTGAAAATGAGAGGACCCTGCTCCTAGGAGGTGGGAGGAAATCAGATACAGCAAAGGGGTGAATGGGCTGAACAACCAGAAACTAGCCTAGACTACAGATGTGTCTCTTTTTTTTTTTTTTTTTTTTAAGATGGTCTTAAAGTCTGAGGCAGTTTTGACTTAATCCTAGAGAAGACCCTGCAAAATTTTTAAGTAAGGAAGTGACTTGGTTTGTTTTAAATATGATTTTAGGGCTATTGACCTGCCTATACTATGCAAGGTAGGATGGAGAGAGAAACCTTAAAATAACCTTAAAATAGCTGCAGAGAGTAGATGGATTGGGTTCAAACAAGCTTTTAAAGAAAGCATTGTCAGAATTTGACATTAGCTGGGAGTGAAGGGTAGGAAAAGGGAGAAAATGAAAATTGTGATGGGATGATAATGGTATTATTAACAAGAAAGAGGCAGGAAGAACAGCCCATTTGGGGAGAAATAATACATCAGGACAGTGTTTGGATTGGAAATAAAGAACGTTACAAAAAACCTACACAGTTTTATATTGAAAATAAATTGTTCTCTGCTTTGGTCCATTTGCCTTGTCATTCAGATGGGGAAAGACTTGGAATTTATCTCTCCATATGCTATTACCTTTTTGGTCACAAAGGTGTCTCATATAAAATCAGGCCAGCTTGAAAAGAATTCAGAAACCTCCTAAAATGAAATGCTTAAAATGGATAGTGCAAAAATAAGTACATTTCAAAGCAAAGACTTTTATAACACAGTCATTTAAAAAAAACATATAACCAATTTGAGAAAATAATGGGATTGACTCAAATCTCTAGGGAATCCTTGTGCTAGAACCCAACCCAGATTAGCAAAATCATTTTTGCTTTATTTACCTTCCCTTCAAAGATTTTCCTATTTAGCCTTGTAACACTCTGATCCTTTTTTAGTTTTTCACATCTGCATTGCTTATATGATTATAGTACAATTTGCATTCATTTTTGGAATTAGTCTCTAATTCTCCATTGTAAACTCCCCAAAGGCAGGGATGATATCTTATTCATTTTTGCATCTCAATACTAGCATAGTGCTTAATACATAAATGTTCTCATTTATTCAATGCCAATTTAAACTCAATGGGTAAATTTTGTCTCTAGAATTATATAAATTTTTCAGAAGCTAGAGAGAGCCTAGAGCCTAGTATAATGCTTTGACAAGGTCAAATAAATGGTAAGAGCAGTGATTTGCTTATTTTGTCTATGTTATAGTTAGGAAAGCACATATACTACCATGCTTGCTCTTCACAGTAACCCAATAAGCTAAGGTTTATTCCATTTTAATGGACAAGAAACAAACAAGCTCACATTTTAAGTAACTGGCTCAGGGTCTAGAACTCAGCTCTCTCCAGATACAGTTTTGTCAATTGTTTACCAAATAATCCTTATCCTCAAAACAAGTGTCAGTAGTAAGTTTAATTCTCTCTCTATTTTCTTGCCTCCATCCCCTTTCTAAACCAGTTGTGGTTCTACTAATGAGGTATTCCTGGTCAAAACAAAAGCAAGTTTGGAAAATTGATCACATTAGTGAAATTGACAAATTACTGATGGCTGCTTCTAGTGCCCCAGATACTTCTCCTATATATCTAAGCCCCTTCTGATCTTTTGCACACTTCCACCATTGCCTGCCTTAACTATGGTTGGACCTGTGAAAACACAACACAGATTTAAAACATTTTAGCCAAAAAAGCTGTGAGTCTAAACCTCAGTCCACATCCCTAGTGAATACCCCTTAGATCTCTCTTCCCTTTTGCCCCATCTGATTTCTTCTCAAGGACATTCTCTCTGTGTTGGCACTGGTCTCTGTATGCCTTTGTTTCTGCATCAAATATTTGTGTGTGTGTGTGTGTGTATATATATATATATATATACCACCTTCAAACTGCAATTCATCCTCCTTCTTTCTTTCCCTTTTCTCTTCCTGCTAATTGATTGCCCTTATTCTCTATACTCTTCTGCAGATTCCTTGTTCCAAAAAAGAAATAAGAACAATGGTTGCTTACATAACAATTGACTGATTTACTGTCCTTAATAGCAAAAATGGTTCCTACACGGACTTTCGTTTTCATCTAAAATGTCTAAATGTTATGGAAATGTGTTAGCTGATAGACCGGAGACACGGGAAGTGCGGTGGTATGGCTCAGATCAGAATGCACAGTGGGAGTCCCAGCTCAGAAATGACTTCATCACCGAACCTCTATGCTTGTAGCCAGCGAATATTGTCTTCCATCTGAGGTTTGCTCCCTGTTTTCTCTGGTCTGGCCCTTTTGAGATGTTTAGGAATACTGGTTTTAACAGTGAAAGGCCAAATCACAACAAACGTAAATAACTTCTCTCCTAAGATTTCTTGTACATCATCGGAGCTTAGGAGAAAAGGTTGCCAAAATGACTATGATTCAGAAAAACATCATTTAAGCGTGAAGTGATTTAGACCCTTGGCAAGAACACCATTTATTTAAGACATAATATTGTCATGTTTTTTAAAAAAGATTAGATAACTGTATTCTTCAGTGACTCTCGAGTTATCCAGACATTTCAGGGAGAGCGCTCAAAGATTTCTCCAGACACACAGTATAATTTAGTGTGTCATTTCTACTTTTCCACTACTTTAACTCTCCATATTTATCAACTGCGTGTAATAATATCATAAGGGAGCATTAAAATAACTATCTTAAAAATCTTTACACAAATGTCTACTTTTGTGGACAGAATGTTGAGGGGAAATCAATGCAAGCCCATTATAAATGAAATAGATCACATTTCACTCAATCAAGGATCAAGACATTTTGAGAACCAGACAAGGAAACACTCACTGGAAAAAATAAACTAAATATGACCAGTCAATGGAGCAATTACTCTGAGTGTGTCCAAGTAACAGATGGCAAATTTAGATATATTTCGCTACTCTTTATCACTAAATGCCCATTAACTAAATGTCCAAACATTATAAAGATGTGTTAGCCTTTAAACATGGCAATAATACTAGTAGCATATTTATGCCCAGCAGGCTATGAAAGCAACATTCACTGGTATGTCCAGGGTCATTCACTCATTGTGTAACTTTGCACTTTTATATGCATATTATTTCCATAAGTGAAAAATTGAAGGTGATTATTTCCTTTCTGACATTAGCGTTCCAAAATTTTACGTCACCATCAAAATTTAATTCACATTTTATTTATTCAAGTATTTTCTCTCTCATATCATAGTCTCTTTTCAATTTTGAGATTAGAAATAGGAATGGATATTAGTAGCAGTATTTTAATAATGGCAAGAGACACAGGAATGCCCAGATTTGCCAATTACCTCAACTCCAAGGAGTTTCAAGACAGCCACATACTCAAAGAGAAATCAAAGTGCCATTTATTAATAACCACCCAAGCACTGTGTTTCCCATTGAAAGGTTTTGATTAAAGGTCTGAATTGATTTGAGGTCTAAGCACAGTCTTACTTTATCCACTAAAGTAGAACCAGCATATCCAGGTTGAAAGGGATAGAGCGAGAGAAGGAGAGAAAGCAAGTTAGGTCACTAGAGAGAAGTCTGAATACACTGGTTCATATCTTTGATGATACAGTAATTGACAGACTCTCTCTCTCCCTTTCTTTCTTTCTTGCTCTCTTTCTCCCCTGCTTTGAAAAGGTGTACTCAACCCATAGCAAAGGGTGTCCAGGGAATTTAACCCATCAGTTTCTAAATTATAGCATAGCAGTTCTGTCCTTATGGATTTATAGGATCTTCCTAGTTTTTGTCATGGCTGTTACTTAAATCACCTGCATTAAACTCCAGAGCTGCATTTTCAGTTTACTGCAGTGCAAGAAGACGGTACGTCAGCAACTCATGGAACTTTCTCTGTATACCCTCTTTTGTCTCCTTCTCTCTCTCTTTATTGTCCCCCAGGATATTTAGCTTCTACCCCAATTAACTGAATAACTGAGCCAATAGTCGATATTTGTTTGAGGGTTCAGTGCCACCTACAACTTTTTGCATGAGAAATAGAGAAGTGAGCTGACACTTTTCATCTGGGCTAATGTAGCTTCAATTTCTACTCACATCCTCAAATTCTCTCAAGGAGAGCTTTCCTGGCCTTTTGACCTAACTTGCCTTGTGTCTGAAACTTCTCTTCTGTAATACTAATCACAGTCACAGTTATTTCTTGCTATAAAGATAGGCAGATGGCCATAAACCCATACGGCCCATTCGTGCTGGTCAGGTAAAGGGTCCCTTTGCCCCAGGAAGGCACAGCTGTGGATTTGGGTGTTTGGCTTATCAAATGAAATTCTGGCAGCATTTTAGCCCCATTCACACCAAGGTGGTGGGTGGTGGTGAATTCCCACAACCACATGCAGTGCCCTAAAGTGTTTTTACCACTGTATCCTTAGTACCTAACACTGAAGTCAGGAACCTAGAAGATGGTTAAGAATATTTATAGAATTGAATTGAATCCAAATTTTGATAGAAAGGAAAGACCCAATTATAAATACAGCCCATCAATTAATTTGCCCAATTCATTTTCCTACATCTTTCACTCTTCATTCCCCTAAAACACACACACACACATACAGACCCATTAATATCTCTACCCACAGTTAATTTCCTCTCTGTTATAAGCTTGTGGTCCAAATTTATATGCTGGTATTGGTCTGTCCACTATGACATAGCTATACAATGAAAGTTTCAGAGGTAAGGTGGAAGAAACTATGGAAGATACCACAGTCTATCATTACAGGTCACATTTTCTCAAACTATTTCTTATACTATTAATATATTTGATGAACATTTAGTCTCTATTTTTACCCCCCTGTTCTGAACAGTTTGTAAAGTTCTGATGCTTTCCCTCAATAAACTAGAGATTAATTTAACTGTAGAGATTTCATACTGAATCTTAGAATCCTTAAAAATATATTTTTATTGATTCAGAAAACTGATTTCAATTCCATAAAAAATAAATAAATAAATTCCCAGTGATTAGTTATCCCCAAATAGAACAAGCTGCCTCAAAAAAAAAAAAAAGTGAACTTGCCGTCACTGGATATAATGAAGCTGAAATTGGTTGAACATTGGTCATGGATGTTGTACAGGGACTCTTGCAGAAGGGAGGGAAGTTTGAGATCTGTATTGCCAACACATTTCCTAAGAAGGCAGATCCTGCTATCACAAACACAACTACTATTCCCAATGCAAATATACAGGTATTTTATTAATTTATGATCCTTTATAGAAAGTTTTATGGATAAAAGAACATAGTGGAATTTCTAGGAATACATTTTATTATGAGTTCACTGTAATAATATAAAAATCCTGAGACCAGTTTGGCATTCTTCTGCATTCCAAAGCAGTAGTCATGCCACGGCTGCAATTACTGAATTTAGAGACTGTCCAGTACTCAGATTCCATGACGTTCGTCCTAGGCTCACATTTCGACTCAAGGGAGTGGCCATAGAGAATAGTGTTTTAAGTGTTCTGGATTAGAAGCAGGATTCTGTGGGGTTTAAATGCCCGTCATTGCCAGTAACTCTCTATGCATGTCCTTGGGCTAGTCACCAAATTTCTCAGGGCCTCATTTCCTTATTTGAAAAATTATACCAACTCTATAGGAGATTGTTGAGTAGTAAATGAAATAACATATATAGAGCTCTTAGAGATGTGCCTGACACAGGTAAGCACTCAATAAATCTTAACCCCATGCCCTTGGGCAATTTTTTTTTCCTTTTTCTGTGTCTTAGTTTATTCATCTATAAACATACAAAAATAACACTCCTACCTTAAAGCATTGTGAGAATCACTGCAGAGATGTAAAAATACCTTGGAATACATAAATTTCTATGAAAATGCCAGGAGTGAATAAAACTAATACTATGAACTACTAAGCAAACTCTTTCCTTTTTTCCTTCCTTCAGTTGAAAGTACTTTAAAAAAAAAAACTTTCTTCTTTGCTCAGTAAGATAAATGTTCCACTAAAAAGAGTTCAGAATTTTACATCAAAGTAGACAATAGCTATAGAAATAAAGGCATTCTTGCTGGTAAGCTTCCAGAGATGGAGCTTAGCATTTTTCCTATGCATAGAAGATTGGGCTTTTTTGAGTACCACAAAGTGAACTAAAAACATGCTACACAAAAACATAAAAGCATTCTCTCAGAAGCAGAAGAGGGTCTCTCACTCCTAGGTCTCTCACTGTTTACTTCCGCAAGTATTCCCTAGTGCATCAATTCATTGAGCAGACCATCAAAGATGAAGGAACAGCATGACCTCCAACAAAGGAAGAAAAAGCAACATCTTCCAAAAATGGAGAAGGGAGGGGGGGTAGAAGAGCTGAGCAAAAGTCTCTATGACTTGCTTCCAAAGGTCTGCTTGACCTTTCACATTCAAGCTGCTGTACAATATGTCCTATTTCAATGTTTCATTGAAATCTTACCATTTCCCAGACTTAATCAACTTAGGGCCAAAACTTAATGGTGCAAATGCGAAGTCTTGCACTTAAGCCAAAGAAAGGGTTTCCTAGATGCATTATGGATGATCTTAGGGCCATAGCAGTTCACATAGGTACATGCGTAAGGCTGCAACATGGCATACCTCCACAGGATGATGACTGTAACGTAATAATCTAAATACGAATTTTTAAATTAAGACGTCGTATTTCTTATTTTAAAAGTGGCACCTGGTAGTTATAGAAAAGTTTGGAAATATTCTTAATACGAAAATCACTCTAAATCTCACAAATTGGAAATACCCCAAAGAACATTAGATCTTGGATTCTAAGGTCCCTGAAGGCAGG
Source organism: Dasypus novemcinctus (assembly GCF_030445035.2). Classification (NCBI taxonomy): domain Eukaryota; kingdom Metazoa; phylum Chordata; class Mammalia; order Cingulata; family Dasypodidae; genus Dasypus; species Dasypus novemcinctus. The sequence goes on along the minus strand of NC_080683.1, from coordinate 27,218,892 downwards.
GGTCTCCACATAGGGTGAACAAAAGAAAGAAGATCCCTGTTGTCAAGGAGCTTAGCAGGGGTTCCTCTCCTTCAGGTCTTTACTCAAATGTCAACTTCTCTCATCTTGCCTTATCATCCTATTTTAAATTTCCATCCAGTACTTCCTATTTCTCTCCATAGAACAGATTTCCTTTGAACATATATATATATATATATTTTTTTAAGATTTATCATTTATTTATTTATTCCCCCCCTTGCCGCCTGCTTGCTGTCTGCTCTCTGTGTCCATTTGCTGCATTCTTCTGTGTCTGCTTGTCTCCCTTTGTTGCATCATCTTGCTGCACCAACTCTCCGCGGGCATGGGCCATCAGCTCACCACGGGCATGGGCCAGCTTGCCTTCACAAGAGGCCCTGGGACTTGAACCCAGGTCCTCCCATATGGTAAACAGGAGCCCATTGAGCCATATCCACTTCCTCTATATATATTTTTAATAATTATATTTATTGGTGTGTCTCATAGATTAAGGATAGTAACAGAACATAAGTGATTAGCTTGATTCCATACTATATGTTTTTACTAATTTTGCTTATTGTCTCTCCCTCTCACTAAAAAAGGTTTTCTATGATATTCCCAGAGCCTAAACAGTGTCTGGCATAGAAAAGGCACCCAATAAGTATATATTAATTATAAATTTGAATTAATGATTGAATTAATGATCAAACAGGCTTGAATAAAAACACACTGCCATGTATCTTTTTTCTAATAATGATAAACTAGAAATAAACTATGTGTCCAATAGGAAAGGACTGGGTAAGTTATGATACTTTTATGAACTGAAATATATCAGAAATTGTGTCACTGTATTTTATGGCATGAAAAATGTCTATGATAAGCTTGTCAAGCTTCAAAAGTCAGCTTATGAAAGAGCATACATAATATGATCCCATTGTCTATATATATATATATACATACACATATTTGCATATCAATACATTACACTTGTTATGTGCCTGGCATCTTGTTAGAAGTTGGGAACACAAGTGTACTCAAGAAACAGACATATAAAAAGGTAATGATGATGCAATGTGATAAGCTCTGTAATGAATATGCATGTATTCCTTCTGCCTTAGGAGAAGTCTGTCTCCTAGAGAAAATGGGTAGGGATAGGTGAGAAGAGTTATCTCTTTAGATGTGCTTTCTATATGTATGCTGACTTTAATGGCCAAGCTGCCAGGAGGGATGTTATCTTGTTTGTGCATAAGATGATGCAATGTTCTGCTTACCATTCAAAAGCAAAGCTACTATTGATATAGTATTCCCAATCAGGATGAGAGCTTGCAAACGAAATGTAAACCATAACTGCTTTGGCATTTTTAATTTAGCCCCGATTACGGGTGGGGAGCTGTGTGGAAACCCAGTGAATTGCAGAGAAGTATACTTGTGCATTCCATTACATGGTGTTACATCTGCTAAGGTACTGAAATCGCAAGGAGACCTACCTTTTTTCACTGTTCATAATACACCAAAAAAAAAAAAGACTTGGGAACTCAATCTGACACAAGCCACCCTGTTTGTCAGCAGTAGAATGTGTCATTTGCAAGTTCATTCTGTATCTTCCATCCATTACAGGGTGTGGAGCAGCTAAGAATAGCTACAGAACTTGACTTTAAGCTGCTTGCCGGGAAGAAGGAAACTTACAGCCTGACTCACTGTGGGGTGTAAATTCTTGTGAGAGCACAGATAAAGAAGGAAGCTTTCAGCAAAAGAGAGAAAGAAAGCCTTTTAACTATCGCTCTGATAGCTAAAAACTTCCACCACTTTGGTCTTTCTGTGAGAGCAAACTTATAAATAGGTAACACTCCTGAGCATCAGTGAGTGGCACATGACTAAATTTCTCCCATGCAGCTCAGATAACAAAGTTGGATGGTTTCCACTAAAGAAAACAAACTCTGAAGTGAGCTTTTGTCGTAAACAGTACCACAGGCTTCCACAGCAGAATCAAATCTTAAAACGCCTAGGAGGGGAAGTGACTGTGGCTCAATCAGTTGGGCTCCCATCTACCATATGGGAGGCCCTGGGTTCACGTCCCAGGGCCTCCTTGTGAAGGCAGACTCACCCTCAAGCACCACGGAGGGCTGACTCAGCAAGGTGATGCAACAACAACAAAAAAGGGAGACAAGCAAAAAAACACAGAAGAACACACAGCAAATGGACACAGGCAGCAAGCAAAAAGCTGCAAAGGGGGGGTGGGGATTTTAAAAAATGCCTAGGAGTGTTCATGCAATCTTTATAATATCAGCCTACTGCACACTTGCCTCAGCAAATCATCTCAGACATTCTCAAATGAATACAATTCTCAAACACACTCACATTTAAGTCTGTAAAAAATGAAAATAATAATAACAGGTAAAATTCAGTAAGCTAGGCACCATGCCAAGCCCTTTACATGCATTTTCTAATTTAATTTTCTCAATTACTTTACAAGGTACATGGGATTATTATGATTAAAATAAGTTCAGTTACTTGCCCAAAGTGACAAAAGTATCATCATGATAGCATTCTGCAATTTGGCGTTATTTTCTTCCATTTCAATTTTATGACCACCTGCTATGGTAAATCAAGAAATTAATATCATGTCACTAGAGCTTTATAATGAGATTTTACAGAAGATACTGCCTGTAGTAAGTAGGACTATAAATTCAAACTTTGTATTGCATTCTCCCAGAATTAGAATTAGGAGAAAAAAGAAAAAGATAATTTCTCTAAACCATGAAAGAAGGGACATCACAAATGTTCATAAGATCTTTTTTTAAAAATATTTATTTATTTATTTCTCTCCCCTTTCCCCCACCCACCCCCGTTGTCTGTTCTCTGTGTCTATTTGCTGAGTCTTCTTCTGTCTGCTTCTGTTGTTGTCAGCGGCACGGGAATCTGTGTTTCTTTTTGTTGCGTCATCTTGTTGTGTCAGCTCTCCGTGTGTGCAGCACCATTCTTGGGCAGGCTGTACTTTCTTTCATGCTGGGCAGCTCTCCTTACGGGGCACACTCCTTGTGCGTGGGGCTCCCCTACACGGGGGCACCCCTACATGGATGGCAGGCACTCCTTGAGCGCATCAGCACTGCACATGGGCCAGCTGCACACAGGTCAAGGAGGCCCGGGGTTTGAACCGCGGACCTTCCATGTGGTAGACGAACGCCCTAACCACTGGGCCAAGCCTGCTTCCCATCTCATAAGATCTTAAAGGTAGAAAATATGAAGACCATTTCTCTAAAACCGAAAGGTTCTGGCACCATGTGCATTCTTGTACCTTATAAAATAATTGATATTAGACCACTTTGAAACACAAATATGTCAATCCAGATGGTTCAATTTGCTAGTTAATGCCATGATACTTAAGTGTATGGGCTCCTGGGTTCCATGCCCATTCTGCCGCTTTCAAGCTATGTGAACTTAACACATGATTATTGCTCTCAACTATAGTTCCTTTCACTGCAAAATAGGGGAAATGAAAGGTTCCATTTTTGTGAGATGATGAGTATAAATAACTTATCACAGCATCCATCACATAGTAAACCATCAATAATACTCTGAAATTACCACTATACTTGTTATTCATTAGAAACTAAGTCCCCAGTCCCCATGCCTTCTTCTTATGGGTGCCCCTTAAATCAAAGTAGACTGCCATATTAATATGGGCCCTCATTCTCGACTCTATGCCTTTTCTGAGCAATAAATGTCAGAGATTCCCTTTAGAACACAATAAGGATTCAGTTCTGTGATTCAATTTACCTTCTCATCCTAGAATTACATACTTACAAATTGTCCCAATGTTTTCTCATATTTCTATTTTGGAACACCACTCTACTCTTTTCTAGAAGGGAATCATATTTTTTTTCCTTATAATTTCTTTCTTAAAAAAACAGCAAGCGAAGAGCATTCTTGAATGTGTGGTAAGACATTCAATTATAACTCAAGGGATTTTAGCACATTATATAAATATTTCTGTCAATGTTTCTCCATTTTATGTAGATAAATAGTTATTTTTGGATTATTTTTAGGAAAAGAAAACTGGATATCTGTATCTTTTGGAACTTTGGCTAAAAGCAAAAATACTAATTCTCTAAAATCAGTGTTATTAAATATAGCTAAATCATTTTTGCCAGAGTTGCAATGAATGACTAAACAATGGAGAGATGAACTTTAAGGTTCTGTCTGTCCCAGGAATGCCATAATTTTGACAAGGAGCTTAATATGCTTCCCTAATACCATTTTTCCTTTACCATCTTCTCTATTTCATGTTGTCCTGGTACAGTATAGCAGGCTGCATGTTGGGCAAAGGATTAAGACCATGATCTAACCTAGGCAAGAAAGAATCCTCACCAAGAATTTTCTGGCTTGAGGCTGTTGCCATCCATCTTTCACATTTTTATCCCATGAGCCTGCCTAAGAGTGAAGCCAACACACAGAGAAGCTAGGAGATGAATACAGAGAAAAGACAGAAGCTTGATGAGATGGAGAGAATCAGAAAGCTGATAATATCATTTGAGCCCCTTTATTCAACTGAGCCTGAGCCCTTATACCCTTAGACTTCCCAATTATATAAGCCAATAAGTTTATTTTTTAAAGACAGTTTGAACTGGATTTCTGTTACCAACATCCTAAAAGCATAAAATATTTTGCACAATGCCTAGCCCTTAGTAAGTGCTCATTAAACATGTCAGAAAATTATAGACTTTTATGGTTAAATGATACCATAAAAATCTTTTCCTGTTCCCTCATTTTCTAAGGAAATTGATACATGGAGATTAGAGTGATCCTCACAATCAAATAGCTCTTTATTTGCACATCTGGGATCAGAATCCAGATGTGCTTTATCCTACATATCATATTCCCAAAAACGTGTCTACAGTACAGGTGACCTTATCAGGACTAATTAAAGCCTAGGAGGTACATTAGAAGGTCTCAGGCACAGGTAGAGAGGAAAAGAAAGAACAGCCTGCTTTCAAGCTGAGTTTGGGGGTGCTTTATATGGTTTGAGTTTTGTACTTTTTGAGACAAGATTAAGATAATTAGAAAATTACAATATGTTCTATTACTACCCATTCCTCACTTTTGTGTTCTAATGAAAAGAAAGAAAATATTGAAGATTTGAAGTGGCTTATTTAAATTTAAATTTAAATTAGTAAACAGTTCGATTTGAGGAACCTGTATTGATGTCCTACATGTGAAAAACGCTGTGAAATGCATTACAAGCAGAACAAAGATGACTAAAACAAACTCACCATCTGAGATAAGTCTTCAAATAATAATACTAGGTAAACTGCACTATGTGAAATACAGAGACTCATAGTGCTTCAGGTCTGGGAGAGCACTAAGAAGATGGAGATAAATTCCTTCTGGAGGACTTGGGTAGACTTTATTGAAAAAGTGACCTTTGAGCTCGCTTTACCAAAAGGTTTGGATTTCAAAAGCCAGAGTTGAAATTGTGATGGAACAAAAGCTTTCCAGAAGTAGTAGCAAACAACATAGAAGTTAACAATTAGAAAGTTCAGGATATACAGAGGCCATGGATCCACATAAGTTAATGTGAACGATGTGTATAAAAGTAGCTAGGGTAAGGTAGATACACCAGGGAAAGTCTTACCTCTTCAATAAGCTTTCAGAAGCCTCAAAATCACCCGGAAGTAGGTGAAGAGCCCTACCATGCCCATGCAACCTGCCAGAAAACAAACAACACACTCCATTGCCTACATCAACCAACTGTGGTACAAGACAAATTTCACTTCCACCATTTTATATTTTAGCATTAAAAACTCTGATTTTGACTACAAAGATATTCAACCCAGCACAGGTTTTATTAACAAAAAGTAAAACCAAAAACAAACCCCAAAAAACAAAATTACAAATTATTTAAATAATCTAAATCTAATCTAAATCAAATACAAAATTTAAGTATCTAAACACAGCAGATGACGATTTGTCAAATAAATTATTGTATTCAAACCATGAAATGCTCTTCAGATGAATTCATATTGTAGAATATCTTATGACAACAATAATGTTCAAATATGTCTTTAAGTAGAAAAAAACTAGGTTACTAAACACTATAAACAGAATTAATTAATCCCTTGCATGTGTGTGCATGTGTGTGTGTAAAGCCAGAACGTCATACTCTAAGGCATTAACAGTGGTTTTTGCCAGATGATAAGGTAAAAATATACAATTGCTTTTATTCTCTTCTCTTTGCTTCCTTGCACCTCATACCTTTTCTACAAAGAACACGTTTTACTCTTCAAAAGTAAAACTATATACATAGTTGCAGATAGATATATTTGTATGTGCATATGTATATATGCACAAGTCTTAATTCTTTACCTAGGAGAAAGTGAACTTAAGGTCGATATTGGGATTCAGATGTTTACACAGTAAGAGAATAAGGGAAAGAATGTTCTCTTTTTTGGAAACAAGAGTTCTCCATGTGAAAAATCTGTCTACTCAATATATAATTTAATCATACTCTTCACAAACCAATACCCTAACTTAAATTCATTTTTTTAAATTTTGAGACAATCCTTGAACTATCATCATTTCAATCAGAATACTTGCATTGTTGAACTTTAACATAATAAAAATTTTATATAATATGTATTTTAAATAACTGGAAGATAAATTATATATATTATATATAAATTATATATATATATATTATAGATAAATTATATATATATATATGAAAGAAAAGGATTAAACTCTCAAATTTCCTTTGGACGTTTCCCACAAAGACATCATTTAATGATTACGGAAATGACAAATAGTTTATATTCGGTTAAGTTATTAAATGTATATGAGATGTAAATGACTTAAGAACTCAGCTTGCGTTATTGTGAATAATGCATTAAAACATTAGGCCTGGACTTAGAGACAGGGTGGATGGTGGTAGTTTGCTGTGTACTACAGAACCCCTCTTCCAGGGTAAGAAAGCTTTCCCTATATTCTTGTCTCTCTCCCTCACATATGCACAGTCTCTCTCTTTCTCTCTCTCTCTCTCTCTCTCTCTCTCAATAGGGTATCCCTCAATTTGCTTCCTGTCACCTAACATTTTTGTGTGTGTGAGAAAAAAGGTAGAGGAATATTGATTGTAAAACGAAGTACCATCAGCATGCATCAACATTTCTGCAAATTAACGCTGAATGGATAGCAAGTGATGTGAGACCCTGACCCAGCAGAGCTGTGAGCCTATAGGTGGAGGGTTCACATCCACAGATGGGCTTCTGTTCAGGCAGGTTCCTGGTTTTCTGCTCTTTCATAAGGATATAATCTCTGCCTTCAACATGGGTCGAGCACATCTGAGGAGTGTGGTGAAAATATGGGCTACCAAGGTCCCATCCACAGAGATTAGCTTTCCATATTTCCTAAAAGTTCCCCAGAGTATTTTAACTCAGGAAAAGGGCTGCAACCCCCGTGCTCTGAGAGGATGGCACCTGTTGCCAGGGGTTTCAGAGAGCTTGGCCATCATCCAGATGCTTGGAGAGGTTGGAGCCTTCATCCAGCATGCAGGGAGAGCATGGTTGCTGGGCAAGCACTTGGAAGGGGTGGGGTTGCTGCTGCATCAGGCCCAGAGAATAAAACATAGTTCCATAGATGAGTCTCAGACCTTCAAATCTAATGGAGTATGCCCTGCTTGGTTTCAAAACTTTTTGGGACACATGGCCTCCAATTTCTTCCTATGAGAATTAAAATATTTATCCTATGCCTGTCTCTCCATTGTATGTTAGAAGCCAATAACTTGTTCTCTAGGTTTCACAGATCCACAAAGGGAAATTGTGTCCCAGGATAGACAACACAGATGACTGATTTTGATGAGATTTTGTACTAAGCATTGTTTCTGACAAGGTTTTGGGGATATTGTGATTGAATTACTGTTTGCATATAGAAAGAACATGCCTTTTGGGGGTCTAGAGGGAGGAGCATGGTGGTGTGAAGCCATAGATATTCCAGAAAAACCTGTTCTTAAATTTAATCCATTTCTGTGAGTATGAATCCATTGTAAGTAGGACCTTTTGATGAGATTACCTCTATTGAGGTCACCCATCTCAGTCAGGATGGGTCTTAATCCTATTACTAAAGTCCTTTTTAAGTGGAATGAAATTCAGAGTGAGAGAAAGAAAGCCACAGGAAGCAAGAGGACATCAATGAAACCTGAAGGAGAAGAGAGAGAGTAGGAGATGATGCCATGTGCCTTGCCACACGGCTAAGGAGCCAAGGATCACAAGCAGCCAGCCTGAGAACATGTTCTCTGGGGAGAAAGCATCACCATGACGACGTCTTGATTTGGGCTTTCTTATGGCTTCAAAACTATAAGCTAATAAATTCCTATTGTTTAAGCTAATCATTGTATTGATATTTGCTTGAGTAGCCTAGAAAACTGAACAGGTAGAGGGTCCTGATTCAGTGTCAGGATTATGTATAGCCACATTTAAGATATTAATATGCAATTCCTTTAAAAACAATTTTAAATTTTATTTCATAGACTTTCAAGAAGAGACAAATACTATCCAGGCAACCCAAGGCAGTGCCACCTTTTCTTTTACAAATGTGATACTGAACTTTCCTCACTATCTGCATGTTTCTCTCAGGAGGCACTCTTAAAACCTAGGCCCAGCAAAATCCAAAAATCGAACTCTTCTTAGAAATTTGAGCAAAGGAGATGTGGTTTAGAACTGAGCCAGTTTGGGACTCCTCCCAGTCCTGCTCTTTCACCATCCCAAACAGGTATCACCAGTCTACTGCCAAACACCTATCCACAAATATTTCACACGTAATAATGACATCTGAGGCTAAGTCTGGCACCTTCAACTGTTCCTTGTGGAACTACTGATCGGTGATGCTGTAGGGACAGTTACCGGACATTGTATGTCCTCCCATGGCCCACTGGGTAGAACGTGGTAGAGTGTGGGCTATGATGTGGACCATTGACCATGAGGTGCAGCAGTGCTCAGAGATGTATTCACCAAATGCAATGAATGTCTCATGATGATGGAGGAGATTGTTGTTATGGGGGGAGAAGTGGGGTGAGGGGGTGGGGGGGTATATAGGACCTCATATTTTTTTAATGTAATGTTAAAAAAATAAAGACAAAAAAAGAAATAAATAAATAAATCTTTCAAAAGACAACAAAAAATTTATATATATATTCAGGGGGGTGGCTGTGGCTCAAGCAGTTGAGTGCCTACTTCCCACATGGGAGGGCCCACGTTTAGTTCCCGGTGCCTTCTAAAAACAAACAACAAACTATGAGCAAACAAACAAAAAGAAACAACTCTGGTGAGCCAATGTGGCTCAGTGGTTGAGCACCAACTTCCCACTTATGAGATCCCAGGTTCAATCCCTGGCACCCCGGAAAAAAAACAAACCCATACATTCTGTTGGTGCTTTGATCATTCCTTTTACCTCTTCCACAATAAATTAAGCCTTCCCCTTCCCGCATGATCCCATTTCCCTTACACATCTTTCCAGTAGGGTGGATGGAAGCCAGTGGCTCTTAGGCTTTGCCATCCTCCTCCCGTCCGTGAACACATATCTACTAGTTATGAGTAACATGCCAAAGCAACCCGCAACTCCTCTCACTATTTCTAATCATTGTTTTCTGCAGTCTCTTAACAACCTCCATTCCCTGAAAATCTGCATTCAGCACAAGCACCAGCTCTTCTCTTATCAGTCATGTTCTGCCTATAAGATGCTTGCCTATCATCTTTAATGATTTTAACATCTTACTCTTCAACCCATTCCTCTATGTCCCTTTAGTGTTGATGCTGATAGTAGTTTCAGAACCCTGACCTCAAGGGAGAACCTGACTTTTTCAGCAAAAATATCTTTTATTCCCACTGATTATCAGCCACCTTCTGGCAGACACCACCATACCTTGGTTTCTCACAAAGAACTTTTCATCTTCTAATGCCAAACTCTGGAAGCAACTCTCCTCTAAGTCACCATCTCCCTTCTTCCTACAGTACTCACTGATTTTTTTCCTTCAGTTAAAAAGACTTTAAAGATAGCCCATAGGGAACACATTATGTGCCAATACTGCATGAAATGTTTTGCTAGTTCATTTAATTCCATAACCGCGCCATGCAGAAAGCACTGAGGCACAGAGATGGAACTACTTTGCCTGAGGCTGCACTGCTAGGAAGTGGTGGTGCAAGCAATGGAAACCAGAGGCAACCGTGTTAGAGGTAGAACTTGGGATCCTGTTATATAACAATGCTTAACATTTAGTAGGCAAAAAATATAGTTTGGATTTTTCCTAACAGCATTAAAAAAGAAAAAGGAATAGGAAAACCTCTATGGCAGCGGCTGTTGGTGCCCCACCCATCGCCCTCCCCTTCCCACTTCAGGGGCCGCTGGCTACAGCTCCAGGCACCATCATCAGCATTTCTTCGCTCAGAGCTTTCTCTGACCACGGAAGCCTGCTTGGCCAGGCTTGGCCTGCCCACGGGGCACACGGGAAGTGCAGGGGAGTTAACCCCCCACCGGAAACAGCCTTCCCTGGGGGACTGATGGGATGTGGCCTATAAATACTCCTGCTCCCTCACTTCTGGGTTGGTAATTCTGGGAAGACGGCAATACTTGGGCTGCTAGTTTCCCCAGCAGGCTTAAGGTGCAGCTGCCGCAGTATACATATGTGCCCTAGGGGCCAGCCAACCCCCACTCCCTGCAGCACTTTTCCCCTTTCCCAGGGGGTGTTTCCTGGGATCCCCTCGCAAACCATATATTTGTAGGTCTGTCTCTGGGGTAATTTTATTTATGATGTCCCCACTTCATACAACAAATGTACTCCTAAAAATTTGTGTATAAATTAAAGTCATATATAAAGGCACCAGGAGAGCTTGAAATCTAAAGCAACTGTGAAAGACTGTTTCACTTATCACACTACTGATCAGTAATGAAAAACTTCCCAACCAAGAAAAACAGAAATATGCAGATTCATAAAGTTAGAAACTAGAATACAGGTTACCAGCAGCTGCATAAGTGTGGGGGTTGGGGTGTTAATGTTTAATTGGTACAAAATTTCTCTTTGCGATGATGGAAAAGTTTTGGCAATGGATGATGGTGATGGAGGCACAACTTTGTGACTGTAATTAACACCACTGACTTGTATATTTGAAAAGGGATAAAAATGGAAATTTTAGGTTGTCTTTAAGTTACCATACACATAAAAAAAAAAAATCCCACCATAGAATTGTGTAAAACAAAGAGTAAACCCTTATGGCACCAGTGGGTCAGTGTTAATAGCCTAATAATAATAATAATAATAATAATAATGTTCCATCAATTGTAACAAAATTAATGTAAAATGTTAATGAAAGGAAAAGCTGTGTGTGTGAAGGCAGTATGTGGGAACTCTGAACTTTCTGCATTATTTTCCTGTAAACCTATAACTGCTCTAATTTTTTTAAAAATATTTTAAAGAATAAATCACTATAGTTTGATTTATCTTTGGTATATCTGTATTTTCATATATAATTCTGAGTTTTTAATTATTTAGGATATATATATAGTAATAAAGCCAATGTTTGGTGACTTGTTGTAATGGAAAGTAATTACTAGCAATGAATTATTGAAATTCACTTTATTCCTAAAAAAACAAAAGAGGAATCCAATCTACTGCCTCTGCTTTTTCTCAAACCATTTATTATACAATCCTTTGGAGAATGTATAGCTAATTAAGGCAGGTTGTAGAAAATAGCACACTCCTGGATTTGTGTCGTCCATCTGTCACATTTTGCAATCTTGGGAAATATATGTAAGCTCTTTAGGCTTTGGTTTCCCTCTATAAAATGGGAATAATAAAAACCTCTCCTTCACAACCTTTGCTGGGAGGATTCAATAGTAATTGAGTGCTCAGCACAGTATCTGTCTATAGTAGTCTATACATGCGTTAGATTTTCTTCTTCATGGTATTATTTTCCCTTTCTTATCTGGCTTCTATACCCACATTCAGTTAGAAGCCCTCAGCTGAAGTTCAACAGTGACACCGAGTCAACAGTTCAGCAAGTTCTAATCCTTATCATTTTCCAAAGCTCTGTCCTTCCTGGGATCCTCCTTACTTTGTACTTTCCCCCTGCTTCCCTGACTTCTCACTTTCTGTCACCATATTTCCCCTAAACCTTCAAATGTAAGCATTCTTTCTCTATCAGGGTGCTTATTCCCTCTTTCGATTAGAACAATTACTTGTGAGCAATTACTGTTTTAGCTCCAGTTTTGAATTTCTAGCTCCCTCTTGGGATATCTACACATGGTTCAATTGATGGGAGCTCATATTAAATCGTGCAACAGAATTTGTCCTATAACCACAAAACTTACACCTCCTCTACGAATGACAGAACCATGCTTCCAACTTCCAGGCTCAAACTGCTCACCCCTCTACCTCCCTCACTGCTAGCAGTCAATGACGTAGCAAGAACCAAAACTTTGCCTTACTGGCACCCATCTCCTTTCCGTTCTCTGATCATTTCTCTTGTTCATTTATCCAGCATCGGACTCAAGCAAAGTTTCCAATACACCAACCATGTAACTTTGACAATGACCAACAATTTAGCTTTGGAGAAACCATTCTAGAATATTTCTGCCATGAATAACTTTCATGTGAACGGTTCTGCATCTAATTCCAAATATAGGAAACTGGGCTTTATTACAGTATTGCCAAACATCGTAGTTACTTGGGTTGAAAATGGATCAGATAATTTACTTTTTTGTTTTCGTTCTAATATAAAACACTTTGAAACTTTCAATGATTTGCTCTTTTCTGCCTCAGTAAGTGCCAAATTAGCTCAATTTTAGTTAATTTCTGAGTGTTCACAGACAAGACGATCATCAATAGCAAGTAGAAAAAATGACTGAAAAAGTAGATATTCAGGAAGCAAGAAATTTCTCTATCACTATCTCATTGACAATGAATTATGACCTTCAAAGATTTTTCACCTATTATGATATTTGGAGAAATAGACAAGAGAATGTTAATTCTGGCTAATTATTATAGTGAAATAATGGCTACAGTTTAAAAATCAAATAGTGGATTAAGTAAATTAGGGTTTAGCCATGTAATAGAAAAGCTTGGAAATATTAAATATGGTTTATCAGCACATTTAAAGATATAGAAAAAGATGATAAATTAAGAGAAAAGGCATGTCATAAAACTGGTACACAGGATGATTCCATTTTTATATGAAGATTATATGCATGGGGGAGTGGGGAGTGGGATATATGGTAACCTCTTATATTTTTTAATGTAACATTTTGTGTGATCTATGTATCTTTTTTTAAAAAGGTTAAAAAAAGTTGCTAAAAAAGACTATATGGTGATATTAACAGAGGTAATCAAAGAGAGGTGGGATCGGGACCATGGGAAACTTTTTTCTTTTTTCTTAACTGAATTTTATATATGTTCTACAATGAAGCTGTATTAAATTAGAGGGAGAAAGGAGTTTCTTTGTCATTAGAATTAACAGTGCAAAAAAAAAGTAATGGTATGGCTTAAGGATATTTTTTATTGGCCAACATTTAAAGTTAATATAAATTAGGCTATTCGACTTTTATGGAAAGCACGTTTTGATCTATTATTGGGAGAGAGAAGAGATGAATTTCTCAAGACAATAGAAGTAAGGAAAATGTAGCCACCCATAATGGGGAAATACCAGCATCTGGAGGATGAAAATACTAGCTTCCCCCTCAATAATCTGAACTAGAGCAAGCTTGCCACCAAATACAGTTGACCTGAAAGAAATGCCATAAGTAGAGGTCTCAGCTGAAAATGCTGTTATTCTCTCAATATCCATGGCAACACTACCTTCATAATAAAATAGGTCATGATGATTCACAGGGAAATCAAATTTATATATTTGCCACTAGCATTTTTCTTGAGAAGTTTAAAACTCTCAAAATTTGGTCATGCACACTGTCCCACCATTCTTCATGAATTTCTAATGAGGAAAATAAAATTTGACAATTTGAAGCCAAGTTTAAAATAGCTATGTTTAAAATAAATATAAAAACATTAAATAAAAAATAGAATTCCCTACATGTCAAAGATCTTGTGTAACCCTGCCGTTTCCTGTTTTACAAACTTAATATAAAATTTTACGTCTACCCTTGCCTACTGGATATAGGAAACAAGCTGATGCAACTAAGCAGTGCTAGAGAAAAATTTTAGAGGAGATTTCAAATAGGTATTGTTGGTTTCCTGAGTAATTTCCATTGGTCAGCCTTCGTTATTTCTTCTTAACACATGTGGCATTAATTTCACTGACTCACTACCCCTAAAGGTTTCATAATGGAAGTATAAATTAAGTAATGGTATTAAAATGAACCTTAGGTTCTCTTTTGAAATAATATGATATTGAAGTCTGCCACAAATGGGATAGATTATTTCCAAGCATCTAAAAATTGGCAAAAGCAGCTGTGCATTCAGTCCATGTGCTTGATCCATTTGATGAGAAAGGACCCATTTGCTTGAAATACTTCCTAAACATTGTATGTTTAAATAACAAATAAACTCAGGTGCATTTTTGAAACAGCTATTGAGAGATCTTAGGACACAGAATGCCCCATTTGGGCCATAACGATCAGACTTGTATGGGAAAAGAATGCAGTTCCATACCACGCAAATAATCATTCAGTCCATCATGTTTAGAGATGGCAACTCAAGGAGAGGCAGTGGAGGAAGCTGCTTGGCATTCTACTTTCATTCACACCTAAAGTACTGTGGCAGCTTTTAAAATTGATCGTGGCTTTTAATTCTTGAACCAGGAACCAGGGACCAAGTAATTGGCAAATTTGTCCAATTTAAAGCTAAATATCTAAAATGACCAGACTGTTTACTGTGCTTGCTATGAATTGCTTAATCTGCACTTGCAAGAGAATAAGTTCATATGAAAAGCCCAAGAAATTTAACTTTTACTCTTCTTGCAAACAACAAAAGAAACACTAAAAGTCATCACCTCTTTGGTAACTCTTCAAAGTAGCAAATACACACAATTTCCAATACACATGAATCTTCCTGATCTTCCTGGTTCCACAGTCAACACCCCATTCCACCCCGCCCTCCCCTAACAATTTTTGGCTGAGTGAGTCTCTACTTTCCTCCCTGCTCCCAGTTTCTCTTCCTTCTCATACATTCCACACACCAGTTCATACCAAGTTTTCTATAATGCTATGTTTAGCATTTTGGTCATTTGAATTCCTTTAAAGTAGTTAAAAGACTGTGGATTTCCCATAGGCTTTTCTCATTATAAGATCTCCAGTAATAGGAATAAGACCCATCCTGATTCAACTGATAACACCTTAACTAAAAATAACATCTTTAATAGATCCTATTTACAATGGGTTCACATCCACAGGAATATTGCTTGAGATTAAGAATATGGGTTTTTTCCCCTGAGATGCATAATCTCTACACAATAGAGAAAAATTCAAAATTCACGTTTCATTTTCAAAATAAAATTAGGATGTTTTCTAATAATTTCCAACTTGCAGAAGACATCATTAGGCAATACGAAACTATTTTGGACATTCTTGTTCCCATTACTAAAGCTACCTCAGAGGAAGCAGCATTGGGTCTAAGAAAGGTTTGAGGATGTTGTAGGAACAGGGGTATGGTGAAGGGTTATGTGGCAGATATCTCAGGGGAGCACTGGTAGAAATATCAAGTGTCTTAAGACTTTAGCTAACAATTTATGCTAAACACACATAACCTGCTCTAAATTGTTTAAGATGTCACCTTCTTCATTTTACATTTCATTTCTCCTTTCCTTTCCCTAGTCCCTTACTGACCTCCCAACTCAGCTAAAAATTAATTCCTAAGGAATGTTGATGCTGATGTTGATGGTGACAAAGATGACAATTGAAGAGGAAGAAAAGGAGGAGGAGGAGGAGGAGATGGTGGATAGATTCCTACCACCCTTCCCAGGTTACAAGACATTGAAGTATACATAATATTATTGATCTTGGCAGTTATCATGCCTGGTTTATAGAGCAGGAACATTTATACCTAACTTACAAATGAAGAAAGCACAGTAGAGGGAGGTTAGGTAAGTTGTCCCTGGTCATGGACGAGCCACATGACACCAGATCTGCCGCCCTTTCCAAGCTAAGACTTTGTCTACACCCCCTCTGATCTTTGTTTCCTCAACATCTTCAGCTTATATCACAGAAAACTAAGTCACAAATGTTTTGCAAATGCTCTTATGTAATTTCACATTTGGTCCCCATCTAGACTGTGACTTTCCAGTGATATCAGTTATTATATTGCTTAATTTTCTGCCTCCTCTTTTCATAAGAGGGTCTATGACTTTTAAAAAAAATCACTTGTTTGGGATCCTAAAAATCAGTTTTTAGGGGAACAAGCTAAAAGTTCAGCCATAAAGCTGAACTATATTAATTCATAGCAAAATAAACAAAAACAGATAGGGACTGCTCCACCCCTCATCTATCTGTGCTAGCCAGAAAATTACAAGAGACATCTTGGGTAATGGGATGGACTTGGGCCAGACAATGCTAATTACATTTGGGGAGGGTGTTATCAGATCTTCATTCACAGACAGTCTATGCCTATTAGAGATAAGTAAAATCCAGAAAGATGCATAGACTGCTGTGGAAAAAAGTTGAGTTAAATCATAATGGAGACTGCCGGTTGCCTGATCAGCATTCATTCCCCCTTCTTCCCTAGAAGAACAATGATATTGTTGTAGGATCCTGCGACTTTGGAGAAATTGACCTGATCGCCACGACAGGAAAAAATCCTAAATCCCAAGCTGATAGTTGTCACTGAGCAGCACCATCCACCTAATGGGGTTTTGGAAATGTGAGCACATTTTTGGTGATCAAACGACTGGGGTGCTTTGAGCATTTAGTGCCTGAGGTCCAGGGAAGCCATATATGCTGCACGCATAGGACAAGGTGTATAACCAAGAATTGTACTAGAATTGTGGACCTGTTGAAAAACACTAGCTTAAAGTAATCAATGACAAAATACTTGAATAGACATTTCACCAATAATGTATAGAAGGCAAATAAATATATGAAAATATATCCTATACCATTAGCCACTAGGGAAATGCACCTTAAGACCATGATGAGACACCAACACACATCTATTACAATAGCTATCATAAAAGACATTAACAATACCAAGAGCTGGTGAGAATGCAGAGGAGCTAAGGTTCTTACACATTGCTGGCAGGAATGCAAAATGCTTTGGCCACTCTGGAAAAGAGTTTGACTTTTTCTTATAATGTTAAACATATTCTTATATGACCCAGCAGTCCTCTCCTACTTTCTTACCTTGGATAAACAAAGACTTAAGTTCATTCAAAAACCTGTACACTAGGAGGCAGTGGACTTGGCCCAGTGGTTAGGGTGTCCATCTACCACATGGGAGGTCCACGGTTCAAACCCCGGGCCTCCTTGACCTGTGGAGGTGGCCCATGCACAGTGCTGATGCATGCAAGGAGTGCCCTGCCACACAGGGGTATCCCTGCGTAGGGGAGCCCCACACACGAGGAATGCGTCCCGTAAAGAGAGCCACCCAGCGTGAAAGAAAGTGCAGCCTGCCCAGGAATGGTGCCACAGACATGGAGAGCTGACACAACAAGATGATGCAACAAAAAGAAACACAGATCCCCGTGCCGCTGACAACAACAGAAGTGGACAAAGAAGGCGCAGCATATAGACACAGAGAACAGACAGCTGGGGGGGGAGGGGAAGGGGAGAGAAATAAATTAATTGAATAAATAAATCTTAAAAAAAAAAAACCTATACACTAATGTTTATACAAGCTCTATGCATAATAGCCTCAAACTGGAAACAAATGTCCTTTAATGGATGAATGGTTAAACACACTGTGATACAGCCATACAATGGGATACTACTCAGCAAAAAAGAAAAAAAGAAAAGCCATAAATTTGATTCACACAACTAGGATGTATATCAAAGGCATTATGTTGAGTGAAAGAAGCCAATCTCAAAAGGTTATATACTGTATAATTCTTTTGATATGACATTCTCGAAAAGATAAGACATAAATATAGTTTTTGAGAACAGATCAGTGGTTGCCAAGGTATGGGGGCTGGAGGTGGGAGGGGAGATGTGCTCTTGAAGGAGCAGTTTTGAAATTTCATATTTTGTCCCCATAGGGGAGTTTTTTGAGATGATAGAACTCTTATTCACTCTTATTGTGGTGGTGGTTATATGAATCTATACACGTGTTAATTTATAGAACTATACATATATAGAAAATTTATAGAACTATACATAAAAATAAATTATACTGTGTTCATTTCAAATACAATTAAAATTAATAAAAATAACTGACAGATACATTTATTTAACAGATTTTCACTTTGTAGCAGGGTTGTCAGGAACAAATTGGTTGTTCAGCAAGAAAGAGGTATAGCTTTTAGAATGTAATAAATGCACAAAAGAGAGACAGAAAAAAATCCAGTGGAAATGTGTGAGCACATTTTCGATCATCACAATGAAAAATTCTTTGAGTGCAGAGAAGTCATTTCTCCATGAGAATGAAAGAAGGTAAGAGGTAGACTGTATCTTGAAGGACTGGTAGGTTTGTTTTTTTAAAAAAGTATATTTATGATTAGCATTAGGTCTACAGAAGTATTATTTGCACATGCAACATAGTCCAACCATGTGGAAGTATAAAACTAAATGCGTGTGAAGACCCAGTCACTACTAATCCCACTCAACAGGGAAATCACTATTAGTTTGAATATGTCCTCATTTATATCCTCCCAAATGTTTTTCTATGCATATACAATGCTGAATATATACAATTTATTGACAGACTGAATCTAGTGGAATACAGATAAGAAATTATTTTCTTTTTCTCCAATTTCTGCAAACATACTCTCTTGGATTTCTCTTTACCACACCTTAAACATATGTTAGGAAGATTCCATATATTTATATAGCCTTTCAGTCACTAAAACTAACTCAGTAAGTTTATTCTGAACAGTGTTTTGGGGAGGAGTTAAGTATTAGCCTAAATGATCTCAAGTAATATATAACATGTCAAGAATTGAATAAAATTCATTAAATAGAGGAGGAGAAAAAAATAAATCTGTCTAGGTTAATATTATTTTATATATGTGATGTTGAAGATGCAATTTTAGCTAAGTTAATAATTTATGAGTAGAGTTTTGATTATTTCATCTATGTTCCTCAATATTTACATATTCAAGTTAGTCAAAAAGAATTTCAGGGTGTCATTATCAGAAAAATGGAGAATTGTCTCATATCTAGGGCTATTTTATGTTCAATATATATGCAAATATGTTTTTGCTTTTATTTTTTAATAAAAATGGGCTATATACCAGATTTGTTACTTTTACATCTTATTTTTCTTTACTTAATAATATAACATTGATGACTTCTCAGGGTAATTAGATCTATCCTATTCTTAATGACTTTATAATTTATTTAACCAATCACATTGAAAAGCTTTTAAATTGTTTCCAGTTTTGCCATTATAAAATAATATTAGATTAAAGGTTTATTTATCTTATGTATTCACTTCCTAGGCCTGCTATAACAAATTACCACAAACTTGGTGGCTTGAAATAATAGAAATATATCCTCGGCGGTTCTGGCAGCTAGAAGTCTAAAAGCAAGGTGTCGGCAGGGCCATGCTCCCTTGGAAGGCTCTAAGGGAGAACACCTTGCTTGCCTCTTCTGACTGCTGGTGGCTACAAGCATTCCAGGCCTGGGCGGCACAACTCCAGTCTCTGCCTTTCTGTACATGACTTTCTCCTCTGTGTGTCTTCCCCACTAATCTCTTTTTTTTTTCAAAAAATGAAATGTTATTCTTTTCTTTTTGAGATATATAGATCATACAAAACGTTACATTAAAAAAATATAAGACGTTCCCC
This sequence comes from Dasypus novemcinctus, assembly GCF_030445035.2. Lineage (NCBI taxonomy): Eukaryota > Metazoa > Chordata > Mammalia > Cingulata > Dasypodidae > Dasypus > Dasypus novemcinctus. The sequence continues at coordinate 27,198,973 of NC_080683.1, read as the reverse complement.
CATACCCCACTTCCCACCCCCTACACACTCTTCCCATAACAACCTCTTCATCAGTGTGGCACATTCATGGCATTTAATGATACATTTTTCTGTTTTGTTTTGTTTTTAAAGATTTATTTATTTATTTATTTATTTCCTCCCGCCCCCCCCACCCACCTGCCCCAGATGTCTGTTTTCTGTGCCTAATTGCCATGTGTTCTTCTTTGTCCGCTTCTGTTGTTGTCAGCGACACAGGAATCTGTGTTTCTTTTTGTTGTTGTTGTGTCATCTTGTTGTGTCAGCTCTCCGTGTGTGTGGTGCCATTCCTGGGCAGGCTGCACTTTCTTTCGCGCTAGGCGGCTCTCCTTATGGGACGCACTCCTTGCACGTGGGGCTCCCCTACGCAGGGGACACCTCTGCATGGCAGGCACTCCTTGCGCGCATCAGCACTGCACATGGGCCAGCTCCACACGGGTCAAGGAGGCCTGGGGTTTGAACCACGGATCTCCCATGTGGTAGACGGACGCCCTAACCACTGGGCCAAGTCTGCTTCCCCAATGATACATTTTGGAGCACTGCTGCACTGCATGGATTATAGTTTACATTGTAGTTTACACTCTTCCCCAGTCCATTCAGTGGGTTATAGCAGGATATATAATGTCCAGCATCTGTCCCTGCAATATCATTTAGGATAACTCCTAGTCCCGAAAAAGCCCCATATCACATCTCTTCTTCCCACTCCCTGCCCTCAGCAACTCCCGTGGCTGCTGTCTCCACATCAATGATACAATTCTTCCATTGCTAGAGTCACAATAGTTTTATACTAGAAAACCAGTAAGGGGAAGCAGATTTGGCCCAATGGATAGGGCAGCCACCTACCACATGGGAAGTCCACGGTTCAAACCCCGGGCCTCCTTGACCCATGTGGAGCTGGCCCACGTGCAGTGCTGATGCGTGCAAGGCATGCCGTGCCACACAGGGGTGTCCCGCGTAGGGGAGCCCCACTCACAAGGAGTGCACCCCGTAAGGAGAGCTGCCCAGCGCAAAAGAAAGTTCAGCCTGCCCAGGAATGGTGCCACACACATGGAGAGCTGACACAGCAAGATGATGCAACCAAAAGAAGCACAGATTCCCGGTGCCACTGATAAGGATAGAAGCAGTCACAGAAGAACATGCAGTGAATGGACACAGAGAGCAGACAACTGGGGGCAGGAGAAAGGGGGGAGAAATTAATTAATTAAATCTTTAAAGAAAACCAGTAAGTCCATTCTAACCCATATTTTATTCCTCCATCCTGTGAACCCTGGGATGGCGATGTCCACTCCACCTCTAAATTGAGATGATGTCACCCTAACCCAGAGCAATTGCATCTCAAAATCATTCTTAATTACATCTGGAAAGGCCATTTTCCACGTAAGTTCACACTTGCAGTTTCTGAGTGTACATATCTTTGGTGGAGACCATCATTCAGCCCACTACAATGTACAAGGAGTCTGTCAGACTGTTAAAAGCAGCCTCACTTGATGATATTATATTTGCATCCAAGTTGTGAAGTAGTCACTCCACCAACTCTGGATATTATTGATCTCTATCATGTTTGCTAAGAAAAGAGGTTAAAAATGGTGCCTTGCTTTAATTTGCACTTCTTTGGTACTTAATAAGAACCAACTTTTTGTATGCTCATTGGTATTTTCTTTATCTTCATCAGGCTTATGTCCTTTATTTCTTTGGTGGGTTTTGTTTTGTTTTGTTTACTCATTATTTGCAGTTGCTCTGGATTGCAAGGATTTGGATATATGAAATAGAGAGAAGTGAATATTCTGACCTCCCCTTTCTTCTGGAGCTTCTAGGTATGAATAATTCGGGTCTGGAATTCAGGTGAGGAGCTATGGCTCTCCATGGTGGGAGCCCAGTCAGACCTCTAGATACCAGAACTGAAGTGTTTGTCTGTCTGGTTGGTTGGTTGGTTGGTTGGTTGGTTGCCCTCATCAAGTAGGGCTCTAGTCAGTTGCCTGTCTCCACTAAGCAGTATATAGCATGGCTAAAAACAAAAACTCTGGGTCAAACACGCCTTCAAGGAAAGAAGGTACCCGCTCTTTACTGTGCTACCGGACAAGTCAAACTTGCACAATTAGTTTCCTCATTTGAAAAATAAGAAATATATAAAATGAGGTGTTGAAGTTCCTTTGCACTGGTTTTTTGGTTTAGAACACTTCCTCTGGCTTCTTCCCATCAAATGTTAGCTCCTAAGAGAAACTTTCCTGAAGACACTATCTTTAATAGCTACCATTTACTCTCCCCATCAATCGCTATTCCTTTACCCTGTCTATTTTACTTTTTCATTTGTGGTTAACTTGTTTATTCATTTGTTTAAGTGACTGTTGTCAGCCCTCTCCCCACCCTCCACTATAACCCATGAAGGCTGTGATGTAGTTGGTCATAGCCACAGCTATATCCTCAGGACCTACAACAATGCCCCATACATGGTAATACTCAAAAAATATTTTAAATAGATAAATCAATCAGTAGTGAATGAGAGTAAGTTGCTTTATACACAGTAAGTGCTCAGAAATGGTCGTTAAAGGCAGTATCAAACCCTCTATGTGTCTACTATATTCAGTGCAAAAATATAACTTGCTAACAGGTACCTATGCTGTCAACACAACCACTGTCGCTAACAGCTGAGCAGGCACTTTCTTATTTTTAAGTGCTCTAGCTATATGAAAGTGAAGAATTCTGTAGCTATTAATTTGTTTTGGTCTGAAAATGGTTAAAATTTTATCATCATCTCAGAGCTCAACATACGACTTATTGCAACACAGAAGAGAAGCATAAGAGATGGGCATAGTTGGTGTTTGTTGTATATTTTACATTACCCCAGTTCTTAACATTTTCATTCTGTAGATTTAAAAAATTAAAAGAGATTGGGTGATTTAAGGGCAAATTAAAATACTCTTAAATTTCATCCCTTCCTTATTTAGGTTACTGAGCTAAACGACCATCACGCTGTTTCAAAAATGAGGCCATTCAAAAATGTCCCATGAGCGGGTTTCATTTGTTTGAAATCCAGTTCATAGTACAGCACCATGCCAAAGACAATATTCTGATTTGTATTCTAGTAGCCTATATTCGTTTTTTTCCTATCTTAAAATCTTTAGATGCAATTGCCCACACTTGCACTATGCCTAAGGACTTTTCATTTTGAAAGACAAGTGAGCTCTGGTTTTAAGATCAGCCTTGGTCATTAACACACTTCAATAACATTCACCCATTTTAAATCAATATATTTATTCTTCTTGAGTTATTTTATTTTTGTTTGTTTGTTTTTAAATGGCAGCTCTCAGCATGATTTTCAGAGGAGAATGATTTAAAGTTCATAAAATGTCATCACACTGTACCATTTCCTCTAATAAATTAACCAGAAGCTAAGAAGAAAGTCAAACATAAGCCGCTTAAACTTTTTATATACAAGATCTCAATTTTCAAAGATCTCATACACTTTTGTTCATATCCTTTTTAATGACAACTTCTATTGTTGCAAGATCATCAATCTTAAGCAATTATTTAAATTGGTTTATAGATCTTTGTGGTTATTATGCATCGTTCATTCTAGCCAGAGATAAACTTCTCAATAGAAACTCAACCTTTAATAACTTACATAATGAGACTGGGGTTTTTGAGATTCTCTCTGTGTTGAGATCTGAGAAAATATCCAGTCATAAATTTAACCAGGAGTTTCGTTAATAAAAACTCCTCCAAAACAAAATTCTGAACACCTAATATTACAATGTCAGTCACCTGCCATACCACATACCAAGAAAGAGTAAATCGAGTAGAATTTTTCTTTAATTTGAATGTGTATATATAAAAAAACTGATTTCTTTACTGGATAAGAAAATTAGGCTTCTAAAAGGAACAAAAGAAAATAAGATATAATACATGCTAAGAAGTCATGCTTGCTAATGACAAAAAAGAATTCAATAGGCCTTATTAAGGACATCTGCAAGCAAAGTCCAAAACACAAGAAATAGTGTTTTCATTTGGCCTTCATGGATTGTAATTATTTTTTATTATTTTCTAATCATGAAAGGAAATTTTAAAACCAAAACTTAGAAATGAAGTAATCTCAAAAAAGGACAGTCCTTTAAACAAATTTAATGGTCAAATTATTTATGAGAGAAATTCCATGGCCTTATTTTTTCTCGTTTTATTCTAGGGTAGTTAAAACCTTGTGTCTTAGTTTCCTAGAACTGTTGTAACAAAGAACCACCACAAACAGGGTGGCTTAAAACAACAGAAATGTATTGTCTCACAGTTCTGGAGGCTGGAAGCCTGAAAGGAAGGAGTCAGCAGGGGGCGCGTTCTTTGAACTCTGAAAAGGAGACCCTTTCTTGTCTCTCCCTAGCTTCTGCTAGTTCGTGACAGGCCTTTGCATTCTCAGTCTCCAATCTCTGTCATCACATGGCCATCTTCTCTCTGCCTGCTTTGTGTCCAAATTTCCCTCTTCTTATGCTGACATCATTCACATTGGATTAGGACCCACCCTAAAGTAATTTGGTCTCATTGTAACTAATCACATCTTCAAAGACTATTTCCAAACAAGATCACATCCACAGGACTAGGGTTTAGAACGTGAACATGTCTGTTGTGGGGACACAAGTCAACCCATAACACTTTGACACAGATAAGCACTAGTCGGCAAAACATTTCTGACACTTCTAGAGACACTGTCAATGTCAATGAACAAGATGCTTCTGAGACCTCTCTTCCCTGCCTTAAAGGTGATCCATCCTCTTGGCTGCGAGTTTCAATTCTTCTGACCACATTAAGATCTGTGAAACTCATATCCTTAGCATAGAATAGAGTCAAATCACAAAATAAAAGTTTACTGATGAGTTCTCAGAGGGTGTATTCGATACCCTAGGATGTCCTTTTACTCTAGGTCCTTTTATGGGTCCTCAGGCCACATGGGAGGACCTGAGCATGCCCTTGCAGAATTCTGAGAGAACAGGAGTGAGGCGGTATGAACCAGCATTTGCTGAACTTCATATGCACCAATCTAGATAGTTTCATTATTTAATTTCACATTAAGTGATAAAAAATTTCATTAATATTATTAGTAGATATTACTAACCATACTTTAAAAGAGCAATAGGGGTTTTTAAAAGAGAACTAAGTTGACAGAGACAAGCCCACACCTGGAAAGTAACACAATTGGGATTCAATCTTAGACTCTGAATCCAATATGACATTTTAAATATCATGTTGATATTTAATCAATAACCTCTCTGAGGTCCAATATGTTTCTTAGAATGATTTTTCTCCTATCAAAATATATCCCCAAGAATACTGTTTTTATATGATTTTTTTGTAAGCCTATGACCTCTCTAACAAAAAAAAAAATTTTTAATACATCAATTAATTTAAAAAAAAACACTGGTGGATGGATAGGTTTTATGAATGGATTTATTTGACATTTTTAATGGCCTTCCCCAATTTAAAGGATTATAATAAAATTTTAAAAATGTATCCCCAGGATGCTGACTTTTGCTGTCTTAACAAGTCTTCTAAACATCTGCACATTTACCAATGCAAATTACCCTTACAACAGACTAGTAGACTAGCTTTCCCCTTTTGATGAAGAACCATGATGGAGGACAACAGTATTGTTTGTAGGAATCTATTAGAGCTCCTTAAATTGCTCTCTCTACCTCCCTCTCTGTCTCTCTCTCTCCTCATTCCCTGCCTGCTTCTCTTTCCCTCTCTCCAACTCTCTCTCTCATACACAGATAGACACACACACACACACACACACACAGGAGCAATCACTCGGGTGCTTCTCTACACCCAGTTTCAGTATCTTAGAAATGTCCTTTGAGAAGAAATACCCTATGTGAATCCACGTAATCATGCTGAATTAAAGAGTTAATCCAGCTCTCTGCAGGAAGATTGACAAGATTCCAGACATCAAACACATGGAATCTATGCACATGGAGCTATAACTAAATGAAATGCCTCCAGCTTTTTAGGATCATAGAAACATTGGGAGCGTTATCACAGATCTTATGGAGAGCATACACAGAACCACCAATCAAATAAAAACAGAAGCAGAATATGACATGGGAAAGAGTAATGCAGTCTTTTAGAGACCCTCTTCTGATTGCCCAAGCTCTTTGATTAATTGTAGTCCCAGGTGTAAACCCAGGAAAAGATCAATAAATATCACAAATATCTACTATGCTCCTGTAACTCTTAAAAGGTAATACCTGGAGCTGGTGTAACTCAGTGGTTAAGTGCCTGCTTCCCATGTATGAAGTCCCATGTATGAGGTATCTGCTAAAAAATAATAAAAAATGAAATAAAAATAAAATATCCTCTCTGGGCCTCAGCATCCTGATGTCCAAAATGCACTTATCCCCCGCACAGACCAGTGCTATCAGAGCACAAGCACTGAGAGGGCCAGAGGCACATGTGGTGATGTGCCACAGGACTGAGAGCTCCTGAGACAAACCTACAAGCTACAAAGAAAATAAACAAAAATAGCAGTGTGGTCATGGCTGGTGGCGATGGCACCACAATACTGAAAATGTAGTCAATGCCACTGAATCATACACTTAAAATTGGTTAAAGTGGCAAGCTTGAGGTTATGTGGTTACCACAATAAAAAAACACTTGTATAAAAAGTAGCACTAAAGGAACATTTTTTAAGTCCTGTCATTTCCCACAATGCAAGTTCCCAAGGAGGTACATATGTTTCTGCAACCCCTACCCCATAAAAACCATCGATTTCTACTATGCATTATTGAAAAGAACATATTTGAGAGCCTCTTCCTTCATTCCGCTTTCCATGCCTACCCTGAAAGCCCCCAGAGTAGTTGTGTGAGAGAAAAATGATTTTTTTACTATGTTAAATCAACATATTTGGGTCTATTACAACAGCAGTTTAGGCTACCCTACAAATATGAAGAATTAGGCTATTAAAATTGGGTGACTGTATTGACCTTATCAATACAGATGATCTTGGACTTCAAAGGAAAATGAAAAACTCTAAAACTTTTAGAAAAAAAATAAGAGAAAATCTTCTGAATCTAGAATTAGGCAAGAAGGAAAAAAGAAAATGAAGTCTTATCAAAATTTAAAACTTTTGGACCACAAAAGACCTTGTTAAGAGGATGAAAAGACAAGTGACACCTGGGGAAAATATTTGCAAACCACATAAGCCCATGAAAAGATGTTTGACATCATCAGTTATCAGGGAAATGCAAACTGAAACCAAAATGAGATATCATTATACATCAAAATGGCTAAAACAAAAAAGAGTGGTAACACCAAATGCTGGAGAGGATGCGGAGAAACCAGAACTTTTATACACTGCTGATAGGAATGTAAAATGTTACAGTCACTCTGGAAAACAGTTTGGCAGTCCCTTTTAAAATAAAAAAAAACATGGACTTATCATACAGCCCAGCAATTGTAGTAGGCATTTATTCCAGAGAAATGAAAACCTATTTTAACACAGAAACTTGTACACTAATATTCATAGCAGTTTTACTCATAATAGGTAAAAATCAGAAGCTACCCAAATGCCCCTCAATAGGTAAATGGTTAAATAAACTGTACTACATCCATACCATGGACCCCTACTCAGCAAAAAAACAAACAAACAAACTATGGATATGCACAACTTGGATGAGCCTCATGGAAATTATGCTGAGTGAAAAAAAGCCAACCCCAAACTTTATATACTGCATGAGGCCATTATTTAATATTTGTGAAATAACATAATGATACTGAATACAGAGGGTGAACAACTTAGTGATTTCCATGGTTTGGGGATGGGCGTTGGATGTAACCATAAAGGCATAGCATGAGGGAGCCTTGTGATGTTACACTGAAGTATACTTACTGTCATGGTGGTTACACAAAGCTACACATGTGATAAAACTGCATAGAGCTATACACACACACACACAAATAAGTCCACTTATAACAAATTATAAATAAGCTCTGTGGATTGTACCAAAGTCAATGTCCTGGTTTTGATATTGTACTATAGTTACAGAAGCTGTTAACACTGAGGGAGGGTGGGTAAATGGTGCGTGGACTGCCCTGTCCATTTCTTTGCAACTTCCTATGAATCTATAGTTATTTCAAAATAAAAATATTTTTAAAAAAGAATGCATATGATGCACCTGGGAATGTTTAAGTGTTCATGTTTAAATGATTAAGGCATTCAATCATTCATCTTTCAAAACTGTGCATGATATGTATATAAATACATGTACCTGCACATAAATTCTAGGTGTATGAACAGAAAAAATACTAACAGGTGATAACATTAGGGAGGAAACCTTAGATGTCAAAGATGGAGGAGGAAGACATTTGTTTATTAACCTATTTCCTTCTGTACAATTTTAAATTTTCACCATGTGTACAAAGTGTGGTGATTCAAAGGACAGTGCTGGAAGCAGAGTTTCTGGGTTTGGATTCTGGTTTTGCCAGAATTTGAAGTTGGGTAAATTACATAAACTCTCTTGTGCTCAGATTCCCCCATTGTAAAATGGGAATAGTTATTAAAAGAAGATAAGTGTTCAATGAATGTAAGCTATTTTTGCTATAATTTAAAACCAGTATATTGGTTTTACTGTGCTATTAATAAAAATTCACTCTCTAAGCCCTCTTATTGCTATAAAATAATCTAACCATAAGAAATTATTTTCAGGTCTGGAGATCTAAAGTTCTTATAATTCAAGAGCTGGTTTGAATGATATTACAGAGTAATATGGCTGTAGGCCAACCTCATTATCCATAAAATAAGGGTTAAACTGCCAGTATTTTCTTCTTCTCTCACACGGTTTTCATGCAAATAATACTGACAATACACTACAAATTCATGGTAGAGAGTTCTCATATTTTTCCCAAAAGACTTGGCACAGTTTTATAATGCTGAGATTTGTATAACTATAATTTATTAATAATTTTTATTTAAGCTACTTCTTTCAGTTAAGAAGTTATGGATAGACAAGCAAAATAAAAATGTTTGGGGGAATGGATGTATCTCAAGTGGTTGAGTGCCTGCTTCCCATGTATGAGGTCCCAGGTTTGATTCCCAGTACCTCCTAAAAACAAACAAATGAGAAAATCAACTCTCACTGGGGAATGGATGTAGTTCAGTGATTGAGCACCTCCTTCCTAAGTACAAGGTCCTGGATTCATTCCTGCATATCACCTAAAAATATATAAATAAAGTGTTTCATATTTTTAAATAAACTAATAGAAATCTGAAAGAATGATTTTCATTATCTAAAGGGAAAATTACACTAGAGAGTTTTGTTCTTTCGTTCTTGACTTACATCTAAGACCAAACAATAACAGTTGGCCAATAAATTAGGTCCCAAAATAGTAGCGGAGATTTTGACAAGACAGCTCCTTATATATATGTGAAAATTATCCCTTCTAACTATATTTCTAGTGAAAATTCACCATGTTAACAAAACATAGTTTCCTTTCTAAAAGAAAATCACTTGAACTGATGTTAAGTGAACTTAAAGGAAGAGTGCTAAAGTACTATTTCCTACTTAGAGCTTGTAGTAATAGCATTTTATTCCATTCCATGATGGCTAAATATTTGTCTACTCTTTCAAGAACGAAGAATAATAATGGCTCCTTAAAGTAAGTGTGGGTTTGATTATTTGATTATTATACATCAGAGTAAACATAGAAGTGTACATACTACCAAAGGGTGATGGGTGAGTCAAGCTTCTAAGAGGGGTAAATGCAGTTAACAATGACTTTGGTGGCAGAATTACAGATTTTGGCGTTGGCAGCAGCATCAGCAGAGTGTGACAGGAAGAAAATGGCAGGTTCGACCTGTTAGCTAAATACTAGTTCACAGAGCAACAAAAGAATTAGAGAGATTCTTTAACTTTCTCAGAGTAGGTAAAAGTAGAGACACAGACATATATTTTTTACACTATTTTTGAAGATTAATTTGATTCCATTTTTGTCCCAGGAAAAGGTTATAATTACTATCCTCTTATGAAAATCAAGTCTACAAAAATGGTGGTTAGTATTAGACATTTTTCAGATACCTGGAAACTCTCTACCATTGCCAATTATGATTAATGAGATAATAATGAAATCTATAACATCCAGGTTATTTATTGAGGATTTCCAAATTTATTTTGGAAGAGTTTATATTTTGCTTAGATTCTTGTTCTCATCCTACCACATTCCAATATCACAAGATAGATTCTTCTTTCCCCATACTCTACAATAACAACTGTGGCAAATAGTTGAGGTAGAATAGAATATTTCAGGATATCTGGAATTTTTGGTTTGTTTTTATAATACTTGAGAAATAGAAGGGATCATTTCTTGGATCCAATGTGCTTACAATCCTAGGCACAATTTTAGGTTGATTCTATCAGTCAGTGACTGTAAGAAGGAATGAGCTTGTTGTCATTACTGAGCATCAAACTTGCTGACATTTATCCTGTTGTCCTGTTTTTACTGATGTTTCACTACTAACATTGAGACAAAGGTTGATGCTTTAAACCAGCAATGTAAATATTTTAGGACATTATCCTTACAAAGCATTTTTAATTGAATTTTAAATGTGAGGTCAGGATTGAAAACCAAATTGTTGCTGCCTCCCTTCACCCCTCCTCCTAGCCTTTGTTATCTCCCTTTTCCAGCCATTGCTATCCTTCACCGCCTACCTCATAGCTGCCTGCACAGCTCCGCCTATCCACTACCACCCCGTAGTTAATCCGCCCCCGTTCCTACCCCTCCCTTGACCCGACCCTATATAATCAAGTGTATTTCCGCAATAAAGTGGACTAGCTCACTCTCACAGGCTGTCTCCGTGGTTTTTACCGCGCGTCCCCCACACCTGGAGAACCTAGGCCTATGCGCTGGCCTAGGGGCTCACCGCCGAGCCGTGGAAGCCCGCCCGGTCCTCGTGGGTTGCTAACTCAAAGTAGCAAGCTTAAAATAGCAAGCCCACAGTTGGGGGCTCGCCCGGGACCCTTTCCTTCCACCGCCCTCCGGCCCCTCTCTGCTGCTGCTGCTGCTGTCTACAGGCGACCATTTCAGCTCTCCAGGTAGGGACCCCATCGCCGTCTTTTCTTCTCCCACTATGGGCGCCTCTCTCTCCTCACACCATACCCCTCAGGTTCGGCTTTTAGCCGCCCTGCTTGATACCAATGGAGTCCGCGTTTCCCTGAAACAGCTCCAAAAATACTGGGACCTGCTACTCCCTTTTAATCCGTGGCTCACCACCTGCCAGCTCTGGAGCCCAGACACATACTCTCGACTCATAGATCGAGTCACCTCCGCCATAGAGCATGAAAAGCGGTCTTTTCCACCCGGCCTGCTGCCTGCTCTAGTAGCCATATGCGCCTGTCTCCTTGGTGCGCCGTCAGAAGCCATCCGAGACAAATCGGTTAAGCAACCCAATGACTATGAGCCCGATGATCCTGGCGACACAAATTCTCTGTCTGACCAGCTCGCCGCCGCTCTCGAGCGCGAACCTCCCCACCCACGCTCCCCACAACCCGCAGAAGCCGCTTCAGTAGCTCCTCAAAATAGCGGACTTTCTCCCTCTTCTTCCACCTCTGCCCAAAATGGCGCACTTCCGGCTTCTTCTTCACCTATATCCGAGCCCGCCGGCGGGAACAAAGGCGCTTCCTCTCACCTTTACCCGCCCCTCCCTGTCCCGTCATCTTCCGGCCCTGCCCCGGAAATAATGCAGCCGCCATCTTGGCCGGCGCCCGGAAATGACGCGACTTCGCCGCCATCTTGGCCGGCGCCCGGAAATGACGCGACTTCGCCGCCATCTTGGCCGGCGCCCGGAAATGACGCGACTTCGCCGCCATCTTGGCCGGCGCCCGGAAATGACGCGACTTCGCCGCCATCTTGGCCGGCGCCCGGAAATGACGCGACTTCGCCGCCATCTTGGCCAGCGCCGGAAATGACGCGACTTCGCCGCCATCTTGGCCGGCGCCCGGAAATGACGTGATTTCGCCGCCATCTTGGCCGGCGCCCGGAAATGACGTAACTACACCGCCATCTTGGCAGGCGCCCGGAAGTGATGTAGCTGCTCCGCCATCTTGTCCAGCGCCCAAAAATATCCCGCCGCCAGTTTGTTGCCGCCTTGATGCTGCTAAGCCATCATTCTCTCATCTGTTTCCCGCTACCGTTCGTCCCTCGCCACCACCGTATGGCAGCAGCCCCCCACCTGCTTCTAGTGAAGCACATTCTCCCGCCCCCCAGCTATACCCGCTCAACCCGCTGCCCACGCAGCAACGCCCTCAAACTTGGCTTCCCTTCACAGCAGAAGAAGTTAAAACTCTTCGCAAAGCCGTTAAAGAAGATGGCATTGATAGCCCATATGCTCAACAACTAATAGAAGAGTTAGGGGTTCAGCTTGTTCTTCCTTATGATTAGATTTCTCTAGCTCATTCCATCCTTCAGCCAGGCCAGTTCCTTGAATGGCGCGCTCACTATCAAGTGGCTGTTGATCAACAAGTAGTGGAAAATGTTCGAGCAGGTGTCCAAGATCCAGCTGATGCCTACACAGGGGTTAACAACTATGCTGACCCTCGTTCCTATGTGGACATAGACCCAGGGTTTTGGCACCGAGTGAAAGTTCTCGTTCAGCGGTCATTTTCTTTGATTTCCACCAAACAATCCACCAAGTTCACGCAAATGCTTCAGGACTCGCAAGAAACCTTTCCGGCATTTGTTGCCCGCGTTATCGAAGCATGCCAACGTAAAATTACTAACGAAGACGCTCAGTTTGCGTTAGCAAAAGAACTTATTCTTGATGGGTGCCTCGCACCCTTCCGAGCTGTCATCCTTCCTATCTGCGATAAGCCGATGCACGAATGGGTCCTAGCTTGTCGAGATATTGACCCACAGACTAAAGCACTTACTGCTGCCTTCGCTTCCGCCATGGCTGTCTCATCTGCCTCCACTTCTGCCTGCTTTCGATGCGGTCAGCCCGGTCATTTTGTTCGCGAGTGCCCTCAACCGGCAGCTCCCCGCCCTGCCGTAGCACTGCACAGACCAAGAGGTCCCCCCACGCCATGCCCGCGCTGTGGTAAAGGGTATCACTGGGCCCGCGACTGCCGCTCAGCGCAACGTTTTTCTCAGCCTTTAAACTTCCAGCGGGGCAGGCCTCAGCCCCTCCCCCAAGAGGCCCTCCACAAAGCTCCAAAACCCTAATGTGGACCATGCCTATCAAACGTCACCAAAAACCTTCACTAGAACTTAAAATAGAGGGACAATGGCTTGACAGACTCTTAGACTCGGGTGCCGAAATCTCTTGTATTCCCTTCGAAATCGCCGCTTTTAATCACTGGCCCCTCGAAACTGGCCCTCAAGTCATCGGCGCCACAGGAGCTGCTACTTCTTGGAAAACATCTCAGCCTCTGCATTGGAGCGACCGAGAGGGTAACGAAGGTCAAATTCATCCACTCGTCCTCTCTTCAGTCCAAACCATCCTGTGGGGAAGAGATGTACTCAGCCAGCTAAAAGCTCGAATCACCACAGAAGCCTTCTTAGCTGCGCCGCCCCCCCCCCCTTATAGGGGCCACTGCTCCTGTTTCAAAACCTGACCCTATCCCTCTGGAATGGGACACAGAGGAGCCCATCTGGGTCGAGCAGTGGCCCTTGCCAACTCACAAACTACAAGCTCTCTCTGCCCTCGTTGAAGAGCAACTACAGGCAGGGCATACTGAGCCGTCTACCAGTCCCTATAACTCGCCAGTTTTTGTCATCAACAAAAAGAACACAAGTAAGTTTCGCCTCCTCCCCGACCTTCGAGAAATTAACAAGCATATTAAGCCAATGGGGTCACCTCAGCCTGGTTGCCCGCATCCCACTGCAGTCCCCCAGCATTTTTATGCAGCCACTATTGACATCAAAGATTGCTTTTTCTCCATTCCTCTTCACCCACGAGACTGTCCACGGTTTGCGTTTACAGTCCCGCGTACCAACAATCAAGGAGCAGCACTCCGATTCCAATGGCGAGTACTACCACAAGGCATGCGGAACAGTCCAACTATATGTCAGCTCTATGTCAATCATGCCATTGAGCCGCTACGCTCTAAGTTCCATCCAGAGCACACATACATCATCCACTATATGGATGACCTTCTTTTAGCAGCAAGTTCTAACACACTTCTCAATGATTTACTTTCTGCAGTTATGACAAACCTCTCAAGTCTTGGATTAATAGTGCAACCTGACAAGGTCAACCCCCAGCCACCTTTCCAGTTCTTAGGCTTTCATTTTCATCAATATATTCGGCCCGCCAGCCCGCAAATCCATGTTTCTGATCACATGACGCTGACTGAGCTCCAACGGCTTTGCGGACAAATCAATTGGCTTCGATCAGCACTCCCTATCACAACAGCGCAAATGCAACCCCTTTTCAAGCTCCTGCAGACTAAGTGCAGTCCATCCGCTGCAGTCGTTCGCCCCATCACCATCACCCCAGCTGCCAAAGAAGCCATCCAACAAGTAAATGCTGCACTCCAGCAATGCCGCCTAGAGTGATTCTCTCCCGATCTCCCAATCCTTGCCTTAGTTTTGCCAACACCAGTCACCCCAACGGGTCTCCTATGGCAAGATGGTCCTCTTCTCTTTCTACACACGTCAAAAAGTAAACTCCCAAAAATCTGCCCATTTACAAGGGCTTGGATCACATTAGCCACTGACTTAGTACTTCTCTCCATACAAACGTACGGCGTCCCGCCACACACCATTGTTTGGCCCTTTGATGCAAAAGAAGTTACTTCCCTTATCATGAATAATGCTCAAATGCAGAGCCTGATAGAGTTCTTTCGTGGCTCCTTCGACAACCACTATCCTCATCATCCACTGCTGCAAGGTGTATCTCAATTAGCATTTTTCAACCCGTTCCGTCCGCTGCCCGCAAGAAAGCCAATCCCCTTTGCCATCACTCCTTTCACTGATGCCTCAAAAAGGGGCTTTGCTGCTGTCATATATGTGCCAGGAAAGCTTGAGCCACGACAGTTGATGTTTGCCAATCACCTTTCTGTTCAAGTGGGTGAACTCTTAGCTGTCGCTGCAGTCCTCAATCTTTACCCAGACCAGCCTCTCAACATCTTTACAGACAGCTTGTACACCTTACAGGTATGTCGCAGCCTCCCACTTGCTACCTTTCTACCCAGCGACTCATCTATAGACCAAGCACTCGCCTTTGTACAGCGACTGCTTGAAGAAAGGCAACAACCCTGGTTCATCGCTCATATCAGAAGTCACTCTGGCCTGCCAGGACCACTGACTCAAGGAAATGCCCTTGCTGACGCCTTAGCATCCAGCCGCCATGTATACCCAGCTGCCATTCGAGAAGATTCCATTGACAAAACAAGACTAGGAGACTTCGTCAACCAAGCCAAACTTTTACACTCTCAATTCCACTTCTCTGCGCGATCTATCCAGAGGCTCTTTCCAGACCTCCCCATCGAAACATGCAAACATCTTGTGCGTTCCTGCCGAACATGCGCACCTTTGCTACCCCTTGGACCCTTGCAGCCCCGCGGAGCTAATCCCCGTGGCCTGCGGCCTAACTCCCGCTGGCAGCTAGACGTCACCCATGTTAGTGCTTTTGGGCGCCTTAAATATCTTCATGTTGCAGTTGATACCTTCTCGCACCTATGCTATGCCGTGCCCCTCACAGGAGAGAGTGCCAAACATTGCATCAAAGCGCTTCGGCAAGCCATTCTATTCATGGGAATTCCCTGGGATCTCAAAACCGACAATGGACCAGCCTATCGCAGTGCCACCTTTGCCAGCTTTGTGCAGATGTACCACATCACACATCATTTCGGCATCCCCTACAACCCGCAGGGGCAAGGAATTGTTGAGCGCACTCACCAACAGCTCAAGCTACTCATTCAAAAAGAAAAAGCTTCCTCTCCCCACAAGGCCCCTGCCGACGTCATTACTGCCTGCCTTATCCATCACAATCTCCTGACCTTCGATGACAAAGGACTCTCCCCAACCCATAAACATTGGGGACCCATGTGGCAACCTTCGCAAGTTCCCCTTGTTCATTGGAAAGACCCCGCCACAAACCTTTGGCAAAATCCAGCTCCCTTGCTAGCACAGGGGAGAGGTTTTGCTTGTGTCTTCCCAGACTCCGAGCCACAACCACTCTGGGTTCCTGGGCGCTACATCAGGCCTGCCACCGACCCCAAAGTTCCACCGAATGATGAACACACTATGCCCTCCGTAAGAGACAACATTGACTGCGGAGGCCCAGATGTCACCCCATTCGCTCAAATCCAGCACCAACCAGCCCCTCCCTGAAATGTTTATATTAGATAAGTGCTCTCTCCGAGTTTCCTTCTGCTGATTGTCCCTCCCCTATGAGGGCTCTCTTCTCCTTTCTTTGTCTTTACAAATTCCCCAAAAGGACTCACCTCTGCACAGTCTACAAGAAGAGCCTTATTGCCGCCTCTACAACCTGCTGCTGACAAGTGCCTAACCTCCACCGAAACGTGCCTTACAACTTATCAGAGAAGAACTCTCAGTGCAGATGCTCTTCCCACTCCCCTCGCACCCTCACCCACTTTTATACTTCTTTTTTATAGTCTTCATTTTTTTAACAATCTTTTCAGCTGTCTGTCTCGCGGCTACAGCCCCAGCAGATTAGAACCTCCGCCAACGCTTTCTCCTTGCTGTCGCCTTTCTACTTCTAATTGGCGTTTTCACCTCCCTCGTCGCCCTCCTCCCATGACCACCATGCGCCCCCAAGTAAATTCACTCGAGCCTACCTCTCTAACACCACCGTCCGTGAGAACCACACCAGCTCCTTCTCGCCGCGAACGACGTCGACAACGCTTCCTTGCCCGCCGCTTAAGCCATCTTTCCCTTGAAGATGATGACCCCATCGAGCGCCAAGTTCTCCAGCTCCTCCGACAGGCCCGCTCTGTTCACACCCCCGCCTCCTGTTCCCCTACCCTTCCCTACCTCATCCATCTCCTCATTCTCATGTTGTCTCTAGCCTCCTCTGCCCAAAGCTCCTCATCCCATCAGCCATTCAACTGGACCTTGCAGACATTCCCGGAAAAACGCATTCTCGCTTATAATGTTACTAGTGTCGCTCCCTCCTTTCTCACACACGTCTGCCCTCTTGCTGGAATTTCTTTCCGTCCCGAATGCCAAGTAAGCAACATCAGAAAAGCGAAAGTAGGCCACCACTCCTCCTCATCCTGTCGAGGCGGGAATACAGCATGCCTGCTTTCTCGAAACAACCGTCTCCTTGGCCCTCAATTCAACCCTGTGTCTGGTTTTTACATCTGTCCTGCTAGTGCTCGAGGTTGTCATGACCCATCACACTTCTACTGCCCCTCTTGGGGATGTGTGACCATGGCCCATGGATGGTCCGGCGCCCCCAACAGAGACCCGTATCTCTCTCTCCAAGTAGCCAACAATTCCCGTTGGGACTTCATTTGGCTGACAGTAAAAAACCCAAACGACGATACATGGCTGGCCGCTCGCCCCTACGGACTCCGGTTGTATATGAGCAACTATGATCGTGGCGCTTTGTTTGAAATCCAAAAGTGTGTTGTCTCCACCCCACCCTCTGCTATTGGTCCCAACCACATCCTTAACCCTCCTCCCTCACCCACTGTTCACCTTCTTCCGTCCTCATCTACCCCCCTCAAAATCTCTTCCACCTCGGCCGCCGTCGTCCCTTCTACAAGCCCCACTTCCCCCCCTGCTTCATGTATACAACCACATCCTCTCATCCCCTCTAGTCCCTACTTCAAACTCCTAAACGCCTCCTATTCCTCTCTCAACGCCTCCCACCCCAACCTCACTCGCTCTTGCTGGTTGTGTCTTTCCCCCAGCCTCCCCTTCTATGATCCACTTGCTATCCCTTCACCACTCTTTACTTCCTCCACCGATGATTCCCCCTCTTCCTGCAATTGGAATCAATCTACTCATGTCCCACTCACTTTTACGCACATCTCTTCCAAAGGTTTATGCATTCACCCCCGTTCTTCCCACACTCCTAGCCTTACTGCCTGTACCAACTATACCTCCCCAAACATCTCTGCCAAATACTTAGTTCCCCTAAACACCACCCAATGGCTCTGCTCTTCCACCGGACTTACCCCATGCTTATCTGTTGCCACACTTAACAAGACCAAAGAAACGTGTGCTCTCATCCTCCTCACGCCTCGAGTCATCTATCACACTCCTCTACATTTCTTTGAAGCCTTTGACCACACTCAAGAAGCTATTTACCTCCACAAACGCGAACCTATTACTGCTGTACTCACTGTCACTTCCCTCCTAGCTACAGCTGGAGCTGCCACTGGTGTTGCAGCCCTAGCCACACAAGCCTCCGCCCTCCAAAACCTCAGACAAGCAGTAGACTCTGATATCATCTACCTCCGAGATGCAGTCAAATATCTTAAAGACTCCCTCAATTCCCTTTCAGAAGTTGTCCTGCAAAACCGCCGAGGCCTTGACCTCCTCCTCCTCAAAGAAGGTGGCCCATGTGCAGCTCTGGGAGAAGAATGCTGTGTCTATGCCAACTATACCGGTTTAGTAGACTCCAGCTTAAAAGAACTTGAAAAAGGTCTCAACCAACGCCGACTTGAATGAGCCCAAACTGCTGGTTCCTGGGGCTTCCTGCAGCCCCTCCTCCCCTATCTCCTCCCGCTAATAACCCCAGTTCTGCTCATCATCCTAGGTCTCACCGTTGGTCCTTGGGCCATTCGACGAATCATCCGTCTTGCCAAGGATCATGGTGACAGTGTATTTTCCTCGTTTGTTCAAATCCATTACCACCGTCTTGCTACCTCTGATCTCGCTCCTCAATCTCGCCCTTGTCCTCGCCTCCCTTCCCACCGTACTTCCCGCCTGTGAAGCTGCTTGCTGTGAAACTCCCTGACCTTAGCCGCCGGCACGGGTTTGTTTCCCTCGGCGTAAAGGGCTTGGGTGCACCCTCCGCCCCCCTTTATTGCTATACGTCTGAGAGTCCTTCGCGGTTAAGCCAGCCACAGCGCTATCCATCCCAAAAAAGCGTGCGCAACATCATGTTAGATATTTCGTCTAGCACCGGCACGCACCGACCCTAAGGGCTATGCATACATTCTGGCCAAATGATATGTCATTTGCCCATCGCCAGTCGATCCTACCCCCTTTTTCTCTCACCCTCCACAGCCCATCCCCCTACTCTCTCAAGCCTTTTTTTTTTTATAAAACAAAAGGAGCAATTGTTGCTGCCTCCCTTCACCCCTCCTCCTAGCCTTTGTTATCTCCCTTTTCCAGCCGTTGCTATCCTTCACCGCCTACCTCATAGCTGCCTGCACAGCTCCGCCTATCCACTACCACCCCGTAGTTAATCCGCCCCCGTTCCTACCCCTCCCTTGACCCGACCTTATATAATCAAGTGTATTTCCGCAATAAAGTGGACTAGCTCACTCTCACAGGCTGTCTCCGTGGTTTTTACCGCGCGTCCCCCACACCTGGAGAACCTAGGCCTACGCGCTGGCCTAGGGGCTCACCGCCGAGCCGTGGAAGCCCGCCCGGTCCTCGTGGGTTGCTAACTCAAAGTAGCAAGCTTAAAATAGCAAGCCCACACCAAATTCCTATTGATCAATAGTTAAAGATACGCTGAGTAGTTTGCCTAGATGATAGTGATAATATTGATAATAGAGCACATTCCATTTTCTAGGAACTATGTAAGGTACTTTACTTTCAATGTTTACCGCAACTCCTGGACTTGAAGGATATTATCATTCCCATTTTGCAGTTGAAGAAACTAAGTCTTAAGTCAGTTGCCCAGCAAGTAATGGAAGAATTTGACCTCAGGACAATCTGAGTCCAGAGCCTACTTTCCTCACCAGCACACTTACGGCCACACCAAGGAATAGAGCATGATGTTGCCCGGAACAAAATTGCCAGTACCAAGCATCCTGGCCTTGAGTGCCCTTCACATCTCAGTATGATTTCATTAAAAAATAGCTCTTTTTGTTTCTACACACTATGAGCACAAAATCATAACTGATGAGGTTGAGTTGGAAGTCAATCAAAAGTATGACAGCCTGCCAGACTCAGAAATCCTCATTTTCTTTGAACAAAAATGGCAGGCAGGGGAGCAGATGTGGCTTTGGTTGAGCACCTGCTTCCCACATACAAAGTCCAGGGTTCAATCCCCCACCCCAGTAACTCACACACACACACACACACACACACACACACACACACAAAGGTATGCATCCTTTTCTCTTTTTCCTTGGAATGAGTCTCTTCCTGGAAAGCTCTTCAATGTTTCCTGCAAACAATCCTTTGAAATTGCCAAACTCACAGCTCTCCAGACATGGCTGAACCTAGAGGTGAATTCAGTTTAGGCTTGACTTTGCAGCCCTGCCACTTATCAAATCAGATGAAATGCATACTCACATGCACGCACACGCAAAGACATACACACATAAAGGCAGTGTCTGTGTAGTTCAACCAAGATTTATCGAGTCCCACTTCCCAGGTAGCAGGCACAGTCTTAGGTTCCAGGAACATAAAGTTTGTGACCTCACAGAGCTTGGAACATGCTGATGGCCAAGGCTGTACAGGCAGTGGTATAAGAACTCAACGTCTGTCTCCTTACAACTGCTCTCACGTGAAGAATAAAGCACCAAATGTCAGCTTACCTTGCATTCCCCTCTAACACAATCTCGTCAAGTCAACAGAGTCATAAAAATATAAAGTTATTCTGGAAAAAACCCACTCTGAGCTGTTTGAAATTTCAGTAAAAGTGAAAAATAGAATTCACACTCTTTATTTGAAGTATTACTTTTCTAGGATTAGCTAAAAACAGGAGCAATACAAATACATAGTCACTGATTTACATACTAATATTCTGTCAACATGGAGAATCTATAAAAGAACTGTTCCACTGAGCATGATATCTGTACTTTCGTGGAAAAACTGGAATATATTGTCTACTATACCGCTAAATATAAATTCCCTTTTATTACATTCCCAAAGATTGGTAACTAATTCCCCTTCTGTGTTCATTATTTTAGTTTTTATATATAAGATTGCAGTTAACATCATTAGAACTAAATATCTGTGCATATTTTTGCTTCAGATAAATTCCTAGAATAATAATACCTTGACAGTAGGTATATACATATTAAAGTTCTTAATACATATGATACTCCATAAAAGTTGTATACCTATATATAGCCCTACAGCAGTATATGAAACTGTTATGTAGAAAAGTTCTTAAATGAAAACGTACTTAAAAATAACTATGGGAAGTGTTGGTTTCCTAAGAAAACAACTCACAGAACAGAGAAGAAAAATGCTAGATGAAGGTGAGAGACATGAATGATGATATCCTGTTCAGAATAAATAGCTTCAGGGTATAAAACCTTTATGAATCAGAAGGTCCTGCTAACTGTGAATTTATGTCCATATTTTGAATATTCTACACACACACCTGCACCAGGCTGCCTTTCTTAAGTCTCCTTCTATTTGCCTCCTACAAATAGCCTGTCTTGATAAGTCTGGAGATTTTTGGTACATATTTTACTAATTGTATGAACCACAAATTAGGTATGTTCCTAATTATTTGCACTGTATATTTAGCCTGTTATTGTATCACCATTTAACTGATCACTATACAGTTCTTGCATTTATGTAGTATAATTATTATTCTCCAATGACACTAGGCTATATAACATTTTTCATAGTAGGCATGTTGCTTCAAACTATCTTATTTTTTAAACCTTTATCACTCTTTACAATACATACATAAAATTAAATCTTAATAAAGTTTTGATAATGGCATACCACTTCCTAGTGGAAAAAATAAGCACTGCCTTATCCTGGTTGAAGACTTGGTTTGACATCACATGTGGTTTTGTCTTAAGAGAACAAACTCCAATCACAAATTCAGGGTTTCTCCAGATACAAGTAGTAAAACTGGTAATTAACCTTGGCATTCCTTTGTCTAACAGCTATGATTTGTTGAGTGTTTACTCTGAGCAGGCACTTTTCAAATATTTCCTCATTTTTAATCTATATGACAGCCCTGTGTGGTAAGTCATATCCCATTTTACAAATGAGAAAATTGCAGTTCTATAGGTTGAGCACATGGCTATTAAATGACAGAGCCTGGCTTTGAATCCTGACTCTCAAGGCCTGAATTTAACTTCAGATATTCATAATGTATCAGAATTGCATTACTTCTAGCATATTTTCCCTTAGAATTTATGTGCAGTAATTCAAAAACCAAAAAATTCATTTCAATCAATCATAATCAATAATTTGAACATTTATTAATTCCGAGTGGTTAAATAAATGGAAGTTTGTTAAATAATGGCTTATTTTTAAAATATTTTATAAATGTCTGATGACTTTTTAAAAATGTAATAATTCATCATTTAACAGGAAGGTGCAGAATCTGCTCACAAGAAATTTTACAAAGATTCTCCGGAAATAGTTTTGCTTTTTCAATAAATTAAATGATTTAATCAACAACAAAAAATCACTATGCCTCTTAAGAGGCAGGGCAAGGACTACAACCTTTTTACAGGTTGTGGTTTTCAAACCTTTAGGAGTGGCATATTTTTATATTTTATTTTAGTTATGTGCTCAGAATATTTTTCAACATGCCATATAACCATTACACATAGTGTTGTTTATCGCTCAGTGAAGAATAAGGATTATCTCACAACATTCACCACTGATTGAAAAGATTTTCCAAGGCAAATAAAGTATTAACAGAGAGCTTTAAAAATAAAACACGGGGATTCTGATTCAATCTGGCCAATGGAGCATGTGTTTCTGTCCTACCTTTCTGTTGACTCCATTAAAGTAACAGTAATGAATTTTAAAAGACTGAATCCACAACAATAAGAGATCCGGTATGGGGTGGGAGGCAGGAAGAATCAGCATGAAAGCAAACAGTGAAATTTCTGAAAGATGAAAAGGAGACGGAGGTGCATATCCAGGAGGAGAGCTGAGGGAGCTCCAACCAGGAGGGAGCCTAGAAATACCTTATCCTAAGCCCAGAGAAAGCCAGCATGAAGGAAGAAAGCAAATGCCAAGGAACATGCCTAAGAAGTAGGTCTGAAAAGAAGGTTTACTTTTTTTCGAAAGGACACAGAAAGTCTCTTCGAAAAGCTCCTCCCTCCCCTTCACTACCCACGTGAAGATACCAGCAGCCAAGAGGTCAACAAGCTGCGTGCAGAGGGCTCCCAAGCTGGATGAATGAATGAGTGAATGATGGAACAAAGGCAAAAATATACAGGTTGAAAGCTGGGCTCAACTGAAAAAACAAAACAGGGATGAAAATAGCTTTTATTTCCCTCTCACAACCTAAAAGAAATCCCCATTCTCTGTGATAAGCTTATTAATTCATGCTGACATTTTCTTCCTTCAGTCTTCCACTATGACATGAGATCCCCAGAGAAATTATAACAGGTTCAGGTAAGCAATCCTAGAGGCTCTCTCATCTGCTGCTAAGATGAATGTCATCAAGTTAGTATTCAAGAGCAAGAGGTGCTCTCTGAATTGCTACATTCTGACATTCACAAGGGCACTAGGCCTATTTGGGACAATAAGTTGGGGGTGCTGTCTTCCCCAGGAATTGCACATGAGAGAATTGCACATTAACTGAGAAAAAAAAATTGATAAAAGGGCCCTCGAGAAATCTTAAAATTATAAACAAAAGAGAAAGATGAGCAATTAAACCACAAACATCCTCAAAACATTTTTAATCATCTCCTTATTTTTATGAAGGTCATGTAACAAAGTAAAGCCCATGACTTTCTAATGCAATAGACTAACACAACAATCTATTTGTCATTTCCTTGGGGACCATGCTTGGGACATAAGCAGATATACAAGTAATTGTAATTCCCACACTGAAAACCTAGAAAACATTTCACGGCACGTACAGTGTGTTATAAATGTCACTATGAAAGTACAGCTCGGTTAAAGCCTGCAATCCATCTCCCTTCTGTTATTCACCATCACACAGAGCTACATCAAAAGATCCATTCAAACAGTGTCTCTCAGACTTACATTATCAGCAGACACTGCTTTAATTAGCAGTGGTTTTCAAAGGACTGGATAGCTTCAAGAACTTGATATGAACCATAATGTAGAAATCTGGATCCTTATCAGTTTCACTTCTCAACTCTCAGCTCCCCCTCCCTGAGTATTAATAGACACAGACCTCATTTTTCTTAAAGGAAGAAGGAAAATGGAAATGGTGGCTAAGGTTTCGCCATTTGTGCACAGCCTACTTTTTCTTCTACCTTCAGCAAAGCAGAGGCACTAGAATGAAGGTTGTAAATGTAAATAGCCTAAAGTAGCAGCATCACGTACAGTACAGAGAGTGAGAACTTCAAAATGACTGAATAAAAGCCAAAGAAAGAATTTTAGAAAGAACATTTAAAACATAGATCTTACATATTTTTCTAAATATTTATTCTTAATGAAAATCACAGCATCCACTTTATTACATGTAATATTATGGGAAATTAGAATACATTTTTTAAATTTGTATCAAGGCACTAACATGCTACTTTCTTCATCTAGTCCAAATTCCCCCCTTGATCCAATTCCCAAACCTTTGGGGTTTTTTTCAGTGAAAACAGAAAAAATACATAATTCAATGCTTGAATGAATGCTGAACTGTGAACTGTGAAATTCAGAGAATCCTGTTTTGAAATTTGTCCATTTGCCTTCCAGTTAAGAGATACTTGTTTAGGCACCTTACCATAAAACTTTGTACACTGCCACCCTTCTGCTTTTTTAAAATAATTATTTCCATAGAATATTTTGGATGTCAACTTACACTAGATCTCTGGCCCTCTCTTAAGAAAATGGACTATTAAATTCAAAATACACAGATAATGAATGACCCACCCTGGAGATGTGGCAAGGAAGAGGTACAGAATGCACAGTAGGCAAAACAAACATGGTAGGAGAACAGAGCTCTTCTTACAGATGCTGGAATGACTATCACCCCATGATGGTGTCATCCATAAAGACAAGAGCAGGGGGAGAGGGGGCAAATTACATCCTCTTCCAACAACATTATCAGACAAAATAAACATGCATAGCAACATATTGGTCAAATCCAGAACATAGCAAGAACCACTGGTGGGCTTTAACAAGAAGTAGAGAAATGGAAGGAAGTTTCCAAAATAAATAATCCAATGTCAAAGAATTGGAAATGGCCACTGCTTGTTTTTCATTCTTCTTTCCTTCAGTTTGGTCACCACCAAAATGAGTTTTCTAAAAAACCAGTACAATCAATTATGATGTAAAGACACACAGTCTCTAGTACCTTACCTCTAGAAGTTTACCACCCAAACATTACCACTTATTTCACTAGATTCTGTTGCCTTGTAAAATGACATAAAAATCAGAAACAATATTCCAGCCATATTGAACATAATTTCCAAAGAACACATGAGAAACACCAAGAGTAGAAAGTATTTAATGTTTTCAGGTATGTCTGGGTCTACTGAGTACCTGTTACTAATGACTTTAGTTAGACACAGAAAGAAAAAGAGATAGATATTATGATGGAATACAATACATTAATGTTGTGATGAATGCACAATATTGTGATTTACTGATAGTCATTGATTACACATCTTGGATAGATCATATAGTATGTGAATATTTCTCAATAAGACTGCTTAATAAATAATTGTACAAGAATAGACAGAAATAGCACCTAAGTACAGTAGGGGAAGCATAAAGAGATTGAAAACTGACAAATTTTCTTGGTTTTTTTATTATTATTTTTATCGAAATAGTGAAAATGCTCTAATAATGATTGAAATGGTGAATGTACAACTATTGGATTGTACCAAATACCATTCATTGGACACTGTGGATGAATTGTATGCTTTATTAATACGTATCAATAAAAATGATTTGTTTAAAAAATACATTAATGCATAAAATGCCTTAAAGTTATTCCCTTTGGTGAAACATACTGATTACATTATTGACTTGCTTCTGCAAATCTACGTGAGAGCTAGAAAATTGGAATTTGCATATTTTCAACACTTGGAATAGTTCTGAACTATTAATATTGGTACTATTATTGGGATAAATTGTTTGCCATTAATATATAACATTACCATAAATATTTGATAACCTACTAAAAATAATCAAAGCATAATAATCTCCTTGAGGGCCAGGACCTTCTCAATCATGTGTTTCCACTGCAGCCCTTAGGACACTATCTTGTTTGAAATAAGTATGCAGAAATGTTCATTGAATTGGAAGCCTCCTTTTGTTTTTTGCTGAGGATATTTCTACCTAACAATGGCCTAGTTGCCTCTCTGAAGATGCTTCCCAACAAAATTCAAACTTGTCATCCAAAAATAACATAGGGAATTTTAACCAAGCAACTGTCCTATCTGTTTTGTTTGCTAACAGATTATTTCTTAGTAATTTTATTGATATTAATGAAGCTATGAATTAATAACTAAGTTTACCTTATATAAAGAGCTACCCTTTACTGAATTAACACATAGTTTTAAAATCCATAGTTTTCTATTCTATTTACATTTGCCCAAAGATTTTTTCTTCAAATTCTTTTCTCTTTCAGTGCATTCAAAAGAATTGCTTGATCCCCTTTTTTTCTGAACATCAAGAATGATGATTTATATGTGAGATCATAAGTAAATTTCAAATCATTGGATACGTCATTCATCATCAAATTTAAAATGTCAGAATTTTTTTAAATATACAGAGTAAAACTTAAATTATTTAAAATACAGTTTTCAGCTCCTTATATTATAATCTCAAAGAGTTACTTTTAATCAAAAAAACAATTTTTATGCCATTCAGAAATTGACTACCATGTTATTTGCATCTACCAAGTTTCAGTACAAAATGATTTCTCACAGACTCTTCTTGTTATCATTATTTTTGCAATATTTTAATGAACAATTCATTACCCAGGAAGATAGAAATCATCTCTCGAGACACACATTATACTACTGTGATAGAAATTATTAGATTTATGCATGAAGTCCATTTGTTCTTGTCATCTCTTAAAGAAACCATTATTATGTCAGAATGCCCTGAGGTACATGGAAACTTTTACTATATTAACACATAAATTGTTTCTTTTCATTAAGAATTTTCAGTTGATGAAAAGGTAAGTAAAATTCTCTTTTGATGCATATAATTTTCAAAAAGAGAAGGAGTTTGGGGAGTATTCAGGAGATGTTGTTCAGTTTTACTTATTTACTAAATCACACAAAACAGTAACTAGTACTTATTTTTAAAATTATTCCAGAAGTAACAGTGTTAAAGATTCAAACTACAACTAGCTAGAATTTACTGCTGTGTATCATTATTATGAAAATGCAATTAATAAATGAAATCAGAGTATAAATTTTCCTGAGGTATGTTCTAGAGAATACTCTAACTCTAGAATATTCTAGAATATTCATTGTTTTGCCATTGTACACACACATGCAAAAAGGTATTCCATTCGCAGGTGCATTTAAGAAACACTAGATTAGCCTACAGAGTGTCTCACAGTCCTTTAGTGTGTTCAAATACAATGTGAGTCTCCAAAGAAGGGATATACCATATAATACATTCCTTCACTGTGCTTCCTGAATGTTCTTGAGCATGGTCCAGAAACCCTTTTTTGGGAAGCAGTTTGGAAAATCACAAATCCAAGGAATGTAGTTTGGGAAGCATAAGATAAAATCGTCACAAACACATAAGAGACATGAAAGTTCTCGATCCCATTAGCAAACACCAAAATATACTCATAGATACTTGATTTCCAGAGCAAAGACAACCAGGGTGTTTTGATCTTCTTTAGTTACCACCAACTCTCACTACATCTATTCCAATAAGCTTGACCAAAAAGAAAGGCAAGACCAATTCAACCCCAATTCAACCCCAATACCAATTATTGTAGAACCAATTGAACTGAAATATACTGTGACAGTTTGAAATTATTTATGAACCAAAAAAAAGATAAGGATTATGTTTGTAAACTGATCTGTTCTGGGTGTGATACTCTTTGATTGTATCTGATTCAACTCAGATGTCTGATTAAATTATGTTGAAATTAAGGCTTTGATTCAATAAGATCAGTAGGGTGTAACTCAGATAAAGTCCCCACCCCCTTGGTGGGCTGATATAAATGGGTACTCACTCAAGAAGATAAAGAGAAGATACACAGGAAGAGGGAGAGAGAGAGCTCCATAGACACGGCAGAGGAGAGAACTTTGATCCTGTGGCCCCAGGAGGAGAAATAAGCCATTTGCCAGATAGCCTATAGCTGAGATTGGGAATAAGCTGGATCCACGGAGACTCAAGAAGAGGGAGCCCTGAGAGAGGAGCCCTATGCCAGCCTGTAGCTGAGAGAGAGGAAGGCTGAATCCTCGCAAGATCGGCAACCATCTATGGTGAGAATGTACCTCTTATGTTACCTTGAGGTGGACTCTTAAGGGTCTTATAACTGTAAGCTTTTATCCCAAATAAATACTTTTTATAAAAGCTGACAGATTTCTGCTACCTTGCATCAGCAGCCCTTTGACTTTCATACTGTTTCAAAATAGTCCCCTCCTTTCCTCCATCCCCCCTCCCTACTCCCCACAAAAATTAGTGTAATCTGACTTGGGTGTCCTTTTCTCTTCTGACAATGTCTATAGGACTTGCAAAATAAGGGATGACTAAGATATTCAACACAGCTTAATATTCTGGTTCTCCAAGGGGTAGAAATGTCATTTGTGTCCATGCTGAGTTTTTTCACATTTGAGAAGTTAGGATAATACCTATCAATTTATGAAAAATTTAAATTGGCATTAATAGATTTAGGGACTTTTAATGCATTTGAATATCACTCTTTTTTTTATTGTCTATTGAATTAATGAATATAAAAGAGACACCTCAATTGGCAAGCACTCAGGAATCTTTACTTTCATACACCAAACAGCAAGAAATTCAGGGAGGAAAATCAATATTTAAATGTAGCAAATTCATTCACCCAGGGTAGGATAAAATTTATATTAGATGTTTACTAAAGAATCCTGCTTTATCTTTGATTCTTTGGGTAGAAGAATGAACAGATGAATTTCGAAAATCTGCAGACTGTTGGTTTTCTTATATGCTATTGATCTTACCTGAGAAAGTTTTTCAAATACAGCTAATGATGCATATTTCTTAATTGGATGATATATAATACAAAATTTTTCAAGATAAAGATCCTTATGAAAAATATGGCTTTAACTTTAAACAAATTCATATTAAATTTCAACAATTATAGTATATATACTCAAGTATTTTAACATCAAAATAGCCTCTCTCCTTATAAATACCATGCATTCTAAATAAAATTTACTATTTAAAATAATTTAAAAATACTTTTTAGAACACAGTAAACTTACAAAAATACATTTTAAACTATTTCACCAATCTAGTTATACTCTTGGTAAGTAACATTGCTATTAACCTGGTGCATGATGCTCAATCAATTGAAGTTTTGGAACTTTATCCACATATATAGCCAAAACGTTTAACAAAAATAATTTCATTGGAAACTTGCAAAGATATTTTATATATTGCCTGACCCTTTTAGGTAGATAATTCTGATTATAATGTAATATTTTCTTGATAATGCAGGGTCATAGGAATTCCTGTACCTGAAAACTGTTTGAGTTACAGAGATCTATTTGCCCCTAGACCCAGTGGCCCCGATACTAGCTTTCATGTTTCCTCCTTCCTCATAATGGTAGCTTCTCAATACAGATTGGATGCACTCATTCCTTCTGATCTGTCACCGTATTTTCCTCCAAATGCGTGGAAATAAATCAGAGGTTACCCCTGTGCTCCCCCTAAAGAGCAATGTTCATGAATTTTGTGACAGATACATCCCCTCACGAGAGGTCTTTGCTTACTTCTAGATTTATAGCTATGTCAAAAGTAGAGCTGGGCATTCAGAATGTCTGACCTTACAGGGACTGAAATGTTAATACATCAAATCAATTCAAATAAGAGACTATTTTCACTTTTGTTCACTTATCCCATGCCCAGCTATGTTTATTTGCAAAACTTCCTGTAAAATATTGCCAGAATCCAAGGGTAAAATTTCACACTAATTTATTCTAACTCTGTATTCATATATTTATTTACACCCTATCTGGGTGATTTTTCCTTTTACTTTGAAATACATTTTAACTTTTTCTTCTATATTAATGGCTTTTGAGTATGTGTTTTTTAAAGAAGTCAGTTCAAAACAGTTGGAAAGTAACAGGCACAGGGTAGGGATTTTATATCAATTATGGTTTTTAACCCTTACAACAGCCTTCAAACTAGGTATTATTCCCCATCTTACACGTGGGTTAACTGAGACTCAGAAAGGTTAAATAAAAACCAATACTCCTACATTTAGAAATTGTAGAGCAAGAATTCACCCACACCTTTGATTTGAAACCCCTGGTTAGTTCGCCAATGATACAAAGCCATTTAACATGATCAAAAAGCACAACAGTCTGTGATTATTATATTTGTACAACCACCTAGAGCATGAGTCAACTAAGTCCTAAAGGAAAGGTTGTATTTTGTCCAATATATTTCTTCTAGGACTTAAAATTCTAATACATTTCAGGAATTTTCAGTTAATATGATTCTTTTTCCATCTTTCAAGTTTAATATCATTAATACAATATAAACTCTCAACTTTAGACACCCAGAACAATATATTCCCAAAAGTTTAAGAAGCCATGGATTTATTATAGTCAATATGGTTTTATTTTTCTACTTGCATTGCTATTAAAATTAGTCATGCCCTGTTCTAATGTTAATTCTATAGCCACAATAAACTTAAAAACACAATTAGCCACCATGGATAACACATTCTTCTCAAGGTCATACTACATTTTGTTTGAACAAATACAAGTGTCTGCCATTGATCACTGACATTTAATTTCTTAACCTCAAGATAAAGTTACTTTTATAATCCTTTTATAACAAGAAAAATACTTTCTGAAGAGTAAACTATATCCTTACTCCAAAGTTCATTAACTTATCCCATAAAACAGTAAATATAAAGCAGTAGTACTATAATACATATATCTTTTCCTTGATTCATATTCCTGTTTTCGAGTAATTGGACTTCAAATATTTGCTAAGTTCATATCAATAAATAAAATGATCTTCCAGTACTAAGACAATAGCAACAAGGTCTGAAATTAAATAGATTCTGATTTTAAAAACAGAGGTAAACCACATCATTTAGCTGAATCAAATTTGCCCACATTCTAGTAATGATATCTTATTAATAAATTTATTACATTATTTTCAGTGAAGTCCATGGAACTCATTACTTACAAGGTTGTTGTTGAGCAAAACACGGAAAAATATAGGCTGACTAGTACCACTTTTCCAATCTGTGACAACTGCTTTTTTACCCTATGTATTACATTATAAATCTGTGTATGCTAAATCTCACGAGTCTTACCGTCAATTTCTCCTCTAAATTCTTGTTCAATAGCCTTCCTTTTTCATGTTTTTCAAGTTCCATGTTGAAAAAGGATAAGAGAAAAAGAGAGAGAGAAAAACTGAGAAACAGAAGTTCAGGTTCTGTCTAGAAAATGATTTAGCATGCTTACATGTTAGATATTACAGGACATTCCAAGTTGTAAGAAGCCAGGACACTATCAGAAAGCCCTGGCGATAATTTCTGGTTAGCTAGTGTTTCCATTTATAGATGTTCAAACCCCATAAACAGGGCATGAAGAGAAGTCAGGCAGCTGGCCTTAGATAATGATAAATGTCACTAGATATAAAAGCAAACTCTTCAACAAGAGAATATTCCAACAGATTAGGTTCCTTGACCCAAGAAAGATGTGTGTGACAAAAAGCTATCAAAGAATTCGTTAATAGTCACTGGAACAGAATTAAATATACTCCAGTATCTAGACCTAATAAATCAGTTAAGGATAAATGTGATAGTCATATAGCAAAAATGAATAGGCAAGTCAAGTTCTTCCAAATGTAATTTTTCTATTTTTGTCCACATAGTACAGATATGTACTCATTACTTTGCCACTCCAAAAATAAAAAGTTGTTAAAAGGGAAAAAAGAATTCAATAATTCAAAAAACTAATTAAAAGGCAATAACTAATTCAAACAATAAAAACAAACAGCATGTATACTCAAGATACATTGCCAGTTTTATCCTATGAAAACTTGGCCAATGATTTTCAGAAATACCATGAAATATAAGTGGTATTTCCATTGCCCAAAACTGATTTTGTTCTTCTAGTCCATTATCCTGCTTTTTCTACTGGAAACAAAGGTATGACACAGGAGATAAAATTCATTTTTTAAAGCAGTTTTATTGAGATATATTCACATACCATACAATCTATCCAAAATATAAAATCAATGGCTTTTAGTATAATCACAATGTTGTACATTCATTACCACAAAAAAAAGAAATGTAGATCAACTTCATTACTCCAAAAAGAAAAACTTCACACCCCTTACCAGTGATTTCTTAATCCCACTCTCCTTCCCCAGTCTTACATAATCACTAATCTAATTCCATACTTACAAACTGATTTATATTTACATTTAATAAAAGGAATCATACAGTATTCAGTTCTTTGTATCTGGTTTCTTTCACTTAGCATAATGTTTGAGGGATTTTTTGGTTTGATACTAATACCTTGTAACATTAATGTACAGTTGTTTAATTACAAGGAAAAAGTCTTATATATGCAATATTACCCAAACACATTTTTCACATAAGCTTTGCTATACAGTCCCATGTTACATTTTTTTAGATTTCCTTTTAGTAGTAAACATGATCTCCGACTTTCCCTTTCATCCACTGTCATACCCATAAAATAGCACTGCTAGTTACAAACATTACGTTGCGCTATCACCCTTTCTATTCATTTCCAAAGATTAACACAAATCCTTTTTCACCAATTCCACACATTAAACTTCAATTTTGGAAAGTGGATTATACTTTACATTATAGATTAAACTCTTTGC
This sequence comes from Dasypus novemcinctus, assembly GCF_030445035.2. Lineage (NCBI taxonomy): Eukaryota > Metazoa > Chordata > Mammalia > Cingulata > Dasypodidae > Dasypus > Dasypus novemcinctus. Next base: position 27,165,928 of record NC_080683.1, on the reverse strand, counting down.
TGCACAATTTTGTAAGTTATGACAAGCTATGTAATGCCCTGTAACTGTCACTGCAATTTCATTTACTACAATTCCAATGTTCCAAGGATTTTCCCATGTTACACCTATTTTTCCTTCTCCCTCCCCTCAGAACCTCCAGTGGCTGCTGCCTCCATCAATAATTAAAATTCTTCTATTTGCTATAATATCCATAAATCTATAGTAGAATAAAAGTAAGTCAGCTCTAGCCCATTGCTCATTCCCCAATCTGAGGATGGTGATGGCCACTCCACCTCTAATTGAGAGGGGGCTTAGATCTCAATGCGGCAGATGGATGGGACTATCTTGCTTGCAGTTGTAGACTCTCTCTGTTCCTTGGGATGGTCATTGTTTATCATTATTTCCATGTTTGTGGTCCCAGGTGAGTCCAATGAACTGGAGAGTAGGTGTTGCAACTCTCTTGAGATTCAGGGCCTGACTGGCATGTGGAAAGCCCAAAGGTTTAAGTCTCTTGGACACAAACCTATCAACTCTAGTACTAATTATAGGTTCAAATAGAAGGGGCAGAAGAGCCATGTGTAGGGAGACTGAGTCCAACTCTGTCACACCAGGGAGGATAAATATCAAAGTACGGTCCACTGGCACAGCACCAAACTCCTGAGCTGTCTGCCCTACCTATAGTGTCTGGATGTCTCCAGAACCCTCAGGAGCCCTGCTATTTGAGGCAATATTTACTGTCGGCAGTCAATGAGATCCTGCTGAGATGTGCATAAGTGTAATTTCTGGCATAACCCCCCAAACTCACTTTGAAGTCTCTTAGCCATATAAACTCATTTGTCTTTACCCTTTCTCTCTTTTGATCAAGATCTTTTTCCAATGTATTGCTAGTTGGTGCTTGGTAGTAATACGTCAGTACCAGGGAAGCTCATCCCTGGGAGTTATGTCCCACACCAGAGGGAAGGTAATGCATTTATATGCTGAGTTTGGGTTAGAGAAAGGCCACATTTGAGCAACATGGAGGATCTCAGCAGGTAACTCTTAGGCAACCTGTAATACTAGGCTAAGTTTCAATTTCTAAAGAAAAGCTTCATAAGTACAGCCATCAACATCAAGGGCCCATCAATGGCCCATCCTCCTTTACTAGTCACTGCCCCTGTATGTGGAGGTTTCTTGCTGTCCCATTAGAGAATGTGGCAGAACTCCCCAGGATGGGAATTGGATATTCATTCAGTTATTGTGTGGATCTCCACCCATTGTGACAATGCCTCATGAACACTTGAACTCTTTCAAATGCCTTATAGGTATGCTCCAGGTGAACCTCTCCCATGCATCCCCATCACTGACAGCCTGTACCATTGATCCTTCCCTGCCACAATTGTAACCCTTCTCTTATCCAAAACTTCTTTAAAAATGAAGCCAACAAAGTAACTGAATAAAATTAATAAGAAAATGAAATATTTTTAAAATGACAAATAAAACATAAAAAATTTAAAAATTAAAAAGAATTTGAAATAATGAAAAAATAAATAAAATTACAGTTTTCTGACTTTTCAATAGTGGCCAGTCTCATAGAATTGAAATGATACCTCATTGTATTTTTGATTTGCTTTTCCCTAATTCCTAGTGATGTTGAACATTTTTTCATGTGTTCTTCACCATTTGTACTTTGGACAATTGTCTTTTCAAGCCTTTTGCTCATTTTTTAATCAGATAGTTTGTCTTTTTATTGTTGTTTTATGTTCTTTTTTAATATCATAGATATTAAACCCTTTTAAGATATGTGATTGCCAAATATTTTTTCCTATTGAGTCAGCTGTCTTTTCACTCTTTTGACAAAGTTGTTTGGGTGCAAAAGTGCTTAATTTTGAGGAGGTCCCATTTATCTATTTTTCCTTTTATTGCTCATGCTTTGGGTATAATGTCCAAAAAACCACCACCTACCACAAGGTCCTTAAGATGTTCCATTTTCTTCTAGTAGTTTTAAGGTCTTGGCTTTTATATTTAGGCCTTTCATCCAGTTTGAATTGATTCTAATATTGGGAGTAAGATAGTGGTCCTCTTTCATTCTTTTGGTTATGGATATCCAGTTTTCCCAGCATCATTTGTTTAAGATATTGTTTTGTCCTATCAACATGGACTTGGTAGATTTGTCAAAAATTAGTTGGCCATGGAGGCGAGAAACATTTTGGACTCTCTATTCTATTCTTGTGATTGATATGTCTATCTTTATGCCAGTACCATGCTGTTTTGACCTCTGTAGCTTTGCAATATGTTTCAAAGTCAAGCGGTGAAATTCCTCCCACATCATTTTTTTTTTTTTAGAATGCCTTTGTCTATCTGGGTGCACTTTCCTCTCCAAATAAATTTGTGAATTGCTTTTTCTATTTCTGTGAAGTAGGTTGTTGGAATTTTGATTGGTATTGCATTAAATCTATAGATGAATATGGGTAAGATTGACATCTTCATGAAATTCAGTTATCCAATCCATGAACACAGAATGTCTTTTCATTTGTTCAGGTCTTCATTGGTTTCTTTTAGCATTGTTTCATAGTTTTCTGTATATAGGCCTTGTACTTTGTTTAAATTTGATCCCTAGGTATTTGAGTCCTTTGGTTGTTATTGCAAATGGAATTTTTCCCCTGATTTCCTCCTCAGATAATTCAATACTAGTGTCCAGAAGAATTATTGATTTTTGCTTGTTGACCTTGTATCCTGTCATTTTGCTGAGCTCCTTTGTTAGCTAAAGTAGCTATGTCACAGACATTTCAGAATTTTTAAATGTAGCTTCATCTCATCTGCAAATAGTGTTTTACTTCCTCTTTTCCTACTTGGATAGCTTCTTTTTTTTTTTTCTTAACTAATTGCCCTAGCTATGACTTCTAGCACAATGTCAAATAAAATAGTGATTTTAGTGGGCATCCTTGTCTTGTTCCCAATCTTAGAGGAAAGGCTTTCAGTATTTACCCATTGAGTGTGATGTTGGCTGTGAGTTTTCATATATGCCCTTTATCATATTGAGGAATTTTCTTTCTATTTCTATCATTCAAAGTGTTTTGTTCAAGTAATGTTGCTGGATTTTGCCTTTTCTGCATCAATCATAATGATCTTATAGTTGTTTTCTTTCAATTTGTTAATGTGGTATATTGTGTTAATTTATTTTCTTATGTTGAACCACCCTTGCAAACCAGGAATAAATCCCACTTGACCATGGTGTATAATTATTTCGATTTGCTATTGGATTCTATTTGCAAATCTTTTATAGAGAATCTTCATATCTACATTAACAAAAGAGATTGGTCTGTAATTTTCTTGAAGTATTTTTATCTGGCTTTGGTATTAGAGTGACGTTGGCTTCATAAAATGTTTTGGTTTATTTTCCCATGTTTTCAACTTTTTTAAAGAGTTTAAACAGGATTGGTGTTAATTCTCCTTAAAATGTTTGGCAGAATTCACCTCTGAAGCCATCTGTTCCTCGACTTTTCTTTGTTGAGAGATTTTTGATGCCTGATTCAATCTCTTTAAATGTGATTGACTCGTTAATTTCTTGTATTTCTTGTAGAGTCGATGTAGATTGTGCATATATAGGAATTTGTCCATTTCATCTAGGTTGTCTAATTTGTTGGCATACAGTTTCTTATAATTTTATGGTCCTTTTTATTCCTGTGGGGTTAGTAGTAACTTCCTCCCTTTCATTTATGATTTTATTTGCATCTTTTCTCTTTTTTTCTTTGCTAGTCTAGACAAGGGTCTGTCCATTTTGTTAATCTTCTCAAAGAACCAGCTTTTGGTTTTGTTGGTTTTCTCTGTTGATTTTTTGTTCTCAGTTTCATTTACTTCCACTCTAATCTTTATTATTTCTTTCCTTCTGCTTGCTTTGGGAATGGTTTGCTGTTCCTTTTCTAGTGTCTGTAGTTATTTGGCTAGGTCTTTGACATTAGCTCTTTCTTCTATTTTAGTATAGGAGCTTAGGGCTATAAATTTCCCTCTCAGCATTGCCTTCACTGTATCCCATAGGTTTGTTTGTTTGTTTTATCCCCCCACACACACACAGCTTTTTGCATGCTGTCTGCTCTCTGTGTCCATTCGCTGCACATTCCTCTGTAGCTGTATTTTTTTTTATTTTATTTCCCCTCCCTTGTGACTTGCTTGCTGTCTGCCCTCTGTGTCCATTCTCTGTGGGTTCTTTTGTGTTTTCGCTTGTCTCCCTTCTTTTCTTTTTTTTTATTGTTGCATCACCTTGCTGAGTCAGCTCTCTGTTCCTCTTGCAGTGTGCGGTCGAGCCTGCCTTCACAAGGAGGCCCCAGGACATGAACCGAGGGCCTCCCATATGGTAGACAGGATTTCATCTGATTGAGCCACAGTTGCTTCCCTATCCCATAGGTTTTGATAAGTTGTTTTCTCCTTTTCACTTGTCTCAATATATTTACTAATTTCATTTAAAATTTCTTCTTTGACCCACTGATTGTTTAGGATTGTTTTGTTTAACTTCCACATGTTGGCTAATTTTCCCCTTTTCTATTATTGATTTTCAGTTTCATTCCATTATGATCTGAAAAGGTGCTTTATATAGTTTCAATCTTCTTATATTTATTGAGATCTGCCCTGTGCCTAACATGTGGTTTATCCCAGAGAAAGAGCCATGAACACCTGAGAAGAATGTATAACTTGCTGATTTGGAATACAATGTTCTGAATATGTGTTAGGTCTAGCATGTTTATCATATTGTTCAAACTCTCTGATTCCTTTTGATCTTTGGTCTAGTTGTTCTATCTAATAATTGAGTGTTGAAGTCTCCAACTATTATTTTAGAGATGCCTAATTTCTCCCTTCAGTTTTGACAGAGTTTGCCTCATGTATTTTGGGGTGCCAGGGTTAGGTGCATAGACAGTTATGACAGTTATTTCTTCCTGGTGGGTTTTCCATTTATTAATATATAATGGCCTACTGTATCTCAGAACCTTTTTTGCATTTAAATTGTGTTTTGTTCAATATTAGTATAGCTACTCCTGTAAATGCATTATCCCACCATTTTTATTCTTTAGTTTTCATATGTCATATCTTATTTTTGTCTTTTACTATTACGGTTATCCTTTCTGCTATTCTTGCTTTCTACACTCTCCTCCAAGCCTCTCTCTCCTGTCTTTTTGTTTTGGGTTCTAAGGCTCCCTTTAATATTTCCTGCAAAGGACGATTCTTTTTTATGAACTCTCTTAGTTTCTGTGCATTTGTGAATATTTTAAATTCACCTTCATGTTCAAAAGACAGTTTGCCAGATAAAGAATTCTTGGCTGCCCATCTTTCTCTTTCAGTATCCTAATTATATCATACTACTAAATTCTCACCTGCATTGTTTCTGATGAGAAATATGCATTAAGTTTTACTGGCCTTCCCTTGTATGTGATGGTTTGCTTCTCCCTTGCTGCTTTCAGAATTTTCTCTTTCTCTTTGATGTTTGACATTCCGAGTAGTATGTGTCTTGGAGTAGGTTTGTTTGTATATATTCTGAATGGGGTACACTGCATTTCTTGGACATGTAAGTTATTTCTTTCATGACAGTTGGGAAGTTTTCAGCCATTATTTCCTCAAATACTCTTTCAGCCCCTTTTCCTGTCTCTTCTCCTTCTGGACCTCCATGACATATAATATTGCACTTTGTGTTATCATTCAACTCCCTGAGTCCCTGCTCAATTTTTTCCATTCTTTTCTTGTTCCATTCTTTTTTCTCTTCAACTTCAGCTATTCTGTCTTCTCTATCACTTATTCTTTCTTCTATCATTTTGAATCTGCTGCTGAAATACGTTTTTTATCTCGCCTACTGTGTCTTTCATTCCCATGAGCTCTGTTACTTTTCTATTCTGGTTTTTAAATTCTTTGTGCTCACTTAAGTTTCTTCTTGATGCCCTTTATCTCTTTAGCTGTGTTGTCTTTCAACTCATTAATTTGATTTTAGAAATTTTTATGAATCTCATTGATTAACTGTCTTAAATCCTGTGTTTCATCTGGGCATATTCTTTTGCTTGGGCCATTTCTTCCTTAGTATGGCTTGTAAGCTTTTGTTGATGTCTAGACATCTAAAAATGATGGTGACTTTACTTTGATGCTCAATTTCTCTCTTTTGTAGGGATTTAGTAGTAGGAGACTGTTATTGCAATTCTTTGATTCTTCGTTCAATCTGTTCTAGGTATTTAGGATATTTAGGATTGTCCCTGTTTGTTGCCAAGATCTGGGCCCTGGACCCAGTAATGGGCTGCAGAGCTACTCCCAAGGGCCTTGGGAAGGGAAGTTGTAAAGGACAGAAAAGGCCCCTTTTATTTGCATTTAATTCCCTTATATGCACTTCCTCAGTTGGCCAGCAGATGGCAAATCAAACTTTCTCAGACACAGCTCAATAAACTTTGCTGGCAGCCCTCTCTTTTTTCCCAGGCAGGAAATAATTTCACTCCCCTCTCCATCCTCAATAACCAGTCCCAATCAGTAAGGAAGGGTATTTGTGAGAGTTGGATCTCTTTAGTCCCATGCCAGCTCCCAGGGAAAAAAAATGACACAGCCCCACCCAGACTGGAAGTACTGATTGGGAAACAGCAGACCAAATTTGTGGGACAAAAGCTAAATTAGTCTTAGGCTATGTCACTCTCTTGCGGTTCCTGAGGCCCCCTTTGTTTTCTGAGTAACCCTGGTGCTGGAGAATTCAAAGTTCTCTGCTCACAGGGAGGGGCAATGGCAGCTGCAGCACAGTTTCTACTCACTTTAATGTCAATGTTCTTTTCCTGTACCTCTCTCTTCTGGGTGGCGTCCAGCCTTCCCCTGGTGTCCTACACACTAGAACTTTTTTCCCCCAGACTTTATCTGACTGTCCTCCAGCTATTTTTCTGGGAAAGAGAGAGTCCTTGTTTTTCTAATCTGCCATCTTCCCAGAAGTCCCTGAAATTCATTTTTCAAATAGAAGAAATATTTTCAAAATTCTGTTGAAATTTCTAACATGCCTTAAAGAAAATTAATTGTTTAGATTGATGGTAATTAACATTCTCAGTGTTTTTCAGCAGGCAGATACGTTGATGGCAATAAAAGAACAAAAATGGCTTCCAGAGTAAGCTAAGAATGATCTCCATGATAGCCTAATCTCTCAGCCTGTTTAAAGGGTCATTTTAAAACCTGTTTCTGACCTTAACGCCATTTTCTTTTCAGTTTTTCCTCCAATCTTAAGAAGACATTTTTTGGAAATATATTGTGAGGCTTTAGCCTTCACAGTGGCAACAGTGGTTCTCTCATCAGGCTGGGTTGTTCCAGAGAATATTCTGCATCATAATGGAAGGTCTTCAGATATGAAACATTTAGTAGGAAATAAAACTGGCCCTGCTTCAGTATGATGAATTCAGAAATACTCAGGGCCATAGAGGATTCCCCCTTTGACTGAACTCAGAATCTAGAAAGAAAATCATGCATCCTACTCATTGCCTTAACAAGTCTGAAAATTAAAGTCTCTTAAGTTTATTTGCATGCACTACTGACGTGTCAAAGAAGACAACAATAAAATTTTATGTGACTGGAACTTCTAAAATCTCTCTGTAAAAAAAGAGAATTATGTTGTAACAGCAAAAGGAAAATGAATTCTTGGTCAGCTTGCCAGTATTATACCTGGAGATGAGTCTGGGATTCAGTTAGGAAAAGAAGAGATGGTGGAATGCAGAGTTTGTTGGGAAAGGAGAAGTGTCACTTAGGGGTAGAAAAGTAAGCTGTTAGAGCTTTAGAGATTATTTCTTGCCAAGAGTATTTTAGCTAGCTTGAGTCAGCCAGTAATAGTGAGAAAGATGAAACATTTTAATTCAACAAACTTGTACTAGTACCCATAGTGGATGAGGACTATCTTATGTACAGGTAGATTTTTTTTAATATTAAAATTAAAAGATATTTGAGCTATAAGAGGGATCTCAGGAGGTACATTTCCCCCAGCATGGGATATGACTCTCAGGGATGAGCCTTCCTGGCACCAAGGGATTGCTACCAAGCACCAACTAACAATGCAATTGGAAAAATACCTTGACCAAAAGGGGAAAGGGGAAAGACAAATGAGTTTATATGACTAAGAGACTTCTAAGTGTGTTGGGACGTCATTCCAAAAGGTTACATTTATGTACATCTCAGCAGGATCTCATTGACTGCCACAGTAAATATTGCCTCAAATAGGAGGTCCTCCTGAGGGCTCTGGAGGTATCCAGACACTATAAGCATATAAGCAGGGCTGACTGCTCATGAGTTTGGCACCCTGCTTGTAGGCCCTACTTTGGAATTTATGTTCCCCAGTGTGACAGAGTTAGACTTAGTTATGATTTCCCTATGCATGGCTCTTTTGCCCCTTCTATTTGAACCTTTAATTAGTACTGTAGCTGATAGGTGTATGTCCTAGAGACTTAAATCTTTGGGTTGTCCATGTACCACTTTGGCCTTGAATCTCAATAGATTTGTGTCACCTACTTTCTAGTTCATTGGACTCACCAAGGACAACTAACAAGGAGATGATGATGGACAATGCCCATCCCAAAGAATAGAGAGAGTCTGCAACTGCAAACAAGATTGTCCCATCCATCTGCTCCATGGGATCTAAACCCCCTCTCAATTAGAGGAGGAGTGGGCATGACCATCCCAGAATCCTAAGAATTGGGGAATGGACAATGGACTAGAGACTTACTGTTATTATACTACAGACTTATTGTGATTCTAACAATGGAAGAACTTTTATCATTGATGTGGAGATGTTATCCCTGGATTTCCCTCAATGAACTCACAATTCATATAACCAGCCCCACAATCAGAAAGCACAAGAGTTCTATCACATAAAAAATTTTAAAAATTTAAAAAAAAAAACTTTCCTGTGGGGACAAAATGTGAAATCCCAAAACACCACATTACAAAAATAGGCTAGCTTAGTCTCTAAGATAAGTAACAACACAAACATGCCCACTGACACCACTGCTTTTCAACATTGAGGTGGAAGTTCTAGCCAGAGCAATTAGGTAAGAAAAAGAAATAAAAGGCATCCAAGCTGGAAAAGAAGTAAAACTTTCCCTTATGTGCAGATGACACGATCCCATAAGAAGAAAATCCTGAAATATCTTAACAAAGCTATTAGAGCTAATAAATTCAGCAAAGTGCTGGGATACAAGTTCAACACGCAAAAATCAACTGTGTTTCTATACACTAGTAATGAATAATCTGAAGAGGCTATCAAGAAAAAAATCCATTTGCAATAGCAACTAAAAGAATCAAATATCTAGGAATAAATGTAGCCAAGAATGGAAAGGATTTGAACATGGAAAACTATAAAATATTGCAGTAGGAGATCAAAGATGACCTAAATAAATTAAAGGACATTCTGCATTCAATGGAATGCAAGACTAAATATCATTAAGATGTCAATTCTACCCAAAGCAATTTACATACTCAATGTGATTGCAATTAAAATTCTAACAGCCTTCTTTGTGTACCTGGGAAAGCCAATCATCAAATTTACATGGAAGAGTAAAGGGCATGAATAGCCAAAGCCATCTTGAAAAAGAAAAACAAATTTGGAGGATTCTTAAACTCCATTACAAAGATACAGCAATCAAAACAGCATGGTACTGGCACAATGGAATTGAATTGAGTTTTCAAAAGTAAGACCTCATATCTATGGCGAAATGATTTTTAACAAGTGTTCAAATTCCACAAACTGGGGAAAGAATCATCTCTTCAACAAATGGTGCTGGGAAAACTGGATATCCATTTGCAAAATAATGAACGTGGGCCCCTATCTCACATCGTAAACAAAAATTAACTCAAAATGGAGCAAAGACCTAAATATAAGAACCAGAACTATAAAATTCCTATAAGAAAACATAGACAACCATCCTCATGACCTTGTGTAAGTCAATAGTTTCTCAGGTTATACACCAAAAGAACATGCACAGAAGAAAAAAATAGATAAATGGGACCTCATCAAAATTAAAAACTTTTGTTCTCAAAGGACTTTTTCATGAAATTAAAAAGACAACCAGAGAAGCAGCTGTGGCTCAAGCAATTGAGCTCCCATTTACCATATGGAGGACCCAGGCTTGATCCCTGGGAACTCCTGGTGAAAAAAAAAGAGAGGAGGGGAGGAGAGGGAAGGGGAAGGGAGGGGAAGGGAGGGGAGGGGAGGGGAGGGGAAGGGAGGGGAGGGGAGGGGAGGGGAGGAAAGGAGTCCCAGACCTGCACTAAGAGGCGCAGGCCCCAGCATAGTGCTGAGAGGCACAGGCCCCTACACAGCAAAGCAACACACCAAAAAGATGATGACACAACCAGATAGAAAGAAAAAAAACATAACCAGAGGATTGTGGGAAGATGGCATGGGACTAACAGGCAGAGCTCAATGATCTCAAATAAACAATGGAGATGGGAAGTGGATTTGGCTTAAGTGATACTGCATCTGCCATACCACATGGGAGGTCCAGGGTTCAAACCTAGGGCCTCCTGGCCTGTATGGTGAGCTGGCCCACATGCAGTACTGATGTGTACAAGGAGTGCCATGCCATGCAGGGGTGTCCCCCACATAGGAGAACCCCATGGACAAGGAGTGTACCCCATAAGGAGAGCCACCGCATGTAAAAAAAATGTGCAGCCGGCCCAGGAATGGTGCCACACACACACAGAGCTGACGCAGCAAAATGACACAACAAAAAAGAGATGCAGTTTCCCAGTACCACTGACAAGAATATAAGTGGACACAGAAGAACACACAGTGAATGGACACAGAGAGCAGACAACTAGGGAGCGAGGGAAGGGGACAGAAATAAAAAATAAAACTTGAAAAAAAAACAATAGAGAAAGAGTCAAAAGCTGTTTAAGGAACCTGCACACAACCCCCAGGAGGGTGAAGGACAGAGACACAAAGAAGTGGGAACAACAAACGTGAGTTACCAAGCTCCCATGGGCAGCTGGGAAGGGCTCCCCTCCCCACTCCCAAGATATTAAGGTAGGGTAAAATCTCTGGCTCATTGCAGCCTACTGAGAGGGGAAAAGACATCTTCTACCCTGTCAGCTGTTTCAAGGGAAAAGGGAGGGAAAATTGGGGAGATTTCTTCAGTAAATTTGGCTGGTTCTGGATATTTAACACAGGGACACAGGGAAGCCCAGACTAAAACACTTCTGTGGAAAGGTGTGCTGAAGAATGCCATCTGCTGGCCAGTATGGAATTTGCATGAGCAAAACTGTTCTAGGATCTGTTTCCTTATCCCTAGGAGAAAATATATGCCTCACTAGAGAGATACAGGATTTAAGACAATTAATCAGTGATAAACACACAACTCTCCTAAATCACTTCAACTCTATTAAATTACTTCAAAGATTTTAAAGAAGATATGCTGAAGAAATAAAGGATAGTAAGACAACACTGGGTGAGCCTAAAGAATAATTTGAAAGACTGCAAAGAAAGTAGTAGAACTTCTATGGGAAAGAAAGACATGATGGATGAGATTAAAACACTTTAGAGGGTGAAGCAGCTGTGGCTCAACCAGTTGGGCTCCCATCTACCATATGGGAGGCCCTGGGTTCTTGTCCCAGGCCTCCTTGTGAAGGCAGGCTGGCCTGCATGCCACAGAGAGTCACCGGCCCACAAGCACCACAGAGTGCAACCCAGCCCACAAGCGCTGCAGAGAGCTAACTCAGCAAGGTGATGCAACAAAAAGGGAGACAAGTAAAAACACAGAAGAGTGCACAGTAAATGGACACAGAGAGCAGACAATAAGTAAGCCACAAGGGGGGAATAAATAAAAAATAAAAATACAGACACAAAAGAATGAATAGTGAATGGACACAGAAGAGCAGACAGCAAGCAAGCTGCAAGAAAGGGGGGAATAAAAAAACACTTTAGAGACACATAAGAGCAGATTTGAATTACTTGATGACAGAATGAGTGATTTCAAAGACAGAATATCTGAACTGGAAAAGACAGGAGAACAGAATGAAAAAAATGGAACAAAGTCTTAGGGGATTGAATGATAAAGTAAATAAAACACACAAACACTTGCATTATTGGTGTCCCATAAGGAGAAGAGAATGGAAAAGGGGCTGAAAGAACATTTGAGGAAATAAAGACTGAAAGCTTCCCAACCCTTATAAGAGATATCAATATCAATATCAATATCTAAGAAGGACAACACATCCCAAACAGAATGAATCCATATACACATACTCTGAGACACCTATTGTTCAGAAGGACAAATATCAGATATAAAGAAAGAATTCTGAAAGCAGCAAAAGAAAAGAAAAGCATCACAGAGAAAAGAAACTGGAAAAGGCTAAGTGCTGTACTCTCATCAGAGACCAAAGAGGTGAGAAGAAAGTGGAATGATGTAATTAAGTTACTGAAAGAGAAAAACTGCTAGTCAAGAATCCTGTATCTGAAAAAACTGTCCTTCAAAAATGAGAACAAATTCAGTCTTCACAGACAAATAAAAGTGATGGAATATGTTACCAAAAAACCAGAATTTCAAGAGACACTAAAGGGGATGCAGCAGCCTGAAAGGAAAAAAACCAGGACAAGACCTTTGAAGAAGAGTTTAGGAATGAAGATTATTAGGAAGGGTAAACTAAAGGGTAAGACAACAGACAATAGAATAATCTGACAACAGAGAGTTGAAGGACAAAATGGATAAAGTAAGTAATGCTTTTAAAGTGTTAACACTGAATGTCAAAAGATTAAACACCCCAATCAAAAAGCATAGACTTATAGAATAGATTTTAAAATATGAGTCATTTATATGTTATCAACAAAGACCCACCTCAGATGTAAGGACACAATCACGTTAAAAATGAAAGGTTGGGGAAGTGGATATGGCTCAATTGATAGAGCTTCTGCTTACCATATAGGAGGTCCAGGGTTCGATACCCTGGCCCATGTGGTGAGCTGGCCCATGTGGAGTGCAGCTGTGTGCAAGGATTGCCACCCTGCATAGGGGTGCCCCCCACGTAGGAGTGCCATCCCATGTAGGAGGGCCCCCTGTGCAAGGAGTGTCCCCTCCACAAGGAGTGCAGCCCCTCACAGGAAGTACAGCCCACCCAGGAGTGGTACTGTCCACATGGAGAATTGCTACAGCAAGATGATGCAACAAAAAGAGACACAGAGAAGAGACTATATGAAATGCAACAAACTAGGGAGCTGAGGTGAGGCAAGAGAATGATCGCCTCTCTCCCACTCCAGAAGGTCCCAGGATGGGTTCCCAGAGCCAACTAATGAGAATACAACAGACACAGAAGAATGTATAGCAAATGGACACAGAGAGAAGACAGTGGGGAGGAGGGGAAAGAAATTTTTTTAAAAGTGAAAGGTTGGAACGAAGTATTCTATGCAAATAGTAACTAAAAAAGAACTAGAGTAGCAATGCTATTATGGGACAAAATAGATTTCAAATGCAAAACTGACCTAAGGGATGAAAAAGGTCATTACGTTTTTTTTTTTAAGAAATGAGGCAACTGAAAGAAAGTGATTATCCGTAGCCTAAGGAAGTACTTCTTTTCTTTTTTTATATTTCTCTCTCCTTTCCTGCTCCGCCTCCCCCAGCTGTCTGGTCATTACATATTAATAAAAGGGGCAATTTAAGAGAAGAAATAAATATACTAAATATTTTTGCACCTAACCTGAGTGCCCCAAGATACATGAACCACACACAGGCAAAACTGAACGGAGAAATAAGTGCCCCTACAATAATAGTTGGAAACTACAATGTACCTTTCTAAGTCCTGGATAGAACATCTGGAGAGAGGATATATAAAGGAACAGAGACTTGAATAATATGATAAATGAACTAGACCTAACAGACATCTGTAGAGCATTGAACCCCAAAACAGCAGGATATAAATTCCTTTCAATTGTTCATGGATCCTTCTCCAAGATAGACCATATGTTTGTTCACAAGAGAAAGTCTCAATAAATTTAAAAATATTAAAATTATACCGAACACCTTCTCTGATGATAATGGAATGAAGCTGGGAATCAATAATTAACAGAAAAGGGGAAATTTCATAAATATATGGAAATTAAACAACACAGTCTTAATCAGAGGGTCAAAGAAGAAATTGCAAGAGAATTCAGAAAATATTTTGAGATAAATAAAATGAGAACACAACATATCAAAACCTATGGAACACTGCAAAGGCAGTACTAAGTGGGAAATTTATAGCCCTCAATGCTTACATTAAAAAAGAGCTAAAATTGAAGATCTAACTGCACACCTGGAGGAACTAGAAAAAGAACAGCAAACTATTCCCAAACCAAGCTGAAGAGAAATAGTAAAAATCAGAGCAAAAATAAATGAAATCAAGAACAACAGCAACAACAACAAAAAAAAAACACAATGGAATCAACAAACCAAAAGTTAGTTGTTTGAGGAGATCAACAAAATTGATAAACCCTTAGCTGGACTGACAAAGTTAAAAATAGAGAAGACACAAATAAAATCAGAAATGAGTAGGGAGATATTACCACAGACCCCACAGAAATGAAGGAGATAAGAGGATACTATTAACAACTGTATGCCAAGAAACTAGACAATGTAGAGGAGATGGACAAACTCCTAGAAACACACAAATCACCTCACTGACCCTAGAAGAAATAAAACTACTCAACAAACCAATCACAAGTGATGAGAAACAGTCATCAAAAAATCTCCCAAAGATGAAAAGCCCAGGACCAGATAGCTTCACAATTATCCAAAGTTGATCTAATATCAATCTTGCTCAAGTTCTTAAAAAACTTGACCAGGAAATAACACTACAAAACTCATTCTATGAATCCAACATCAACCTAATACCAAAACCAGATAAAGATTCTACAAAAAGAGAAAAGTACAAACCAGTATCTCAAATGAATATAGATGCAAAAATCCTCAACAAAATATGTGCAAACAGAATTCAAAAGCAGATTGAAGGAAATTACACCATGATTAAGTGGGTTTTATCCCAGGTATGCAAGGGTGTTTCAACACCAGAAAATCAAGTAGTGTAATAAACCACATTGATAAATTGAAGAAGAAATATTACATGATCCTATCAATTGATGCAGAAAAGGCATTTGACAAAATACAGCACCCTTTTTTGATAAAAACAAAACAAAAGATAGGAATAGAAGGAAGCTTTCTCAACGTGGTGAAGTGCATATATGAAAAACCTAGAGCTAACATTGTACTAAATGGCGAAAGACTGAAAACTTTCCCACTGGGATCAGGAACAAGACAAGGATGGCCACTGTCACCATTGTTATTCAATATTGTGCAAGAGGTTCTAGCTAGAGCAATTAGGCTAGACAAAGAAATAAAAGGCACCCAAATAGGAAAGGAAGAGGTAAAATTCTCACTATTCACTATAATATGATCCTATATCTATAAAATCCTAAAAAATACACAAGAAGCTACTAGAATTAATAGACAAGTTCATCAAAGTGGCAGGAGATAAGATTAACACTCAAAAATCAATAGTACTTCAATATACTACTGATGTGAAATATGAGGAAGAAATCAGAAAAAAATCCATTTATAATAGCAGCTTAAACAACCAAATATTCAGGAATCAACTTAACGCAGGACAAAAAGGACCTGAAGAAGACTTAAATAAATGGAAGGACAGTCTGTGTTCATGGATTGGAAGATTAAATATCATTAAGATATCAATTCTACCCAAGCTGATTTACAGATTTAATGCAATCCCAATAAAAATCCCAACAGCCTTTTTGGCAGAAGTGGAAAAACCTATTATCAAATTTATTTGGAAGAGTAAGGGGCCCTGAATAGCTTAAAAAAGAAAAATCAAGTTGGAGAATTCTCCCTCCCAGACTTTAAAGCATATTACATAGCTACCATGGTAAAAAACAACATGGTACTGGCATAAAGCCAGACACATTAACCAAAGGAATCAAATTGGGGACTCAGAAATAGACCCTTACATCTACACTCATGTGATGTTTGATGAGGCTGTGAAGTCCTCTCAGCTGGGCCGCAGCAGTCTATTCAGCAAAGGGTGCTAGGAGAACTTGATGGTCAAATCTAAAAGAAAGAAAGAAGACCCACATCTCACACCTTATGCAAAAATTAACTCAAAATGATTCAAGGACCTAAATATAAATGTGAGAACCATAAAACTCCTAGAGGAAAGTGTATGAAAACATCTTCAAGATCTTGTGGTAGGTGGTAGTTTCTTACATCTTACACCCAAAGCATGAACTACAAAAGAAAAAAAAAAAATAGATAAATGGAACCTCCTCAAAATTAAGTGCTTTTGCACCTCAAACAACTTTGTCAAAAGGGTGAAAAGGCAGCCGACTCAGTGGAAAAATATATTTGGCAATCACTTATCTGAAAAGGCTTTATTATCTATGATATACAAAAAGAACATAAAACTCACAATAAAAAGACAAACTACCTGATTAAAAAATGGGCAAAAGACTTGAAAAGACAATTGTCCAAAGTACAAATGGTGAAGAACACATGAAAAAATGTTCAACATCACTAGGAATTAGGGAAAAGCAAATCAAAAATACAACGAGATATCATTTCAAATCTATGAGACTGGCCACTATTGAAAAGTCAGAAAACTGTAATTTTATTTATTTTTTTATTATCTCAAATTCTTTTTAATTTTTAAATTTTTCATATTTTATTTGTCATTTTAAAAATATTATTATTTCATTTTCTTATTAATTTTATTCAGTTATTTTTTTGGCTTCATTTTTAAAGAAGTTTTGGATAAGAGAAGGGTTACAGCAGTGGCAGGGAAGGATCAATGGTACAGGCTGTCAGTGATGGGGATGCATGGTAAGAGGTTTACCTGGAGCATACCTATAAGGCATTTGGAAGAGTTCAAGTGTTCATGGGGCATTGTCACAATGGGTGGAGAGCCACACAATAAATGAAAGAATATCCAATTCCCATCCTGGGGAGTTCTGCCACATTCTCTAATGGGACAGCAAGAAACCTCCACATACAGGGGCAGTGACTAGTAAAGGAGGATGGGCCATTGATGGGCCCTTGATGTTGATGGCTGTACTTATGAAGCTTTTCTTTAGAAATTGAAACTTAGCCTAGTATTACAGGTTGCCTAAGAGTTACCTGCTGAGATCCTCCATGTTGCTCAAATGTGGCCTTTCTCTAACCCAAACTCAGCATATAAATGCATTACCTTCCCTCTGGTGTGGGACATAACTCCCAGGGATGAGCTTCCCTGGTACTGACGTATTACTACCAAGCACCAACTAGCAATACATTGGAAAAAGATCTTGATCAAAAGAGAGAAAGGGTAAAGACAAATGAGTTTATATGGCTAAGAGACTTCAAAGTGAGTTTGGGGGGTTATGCCAGAAATTACACTTATGCACATCTCAGCAGGATCTCATTGACTGCCGACAGTAAATATTGCCTCAAATAGCAGGGCTCCTGAGGGTTCTGGAGACATCCAGACACTATAGGTAGGGCAGACAGCTCAGGAGTTTGGTGCTGTGCCAGTGGACCGTACTTTGATATTTATCCTCCCTGGTGTGACAGAGTTGGACTCAGTCTCCCTACACATGGCTCTTCTGCCCCTTCTATTTGAACCTATAATTAGTACTAGAGTTGATAGGTTTGTGTCCAAGAGACTTAAACCTTTGGGCTTTCCACATGCCAGTCAGGCCCTGAATCTCAAGAGAGTTGCAACACCTACTCTCCAGTTCATTGGACTCACCTGGGACCACAAACATGGAAATAATGATAAACAATGACCATCCCAAGGAACAGAGAGAGTCTACAACTGCAAGCAAGATAGTCCCATCCATCTGCCGCATTGAGATCTAAGCCCCCTCTCAATTAGAGGTGGAGTGGCCATCACCATCCTCAGATTGGGGAATGAGCAATGGGCTAGAGCTGACTTACTCTTATTCTATATAGATTTGTTGCTATTCTAGCAAATAGAAGAACTTTTATTATTGATGTGGAGGCAGCAGCCACTGGAGGTTCTGAGGGGAGAGAGAAGGAAAAATAGGTGTAATATGGGAAAATCTTTGGGACATTGGAATTGTAGTAAATGAAATTGCAGTGACAGTTACAGGGCATTACATAGCTTGTCATAACTTACAAAATTGTGCAGCAAAGAGTTTAATCTATATGTAAACTCTAATCCACACTTAGTGGCAATTCCACAATATGTTCAGTTGTATCAAATGTACTACACTAATGAAGGATGTTGCTAATGTGTGAAAGTGTGGGTAGGGAGTGGGGCATATGGGAATCCCTTATATTTTTTTATATAACATTTATGTAATCTAAGTATCTTTAAATATTTGAATGTATTTTTAAAAAATGATTGGTGTGATGAATGCAGAAATTGTGATTATATCAAATATCATTGATTGTACATTTTGGATGGATTTATGCTTTATTAATATGTACGAATAAAATTGATTTGTTAAATAAATAGCCAAATAACATAATTTTTAGATGGTAAGGGATTTGAGTAGACCTTTCTCCAAAGACAAATAATGGGTCAAAAGCATGTGAAAAAACATCATTAGTGATTAGGGAAATACAATACCCTCTAAGATGGCTAGAACTTTTAAAAAGACAATAAACTTGTTATTGAGGATGTGAAGAAATTGAGCCCTCATACATTGCTAATAGTAATGTAAAATGATTCAGCTACTTTTTAAAATCTTTTTTTAAAGATACATAGATCGTACAAAATGTTACATTAAAATTATAAGAGGTTCCCATATACCCCACTCTCCACACCCCCACTCCTCCCACATTGAGAACTTCTTTCATTCGTGTGGTATATTCATTGCACTTGATGAATACATATTTGGAGCACTGCTACACAGCGTGGATTATACTCTACATTGTAGCTTGCATTCTCTCCCTTCCAATATAGTGGGTTATAGCATGGTATATAATGTCCTGCATCTGTCCCTGAAATATCATTCAAGACAACTCCATGTCCTGAAAATGCACTGATATCACATCTCTGTTTCCTTCTCCCTGCCTTCAGCAACTCCTATGGTCATTGTTTCCATATCAATGATATAATTTCTTCCATTGCTAGAGCCACAATAATTCTATAGTAGAATACCTGTATGTCCACTCTAATCCTACATGACTGATGGATGGGATTCTCCTGCTTGCAGTTGTAGACTCTCTTGGTTCCTTGGTGTGGTGGTTGACCATCCTCACCTCCTTGTTAGCTGACCTGGGTAAGTCCAATGAATCAAAGAGTAGATGTTGCAACTCTCCTCAGGCCCAGAGCCCAGCTGAAACATGGACAGTCCAGAGATTAAAGTCTCCTGAGCATAACCAACCCTAGCACCAACCACAGGTTCAGTAAAAGTGACAGAAGAGGCATGTGTAGAGAAGTCACATCTGAGTCCAATTCCATCACACTCAGAAGCACAAATTCCAAAGTAGGGCCCACTGGCAAGGCATAGAACTCCAGAATCATCTGCAATGACCATAGGGTCTGGGTGTCTCCATAGCCCTCAGGAGCACCACTACTGCGATTATATCTGCATTGGCCGTCTCTGAGATCCTGCTGAGACATGCATAAGCACAACCTCTCTGATGACTTCCCAAC
Organism: Dasypus novemcinctus; assembly: GCF_030445035.2. Classification (NCBI taxonomy): domain Eukaryota; kingdom Metazoa; phylum Chordata; class Mammalia; order Cingulata; family Dasypodidae; genus Dasypus; species Dasypus novemcinctus. The sequence continues at coordinate 27,146,350 of NC_080683.1, read as the reverse complement.
TCATTTTGAAGCCTTTAGCTTTATAAACTCATTTGTCTTTACCATTTCCCCCTTTTATTCAAGGTTTTTTCCTAGTTGCATCACCAGCTGGTGCTTGGTAGTAACCCCTTGATGCCAGGGAGACTCAACCCCAGGAGTCATGTTCCATGCTGGGGGGAAGGTAATGCATTTATATGCTGAGTTTGGCTTAGAGAGCGGCCACATTTGAGTAATACGGAGGCCCTCAGGAGGTAATTCTTAGTCACCCAGCAGCTCTAGGCCTAGTTGAAATTTCAAGCACACAGGCTCATAGGCATAGTCATCAGCATCAAGGGCCCATCACTGGACCATGTTTTGCCTTTCATCACTGTAAAAGGCGTTGCCCTGTATGCACAGTGGCAGGGCAATCTCTTCCATTTCTTCCTCAGTGTCTACATCTTTTTTTTATTATTATTATGTCTTCAAAAAAGTTTTAGGTCACAGTAAAGTGATACAGCTGCTTTGACATCAGTTTGGCAGTTTTTCAAATAGTTAAACATAGAGTTACCATATGACCCAGCAATTCCACTGCAAGGTATATAGCCAAGAGAAATTAAAACATATACCATGCAAAAGGTGTACATGAATGCTCATAGCAGCATTATTTATAACAGCCATAAAGTGGAAATAACACAAATGTCCATCAACTGATGAACAGTGAAAGAAAGTATGGCATATTCATGCAGTGGCATATTATTCAGCCATAAAAAGAATGACGTATTGATATATGCAACAACATGGATGAACCTTGCTTTGCTAAGTTAAAAAAGGCAGTCATAAAAGACCACATATTAAACAATTTCTTTAAATGAAAAGTCCACAATAGGCAAATACATACAAAGAGAAAGATGATTTGTAGTTTCCAGGGGCTGAGGGAGAAGGTACGTGATCTTTGGTTGCCAGGGGCTGCTATTGGGTGAGGGGTTTCCTTTGGGGTTGATGAAAATGTTCTGAAATTAGAGATAGTGATTGCACAATTCTGTTAATATATTAAAAACTACTGAATTGTACATATACTTTAAAAGGGTGATTTTTAGGATGTTTGAGTTTTATCTCAATAAATCTATTATTAAAAAATTAGAGAAAGATCTATAAGTACTTTTTAGACTGGAAATTTTTTAAGATTTCTTTTTCTAGGAACATAATATCCAAAACAGTCCATCTAAAACAGGAAATTAAAATCTGCCCTGCAGTAGACAGGCAAGAATTCCATTCAAAATTGACACAAATAACCCTCAGCAATGATATTTGCTTCAAGATATTGTCACCTCACTCCATTCCTTTGCATCATCATGTGCCTTGTAAGTGATAAATGACCAGTGAAATCTGAGTGCTTGAAATTATTTTGCGCCTATTTTCAAAAACTAGGGGAGGGTGGAGCCTGCGACTATTAAAATGGCTTGTTCACCTACCAGTTGGAGGAATAAATGTAGTTTTTATTTTTCAAAAGTAGTGATTTTTGGGAAGCAGATGAGGCTCAACAGATAGAGCACCCACCTACCAAATGGGAGGTCTAAGGGTTCAATATCCAGGGAGGTCCGAGGGCTCGTGTGATGAGCTGGCCCACGCTCAGTGCCACTGCGTGCTAGGAGTGCCAGCCCACACAGGGATGCCCCGTACAAGGAGAGCCGCCCTGCGTGAAACCGCAGCCTGCCCAGGAGTGGTGCCACATACATGGAGAGCTGACACAGCAAGATGACGCAACAAAAAGAGACACAGATCCTCAGTGCCACCTGATGAGAATTCAAGTAGACACAGAAGAACACACAGTGAATGGACACAGAGAGCAGACAATGGGGGATTGGGGAGGGGGCTGAGAAAAAAAAAGTACTGATTTCCTAAACCTGCCATTTAAATAACTAACTCCACAACAAATGCACACATAAATAAATGCTCTCCTCCTGAAATATTACAAGGTAGAGACACCCACAAGGCATTGAAAATATATACAGCTTTCTTTTGAAAGAATCTGCAAAGCATCATGTAGATGACCTGAGATTTTCCTCTATTGCTGTCTTCAAGAGTAAATATCATTTTATGGAATCGGGGATCCTACTCTGAGACAAGCAGTGCTTTGTATATGGGTTTCTTATTTCCACGTAGCACTTTTGGGACAATGGTCCTTTATAATCTCCAGAGATCAAGTCAGCAGTCCATGTAACCCACATACCCGTTTAGTAGAGGGCTAGGATACTATACTCAGCACTTGCCTCCAGGTTAATAGCCTATCCCAAGAACCACAAAGGATGAGTGGTTTGTTGTTCTCTCTTGGCGTCCAAGAGCCAAATGCAAATCTACTTCAGATCTAGCCCTGAGAACTTATCACACTTAACTAACCTTGGATCTATGGGTATTTCTCTACGTTCAGAGTTTAAGCCCATCTCTCTAGAAGACTGTTGCATTTGGCGGTTACAGCAATCAGGTGTGAGTGGGGATGATTGAAGAACTAAATGCCCAGGATCGTTCCATCTTCTTTCTAGTTAATCCAGTATCCCTTCATGAATCTATTTCTCAGCTTTGGCAACTGTGAACTCTCAAGCAGTAGCTATAGCCTCTTCTTCCGGAAGACACTGTTAACTCTTACCTTCTCATCTGCCTGCACTTCTGGCAGATAGACAAATACTAGAAGATTTTTAACCTCCCCTACCACCATTATTAAGATACTAAGACACTCCTTATGGCTTCTGCTGCTCAGTGGTATAGGGTACTAAGAATTTTGGTGCATGTCCACAGTGAAAATGTAATGTCTGTAGAAGAATTTCACAAAGTTGAATTTGTCACTATATAATAAACACATTTTTGTAAATTGAAGCTACCAAGTGGACCAAAAGCAAACCCCAAAATAACATATATAATAACTATGATAATAACAGCTCTATAAATTTGTACCTTTGTAATTATTGCTCTTCTCTGAAACATTAACCTTTGTTATTGGGATGTCATATTTTTTACTTCTTCTGATAATACTTTTCTCTTTTCTTTGGTTGTGGACCATATTTTAAAACTAACTGTTGAAAAAGACATTTGTCATCGTAAAGAAAGGCATATTCTCCTTATAAAACCACATCTTAATGGTAGAGCATTTGTTTGGGGGTGTTAGAAAATATTTCAATCAAGTGAACGTTAAGAGAACATTGAAAAGTGCCATCTTTTTTAAATGTGTGTATCTGAAAAATGTAATTCTTTTATCAAAACTGATTGAAAAGTGAAATCTGAGGGTTTTAAAAAACAATACTATCATTTAGATGATTTCTAAATAATGATTCTGATATGAAACTGAATACTTAACTCCAGAGTCTATAACATACAAGCTGACTAAAAGCAGTTGGAATTCCAAGTTGAGCACGTTCCGTTTTCTCAACTTCCCTGTACCCAACATCTACAATTTTCAAGAGACCTACAATATACTTTCTCTTCCTCATGGTGGCTTCCACAGGGGTGTCACGATGAGCAGGTTTTGCTCCAGCATTTGCTAGCAGTCAGTGTAGTACACGCCCTAGTAGTCAGTCTGCCTCTGCCTTTCTATCTCACGCACACATACATACACACAACACACCCACACATACACCTGCACACACTCCCTGCTGATTCAGAATGGAGACTACAAGCTAAACTGACAAGACTCTAGGAAAAAAGAACTCAAACAGATTTTACTTTTTTAATATTAGAATTACAATGTATGTCTCTAACTTCAGAAAAGAGCTCTGAATTTAAGGCTTTCTGTGTCTTTACAGGTTAACCTAAGCAGCCAAATTGACACTGTAGCTCGCCCCTCCCTTTACCCCGCAGCTTAGCTGTTGTGGTTATATCGACGTGACAAATCACCTTGGCCCCAAAGTAACAGCTTCGTGCCCTTTGAAAAGAGGTGCCTAGGATATGCTTTCAGTTTTATCAGCTGAAATTGACACATGTTCCAGAGCAGTACGCACTTAGACAGAAAGAATGCTTACCTTTCAACTGACTTGGAAGCAGCCTGCAGTACCGTAACCCATCGGGGAGGTCACCGGTCACATTCCCAGAGCAGCTGACCCTGTCATTCTTTCGAAAACACTGTTTACTATGTAACTAATACTTGATACCAGGCACAGGAGACAAAAACTAAATTTAAAAAAGAGTGAAGCATGAACCACATATCCACAGGGACCACTTCCTGAAAACAGTAGTTGCTAAGTTCTCCCCAAATGATTTCTTTATAAGAATGTCTCAGCAATAGTGGAGATTTGGAGTCAAGTATTGAAAAAGTTTTGCAATACATCCACTATCTACTTTTCTGTTCACTGAAGAAAATTCTTCAGGCTTCCCTAACGACCTAAGTAGTAGAAAGGTAAAAGTTAGTGAAAATGGAGTTCCTCTTCTATTTATATTGATCAGATCCTTAAAATAAAATCGAAAAGTTGTCCTGAAATGAAATGCCAGTTACTCTGGAGAAAGTCAGAATTATGCAATATGTGGCCCATGGCAAGGTTGAATAAACTTCACAATCAAGCAGGCATTTGCCAATGTTATCCAGCCACCAGGAAATTTCCAGAGGGCAGACTTTTCCTGTACCTTCCTCACTTCCCACAAGGTTTCTTTCCTAACTACTCTCAACAGAACTGAATCTATGTTGCCCATGTTGACCACTAATTTTATGTCCATCTCTATGGAGGGAAGTCTCCATTTAAACTGTGGCCTAGAGATTAAGAGTTTGAAAAGCAACATATTGCCTAACTTATTTGATTATCTGTGGAACATATATTATCCCAGATTGGTTTTGTCCTCTCACCTAGTTTATTACCACATTCTATAATGTATAATGTATTCTTGAAAAGAAGGAAAATGTCACAATCTTATTTTTGCCATTTAGGATTTTTCATATCACTACTCTCTTCCACCATTTCCATAATTTAGTTGATTTATGTTGATGACTTCTAATTGAATAATCATGTATAATAAAATATAATGTTACTTTAAGTTATGGTTCTGTTCTTTTCCATCCAGTTCAATAATTCAGGAACCACTGGTTGAGGTCTATATCCACGTCACCATGCCAGAACTGACAGAATGCAAGGTTGAATGGCGCACATTCTCTATTGCCAGCTTTGTTGAGAGTAAAGAGAATCAAGTACATGATACACAAGCAGGCTGAATGTGATAAGTGCTAAATAAGGAACATAAATGGTACACTCTGAGAACCAAAGAATAAGATGTCAATTCTGGCTAGGGACATTGGAGATGATTTCAAGCAGATGTTGTGTTTGAGCTGAGCATCCTAGTCCTTGAAACTAAAAGTGGATTTTTGGACCAACAACATTGACCTTATCGGGGAGTTTACTAAAAATTCAAAATATCGAATGCGACCCCAGACATATTGAATCATTTTAACAAGATCCACAGATGATTCATGTTGGATTAAAGTCTGAGAAGCAATAATTTAACTACTTTTAGAATTGAGAGAAAGATAGGAAGAAGGACATTTCAGTTATAAAAACAAACGAAAGCAAGAATATACATTATGTGCATTAAGAATAGCAAATAACTCTCCTTGGTCACAATGTAAGACATATTGATGAAGGATTATACGACTCAGAAATAGTAGATGTTATCAGTTAGGAATGAGTTCAGGTGCAAGTAGCAGAAACTGAACAAACAGCAGCTTGTATTGCCTCTCCTAATAAGAAACCCAGAGGAAACAACTGCTAGGGTTAGGATATCTGTCCTACCTGCCATCCTTAGCATGCTGGCCTTCTTTCTCATGCTTGTAATTTCCTGGCTGCAAGATGGCTGCTACAGCTCCAGATATCACTTCTTAGCTCAAAGGAAGAAGAGGGAGAGGTAGCATTAGTTACAATGGTCCTTTTAATCAAGAAAGAAAAATCACTCCCAAAAATTTTAAGTTTACTGGCTAAAACTGTATAATATATCCACCTCTAGTTGATAGGCAGCCTAATGAAATAGTATTTTAGTTGGGCACATCGACATTCAGAACAAAATCATGATGCAGTTAACAAGAAAGAATAAACTTCTACCATAGAAAGAAAAACTGAAGCCATATTGTGAAAGGTCCTGAGTGCCATGGAAAGGTGGAATTTTATTCAATAGGCAAAGAAGAATCTTATCTAGAAAGAATTTGAGCAGGAGAAGAAGATCATCAAAGCTGGAAGGAAGATTTAGACAACATGAAGAAGGACCTAGAGACAAGAAGCCTGGCTTTGAGACTACTGCAATAGGTCAGAGGTTAGAAAGGCCTGAGCCAGAACAAAAATGGAAAGTATGAAAATAGATTGTCATAGATATTTTGCTTTATTAATAGTTGAATAACTCTTGGGATAAATACCAAGTAGATGTGTAGAATTTATGTCTATCACCTAGCAGTGATAATAAAAACACCACACTCACTTTGAGTCAATGACTCTGCTAAAAGATTGCATGCTATCTCATTTTATGCTCTCAACAACCTCATGAGGTAGCTGCATCATTTTACAAATAAGGAAGCAAAGGACTTACAGAGGTTAATTAACTTTCCAAATTCATACAGGTAAGAAAGGGCATACAGGTGTCAATATTGACACCTAAGCCAGAGCTCTCAGCCACTCCCTGCTCTGAGCCTTGCATTGTCTAGATAGGAATAAAACCCAGTCCACTTCTTCCTGAAAAATGGTCCCTAGAAAGTGTTGAGAGGATCTGAACTCCACAGGTCTTGAGCAGTCAAGGTAGCTCAGGATCCATTCTCCCTCTTTCTTTCTTAAGCTCTTCCACCTGATGAAACTGGGAAAGAATGCTGACATTATTGTTTTAGTGGCTATGGCTATTTATTTTCATCCAAAACACAACTTTTTTTTAAATGATTGACATGTTATTTTTATTAGTAGTTAGACAAGCACCAACTAACTTCCTTTCCACACTGTCCCTAAATTTAGAGGTCTGTGGTGGTTTGGAACTGTATGTATCTCCAGAAAATCATGTTCTTAAAGCTAGTCCATTCCTGTCAGTGTAAACCTATTATAAGTAGGGCCTTTATGATTAGGTTACAGGGTGGGTCTTAATCCTCTCTGAGTCCTTTATGAGAGAATGAAATTCAAACAGAAAGAGAGAAAGCCACAGAAGCAAGAAGCTGAAAGCAATAAAAACCAGAAAAGAAGGGAGAGATCAGCAGACACCATCATGTGCCTTGCCACGTGACAGTGGAGTCCAAGATTGCTGACAGCCAGTTTCAGGAAGAAAGCATTCCCTTACGAACCTTGATTTGGACATTTTTCTCAGCCTCAAACCTGTAAGCTTGCAACCTAATAAATTCCCATTATAAAAAAGCCAGTCCATTTTATGGTATCTGCTTTGAACAGCTTAGTAAACTAAAACAGGCTCCTAAACAACTTTGTTGGAAAATGAACATCTTCTCAGTTTAATGTGGTGGCATTAAAGGGCAGAAAGAATGGATGGCTCCTGTATTAGTCAGCCCAAGGGGTGCTGATGCAAAATATCAGAAATTGGTTGGTTTTTATAAAGGGTGTTTATTTGGGATAGAAGCTTACAGATACCAGACCATAAGCCTACATTACTTCCCTCACCAAAGTCTATTTTCATGTGTTGGAGCAAGATGACTGCCAATGTCTGCGAGGGTTTGGGCTTCCTGGGTTCCTCTCTTCCCAGGGCTTGCTTCTTCCTGGGCTCAGCGCTCCTCTCTTCCTGGGGCTTGCTTCTGTTTCCTCTGTGAGCTTATTTCCCAGGCTCCAGCTTAAGGCTTCAGCATCAAACTCCAACATCAAAATTCCAATATCAAACCTAATCCCTGGTGGCAGACTTGGCCCAGTGGTTAGGGCGTCCATCTACCACATGGGAGGTCCGCGGTTCAAACCCCTGGGCCTCCTTGACCCGTGTGGAGCTGGCCCATGCGCAGTGCTGATGCGCGCAGGGAGTGCCGTGCCACGCAGGGGTGTCCCCCACGTAGGGGAGCCCACGCACAAGGAGTGCGCCCCGTAAGGAGAGCCGCCCAGCATGAAAGAAAGCGCAGCCTGCCCAGAAATGGCGCCGCACACACAAGATGTGTGTGAGAGCTGACACAACAAGATGAGGCAACAAAAAGAAACACAGATTCCCGTGCCACTGACAGCAACAGAAGCGGGCAAAGAAGACGCAGCAAATAGACACAGAGAACAGACAACCGGGGGAGGGGAGAGAAATAAATAAATAAATAAATCTTTAAAAAAAAACCTCCAACTCTGTCCTTTGCCATGCCTTTCATCTGTGAGTCCCCACCCACCCAGGGTGGGCACTCAATACCCAAATGGCACAGCCCAATCAAAGCCCTAATTATAACCTAGTCATGCCCAGGTACAGACCAGATTACAAACATAATCCAATATCTATTTTTGGAATTCATAACCACATCAAACTGCTACAGCTCCTCTGTGGGTTTATGGAACAATCATGCATATAATACAGGATTCCATTGTTATTACCGACTGAATTCATACACACTGGAGACAATTTGGAAAATACAAAAAAGAATAAAAAGGGAGATGATGATTAATAAAGCCACCTCTCAAATGTATCAAAGTTAATATTAACATATATTTCTTTCCAGGCTTTCTTATATATTTATCATTTTTAATGTAATTAGGAAACTACTGTGTAAGCAATTTATTGAACAATGCATTATGGGCAATTTCCCTTGTCCTTGATGCATTTATCCATGAGCAATTGTAATGGTTGAACGGAATAGTAGCAAACATAACTTTTTTCTGACCTGGGCAAGAACTGGACATAGAGGTTAGTCAATGATATAGGTGAGGAAAACTAAATGGATGTAACCAGCCTTAATGATGGTTCTCCCCTTTATCCTATTAATATCAGAATTCGTCATATTAAGTTTGTTTAAAGCAACAAATTAAATGAAATTATCAAATTGCCCAAAAAATCAGGAAAAATAAGATCAAAGGAAATAAAATTCTTTTTTTTGTCTTTATTTTCTTAATGTTATATTCAAAAAATATCAGGTCCCCATATACTCCCCACCCCCTCACCCCACTCCTCCCCCCATAACAACAACCTCCTCCATCATCATGAGACATTCATTGCATTTGGTGACTACATCTCTGAGCACCGCTGCACCTCATGGTCAATGGTCCACATCATAGCCCACACTCTCCCACAGTCCACCCAGTGGGCCATGGGAGGACATACAATGTCCAGTAACTGTCCCTGCAGCACCACCCAGGACAACTCCAACCCCCAAAAATGCCCCACATCACATCTCTTCCTCCCACTCCCTACCCCAGCAACCACCATGGCCACTTTCTCCACACCAATGCCACATTTTCTTTGATTATTAATCACAATAGTTCATGAATAGAATATCAGTAAGTCCACTCTAATCCATACTCTATTCCTCCATCCTGTGGACCTTGGAATGGTTGTGTCCACTCCAAATCTATATCAAGAGGGGGCTTAGATTCCACATGGATGCTGGATGCAATTCTCCTGCTTTCAGTTGTAGGCACTCTTGGCTCCCTGGTGTGATGGTTGACCTATGCTTTTCACTTGCTATAAATGGTGTGTTCACCAATACTCTTAATAAAACATCTATTTTTTAAAAACATTGTCATATTTACTATATTGTATTAGTAATACATATTTACCATGTTTTTTAATATCCAAAATAAAGTATCTTATTTACTTACTCTTTTAGTCAGCTAACTCAAGCAACTAACTTTATTATTATTATTTATTGTAAGGATACCAAAATATTTCATGGTACTCAGGCCCCATGATGGATGAATCAGAAAGCAGAAAGTCATCAGAAACTAGTTTGTGGGATCCCCTGATTTCTTATCGTCTCATGTCTTAATATATCTGCTTTATTCTTAGTTTTCTAAAAAAATGCTTATTGTTCAAGTACTATGCCATCAGTCCAAAACTGCATGTCCACAATCTAAGCCATACATGCAAATTGATTTGCTTTCGCTGAGTTCCCTATGCTAAATTTCCAGCATAGAGAACCAATTTGTTCACATTGAGTCAAATGTCCATCCTGATCCAATCAGCTATGGTCAGGAAAGGACGGGGAGAGGAGAGGACATGGTAAAAATCTTGACCACCAAGGCCACACATCTGCAAGGAGCAGGGTAGAAGGAAGGGTATCTTCAACCCAAACTTGTTAAGGAGACAACATTAAAGGTTTCGACTAAAAATAGGTGGGGAAAATACAAACATTTAAAATCTTGGTAGATTTTCTTCCAGACATTTTTCTATTCTTAGATTTACTAATATTCCCTTCCAAGATTCTATATACAGCATATTTAGTTGTAATCAGAATGTATAAATTTTATTATAACTTAAGAACTTTTCCACAGTACTATAAAATCTTGAAAAACATTTTAAATAGGCAATTAAATTGGTATTTTAATTGTTAAAAACAAGCTGCTTCTAGTTTTCCATGATTTCAAACAAATTGGAGATGAGCATCTTTGTGGGCAGAAAGCTATTTCTGTATTTTGAATAATTAAAATTGCTTTCCTAACACAGAATTTTACCAGCTTAAAAAAACAGAAAACAAACATTACTAAAGTTCTTGACAGCTCTTGCTAAATTTTTTTTCTGAAAGGGTTGCACAAGTGTGCTTTCTACATACCCACCTTGCACAAAGTATTTTCATATTTCAAAATTTGCATATGAAGAGGTGAAGATAGAAATACCATTTCTTGGTGTTCCTTCCTCATGTGAGTGCACATGTTTCTTCCATTTGACTGCTGAGGCTCAATAACCATGTTGGCCAATTAGCATCAAGCATCCTTTGGTAGCCAGCATCAAACAATACCATTCTTCCTTTGTGCCACCATTCAGTCATCCAACAGACATCGACTGAACACCTATTAGCTTCCAAGCCCTGTGCTAAACAAGCACCATCGCATTCCACTCTGGCTGCCCCGAAGGGCACTGGAACTCCCTTTGTGATACACACTGAACAAGTCCTCCAGCCAGCTCAGGTCCAAACCTACACTCCAGGAAAGTCCCAGGAATGGGGGCCAAGTGCGGGCTCTGAACACATTCCTGCCCCCAAATCCAGGCCTACCTAGCACACAGTTATTTCTGTTTAACTGAAAGAAGAAAGTCTCAAAAATATTATAAGAGTGGATGAGATGTTCATTTGGAACTTCTTCAGGAACATCAAAGTTGTAAGCCCAAATACAGCATCTGGAGCAGACAAAATCTACCACACTCAACAGTAGAATCTCCTTATATTATAACTCTCTGTCACTCTCTGACTATAATTTATTAATATAAAAATTGCTCCCAAATTGAGCCATTCATCGAGGCACAGTTCAGAATTAATAAGATGAGGCAATAGAATACAGTTAATGCACTTCCCAAGTTAGACATGGGTTTAATGTCACCACATAAAACCAAGTCTTTGTGATTATCTGAGTACCAGCTGTGCACTGATCAGGAACACGAGGAATTGTGTTAATTATCATTACCCAGAGGAAAATAATTAGTTGCTTTGTAGGAAGAACAAAAAAACAAATGTTGCTATTTCCATTTTAATTTCGACTACTGGGGTTGATAAAACTCAAAATAGGTCTACGTATTAATGAAAATCATAAACTCATTAGCTCAACATTAGCAGATTGCATGTTAATCTTCATGTCCATAAGGGAATTGGTACACTGTTCATTGGATGATTGATAAATTGCTTTGGGGGGACATGAAAGAACTGCCAAACCACAATGTAAAATGTGGCTAAAACACCTTTGAGAGGATAATGCTGTCCAGCTTTTTCAACACTTTGAAACATTATAAAAGTCTCATTTATCCCATTATCGTTTCCTTCAAATATTAAAAATTGATGTGTATTCCTCTCCATACCTTGCAAATGAATTTCAGAACCATCAGGTCAGAGAAGCATGGAAAATTTAAGAATTAGGATCAACTGTAGCCTCCTATTCTCAAGCAGCCCTAGGCACGAGACACACATGCCCACCCGTAGAGCACATGTTGATAGGGGAAGCTGCTATTTGGTAGGAGCAGACTATGGTATCTGTGGAATGTTGAGGACAATTTTGGACTTTTTTGGGGAGCTCAGAGATGCTAGAATATGCTAGGGAGACGAAAGGATTATTTTATAATTTTTGCACCTTTCAAGAAGCCTATAGATTCCCAAGTGGAGGCAGATACAAATGTCAAAAACAAAAATGTCTGAGGAAATCTGAATCCAGGGGATGATAAGCAGTCATGCCCTTGCCCCATGTCCTACTTTGCCAGTGCTGCTATAACAAATACCACAGACTGCTTGGCTTAAGAAACAGGAACTTATTTTTTCATAATCATGAAGGTTAGAAGTCCAAAATCAAGGTGTTGGCAGGATCATGCTTTCTTCAAAGTCTATAGCTTTCTGGTGGTAAGATCCATCAATCTCTGCCTCCATCACAAAGACTTCTCTCTCACTATCTACCTCTTTCTGACTTCCACAACTGTGTCCAAAGTTCCTCTGCTTATAAGGACTCCAATCATCATGGGTTAAGGCCTACCATGATTCACTTTGGCCCCACATTAACAAATAGAATCTTCAAAGTTCCTGTTTACAAATGATTTCACGTTCACAGGAGCAGGGGTTAGGACTGAATGTGCCTTTGTGGAGGATATGATTCAACCTGTAACAGTCTGCCCTCTGAATCTCAGATCTGATATGTTCTTCCCATATGCAAAATACATTTACCTTATTCCAAGATCCCAAAAGACTTAAGCCATTTCAGTCACAACTCACAACAAATGAAAGTCAAAAATTTCATTTATTTTAGTCATGAGTATGGTTCATTCTGAAGCAAATTTCCTCTCCATCTGTGGACCTGTAAGACCTGGGAAAAAAGTTATCTATTTCCAAACTAAAATGGTGAGATAGGCATAGGATAGATATTCATTCCAGAAGGAAGGTATTGGAAGGAAAACAGGAGTCTGAAGTCCAACACAAATGTGAAACCCAGAAGGGCAAACCCCATTAGATCCCAACGTTTGAGAGTCATCTATAGATTCTGATCCTGTTTTCAAATTCCTGATAGATATGAACTAGCCACAGGACCAGGGGTTAGGACAAAACATGTCTTCATGGGAGATGTGACCCAGTCCATAAAACTCCGTGTGGTGGTTTGGAGCTATGTACCCCAAAAAAGCATGTTTTTTAAACTTAATCTATTGCTGTATATGTGAACCCATTATAAGTAGGATGTTGTTATGAGGTAATTTCAGTTAAGGTGTGGCCCAACTCAGTCAGAATGGTCTTAATCCTATTACTGGAGTCCTTTATAAGCAGAATGAAATTCAGACAGAAGAGAGAAAGCCATGGGAAGCAAGAATCTAAAGGTCAGTGGGAACTGAAAGATTAGAGACAGGCTAGGAGAAGCTAACGTGTGTACTGCTATGTGACAGAGGACCAAGGATCACCAGCAGCCAGCCCCAGAATGCCAGTCTTTAAGAAGAAAGCATCACCTTGATGATGTCTTGATTTGAAGTTTTCCTGGCCTCAAATCCATAAGCAAATAAATTCCCATTGTTTAAGCCAACCCATTTCATGGTATTTGCTTTAGTGATGAGGAAACTAAAACATCCTGGGATCTAGAACTCAGGCCTTTATCTGAAAATCCCAATTAACTTAGATCTATCTCTCTTCATATTGTCATGTCATTATTGAAGGCATCTATACGTGACACTAAAAGTGTTCCAATGACCAGCTTTGCCATGTAGGCCTATATAAGAGCTTGTAATAGAATATTACTTGCATCCCAACTTCACAATTTATAGCTTTGTGATTTGGGACATTTATTTATGTGCCTGTTTCCTTATCAGAAAAAAATGTAGATAAGAATAACATCTCTGTTTGAAGGATAAAATATAAAAAACAATTGCTATATATTAGTGTTCTCTTTGTAGGAACTGATTTTCTCCTAATTATTCTACTTTGTCTGCCATTGAACTTACTACTTAAACAACAAACTTTAATGACCAAGTGTCCACGGGAAGAACTCATTATTGCAATCTAATGATACAAGTTAGTGTGATATATTTAATGACTTGCATTCTTGTCATTGTGCTGCATGCTAATTAGGCATAAATAATAAGCCATAGATATAAATGTCTATAATTAGTATTGCTTTTATAATCAAATCTATTTTTTAAATTCCTCTTCTCATTTTGTCCATTCTTCATATCTGTAATCAGCATCAATGTCAGCAATATTTTTAATGTGGCTTCATTATCATCATTACTCACAAGAACAATCACCCACATTAAAAGAAAAGTATTCCCTTGCCCTGGACCAAAATGTCCCTACTCCCAAAGGAAGCACATCAGTTCATGGCTCATGTGTCAGACTTTTCCACTGGATGTTGTTGTGCTAGGGGCAGCAAAACCTCTGGATGATGAGACCATGCCTTTCTTCTCCTTGGAGAGAAGTGGTAGACTGGTGGCAGAATAAAGAAGACGAAGCAAATCAATATTTGTGGAGGCATTCCCATATGTTAGGCACCCTGCTAAGTATTGTATAGCTTTGTATCTACTTAACACACCAATTCCATGGGTAGCTATTATTTTTATCCCCTTTTACAAATGAGGAAGCTGTGCTAAATAAATGTCACAACCTTGCCCAAGTCCCACAACTAGAAATCGGTAGAATGATGACATGAATCAAGATCTTCATTACTCAAAAGCTCCAGCCTGCTGTGTTCAACAGTGGGTCAGAGCAGAAGCAATGCCCTCCAAAGTACGCAGGCACATGGCCCAGGACTGAAGGACATAGAAGATGGAGTTCTGAATTCTAAAAAGTGGGAGTTTTATTGTAGAGATGGTGGAGATCAAGGAATAATGAGAGAAGAGGAGAACTCGTTCAGTATATGATTGTTTTCACTACAAAAATATCACTCTGGTTGTTCTTTGGGGAAAGGCAATTGGATGAGCTCAGAAGTGTAAGTCCTCAGTCAGGGAAGTAGAGCCATTGTGGGAATAAGGGGTTTACTGTGGGAATTTGACCTAGCACAACTGTGGAAGAAGTAGGGGAAGGAAAGGCCTGGAGGAGGGAACTAGAGAATCAAAGAAGACATTAACCAGCCCTTGGAAAGCACTGAACCAGGTGGACAAAATGAAGCTTGTAGGGAGAACTGAGAGGCCCAGCACATCCAGTCTCTGAAGTCAGACTGTGAAAAGGAGCTCAGAGAGGACAGTCTTAGGAGAGCCTCTCGCAGCTACTACCTCTGTGGTTTAGAATCAAACATCTGGTGGTGAACCTCATAGTCTAATGTTCCTTTTATTAAAGATTGCTGGGGGTTATTACATTTTAATGTCTATCAGAGAGCAATCATTTTGAAAGGCACAAAAATTGTATAGGATAATTAGAGAGAAGATTCATAATACAGGGGTTTTTCATTGCAAGCAAGCTGGTGGTCTGTGACCCAAGGTATACCCATGGACCTTGTGATCAGAAATTTTTTCAGTGAAACTAGAACTATGTCATCAGACCTTGGCAAGACCTTGAGTGGACTTCTATTCTCAAAACTGCAAGTAATGCTTCCTCCAGAAGACCTTACTGGACCTAGGACTGAAGAATGGAAATACACAGAAGAGATACAGACCTATGTTCTGAACTAGAGGTAGCCTTCAGGGACCTACCAAATACCTTACACTAGTCAAGTGGGCCTGCTGTAAAACAACAGGACATGGGGGCTGCGGTAAACTAGGTAGTATCTGTTATTACTCAGCTCCAGCTTATTGCTGCTGTATGCAAATTCAGGCCCAGTATTGCCAGATCTTCCAATTTTTCCAGAGAAACTGGATTCTTCTGTAAAATATCCTATTTTTAAATCTTGGGAACTCATTCCATTTCTTTGTACTGTACAGGCAAAAAAGAAGAAGAAAACAAATACTACTAATCATGTCTTTAGGTCATTTGGGACAGCAGAGCAACTATTGAATGTACAAATGATATGATATGATATGATATATGATGATATGATATATGATATGATATGATATATGATGATATATGATGATATGATATGATATGATATGATATGATATGATATGATATGATATGATATGATATGATGAAATGATATGATATAAGAAAGATATTTGACTTGTTATCCCCTGGGGCATAATGGAATGGTCAGAGAAGGTTCTCTTCAGTGAATCATCTAGGATCAGGAGAGTGAAACCAAAAACAAGCTCTAGGTAAAATAGCAACATGGGAATCAAATGAAAGTAGAAGGCAATAGCAAAATTACTCATGATAGGATAAAGACCAAACTCCTGAGTGAAGTCCTTGCCTAAATTTCCATCCCTCATGATTCTGATCCAGTCATCCAGAATGACTTGTAGTTCTTGAGTTAATCATGCACTCCAGTCACTTCCAGGTTATTTTAGTTTCCCTGACTGCTCAAGCAAATACCATGAAATGGGTCTGGTCAAACAATGGGAATTTGCTCCCAGTGTGAGGCTGGGAAAAAGTCCCAAATCAAGGCATCATCAAAGCAATGCTTTCTCCCCAAAGACTATGGGGTTCTGGGGCTGGCTGCTGGTGATCCTTAGTTCTTAGCTTTTCACATAGCAAGACACATGGAAGCATCTTCTGGTCTCTCCCTTCTCTTCCAGTTTCAATTGATGCTCAATTTCTTGTTTCCTGTGGCTTTCTCTGTCTGAATTTCATTTCAGTTATTAAGGACTCCAGTAATAGGATTAAGAACCCTTCTGACTGAGGTGGGCCACACCTTAACTGAAGCAACCTCATCAAAAGGTACTACTTAGAATGGGTTCACATCCACAGGAATGGATTAGATTTAAGAACATGTTTTTACAGGGGTACGTACAGCTTTAGACCACCACATAGGCCTTTGTACATGTTGGTCCTGGTGCCTTTCCCTCTCTTCCTGATGTGAAGCTAAATATGATGGTTGGATTGATGGTAGTCATTTTGTAGCCATAAGGAAAAAGTTAAGAGAAATATGGAGATGTCACACCTGACATCCTTGAGTCATTAAACTAACTCCATCATACAATAATGTCTGGAATTTTTGTTTGAGAAAAAAAATAACTCTTTTTAAAAACTCTAAGCTAAAAGACTTTAAAGAGTGGTAGCAATTTACTTGTGGAAAGAGCATTATTCTAGGAGGAGAGATTGGTTCTGGTGAAGATGGATAAAAATATATCATATGTGAATTAATAAAGCAACATAGAACAAAATAACTGCACATTATGAATTACTTTATTATTACTTGCACTCTCCCAAAAACATATGCACATACAAAATACTAATTTTAAAATTGGCACTCTATGCCAGCAGAAAATGAGGAGCCTTGAGCTTCAAAAATTATACAAATTGATTATACAGGACACAAAAGAATAAAGTAAAAATCTATCCTCTTTTAACCACTTTTCCCAGTAGAATATAACAAATGAAAACATCTTTATGCTTACTTAAGTAAATATTTTGTGAATTTTTTCATAAATATACTTAAAATAAAACATTAAGAAATTTTTAATATGCCAACGACTTCATTTCATTAAGACTGGTTCATTCCAAGTTATAGATCTGTGACTCAAGTTACCATTACTATTTGTAATGAAAGCCAACCTAAATGGAGTTGGATTTTCTTTGCTCTGTTTAAAAATAACTTCTGAAAAAAGAAAGATAAAAGGATAAAAAAAAATAATGAAGATAAAATATCTTATGTACAAACTAGAAACTATGACTAAGGCATTAGGCATTGTTATTCAAGTACAATATTAAAAACACATAAATGACAAAAATATAAGTTTTACTAGAAGAATAGTAAGGTGAGTAAAAGGCATTATTTAAACAATGTGTATAGAAGAGAGCATTACCACTGGCTCTGTCTTCCATCTTGAAGCCATCAGGGTCCTGAGATAACAGGTCAAGGTACTCATCTGAAGTGGAAGGATGAGTCAAGATAATCCGAGGTATCTTTGAGATGATTGAAGGTTGCTGACAAATGAGCATTAGGGTTTTCAAAAGTAAAGAGGCTATGGGAGAAAAAGATGAGCCAAATGCCAGGAATCACCACAGAATATGAGCAATCAAATAAATGTAGTTATTGACGTGACTAAAGCATGAATAAGACAATGGGGCAAATGTTTTAGGCAGTAGAATGGAAAAGGGAAAACAATGTATCCAACTGGGGCTAGTAAGCCAACATAAACAATGTTAAACACTTTACAAACACTTTAAGAGTGTCAGTCCCACTTTGATGAAATTTATGACAATGGGCATTACTTTATGAAGCATGATATAAAGTAAGCACTGGGACCAAAAATGTTCACCTGTACGTTAAAAGACGGCATTACAATTTGCACATATTTCAATAAACTGAAGAGAGACCTCAAAGTACTCAATGCCAAATCATATTTTTCCTTTGAAAATATACTCTTTAGCAGCCACTAAAGTAAAGTTACTTGCAAAATGGTTTAATCAAAATCCCAAATGCTAATTGATGAATGTGTTATTTGCAAGCATCATTTAGTAGGCAGAATTCACCGAAGTGAAATCCTCATTTTAATTTTGTATTATGAAAAACAGATGAGAACCAGAAAAAGCCAGAGGGCAGATATTCAAATCTTTGGCAACAAGCCTCTCCAAGTTTAGCTATTCAATGGCTGTTACATACTGCTATGGCTCACAGTAAAGAAAAAAATCGCTGTCCATAATGCAGGTTAACATAAAATATCTCATCTGCAAAGAGTGGAAACCACAAGGTCACACTGAGAATGCAGTCCCTGCACACTGAGATTTTGCTATCTCATGGTAAAATGCACACATGTACCCTCTGTGCCTGGGATTTCATTCAGAGATTAAAACCACACTGAACTCTATTCTGTGAGACAAAAGAATAGACAGATTAAAAACAAATCCAGAAGGGAATATTCAGTGAGTCAGGCCCAGAAAATCCTACCTGAAAGGAAACAAGTGTTTCTTAGCCCTCTAATACACTGTTTTCCAAATATTCAGAGTCAAAGACTGGGAGACAGTTGCATCAATTATGGTTTCCATGCAGGATCATTTAGGTTTCTCTTTTTGAAAGAGTATTTTAGGATTACTCTTTTTCCAGATGAAAGGTAACAGCGTACAAAGCAGTATTAATGTTTGGCATCATAAAATATGTAATGTTAAACTATAGTACATTCATTTGCATTATTTAATCTCAATGCTAACTTCAGAAAATTAGGGCAGCCTTCTTATTGTGAATCAAGTAAGGCTTTATCACAGAAAAACAAATCATTTAAAGAGTCCTGATCTCCCTGAGCAATATGTAAAGTGAAAAAGGTCTAAGAATCACAGATCTAATCTCATGCCAGATAACTGAGACTAAAATCTATAGGACAGAATAATTACCAGGACAGAATAATTACCAAATGTAGATTGACTTTCACTTACCTCAGTGGCAAACTTCCAACTCTTTGAATAAATCTATTTTTGGGACTAGTGGAAAGGCTGTATTTCTTTACTTTATCAACAAAATAATTTAACTATTACCTTTCACACATGTTGTTGTACTGAATACTTATCCCATTGGCGTCTCTCTTCCCTCTAAGACCATGCTTTATAAAGAGTGATCCAAGGACCACTCAACCCAGCCTTACCTGGAATACTTATTAATCAGATAAAATATCAAGATCCGACCACTGATTTCTAAATAAGAATTTATATGGGTAGAGCTCAGGAATCTGCACTTAAACATAGTAGGAGCACTCGTGCTAAAGAAATATGATCATTCTACTGCCTTAAATGCAATACCTAATTAATTCAGTCTTCTTATTACATAGACTCTAATAAGAAATGAATCAATATCTCTAAATCATATTTTAATTTGAAAACTCTCTCCTTTTCAGAGGGCCCACTTACTTAATCAGTGTTTATTTGATTTTCCAATGCCTTACAAAAAGTATCTGAAAAAGGGTAGGTCTTAACTAAATATAGTATCTAGTATATCATAAAAGAGCATCACAAATCACAGAAGCAAAATAGTCATTTTATAAATTATGCAGGACAATTGGGTAATTACTTGGAAAAGGACAAAATTAGATACATTACTGACACCATACACAAAAAAAAACACTCTAATTTAATCAGAGACCTAAATAAAATAAAATAACATAAATAAAACAATACAAGTACTAGGGGTAAAAAAAGATGGGAGAATTCCTCTACAGTCTGCATGTAGGAAAAGGCTTTCTAACTGTGCCTAAAAATCCAAATGCAATTAAAAAGAATGATTTGGGAAGCGGACTTGGCCCAGTGGATAGGGCATCTGTCTACCACAAGGGAGGTCCGCGGTTCAAACCCCAGGCCTCCCTGATCCATGTGGAGCTGGCCCACGCGCAGTGCTGATGTGTCCAAGGAGTGCCCTGCCATGCAGGGGTGTCCCCCGCATAGGGGAGCCCCACACGCAAGGAGTGTACCCCGTAAGGAGAGCCATCCAGCACGAAAAAAAGTGCAGCCTGCTCAAGAATGGCACCGCACACATGGAGAGCTGACACAACAAAAAGAAACACAGATTCCCATCTATCTGATAAGGACAGAAGCAGTCACAGAGGAGCACACAACGAATGGACACAGAGAGCAGACAACTGGGTGGGGGGGAGGAAGAATAATTAATGAATTAATATAAAAAGAATGATTAATAACTAAAAATTTAAGAAAACATTTGCAAGGTGAAACAAACATAAATAAATCAAATAACATATGACACACTAGTAGAAAACATCTGTAACATATGACAAAGAGGTAATATCCCTAATATTAAAAAAAGAACTTTCAAAACTTGAGGGGGAAAAAGACCAAAAATACTATAGATAAATTGGCAGAAACATGAACAGGCAACTTACAAAAAGATATATAATAGAGGTCCTTAAGCACATAAAAAGATGTACAACTTCACTTATGATAAGAGAAGACACAAATGAAACTATAGCAAGATATTATATCTCACCCATCAGATTGGAAAAAAATTGAAAAGCTTGACACTGTTTCTGAGGCTATGGGAGAACAGGCACTTTCATACATTCTTATTACAAATGCAAACTGATTGAAAGTTTATGGAAAGGAATCTGGCAATATCTAACAAATTTATATATGCATTTACCCTTGATTCTTACAATTCCATTTCCAGTAATTTACCCTGGAGATACCCCTCAAACACTATGAAAATATAAAAATACATATGAACAAGGTTATACATTGCAGCGATATTTATCATTGCAAAATATTGGAAACTGCCTAAATGTCCAAGCACAGAATATTGTTGATAAGTTCTAACACACACACACACAATGGATGCTATGCCATTGTAAAAAATAATAATAAAAATAAAAAAGCTTTCTATGAACTGATGTTCAAGAGATTATAAAGTGTAAAAAAGTAAAGCACAAAAGTATGCTGTCTTTGTTTAAGAAAGAAGGGAAAATAAGGCATACATATATCTACTTTTTCTTTACAAAAAAAGCACAGGCAGGAAAAGCCAGAAAACAAATTGGTTACCATGGTAGGTTGAATTACGTATCCCAAAAAACACAGGTTCTTAACCTTAATCCACACACCAATGGGTGTGAACCCATTGTAAACAGGATCTCTTAAAAATGCTATTTTCAGTTAAAGTGTGACCAACTGAAGCAGGATGTGTCTTATTCAGGATTATGAATGACCTTATAAGGAGAACCTGGAATTCACAGAAGCAAGAAAGTGGCATTGCCATGGGACAGGAGGCAGAAATGCAAACCACAAACCCAAGGATTGCCAGTAGCCAGCAAAAAAATGCTACAGATTACCAGGAGAAGGCAAGCCTTGCTGAGGTCTTGATTTTGAACTCCTTCCAGGCTCAAAACCAGAGCCAATAAATTCCCATGGTTTAAACTAACCCATTGTGTGCTATATGTCATAGCAGCCTGGGCAAACTTAAACAGTTATCTATGAGGGTGAAGGTGAACAGCGTGTAAGGGGCAGAGAAGGGGGCAACATGTCTCTCAGTATATCTGCTCATAAATGTTGTCTTTTGGAAGCATTTAATGTTTGACATATTTTAAAAATTAAAACAAAGGTAAGGGCAGCGGGGGAGGGAGACTAAAACCTAGAGAAACTGAAACAAATGAATCCAAGTGTATCTCAAAAGAACACCATAACCACGATGAGGGGGAAAGCTAATTCAAGTAATTTACAAACACAGTTTTTCTACATGCTTTTCATGCCCTCAGTCTTCGGCAATGGAGGGCAATGGAAGAATTGGAAACTAGAGGTCTTGAACTCCTTCTAGTTTGCTTTTTTGTAGTAGATATGGGCAAAGCTATTCTGAAATCATTGTAGGTGCATAAGGAGATTGAACAAATGTGTAAATGTATTGATGTTTTGGGGAGCCAGGTTTCTCACTGTGGAAGAAGGGACATGCAAATATTGAATGAGGGAAGGCAAGAAAGATCAGTTGGAATTGGAAGTATTGGTGTAGATTCATGATATGTAAAATATGTGTATGTATGTGTATATGCACGCATATATTCCTGGTTCTGTCCATTACAAAGATCTAGAAGACACATTTCAAGAGCAATGGAGCACAGCTAGCACACAGATCTTGATCTCTATTACCATTCTCCACTAAAAGGAACCAGGGGTCCTTGGAGAAGTGACTGAAAGCAGGGCTGGAGAAGGGTGAGGACAGATGAGCCCGAAACATTTTGTTATACCAGAAGGTGAGGATATGCTCAGAAGAATAATGGAAGTAAAACACAGAAACATAGAACAAGCTTGAAGGGGCTCTGACTGTCCAAATCTGAGAAAATATGAGGATCAAACTAAGGATAAAGATTATGGACCACTGAAAAAACAAAGCGACCAGGACTCCACGAGTGCATACAGATAATACATACACACATACGCCAGGAAGGAAGGAAGGCTCCTGACTACACTAGAATGCCACATGCCAACCCGTATATGTGGAAGGAGTGCTGAAGTTGGAGGATCGTCCTTTTGTAACCATCATAATAGAGACTGCCTCAGACAAGAATCATCAACAGATGTTAAATCTAAGGGGAATTTTAATGAGGATAGTTGCATGGTCTTAAAGTATCTCTCCATAGGCTGCTTATTAGTTGCAAGTAAGAAAACAGTAACTACAGTGGAGAAATAGGACATTTTTATTATGTGATGAAAATTGGCATCGCCAATGAGGGGCCAGTGAACATTGTATGCCCCCAATGTGATTGCCTAAAAAGCACACAAATATCCCAAGTGTAGTACCTTGTCACAAATGCACAAAAAGTGGGAGAATTCTACCTTCAAAAATGTCAATGCCACAAAGGATAAAGACTGGAAATGTTCCAGAGATTAAAGAGATATGAGAGCTAAGTACAATACCTGTCACTAGACTAGATTCTGTACTAGAAGAAAAGAGCTATAAACAATATTTTGGGGCAATGGGGGAAATTGACATAAGAATTAAAGTATCAGTACTATATTTACTGAGGTTGGTAACTGTTCTAGAGTCACATAAATGAATAGTCCTCTCTGTAAGAAATTCTGAAATATTTAGGGATAAAGATCCATGATGTGTGCTATTTACTCTCAAATGCTTTAGTAAAAACAAAATATTATGTGTATATATTCACATATATACCAGTATATGCATTGTGTTTGCATTTCTCTATGTGCATGGCATAGAGAAAGGGAGGGACAACTGATAAAGCAAACAGTGTAAAATGTTCACAAGAGATAAAACTGAGTAAAGGATTTAGGGTATTCTTTGTATTATTCTTATTCAAATAACTTTCCTATCAGTTTGAAATTATTCCCAAATAAAAAGTCAAAAAATTATAGGGCTTCAATAAATATTTGATGCCTTCCTAGCAAGTTTCACAATGTAAAGCATAAAGGAAGAAACCAGTGTCTGACTAAATAAATATTATCTACTAAGAACATTCATCTTTGGGTTGGTTCGTCTATAGGTGGCTTAGGACGAAAAGAAGGAAAAGAGATCTGAGTGTCCCCTTAGATTAGAAGACAAAAGTCAGACTATCAAAAGGGGCAGAATTGACGTTAACAAAACAAGCTAGACCACTGACCTAGAGGGAGGGAAAGGAAAGTGCCCCATCTCTGAAGCACTGGAAACTCTTCATTCAAACTCCAGAGGACCCAGTATGCCAGCAAGTAGCAATCTTTCCAAAAGATTTCATTCATGCATTCTGTTTTGTTCTTACATTTCAAATTGTTGACAATTAAGTCCCTGGATAATGTTGTGCATTCAGGCCCTGGAGTGATGATGTTCTCTTCTTAATGTCAATATTTTACTGCTATGAAAAGAATCACAAATATCTGATAAACCAATTCCAAAGGAGATCACAAATACAGAAAGGACTGGGGGGTCTATATAGCTTCCTAATGACTCATGGCACGTTAGGGTAATGGATCTAAGGAAGAAAGGAAAAGACTTAATTGAAGTTTTATGACGAAATGAGAATATCCTCAACGGGAATTTAAAACTTCTGAGCATTGATACTCAAAGCATAAATGTGTGAAAAACAATGAGAGGAAAAGCTGCTCCAAACTGCCCCGGTTATCCCCAGGTGAGTCAGTAAGAACGTTTTCCTGTGATTTGGTAATTGCTAAAAACGTTGTTCTTTTTCTCCAAGTCCTACTATCGCTTAGGAAGGATAAAGCTGCACAATAACGTTCATTGTAAGTAAAATACTGGCAGTTGAAAGGTGTGTTAAGTCAATCAAGACTGCTAAAAACTGTCACCAGTGGAGAACACTATAAGAAGTCTCTCCAGTAGCAAAAGACAAAAGGAACATTCACACAAATAGGCCAAACACACACACACACACACACACACACACACACACACACAGAAATGATGGGGTGGGGTGGGGAGTATGTGCTGTAGACAGGCCAGCTGGGACTGAATGTTCTGATTTTGTAGAATGGACTCATAAAGGAGTCCAGCTAATGCATGGTGGGAGCCTGTAATTCTAAAGCCTGTATATTTTGTTCATGGGCTCCTGTGAGTTCTCAATGTCCAACAAAGGATATGCTTGCACTGCCAATATGAGAATACCTAAAGCAACACCACTTATTTTAAACATATAGCTCTCATTTTGGGGTTAAGCAAATTGACTGGAAATGTGTCAAAATTTCAAGTGCCTAGTTCCTAGAGTAATCCTTATTGTGACATTGGAAGAAAATATTTTTGAACATTTTGAATCATCACTGAGAAAAAGAATATTATTTTTGTAGGCAGTTTGTAACTTTTCTTAGTTGCTAGCTGAATTTTTTTTTATGTTTAGATTTTTAAAACAACAGAACTTTATTCCCTCCCAGTTCTGGAGACTAGACGTCAGAAATCCAGGCGTCGAGGCCATGCCCCCGCTGCAGGCTCTAGGGGCTCCTTCTTGTCTCTTCCCAGCTTCCAGGGCTGCCTGGCAATCCTTTGCATTCCTTGGCTCGTAGCTGCAGCACTTCTCCGTTATCACACAGCATTCTCTCCCCGTGTGTATTCGTGTGTCCTCACCTCTTCTTACAAGGGCACCAGACATACTGGATTTAGGGCCTACGCTAGTCCACTACTGATCTCTTTCTTTTAGGAGGTTCTGGGGATTGAGCCTGGAACTCAAACATGGGAAGCTCAGTCAATGAGCTACACCCACTCCCACTAAATGAAATTTAAGAGAAAAATAATAGGAACAAGCCTAACTTGCCTAGGTTTTACTAGGCATTTTTATGACAGAACTACATTCATATATCATTATCCAGATTGCTTAATTGCAGAAATGAAGACCAACTGGTCTTGGTCATGTTTTCTTTTTTAAAAAAGTGTCTACCCTCACTGCATTTTCCAGGATTCACATATTTGGTTTTTCATCATTCTGCAATACTCATGTTTCAATCCTCTTTAATATAACTTGCTTTCTTCCAGGAGATGGTTTTAATAAGCAAGCTTCCTGAAAAATAGATAAGAAGAAGATGTTATCTTAGATGGAACACACACACACACAACCTAGCCCATGTGCTCCAGGATATCATTCCTCGGCATCACACTGGAAATAGTTCAAAATCTGACTCAGACTTAATTGCTGCTTTATATCTTTGTATCTTTTAAATTATAAACTTCTCAGATTTCATATACTCTGATGTGTATAGTATAGTACTTTTAAGGTTGCATCTAGGATGGGATCAGCCTCAGTAATCAAGAATCAGTCCCTCTTTACCTGCACAGCACTTTCAAAGGGCATTTCTTTTTTTTTATATATATATATATATTTTTTTTTAAAGATTTATTTATTTATTTAATCCCCCCCCCCTTCCCCCGGCTGTCTGTTCTCTGTGTCTATTTGCTGCGTCTTGTTTCTTTGTCCGCTTCTGTTGTCGTCAGCGGCACGGGAAGTGTGGGCGGCGCCTTCCTCCGGCAGGCTGCTCTTTCTTTCTCGCTGGGCGGCTCTTCTTACGGGGCGCACTCCTTGCGCGTGGGGCTCCCCTACGCGGGGGACACCCTTGCGTGGCAG
Organism: Dasypus novemcinctus; assembly: GCF_030445035.2. Taxonomy (NCBI): domain Eukaryota; kingdom Metazoa; phylum Chordata; class Mammalia; order Cingulata; family Dasypodidae; genus Dasypus; species Dasypus novemcinctus. The sequence goes on along the minus strand of NC_080683.1, from coordinate 27,119,815 downwards.
GGCACTCCTTGCGCGCATCAGCACTGCGCATGGGCCAGCTCCACACGGGTCAAGGAGGCCCAGGGTTTAAACCACGGACCTCCCATGTGGTAGACGGATGCCCTAACCACTGGGCCAAGTCCGTTTCCCCAAAGGGCATTTCTTGTTCTTTCAACCTTTCTCTTTTCCGGGTCCAATCCATTATTTTCCATTTCCAACTGATTCCAAACTACTCTAAACTGTCCCCCACCCACCCAATCCTAACTGGGGGATTAAAGGGTCAGATGCAGATCCCCAGTTACCTCCCTTCATCTGGAACCAAAATTGCAAAGGCACAGAGTGGAGCCTGGTGCCCTGGAGATGGGGCCAGACAAGAATTGCAGCAAGGGGAAGGCAATGCTCTGGTACTTGGAGGCTCTCCCGGAATGTCGGTGGAGCCACAAAACAACCAGAAACATTTGAAAACATTTAAGGTGATTCATTAATTAAGAACTGGGCATGAAACCTTTGAAGTGTGGCTTTTGGAGCCACATAAATCAATAATTCAGGAACCTTCGGCGGTGGACTTCGCCCAGTGGTTAGGGCATCGGTCTACCACATGGGAGGTCTGCGGTTCAAACCCCGGGCCTCCTTGACCCGTGTGGAGCTGGCCATGCACAGTGCTGATGCGCGCAAGGAGTGCCCTGCCACGCAGGGGTGTTGCCCGCGTAGGGGAGCCCCACGCGCAAGGAGTGCACCCCATAAGGAGAGCCGCCCAGGGCGAAACAAAGTGCAACCTGCCCAAGAATGGTGCCGCACACACAGAGAGCTGACACAACGAGATGACGCAACAAAAAGAAATACAGATTCCCGTGCCGCTGATAACAACAGAAGTGGACAAAGAAGACGCAGCAAACAGACACAGAACAGACAACCGGGGTGGGGGGGAGGAAGGGGAGAGAAATAAATAAATAAATAAATCCTTTTTTTTAAAAAAGGAACCTTCTCTTCCCATTATAAAGAGTGGTTACGTGAGCCACATCAAAGGTCACTTTCTCCTTTCTGGGACTTCATGAAGGTAATCCTTTCCTCTCTTATGTGGAATTTTGTGAAAAGTTAAATTATCTCGAAAAGCTGTTAGGCATTTACTTTATGGGGTTTTTTTTTTCCTCATTGTTTTTCTAAACAGAAGAGACAAATTGGCTGTAGCCAATTTTGGGTTTCCCAAAAGCAGATGCTGAGATAGAGTTTGAGAGCAACACCTGTCAAAGGAAGGGGAGGAAGCAGGGTAGGGCAAAGGAAGAAGACAGCTGAGATGCACACTCCCCAAGCTCGGCCAACCCGATGGGAGCTCTGGAGCGTAGGGCCTGTCAGTGGTGGCCTGCACTGGGTGAGATGGCTGGGCCTCTACACTCCACCCCATCTCATTTGGTCAGTGGAGAAGGATGGCCCTCAGAAGAGCGTGGTGAGCTCTCTGCAGCTGCGACAGTCACAAAAGGATCTGACAACTACCCAGCTCTTAGCTGTCTGCTGATCATTCTCCCCACAGCTGGCCAGCAAGCCCTTCCTTGAAGGGAGAAGTGGGCAACACATCTCTATGTCTACCAAATCGGTACTGACTAGATGAGGATTCTACCCAGCTGACTCTTTCAAAAGCACATGTAAGCTCTGCTTGATAGAAACGTGATATCCTTAAACATAAAAAAATTGACCACTCATAAACCACTTTTAAAAATGGAAGGGGGAGTGGATGTGCACCATAGTTGAGCACCTGCCTCCCACATCGGAGGTCTCAGGTTCAGTTCCCAGTGCCTCCTAAAGAAGACAAACAATGAGCAGACAATATACAAAAACAAATGAGTAGAGAGCAGATGTGGCTCAAGCAGTTGAGCACTCACCTCCCTCACGGGAGGTCCCAGGTTCAGTCTCCAGTGCCCCCTAAAGAAAAAGCAAACAGACAACAAGCAGACAACAAGCACAAACAATGAGCAAAAAAACAAGGGACAAGGAAGGGAGCCATATTGGGGGGGGGGGGGGGGGAGGAGGCAGGGAATACCGAAAAATAAAAGGAAAGTAATTCTTAGAAAAGATTTTTGGGAGTTTGTCCCTGTGTTTAAGTCCAGCTTCATCTGTCAAAGGAGTATGTCTCCTTCAGGAAAACTACGATTAACATCTGTTCCTTGACCTAAAAGCTATGCAACTTGCTCCACTTTTGTGATCCCCAAAGCAAATGGCAGGAATTAACTGGCAGAGTGTCCTTCATCTTCAAACACCTACGTGAGTAGAAGACTGTGAACCGGATGATCTCTGGCTTGCTAGTCAGTTCCCAAACACAGTAACATGGATAATTGCTTTCTGGTTTGAATACCTTGCTATGCTGCTATGGGAATTACACAGAAGATAATCACTTGTGAACGTGTACAGGTTCTGACAGCCAACTCAAGTCTGATGTTGTCTTTGCCCCCTTAATCTAAAAATGGAGATGCTGAGAAAAACAGGGACCAAGAGAACCACCCAGGTTAACAGGGCTGCCCCTAGCTCTAGACTCAAATAACAGACTGACATTACTGCTTGTTGAACACCCAGGTACCCTTGCTCCTGATTTCAGTCCTAACTCTGGCTCTTTACCCCACAGCTGTGTCTCTTTGCACAGATCTCTACTGGACCACCGCTTCCTTATCTGTAAATAGAGTGGGAGGAGGTGGGTGTTGGTGCAGATGAGAACTCGCTCCAAAAATTCCCAATTCCAGGATACAGCTGCACATATTCAAAGGAACGTCCTGTGGACAGTTCATTTTCTATTATGGCTCAATCCCCTCACAAATGATAATAAAATTTAAATCACTATTAAAAATGCTCAAATGCTGGGACAATAATGAGAGTATACAGCTTTTTGTTCTTTTTTTTGTACTGGGACCGCAGGATTGAACAGGATCTTGCATGTGAGAAGCCTGCATCCAATCACTGAGCCATATTGACTCCCCTGAGTTGGTTTTTCCATTTGTTTGCTGTTTTGGCTATTTTGTTTTTGTTTTCAGGAGGTACTGGGGACTAAACCCAGAACCTTCTGTGTGGAAAGCAGGTGCTCAACCACTTCAGCCACATCTGCATTGGAATGTTACAAGGTTGAGTGTGGGACAGTACAGGGGTAAGATAGTCTATTTCTGTCTCTTAAATCAATCCAAAGTTGCCTAAAACAAACCAGAATCCAACTTTGCTTCTTCCATTCAAAGAAACACAGTCCATTGTGAATTAAAAAACAATGAAACCAGGTTTTCCTGTTCTTCTACTAGGGTGATACTGACACCTGCTGGCCACCATATCCGATGCAGTTACTCTGCTGAAAGTTTATCCGGCAAGATATTATTGCTGCTGTCTGTGCAAATTCCTCTGATCTAGAATGGCAGAGATAATGAGAGAGGAATGCATCTAGGTGTTTATACAGGAGAAAGTCAGACTCAAGAATATTTCCACTATACATTTTAGAATTAGGATTAAGAAAATAATGGGTCAAAAATAAATTTCACGTTATAGTAAATCTCCCACAATGATAGAAAAAATTTTAAAGGAAACTATTTTAAAATCTTTTATTTTATTTTATTATCTTTTTTTTAAAGATACATAAATCACACGAAATGTTACAATAAAATATGTAAGAGATTCCCATATACCCCATTCCCCACATCCCCACTCCTTCCACATCAACAACTTCTTTCGTTAGTGTGGTACATTCACTGCATTTGATGAGTACAGTTTGGATCATTGCTACACAGCATGGATTATAGTTTATGTTGTAGTTTACACTCTCTCCCAGTCCATTCAGTGGGTTATGGCAGGATATATAATGTCCTGCGTCTGTCTCTTAAATATCATTCAGGACAACACCAAGTCCCAAAAATGCCCCAATACCCATTACTACACCTTTTTTTCCCTCTTCCTGCCTTCAGCAACTCCCGCAGCCACTGTCTAAACATCAGTGATAAAATTTCTTCCATTGCTATAGTCACAATAATTCTACAGTAGAATACTTAGTCCACTCTGATCCATATTTAGTCCTTCAACTGAGGACCCGGGATGGTGATGTCCACTCCACCTCTAAATCGAGAGGGGGCTTAGATCCCATAAAACTGATGGATGGGATTCTCCTGCTTGCAGTTGTAGACTCTCTTGGTTCCCTGGTGTGGTGGTTGACCACCCTCACCTCCCTGTTAGCTGATCTGGGTGAGGCCAACAAACCAGAGAGCAGCTGTTACAACTCTGCTGAGGCTTAGGGCCCAGCTGGCACATCAAAGGTCCAGAAATTCAAGTCTCCTGAGCATACACCAACCCGAGCACCAACCACAGGTTCAGTAAAAGTGACAGTAGAGGCATTTGTAGAAAGGTCACATTAGAGTCCAACTTCATCACATTCAGAAGCACAAATTCCAAAGTAAGGCACACTGGCAAGGCATCTAATTCCAGAGCCATCCATTATAACAGTAGGACCTGGGTGTCTCTGTAGCTCTCAGGAGCACCACTGGGGTTATATCTACTTTGTGTGTCTCTGAGATCCTGCAGAGATGTGCATAAGCGCGACCCTCTGATGACCACCTGACTCATTTTGAATCTCTTAGCCATATAAATTCATTTGTCTCTACCATTTCCCCCTTTTATTCAAGGGCATCTTCTAGTTGCATCACCAACAAGTGCTTGGGAGATATCCTTTGGCACCAGGGAGTCTCATCCCTGGGAGTCATGTCTCATGCTGGGGGGAAGGTAATGCATTTACATGCTGAGTTTGACATAGAGAGTGGCCACATTTGAGCAACATGGAGGCTCTCAGGAGGTAACTCTTAGGTACCCTGCAGCTCTAGGTCTAGTTGAAATTTCAAGCATAGAGGTTTATAAGCATAGTCATCAGTATCAAGGGCCCATCATTGGACCATCCTTCTTCTCTGCTCTTTGTCCTTGTACTTGGGGACTGTTGCTGCTCGATTGGGGAGTGCAACAGAGTTACCCAGAATGGGAACTCAGCACCCCCTCAGTTGTCATGTGATACTCTACCCTCTATGTCAACACCCAACGAACATCTAAACATATCTATATAACCTATGTGCATGCCCTGGAGAACTCCCTCCCACCCACGCATGCCCCATCAATGACACCCCACATCAGTGCTCCTCCCCTGCCATAGTTGAATCCCTCTGTGATCCAAAACTTCTTCAAAAATGAAGCCTAATATATTGCCAAATTCAATTAATAGGAAAATGAAATAATAATGATAGGTTTAAAGATTAGAAATAGAATACATATTAATTTAGAAACAATAAATTGTGGCAATAAAAAAATGAAAAATATCATAAAAAGTTTTGACATTTTTGCCTGTCATCACTGTAATAAGTATTGCCCTATATGTACAGGGCCAAGGCAATCTCTTCCATTTCTTCCTCAGTGTCTACAACTACTTTTTTCTTTTTTTATGTCTTCTAAAAAGTTTTAGGTCACAGTAAAGTCACATACAGAATAACTCCCATATATCTAATGTCAAACCCTTTTCCCCCTTCCCCAGCAATGATCTTTTTATATCTGGATGTTATATCTGCTGCAACTAATGTACAGCTATTGAGACATAGCTACCAACAGTGGTTCCATTATGGTTTACATTATGGTTTACATTTTAGACTGCACACTTTATAAATTTTTGGTTACAAAGATTTACATTATGGTTTACATTTTAGACTATACACCTTAATGAATTTTGGTGATATTTAAAATAGCCTGTATCCATCATCACAGGGTCATGCAGAACACTTCCATTGCCCGCCCCCCCCACCCCCACCCTCTCTTCCAACTATTCTATTCCTCTCTCCCCTTCCCCTCAGGGCCCACAGTGACAACCAAGCTTCACTGCTAGAAGGACAAGATTCATGCATGAGGCTCTTTAATCTGTTAGTGGTATGTATGTATTTATAGAAAATAAAGCTCATAGACAATATAAGAAAAAATGAAAAAGAGAAACAAAAAGAAGGAAATATAATATAAGGAGAGAGGCAGAAATAAAGACAAAGTGTCACAGGTAGATAAAGAAAAAGGACCAAAATACGAAGAGGCAGGTTCTGGCACAAAGACACAGATACGAGTCCAAGGCAGAGAAATCTTGAGTTAGGAAGCCAAAGAAGTCATTCATGTTCCCAAAAAACTAACACCTGTGATCAAGTATAGCAAATCAATACAGGAATGTTTAAACTTTTTGTTGACTGACACATCTGAATTAGTGGCTTGTCTCTTAAGCTGCCAATTTATCTTTGTGACACCCATGGTCAGAGGTTCTCTGTATGTTAACTTCAGTCCGCTCTAAAATGAAGCTCTGTAGTGAGGAACAAATCTCTGAGGTAACAATAATTCCAGTTTCATTTTAAAGGGGATTTCTTAAGGTAAGATTGCATTGGATGCTTCATTTTCTTATAATCAGTTTTATAGCACTAGGTTATTAGAGTTCTGCTTAGGGGAAGGGAACTCAGATGTTTAGCTCACAATATGCATAGTCAAGGGATTTTTTATTGGGACTAGGTGACACTATCTAAATGAACTCGAGGACAGCAATAGACCGATTGCAATGAATTCATGTGAAGCAAAAATAAACCAGGGGTTTTGGGAGTTCCAGGAAGATGGCATCAGAGTGGGCTGGCAGTAATCAACTCTTTCACAAAAATAACAGAGAAAGGACCTAAAGCTACCTGAGGGACCTGATTTGGGAGTCAGCAGACCAGGACAGTGCTGTGCAACCCCCAGGAGTATGAGAGACAGAGAGACAAATAACCTGAAATAACAAATGTGAGTTACTAACCCCCTGCGGCAGCTGGGAAGGTCTCCCATCCCCCACCCTCAAGATGTGCAGCTTGTATAAAACCTCTGGTTCACTGCAGACAAGAGACAGGGGAATGGACATCTTCCTCCCAGGGAAGAGGGAGAGTGTGTTAGAGGGTAGAAAGTGGTTTCCCTGCAGTGAATTCAGCCCACAGAGCCTGCTTGGAATATTGGCTCTACCCAGACCAGAAACAGGGGTAAGGAGGGTTGTAAGAGACACCTCTAGGGAAGGATTCACTGACAAGCATCATCTGCTGGACAGCCAAACAACTGCAAGGAGAAAAACTGCTTTTGGCCTCTCTTTAGGTCCACCCCTGGGAGATAATCTAAGCCCCATTTGTGAGTCCCTAGCCCAATTTTGATAATTTAAGCTCATAAACTTCAAAATAACTTGAACCAAAAATCAAAGATAACTCATGAAAAAAATAAAAAAAACACTACTAAGCAAAAGAGAGAAATTGACTGTCAGGGTAAATTCACCAATATATTCAGATGCCTAGAAATCAGCAAAAAATTACAAGCCATCCTAGGAAACAGGAAGAGATGGCCCAGCCAAAGGAATAAAACAAATATTCTGAAAAGATACAGATTTAAAACAACTATTCAATGATAATCACAGAAATCTCCTAAATCTATTCAAAGAAATGAAGGAAAATATGACTAAAGAGATAAGTGATATTAAGAAGACTCTGGGAGAGCATAAAGAACAATTTGAAAGACTGCAAAGAAAAGTAACAGACCTTTTAGGAATGAAAGACATGATGGATGAGATTAAAAACACATTAGAGGTACATAGATGAATATTTGAATTGCTGGAAGATGGAATTAGTGATATCAAGGACAGAACAACTGAATTGTAAAGACAGGAGAACAGAAAAAGAAAAGAATGGAAAAAATGGAACAGGGTGTCAGAGAATTGAATGACAACATGAAACACACAAACACATGTATTGTTGGTGTCCCAGAAGGAGATGAGGATGGAAAAGGGCAAAAAGAATATTTGAGGAAATAATGACTAAAAACTTTCCAACTCTTATGAAAGACATAAATATTAATATCCAAAAAAAGACAACACACCCAAATAGAATAAATCCAAACAGAACTATTCCTACTATTCAGAATGGCAAATATCAGAGATAAAAAGGGGATTCTGGAAGCAGCAAAAGAAAGCAAAGCATCACATACAAGGGAATCTCAATAAGATTAAGTGCTGACTTCACATCAGAAACCATGGAGAAGAGAAGAAAGTGGTATTATGTATTTAAGGTACTGAAAGAGAAAAACTGCCAGCCAAGAATTCTGTGTCCAGCAAAACTGTCCTTCAAAAATGAGGGTGAGCTTATAGACTTCACAGATGAATAAAAACTGAGAGACTATGTTACTAAAGGACCAGAATTACATGAGATAGAAAAGGGAGTGATGCAGCCTGAAAGGAAAAAAAACAAGGGTGAGAGACTTGGAGGAGAGAATACAAATGAAGATTATGAAGAAGGATAAATTAAAGGATAAAAAGACAGACAATAGTAAGAGATGACAATGGATAGTCAAAGGATAAAATGAATGAAGTAAGTAATGCCTTTACAGTAATAACATTGAATGTTAATAGCTTGCACACCCCAATCAAAAGACATAAACTGATAGGAAGGATAAAAGAAAAATATGAGGGAAGCAGATTTGGCTCAAGTGATAGAGCATCTGCCTACCATATAGGAGGTCCAAGGTTCAAACCCAGGGCCTCCTGACCTATGTGGTGAGCTGGCTCACGTGCAGGGCTGATGCTTGCAAGGAGTGCTGCACCATACAGGGGTGTCCCCCACATAGGGGAGCCCCATGCACAAGGAGAGCCGCTCCACACGAAAAAAGCACAGCCTCTCCAGGAGTGGTGCCACATACATGGAGAACTGACACAGCAAGATGACACAACAAAAAGAGACACAGATTCCCAGTGCCACTAACAACAATGAAAGTGGACAAAAAAGAACACACAGTGAATGGACACAGAGAGCAGACAATGGGAGCAGAAGGGAGATAAATAAATAAAAATAAATAAATCTTTTAAAAAAAATAAGCCATCTATGTGCTGTCTACAAGAGACTCATCTCAGACGTAGGGACACAACCAGGTTGAAAGTGAAAGGTTGGAAAAAAATATATTCTATACAAATAGTAACTAAACAAGATCTGGAGTAGCAATACTAGTATCAGACAAAATATATTTTAATTGCAAAACTGTTACAAAGAATGAAGAAGGTCATTAAATATTAATAAAAGGAGCAATTTACCAAGGAGTAATAACAATAGTAAATAATTGTGTACCTAACCTGGGTGCACCAAGAAACATGAGGTACACACTGGCAAAGCCAAAGGGAAAAATAGACATCTCTGCAATGATAATTGGACACTTCAAAACAGCACTTTCAGTATTAGAGAGAACATTTGAACAGAGGATAAAGAAAGAAACAGAGCTAACATACATTTGCAGAGCACTACACCAAAACAGCAGGATATACATTCTTTACATGTGCTCCTGGATCCTTCTTCAGGATAGACCAGATACTGGATCACAAGACAGGCTTCAATAAATTTCAAAAGATTGATATTATACAAAACACAGTCTTCGATCATAACAGAATGAAGCTGGAAAACAATAATGATTAGAAAACAGAAAAATCATAAATATATGGAGATTAAACAACACTCTTAAATAATCAGTGGGTCAAAGAAGAAAGTGCAAAAGAATTCAGTTAAGTATCTTGAGATGAATGAAAATGAAAACATGTCAAAACCCATGGGACACTGGAAAGGCAGTGCAAAGAGGGAAATTTATAGCCCTCAATGCTTACATTAAAAGAAGAAGAAAGAGTTAAAGTTGAAGATTTAATTGCACACCTGGAGGAAACAAAGAACAGCAAACTAATCACAAACCAAGCTGAAAGAAATAATAACGATCAGAGCATAAATAAATGAAATCAAGAATAAAAAAGAGAGAGAGAATCAACAAAACCAAAAACTGGTTCTTTGAGAAGATCAACAAAATAGACAAACCCTTAGCTAAACCGTAAAGAAAAAGAGAGAGAAGATGCAAATAAATAAAATCAGAAATGAGAGGGGGTACATTACCACTGACCCCACAGAAATGAGAGAGATCATAAGAGAACACTATGAACAACTATATGCCAAAAAACTAGACAATGTAGACAAGATGGACAAATTCCTAGAAACACTAGAAACACCTACACTGACCCTAGGAAAAATAGAAGACCTCAACAAACCATTCACAAGTAAAGAGATTGAAACAGTCATCAAAAACCTCCCAAAGATTAAAAAACCAGAGACCAGATGGCTTCACAGGTGAATTCTACCAATTATTCAAAGATGATCTAATAATACCAATCTTGTTCAAGCTCTTCCAAAAAAACTGAACAGGAAGGAAAGCTACTAAACTCACCCTATGAAGCCAACATCACCCTAGTACCAAAACTAGATAAAGATACTACAAAAAAAGAAAATCACAGACCAAAATCTCTAATGAATATAGATGTGAAAAGCCTTAAAAAGCACTGGCAAACTGAATCCAAAAATACTTTAAAAGAATTATACGCCAAAATCAAGTGGCTTTCATCCCAGGTCTTCAAGGGTTTATCAACACAAGAAAATCAATTAGTATAATAAATCACATTAACAGAAGAAAAATCACATGATCCTCTCAAATGATGCAGAAAAAAAGTGTTTAACAAAGACAAGAATGCCAACTGTCACCACTGTTTTTCAATATTGTACTAGAAGCTCTAGCTAAAACAATTAAGCTAGATGAAGAAATAAAATGCACCTAAATAGGAAAAGAAGAAGTGTAACTTTCACTATTTGCTGATGATATGATCCTATATCTAGAAAATCCTGAAAAATCCAAAACAAAGCTACTAGAACTAATAGATGAGTTCAGCAAAGTGGTGGTATACAAGATTAGTATGCAAAAACCATTAGAGTTTCTATACACTACTGATAAACTACATTAATCTGAGAAGGAAATCAGAAAAAATATTCCATTTACAACAGCAACAAAAATAAATATTGAGGGCTAAACTTAGCAAAGGACCTATAATCAGAAAACTATAAAAAATTGCTAAAATAAACCAAGAAGACTAAAATTAAGGAAGGACATTCCATGTTCATGAACTGGAAAACTAAATATTTTTAAGATGGCAAGTCTACCCAAACTGATTTACAGATTCAATGCAATCCCAATTAAAATACCAACAGCCCTTTTTGCACAAATGGAGAAACCAATTTAGAAATTTATTTGGAAGGGTAAGGGGTCCCAAATAGTCAAAAATGTCTTTAAAAAGAAGAACAAAGCTGGAGGACTCTCACTTCCTGATTTTAATATATATTACTTAGTTACAGTGGTTTAAAAAAAAAAAATGGCATTGTATTAGCAGAAAGATAGACTGACCAATGTAACCAAATCAAGAACTCCGAAACAAACACTCACATCTATGTTCAAGCAATTTTGACAAGGCTGTTAAGCCTTCCCAGCTGGGCTAGAACAGTCTATTTGACAAATGATGCTGGGAGAACTGGATATTCATATCCAATAGAAAAAAAGAAAGAGGATCCCATCTCATACCTTATACAAAAATGAACTCAAAATGGATCAAGGACCTAAATATAAAAGCAATAACCACAAAACTCCTAGAAGAAGGTTTAGGAAAACATCTTCAAGCTATTGTGGAAGGCAGTAGTTTCTTAAACCTTATAATCAAAGCGTCAGCAATAAAAGAAAAAATAAATAAAAACAACCTCCTCAAAATTAAACACTTGTTCTTCAAAAGACTTTGTCAAGAAAGTAAAAGACTGCCTACTGAGTGAGAGAAAACATTTGGAAACCACATATCTGGTAAGGGTTTGATATCCATGTTATACAAAGAAATCATGCAACTCAATGATTAAAGACAAGCAACCAGGGAAGCTGATGTGGGTCAAGTGATAAGGCCTCCACCTACCATATGCGAGGACCCAGGTTTGATCTCTGGGACCTCCTGGTGAAAAAGAAGAGAAAGCATGCCCACATGGTGAGTCAGTCCCTGTGCAAGTGAGTCACACAGCAAGATGATGACCCAACGAAGGGGAGAGTCAAGTGCAGCAGAGACCAGGAGCTGAGGTGGTGCAATTGACAAGGAAAACTCTTTCCACATCAGAGGTCTCCAGGATCAAATCCCTCTGAATCCTAGAGGAGAAAGATGAGAAGACAAAAGAGAGAAATAGATACAGAAGATCACACAGTGAATGGACACAGTAAAAACAGAAGGGAAGGGATGAGGAAAAAAGTAAACAAATCCTAAAAAAAAAAAAAAAAGACAAGCAACCCAATTTAAAAATGGGTGAAAGACTCAAATAGACATTTCTCCGAAGAGGAAATACAAATGGCAAGAAAACACATGAAAAAAAAAAAAATGCTTACAATCACTAGCTATTAGGGAAATGCAGATCAATTCTACAATGAAATACCATTTCATACCTAAGAGAATAGCCATTCTAAAAAGCAGAAAACTACAAGTGCTGGAAAGGATGTGGAGAAACAGGAACACATCCTGTTGATGGGAAGGTAGAATGCTGCAGCCTCTATGGAAGACAGTTTAGCAGTACCTCAAGAAGCTGAATATAGAAACATGATCCAGCAATCCCATTACTAGGAACATCTTCAGAAGAACTGAAAACAAGGAACTGAACTGACATTTGCACATTGATGTTCATAGCAGCATTATTCACAATTGTTAAAATATGGAGCCAGCCCAAGTGTCCATCAAAAGATGAATGGATAAACAAAATGTGGTATATACACACAATATAATACTATTCAGCTCTAAGAAATTGGAATGCATATGACAACATGGATGAATCTAGAGGATATTATGTTGAGTAAAACAAGTCAGAAACAAAAGGACAAATACTGTATGATCTCATTAATATGAACTAAATACATTGAGTAAACTTATGGAGGTAAACGCTAGAATATAGGTTACTAGGAAATAGAAGGTGGGTTGAGAATGGGAGATGATGTTTAATGTATGCAGCATGATTAATAAGGTTAATTGTAAAAGTATAGAAATAAATAGAGTTGAGAGTAACACATTGTAATGAGTATAAAAATACTGATTTATAAATGTGATTGTGGCTGAAAGGGGTAGTCTGTGGAAGTAAATGTCAATTGAAACTAGAGAATAATCTAGGGAATACATAACAATGATTTTGGTGGTGGATGAAGACTGTGGTTAACAACATAAATATAAGAAAATTCTTTCACAAAGTGCTAAGAATATGGCAATACATGGGAAAATTACAACTAATATAATTTATGGATGATAGGTAACAGAAATATTGTAAAATTTTCAGCAATGGCAAGAAGATATTTTTTCAACACTAAGGGACAACAATAGGGTGGTATAAGGGGGTATGTGATTTATCCTTGTGGAGTAATTGAAAATGTTTTTAAATTGACTGAGGTGATGACAGCACAACTCTATGATGAAAATGAGAGCAGCTAAGTGTATGCTTCAAATGGATAGTACAAAGCATGGGACTGTATAACACAAGGAATCCAGTGGTGGAGGATGGACTGTGATTAATGGCAAATATAAGAATGTTTTCTCCTGAACAATAGCAAATATATAATACTAATATAAGGTGTCAATACTTGGGTGGGTGGAGAGAAAAATACACCAAATGTAAGATACAGTCTATAGTTAGTAATAATATTTTGATGATGCTCTTTCATAGTTTGTAACAAATTTTCACAACAATGCAAGGTGTTAGTGGTGTAGAGATGTATGGAAGCCTTGCATACAATATGCATGTTTGTTTTGTAAATTCACAAATTTTACTATACATTTATTGTTTAGGTATTTCATGCATGAATGATATACATCTCTAAAATTTTATTTAAAAAAATAAACCAGAAGCTATCTGGTTATGCATAATGTTATAACAAAATAAGTCAGAATCAATGTTCTACTCCTACCTCTGCTACTCATGAAAAGTCACTTCACCTCTCTGACCTGCTGTCTCTTTATCCATAAAATGAAAATACCAACAATCCTTTCTAACTACCTGAGGTATTATATTGTCACACTTTCAGAGTTATACTAAAAAGTGTGTAATCACACAAAAAAATTCTCCCTAGACAGGTAAGGAGTGAAGAGATTTAAAGAACAACAAGATGCTGAACAAGGGCCATCTCCAAGCCAAACAATGCATTCCCAATGGGCCAGCGTTCTGGTGTGTGAGTGAATGCTTCTCAAAAACCATGATAACAAGGTCCTGGCACATCAATAACTCATGTAAATATGAGAAACTTAAAGCTTCCTCTATGGCTCTAAATGTTGATTTACATAAATGCCCTACCCATTACTCATTTGAACAAGCTGTTCTTGAAGTCAGGTTAGTTTCAAGTCACCACCAAATCTTTAATATAGCTTTCATTTCATTCTAATTATGAACTGGAAGCAACTTTATAAGAGCTGCCAAAGAGTGACAAATGAAGCTGCTCCTATGAGTAAGTTCCTATCATGGTCTTAGGTATTTCCCAACCATCCCTGGTTTTTGTGTGCATGACTCAGTCCTCAGAAAAGGGATCCTGGACAGGAATATATTTTTCCCAGGGCCAGGGCACCACTGGTTCTCAAGTGAACATTTGATTCACAGAGACAGAGGGCCACACAGAAGGGAATGAATCACAGAGTGACATCACCATTTATAAGTTTTTCCAGTTATTGGGGCTAACCACACACCTACATGTGATTGAGCAACTCCATTTAAAATTCAGACCTAGAAAAACTACATAGAATTAATTTTCACCTTAGGCATCGTCTCCTAATTTTGCTTACTAAAAAAAAACAAGAAGTTGAACAAGCAGACTTACAAATTCTCCTTCCAGAATGAAGATAGTGTTTTTTCTTTTTATTTCAATAACTACATGAAAGGTAGATTTCATCAATATTTTGTGAACCTTGGCAGACATCGCCAAAGAGAGAGCATGTTCTCCAGGGTGGGCAGAAAGAAAAGATCAGAACTTCCATTTATATTCATTTTTACCTCATTCTTTTAAAAATTATAATTTTGTGTATGCTTTATGGAGTTCATAACAGAACACTGTAATGAACTTAAATAATTTATAAGTGTACATGATATATTAATGAAACTTTTCATTAATATCAGTGCCTTAATCAATTAAATAGAAATACAATAAACAATAGCTAGATAGTATATCCTGTTTAAATTAGCCAAGTAAAGAATCACCGGTTGCCTAATTGTTTAGTTGATGTTAAACATTCACTTCTATGCCAAGTTGTTTCACAGACCAATCCTAAAAATTCTAGAACTTTTATCTTAAATGAAAGCAGTAAAACAGTAAAAATGTATTGCATGTATCATGACTGAACACAATGGGGTTCAGTCTATTGACATTACAGTCATCTCCACGTAATACACATGTAATATACATACAAAGCCTGAAAATACTAACGGTCGCACATACCGTGTTATGTTTATATTTCTCAATAAAAGCCCTATCACAGCATTGTATCCACTTAAGGCCAACTTGCACCTGAGTTTTTCTTCAATCCAAAGTCCAGGAAATTCAAGAATTTGATCTGCAAAATGGCACAGTCTAGGGCAGGCACAGGTAACACGATGACCATGTCTTTATCAGAAAAGTGCAACTCTTTATATTGACCTAATCTGACAAAGATGAGGAATTTTAGGCAGACAGAAAGCTTTGTAAAACATTGACTTACACACAGCACCTAGAAGCTTCTATCCTCATCACATGTGTAACTTAGTTATGACCTGATGCATGTGCCGAATGAGGAATGAGGCTCCCTTTGAAGTTGTGGCATGAGCAGAATCGGGAGCCAGGTTCCAAGCAAGGTTTTCCTTGGGGGAGAAATGAATGCCTCAATTCCCTTTTATTTTACTTCTTGTTTTGAATTTTAAATAAATAAAAATTATCTACACAAATCTCCCTTTACCTCATTTTGGCAGAATTTAACCCACAGAGCCTAGAGCTGTTGACTTACTCCTGATTTTTTTATTTACCCTGATTTGTGGGGGTGAAAAAAATAGAGGCATTGCTGGCCTTAGCAAATCCTTGGCTTGCTTTCATCTCTCAATTCTACCCCACACTTTGATTAAGCCATGTCTATTCAAAATACCCTCACCATAAAATTAACAAATAAATCAATCAATCCATCAAAGGTCTAATCCTAATATGGAGATTGAGGGAAGCCAGGTGTCTAATGTGCTCGAGCATTCTTTTAAATTAAGAGCTCCTCGTGTCATGTAGTTGTGGCTAACCTACTTCAAAATAGAATAGGTAAACATATTTTTGTTACAGATATTGTGAACTTGCAAAATAATCATACAGATGTGTAGATTTCCCATACAACCCTACACCCTGGTGGAACATTTGTTACAGATTATGAGACAATATCATCAGACTGTTACCACCAATCATGGTATGGGCTGGGGAAAAAATAAACCAAATGTAAGATAAGGACTATAACTGGTAGTAATATTTTGACCATGCTCTTGCATAGTTTGTAACAAATGTTTCACAACAATGCAAAGAGTTGATGGAGGGGTGATGTATGAGACCCCTGTATAATGTTATGGATGTTTATTTTATAAATTCACAATCTTTACTATATACTTATTGTTTATGCGTGTTCATGTATGAATGATATACTTCAATAAAAAATTAAAAATTAAGAAAAATAGAATAGGATACAAGAATTTCTAAATGATTCTTAAAGCAAAAAGTACCTTTAGGGATTTTGTAGGTCAACAACTTCCTTGCTGTTCCTTTTGCCCTAGAAGTAGAAAATAGGACCCAAAGCTGAAAAGCCCCTGAGGGGTCCACATTCTCAAGAGAGCCACAAACACCTGGGGTCCTGATACTCCTAGGGGCTTATTAAGGGCCAGCCACTGGTCTGGTACCTCCAGCCCAAGTCCAGTGCCACAAACACCCCACAGGCTGCCCCAGTCCCCTTCCACACCCTACATCAAAAAGCTGTGTGAAATACAAGATTCCCATATTGCACCCTACTATTAACACCTTGCATTGGTGGCAAACATTTGTTACAACTGATGGTAGCACGTTTTGTTTTATTAACCCACAACTTTTCTAAAAAAGTGCTGTGTGGCTTTGCACCCAGGGCACAGACTCCAAAACTAGATTGTCTAATATCAAATCCTAGCTTTCCCATTTACTATCTGTGTGGGCTGTACATGCTTTGTAACCTCTTGGTGTCTCAGTTTCCTCATGTATTAAAAAAGTCCTCTGAATCCTAGAGGAGAAAGATGAGAAGAAAAGACAAAAAAGAGAAATAGATATAGAGGATCACACAGCAAATGGACACAGGCAGCAAAACACAGCAGGGTGGGGGTGGGGGTAGGGGAAAATAAATCTTTTTTTAAAAAGTGTCTTGTTGGATGTGTGAATTTAGAGGATACCCAGTACTAATAAATGGTCACGATTATGAATACTACCCCCTAGGAGACTAGGAAGGAGAAAAGGATGAAATTATCCAAGATAGGAGGCTGGCGCATACTCGTGTTTTCCCTCCCAAATGGAGGAGATGGAAAGGGCACTTTCTTTTTTTCCCTAAAATCGAGAGAGAAAGACTCTAAGAGAATCTTACTGGTAGAAACTATAGGAAGTTGTAGTAAGGGTGGCTGACATCTCTCACACTTGAATGTCTGCTTATCCATCCTTCAAATACCTACATAGGAAAAAAAGGAAAATTGGAAAGAAACAGCAGATGGGAACAAGACTCGTGGCAAGCATGTGGTTTGACTAAGCAAGGATGTTAGGTTTTCTGGTCACACCTTGGAAGAGAGCAGAGATCACGTATTCTTGCCATTTCTCCACCCAAGACAGCCACTCGTGGGCAAGGTGACCGTGAGGTGAGCAAAGAGGGATGAGAACCAAGGAGGCCTTAGGACCCTTGGACAAGCTTCCAGGAATAGATGCTCCCAAGGAGAGAGCCAGCCTTTGTGTGTCTATTATACCAAGGCCTTCAATAACTAGTCAGTGCTGCTTGGAGAAGCAGCAACAACCCCCAGAGAGAGGACCCAAGGAGCACCAGTTAAGAAAAACACTTGCCCCCTTCCACCTCCCTCCTTGCAACCTCAACACATCAGAGGAAACGAAGACCCAGGAGAGAAGAGGCAGGATGTGTCCACAGGCAGGTGCAAGCACACACACCACACATGCACAACACACACACTCCAAGGCCCCTGGACAGCAACATGGCCAGTATGGGGGTGGAGGGTGGCTTTAAATTGCATATGAGGCTAGAAATTTAAATTGTACTGAATTGAAGCTTTGAAAGCATTATGACAATTTAAAGAACCCAGACAGAAAAGGCCACATATTGTATGATTCCATTTATATGAAATATCCTGAATAGGTAAATCAATAGAGACAGAAAGCAGACTAGTGGTTGCCAAGGACGGAATAATATAGAGCAACTGCTTAATGGGAATGTGGCTTCCTGTTGAAGTGATGAAAGTGTTCTAGCACTAGATAATGATCATAGATGAAAGACATTGTGAATATACTAAATGTCACTGAATTTTACATTTAAAATGGTAAAGAATAATAATAATAAATATTTCAAAATGTCTGCAAAGTTAGTACACGTACCTCCGGAGAGTCCTTAAGGGATGACATGTGAGGTTTGAGGGAGCATGGTTGAAATTAGTGCGGAGAGAAAAATAATCAATCCTGTTTGGTGTTTATATCCCAGTACATTAAGAATGATTAATAAACTAGATATATAAGTAGCACAGTTATTAAGGAGGTTGCTAACTCCTAAATCCAGCTTTCATATCACAATACCACACTGTCTTACAAAAATACTTAAAATATTGCACAAGCATAATTACCAGAAATTATCCTTCTGTAGACATTATCCGTTAGGGTCACTGCCTAGCTCATAAGCCCCATTCGGTGACATCCGATTCCTCCCTCACAAGCGTGTGTTTCATGTCTATACCCCACAACCCAGCCTCTACCTCCACTATAGCACCAGTGGCAATCGCCTGACCAGCAAGGATCACCTGCCCAGCAGAGACCACCTGCCAGTGCAGATCACCTGACCCAACCTGAACCAATAATACGGTTTCTCTGAAGCCCTTGGAATCAAAATGTAAGCAGCCTGTCAGCTTCCACCCTTTGCTTGCATTAAGGACATTTGAATGACAGAATCAATGCCATGTTCAGTGCGGAGAGGAAGAGCAAGCCAGTTGTCAGAGAGCAAAGTAGAAGGAGGGAAGATCTGAAGGAAGGGGGTGGGGACTATGCGGCCCCAGAGAGACAGAGGAATGACAGCCTCTATCCCTCCATTTCCCAGGAGGCCTGACTGCTCTTTCTACCCTTGACTAAAAGATGTCCCTAAAGCCTGAATGCCTATTTACTTTATCTAGCTCGAAGAGATCACCATTATTTGAAACCAAAAGGGCCTGATCTTGTAACTTGAACTTGTAATTTTTTGTGAACAAGTTCTTTTCATTGAGTTTGGTGTGGAATCCTCTTTGGTAAAGCCAGTGGCAAGAGTGATGAATATTCACCCTTGGCTCTCACTCTGGCTTTTTTTTTTTTGGGGGGGGGGGGGGGGGAGGGGGTACAGCAGATATGACAATTGTATCTCTGTGCTAGCCAAACCAAACTCAAACCCCAGCTCAAGAACATGAGCCAAACAGCGCAAAACAATTGATAGGGAAGAATTAATAGGGCATGCCAGGAGGGTGGTATAATTTACCACTTACTTCCCTAACTCCCCACTTCTCCTAAATGACATGCCTTTTGTTAATTTATCAGACCCTAACAGTTAACATTTATTGAGCATTTGCTCTCACCTAGGAAATAAGCCAAAGATTATATACATATTAATTCATTTAATCTTCACAACAGTTCAATGAAGCCAGTACTAATACCATTTAGCAGAAGTAGAGACTGAGGCACAAGAAGATTAGGTGACTTATTAGCAGAACTAGGATTCTAACCCCACCAGTCTGGCTTTGGAACTCAGTTTCGACCACTATGCAATATGGCCACAAAGGAAATAGCCAAGAGACAGATGATATAATGGACTAATTTCCTTCTAAGGTATAAATGATTAAGGAGACATACATTGCTGAAGGAAGAATAAGCACCTGAAAAGAATACAAATAGAGATGGGAAACCAAGCCCTGAAGCCAGAGTTCCCTGCCTTCATTACCTTCCCCAGGGCACCCCTGATCTTAGGAAAGAACAGAAATGATGGATGCAGGGAAGAGAGGACAGAAAGATGGCTGTCACAAGTCCTAAGGTTTCTAATCCCAGTGTTCACCCGAGAACTAAAGCCTACTACTTGCTATTGAAAACAAAGAGATATAATCCAGGGGTACCCTGAAGGTTTTGATAAAGCCTAAGAAGAGGATCATAAAACAACAAGGAATATGAAATTACAACTTTCCAAGACAAAAAGAATGGCCTGGGAGTCTATGTATATTCTTCAAAGCAAACTGACTGCCCTTCCAGAATTCAATGTACTTTCCTCAGCTTGGGCTGCCCAGGACTTCCATTTTTCATTCTTCTTTGGGGGTTCATTTTAACATGATAATACCAGAACACAAGGACAGGGTAAGGAGGGGACAGGCAGCACACTTTGCCACAGGTCCTACAACCTGAAGGAGACTCAACTACCATGGGATATAAAAAACGGAGGTGGAGATGCTAACTCGGGAATGGATATTTTTAGGTTCTGAATATCTGGAAGACCAAAATGGCTAAGAGGGGATTTCAGACAGACCAAGGAGTCTAGAGTGGAAAGAAACAAAATGTCATGGTCAAGTTTAGCCTCCTAGTGGTTTTCTATCAAAATCAGATTTTTAAATTCTATGAGAAATAATTGAGTAGTAAGAAAAGCACCAGAGGGAAACTGAAGAAAGTAAAATTCTCATCCTCATTCTCAGAAAAGCATTACTGCTACAAATGCTAGTTTTCCAGTCTGACCTTTGAAATCAGTTTCATTTTTATGGGTACATCATTTATACAATTATCAGGGGTACAGGAGAGTGTGGGCCCAGCTTCCTTGAACTTCTCAGACTGGGTAAGAAAGAAAATGGAAGACAGCAGGGATGCAGGATTGCTAAATTCTTATCTCCATTGTCCATTCTGAGGCATCCAACACCCCAAAAGCCATGGAATGGCATTGGTATTTGAAGAATGTTTTAAAATATAGCTGTTATAGAGTCAAAATAACATTTATCCTTAAACTACTTAGTCTTGGACATAACAAATGAGAAGAACAGCATGTCCCTACTTAGGAGTATAAAAATGACCATGAATCAAAAACTCCTATAGGGACAATGTAATGAAAGCAGAGCAAAATGCAGTTGTAGTCCTCTAGTAAAACCAGGTGCGGTTCCCCTCTGGGTTTTTGTTTGTTTGTTTGTTGTTTGGTTTTTTACTTAGTTCTACATATTTATTTGGCATGAGACACCACCACTAGTCTGTTTGTATCATTGATACTATTATTTTGCTTGTTTCGTTTGTACATTTTTTAAAAAATGTAACCTCTGATTTTTAAACAAATGTAAAATAGAGGGAAAAACCTACTTGACTAGCTATTTTTTACCTCATTTATGATTCTGATACATTACATCTGTTAAGTTCATGGTTAAGTTCACATGTCAACTTAGCCAGGTTTTGGTGTCCAATTGTTTGGTCAAGCAATCATTGGCCTCATTGTTACTGTGAGGCTATTTCGTGGATTTAAATCATCAGTAACTTGATTGCATCTATGGTTGAGTACATCTACACTCAACTAAGGAGATTGCCTTCAGCAATGAGAGAAGTCTCGTCTAATCAGCTGAAGGCCATAAAGGGAGAACTGATGATTTCAACAGACAGAAAGAAGAGTTTCTATTTCTACTTGGGCCAGCCAGCTTCTCCAGGGAATTCATCAAAAGCCTTCATCAGAGTCCCCAGTTTGCAGCCTGCACTATAGAATTTAGACTTACCCATCCCCCCAGCTATGTGGGCCAATTCCTATAATAAATCTCATAATATTTACATTTATATTCTTCTTCTCTGGAGAACCCTGACTAAATACAACATCAAATCTTGTTTAAAATGGAAAAATATGAACATAACCAAGCAAACAAATCTTGACTTTTTCATTTTAATTTTTTCTTTCAGGGCTGTAAATGAGTTGGCATGTAAATGTGATGTTTATTTTAATGCTTCTAAGTGTGTAGCAAATACGTTTTGTTTTAGAATTTTTTATAAAGAAAAAATTCCTGAAATTGGTCAGTGTTTTCCAAAGTAAGGTCCATGCACCCCAGGGATTTTCACAGAAAAATATATATTAGAGTGCAAGAAAGAAATAAAAGGATTTCTGTGTAATTCTTATCTTTCTATTTCTCTACATCTATGCTTTATAACGGGCATAATATATTAGTACAGTATTAAGTATATGTAATTTATTTTTAAAAATAGGCATATGTCTTGGGCTTACATGCTCAAAAGTAAAAAAGATGCCCTTTAAAAAAAGTTTAGGCACCACTTTTTCATAGGGATTGCTATGAGATTATCACTTTTCCTTGCCAGCATACTTTTTCAATCCTAGAGCACAGTGCCATCTAGTGGTGTGCTGAGATAACTTGTATTGACATTTGAGTGATTTTTACCAAAAAAAAAAAAAATTCTTATTCAGAGAGCAAGACAAATAAATATTAACATTCTGAATAAGTTACACACAATTTTAACTATTCCATGGGCAATAACGAAAACGGTATGACTAAGGCTTACTTATACTTTTAGGCTCTTCTTCTCATTCTCAAATGTAGGTGCTTCCATGAAACATCCAGTCTTCTTTCCTACCTCACACATACTTCTCTCCCTGGCCTATCTTCATTTCCAATTTGCTTAGAGAAATCCTGTTCTTCTTTTAAGAATCTCACGTTTGAACTCTTTGAATCTTTTCCTGATCAAACCACCTCATTAGTTGTACCCTTCTTCTTATATACCTCCCTTAAAGCTCTTGTCCCATTGGCACACATTCCTTTTACATTATTCTCCCTATTATATTAACTTCCAAAGAAGCACTTTCAGTAGAAAGATAGAATGAACCACAAATTCAAGTCATGCATATAATTTTAGATTTTCTTGTTGCCACATTTTTTAAAAGTAAAAAGGTAAAATTTATATTAATGAATTTTATTTAATCTATCAAAACTATCATTTCAACATGTAATCAATATACAAACATTACTAATGAGCTATTTTACATTCTTCTTTGTATTAAGCCTTCAAAATCAGGGGTATATTTTACAGTTATAGCACAACTTGATTCAGACTTGCCACATTTCAAGTGCACAATAGCTACTGTGCCTAGTGGTCACCATATGGGGCAGTGCCGTTCTAAAGGACAGGGTCTGGTATCTGCTTTCACTTTTATCTGTTCAATAGATTTTAAATAAATAAATAGGGAAACGGACTTTGGCCCAGTGGTTAGGGCATCCGTCTACCACATGGGAGGTCCGCGGTTCAAACCCCGGGCCTCCTTGACCCGTGTGGAGCTGGCCCATGCGCAGTGCTGATGCGTGCAAGGAGTGCCGCGCCACCCAGGGGTGTCCCCCGCGTAGGGGAGCCCCACGCGCAAGGAGTGCACCCCGTAAGGAGAGCCCCCCAGCGTGAAAGAAAGTGCAGCCTGCCCAGAAATGACGCCGCCCACACTTCCCGTGCCGCTGACGACAACAGAAGCGGACAAAGAAACAAGACACAGCAAAAAAGACACAGAAAACAGACAACCGGGGGAGGGGAGGGGAATTAAATAAATAAAAATAAATCTTTAAAAAAATAAATAAATAAATAATTTTAAGCTGACAATGCCAGTACATGTACTCTTGCAAAATCTGTCTGAATATCATATATTAGGCCTCTTTAAATAAACACCATAAAGAATCTACAAACAAGTCTCTCCTACAGAAAAAAGTAAGGAGAGTCTATGGCAAATCATATTAATTACTAACTTATATTTTTTTAAAACTCCTTTTATACAACATTGTGCATGACATTAAATTGTACAGTTAAAAGTGGTTAAAATGGCAAATTTTACATTACATATTTTGCCATAATAAATTTTTTTAAAAAACATATACTATTGATGTATAATTTGAGATGCTCAAAAGGATGTAGGAAATGCCACCATGAATTCTGTCAATATCAATATAGAAAAAAATAAAATAAAAAAATCCATTTAGAGGTAAGTTTCATGTACGTGTAAAGTACATGTACTTAAACAACATGTTTAAGTAACAGTCTTAAAATTAGCGATTGTTAGACTCCTAATTATGTACCTGGACATCATCTTAAAATACCCAACACAACTTATTTTAAATGTCTACCTGCTCTCTCACCCCAGGATGTGCTCTGAAGTCAAGAACCACTGGGTCTTATTCATTGCTCTATACACTGTGCCTATATTTGTTCCTGGCACATAGTTAGTATCCTAAAAATGTCTTTGTTGATTTGGAAATTTTGAGAGCTTAGATCAATGTATGTTGCATTTTTCTCCAGATTTCTGAATTTCATCTGTTTTCATGCATTCCACAGACTTGGCGTTCATAACCACGTGGTAAGCATTTTAGGCAAAGAGGGTTACAAAATATCATCCCTGCTTTCAAAAAGCCTCTAGTCTAATGTACAACAAAATCAAAATCAAATCCCAGCTCAGGACTCTTCTTCCCTGAAATGCTCTTCCTAGACAACTATATTCCTTTGTTCATGATGAAGATTGGCTTACACATGCATATAGTACTCTCTTACATTTTCTCATGAGCTTCCTAACAACCCAGGAAAACAGGTGGACCTGGTGTTGTTTCCTCCTTCTTATACATCCTAAGAGGTTAAATAACTACCTGAGGAGCCAAAATATCAATAAGTAACTGAATAAGTATTAGATACCCAATATTCTGGCTCTTAGTCAAAACATGTCTGTTTTTTCCACCATTGTGCTTCCACCTCTGAAGTTTGCATTTTCCAAATCATCTAACCTTTAGTTTATTATTGCCTTGTATTTATAATTACATTTTTCTTTAATTTGTATCTTATGTCGTTAATAAATGAGAATTAAACTGTGTGACTCCAACACAGAATCAATTAGATTGGCAGTCTGCAAAAGTCATCTTAGACACAGTGTCTGGCTGCCATATGTATACGTGCAGCATAGGCTTATATGACCTTGTGAAGGGCACAACCTGCACAACTGTAGACAATACCCAACATCCCTAAAAGCAATTACCTCCCAGGTCAAAGGCAGGAAGAATGGGATAGAAATCAAAGGAACAGGCCCGACAGAGTATAAACAAAAGCTAAATATTATCAAGGATGCTGAAATATTTGAAAGGAGAATGTGCAACTGAAGGAGGTGGACTTCAAATCCAACATGGCATTCACAACAAAGAGGATAAATGCATACAGGACAGGTACCAGGCCCAAGCTCTTTTTACCCTCAACATTGGCTTAATAGACCTAGTTCATAGAACTGCAGTAAATGTTTGATGTTTATTCCTTTAAAAGTATGTGTGGAAGAGAGAATTGTAGGAAGATAGCAGAATAGGAAGCTTCAGGAATCAAGCCTTTCACCAAAGCAAGGATTGAATTGGCAGGAAATTTCTGGATCAATTATTTTGAAACTCTGGAGTCTAGGGGGACACTGCTGCATGCAGGGAAGAGTTGGAGGAAAAGGCTATAAGTTGTGGTAAATATCAGTGAATTTCACTCTCCATGCAGTGGCTGTCACCAACCTATCATGCAATTGTGTAGCAGGCAACAGTAGAAAACAGTAGGGACTTCATCCCAGGTTCCTGGTGTAGTTTGCTGATGCAAAGACCTAATTCTCCAAAATCCAGGTATTTGTAGTCTAATTGTTGATCATTACTTTTGATCACTGAAGGCTCTGATGGTGGCCATTAGTCTAACTCCCCTCAAGCAAAAGTGACAGAAGAGTCTTAAAGAGGCAGTACCTTTTATCCCTTCTTCTCAATTTATCATCAGAGAGAAAAAATAGTTTGGAAAAGTTACAAATTCACAGCTCCAATTATCAACAATAACAAAACTGGTAATACCAGAGGAGTGGTAAAACTAGATTTCCAGTGTTATAGCAATGTAATACTCAGAATGTCCAGTTTTCAACAACAACAACAAAGAATTACAAGATACACAGAGAAACAGGAAAGTTTGGCCCATTCACAGGAAAAAAAAGTATTTTCCAGAAACTATCCCTGAGGGAGCTCATATTTTGGAACTATTAAGCAAAGACTTCAAATAACTGTCCTAAATATGTTCAATGAGCTAAAGAAATCCATATATTAGAAATTAGGAAAACCTTTGAACAAAAATAAAGAGACGGAAATTATGAAAAAACTAAACAGAGATTTTGGAACAGCAAAGTATAGTGAAATGAAAACTCAGATGAAGTCAATGGAAGACTTGTAAAGGTAGGAAAAAGATGAGTGAACTTGAAGACAAAACAATTGAAATTATCCAATATGAGGAACAGAAGGATAAAATAATAAAGAAACATAAACAGAGCCTGAGGGACCTGTGGGATACCATCAATCATACCATCATATGTATGTTATTGGAGTCCTAGAAGGAAAAGAGAGAGAGAAAGGGACAGGAAAAAAAGTATTTGTATTTGAAGAAATAGTGGCTGAAAATGTCCCAAATCTGATGAAAGACATGAATATACAATTTCAGGAATCTAAACAAACCCCAAGCAGGATAGACTCTATGAGATCTCCATCAAGACATATTATAGTGATTTCACCCAAAGAAAAAGAGGATTTGGAAAAGAGCAAGAGAAAAACGACATGTCACACACAAAGAATCCCCAATAAAATTAACAGTGGGTTTTTCATTAGAAATCATGGAGGTCAGAAGACAACTAGATGGCATATTTAAATTCCTTAAATTTAAAAAAAAGTCAACTAAGAATTCTATATCCAACTAAAATCATTTTTCAAAAATGGAGGAGAAATTAAATCATCAGTAAATTACCAGAAAGCTGAAAGATTTCATTATCAGAAGACCTGACCTATGCTGTACAAAAAATACCAAAGGGAATCCTTTAGTCTGAAGTAAAAGGACTCTAGAAAGTAACTTGAAGTCATAAGAAGAAATAAAGAACATTGAAAAAAGTAACTACATAGGTAAATATAAAATCTTGCATTATTGTACTTATAATTTGTTCCTCCCCCATATGATTTAACAGACAAATGTGTAGAATAACATTTTAACTTTTGTTAATGGAATACAATATATAAAGAAGTAATCTGAGACAAAAGCAATATAAAGGGAAAGGGATAGAGAGATTAAGGAGTGGAGAGTTTGTATTCTACTGAAACTAGATTGGTACTAGTCAAATTAGGTTATTAGTTTAAGATGCTAATTGTAATTACAAAGGTAATCACTAAGATAACTTAAAAATACAGAGAAAAGCGAAGAATGGAATAAAAGTAGTATACTACAAAAAAGCAACTAAATACAAAAAGGCAATAATGGAGTAATTGAGGTACAAAAAGTATACAAGGCATACAGAAAACACATAGTTAAATGGCAGAAATCCTTCCTTCTCACCTTAAATGTCAATGGGTTAAACCACCCTATAAAAGGCAGAGACTGTCAGATTGGATGAAAAACATGATCTATCTATATGCTGTCTACAGGAGAATCACTTAGGTACATAGGAAAAACACAGTTGAAAGTAAAAGAGTAGAAAAGGATATTCCATATAAATCATAATCAAGAGAGCCAGAGTAGCTATACTATTGTCAAACAAAACAAACTTTAAATCAAAAAAGATTATGAGGCAAAGAGGACATGATGATAGATAGATAATAGATAAATAGATAGATAGACAGACAGATAGATAGATAGATAAAAGCTTCTATCCAGCAAGAATATTTAAAAATTATAAACATGTATGTATCTCACAGAGCCCAAAAAATATTTTAAGCAAAAATTGTCAAAATTGAAGGGAGGAATAGATAGTTCTACAATAATAATTGGAGACTTCATAAAACATCTAAACAGATAATCAATAAGGATATAAAAAACTTGAAAAACACTATTAACCAATTAGACCAAATGGACATATATAGAACACTCCATCCAACAGAAGGAGAATAGACATTTTTTTCAAATGTACATGAAATACTTTCCAGACTAGACTGTGTTAGGCCACAAATATAATTTGATTTGTGATACTGAAATCATACAAAGTATTTTTTCAGATCGCAATGGAATAAAGCCAGAAATCAATAACAGAAGGAAACTGGAAAATTTACAAATATGTGGAAATTAAACAATGTGCTATTAAACCACTAAAAAGTTGAACAGAAATCTCAAAAGTAGTTAAGAAATATCTTGAAATGAATGAAGAAAAAAAAAACAGCATATCAAAACTAATGGGATGCAGCAAAGTCAGTGCTCAAAGGGAAATTTTAGTTCTAAATGCCTACATTTGAAAAGGAAGATCCACAAATAGCCTTAATTATCACCTAAAGAACCTGTAACAAGAAGAGCAAACTAAGCCCAAATTTAGTAGAAGGAAGGAATTAAAGATTAGAGCAGAGCTAAATGAAATAGAGAACATAAAAAACAATAGACCTCTTATGTTTTTTATGTTTTTTAATGCAATGTTCTTTGTGATTTATTAACTTTAATTAAAAAGTGTAAAAAAAGAAGATACATCAAATTTTAAAAATTTCAAAATTAAAAAAAAAAACAATAGAAAGAAAAGACAAAAACAAATTTGGCTCTTTGAAAAGATCAATAAAACTGACAAAGTTTTAGCCAGACTGACAAAGAAAACATGAAAGAGGACACAAATAACTAAAATCAGGAATGAAATAGGGACATTATTACCAACTTTGAAGAAATAAAAAGAATTACAGGAGGGTACTATGAACAATTATATGCCAAAAAATTTTAAAAGCCCGAATGACATGGGAAAATTCCTTAGAACATATAAAT
Source organism: Dasypus novemcinctus (assembly GCF_030445035.2). Classification (NCBI taxonomy): domain Eukaryota; kingdom Metazoa; phylum Chordata; class Mammalia; order Cingulata; family Dasypodidae; genus Dasypus; species Dasypus novemcinctus. Next base: position 27,090,925 of record NC_080683.1, on the reverse strand, counting down.
TACATAATTTGATGCAATAAGAAATAGAACACCTCAACAAACCTATAACAAGTAAAAAGACTGAATCAGTAACTTAAAACCTCCTAATAAATTAAAGTTGAAGTGGGGAGCTGGTGTAGCTCAATGGTTGAGTGCCTGCTTCCTTGTACAAGGTCCTGAGTTCAATCCCCAGGACATCCTTTAAAAAAAAAAAAATTAAATCCAGAATGAGATAGTTTCACTTCTGAATTCTACTAAACATTTAAAGATGATATAACACCAATCCTTTTCAAATCTTCCAAAAGAATAGAAGAGGAAGGATTACTTCCTAATTCTTTCTATGAGGCCAGCATTACTGATACTAAAGAACAAGAAAAGAAAATTATAGACCAATATCCTTTATGATTATAGATTCCAAAATGCTCAACAAAATATTAGCATACCAAATCCAACAGTGTATATTAAAAGGATTATGTACAGTGATCAAGTGGGATTTAGTTCAGGAATGGAAGGGTGCTTCAACCTAAGAAGTCAATCAATGTAATATACTACATTAACAGAATAAAGGGAGAGGAAAAAAAAACAACTCCTGATCATCTCAATTGATGCAGAAAAGGCATTTGCCAAAATCCAACATCTTTTCCTAGTATAAAAATATTTGGAAAACGCAAAATAGAAGAGAACTCTTTCAATATGATAAAGGGCATTTATGGAAAGAAAAAAAAACATATATATATCTCAATGGTAAAAGACTGAAAGCTTTCCCCTTATGATCAGGAACAAGAAAAGGATGCCTTCGGTCACCACTGTTATTCAACAATGTACTGGAATTTCTAGCCAGAGCAATCAGATGAGAAAGAAATAAAAGGCATCCACATTGGAAAGGAATAAGTAAGATGGCATGATCATAGGCATATATATATATATATATATATATATATATATATATATATATATATGCAATCCCAAAGAATTTTACAAGAAAGCTATTAGAACTAATAAACAAATTCAGTAAAGTTTCAGGATACATGATAAACACACAGAAGTCAGTTGGGTTTCTATACATCAGTAATGAAAAATCTGAAAAGGAAATCAAATAAACAATTCTATTTAAAATGGCATTTAAAAGAATAAAATACCTAGGAATACATTTAATGAAGGAGGTAAAAGACTTATACACTGAAAACTACAAAACATTGCTGAAGAAATTAAAATCATCCTAAATAAATGGAAGGACATTCCGTGGGTTGGAAGACTTAATGTTGTTAAAATGTCAACACTTCTTAAAGTGATCTCCAAATTCAAAGCAATTCCTATCAAAATTCCAGCCGTCAGTTTTGAAGAAACAGAAGAGTGGATCTTTAAATTCTTATGGAATTGCAAGGGGTTCCCAAAAATCAAAACAATCTTGATAAAGAACTAAGATGTCAGACTCACACTTCTTGATTTCAAAACTTATTGCAAAGCTGAAGTAATTAAAACAATGTGGTACTGGCAGAAGGATAAATATAAAGAGCAATGGAATAGAATTGAGAGTCCAGAGATAAATCCATATCTATGGCCAGATGATTTTTAACAAGAGCACCAAGTCCATTCAATGAGAAAATAGTCTTTTCAACAAATGGTGCTAGGTAAACTGGATAAACATATGTAAAAAAAAAGATAAGCATGAACCCTTACCTCATACGACATACGAAAGCTAACTCAAAATGGATTAAGGGCCTAAATCAAAGAACAAAACCATAAAACTCTTAGAGGAAAGCATAGGGAAAAATCTTTATGACCTTAGATTTGGCAATTATTTCTTAGACTTTACACCAAAAGCACAAGCAACAAAAGAAAAATTAGACAAAATGGACTTCATCAAAATTTAAAAGTTTATACAAAGAGTATTATCAAGAAAGTGAAAAGACAACCTTTTCAAATATCTCAAATCTTTGAAAACCATATATTTGGTAAGAGTTTAATATCCAGAATATATTTTTTAAATAAATAAATAAATAAAATAAAAATCCTACAACTCAACAACAAAAAGACACACCAAAAATAAAACCAGTTTTGAAAATGGGCCAAGTCCATTGAACCCTGAATTGGTACAGAATTGCACCCCTACTCTCCAGTTCATTGGACTCACCCAGGACAAATAATAAGGAAATGATGATGGACAACACCCATCCCAAGGAAGAGAGAGTATCAGCAACTGCAAGCAAGCTAGTTCCATCCATCTGTCCCATAGGATCTAGGCTCCCTCTCAGTTAGAAGCAGAGTGGGCATCACCATCCCAAAATCCTCAAAATTGGGGAATGAACAATGGACTAAAGTAGACAATATTATTCTACTATAGACTTACTATTATTCTAGCAATGGAAGAACTCTTATCATTGATATAAAGACACAGCAGAGGTTCTGAGGGATGGGTGAGGGAAGAATAGGCATGATATGGGGGCATTTTTGGGACATTGGAGTTGACCTGCATGACATTGATTTCAAAACTTACTGCCATTGTATATTTTGTCATAACCTACAAAATTGTGCAAGACAAAGCATAAACTATAATGTAAACTGTAGTCCATAGTTAGTAGCAATGCTGTGTTCATCAATTGTAACAAATGTACATGCTAATGAAGGATGTTGTTAATGTGGGAAATTGTGGGAGGGGGAGAGAGTGGGCATATGGAAATCCCTTATATTTTTTATGTAACATTTATGTAATCTAAAGTTCCTTTGAAAATAAAAAAGTTGACTTTAAAAACATGGGCCAAGTATTTGAATAGACACTTCTCCAAAGAAAATATTCAAAAGGTGAGTAAGTATAAGAGATTCTCAATATCATAAACAATTAAAGGCATGCTAATTAAAACTACAATGAGATACTACTTCACAGCCACTAGAATGGCTACTATTTTTTTAAAAAATGAAAATAATAAGTGTTGTCAAGGATGCAGAGAAATAGGAACCCTCATATATTGTTGATGAGAATGTAAAATGGCACAGCCACTGTGGAAACAGTTGATGGTTCCTCAGATTATTAAACAGAATTACCATATAACCTGATAATTCCACTCTTAGGTATATACCCAAAAGAACTGAAAGCAGGGACTTGAAAATATATATCAATGTTTACTGCAGCATCATTCACATTAGCCAAAAAATAGAAGCAACCAAAATATCTACCAATAGATGGGTGGATAAACAAAATATGGTATATCCATTAAATGTAACATTATTCAGCCATAAGAAGAAGTGAAGCGGAGGAGAACCAGGAAGATGGCGGTGGAGTAAGGAGTTCCTAGAGTCAGGTCAAGCCACAGGGCAGTTAGCAAACACCCAGAACTCTCCGGAGCTAGCTGAAGCACCTGTTTGGGGGTTCCAGAAGACCCAGAAGAGCATCCTGCAACATCCTTGAAGAAGTAGAAAAGGACTTCCCATCTGCAGAGAAGACTCATAAGTAGAGTGCTCCACACTGCAGAGACCAGTGCCCATCCTCCACTGGAGGCATAAGTCTCCTCGGGGGCTGTTCCACGGCTGGAATTGAAAGCTCCACTTCCCCAAACAAGGGAGGAAGAGACGGTTGAGCACCAGTTTCAGCTACTGATGAGTAAATCCAGTGGGCCAAAGTATAATCCTGAGAACAGCTAAAGTTTGAGCCTGTCCACGTAGAAAGAGGCTAGGAGCTGCCATCTTAACTCCGTGCCTGGAACGAGGGGAAGTAGGGCAGGCTGAGGATCCCAGTGCTGGTAGGGACCAGCTTCTTTCCATCCAGATCATATTGCAGCTCTAGCGTAGGCCCCAGTGCCACCTCCAGCAGGGAAGAGGCTGCAGGGACCTGTTTCACCCTTTCCAGGAAATTATCAGCCAAGCCCCAGAAGCTGGTAACTATCCTACTCTGGCAGCACAAGCCACCACAGGAGCTGTTCTGTGACAGGAACTGGAGGCTCCATTTCCCAGAAACAGGGGAGGAGGACACGGTTGGCTGCCAATTTCAGCAGCTTAACGGGGGACTTGGCTGGCTTAGCGATAACCCTGGGAACAGCAGGGGTGTGAACCAACCCAAGTCAAAAAGAGGCCAGTAGCTGCCATTCTGACTCCACTCCCAGCCTGAGGGGGAGAAGGGTTGATTGAAACTCTCAGGAACCAGTTTCTTTCATGCAGATCAGCCTGCAGCCCTAGCCTAAGCTTCAGCCCCACCTCTGGCAGGGAGGAGCCTGAGGAACCCTGCACCAGCCTATACGGGTAACTGCAGGTAACTTTGGCTGCCATAGACTGAAAATCAGAAGTCTACCAGGGCAACTGCAGTCATCTTGGACCTGCACTGCATAGATTGCTTCCCACACCTGCAGCTCCATCCCCACCCCAAGCAGGGGAGAAAGGGCTGTGAAGCTTCATCAGTCTCTCTGGGCAACTACAGTCTAGGCCTATACTTAGATTATTCCACATAGCTGTGACTCTGTCCCTACCCCTGGCAAAGGAGAAAGTTGGAAGAAGCTTCATTGGTCCCTGGTGCAATGAGGGCAGCTTGAGCCTCCACAGCCTACTACATGCTTGGCTCCTACTGCACAACCAGCAAGGGAGAAAGGGCAGGAAGCCCTAAACTAAAGGAAAAAATTGCACCCAGAATAAATACTCTAGTAAGCCAGATGTAAAGACACCAACAAAAAATTACAATCCACACCAAGAAACAGGAAGCTATGGCCCAGTTAAAGGAACAAGATAAGCCTCCAGATGACATAAAGGAGTTGAGACAACTAATTAGAGATGTTTAAACATATCTCCTTAATAAATCCAGTGAGATGGCTAAAGAGATTAAGGATATTAAGAAGACATTGGATGAGCACAAAGAAAAATTTGAAAGCATACATAGAAAAATTGCAGATCTTATGGGAATGAAAGGTACAATCAATGAAATTAAAAAAACATTGGAATCATACAATAGCAGCTTTGAGGAGGCAGAAGAAAGGATTGGTGAGCTTGAAGAAATGGCCTCTGAAAGTGTGCATACAAAAGAACAGATGAAGAATGGGAAAAATTGAACAAGGTCTCAGGGAACTAAATGACAGCAAAAGGTGTTCAAACATATGTGTCACAGGTGTCCCAGAAAAAGAGAAGCGAAAGGGGAAGAAGGAATATTTGAAGAAATAATGGTAGAAAATTTCCCAACCCTATTGAAGGACATAGATATCCATGGCCAAGAAGCACAATGTACTCCCATCTGAAAAAATCCAAATAGACCAACTCCAAGACACATGCTTATCAGAATGTCAAAGGCCAAAGACAAAGAGAGAATTCTGAGAGCAGCAAGAGAAAAGCAATGCATAACATATAAGGGATAACCAATAAGATTAAGTGCTGATTTCTCACCAGAAACCATGGAAGCAAGAAGACAGTGGTCTGATATATTTAAGATACAAAAGATAAACTTCCAGCCAAGAATCTTATATCCAGCAAGACTGCCTTTCAAAAATGAGGGTGAAATTAGAATATTTACAGATAAACAGAAATTGTGAGAATTTCTAAGCAAGAGAAGAGATTTTCAGAAAATACTAAAGGGTGTGCTAGAGCCTGAAAATAAAAGACAGGAGAGAGGGGCCTGGAAGAGAGTCTGGAAATAAAGATTATATTGATAAAAGTAACAAAGTGTCAAAAGAGTGGTAAAAATAAAATATGACAGATAAAACTCAAATTGTCAGGAATAAACTTAACCAATGATGTAAAGCACTTGTATTCAGAAAACTGCAACTCAGTGTTAAAACAAATCAAAAAAGCCCTAAATAATTGGAAGAACATTCCATGCTCATGGATTGGAAGACTAAATAGCATCAAGATGTCAATTCTAATCAAATTGATATATAGATTTAATGCAATCCCAATAAAAATTCCACCAGCATTAAAGAAAAAATTGAAAACATGATCATTAAATTTACTTGGAAGGGTAAGGAGTCCTGAATAGCCAGAAACATCATAGAAAGGAAAAGTAAACCCTCATCTCCAGACTTTAAATCATAATACCTACCTATAGTGGTAAAAACAGCATGGTACTAGCCTAAAGACAGACACAATAGACCAATGGAATCAAATTTATGGTTCAGAAACAGACCCTCACAGGTATAGTCAAGTGATTTTTGACAACCATGTCAAAGTTACACAGCTCGGGCAGAACAATCCATTCAACAAAAGATGCTGAAAGAATTGGACATCCATTGCTGAAAGAAGGAAAGAGGACCCCTATCTGACACCTTATCCAAAAATTAACTCAAAATTGATCAAAAAACTAAAAATAAAAGCAAGAACCATAAAGCTTCTAGAAGAAATTATAGGAAAATATCTTCAAGACCTGGTGGTAGATGGTGGATTCTTAAAGGAGATAAGAAAAGGACTGAGTGGACTACTGATGTTTAATGTATGTAGAAGTTTTAATTAGCTTTACTGTAAAGGTATGGAAATGTATAGAGTGTATGGTAAACACAGTAACAGCTAGTTTATAAATGGGGATATGACTGAAAATTGTAGTCTAGTTAGGTAAATGCCAATTGACTGAATGCTAGAAAATAATCTAGGAAGTGGATAGCATAGTAAACCAAGAGGTAGATGAAAATTGTGGTTGATGGTACAGATGCAAGAGTGTCCTTTGTTAGCTAGAGCAAATGTATATCACTACTGCAGGGTGTTGGGAATGTAGAGAAGCAGGGGAAAAATACAGCTGGAGTGACCAATGGACTGTGGTTAGTAGTAATAATATAATATTCTTGCATCTATGCGAAAGACTTACTGTGTTGTTACTGAGGCAGTATGCTAAATGTGAGCCAAATGTACACTATGGACATGGTAACAAGCAGATGATATTATTTTATCTGTAGCAAATGACACACACTTTGTGGTGTGTTGATGGAGGGATGTTACTTGGGAATTCTGCACATGTGCATGATTGTTTTATAAGTTTACAACTTCCATCATAAAAAAATACATTTAAAAAATAATAATAGGGTGTGTTGGAGGAAAACCGCACCAAATGTAAGATAAGGACTATGATTAGTAGTAAGATTTTGACAATATTCTTTCATAATTTGTAACAAACAGCTCATGACAATGCAAGGTGTTGGTGGAGGGTTGATAAATGGGACCTGTGTATGATGTTATGTATGTTTGCTTTGTAAGTTCACAACTTTTACTATACACTTAATTGTTTATGTATGTCCATATATAAATGATATATAGATAATTATAGGATTGGTTAGGGGAAAATACTTTGTTTAGTAGTAATATTTTGACAATGCTCTTTAATTATTAGTTTAAAAAGTTTAAAAATAATGCAAGTTATTGGTGGTAGCATGAGACGATATATGTTTGTTTGATGTTATATATGTTTGTTTTGTAAGTTCACAACTATTACACACTTATTGTTTATGTATGTTTATGTATGAGTGATATATTTCAATAAATTTTTTAAAATGTGAAAAAAAAAGAAGCACTGGTACATGCTACAACATAGATGAACCTCAAAGATACTATGAGTAAAATAAGCCAGATACAAAAGGACTAATATTATATGATCTATATTATGTGGTATACTTGGAATAAACAAATTCATAGAGACAAAAAGCAGATTAGTGATTACCAGAAGCAGAATAGTGGTTACCAGAAATGAAGAGTCATTGCCAAATGAGAATGAGTTGTTAAAGTAATCCAAAAATAGTGGTGTAAATTACAAAATACTGTCAATGTACTTAATATCAAAGAACTGCCACTTAAAATGGTTAAAATTATTTTTAGGTTATGTATATTTTACCACAATTAATAATAATAAATTATTTTTTTAAAGCGTGTGGGTGTGTGTCCAAAGGTTCTGCAAGAGACAGATTTTATTCAGGTTAATAGGAAGTAATCAGAAAATAAGTACTTCTTTTGACTTACACATACTAGAAAAACGCCAGAAAAAAATGCTTTTAAACATGCAGTTAGAATGTAATTTGAGGCCCATACCAATTTTTTTAAAAAGTGAATGGCACTTAAAGTCAGTTTTATCCATTTTACATTGCCTCATAAATAATTTAAGATAACCTAGAGAAGCTCCCACAGAAGTTTCATTCTAGGGAAGAAAAAATCAATAGCTACAACTTGTGACACAAATCTAAGTAACTATGTAATACAGTTTAGTGCTTTAAAAGATCTCTCTTCTTTGTCATACCTCTGGCTGTTTACCTCTTCCTGGTACACCAGGCATTTTTGTCGAATTTCCCTTGAGCAGCCTGTCAGTGAGGGCTCCCTGAGAATACAGAAAAATTTTATCAAATCTTTCCTCTCACAACACACACGTGTCTTCAGAAGAAGTTAAAAAAAAGTAGAAAAAAGTAATTGAATTTTCAATCATGGTCATTCAGCTGAAACTTCTAGAGCAAGCCTGGTTAATTCTTATTTGCTGACACACAATCCTTAGCCAAGTTCCTAACCACCCACTGTAGAGAGCAGAGAGCAGTGTGTGGGCTCATTAAGCCCTCATTACCTTTCAGATGTTGACACGTTGTAAATGGATTAAACTCCACTGAACTCAAGAGGTAGGGCCAGGATATTGGCTTACTGCCTTGATTCTTTTGTTTGGTCATGACTTGGTCAAATCTGTATTTTGAGACTATCTTTTCAATTAATAAAAATTAGCTATATCCTCTGAGGCTGAAAAAAGACTCAAAATAATTCATCCAATTCAAACCTGCAATGCCTATATTTAAGAACATGGCTTTCTATTGGGCCATTTGGAAAATTGGTATAATATATGGCTCTTGTCTTCAAGGGGCTTACAGTTTGCTTGAGAAGGCAACACGTATATACTTGCATGCACACATGGGCACATGCACACATACAAATACAGTAAAACAGCAACCTGAGGTAGTACACGCTGAGGCAGTAGTGGATGGGTAAGTGTGCAGATTCTAAGCCAGACAGTTTTGGTTTTACCATCCTGTGACCTTGGGTAATTTACTTAACCTGTGTCTCTGTTTTTCTCATCTTGAAAGTAGAGATAATAGTTGCACTTCTCGCCAGATTGTTGTAATGATTAAATGAGTTAAGAACAGTTTAGAACAGGGATTCTTAACAAGGGATCCATGAGCTAGAATTGAAATTCAAAAAAACATTATTCTTGTAGGGACGTGTTGGTGTGGGTGTGATATATTTACTGAATAATACACAGTATAGTGCGAACTTAGTAAGGGGTCCATGAGTTTCACCTGACTGGCAAAGGGGTCTGTGGAACAAAAATGGCTAAGAACCCCTGGTTTAGAATAATGTCTGGCACATCGTAGGCACTGAGTAGAAAGAAGCCATTATTATTATACAATTGAGAACTAAATACATGGGACAGAAAGTGCTTTAGAGGTTCAAGCAAAGGAGAAATCACTGAGGGTTGATTAGAAAAGGTATGTATTCAGAGGAAACACAATTTTATCATCTTAACTAAGACTCAAAGAGAAAGAGGAGAGCCTAACTCAACATAAGTATAGAGAACTGAGAGGGAGAACACACAAGGGAAATTCAGAGAACCAGAAGTAGGCCAACCTAGTAGAGTAATTATATATATTTTTTCCATTTTAAAATAAGGGAAGATATAGTAAAGGATGGATGACCCATTGTGGAAGGGCTAGACACCAGGACAAAGTTTGTGATTATACACTTTGGGCAACAGGGAGCATCTTAGGGTTCCTGGACAGTAGAATAATAGACTGAGAGTATTGTCTTTACCAGGTTAATTTCATAGCTCTTGGAAGTGAGGCTTGGAGGGAGAGAGATTCAACATAGGGAGGCCATGCATGGGGTTATTGCAATGATCCAGGTGAGTAATTAAAAAGGAGTCAGCAGAGAGGCTTTCACAAACGAACAATCAACCAACCCTGCTAACAGATTAGAGATGAGTTAGGTGACAGCATGAGTGACAAGAAGAATGATGACATGACACATGAGGCGGCAGACGTGGCCCAGTGGTTAGGGCGTCCATCTACCACATGGGAGGTCCAGGGTTCCAGCCGCGGGCCTCCTTGACCCATGTGGAGCTGGCCCATGCGCAGTGCTGATGCGCGCAAGGAGTGCTATGCCATGCAGGGGTGTCCCCCGTGTAGGGGAGCCCCACGCGCAAAGAGTGCACCCCATAAGGAGAGCCACCCAGCGCGAAAGAAAGTGCAGCCTACCCAGGAATGGCACCACACACACGGAAAGCTGACACAACAAGATGACGCAACAAAAAGAAACACAGATTCCTGTGCCGCTGACAACAACAGAAGCGGACAAAGAAGATGCAGCAAATAGACACAGAGAACAGACAACCAGGGTGTGGAGGAAGGGGAGAGAAATAAATAAATAAATAAATAAATCTTTTTTTAAAAAATGACTCGCGAATAGGTAAATCATGAGATCAGAGAAGCTGCCTTTTTTTTTTTTTTTTTTTTTAAGGCATAAGTTTGAAACCAGAATTCCATTCTGGACATAAAGACTTTGAGATAAGAGCACAATAACCAAAAGGAAATTTCATAAGAGCTCACAGAGATGTGAAACTGTTGGAAAAAAGAGATTAAGAATCTTCAGATTATAGAAGCCAGAGGAGTGATGAATTCAGAGTGGGATCAGTGAACTGCTAAAAAACAGAAAACAAAAACCAAAAAAACACCTGTAAGAGCAAATCTTTAAGGAAAGGGGTCTGACCTTCCCCCACCCCCCTACCACAATGGGAACAATGGGGAAGTACTCAAAATGATAAAGGGTGATAACTGATTTCTATGCTCTGGTCCAAATCAAATCAATAAACAAACAGCAAAGCACAGTTGCTTCTCTGAGGGAAGGACACTGAGCAGGAAGTCAGAAGAGCAGTGTCCATATCGGTATGTGGCCAATGACCGTGGGTCCCTTCCAGTTCTAAAATTCCAGTCATCTCTCCAGGTCATCTCTACAGGTGTATGTTATGAATAACTTCACTCATTCTTTTTGGATTATTTATTTTCCAATATTCCCTAATAAGAAAGTTTAACTTTTTAAAAGAATGGGAAAATGTATACTAGAAGCTAAGACATCTGTCTACAGAGATAAGAATTCTTTTAACATTTTAAAAGAAAATTTAGATACTATAGAAAATTTATATAGTTCTAGAGAAAGATATATTCTACTTACATAGGATTTATAGACATAATTAACATAGAGAATTTGTATAAAGTGAGTAGCATGTTTTGCAGTTGGTTAAAGAAAAAAATAGGAAATAAATGCCAGGTAATTTTAATCTCTATTTCGAAATATATGATGTCTAAGGCAACAAATTACTTCCTTTAAAAAAAAGTAGGCATAAATCCTTTCCATAAATTCTAAAAATACTCAGACACTTCACTTATGTAGTCAGCAAATACTGAATCCATTGGGGAATACGTTAGTAAGGCAGAAAAAATGTGTACTCTCTGCTCAAAGAATGGATTTTTCCCTTGACATCTCCTTTATTCCACACTGCACCACTATAACAAGATGATTGTGTATAACTGTCTTCTACTGATGAATCGTGACTAATGGAAAGATAGAGCAACATAAAATAGAAACCTTAAAAGAGAATATCACACATCATCCTTCTTTAGGGTTCTTTGGTCATCCCTACCTCTTAGAAATATACACCAGTTCTCTTCTTCCTCTGATCCTGGTGTTCTGCCATGTTTCTGGTCTCCTCTTTTCAGGGAAATTTCTCCTGTGCCTGCCATCCCCATCGTCAATGTCCTTTCTTTCTGTCTTCTCATTGTCAGCAGAAAATCCAAAAGTCTTGTTTCTCCATTACGCAGCATTATTTAATTTTCCAGCTCCTTCCCAGACTTGTCTTAACTTGCATATTAAATCTGTGGTTCCCAAACTTCAACATGGATTAGCATCTCCTGGAAGGCTTCTTAAACCAAAGACTGCAGGGCTACACCCCCAGGGTTGCTAATTGAGATGGTCTGCAGTGGGGTCTGATAATTTGCATTTGTAACTAATTCCCAGGTGATGCCAATCTAGCTACCATGCTGTAAGAATCCTAACCACAGAATCAACTACTTACACCTAGTTTACCTTTAAACATACAAATGAAGAACTGAAGCTTTTAAATGAAAAAAAACTTTATTTTAGGCCAGGGTAAGAGAGTCTCCCTTAGTAAAGTTTTCTGTAAATGGAATCAGCCCTTAAAACATTCATTCTGCCCTCTGTCCCAAGTATTCCCTCAGGGCTTATAGGGTTTTTTCCCCTTTATATTTAAATAACTCAAGAAAAATCATCCTATACAACTATGAGTGTGGTTATGAAAACATTTACATGCCAAATGTGAGACATGCCCCCCTTCCTAGGCTACTAAAACTGGGCACAGAAACTCCAGGAAGAAGATTAAATTAGAGGTTAATATGGAGGTAATCTGAAGATTAGAGGTAATTACTCAAGAAAATCATACCAGCCCAAGAGAAAAACCCTAAAGATACTATCACCATAGTGCCTTATGTTGAAGACCATGGCAACCAACCCCATCCACAACCTCAGATCTTCCAATCAGCTTTTTAATGCCCAAGTTAAAAATGAGCAGACAGACAAAAATCACCAAACATTTGATTAAAGTCTCTCATGTGAAAGACAGAGGCCAGAGTAAATAACAGGGGAAAGCAACTTAATGGAGACAAATGCAGTGTAGGAAGAAAAAATACTCAGAAAGTGTCATTGATGTCCTTAGAGATGCGAGAATATTGCACCCATGAAGCAAGAACAGGATGCTACAAAAAAGGAATACTCAGAGAATCAAAAAGAGCTCTTAGAAAGCAAAATTATGTTAGCAGAAATTTAAAATTCAGTAGAAGGAAGAAGAAATCTGGCAGAAAGTAAAACAAAAAGATTAAAAATGAAAAATTAGAAATAAAAATAGAAAATTAGAAAAAGCCAGGAGGCTAAAGGTCCAAATAATAGAAAATCCAAAGAAGAACAAATAAGTAATCAAAGTAGTATTACAAGAAATTTCCCCATAATTGAAGGAAATGAGATTTCACACAGAAAGGCCCACAAAGTCCTAGTATAATGGATTAATATACTCTTACTTAAAGGCACATCATTTTGAAATCCAGAATAATAGGAAAGTAGAGAAGATCCTAAAAAGCTTCATTTTTTTTCATACAGAGTATCAAGAACCAAAATGGCATTGGACCTCCCAAATGTAACTCTGAAAACTAGAAGAAAATGGAGCAATGCCCTCGAAATTCCGAGGGAAAAAGTGTAACCTAGAATTCAACCCTGAACTATTGAATGAATGAGAAAGTAAAAAAAATATTTCTGCAAACTTAAGGTATGAAAAGTCATTTCTTGGGAAAAAAATTATCAGAAAACCTAAGAATATGTTCCACCAAAACAAGGAAGCAAACCAAGAAATAGGAAGACAGGAGAACCAAAAGACAGGTAATCCAATATAAGAGAGAGACTTAATAAGGTTCCTAGGAAGATGATAAAGTTCCCAAGAAGACAAGTTTGAAGCAGGTCTTGAGAGCAATTAGGAGAGATTAGAGAAGGACGAAAGTTACCAAGAGGGATTTCTTCAAGAAGATAACAAGATAGAACTTAATGTGATTAATTAAGAGATGATTTAGATAACTGACAGAGTTTCGGTTCAATTAGTGATAGGCATATTTTTTTTTTAAAGCAGACAATATCTACTCCAAGTGTTAGAAAGAAAGCTGCACCTGTTAGAGAACAAAAACTCACCCAATTGTAGGGAAAAGAATTTTATTAACTATCTTGCAAGAACAGGTTCACCACCTGGATAAAATGGCCTGTACACCAAACAACAAGAAACAGTGATATTTATAACCTAAACCTAACACGCAGGTCCCTCCCCTGCTCTCCTCTGATTGGGTACTTCAGGGGCCTATCCGAAATACCTAAGTTATGCAGTTCCCACTCTCAGTCACCGCTCCAGCGCTCTCTACTCCAGCGGTCTGGGCGTGCTTGGGGCAGGTTTCACTCCTGGCGAAATTTTCAAATTTGGTGCCGATTTCACTGCTGGCCTCGCTCCCTCTTCTAACCATTGGTCCTTCTCGCTCTGGCACCACTCTTCAAATTCTTGGCGCGCCAAAGCGGCTAGAAACCCTCTTCCTCCCTCCTCCAATGGTGGAGTGGGCTCTGGCTTCCCCTTTGTGAAAATTAAACTTAACCCTTTCCTACACAAGGAAAATAAAATATTTTGCAATAAAGAAAAAGTAATCATAGTATATCACTTGGCTTATCTGTAAAAAGCAGTTTTATAGTCAAAATAATATCAATCTCTAACACTGGTCTAACCAAAATTCTATAGCTTTATAGGAAGATGAGGAGGAAGGGCAGGAGGTAAACATGGATGGTAGGTGAGGCAAAGGTATTAATCATCATATTATGGCTAAAATGGGAAAATCCAGAAATACCAACATAAACATGCTGAAGTAAATATCAAAAGAGTTTAATTAGTTGAGAATGGCTGCTGCTGATTAGTGGAAATTTGGGAGTATGAATAGGGGTACATAGTGTACTGCTGCTTTTCATGACAAGTCTTGTAGAATTGTGAGACTCCTTAAACCACGTGCACTTGCAGGTTTAAGTAGTTTAATTATAAACTATTCATAATCTAAAAAAAAATTTGCCAAAGTGATTCTTATGCAAACTCTCTAAAAAACGAAAGCCTAAAGCAAAGTTATTTGAAATGAGGAAGTCCATGACTAAATATATTTGGGAAAAGATAGTTAAACAAAATGAAATGGAGTTCTTTATTGCAGGACTTTTCAGAACCATTAATATACTATTATGCACTTCAAATTAATAAAGGGATTTAAAGCAAGCAATATTTCTCTAACTTATTTGAACTATAAACAAATTAGAATGTGTCCCACTATATAATTAAACTTCTCATCTTTCCAGAAACAACTGAACATCTTTATACAAAAATTTTTAATGTGCTTCATGCCCCTTTGAGAAACTATTAAAAATTACTAACTTGATATTCTTTTTAATACCTATTCTCTTCTCACAAGAAATTTGAGGTTATATATCAAAATATATATATAGGATAGCAGATGTAGCTCCATGGTTGAGTGCCTGGCATGTACAATGTCCCAGGTTCAATCCCAGAACCTCCTTAAAAAGAAAAAAGAAATATATATATATATATATATATGTAAGTAAATATGAATATAGAAGAAAACCAGGGAAGCAGACTTGGCCCAGTGGTTAGGGCATCTATCTACCACATGGGAGGTCTGCGGTTCAAACCCCAGGCCTCCTTGACCCATGTGGAGCTGGCCCACATGCAGTGCTGATGTGCGCAAGGAGTGCCGTGCCACGCAGGGGTATCCTCTTGTAGGGGAGCCCCACGCACAAGGAGTATGCCCCGTAAGGAGAGCCGCCCAGTGCAAAAGAAAGTGGAGCCTGCCCAAGAATGGTGCTGCACACATGGAGAGCTGACACAACAAGATGACGCAACAAGAAGAAGTACAGATTCCTGTGCCGCTGACAACAACAGAAGTGGACAAAGAAGAAGACGCAGCAAATGGACCCAGAAAGCAGACAACTGGGGGGGGGGGGTGGATAAAATAAAATAAATAAATCTTTAAAAAGAAAAGGAAGAAGAAAACCAAGATGAAGAAGAAAAAGGAGTTCAAGTTTTTTTAGAGAATGACTAAATTCATGGAAACTTCTTTGTCACTATTTTTCAAATGAAAGAAATGAAAACAACAGCTATCATGATTTTGTGGGGGCATTTATGTAATTTTCTTTGTTTTTGTGAGAAGAAGACATCCGTAATTTTTTAAAATGTTAAGAAGGTGTTCACATACTTTCAAAGGCTGGAAACCACTGAGCTAGAAAGTTGTTTTTGACTCACAATTTTGAGCTGATCTACTTTTAAAAAATGAATCCCTCTTGTTAATGTTCATATACCAGCTCTACTTTTCCTTAAGGACTACCACACAAAACAGAGACTGCTATTTTTCCTTTAGGCCTCAGGAAAATGTATATACATTATATATAAACATGTGCAATGTCTCTGCTACGCTACTGATCCCAGGTGAATTTTTGCAAATGGGGATATCCATGAAACTATACTTCTGAGTATAATCATTTTCACATCTGATGTACTTTTTGTTTGTCTACATGGATAGATGTAAAAGCCTAGGAAACTGGCAAGAGTTGCTTTATTTTAAATAATATTTAAGTTATCATTAGGTATGCTATTGGCTCTTTTATATATGCTATTATCTCTTTCTATGTTTTGCATTTCCTTAAATTTTTCATTGATTAAACTATAGGCTTAACAAATTCTGCAAAGAAACTGAACCATTAATTTGGATAATACAGTTCTCATTTTTTAATTCTAAGTTGTTTTATTTCATTTTCTAACATTTGTGTTTTTCTTCGCAAATAGCTGTAATTTACCTGAAAAGAAATTCACCACGATATTAAGATAAAATATTTTCTTTATGTGGAATCTGCATTTTCTAAAAGAAGACAGATATGGGGGGATGTCAAGGATCTGAATTGCTAATGGAACAGCCAAGTGGCTCTGTCAAGTAGGTGTTTGGATATTGTAATCTGAGGCTCTGGAGAGAGAGCGCTGAGGCAGGTTAGAATAGTGAATGATGGAAGGCGGCAGGGACCCAGTAGAGAACATGGCGGTGAGACCCTGCCCAGAAACCCCAGCTACTAAGAAAGCCAGAAAGACTCCACCAACACTCTGGTCACGAGGTCACATTTGGAACTCTCCCGGGTCAAGGGGAAGCCCAGATGCCTCCAAACAAAAAGCCTCACCACTGGACAGCAAGAGCTAATCGGTGGGGCAACCAATCAGAAGAGCAAACAGCTGGGCCCCTCACCAACGTTAGGAAAGAGGAAGAGGAAAGGTCTTAAAAGCCCAACGTGGGGCCCCACGAACACGTCTCACCCTGCAGCATGCCTGCAATGCATGTCTTAGACTGTGTACTTATCACTTTTCTTGTTTCTTAATAAACTCTTTACTCCCTTGCCTGTCCTATGGTGTGTCCTTAAATTCTTTTCTGTGACATAAACCAAGAACCTAGAAGCCCAGAACCCAGAGCTTTCCACTAACAGCAGGGCTGCAGATAATACATTTGGAGTATGGTGACAAAGGAAGGCACAGTGTTTTACACAAGAAAAAAGGAATGTTGGTCCTTAGAGTCACTAAAAGAGAGCTTGGAAATTGTCACTGTATTTAGTCTAAATGTCAAGCACATTGACATATAGGGTGGGGGTTGAGAATCAGAATGTATAGTGACTATCCTGCCTGATCGTGACCTCTCCATCAAGATTTGGAAGAGACAGACAGTAAAGAGATGGTTGGGTTCATTCATCATTAGGGTTAGCCAGGTGGATGAGACAAAAGAAGGGCACACAAGAGGGATGAAAGTATTTGCAAGAGAATGATTATAATAACAGATGGTGGGGAAGAGGATGTGGCTCAAGCAATTGGGTTCCCGTCTACCATATTGGAGGTCCAGGGTTTGATACCCAGGGCCTCCTGGTGAAGGCAAACTAGCCCATGCGGCAAGCTGGACTACTTGGAGTACCGGACCGCATGGGAGCGGCGCTCCATGCAGGAGTGCCAGCCGACAGGGAGAGCCGTCACAGCAAGATGATGCAACAAAAAAAAAAGAGACACAGAGGAGAGACAATAAGAGAAGTAGCAGAACAGGGAGCTGAGGTGGTGCAAGAGAGTGATCACCTCTCTCACATTCTGGGAGGTCCCAGGATCGGTTCCCAGAACCGCCTAATGAGAATACAAGCAGACACAGAAGAACACACAGCAAATGACACAGAGAGCAGACAATTGTGGGGGGGAGGGGGGGAGTAAGTAAATAAATCTTTAAAAACAAAAACAAAAACACAGATGATGGAATCTAGCCTGGAAAGAAAATAAAACTGTGAAGGAATTGATTGATATTTAAAATAGCCTAGCACTTAACATCTTCTCATAAATCTTCTTCCATTTTTTGTAGTTTTTCCCTATGATCAATTTTTTTAAAAAGTGGAATCAGGTTAAATGGTATGATTTTTCTTTTTTTTTTTTTTTAGGAAGTACTAGGAATTGAATGCAGGACCTTGTATGTGGAAAGCAGGCACTCAGCCACTAAACTTCATCCACTCCCCTGGCATGAATTTTTAAGTTTTCCAAAAGGCTTATGCCAATTTAAACTAATTATCCAAGTATAACATTGCCTTTTTCACAAAACTCTAGTTGGTTTCATATTAACATTCAGAAAGAAGTTTTCATTAACAATAAAATTTCATTAGCTCCTGCCCTTCCTTGATTCTCCTACCTATACATTCCTCTTCCTTCATTTTTTAGTTTTCATTCAGTATTAATTCAACAGTCTTTTCCATAGTGGGCAATTCTGGTTCCATTCAAAATCCTTAAAGTAGCTGTACTTTATTTCAGAAAAAACTGGAACAAAAATTAAAAGGAAAATTATGATACCAATGGTGAAAAAGTTAATTTCATTCCAGCAGCCAAAAAAAAAAAAAAAAAAAAATACCAACAAGGTGTCTCTCTCTCTCTTTTTCTCTCTCTCTCTAAAAGTGACTTTCATCCTTCTCTCCCTTGCAGCTGATTTAAGTCACTATTTTTCTAAAGGATCTAAAACTTTTACAGAGACCCAAATGTCCAGAATTTATTTCTAAGGAAGAGGAGAAACTATGCAACCATGTAATCACACATATAGTACTAATTTTTTAGTAGAACTCATCAATATAGGAATGTCTTCCTCTATATTTATGAGTTTCTCCTATAACCAATTGGCAGTTCCAGAGCTTAAATAACTTGAGAGAAAGATCTTTGTCCCTGAAGATTCTGTAATGACCTACGAAATTGAGGGCCGGCAAGATCATGGGAGTCTATGTCTCTTAAAGAGTTGGAGACTAGAGACAGATCAGTTAAGCCGCTTAGCTCAAGACACAGAGCCAGCCAGTTATAGATCCCAGACAAGGACCTGTTCTCCATCTCCCGAACAGGCTCTGCTTTTGCCATCCCCACATCAGACAGATGCATACAAGGTAATAGACAGATAAAGGCGTGTTTCTGGTTACACGCTGAGACAAAACTTCAATAACCTCATGTCAGATGTGAGAGGGCAAGGTAAACTTCTCTAAGTTACATTATGGTACTGAGAAAATTTCATTTTTGGAAGATTCAAAAGAACTAGTAGTTTCTAACTATGTGATTCCAGAGAAACCATCCATAGTAATCGTTAAGTTATGTGTTTAAACTCCCACACCACAGCACACACAGGTGCATGTGCACACACAAACACACACAGAGCAATATCCGGCAAGGCCCTTGCCATCTACAAGGATGCATGTAAGCAGCATGACAGCAACAGAACTCTGGGTGGACTGCTTTCTTGTAAGGATTGCTGTGCTTGCTCTGTCACTCAGGATATAACCTTGAGTTTCTCCAGTGACATGGCAAAGATCTTAAGGCAAAGCTGCAGGTAGCAGAAAGTAAAAAAATCCTCCTCTTTCTTAACCAAAATTCTCTTCTTTGATGTAGCTTCTTGGTACTTCTCATGGAAATCTTTGCAGGGACTTCTTTGATAGCTGTCGTTGACTACAATAGTTAAGAAATCACCAGCTCCTGTTTTGGACTTTAAGAGGAGAAATAAGCAATATACAGCTACTAAAATTATGATAGAGTGACAATTGAACATTCATTTAAAAATATATTGCTCATCCTGCTGGCAAACAATATTCTAGGGCGTAAAGAACATTTTTAATCGATTATTTTCATTCTTTGTTATATTCAATTCCAGACCCTTCTTTAAACATTCTGAAGTTTCCAGCATTATAATCATCGTAAATGGTTCTTCTTTCCATAACTTCACCCTGCCTTGATAAGAGATGCCTGGGAAAAGCTATGGCTTTTATACATTCAAGTTAAAAGGTTTAGCTAGGTTTTAGAAAATTTTAGAACATGGAGCAAAAGAAAAAAGTTAAAACTGCTTAGAAATAGAACTATTGCATGATGCCAGTCTGAGAAGCAATGATGGGGTGTGGGGGGAAACAGGTTTGCTAACTCAATCTGTAAAATATTTAAAGCTAGACTTACCGAAATGATTGGCAGTCTACTAAAATAATCAATAAGCAGTTTGAAAGCTATGCAATGCTGAGAATAATGAATAATTATAGCAATAAACTTCTTTGTGAGCATAGGAAAAAAATTTAAACCACTAAAAAGAAAGCACCTTTCTTTCCAAAAGATCTTGATTTGTCTGAAAAATGATGTCCTGTATTAAGTAACACTAGATATACTATATGAGATCAATAATAAGATAAACTTTTGACTAAATCTGGGTAAACTCCAATACTAGACTGGGGGTGGGAAATTTTTAAAAACCAACTAAATATAAAAATAAAAATAAAGCACACAAAAAAATAAAAATAAAGCACAAAGAGGAGCACAATGTGTATGAGTAATATTTTAAGAGATTATTTTCAACTCCTCTGTATACAAATACTTAAATATTTTTTACCAGTATTTCACTGGCATTCATTAGAAATTATTAGATTCATTAGAGTAGTTAATATTCTTCTCCCTCTTTCTCATCCCTAATACAGAAAATGGAAAAGCCCATTAACAGACCCATGGGCCAGAAAGCACTTCTTGATGATACCATGGCAACGTCCCATCAAACACTAAAGGGGTCGAGGCCGGAGGAGATGGACAGAATCGATGAACCCACCACAACTCAAAGGAAAAAATAACTCTAAGTGATAGTTAAGCAATATTATGAACTTCACATCATACTTCTTTGGACCAGAACTAGAAGCACATTTCTTTCATTGTTATTATTTAATTGCATAGCTACAAAGAGAAAAGTCTAAAACTAATCTTAAAAAAAAAAAAAAAAGAAAGAAACCTAACGGTCTATTAAAAAGGAAATAATCTCTTACATTCTCATGTGGCTGCTTTATCTCCTCAGCTTTTTGCTCTAGATTGATGCTTCCTTCCATTTCTCATTAGCTGGTCTGAGTTTGTCCAAAACCACCAGGAAAATGTTCCCTTCCTTGTAATGAGCCCCAGTGGGAACCTTACAAGTGAGCTCTTAGGTGATTTCAGAAGCCTCATACCCACGTCCTGAGAGGAAAGACAGGAGCGGGTGATTGGCATCCTCACAAATATCTTAAATGGAGTGCCATCCACACCAGACCCAGCTGAGGCTGGTGCTGGGAAGAGTTGAGAATCTTTACTAAGAGGTGCCTATTAAAAGAGAAGTGCAAACACCCAATGCCCCTTACTCTGAGAAAGGGAAAAAAGGAAAAAACTTAATTGACACATAAAAACAAGTCCTTCTGCCATTTTCAGAGGGCCATCTTTCAGAAAATTTCCTTTAAGGCCATTAAAGCACTTGATCATGTGTATAAAATACCCGAAATTATATTGTGCCACAGAGGCACTATAAACATCTCCCTGGATCTGTGAAGGGTTAATGGCATTTCTTCACTCAACAAATAGTCATTGGGCACTAACTTGCAAAGCTCTGCCAGGGGCAGGCAATACAGCGGTGGCAAGGCAAAATGGGAAAACCATGTGGGCCAGCGGCAGATTGAATTATGTACTCTGACAGAAGCAAAAATAACAAAAGATGTTATTTTTAGTTAAGTCATGGTCCAAGGAAATCAGGATGGGCCTTTTTCCATATTACTGGGAGCCTTATAAAGAGGAATCTTTTAAGACTACTTGAGGTGGCCACAAGGAAGAAGTCAAAAGTTAGCAGAAACTGGTACAGCAGACACAAGGAGAGATCACCATGTGATGTGAGGCAGAGATGCAAGCCAAGGGACCTGGAAGATTGGGGCAGGCCAGCACCAGAGCACCACGGGCCTGGGAGAAAACGCTGCCTTGCCAGTGCCTTCTTTGGGACTTGTAGCCACCGAGACCGTGAGCAAATAAATCTATCATTCTGTTCCTCTGGAGAACCCTGTCTAATACTGCTGCCATCCACCAATGATCCCACATCAGGGCATTCTTACCATCTAATTTCCCTCTTTTTATAAGAAATACTGAAACTGGACCTCCGATGGTGAATGCCCAGAGTTCCATTCACAGATGTATTAAGCTAAACTAACGCAAATGAAACCTGATCACCAGCAAGAACAAATCTGTGGCAAAACAACAAAGCAACCCCAAGCAAAGACGCCCAGATCCATAATTATTATAAGCTACAGATGGAATTAGAAGCACTTAGTCTTTCACACTTAAGAATTCCACATCTCAGAACCAACCCTGGAGCGGTCACGCCACCCTCAGTACCCAATACTACTGGTCTCCACCTAACAGCCTGCTGTTAGTCCTTTTAGCATCAGGTTATATTCTAGTCTGTAACACATGTCCTCAGCCCAGTGGTTAATTTTTAAACTGAAGACCATAGACTCCTGTGAATATAGTTTTGAGAGATCAGAACTTTTTATGAATTTTAAAGTTCTGTTCTAATTTCAAAAATTATTAAAGAGTTTTTGTACATAAGCAAATTCTGGAGAATCTGTAGGGAACATAATAACCAGTATGCCCAGGCTGTCCCACCCATGCATTTATATTTATGATCTGGTTGATGCCCAGTGAAGTCCAAACGACAATGCAATTAAAGGTCTCCCTGGCAGTTCAATGAGAGAGAGAATGGTAAGAAATTGAGTTGTCATATGATATAAGTTAGTTTCGGCCTCCAGCATCAAAAGGATCCACACCATTTGGTCCAGATTGTATTCCTCAGATCACATATTTTCTATAGCAATTTGAAAAAGCTCATTAACAATCAGTTTAACAAGTAAATACACAATGAAATTTTTTTCATCTTTTTTTTTAGTTTTACAGAATTGTTTTATAACATGCTATTAAATTGGCCCATCAAAATAATAGATGTGTGCTTAAAACATTTGTGGTTAAAAAGGGAAAGTAATGACAGGCATCATGATGGTGACTCATATGATGGTCCATGATGCTCTAAATCAAAATAATCAAGTCTACATACATATACATCTCTCCAATTAAACCAAGTATCTGCAAATCATTGCCAATAGATCAATACTATCTGTCACTTTAATACTATCCACTGGCTTTTAGAGAGGCAACATGGCATAAATGTTAAGTGGTCATTCTCTGAAACCAAATTGCTTGGGATCAAAGTTAAGCTCCAATATTTCATAGCTAAGAGGCCTGTTTATATCAGCTTCTCATCTGCAAAACAGATGGGCTCATAGTAATACCTGCCTCATAGTGTTCTTTGATGAGTAAAGGAGCTAAATATATGTTGAGCATTTAGAACTGTGTCCCACACATTGGAATAGCTTCTTAAGAGTGAACATTATCCATTTCACACAGTATTATTTGTCTAATTTGTAAATTTGATTTGGTTTTATAATCATATAGCATGTATAAGCATAAGGAATATATAATGAGTTTTGTTTTTATAAATGAATTAAAATTAAATTAAAACATTGCTCAATCAACAGAGGCAAATGAGAATTTTTTAAAGAGTTTCATGCACTACTCAACTTTTAAAAATCCTTTTTCTAGCCATTGCTTATCTCAGAAGCCTCAAATATTGCAAAATGAGGATTGCAAGTTACTGTTTCTAGAAAACAATGTGATTTCCCTATCAAAGACAGCAGTGATAGAGGATCACTCCAGCTGATAATAAGGGACTCCTCAGGCAGTTTCTTACCTGGATACCTTCAGAATTAAACCAATCATAGGCCAATCTAAGATGCCATTGTGAAGAGATCCATACAGCTTCCAACAGGAATCTCCAACAGGCTCATTTCTAAGGAGACAGGCAGTCAGACTTCCTATTTCCCAGTCCTCTGGGGGGAAACAACCACGTTCAACATCCTGAGTTTTTGTTGGTTATTTGAGAAAGGAGTGCCTACTGAGCCCTGCATTTTTTGGTTCTACCTCTCATGGGCCTAGCTTTGTTCCCACCAGGTGACTAGAAATCTGTGGAGGAATGGCTTCTCCTATTGCAAAACCTCTTGATTGGGAGGGTAAGAGGCAATTCCCAGGAAAGGAGTGGAATGGGCAGCAGAGGGCCAACCCACTACATTGAACCTCATACCTACTGAAATCACACTTAAGCAATACTAATCAAGGATTGAGACAGTATTCTGATAAAATAGGAATACTCAAAACTAATAAGAAAAGTAAAAAACCCAAACTAAACATATAGTTTGTAAGAACATGGCTGACAACTTGACACGGCAGCAAGACTAGATGCAAGACTGATGATGAAAGAAAGAGCCCAGCGCTATACAAGCTGTGTTATGGAAAGACTTGCTTCTTCCCCTGGGAAACCAACAAGCCACTTGAGGTTTTGTAAGAGTAATTTTAGTGATGAAGGTAAACATAAAAAGCAATGAATATACCAAATATTTTAAAAATTGGTTACACTAAAGGAAGTCAGTATTTCAAACAAAGATGGGCTTCACAAGAACTCAATGTTGAATTTGTCTAGGTGGTGATAAGAGCTAGGTTAGGTTGAGATGAAGTTAGATGGATACCACTTCTAGGACTGGGAGAGCTGCTAATGCTACTTTTTCTATAATTAACAAACACATATGAGTACCTACCAATACTGGATTACCCAACTGGCATAATAAGCTATGCTTAGAGAACAAGCAAAGCGAGGACACATTAAACAAAAACAAACAAACAAAAAAGATCAGGCTGGCGTGAGGAAGGATTTGATATTTCATACGGAGAATATAATCATCATAGAAAAACATCTAAACTTGGGTAGACTTTTCTCATATTTTCGCCTTCGTATTATTTCATTTTGAATTATATATGGAGGATGGAGATGGAGCACACTAGAAACTTATAGATGCTTAGGGCCTCTAAAGCCCACACTCCCATCGTGGGAACCATTATATATTGTCTCAGAACTAGACCCCATGGATGCAATTTTCCTATGAGACCCCATAAAGAATTTTCTCCTAGAGTTGAGGCTGTCCAGAACTATCTTTTCAGACGCCACTAGAAGGTAAGTCCACAAATGGGATGGACTTTATCTGGTTTGTTCCCTACTGTAATCTTGTACATAGAACAGTGTTTGGCACATAGTAGGTGCCCAGTACATATTTACTGAATAAATGATTCAGTGACAGCTGCCTTTAACCATCCTAGAAAGTTCCGAGATCAGGATCCTAGAGGTTATGATCCTTATGTCTTTCTTATTTGAATTTCTTGAAAGTAACCACTAGCTAGATATTAAAGCACCTTTAAATGTTGATGGTGCTTGGGCTATTACTGTTACCTAATATCTGGTTATATTCTCTATTGTGGAAAAATTTCTTTGCCTAGTGTTAATCACATCATTCCGACCCACTAAAGTTCAACAGATAACTGCCCTCCTCTAGTTTGTTTCTTCATCTCTAATGTGAAAATAGTCCTTCTGACCTTCCCTAAAGAACTATTGTAAGTGGATTAAAATAAGTGACACTCAAAAGCTTTTAGCACATTACTGGCACATTCTGACCCCCAACAAATTGCTGCATCTTTTATTAGGTATTCCAGGCTCATAACTTTAACTCCATTTCGTGGGACTAATCTAGTTCCAGTTTCCTGTCTGTCTGTTAGTTTTCTGTGTTACATGAACTAGCTGTGTGTACATAGTACTGCACCAGTGCCTGGAGAATGTCTGCGGCCCAAGTTGGGTGGAAAGCCTAGGAGGCTGGGTTGGAGAACCAAGATTCTCAGGGCTGAGATTCTCAAACCATGACATCCACAGTGAGTAAAATAAAATCCATCCAACCTCCTTCCCCCACAGAGAAAGGAGTTGGTAATACTCTACCTGGCTAATTTTTTTTTAAGGTTTTCATTTTTCAAAATTTTTTTCTTTACTTTTTTTTGTTGTTCTACTTGGCTATTTTTGCCTTTGCTTCTGAGTGCAGCACTGGAGTGGCAGAAATCTTTCCCTGGTACACAATGGAACAGCTGTAACAGACATTAAACACTGGAAAAACTTCCATACTTGACAAAGAGCTGCTAAACTGAGCCCTCCAGGAGGCCCCCAGCCTGCCATCACTGCCTTTCTCCTGGATTTCCCCTAACCTGGCAACTAAACATCCATGTGAAGCACAGCCAGGGAGCCTCCAAGATGCATTATGCCACCACTGTACCCCACCCTTCCCAGGAAATCCATCTGCCCTCTCACCTCCCAGCCAGCCCGCCTTGGCTCCCACTTGTCCTCTCATTTCTTCCTGACCAGAGAAAGTCTACAGTCCTTTGGGGGATATGAAACCTTTGCAGAAATTCTGGAACCCAAGGCAATTGCCTTGCTTTATCTGGCTCCCCCAGGCTGTGTCGGCTCGCTAAGCTTCTCTCAGTGTTGCCTTCTGTGACCACTAGGGGGAGCTGTAGTGCCTGTGGATTTTACCTCTGAGCTAGCTGGGGAAATTGAACTAAGAGCCACCCTGCCAGGCGCAGACAGAGCAGGCTCGCTGGTACACCAGGCACCCCCATGGCAGGAGTTTGTTTGTTTGTTTGTTTATTGAAGTATATAATTCATACATTAACATACATAAGCAATCAGTGTATAGTAAAGATTGTGAACTTAAAAAATAAACATACGTAACATCACACAGGGGTCTCACACATCACCCCTCCACCAACACATGGCATTGTTTTTTTTTTTTTTATACTTTTTTTTTTTAAGATGTATTTATTTATTTAACTTCCCCCCCTCCCCTGGTTGTCTGTTCTTGGTGTCTATTTGTTGCGTCTTGTTTCTTTGTCCGCTTCTGTTGTCGTCAGCGGCACGGGAAGTGTAGGCGGCGCCATTCCTGGGCAGGCTGCTCTTTCTTTTCACGCTGGGCGGCTCTCCTCACAGGCGCACTCCTTGCGCGTGGGGCTCCCCCACGCGGGGGACACCCTTGCGTGGCACGGCACTCCTTGCGCGCATCAGCGCTGCGCATGGCCAGCTCCACACGGGTCAAGGAGGCCCGGGGTTTGAACCGTGGACCTCCCATATGGTAGACGGACGCCCTAACCACTGGGCCAAAGTCTGTTTCCTGTTTTTAATGATTATAGGCCCAACCTATAAATCAAATCATAATTAAAGGCTTCCCATAAAGAAAACACAAGACCCAGGTAGCTTGGAGGTGAGCTGTCCTGAGGATTTAAGAAATAGATTATTCCAAGCTTCTACTAGCCTTTCAAGAAAAGGAAAATAGGAAACACTCTGCAATTCATTTTCTGAGGCTGGTGTAAACTTGATACATAAATCAGATATTAATATTAAAAGAAAGTTAAATTCCAGGTCACTTAGGAACAAAGGTGCAAAAATCCTAAACAAAATATTAGCGAACCCAATCAAGAAATGCATAAAAGTTATAATGCATTATGATAGTGTTAGATTTATTCAAAGGTAAAACTTTGGTTCAAATTTTTAAAATCTCATAATGTAATTCACCACAATAACAGATTCAAAGAAAGATATATGACCATCTTAATAGATTCAGTAAAATTCAATAACCATTTATGATAAACCCTCTTAGAAAGAGGAATAGAAGCAACCTGCTAAATCTTATAAAACTTTTTTAAAAACCATATGTAAATGTCTTGCTTATTTGTAAAACATTAAATGCATCCACTTTAAAATCAGGAAGCAGTCAAAGAAGCCCACTATTACCATTTTCTTTTTTTTTTTTTTAAGATTTATTTATTTATTTATTTCTCTCCCCTTCCCCCTCCCCACCCCGGTTGTCTGTTCTCTATATCTATTTGCTGCATCTTCTTCTTTGTCCGCTTGTTGTCAGCGGCAGGGGAATCTGTGTTTCTTTTTGTTGTGTCATCTTGTCATCAGCTCTCCATGTGTGCAGCACCCCTCTTGGGCAGGCTGCACTTTCTTTCGCGCTGGGCGGCTCTCCCTACGGGGCACACTCCTTGCGCATGATGCTCCCCTACGCGGGGACACCTCTGCATGGCAGGACACTCCTTGCGCACATCAGCACTGTGCATGGGCCAGCTCCACACAGGTCAGGGAGGCCCGGGGTTTGAACCATGGCCCTCCTATGTGGAAGACAGATGCCCTAACCACTGGGCCAAGTCCACTTCCCACCATTTTCTATTCATTATATTGGAAGGGGTACTTGTCAGTGCAAGACAAGAAAGAGCTATACAAGTTTTGAGGAATGGAAAGAATGAAATTGCTCATTATTTACAAATAATATGATTATCTCTATAGAAATCCAAAAGAATCTACATACAATATGCTAGAAATAATAAAAGTTTAACAATTCTGCAGGATACAAGATCAATACACAAAAACAATCTGATTATATATGGAAACCACAAAGAATAAGCAATTTAAAAGACCATACTGGTAACCTCTACTTCTGGCACTGGCAGATTAGGTTAATTTGCATTAACTGTCCTAGGCAGGATAACTAGAAAATCTGAACAAAATATTTAATTATTTTAGCTTGGAGGGCAATAAGATAGTAAAGAATTTCTGGGTAAAGTTGCAAAAAGTGCTTACCAGAGAGGTATGCATATATGTGGATTCAAAAAAGTTGAAAATAATAGGATGGCTGTTGTTGTATATTAATATCAGGCAGAGTAGACTTTAAGGCCAAAAATACTTTTAAGACATAAAGAGGGACGTTTCAGAATGATTAAATATTCATTTCAGCTGAAAGGGGTGAAGTTTAAATAATAACATGACCACACACTGAGTCATAAACCAGGTACCCACAAAGATCACATGTTGCATGATTCCATTTATACAAAGTTCTAAACAGGAAAGACTAGACCATGTTATTCAGAAATTCACTAAAAGTGACAAAACTACAAAAGAAAGAGGAAAATGGAGAGAGAGAAGGAGAGGGAGAGGGAGAGGGAGAGGGAGAAAAAGGAGAGTAAAAGGAAGGAGAAAGCGATTGCCATAAAGATCAGAATAATAATTACGTCCAGAAGGGGAAAGGGTTGTGATCAGGAAGGGAAACTCAGCAAGCTTCAGACAATGCTCTATTTCTTGACCTAAGTAGTAATTACCTGGGAATTTATTTGATTCATTAAACTGGGACTTTTCTTTATGTGCGTTTTATTTAACAATAAAGGAGATTTAAAATATAGCATTTGTAATAGCTGCAAAAATATTTTTTTAGAAAAGTTCTATAATTTCATTGAAAGATAGTAAAAGACGCAAACAAGTGGAGAATCATGGGTCTTTTGTGATATCAGTTCTGCCCAAATTAGCATACAGAGTCAATGTAATACAAATCAAAACCCAAAAATGTATTGATTGACAAGTTGATTTTGTACTTTATATGAAAGAGAGAAGAATAAAGACTGTAGCAGTCAGGGATCAACCAGAGAAGCAGAACCTGGAGGAGGTGTATATGTTAAGAGGTTTATTACAAGGAATTGGCTTAAACGGTTGTGGAACTGGCTAACCAAGCCCAAGATCCACACAGCAGGCCAACAGGAAGGGGAGGCCAGAGGCAGGATGGAACTCCTCAGGCACCTGCAGAAGCTGTCACATCCAGGTGAAACTTCTCTCCCAGGGAAATATCAGTCCTACTTTTAAGGTCTTCCAGCTGATTCAGTCAGGTCCACCCAGATGATTCAGCATATTCTCTCTTCTTAAAATCAACTGATTAGGGGCTTTAATTACATCTGAAAAATACCTTTCCAGCAACACCTAGATTGGTGTTGGAGTAAATAAATGGGGACCCTAGGCTAGCCAAGTGGACACAGTCAAAAACCCATCACAAAGCCCCATGGTAACCACAAAGAACATCACAGAGTATGCAAATACATAGAGACAAAGTAGAATGCAGATGAGGGGAGAGGAAGGGGAAAGGAGGAATTAATACAAAACGGGTGTAGGGTTTTCTTTTGGGGCAATTGGAAAGTTCTGGTAATGGATGGTGATGGGGGCACCACAACAATGGTAATTAATCCCACTGAATGGTATGCTTGGGAGTGGTTGAGAAGGGAAATTTTATGTTGTATATATGTTACTGCAATTGAAAAAAAGAGCAACTAAAGTGGCAATGACAAATTCAATACATGATCCGGATGGATCTAATTATGGAGGAGAAAAGGCTCAAAAGGACATTATTAGGACATATGAAAAAATTGGAATAGAGACTATGTATCGATGTGATATACATGATATTGATGTGAAATTTCTCGCACTTAAGGTGGTTACATAAGCTAATATCCTTGTTCTTAGAAAATGTACATGGAAGTATTAAGTGTTAAAGGAAACATGAATACTTAATACAAATACAACCTACACTTAAAGGTTCTACAATTAGATATTAGATAGATAGATAGACAGATAGATAGATAGATAGATAGATAGATAGATAGATAGATAGATAGATAGATAGATAGATAGATAAAAAGACAGACAAACAGACAGATGGATCTAGGGAACAGGGTTCCCTGTGTGGAGTTTGCTTTGTTATTGCAACTGTCCTGTAGGTTTATTCAAAATATTTATTTCAAAATATTTCAAAATGAAATTATTTCAAAAGGAAAAAGGCCAGCGCAAATAGGCAAGACAGATCATCAGAAACAGGCAAACTTGACCTGGCAGATACGAAGGCTTCTGATAACACTACAGCAATTAGGCAATGTGACAGTGAGTGGCACTGGGTTGTAATTGAATAGCACAGGTAGACAATAAACAGATTCACATATATAGTGAAACCTGAAAAACTGACAGAGCTGGCATTGCAAATTAGTGAGGAAAAGATGGATCATTCTGTAATTGGTGCCAGGAGAATTGGTTATCCACACAATTACGAAAATAATTAAAATGGATTCCTGCACACACACGCAACACAGAGTGACTAAAGGGTAAACAAAACCCTTTCTCCTTCAACATGGGAAATCAGCCTTGGGTTACCTTTCCCTGGATCTGTTTTCCTTGAAACCTAATAAAGAGAGAATGTCAGCTGTGTTGCCAAGCAACAATGCTTACGATAAAAATGATCCCTGATTGATAAACTGCACCTGGCCTGGGAAGTCCAACATGAACCGTAAATGTTGGGTGGGAGGCTTCCCTGAAGCTACCTAACCTGTAACCAGGCACTTTGCTTGCCAAGATTCAGAACCACACCCATGGTGTGAAAGATATGTCCCTATGGAACTTCGCACTTCTAAGTCAGGGTGGTCTCATTCCCTCAAATCTGCTGTCACTTGTGAGGTTAAAGAATGTCCACTGCAGTGCTGTATAGACTCCCAGAGAAGAAACACATGGATGTGCCCTGATGGCATACAAAGTTTCCTGCCCTGAATCCTTCTGGTACCATGATGGCCTATTCAGAATGTCTAACTGGTCAAGCATTTTCAGTTTTGTACATGTAAATATACACACACACTAATTCTAGATGGATTAAGAAATTCAAAAGTGAAGGGCAAATTTTTAAAACATTTAGAAAACAATCTAAGAGAATTTACTTCTGACCTCAGAATAGGGAAAGATTTCTTAATGTAAACCATAAAGGACAGCATTGGTGTGTTTGACTATAGCAAATTTTTTAAAAACTCATATTCATCTTCTTCATCGTAGACATCACAAGGAGAGTGAAAAAACAAACCACAAATTGTGAGACATTTGCAATATACCTAACAAAAGATTGCAGATAAGGAATGCCTATCCTATGAAGTATTATAATAAAAAATAATAAACTCTATAAAATGAACAAAAGACAGGAACAGGGATTTCAGAGAAGAGGAGAGAAGAATGTTCAATGATTCCTGCAAAGATGCCCAATCTTATTAAGACAGGAGTTGCATTAGTTAGAAAAGTGCAAATTAATGCAAATCAACTATTTCAAACCCACCAGGTTGATAAAAAGTTAAAGTCTGCTAGTCCCAATGATAATCAGCGATATGCAGCAATGGGAACTCTTACACACTGCTGGCATAATTATAAATTGGAACTACTTTGGAAAATATCTTGGCATCACCCTATGAATTTGGACATGCAAATATTCTACCACTCAGTAATCATACTCCAAGGACTATAACCAAAAAGGAACAATTTAGATGCATTCCAGATGACATGTTCAAAAATGATGATAGTAGCATTATTCATAATAGAAAAAGTACCAATGTCTTAATCAACACTAGAATAAATAAATACTCATACATTCTCACCTTGGAATATTATACAGTAGTGAAAAGGAAGTACAGCTACACATATTGACATGGATAAATATCAAAAATACACGTGAAAGAGCAAGACAAAAGGACAATTTAATTTCATTTATATAAAGTTCAAAAACAGGCAAAACTTAACATGAGATTGAAATGACATGTACCTGTATGGTAAAATTTTTTTAAAAAGCAAGGGAGTGATAAACAAAACTTCTGGAGTGGTTCCCAACAGAGCGAGGGGAGGGAAAGAGACAGGAGCACTTAGGGCGCACAGAAGGAATACTGGCAAGGCTCTGTTTCTTAAGCTGGCTGATATGTAAAAGAGTGCTCACTATTTTATATAATTTAAAAATCATACTTTTAAATATACACAAACATAAACTCATTGTATGTATTATGTACTTATTGATAGAAGAGTAGTTTTAAATATAAAGGATATGTCTTATAAAGCATGGCTGTTGGCTGGTTCCAGCCAGGAGCATGCTGGAGAGAGAAGAGACCTCTTCCTACATTCTGAGAGAATGATGCTGGCAGTGGCCCCACTTGTGGAACAAATCAGTGCCCTTTCACTAAGCTGTACCTTCCTTACTCGCTTCTTCGAAGCCTCCCCTCTAAAACCAAGACCTCAGCCCCTGAAACTCAGCCCTGAATCTCAGGCTTCCTTCATTCTAATTCCATAGCAACAAGAGTATTTATTGTGCACCTACCTTGTTGTATCTGACAAATGATTTGTGGCTCCCTCCCCTCCACACCTGCGGAGCTAGCAAACCCCAGTGTGAGACTCCAGCGTGCCAGGGTTCTTCCACTTGGCTCTTTTGAGCCCAGCTAAAGCTGATTATGAAAATATTTTATCCTCTGTGGCATTTTGGCTTGAAAACAACGAAAATCAAGATATTTTGCTATGGAGAACATGAAATTTAAAGCCAAACTCTTCAGGAGGCTTGATCTTAACCCGAGTATCTTCGTGTTTCCACTAATTGAGTAGATTCCCTGTGATTCTCTTTGCTTACTTCTCCAGAGGAGTGGGGTGGAGTGGAAAATAATGCATATTCCTACTAAGAGATACCTGAGGTGTGAAAGATACTTTTTTGAAATACGATTAAAGCATGTGAGAATACAGGTAATAAGAAAATAGGCTCAGTTCTTAATTTACTCGTAGCAATGTTTTTATCCTGTTTAGCAAATACACCCCCATTTCTTGTACAACTCCTGTTCCAAAAGCACATCATTTTGCCTTTCAACTTTCTTTCCTATAATTTTGGCAAACATCATTAGGAATAATATATATTTCACTGTCTTTGCAAGTTAAAATATAGATAAGGAAATTTTAATTGATTTATTGAACAAACTTGCCATGGAGAAATGTAATCATAAAACAACTTTACTTTTTTTGTTCCCCACTTCTCCCAGGCACTTGACAAGCATTTAGCCTCTCCCTATGATTTTTCTGGTTACTCATAGCTATAACGCAAACATCCTCAATCCAGAAATTTCAAAGTTTGGTCCCCTGTCAGAGTCTAAGTAGGCACAGTTTGTAAAGTAGCACCTTCTCACCTTCCTCCAGGTAGGCCTTGCCGGAGGCAGGAAGCTGGCATTGCAGAAGAAAGAGCAATGTCAGCATCTATCCTGCTTTATCACCTGGCATCTGTTCTCCACCTCTACCAGCTGGCTCACTTGCTGTTGGACCAACCCCTCCTGTATTGGAAAGAAAGATGGGAGCTGGAGGAGAGAGTAAGCAGTTGTTTTAATTTGCTGGGCTGCCGAAAGCAATATACCAGAAGTGGGTTAGCTTTTACAACAGGCATTTATTCATTTACAAGCTTACATTTTGGAGGTCATGAAAATGTCCCAATCAAGGCCTCAGTATCAGTTGGATACTGATCATCTTTGGATCTCAGTAAAAATCTTCATTTAAACTCCTGTTGCACCAGGTAAAGGGCAAGTAAACTAGGTCTTTGTTTATGCAGAATAACCCAAGAAATAACAAGAAAATAAACGACTGTGAAAGCATCCAAGTAGGAAATGCTCCATTCAGCGATGTTTCAAGAAAGAGCTTTGCAGAAGTCAAGGAAAAAGTGAGTCAAGACATAGGAAAGGATTTAAAGCACAGATTTATATAGAAGGAGTAGGGTGAGTAAAAGGAGTAGGATTTCACAACATGTGGGAAATGAAGCTAAACAAATAAAAGATAAATAAACCTTGTACAAGATACTTGGTCTGTGGTCCTCCTTTTATCATTTCTAAATGAAGTGGTCTATTAGATGCTCTTATAAATAGTGGATGTTTAATAAAGAGAGACAGAAGAGGAAAGAGCTACTCACTTTTTCAAACACGTATTATATGCCAAACTCTGTGATAGGTGCTGAGGAATAAAAACCAACAAGATACACACCTTGCCCACAAATGATTCATTTTTTAGTCAGGGGAGAGCCTAGATAGGCTTCTGAGAGAAGGTGACCCTGAAACTAAGTTTTCATAGATGATTAGGGTGCACCCAGAAGACCACGTCAGAAAGGACATTCCAGCCAGAGGGAGCTGCAGAAACAAAAATCTCTATGAAGGGTCAAGATGCCTGCAGCATAGCTGAAGAGGTAGATGAAGCCAGATGAACCAGGGTCTCCTAAGGCACTCTAGGAGATTGAATCTCACTCTTTCCAGTGTATGAAGATGGATTGTTTTTTTGGGAGGAGGGGAAAAAAAAAGAGTTTTTTTGTTTTAGAAAGATCATCATGGTGGAAGATTAGAGAATGACACAAAGGATTTGTTACCAAGTGAGGGCTCATTGCCCATTGCTTATACAAGTCAATACTATGACACCAGAATTTCAAGAGAAGAGTTTGTTGCAAACATAAAAGGAGAAAGGGTTTAAAAAACTCAAATCTGTCTCCCAAAGTCTAAATACAAATTTCATGGGATTCAAACAAAATAGGCAGAGATAATGACGTTATTTAAAGTGGTATTGATTATGCTTCAGTTATAGTTAAGAAGGAATATGTGATGGTTCTGGGAAGATGGTGTCAGAGTAGACAGACAGAGCTCAACTCTCTCACAAAAACAAAGGAGAAAAGGCCAAAAGCTGCCCAAGGGATGTGCCTTGGGGGTCAGCAGACCAGGACAGTGCTGCACAACCCCCAGCGGTGAGGGACAGAGACACAAAGAACCCAAAACAATAAACATGAGTTACCAAACCACCATGGCAGCCAGGAAGGGCTCCCATTCCCCAACCTCAAGATTTTAAGCCTAGATAAAACCCTTGGCTCACTGCAGCTGACTGAGAGGAGAACAGACATTTTCCTCCCTGTCAGCTGCCACAAAGGAAGAAGGAGGGTGAGCCCAGGGGGCTTTCTTCAGTGGATTCAGCCAGCAGTGCCCATTTTTAATCTCAGCTCTGGCCAGAGCAGAAACACTGACAAGTGCCATAAAAGTAAATTCACCAGCATATTCAGATGCCTAGACATCAGCAAAAAAAATTACAAGCCATATGAGGAAACAGGAAGAGATGGCCCAGTCAAAGAAACAAACCAAATATCCTGAAGAGATACAGGATTTAAGATAACTAATCAATGATAATTACAGAAATCTCCTAAATCAATTCAAAGGATTGATGGAAAATATGACTAAAGGAATAAAGGATATTGAGAAGATGCTGGGTGGCATAAGAAATAATTTGAAAGCCTTCAAAGAAGGGTAACAGAGCTTGTGGGAATGAAAGACACAATGGGTGAGATTAAAAATACATTAGAGGCAAACAATAGTGTATTTGAAGTGCATGTAGATAGAATTAGAGATATTGAGGACCAAACACCTGGCCTGGAAAAGGCAGAAGAACAGGAAGAGAAGAGAATGGAAAAGTTGGAATTGATCTCAGAATTACATGTCAACATGAAACACACAAATATACTTGATATGGGTGTTCTGGAAGGAGACAAGGATGGAAAAGGAGCAGAAAGAATATCTGAGGAAAAAATGACTGAAAGCTTCCCAATCCTTATGAAAAACATAAACATCTCTATCCAAGAAGAAAAATGCACCTGAAATGGAATAAATCTGAATAAAACTATTCTGAGACACCTACTATTCAGAATGACAAACATCAGAGAAAGAGGGGATTCTGAAAACAGCAAGAGAAAAGCAAAACATAACATACAAGGGAAACATGATAAGATTAAGCACCAACCTCTCATCAGAAACCATGGAGGCTAGAAAAAAGTGTTTTGCTATCTATAAGGTACTGTATTAGTCAGAGTTCTCTAGGGAAACAGAATTAACAGGAGATATGTCAATAGTTTGCAATTTTGTAAGAGTCTCTCACATGACCGTGGGGGTGCACAAGTCCAGGTTTTGCAGGCAGGCTGCAATCCAGGACTATGATGAAGGTCCAATGAAGGTCTTTGATGAGTTTCTGGAAGATGTTGGCTGTCCAAAGACAAGCTGGGGAATTCTTTCTGAATGCTGAAATCATGTCCCCTTTTAAGGCATTCAACTGACTGGCTAAAGCATCACTCATTGCTGATGGTAATCTCCCTGACTGATGTAGATGTAATCAGCCATCTATGCAGTAAAGTCACTGGCCACTAAAGTCCATAAATGTCCTTCTATTACAATTAGCCCAGTGCTTGCTTGACCAAACAACTGGGTCCAATTACCTGGCTGAGTTGATACATTATCCTAACCATCACAGGTACTGAAAGAGAAAAACTGCCAGCAAGAATTCTATATCCAGCAAAACTGTCCTGCAAGAATGAGGGTGAGTTTAATGTCTTCACAGACAAACAAAAACAAAGAGAGTATGCAACCAAAAGACCAGAATTATAAGAGCTACTAAAGGGAGTGCTGCAGCCTGAAAGGAATAAAACAAGGGCAAGAGACTTCGAAGAGAGTGCAGAAATGAAGATTACTAGGAAAGGTAAATTAAAGGGTAAACAGACAATATTAAGATATGACAAGAGAAAGACAAAGAACAAAATGAATGAGATAAGTAATGCCTTTACAGTAATAACATATACTTGGCTTTAACTCCCAAACTGGAAGACATAGCCTGATAGAATGGATAAAAAAAATTTTTTAATGAGCCATCTATGTGCTGTCTGCAAGAGATTCACCTTAGATGTAAGGACATAACCAGTATGAAAGTGAAAGATTGGAAAAGGAGATTCCATGCAAATAGTAACCCAAAAAAAAGAGTTACAGTAGTGATACTAATATCAGACAAAATATATTTTAAGTGTAAAACTATCATAAGGGATGAAGGAGGTCATTATATATTAATAAAAGGGGCAATTACCAAGAAGAAATAACTATAATAAATATCTATGGGAAGTGGATTTGGTCCAACAGATAGAGCATCCGCCTACCATATGGGAGGTCCAAGGTTCAAACCCAGGGCCTCCTGACCCATGTGATGAGCTGGTCCACGCACAGTGCTGATGCACGCAAGGAGTGCCGTGCCATGCAGGGGTGTCCCTCACATAGGGGAGCCCCACACGCAAGGAGTGTGCCTCATAAGGAGAGCCACCCAGCATGAAAAAATGCAGCCTGCCCAGGAATGGTGCCACACACACAGAGAGCTGACAGAGCAAGATGATGCAACAAAAAAGAGACACAGATGCTGGGTGCCGCCGACAAGAATACAGGCGGACACAGAAGAGCACACAGCGAATGGACACAGAGAGCAGACAACTGGGGGGAGCAGGGAAGGAGAGAGAAATAAATAAATAAATCTTTTAAATAAATAAAATCTATGTACCTAACCTAAGTGTATAAGACACATCAGGCATACACTGGTAAAACTGAAGGGGAAATAGACGTCATTACAATAATATTAATAGTTGAGACTTCAGTACATCTGGACAGAGGATAAGAAACAGATTTTGAATAATATGATAAATGACTTAGACCTCACAGACATTTACAGAGCATTATACCCCAAAACAGCAGGATACACATTCTTTTCAAGCCTCATAGATCCTTCTCCAGGAAAGGCCATATGTTGGGTCATAAGACAGGCCTCCATAAATTTAAAAAGATTTAAATTATGCAAAACACTTTGATCAAAATGGAATGAAGCTGGAAATTGATTATGGATAGAAAAAAGGTGTCCCCGTCTCCTTCCCGCCCAGTATTGGCAGCCGGCGCTGCCCCTCCTTCTCTCCTTCTCCGTCTTCCGCCTAGCCGTTATCTAGACAGCCCACACTTTCCCCTTCC
Source organism: Dasypus novemcinctus (assembly GCF_030445035.2). Lineage (NCBI taxonomy): Eukaryota > Metazoa > Chordata > Mammalia > Cingulata > Dasypodidae > Dasypus > Dasypus novemcinctus. Next base: position 27,052,581 of record NC_080683.1, on the reverse strand, counting down.
CCTCCCTTGCTCCTAACCCCTTAGCCAGCTTACTGTCCAGTAACCGCCTACTGTCCAGTAACCACCTACTGTCCAGTAACCGCCTACTGTCCAGTAACCGTCTACGCAAGCAACAGCACCCGCCAGCACCAATCAAGTCCCTTTACGTATCCCTAGACCCTATAAAACCATGTCCCCTTCTACAATAAAGCAGACTTGTGCCCAGACCTCGTCTCTGTGGTGTTTTTGCTTGCACCGCGCGTCCCCCGTGCCTGAGCAGAGAGAGCGAGGGCCCAACGGCTTCGTGCCGACCCCCCTCCTCTCTTTTGACCGTGGGGCAGCCCCCGTCCGGAGAGCTCACCCGGCCATCCGCGTTGACCCTCCCGGAGGCCTGCAGCTGCCCACAAAAAGGAAAATGCATAAATACATGAAGATTAAACAAAACAGTCTTAAATAATCAGTGGGTCAAAGAAGAAATTGCAAGAGAATTCAGTAAATATCTTGAGATGAGTGAAAATGAGAAAACAACATATCAAAATCTATGCGACACCACAAAGGCACAGCTGAGTGAGAAATTTATAGCCCTCAATGCTTATATTAAAAAAAAAGACAGAGCTAAAATTGAAGATCTAATTGCACACCTGGAGGAACTAGAAAAAGAACAGCAAACTAATCAGAATCAACAAAACCAGAAGTTGGTTCTTTGAGAGGATAAAGCTGAAAAACCTTTACCTAGACTGATGAAGAAAAAAATTGAGAAATGAGGAGGGACAGTACTACTGAAAAAAGAGAGCTCCTAAGAGGATACTATGAACAACTGTACACCAAAAAACACTATGCAGTGTAAAAGAGATGGATGAATTCCTAGAAAACGCATGAACAACCTACACTGACCCTAGAAGAAATAGAAAACCTCACCCAACCAATCACAAATGAAGACATTTAAATAGTTACCAAAAAAGACCCAAAGATGAAAAGCACAGGGTCACATGGCTTCACAGGTGAATTCTACCAATACCTAAAAGATGATCTAATGAGAATCTTGCTCAAGCTCTTCCAAAAAGTTAAACAGCAAAGAATGCTATCAAATTCATTCTATGAAGCCAACGTCACCCTAATACAAAAATCAGATAAAGATACGATAAAAAAAAGAAAATTACAGACCAATATCTCAAAGGAATAAGAATTCAAAAATCCTTAACAATATAGTTCCAAACTGAATCCAAAATCACATTAAAAAGAATTATATACCACAATCAAGTGGGTTTTATCACAGATATGCAAGGGTGGTTCAACACAAGAAAATCTATTAACATAACACATTAATCAATTGAAGAAACAGCAAATGATTCTCTAAACTGATTCAGAAAAGGCATTTAACAAAATACAGCATTCTTACTTGATAAAAAAAAAACAACAAACTCCAAAACACAGGAATAGAAGGAAACTTTCTTTTTTTTTTTTTAAAGATTTATTTTTATTTATTTAATTCCCCTCCCCTCCCCCGGTTGTCTGTTTTCTGTGTCTTTTTGCTGCGTCTTGTTTCTTTGTCCGCTTCTGTTGTCATCAGCGGCACGGGAAGTGTGGGCGGCGCCATTCCTCAGCAGGCTGCTCCCTCCTTCGTGCTGGGCGGCTCTCCTTATGGGTGCACTCCTTGCACGTGGGGCTCCCCTACACGGGGGACACCCCTGTGTGGCAGGGCACTCCTTGCGGTGTGGCAGGGCAGTCCTTGCGCGCATCAGCACTGCGCATGGGCCAGCTCCACACGGGTCAAGGAGGCCCGGGGCTTGAACCGCGGGCCTCCCATGTGGTAGACGGATGCCCTAACCACTGGGCCAAAGTCCGTTTCCCGGAAACTTCTTAATATGGTAAAGTATATATATAAAAAACCTATAGCTAGAATTGTACTCCACAGCGTAGTACTGAAAGGTTTTCTGCTGAGATCAGGAATAAGACAAGAATACCCATTGTCACCATTGTTATTCAATATTGTACTAGAAGTTCTATCTAGAGTAAATAGGCTAGATAAAGAAATTAAGGAAAGGAAAAAGCAAAACTTTCACTATTTGCATATTTTCCTATATCTAGAAAATCCTGAAAAATCCACAACAAAGCTACTAGAACTAATAGATGAGTTCAACAAAGTGGTGGGATACAAGATTAATATGTAAAAATCAGTAGAGTTTCTACTGATAAGCAATTTGAGGAGGAAATCAGAAAAAAAAATTCCATTTATAATAGTGACTACAAGAATCAAATATTGAGGAGTAAACTTAACCAAGTACATCAAGGACCTATATTCAAAAAACTATAAAACATTGCTAAAAGAAACCAAAGAAAACTTAAATAAATGAAAGAATATTCCATGTTCATCGATTAAAAGACTAAATATCATTCAGATGTCAATTCTACCCAAACTAATTTCAGATTCAGTGCAATCCCAATAAAAACCAAAGCAGCCTATTTTTGCAGAAATGGAAAAGCCAATTAGAAAATTTATTTGGAAGGGTAAGGAGTCCTGAATAGTCAACAATATCTTTAAAAACAAGAACAAATTTGGAGGATTCTCACTTTCTGACGACAAAGCATGTTACTTAGCTACACTGGAAAAAGGAGCATGGGATTGGCATAAAGACAGACATATTGATCAATGGAACTAAATCAATAACTCAAGAACTCACAAATAGACCCTCACATCTATGGTAAAGTGATTTTTGACAAGGCCCTCAAGCCCTCTGTATAATTCTCCCAAAGGAGTGCCAATACAAAGCTTCAAAAATCTATTGGCTTTAATAGAAGCGGACTTGGCCCAATGGATAGGGCATCCACTTACCACATGGGAGGTCCACGGTTCAAACCGCGGGCCTCCTTGACCCATGTGGAGCTGACCCATGTGCAGTGCTGATGCGCACAAGGAGTGTCCTACCACACAGGGGTGCCCCCCTGCGTAGGGGAGCCCCACGCGCAGGGAGTGCGCCCAGTAAGGAGAGCCGCCCAGCGCAAAAGAAAGTATAGCCTGCCCAAGAAAGGTGCTGCACAGATGGAAAGCTGACACAACAAGACAAAGCAACAAAAAGAAACACAGATTCCAGGTGCCACTGATAAGGATAGAAGTGGTCACAGAAGAATACCCAGTGAATGGACACAGAGAGCAGACAACGGGCGGCGGGGAGGAGTAGAATACCCAGTGAATGGACACGGAGAGCAGACAACGGGTGGCGGGGAGGAGTAGATAGATAGATAGATAGATAGATAGATAGATAGATAGATAGATAGATAAAATAAAACTAATGAATCTTATTTTTTTTTAAATCTATTGGTTTTAATAAAGGGTACTCACTTGGGATAAAAGTTTACAATTACAAGGCCCTAAGGAGTCCAACTTAAGGTTGTATATGAGTCAGTCAAAGGGGTGCTGATGCAAAGTACCAGAAATCTGTCAGTTTTTATAAAGAGTATTGATTTGAGGTAAAAGTTTATAGTTATAAAGCCCTAAAGAGTCCAACTCAAAGTATCATAAGAGGTATTTTCTCACCCAAAGTTTGTTGCCACTTGTTGACGGAAGATGGTGAGTGATATCAACCAGGGTTCAACCTTCCTCTTTCCTCTTAGGCTCTGTGGGCCCAGCTTCTTATCTCAGCTGTAGGCTGGCATAGAGCTCAGTTGCTCTGTTCTCTTCAGCTGCAAACTATCAGGTGAAAGGCTATCTCTCTTTCTGGAGCCACAGGCTCCTCTTCCATGTCTATGCAGCTGCCTTTCTCTTTTTTCATGTGTCTGCTTCTATCTTCTTGATTGAGTGTCCATTTGTACCGCCCACCAAGGGAGCGGGAAATCAACCCTGCACACCCTATTGACATGGTCAAATCAAAGCCCTAATCTTAATATAATCAAGTACATGTAAAACCTTTGAAGTTAAATAAATCAAAGGGTATCATGTCCAGAGTAACAGACCAGTTTGCAAACATAATCTATATCTCTTTTTGGAATTCATAAATATCAAACTGCCACTGGTAGCTTTCCCACCAAAGTCAGTTGCCACGTGTTAAAGCAAGATGGTTGCTGATCTCTGTGAGGGTTCAGCCTTCCCCTGTAGGCTTCTTCTTTCTCAGCTGCAGGTTGGCATAAGGCTCATTTCTTTCTGGTCTTTCTATATCAGTCTTGCTCTCTTCCAAAACTCAGCTGTAAGCTATCAGGGAATGGCTCATCTACCCCCAGCACCCCAGACAAAGGTCTCTCTCTTCCTGTGGCTTCTTGAGTGAGTGCCCTTTTATATCAGCCCACCAAGGGGGTGGCGACTCAACCTGAGTCATGCCTTATTGACATTGTCAAATCAAAGCCCTAACCTTAACAGGTAATTTAATCAAGGGTCCCCTGGATATCCATACCCGAAAGAAAGAAGACTCCTCTTTCACACCTTATATAAAAACTAACTCAAAATGGATCAAGGACCTAAATATAAAAACAACAACCATAAAACTCCTACAAGAGGGAAGCAGATGTGGCTCAAGTGATGAGGCCTCCACCAACCATATGGAGGACACAAGTTTGATCCCTGGGGCCTCCTGGTGAAAAAGAAGAGAAAGTATGTCTGCACAGTGAGCTGAGTGCCTGCACGGTGAGCCGAGTGCCCACACGGAGAGCCAAGTGCCTACACAGTGAGCCAAGTGCCCATGTGGGTGCCCACGTGGTGAGCCAAGTGCTCACATGGAAAGCCAAGTGCCTGCGTGGTGAGCCAAGTGCCTGTATGAGTTCCTGTGTGGTGAGCTGAGTATCCACGTGAGTGCCCTCGGGGTAAGCCAGGGCCCACAAGGTGAGCTAGTGCCTGCGTGGTGAGCCAGGTACCATGTAAGTGTCCACATGGTGAGCCGAGTGCCCATGTGAGTGCCCACATTGTAAGCCAATGCCCATGCGGTGAGCCAGTGCCCACATGGTAAACCAAGTGCTGCGTAGTGAGCCAGTGCCCATGCAAGTGAGTCATGCAGCGAGATGATGACACAACAAAAGAGAAATGAAGGGGAAAGTCAAGGTGAAGCACAGCAGAGAACAGGAACTGAGGTGGCGCAATTGACAGGGAACTGCTCTCCACATCAGAGGTTCCCAAGATCAAATCATGGTGAATCCTAGAGGAGAAAGACAAGGAGAGAAGACAAACAAAGAAAGATACAAAAGATCACACACCTAATGGACACAGACAGCAAAAACAGCAGGGCGGGAGGGGAAGGAAAAAAAACTCCTACAAGAAAATGTAGGAAGACATTTTCAAGATCTTGTGGTAGGCAGTAGTCTCTTTAATCTTACACCCAAAGCATGAGCAACAAACAAAAAAGTAGATAAATGGGATAGCCTCAAAATTAAACACTTTTGCATGTCAAAGAACTTTGTCAAAATGGTGAAGAGGCAATTAACTCAATGGAAGAAAATATTTAGAAATCACATACCCAATAAGGGTTTAACATCCATGATATATAAAGATATACTACAACTCAACAATAAAAAGACTAACCACCCAATTAAAAAATGGGCAAAAGACTTGAAAAGAAAATTGTCCAAAGAAGAAATACAAGTGGCAAAAAAACACATGAGAAAATGTTCAACATCACTAATGATTTAGGTAAATGCAAATCAAAACCACAATGAGATATCATTTCACACCTATTAGACTGACCACTATTAAAAAGTCAGAAAACTTCAAGTGTTGGTGAGGATGTGGAGAGATAGGAACACTTATTCACTGTTGGTGGGAATGTAGAATGATACAGCCACTGTGGAGGACTGTTTGGCAATTCCTAAGGAAGTTGAATATAGACTTGCTATGTGAACCAGCAAAACCACTACTGGGTGTATATCCAGAAGAACTGAGAGCAGAGACATGAATAGCCATCTTGCACACCGATGTTCATAGCGGCATTATTTACAATAGCCAAAAGATAGAAACAACGCAAGTGTCCATCAACAGATGAGCAGATAAACAAATTGAGGTGTATACATACGTTAGAATATTATGCAGCTGTAAGAAGACATGAAGTTGTGAAGCATATGACAACATGGATGAACCTGGAGGGCATTATAGAGTGAAGCAAGCCAGACAGAAAAGGATAAATGCTGTATGAATATACTATTATGAACTAAATATACTATGTGAACTCATGGAGTTAATAATTAGAATATAGGACACCAGAAAATAGAATGAGGGCAGAGAATGGAAAGCTGAGGGTTGTTAAAAGATTGTAAATCCTTGGAAATTAATAGGAATTGTAAAAGCACATCATAGTGTTTGTAACTAGCAGAGCTATTATATGGGTATGACAGTGACTAAAAGGGAAAGTCTAAGGACATGTATATTATTAGAAGGAAAGCTAAAAAATGAAACATGAGACTGTATATTACAGGGAAACCTATGAATATGGATGATATTGCATATAATAAGACTGTTTTTATAAAATATAAGTACAAATGAACTAGAGAGATGGAAATAGAACAGCAGCTACGTACAGCAGGGGAAGCACAGAGAGACTGAGCGGTGATGAGGATTTTTGGGTTTTCTTTTTTTAATGAATAATGAAAATGCCCTAATAATTATTGAAGTGATGAACACACAACTCTGTGATTATACCAAATACCATCAATTGTAAACTTTGGATGGGTTTATGCTGTATTAACATGTACCAATAAAATCACTTTGTTTAAAAAAAAAAGATGGAGTCTGCAAGTGTAGCCTGAGAAGCCCTCGAAAACTGATAAATGCTAGCTGGGATAAGCACAAACAGCCTGTAAATGAGGGACTGTAAAGAGGGGAAAGCATCTGTGTACAGCCACATTATAAAGTGCTCAGTTAACAGGTAATAACCACAGTAGCAAGTAAAAGAAATAAGCTAAAATACTACAATTATAAGTAAAACCATTGTAGTCAGGGCTTAGTTTCAAGAAGGGAGGCAAGGACACCAACCGATGACAGTTTAGGTGAGGGTAGAGATTGAGTTGGGCAGGCCAAGAAATTACTTGGAGTGTTAATCCATCATGGAGAGTACAGGCTAAGATGCCATAACAAAGAAACCCAAAATATCCTGGCTTAAATAATGCACAGTTTCTAGCTGTCACATATACTCCAAACACCTGGATGGTCAATGGTAGGGGTCAGCGAACTGTGGCCTGGGGACCAAGCCTGGACTGCTGCCTCTTTAGCCGCAGGAACTGCCTGCCTCACATTGCTCTGGTTTGTGCAATAATAAAGGTCTTATATTTTAAGCCACCTTTAAAAGTAAATAAATAAATAAGGTCTTATCAGTATACAGCCATGCCCAATCATTCACATATTGTCTATGGCTGTTTCCTCACTACAGCAGACAGAGTTGAGTAGTCACAACAGAGACCTTTAGGCCAGCAAAGACCAAAATATTTAGTATCTCACCTATTCCTAAGTTGCTGACCCCGAGGCAAATGGATATCTCTAAGACCAGGCCATCCGGGGACCTGGACAAGGTGCTCAGCTTAGACATCTTCAACACCGGGTCCACCAGGTTGCTGCAATTGTCATCATCTTCCAACCAGGGGAAAAGGGGATAGGAAGGAAATTCCACCTGCTTTCCTCCCTGTGAGTCACACGATGTTTTAACTGCAGGGGAGGCCAAGTGCTATGGGCGCAGCTGAAACTCATCCTATCTCATTTCTTCTACTCTTAGATATGTATTTTTATATTTTGACATTTCTGAAGTCAGGGTTCTTCTTACAATCACTGTCAACTAGATTGAGGTTTCCTTCTTCCAGACCTGGTTTGGAGAACCTAGGGGCATGCCCAGCATGAGACTTGAATTCTCTCCTTAAGACTTTTTTTAAAAACCACAGTGTGAATTCAAACCCCAAGCCTGTGTGAATAACAGCTCCTAGCTCAAGGTCTCAGGAGAAATTTCCTTGTCTTTACCTCTACCAAGTGACAAGTAGGAGACATGTTTCAGTACTGCCCCTTGTTGTGTGAGACTTAGTTCTCATTTACCCTCACTGTGCAGCCTTTCATTTCCCATCAGTGTTTGGTATATGCTCTTACACTCTCCATTCTCAAGTGTGTTTTCCTTTTTAGTGGTAACATAAATAATGACATATCTTATAATGATGATATTTTAGTTTCCAAGGTTGCTCAGACAAATACTATGAAATGGGTCAGGTTGAACAGTGCAAATTTATTCACTCATGGTTTGAGGCTGGGAAAAAAAATCAAGGCATCGAGGCCATACTTTCTTCCTGAAGACTATGGCATTCTGTGGTTGGTTGGCTGCTGCGGATTCTTGATCCTGAACTTGTCACATGGCAAAGCACATGGCGGCCTCTCCTAGCCTCTCCCTTCTCTTCCCGGTTTCATTGACTTCAGCTTCTTATATCCTGTGGCTTTCTGACTCTGTCTGAATTTTACTTCACATAAGAAGGACTCCAGTGATAGGATTAAGACCCATTCTGCTTGGGTTGGGCCACACTTTAATTGAAGTAACCTCACTAAAAGGTCCTACTTACAATGGGTTCATACCCACAGGAATGAGTTAAATTTAAAAACATGGTTTTCTGGAGAATATACAACTTCAAACCAATGTCTTAGAATTTTATGAAATATGGTTTTAATAGTGAAAAGCTCTGGGTTCTGGGCTTTGAGGTTCTTGGCTTATGTGGCATAAAAGAATTTAAGGATACACCATAGGGTAGGCAAGGGAGCACAGAATTTATTAAGAAATAAGAAAGTTGCACAGTCGGAGGCATTGACTAGGTATGCTGCAGGGTGAGTCATGCACCTGGGGCCCCAGGTCAGGTCTTTTAAAAGTCTTTCTCCTCCCCCGTCATAATGTTGGGGAGGGACCCCAGCTCTTCGCTGTTGTGATTGGTTATCCCACCTGTCATTTCTCAGGGGACCAATGGTGAGGCCTTTTGAGGGCTTTTGCTTGACCCTGAGCAGGATTCTCATTGCAAATGAGATTCTTGTGGGTGGGGTCTCATGGGATTCCTCAGGAGCTGTCTGGGTGGGGTCTGTTGGCCATGTGGTGTAGTCTTCCAGGCCTCAGCTGCCTTCTCCCTTTCCCAATACTAACCTGCCTCAACTCCGCCTCAGAGAGTTTACACACTTATTCTTAAGGGGGCGCTGAAGGGCAATGGTCATTCTTCTGTAGTTACTTCCAGATAGTTAAGGGGAGTTGGCTATACCTGACAACATGTAAAACCCTCTGGCTATGCTATTGTGGTTGAGGGAAGAGTTCCAGCACTCCGGTTGGAACTGGAGAAAAATCCCATATAACTAATAAGGCATTGATTCTATAAGAAATAAACTGAAATAGAATTTTGAAAATACATGGTCCTATAAAAGGGATAAAGATGATGGTGATAAGCAGGCCCAAAAAGGGGTCCAGCCACGGCATACTAGATTACGAGAATGAGAAAGGCCAGGTGCCTTCAGAGGCTGCACCTCCCAAAGTTGGTGGGAAACAGCATTCTTCCTTAGGTTCTTTCCTGCTGGTGGTTAACTCTTGGGTATAAACTACCAACCCCAGTTCCCATGGTGGTGGTTATGCTTAGACAACTAGGAGAGGTATGAGGAGAGACACTGTCCTAGATATGAACTCACAAAGACAGTATAGGCAACAAGACAAGCATATGGCAAGGAAAATAAAGACAGTATTTAAGAAAGTCTTACAGGTACATTCATTAATTACTTAGAAAATGAATTAAATTTACTAGGACTTTCAGCATGTTCAATATCCCTCTGCATATGATCTGGAAAAGATAATCATATTCATCAGACATATAGGTACAGCTCTTAATACTAATTAATGTACAAGTTCCTCTTTGAGCTGCTTTTAACAGATCTAAGCATCAAGTTTTCAATATCACATATGTTATCTCTCCATGGGAGCAGGTCATAAAACCAATTGTGTTGGTTTAAGTTCTACTCACCTTACTCTGGTAACTTATGCACTTGGTATGTCTTTCACACAGCATGCTGCAATACCGTTGGTACTAGAGAGAGACAAGGAAGATAGGCTCCAGTGTTTCACTGGCCTGGTGCATAGTGCCCTTGAGCACCATGAAACAGAGCCAGTCTGGAGGCAATGTCCATTGTACTTCTGGCTATAGAGAGCCTTTGCCCACCGCTGCAGGAGTCCAAAACTGCAACATACTCTCCATCCTCTTCAGGAGCATACTCAGAGATGTAGTAGATACATTTATTGTTTTAAGGTTAGTGACCAAGGAAGTTAATAACTCAAATGGGAGACACCATGCAGTATACTGATGACCTGATTTGCACGTACAAGAGAGTTTGACTATACTGTAGTCTGTCTCTTTTAATTTTAATATAATTTCTAAATACTTCCAAAGCAATGTATAACATATCAAATGACATTACTTTTGTCTACCTTCTCAATTATTTTATGAAAACTGAAGATTTCCAATGGAATCAAGGTTATCTTTCCTTACTACCACTTTAATATGCAGATGGAGGTGGCCTCTGACAGGTGTTCCAGTTATGAAATTACTTGTTATTAATATCAATTTAGGTTTCTGATTAGGGATTTAGCCATTTAAATGCTTCAGTTTAGAAGATGTTTTTACAAACTTCTTATAATTAACTAGAAGTTACTTTACCTTTAAATAAGCTTATTGAATTATAATTAGCAACCAATGACATTTACTTTATCAATTTAAGAGAACAGATCTACATTTCCTCCTTTAACTCAAAAGCACTTTTAAGAATTTTCATTTGTTAATTTGATATTACCATCCCAATGTATGAAGATATACACTGAACAGGCAGACACAAATAGTTAGACACAAGCACACAACACACATATGTTACTTATAATATTCATTCTCTTGCAAAATAAGTTTAATTGTAAGATAACATTTAAGATCTCTTTGAAGGCCATTTTTTAATTAATGTGCACTATGACCACGCAGTTTTGCACAAGAATTTCATTCCTTTTAATTATTGGCTTATAATCAAATTATTCCCAACGCTTTAAAATATAATTTATAACATTTTTCTTTACTTCAGAGCTTAGCTTATTTCCCATTTTGACTTGGACAGACGTTGGAGTATATACTAGTTACAGTATATACTCACTGAGGTCATTGACATCTCAGGGAAACCTGGTTTTTCTCATGACCTTGCTGCTTTTAGGATCATCAACACATTAGGTGGGAGGACCCCACTCCACAGTCCTTGGAGATAAGAAGACACTGGTGACCGCTGGGTTGAAAGAGTGGACATCCAACCCCAAGGACAAAGAATTCCACCAGGCAGCAATCTAGTCCACTCCACAATCTAGGATTTATGAGAGAAAAACAGGGTAATCAATATCAGCTGAACGACAGAAGACAGGGGTGTCTCAAATTTGCCTCCCCCTGGGCCACAAGGAGGCAGAAATTATCATGTTACAAACGGGAGACTAGAGTAGCTACGATCGCAAAGGTTAGACCAGCCCTGAAATAACCATAAACATAAGCAAGGGTGAGGCTAGACCTGAAGTAACCATAAACAAAGGCAAACTCAGTTTAGAATTACCATCACAACAGCAAACATAAGCCAGGGTGTGGCTAGACCTGAAGTAACTATAAACAAAGGTAAATTCAGTTTATAATTACCATTATACTAGTAGTTCCAGGCTAAATTCACCCAATTATAGCAATTTCTGATATTACCCTGCTGCTGTTCTGTAATATAAAGGTATCTACATAATGATCTTAACTGTTTTACAGTTTCTGGTAAGCTTTTACTTTAACACAAATTGGGCACTTTGTTTATTAATTAAGCAATTAAAACAATTTTATTAATAACAATGTTGCGAGATTTTCTGCTCTTTCAGTAGCTGAACTGATTCTACTTGTGATTAATTTTATACATCAAATTCAATTGCAAAATGGTATTGAAATATAAAGACTCATTTTTAAGTTACCCTTCACCATTTTTGTAACAGGAAAATCCCACATCTGTTTTATGAGTTCTTAGGCATGAGCAGACTGACAAAGTTAAAGCAAGTGCAGATTAGAATAGAGAACTTTACACTTATGTTACCAGATTTTGTATAGGTTCTTGACTATGCTGCAGAATTTCAAGAGCATGACAGGTGAGTTAGGCCATTGATTTATTCAGGTAGAGAGGGGCGAGAAATAACAGATCAGTGGTCCCAGGTAGAAAGGAAAGGGTTGAAAAGTGATAAAGCAGGCTGATTTACAGGTTACACTTTCCCATTATAGATGGCAAATCCCCAGGTTTACTTGCATGGACACAAGGCAGAGGACAAATGGCGAGAGCAGGGCACAGAGGGCAGGAACAGGGGTCCACAGGTGAGAGCGAGCAAGCTCAGGCCTCACGCCCACTTTTTGAACTGTTAATTATCCCACCCCTTTGCTAATGGCAGGGGAGGAGCTTTAGCTGTTTACGATTTTGATTGATGATCTCTCCTATCAATCTCCCATGAGGGTCGAATAATAAAGTCCTTGGGGAATATCTGGGGCTTCTCCTGGCTTCCGGAGGAAGTCTTCTGAGTGGCAGAAACGTGGGGAGGGTCTTCCAGCAGCCATCTTGGGGTTATTGATGTCCACACGGACTTCTTGCCAGGTTCCGGATCCATCTATTGATTCCCTACCTTACTAGCCTGCTTCACTTACTTAGCTTAGAGAAAGACTTGACTTTAGAATCACCTAGATGCAAAGCTCCCAGTATCCGTAATGGCAGAAACCTTGTTTGGGATCCTGCAGCTTTTTTCCCCCAGGAAAACCCCTGGGCAGTTGTTAACCAGGGAGCTAAAGGGTCCAGAGAAGGCCTGCCCCCAACAAGACACAAATTGGGGTTGCTCTGAGCGCTGCATCCCATTAGTTACCTCTGACAAGTGATAAAGCCCTGTGAAGCTTTTTCTCTGGAAGGATTGGAGTGTTACAAAGGAATAGGCAAGGAGCTAGGAATAGCCAGGAACCTTTCAATCATGGGCTGGAGGCAGAGCAGGTTTAAGAAATAGCTCCCCTCATTAGGCCAATGGTAGACTGGTCTGGAGGGCATGCTAGGACCAAGTAATTGGCTCCCAAGTTAATTAAGAAATTAACAATCTTACCCGACACATCAAGGGTCACCCAAGGCTCCTCTGGTTGATGGTTCACATATGGCATCAGGCTTCTTCTGTCCTCGGTCCACAGGGTGAGGCAGCTTGGGGCCAGTTTCCTGCTAATGTAAGCCTCGATTCAGATGCTCCACATCTTATAGAAGCCATGAGTGCCAGAAGTTCTCCTCTTTCACTCTTCTTCCACACAGCCCCATCTCTAAAAACAGTTGAACAGACATTTAAAATATCAGTTATAAGGGACCCCGATCATTTATTCTGAACATAGTGGCCACATATCTCAGCATGGTCTTGAGTGATAGGTGATGAAGACATTATGGTGGTGGAATTGATCGGCAGCAACTGAGCTGATCCGGGCTTCTGGCTGGGTTGATTCGGTGCATGTTAACAGAACAAAAAACACCAGAAAAGGCAGCAGACTTGGGGAGTGGGGTGTAGAGAAAACTAGACTATTTGGGGACAGATTTTATTTGAGGTATCTGTTCCTTCAACAGAGAAAGTAAGTAAAAGGGCTAAACTTACTCAAGGAAAGGGCTTTTCTTTCCATTTTAAGGCCCTTTCAATAATCATTTGAGAATGGATGAAGGAAAATGAGGTCCTTGATGTTTGAATACAAATAACATGCCAAGTTAGCAAACTGAAAACATTAATAAAACTGGAAATATGCCTCTAATATATAGATGTGTTATATAACATAATCTTTCATTCCTAATCATTATAAAAACCCTATAGTATAAGCATGACCATTTTCATGATACAAATGCAGAAATGATATTCAGAACCTTGAAGTAATTTGTTAAGAACACTCTTGAAGTTACACATTAATCATCACTTAGTCAATAAAATCTTTTTCTGATCCTTTCTTAACACGTCCTTAAGTCTTGTAGCTGATCTGCAATTATAAATATTAAATTCTTTCCAATAATGTATCAGTCTTCACTAAGCTCTTAAGTTCCACGAGGCCAAGAATCCCACCTGTCTTCCTCACCACTATTATCTCCATTGTGGAACTCATTAATATCAGTTATCTGAGTGACAAACTTCAGCTGGGTAGTCAGAGTTCCTCCCCGCCCCCTCCGCCCCCGCCCAGCCCAGGTGGCCTCACCTGGCAGACAGCTGCTCCTTTTTCAGTACTAAATCTCCTTCCCTTGATCTTCAGTACTTCTCATCACCACTTACACCCCTTCAAGCACCCCTATCCTTTCATTCCCCTGCCTTTCCTTCTTCCTTAGTGATGTAGCCCTTTCTTGATCTATTGCATCTTTTCTTACCAATGTCCTAAAATTAATGACAAGTTAAGGAATTAAAATAGTCAAAAATCGAAAACAAAACTTGAGACATCAAAACAAAAAAGTCAGACTTTAAAATGAAGCCTTTTGCTTTACTTTTGAGTCATGTATTCCTAAAGATTCATATACTTCATAATTCAAGTTTAATTTTTCATAGAAATAAATTTAAATTCAGGGGAATGTGTTCCCAGAGAGCTTAAATATATAAACATTGTAAGCTCAGGGCCTCACTAGTTTGGATTTGATAATGCAACCACATCTCCAAAGTTTTTCCCTTATCTTTCTGGTTATACAAATATCTTTGCTAATTTAAGGGTGTACCTATTTCACTGCTGCCTTTTATATTCTAAGCCTTCACTCTAAGATTTTGCAGTGAATGCTCTCCTCGATTATGGTAGTTGTTGGCCTTTCTTCACCTTGTCTTATGCTATCTTCTGTTCCAAATTATGATTTGGGGGCAGTTTTCTAGCAACAGTGTAAGATAGATAGATAGATAGATAGATAGATAGATAGATAGATAGATAGATAGATAGATAGATAGATAGATAGATAGATAGATAGATAAATAGATAGATAGATAGATAGGTATTAATCTATTTTACAGGGATAGTAGGCAACAGACTTGAAGAAGTATAAATGCCAGTGAATAACAGCATGGTTCACATGATCGTGACAAGGAGAGCAGCTATATCTGTTTACAAAATAACTTTTGCCATGCAATGAAAATAGCACAAATCCAGTCTACAATTTATTCAGCTAACCAGTTTTGGGTGTAGGTGATTAGAATTATTTCATTTTTTTTTTCATGCATTAAATGAATCTTAATTATATATGACATGGTTTGAAATGCACATAAAATGTAACCATATTATTTGATAAAAATCAAAGGAGTCATGTTTTTAGGACTTTTCAGCAGGATGAAAAGGATTATTTTTCCATTTCTCCTGGCATATCTCTAGTACCATTCTGAAGGCATCCACCAACTTTATATTTTTTAAGTTGTTGATGATGGAGAAATAGCAAGTATTAAAGAATTACAGGAAACACTCGCTTAAAATTTTTTTTAAAGTAATTCTATCTCTCTAGCCCTTTGATTAGCTAAAACCATCAAAAACTAAGTGTTATCATTACTGACTTGGGCTTAATTTAAGAGGCTGAAGAAAAGGAAGGCCCTCCCAAGATTAGAAATTAAACTATGTAACAACCAGAAGGAGGAAACAAAATAACTTATGTACTTCAGACTCACAAAACCATTTAGGACATTTGGAACTAGGATAGTGTTTAATTTTAAAATTTCATGATTCCTCATGAGACACAAGTAGTAATGAAATGTGAGTTTTAAAAAACAAAAAAACAATGGCGCCCTAGAAGAAAAATTATTTAAATCTGAATCAATGCTCAGGAAATAATCAGATTTGTTTTAAAATCACTGAACGAGACTGACACCTGTCATGGATGCTGTAGTGTATAGTCCAGATTCCTCTTCTGGAACTATGCTGCTCATGGCCCCAGCTGCTGAGTGAGTTGGTTGCTGGTGGTTCACCCCTGAGTCCCTCCCCAGGAGCTGTCCTCCAGTCAAGCAAGGTGCCTTGTCCAAGTTTATACCTCCTTTCCAGGGGCAGCCTGCTGTGGGCTGTGGGGATACTAAGGCATGCCTTCTTGCTTCAGCTGGGCTCCAGAGCTCCCAGCTGGATCAGCAGAAGCCTCTGTTCTGTTGCATCACAGTTCTTGTCCTACTGCCCAATCCTGCCTTCCTCATTCTTTACAAGTGTTGCTCCTGAAAACACTCCCCAATAAATCTCCTCCATCCACATCCCTATTTCAGAGTCTGTTTCCCAGGGACTCAATGCAGCCAACCTGAAAAGCATGCAAAGGTCTCCAGTGATTAACTCACTATGATGCATAAATGCAATGGAGAAACCTAGTCTGAACACGTTATCAAATGGCAAAGAAAATAGAGATCTCCACTCAAAATGCCCTAGTTTTGATGAGGCTATTTCCTTGAATCTTAAATAAGGCAGAGAAAAATTACATGTAATTCTTATTCCATAATAATATGTCTTTCTTCCAAAAAAGTAATAGGCACCAGGAAGCAATATTTCCATTCTAAAAACAATTTTTCAAAATAGGCCTGTCAAACAGGCAAATTTCTTTCTTCTTCTTTTGCAATCATTCTCTTTACTTCCCTGTATGTCCTATTTATAAATCCAGTCTATCTCTCATCACTTTCCTACCTCACCCCATCAACTCAAAAAAAAAACCCAACCTCTCACTTTTCCATTCTTTCTTCCCACACTCACCTCAAGCTAATGAGTTTCCAACCCTAGTCTAACCAGTTGAACTCTACTATAGATAGATAACCATCAATAATGAGCTTCCTAAAGGCTTCATTACAATCCTCCTGTCACGTTTATTCAATATGACTCCTCCTTCCCTACTCTTAGCCACAGTTCATTGAGCCAGGGGTGTACACACAACTTGAGGGAACTAATCAAGAGCTTGGATGGTAGTAGCTTGTGCTGCAATGTCTCCATCTCCCCACCATCCCCACTTCCAATCAGGCATTTTATCTGGAGAGTTATGCAAACATTGGCACTAGGGTCGCCACTGGAAGTGGCCATCAGAAGAGTTAGATAGACCTGGCTTCATGCACAAAAGCTTGCCACTGAGGGTGAGCCAATTAACCTGTTTATGACTCAATGTCCTAATCATTCAAATGTGGATAATGCCACCGAGCTCTTAGTATTGTGAGAATTGAAAGTGAATTGAGAGGGAGAAGGTGTAGCTCGGTGGTTTGAGTGCCTGCTTCCCACATACAAGATGCCAGGTTCAACCCCCAGTACCGCCTAAAAAAAAAAAAAAAAAGTGAATTGAGGTAGCACATGTACTGTAGCCTGGGTAGTTTCCAACACATAATAGTAGACACGCAGCAAAGGAGAGCTAGTATCCCTTCTTCTGGGATGGATGAGAAAGCCATAGGATTCCCTTGAACATGGGCTGGATTTAATGTCTCACTTCTAACAAATAGAGTATGGGGAGGGAAGCATCACGACTTTACAGTTGAGAAAACTGGTTCTGTCTCAGGCCCTTGCAGAATGCCCTGCTTAACTTTTTATTTTGGTTTGCTCTTAGATTTTTCTTGGATCAGCCTTACGTTCCATGAGTCTCAACCTAATGACCAGTCTCCTGCACCCCTACCTCCCAATCTTGACCCAGTGCAGATCTCTAGGATTCTAACAGGGGGCCAATATCATTTTCCACAGGAGCAGCATGTGGAGCTTCAGGGATGGAGACAGATTTTTGGAGTCTGCTGCATGAAGAGAATTTGTGGTTGGGATCACCTAGGAAAAACATGGGGAATAGAAGGTTGAAGGCAGAACTTTGAGGAACACTCAAAACTAAAGGAACCAAGGAAAATGGTAAGAGATGTGTGAGAAGCAGAGGAAGGGGTGTCATGGAAGGCAAAGATACAGGGTTCATGCGGCAGGACCTGACCCATAATTGAGCCACGAAATCAATTTGCTTGGTTGTGACCAGCACTGAAAAAGAATAGAATAGGAAATATCAGCGTTCCTTGCATATAATTAAATACTATTTGGGGAAAGAGTTTCGGCTGTGTATATGTAGGTGTTTTTTGGGTTGCTGTGTAAAATGTTACTTCTTATGTTGAATTGTACTCTAAAAAGCTGAAAAAGCACTGAGGAAGAAACTTAAAGGAGGAAGGAGGTGTCCACAAGGGCAAATGCAGCAGACAAGTCTAAAAGAGAAAGAGCTGAAAAGTACTCATAAAATGTGGCAACACAGAGGTCACTGGGAGATCTGACCGTTGTGGTTTCCAAGGGTATTGGAGGCAGGGCCCCCATAGTAATGCACTGAGGAATGTGGGGACATTTAAAGGGGAAAGAGCAAGAATAGACTGCTTTTTCAAGAAGCTTGGCAGAGAAGAAAAGCAGAAACAGGTAGCTCTGGAGGGGACTTCAGATCAAGGTTTTTGCTTATTTGAGATGGGATTTCAACATATGTTTCTAGAAGAGGCTGAAGCTATGGGGCAAACTGGGATAATTGTTGGAGCAATATCTAGGAGAGAACAGATCAGGAGAGTGGCTGGAAGGCTACTGGAAAGCAAAGTCTGGGGAAAGGAGAGAGTCCAGCACAGATATAGCTCTGGGTCAAGTAGGGAATGGAAATTGGTGGTTCACTGTGAAAGCCTGAATTTCCTCATGAAAGCAAGGCAGATATTCGGACAATATGGAAACGTGCTGCCTACCCATATTCAAATATTGAAATTTTTCCTTACAGGATGCTAAGTCATTTCAATTATGGAGACTACAAGTCATAGAATGATACTGCTCAGCCAGCCTATGATGGTCCTGGGGCCCAGGAGGGGTGCCTAGTGCTTGCTCCAGCCCCTGAGCTGACTGAGCAGGGGGTGTGTTGCAGAGCAGCCCAATGCTGCTGAAGCAAGTGACAGGGCAGGCTACACTGTTGGCAGGAACCAAGGTACAGGCTCTCTGAATCTGGCACATATGAACAGCCAGGCTGTCCAGATGTGTGTCTGGCTGTGACAGATCCAGCACCCCCTGGTGGCAAAAAGTACCCCGTGGCACGGGTCACCTAGAAGCAGGAGCCCTTGCTTCGCAGCCCATATGGTCTCTGCATGTAAAAACAATTGAGCATGGCCATGTCCCAATAAAACTTTATTTACAGAAACAGGCAACAGGTGTAGTCTTAAGGCCTTCTGGATGAGAGCATTTTAAGAGGTACGTCATCAAAAAAGTTTGATTTGGTTACTTATGACAAATCATGGCTCAGAGAAGGGTGTCATTTAGACAATGACTGCTGCCTTAAACACATCCTAAAATTGCACAAATTATTTGTAAATTATAATTATTTGATAAATGAATAGCACTACTATTCGGAGCTCTAGTTTATAATTTTGCTTTAGACAATAAAAGGATTATATTTTAAATTTTATGTATTCTTTCTATATTACTGTATATTGCCATCCCAGTTCCCATTTTGAGTTTCATCCTGGGGGCAAAGAGAGGAATAAAGGATTAGAGGCAAGTATTATTAAAACTTGGCCCAGTTGAACAAGGCAACTTGACTAGTTTTCTAAGGACACTAAAATGCTGTGAGGCATGAAAAACACAGTTGACATTTGGGATTCTGCAATTTTTAGAGACACTATGGTTGGAAGATTTCTTCCAACAGCCCAGATAGAGTAGATTGTGGGTTTGTGGTTTGGGGCCACGTGTCAGGCACAGGCACACAAATGAATACGATATAGTTCTTGTTCACTCCAAGTCCATTGTGCGTGGGCTGATGTGCCATCAGGCCAGTGAGGAAGTGTTAATATGTTCTAACCACATCTAGGCATCAGCTCTTCCAGGCTTCCCCTTGGGGACTCAACCACAGATAAGCATAGTTTTATGCTTCTGTTAGCATGGCCCCTGCTCCCCTTAGCTTGCATAAGTTTTTTTTTTTTTAATTTTAATTTTTTTTATTTTTTTAATTGACTTTGTAATAATATTACATTAAAAATATATATATATGAGGTCCCATTCAACCCCACCACCCCCACCCCACCTCTCCCCCCGCCCCAGCAACACTCATTCCCATCATCATGACACCTCCATTGCATTTGGTAAGTACATCTCTGGGCACCTCTGCACCTCATAGTCAGTGGTCCACATCATGGCCCATACTCTCCCCCATTCCATCCAGTGGGCCCTGTGAGGATTTACAATGTCCGGTGATTGCCCCTGGAGCACCATCCAGGGCAGCTCCATGTCCCAAAGACGCCTCCACCTCTCATCTCTTCCTGCCTTTCCCCATACCCATCAGCCACCATGTCCACTTTTCCCAATCCAATGCCACCTTTTCTATGTGGACATTGGATTGGTTGTGTCCATTGCACCTCTATGTCGAGAGGAGGCTCAGATTCCACATGGATGCTGGATGCAATCCTTCCACTTTCAGTTGTAATCACTCTAGGCTCCATGGTGTGGTGGTTGTCCTTCTTCAACTCCATCTTAGCTGAGTGTGGTGAGTCCAATAAATCAGATTGTAGGGGCTGGAGTCTGTTGAGGCTCAGGACCTGGCTATCACATTGTCAGTCCAGAGATTCAAATCCCCTAAATATATCTTAAACCCCAACACTAACTGCAACTCCAATACATTAGCATGAAAGTCTTATGAAGAGAGATCCCATCTGAGTCCAGATTCATCACACGTAAACACCAGTTCCAAAGAGGAGCCATCTGACCTGGTAGTTAACCCCATCGGCCATGACCATAACTCCCATGGGTCTCTTTAGCCCTCAAAGGAACCAAAACCTGGGGGTTGTATCTGCTTTATCTGTCTCTCTGACTCTGCTCAGTTGTGCATAAGGGCAATCCTTCTGACAGCCTCCAGACTCTTTTTTAGAGACTCGTAGCCATATAAACTCATTTCTCCTTTCCATTTCCCCCTTACATTAGGTCAAACAGCATTTTAAAGTCATGTTATTTTATGTAGACATGGATATTCTGCTGATCCAAATTGAACCTTCCGTATAAGGTCATTTTCCAGTTGCATCATCAGTTGGTAGTTGATAGTGGTCCCTCGGTGCCAGGGAGGCTCATCGCCGGGTGTCATGTCCCACGCTGGGGGGAAGGCATTGCATTTACATGCTGAGTTTGGCTTCGAGATTGGCCACATTTGAGTAACATGAAGGCTGACAGGAGGAAATTCCCGGGCACAATGCTGCTCTAGGTCTTGTTCTTATTTTAGGCTTATCAGCTCACAAGCATAGTCATTAGCGTCAGGGGCTCACTGTTGAACCCTCACTCCCTCCCGGTCCCCGCCGCTGCACCTGGGAGACTGTCGCTGCTCCCCTAGGGACCACGACAGAGCACCACTGGCCAGGAACCCAGTACCCCCCCTGCTGTGGTTTTTAATTGTTGCCACTATGAGTATATCCAAACATTACCAAGCTTGCATAAGTTAAGAAAAGGAATCTAAAGATCAGCACCTGGCTGTAGGGACCAAAATGCTCTTATATCTCCACATGGGACACCTGTGCACACATTTCAGGATAATAGAGATGATAATTATTGAAAGCCTACTATGTGCCATGCTTGTCATCTAGTTCTCTAAAAACTCTTGGGGGAGATATTCCCATTTTACAGATAAGTTAATTGTGGCTTGGGAAAATTAAAAACCCCACATGGTCACAAAATTAAGTACATTAACTATATTTAAATCCTGGTCTGTTTAACTCCAAAGCTCCTCCTCCTTCCAATAAGCTGGAACAGTGGTCCTCAATATGTCGTCCCTGAATCAACAGCAACAGCTATCTGGGAATATGATAGAAATGTAAATTTTTGGACCCCACCCCAAGACGTCGTAAATCAGAGTCTGGGAGTGGGGTCCTGTAATCTGCTTTAACCGTGGCCACAAAAGTGTTCTATTGTACACACTCATGTCTGAGAACCACCGCACAATACTGCCTCCAAGAAAGAGGATACCATACCAGGTGCAGGTTCAGCCACCCCGAGCCCTGAACAAACCTAGAAGGCTAAGGAAGGAGACAGCAGCCGAAGCACTGCTTTTCTGGCCCCTCACACTGTACTAGCTCATTAAACAACAAGTCAAGACTGTCACAAGTAGCTGTGAAGAGAAAAAAGAACCATATATGAGCTCCATCCTATTCTCTTGTTGGCATCATCTCTTCCAGCCACTTATCCGCTGCGTGGACTTGTTATTCTGGAGAAGAGGAATAGAAGGTTTGATCATTTGTCCAGTCAAGGTATCACAACTGACAAACCCTGGGTTCCCAATGGTCTGCTTCTCCCCAGGTCCCTACCCACGCTGCGGGGGGACACCACCTCCCCTGCAGGCGGCAGCCGCTGCTGGGTGGGGGTCCACACCAAGCAGGTTTCTCATCTCGCTGGTGATTTTTCCACACTGCAAAACTTCAGGTATCTGGAGGAGCGTACACTATGAACGACTTAATAACGTCAGGCCCCTGTAAAGTGCCCCAGGCACCTCTGAAGCTCAACTCTGAGAAAGAGCCAGAGCCCGGGCCCAACTCCCACAGCCCTGTACCACGATGCGCCCGACCCTCAGACATTCCGAAATGATTAAAGCCAAGAGCAAAGCCAGGCAAACAGACCCAGCCCACAGCCTGCTCTTGAAACTGCCCAAACCAACCCCGAAACTTGCCACACCCATTATGCCTTTGGGCCAATGGGCAGAACAAAAATTCAGGAAGAACACTCAATGCCCAGACAAGTAAGTGTGCTGTTTTGTTTTTTCAAGCAGTGCTGAGTGAGGCAGCCAGGTGTGTGAATGTGAACCGGGGACATTTAGGGTGCAGACAGGAACAAACTGTCTCCGCAGATGAATACTTTCTTGAGGCACTCAGTAACTGCAACATTTCGCAAGCTGCTTTTCGAGGCAATAAGACCTCATCTATGGCTTACCTTGAGAAAGCACCCAAAAAGAAGCATTTGTGGGCTCTGTATTTACAAGGTATCAGGAGTGAGGTGTCACTCTATTACCGCCCCAGTACAAGTTAAGTTTCTCACCATGTGAAGATTGCATAAGATCCCCTCTTTCTACAATCAGGGCAGTAGAGCCAGTTTCAAATAAAATCAAGCACTGCTTAGTTACGCAAGTTTCCTTTCCTGCCTGTTTTCTGCTTCTTTGATTAAATGATAATTAGAAAATAGAAGCAATCATTATTTGTCAATTTTTCATAACAACTCTTTAAAGGAAGGAGTTTAAATAATAAATTGTGAGTCAACTTTCTCATTTTCCCCTAAATTACATTAAGGCCAAGTTATAGCACCACTGATTTCCAAGTCTTCATCCTCTGTCTTTTCTCCAAGGGCTATTAAAGGTAGTAAGGATAAAAGAATTCATTCCTAATGAATCGGCTTACTCTAGAGCTAACTGCTAATTTTTGGAATTATTTAAAGCTTTCTCTGAGAGCTGGTTACCAACATCACTTCAGGTAATTTTGAAGAACATGTCTGGTCACCCTCAAACCAAATAATTTATCTTGAGATCTGTATGCAATTTAAAAAGTAGAACAAAGAACCCATGGACTATTTCATCCTTTACCATAGGACCATATGGAGGCAGGGGTAAAGGGGTGGGGAAGTGTTAGGAGTGAGAGGGTTTAAGGGGTGTAATCACAGCACTTGCCACCACAACTGGATACAAATAAAGGCCAAAGTCTGCATAAATGGTGACTAAATTTCAGTCAGTCTCTAATCTAGACCTAATAATCTCAATTACCACTACGATGAATACAATGCTAAAGGTAATTACAGGTTCACAGTATTTTGTCAGGGGAAGGTGGGCAAGGCCAAAAAAAAAAAAAAAGGGGGGGGGTAATTAAAATCACAGACTCAGGGAAGTGAATGTGGTTCAAGCGAATGAGCTCCCGCCTACCACATGGGAGATTCCAGGTTCAGTTCCCCATGCCTCCTAAAGAAACAAAGATGACCAGACACAGCAAGTGCAAACAATGAGGTGATGGGGAGAGAGAAATAAATATCTTTAAAAAACTAAAATAAAAAATGGAAAATATGTTTAAAAAAAAACATAGACTCTATAATGAGGGAAATGTGAACTTGAATTCTAACTTTGTCACTTGCTGTTCAGTCTTGGGCAAATAGGTAGAAGTATGTGCATCTTTATTTCTCTTCTTTATTTCTCTACTTACCTCATGGAGCTGTTTGGAAAATGGAGACTGTTCAGTTAGCTTGGTGTTTGGCACACAAAGCGCTCAGCAATGGTTCTCACTGTGACTGTTATCTTGCTATTACAAAAAGGGAGGCCATTATTCGTTTAGAAATTAAATGCTGATGCATTAAAAGAAACTTGGAAGATCAACCCAATCAGATTCTTGCCCAGTCAGAGCTCAAGAGCCCTTGGCTAAAAGCCATGGGTATTATAGTGACTGCCCAAACTCAGTTTAAAATTACACTGTCCTTCTGGCCAACAGCCAGGGACAAAAACTCTTCCATACAACTTGGTGAACAAAAGTAACCAGATCAAGTTTTCCAGGTTCCTTTCACTTTCCCACCAGCTGTCTGCTTTTAAAGAAGAAAACACTCCAAAATTAAAGAAACAAAAATAAAAATAAATGACAGAAATAAAACAACACAAAACATTCTAGCAAAGTGGGAGTGTACTTGTACACTCCCCCAAATCAGGCTGCATTACTTTTTTTTCCAGCAGGTATTTTCTCCATGAATGATCATTTCTTAAAAAGACTTGCCTTTCCTGAAGCAGAAAAGCCTCAGAGTCCTTCATTTGACAGACAGGAGACAGGACACAGCAAGAGGTTAAGGAAGACATGATGAAAATCAAAGGAAATAAAGTAGAGATATGACAGAAATTGGCCAAAATAGACCAAAGGCTAGAAATATGAAACATGGGAAAGAAGGGGACATTGCATGAGGAAAAGGTAACTTTCTCAATTAGGTCTTTAATGGCTTCTTGGTAGCAATGGATTTTGCAGTGAGGCCAGCTACCTTCTAAGTCTGGCTAAAGTGAGGTGTTACTTTGAAATCATAGCTGAACTTACCGTTAGGCCCACCTGACGAACTGAAATTTCCCCCGCCCATTACACAACTCAGGGTTCTATATAGAAAGCTGTATGTGAAAGTTATCAAAGTTTCTCTGCCAGTGAACTATCATGTGTCCTCATTCCAGATGAATGCTACCCATGTGCTCATATACCACTGGCACAGAATTGCAGAGCTGCTACCACTGTCTTATGCGATAACAGCAGCCACCCACTTACTGAGAGCTTCTGTTTTCTGTATCCCATTTAATCCTCACTATAAGCTCATAAGAAGCATTACTGTCCCATTTTAGGGATGGAGGACCTGAGGTACAGAGAGGTTACTAAGCAGCTTGTGTAAAGCCAAGTGGCAGGAGTGGGATTCAAACATATGTCCATATGATTCCAAGGCCATGCTATCCTCTCAGAAATGTTTTAACACTGAAATGTTGCTTTAAAAGGCATACTTGCTCTGATTATCCTGAGTATTTTTTCCCCTTTATTATTACTTCATGGTAGCATCACCTACTTATGGATGTATTTTAAAACATAATTTGTTTAAACCATTTAGCATTGTTTTGTTTTGATAATTGTTGAAGCTGGGCAGTAGGTATATGGGGTCCATTATAGAACTCCACTTTTCCATGTCTAAGATATTTTTCATAAGATGTTTTTTTGTTTTTCACCTTAAACTTGCTCTTTGGAAAGTTGGGTAAGTCAACACTAATTGTTGAAGTAAGATTTTCAGCTCTCCATGGATGACACCAAGCTGCAATATTCCTAATTGTCTCCTATTACAAAGCAGCTGCAGTGCACAGTCCCTCATTAGAAAGTGTTTGTGCAGCCTTACCACACACCATCCAGTGTGCCCAGAGCAGGGATGTCGGTCACTTTTACAAGGTTGGGACTGGCTGTTCAGAGTCACTTTCCCAGCCTCCACCCCATTCGGTAAGGCTGTCTTGGGTGTGGCCAATTTCACAAGAGATGGCATAAGGATTGCTCTAAAAGGTTGGTGTGAGCGATTCCTTCCATCTGTGCTTCCTTGCCTCGTGGCTATTTAACTACTAAGTGTTTAGAAAGAAAGACTGGGTTGGTCAGGACCAGTGAGAATGAACATCCAGGCAAATGTTTCTGGATTTCTTACCTGTCCCCCTTTTCATCCTTTTAGGGGTACTTCCCATGTTCAAAAGACAATAAGGAGTAAGAAAAACGTAGGTGAACATGTCATAAGAACCTCCCTTTTTGCCATTGCCTGTCACTTCCACAAGACAAAGAGTTGAGCCATACACTGTGGTGCTTCCTTTCCTAGAGCAGATGCAGACTGGGGGAACCTGACAAGGCTGCCTAATGCTCTCTAGCAATACCAGGTCAGAAACTGCTAGCACTAGGCTCACAGGAGGAAGGAATCCTGTCACATAATTCTAACTGTGAGAGAGAAAAAGGCTTGGTATGACCTCAAGTTGGGACTGCTGAGCTCGTGCTGTTTACATTGTAAAACCAAAGTTTGGTGTCAGCATCCTAGTTTTAAAGAGAATTACAGTGCCACAGAGTCTAAGACATTAAAATGAAAGTAAATTTTCCCTCTCAAGGAAGGAGGAATACAAATAAAAGCCTCAAAACTGAATACAACCAACCAGGTGAATGGGAAGTAAATAAGCTAAAGGAAGCAAATAATTAGATAAATAAAATTTCCTAAACACACACACAATTCTGTCCATCTCTTTTTCACCAAAGCTTATTTAATGGTGGGCTTTATATTAAAAGAAAACAAAACACTATGCAAGATCTGTTTGTTTTTTAATGTGGAGATAATTTTGCTGATAAACAATCAGCCCATGAGTCACTGCAATTATCTTTTAGGCTTAAAAAAGAAAAAGAAACAACAAAAAATAGAGTATGCCTTATCTTAAAATGGACAAAAGATCCATTAATGTTTGCCCACAGATTAAGGAACAAGGTATAAAAGTGACTAGCTGAAATCTCCTCATGCAGTTGCAACTCAATAGTTTTAAAAATTACCCACATATATACATACACAAAACTGAAAAATCAAAGTGAACCCAACAAGTAAATGTACAGAAGTAGAAAAAGGTATTGCACTGGGTTGGCTGAAAGTTGGTTTGTAAGCAACTTAGTTGGTCAGACAGCCACAGCCCAAAGTTATGAGCTAGTGTGGAAGGCAATTCTGGCTTGTGTCTGTGAGGAAGAAGGCTGAATGAAAGCAAGTCCCATGGAAGGCTAATCAAAACTGACCACAGTTTAGATATTTAATGGAAGGGAGCACATTGTCAAAGGACTCAGATAGGTGCTACCATGTGTACACAGAGATAATAATGATTAATTTCATAATGCTGTACGGCAATGCCCAGGATGAGTTTATTTCATGGAGGAAAAAAAACTGTGATTTTCCTAAACACCATGTAGTGACTGGCATTTTTCATTTCTCTTTTATCGTATAATACAAAACAGAAATCAACAGATATACACCAAAATATACTCCCAGACCCCCTTAAATTAGCAGACTTAAAATTAAATCTTAAAGCAGTATTTTGTTACATTTCAATTCAAATTCTATTTACAAATTAAATTGCACTTATAAAAATACCAACAGTTCCATTATGGTTGTAGGTTATTTTGCTTTATTATGGTTTTATATCTGGATATAAAACTTTTAAAGCTTTCTTCAATTAAAAATCACTTTCTTCAGCAGTACATAATTTATTTACCCACTGAATTTCTGAATCAGTTTCTCTTTTTGTGCTTTCCTGCTCTGTTTTACAAATGGCACATACCTTTGAAATGGGTGCAGTCTGACATTGTACTCATTATTATAAGACTTATTCATGAAAAATTAAAGTGTAAGAAATGAAATATTAATGTTCATTAATGAATGAATCCTTTGGTTCATTTTTCAAAAATAAAATCTACCGATATAATTTACATATCAGTGGTAATTCCTTTTTGATTCAAAACAAATCCACCAGGTAGATTACTTTTAATAATTAAAATCCAACACTGCGTTAAAAGTACCACATTCCTCTTCTCACCTCACTCACTGCTCAAGGATGCCACTGTTTATAACTGGTTTTACATGAAACAGGATACGGTAAGGCACAAATGGATGGTACGAATAAAAGCAAATACTTTAGGACTTCTTTTTCCTGCACAAATACCAAAATATGTACCGTTTTCAAGATAAAATAACAAAAAAGAAATACATATTTTTTGTTATGAAATACCTATACAAAATTTTAAAATTTACACCATCTGAGCTGCCAAAAAGTGTTTTAAAAAGTATCAATTTTTTTCATTTCCCTTACATAAAACTCTCTCTCATCAGTAGGTCCAAAAAACTTGGGTCGAAAATGCCCCAGCACTTTATAGAAGGGAAGAGGATAAAAATTCCCCTTCCTGCTCTCCCTACCCCAATATAAGACAAAAACAAAGGCCAGGTGTTTACAGTGGTATATTCTACTTATTACAAACAAACAAAAAAATCACGCCAGGAGATTACTGGTGCAATGACTGGTTGACCAACTAGAGTAAGGCACTTCCTTGGAGAGAGCGGCATCCCAATACATGGCACAGGGAGATGATCGCCAGGTTCTGATTAAGACAAAGGACTGCATGAGGCTCCTCTGAAGCGGACAGGAACATCTCCACAGCAGGGGAAGACACAGGAGGTAAAACATGGAGGAGACATCTATACAGAAGTGGTCACTCGGTCAATGGCATGATTGACCTCATTTTTGTTGGAATCCAGTCCTTTAGCAGCATTCATATCATTCCGTAAATTCTCTACTGTCTTTTTCATGTTCTTCAACTCCCCTGGGTGTGGAGTGGCTCGCCTTAGAAGTGTTCTCTAAAAACAAATAGTGGAGTGAGAGTTTTGGTTTTATTCCATTATTCTTTCAAACATTCAGCTTCAAGGTATTAGCATTCACATACAAATCTTACCTTCTTAGAGATTATGAGTTAAGGAGTTAAAGTGGGTGGAAAATCATTCTTTGGAGCTCTGTGCATTTATCAATTAATTGCTTAACAGTAGCTAATGGAAGACACAAGTGCTTCATATAACTTATCTAGCCAAGATAGGAGGATTACTTTTAGAATAAAAGAATATATATTTTTAAAATGAGATTAGGAGAAGATAAAAATAAAGTTTCATGAACAGTAAGAAAAGATTAAAGACTTTCAAAATTTAATTTTGGGGTGTGGAGGAAGAAAATGGTAAAGGGGCAAAAAATCCTAAATTAAAACCACTATAATGGTCTACTATAATCCAAAAGTGGTTCTGCCTTCTTCCAGCCCTTGAGGCATGGGAATTGAAGAAAAGAGAAGCAGGAGAGAAGGACTTCTTACTTTGTTGCTGTGTGTGCAATTTGTATGACCTACTGATTAAAGGTCATTTTCTTTGAATAAAGGCCACATTGTTAAAAGCAAAGTAACAGTGAACCTAATTTTAGAAAACATTTTAACATTTTAGATGCTCTTTGGCTCATAAAAAAAGTATTTTTATCTTTTAAATGGCCAAACTAGGTTAACAAAATCTAAAAAAAGCACTTCTAAAGCAATGAAGTAAGTAGGTAAATAATCACACTCTATAGGCACAAGGTAAGCATTAAAGAGTCATTTATGTTGAAGTTATTTGGTCATCCCGTAATCCCATTTTTGCACTGTACTACTGCAAATGGCTAAAATCCCATTTGGTGACAGCAGTAACACAAACTAAAGGCAACAATTTAAAAAGTGCAAGTACTCCCTCTAAGCTCTGCTTATGAAAATCTCAAGTACTGTAAGAAATTTAAGAGTCAAAGTCAAACTGGGAAGATCTCAAGAGTGGTCACCCAGTCATAGTGACGGATGGCTGAGAGACGTTTTCAAGCATAGGTCAAAGTAAGGGTGAGAGATACTTTCAAATCTCCTGATTCCTGAATGAATGCTCAAAAGGCAACCCAACCAGAGGATCTCAAGCACTCAACATGAAGGCAACAGTAACCCGGTGGATGAAGACGTCTGGTAAAAGAGAAGGTGAGCAAAGTCGCAGGTTATAAAATGTGACTGGAGTCAGCATGGATTCATAAATGCGGGTGAGGTGGGGATGGCAGGAGACTTAATTCATAGGAAACAGCAAAAAAGGAAACATTCCCAATCATTTTTAGGAAAATAGTGGTGGGGGGAAGGAAGACAAGCATCACAAAAAGGAAAAGAGGCACCATATGTTATGTAAACCAAAGAAACCCCCCAAAGCCCCATTTGTCTTATTGCCATCTGTGAATCCGTGCCTACTTTTACCATCTAAAAAACTTCTTAAATGATGGAGGCAAACAGTGAATATACTATTTTAAATAAAAGAAATCCTAAAAAAAAAAAGAGAAAGAAAAAGAAAAGAATGCCTTATTAAGTACCATTCTCAATATTTGGAAAGCTTTTAAACCAAGAATCTCCATTTCCATACCATTTCATAGTCTTCATCTTTTTCATCTTCCAGAAACCGGATTGCACTGACTCTATGTACTGCATGCTCATTCCAGGCTTCATCGGAGACATCATTTACCAAGCTCTCCAGCGCACCACAACGAGGCAGGTTCTCTGTTGTGACAAAGAGCACATCAACACGGAACTCTGGTTCATGGCACTGGCAACTGCTATGTACTACTTTGGTGGCTGACTAGGCAGAATCCTCAGGAGAACCAGGGACAGAATACCAGAATTAAGGACAGCAAACCACTGTCTCAACTGCCAAGTGTTGGCTTTTAAAAACAAAAAAAAAATTTAAAACAGCAAGGCCTTGGGACAAGGTTCCCAATCTTTTCAATGATGCATAATTCTATTCAAGGTCATATAAAATATCTGCTAAATTAATATGCTTAATATTTCATCACAGAATGTCTCACAGAATCCTATCTCATAATCCTCTTTTATACATTAACTTCAAAAACATACTCATGACAGCACTTTTTTTTTTCTCCCCCACCCCTACCATTCCTCCCGTTGTCTGCTCTCCTTGTCCATTCTCTCTGTGTTCTGTATCTGCTTGTATTCTCGTTAGGCAGCTCCAGGAACAGATCCTGGGACCTTCCAGCGTGGGAGAGAGGCAATTACTCTCACGCCACCTCAATTCCCTATTCTGCTATGTTTTCTTATTTTCTCTCCTCTGGGTCTCTCGTTGTGTCATCGGGCTGTGCCAGCTCTCAGCATTGGCTGGCACTCCTGGGCAGGGCGGCTTTCCCGCGCTGGGAGGCATTCCCACACAGAGGGGCACTCCTGCATGGGACGGCATTCCAGCGGGGGCCAGTACTCTGCGTGGGCCTGGTCAGCACATGGGCCAGCTTGCACTCACCAGGAGGCCCTGGGCATCGAACCCTGGACCTCCTATATGGTAGTCGGGAGCCCAATTGGTTGGGCCACATCCGTTTCCCAGTACTTTCTTTAGTAGAACATTCTACCACATTTTTCTCATAGGGAAAGTCTAACAAAGCTGGGAATGGCAAATTGGCTTTGCAGCCCTCCTGGCTTAAGGGCTTCCATTCTCCCATGGCATTCCAGTTCTCTTCTCTCAAACCAGGCTCTTGGCAAAGGATTTATAATAGCATTTTGATGTTATTAGCGTGAATCTTTTTTACAACCATGTATAATTTACAGAGATACAATGACTCAAGACAATTCACTGGCTTAAGAACAGTACACCAGTAGTGTTTACTCCTCCTCCAAACTATCAGTATGGATTTTAAGTGACTCTGTTACCATTTTTAGGAGTATTTATATTTTCAGCCTTAGCTGTAATTCAAAACTGAAAAGGCATTTGATGCATTTTAGATACGGTAAACAACCGTAAGCAGTACCTTTCCTGCAAGGATGTGGCAGGCCAACCTTCCCAGAGGACTCCCCAGTGACCTCACCTGGGCAGGCTCCAGGGGCACATTAGGGAAAATACAAACCCATCCCACGTGGGAGCAAGAGGCTTCATGGGCAGACATTCCCATGGCCACATAAAACACACTCACCTTGGCAACTCGGTTCAGAAGGCAGCTGAGGAAGTAAGACACAGGTTAAAATCTTCTCTCCTGTGACATGGTCTGTGTCTGTCTGGAAAGTGAGCAACGGCTGGGACTGGTTGTCAGACAGCCACAAAGCCTTCAACTTCAAGGCAGTCAGGGACAACGGCAGATGCAACAACCTAATTTAAAACAAAAGGAGACATCATGCGCTCCTACTTAATTAAATCAATTCCTGTCAATAAAACAGAAAAAAAAGTAAAAGCAGCTTCCGGGATTGGGTTCAAAATGCACAAAGCCATATAATTTTAACTAAGACGCTTGGTTTACACTTCGCAAGTAGATTCTTCGGGAGATCACTGTGCTTCCCTTTTCTGCTGTCACTGCTCACATTAGGATGTCCAGGACATAGGGCAGAAAATGAGGACATATTCAGCTAATTACAGGACACATTATTAGGTCTTGTATCAGGAAGTTTCAATTTAAGGAGAAAAAAATACCAGCCTAATTGTGGAAGAACCCAGAAGCAGAAGTTCTTACTGTTTCAGTGGCGACAGGCTCATCGACAGGGTAGGTGTAAGGCCCTGTGATTGCCTGTTCTCAGGAGCACCTGGAAAGTAGGGATGAGACAGAGATGCCTGGGAGCTGAAGAGTTAAATAAAGACTGCAGTTAGAGACTTAAAATGTTCCTGACTGTGGGCTCCATGTTTCCTCTAAGGAGATTATTTAAGGTGTTCCGTTTCCCATTTCTTTCCGTTTCTGGAAGCTCCCACTTATCAGACTCCTACGTGATAATTAATATCCACATCAGATTGTTTTCAGTTTCAAATGAGACGGCATATACGATAAAGTACTTTAAAAACTGTGATGTGGCACCTAAAGATTAGTTTTATGCTTCCCTAGAGATTTGATTGGCTGCAAGTAGTTAACTCTATTAAACGAGGGGACAAAAGACTACCTGCCAGAAATCCTTTGTACTTGATAGCTGCTAAAAATTACTTTCGTGCAGCGGTTCTCAAGCAGGGGCCATTTTGCTCCCAAGGGACATTTGGCAATGCTGGAGATGTTTTTGTTTATCACAATTGGTGTGCAGCGGGGTGGGGTGGTGGTGAGGAGAGGCTGCTGGCTGCCCACCACCCTGCAATGCACAGGGCAGCCAACACAACGAAGAACGCCAATAGTGCTGTGGGGGACGGAGTTGATCTAGTGAAAAACAATCTTTCACGCTAATCTACTAATTTACTTTGAAAACCACCAAACCTCTGTGGATCCCAGGAACTTAAGATTTTAAGGAATTTAAGGTTACATTTGATTAAGAATTTTCACTCTAAGGGTGGTTCCATGTTATTAAGTTATTGATCAATCTTAGAAGTGACTTCATATATAGTAGTAATCTCATCACCTTCGGTTATCTACAAAATGAGACATTTTCTTATAAGAAATCTCTGGTCCATTAATTCTATAAGAAATGATATGAAGGCACATATTCCAGGGGTTCACTCTTTCATGAAATTACATACCTATCTCCAGTCAATACATCTGGGAAATCTTATACATCTTACCAAAAGATTAATACTTCAGACATACATAACCAATCTGAATTGACAGAACTTCTGGGAAATAAACTAGAATTTGATGTAGAGATTATTAAAAGGAGTTCTACTCCAATATTACAAAACTGATATGAGTAAAATGTAGCATAAATTGTTTAAGTTACTTTGGTAAGTGAAGTAAATCTTCAAAGAGCATCGAGAGAAGGGGTATTAACACATGCATTAACAAGCTTTGTGTGAAAATATTTTGTTTTACAAAAGACTTCCACCATACGAATTAGAAATGAGAACATATCTTAACCATTAGTCTAGGAAAGGGGGGTTCTATCCCACACACATCAGGTGCATATTGAGGCAGCCCAGTGGAAGGGAACTCACAGGGAAGGCTGTTCTAAGGTCACCCATGAGACCTGTGTGCATTTAAGGACCCTTGAAAGGACTATGTGTTGTACAATACATTATTTCATGAATGAACACCACATTAGGCAACAGGTTTGTATTAATATGTTTCAATCCGAGTATCTACTCCTCATGAGGAGGATGCCCAAGGGAAACTTGAGGTGACAGCAGATTCACAACTCCACCACCCTTACTTTAAAAAGATATGTATTTGCTGGGCACTGTGATGGGGTTTTTTCTTTTTCTTTTCTTTTTTTAAAGGGTATCCATAAAACATGAGGAAAGCTTAAAGTAAATGACTTTCATTTTATTGAACAAAGAATAATTTCCTTTGAAAACTTTTCCTGTTCCTTTAAAAATAAATACTGGAATAAAGCTAACATTCGTCAGAAGGTTTAAAGTTTCAAGGTCCTGGTTGAGGCAGTATCAATCATGAAAGCATAAAGAAAAAATATCAAGGATTGAAAATGGGCAAGCAACAGGTACTCATACATGGTCATGGTAACTTGCTCAGACTAATGACTGACTTCCCAGATGAATGCAAAAGCAATGATTTAAATAAAAAGCTAAAAAAAAAAGAGCATCACATAAATAACAGCATGTAAAAGCATATGGCAAAACATATGGTAAAGGCTAAATAAATTACTGGACTACACACCGACAGATCTTAAAATCATATTCAACTAAGGCACATAAGGTGAATGAGTAGTTTAACATCAGTTTAACAACTTATGTAAACGTGAGTTTTCCTACAAAGAAAAAAGGGCACACTTGAACACTGCTGCTATCAACCAAGTATACATTATACACGAGTTTGTCCTCAAATGTCTTGTGGACAGAAGTGATCCCAGTGGCAGCAAAGGGGGGAAAAAAAAGCCCCTGGTCCCTGTAGAGTCTGCACACAGAAATTCTGCAAGCTCTTACTGACTCATTGTGGGTTGGGGAAAAAAAAAAAGAAAAAAGACACACGTTTCTCTGTTTCTCTTGAGACATCCCACCTCAAGAAGAAAATAGATTTAAAAATATTCCTACTTTCCAGAGGAGTTAATTCATTTCTTGGTTCATTCTGGTACCTTCTGTACATTTCATAATAAACAGAATAAACACAAGAAACCACATTTGTATACTTCTCTGTATTAGATTTAGGACCACATCCCCCCAGAAATAAAAAGCCAATGGTCACTATTTACACCAGCGGTACAAGGACTAAAGCAAACGATTAAACAAACTGTGACTCTCTACTCTCACATCTCCAGATATATTCACCGCCAGCTCAGCCTGAAGTGACCTGACTGCTTCCACTGCTGAACTACTGTAGCAACTGCTGAGCTAAGTTTACTTAGAAACTAAACGTGGTCTACTGAATAATAGAATATATTAACCTCTGATTACTGTGATGTAACCTATGATTAACGCCTTACAATTTAACTTTTCACCTGTAACTCTTAGTATAATTTTTAGTTTTAAGCAAAGTTTTAAAAAAATATTTAAAGATACAGATGAATGGATAGAGAACATGATCAATGAGGAAAACTTAAATACCAAAATACCTACAGTAAAATCCCCCAGACACTCAAGTCTCCACCCCTCCTACTTTTAATCTATTGGTGGACCACAGAGATAAGTTTTTTAAAAGTACAAAATGAGAGCACTACATATGGTTCAACAACTTGCTCTCACTCAGTGTCATGGAACTCCTTCCACATCATTAGAGTGAGAAATATTCATTCTTTGGCTTGGCTACTCACTACGCCATAATAAGGCTATACGGCTATGGTTTGCCTTTTAATATTTTTCTTTTAATTTACTGGATTAGTTAATAGATATACACAATAAAAAATTTAAAAGTACAAAACATTCCCCTATTTAAAATCACTGTTTCTAGTATTTGGTGCTATTAATATTACAATGAAGATGCTCATATGCCAGATTTTGTGTATCTGATGGGTATTCCTATGGGATGGTGTCCAAAGGTTAAGGAATTCTGTGTTTTCTCTGCTTACAGATAACTTATGACACAAGAAATCTTCTTTTTTACTGTCATAGAGGGTTTAATACTTAGTTTCCAAGTGGCACTTTAATAGTCATCCTGACTATAAGTTATCCTGTCAAACTTGTAAAAGAAAGCTAATAGAAACTCATATGTAGTCTCCCTGCTGCTATTTGCTCTTTTTATATGCTTGAGAAGAGGCAGAAGTTTCTGTGATATTTAGTATAACCTACCATGATATTACATTTCTGTAAGCTAAAAGATGCCATGGTAGCTTTTCTTTTTTATTAATGTCTATAAAATCTCTACTGACACTTTAAATAAGTAGCAATTAAATATTTTGATAGGCTGAAAATTTGGTTATGAATCTATACATACAAGAACATAATGACACACTTAACTGACTCAGATGACAGCTATGTAACTAGGATAAAAATTTTTTTCTTTATTAGAAATGTTCTGGGCTTATAGGACAATGATGCATAAAATACTGGATTCCCATATACCACCCACCACTAATACCTTGCATTGGTGTGGAACATTTGTTAGAATTGATGATAGTACATTTTTATAATTGTACTATTAAATTAAAGCCCATGGTTTAATTTAGGGCTCACTGTGCAGTGTAAATCCATGGATTTTACTTTTTTATTTTGTTACTATATATGCAACCTAACATTTCCCCTTTTAATCATATTCATATATATTATATTATTTCAGTGCTGTTAACTGCGTTCATAATGTTATGCTTCATAGAATGAATTAGGCAGTGCTCCCTCCTCTTCAACTTTTTGGAAGCATTAAATTGGAGTTGAGTCTTCTTGAAATGTTTGGTACAATTTCCCTATGAAGCCGCTTGGTCCTGGGCTTTTTTATTTTATTTTTATTTTAGAAGATACCAGGATTGAAACTGGGACCTCATACATGGAAGGCAGGTGCTCGGCCATTGAGCTACATCTGTTCCCCCAAGGATTATGGGTTTTTGTTGTTGTTCTTAGGAGGTACCTAGGGTTGAAACTGGAAGCTTGTATATGGGAAGCAAGCGCTCAAACCACTGAGCTACACCTGCTCACACTGGGCTTTTCTTTGTTGGGAGGTTTTAAATTTTTATTTATTTGTTTATTTATTTATTTACACACCCCCCTCATGGTTTGCACTTGGTGTGCCTGTTTGTTGGGTGCTTGTCTTCTTTTTGGAGGCAACTGAACTGAACCTAGGACCTCCCATGTGGAAGGGAGGCTCCTAATCACTTGAGCCACCTCTGCTCCCTCTTTGTTGGGTCACTCATTGTGTTTTCCTCCTTGTGCCTCCATTGCTTCATCTTATTGCATCAGCTCACCACACCAGCCCATCACTTGAGGTGTCCCAGAGGTGTCTTAGGCTACTTTCATTTTTAATAATTCTTTTCTCTTTCTGCTCCTCAGCCTGACTCATTTCAAGTGTCTTGTCTTCAAGTTCACAGATTCTTTCTGCCAACCCCAATCTACTGTTCAAACCCTCCTGGGCATTTTTCATTTCAGTTATTGTGGTCTTCAACTCCAGTTTGAAGTTGTTTGGTTCCTTTTAAAAATTTCTATCTCCATACTTGGACTGTCATATTGCTTGTTGATTGTTGTCCTGATATACTTTATACTGTATTTTCCTTCATCCCCTTGACCATTTTTAAGATCATTTTTTAAAGGCTTTGTTTGATATGTCCATATTCCCTTCGTCTTCATGGGTGTTTCCTGGAGTTCTAATCCCCTTCCTTTGGATAGGCCATCATTTCTTGTTTCTTCATTTCACACTCTTGTTGCACACTGTACATTTTAGCACTTTAAAATGTTAACTCTGGGATTTCTTCCCTGAGAGATTGTTTCTTGATTTCATAACCAGCTGGTAATATGACAGTGTTTCTTGAGCACAGTCTTCCTATCAGGAAGTTCTGCCCAAGGTAAATTCAGTATACAGGGTTTCCCCCGTCTTTCTGGTCATCCGTCTTTCCTGGTCTTTTGCTTGTTAGTTGTTTGGGAGTTCCTCTGTCTATAGGATTTGGGTTGTCCCCTCTCCTGGGTGTCTGAAGCCAGCAGGCCTTTGTCACAGATTGTCTGCCTCTGTAGTTTCTTATACTCCTTTTGCTGTGTCTACCTGTTCTTTCCTGGAGGACAAATCCTGGAAGGAGGGTGTCTTACTTTGCCACAGGGCTGCTGATGTAAAGTACCAGAATATGGGTTGGATTTATAGTGGGGATTTTATTTAGGGAAAAGTTTACAGTTCCATAAAATGTCCAAATTAAGGCATCAGCAAAGATGCTTTCTCACCAAAGTCAGCTACTGGTGATCCTAGGGTCCTGCTGCATGGTGAAGACAGCCACTGATCTCTGCCAGGGCCCTACCTTCCCTTCCAGAATCTATCAGCAACTGGAACTTAGCCTTGGGCAACCAGGTACAGGGCTTGTCTCTTACCGAGCCTTCTCTCCCATCTCAGATACTCCGCCTTCTTCCTGACTTCAGTTGTGAATTAAAAGGCATATGGCTAATCTCTTTAGCTTTGAGCTGCTCCATGGGCCCCACCTCTTGGGCTCAGCCTCTTGGGGGTTTCCTGCTTAACCTTTGGCTGCTAGCCATCCTCGAGTCCTCTTTGATCCTGATAGCAGGATCAAAAATGGGACCTTCCTTCCTCTGTGTGTCTCTTCCTCTGTGTCTATGTTCATATAAAGCCCAGCAATAGGGCAGAAACCCAACCTGTGTCATGCCTCACTGACATCTTCCAATCAATAGGGCCCCACAGGAAGCAGATGCAGCTCTGGCAGGTGAGCATCTACTTCCCACCTGGGAGGTCCCGGGTTCTGTCCCTGGTGCCTCCTAAAAACAAAAACAAACAAGCACACAAACAAAAACACCAACTCAGGGGATCTGACATGGCTCAGTGGTTGAGCACCAGCTTCCCACGTATGAAGTCCTGGTTTCAATCCACAGCCTCGGTATCTTGGGGAAAAAAAAAAAGGGCCCCACACCCACAGGAACGGACTAATACCAAAACATCATCTTTTTCTTTTTGTGATTTCTAAAAGAACTTCAAACTGTCACAGAGTGGTACGCCAGAAAGGACTTTACAGAGTCAGTCCTACCCAGCCAAACAGCCAGGGACCCATGGGAGGGGATCAGGAAGGTGCTAAGAGCTTCTCCAATGGCTCTCCAAAACTGAGCTTTCCTGGCCTGTCCAGCAAATGCAGCCCTTCAACTAACTGCCCCCACAGACCTGAGGAAATGCAGCGTCCTCCCTTAAATCGCCACCACTGCTGCCCCTTTCAGAGAACATTTGAAACTATGGCGGCTGCTGCCTCTGCCTGGGCGTGCTGGGATCAGGCATCGGCCGTGCCTACATCTGGCCTTGGGGAAGAGGAGTTTTATGTGCCTTTCTGTCACCAGTGGGCTAGAGTGGGGGATGGGCCCCAGAAACTGCCCTGTGGCGAGAGCCACTTACTGCCCTTCCCGTAATTTATCAGCGCCTTCCTCCCACCCTAGCTGGGTGCTGTACATGTTCTTCCACCCTCCTGAGTTTCAAAACCGTTGTTTCAGACAGACCTGCCTGTTTAATGTTTGTTCTGGTGGAAGGACTGATCCTGGAGTTCCCTACTCTGCCATCTTCCCACAATCCAACCAATTTCAATTGGGTTTTCTCCACCCCAGTCCAAATATAATAATAATTTAACTTTCTCCTCTTCTGAGAACTGGAGAATGGGGCCTTACTCATGTAAAACAACAGGCTTTAGATACCAGAGCCGTCTTTTCTGCTCAAGAATTAGTGATGCAAATTCATGCTCCGAGTGTGGCAGGAACTAGGGGGCTTTGTAGTCACTGAGTTTCCACTGCTATAGGTCAGGAAAGAATTGTCTTTCTCAAACGATAAGTCTCATGCTATCCTTAGACCAGCAGAAATTCAACATTCAACTGAAATTAATTTTGAGTTTCCAGCAACCAGTTAGTGGTCCTGGGAATCTATCAAGATGTCCTCAAAGTATTAACTTTAAAAGGTGAGCATTCTCTGAGGCCATAACTCAATTTTGGGCTCTAGCTGAGAAATGCTGTTTGTTTAGCCTTGCTGTCTATAATCCATTAGCAAGAATGAAAAACGGTGGCTTGTGTCTGACCTAAAGTGACCAGCAAATCAGCACCAAGGAGATGGTTCCCAAAACATTCTTCGGATTGCTGGTTTTCACCTTTTAAGTCATTGATCATCTTCATATCAAATCACATTACATCCAAAAGCAATTTTTCAATTTCTTTTGGCAATGAAGTCAGTGGTATAAGATACTTCATGGTGGCCTGCTATTCATTCTTTAAACATTATTTGCGTTTTCATCCAGTTTATAAATATTTACCAGGCATCTGTTATGTACTAGGCACCACATACAAGACAAGTGACACGACAACACACGAGCCATGATATCTAATTTTTGGTTTAGGAGTGATGCATACATGTAAATAGGTAATTATCACATGATGCTGTGAGTACTATGGTAAGGGAAATTCACCAAGTGCAGATTCAGAGGGAAGTCTTCCTGAAGAAAAAGCAAGAGATGAAGAAGAGAGATGAGGGAGAGAGAGGAAGGTTCCAGGTAGAGAGAAGAGGTGTGCAGGTTTAGCAGGGAGAGTGCATATGACATTTGGAGTGCTAAAATTAGTCAGAATGGCTGAAACAAATCTACATTCTATACAGAGGGGTGAGAAATAATATTACAGAAACCAGTAAGCAGCTAAACATTACCTCTGACCTCAGAACTTGAGAAATGGACCTTGGGGATTCCCATCTGGTGGCTTATGGCTTATGAATCACTGAAGAGCCTAACAATGGCTGTGGATCCTCCTGCCAGAGAACTGCCCCCAAATACAATTTTGCTTATCACTTCAGGGGATTCAGAGTTTCCAGCAGAGCCTAGCAACACCCTTGGTTAAAATCTAGTTCAAACTCAATCAAGCCTATTTTGCAGATGAGGAAACTGCAGTCCAGGTTAATTTACAAACATTAGCTACAAAGGCTAAGGTAAAACCTAAGTCTCCCAAATCTCAGGCCAGTGCTTTTTCCCTTACAACATGGTATTATTAGGAGAAGAACCTCTTCAGCAGTATCCACTTAGAATTTACCCCATCTTCAGGTTGTCCCTGGGTTCTCTATTCCATCAGGCTCAATCACCCCACCTCACATATTGAGAACTCCCTGTGGCCTGGGTCATTTGACTCATCAGTAACAGATTCTATAAGATGGAGCAAAGCAAGGGAGAAGACTGGGGCATGTGCACATTTGTTTCCTACACTCAAGCGAAGCAAACCAGAAGATAATCACCTGTTTCCTGCCACATCCAGGACGTGAAGTTCTGTCGCCTGTGACACCTCGTCAGGTATCCGAGTTAATCTATTGTCACGCACACAGAACACAGTGAGGCTGCTGCATCCGCCAATCTACAATGGGAAAGAAAATGCATCTTGTATTCCAGGTTTGTTGAGAAGGGTGGAGTGGGACTGGAGTATCTTCTTTACCAAAATGCCATGAAACACAAAAAGAATGTGTCAATATACCACAAAATTTTAAGTCTTACCCATGACCAAGCATGATTAACTGGAAATTACACAGAACACTAAGTAGTCCAATAAGTTCATTTTAAAAATTCTGTGAAATATTATTGGACATACATGTCCTAAACTGAATCAAGAAAGTAAAAGTACAGTTCAAAAATTCATTCTGAAAAGGAAGTCCTTTTCTGCTGCTGATATATCTAGAACAATTGCATTTTTAAAATTTAACATTAACCCAACTACAATAGTTTGGACAAAGACTAATTGGTAACAAGGGAGTTTAACAACTTTGGACAAAAGAGGATACTGATGCACACATACCCATATACCCTTGTGAAGAAGACCTGTTCATTGCATTAAGTTTAGTGTTCCAGTTTACTTAAGTTAAAAAAAAAGGGGGGGGGGGGAGGAGGGCGGATCTGGTGGATGATACTGTGCATTAATTTCCCCCATACATCTTTAAGAGTTTTCGGTAATCCACAACTTAATTTGGTAAACTCTCCTTGACAAATGCATAAAACAACATCGTAGCAAAAAGTCAGTTTGGTAAATACATACATTAATCTCCTCAGCTATGAGCTGCTGGTAAAAGCATATAAATCAGTATGTGCATATCCATAGCAAATTTAATTATTTTGTTTTTTAAGTAAGCAATTAAAAGACAACTAAGCTTTGTATGAGATTAGTCTTCAGAAAAAAACGTAAACACAAAAGAGTTTAATGATTCTCCTGAATGAATTGGCTGTGGCTCTCACAGGCAGGAGAGCTGAACCAAAAGGGTGGAAACCTAACTCAATCCCAGACACAACATTCCACAAAACTCCATAAAGTACTACATTCACTATCCTGACTAACAGTGATTGCTAGAAAAAGCTCATGAAGGAACCTATTGATGTCTCTCTGACACATGGAAAAATACTCCAGAGCTTCCCACTTGAGGAAGGGCAAGAGACTTGAATCTTCAACGATATCTAAATATAACTTCTGCCCTTTTCTATTTAGATATGTACAACATATGTATATAACACCCTAAAAAGCAGAATGCATACTTATGAAATTGCTACAAAATTTATCTTCAAGAGTCAATACAAAGATTTCGAAATACCATATTTAATCAAAGTATTTAGCCATGGTGGATATAAAAGAAAAATAAACATTAAAAAAATTGAACTGACAGTTGTGTCTTCTCACCTGAAAGCACTACCATATGCAGAAAGACTTTTATATTGTCACCTTATTCCCCAGTATTCACATATTTAATTTCCCATCCTAACAAAACTGGTGTATTCACTCTCCTCTAAATATATCTTGTATTCTTGATACTATTGCTTCTTATAGAAATGCCTTTCTTGTTACTACTGTTTTAATCTCACCAACCCCAAATTAAATGTCCTCTGTAACTCCATAAACTTTTCCCGGAACCTTCTGGTTCACACTGATACCTTCTTCTCTGCATTGCTTTCCTAATTACAGTCTATACTAACCCTCTGACAGCATGAACCTCCTCTAAAAGGTTACATTCCTTTGACTAAGCTCTGTTAAATTTGCACATGCCCACATGTACACCAGTTTTTGGCAAGTGTAGTCCTCATCCCCCTAGACACCTATCAACTCACCGACCTTTCTCACTCCATATGCCTACACACTTAGATTTATTTACTTATTACGTAGTAAAAGGCTGCTACTTAAAAAGTTATCATTTGTTTCTCTGTATAGCACCAGAAACTGCAAAATGCTTCTCTGTTCTGGTAAGAATCACCAGAGTAACCTCTCTGATAGGACCCCCACTACCCTACAGGGAGGTCTAGCAGGATGGGAGGTGGAGCCTGGCATTTCTTCCCTCCCGTGAGGACAGGGTTCGTCCATTTTACTCAGGTGCCCAGGAGCATCATGGGAGTAAAGAATCAAAATCATGATCCTTTTGGGGATTGATTTCATCAGATTCTCTCTAATACATTTAGATGATCTGAACAACGGTCTATTTCATGGGACACGAAATTAAAGCCCCCAAATGGCACTCACCTCACGGGAAGGGGACTCTGCCCTGGGGTCTGGATTCAGCGCTGAGCCCGTGAGCCAAGGGGAAAGTCTGCCAGGTCAGCACCTTTCAGGCTAGAGAGCCCTCAACCCTGCCATGCTCGCCTGGCTTTGAAGAGGCAGGATTTATTTGTACCCCAAGGAGGCAAAGCAGATCGTATCAGTTATTCATGTGATCCTCCTTATGGGACAAGGAGCTCCTGGAGGGTGTAGGGAGCCAAGACTGGTACCTGTTACTCCCGAGCCAAGGCTCGTGATGGTGGGCATCTCACGGTGAAGCTGTCTGCTGCCCCAGCCACCTGCAGGAAAACTGTTCTGGGGACCTATTGCTATCCCATGTGAGCAATCTTATTTTTTTTTTTATCATGTACACATATTCTCTATTGAAAAAATTAATTCGTTAAAATGGGTCAGAGAGGACTCTAAAAGTGGTTGAAGCAAAAAAAGTTCTAGACAAGTTAACACTCCCCCCTCAACTGTTTTTGAGGAACAGTGTGAACTCCCAATGGGGTGTGAGCTGTCTTCTGTGTTTATAGCTTCATTTAATTTTTTTCCGTTTTCCTTTCCCACTCAAATCTCACACACATTCGAGACTGTGAAGGGGTGGAAGACAATTGTTTTCAGGAGCCTCCCAGGCCCTCGGAGTTGTCAAGGCAGGCAGAGTGACCTCCTGATCTCTATTGTCTACAGATTTTGGAAAACAGTGCCAGCAAAGAGCACATGTTGTTGCTCAGTGTGCTAGGGATGCCTTAATCACCCGTCAAAGGCACATGCTGTCCCGGGCGAACATTCACACAAACTGAGCCCTCTTTCCAAGTCATCCAGGAAGGGATGGCATGGGTCTTCGATTTTTAGAAAAGATTATTCAGCAGCTGAAACCAGAACTCAGAAGATATTTTCTCTGTAGATGTCAGAGGGGATGTGGTATGAGACAGGGAGTGGCTACTCTGAGAGCAGACTTGCAGACCTGGGTTAGAATCTAAACTGTCATTTGCTTTTTGGGTTTGGCTATGTCACTTTACCTAGAAGTAATAAGAAGGGTTAAATTAAATGAAACCATATATTTTAGTGTCTATCATAGAACCTGGCATATAGCTGCTGCCAAATAAAGTAGCTATTGTTTTCCAAGAAGTGAAAACCCCTGATTTAAATAACTAGTTCCACCAATACTTTGAGGGGCTACTTTGTTCTGGAAAATGTGCTGATGCTGGCAATCTCTTCCCTGAACCCACCTGAATGCCTTTAAAAAATAGTCTGCTCTACAATGTATCACAGAGACATGTTGTGTTAAAACCAGTGAGGGACTGACATAAGCTCAGTATTGTGTTACCCACCTCATTCACACACATTTATTTTTAGAAGGTACTGGGGATTGAACCCGGGACCTTGTACATGGGAAGGAGTCGCTCAATCACTGAGCTACATCCACCCCCCCCAAGTGAGAGTTGGCTTTTCATTAGTTTTTAGGAGGTACCAGGGAACAAACCCGGGACCTTGCACATGGAAAGCAGGTGCTCAGCCACGT
Organism: Dasypus novemcinctus; assembly: GCF_030445035.2. Taxonomy (NCBI): domain Eukaryota; kingdom Metazoa; phylum Chordata; class Mammalia; order Cingulata; family Dasypodidae; genus Dasypus; species Dasypus novemcinctus. The sequence continues at coordinate 27,007,604 of NC_080683.1, read as the reverse complement.
GAGCTATATCTGCTCCCCATCTGCATGTTATTTTTAGTTTCTCTTTTGGGTTCAGGGGGCAGAGATGACAGGCTCCTGTAGGGGGTCATCAGGATAAAATGTTTATATCACTTAGAAATTCTGGGAAGGCAAGCCATGTTTAAATAACTTATTACCAGTTATGTAGGGAGCTGATATTTTTAAACCTCCCTTAAACCACATAATAGCACCTTCCCAGAATACAAGGGGTTGGACTTGGATTCTCTTAGAACTACAGGATATAGCTGAGAATCCTTGTTTAGCTGTTTTGTATCACTCTTAGTTCCAGATGATACTGTCCTCAACTGCCTGGCACTGATTTAATTCAACACAAGGACATGGGATCTGCAGATCATGAGCAAAATTTTACACAAGCAAACTTTTACTGAGAATTAACTACCTGTAGGTCCCATTAACCCAGAAGAGGCAACTGGAAGATTCAATAAGTCAAAAGGAAAGCCTCTCTCAGTCATCTTTGTCTGCTTATATTCCACTTTGTCAGTGCCTCCCCTAAGTAGTTCTTAAAAGACTGTTGTAAGTAACTTTCATTTTCTTTCAGGATATTCCTTCCAAAATTAACTGTAATAGAATTAAACTCACATTTCATTGGCAAAAAGAAAAGGTACAATAAGTAAAATCTGGTCAAAATACAACATGGAAAGAAAGAATGTGATGCATAATTTTAGAAACCAGAGTATTTTTGCCTTTTCCATCATCATCTGTGATATATTATTCAAATGGTCCCTGCTTCATAAATAATTTGGAAATCACATGGCTTTTGGATTCCCTGAATTGTTGGACTCCCAACATCAAAATATCCACTAATAACTATTGCATTGTTTTTTCCTTATAAAGAGAATAACTAATGTTGACTGGAAAATAAAAAACACAAATACACACAAAAGCACAATGAAAAAAGATAAGTCCAGTTAAATCCTACCACAAAGGGATGATAAGTATTAACAATTTTGATGTGCAATCTTCCAGTTTTATTGCCATGCATTTGTGATTACAAATATGAACTTCCCCAAAATTAGGACCAACACTATGATCTTTAGCACTTTTGTTTACATATGACATCAGGAATATTTTCCCATGCCATTATGTTTCTAAAAGGATTTCTGCCAACCATATGATTTCATTTTTCAAATGTAGCATATCACAGCTTAGCAAATCACCCATGCTAGACAATGCTAATTAATTCTGCCACTTCTTTGCTGTGTGATCTTGGGCAAGTTTTACTTAACATCTCTGAGCCTTATTTTCCCAATATGTAGGATGTGGCTAATCATTTACCTACATCTCACAGAACTGCTATGAAGATTAGACAATAATTAGCATAAAAGCACTTGCCATCGCACCTGGCCACATGCTGGTTGCTCCTATACATGCTTGGCAAGGTACCTAGCACATTATAAGCTCCAATATAGACTGTGAGGAACATTCTGGTGCATAACTCTAAGCCTACATTCATGACTGTTTTCTTTGGATAAATTCCAAGAAACAGAATTACAGAATCAAAGGGTATACACATTTTTCAAGATTTTAATATCACCATATTCCCCTCAGAGAGGTTGCAGCAATATATACTTCTGTGATACTTCTCTGCATTCTCACCAACATCTGTATTATTAAATTGTGGAAAATTTGGTAAGTCAACATGATATCACATTACTATTTTAATTAATATTTTTGTGAATAATGATGAAGCTGAGCTTTTTTCATATTAAAAGCCATTTCTATTTTCTCTTCTGTCAATCACTTATTGGTTTTGTTTTTTCCCACTTTTCTATAGGGGGTTCATCTTTTCCTCAATGATATGAAAAAATTTCTCATAGAGAGAAGCCTCTTCCTTTGCAATATTGCAAATGTTCCCTTTGCCCCCAGGCTACCTTTACCTTTTCAATGATCAGAAATTTAATTTTCATGTAGACAAATCCATCAACTATTTCATTTAGGATTTATGACATTTTCTCTTTCATGTTTTGGAAGGTCCTCTCCATCCTGAAATATGACTGGCAACTTTTGAAAATATTTTTAGGTTTCATTTTATCTCTTTTATTTTTGAATAATTCATTTTAGAATATGATGGCAAACTTACACTAAAAGAATTCTAAATTGTTACATAAAAAGACAGAAAGCCATCTACAAAAAGAACGTTTCATTGCTGGAGATGTTTCTGAATATCAGAAAAGTATTTATGGGTAATGAATGCTTATGATGGACTGGTCAAGAAAAGCTTGATGGACAACCTGTAAATCCTATCTTGTCTCATTTGACTAGATAAGTGTCATACAAAATTAAAATGAATAATTTTCATTTTAGCTTAATAGAAACAAAAGACTAGACTCTCAACTTGGATGTATGTTCAATTTTTTTCAGCCATAAACTCTGTATGGTCTAGGTATTTTACAAGAAACTTTGGCTGGAGTTATGAAATTAATACACATGATCATACATATGCCAACACCCTATCTATCTGTGAATCACATGCTACTAGAGTCTGTTCCTCTTACCCCACCAAAAATATGAAATTTTTAGGGATCTTCCTTTTCCCAGGAGCATACATATATAAACAACAGGATGAGAAACAAAAGGCACAAATAAGTGGCTCAAAAAATCAGAAGCATGCCACATTTAGCAAATAAAGCAAATCTAGCCTTTCCATTAGAGATAGAATCGTGCTGACAAACTACAATTTAATGAAAAGAAATGAGTTGTCAAGTGATGCCTTTCAGAATTTCTGAATAACTTAAAATGTAATTCAAAGAAAAGCATTCTTTAGTAAGAGAATAACCTGAACAAATCTGACAAACACAAAAGAAAAATGAGGTACCAGGCCATGCAGTCATTAAAAAAGAAACAAGTGAATTTTGAAGAGAATGTCCAAAATTTCACAATAAAGAACACACAAAACAGTCAGCTGATCTGAATCTTCATGCATTTAGAAAGCGAAGTGGAAGTTAGAGATGCAACTGTGGTCTCAACAATACTTACAAGATTAACAAGATTACCTGACTTTTCTAAATATCCAAGCAGCTAACAATTAAGAAAACAAGAGACATTCATTGATTTGCAAATGTTCACTACAAATAACACCACAAAACACAAACAATATCTATTATTGAGGCTCACACTGTACAGACATTTTCCCTTCAACCATTTGGAAAAACAAATGCAAATAAATGCTCCTACAAACTAAGGAGATGTGCCATAAAACTGACAATATATAGTACTATTTAAAAAAAAAAAGACAAAAAATAGGAAAAAACGTAAGTGCACCAGACCAATGGCAATTATTGCAACGTATGGACTTTTGACATCTAAATTGAATTGGTCAGCATTTTAGTTTAGATATGTTATGCATGCAACTTAATTACTCAAGAGAAAAATAATGAATTTTGAAATGAAAGAATCCAACCAGGAAAGTGCAAGATTAGATTAGATGGCATCAAGCTCCGAGGCAGAGCCAAAATACACACATACATACACACACACACACACACACACACACACATATACCAGGTCATCCCAGTGCCTACTACACTCACTGAAAAGAGATTCAAGACATGACAGCAGCGCTGCCCAGACCAGCATGATGCAATGCAGGGTCAGGAGGTTCTCGGTGGTTTGGCTACTCAGCCTCAATGGCCAGAGGCAAGCACTCAACCATTCCTGCTGGGTTAACAAACCATGACCCGCAGCAGAGTTGGAGTCATGCTCAGTAGGTTTCCTCCTCTGGTAGCTGAAAGTGTGTGTGAGCAGAAGTGCAGGTGTTCTGGAAAAGATTCAATTCATAAACGCCTACACATTTTCTCTTTATCAGGTGGCTGAAGGAAAAGGCACAGGTTTTATTCCTTATAAAGCTCTAGATGCCAGAAAACCAATCATAATTTCCCAGAGAATGGACAAAACATGATAGTTACAATGCTTTAAAAGCTAGAAATATTTTCATTTTTCACATCACGGAAAGCTGAAGATCTAAATGGGCACACAGCACAGAGAAGGTATAATCCTCCAATCAAAATCACGGTGTACAAGTCTCATTGTTTTAAAGTGAAACAGGACTGATACTAAAAATATGATGACAGTTTATGAATTTAAAATTCTAAAACCCTTGTCTTGAATGAGTTCCTATGAAAGAGAAAGAATCAAAAGAGAGAAGACTAGCGGAATTGTGGGACAGTGGTAAAACTTACTGGGAATTAACATGAAACTTAAAAGTGCTTTGTTTAGCATTTATCTTGGGAAGATTCCTAAAATATATTAATTTTCTAAAATGTTAAAACTAGAGATAATTTGACCTTTCTTTACAGGCCATACAAATGAAACAGCTGGGCTGAATCTATATTATCTGAGGTGCCATGTTTTATTGGCCACCAGTGGACTCATCTTTGAAGCCGGGTTCTACCAAGTCGTAGCTATGTGTGCCCCAGTATGGAGAACTATCCACTGGGCTTCAGTTTCCTCAACTGAAAAATGAGGAAATCACCACATCAGAAAGCTGTTGTGAGGATTCAATGAATTACCATACATGAAAGTACGTAGGACAGTGCACGGTAGGAGAAACGATGTAAAACTCCTTTCTACTTCTCTGTGTGTATTTACATGTCCAATTTATTACCCAATTTACATCTGCTATTCAGCAGGAGTAAAATTATTGTTCAGAATATCCATGCTGTGTTTTGGTTTACTGCCTAGCAACTAGAATCAAAGGGTTTTGATTAGCAAAGTGTACTAATTGTGTCCTAGTTGAAATGTAGGCTTAAGCCTTTCTGCTGGAAACAGTTTTGTTTAAGATGCCCGTGTTGGTATATGAATGATGTGTCATACGGTCCTATATGAAATAAATATTCGTACACTTCCAATTGGGAACATTGGTGGACACTAAGAACACTGTAGGCCAGAGGGTTGGCTCTAGCCATCTCACCCAGGTCTGGAACACTGAGGATACAATACCAAGTTGGCGAAGGTAAGGAGGAAGCCAGGGGAAGTTCAGACACCCCAAAAATTGGCCCTAGGAAAACAGGTTCTGTCTGGATGATTGGAAGCTTTAAATTTATTCCCAGAGGGTCAAAACTGAGAAATATGAAAAAAATTGCAATTGGCTGGTGATGATATCATACAGGAAATATCATACCTTTTTATGTGAAACCATAGCAGAGGGGAAGGAGTTTACCAATGGTTCATCTGATGGGGTGTGGGAGTGGAAGAGAGGGCTTTAACTTAGTTTTACACTCTATTGTTAATAAAATATCAAACTCAGTAGTACCCATTTGCAATGAAGTTCTACTTCTGAATAGAAAGTAAGACTTCATTTTAAACAAGGTGCTAGATCACTCCTTGTTTGGTCCACTACGGGCTTCCTCCTCATTATCAATTTCTTCCTTCCCCATCCCAGAAACTAAATGCTAGTAAATCCCACAGCTACTCTCCACAATGCATGGTGACTCTTCTCCTCTTTGGAGCACTGACAAAAATAAAATCTCAGAACCCTGGCTTTAGCCTTTATTGTGGGTTGACTTGGGTCCCCTAAAAATATATGTTCAAGTCTTAACCCCCAGTACTTGTGAAGGTGAGCTTATTTGGAAATAGTGTCTTTGCAGATGTAATTAAGATGAGAAGAAGTCATACTATATTAGGGAAGGCCCTAAACCCAATATGACTGCTGTTCTTTGTGATGAGGAAAATTTGAACACAGAGATGGACACACAGAAGAGAGAGATGGCACTGTGAGAATGGGAGGCAGAGATTGTAATTATGCTGTTGCAAGCCAGGGAATGTCCAGGGCCACTGGAATGACTGCTGACAATGTGATTTCAAACTTCTAGCCTCCAGAACTGTGAGAGAATAAATTTCTGTTGTTTTAAGCCAGTTTCTGGTAATTTGTTATGGCAGCTCTAGGAAATCAATACAGCCTCCCACTGGCCTTCCTCCTTCACGTGTAAGCCTTTGTGAAGAGTTCATTCACCCTCATCCCAGACACAAACACTTCCCATTGTAAATCTCTGCACAGAAAGAAGGTGTCATTGCAACCCATTTTTTTTCTTTTTCTTTTTTTAGGAGGTACTGGAGATTGAACCTGGGACCTCATACATGGTAAGCAGGCACTCAACCACTGATCTTACACACACTCCCTTCGATCCATTTTTATAATTCAATGTCCTATGTAACAGAGTTTGATTTCATATTAAACTCAATAATCAAACACAAAGACAACCACTTCTGTAAAACTCCTAAATTATTCATTTCTCTCAATGATGCCTCCATTCTCTGTATGCCTAGCCCAAAAATTCAATCTCTCTCTTCCTCTCATTTAAAAATCCTATCAATTCTCTTTTCCCAATACTGCTCACAGTCATCAAATGACCCAATTACTGTCTTTACTGCTACTTAGGGTCATTCTTTGGTATAATCCCTGCAACCTGCTTTATACTCCAGATAAGAGTTCCTACTTTTTAAAAGCATCACAAAAGTCTTTTAAAGTAATTGGCATTTTTTGAACTCTTGTGTGTCAATATATTAGCATTTCTATAAAAGCAAGCACATACCTCTTTTGGTAAAGACACTAATTTATTTCTGTCTGCATTCAAGTTGCTCAACTTCTTAAGTTTTCCAATGCTCTTAGGTAAGGTCTGTTAAAATAACAAATTTTATTATTAATCTAAAACATATATATATATTTATTTATTTATCAGGGTTTACAGTAAAACAGCTCAAGGACTTAAAGAATATAATCTCATCCTGCAAGAGAACAATAGCTCTTCCTGAATGTCAGGTATTTATAATGCTAACTTGGCAGGTATGGAATTAAATATTTTGAAGTTTGTTGAAATGATAGTTAGATTTCAATGTAATTAAGTCAAAGACACAGATCCTGGAAGAGGGAAACATCTAGTAAAAAGTAAATGAATACTCTTCAACTCAAGTAAGTGAGAATATGCAACTTCCAAATTTATTCCTTCCTGCCTGCACCTTTGAAGATGGGGCAAAGGAATCTGGGGATGGATATTATTTTTTATAATTTTTATGAGCACTATTTCATAAGCCTAAAATCACAAAATAAGAACAGGAATATTTGGTAACTTCCACCACACCTTCCAGAGGATGGCTAGTTGCGCTACTTCAGGAAAGAGGGTGCTGGGCTCCCCCACACTAAGAAATACTGAATCCTTGACCTGCTTTTGCTGGGTTTTGTTGTTGTTGTTGTTGTTGACTTTCTATTTTCAACTAAACAGTATTAATTTTCTCTAAAGAAAGGAGAAAAGAGAAAAGAGAGAAAAAAGGATAAGGAAAAGCAGAGGAGTAAAAGTGGTGACAAAACAAAGACGGTTAGAAAAGAGATAGGTTGGAAAGGAAACAGAAGAGGCAGCAGAAGTGAAAAGACAAATGAGATCTGCTGCCCCCCAGCTAATCCACCCTGGGCAGGCTGGTGAATGCACTACCTTGCCAAAGCCATCTCTATCCCCAAAATTTTAGGAGAGGTAAGAAGTAGAATCAAAGGAAGTCCATCAGATTCTGTTCTCTGGCTAACCCCAAAAGAGCGTTTCCTAACCCCAATCCTGCCAAGCCAAGCACCATTTCTTCCTCTTCTCTCCTGCTTTTCCCATTTGCTCACAGAACTGAGGAAGGGGCCAGAGGAATCCTAGAATGATATTTCCTCTGTGGCCCCAGGACTCCATGGTAGTAGAGACACAGCACATACAGCAGCAGGGGCTTATCCCTACACCACACCAGAACCTCTAAGGGGTGTCAGTTCAGAGCCTGTATTATCAGCACCACAACCAGAACAGGTATTCTGACAGAGGATCCAAAAAACCATTTTCTTCTCTTAAGCAGATTAAACGCTGATGCTCTTTCTTCACATCTTCATTTGCTCAGCAAGTCCCCTTTTCAGATGTAACACAAAGGAATCTCCATTTAGCCCACCCAAATTACAAATAAGTAAAATCTACCCTGATAAGTCTTGACCATATAGAAACCACAGTGTAAATACCCACTTGACTGTGGAAACCACACTCACCAGGAGCCGGTTTTCTGTAAGAACTAACTCCGTGAGGCTCTCACAATCCCCAACTGCTTCAGGCAACTGTGTGAGTCTGTTCTGATCCACCTTTAAGATCGACAGTTTCTTCAGCTTTCCTGTAAAAGTGTTATTTAAACTCATTTGTTATCATTTTTTCCTAATTATCACTTGGTATTTCCTATCTGCTGTTCTTTTTTGTTTTAAACAGTTATTTTTTTCCTCCAGCTATGCAACTATATCATTCTCATTTAAATCACTTAAGTCATTGGTTCAGAACGGCAGTAACAGTCAGCAATTAAAAGCAAATCATTTTAAAAGGCACTACCTAAAAATATCATATAGTCAAGGCCAGAAAAATCAAAAGAAAAACCAACAACTGGCTCTTGCTAGATCTTTAAGGAAGAATAGGAGTTACTTCATGTACAAAGGAGAGAAGTGAGAGACTTTCATCTTACTCCAAGAAATACCATTAATAAAAACAATAAACCATAGTTTATTATTATTAAATAACTCAGCAAAAAATCCCTATAATGAAATATGTCTGTATATGCAAAGAAACTCAGTAATCTTTGAAAAGCCATTTTAAAGACTGAGTCTATTTCACTCTGACTTACTGGTGAATACCTATAGGCTGTGGAGATGAATGAATTTTACTTTAGCCTCTCAGAGTCCCCACTGAATGAAAGGAATCCTAAATTATTCAGCTGATTCTCACTTTCAACTACAAGTGAAAGGACTGAGCCTATGAAGCAGATGCCCTTCATTATCTACCTCTTCTTTAGCATAACCTACTAATACTTTCCTCCAAGGGTTTTCTCCTGTTCAGTCAGGAGATGCATTAGCTTCTCTTCAACACATAGTGCACTCCTAGCACCAGCAAGTCCGAGCATTTGACACAACAGAGGAGTCTCCTTAAAAATATCCCTGACAGGCAGTCTTCCAGTCTCTCCTGGAATACTTCAAGTATTCATTTCTCTTCTAAGCAGCCCAATCTAATTTGTAACAAGTATTTTTTTTAAGGCTATTTCTTAAATTGAACTGATTTCTAAACCCTTTCATTTTCTCCCATTTACACTAGAAGATGAAATAAATCTATTCCTTCAACATGACAGCCCTTCAAATGCTTCAAGTCAGCCATCTCATGCCTCCTACTTCTTCCTGTTCCAAGCAAAACATCCCCAGTCCCTACAATTGCTTTCAGATGCCATGTTTGAGCCTCAGTGAATATTTCTAAGTAAGGTCAAAATACTCATCAGTTTTCAAACCAGTCTTAACCAAAAGGTAATGTTTGCATTTCTACTGTATTGCTGTTATAAGTTAGCACTTTTACCTTGGTCAAATACTTGAAAGAATGTGGTCCTCTGTCATAAAGCTTTTCCAATTATTGAATAAAAGTTAAATATTAAGGTCCAAGACAACCTTTTAACAACTAAATGGGTAAATATAGTTTCTTACAATTTCTAAGTGCCTTTGCTAAGGTGGAATCTCCTGTTCATGCCTGTTTATTTCTCCTCTGTTTATTTTCCACACTGGACTGAGTTCCTTTATGGTGAAGGAAATGGTCTGGACCAACTCTTTTTTTTTAAAAGAAATCCCTGTAAAATTGTTAAGGTAAAGGATTATTCTCAATATGCTGGAAAAACTAAACTCAAGCACGTGGTTTTTCCCTTTAGTAGCCCCTTTCCTAAGATAAGCAATAAGGGCGAACTTATTTTCTTAAAAATTAAGTCAGAAAATTCTTAGTGACTGCACATAGGCCTTAAACAAATTCTATTATTCGGGTTTAACCCCTACTGAAATCACTGAGACAAGAAGCAGATGAAGTAGATATGAGAAACGCTTATAATCATCCCTATAATGTCCACCAAATCAAGCCAGTGTAACACCTTGCATTTAGAGACACTTAAATTTTATTAATTATTCTTGAAATATTCTTTTAAAACAAGCAACAAGAAGACTTTAGGGAGCCACATCAGTAGCACCCAAGCATGGTGACCCATGGATCAGAGTGGGTTCCAAACACCTAACACAACAGCCAGCCTTTAGTAATTAGTTATTTTCTATACTTACCAATGCCATCCGGAATTGTTTCTAGTAAGTTCTGGGAAATGACTAAATCTGTTAATGAAGTCAGACCATTGATTTCTTCAGGAAGTCTTTCCAACCTGTTCTCAGAGACATCCAAGCACAGCAGGTTCTTCAGATTTCCTATTTCCTACATCAGTGACGTAGAAAAAGAAACTCATGTTTCAACCTGCCTTAGTACAAAGGAATTTCTTAGTGATTTTTCTCCACCAACTCCCAAAGTAGTCCTAAGGATATATTCTTTAGAGTACATCCAAAAGTGAAAGCTGTCCTAAATACACAGGGACCCTTCAAATGATAATGAGAAGCTGTATGAATCACAGACACGGAGCTGGGAGTGATGCCACACCCTCCACCTTCAGGCAGGCAAAGGATCTTTCTCACTTAGGAGATGAAGAGGCTGGCACCAAGAGAAAACAAATGACTTCAAGAATGCACAATTAGGAACAAGGAGGCTAGAATCCAGGTCTTCAAGTTTGGAATCAGTCACTAGGAAGAAGCTTATGCTTCAGGGTGACCCTGGGATTTTCTCTGGTAAGAAACCACCTACTTTATATTTCTTATATGACAAGTAGTAAGTGTTACCACAAACATCAATGCAATTACTCCTTGGCAAACATGGAGCATGCAGACACCCATCAATATCTTTAATATCAACAGAAGAGACAAACATATTGCTTGTAATGTAAACAGTCTATCCAGGATTGGGAAAGGTACTTCAGTGACTTTAACGTTCTATTCAAGATTTACCTTTACTTCCATTCACAAAGTGCGTATTTTTTACGGATGTTTCATATCTATCTCTACCTTTTCATTCCCATCGCCCACACATTAAATTCCTGCTCTCATTACTCTTTTACCTGGACCAATTTTAGGCCAACCTCCGGACTCTGATCTTGGCCTCCCCCACCCCAAGTCCATTCTAGTCATATCACTCTCGTACTCAAAAAATATCAGTGGCTGCCTGATGTCTACACAGTCCTCAGTCTAGATTTAACATCTTCCGTAATCTGGTTTGATTTTTCTTTCCAGATTACAGCATATATATTAAGCTCCCTGCATTTCCTTTCTATAGGAAACCAGACTACCTTTCTATTTATTTCAGGTTAGACCCCTGAAGTTGTTTCATTTATTCATTAATTCCCTTTAACAATGCCTTTACATATAATTTTCTTTCCATCATCACCTGGAGAACAAGAAAATAATTCTGATTACTTGAGACTTTCTGGTTTAAGTTCTGGTTTAATACAAGTTTATACTACAGAGAGACTCCTTGAATGCAAATCAGATTTTAAAAAGAATATTTGTAAGACAATTATTGAAGCATGAATTTCTTTGTGCTTTAGGATGTGGCATTTTTTGTAGTCATTTATGCACACCTGTATACTAATATACCCTCCTGCCCTTCATGTCCCATAGGTGATATTTTATTACTCTCCTGATAATTTCATGGTAATTTTAGTTACCATCCTTTCACTCAAAGTAATTGGAATTCTCTCAACCAGTACTTCCCACACATTCTTAGAGAAATCCAAGTATTAATCAAGTCCTTGCCCACACCAGTTGCTGATCTGCCCCTCTTCCCAACTTTAGCCAAAACAGACTCAATTTAGTTCCTTTATCCTGTTAGTAGTAAATGATGTAATGGTTATCTCAGAGCCATAAATACAACACTTAAAAATTGAGGAAGTCCCATTTATCTATTTTTTTCTTTTGTTGTTCACGCTTTAGATGTAAGGTTTAAGAAACTACTACCTACCACAAGATCTTGAAGATGTTTTCCTATATTTTCTTCTAGGAGTTTTATGGCTGTCATTTTTATATGTAAGTCTTTGATCCATTTGGAGTTAACTTCTGTAAAAGGCATGAGATAGGGGTCCCCTTTGTTTCTTTTGGATATGGCTATCCAGTTCTCCCAGCACTATTTTGAATAGACTTGTTCTGGCCCAGCTAGGAGGGCTTGACAGCCTTGCCAAAAATCACTTGACTGTAGATGAGATCTTTATTTGGTTCCATTGGTCAATATGTTCATTCTTATGACAGTATCATGCCGTTTTTACCACTGTGGATAAGTAATATGCTTTAAAGTCCGGAAGTGAGAGTCTTTCAACTTCATTCTTCTTTTTTAAGAATCTTTTTGGCTATTTGGGACCCCTTACCCTTCCAAATAAATTCAGTAATTGGTTTTTGCATCCTACAAAAAAAAAGGCTGTTGGAATTTTTAATGGAGTTGCATTGAACCTGTAAATCAGTTTGGGTAGAATTGGTATCTACCAAATGGTATATTTAGTCTTCCAATCCATGAACACAGAATGTCCTTCCATTTATTTAAGTCTTCTTCAGTTTCTTTCAGCAATGTGTTGTAGTTTTCTGAATATAGATCCTTTATGTCCTTGGTTAAGTTTATTCCTAAATATTTAATTGCTTTAGTCACTATTATAATTGGATTTTTTCAGATTTCCTCCTCAGATTGCACATCAGTAGTATATAGAAACACTATTGATTTTTGCGTATTAAGCTTGTATCCCACCACTTTGCTGAATTTGTCTATTATAGTAGCTGTGCTGTGGATTTTTCAGGATATTCTAAATACAGGACCATATCAGCAAACATTGAAAGTTTTGCTTCTTCCTTTCCTATTTGGGTGTCTTTTATTTCTTTATCTAGCCTAATTGCTCTAGGTAGAACCTCTAGCACAATACTGAATAACAATATTGACAGTGACAGTGGGCATCCTTGTGTTATGCCTGATCTCACTGGGAAAGCTTTCAGTTTTTCACTATTGGAGTATAACTGTAGGTTTTTCATATATGCACCTAACAAATTTGAGAAAGCTTCCTTCTATTTCTATCCTTTAGAGTGTTTTTATAAAGAAAGGGTGCTGTATTTTGTCAAATGCCTTTTCTGCATCAATTGAGAGGATCATGTGGTTTTTTTCTTCTTCAATTTATCAATGTGGTTTATTACACTAATGGATTTTCTTGTGGTGCTGAACCACGCTTGCATACCTGGGATATAACCCACTTGATTGTGGTGTAGAAATCTTTTAAATGTGCTTTTGGATTCTGTTTGCAAGTATTCTGGTGAGGACTTTTGCAAGTATATTCATTAGAGATAATGATCTGTAATTTTCTTTTTTTGTAGTTTATTGGGTTTTGGTATTAGGGTGATGTTGACTTCACACAATCTGTTTGATAGCATTCTTTCCTATTCAATTTTTTGGAAGAGGTTGAGGAAGATTGGTATTTGATCGTCTTTGAATGAGTGGTAAAATTTATGTGTGAAGTCATTGGTCCTGGGCTTTTCATCTTTGGGAGGTTTTTGATGACTCTTTCAACCTCTTCACTTGTGATTGGTTTGTTGAGGTCTTTTTTTTCTTCTTCTTCTTCTTTATTTTCTTTTAAATGTTAGATTCAAAATATATGAGGTCCCCATATACCCCCCACCCTACCCACCCCTCCCACATCAACAATTTCTTCCATCATTGCGGCACATCCATTGCACCTGGAGAATACATTCTGAAGCACCAGTGTACCACATGGACAGTGGTCCACACTGTAGTCCACACTCTCCCCCAGTCCACCCAGTGGGCCACGAAAGGACACACAACATCCAGCATCCATCCCTGCAGCACCACCTAGGACAACTCCAAATCCTGAAAATGCCCCCATACCGTATCTCTTCTTCCATCTCCCTACCATCAGCAGCCAAAGTGGCCACCCTCTCCTCATCACTACTACAATTTCTCCTCTTACTAATTCCAATAGTTCCCCAGCAGAACACCAGTAAGTCCACTCTAATCCACACTCTATTCCACCATCCTGTGGATCCTGGGAAGGTTATTTCTTCTAGAGTCAGTGTAGGTAGGTTCATGTGTTTCTAGGAATTTGTCCATCTCCTCTACATTGTCTAGTTTTTTGGCATACATTTGTTCATAGTATCCTCTTATGGATCTCTCTTATTTCTGTGGGGTCAGTGGTAATATCCCCCCTCTTGGTTCTGATTATAATTATTTGCATCTTCTCTCTTTTTTCCCTTTATCTGTCCAGCTAGGCGTTTGTCAATTTTGTTGATCTTCTCAAAGAACCAACTTTTGGTTTTGTTAATTCTATTGTTTTTTGTTGTTTTCATTTGCGATTTCATTTATTTCTGCTCTGATCTTTACTATTTCTTTCCTTTGGCTTGGTTTGGGATTAGTTTGCTGTCTTTTTCTAGTTTCTGCAAGTGTCAGTTAGATCTTCAGTTAATTTTTGTGAAAGGTGTGAGATAGGGGTCTACCTTTTTTTAATGTACACATTGAGGGCTATAAATTTCCCTCTCAGAACTGCCTTTGCAGTGTCCCATAGGTTTTGATATGTTGTATTCTCATTTTCATTCGTCTCAAGATATTTGCTGAATTTCTTGCAATTTCTTCTTTGATCCACTGATTAAGAGTATATTGTTTAATCTCCATATAATTATGACCTTCATTCCATTATGTTCAGAGAAAGTGTTTTGTATAATTTCCATCTTTTTAAACTTATTGAGATTTGTCTTGTGACCCAACATATGGTCTATCTTAGAAAAGGATCCATGAGCACCTGAAAAAAATGTATATCCTGTTGTTCTGAGATATAATACTCTATAGATGTCTGTTAGGTTTCATTTACCATATTATTCAAGTTGTCTGTTTCTTTATTTATCCTTGGACAGAACTTTTTAGGAGTAATGCTTCTATAACTTGCTGAGCTGCCTTTTTCTGTTGTTTTATTTTTTTGAATTTGAAATAAGGTTATTTAAAATTTTTTCACTTAAGTGATTTCTTCTAGGGTCAGATTTCCCTGCATGGTTTGGCATTTTCTAATTATACACCTCTGTCACAGCTGGTTCATAAGGCCATGCAGAGAAGACATCTGAATTACTATAAAATAGGTATACCTACAGTCTTTAAAGACTGTAAGATATGCCAAAGAATTAAAATAAGAGGGAAATGCCCTTTTTTCTTTGGTAAGGGTGCCAAAAGCCAGGCCTGTTCACTAGGATTCCACAAGAAGATGACCCTACTTCATCTAAAAAATGGATTTCATTCTTGGCAACTGTAGGAAAAACTCAAATACAATGACATGCTAGCTAAACCATAAACAATATCTGAAAAAAAAAGAATACGGACTTTTAACATTGCTCTTACATCAACTATTAGAGGGCAAAATGTAGTTAAAATTATCCCAAAGCGCTTGGCACATAATGAAGGGTGGCAGACATGTGTACCATCAGAATAAACGATCCTGGTAATTTACAAATCTGCTGAGCTAGAAGTAAGTAATGTGGGCAGCCAGGATGAAACAAAATACAGACCTCACGCACTAAAAGATATATTTACTATCTTCAGGGATGGTGGATTGACGTTCTCAATTTTCTATAGCAATGTAGAATAATGAATGCTTAATATATTTTTTCCAAATGTACTTTTTCAATCAGTGTGTTTGGTTTTCAAGACAATCATATATAAAATGTAGCAGAAAGGAATACATGTCTGTTATTGTGGTTGGTTTATGGGAGACATGATGAAATTACTACTTACCTCAGGTAATTCTGACAGTTGATTTCCGTCCACCCAGAGATCCTTTAGATGAAAGAGTGCTCCGATTGATTCTGGCTAAAACAATAAAAATCAGGTTATGGAAACAAAGACGCAATTTCACTCTTTCACGAAGAAAGACAATTCTAATTCATTAGTTAATAACTGGGTACTGTAGATATTTGCTGGTACTTCTTCAATATCAAGCACCCTTGCTGAAAGTGCCCCCAGCAATGCCAGTTCTTATTTTAACCAGGGCTCATCACCTCCAGTTCTGACACCAGCCCCACAAATCATAATTCTTACCTGTGTGAAGAGAAGCACATTCCTTAATGTCTCCAAGCCATAGCTACAGATACACTGGTTTATAAATATCGCTGTGGACTCCCTAATGTTTTGTGATCATAAAAAAGGACAATGTTAAATTCAAATCTCCCTTCTAAACAGACTTACCAAATTATATATTTCATTGTTTCCTAAGTCAAGTTCTTCTAGTCTCCGTAGCTGGGAAAGAGAGCTATTTAAAAAAAAAAAAAAAGAGAGAGAGCCCAGTCAAGCAGTAGAGCTTATCAAGTATTTATAAAAGCTCAGCAGTATGGTTCCCTCACTTGGCTAGTGTCCCAAAATAAGATTCATTTGAATTTCATGGTAGTCAACTATTGCTTAGGAAGGACTATCAAGAGAAGGCTGGCATCCCCCAAACTTTCCAAAGGAGCAATATTTTTTTGACAAAACACTATAGGCTTTTGTCATTGTTTTTGAAATGCTTAAAGAAATTCATTCAGTACACTTCTCTTATTTTCCCCAGAGACTCACTCGGGAAGATATGTCAGAAGATTCTCTCTCAGTTCCAGTGAAGCCAGGTTATAAAGACTAGAAATGAATAGAAGAAAAAAAAAATATGTAAGGAAAAATTCCTGAGATTCTTCCTACTCCCACTCCCCAATGCACACACCCAAAAAGTAACAATAAACCCTTATATGTCATGTCCCAGGGGGGAAATATCTACCACCATCCCCTTGGCCCTCTAAAAAACAAACATATCCTCTACTTCCCAAATTTTAATACAAAATAAAGTGTAGTATGTCATGACTACAAGCCATCCTCATTCAGTTAGTTACCTTGTACATTTGATATGTGGAAATGACTCATCAGCCTCCAAAAGATAACCACTCCTAGGACCAAGATAGAAGCTGGATATGCGCTTCTAGACTTGAGAATGTCAAAAATGTGCTGTTACTATAAAAATAATAGCGCCTTTAATCTGGCAGAGTGCAGAGCTCTCCTTCAAAACATCAGTTAGTCCCTGCCATAAAGCCATGGGCATCTCAGTCCACACAGCCCAAGTGCTCCACTTCAGATCACAAGCTGCACTCCGGAAATAATTTCCATTTAAATGCATTAGGATAATGTAATAATGCTTCTTGCATAGTGCCTGGAACTAAGACTGATTCAATAAATGCCAGCTATAATAATGTCGCTTTTATTCTTATTAAACCCCAGAATGGTAGTCTCTTCGGCAGATTTTGCTGCCTCTTGGGTGTAATCTTGTCTATTAGGAGCACAGTGAAACGAGCCAGATGTTCTCCCCAGACACTGATGATCTGGATTAAATCTTGACAGGCAATTCTACATCACCAGAAGCCCTTACATAGCCAAGTTATGTCAGCACTGGCACAATGCGTTGCCTCGGAAAGGAACTGACTCATCCACTACCCCAAGAGGCACCGAACTAAGTGCTGCACCAACCAAAAACTCAACCTTTTGCTAATATCACCACAGTAGCATTCTGATTTGAAGGAATCTTATTTGTGAGCATACAGAATATAAGGAGTCAGACATTATCTCAACACTCTAATAGGCTTTAATCATCTCTTCCCCTTTCTTCCAAAACAGAGGCCAGAATCACCTGTACAAATATAGCTGGCTTCATAATAACAGAAATGTAAATTTGATGTAAGTGAATAGGATATTTACATGCTTAAAACCTGTTTGCCTGAAAATATATTTTACCTGTACTATGAAATGCACAATTTCTGTCTCTTCAATTTTAGGAAACAAATGAAGCAATAGCAAACAAAACTCTTGCAAATGTATTTTTCAGATCAAACTGCCTTTTTACTAAGTAACTATGAATGTAATGTCAACATTCTTTCAAATAAAATATAATTAAGTGTGAGGTCCCTGTTATCTAGTTTTACTTTCTCTTGACCAAGTGTTTATATAGAAAAAACACCAGTGGGAAGTAGAGGGAGGTGAGAAGCACATTTCCTCCCCGTCCCTGCCCAGAATCTACTTCCAAATGTAATCTGTATATGATGGTGGCAGATAACATTTTAAAAGTAATGGTAGGGAAACGGACTTTGGCCCAGTGGTTAGGGCGTCCGTCTACCATATGGGAGGTCCGCGGTTCAAACCCCGGGCCTCCTTGACCCGTGTGGAGCTGGCCATGCGCAGTGCTGATGCGCGCAAGGAGTGCCGTGCCACGCAAGGGTGTCCCCCGCGTGGGGGAGCCCCACGCGCAAGGAGTGTGCCTGTGAGGAAAAGCCGCCCAGCGTGAAAAGAAAGAGCAGCCTGCCCAGGAATGGCGCTGCCCACACTTCCCGTGCCGCTGACGACAACAGAAGCGGACAAAGAAACAAGACGCAGCAAATAGACACCAAGAACAGACAACCAGGGGAAGGGGGGAAATTAAATAAATAAATAAATCTTTAAAAATAAATAAATAAATAAAAGTAATGGTAGGTGGCGTACTTGGCCCAGTGGTTAGGGCGTCCGTCTACCACATGGGAGTTCCGTGGTTCAAATCCCAGGCCTCCTTGACCCGTGTGGAGCTGGCCCACGTGCAGTGCTGATGCACGCATGGAGTGCCCTACCACACAGGGGTGTCCCCGCGTAGGGGAGCCCCACATGCAAGGAGTGCGCCCCGTGAGGAGAGCCGCCCAGTGTGAAAGAAAGTGCAGCCTGCCCAGGAATGGTGCCACACACACGGAGAGCTGACACAACAAGATGACGCAACGACAACAAAAAGAAACACAGATTCCCGTGCCGCTGACAGCAACAGAAGCGGACAAAGAAGATGCAGCAAATATACACAGAGAACAGACAACCGGGGTGGGGGGGGAGGGGAAAGAAATAAATAAATACATCTTTAAAGAAAGGCACCAATCAGGACAGCAGGTGGCTGAGATCCCACCTTAATACGGGGATATGGGGATATTGGGGGTGGGGCGGGGAAGGTCTTAAAGAGACCTACCCGGGCCCCACGTGGCACGTCTCACCCTGTAGTATACCTGCACCCATGTCTCGGGTGTGTACTGTGTATTATCTCTTTTCTTATATCTTAATAAACTCTTTACTCTCTTGCCTACCCTAAAAAAAAAAAAAGTTATGGTAAAAGCAAAAATATAACAACAAAGGGCTTTGTTTTCAGCTTTAAATCCTCATGTAACTTTCTTGCCAGTTTGATGGGGGGTAGGGACAGCAGCCATTTCACTGTTTTCACATTTGTATTTTAAAAATCACCTGTAGAGGTGTCATTTTCTCTCTTCAACAAACACTACGTTCACACTTACTTATTTTGGCAAACTAAGCGCATGCTAATAAAAAAAGAAAAACAAGTTTCTTTGCTTCAAAAATGTTACCCATAGGGCATCATGAGAAGCAGCTTAAAAAGCAGTTTTACACAGGTGTAGATGCTGAGGCTGTACCACGGTTCTCAGCCTTGCTCTGAGACTCTCCTGCCTGAAACGGAGAAGGGGGGTGGGAGGGATGGCCTGCTTCTGCTGAAGGCTCTTCGCAGGCTCTTTACGTACATCTTCTTACTTGATTAATAACCCGGGATGTTGAAGGTACCATGACGACGGTCAGGAAGGTGAGGCTGCGTGTGAGGTCGAGTAGTTAGGAAACTGTAAAGCCACAACTCAAGCTTGAGCCTGCCCTCACTCCACACTGCCTGGAGCCATCTCCAATGCCTGCCAATCTCTGGAACTCTCCGTATAATTTAAATTTTAAAAACACATCATTTTGGGGGGGCATATGTAAGTCTTACCTTCTGAACTACTCTAAAGAACACTGGGGTTTTTTGTTTCATATTATTTTAAAAATATGATACACATTTTAAAATTCTTTAAATTTTATGTCTTAAGGCTAAAAGGCACGGACCACTCTTAATAAAAACAAATAATGCTTGATCAAAAATACTGCATAAAATGCCAACAGATTTGATAAGGACATCATCATAAAGTCATGCTTGATTAAACGAAAAGCTCTTCATCCCCATCACACTTCCACTCAAATATAATATCCTCTTAGTTTCTACCGTTTTTGGATAATAGGGAAAAAGTAGGGAATTAAGGGTAACAACCAAAAAAAAAAATCACACTTTTGTAATCTTTCAAAACTCAAAAATTTAAAAAATTATATAAAATAGCTATTCTGAGACAATATTTTTCCACTATTTTAAACTATATAAAATAAAGAAACTCAGACATTATAATCAAACTTTATAAATCTACAGATGAAAGTGCCATTCTCAAAAGAGCGCAGACCATCTGAGAGGCCTGAGGCCCTGGTTTCAATGCTGGCCCCGTCTCATAGCCAGCTGGATTTGCTTGGCTGAGCTGCTTTACTACTGTACTTCGATTTCCCCCTAATGCATATACTCATATCTGTTATGGCAGTTAGGGCATGATATTTTTCCCATCAACTTGGCATAGCCAGTTCTGTCCCTCGTTTCCTTAGGGCAGGCCTCACCCTTAAACACAGTCGGCACCATACACATGTGTGCCTTGAGCCAGTCAGGGTCTTCAGAAAGAGGGCGCTGTTCCTTCCAGCGGTCATCCCTGGTACGAAAGCTCCTGGGAGGACAGTCCCCACAGAGGCTGACTCAGCCGCCTCAGCCAATGTTTAACTTGCTAAATACAGTTCACAGTAGGTGACGCAAGGGACAACAAGGAATAGAAAACAAAGCAGCAGCTTCGACTAAAGACACCCACTTCCTGTATGAACCCCGCCCTAAGAGTACAATCTAGACAAATCATCCTCCATCCAGAGGGCCATTAACTAACTTGAGAATGAAACCACGAGTTTAGTTCTCATCAGGAGCCTACCTTGGATAGTTCCCAGACCAAAGTGCAGAACCCTGCCAGCCCAGACCAGAATGTGCCTCTCCACACGGTTGCAGTAAGAGCTGACATAAAACAGAATCTGCCTGAATAGAACTGGGCTAGAGACCTTAATAGAAAACTGAATGAATAAATTAATGATCTCTGTTTCTGGTTAAGGCCACCTATTCAATTATATTCAAATATCTTTGCATCTCTTACAACACAGAGTTGAGAAGTAGTGAGGTGGGGGATTGGAACCCAGGTTTGTCTACTTCAGAGACCAAGCTATTAATCACTTGGCTGAGAGAAAAGGAGACCCAAACACCATACGCATTTATCAGCTACTTCAGCTTAAATAAACTATTACAGAGATGAAAGAAAGCATCAGGTATTTCTTTCTTTCTTTTTTTTTTTTTAATATTTATTTATTTATCCCTCCCCCTCATTGTCTGTTTTCTGTGTCCATTCACTGTGTGCTCTTCTGTGTCTGCTTGTCTTCTCATTAGGTGGCTCCAGGAACCGATCCTGGGACCTTCCAGAGTAGGAGGGAGGTGATCATTCTCTTACACCCCCTCAGCTCCCTAGTCTGTTGCATCTCTTATTGTCTCTGCTCTGTGTCTCTTTCTGTTGCATCATCTTGCTGCATCAGCTCTCCACATGGGCCAGCACTCCGCATGGGCCAGCTCCCCACATGGGCCAGCATGCCTTCACCAGGAGGCCCTGGGTATCGAACCCTGGACCTCCTATATGGTAGACAGGGGCCCAAATGCTTGAGCCACATCCGTTTCCCCATCAGGTATTTCTAAAATTTTTACAAATGTGACCAAAAAATTAGATGCTTGAGATAGCAATATGAGAATTACTGGTCTCTTACTACTAATAAAGATATTACCAGCTTATTATATAACAAATATTGTTGTGTTTTATAGGAATTAACTTTATAGATGAGAAAACTAAAGAAAGGATATGAATAAGGTCTCACACAATGAGTAAGTGGCAAAGTCAGGATTCACTAAGAAATCCACATAATCAATTATGCTGCCTCTTACTCTTGAATTCCACTCTATTAAAAGGTAATATATCAAAAGGAATTACATTCAATAAAAAGTTTTCCTCCCATCCCTGTCCCCCATCTATCCAATTTCCTACCATCAAGACCCTCCCTTACCTTTTTAATAAATTTAGTCATCCAGAGTTTTCTTTTATGCAAAACAAACAAGTAGGTATAGTCTTATCCTGTCCCTTTTCACATGAAAGATAGCATCCTATACACATCTGGCACCTTGCCTTCCTCTCTTAACATACTTTTGTCTCTCATTTCTTATCTGTACACACCAGCCTTTTTTTTTTTTTTTAACAATTGCTTAGTATCGCACTGTTTATACCTACCTTAACTTTTTTGACCAGCCCTTTATTAAAAGATGTTTTCACCCTTCAATTTTAATTTCTGACCAATTAAATTTCGATGTAACACAGCTGGAAGGAGTATTATATACAATACTTTCCCTTAAAAAAAACACCATTTTTATCTTCCCTGCCACTCTCACCATTTCTTTTGCCAAAGGAAGTTCTTCCCCACCCCTTACCCCAGCAAAAGAAGATTAACAAGCTTCTGCAGGAAAAGAATGTATTGAATCATTTCTTCTCAGCACACTAATGCTTATGGTTTTGCATATTATAGTTCATAATACCAGGGACAAAAGTTATACTCTTCCGAAAGTCAAAATGTAGGCCAGCTATATTTTTAGGATTCTATTTTAGGGACTGGATGAAGTGGTTACTTTAAGGAATTTACATCTGCTCCCACTCTATTTAAAAAACCCTTTTTAATCCAGTTGGATTTTTTTTTTCCATTTTGGTGGCCAAAATCACTGATTAAAGAAAGACCAAGCAAACAAACGGCAGCACAGTGCATAACCTAAAACTGTCAAAATTTAAAACTATAAATATTTATGGCAACAATACTTGGGGAAAACAATATTGATGGGGAAAGGAAGAGGTTGCTTATACATTCATAATACTTCTGCTTTTTCAATATTAAGTTGGTCATTTAAGAAATCACTGGTTACAAATTTCCTTATGATGACTTTGCTCTGAAAAAAAGGACATCTTTGCTCCATTTTTCTCCTGGAAGCAATAAATATTTTATAGCAAGTCCCAGGTCCCAAAAAAGAGCATTGCATGTGGCAATACTTTTCAAAAAGATTTATTCCTCTTAGGCAACATGCACTAATACAACATTTCACAATTATTACAATGTATATAATTCTTCTATTGTTATATACATACTGATATACTAAGATTATCAGCAAGAACCATGTGGCTCACTTACTTCAAACTCACTCAAATTAATATCACCCTTCCCAAGAGTAGCAGATACAGAATAAGACCTCCACACTCTAGTTCAACCTGCCAGGGAACTCTGGCCCCACTCATTTGCTCCACTTCTATAAGCAAAATGTCATAACTAGATGTTTACAATGTTGTGTAACCATCATGACTATCTAATTCCCAGATATTTTCACCACTCCAAAAAGAAACCCCATATCCGTTAGCAATCATTCCTTATTTCCCCTCTACCTCCCAGCCCGTGGAAACTACTAATCTTTGTCTGTTTTAGTTTCCTAGGAGGCTCAAAGCAGAGATCATGAAATGGATTGGCTTAAACAGTGAGATTTTATTAGCTTACAGTATGAGGCCAGAAAAATGTCCAAACCAAGCCAGCATCAAGGCAATGCCTTTTTCCTGATGACCAAATGCCAGCAGTTCTTGGCTCCGCTGCCACATGGGAAGGTACAAGGAGGCATCTGCTGCTCTCTCCCTTCTCTCCTGGGTTTTCACTGCTTTTGGCTTCTTGCTTCCATGGCGCTCTCTCTCTCTCTCTCTTCATTCTATTTATAAAGAGCTCCAGTAAGAGTATCAGGACCTGAATGAGATGGGTTACCCCTTAACTAAGTAGCCTCATCAAAAGGACCTACTTACAATGGATTCATACCCAGAGGAATGGGTTAACTTTAAGAACATATCTTTCTGGGGTACATACAGCTCCAAACCACCACAGTCTCCATAGAGACATTTCACACAAATGGCATTGTACAATACATGACTTTTTGGATATGATTTTTAAAATTTAGCACGTTAAGGTTCATCCATGTTGTAGCATGTATCTTTTTATTGCTGAATAATATTCCATTGTACAGATACACCACAAATTGTTTATCCATTCATCAGTTGATGGACATTTGGGTTGTTCCCACCTTTTGGTTATTACGAATAATGCTGATATGAACATTTCTATACAGTTTTTCTGTGAATGTCATTTCTCTTGAGTATATACTTATGAGTGGAATTGCTGGATCATATGGTAACTGTTTAACTTTCTGAGAAACTTCCGATCTGCTTTACAAAGTGGCTGCACCATTTTACATCACCATCACCAAAGTATGAAGCTTTCAATTTCTCTACATCCTGACCAATACCTGTTATTGTCCTTTTTTTTTTTTTAAGATTTATTTATTCATCACCCCTTCCCCCCCACCCTGGTTGTCTGTTCTCTGTGTCTATTTGCTGCGTCTTCTTTGTCCACTTCTGTTGTTATCAGTGGCACAGGAATCTGTGCTTCTTTTTGTTGCCTCATCTTGTTGTGTTAGCTCTCCATGTGTGTGTGGCACCATTCTTGGGCAGGCTGCACTTTCATTCGCGCTGGGCGGCTCTCCTTACAGGGCGCACTCCTTGCGCATGGGGCTCCCCTACGTGGGGGACACCCCTGCATGGCATGGCACTCCTTCCACGCATCAGCAATGTGAATGGGCCAGCTCTGCACGCGTCAAGGCAGACCTCCCATGTGGTAGACAGACACCCTAACCACTGGGCCAAGTCCGCCGCTGTCTCTTTTTTTTATTAGAGCCAGCTTAATAGGTGTGAAGAGTTATCTTACTGTGGTTTTAACTTATATTTTCCTAAAGACCAATGAGGTTGAGCATTTTTTTCATGTGCTTTTTGGCAAGTTGTATATCTTCTTTGGAGAAATGTCTATTCAAATTTTTTGCACAATTTAAATTATTGGTTCTTTTATTGTTGAAATTTTTTTTTTTTAAAGATTTATTTATTTATTTAATTTCACCCCCTCCCCTGGTTGTCTGTTCTTGGTGTCTATTTGCTGCGTCTTGTTTCTTTGTCTGCTTTTTTTGTTTCTTTGTCCGCTTCTGTTGTCGTCAGCGGCACAGGAAGTGTGGGCGGCGCCATTCCTGGGCGGGCTGCACTTTCTTTTCACGCTGGGCGGCTTTCCTCACGGGCGCACTCCTTGCGCGTGGGGCTCCCCCACGCGGGGGACACCCTTGCGTGGCACGGCACTCCTTGCGCGCATCAGCACTGCACATGGCCAGCTCCACACGGGTCAAGGAGGCCCGGGGTTTAAACCGCGGACCTCCCGTGTGGTAGACGGACGCCCTAACCACTGGGCCAAAGTCCGTTTCCCTTTTTTTTTTTTTTTTTTTTTTTAATTTCTTTCCCCTTCTCTGTGTCCATTCGCTGTGTGAGCTTCTGTGTCTGCTTCTATTCCTGTCAGCGGCACCGGGAATCTGTCTCTTTTTGTTGTGTTATCTTCCTACATCAGCTCTCCATGCGTGTGGCACCACTCCTGGGCAGGCTGTGCTTTTTTTTGCATGGGGCGGCTCTCCTTATAAGGCACACTCCTTGTGCGTGGGACTCCTCTATGCAGGGGACACTCCTGCGTGGCACAGCACTCCTTGCACATCAGCACTGCATATGGGCCAGCTCATCACATGGGTCAGGAGGTCCTGGGTTTGAACCCTGGACCTCCCATGTAGTAGAGGGACACTCTATCAGTTGAGCCAAATCCGCTTCCCTTATTGTTGAATTATAAGTTATTTATACATTCTGAATGACAGATCCTTATCAGATACATAATTTGCTAATATTTTCTCCCATTCTATAGTTTGTCTTTTTACCTTCTTGATAGTGTCCTTTATTGCACAATTTTTTTTAACTTTAATAAAGCACAATTTATCTATTTTGTTGTTGTTTTCTTCTGTGAGTTTTATAGTTTTAGAGCTTAAATTTAGATCTCTACATTTTAAGTTAATTTTTGTATATGGTGTAAGAGTACAACTTCATTGCTTTGCATGTGGATATCTAGTTATCCCAGACACATCTGTTAAAAGATTATTCTTTCCCCATTGAATTATTTTGGCACTTTTGTCAAAAACAATTGAGGGAAGCAGATTTGGCCCAATGGATAGGGTGTCTGCCTACCACACGGGAGGTCCAAGGTTCAAACCCAGGGCCTCCTGACCCGTGTGATGAGCTGGCCCACACGCAGTGCTGATGCGTGCAAGGAGTGTCGTACCACGCAGGGGTGTCCCCTGTGTAGGGGAGCCCCACGTGCAAGGAGTGTGCCCCATAAGGAGAGCCACCCAGCATGAAAAAAGGGCAGCCTGCCCAGAAATGGTGCCACATACATGGAAGGCTGACGCAGCAATATGATGCAACAAAATGAGATTCAGATTCCGGGTGCACTGAAAGAATACAAGCGGACACAGAAGAGCACACAGCCAATGAACACAGAGAGCAGACAACTGGGGGAGGGAAAGGGACAGAAATAAATAAAAATAAATAAATCTTAAAAAAAAAATTGACTGTAAATGTGAAGGTTTATTTCTGGATTATCAACTCTATTCCATTGATCTGTATGTCAATTCTTATGCCAGTACCAGGCAGACTTTATTACTATAGCTGAGTCCTTCAACTTTGGTCTTTTGCAAGATTGTTTTGGTTATTCTGGGTCCCTTGCATTTTCATATGAATTACGGAATAAGTTTGTCAATTCCTTAAAAAAGCCAGCTACAATTTTAATAGGGGTTGAATGTGTAGACCAATTAGGAGAGTACTGCCATCTTAACAATACTGAGCCTTCCAATGCAAGAAACACAGGGCATCTTTCCCTTTATTTAGGATATTGTTAATTTCTATCAATGACTTTTTTTTTTTTTTT
Organism: Dasypus novemcinctus; assembly: GCF_030445035.2. Classification (NCBI taxonomy): domain Eukaryota; kingdom Metazoa; phylum Chordata; class Mammalia; order Cingulata; family Dasypodidae; genus Dasypus; species Dasypus novemcinctus. The sequence continues at coordinate 26,980,797 of NC_080683.1, read as the reverse complement.
TTAGGAGGTACCAGGGATTCATACCTGGGGCCTCACACATGGAGAGCAGGTGCTCAACTACTTGAGCTAATCCACTTCCCAAAATAGTGTTTTATAGTTTTCAGTATACAAGACTTCTTTAAATTTCCTTTTAAGTATTTTATTCTTTTTGTAAATGGAATTGTTGTGATTTGATTTTTTAATTATTCATTGCTACTGTATAAAAATACAATTGATATTTGTTTATTGAGCTTATATATCCTACATATTGCTGATAGCTCATTTATTTGCTCTCTTATAGTTTTTTTTTGTGGCTTCCTAAGTATTTCCTTAGTATATATAGGAAATACTAAGGAAGCCACAAAAATCATGTCATCTGTGGGCTTTTTTTTGAAAGGAAGAAAATAAAGTGTGTGATTTAAGTATAAATTGATACAACTGATGTGAGAAAAATATTTTCAGTATTGAAATGTTCATTTGGAATACAAATCCATTCTCACACTGCACCAATATTTCAAAACTCCTTATAGCAAAATCATTCTTCCTTGTTTTAACCAGTAGAATCTTCCAAGTGCTTCTGGTGACAGGCAAGTAAAACACCCGTGTTCACCAGGCATTGTTTTCTAGAGTATATATGAAAAATCAAATTTTTATTCAGATAGTTTTCTTACAACCTATGAAAGACTTGAAACTCTACTCTCTATGACCCCCAGTGAAAGCGTCTCCCCACCCCCTCTACTGCTGCCCTCCCAGGCTGACTGATATTTTCAGTAATATATTCAAGTAATTAACTTTGTCCCAACTTTTTCTACAAGGGATTTAAAGAGACCTAAAAAAGTGCAAGTTCACAAAAGGTTTCACAAAATACAAAATGAGAACTATGAAAGTAAGGAAGAAACTAATGTGTTCATTGAAAGATCTCATGCAGTATGAAAATCATAGCATTTTCAGAGAGGTGAGGTACAAGTTCAAAACGCAGCTCTTCTACCCATCAGTGAGGCAAACCTGGGCAGATTACTTAGCTCCACTTTGCAGATGAAGTTAAAGGTCAGGAGGGATAAAGCTAACCTCACTGAGAAGGGGTGTCATACTGAGACAGTACATGTGCCTAACAGAGCAATGGCCCCACTGTAAATGTCAGCAGCACCTCTCTCTCCAATTCCTTAATTCCCTTCATCACATGGAAATTAATACAGCTGCTCTCACTAATCTCTGGAATTAGCTCTATGCTTTGACAACAAAGGCAGAAAAGGAAATGTGATAATTGTCAGAACTGTTATTTAAGAGGAAGAAACTAACCAGTTCTTTTGGTGAAGCATTTTTCCCCCTAACAATATAGGTTAAAAAAAAAAAAAAATCTCATGGTTCCTTATATCAGGGATATTATGTTAATAGACAATAATTATTCTTTGTTAGAAGGTTTTAGAGCAATGGAAGTATTTTTCATATTTGTTTCTTTGTAACAACGCTGTATGGACATACAGCATTACCTAGAGCAGCGACTGCAGGAGCGGCCCATGTGGTCCTAGCACACAGCTTTCAGAGCTCAGTCCATCAAACGTAACTTCTGTATTTCCTACCTATGATTTCAGGTTGGTAGCAAGCAGAGTAGAGGAGGAAAGACTGCACGCCTGGTCATATTTATTTGTTCAGTATGTAAGAGCAACAACAGGGTAGTAGGTACAGGACACAAAGAGAGTTTAACAAGCAAGATCCCCACTGTTTCATAGCACAAGGTGATCCAGATACACATACTAATTATATAGGCACAATGAAACAACACTGAACAACCAAACTTGTGTACAGACAAAGGACTAAAGTGCTTATTGTGTGGTGAGTAAAGGGTAGGTCTGGAAACCTGCAAGTTTGGAATCTATTTCACCTCTTTCAATCACTGGGGAAGGCTTGATAAAAGAGGTTGAATTTCTGTCATTAAATGAGGGAAAGACTCAGCTAGTTTGGAAAGAAAGGAGGCAGGTAAAAATTTTTTAAAGTTCACCTTCATGAAAGGCATTGAAGCTTTTTGCCCAGTTTGAGCAGAGCTCTATCTACATAACAATAAAAACTCCGTGATGCAGGCTGCTATAAAAGAAACAAGTATTACCAAGTGTCTGAAACAGTGGTCTCTAAATTTAACTTGAAAAGCTTTTGCAGAAGCCTTTTTAGAAGCAAATATTACATGCAAACCCAATTTAAAAAAAGAGAAAACACCCCAAAAGCTAAAAGTAGAGCTGGGTTGGTATAGACAGAGATCAGCAGAGACTGCCCACTTGTGTACTGGTTCTCACTTTCCACAGTGCCCTGAAAACCTTGATGGAACCCTCGGGGCCCCACAAAGTAGAGTTTGAGAACCACCAGTCTAGAACTTAACTGACTTTCAGGCATTGTACTTCTAGACTGGTGATCTCCAAACATTAAAGAACATATACCTTCATAATCCTAATATTTATTTTTCAAATATACAGATGTATTATTCACTCATATAGTATATACCTTGCAAAATATAAGTAAAATATTTAAAGTAGGAGATAAAAAAGAAAAAACAAAATACTTTAAATATTTTTCTTAAAGATACAAAAATCTTTTCTGCTCTCATTAGTGAGAGCAATGGGACTAAAAATGCTTTATTATTTTTTAAATCTTTTTTTTTATAGTTTTGTTCACATAGCAATTGGTTCTAAAGTTTGTTTTTTTTAAATACTTGGTTTAATGACTGAAATAGATGTAAAAGATATTTCACAAAGTTATACTGGTCCAAGAAGAAAAACTGCAGAATCAGCTGCATTTATTAAATCATCATACTAATTTTTAAAATTCTCTTCTGACTATGGAAAGATCTTTGTTGAAATTTGACTGGTAAAATATGATCTTCCGTGATGTCAATTAATTGTTCACTGACAATTAATTAGAAGCTGTTGCATTTTAAAATTTTTAACAAAAAGATTTTTAAAAATCCAGTAATGGTGAGTTCATTTCTCCCTGATTATTAAAACACCACCTTTTACTTTGAAGGACTGAGTAATGCATTGATGTGTTTGAAACTAACTGCCATCACAGAAAAGACTCAGCAAATGCGAGACATTATTTTATTTTAGTGAAAGAAAAATGTGCAATTTTGCATGAAATAGCCAGTATACCTCTGTGTAGTTCAAAAGATTTTCACAATCATTCTTCATTTCATTACAAAGTATTATAAAGATTCTATTATTGAAAAGATTTGTTTTATTAAATTGGCCATCCTGGATGATACCCTGTAATATAGAACATGAAATGCAATGTCTTCCAGTACACTAAAAACACACCAACCAGCCAAGCTGCTGACCCCTTTGCCTTGTGGAATGCTCAATCTTCTCTCCAGAGGCCGTCCCTAGACACAGCCAGCTGGTCACATGGGACACAGGGACTGAGTGGTGGTGACAAATACAAGGCATAGCTTCTTTCTGGATTTTTTAGGAAAAAAAAATGACTAGCAGTTTCTTGCCATACATCAATGGTTAAATTGTGCACTCCCAGTATTTATAATAGTGTATGGAAGTACTCAAAATAGCAATAGCCTATGGCTATTGTGTACTGACGTGCTCACCCAGTCAAGCAGCAGCAAACCCCAGGGGCACCACAAAATATTTTAAATTTGAGAGAGATTCAGCAGTATTAAGTATCTACTAGTTCAAATAGTTCAGTTTCAACATTAGAATGAACTATACTCCTTTTGGTGACATCATAGCCTTGCAATTTTTTCAGGAGTTTCTGTGATTTAAAAAAGTACAAAAAAAAAAAAAAAAAAAAAAGCAATTACCAAGTGAAAATAAATATGTAAAAGGAAATGAGGCAGTGGTTGGTAAAGATGAGCTATGCCCAGCAGGCACCCAACATCCCATTAGTAAATATGTAGCGACATTTAAGGGTGAAATTAAAATATTTTTCTTCTAATTTACATGTATTATTTTTTCAAATACCTACTAGGTTGTTGGGACATAAATACTTAAGTTGTTTGGCCCTAACTACTTAATAAATGGAACTGTTAAGTATTTTTAGGGGCAGTTAGGAAAGGTTCCTGAGTCCCTAAGGGCCTTATGAACAACTGTCCTATGGGTATGGCAGTAAGTAGTGGATAAACACAGTACTGAAGCCAATTCTGCTATCAACCCTAAAGCTCTTCAAATTAACTGACCTTGGGCACCTCTGATACATTTTGGGACCACACTCGCAGGTCCACTCCCTCCATCCCCCCCCCCAGCTCCAAAGTGTTTAAATGACTATTACATTTGAGGCTTTCAAAATTAGAACTATATGAATCAGGGCTCAGCCAGCATAGAAGGAAAAGGAGGGGTAGAGGTAGTAAAAAGCTACTGGAGACCTCTAGAAAGAAAACCTCTGCAAAGCAGACTTCTGTCCAATATACTGTGCTTAACAGCCTACTGTGGTTCTCAAAAGGCACGTTTCTATTTGGTCTCAGAGAACTTAGGCAGGACAGGTAAACAAGGAAGATCTTTTCTGATGCTAGGGAACACTGGCTCATCAGGTTAAGCCGGCAAAGTCGCGCTTTTATTTCCAGTGGTTAAATGCGCACAGTCAGCCTGAGTGAACCCACCCTATGTCCTGGAGGAGGGGAAAAGGTCTGCTAAGATCATTCAATTAATTCATCTGTGGGGATATATAACAGAACACTTATTCACTGGAATACATTTTCTTCAAAGGGTTTTGTTGTTTACTGTGGCTTTACAACTCCACAACCTACAAGCCAACAATGTGGAAATGTGCTCATTTCATTCCACCCTTGCTCTCCAAATGCATCGTTTTCACTCCCCATTCCCAGGCCTACAGTTCACAAGCACTGTCAGACAGAGCTGTTGTTTATAGGCACATATTTGAAATTTGCAGTGGAGTTGCTTGTTGGTACTCCTTCCCTAGCTTAGTTCAAAATTACTGAGGGTGGTAGTTTCATAACAGTATTTATTAACCACCTACATGACACATGCTACTTTGCTTAAATTAAGTTCTTTGGACTCCATTCGTTTAAAGAGAGCTTCCAAACAAATTAGGTTTTTCACTAGTAACAAGAGGCAGCATCCTTATTATCCATTAACATTCAGGGAACAATTGGAGACAAAAACATGGGAGGCTATGCTATGATCTTTCTTGAAGTGACACTGAAGAAAAGGTAAATGGCTTTCTGTGCCGAAAAATAAGCCACAAAAGGAAAAGAGGGTGGAGCTCATACACATCCTTTTGCCCCAATATACACAAGCTTCACGTAAGAACTTACTTGCCAATATTTTCAGGCAGGGAATGCAGGGAGATATCATTTATAGAAAGGCATTTTAAATTCTGTAATTCAGGAAAGCTTTCCGGCAACCTAAAACAGAAAATGCTGTTAATTAATGTGAATAGTGTATGCTAAGCTTAACTATAGTGATTCCTTTTATATAATTGAAATAACCTCCCAAAGTTACATTATATATGGCATGCTTGCCTTGTTTTCCTATATCTAAGAAACTTATTAGAAAAAACAAGGACTTAGTCTATCGAGTTGAAGAAAAGAGGCAGGACAGATAATTGTTGATAGGATGGACTCAAAAATAATTTAAGAGGAAGGATATGCAAAGTTTAGGAATAAAGGGGAGAAATGAGAGACTACTGTGAAAAAAATTGTGATCAGTCAGTCTGCAGGATTATAATAAAACACAGGACAGCTGCTCAATAATTTTCCTTCCTGGAACTTACAATACCCAGAGCAAAGCTATGGACAATGCAGACTTGATCAGTTCTCAGTCAATTGCTACTTTAATTTTTTTCTTTTAAATCTATTTAAAATGCTAATCACCTGAGGAAATTATATGCTTCACTGTGTTCTACATAAAAGGAAATTTTTTTATACTTCCCTTAAACTCTACAGAACAGCAGCATTTCAAAATAAAAATATTATTTAAAAACTTACAAAGAAAGTTTAGTTTTAATATTTCTATGGTTACCAGTATATAGAGAGGAAAAAAACAAAATATAAATAAAGGCAAAAAGATCTAAAATGCTGAAGGTCCTTAGTAAATCTGCTAATACAAACAGCAGAACACATAACTCATATTTTTCAGAGGAGGTGAGTCTTCTGGCTTTAGTGATAGTCTCTAGATAAGAATATTTCTTTTCTCTTTCTATGTTTCTTCTTTTAAAAAAAAACAATATTGTTTGACATTTGATACAGATAATTCCAAAATCCAAAACCAAATCTGCAAAGTAAGATTATTTACTGGAATTTTCATGTCATGGAAATATGTTGTCGGTAATAGTTTTTTACGAAGTTGAAACTTTGATAGTGTCATAGAGTGAGATTTTTACTTATAATTAAAAAGACACAACTTATCTTTTGTGCCTGAGTTCTTAGCAGAAAGTTTAAAGCTAGCTAAAATGTTTTTTAATAAAATTAAGAAAATGTAGTTTTTAATAACTAGTATGTTTTTTATTTTTCAACTGGTTGTTAACATTTTTCAACTGGTTGTTAACAGACTTAGGTTAGGAGAAATGAGCTCTAATCTAAGCTTGCCATTCACTACCTGCATAATCTTGAAAGGGTCATTTACTCTCTTTAAACTCAGTCTCTTCAATCATAAAATAAGTAGGCCAAGCTAAATGACTTTTAAGGTCCCTTCAACTCATAGATACTGAATCTTTAATTCTTAAAGCAGTGCACCTGCCAAACTAAAATGGCTTTACTTTAAGTAACCTGCTAACCATGAGGCCAGAGGAAAATGAGTACTCCCTCAAATACTGTGGGTGTTCTAGTTAAGAGTTTTTTTAGATAACGGCAAATTCAAATGTCTGAAAATGTTAGAAAAGGAAATTAAAGAAACAAAAAGGATTAAGATTAAGCAACTGAATGATTTTTAAAAAAATAAGAGTAATAAAGTATTTACCAGCCTGCCTAACTTTATAAACTGCCTTAAGGATGAAAAGCTTAGTTCAGTTTAACGAACATTTATTGGGCACTTAGTACATTCCAGGAATTATAGTAGGGATGGAGCTACAACAATGAATAAGAGAGGAATACAAGGCACTTTCTCAGTTTAGTTGGGCATTCTAAGTCAAAACAATAATTTCAATGTAAAATTTCAAATATTATGAAAAAAAATATATGCTCAGAGCAACATGGAAGCCCAAAAGAGAGGCCCGTAGTGAATGATCAGGAAAGTCTTCATGGAGGAAGGTAATGCTTGAACTGCATCTTAAAGGAGAGGTGGATGGGTCGGTATGGTGACGATGGGAGTGGGTGAGCCCTCGAACAGACTCCCAAGATTGCCATGTGGGTATTAATTCAGTTATCCTGGCAACACAGATCCCTGGAAGCCAGTGGTCAGTGAGCTCACGACTAAGCCAGGATCCATAAGGAGGGGCCCAGGGCAGGACCACTTAGCCATGCCCAGGCTGCATCATACCAAGGAGGGCAAAGTTCGAATCAGTGGGAAAACAATGACAGGGGCTTTATTTGGAGAGGTGACCCCCAAGAAATCCCCAGAGCTATGGCTAATGCTAGAAAAACAGGGTTTAATAAAAGGGAGCAGGGCAGGCTGGAGGAAAGTTAAGATGATAAATATGCTTCATTACTGGACTGAAAAAAATATCTCTAAGAGGACATCTCTTTGGATAACTATTGTTTAAGTTCTCTGGGAGTTTAGAACTTAGTCTTACCTCTTAGAGACGCCACAGGACAGGACGGATCAATAGGGGATTTATGAACTGTTCTAATTCTTCATATTGCTTTGGAAACGCCCCCATACTCCTGTTTTGGTCATGCCTTCCCCCAGAACCACACAACAATCTTTTACTATTTCTGTTCATAGCATCATGTGCCTTTTATTGTCAACTCAACATCTGTTACATCTGTGAAAGTCAATAGTCCTTGATAAAACCCTGAGCCATCTAGGTATTTCCAAAATGGGTATTCTGGTGGTGTTTTTTACTTGGCTCTCAAAAATGATATCCTTATTACACTATAGATAGAAAAGTAGGCAGAGAAGTTACCTAGTCAGTGGGTTTCCGCTGAAGTCAGCTATCTGTAGTGCTTTACAGAATGAGATGCTTTCTGGAATTTCTGGAATATCTGTAGGAGTAAAGAAAACTTCTATCATCTACCACCATTAACAGTTTTCATCATCCTCAGGATGGATCACAGTGACAAGAGAATATTTGGCAATTATTACCTCTATTCAAATGTAGCATGGATTCACTTATTTTACATTTGCTTTCTTAGTATGTTCTGTTCCTAGTAGGATCACATAAAGAAAAATATTTTTTTAAAAATCACTCAAGAACCATCACACTATCAAAAGTCATTGGAGGCATTCTATGGTAATTCCCACTCAACCTTTTTAATCTTATGCTTTCATAAGGTTGTATCAGAACAAGACATGCTAAAAGCACTGGATTTTTAAATTATGGATGTTTTCTGTCTACAAATAGAATAATTATCTCATAACAATTTGGAAAATACAGAAAAGTACAAAGAATAAAATAAAAATCCCCAACACTCCCAGAACCCAGAGGTGATGTTTTTGTTTTATTTTGATGTATTTTTTCATGGTCATTCATACAGACACACATAGTATGTGTAAATATATATTTCAAAATACTGGTTCATGTGGATTTATGGGTTTTTTTAAACATTATTTTCCAAACTTTAGCTCTATCATTTTTCCAAATATCTTGCTTGCCATTCCTAATAGCAGAAAAACCCACTGCATGTATTTTCATACTTTATTTGATCAGTTCCGTTCTTGCACATTTAGGTTGTTTCCATGTTCCTACTGTTAATTATATTTATGTGCATTTCTGATTATTTCCTTAGGCTAAATTCCCAGAAATGCAATTACTGTTCCAATTGCTTTAGAGAGGGGTTATACCTATTTATATTCCCATCAGCCTATAAAAGGTATCCATTCAATATACCCATTCCTCTATTTTACATTAAAAAAAAACAACTGTTTATTTTGTTAGTAAAATAGCCTGTCAATGTTTTACTTTATATTCCTTTTATTACTAATGAGGCTGATTATTTTTTCCTATTGTTTACTGGCTACCAAATATTGTGATTTTAAAATGACTAAATTCTTATTTCAAATTCCTCATCGTCTTGGTACAAAATCTGATTATAGCTTTTGGGCCTTTAAAAGCTTAGTTCATAAGCTTTTACTCTTGAAATAATCTTCAAGAATACATTTATTTTGGACATGTTAACATTGAGAAAGGCTAAAATAGAAAAGGTTCGCCTGGTGTCATGCTGCTTCTCTCACCAGTCCCACAAAGGCAAGCTGAGCTAAAACATACCTAATACGCTTAACCTGGGTGGCAGGGAGAAAGGAGAAATAAAGGGAAAAATGGATGCCCTGCTCCAAAATAATCAAAGTAATCAAATGCTATGTGACAGCTTTTAGTTCAAATTTAAAAGCCAAAAACCACTTGAATATGTGATGATACATCTTCACACAACTCTCTACTGTGCATGGTCATATAAGGTAGTGAAGAACACACACTCCAGTCCTAGTTTTATAAACATAAGAACAATACACACATACACCTCCCCCCCCTCCACTCACACAGCTTGTCCACATTTGATTTCAGAATAGATTTTAAAAACTCACAAATATTTGTGGGCCCTAAGGTATGAATATTTTACGCACATTATCTTATTTAATCCTCTCAAATATAAATGAGTTTAACTCCCATTGTACAAATTGGACAGGAAGGTGCAGAGAGATCAAGTGACTTGCCTGTCGTTACAGGCCTGTTCCACCGAGGGTTGGCCCTCCCACGCTTAAGAATGAATGAACAGACGTGAGTCCCTTAGGGCACTGACACTGTTGTTCCGGAAAATGAGGCAACAACGATGCACCAAAGGTTTGCGGCAGTCTGAAAGGTGCTGGTTAGCCTGTGCACTCTGAGTCCCTCTTTCTACCACTACTTCAGGTTCTGTGAGTAGTTTATAAGGCTGAGAAAAGAGGTCCAAGTTAATAAAACTTAGACAACATTAAAGAGGCAAAGATGGCTTCCAGTCACTTCACAAGTGATGAGGAAGAAGATCAAGCTAGGACATTAAAGTACAAAGTTTACAATGGCCTGCTGCTGCTCGAGCAGAAGAACAAAGTCACGGGTGCCAAGGGTAAAGATGAAAGGCACACCTATTTGGTTGAGGTCTTTAATATTACGCAGAACATCAAAAACATCACTGAAGCCTGGTAAGACAGACCCAGGGAACGCATGAATGGCAGCTGTAAGGATGCTGGTCAGGGCTCAAGCGAATTCCAGGATCTGAGGATAACAAGAGCAACTGCTACCGTACACAGCTGGATTAAGTCCCAAAGAGTCCAAAAGAAAGGACCTGGAGGTTTGGTTTTAGGAAGGTATTCCCTCATTCGGTTCCCCTTACATACAGAGGGGAAGGAGCAGATTGGCAAACAGAACACAAGTCTCTGGACCCCAAAGCCCATTTCTTTCTACCACAGTCATGTTCCTAACTTGTCTGAAATAATACATTTGCCTGAAAAATAAGACCCAGGGACAAGGGTGGTAGTAATGTGGCTTTAAAAGTCCTGACTAGTGGTGTGCTTTAGTCACATTGCTAAAAAATATCAGAATGGGAAACACGGATAGGAAGGAGAATATCTACTCATCCTTAAATATTCAGCTAAAGTGTCACATCCTCAGAGATACCTTCGCTGTGTCCCAGGTTAAGGCTGGATTCCCTTGCTCTCAAGTTCCTTGGGCTTCACCTTTGTAGGATGCTACTATTTTAACTCGACAATTGTTTGGTGAAAGTCGACCTCCCTTAGTAAACTCTAAGCTCACTGGAAAGAGAACATGTTAGCCCTGCCTGTCTATTTCACCAGAGCTCACAAGGTATTGAGCATATAAATACTCTTTGTATTTAGATACCAAATATCTGAATAAATGAGAAACTAATGTTACTAAGGAAGCCTCTGCAAAGATGGTTGTTCTCTCATGTAAGTCATGAATTATATTCATGGGGTAGGCGTTATCTCTGTTTTGCCATCAAGAAACTGCTAGGCCCCCAAATCGCTGAAAGCTTGCAGGTTATTTCCAACTGAAATCTCCTTTTAACTCTTTCCCAAATGTGTTGCTGGGGACAAATGTGAGGTTGATGACTGATCATATGAACAAAAATATCACCTTCTTCACAAACCCTAGTTTAAACACTTCATTTAAAAAGTGTAATTCAAGTCCTTCTGATATTCTCTATTTTTCCTAGCTATCTTTTTTGTTCTTTCCTATTATTATCAACCTAGGTCAAGCTCTGTTCATCTAGATGACTATAATATCCTCTTAAACAGTCTGTCCCTACATCTAATTTATTCTCCAATCAAATCCAAACAGCTATAAGAGGAATCTGCATCAGTTTTCCATTTACTAGGTTGTGCTCTTAGGCAAATGGCTTAACATATCGGTGCCTCAATTTTGTTATCTGTAAAATGGATAGTTGACAGGTATATTTAAATAATGCCTGTATGCCATAACATAAGTGCTGCCAGAGTTCTGAAACTGGAGAAAACTAAATAAAGAAGGATTCTGTTAGGCTTGAACCAAAAAAATTAGAGACACAAAGGAAATATTCTAACACTTGATGCAAAGTGAGGAGGAGACAGTGCCCTGGAGCATGATAGCACAGCCTGCACAAACTTCAAGATATCAATACTAGTATCTGGCAAGAAGGCTGGAAAGATCTCTTGATAGTCAATTACCATCTGACAGGCTGAGCTGTCTGCAATTAATCTGCTAGACAAAGAGTCATGGAAAGCTTTTGGCATAGTTGTAAAAACCAAGCTGTACTACAGGAAGAAGAATCTGATGGTCAAAGAGCCCAAGATCTAGGAAAGGTCAGGGCCCCAAGATAGTGGAAGGAAGGAGGAACAGTATTTTATGTATGATTGTTCTGTAAACCCACAACTTCTCTAAGGAAAAAAAAAAGAAGCAGAAGCTTTGACATTAGCAAAGGTAAGACAGACTAACAGGCATCACCACATCATGTTAATAGGAATAAAGGCAAGAAGATATGAGAAATATTGTCCCCAGGGTTAATAAAGAGAGGAGGCACCTGTGGTAGGTGAAAAAAAGAGGCCATCAGGAGACCTAGGTTTGCCTCTGATTAGCTGTCAATTCCTCTAAAGCCTCATTTGTTCTTCTATTAAAAAAGGATAATCTTAGGTTCAGCATAACATTGTAGTAAAGATAAAGGAAAGTAACATAAATGAAAGCACCTGATGCTATATTATACCCTTTTGTCAGTACTGGGTGGGGATCAATAGAGATGACCCCTGTTTTCCACCTGAGGCCAAAGAATTTGAAAAATAAAGTTATTAACAGAGATGAGGGGATGTAGGGGTTTCTGTGTTGTATTAATCATTTGAGAAGCAATAATGATTAAACACTGAAGAAGCATCTATTTACATATAAAAATTAGACATCATTACTGAGTTTAAGTAATGTTCCCCCCCAAATTTCCATTTGTCAATCCTTAGCTTAGTTCATGCTTTTATATAAGGCGAAATGGGTTTTATTTTTTAAATCATACCTTTCATTAATTCAAACTGGCCTTGACCCACATAGGTCCAAGAAAAAAGTATGAAATTTGATATTTACAAAATGTCTGAGAATGAACATAAAACTAAGTAAATTTCTTCCTATAAATTTCTTAAAATTAACCTTTTAATTCAGACCCACTCTAAGCTATCATTATTTCTGAATCAGGATTGCTTGAACTAGTGAGACTTAGTTTTACTTAAAAAACAGAAATACTGAATCTGAAGTTTACCATCATAACAATTACCACAGCCTGTACTACTTAGCCCTAAACTCTGTCAAGTGCAAGAAGTCTCTTTAACACTACCAGGCAGACAACAATCCATTTCTGGCACCACTAGCCAAAGGGCTTTTGAGAGAATATGGTTTGCACCATGGATACGGTCATTTTAAAAATGATTTAAAAGGACACTATCAATAAGGAGGGGTAAATGAGAAAACTGCATTTATACATGATTTTTCTGTAAACCTGTAATTTCTCTAATCAAAAAAATAAAATTGACATTGAAATATGTTCTCTTTAGAGAAAGCAAATAATGCAAATTGCAGAAAAGTATGTATAGAATGAGCCAGTATTTTTTAAAAGAAAATAGAATTTATTATGTATGTATGTGTTTGCATATGCTTGGAAAATTATTAAATGCGTCACAGTGGCTTTAAAAAAACAAAAACAAAAAAGGACATTATCTGCCCATCCTGGAACTCATATTCTTTTTTTGGGATCCAATATTTTTTATTTTTTTATTTTTATTTATTAGGTAAGTTGTGGGCTTACAGAATTCCCACCTATCACTCCATCACCACCACCTAACAATGTTGTGCTACCATTAACACCATGCATTACAAAAACATTCCCATCATTCCAAATAGGAACCTTGTACATTTTAAAGCTCAAATTCCCATTTCCTACCCCTGTACAATCCCCTGGTAACCTATATTCTAGATTTTAACTCTATGAGTTTGTTCTAATTCTTTCAAATCGGTGCAATCGCACAATATTTGTACTTTTATGTCTGGCGTATTTCACTCAATTATTATGTTTTCCTGGTTCATCCATGTTGTTATATGTATCAGAACTTCATTCTCTTTTTTGGCTGAATAAGATTCCATTGTATGGATATATCACATTCTGTTTATCCATTCAGTGGATGATGGACAGTTGGGTTGCTTCCATCTTTTGGCAATTGTGAATAATGTCATTATGAACATTGGTGTGCAAATACATTGAGTCCCTGCTTTCAATTTTTTTGGATATATACTTAGTGGTGGGATTGGCACATCATATGGTAGTTCTATACTTAGCTCTTTGAGGAACCACAAAACTGTCTTCCACAGTGACTACACTGTTTTGCACTGCCACCAGCAATGAATGAGTGTTCCTATTTTTCCATAACCTCTCCAGCACTTACTATTTTCTTATTTTTAATGGCAGTCATTCTAATCAGTGTGAAACGGGTATCTCTTTGTGGTTTTGATTTGCATTTCTCAGATGGCTAATGATGTTGATCATCTTTTCATGTGCTTTCTGGCTCTTTGTATATCTTCTTTGGAAAGAGATCTGTTCAACTCTTTTGCCCATTTTTAAAATTGGGTTGTCTTTTTTGTTGTTAAGTTCAAAGATTTCTGCATAAATTCTGGATATTAATTCTTTATTGGATATGTGGTTTCCAAATATTTTCTCCCACTGTGTAGGTTGCCTTTTGAGTTTCATGATAAAGGCCACTGAGGAACAAAAGATTTATTTCTGATGAGGTCCCATTTATCTGTTTTTTTCTTTTGTTGCTTGTGCTTTGGGTGTAAAGTCTAAGAAACCATTGCCTTGTAACACAAGGTCCTAAGGATGTTTCCTTATATTTTCTTCTAAAAGTTTCATACTTCTAGCACTTATGTTAAGGTCTCTGATCTGTTTTGAGTTGATTTTTGTATATGGTGTGAGGTAGGGATCCTCCTCTATTTGCTTGCAAATGGAAATCCAGTTTTCCCAGAACCATTTGTTGAATAGACTATTCTTTTGCAATTGAGTGGTCTTTGCCACCTTGTCAAAAATCATTCGGCTATAAATGTGTGGGCTTTTATTTTTTTATTTTTAAAGATGCTTTAGATTCCATAAATGATTCATCAAAATTATAGGGGGATTCCTATATACTCCCACTCCCCCACTTTTCCCCAGTGTGTACATTTGTTATAATCGATGAACACATATTGAAGCATTGCTACTAACCATGGTCAACAGTTTACATTACAGTTTACACTTTGCATTTTTATAGGGTTTAACAAAATGTATAGTGGCCTGTATCTGTCACTGAAATGTCATTCAGACAATTTCAATGTCCCCAAAATGCCCCATGTTAAACCTATTCTTCCCTCTGCCTGCTCTCAGAACCTCTGGTGACCACTGTCTTTATATCAATGTTACAAGATCTTCCACTGCTAAAATAATAATGTTTACTTCAGTCCATAGTGCATTCCCCCCTTATGTTTGTTCATTTCTCAATCTTGAGGATTTTAGGATGGTGATGCCTGCTCTGTTTCTGACTGAAGAGGGCTTAGATCCCACAGGACTGATGGATAGAGGTGTCTTGCTTGCAGTTGTAGACACTCTGTTTTGTGGGATGGGCATTATCCATCATCATTCTTTTGTTAGTTGTCCTGGGCAAGTCTGATGAACTGGAGAGTACATGTTGCAACACTGCTGAGATTCAGGGCTCAAATGGCCTATGAACAGACTAAAGATTTCAGTCTCTGGTACATACATTTAATGAGTATAGTGTTAATTATAGGTTCAGATAAAATGGGAAGAGCCACGTATAGGGAAATTATAAATGAGTCTAACTCTGTTACACTGGGGAACATATATTCCAAGGTAAAGCCCACTAAACAGGGTGCCAAATTCCTGAGATTGTGTGCCCTGCCCTAGTGTCTAGATGTCTCTAGAGCTCTGAGAAGCACCCCTGCTTGAGGCACTGTTTACTGTGGAAGTAAATGAGAGCCTCCTGAGATATGCATAAGTATAACCTCTGACTCACTAATAATTCCCCCTTTTGGTCAAGGTCTTTTTCCAAATGCATTGCTAGTTGGCACTTGGTAATAATCCCTCAGTGCCAGGGAGGCTCATCCCCAGGACTCATGTCCCACACCAGGGGGTGGGGGGAAGAAGGGGCCCATAAGGTAGTAACTTTATATGCTGAGTTTGGCTTAGAGAGAAGTCATATTTGAGCAGCTAGGAGGCTTTCAGGAAGTAACTCTTAGGCCATATGTACTACTAGGCCAAGTTTGAATTTCACAAGAACAAGGGTCACAAGTACAACCATCATTGTCAAGGGCCTGGCATATTTGTCTGTCCTCCTCCACTAGGCACTGCTCATGAACTCTAGGGATTCTTGAAACTCTATTAGAGAATGTAGCAGGACTTCCCAGGATGGGAATTCAACATTCTTTCCGTTATTGTGTGGGTCTCTACCTACCGAGACAATAGCCCATGACCATGTGAAAATATAAATATTCTATAAAGGCATGCCCCAGTTGCACCCCTCCCCACACATCTCCCTATCACCAATACCCCACACCAGTGATGCTCTGCTTCTGAGCTCTCAATTCTATTCCACTGTTCTACTGTGTCTGTACTTATGTCAGTACCATGCTGTTTTGATTACTGTGGCTTTGTAATAAGTTTTTGTTTCCACATTGAGAGCTTTATTTTTCTCAGGAGTTGAGAGAATAAGTAGACAAAAAAATCTGTAGGTAGAAAGCTTGAGCAAAACAATAAATTTCACCTAACATGTATAGAACACTGCAACAACTATAGAATATACTATACAGTCTATTCAAATACTCATGGATTGTTCACCAAAAACAATCATATTCAAGCCATAAAGGAAGTCTCAAAAAACACCAAAAGACTAAAATCAGAAGAGCCAATGTCTTTTCTGAACATAGACAAACTTAACAAAATATTAGCAAAATATGAATCCAGTGAAATGCAAAAATGATAACACATCAGTTGGATTTATGACAAGAATGAAAGTTTTGTGTGGTTTTTTTTGTTTGTTTGTTTGTTTTTGCTGTTTACAAGTTTATTTCTGAGTTGCAAAGATTATTTCCCCTTCCCCATGTTTTTAGAATTTCCAGTATTTCTCCATCCAATCTTGGCTGCCAGAACCAGAAAGACAGAAAGCATGAGAACATTCTTTTTCTTGCACCTGTAGTAGAAACGTTAGCTGTGGACATTATTTGCTCCAGGTCTGTCAGACATGGATTGTAATAACTTTTAAGATTAAGAAGTCTGAGACCTCCAACTCCATTCCTCTTTTTCAAGATGGCTTTACCCATACCTTTCCATATAAATTTGATGATTGGTTTTTCCATTTCTGTAAGGAAAGTTGTTTAAATTTTCAGTGGGATTGCATTGAATCTATAAATTGCTTTGGATAGTATTAACATCTTAACAATATCGAGTCTCCCAATCCATGAACATGGAATGTCCTTCCATTTATTTAGATCATCTTTAATTTATTTTAGAAATGTTTTGTATTTCTCTGTGTAAAAGTCCTTTACATCCTTGGTTACATTTATTCCTAGCTATTTGATTCTTTTTAGTTACTATTAAGAGTGGAATATTTTTCGTGATGTTTTTCTTCCAATTGTTCTTTTCTTGGTTTAGAAATATTACTAGTTTTGGGGGTGTTGATCTTATACCCTGCCACACTGCTGAATTCATTTATTAGCCATAGGAACTCTGTTGTGAACTTTTTAGGATTTTCTGTATATAGAATATCATCTGCAAAAATTTACTTCTTCCCTTCCAACTCAGCTGCATTTCTTTTTCTTGCCTAATTACTCTAGCAAGAATTTCCAGTACAATGTTGAGGAACAGTGGTGAGTGTGGCTCTCCTTGTCTTGTTCTTGATCTTAGAGGGAAAGCTTTCAGTCTTTCATCATTAAGTATGATGTTGGCTATGTGCTTTTAATATATACCCTTTATCATGTTCAGTAAGTTTCCTTCTATTCTTAGTGTTCTAAGTGTTTTTAACAAGAAAAGGTGTTGTATTTTGTCAATCGCCTTTTCTTTATTGAGATGATCATGTGTTTTTTTTTTCCCCTTCATTCTGCTGTAATGCAGTGCACAACATTAATTGAGTTTCTTATATTGAACCAAACTGGCATACTAGGGATGAATCCCACTTAATTGTGGTGTATGCTTCTTTTATTTTTAATTTTTTTTTCTCTTACCCAGGTTTTATTTTTTTTTTAATGTTGCATTCAAAAAATATGAGGTCCCCATATACCCACCACCCCCCTCACCCCACTCCTTCCCCCATAACAACAACCTCCTCCATCATCATGAGACATTCATTGCATTTGGTGAATACATCTCTGAGCACCCCGGCACCTCACGATCAATGGTCCACATCATAGCCCACACTCTCCCACAGTCCACCCAGTGGGCCATGGGAGGACATACAATGTCCAGTAACTGTCCCTGCAGCACCACCCAGGACAACTCCAACCCCCGAAAATGCCCCACATCACATCTCTTCTTCCCACTCCCTACCCCCAGCAGCCATCATGGCCACTTTCTCCACACCAATGCCACATTTTCTTCAAATTCTGATCACAATAGTTCATGAATAGAATATCAGTAAGTTCACTCTAATCCATACTCTATTCCTCCATCCTGTGGACCTTAGAATGGTTGTGTCCACTCCACATCTATATCAAGAGGGGCTTAGATTCCACATGGATACTAGATGCAATTCTCCTGCTTTCAGTTGTAGGCGCTCTTGGCTCCCTGGTGTGGTGGCTGACCTTCTTCACCTCCATGTTAGCTGAGTGGGGTAAGTCCAATATAACCAGAGTGTAGGAGTTGCAAGTCTGTTGAGGCTCAGGGTCTGGCTATCACATGGTCAGTCCAGAGATTCAGGTCCCCTGGGTATACATTAAACCCCAGGATTTAGTTTTACTGGAACTACAGTTCTGGTAAAAGTAACAAGAGAGGCTTGTGGGCAAAGATCACATCTAAGTCCAGCTCCATCACAGAGAAACACAAACTCCAAAGTGGGGCCAACTGACATGGCACTGAACTCCATCTGCCATGACCAAAGAACCTGTGGGTCTCTGTAGTGCTCAGAAGAACCAATACCTGGGATTGTATCTACTTTATCTGTCTTTGGGACTCTACTCAGATGTGCATAAGGGCAACCCCTCTGATAACCTCCTGGCTCTTTTTGGAGACTCACAGCCATATAAACTCATTTGTCCTTTCTATTTTCCCCTTTTATTCAGGTCAAAAAGCATTTTTAACTCCTGGTATTATATGTAGACTGAGATATTCTGCTGGTCTAAGTTGACCCTTTTATTCAAGGTCATTTTCTAGTTACATCATCAGCTGGTACTTGGTAGTAATCCCTCGGCACCAGTATGCTGTTGGATATAAATTTGCAGGTATTTTGTAGAAGTTTTGCATCTTTACTCATAGATATTGGTCTGTAGTTTTCTTTTCTTGTGGTATCTTTATCTGATTTTGGTATGAGGGTGATGTTCGCATCATGAAATGAGTTAGGGAGTATTCCACCCTCTTCAATTTTTTTCCAAGAATTTGAGCAGAAATGAAGTTAATCTTGAAATGTTTGGTAGAATTCCCACATGAAGATATCTTGTCTTGGGCTTTTCTTTGTCAGGAGAATTTTTATCACTGATTCAATCTCTTTACTATTAATGGGCTTAGTATTTATCTTCTATTTCTTCTTGAGTCGATGTAGGTAGTTGGAATGTTTCTGAGGGTTTGTTTACTTCATCTAGGTTATCTAGGTTATTGGTATACAGTTGTTCACAGTATCCTCTTATAAGTCCTTTTTATTTGAGTAGGGTCAATAGTAAAGTTCCCCTTTTCATTTCTGATTTTAGATATTTGTAATCTCTGGGGTTTTTTTTTGTTTGTTTGTTTTTTTTGTCAGTTTACTGATATTTTTAAAGAGCCAACTTTTGAATTTGTGAATGATTCTATTGTTTTTTTGTTTTCTATTTCATTTATCTCCACTCTAATCTTTGTTACCTCCTTCCTTCTGCTTAGTTTGGATTTAGTTTGCTCTTCATTTTCTAGGTTTTCCAGTTTTGAGATAAGGTCTCTAATTTTAAGTCTTTCTTCTTTTGTAAAGTAAGCATTTAGAGCTATAAGTTTTCCTCCTGGCACTGCCTTCACTGCACCCCAAAAGTTTTGGTAAGTTGTATTTTCATTCACTGTAAGATATTTCCTACTTTCACTTCTGATTTCCTCTTTAATCCAGTGGTTGTTTAATAAGAGTATGTTGTTTAATTTCTGCATATTTATCGATTTTCTATTTCTCCTTCTGTTATTGACACCTAGTTTCATTCCACTGTGTTTGAGCAATATACACTGTATGATCTTAAATATTTTTTAATTTATTGAGATTTGTCTTGTGACTAACATACAGCTTGTCCTTGAGAATGATTCATGGGCATTCGAGAAGAATGTGTATTCTCTTCTCTATTTTTGTTGGGCAAAGTATTCTATACATATCTGTTAGGTCTAGACTGTTAGGTCTAGAGTATCATCAAGTCTTGTATTTCCTTATTGATTTTCTGACTGGACATTTTATCCAATACTGAGAATGGTGTATTAAACTATCCTACAATTAACGTAGGACCATCAGTTTCTCCCTTCCAACTTTTCCATATTTGCTACATGTACTTTGAGGTTCTGCTGGTAAGTACATAGATATTTGTAACTGTTCCCTTTATCAGTATATAGTGACCATCTTTGCCCCTCATAACTGTTTGGACTTAAAGTCTATTTTATCTGATATTAGTATAGCTACCCCAGCTCTCTTGGTTTCTGCTTGCATGGGGTATGTTTTTATGTCCTTTCACTTTCAATCTACTTTTATCTTTGAGTTTAAAGTAAGTATCTTGCAGATAGCATGTGGTTGGGTCACACTTTTTTATCCATCTTGCCAATCTCTGCCTTTTGACTGGTGAGTTTAATGTATTTACATTTAAAATCACTACTGATAATAAAGGACTTTCCTCTGTCATTTTGTTATTTAGTCTTTGTTTTTCTTACAACTTCTTTGCCCCTCACTTCCATTAATGCCTACTTTTATATTTATTTGATTTTTTTCTGGAATATCATATTGAGTGCATTCTCATTTCTGTATGGATATATTTTTCATCTTTCTTTCTTGTGTGTTACCACAGGGTTAAAATTTAGTGTGCTAAATGTATAGCAATCACATTTGGGTTGACACCAACTTCACTTCCATAAGATGCACATATACTCTTTCTACACTCTTCTGCCCCTCTGTCCCCCACTTTTTATTTTTTACTTGTTATCATGTATATCTTTGTACATTATATGTCCAAAAATATAAGTTAATAATTGCTTTTTATGACCTTGCATTTTAGGGCATATATGAAGAAGTGGAGTTACATACAAAGCAATATACTACAATAATACTAGCATTTATAATTATCCAAATAGTTACCTTTACATTGAGTCTTCATTCCTTTATGCCACTTTCAATCACTGTCTAGTATCCCTTCCTTTCAGTCTGAAGAACTCCCTTTAACACTGCTTGTAGGGCAAGTCTAGTGGTGATGAACACCCTCAGTTTTTCTTTTTCTGAGAATATCTTAATCCCTCCATTTGTGAAAAAGTCTCACTGAATATAAAATTCCCAGCTGGTAGTTGTTTTTGTTCTACACTTTAAGAATTGCAACCCACTGCATTCTTGCCTCCATGGTTTCTAATGACAAACTGGCATTCAATCCAATTGGGATGCCCTTGTACATAACATATTGCTTTTTTCTTGCAGTTCTCAGAACTCCCTCCTTGTCTTTTGCATTCAAAATATGATCAATATATGATGGCTGTACCTTTCTTCATGTTTATCCTGTTTAGTGTTCTCTGGGCTTCTCGGATATGCATGTTCACATCTTTGGCTACATTTGGGAAGTTCTTTGTTATTATTTCTTTGAATATTCCTTTTGCCCCTTTCCCTCTTTCTTCTCCTTCTGGGACTCCCATATAATGGTATGCTTGATGGTGACTCAGAGGTGTCTTAGATTATTTTCACTTTTAATAATTCTTTTCTCTTTCTGCTCCTCAGCCTGGCTCATTTCAAATGTCTTGCCTTCAAGTTCACTGATTCTTTCTTCTGCCAACTCCAAACTGCTCTTGCAAACCTCCTGGACTATCTTCATTTCAGTTACTGTGGTCTTCAACTCCAATAATTCTGTTTGGTTCCTTTTTAGAATTTCTATGTCCATACTTAGACTGTCATATTGCTCATTCATTGTTTTCCCGATATATTTCAGTTCTTTCTCTGTATTTTCCTTCATCCCCTTGAGCATTTTTTAAAAAAAATATTTTATTTATTTATTTCTCTCCACTGCCTCATTGTTTGCATTTGCTGTATCTACTTGTTGTGTGTTGGTCTTCTTTTCAGAAGGTACTGGGAACTGAACCCAGGGCCTCTAATGTGGGAGGGAGACCCCTAATTGCCTGAGCCACCTATGCTCCCTGCTTTGTTGATCTCTCATTACATTTTTTTTTCATGTCTCTTGTTACATCATCTTATAGCATCAGCTCACCATACCTGCCTGTCACATCAGCTCACTGTCTTGCTTGTCTTCTTTAGGAGGCACTGGGCACTGAACCTGGGACCTCCCGTGTGGTAGGCAGGAGCTCAATCCCTTGAGCCACATCCGCTTTCCCCCTTAAGCATTTTTAAGATAAATTTTTTTAAAGGCATGGTTGCTTTGTCCACATTTTCATTTTCATTAGTGTTTCTGAATTTTTTATCCTCTTCCTTTGGATGGGCCATCATTTTTTCACTTTGCCTGTCCTGCATGCTATTGTTGTATACCTTACATTTTAATATTTTAAATATTTTAAAATATTTTAAAATAGTAACTGTGGGATTTATTCCCTGAGAAGTATGCTTCTTGATTTTGTAAGCAGTTGGTGATAAGACAGATTTTCTTCAGTTTCGGCCCTCCTATCAGGAAGGTCTGCCCAAGGAGAATGCAGTATGCAGGCTTTTCCCTGTCTTTCTGGGTTTGCATCTCATCCTGGGCTTTTACTTACTAGTTGTTTTGGAGTTCTCCTGTCTACAGGAGTTTGCTTGACCTTTCTGTTTCCTAGAAGAACCACCTGTCTGCCTCCATAGTTTTGGACACTCCTTTCATTATCTCAAGCTGCTTTTGTCTGGAGGGTAAATTCTGAAAGGAATATCACCATGGAAAGGACTTTCCCAAGTCAGTCTCCCCCAGCAAAAACAGGGCCAGGACCCCTTGGAGGATACAGATTGGCTCCAAAATGCTCTGGGAAAGGGATTAGGAAGGGCACCCAAAGCTTCTCTGAAAGGTCCCCAGAGTTGAGATTTCCCGGCCTGGCCAGCAAATACAGCCATTCAGTTAAATGTGCCCCACAGCCCTGAGGAAGCACTGTGTCTTTAAATTCCCATTACTTCTACCCGTCTCAGGAGGTGGAAACAATGGCTGCCACTGCACTGAAACAAGAGCAGCCCTCAGAGCCTGGCCCCTAGCAATCCGAATTTTCTAATCAAAAGCCTTGATCAGTGATGAGATTGCCTACCCCGGTTCCTGGAGAAGAGGATTTTTACAACCCGTTCTGTCACAGCCGGCTATGAGAGTGGGGAATGGACACCATTAGCTGCCACAAAGAGAGAGTAGATTACTGTCCTTTACTGTAAGTTATCAACCTGTTCCTCCTGCTCTTCCATGGACGCTGTACAGTGTTCTTCTGGCCTCTGGAGTTTCAAAATAGTACTTCAGACAATTCCTGCCCATTTGATAGCTGTTGTGGTGGATGGACTGAATCCTGGAGCTCCCTCCTCCACCATCTTCCCCAGATGTCTCAGCATCCATTATTAAGACAGCAAGACAAGACTCTATCCCCTAGCCTCCTGAAAGTAATGCATAAGCAAACTTAGCCTATATTCTTTTATTAGAAATAAGGTCTCTCTTCCCACACTCTGAGAATCCTCAAGGTGGACCACCACCTTTCCTGGAAGGCCATCACCATTCTAAGGACCCTCCTGAGAAGGAGATAGACAGCACTGAGGAACCTCTCAGTTTCCTGATACATATGTGTGAGTATAGGGCATTTCCTTTCATGGAGAACTGTGGGAAGACAACTTGTTTTGTCTATGATCATAGACCCCTGAGCACAACACAATACATTCTTTTCAAATAAATTAATTTTTCACTGGTAAATCTTGTCTGTATAAGTAGTCTCTTCAATTCCTGGGTTCAAAGCAAATCCAAAAGTCCTAATTTATATTATTAAGTTCTCTCCAGTGATAATACTATAAAATTCCAAGCAAAATAAAACTTAAGTCTTACATATTTTTGTGGCTATTCTTGAAAATTGTCTAGTTCATGTTGATGACATTTGGAAATAGAAAGTTTGAGGAAACTAAAACTGAAGAAAGCAAATTATTACTCCTATCTTAACTTCATCCTTTTGTAAAATTACAAAGAAATACATTTTGAACTTTGGGACACAGTATATGGAAAGTTAGTAAGTTGAAATTTTATTATTTAAAACTTAATATGAGCTATGCAAATTATTATACTTAATGCACCAGCATTACTATCCCTAAAGTATGGTGGCTATGTTATTTTAGTTAGTTCAAGGTGTTATCAAGGTCTGGGTCCTGGTTCCAGCCTCACTTTAAGATGTCCCTTTACCTTAAAATTTGGGATCATAGTACAGCAGCAGTAGCTGAACCTTATTAAGTATGTACTATATGGCAGGCACACTTCTAAGCCCTTTGCAAAAATTAAGTCATTTAAATCTTCAAGACAACTCTAAGGAAGGTGTGTTATTTTCTCGATTCTTTGAATGAGGAAAATGAAGCACTGAAAGGGTAAGACCAGGTCCAAGTTTACACGGCTACTAAGTGAGAGGGCCAGGATTTGAACCTAAGCCATCCATGTCCCTCCAGAGCCTGTGATCTTCCCCAAAATGTTATCTTGCTTTTAAAAAAGAGTTAAGTGAGGTCAATAGAAACCCCAAAACTGAACACAAGTGTTCCATCACTATAAGACAATCATGTACACCACTGGTGAAAGCTGTCCCTGAATACTGCTGTCCCTGAATATTGCAAAGCTTAATGGAAGAGAGTCAAGAAGGAATTTTATCAGGAAGCAGACTTGGCCCAGTGGTTGGGGCGTCTGTCTGCCACATGGGAGGTCCGCGGTTCGAACCCCAGGCCTCCTTGACCCGTGTGGGGCTGGCCCACGCACAGTGCTGATGCACACAGGGAGTGCTCTGCCGCGCAGGGGTGTCCCCTGTGTAGGGGATCCCCACGTGCAAGGAGTGTGCCCCGTGAGGAAAGCCGCCCAGCATGAATAAAAGTGCAGCCTGCCCAGGAGTGGCACCGCACACATGGAGAGCTAACACACAGGATGACACAACAGGGGAAGCACAGATTCCCATGCTGCTGACAACAACAGAAGCTGACAAGGAAGAAGATGCAGTGGGTGGACACAGAGAACGGACAACCAGGGCGGGGAAGGGAGAGAAATAAATAGATGGATAAATCTTTAAAAAAAAAAAACAAAGGAATTGTATCAACTTATCTGACTTTTTAAGGCAGATTTCATGTTTTTCTTTACCTAATTCTTCTGATTAAACAAAGCCAAAATAAAATTCATATTCAAGATTTATAATAATAGTGTCAAAATAACATAGAAGATATATTAAAATGAAAATTCTAACCCCATTTAATTCTGTGGTATGGTTACTCACTATGAGCCTTTTTTTATTATGACACAGTATTAAAATTAAGTGTACTATCTCATTAAGTAAATAATATTGAAACATTTCATTATTATTTCTAGCTTAATATAATTCCTGGAAGGAACAAGAAAGAATATAATAAGCTTTATTGACATAAAAGCAATATGGTGTCATAAAACTTCAAAGTATCTTCCATATATCCTCCCAAATAGATTAGGCCTCCCTTAGCGCACAATACAGCGCCTTTGAAGCACTTGCTGAAAGGTGATCACCTATTTAAAAGAATTATTCAACTTCTGGCTTCTCTACTAGGTCAGGGACCAGATCCATCGTTTTTCGCTGTGTCCCTAGCATTTGTCACAGTGCAGACTCTCAGCAGGTGCTCAACAATACTTCATGGAGAATGCATGGGGCCTAGTATCAGAAGACAGATTCCACTGCCAGAATCCTCACTTAACATATGGAAACTTCAGCTGCTCTAAGCCTGTTTCCTCATAAATGGGTTTGGGACTGGTCTGCCTCATCTACCTTGCAGGGCTAATAAAAGGTCAAATGTGATAACTCTGTAAAGTACACAAATGTAAAGGACTAAGAGAGGGGAGAGGAAGGCAACACTCCATCCCTCTAGTGGCACATCTGGTTTGTTAAGTGTAAGTCACTTTTTATACCAACTGGTAGGGTTGTGGGTATTTGTTTTCTTGTCTTCCTCCCATCCCCTAAATATCATCATGAACTCTGTCAACATACAAGAACTAAGTCTTTAAATATCTTATCAGTATCCAATCCTAGACAAAGAGGTGTAATTGTATGAGCAGTCAAGAATTTGAAGATAAGGAAACAGATGTGGCTCAACCCACTGGGCTCCCATGTACCACATAGGAGGTCAAGGGTGCGATCCCCAGGGCCTCCTGGTGAGGGTAAGCTGGCCCACGTGGAGTGCCGGCCCACTTGGGAATGCAGCCCTGTGCAGGAGTGCTACCCTGTGTGGGAAAGCCACCCTGCGCAGGAGTGCCGGCCAACACAGCAAGAAGACACAACAAGAGACATAGAGGAGTGAAAATAAGACAATGTAGCAGAACAGGGAGATGAGGTGGTGCAAGAGAGTAATCGCCTCTCTCCCATTCGGGAAGGTCCCAGGATCAGTTCCTGGAACTGCCTAATGAGAATACAAGCAGACACAGAACAACACTCAATGAATGGACACAGAGGGCAAACAATGGGGAGAATGGGGGCGTGGGGGAAGAAATAAATTTTTAAGAATTAAAAAAAAAAAGAATTTGAAGATAGTATCTCAATGCCCTATCATGGACATTAAGCCAAATCAAAGATAAACAAAAATTAACATGGCATAAACACATGGTACATCACAAAGAAAGCCACCCCATGAACTGCTCTGTAAAGTGGTTCACGAGCAGAGGCAACCCTAAAAGGAATCCAGTAATTCATAAGTTTGCATATAGATATCAGAGACTGCTAAATTTCCCTAAGCTCCACATCCAAATTCAATAAATCACTTCAAGACTTGTTCAAGTTGAATAATTTCCTTACTTACATTTGTGTTTGAGATCCATAACTCACTTGGGTTTTCCTTCTCATGGAAAGTGTCAACATTTGTATTGAGCTCCTTCTACACTTAACAAAATGTTAAAAAGCTGTGGATGATCCAAGAGCAAAATATAAAATTATCAAGAACTTGACCTTCTTCTCACCCAACACCCTCCCACCCTTCTCCTATGAGGAGAGAAATTAACTCAGTGGATTACTATTCTTGCTTACACACTGAATTCTCAAAATGCTAGCGCAACTGCTGGTAAGAAAATGGGAGCCATGGCTCACCCTGGCCATCGCCATGCTAGTGCTGGCACTCCCGCTGTCTGGCATGGTATCAAGAGCGTGCACACACACACCCTCCTTTCAACCATACAAACACTTTGTATTTTCATTAGCACAATACTTCTACTTTAGATGAAACCTGCAATTGCTACCTGACTACCTGTTGCTCACAGATGGCTCCTTTGAAATGGGTCAGCTGTTGCCACTGCCATCTCAGAATCAAGCATTAGCTCCTAGGCGCTGGGAATCCGGCAGGGGACAAACTCAAGATCAGGTATAAGCAAGCAGGTATGCCTCTTAAAAGAGAAGCTATTGTCCTTCAAGCCCTGTTATACTACTTTGACCAAACATGTGACTCCAGTAATACTCGCTGACATTCACTAAGCCTATTATGTACCAGGTATTTTGATTGACATTTGTACACATCATCTCTAATCCTCACAACAAATACTTAAATAGCCAGTAATATTCCCATTTAACAGATGCGGAAGCAGGCTCGGAAATAAATTGTCCAAGATCACTCTGCTGGCACATGGAGGAGCAGGGCTTTGAAATTCCAGTCCAGCTGACTCATAGCGGTGGCAGACTGTGGAAGTAGCAGCTGAGGATCTGGATAATCAGTCTATCCGCTCTGGACAAGATGTAAATAGAGTGGCCAGAGGCAAAATATACAGGAGAGACAGAGGAGTTAGGAACACAAGCCTGAGGTTCGAAGACACCATTTGGCAGTCGTATCGCACAGAGACGATGGTGAATGAGCAGTCTGCGGAGCGAGGAAGCAAGAGGGGATGGAAGTGTACCAACTTTTATGAAGTTAGGGGCTGAGGCACTAGCAGAGGAGATCAGTCAGAGATGAGAAGGGAACTATGAGAGCAGTCACAGAAGTCAAGAGAGCAAAGACTTTCATGGAGATGACTGGTTAACAACAGGTAAGAAAGATGTGAACTTGCCTATGAGAAAGTTGCCAACATCTTTGACTGAGAAGACACAAGCAGAGTGGTCTGAGGGAAAGCCAAACTGCAAAGGTTGAGCAGCCAGTGCATAAAGAGGAGTTAGATGGAGTGAGTGTGAAACAGTAGCTGCCAAATATCAGAGGCAAAACATTCATGGTGAGCAAAATGAGAAAAATGAGAATGTGATAAGGTTTTCTTATCATGAAGCCAAAAGTACTTATTTAATCTGAGAGTATATCCTGAGAAGGAATTGGAATCTCTTCTTTTATACTAAATTACAATGATCATTTTTCTTATCAAAATAAATAATTAACAATCTTATGTCAGAATCTCATTTAAAAATTTACACTGGGAAGCAGTTTGAGCACCTACTTCCCATGTATGAGGTCCTGGGTTCAATTCCCAGTACCTCCTAAGAAAAAATTACACTGTTCCAATAAATATAAAACTCTAAGAAGCACATGCCTTCAAAAAATCTGGCAATTAGGAGGGAAGAGAGAGGATTTGTAACTTAAGGAGAATACCAGGGTAATATGTCTGAGTTTGATTTTGCTTGTTTGTTTGGAGTCATCAGAGAGCTAGCCACACTTAGAACTGAAGAAAGCTGAGGAAACTCATTCCAGTCTTTCCTCAGAAGGCAAAAGAATGGTAACCACACGGTGTGAACAAGGAGGGCAAGAGCAAGGTATGAAGAAGGCCTGGAGAGTGAGACTTCAGAACAGCGTCTATGTGCAAGGACAGGGAGTAGCCTAAACATTCACAGAAGAGAAGCATGCAAGCTGAAAGCCTGCAGACAGTGTTAGAAAGTCCATAAATCAAGAGCAGGCTCATGGGATGAGACCCACCAATCCACCAATCCACAGGAGAGGCAAGTGACAAAATCCATGATTTTAAGAAGCAAATGGGATGCCACGATATGAAAGACATTTCAGCAAAAACAAACACTGCATCTACTTGGCAACACCATAGGGAGGGAGGGAGGAATGGAGGACCACACTGTCATGAAATGTAGGACCCTATTATGCAGAAACACCATGAATCAAGACCTGGCCAAAGATAGAATTCAAAAGCTGCAAGGAATAAAACTACCAATGAGCACAAGTATGCCAGAGAGATGTTGACGGGTTGTAGTAAAATATGGAATGTTGTGACTTTGGGCATATTCAATACATCATATTGCTTCATCTAGAATTATTTACTACTAGGATAAAACAAGGTCCTTGTGTGCCAAACAGCCTGGCTGATTAAGACAGTTTGACTGCTGTGCTGCTGGTTGCCTGACTCAATCCTGCTTAAAAATATCTGGGATTGTCAAACAAGACTAAATATGAATGCATGATCCAAGTCTGCATTTGCTACCACAGCTGTTCCTCTGGGTGTACAGAAAAAAAATGCCTAAATGGAGATTTTATTTTTAAAGGCATCCATTTATTCTATTATTCCAACCACCACAGACTCACCCAGGAGGCAGAGAGTCATGAAGAGAAAAAGTAATTTCTGCCCAAGCAGCCTTTCCAGTGCATGTGAAGGCAAGATGAGAAACAGACAAAATGACCAGTAAGGCTGACATGGGTCTCTGGGTGGTGCAGGAGGGGAAGGTAACACAGGAGAGACCCTCTGAATACATTTTATTTTAAAGTTTTAGTACTTGTGCTGGCAATAAACTTTCCTAACCGAGAAGATTGTCACATTATTCCAGCCACAATTACCAAAATAACCTTTACGCCTCAGATTTTATTCCCCACCAGAGTCGGCTGAATAAACACAAACATGTCTTGAAGTACAAGATGCTGATTCACACACACAAAAATCTAACCAGAAAGTAAAAATAATACAGAATATTAAATGTTAGGTTTCATATGGAATAATACAAACTTTTTTTTTTTTTACTTCTCCTCCCAAAACAAAGTACATATGATTCTGATT
Organism: Dasypus novemcinctus; assembly: GCF_030445035.2. Classification (NCBI taxonomy): domain Eukaryota; kingdom Metazoa; phylum Chordata; class Mammalia; order Cingulata; family Dasypodidae; genus Dasypus; species Dasypus novemcinctus. Next base: position 26,950,737 of record NC_080683.1, on the reverse strand, counting down.
AATGGCTACTTATACCTCAAGAAAACAGCAAACTTATATCAAAAACTTTTTTAAAAATTGTTCTCACCAGATACTTCATCGTATACTTAAATTTACAGACATTAGTTATATCTACTTAATGTGGACAAACGTACAACTACTGCTATTTATGAATTAATATCCTCTCGAGAAGTAAAATCTTCCAATGGATGAATGCTTTGATCCAGAAATTAAGTCTTCTGCATTCTCCCAAGTCTCCTCTGTCTTCACTAGACCACAGAATCTTTCCCTCTTCTGAACTCCAAGTAAGCCCCTGTGATCAGGACCACTACTCTTTTGGCATGAATTCTGTGGTGCCAGATTTCCATGCTGTCTCAGGTTACCGTTTTAAAGATACTTATCTTCCCAAACAGATTTTGTAATTCTCCCCAGTTGGGATAATCTTCTTATACTGCTTTGCATTTACCTCACACCCCCACATCATTCACAGTATCCAACTGAGAGACTCAGCCACAGACTGGAATGAGTCTTATAGACCCCAAAATACTTTCAGGGTAGCACACAGAATAGGTGAGAGGGGGCAGAGCTAGGAGTGTGCAAAACAGAGTTCTCTAGAAGTACAAGGAGTAGACATTTGGTCCAGATATACTTACTAGCCAGACACTGATCCTCAACACTTCTCAGCAGCTTTCTTTTTCCAAGGCACATCCCTAGCTGGGTTCTGATGCAGCAGTTGAGTATCCGAGGGCCTAGGGATTCTCAAACTTCAGAGTACAGAACAATCACCTGGAGCACTTGTTGAAAACCACGTGGCTCCACTCGGAGCAATCGATTCACCAGGCTAGAGCTGGGACAAGGAGTCTGCATTTTACCCAAGCATTCCATGAGAGTCTTTGAGAAACACTGAGGTATTTAACTTTAGTGATTCCAAACCCTGGTTATACAGAACATGCAATTGGAGCCATCAACCAGAGATTCCAAGTCGACCCGAGGTGGGACTTAGGCACCATTTAAAAGAAAAACCATCCCAGGACAATCTAATATGCAGCCAGGTTATGAAGCACTGTTTATAAGGCCCTGGCTTAAGCTGCCAGTTACTTACTGACTCCCATCCACAACTTATGTCCATATAAAGTGATTTCTGCCCTTCGACTGAAACAGATCTGGCACTTAAAGCCCCAGAGGGCTTAGTTAGAGTGGAACATCAAATAATATTACAAGGGAAAGTGGTTTCGTTGTTTAGTTGAAGAAGAGGGGAGGATGAGGGGAAGAGTAGGTGAAGGTGTGGATAGGAGGTGTCTCCTTTCTATTTTTAAATAAAATCAATTTTTAAAAAATCCTCCAAGCAGTAATAAAAGACATTTTTAAAATAACCCTTAAGAAAACTGTGAATGAAAAGGGATATTGGAATTCTGTGTGATTTCTGCATGTTTTTTTTCTATGAACATACAACTTCTCTAAAAAATAATTAAGTAGGGAAGCAGCTGTGGCTTAATCACTGGGCTCCTGTCTACCATATGGGAGGCTCTGGGTTTGAGTTCCGAGGCCTCCTTGTGAAGGCAGGCTGGCCAGCATCCACAGAGCGCTGATGGCCTTTGCCCACGGAGAGCTGATGGCCCATGCCCGCGGAGAGATGACACAGCAAGATGACTCAACAAAGGGAGACAAGCAGACACAGAAGAATGCAGCGAATGGACACAGAGAGCAGACAGCAAGCAAGCAGCAAGGGAGGGGGTATAAAAATTAATTAATTAAGTAAGTAAGTAACCCTGTAATAAAGACGGATAAACCAGTCAACAGAGTGTAAGAGGCATTCTAAAATGAGCTCAAAACATATTAACATTTTTCAAAGATCTATTATAGAAAAAGTCTAAGAGCTGAAAAATTATAAACTGTCAATGAGTGGATGAACAGCCATGATATTTATAATACATTTACTTTCTTTTTTTTTTTTGGATTTAAAACTTTTTATTTTTTTTTATTTTTATTTTTTTTAATTTTTTTATTTTTTATTGACTTTGTAATAATATTACATTAAAAATATATATGTGAGGTCCCATTCAACCCCACCCCCCCACCCCCCCTCTCCCCCCCCCCCAACAACACTCGTTCCCATCATCATGACACATCCATTGGATTTGGTAAGTACATCTTTGGGCACCTCTGCACCTCATATACATTGGTTCACATCATGGCCCATACTCTCCTCTATTCCATCATGTAGGCCCTGTGAGGATTTACAATGTCCGGTGATTACCTCTGAAGCACCATCCAGGGCAGCTCCATGTCCCGAAGACGCCTCCACCTCTCATCTCTTCCTGCCTTTCCCCATACCCTTTGTCCATTATGTCCACTTTTCCCAATCCAATGCCACCTCTTCTATGTGGACACTGGATTGGTTGTTTCCATTGCACCTTTATGTCAAGAGGAGGCTCAGATTCCACCTGGATGCTGGATGCAATCCTCCCATTTTCAATCACTGTGGAAGGGAAAAGGTTTTCTGGTGGATGTGTGGGAGTGCTGTATATTATATATATACATTGCTGTGGTCTAGGACTCCTGTGAAGAAAAGCTGAATAATTAGGGGGGGGGGAAATAAAAAAAAAAAAAAAGAAAAAAAAAAAAGAAAAAAATAGGATGTGGAATTTTTTCAAGTCAACATTCTTTATCTAAGTTCTTTATCTAACTTTATCCAAGTTCTTTATCTATCCTTTAAACTCATCGCTATATGCCATTCCCTAGTAAGGGACCATGACATTATATTGGGCTTCAAATTTCGGGGAGTTCTGGATCACAGAGTGTTTCAACAATGGCAATGGAGGGATACTGGTATGGGATACCAATGACAGATGATATATGACTGACAGGGAGCTGTACAGAACATATGTCCAGGGTGCATGGTAATGTTTGGATATACTCATAGTGGCAACAATTAAAAACCACAGTAGGGGGGGTACTGGGTTCCCGGCCAGTGGTGCTCTGTCGTGGTCCCTAGGGGAGCAGCGACAGTCTCCCAGGTACAGTGGTGGGGACCGGGAGGGAGTGAGGGTTCAACAGTGAGCCCCTGATACTAATGACTATGCTTGTGAGCTGATAAACCCAAAATAATAACAAGGCCTAGAGCAACTTTGTGCCTGGGAATTTCCTTCTGTCAGCCTTCATGTTACTCAAATGTGGCCAGTCTCGAAGCCAAACTCAGCATGTAAATGCAATGCCTTCCCCCCAGCGTGGGACATGACACCCGGGGATGAGCCTCCCTGGCAACGAGGGACCACTATCAACTACCAACTGATGATGCAACTGGAAAATGACCTTATACGGAAGGTTCAATGCGGATCAGCAGAATATCCATGTCTACATAAAATACCATGACTTTAAAATGCTGTTTGACCTAAAGTAAGGGGGAAATGGAAAGGAGAAATGAGTTTATATGGCTACGAGTTTCTAAAAAAGAGTCTGGAGGCTGGCAGAAGGTTTGCCCTCATGCACAACTGAGCAGAGTCAGAGAGACAGATAAAGCAGATACAACCCCCAGATATTGGTTCCTTTGAGGGCTAAAGAGACCCATGGGAGTTATGGTCATGGCCGATGGGGTTAACTACCAGGGCAGATGGCCCCTCTTTGGAAATGGTGTTTATGTGTGATGAATCTGGACTCAGATGGGATCTCCCTTCATAAGACTTTCATGCTAATGTGCTGGAGGTGCAGTTAATGTTGGGGTTTAAGATATATTTAGGGGATTTGAATCTCTGGACTGACAATGTGATAGCCAGATCCTGAGCCTCAACAGACTCCAGCACCTACAATCTGATTTATTGGACTTACCACACTCAGCTAAGATGGAGGTGAAGAAGGACAACCACCACACCATGGAGCCTAGAGTGAATACATTTACTTTCTTAAAAAGAAACACGTCAGGATATCCATTAAAATGAATACTGTCTCATTCAAAGTATTCACCAATTGAGGACTGCATATATTCTTCTGGTGTTTCTATTAGACGAAATGTTTTGGAGTTCTTTTTTACAATTACATTGACTATATCTTATAACCTTGATATTTTGCAGATATAATGCTATCTCTATGAATTATAGAAAATTCGAGATTGGTAATCACTATAAAATACACTGTTTCCACTGCATTTCACCCTGAAACTGATACATTATGATATGCTTGATTCAATTTCCATGTTCTGAAACAATCCTCTCAACAGGGTAATCTGGGACAACATAACAGATGCATGTATTTTGGATTAGGCAAAAATCATTTTAGTACTTAACTATTCCATAGATTTCATTGCAAAGACTTCCTTTTGGTGTAAAGGCTCTTTTGGACCCTAATCCTGTAAGGAACTGTTTAGGTCCTGTTATGTTCTTATATGAGTGACTCCCGGTTTCAGTCTAAACCTGCATAAGTTTTCCCTGGAGATTAAAATGCAGATTCCTGGTATCCTGCTCTGAAAATTCTGATTGTCCAGCCTTGGGGTGAGATACAAATATGCACTTTAACAAGGATTCTGAGGCAGCTAGTCCCAGAGCTCTGTTGGAGAAATTTTATACCAACTGAAAGAAGGATGATCATGATTCATGGTTGAAAGCATTCTTGCTCTCCTCATTCCAGAAAGCCTGATTCTCTGCAGTCTGATGATCAGCAGAGCATACTGATGTGCTGAACTTTGCAATCTTTATTTCAATCTTTCCTTTCCAACCTATCAAATGCAGTTTTGCACAAATGATTCGAACATCTTTGGGGGTAGACTGTAACTTGTCCTCTTTTGGTCTGGATTCTTACTTCTGCTATACTTGTGATAATATCTCAATGCCTGACGTGCAGACAATACAAAGTAAAAAGTTCTAGACTGCCTGACCTTCATATACTTGAGTTCTGGTATGCTTCTATTTAAGAGGTTAAGATGCATTATAAACGTCACACCTTACAATTGCATGAAAGTGTTAATCCATCATCTCTGATTCATTCAGTACCAATCACCTGCCAGCTTCTGAATAAATTAACTTTAGTCACATAATCAAGAAATCTGCATCTCTAACGCTGATAGAGGGACTGTAGGTCCTACACATTGCTACATAACACACTCCATCTAATAGCACTCCTATATACCAAAAAGTGACAAAACAAGTGCTCTCTTTCTGTATCTAGTTTCTTTCTGAAACTAGAGTGGAAGGGTTGGAAACAACTGTCCCAAGGGCAAGATCTCAGAGATGCCCCCATTCATTCATTTGTTCATTTATTCAATTATTTAAGCAACTAATATTTAATGGGCCCTGATCATTTATTCAGGTCCTATAGCAAAAGGTAAGGAAACAAAGATGAATAAGAAAAGCAGAGTCTTTGCCTACTATGATCTCATAATCCAGCAAGAGTCAGGCATGAAAAAACTAAGCCCAATACAGACCGGACCGTTCACCCAGCACTGGCAACCTCAGTCATGGAAGAGAGTCTTTAAGTCACAAAGGCATGTTATTCACTTTTCCTTTGCAAATTTACAAGAGTTGCAAAAATAAAACAAAACCCACACAGAACACTCCAACATATTTCTCACCCAGATACCCAGATCCACCAGCTTTTAACATTTTGCCATTCTTATCACATCACTCGGTTTTCTAAACCTTTGAAAGTAGGTTGTATACACCATGTTCCTTGGACACACTTCCACATACATTGCCTAAAAACAAGGATGTTCACTTAAATAATCAGCTTAAGCAAAGTTCAAGAAGTTTAACATTGATATAAAGCTTATAGTCTATATTCCAATTTTTTCATACCACCCAGTAATGACCTCTTGGGCCTTTTGTCCTCCATTATTAGATCCAGTCCAGGACCTTATATTACATTTAATGGTCATTTTCTCTGTAGTCTTTTTTTTTTTTTTTTTAATTGTGGGAACAGATATACAACCTAACTTCCTCATGTCAACCACTTCTAAGCATACAATTCAGTGGGATTAATCAGTCACAGTACTGCACTATCTCACCATCATCCATTACCAGAACTTTCTCATCACCTTAAACAGAAACCTATTATTCATTAACTCCCCATTCCTGCTTTTTCCCCTCTCCCACTCCGTAATGTACTCTACTTTTGGTTTCTAGTAATTTGCATATTTTAACTATTTCATATAAGTGGAATCACATAATATCTGACCTTTTGTGTCTGACTTACTTCACTCAACATTATATCTTCAAGTCTTATCCATATAGTAGCAGGTATCAAATCTTCATCCCTTTTTAAAACAGAATAATATTCCATTTTGCTTATGCATTCATCTGCTGATGGACATTTGGATTGCTTCCACCTTTTGGCTATTGTGAATAATACTGCTATGAACATTGGGTACAGCTATGTCAGGGTTCCAGCTTTCAATTCTTTTGGCTATATATTTAGAAGAGGGGTTGCTGGGTTCCACTTAAATAAATATGGAAACACAGCGGGATAATGCAATCAATCATCAGAGGGACCTAGAAGAGCAGAATATTATCTCTCTGTGGTCCTCACATTTACACTGGAATAACCATACTGAAAATGATCAGTCACCCTGGTTCCACCACCAATAACCAGGGTACAGAAAGAGACTGATTACCATCACCTGTTGTCTGCTGGGGCTGCCTCACCTTGGTAACAGCAGTGCCTGGGTGGCTCGCTCCCACGTCACACACTGATCAAGCATGAACACATTTAGGAGCAGAGAGTTAGGAAATTCCTCCATTAATTATATCCTCATTAGCTGTCCCACTCATCTATTACCAGAATAATCACCTACATCCCTTCTAAATGTCAACTCCAGCAGGAAACAGCGACTGCTGGAGTTTGCTCCAGGAAACAGTGATAGCTGATGTTTTTCAAGCCTTCCTCTGATCTCTCGAAAAGAGTCAAGGGAAAAAGCACAAACAAGCAGCAACAGGTGCTGTAAACCACTTGTGACAAATGCTTTTGCTGTCACAGATGACCTCCTCAATGCCAAATCCAGTGGAAATTTTTAGTCCACATTTCCTGATCATTCTGCCCCATCTTACACTGCAGCCTTTCTTTATGTGCTTCCCTACCTTGAACTCCTGTGTTTCTCCTGGTTCTCTGGTCATTTCTTTCTAGTCTCTTTTTCAAATTTCTCTCCACCAGTTTTTAGTAATGGTGCTCCCCAAGGTTCTGCCTCTCTACAGGCTGGGCCTGGATAGTTTAATTCACAACAGCTTCATCCATTACCCTGCACGCTTTAGGCACAGCCCATAAGATCACCTCTGTAATGCTTAACTCAGTGACTACTGCTTTGTTCTTTTGCTCGACATTCTCTATAGCACCAGTCAACACTGCCAACCAAACCTCTGTCTTTTCTCAGTCTTACAAGAGCCCCCTTTTCTGTTTCCCCTTAAATAATGTTATTCTGCATGTCCATTTGCCCATTCAATTCCATATCCTCTCTCTGAGTGACCTCATTTATATAAACTCTCCTTGAGTGACTCTCAAACCTAACAGATACTAAATTTTTTCCCCTGAGCTTAAATTCAGCTGTCTAGTAAGCACCTCCATTTAGATATGCCAGAGGCATATAAATCACCCTCCACACACCAATAAATCAACTTATCTTTCCTTTCCCCTCAGGCCTGACCTTTCCTTCCATGTCTCCTGCCTCTCCTGGATAAGGAAGAAGGAGTATATCCCAAACCCAGTCTTCTCACTCATACTCCAAATCCAGCAAGTCACCCCCTTAATGCCCTCATGCCTGGCCCTGCATCTCCATGCCTCCTGATCCATCACCATCAATCCTCTGGCTCCCCTCCCCTAGCCCTTCCACCCCTTATACCCAAAAAGTAAACCCCCCAGTTCCCTCCAACTTCCCCCTCTCCAGGTTGCCCCTCCTTAATCAACTTCATGATACAGCCAGGGTGATTTGTGAGTCACTCCTTGCTTGAAACTCTTTCCGGGCTCCTCATGGTTTTTAGGAAAGCATTGCTTAGCTGAGCACACAGGTTCTTCAAGATCGAGCTGCCATCTACCTCTTTAGTATCATCTCCTGACATATATTCCAAAAATGTCTTGCATTTCCCCAAATTCATCACTGAATTTCAAGTCTGCGCTGAAATGTCCTTTCAGCAGTTCTTTGACTCTGCCTATTTGTTTATCAGACCTTTCCCAGGAAGTCTTCCTGATACTCCTCCCTACCCAAGGAACGATGGAGTACCCCACCCTCTCCCTATGCCTCTTCAGGCATACCTCTGAGACAGGACTTTCAATACTGCACTGCCCTCAGAGATGAACTTGTTCTTCCTGCCCCTCTACCCTAAATCCCTTGAGGGCCATGGCCAAAATAACTTCCTACCTCTAGCTCCTAGCACAAAACTGAAAAATGCAGTGCTTGTTAAATATTCAAGAAATGAATAAAACTCATTCTAAAACTTGGTTCCTGCCCCTAGGTTCCCTATCTCAGTTACACGTATGTTCTAGCCAACACTTCACTAGTACTTTCTTTTTTTACTGTGTTACTTATGTCCTTTATATCATGTATTTGACAACTTCACTGATATACTCATTGATTTATACAATTTCTTTCAATTCTATCTAAAAACCGCAGATCACAATTAAATTAAAAAGTCGTATAAGATTCTGCTTGAGCATACATAAGGCCATGATACTTAATGTGGACCACGGAAATGGAAGACATCCAAAGTTCAGTTCATAGAAAAAGCTTCTGACGAGTAATCCAGTAGTCTCTCCATTCTTCAGTAGGGAAGACGATGCTTATATTTTTTAAAATCTCTACAAAGCTCTCATACAAGAAGATAGTACATCCTAGATTTGTAACTGATGTGAGCATTTAAGGCTGTCATTTTCATTAAAAGTTTCCTGTTCCCTTGCACAATCTCTGCAGTAGACACAGGTAGAGCAAGTCATGGAAATTAACAGAAGCCTACCAAAGACATAAAGAAATCATAATTTAGGCCAGGGGTCCTTAACCAGGGGTCCATGAGCTTGAATTGAAATTTAAAAAAAAAAACACTATTCTTGTGGGTACATGTGGGTATGATATATTTATTAAATAATACACAGTATGGTGTGAACTTAGTAATGGGGTCCATGGTTTTCACCTGACTGGCAAAGGGGTTCGTGGAACAAAAAAGGTTAAGAACCCCTGGTTTAGGTAATAGCAAGTTTAAATGTGGGAAAGACTGGAAAAATTTATACATTAGATAATGCTTCTCTATAAGACTATATTAATTTGTTCGAATTGAAGCTTCGTATCACAACACTGCTGTCTGTTGCATGGCATTCAGAATATGGCAGATCCACAGTAAACCACACAAGGAAGCTTAAGTAGGTAATAGAACTAGTAAGTAAGGTTCACCTCTGACACCATGCCACAGCCTGTAACTCCAGAGAAAAAGTAGAAATGGCTCCAACATACCCAATAAGCTTCACAGATGAACATGAACATATTATCTCCAATTTTCTTTAAAGCAGAGCCTTTCAACTAGGGAGCAACGTGCATAACTCATGGATAAAACAAACTGACATTATGTACTTCTGACTTGAGGTAATACTGTGAATTGTCATATAGTTGATGAAAATGGGAACTTGGAAGCCAATATTTAGCTTAACTTACATTCTAGGTATGTATATAAGTTGTTATGGTTCCGAAATCTGTATCTAAAAAGTGACATCAGTTTTACTACAGAAGCAGCAGTTCTAAGCTCCATATAACATGCCTGCATTCTAAGTCTATTCTCTTTAACACAATTTAAACAAAGATTTTTGTAGTTTGACCAGCATACACACTTCTCATTTCGCTTGATGTACATAACCAATGTGGGAATTAAAAAAAAAGAATTACCAACTAGTTCAGAGAGCTAAATCTAGCCCAGGGTTATGGCAAAGTCTGACCCGAACTTTTAATTTGTAATTTTAGCATGTTTCTCATGCAATTTGGAGAGCATCAAACTAAATCTCCAATTGCCAGAAACACTGTCACAGTTTAATGCATATTAACTAAAATGTGTACATTTTTAGTGCTCATGGTACATGCAGTTATGACCTTGTAACACTTTTGGCACTAAGAAAGCACATTAAGCTTCAATACAGAAATGTTTAGGTTACACTAACTTGTGCTCACGTAATAATAAAACATTTGCTCTTATTTGGATCACATTCATTCAATCCTCAGGTGTGGCCCATTTACTATACACTTGGAGTGACCTTTGGCCATGTGGCTGGCCTTGTCATTTCACTACTCTGGATATACTGGAACAGAAAGGAACTTATATTAGTTGAAGCAAACGGAGAAGATATTTCTTTGTGCAGATTCCATAAAGACTGTGAAGAAATGTGTATAGTCAAAGCCAAGCAGTTCCATTTACAGCACTACTTTTTTTAAAAAGTTACAAAAGATGTGATTTTAGTTTTTAAACCATGAAACCCCTGAGAGATTGTATCTTTTAGTTGAAATAGAGTATTTATAATAGATTGTGGCTTCAGATGCTGTTTGCTGCTTCTTGGACATTTAAGAAACATTCTTAACTATATAGAATTTTGTTTTGTTTTTTCTTCCCTGAAGTTTTAAACTGCTTCATTATCTAGAAGAAATCTGGGTGTAACTGTAGCAGTCATATGCTTTCTGAAAGAAATAGTTTCCTTGGCCACTGAAGATGTTTCTCACGTAATCAAACAACATTTTATACATCTTGATCCAATTCTTTTTTCAGTCTTAATCCCTTCTGGATTAAAGCTGACATTCCACATAGCAGCATGCTTCTATCTCTTTTGCTAATTTCTGTCCTTGTTCCACACATATAGGCTTTTCCTTCATATCATTCAGCCTTGCTAAAGTTTTGGTGTCATCCGGGATAGCAATCGGAGTTCCTATTAATAAAAAGGTACATTTCATGCATATTCTTTAAATTCTGATACACATTTTGAAATGAGGCTGGGATTTACCACAGAGAAGGACATAAGGAAGACACCAATCATGGAGTAAGACAAAGGCCTCAGACGGTCATAGTCTTCCTCTCCAGCCTAGTCACAGAGTCCCAGGAGGAGCTGCTTGCCCCCACCGTGACGTGAACTGCCTGGTGGTGGAAAACGATGGGCACCTATCCTCTGGGAAGGCGTCGCTGGTATAGCTCAGGAGCAGGCACGTCTAGCCCACCGCCCCGTGGCCGACCACCGGGCACTGGAGCCTGTGTGCGCCCTGCCCGTGAGCCATGCTGAGGCCGGCTGGGGGGGATGGTTCCACGCAGCAGGGCCAGCCCCCGGCCCATGAAGTGGCACCCCCACCGAAGGGGCAGGGAAAGGACGGCGGGCTGGGGCGCTGTGCCGCCGCCCTCTCCCCTCTCCCCGGCCTGGCATCCCCAGGAGGAGCCACTGGATTATAAAACCATTTGTGCTTTGCTAATGAAATATGCTGCCTTTGTTTAGAACATTCATTTGAATTTATCTCTTCCCATTTTGGATCCCTAAGGAAGGACAGGGCAGTTGCTTACAAAGCAAAGAGGCATTTTGCAGCTAAGAATAAACTTGAACAGCAGGGGATAAGGGGTCCAGAAGCCCAAAGCATCTGCTCAGGAAGTGCCTCTGAGTTATAGGGAGGAAATTTCCTTGACATGCTCCAACTGGCCAACCTTGAAGGCCGAATAGACCACGACCAAAGCCAAAGGCAGGAACCCTGACAGAGAGGAAGAGCAGAGGCAGTTACCTTTGCTCTCTAATTATCAACAAGCACAACCCCTGAATAGAGGAAGGTTCTGAAAGGTATATTGAGGGATGGGGGCATTAGGGAGGGACTTCTGAAGGCTAAGGTAATCCCTGTGATGGTAATAAAGTGCATTTCTGTGGCATTTGACTCAATTTATGGCTAACTTCAAACTGGCACAGGTCTTTACCAAGCTGCGTCCCATTAGTTCCTTGCCAGTGAAACCACAATGCAGATACATCCCCCAGGCTTGACAGGAACCCCAATGACTCTGTTCCCTTAGGTGCTTGCTGCATTGCTGACTTAGTTTTGGCCTCCACCAAAAAATTCCAGTCCCCTCAGTGCCTCTAGTGTCAGCTGGGTTTCCCATGGGCTGAGCTGCCTTGAAGTATGTTAAGTTATTGGCACTCTGTGCTCCCAGTTTTTCCTAATTTGCTCACACATCTGTCCATCTTGACCTAGCACCTGTCAGCCTCACTGAGTGGAAGACCTGTCCTTTAACATTTTGCAACACCATCAGCCAGACTGAACAACAAAGTGGATACTTCAAGGCATCAACTATTAATGTGTATGGTACTTTTACCAAGCAACTTACAAAAAAAATACATGTTAAGTAAATACAGAACTGTTTTCCAGTACATTAAAAAAAGTTGGAAATGTATGCTTGGTCTGCTTCTGCTTCTTTCTATTTGTACCTATGTAACTTACATGGCCTTAAGGAGTAATTGTGCCTCTCTGACTTATTTCAAAACAAAATTCTTAAATCAACTAGAGACTTCTGAACTGCTTATTTACCTCTTTCTTCTCTCTGTCTGGTTGGTTTGTAACTTAGGGGAAAATAAATTTCCCAGTCTTGTCCTATACTAGTAGTACCTTTGAAACTATAGCTTCCTATTGGTGATAAAGTTATAGATCATATTTTCTCCAGAAGGACTGAAAGGCAAGGGTTACTGATTAATCTATCTTAAAAAAAAAAAAAGACAAGCAATTAACAATAAGTGCAAATAATGGCATAGGAAACTCATACAATCTATGAAAAGACCAAGATAGAAGTATCTATTTACTGCATGATGCCAATTTTGTGAAACAGGTAATGAAAAGAAAAAAAAAAAATTAAACTCATGAAATCATTAATGATGGCTGTACCTGGATAGCAAGATAGAAATTTTTTATTTTGGGGGAACAGAATTTTAATTTCAGAGTCCAAAAAACCTTGGATTGAATAATAGCTCTACTACACACTAGTCATGTGACCAAAGACAAAGTTTTTAATATGAGACTCAGTTTTCTTATCTGTAAAAAGGGAATGCAAGCTTCCTTCTTGGGGGAGATGGTTTGTGGATAAAATGAAAAAATACACATTAAAGTGTGCTTAGCCTTAAGCTGGTACATACATAGTAACAACCCAATAAATATTTTAATGATGAAGATTCACGTGATTCTCTTTTTCTTTAGTGTTTCTTATGTTTCACTATTGTTAATTCTCAATAATGAGTAAATACTTAAAAATTAATAACCTGGAAAAGAAATGATCCTAGTAATTCATTTCCTTTTTTTTTTTAAGATTTATTTATGTTCTCTTTGTCTATTTGCTGCGTCTTGTTTCTTTTGTCTGCTTCTGTTGTGTCAGCTGCACGGGAAGTGTGGGCGGCACCATTCCTGGGCAGGCTGCACTTTCTTTCGCGCTGGGCGGCTCTCCTTACGGGGCGCACTCCTTGCGCGTGGGGCTGCGTGGGGCTCTCCTACACGGGGGACACCCCTAGTAATTCATTTCTCTACCATGCTTAAGGTGCTCCTCTTAGTCTTCTCAGGGATGGGTCAAATGAAATTCACAGTACCAACAAAATAACAAAAGGAAATCTGCTGAATCAAGGCTACTCCAGTTGCAAAGAAGAGGGAAACTTGCCCGCTGCTTGAGGCAGAGCTTGGGTAAGATGAACTTTGGAGTGTTACCAGTCATCCAGTTGCCCAGAGACAATAAGGCTATGGAAACATGTGCCACCACAAGAAAACACAAGGGCCTGAGTGATCAATCTGAATACCAATGTAACGAGACACTAATTGTCAACATGTCAGCATACTAACACCCCTCCCCCCTTAGCATCTATCTCAGAGAATTAAATAGCATCTATCTCAGAGAATTAAATATCTCAGAGAATTAAATCACAGTGCTTGGTGGATATCCACACCCTGAGAAAAGAACATGGGATGATCTTAACTGTTAGCAATAAGAGCCAAAGTCATCTCCATAGGAGAGCTTCATCTGCTTCCAAGGGACCTGGGATATATTCATGGTGTCTAATCCCTTACTTCTCTTTGAAAGGTAAAAACCCATACATTATTCTTTTTTCAGCTTTCCTTGTTTAGCCTTCTAGAAGTCCATCAATCATCTGCCAAACAGCACAACAATTCACTCAGAAATGATACATTAGAACCTTCTGAGAAAACCCCACTCGCTTTCACAGGATTATGCCCTGTTTCTGGTTGTCAAAGACTAGTAAACTACTTCTTAGGATGGGCCACTTTCACAGGTGGCTGAATTCTTTCACTATGTAGATTTTTAGTAGTTTAAATGTCTTAACATGACTTTTCCTAATTTTACCTCTAAATTCAGAGGACATCTAGTCATAACATTGTCTACATCTTTTCTCCAGAAATAGAATAAAACTACCAGCATTACACTTATTATCTTCAGTATGTACAAGAAAGAACAAAAAGTTTCATTTCTCCTGGGTTCCTTATTTCAGCTCCACCATTAACTAGCATTATGATTTGGTGCACATCACAACTCCTTCAAGCCTCAGTTTCCTCATCTGTCCAACTGAGATGCTAATACCCACCTCACAAGATTGGTGTGTGATTAAAGAACACAGTGCCTAGCATAGGGCTCACAGTACCCAGAAGTCACCTTAGGCAGAAACCTCCCTTCCCTGCATTCTCAGTCCCTCACGCCTGCTTCTGTCCTCATCCCTAAAGCCCTTGTTCAGATCTTCATGACCCCAGGTGAAGGATGATGATGATGGGAAGAACGACACGGTAATGCTGAGTGTTCATCACATACAAAGCACTGCTCCAAGCACTTTACAAACACAGCCTCATTTAAGAGTTTAAAGGAAGCGGACTTGGCCCAGCGGTTAGGGCGTCCGTCTACCACATGGGAGGTCCGCGGTTCAAACCCCAGGCCTCCTTGACCCGTGTAGAGCTGGCCTATGCACAGCGCTGATGTGCACAAGGAGTGCCCTGCCACGCAGGGGTGTCCCCCACCTAGGGGAGCCCCACGCGCAAGGAGTGCGCCCCGTAAGGAGAGCCACCCAGCGCGAAAGGAAGTGCAGCCTGCCCAGGAATGATGCCGCACACACGGAGAGCTGACACAACAAGATGACTCAACAAAAAGAACACAGATTCCCATGCTGCTGACAACAACAGAACTGGACAAAGAACACGTAGCGAATAGACACAGAGAACAGACAACTGCGGTGGGGGGCGAAGGGGAGAGAAATAAATAAATAAATCTTCAAAAAAAAAAGAGTTTAAGAGTCACAAAACCTCTCTGAGGGAGGTGCTATTATTATCATCTCTATTTTACAGATAACGAAACTGAGGTGCTGAGAGTTTAAAGGGTGGCATCCAATGTGATGAAAACCTTTAATGACCCCATATTGCCCAGAGCAAGTGCTTCAAGGATTCCACAGACAGAAGATTACTTTAAAAATATTTTCTAAAACTAGTTATTTTAAAAAGTCAAATTTAAAACTACACACACTTACATAGGTTTTTATGCTATTGAATATCAACAGATCAGTGGCCGTCAATCATGTTAACCAATGCTTGGGGTTTATACATTTTTGTGCAGGTATGGAAGGGAAGCCTGGCCTTTTTGAATGTCCTAGACATAGGTCACTCACTGGAAGGTTGTGAGTTCCAGAGTGCATTGCGATCATATGTGTGTGTGTGTGTGTGTGTATTTACTAGGTTTGCAAGTAATCAGTGACAAAGCATACAATGCCAGCATTCAATGAAATGCCAGGTGTGGCAGAGGATGTTAGTGATCACCAGTAACCACGTTTCTCCTCTTCTTCTTGGGCAAGTTGCTAACTACATTTCCCAACTCCTTTCAGTACAGTTGTGGACATAAAATTGACCAACATGACATGGATGGAAATGCTGTACATCAATTCTTGGCATGACCCATAAAAATCTCTGCAGGGAGTCTAAGAGACAGATAAAGTAGATACAACCCCCAGGTATTGGTTCCTTTGAGGGCTAAAGAGGCCCATGGGTGCTATGGTCATGGCAGATGGGGTTCACTGCCATGTCAGATGGCCCTTCTTTGGAGCTGGTGTTTACGTGTGATGAATCTGGACTCAGATGGGATCTCTCTTCATAAGACTTTCATGCTACTGTGCTGGAGTTGTAGTTGGTGTCGGGATTTAAGATATATTTAGGGGATCTGAATCTCTGGACTGACAATGTGATAGCCAGGCCCTGAGCCTCAACAGACTCCAGCACATACAATCTGATTTATTGGACTCACCTCACTCAGCTAAGATGGAGTTGAAGAAGGACAACCACCACACCATGGAGCCTAGAGTGCCTACAACTGAAAGCGAGAGGATTGCATCCAGTATCCATGTGGAATCGGAGCCTCCTCTTGACATAGAGGTGCAATGGACACAACCAATCCAATGTCCACAGAGAAGAGGTGGCATTGGATTGGGAAAAGTGGACATGGTGGCTAATGGGTATGGGGAATGGCAGGAAGAGACGAGATGTGGAGGTGTCTTAGGGACTTGGAGCTGCCCTGGATGGTGCTTCAGGGGCAATCACCGGACATTGTAAATCCTCACAGGGCCCACTGGATGGAATGGGGGAGAGTATGGGCCATGATGTGGACCACTGACCATGAGGTGCAGAGGTGCCCAGAGACGTACTTACCAAATGCAATGGATATGTCATGATGATGGGAATGAGTGTTGCTGGGGGGGGGGGGGGGGGGGTTGAAGGTGTCCTCATATATATATTTTTTTAATGTAATATTTTTACAAAATCAATTAAAAAAAAAAAAACACCCACAACCTTCTTTTAAAAATGGAAGTTCTTCTTTTTGGAGTAATGAAACACTTCTAAAGATTTTTGTGGTGATGAACACACAACACTCTGATTATACTAAAAGTTATTGATTATACACTTTGGATAGATCATATAATACATGAATATATCTCAATAAAACTGCTTAATAAAGAATTGTGCAAGAATAGCCAGAAACAGCAGCTATATATAGCAGTGGAAGTATAGAGAGATCAAGAGGTGAAGAATTTTCTTCTTTGTCTGGTTTTTGTTTGTTATTATTATCATTGAAATAATGAAAATGTTCAAATGATGATTGAGGTGATGAATGAACAACTATGTGCTTATTCCAAATACCATTGATTATACACTTTGGGTGAATTATACGCTTTATTAATATGTGTCAATAAAATTGATGTGTTTAAAAAAAAAAATCTCTGCAGGTGCAATCCTCCATTTTCTTCTCTTCCCGCAAGTTGAAGGAAGATGTGGCATCACAGGGAGGATTAAGGATGGATCCTTGAATGACTGTACAGAGCCATATACTCTTACCAGGTGCCTGCTGATATCTCACTCCCACCCTGAACCCCCATCCACCCCACATATACACACTGGACTGTAAATTCAGCAGTAATAAAACTGCTCACTGTGTTGAGCCGCTGAGATTTTGGTGTGTTTTTTTTCTCCAAAAAACACAGTCTCCTGACTAATGCACAGAGCTTAGCAGAGTGATTAAGCGCCTGCTTTCCATGGTTCAATCTCCAGTACCTCCTTAAGAAAAAAAAAAAAAAAGGAATTACATGATAACTCATATAGTTTTAGTTCTTACATTACATATGGGGTGCTGTTTGATTTTTGATGAGTCTTAAAAATACTTGTCAGTGACACACAAGTACTGAAATATTTGCATTTTAGTGATACCGGTAACTCCATACTTGTACAAAAACATTTGAAAATAATTTCTAACAAATAACAATGACAACCCAGCTGAGGAATCTACTTATTCACTCCTCCAAATTTTCAAGGAAAGTATAAGAATTGTTCAAGACTGCCAGTGATTTCAATTCAAATTTTTTAAAAATGCATTACTATTCCTCTTTCAAGCCTCTTTTAAATCAGCTATTTTGAAAAATAGTTTGAGACAATAAGGAATGCTATATAATCATCACCCCAAAGCAAGAACAAAATAGCAACAACAAAAACCTTTTAGCAAATATTTATCTGTATGACCATATTTTTACAACAGGAGGCAACCAAACTAATTTACAGAAATAAATCAGGGACATAGTCTGACACAGGCATAGTTTTTCTATTCATAACCCTTGGTTTTAATTTAATTGTTAACAAAAGAGCCTCATGATTCTTATTATAACTTAGAGGAAGCCAATTATAAATTTGACTTATAAAATAGATTTATACCAATAAAATGCTATCTTTATTATTACTAAAGAAATGCTAGTGGCATTGGTGTGGAGAAAGTGGCCATGGTGGCTGCTGGGGGTAGGGAGTAGGAGGAAGAGATGTGATGTGGGGGCATTTTTGGGACTTGGAGTTGTCCTGGGCAGTGCTGCAGGGGCAGTTACTGGACACTGTATGTTCCCCATGGCCCACTGGGTGGACTGTGGGAGATTGTGGGCTATGATGTGGACCATTGACCATGAGGTGCAGCGGTGCTCAGAGATGTAGTCACCAAATGCAATGAATGTCTCATGATGATGGAGGAGGTTGTTGTTATGGGGAGTGGAGTGGGGTGAGGGAGGTGAGGGGTATATGGGGACCTCATATTTTTTGAATGTAACATTAAAAAATAAAGACAAAAAAAGAAATAAAATAAAATAAAATAAAAAAGAAATGCTATATTTCTCTATTTCACATACTATCCCACAGTGCCAGATATATTATAGATATTCAATAAATAATGAAAAGGTACATCTCAGGAAAAGGCTATACTGCTAAAAAGAAAATAGCTGAAAACCATTTGCCTAGATGTGCACATTCCTACCACACAGTGTCAAAGACCCGAAACATCTGGATCCCAGCCTGTTTCCAACCACCCTCGCTCCCTGAATACACTAACTATTGCTTCTGCCCTCAAAACCCCATGTGTGGCATCATGCCATTCCCACGGCTTAGAATCTTTAAGAAATTTCAAAGCAAAAGGCAGCTGCTCTTTAATATTTTTCCTGACAGCTTTCTCACACCTCTCTTCTTACCCCACAGCATTTTATTTCTACCATAGTATCAGTCATTATGTGTAGTTTCTCATATTTGTCGGTTGTGCCTATAGATTCAACTACTAAAGGATGAGAAAAATTCTGCAATCCTACACATTGTAGGGGCTCAATACATGTTACCTGGAGTAAAAACAACAATAATTATGGGCTACAGTTGATAACTATAAAGCATTTTTCTAAAAAGCCAGGGCCAAAAAATTTTTCAAATAAAATAATTCAGAATCATAGTTTTCATTATTGGCTTTGAACAGACATGTTAGTTAGACTGACATGTCTAAAGGAATTGTCCTGCATGACATTGCAATGATAGATACAGGCTATTATATATTTTTGTCATAATCATACAAAATTGCGCGGGACAGATTGTAAACTATAATCCATGGTTAGTGGCAATGCTTCAATATGTGTTCATCAATTGTAAAACATGCACCACACTAATGAAGGATGGCGTTAATGTGACAAAGTGTGGGAGAGGGAGGGGGTGGGACATACAGGAATCCTCTATTTTTTTATGTAACATTTATGTCATCTAAAGTTTCTTTAAAATAAATTTAAAAAGCTAATTTAAAATCAAATCAGTTCTGTATATACTCCTCAAACTGCAATTCTTAGTATTGCTCCTCAGTCCCTCTCTCCTTCTCAGCTTCTTTATTCCTTTCCGAGATCTGTCTTTTCTAGCCTAAAAGCTCAGAGCACTGTTTGCAGTGGTAGGACCAGTCTGTCACCATCCTGACAAAGAGATGCCAGCCACCGTTTGAAGAGTGCCTTCAGCTGCCTAGAGGCCCAGCATCACGGCTCAAGTCAGATTCGCATGACTAAGTAGGTGACCTCAAAATCAAAATGAAGCAATGTGGCCGCTCTTTTCCAAACCCATTTAGAACTGGAAACTGTCAACCCAATACACAAATAACTTTCCCAATTAAAGGGCAAACAGAAACTGTCATCCCACAAGCTGGGGTTTTGTTTCATTTCAGGAAAAATCACTGCATTATTTTCACTTCTGTAACTTAAGTCTCCTCTGTAAATCCACCATTGTTTTGGAAAGTTCAGTATCAAGCAAGAGCATAACATGTAAAGACTGAGTGAATGAATGGATTACGGAGGGAGGAGGCAGGGAGAAAGAGGAGGAGCTACAAGAAGACAAAAAGTTCAATGACTGAAGCACTTAGCAAACTAAATGAAGAGCCTGCCTAAAAATATATTTTCAGAAGGCGTTTTTCTCAAACGCAAGGTTATAGACTTAAAAAAAAAAAAAAAAGGAAGGAAGGAGAAAGAAGGGAGGGAGGGGGGAAGGAAGACAGTTATCTCTACTGAATACAGCCACAACTTTTCTGCAAAGAGCAGAGTAACATAAAGAAAAGGACTAATAGTCCATTCATTTACACATATGTTCTAGCAAAGCAAGCGGAAGGTGCGCAACCTAGTGGGAGCAACAAAGGACTCAATAAAAGGCAAAAAGTATAAAACAGGCTCACCAGGACGGCTCTGTCTGTAAAGTTAGCAATCCCAGGCTTTTGAGTTTAAAATGGCTTCTATACGTCTTCATTTAAACAGGGCTCCCTGGGCTTGGGGGGCAGAGTGGGGTAGGGGGTTGCAGCGGGAAAGAAAGCATAAAAGAAGTCCAATTTCTTTCCGCCTTGTACTTTAAAAACAATTACTATCTGTTATTAAAGTGTGATTTCTACCTTAACCCCTTCTTCTTAACAAAAGAGAAGGTTAAAAGGCAGAGAGAGGGCTCATGATAGGAAAGCAGTACCATTTGCCGATTGGATATTTATTGTCTAGCTCTCAACTGTCAGGTGGAGGAGCAAGCACGAGGGCAGACTTCCCTTTGCTGAAATATTTCAACAGCGACAGTGACAAGAAACTCACTTACTGTAATATTAAGTCCAGCCAATAAGGCAGCGTGCTAAACAGGGTGCTAAACTTGGACCTCGATAAGGCAGCAAGAAAGAACAATGGCTTGACTGTGACAAGTCTGGAAATCTGCACGGGTAAAAACTGCCTTTTGCCACACTTCTGGTGTGGGCGTAATACACTTGGATATATGTAACCATTACACGACAAAATTTTAAAAGGCTGACAGTTCATTAACCAGGTAGGAGGACTTCTAGGTATTCTGAAATTACTGTTTACCAGAAAGAGCTTTTTTCAGAACACTCAGAAGCACTAAGACTTGATGTTAGATAAGGTCATTTCAACAGGCTCCAAGATTGGTTTTAGATTTCATTAAAAATAAACCCACAGCAACAAACCACAGACACTTATTACCCGTTGGCTGAACAGAGGACAATTAAACCAATCATTTAATCAAAGTCTAGACTCTGGAAGAGAGTGGGATGATGACCCTGCTGGTAGATAGACTGTTGGTTTACTGTGAAGCAGTGTCCATGCCCTGGTGGTAATTTGTGCTAATACTATCTTCTGTTTGATTTCTTATTAACCCAAGTTTGCAAAACCATTTACAGGGTATGCAATCCCTGTCCATGCTTTTTCTTTATGCAATATCATTTGCCTCCTAAGAGAAATAAACTCATGACTTCTACAACATGGTATGCTAATACTAACAAGTGTTTCCTCAACTTCAGCCATCTTCACAATTTTTGCCATACTGGTATATCACCTTTATTATTTACCTCATCCTTTTGAATCAACATTTGAAATTTGAGTATGATTTATTTTAAAGAACACCATTTTAAAAAATATATCTAACATGAATAGAAAACTATTATCACTACCAGAAATAGAAGATGAATGTAAACAGTAAATACAATAAAGTGCTTATAAATTCTGCAGAAAGCAATCCAAAAGGAGTAAAATTGAAAAAAGAATAATTCTCATGATTCAATATTAATAACACTGTTTTACAGTACCACTTAAAATCATCTCCAGCAGGGCTGGTGGTATAAACCTTACACTTTGGGAAAAACTGAACTAAATGGATAATGATATAGTATGATGTAAGTCAAATTACATCATTGACTATAAAATTCAAATAACTAACCCTTGGGGCAGGATTCATGATACATTAAGAAAGTCTGCCCTAGATTCTTGGATAGCAAGATACTACGATGGGGTAATACCTTTCTCTCACATATCCACAGGTCATCTTCCTCAAACCGCTGAAGAATCAGTAAGAAACAGACTCAACGGAGTCCAGGCATTAAAGTGTGTGCCTTGCACCACAGAAGATTGCTTCAGACCTTAATTCTAAGCCCATTTGTGCTTTTTTGGACAAAATTTTAATAGCGTATTCAGATTACACACTCCAGTCATCCTTCAGTCTACATTCAGGAAAACACCTAGTTTCTTTTTTTGACACTTCCCTTGACTCAGTGTGTGTGTTCAAGCAGCAAGGCCGTATGGAGTGCCTGGTCCCTTCCTTCACTCAGGGCAGTGAAACGAGCCCCAGCGCCTCCAGGAGGGCCTGTCCAAAGTTAGAAACGGAGCCAGGGCTCAGACCCAGGGTCCCACTCTGCTGGTCACATTAAGGCATTTTAGTGACTAAACCACACGCGCTGTGCTAAGCCAAACCTCTCTGCTCAGAAAAAAATCCTCACAACCTATATAAATCCATAGCTGTTTTCCCTCTCCCTAAGCTCACCCTTTTCTCTAACAAACACACAATTCCCTTGACTTTATGCCTGAAATATCAGAACAAGGCCACAAAAGTCAGCAGTAGGAGGTCTTGGCAGTTCTTTTTTTGCCTAGGAAATAAGCCTGTAACAACGCCTCAGTTGCAGACTTTTTGGGAGAGAAACGGGAAGTTTGTCTTTTCTCCCTCAATTGAGCAAGGGAGCAGCAAGAAAGGTCTAATTCTGCTCCTGGACTCAAAGCTGCTTTAGTCAGCTCTAGCATCCTATCCTTCAAACAGAACTATCCTGAAGATGTCACACTTTCCACCTGGGAATGCGGGGGGGTGGCAGAGGCTGAGGGAATTTGTGCTCATAACCACAGGAAGCTGTCAAAGGAATGTTTGGAGCTGGCTTGTGGGTGGTAGCATGGATGACCTAGCCACTAGATCTGATCCATATGGGCCAGCAGGGTTGGCTTCTTAGCAAAATCTCAGGTTTCATCCCATATCTACTGCATTAGAATCTGCATTTTTAACAAAATCCTCAGGTAATTTGTTTCACATTCAAGTTTGAGAAGCACTGATCCGATGGACTTGAGGAGTGTGATACCAACGCCCTGCTCTCCTTCTCCATGGTCAAAGCAATGCTCTCTGGAAAATCAGGAATTGAGGAAGCAAATAAAAGCTCTAGCACAATAGTGTTCACCCCAGTTTATGGCCCTGCTATAACCCAGGAATTGGGCAAGGACTCAAAGGAACAGCCTCTGATCAGAGACGGGGCAGCCTCAACTGGGGCAATAAAGAACAGAGGCTCATACAGGTTTCTAGACACCAACCCCAAACCCGTAAAAATACCAGTTACACCTGAAGTAAGGGTTTTTCACACAGCCTCCCAAGCTGCAGGCTTTGTGACTTATTTTCTTTGCCTACTATTTTATTTTATTTACCTATTCAGTTGCCAAGGAAGTTCACAATAATGTGATTTTTATCTGCAAAAATATAAGAGAGGAAGCACGGTGAGATTTACCTGACCTGGAAATAGCCTAAGAGCCAGGTTCCTGCTAGTTACAGTCAAAGTGACCTTGTTCTGCTCTGTCATCTGTGCAGCTTTTTCACAACCTCAAAGAAAACCCTGAACCCACTTATCCTCCATGCTGTCCTCCCCTCATCCCCAATACCACTCCCCATCCCACCTTCATGCTCCCCAGCCAGAGCTCAGAGGAAGGAGTGATTAACTCCCTCTCAGCATTTCTGTAGCGCCTGATAAGAGAGTACCACCAAACTCTAACACCTACAGAAAGGAAGGCTGAAGAAAGAAAGAAAAAAAAAAAAGAGAGAAAAGAGTAGGTATCCCAAGGAGAAGATGCTTTTGTTTATTTTTGTTTTTGTTTTTTTGACATTGGCTTTGGTGAAAGCTAAGCTTCTTTTATCAATATGTTGGAAAGTAAAAATGGACACATGGCGAGAGGCATGTTGCCCTTCTGTCATGCTATGTTAGAAAAGAATAGCTTGGGGAGCAGGTGTAGCTCAAATGATTGAGCACCTGCTTCCCATGTATGAGGTCCCACATTCAATTCCTGATGCCTCCTAAAAACAGACAAACAAAAAACTCAACTCTCCTTGGGGAACAGATGCAGCTCAGTTTGGGCGCACCAGGTTCCCACGTATGAGGTCCTGGGTTCAATCCTGGTACCTCCTAAAAACATATATATATATATATATAGCTTGATGTGGGGCCTTGTGAAATCGGCAGCTGACAATGCAGACTTCCTACAGAACAGACCATCCCATTGCAGTTAATAATGGAACTAGAAACTTTCAAGCTTATGTTTTCCCTCCTTTCAAATAATTAAAATCAAAACTTCCCTTTCTCAGCTACCTCTGGGCCTCTGCTTCTTTTCCTTTCTAATGCCGATTTCAAAACTGCTATTTTATTTCTTCAGATTTTGTAATTCTATGTCATTGTTTCTTTGCAGAGGTTAATAGCCAGTCACTCTTTTATTCACACAATTGCTAAAACAACGAAGATTAGTTTCAATTACGTCTACCTTAGATAAGAACTACACAGGACAGCCTTATAGGCAAGTCTGGCCAGGCCAGCCTCAATGCCTGCCCCATCCAGTCTATAAAAAGCTGTCCATCAATAACTTCTGTGCTGAAGGGCAGAGCCATGCTCTTTGAATTGCTTGCCAACTTTTAGAGTGGCCAGCAACATGTGGCATATAGTCTATGGTTGGCATCAAAACAGGAGTTGGGTCAATCATTCTTCATTTAGAAGTGAGCCATGGCCAAAAAGATGTTGCATAGGAGGGGCAGAAGTCATTAAGAACATAGAGTTCATAACAAGTTGAGTTTGTAGAGGCCACCAAAGGCCGAAAGAATAGGATCAGTGGGGAGGGAAAAATAGGGCACCCACGATGAGAGAGGCAGATATGTTCTAAGACAGAGGCCATAAAATCCCCAAGATGGTCTCAAATGCAAAACCACGCCAAGGTTTTTGGAATGTTCAGTTCCACCCTCATCCTTACCATCAAATCCCCCTTACCAATCTGGGTACCAACCTCAACACTATCATCACTACCACCAAAAATAAAGTTAACTGTTTCCGAGGACCTTCAAGGCAATAAATCATCCTCATGAAAAGTGAAATTAGGCCCTATGTCAAGAAGATATAGTTTGACCTAAAGAGAGTTTCCAGTGTATGAGATCCTACAGATGCCAGACCAATTTAAAATCTGTTAAAAATGAAAGAAAAAAATTTTTTTTTGTTATGCATGATTTCAATCAAGTCCTGATTATCGTTCCTATACTATAACAATAAGCCACAGAGGCATGCTGCTATTTGGGCCCTGAGGTTTCTGTGGAAGACATTAAATTGAAAGACCCAGACCTGAAGTTCATTGAAAAGACACGTAAGGTTTTTGTAGGGAAAGCAAAAACGAAACAGAAAATAAAACAAGAATGCAAAATGGGAGAAATAAAAGGAATATCCTTTTAATAAATAATTTAGACTATATTTGGGTCTATCTCAAGGAAATTACACCAAAGTTCTTGCAAGAATTGAATCTCATCACTAAAAGACAGAACCACTGGGACCTGCCACTTTCAATAAAGTAATGAATCAAATATGTTATAACAAGCAGGGGTACTAGCCCACTCAGAGAAAGCACTAGGGCTATAAAACACAGGGTTAAAACCAGAGTACCCATTAGAAATGGAAAGGATAAACAAGATGCAATGTTTCAACAACAACAACAAAGGAGAAGAAATATAATAACGAAATCTGCAAATCAAAATAAACTCAAAATA
Organism: Dasypus novemcinctus; assembly: GCF_030445035.2. Taxonomy (NCBI): domain Eukaryota; kingdom Metazoa; phylum Chordata; class Mammalia; order Cingulata; family Dasypodidae; genus Dasypus; species Dasypus novemcinctus. The sequence continues at coordinate 26,924,879 of NC_080683.1, read as the reverse complement.
TACCATACAAACCCATATGGGCAGAACCTACTGACCTAATTCAAAATGAATTAAAATGATAGAACATGCCTGAACTGGAGGCAGGTTTGTTCCCTTAAGGAGAGAGATTCTCACAAGAGCAGGCCAGGCAACTCAACTACCACTAAGAGAAACCCTATCTTCCCCAGGGTGGGCATCTCCTAGTTTCATTAGCATCCATGCACTGGTACAAATAACCATACCACCGGGCCTCAATTTCTTGTTCAGTAAATGAAGGGGCCAGACTAAATGGCTTCTCAACCCAGCACTAGCCCTGTGAATCAGAATGAGCCTAGTTTCAAAAAGTTACCTTTTAAAAATTATGTTGTAAATATTTTTTTGGTATATTTCTATAAGTTGATTTAACTACTAAAAATTGTTTCTCCCCCCCCCAAATTTTAATAAAGTATTAATTTCACCCCCAAATTTATGCATAGCTTTCCCATAACCATCAGGCAAAGCACTCTAATAACATTTACCCAGCAATATTTACTGAAATTGTTCCCAGTGTCAGAAGAGACAAATTGACAATGCAAGTATTATCGTTTTCTTACCATTTCGAGACACATCAAGTTCCACCAGCTGCATGAAGTTTGCTATTTCTGGAGGGAGCCGCTGAATTTCATTATCACTAAGCCCAAGCTTTCGTAATTTGACTAGATGGAAAAATTGCTGAAAGACAAAATAGTTTCACATAGGTCTCACATCACTTGAAATATAAACATCTGATCAAAATGAAATGGAAAACAGTATGTCTTTTAAAAATTAAAAAGGACTGTACCAATGTCGATTTCCTGGTTTTGATCTAGAACTAGTCACTGCCATGTAAGATGTTACAAAGGACCTGTCTGCACTATTTTTGCTACTTCCGGTAAAGGTACATTTTAAAAATAGAAGGTTTTAGTAAATTAATGGGACAATTCAGTGAGTATGGTAATTGCTCCTTTAAACTATCCAGTAGGGGATCATACTTTCTACTTATGAAAATTGATGTTAACTCTTCAATGTTAAATAAATATGTGAGATATTAGAATAAAATGTTTTAAAGGACATTTTTAAAGGAATTTTTGTGCATCAGAAAAATACAACGTCCCATAAATGTGTGGAAGAGAAAAAATTATTTTTGACCAATCTAAGAAGAGTCTGCACTGGATACTACCATACATTCATGGCAGATTGTGCATGTGATTTTCTTCCCACATCTGTACTAAAATGATATTAAAGGAATTTATAGAGAGATAGCTATAGATATAACAATATGAAACACACCTATGAAGACAATTAAAAATTTGAGGGGACAAGCAAACAAAATATTACACAAATCCTTGAAGCTATAAAAACAAATGGACACGGGTAGCTGAAGAATCAAAAGGAAGCTGAAACCTAAGTCTGTAAGGGTAAGCAGCCAATTAAAAATCATCTCTGAAGAGAGGAGAACTGGTTGAAAACTTATCTAAAGAACAGTTTCATGCCCATATCCTCTTCTGTGCCATGCACTGCCTGGCAAAAGTCTAGAAATTTCCTCTCTAAAAGGGTTGATCCAGAGAAGCTCTGGACTCTAAGAATGGCTAAGCACAGCTGGGAACTGGGGTGAAGCACCCTACTAAAAATAGGGAGACTGAGTCAAAGTCTCAATAGTGAGATCCCACCACCCTGCTCCCTGTAGCCAGGCTCCCCAAGCACCAACAAATACCAAAACCCTTGTTTTTACCCCAAGTGCCTCCATTTTAAATTTAAACAGAGCTAAAGTTCTCCAGACGCTTGAGGAAAGCTCCTTATATACACACGTATGCGCACACACACACCTCAGAAGAAATAAATAAAATGCAGGGAATAGGAAAAAACTTCAACCACAAAAATATAATTATTACCCTCAAAGAAATAAGAGAAGACGAAGGAAGCAACATGTCATAAAAAGCAAAATTCAAATAAGCCTCTAGAAATTAAAAACCAATGAAAGAGATTCCAACAAAAGAGGCAAAAAAATGATGTTAACAAAATCCCTCAAAAGAGGGAATAAAAAGACAAAGAGATGGAAAAATGGGGAGGGAGGGGAGTTAGGAAAATTATTGTCTAGTCCACACAGCATTACATCCAACTAATAGGGATTCCAAAGAAAGAATACAAAAAACACAGGGACTGCAGAACATACATTCCCAGGATGAAAGGACCAAATGGCCAATAAAATAAATGAAAAAAGGAACATACCAAGGCAGATTATAAAATTTCAGAACTGTGAAAATAAAGAGATGCTAAAAGCTTCCAGATGGGGTGAGGGGGAGAAAAGGTCAAGATGAACTGGGAATGAGAGTGGCACTGGAATCAAGAGCAGTCTTGAAAGTAAAATGTGACACTGCAATGCTTTCAAAATTCTAAGAAAACATTTCCAACCTGAGATTATGTATCCAGCCAAACTACCAATCAAGTATGATGATGGAATAAAGATATTTTCAAACACATAAGGTCTCAGAAAACTTCCTTGCACCTTTCTCAAGAATCCATCAAAATGGGGAAATAATTTAAAAAGGGGGAGGGAGTGGGTAGAGCTCAGTGATTGAGTGCCCACTTCCCACAGTAGGGGGTCTCAGGTTCAATCCCCAGTACCTCCTAAAAGGAAAAAAAAATGTAGGGGGTGGATCTGGGGTCCAGAAGCAGAGCATCAATAAAACCAAGAGAGACAAAAGATAAAGGAAATCCCCAAAATAAATAGTGAAGGGAATTCTAATATGTCAGCCTACCAGCAGGTCATGAGATAAACAGTCCACACTGCAACAAGAACATGAAAGTTCCCAAGAGGGAAGTTTTCGGGGGAGATTTATCTGATATGTTTACAAGTACCAAGAGATTTACAACCCTGTCAGAATGTTTAGTGATAAATTAGAACAAGGAACAGAGAAGACAAAGCAAGCAACAAAAGGGAGGGAATTATTAATGCCAGGAAAAATATGAAGTGTAAGAAGATATAATCATAATATTAAATGCAAGACTTGGTTATGAACAATAATTACAGTCACAATAGTATAAAACCAATACATTGATAAATAAAATTTTATGCTATGTACTACATGTGTATGAGCTAAACATCATCTTCCATAGGAAGGAAATCACAGATGACTGTAAAGTGAAAAAAAAAAAAAATCAAGCTGTAAACAGGTCATCCAACAATATGGAGGAAAAGACCAATAAAACAAAGAGCTGGAGTTTCTCAAGAAACAGAAACTGGAATGAGGAAGAGGAGGGCAAGATGCTGCTGTTTTTCACTGTCACACTATGCAGCTTATTGGTTTTATTTGCACACATTACCGTAATAAAAATAGAAATTAAGTTCACAAAAGAAAAAGTACCTACTAAGATTAAATGATGTTCCAAATGATAATTTTGTAGGGCTAACATTTAAGTCTGTATCTTTTATTTATTTATTTAATTTTTGGGGAGGTACCAGAGACTGAAGCCAGGACCTCACACATGGGAAGCAGGCGTTCAACCACTGAGCTACATCTACTCCCCAATGAGAGCTGTTTTTCTTTTTCTTTTTCATTTGTTTGTTAGTTGTGTTTTTAGGAGTACTGGGATCAAACCCAGGACCTTGTACATGGAAAGCAGGTGCTCAACCACTTGAGCTGCATCACTCCCTTATACATTTTTCAATTAGTAAAGGGGAATATAATCATACAAGAAGAAACATAATGGTAAAAAAAATAAAAATGGAAAATAAACAGTCATACAAATGAAAATAATAATAACGTATTACGTTGGGCTTCGGAAATTAGAGGGAATTTAATGGTATTACCTGGGATAGGATAAACTGCAGTTAAAACAGGCACAATCACACATTGCTAGTGACAGGGTAAGTGTCATTGCCTTTTGGAAAGGAAATTGTAACACTAAAAAGTTTTCAAATCCACTGACATACTAATGATACTTCTCAGCACCTGTCCTAGTAATATAATTAAAGATAAGAAAAATAAGCTATAATAAAATGTTGCTATCAGCAATCACAACATTACCAGTAAAAATAAAAAAACTAGAAAAGTACATGTCAAATAAGGGAAAAGTGTGATTAAATAGTTAAATATGAAGCAAACAATAAAGATAATTATTATAAAGACCACAGAACTTGGAAAAAAGTTTACAAAACTGAAAAAGAACCCAAAATTGTAGGTACACTATATAAAAAAGTGTGTGTTCATGTAGATAGACAGGAAGGGAAAATAGGAAAAACACAGCTGTATTAGGTAGTAAGAACAGACAAGATCAACTTTTTAAAATTACTCTTTTTTAACAAAAAGGAAAGGTATTTTAAAATAAAATAATGTACTATGAATCTTGCAAATGAGTACTACCAATTAGCTATAGATGATAATGAACAAAGTGCTCAACAAAAGGACTAATCCTTTGGGTTTCTTTAATCATGAAGTTGAAGATTAAATTCTTAAGGAAAGGTATTGAAATTTCTTTACGCTGGTTGTACGAAAGCATTAGCTAACACAAAGCCATTCAAAAGAGTCACATATTGAGCTTTTGCCAATTGTTCAAAGAGTCTGACAGTTTCATAATACATCAATGTGTTTACTCAAGCATGAAAAGCTTACTTTGTTTTCCAGGAAAGGCATAATAGCAAAAGCACAAAAACCATCACCAATTCCATACATTCAGAGACCATTCTGAAATAATATAAGAAATAAATCAATAACATACTTAGATCTACAGTGAATAATAAGTTAGTTTTTATGTCTGTGGAAATGATAATAACCTACAAATCCTTACCTTCAGCAGAAATTACAAAAGCCAGCAAATTTAGTTTTGTTCTGCATATTAAAAACATTCTCAAATAAAGCCTGTCACATATATTACTTAATTCAACTTGGGAAACACTTACTGGATGTAAAAACAACTGTATTTGACATGATTCTAAGAAAACATGAATTCCTCAGCCCTTCTCTAATGATCCCAATTAGATCTTTAAACGCTTTAAATTGCTTTCTTACCATGCCACTAACACTTTATTAAATCCTCAGACTCGACCTCTCCAGGTAGTTAGAGTAAAACCTAAATAAATCGTAGGAACACTTTATTGAATCCGCAAAGACTCTCGACCTCTCCAGGTAGTTAGAGTAAAACCTAAACAAACCATACGTACTTCTTCCTTCCCTTTGGCATCAGCCAGGGCTCATGAAGAACAATCTTGTAACTGTCTTGGCAGGGTGCCCCCGGGTAGAGCAACCACGTGCGGGAACACACAGACACCATTCTTCACCTCTGCCGTGTTTGATTATAGCACACTGGCCCACTGAGAGTACATTTTGTACAATTACATGCAAAGAAACCCAACTGCTTTGGCCTGTTGTGTTACACCACAGAGTCTTCTTATAGCCACCCTATTGTTTTAGTAGATAGTATTTAATTTGGCGGAACAAAATGTTTTTTTCATTCTCCATTTCTGACAAGATTCTTTTTCCTTTTCTTTGGGTAGAGTGTAGTACCTTCCTTCTTCTTAGGAAGGGACGAGAAAATCTCAGTCCAATAAGAGCCGCACCCTTTTTATTACTATGTGGCCAAAGATTAACCAATTATCCCCCAGTTACCCAAAATTCCTCCATCATAATGTAAAGGAAACATAAAGGGAAAAAAACAACAACAACATGGTTACAGATTTCCCTGGAAAACAATATAGTAAAGCAGGTTATAAACCCCTGAAAAATTGTTTGACTGTGAAATACGACAAGAGCACATTTACTCACAGATTACCCTTCTGGAGGCATTCTTACCCTCCAGCTAAATGCTGGCCCCTTTTAACCCTACTTAGCCCACAGCACATCCTTTCTCCTGTCCCCATTGACCTGGACTGCCTTTTTGGTCAACCTGTAAAGATAGAGTAAACCAATGGTTCTAATTGCAAGGTAAGACTGACACAATACAGTATATGTCCACTTATATCATCTGGCATTGTTCTTTGCCATGAGACTTGCAAGAAGTGACTGTGACCTCATAAGCCAGAAACTTTACTCCTAAGGTATATACCTTTAAGAAAACAAAAACCTCATGCATATATATATAAAGGAATACATATAAAAGAAAGTGTTTAACAGAATTTTAATAACCCAAAACTGTAAATAACTCAAATACCAATCAATAGTAGGCTGAAAGCAGATCTGATAGTCTATTCTTAACAATGAAATTCTATACAGCAATGAAAATGAAAGCTTACTATAAGGCACAGTATGGATGATCTTAAAAATTATGCTGAGGGAAGTGGATGTGGCTCAAGGGATTAGGCTTCTGCCTACCACATGGGAGGTCCGGGATTTGGTTCCCGATGCCTCCTGGAGAAGGCAAGCAGGCATGGAGAGCTGACACAACAAGAGAGACACAAAGAGGAAAGATAATGAGAGCTATAACAAACCAGGGAGCTGAGGTGGCTCAAGTGATTGAGTGCCTCTCTTCTACATGGAAGGTCCCGGGTTTGGTTCCTGGTGCTTCCTAAAGAGAAGAGATGAGACAGCAACCACAAACAAGGTGGGGGGGGGGGGGGCGATAAATAAATCTTAAAAAAAAAATTATATTGAGCAAATGAAGCCAGGCACAAGAGAATATATACTATATCATCCCATTATGATGAAAAAACAGCCAAACTAATTTGATTTAGAGATACATACAGAGATGGCAAAAAACTATAAACAAGAGCAAAGACATGATTACTCTAGAATCAGTTAGTGGTTATCACTAGGTGCAAGGGAATGGATTCTATCAGTAAGAGCATGCAATGGGCTTTTGGAGTATAGCAATGTTCAACTTCTTAACCTGAGTGGTAAAGACAAGCGTTTACTTAATAATATTTTAAAGGTATACATTATGTTTTATACACTTTTCTACAGATGTGTATTATTCCATAATACAAGTGACTTATTCTACCTATTAACCAGGAAGGAAAATATCAGACAATTAGCACAAAGGATATTAAGTTCTATTATACATCACAGTTAATGATAATGGGAAAGCAATGGCATTATCTCTGCAGGAAGAGAAGAACAAGGAGGAGGAAGAGAAGTAACCATAGTGACTGAAGCAACACCTATATCAGCAACAATGATACAGCAGTTAAACTTTATTAAGAATTCTCAATGCTTGGCAATGAATTAAAGATTTACATGGATTACATGCTTTAATCATCTCAACTTTGCTGATCAATGCTGATCAATGCTGACATCTATTTGTATGCTGCGAAACAAACCACTCCAAATTTAGTGATTCAAAAACAATGTCTTCCTTATTTTGTTGTTTTAAATTTCTCACAATTGTATGGCTTAGCTGGGCAGTTCCTCTGCTGCTTTCACTTAGGCTTACCAATGCCACTACATTTATCTAGAGGACCTGGTGAGCTGGAAAATTCATGCCTCACTCATGTGTCTGATAGATTATGCCAGCTGTCAGCTCTAGCACCTCTCTTCTCAACGAGGCCTCTTGTCTTCCATTTGCCTAGAATGGCTTCCTTACATGGAGTTCTCCACACAGTATTCAAAAAGCACAAAAGCAGAGAGACTTCCAGGAAGATGGAGGATAAGAAAGATGGAGGGGAAGTGGACTTGGCCCGTGGTTAGGGCGTCCGTCTACCACACGGGAGATCGTCTACCACATGGGAGATCCGCGGTTCAAACCCCAGGCCTCCTTGACCCGTGTGGAGCTGGCCCACGCACAGTGCTGCTGATGTGTGCAAGGAGTGCCCTGCCACACAGGGGTGCCCCCTGCGTAGAGGAGCCCCACGCGCAAGGAGTGCACCCTGTAAGGAGAGCCGCCCAGCACGAAAGAAGTGCAGTCTGCCCAGGAATGGCGCCACACACATGGAGAGCTGACACAACAAGATGACGCAACAAAAAGAAACACAGATTCCCGTGCCGCTGACAACAACAGAAGTGGACAAAAAGAAGAACACGCAGCAAATGGACAGAGAGAACAGACAACTGGGGCGGGAGTTGGTGGGGGGGAAGGGGAGAGAAAGAAAGAAAATAAATCTTCAAAAAAAAAAAGAAAGAAAGATGGAGGGATCACTTCTCTCCCAGAAAGAATAGCTAGAGGACAGGCAGAGGCTGCCTGTAAGGTTTCTCTGGGGCTCAGGACACCAGGGGAAGGCAAGATACTACCCAGAAGAAAGAAGGCAAAGGAAAGGACTCTCTGCTGGCTGAAAAATTCAATGAGGAGAGCTGCAAAAGCAGCAGCAGGCGCCTGACCTACAGAGCAAATAGTACTCTGTGGACTGCAGCAGCTGTGGACTGCAGTGACTTCAGACTGAGGTGGTTGCAGGGGTCCTTTTCTCCAAGAAAGGGGAGACAGAGGGACAGCTAACTTGTGGCCAGCTAACTTGGTCTGCTGCACCGGACAGGACTCACACTTCCAGGCTGGGGGGCAGGCCACAACACTGTTTGACCAGAGAGCCCCCAAGGAGCTAAAGATAACTTACATTCTCAAATACCCTCCCTACTGGCCCAGGTTGGCTGCTGAAGAGGCACAGGGAGGGAGAGTGTGGCCAGCCAAGGGTAGAGAACAGCCAGAGAAAGTTTGTTTGTGAGGCCTGGCCAGCTCTAAGGACATTGCTTCTGCACAGCCCACCAGACTGAGGAGTTACCTGAATGCATTCCTACTAACACCTGGGAACTGAGCAGAGAGGTCTGCCCAGGAGCGCCATCTGCTAGCCAGAACAGAAAAGTGCATGAAAAAGAAAAAAATAATGAATGAACAAACAAATAAATAGAGGCAAGCAAGTGCCTTTACTACCACCTTCCCAAGGGCCTTGAAAACTGAACTGCACACCATTATTGGGTGCTTAGCCCTGATTTGAGCAGGTAAACACAGGAAAGCCTCAATATCTAGAACAAGTTGAACCGAGAGAAAGAACTGTCGTACCACACAGCTACCTAACAGTAAATGCCTAGGCAAGAGAGAGAAACAACAGCAAAGTAAACTCAGCATCAGACTCAGATGCCTATTCATCAGGGAAAAATTACAATCCATAAAAAGAAAAGGAAGATATGACTCAGGCAAAGGAACAAATCAAACCACTAGATGAGACATGGGACTTGAAACAGCTAATCATTGATGTTCATACAAATCTTCTGAATCATTTCATGGAGTTGAAGGACATATGGCTAAGGAAATGAGACAGTAAGAAGACATTGAGTGAGCATGAAGAAAAATTTGAAATCTTGGATAGAAAAATAACAGAGCTTATAGGAATGAGTGACACAATAAGTGAGATTAAAAATACATTAGAGGCACACAACAGCCAATTTTTAATCATGGAAGAATCAGAGATATAGAAGAATGAATTGAAATTGAAGAGTAAGAGAACAGAGAAAGAAAAGAATGTAAAAAATTGACCTCAGTTTTTTCAGGGACTCAGGGAATTGAATGATAACACAAAGCACATCAGTATAACTGTTAAGAGAATTTCAGAAGAAAATGAGAAGGGAAAAGGGGCAGAAATAGTATCTGAGGAAATAATGGCCAAAAATTTCCCACCTAACATGAAACATGAGTATGTGTGTCCAGCAAGGACAGCATACTCCAATTAGAACAAATCCGAATAGACCTACCCCAAGACACATAATATGCAGAACACAAAATGCCAAAGATAAAGAGAAAATTCTGAAAGCAAGCAAGGGAAAAGCAAAACATCACAAACAAGGAACATCCAGTGAGACTTAATGTGGATTTCTCTTAAGAAATGATAGAGGCAAGAAGGAAGTAGTATGATATAATTACAGTACTGAAAGAGAATAACTGCCAGCAAAGAATTCTTTATCCAGGAAAACTGTCCTTCAAATATGAATGGTGAGCTTAAAATAGTCACAGATAAACAGAAACTAAGAAAGTTCATAAACAAAATCCAGCTCTGCAGCCAAAAAAGAAAAGATGAGATACAGGCTTGGAGGGGAGTGTAGAAGTGAAGACTATCAGAAAGAGGAATCAAAAAGGTAAAAAGATATACAAAAATAAGATATTAATTTACAGTAATAACATTGAATATTAATGAATTAAACTCCCCAATCAAAAGATACAGGATGACAGAACGGATAAGAAAACATGAGCCATCCATATGCTGTCTGCAGGAGCTCTCACCTTTGACCCAAGGATGCAAATAGACTGAAAGTGAAAGGTTGGAAAATGATATTTTCTGCAAATATTAACCAAAAGAGAGCAGGAGTAGCTATGCTGGTATCAGATAAAACAGACTTTAACTGCAAAAAAGTGGTAAGAGATGCAGAAGGGACAATCCACCATGAAGGAGTAACAGTCGTAGACATCTATGAACCTAACCAGAGTGCCCCAAAATACATGAGGCAAACTCTAGCAAAACTGAAAGGAGAAACAGACTCTCTATAGTAACAGTTGGAGGCTTCAACACACTACTCACATCAATGGACAGAACTAGACAGAAAACAGGACAAGGAAACAGGGAACAGTATGATAAATGAGCTGGACCTGACAGACATATACAGAATATTGTACCCCAAATCAGCAGGTGATACATTCTTCTCATGTACTCATGGATCTTTCTCCAGGATTGACCACATGTTGGGGCACAACATGGTTCACAATAAATTCAAAAAGACTGAAATTGTATAAAGCATCTTCTCTAATCATAATGGAATGAAGCTGGAAATCAATAATAGGTGGGAAAGGAGGAAATCTGCAAATATATGGAGGCTAAACAACATACTCTTAAACAATCTGTGGGTCAAAGAAGAAATTGCAAGAGAAATTAGTAGATATCTCAAAACAAATGTAAATCAGAACATAACATATCAAAACTTATGGAATACAGCGAAGGAAGTGCTTAGAGGGAAATATATAGCCTTAAATGCCTATATTAAAAAGAAGAGCTAAAATCAAAGAACAAACTGAACAACTGAAGATACTATAAAAAGAACAGCAAATCTATCACAAAGCAAGCAGAGAGAAAGTAATAACAAAGATTAGAGCAGAAATAAATGAAATTAAGAATAAAAAAATACATAGAATTTTCTATTTCAACAAAACCAAAAGCTAGTTCTTTGAGAAAATCAATAAAAGACAAACCCTTAGTAAAGCTAAAAAGAAAAAAAGAAAGAAGATACAAATAAATAAAATCAGGAAGGAAAGGGGAGACATTACAAATGACCCCACAGAAATAAAAAGGACCATAAAAGGATATCGTGGGAAACTATATGCCAATAAATTAGACAACCTAGATGAAATGGACAAATTCCTAGACATGCACACACAACCTATACTGACTCTATAAGAAATACAGGAACTCCACAGACCAATCATAAGCAAAGAGATTGAATAAGTCATTAAAGGTTTTCCAACAAAGAAAAGTCCAGGACCAGATGGCTTCACAGGTGACTTCTATCAAATATTTCAAGAAGAATTAATACCAATCCTGTTTAAACTCTTCCAAAAAAGAAGAGGGAAAATTACCCAACACATTTTATGAAGCCATCATCCTAATATGAAAGGCAGATCAATATACTACAAAAAAAGAAAATAGCAGACCAATCTTTCTAATGAACACAGGTGGAAAAACTCTCAATAAAATAACTTATAAATAGAATTCAACAGCAAATAAAAACAATTATACATCAAGATCAAGTGGGTTTGATTCCTGATATGCAAAGATGATTCAACTTAAGAAAATCAATTAACAAAACATGCCACATTAAATACTGAAGGAAAATAAAACACTTGATCATCTCAATTGATGCAGAAAAGGTATTTGACAAAATCCACCACCCTGTCTTGATACGAATGCTCCAAAAGACAGGTATAGAAGGAAAGTTCTCCAACATAATAAAAGGCAAATATGCAAATCCCACAGCCAATATCATACTCAAAGGGAGAGGTTGAAAGCTTTCCCTGTAAAATTAGGAACAAGAGAAGGATGCCCACTGGAACCACTGTTGCTCAACATTGTGCTAGAAGTTCTAGCTAGAGCAATTAGGGAAGAAAAAGAAATAAAAGGCTTTCAAATTGGAAAAGAAGAAGTAAAACTCTCACTATTCACAGATGACATGATACTATATTTAGAAAATCCCGAAATAGCTACAACAAAGTTATTCAAGCTAATTAATGAGTTCAGCGAAGTGGCGGGATACAAGATCAACATTCGAAAATCAGTATCATTTCTATACACTAGTAAGGAGCAAGCTGAGGAGGAAATCAAGAAAAAAATTCCATTTACAATAACAACAAAAAGACCTAGGAATTAACTGTAACCAGGAATGTAAAGAATCTGTATTCAGAAAACTGCAAAGACTGCTAAAAGAAATCAAAGGAAACCTAAACAAACAGAAGGACATTCTGTGTTTGTGGACTGGAAGACTAAATGTCGTGAAGATGTAAATTCTACCCAAATTGATTTATAGATTCAATGTAATATCTTTTTTTTTTTCAAATTTTACTCAATTTATTCATTTTTTAAAAAAATATTACATGCAAAAAATATGAGGTCCCCATTCACCCCCACCCCACCACTCCCCCCACAGTAACACTCTCCCCCATCATCATATCAATCAAACTTCCAACAGCCTACTTTACAGAAATATGAAAGTAAATTAGCCAAGAGCAGATATAGCTCAGTAGTTGAGCAGTTGCTTCCCATGTATGAGGTCCTGGGTTTGATCACTGGTACATCCGAAAAACAAACAAATGAAAAAACTAACTCTCATTGGGGAGTGGCTGCAGCTCAATGGTTGAACAACTGCTTCCCACATATGAGGTCCTGAGTTCAATTTCTGGTACTGCCTAAAAATAAATAAATAATAAAATTGATAAAAAGTCAATTACCAAATTTATTTGGAAGGGAAAGGGGTCCTGAAGAGTGAAAAATATCCTAAAAAAGAAGAACAAAGTTGGAAGACTCATGCTTACTGACTCTGAAGTGTACCATAAAGCCACAGTGGTCAAAAGAGCATAGTATTGCATAAAGACAGACACATTGATCAATGGAATTGAACTGAGAGTTTAGAAATAGACCCTCACCTCTATGGTCAATTGATTTTTGATAAGCCTACCAAGTCCACTTTTCTGGGATAGAACAGTCTCTTCAATAAATGGTGCTGGGAAAACTGGATATCTATAACCAAAAGAATGAAAGAGGACCTCTACCTCACTCCCTATACAAAAATCAACTCAGAATGGATCAAAGACCTAAACATAAAAGCCAAAACCATAAACTCCTAGAAGAGAACTGTATTAGTCAGCCAAATGGGTGCTGATGCAAAATAGCATAAATTGGTTGGTTTTTATAAAGGGTGTTTATTTGGAGTAGTGGCTTACAGATACCAGACCATAAAGCATGAGTTACTTCCCTCAACAGTCTACTTTCACGTATTGGAGAAAGATGGCTGCCAATGTCTGTGAGGGTTCAGGCCTCTTGGGTTCTTCCCTTCCTGGGGCTTGCTTCTCTTTCCTCTGTGTGCTTACCTCCTGGGGCTCCAGCTTAAGGCTTCAGCATCAAACTCCAACATCAAAAACCCTCCAACTCTGTCCTTTGCCATGCCTTTTATCTGCAAGTCCCCACCCACCAAGGGATGAGGACTAAATGCCCTAATGATGTGGAACAACCAAAGTCCTAATCATAACTCAATCATACCCAAGTATAGACCAGATTACAAACATAATCCAGTATCTATTTTTGGAATTCATAACTATATCAAGCTGCTATAACAACATAGGGAAACATCAACAAGACCTTGTAGTAGGTGGGAGTGTCTTAAACCTTATACCCAAAGCACAAGCAACAAAATGAAAAATAGACAAACAAGTCCTCCTCAAAATTAAAAACTTCTGCACCTCAAAGGACTTGGTGAAGAGGATAAAAAGGCAGTCTACTCAACATGAGAAAATATTTGGAAATCAGACATCCAACAACGGTCTAATATCCATATGTAAAGAGCAACTGAAACTCAACAATAAAAAAATAAATGACCCAATTTAAAAATGGGTAAAAGACCTGAATAGACATTTTTCTAAAGAAGAAATACAAATGTTGGAAAAACACATGCAAATTGCTGAGCATCACTGGCTACTGGGGAAATGCAAGTCAAAGGTACAATGAGACATCATTTCACACCTACTAGAATGGCCACTATTAACAAAACAGAAATCTAAAAGTGTTGGAGAGGATGTGAAGAGATAAAAACGCTAATTCACTCCTGGTGGGATCATACAGCCACTGTGGAAGTCCGTTTTGTGGATCCTAAGGAAGTTAGATATAGAGGCACCATGTGACCCAGCAATACCACTACCCAGAACTGAGAGCAGTGACAGACAGACATCTGCACATCGATGTTCAAAGCAACATTAACTCACAATTGCTAAAAGATGGAAATAACCCAGACGTCCATCAACTGACAAATGGATAAACTAACAGTGGTCTATGCACACGATGGATTATTATGCAGTTGTAAGAAGAAACAAAGTCATGAAGTATATGACAATGTGGATGAACCTGGAGGATATTGAGTGAAGCAAGCCAGGCAGAAAAGGGCAAATATTGCATGACTTTGCTATTACGAACTAAATATAATGAGCAAACTCAAAGAGTTAGTAGCTAGAATATAAGTCACCGGAGAAAAGGATACAGAAAATGGAATGCTGAGGTTTAATCTATGCAGAACTGGTAAACATTGTTTGGAAATGTTTGGAAATGAATAGAAATGGTGAAAGCACATCACAGAATTTGTAATTAGTAGTGCTAACATAGGGGTATGATAGAGGTTTTTTTGTTGTTGTTGCATTTGTTTGGCTTTTTTTTTTTTTAAGATTATTTATTTCTCTCCCCGTCCCCCACTCCCTGCCCCGACATTGTCTGCTCTCTGTGTCCATTTGCTGTGTATTCTTCTGTGTCCACTAGCATTTGTCAGGCGGCACCAGGAAACTGTGTCTCTTTTTTTGGTTGTGTCATCTTGCTGCATCAGCTCTCTGTGTGTGCGGCGCCACTCCTGGCCTGGCTGCGCTTTTTTTTTCACACAGCATGGCTCTCCTTATAGGGCACACTCCTTGCATGTGGGGCACCCCTGCGTGGCACAGCACTCCTTGTGCACAGTAGCACTGTGCACAGGCCAGCTCACCACATGGGTCAGGAGGCCCTGGGTATCAAACCCTGGACCCTCCATATGTAGGTGGATGCTCTATCAGTTGAACCACGTCCACTTCCCTGTTTGGGTTTTTTTGAGTAATGAAAATGCTCTAATATTGTTTGAAGTGATGAATAAACAACTTGATGATTATATCAAATGCTACTGATTGTACACGTTAGATAAACTGTATGGTTTATGAACCAAAAAAATAATAGGGTGGGTTGGGGAAAAAATATACCAAATGTAAGATACAGACGATAGTAATAATATTTTGACAAGGTTTTCATAATTTGTTATAAATGTTTATAAAAATGCAAGATATTTGTATGGTAACCCTGTATATTATACATGTTTGTTTTGTAAGGTCACAACATTTACTATACACTTATTATATTGTTTATGTATGTTCACATATAATGATACACTTTAACTTTTTTTAAAAAATGAATAATAAGAAAAAGAGTATATAGAAAAATAACTGTGCAAAGGCACAGGCTACAAGGACGCTTGGAGCCTAGGCCTCAAAATTTGCATGATGTCATTTCTGACACATTCTGTTGGCAGTCACAAAGCTCAGCCCAGATAAAAGGAACTGGAGAAATAGTCTACACTTGTGGATGGAAGCAGCAGCAAAAATCACATTGATAAGAAGCAGGGGATGGAAGAAATTTGGTAGATTAAATAATCTGCCATAAAATGAGGTAGGAACCTCAGGTATGCCACTGAGGAATGCATATTTTAAAATGGATAGATTATGCTAGAAAATTCTATAGTTGGTCAAAGAGTAAGGATTTTTCTAAAGAAAATTAAAATAGAAAATATAATAATATACTGAATAAACTTTGGCTCAAGTAGGATTTTTCCTACATGAGATTATAGACAAAGGGAAAAGTAAAAGAAATATTCACAGAATAGTGAAAAGACCAGTTTGGTTGAAGCAGAGAATTCTAAAAATCAGAATCTGATTTGAAAGGGTTTTAACACTTAAAATTAAGAACTGATTAAATAAGTGTTAATAAAACATGTTTTTTCCCCCACAATTAGACCATTGTGTTTTGGTAAAGATGTGTGGAATGGGAATGTCCTTTGTTGATTCACTTGACTTCTCTGGTCTTCTCTTTCCTTGTGTAAGAAGTTAGTGTTACATATTCTCAGGACTCATTACAGCTCTAAAAATTATCCGATTAGCAACTGTATAATAAGCAGGGGATTAGAAATGCATAAAATTATGAAAAGTAGATTAGTGGTTGTCTAGGAAGTAGGACATGACTGCAAATGGGCATGGTGTTTCATTTGGGGTGGTGAAAATGTTCTAAAACTGATTGTGGTGACTGTCACAAAATTCCGAATATACTAAAAAGCACTAAATTTTGCACTTTAAGAGGGTGAATTATGTCTTATGTGAATTATATCTCAATAAAATTCTTTAAAATGCGTAGAACTGGTAGACAATTGATAGTCAAAAAGATACCCCTTTTAGCAATAAAAGACTGAGATAGGGATACATGTATACTTTTCTTTAATTGAATCCCTATACCCACCAACGAGGTCCAGTTTTTTAATTCTCCAGTTAGTAGACGAGGAAACAGGTTCAGCAACTTTTAGTGCTTTTGCTGACATTGCATATCAATTAATAACATTCTTTAAGAAAAATTCTAAAGTTGAACCATGTTGGAAGAACACCAAATCCTCAGGCAAGACTATCTGGAAAACAAAAACACTCTTGAAAAACTATGTTCCAATTAGCATAAATATAGAAAAAAGTCATCTTGGTGGGAAAAGCAAACTAATTTATGCTAGGAAAAGGATAACTACTAAAATTGTGCCCATCCTATATTCCATCTTCATTAATGAGTTGAGAGATGAAGAAAAGAGCATGCTAATGAAACCTGCATGTAAAAGCCCATAAGTGATGTTGCTGCCAAGCAATCCAGGCAGATAGAGACATGAAAAGAGAAATCTAGACAGATAAGAAAATGAATCAATTTCTAGAGGATCCTGGGTGTGGAGAAGTAAAAAACATCCTGATAAAGTCTTGGGCAAGAAGAAAGCAGAAGTAGACAGGGAAGGCAGTAGACAGAATTTGATACAAATTTGTAAGAAGATACAGCAAAAGGGCATATAAATAAAAGAGGCTCGGTCTAGTTTTGGAGCGAAATCAGGAGGAGGTATCCCAAGCAGTCTTGCCAAAACTCAAAAAAGACTACACTGTCTATTCAACTGGCAATTTAAATTTTTGGATACTGTTGAACAATTTCCAGACAGATGTAGAACGGAATCCAAAAGAAAGTCACGAATACTTAAGAATTTGGAAAACTGATTTAGAAAGCAGAAAGCTTATATCCACGTACTACTGCACCAGGTAACGGATAATAAAAATGAAATTATATAAATGGCTTAATCCCTCAATAAAACTAACCATTTCCTCTATAATGAAGCAAGGGGAAATATACTTGGAATGTATTTTCTTGACCATCAGACAGAAAAAGGTCTCTCCTACTCTAAAATATAATTTTTCAATCACTGCATGTTTCACAGTAAGGGAAAGAGTGCTGAATCCTTACCTTCTGTGCCCCTGAAAGTCACAGGTAACCAAATTTCATAGAAGCAAATTAGTTTCCCACTGCGTTTCAGTGGGAACATTTATAATCAAGATGCTTTCTTTATGTTTGCTTTGCTCAAATTTATTCTCTTTCCAATTTTTGTCTTCTGCCTTCCATTAATAATTTTACCCCCTCTCACCTGTTAATATATCTCAACTTTTCCAAGATGCCTTCACACATTATTAAGCTGTCAAGATTAATAATTCTCAACCAACATGTAACTACCCCAAGGGTGCCCCATAATTAGAATAACTCAGGGGTGAATCACTTTGAAACTGATGAAACCAGGAATGCTTTACTGTGCTATGATCAGAAGAGTGAATACGGTTGGCAGTGGTATTTGCAATGGTTTAGAGAAGAGGAACTCTTATTAACATAAGATTGACCAGGGCAGCCTTACTTTACTAAGAACCTTAAAGAGGGGATAAGTTATGGACATGGGAGGATGAGGAATTTAGATTTATCAGGGTTGGCAAGGCACAGGAAACATGAAATATGGTGGGGGTAAAAATTACAACCTGAATCATAAAAAGAGAGGAATGATTAAACATGGAATGGTAAACTCACAAAATGAACTATTATGTGGCCATTAAAAATCACGTTTCAGGAGAATATTTAATAACATGATAAATACCTGTGTTCTACGGTTAAGGGGGAAAAAATGAAAAAGTATAGCCCAAATTTGTTAAAAAAAATATATATATATAATAGGAATTTTAGGGGGAAACTGCTTTAAAAAATAATCTCCTAAGGGAAAAAGAAGAACTTAAGACAAATGATTGAGGATCATTCAACTTATGGTATTGATTTTCAGCAGCACAGAAAACCAAAGGGCCTATTTATCTGTAGAAAGAGTTGTTTCTCTTTCAAATTTTAACCAATTGTATCATTGTTTAATGTTTAATACAAAACGTGAAAGGATGGAGGTATAACCACTTTACACACCAAGAAAAAGTTCTTCCAACAAGATGTCAGATATTCAATTAAGTTTATTAAAGCAATTTTATAATTTGACATAGGATGTTCAAAAAGGTTGAACTTTTCACACACAGTACTCATGAAAATATGACATGACTCAAACAGAATAAAATTTTATTTAGTGGGCATTTTGCCTTGGATCCAATACAATTTATACAAATTAGAGTAGTAATGAGCAGTACATATATAATGTGTCTCCTACATGCAGGGTTTTATAGTGGAAGAAAAGATGTTCAAACAAGATTCACTCCTTAGTCTTAAGGGACATGGAGATAAAACGAGACAGGTAGCTGGTAATTAAAACACAAGGTAGAAAGTAATCTTCATAAATGAGGCACAAACTGCTAAGAAAAGATAATAAATGTTATCACCAACTATACCTGTTAGGTTCCTTCAGGAGAAAAAAAAGTCAATTATGTGGTTTAAAGTCAGTCATACCACACCAATGGGATCAAAAAGATTCCTCTGAGAGGTCAGAGTAAAAATTAATTATTCAAAGAAGCTGTGTTAAGAAGATTCTTTCTGAATTTTCTCAGCAAATTACTCCAACAATTTGAAATAACAGGCTCAACACAGGAAAAAAAAAAAAAAAAATCCTGTAGCCAAGACCATGAGCCCTTGCTTAGGTCTAATAGAATATCTCAGGACTGCCTATTAAGGTTTTTCATCTCCTGAGGTAATAAACGGATACTGCTCCAGACAGTGCTCTGGTCTTTCTGGATAGCAAATAAGAAATGGAGGAACTCGATCATTAAGACAGTAGTTTAAAAATTAGTCTGAGTTAACAGAGTAATGATCACTTAAAATGCTCAAGAATGGCTCATTTTCTTCTAAAGCAGTATTTAATGACACTTCTTCTTTTAAGGAGGCACTGAAGATTGAACCGGGGACCTCATATATGGGAAGCAGGCACTCAACCACTGAGCTACATTCACTCCCCAATAAAGAGTTTTTTTTTTTCATTTGTTTGTTTTTAGGAGATACTGGAGCTAGAACTCAGGACCTCATACATGGGTGCAGGCTCTCAACCACTTGAACTACCTCTGCTCCCTGTAATGACACTTTTTTTTTTGGGGGGGGGGAGGTACCAAATAACTTTATTTGAAGGAATGGTACCAATGAAAGAACTTGGTAGATGTTGATACAACTTATAGAAAAGGTAAACCCAAGACACATGCACTACCCTGTGGCTCTGAGGAAGCCGACATAAGGTTTAGCTCTCACCATCACTGCTTCCCAGAGTGTGCTTGTCAAAGAGATACTCTGCCAAGCCAGAATCCAGGCCCCCATCTTGCGGGTTGGTTACGTAGTCACCCAGTTCTTTGATGGACTTCACCTGCTCATTCAGGTAATGGGTCTCAATGAAGTCACACAAGTGGGGGTCGTTTTTGTCAGTAGCCAGCTTGTGCAGTTCCGGTAGTGACAGATTCACCCTTTTTTCCAAGTGTAATGCACACTCCATGCATTAAATCCGCTCTCCCAGTCATCTCGTTCTGGTTTCTTGATAGCCTGAAGGAAGATTCGGCCACCTCGTTGGTTCTGCAACGTCATTAGTTTTTCAGCATGTTCCCTCTCCTCATGAGACTGGTGAAGAAAATATTTGGCAAAGTTCTTCAAAGCCACATCATCACGGTCAAAGTAGTAAGACATCAACAGGTGGATGTAAGAGGCGTAGAGCTCCAGGCTGATCTGGTGGTTGACGGCGGCCTCCGAGTCCTGGTTGTAGTTCTGGCGCACCTGTGACGGGGATGCGGTCTTCATGACTGGTGGCTGAGAAGCAGCGGCGGCAGCTGCGCGACACTGGACGGAAGGTGGCAAGCAGCTGGGGGTGGCTGGCCGAAAGAGGCAAGCGCCGGGTTCTATTCAAGCACTGTTAGAGCAGGAAACCACGGCGACTCTCCGCAAAGACGTCTGGCCTGTAATGACACTTTTAATGCATGCTAATTACAGGTAAAGGGGAAAGAAAGGACTTTGTCCCTTATTCTCCACAATGCTAAGGATGACCAAAGTGTTTTTAAAGCATTATCATGAGATCTTGTGGGAGAGGCGGAGAGGCACGGGAGGAGAGGGTTAACTATCCAGTTAATACAACACATTGCAGCCAACAAACCGCTAAACAGGTAAAGTCCTGCAGTGGTAGCCATGTTGTTACTATATTTATGTTGGCAGGTTCATTTCAAAGAATTGCCAGACTTTTCCCAAAAAGTAAGGAGGGCATTATCAAGCTCTATTACATAGACACACTAAAAGAGAAAATGCATGCATACTCAAGTCCAAGAAGACCCTAAACAATTTAAATATGCAACTTGGCTTTGCATTTGTTAAGAAGTCATATGTCCTGGATTAATTATGCAATGATGTTTGTTCAAACTGTTTAGGCCCGAAACCAGACTTCAGGTATTTAGAAACACAACGATCTAACTATAATCACTGAGGAGTTCCACAGTGAAGAGGGACGTTAACTTAACCAAAGACTTTTTTTTTTAAACATTTTCTAAACACACATAAACTAGAACATATATTATGGTAACTCCATAATTACAATTTAATATTAAGATTGTGTAATGTTAGTGTGAGTTTCTCTCCACCTAGATAGGCTTGTGTTCCAAAGTGTTTATAGCTCTTACAGAAGACAGTCTCATATACTCAAAATAAACCCTCTCTAATTTAAATTTCTCACACATAATAAATTCAGTTTCCTCCTGACTGACCAAAGCAGTTAACTAAAAAGCAAGATGGAAAAAACTCAGAGTATATTCCCTAGCAACTCATCAAAAGTTATGAAAAACAAAACAGACCTCACGCTCATCACATTTTAGCTCCACAAACTAAATATTAAAATCGAATGTAAATCCAGATGAACAACCAAAAACACAAGGCTTAACTTTGAAAACTGTCTGAATTGCTCTGCTGTTTAAAGAACAAGAGAAACCACTAGTATCTAACAGATTCTGTTCCACTCCCATGTTCTGCAGTTAAATCTGATTGAATGCTGACATGTAACAAGTCTGCTTTCTTTATGAGATAGAGAAGGCAAAGCTCTGTCAAAGCCACTTTTTTACAGTGCTCTTTCTGACATTCTTTGAATTTTATTTTTACTGTTTACCAGCAGCCCAGATAAGAGGCCAAGCGAACATTCCTAGCATTCATTTAATGTAAGAATGTACAGAATTGCTGGATGGTGACCTGTGGGCCATATAATGTCACCCTTCTATGGCAGCATCTCTCTAAGGACACAGTTCTCTCATTACCATTAAGCTCTTTCAATAAGTTCAGGCAGCATGATTGTATTTGCTGACCATCTGATTCCTTGGTAGAGAGACTATATGGTAAGTACCTTATTCAGACATCACCTCTCACAGTTCTGAGTCAGAAATCTCTCTTTGTGGCTTGCTCAAAAAGAACATTCAAGAAAAAGAGAATGTAGGAATCCTATAGGATACGTTCAAACATGAATCCCAAGATAAAGTGTGGGAGACACCATTCCAATGTTCTTGCCACCACAACACAACTGCTTCAATCAATGGCCTCTCTAACTTAAGTTCCCACAACAGCAGGCCCGTGCATCCCAAATTCTAGCCTCCAGTGGACCAAGGCTGTTCATTTTTTTTTTTTAAGATTTTTATTTATTTAATTCCCCTCCCCTCCCCCGGTTGTCTGTTTTTTTCTGTGTCTTTTTGCTGCGTCTTGTTTCTTTGTCCGCTTCTGTAGTCGTCAGCGGCACGGCACGGGAAGTGTGAGCGGCGCCATTCCTCGGCTGCTTCCTCCTTCGCACTGGGCGGCTCTCCTTATGGGTGCACTCCTTGCGCGTGGGGCTCCCCTACGCAGGGGACACCCCTGCGTGGGGCGGCACTCCTTGCGGGCATCAGCACTGCTCATGGGCCAGCTCCACACGGGTCAAGGAGGCCCGGGGCTTGAACCGGGACCCCCCATGTGGTAGACGGACACCCTAACCACTGGGCCAAAGTCCGTTTCCCAAGGCTGTTCATTATGCTTTGACTTTTCCTGACATCCTCCCTCTGGCTATCAACTTCTTACTCATTCTCAAACACCGTGACCTCTATGAAGCCTTTACTCAATTACCTGAGAAAATTCAAAGCCGCTTTCCCCAAAACATTTTGTCTCTGTTTCTTCACTAGATTAATAAGTTCCCATGGAAATAAACAAACCACATTATACATACCCTCGTAGCCCTGAGAACACCTTCCACAGCTCTGTTACCCAAGAGATACTTAATATCCAGGTGTCCAATGAATTAACAGATACTACTGTGGCAAAGTTCTATGAAAACTTCGATTAGAAAATGCATTCTGAGTGGGGGGTGGGGGGTGGGGAGTGGGGGTATATGGGAACCTCTTATTTTTTTTAATGTAACATTTTGTGTGATCTATATATCTTTAAAAAAAAAAAAGTTAATGAAAATAAATAAATAAATGCATTCTTAGTTCCAAGTCAGGATATTTAGAATCCATCTGTGCTTTGTAAATAACCCCATCCTCACCCCCACACCCCTATCAGAAAAATGAATATAAGGAGTCTTTGGTTTTTGTGTCAGAACATATAAAACCTGCCAAATTTTAATAATTACTGGGGCAATCATTAAGCATACTGATCCCTACGCCCCACCTCATACCTATTTCTGTATGATCTCCAGGTAGAAGGCCTTGGGAATCTGAATGCTTAACAAGTATTCCCAGTTAATTCTTATGATTAAGCAAGTTTTGCACACCAGCTTCACACTGGGTCTCAAGCCTGGTTGCATATTAGAGTTACCCGGGAGAAGCCAAGGGTTTCCTTGTCTAGTTTGGGCCAGGGTTGGGCACCTGGGTTAAAGCATACATTCTCAACAGGCAATATCACCCCCACAGAGGGGAGATAAATTGGTTGGCAGGAGATGGGTTAAAACAAAACAAAACAAAACAGAAGTTCTTGCAATGGTTTGTGGTCCTCCACAGCACATAAGCAGATAGAGAGTCTATCTGCATTAAAATTTCATGATGGGAGATGTGATTAGGGAAAAAAATTTGTCTATAAAAAGGTTGGGAGGTAATCATGAAAATGAGATGGAGAAACACTGGTCAAAAGTGATGAACAAAGTGAATTAATAACTCTTGACATTTGCATAAAGGAAGATTTGTGCCCCCCACCCCCCATGCTCCTCCTACAGTTGTTCTGAATTGAGTAAGGATTTGCTCAGGAGGGATCAAATATGACATGGGATTGCATGCTGGAGGCTGACCATACATGGGAACTTTCAGAACAGTGAAGTTTATCAAACAAGCTTCTTTAAAATGCTAACCAAGGCAATTGTTAAGGATTCTTTATTTTCCTTTTGCATTCTCAGAGCCAGGGTGTGGAGGGACATCACTTCTTATTTCAAGCTGGCTTGGAAGGTCTAAATGTAAATCAAAACAGGACTCTAGGTCGGAGGAAGAAAGTTTTAAAAATTAAAATACAGTCAAATGAAAAACCCAGACCCAGTTCACAGGCAGACCCCTCCGAAGGCACAGACTGGCCAGCTGTGGTGATCAGGAGTTCCAAAAGACAGGTGGATGTGTAACCTTGAGGTGTATAAAAATCACGTCCTGAGCAAGCACACATACAAGCAGAGGGTACCCCAGGGTCCCAGCAAAGGGGTGGCCTGATCTAGTGTGTTCTTTTGATACTGATGGAGAAAATGGTCCTGTCGGGCCAGATGAGGAAAAAGAACTCTGATCATGCCATTCCTCTGCTTGAAAAATCTTTCAGGACACTCAGCCAGTAAGTTACTCAAATGGGTTAAAGAAACCAACAATAACCAGAGAGGGAAAATGAAAGAATAAGGCAAGAGAGAAGGACAGCAATAAGAGAGTAATTCCATAAAAATGGCAGAGTTAAAATAACATAGAAATCATAATTTTAGATTTAGATAATTTAGGGTAAAATGTTCCAGTTCATGGCTCTAAAAGCTGGCCTATCTCTTACTCCTCACTTGCCCTTCGCACATCAATCTGCTACATAAGGAACCCCACCCTCAAGAGATTTTGATTCAGTAGGTCCAGATGGGACCTATTATGAGTTTTACAAAACTTCTCAGATGATTCTAATGAGGAAGAGAGTCTGAGAGACAGTCCTAGACCTGATTTCATAGATATGGAAACTGGCTAGTTAGAAGATACCAGAATCCAGCTCTCTTCCTTCTCATGTGAAGCTCTACCTGAAGTTCCTCATTGATGGCATCTCTATTTCTGAATGCTGACAGTACAATTTCTAGTTCTTTTTGCAGAAGATTCTTTTTTTCTGAAGCCACTATCAACTTTGGAGAGTGCCCCCTTCCCTGTTTCTACAACTCAAGGAACAGAAAATACATCTGTAATTTTTAAAAGACTCCCTACTTTCCACACCAATGACTTGTCTGTCAATCTCCCAATATTAATTTCCAAGTAAGTGGCAGTAGAAAGAGCTCCTGAAATGCTAAAGGGAAAGGCTAACTTGGCATCCAAGCCCCTTGGCATGAGAGGACTAACTGGCTATCCAAATTAGGTTTTTTACAGTTACATGTTTAAGGTAAGGCAGTCAGGTTTTAGAACTTGGTCACTTTTCAAAGATTTCTTCCTCTACATATAACCACAAATCTACATATCCAAAAGTGCATGCCTCCCCCATTACAAATCAAGACTTGGAATATGAGGTATATCTGAGAACAATGCAATCAAATGTTGAATGTAAATTTCATGCCCTTTTCCAATTTATGGTTGCCAGCAAATCAGTATCAGTACAGAGTACCCAGAACAGAAAGGTGACTGATGAGATAAAGGCATGTCCCATGAAGAAGTGAAAGCAGTTAAGCCTGGAAAAGAGAAAATTTGTGGGAATTTCAAATGATCTATGAATATTTGAAAGCCATGGTAAAAGAATTAGACTTGTTCAGTATAGCCCAATAGCAGGAACCTAAAGTAAGAAAATGGTTCCCCTATATACTCAACTAAAATTTGATAGGGTCCTATAGGGATACAGAGAATCCTCTGTTTAAGCAATCAGCTGGGTGGTTGATCTAGAGCAGGGGTCAGAGGTCCACAGGCCCCCAAGGTGTCCATGGAAAGATTTCAGGGGATCTGTGAATTTTAACTGAAAAAAATCAACTTACTATATTTTCTCTGACCTCCGATGTTGAGTGCCATAAAACTATCTACTGCTACATTCTGAGAAGGGGTCCATGGTTTTCTCCTGACTGGCAAAGGGGTTTGTGGAACAATAGAAAGGTTAAGAACCCCTGATCTAGAGTGTGCCTCCTTGGCTCCAAGGTTTGGCAAGTTCAATTTCCATGTACATCTACTCCCACTCAAATTTCACAAGGTTCTTAGATAACAGCTTGTGATATTCACTTCGGCCTATAATTAACTAGCACCAAGTACAGTAAATTTGCAGAAAGCAGCAATGCAATCTACAGGTTATCTGGGTTCATAAGCTAGCATCTAAAAGTCAGGTTAGAACATGATGTCACATCAAGAAAAATAAAGGAAGCACTGACCAAGTCAGGTAGCAAAAATGTAGCACTACTTCTTATGGGTACTGGAGAGAAGGAGAAATGAAAGATTTCAGTAAGACAATATAATCTACTTGGTTTTTTCATGAGGAGACATGCTGCAATATATTAAATTCTTTATGAAAATTCAAGTCTTCTCTCATGAGTTACAAAACACTTGTAAATATCATGGAATTGTGGTTCCTGTATTTTCCATGCAAATATAAGTTTCCCATTTTATTTTTAAATTTAAAAAAAAAAAAAAAAAGCCTTCTAGATGTGAACAGCATTGTGAGTGGGAATGACACATCCCAGTGAGGGGCTATGATGCCTCAGACCAAGAGCAGGCTGGACAAGCTTTAACTCTGTATAGGCCATTCTTCCCCCACATTATGAAGAAGCATATATTCCACTAGAGCTATGATGGGTAAAATGGAGCAAGACAATTTAGTTACAGTCACTGAGATCTCAATGCTTTGCCAGTAACAGATGAGGGAGTCATATGTCTGGTAATTCTGAGTGGACCAAACCAAAATGCTAACCAGGGAAATGGATGTGGCTCAGCTGATTTGGGCTCCCGTCTACCACATGAGAGGCCCTGAGTTCGCTTCCCAGGGCCTCCTTGTGAAGGCAAGTTGGCCCCACGCCTTTGGAGAGCTGACAGCCCATGCCCACAGAGAGCTGGCACAGCAAAGATGATGCAACAAAGGGAGACAAGCAGAGACAGAAGAACACACAGCAAATGGACACAGAGCAGACAGCAAGCAAGCCACAAGCAGGGGGTGGGGGTGGGGGGGAATAAATAAAATAAATCTTAAAAAAAAAAAAAGCTAACCAGCTAACCAATCATTTTTCTGTCCATGCTTCTAATAGGACCTGGCCTAGTGCCTAGCAACAATACTAGCATTGGAAAGCTGCCCTCCCTGTCGACCTTTACTAAGATATGCTTTCACTGCTCAATATCACTTACTTATGAGGAGAATGGAAATGCCAACTTTCCTGGCTCTCAAAATGCCAACGCTCCTTTCCTGGGTTAGGCAATAGAGACAGGGATGGAATAAACCTCATCTTATTTTCTCCTTGACCTCCTCCATTCCAAGGGTACACTTCATGAGGTTGAACTTTCTCTGGCTTTCTGTGGACCTTATTTCAGTGTTGCCCATCTGTTTAAATGTTCAAGAGGCAAGTTTAAATCATGTTCCTTGGTTTCCCTCTAGCATCTGAGTCTTTTCTATTGCTGTTTCCTTCCCAACTCCTCTGCAATTTTCCTCTCTCGATTGCTATGTTCTTCTTGTCAAGGATCTCTACTCCTTACTAGCCACCTGACACTTTAACAGTGGATGAGTTGTTCTTACAGGACCTAGAAATACACAGCTGGTGTAAGAACAAAGAGAAATGGTCTCTCAACATGAGATGAGTGCAGTAATTGGATTTTCTTTATCAAGTTTTATTTCAAAATCACCACTGACAAAGCCTAAATATTTTTGACTTGCCCCATACAAAAAAAGGAAAAGAATGGAACAATCTCCCAATATTAAAAATATTTTTAAAAAAATTTTTTTAAACCCTGCATTAGAAACAAAGCGCTAACCTTGACATCTTTCCAAAGTCAGTCTTACAACACAGCAACAATGACATGGGCCAGGGCAGTTACTGAAAAATTGCCCTCTTTACATTTACCTTTAATAGTGTGGGTGTACTAAGAAGAGCAAGTGATTATTTCTCAGATAATAATCAGGACCATCCAATATTCTCAGAGTAAATGAGAAGATAAAATAGATGCACAAGCATCATAAACCATGTAGGACCCGAGTATGTAGAGTGGGCTTTCCGTGATTGGCACCACGGAGGCCCTGAGCCAGACAAATTTACCATTAGGGTAAAGAAACACAGTACCAAGGACCCATCACACTTTTAGGATCCACAAAAAAATGTGCCCTTAAAATCAAAAGAGGCGGCGGACTTGGCCCAGTGGTTAGGGCGTCCGTCTACCACATGGGAGGTCCACGGTTCAAACCCGAGCCTCCTTGACCCGTGTGGAGCTGGCCCATGCACAGTGCTGATGCACGCAAGGAGTGCCCTGCCACGCAGGGGAGCCCCACATGCAAGGAGTGCGCCCTGTAAGGAGAGCTGCCCAGCGCGAAAGAAAGTGCAGCCTGCCCAGGAATGGCGCCGCACACACAGAGAGCTGACACAACAAGATGACGCAACAAAAAGAAACACAGATTCCCGTGCCGCTGACAACAACAAAAGCGGACAAAGAAGATGCAGCAAACAGACACAGAACAGACAACCGGGGTGGGGCGGCAGGGGAGAGAAATAAATAAATCTTTTTAAAAAAATCAAAAGAAAAAAATGAGTAATGATGACTGTGTAATAATGAGTCCAGCCTGGATTATATTTGTCTCTAACAGTCATAAAATATAACTTGTAATATTTAGGCAGGAAGGGACCCACAAAGGAAAAGTGCCCAAAAATCACACACAGTTCTGTCCTTAGAGAAAAAGCAGACTCTAGCAAAGCAAGCTGATCAGGGTACATGATGCATGGCATTAACACAAATGCTATTCTGCAGCAAGAGCTGAAGCATGAAAGTCTGCATTTATAATAGGTACAAAGTAAAAGAAATCATTTTGCTTTCAGTTACTCAAAGAAAGCTTGGTGCAGGCAACAGATACTTAAGTGCTCTCTGAATGACAGAGAACAAGCTCTGAAACCCGGAAAAAGAACAAATAAATCAAGTTCTTTAGAAGATTGTTCTAGGTGGCTGGCATGGTAGGATACAAGAACAGTACTTCACAGTGTCCCCATAATGACAGTGTTAATATTCCAGCAAGTTGCCTTGTTCTTTTTTCCCAGTAAAGTCTATTTCTTTTTTTTTTTCACATTTTTTACTAAAGTGTGATTTTACTATATATAAACTTCAGTGTCTTGCCTTTTTCGTATAAAATTATATTTCCTACAATCTACTTCATATAAAAGTAATTTTCTATGTCCTTAAATATAGCATCTGGGATTCACTAAGGTATATGAAAAACTCTCTTACGGTATCATGGACAAAACAGGGAAATGGACTAAAGGATAAAATGGGGTTGGAGGGATTCAAAACTGGTTGAACAATCAAAATCAGCACAAAGAATGCTAATCAGGAGAGTAATTATCCATTTGCTGGAAAGACTCTGGGGATATGATGCAGAGCTTCACACTGCTTTTTTCTCTCTTTTTTTGTTGTTGTCTTTAAACAATACAAGTTTATTATATGACAGTTCTGGAGCTCAGACTCTTAAGATGGGTCGGCAACACTGCACTCCTGCTGGAGGCTCTAGGGAAAAAATCATTTCTTGCCTTTTCCAGCTTCTACAGGCTGCCTACATTCTGTGGTCTGAGGCTCCACACAGTCTGACCTCTGCTTCCATCTTCACATCTCCTCTTCTGACTTTTACCTACCTGATTCTCTCTTATAAGGACCCCTGGCCCACTCAGGCAATCTAGGATAATCTCTCCATCTCAAGAACCTTAATGTAATCACATCTGCAAAAGCACCTTTTGCCAGGTAAGGTAATAGTCACAGGTTTGGATGTCTCTGGGGAGGGGTCAATCTTTTCTGCTTTCCTTCTCTGTCAAATGGGAATAAGAGTAATATCTACCTGTGAGTACGTGCTAAGAATTAGATAAGTGACTCTACAGAAAATGTTTAGTGCAGCATCTGGCATACAGTAACTGCTCCACAGTGCTTTTTTAACTGAGTTTAAGACACTGGTATCGGAGTGCCTACTATGTAAAGCTCCATACTAAGCGCTTTGCTCATAACAAGTGAGGTAGCAATTTTTCCATTTTATACCAAGGTAAACTACCTTGGAAAGAGTTTATGAAGGAAGAGCAAAGAAGTTAAGCACTTTGCTGAAAGTCATACAACAAGAAAATAGCAGAGCAGAAGTCTAAATTCAGTCTCTAGTTCCTACCTTCTTTCCATTTGATGACATGTTTATTCCATATGCAGCGTTACTGAAACTAGCTAGGAAGATGCATAAAAATCAGGTACAAAAAGATCTCTTTAAATAAAGACAACTATAGTTGAACTAATACACTAATCTGATGAGATGAAATTGGGTGCTGATATATGCAAAATCTTGGTGCAAGATAATGAAGACCTGGTCCAAAGACAGCATACGTGAACAAAGTTTGGGGATGGATTAACTACAAACTCAATGTGAGTCCCCAAAGTTATATGCCCCAAACCATAGAGAATAACTAAATTAATTATAAGCTTATTATAAATCCAATAGTTACAAGCATGTATATACTCTAAGGCTGCATTCATAATAGCATTAAGTCCAGAATAAGAAAAGTGATGGTTCTCTAGCCAGGCTGAAAAAACCCTAGTTGGGGCACCATATTTTAAGAAGGGCTTCAGTGAAATGTAATATCTCTGTAGAAGCATAACCAGGCAAAATAAATGAACTAGAAACCTTTAACTGAGGACATGATTACATAAAAGGGGAGTAGGATGGGTTCCAGGGCAGAGAAGATGGTGGTAATCATTCCTTCAAACACATGTAGAGCTCCTGCTGTGCCCTTATTTTCTCGGTCTTTACATTTCTTTGATCCACATTGTGGAGGTTTCAGACTTCTTTACAGATCTGTGAGCAAACGAAGTACTTCTTCAATCTAAGACTAAATAATTTAAGATTCTGCTAATTTCAGTTTAAGGGTTTTTCCCAGAGTTTACTATATATTCATTCAATAAACGTTTAGCACTTCTGTGAAGAAGTCTTCTTCAAGTACTTTCCAAGGACCCTTTGAATGACATGTACCTCCTCCTCTTTCCCAATTCCACCTGCCAGATGCATAAACCCAGGGAATGTGGATAAAATGAATGCAAAGGGCAAAAAAGGGATTTATTGAGACATAAACCTGGGTAAGATATACAAACATCATTTCTCCAAAATGCTTTTCTGTTTCTAAGCCTCATCATCTCATCATTTTTGCCACTTAACTCACCTTTCTGGCAAAACCCTCCAGTTATCATTTGACCTTTAAAATTGCCCTTTTCTCTTCCACAGCTCTAATTTCTTTTTTTCTGATCTTACAGAGATTTAATCCTGACTCTGATAATCCCCAACGTGGGTCACTATTGCTGGGGTCATTGTTGCCAGTTCTCCACCTCTCAGTCAGTTATGCAGTTACCAGTGTGTAGTCCTCCCTGGTCTTGCACTCTTAGCTACTGTGAAACGTCAGTGCCCTCTTTAAGAACTTGAATGCCAAGGTACACGTGTTGTACCAAAGCATTTAGCTGCCCTAAATGAGTTCACATGCTTTGTCTTGGATGACTCAAATCCCAAAAAATAAAAGAATTTATTAAATAAAATTAAATGAGCATTTAAGTACCCACTCCCATTTCCTAGAAGTGAAAGGAAGTGAATTTGGAAAATCACTTAAGTGGCCTTGATGCCTGTGTCAGTTTGAGATTTTTGTGAATCCCAAAAAGAGAAAGTTTATGTTTGTAAACTAATCTATTCTTCTGGGTGTGAAACCCTTTGATTATATTGGATTCAGCTGAGGGGTTCTTGATCAAATTACCTGTTAAGATTAGGGCTTTGGCTGGACCAAGTCAATAAGGTGTGACTCAGGTTGAATCCCCACCCCTTGATGGGCTGATATAAATGGACACTCACTTAAGAAGACACAGGAAGAGAGAGACCTTTGTCTGGGACCCTGGGGGTAGATAAGCCATTCCCTGATAGTTTATAGCTGACTTTGGGAAGAGAGCCGAGACTGATATAGAAAGTCCAGAAAGAAATGAGCCTTATGCCAGCCCTCAGCTGAGAGAGAAGAAGCCCACAGGGGAAGACTGAACTCTTACAGAGATCAGCAACCATCTTGCTTCAAACATGTGGCAACTAACTGAGAAAGCAACCTTAAGTTGGACTCTTTAGGGCCTTGTAACTGCAAGTTTTTACCCTAAATAATACCCTTTATAAAAGTCAACAGATTGCTGGGACTTTGCATTAGCACCCCTCTGGCAGATTAATACAATGCCTATTCTAGGAAAGAATCAAATGCACAATAAAAAAAAGAAAAAGAAAATTTAGAAAGTTTCTTTTGGCTTAACTCCTCCCTCCCATATCTTTCTCTACACTCATAACATCATTCATAAACATACAAGCACAATCACATACACAGTTTATAATTATTTTGTAAAAATGTGATATTGTACAATCTTACACGCATCTTCCTTTTCTTATGAAAAATTAAGAAGGTCTCCCTGTGATGACTAATCAATAAACCTCTACCTTATCATTCTAATAGCTGTGCCATAGCCATGGTGTGCATGCTTCACAATTCATTCAACCATTTCCTGATAGTCATTCACTTTGTGTCGTTTTCTTTTTAAAAATCCTCCAGTGTATACCTATCTTACACATATTGCTATTATAGTTTTTAAAACAGAATGCCAGAATTGGGACTACTGGGCTAGAAGTTTCAATTTTAATAGATCCTGCAAGAATGACTTCCAAAGGGGCCATATCATGCATGTGTCCACCATCAGCCCTATATCCATAAGGATACATTTTATTAAAAGATAATTTACTTTCATGTTTGCATATGCACAAACTATCTCTGGATAAATACAAATCATAAAGGAGTGGCTGACTCCTTGGAAGGGAAGTGGGGGACTGGGAAAGAGATAGAAGGGCCACTAACTTTTCTCTGTATACCCCTTTGTGCTACCTTAATGTTCTACCAAGTCCATGTACTGGAAAATCAAAATATAAAATGCTCTTTAAAATTATGTGTAGACATTTTTAATAGTACCGAATATACACCATTGCTTTTTCACTATTAAAAAATATGAACTTAAAGTGCATAGAATTCAGCTTAAACTTAATCACTTTTGAGAACATACATTATGCTAGATTCTAAGGATACCAAAATTAAGGCAGTGTACTTCCCTCAAGGAGTACAGAGTCCAGTAGAGAGAACAGTGTACCAGATACTCACAATACCAGGAAGCGGCTGTCGCACCTGGGGGAAAGCAGGCAAAGGAAGCACTCTGAACTCACTTGGGGGCCAACCAGTTGGTATGCAAGTAAAACATTAGACATTTTCTGATTGAAATTAGGGGCTAGAATCTTAGAATCTTAGGTTAGGATTATGTGTGGTTTTTTTTCTGCCTCCTTAAAAATTTCTGCATTTGTCAAGGTTTCTAAAACAGTTATCCACAACTTTCATAATCGGGGAGTGGGGGGAACTTCCACCAAAAAATCAATTGTTGACATCAAAAATATCAACCTAAGCTTCTAGGAGAATAAGAATAGCACTCTGGGGTGCTGCTCCCCGACAGAATCTTTGAATAACTAGTAAAAACTGAAAGGGCCATCTTCCTCAAAACCCCAGAAAACAGTTAAAAGGTTGCAGGAACTAGGCAAATGCCAAATCAAGAAAACACAGCTTTCAAAACAGTAGGTAAAGCCCTTGGTGCCCTTGCTGCCCCTTCTTTACCTTTTCTGAGATAATGATGTGGAACCAGCCTGAGCATCCCTTATGCATCCCTGGCCCTTTTCCAGAGGCAGGAGAATAACCCCTATGGCACTCTGGGGTGCCAGTCTATTAGGTGGCGGCCTGAAAGAATGAAACCTGGACAAACATCTCTGGCTCACCTTCCCCGAACTTGCCTTGTAGGCAGAGGCAGCTTGAGGACAGATAAAGTAGCGTAAGAAATTTACGTTGAAGTGGCCTGGGGTAAAGGACTCCCTGCTTTAAGTCATACTACAGAGAACTGTGAAGGGAGAGAAAGTCTCTTTCATAGAGAGTAGAGGGGACCTGGATTCAAATTCTTGTAATTTGGGAAATTCCTAAGGCCTCCAGCAAGCACAAGCCCAAAGCAAGACTCAGGCTTAGAAAAGACAGAGGACCCTGGACTTCATTTTCTTTCTTTGGGCTGATCTTTTTGACAGAAGATAAATTCTGAAGGAGAGCACCAGCCAACACACAGGTAATTTGCAAAGGCTGTGAAAGGAGTCTTTTGCATTGGTTTGTTTTTGTTAGCTCTGGAAACGCAAGGAAATCTCTGTCATATCACTAATTGGATGCTAAAGAAGAGACAGCTCAGGGGTTAAGTAATCCCAGAGATAATACATTAAAATATTAAAATGTACAGAGTGCAATTGCAATGCAAGATCATTGAAATTTATATGGAAGGATAAGGGGCCCCAAAGAACCAAAACAGTCTTGAAAAAGAATAATGAAGTTGGAGGATTAACATTTTCCAATTTAAAAGCTTATTATAAATCTACAGTAATCAAAAGCAGCACGGAACTGGCACCAGGACAAACATACAGACCAACAGAATCAAACTGAGAACTCAGAAATTGACCCTAACATTTATGGCCAGGTGATTTTTGACAAGGAGGCAAAGACTACTCAATTGGGAAAGAACAGTTTCTTCAACAAATGGTGCTGAGAATACTGGATATCCATTTGTGAAAAAAAAAAAAAGGAAGGAGGAATCCTACCTCATACTTTATAGAAAAATCAACTCAAAATAAATCAAAGACCTAAATATAAGAGCAAGAACTACCAAACTTCTAGAAGAAAACATAGGGAGGCATCTTCAGGACCCTGTGTTAGGCAATGGTTTCTTAAGACTTTACACCCAAAGAACAAGCAACAAAGCAAAAATATATAAATGGGACCTCATCAAAACTAAAACTTTTGTGCCTCAAAGGACTTTATCATGCAAGTAAAATAACCACCTACACAA
The DNA here is from genome assembly GCF_030445035.2 of Dasypus novemcinctus. Lineage (NCBI taxonomy): Eukaryota > Metazoa > Chordata > Mammalia > Cingulata > Dasypodidae > Dasypus > Dasypus novemcinctus. The sequence goes on along the minus strand of NC_080683.1, from coordinate 26,889,893 downwards.
TGGCAGAAAATATTTGGAAACCACATATCTATTAGAAGTTTAATATCTAAATATATAACACATAAATCCTACAACAGAAAGACATACAACCCAAGTAAAAAATGGGCGAAAGACATGAATAGACATCTCTCTAAAGATAAGCAAATGTCCAGAAAGCATATGACAAGATGCTCAACATCATTAGCCATCAGGGAAATGCAAATCAAAACCACCACGAGATACCATTTCACACCCATTAGAATTGTTGGTATCTAAAAAAAATGGAAAACAACAAGTGTTGGAGAGGATGTGGAGAATAGGAGGACTCATTCATTGCTGATGGGAATGTAAAACAGTGCAATCTCTGTGGAAGACAGTTTGGAGATTCATCAGAAAGCTAAGTACAGAATGACCATATGACTTGGCAATCCCACTACTAGATATATACCCAAAGGAACTGAAAGCAGGGACTGAAATAGATATTTGCGCACTGATGTTCATAGCAGAATTACTCATAATGGCTTAAAGATAGAGGCAGCCCAAATGTCCATAAATCAATGAAAAGATTTAAAAAAATGTGGACTATACATACAACGGAATATTATTTACCTGTTAAAAGGAATAAAGTCTTAATACGTGTGACGACATGAATAAAACCTGAAGACATCATGTTGAGTAAAAAAAGCCAGACACAAAAGGACAAATACTGTATTACCTCACAGAATAAATAGAATGAAATAACCAAAATAAGCAAATTCATAGTATCAGAAACTAGAATACAGGTTATCATGGACGGTGGGGATAGGGAATGGTGAGTCAAAGCTTCATTGATACAGAGTTTCTGTTTGGGGTGATGGACAAGTTTCAGTAATGGATGATGTTGGTGGCAGCAAAACCTTGTGAATGTAGTTAACACCACGGAATTATATACTTAAATGGGTTAAAAGATGAAACGTTAGGTTGTATATATGTTACTAGAATAAAATTTTAAAGATACATTGTATCAGTCAGCCAAAGGGGTGCTGATGCAAAATACCAGAAACCTGTTGAGTTTTATAAAGGGTTATTTATTTGGGGTAGAAGCTTACAGTCCATAGGCCATAAAGCAAAAGTTACTTCCCTCACCAAAGTCTGTTGCCATGTGTTGGAGCAAGATGGCTGCCAACGTCCAGACTTCCTCTTCCTCTTAAGGGCCTATGGTCCCAGCTTCTTGCAATATCAGCTAGGGGTCAGTATAAGCCTCGTCTCTCTCCCAGGGCTGATTTTTCCCCAGCTTCATCTGCTCTGTTCTCTCCCAAGGTCAACAGCAGACTATCAGGCTCTCTACGTTTTGTCAGTCTACCCAGGACTCAATCACTCCAGGCTCAGCTGCTCTGTTTTCTCAACAAGGCCACCTGAGAACTATAAAGCAAATGGCTCATCTCTCTTTCCAGGGCCTCTGCCATGTCTAACGGAGCCTTCTCTCCTCCTCTGTGTTCTTCCTGGTGTGCTTACTTCCCAGGGCTCCAGCATTAAAAAATTCTAACTTTCTCCTCTGCCATGTCCCACTGCCGTGGCCCAATCAAAGCCTTAATCATTATTTAATCAAGTAAAAGTGAAACCACTGAATCCAACCCAATCTAATATGCCCAGAGAAACAGACCAGTTCACAAACATAATCCAATATCTATTTTTGGAATTCATAAATAATATCAAACTGCTGCATATATATTAACCCAAATTCTTTTTAGCTTAAAAGTTGACGTACTTATTAAAATTTTGGTTATCTTATTTGTCAATCTACTAATATGAAGTTAATCTGCTGAATTGCATATAAAGGGGGTAAGAGCTGGGTTTTCAGAGGAAGTCTGGACTGTTTCAAATTGTTCTGCATATATGAAAACAGGCCCAAGAAGAAAGAGTGGAGCAAATCAGAAAGAATAGGAAGGAAGAGGTGCTGGGACAGGCTAAGCCCAGCCAGGGGACAAATGCACAAAAACATTCCTAAACACGTGGGACACCATGCTCCGAAAGGGTAGTGTTCGTGTCCTCTAACCTTCTCTCTTGCCCTCACGATACTACTTTCAAAAAAAATAATTAGTTTACAAGGTATGCTAGAAAATATAGAAAATTTTGAATAAGTTTACTATATCAGTAAATGTAAATGAATATAAAGCCATAGTGATAGCTACAGATTTAGCTCTATTTTGATTTTTATAACTCAAAATGAACATAAAAGAACTTTCATTATGCTCTCTAGTGACCAGCCACTGAGCATTTCCATCTCAGTTATACCTCTTTCCTCATGTGTTTCTTTTTCCCCTTTTTCAAAGATTTATTTTATTTATTTCTCTCCCCTTCACACCCCGCCTCCCCCCATTGTCTGCTCTCTACGTCCACTCGCAGTGTGTTCTTCTGTGTCTGCTTGCATTCTTGGCGGCACTGGGAATCTGTGGCTCTTTTTGTTGCGTCATCTTGCTGCGTCAGCTCTCCATGTGTGCAGTGCCACTCCTGGGCAGGCTGCGCTTTTTTTCATGTGGGGCAGCTCAATGCGGGGCGCACTGCTTATGCGTGAGGCTCCCGTACGCAGGGGGCACCCCTGTGTGGCACGGCATCTCCTTGCGCGCAGCAGCGCTGCACGTGCGCCAGCTCATTGCACGGGCCAGGAGGCCCTGGGTTTGAACCCTGGACCTCCCATATGGTAGGTGGATGCTCTATCAGTTGAGCCATATCCACTTACCCCCACGTGTTTCTTCTGCACAAGACTCAAGACCTTCTTGGGAGAGATATTAAGGGGATGGATTCCAATCTAAAAAAACACCTATGAATTGTGTTAGAAAATGAAATCAAATTATTATTCTATAATAAATGGAGAATGAAGACTCAACATCTATTTTGTAGTCCAAGACTAAACTATTCTGAATAAATTACCAAGTCAAGAATGAGGAAGCATACTGAACAAAAAAGAACGTGCCCTTTAGTACCATGCTCACCGTAATTTATATGTTAAAAATATCTAATACTTAGGCTAGTGTCAAAAGCATGGTAGATTAAAGCCTCTTTTACTTAAAATTGCATCTGAAACTGAAATTACATTAAACACACCTTCATGCATTTTCCAAAAGAGCTCATGTTATAAAAGCAAAACTTTCAATTAAAAATTTAAATGATTAGCAAGAAAAAAATGCAGAGTTATTCAACTTCAAGAGTTACAAAAGACAGATGAAAACTAAAGGCAGCAACATGCTTGGATACTGGTTAAACCTGCTTATATCCTGGATACAGGAAGCATTTGTTTTGACAGCATCTTGGGACTGAACCAAAGTATTATTTTTTCAGTACTAACATTAAAAGCAAATAAAAACAAAACATTATAAAAAATGGGCTGCTTGTCTTTCAGTAAGATAAAGGTCATATTAGCCAAAACAACAAGTTTCACAGGGATGTCCATATGTGCAGAGTGAAGCTACCTTCATGTGTGATAAATAAAAGGGCAAGGAGAACTTAAGGCTGCCACTGAAAGCTGACTCCTTAATTTCCTTACAGGCACAATAAGCAGAGCCAAATCTTATAATCTGGAGTCTCTGGGCCTTGGCAGTGGCATTATAAATTTGGCATTTATAAACAGTCATCACCACGTTTCAATGACCTAAGAGGAGGAGAGAAGTGGGCATGAGTGAGGCCCCAGGTACCAGCAACTCAGGACATGGGCAGCTGTGTGTGTGCAAGCACATCTGTGTACACACAAGTGTGTGTGTGTGTAAATTGTGGAAGAAAGAGGTTTTACGGTAGAAAAGAGAAACAGAGAAAGGCGTATCTCACTTATCTCAAGTAGTAGCTCATTAAGCAGACCATGGTAAGCTCTTGTGGCTTGGAACTACATTCCATGCCATAATCACCCACGTTAAACTGAACAAAAGACACTCAGCATCCATGTGCCTAACATAGAACTAGATGCTGTGGAATATACAAAAGTGTTAAATGTGAACTTTATGCTCAGGGGTTAATTATATAATCCCACTGACAAGGGCCATAAATTCAAAGTTGGGATGGAAATCCTTTCTTTCCAACCATAGATGTTATGGATTAAATCATGTCCCCCACAAAGACATGGTCAACTCCTAACCCTGATACTGTTAAGGAGAACTCATTTGTAAATAAGATTTTAGAAGATCCTATTAAGGTGAGGCCAAACTAAATCAAGGTGGGCCTTCATCCAGGATGACTGGAGCCCATATAAGCAGAGGAAATTTGGACACAGTGATAGGAGGCAGATGGCCATGGGACTGAGGTAGAGACTGGACTATGGATTACCACCAAACTGTCACCAGAATGCTACAGGCCTGAGGTTTCCAGACCCCAAGGGGCCTAAAATCTATTTTAAAATTTCAAAGACCAACAGAAATTATATATTTATTTCTAACAGGTTAGATAGTCTAAATTAAAATGTCTTCGGATATGGTAAAATTTAACTGTTATCCACTTAATAAATATGGTGTTTCTGGAAGAAAAGTCTGAAAAGCCACACTGAAAATGCAGGAAATAAGTAGTACATACTTGGACCAGGCCACCATTGTTCAAATGTTTGTGCACTTGCTTATTTGAAGCTACTTCGAGGACTCAATGACAAGCAGCTCAGTAGACAGTGTATCAGTACTTCACAACGTGACAGTGTGAAATTCTCTTACGAATCCCAAAAAGATTATCTTCTCGAACTAATCCATTCCTGCAGGTGTGGGACCCTTTTGACTGGACCACATCAGTGAGGCACGACTTAGGCTGTATCCCTGCCCTCTTAATAGAGCTTTATATAAACAGAGACAGAGAGAGAGAGAGACATGGAGAAAGGAAGCGGCCATATTGATCCGGCCATTTGAGAGAGAGGACTGGAGGAAACAGAGGAGCCCCAAGAGGCTGAGGGAGTTCCCAGGGTTTGGAATCTGCAGAGCACAGCAGCATGCAAAGAGGCCCCTGAGGGGCTGGGTCCACAGAGCAGCTCAAGGCTAAGGAGACATGCCTGATAACCCCCAGCTGAACTGTGAAGAAAGCCGAGCAGGAGAAATTGAGAATGAAGGCCTGGAAAAGACAAGCCCTATGCCTGTTTGCCCCTGGCTAAGCTGGTTAAACCTGCTTATATCCCAGATAGAGGAAGAGGGGAAGGCAGGGATCTCCGCAGAGATAAGCACCATCTCACTTTACCAAATGAGAGGACCCCAGGATCATTCTGAGGAGAAAGCATCTCTACTGATGCCTTAATAGGGACATTTCACCGCCTTGGAACTGTAAGCTTTTACAGCAAATAAAATTTCCATTATAAAAGTCAACCCATTTCTGGTACTTTGCATCGGTAGCCCTGTGGCAAACTAAGATACACAGTCACCTCTCTTTTTCAAGAGATCTATGATATTTCCCAATTTGACCTACAATCTTACTGTTTAGACTTGGTTCTAATGACCCTAGCGCACCCAAACATCAAATCTACCTTCAAAGGGCCAAAAATTTGCAAACACTGGTGATGGTCAAATATATTTGCAGGTAGCCTGAGGAAAATTCCCAAAGAGGCTCACTGGTCTTTTGAAATTTTAGTAAAACCCTACAAAATGATCAAATACTTTGAAGGGCAAAGCATTCACTTGGATGTGTAAGTGCATTTTCATTTGCTAATTTAAAGATTTCATTACTCTGTAATCACAACTCAGATAGTTTACTGAAGTTTTAAAAAAACCTAACAGAACATAAAATTTTACTAAAATAGAAAAAAAATTTTGACCTACACATTACTTTAACCAAGTAACTCAAACTGAATGAACCCCATAAGAAAATGAATTGGAGATAAAGAGAAAAAAGGGAAAGGAGGAAAAAAATGCTGTAAATAATCAGAAGTCTGAAGCAAGAACTAAAATATGAGAGCCAAGGAACAATACTCCATGCAGAGAAAAGGAGTAAAATGCAAGACTTTAAGGAGCTAGCAAATTTCTCATTATAATCTGCAGTTCACCTGAGCCAGGAGCTTCAGATTACTATCCTCTCCTATTAGTTATCACTGAAAAACTAATTAGCTCTTTATCTTTAATACCTCTGATCCTCCCAGATGAATGGGAATGGTGAAGAAGGTAAGACATTGTCAAGACTCTGGGATCCAATTCACAATCCCTTCCTGTGCTAGACTGAATTATGTAGCCCCTTCAATTCTTAATCTTAATCTGCATTTCCATGGTGTGAACTCATGTGTAAATAGGATAGCCGGAAGTTATTTTTCGTTAAGGCGTGCACAACTGAACAAGGATGGGTCTTAATCCATATTAACTAGAAGGCTTATAAAGAGAAGAAATGGGATGGTAGAAAAGGCTACAGGTAGAAGGAGGAAGTCAGCAGAATGTGGAACAGCAGACACCTAGAGAGAGAGCTCACCATGTGATGGGAGGCAGAGATGCGATCCAAGGAACCCAAGGACCAGCACCAGAAAGCTACCAACTTTGAGGAGGAAGCAAACCCTGCCAAAGCCTTATTTTGGACTTCTAACCTTCAACGTCAAGAGACGAAAAGGGTTTATTGTTTGAGCCAATCCACTGTGTGGTATGTCACTGGCAAACTAAGGCACGTCCCCATCCCATCTCCTGCCAGAGTCCTCAAAATTGTCAAAGATGCCATACGTCAGAGAGTGCAAAGAGGGATTCTCTATGGCCAAATGCAATCTATAAATTTGATTTACACAACCCACAGTGCATTTTTTAAATTGTTGAATAAGATGTCAATACTTAAAAAGCAGAAGAGTTCATATAAAAAGTCTTATTTTCAGGTTTCCTTAAAAAAAAAAAAAAAAAAAAAAGCATCAAGGGAGGTAGCCTGGCAATGTTGGGCTGCAGTGGGGTGGCAGCAGTCTTCTCATATGTGCCATGCAATATGTGATTTGCTCAGGTTTATCTATAGCTGCACCTCCTCAACTTACACATGCCCACATCTTAACTTCTTGTCCATATGCCCCACAGGTATTTGATTCTGTGCTCCTGGTGGAGTTAATCCATCCAGTAAGAAAGCCCAGCAACTCCTGGCCTTCCATGAGATCAATAACCTTCACACCCCACTGCACATCATCATCCGCTCCTGCGCTACACCTGGAATACAGCGTTCAACCACAGCTGCATCATTTCAAGCATCTTCTGCTCATATCCCAGAACTTCTCCCACGACTTCATTCCCACTATTCCTCCCATTTCTCTCTGACCACCAGCCCCTTGCTAGGATTCCCTTCTTGCTCTGTCTGGTCTAAATGGCATCCTGCCAACCCCTTATTCTGTACATGGAACTGGCACCCAAAATCCATCTTTGTCACCCTAGGCCTGTTGAGTTCAGCACTGCAGGGGGGGGGGCGGAAATAACAGACCATGAAGGCTGACACCACCAAAACTCACCCCAACCCCAGCAAAGCTTGTTGGCTGCTGCTCTTATTCCTATTGCCTTGGCCACTCCAGAAGCACCTGGTATTCAACCTCCACCTCCCTCACCCAGCGGACTGCCCTGTCTTGTCCCTAACTGAGAAAACTAAAGCCATGAGCCTTCATCTTTTATTTATTCACACCCATCCTTTCCCTCTTTCTTTCCTTAAATTCCTGAAGTGGTACCCAGTCACTCAAACTGAAAACCTGTTATCCTTGACCCCTTTCTTATGCCCTGGACTCTCCACTCCAAATCCAGTGAGTCACCAAATCTTGCCCCTATTTGTCTTCTAAATATTTTCATGATCTCCAGTCTCATTCCCTTCAAATCCACACACAAAGTGACGCCAGGCTGAACTCTCTAAATTCAAGTGACAAGACATTCCTCACCTTAAATTCCATTTATGACACTCCATCACCAAATTAAGTCCAAACTCCTTCATATGGCATTCAGGGCTGCCCATGATCTGTCACCTGCCTCATCTATGGCACTCCTTCCTTAAGCTCCCTGCCTCCAGTAACACTTTGCTGTGCCATGCTGTGCCCCTCTGCCTTTTTTTTTTTTAAGGTTTATTTTTATTTATTTTTCTACTCTTCCCCCTCGTCCAGTTGTCTGCTCCCCGTGTCCATTTGCTGTTCGCCTATATTCTTGTCAGTGGCACCGGGAATCTGTGTCTCTTTTTGTTGCATCATCTTGCTGCATCCATTCTCCGTGTGTGCAGTGCCACTCCTGGGCAGGCTGTGCTTTTTTTCGAGCAGGGTGGCTCTCCTTACTGGGTGCACTCCTTGAGTGTGAGGCTCCCCTACACGGGGGACACTCCTGCATGGCAGGCACTCCTTGCATGCGTCAGCACTCCGCATGGGCCAGTTCGCCACACAGGTCAGGATGCCCTGGGTTTGAACCTTGGACCTCCCATGTGGTAAGCGGATGCTCTATCAGTTGAGCCAAATCTGCTCCCCCTCTCTGCCTTTGCACAGGCTGTCCGCTGCCTCCAGGGGGCCTTTGCTGCCACGACCACAGTCATGATGACCTGCTCATGGGTTGGAGTCTGCCCCTAAACTGACACCTAAAGGCAGGGACAGTGCACCCCCAGTGTCGAGAGGCATGGCACAGTGTGGGCCTTCAAGGTGGGTCAGCTGCAAGGAGGTGTCAAGGCTAGCCCATGCTGAGTGGGTCTGCTGAATTAGGGAACCATATGAAGAAAGTATCAGCCTTTGGAATCTGACAACACTGTGAATAGGAAACCCCAGCACAGTCATTTACCACGTGAGTGGCCTTAGGCAAGTGCTCTGCCTCGGTTGTCTCATCTATAAATTATGACTCACAAAATCTGTTTAAGTGCCTAGCTATCCACACATCTAAATTATTATAGGCAGTCAATAAAGAGCCATTATTGGTATTTTAAAAATTGTAACTTTTTTTATTCAGCTCTTCCTAAAGCAAGGGCCTGTGTGTGGGCAGCCCCTCAGTTTCAGAAATCCTCCCTGACTTTTGGCCATTTTACTCCTCATTAACACCTCTACTAACAGGCAAGAGGGAGAGGAAACATACTTCTGTCAACATGACTAATGATGTGTTATCTTTCCATGCTACTGTTGACCCTCTGCCAGCAGGACATGCTGACTCAGCCCACACCACCACCTCCCTCTCAGGTGGACAGCAAATAAATGTGACCCGCCCAGCTGGGACCAATGCTGCACTGTGGCCCGCACAGAACTTCCTCCATGAGACACCCAGACAGAAACTAGAGCTGTACTGCTGGCAATCACCGGCGCCACAGAATTACTAACTACATTGAGGCACTAAAAGGGCGTGGTTAGGTAAAACGAGAATGCGGAAACGTCTGAGGACTTACATACCCACACTACTCCACAGAAAAATAAAAAGTAAAAAATTTGCAATGCAACAAGTATTTTTTGAAGCATTTCTGTGCATAAGGCACACTGAATTCCCCTATATCTAGGACAGACACATAGAGTAAGTCCCTGGCGACGAACTGATGGGAAACAGACAGATGCACATCTAAATCCATATCTGATAGACGTCATAGGAGAAGTAAGTTGCGAGGTGCTGGGGGAGCATGGAGATGTGGGCAGCTAGTCACGGGACTTCACAGAGGTTGTGGGATCTAGAGTATTTGGAGAAGAGAGGGCAGCACCAACGAAGGCACAAAGGTCTGGAAAAACGGGACCGAGGCATGTAAACTTTACCAAGTTAGAAAACAAGTGAATTTGGCACTTTAATTTTATAATATCTTATACACTTAACCTTTTTCTTTTCTTGCAATTTTTCTCACACAGTGAGAATAAATTCTAGGAAAAATGTTCTCCATCTATGTTTTAGTTTCATAGGCTGCTCAAGCAATATTGTACAATGGGTTGGCTTAAATAATGGGAATGTATTAGCTTATGGTTTTGAGGCTAAAAGAAAGTCCAAATCAAGGTGTCCTCAAGGTGATGCTTTCTCCCCAAAGACTGTGGCATTTGGGGGCTAGCTGCCAAGGATCATTGCTCCTTAGCTGGTCATACCGCAAGGCACAAGGAGTTTTCTGGCCCCTCCCTTTTCTTCCTGGTTCCATTAATTTCAGTTGTGGCTGTTTCCTCTGTGGCTTTTTCTCTCATATCTGAATTCATTCTGCTTATAAAGGATTCCAGTAATAGGATTAGGACCCATCCTGATTGGGTTGGGCCACACACACCTTAACTGAGGCAACCTCATCATCAAAAGGTTCACACCCACAGGAATGGATTAAATTTAAGAACATGTTTTTCTGGGGTACATACAGCTTCAAACCACCACAATGTACAAGATTAATATATATATATATATATATATATATATATATACTTTGAAACAGAAATCATTCCTGCCAGAGCATTTTTCTTTCCGGAGCAGATGGTCCCTGTGTTTTGGCAGAAGACATAGGGTTAAACTAAGAGACATAACAACTATCTACTACTCACTGTTGTAAAGGAAGGTATCTGCAAAAACCAAGCAGACCCTCACTGTCTCCCCTCCTTTCTCCCAAGCAGACACTGCAGGTTTCCCACCCCACATCCACCAACTACCCCAGCCCTCCAGCCCACATCCATGCCAATCCTCTTATTCTTCCTCTCCACAACCACTCCCAATCCCCTTATTCCCACCCTTGCCCTCCTGTCTCCCACTACAGAGGCACTGAAAAAAATAAAAACAAAATCTTTGCAAACCACCACCACAGCAAAGCCAGACCCAGGCATTCTGGGCATTCTCAATCTCTCACGTTACCACAGCTGGCCCACTGCCTCCCTGTCTTTCCTTTCTGCTTAGGATGCCACCCTGTGAGGAGTTGCAGCCGGAGAGAAGTCAAGTCCCAGCAGTGCACTGCGGATCTGCTGAACAAACCCCTGCAACCATCTACCTTCAGGCTTCCTGGTGTGTGAAACAATTAAATGTCTCTGAAAGTGGGAGGATTGCATCCAGCATCCATGTGGAATCTGAGCCTCCTCTTGACATAGAGGTGCAATGGACACAACCAATCCAATGTCCACATAGAAAAGGTGGCATTGGATTGAGAAAAGTGGACATGATGGCTGATGGGTATGGGGAAAGGCAGGAAGAGATGAGAGGTGGAGGCGTCTTTGGGACATGGAGCTGCCCTGGATGGTGCTTCAGGGGCAATCACCGGACATTGTAAATCCTCACAGGGCCCACTGGATGGAATGGGGGAGAGTATGGGCCATGATGTGGACCATTGACCATGAGGTGCAGAGGTGCCCAAAGATGTACTTGCCAAATGCAATGGATGTGTCATGATGATGGGAAGGAGTGTTGCTGGGGGGGAGAGGTGGGGTGGGGGTGGTGGGGTTGAATGGGACCTCATATATATATATTTTTAATGTAATATTATTACAAAGTCAATAAAAAAATTTAAAAAAAAAATAAAAATAAAAAAATAAATGTCTCTCTCATTCAAAGCATGTGGCTGTTTTCTTTATTTACCGTCAAAAGCATTCTAAATATGTGCCCCTGTTTCTCCAGGTCTGTTGAACCCTCTTATGTGGGGAAACTACAAGTGAACAGAAACTACAGAAGTTACCTGATACTTCTTTTGAACCAAATTACCTTGGACCTAAACCTGGAAACTGAAATAAAACATCTTAGAATATATAAATTTTTAAAAGCCTGTATAAAGAAGAAACTAGACATCACAAGCAATAATCCTCTACTGTATTTACCTTACAAAAACATTTTTGCACAGATTTCCTTTTTTTAAATAAGTTACTAAAGGAAGGGGGGGAAGGTGTAGGGTAAGGCTGAAGAGCAAGAGTCTGAGATTTGTTTTGCCCCTGGATGCTACATAACTCCAGTGTATCACTACAGTTCCCCAGAGGTGGGCATACAAAATACTTTCCACTTCCTCCATTTACCATTTTAGAATGAAGTTACTGAAAACCAAGTTATGTGAATAACCTCTAACATATGTTAGGTAAGGTGGATCTATTTTAAAATGCAAATGTTCTATTAATCTTATTAGCATCCACTTATAGCATTATTTGGAATATGCACAGTTTGAGCAAATAAATTAGAACTTCTTTATAACACTGACCTTTGCAGTCAGGATTGATAGTAGCTTCATCAGCTAATCACTGATATTACGCTATGAGAACAGAGACAAATAATATGATATACCTGAACAACCAGGAGCAGAATGATAAAGGGGATACTACTATGACAAAACCACTGCTCATTATGTTCAGTAAGATTACCTGATTTTCCCAAGTGGATATGCTTTTACTTTAAGAAGGTGTGGAAAAACAGGGATAAGTTACTTCCTGAAAGTAAGAAATCCAGCAAGAATGGGCACCACTAATCTTCTGTGAAAGATCATGCTTGAATGAGCACATTAATATTTGGTGACCTGGTTCTTAAAATTGTATTTCAGCTCAGAGCTCTTTTTCTTAATGATGCAAAAATAACCCAGGGGTCATAGGTGCCTCTCTGTTCCACTTCACACAACAGACACAACTCATGGCTCATCAGGTGGCATTTCCCTATATTTGACCTTGCGGTAGGAATACTTAGTGGAGCACTGACTCAAAAGCCAGACTGTCAAGTGCCAGCTCTGCCACTTACGAGCTGTGTGACCTTGGCAAGTTATTCAATCTGTGTCCTCGTCTGTCAAATAAGGCTTTTTAAGTAAAAAGTGAGGCTCTGGTTATTGGGATTAAATGAGTTAATCATGAAAAGTGTTTAGAAGAGTTCAAGGCATTCTGCTCAATAAATGTTAGCTGTTTTTATTAGGCTTCCTCCCCTAAATCCATCTCATAAAAACTTATGCCTTGCCTCAACTCAACTACTTACCAGTTTCTATTCTATAATACTCCCTCTCCCAGGCCTCCCCAACTTAGTAAATGGTTCCACCATGTCCCCAGTGGATAAAATTAAAAACCTGCACACAGTACATTGGCAGGTCTTGTCACCTTTACCAAGATATATCTCACTACCTCACTGCCACTATCCCAGTCCGAGCCACCACCATCTATTTCCTGATACCTTTCAACAGCCTCTTCTCCTGGTCTCCCCGTGTCCCCTCCTCCTCCCTACAATCTAATCTCTACCCAGCACGTTTAGTGAACTTTCCAAAGCATAAATCACATACCTTCAGTGTTGATGATCCACCAGTAGCTTCCCATTTCAAATGAGGGGAAAAACCAAACTCCTTACCAGGACCTCCCAGCTCCTACATGAGCCTTGTCAACCTCCTCAACCTTCTCTTCTACTCGCCTCTCTGCCACACCAAGTGCTCCGCTCCAGCCACAGTGGCCTTCTTTCTGCCACAAATTCATCCTCCAGCCTTTGCAGGTACCTCTGCCATATTCACGTGGCTGCCTCCTTCCCATCAGTGCAAAAGTCACCTCCTCAGAGAGGCCCTCCTGGCTTAAACAGAAACTTTTGCTCACATCACTGTCTACTATGTTTCCCCACTTTGTTTTCTTTACGGTTTTATCACTGTCTGAAATTCTTACCTGCTTATCAGTTTGTCTGCCTAGAATGGAAGCTCCATAAGGGCAGAGATTCTATCTGCCTAGCTAGATTGATCAATGCCTGAAACAGAGCCAGGCCTCAATATGTGGAATGAATGGGGTAGTAGGGAGGCCTGACAGAATCCAGCAGAGACCCAGCCACAGTCCCCCTTCTTGGATCATGCTGCCTCAGAAGCCTGGCACTAGCATCCAGACAGAGAAGCCAGATATTCAGAAGAAAAGACAGCGATAGTCTATGACGCTGGCAACTCCTGAAAAAGCCACTTCAGTCTGATGCTGACCCATAGATATTCTTAATATTCAATTCCCAAACTAAGTTCCCTGAAACACAGTCCCTTGGGTACTCAAACTGGCCCAAAGTGAAGTTTTAAACAATCACCCCTGAAATGCTTGGGTTTCTCTATTAATAAGACAAGAAGTCTCAGTTATGTGCCCACTTCGCCTTACTTCTAAATGCTGGGAAAATATAACTGACACAGCGAGCAGCAGCATTCAAGTAGTGTGTGTGTGCACACGTGCATTTTTTTTTTTTAAGATTTTATTTATTTCTTCCCCTTACCACCCCCTGCCCCAGTTGTCTATTCCCTGTGTCCATCTGCTGCGTGTTCTTTGTCTGCTTCTGTTGTTGTCAGTGGCATGGGAATCTGTTTCTTTTTGTTGTGTCATCTCGTTGTGTCAGCTCTCCGTGTGCGTGGTGCCATTCCTGGGCAGGCTGCACTTTTCTTTCGCGCTGGGCGGCTCTCCTTACGGGGCGCACTCCTTGCGCGTGGGGCTCCCCTACGCAAGGGGCACCCCTGCGTGGCACGGCACTCCTTGCACGCATCAGCACTGCCCATGGGCCAACTCCACACGGGTCAAGGAGGCCCAGGGTTTGAACGGCGGACCTCCCATGTGGTAGACGGATGCCCTATCCACTGGGCCAAGTCTGCTTCCCCACACGTGCATTTTGACCAAAGAAAAATTGCAGTTTTTCCCTTAACTCGTTCTGGGAATCAAGAACTGAACACAGGAGGAGAAGTATTTGAGACAGCTTCTCCTTACTCTCAAATCCTTAATTATAAAGATTAGGACTAGACTTGCAGCTCTACGAAATCTCCACAGCCTCTCACTGCACATGTGCACAGAAGTGACAACACTCTCCCAAGGTTAGCACTGTGGCCTCGTCAACAATCCAGCACCGGAGCAGGTCAGAACTCACAGGGACTTTGGTCGCTATTCACACCAACCCTTCCTTGCTCACGTAAGAAAACTGAGGTTCAAGAGATTATGTGCCCAGGAGTGGCACCGCCCACACTTCCCGTGCTGCTGACGACAACAGAAGCGGACAAAGAAACAAGACGCAGCAAATAGACACAGAGAACAGACAACCGGGGGAGGCGGGGGGGGGGGGGGAATTAAATAAATAAATAAATCTTAAAAAAAAAAAAGAGAGATTATGTGATTCACTCAAGGTCACACTGCTGGCATTGGACAGAGCCAATGATCTCTGGCCAGTGCTATTTTCAATCCATCATAATGCCGTCCATATATGCCAGCACTACAGAGAGCCCAGCTCTTCCTGGCATAAATGTCAAGCTCTCACTATAGTTCTGACCCAAATCCATTTCTAAATCCACTCTCCACACAGGGCTGAGAACTTCCACAAGAATACTGTTCAAACACGTATTCAGTGCCTCCTCTGTGCCAGCCACCCTGTTAGGCAGCAGGAACACTTAGAAGCAAGGGTGTGTAGCTTTAAGGAACCCACTCTGACAGGGGACAAATATAACTACAAAGAGGGGAGAGAAATGGCAGAGGTGTCCCTAGAAACCCCAGAGGAGGGAAGGAAGGCTTCCCAGAGGAGAGCCATCTCCTGGGCTGTGTCCTAAGGGATGAGGAGGAATGGGCAAAGAATAGTCAAAATAATAACAATGGGGGAAACGGACTTTGGCCCAGTGGTTAGGGCGTCCGTCTACCACATGGGAGGTCCGCGGTTCAAACCCCGGGCCTCCTTGACCGGTGTGGAGCTGGCCATGCGCAGTGCTGATGCGTGCAAGGAGTGCCCTGCCATGCAGGGGTGTCCCCCGCGTGGGGGAGCCCCACGCACAAGGAGTGTGCCTCTGTAAGGAGAGCCGCCCAGCGTGAAAAGAAAGTGCAGCCTGCCCAGGAATGGCGCCGCCCACACTTCCCGTGTGGCTGACGACAACAGAAGCGGACAAAGAAACAAGACGCAGCAAATAGACACCAAGAACAGACAACCGGGAGGGGGGGAATTAAATAAATAAATAAATCTTTAAAAAATAATAATAATAATAATAACAATGGTCAAATGGGGGGCCAAGGGGGCTTTCTATAGGCCAGACACTGTTCTCAGCATTTCATACATATTAACTCATTTAATCATCATACAACCTCATGAGATAGGGAATATTATCTTCATTCTACAAATGAGCAAACTGAAGCACAGATAGGGTAAGTTATTTATTTGTCTGCGGCATCATGACTAAGGGGACAATCTCCTAACCACCATGCATACTCTTTCTTCAAGCAAGAGACAGGGTCTGAACTGTGACTGCGGTAGAAGAAACAGAAGGAGGGGCTGCTGCATCCAGCCATCGCACCAAGTCAACTCCCAAGCTTCACGCTGCCCAAATCCTGCACACCGTCCTCCATCCTGCTCCAGAAACAAACCCAAGGCAACCCAGAGTGAGGGCCAGTGCTCCATACCACATCACTGCATCACCAACAAAAGCCCTCTGTCGGCAATGCCCTCCCTACCCAGCCTGGCTGAGCCTACCTTCCGGGAAAACCAGAGTCCTGTCTTCCTGGTCACCTCAACTCCAGTAAGCCTCCTCCACCGGCCCACGGCAACTCTTGGTTTGCAGACTCATTTGGCACTTAGCTACGTTACAAATTCCATAACAAGAACCTTCTCTCCCAGACTACAGACTGTAGGTACTTGAAGGCAAGAATTGGATGTTATTCTTTCTAAAAACCTACCATGAAGACCTTGTACATTATCTGATTAATTAGCCTAAGCCTACCTGGGGCCTTTTCAGGGTGACAGAAAAGAATTAGAGTCTAAGATAAAGGGAGCCTGATAACAGAGCCAGTCCAGGGGGCCTATTTGTCCAGCCCTGATAAAGAGCACAGGACTTGGAGTCAGGGATGTGCAGCCCATATCCTCACCTTCCTTTGACATGTCATGTTCTCTCTCTAGACTTTAGTTTCCTTAGCTGTAAACTGAGTGACTTTCTGTCATCTGTAAGGCTCCATCCAAATCCAATTTTTTAAGAAAATCTTCGACAATGTAGCAATATCTTTTAAAGTTTTTAACATTTATACATTTGCACGTGGCCATTATGCTTCTTGAAATTTATCTAAAAGAAACATTTGCACAAGTGTACAAAGCAATAATGTACAAGAATGTTCAATCCAGCATAGTTCATCATTGCAAAGAATTAGAAACAATTTAAATGTCCGGCAACAGGAAACTAGTTAAATAAAGCAATCAGGTATATCCAATGCAATGGAATATCATAGCTCCAGCATCAATAATAAAATAGATAAATGGAGAGTGGATGTGGTTCAAGTGATTGAGCACCTGCGCACCACATGGGAAGTCCCAGGTTCGGTCCCCAGCACCTCCTAAAAGAAGAAAAACAAACAACAAGCAAAGCAAACAAAAAAACAACTCAGGGGAGCTGATGTGGCTCAGTGGTTGAGCTCTGGCTTCCCACATGCAAGGTCTTCATTCAATCCCCAGCCCCAGTATTTCAAAAAAAAAAAAAAGAAAAGAAAAAATGTACTGATATGGAAGATGTTCAAGATATAGTGTTAAGTAAAAAGACCATGTGGCAAAACAATTTATGTAGTAGGAATCCTCTTTTTGTATTAATAATAATAAATACAAGGTTGCACACAAAGAGAGAAAAATCTTTAAGAATACATTACAAACCACAACAGGGAACTGAGAGAGTCTACAACTGCAAGTAGGAGAATTCCATCCATCAGGCATGTGGGCTCTAAGTCCCCTCTCAATTTAGAGATGGGCTGGACATCGCCATCCCAGGTCCTCAGGAGGGAGGAATAAAATATGGATTAGAGTAGACTTACTGGTATTCTACTATAGAATTACTGTGACTCTAGCAATGGAAGAAACTATGTAATTGATGTGGAGACAGTGGCCACAGGAGTTGCTGAGGGCAGGGAGAGGGAAAAAGAGGCGTGATATGGGGGCATTATCAGGTCTTGGAGTTGTCCCAAATGATATTGCAGGGACAGATGCAGGACATCATATAACCTGCCATAACCCACTGAATGGACTGGGGGAGAGTGTAAACTACAATGTAAACTATAATCCATGCAGTATAGCAGTGCTCCAAAACGTATTTATCAAATGCAATGAATGTGACACACTGATGAAAGAGTTTGGTGATGTGGGAAGAGTGGGGGTGAGGGGTGGAGGTATATGGTATCCTTTATATTTTTTAATGTAACCTTTTTGTATGACCTATACATCATTAAAAAAAATTTTTTTAATCTATTAAAAAAAATACATTACAAAATAGTTAATGGTTGGTACCCCTTAGAGGGAATACAATGAAAATGTCACTTTTTTAATTCTCTTAATCACTCCTGTAATCAGTTAAGAAAAAAAAAAAAACAAGGCCACACCATGGCCCAAGGTTGGGCCCACTCAACCAATAGCATTAGCCTCGGAGATATCTATTCAGCAACTTCAGAACAGTGCTGGTTTTCCCACTCAAGTTACGCAGCCATAGCCCCACACGACATCCTAAGAGTTTTTAAAGCTGCCTTCTGGCCTTCACAATGCTCCAGTGACTCAAGCTCCTAGTTCCCAGCACAAACCAGCTGACAGTCCCTCCTGATTCCCTTTTCCCAAGAAGCGGGTGTGGACTGTGGAAAGAAAGGTGACTGCAGTGGGCAGGGTGGACAGAGTCCTCTCCGTGTGGCCACACAACGCAGGAATCAGTCTGGAGCACGCTGTAATTGGGTATAACACCTCCTTTCACCTGACTCATGACCAATCCATTCCTTGGGATTACTGGAAACAAAAACAGCAAATTTCTTCCAACTGAGTAAAATTATCTGGCATTAAGAAGTTACAGCCTAGATAAGGAAACTCCTCAGAGTAGGGGAAAGAAAGAAATTTTTTAAAAAGTAAAATATTCCATCTTACTTCTAAGGAGCCCAAGGTATTATATACTACACATATACTCACCAGATATTCTAAAATACCACATACAATAGTAAATTACCATTCCTCGTCCATCAAATAATACCCAGGGAAAGTTAATGGGCACCCAAAAGTTTCTTCTATACATTTACCCAGGTCTAGCTCATGAGTTCATTGCTCCTCATAACTACCTTATGAGGCAGAGGACAAACATTTCCAGCCCCGCGTTCTGGGTACGGTTCTGAGATAGGCTAACCTTCCAAGACTCCTGTAAGCAGAGTGAGAAGCCTGCAGCGCTCACAGCATGCTCACCCAAAAAAGCCCTGTTCCACTGCACAGTGGCACAGCAGGATTACGGTTCAGATTTTTGTTATCATTGCTGGGAAATGTTCACAATGCTCTTTCTGATGCTCTTGTGTAAATATTAGCTACACATTGCTCCTAAAATTTCAAGTCTGTAGGAAAAGACCCTTTGTAAGGAGATCCCAAGAACCTGCTTTTCCTAGTACACAGAAGCTGCAAAGTTAGGCAGAGAGGACAAGGCACTGCAAGGGTGTGAGAAGGAGCCTCGGTGTTCTCCTATCACTGGAAGCCGCTGGGCAGAGGGATTGTGGGCTGCGGAAGCAGGCTCGTTTTGCTATTTTATTATACCGAAGACATGACTCAATCTTTGTAAACTCTAGGAAAGTTTAAGTGAATGGCTTTATTCTTTCTCAAAGTCTCGAACTATTTTTAAAAAGACATGCCAGCAACAAGTTTACCTCCAAGTTACTCTGGAAAAAAACAAAAATTCCCCAAGTATTTCTCTTGTAAAGCATCAGCAGAGGAGGATAAAACCAAACTCTGTGGCACCATGCACACATAGTATATATACATTCAAAGAATCCACAGGGCAGCCAGTGCCACTGTGAGTGCATTTTTATAAACTTGACAACCATATTCATTTGAACAAAACCAAAAATAAACAAGCTCTTGTCTACCCATAATGCACCTGGCTGTCTCCCAAGCAAACGCCTATATACAAAGTTTGCCATATTTTAGTGAGCAACTGACAAGCTGAACACAGGGACACCCCACAATCAAGGAAAACGTGTCTGCAAAAAGGAAGTAAGTGCTTTGTACTCTGTCAAGCACAAGTACTGTGTAAGTGACTGGAATGGTTCAGCATGACATGGAAGGTGGTAGAGCAGAAAGAGCCCTTGACGGGTGGGTGGGAAATTGCCAGTATTAGGATCTTTGACAAAGCCATCTCCTCCTCTTCATCCGCACATGTACTGCATTGTTTCCTCTGGCCTAAACTGCTGCAAGGGGCAGCTGACAGGTCTCCAGACTCTACTCTGGCCCCAGAACAAGCTGTACTGCAGCTCTGCTTCCATGCTTTCACTGGGTCTCTTCTGCCTACAGGATGGGATTTATCTCCTTAGCAAAACTAACAAGTTTCCTTTATAATGTGCCGCAGGCTCTCCCCAGCCACCCCCTCTCCTGTGCCCCACACTGTTATCACCTGGAAGTGACCAGTTTCAGCAACAGGAGCATGATTCTTCCCTCCTTCCAGTCTAGTTTGAATGCCCCCGCCTCTGAAGTCTTCCCAAGACTTCTTCCTCAAAGCTTTTATGGCAGTATGCAAAGCCTCCCTCCAAATATTCATGACACTCCACACTGACTTCTGGCTTCCTGGGGAGTTGCCAGCGTGGGCACTACTAGTGATAAGTGCACAGGTGGCGCTGCATGCAAATGCTTTCCCTAGAGCCCACTTCAACCGAGGTTCTTAAACAACCATAAGCCTTTGCATTTGCAAAACGGAAATTATAAAGCCTAAACTGGACTGCTACTCAGATTAAGAGAAATAATTTAACGAGCGCATTTAATATCTGGAGCCTAGTAAAATCTCGACATGTGGTGGCTCTTGTTATTAAGAAACAGCAGATATTCACTATGTTGCTTAAACCAAAGAGACTAACCCTGGGAAAACTGTAACTGCTCTAGACCTGTTTTTTCACCTTTAAAGTGTGTGCATGCGAGGAGGGGGATAGAAAGAGAGGAAGGGAGGGTTGGAATTAACATATAGGACAATCAAGTGCTAAGCTATGTAACAATAACAGGAGAGCTGAGAAATGAGAACTGTTTCCCTAACTTGATAAATGTAAGCATTGCCACTATAAAGGAAAATTATCTTCTTGGACCTCTTCCCCCTGCAGTCTTGACTTAAATTATTTTAATAATAACATTATTTATGTCCAAACATAAAATTAGAGATGTCTTCCTTATGCTTTAGGTCTTAAAGGTCTATAAAGCAAAAACAACTGAATAATATGATAGAAAACCAATAAAAAATTTAAAAACAACATTAAGTTAACATGACATAAGATTCTGCATACACTGCACACTGCTGCTCACACTGTAAATACAGCACTACATACAGTACAGGTTCCTTGAAATTCCACATGCCTATACCTCCATGGGTTCTGAGGCCCCTTCATCTACCCACAACTTTAATCCAACTGCCATGAAATCACTGCATATACAATTTCCAGCCATTGTCAGACACAAAAGCATCATTTCTGAAATAAGTCTGTATCTGTTCTTTCCCCATTAGCTAACGATGGTTAAAGGAGCACTCAAACAGGCACTACACTCTTAGGGTCAACTCATTCATAAGGTTGTCCAGAAGCCATAGAATCGATGACTTTTTTAGAATGATTGTTGAAAAGAACATTAAAATATTTCATTTGGTTTTACAAAATAACTTGCAAACTCCCAGGAAAATGTCCTCAATTTCTAGTCTGAGAAACATTGTTATATAATAAAAGCTTCGTACCCCGGTATTCAGAAAGATCTTAGACATCTCAGATCTAACTGTGAGATACTTTGTTAAGTGCTGTACATTCATTATCTAACACCGAGAATAACCCTACGACATGGTACTAACACCTGAGAAACCCCAGGCTGGTAGACAGTATGCAGGTGATGGAGTGGAGACTTGAACTATCTGATTCTAGCACCCCTGCTCTCTGCCTTTTCAAGACAAGGCCCCTTTTCTTGGAGAGGCAAGAGCCTAGACCAGGAGATGAGCAAAGGACAATGTGAATCCAAGGTAAAACAACCAGAAAGGAATAAGAAACAGAGGGGAAAGATGGTTTTGAAGGAAGAAATGAGAGGACTTAGTGACCAGATGGGTGAAGAAGAAAAAGGAGGATAAAAACAAAGTCCAAGAACTTTGAGACAAGAAGAAAGGCTGTCCAGTACCCAGAAATAGAACTGCTGGGACAAGAAGCCAGTTTGGGAGACAAGATGTAAATTGAAACAAGGAGGGTTTAAGGCAAAGGGGACTTATTCTAAATATTCCATGTGGGGATGGATGTCTTCTTAACCCATCACAGTTGGAGATGTAGAACTTAAAGTGATATTCATAGAAATGATGTTTACAATGCAAAAAAAACTGTTTCAGAGGTAAGGAGGTCAAAGGTGCCCAGAACAGAAAAGGTGGAGAACAAAGACTAGTAAGACAAGGCCACTGGACTTTGAAAGAAGACACTTTGTTAAGCACTGTACATTCGTTCTCTCTTCAATTCCAGAATAACCCTGTGACATGGGTACTACTTTAACACCTGGGTAGATTCTATCTACCCAGGCTGGTAGATAGAATCCAAGTGATGGGGTGGAGATTTGAACTATCTGATTCCAGCACCCCTGCTCTCTGCTTTTTTAAGACATGCTCCCTTTTCTTGGAGAAGGAAGAGACTATCCAGAAGGAGATTAGCAATGTGTGTTACTCGTTTCCATAGACTGGTGTACAGGAGAAGTCCAAATGTAGGAGGGGGAATTACGATGGCTAAGAAACAGGGGCAGCCTACACATAACCAACACATGACTCATTCATGAGACAAGCATTTGAGTGCCCACTATGTACTAGATGCTGCTCTAGGTTCAGTTGTGAACAAAACCATCTCTGCCTTTGTGGAGCTTATGTCCTGGTGGGGAAGACAAAGAACAAATAAGCAAGTGCATAATCTGGAATTAGGTAGGGATAGTACTCTAAGGGCCAGAAAAACATAAAGCCAGATATGAAGACAGAATGATGGGAGGGGCAGGTATTTGAGAGAATATCATCTGACAACCAATGAAAGAGCAAATGAATTCTAGATTAGAGTAGGTAGCAAAATGAAAATTATTTTTTTATCAATAAAGCCTTGAGAGCATTCAAATATCTAGCATCGGTGCTAGAGAGACAGCAGTGAAATACACATAGTTGAAGAAATTTGAGAACCAGTGCATGTTGAGGGGAAAACTTATGGAGTCAAAGACACTGAGTAAAGAAGCCAAGAATCCTGTCGAGGAAGACAAAACAACTTCAATATGTGGATGACAGTTATTTTTAAAGTTCCTTCCAACATAAATATTCTCTTATTTTATCAGAAAAGGATAAATTTTCTTGAGTAGTGATATGCTTAAAGGAAAAGAAAGAAGCAGAAGAGGATTTTTTCTGTACTCTGCAACATTTACTCAACAGATAAAGAACTGTTCATTAAGCAGGACATACTAGGTGCCTGGCTCTGTGCTCATAATGGTGAGCAAAGATACCCAGGCAGTTAAAGTCAAAGTGTTTCTGTTAAAACAGATCCCAAAGGGACCACGCTGAAGGTAGGGGTTGAACAGATGGGTGGGAAAGAAATGGCAAGACTATCATGCAGCATGGGCCAGGCCAAAGAGCAGGGGTCTGCAGCTTTCTCTGCAGAACAGGAGTGTTGAGATGTTATCACAAGGTTGAACCATGGCTGAGGATTTGTGGGCCAGGTTCAACAATCTGTTAGAGCAGGGGTTCTTAACAAAGAGTCCATGGGCGTGAATTAAAATTAAAAAACAAAAAAACAACATTATTCTTGTGGGGACATGTTGGTGCAGGTGTGATATATTTATTAAATAATACATGGTATAGCATGGACTAAGCAAGGAGTCCATGGCTGTCACCTGACTGGCAAAGGGGACCATGGAACAAAAAAGGTTAAAAAACCCTGAGTTAGAGGAATAAATAAGGATCAAGTCCACAGCTGATGAGAACTGTTGGTAAATGTGGCACCTCATTTCACTGCATTTGTATGAAAGTCATTTTTCTCCTTACAAAGCTGTGAACAGTTTATAATCTCTACATTCCTAATAACTAGCACATATTTGAAGCTCAATAAATGATTGCCTGAGGCCAAGTTTTACCGATCTGAGTGAAACAGGAAAGGCTGAATAATTGAAAGTTGGATGGGTATGAAAGCAGAACAGGTCAGATTTCTGCTAGTACCCAAAGCTGTTAGATACACTGGAATGGGTATGACGGGGGACTACTGGGCTGCACAGTTCTGAGAAAGTCACTTCAATTCTAAGTCGCCATCCTTTCATTTGTAAAATGAGGGGATTGGAGCACATCAGTTGTTGGAGACCTTTCAGTGAAGCCTGGAAAGTGTGTGTAGCTTTGCTGCAGTAAGGATGGGGGTACAGGCTCCAGCCCTTTGTTTGTGATTCAAAACAAATTATAGCGAAGAGAGCATACAGATGGCATGGCTGCCACAACAGCGACTTCTGAGGTTTGTCAGCAAAAGAGACCTGCTGGTGATGTGGTAGGTAAGGAGATAGGGTTTGAGGGAAGGAGACCTGCACAGCAGTAAGCAGTGCTAAGGGGTAATAAAGGTCTCAGAGGTGTAACAACAAATAGCCCAAGGAAAGACACAGAGTCCATTTACAGAGAATGGAACATTGATGTTTTCAAGGTGGTGGTTGTTTGTATCTGGCATGTATACACCCATGCTCTCAGACACACAAGTCAGGAAGAAATAGATTTTACACAGCCTAAAAGCTATAAAAAATAGCTTAAAAGCTGTTAGAGCACAGGCAAGACCACCTCTAGCTTTTGAAAAACTCATTTACCGTATTTACAGAGTGCTATCAGACTGTATTCTAAGCTTCCGAGAAGTTTCCATTAGTATAAGTAGACCTGACACTTCCAGAACTCACAATTTTCCACACCAAGCTTAATTCCCCAACATTACAGGAAAACCCACAAACTTTGCAGAAGGGAGTGAAAAGCCAACCCAGTGAAAGGAAATTTTCCAGCTCCACGAAAGAAAACAAACAAACAAAACACCATAAAAAGCACTGAAACATTTTCCGTTGAAACAGCTCTTCGCTCAATCTTAGCAACTTCAATTTGAGACTCTTGAAAGTATTAAGCTATATATTCTATATCTCTGGCAATAGCAGTGCTTCAAGATGATACAACTAAAAGCAGTGAGTGAGGTTAAGACTTTTAAATCAAACTTAACAATGCAAAAGGATAGACAAAACTATGTGTTTGAAAAAACAAATGCCTGGGGGACTTGGGTGGCTTTTCTGCTTCTAAACTAAATAAAGCCTGGGAGCTTTGCAAAGATCCTAGTGAGGATAATCTCGGTGATTACATACTGCAAACCATCCAATCAACTCCACACAAAGCAAGGAGAGTTAATCCAAGAAGAAGAATTACGGTCTGATTTTTTAAACACTGTCAGCGCTGGAGAATATAGGTCATTATAACAAGCCAAAATATTTGACTAGTGAGTATTTCTGTGGCAATGACCCTGTCCCTGGCACCCACCAGTCTACCTGCTTCCCGCACACCTCTGGATTACTGTGCACTGACTACCTGCACACCTGGATTTGGGATTTCTTCCTCTTCCTGGGTTACTCAAGCTAAATTCCCGAGGCAAGCACGAAGGTTAAAAGTTCGCAGTCCCCCCGACCGTCCTTTACAGCATAATCAGCATGTATCGCTTGACAAGTTCTGCCTCAGTGAAGTTAGTAATTTACGTCAACAACTTTAGAGGTAACACAATAATGCAAGAACAGAAGTCAGCAGGGTGAACGTGACTGCTCCGGGAGAAGCAGCTTCAAGGTTCGCCCGCGGCAGAGCCTCCGCTGATGCCCACCGCGACTCCTTCCACGCAACAGGTCCATGCAAGCAAGGCCCCAGCAGCAGGCACCTGGGCACCTGCCCGCGGTTCCCCAGGCCTAGCTCTTCCCCCGTGTCCACACCCCACCCCGCAGCCGCTCTCGGGTAAGGCTAGCCGGCAATCTACAGCTCTTTCAGGCACGGCCCACTCGCGATAGGGCCCCCAGCACATTCCTCGGGAGATGATGAAGATAGTACGGATCACCGCGCGCCGCCCACCTCCTCCGGGACCTGCACTGGGCAAAGGGAGGATGCGCCCCGGCCGGTGGTAGGGGAACGCAGGGCGAGAGGAACAGCCGCGCGAGCTGATGCTAAGCTGGGTCCCCCCCCCCCAACTGCAGAAAGTCGGAGACACCTGGCTCCTCACCTGCCAGGTGTTAGTACAAAGTCCTTAGACGGTATCTAAACTTCTTATCAGCTCGGAACCTTTCTCCGATCTCACAAGCTTTACGTCTACTTGGAAAACATCAAGTTGCTCAGTATAAAATGAAAAGGAACTTTTACTGCTAACGTGGGGGGAGGGGTTTGGCAAGGGGATCAAGAAGCAGGTGAATGTAGGAAGTGAGTCCTGTGAGTCCAGCAGGGTTCGGAGGTGAGGAAGTGGCTGGAGAGGAGCAGAGGGGACGAGGCGGGGGCCGTCAGCGCTCCCCGGGAGGCGGCGCGCAGGTGAGGCCGGACGCTCACCTGGGGCAACTCGCGGAGCTGGTTGGCGTCTAGCAGCAGCTCCTCCAAGCTGCGGGCGTAGCGGTAGATCTCCTCGGGGACGTGGACCAGCGAGCAGTGGCGCTTGTCGATGGTCTCCACATGACGGTTGCACCGCCACAGGGGAATGCAGTGGAACATCGCCGCCCGCACGGAGCCGGGTCCCGAGCCGCGGAGACCCGGGCTCCGAGCCCGCTCCGCCGCTGCCCGCTCCGCGCTCGCGGGCTCCCTGGCTCGCTCGCTCCTCGCGCGGGGCAGCACTGCAGAAACACTTCCAGGAACCTCCGGCGGGAGCCCAGCCGCGTCCCAGCGCCCCCGCCCGCCAGTCGATCTGTCCCCTCCCACCCTCGCCGCCACCACCGCCGCCGCGCGGAGCTTCCTACTCGCCGCCGCCTCCTGCACTGAGCATGCGCGGCAGTGGGCGCCGCTGAGGGCGTTTCCCCGCGTGAGGGATGCTCCGCTCCGGGTTTTCCCGTCGACCTGGCTGAGGCGAGGGTCGGGAACCTCGCGGGCCCGGCGCCCGCTCTGCCCCCTCCCCACTCCCAGGCGCGGGCCTGGGAACCTTCTGGAGAAAAGAGCTCTGGCTGGGCGAGGGGGCGAAGGCGCCCAGTGAGGCGGGGGACGGGTGGCCCGAAGGGGCTGGAAAACTTTTCTTTTTCTTTCAGTCACTCTCCTCTCCTCGCTCCCCCTCCCCAAAACAACTTTCTCTTCCGGGGTCACACAGGACCGCCCCAAAGCGTACCTTGCGCGTCGCGGACGCCCGAAACTACGGAGCTCAGTGGGGTTTTGAGGTCCCTGCGCCTCCCTCGCAGCCGCTTTCTGGGCCCCAACAGCCCCCGAAGTGTGAGCGGGGGACCTCAGCCCCGCAGCCTGCAGGCTTTGTAACGCGGACACACTTCTCCAGGAATCACTGTTTATATACATAGTAATAAGGGATCCCCCTCCCCAGACTACGAGAGGCATCCGATAGTGTGTCTGCGAGAGTCTCCTGGATGCGGATGCGTCCGACCAGGAGCCCAAGTGCAGAAACGAGCTGGCAAGGTGAGTTTCTGAGCCTGTTACAGCCCCGCCAGCTGTTCGCGGCTCGAGGCAGGCCCGGGCCGGTGCGGAAGGGTAAGGGCAGGTCTCGCGGGGGCGACCAGGTAAACATCCTGCACCTGTCTCCTGCGCTTCTGCACCGACAGCCGTCCTGGCAAAGGGGCGAATTTTCCTTGCGGCAAGGAGGAGTAGTTGGGGAGGACCTAGGAGGCTCACTGTTAGGTGATAAGGACTGTCCCCACCCCACTCCCAGCTCATACCCACGGACCACAGCCACAACCCTGAACTGCCCCTCTTCTCACCGAAGTGTTTGCTCCACGCTCCCCATCCCCAAATAAACCAACTCGTCCCTCCCCGAAGAATTACGGCCCAGGTCAAGAACAATCACGTTAAAGGATTGTTTTCTCGTAATCTCTTCTGACTCCCCGCCTGGCCGTCCCCGCACTTTTCCCTACAAGTGGTTTCACACTCCAGGTCCCACCTGTAGTCCTCGCCACTCCACCACTCCCGCTCCCTCACTCCCATCCCCGCCCCTGAGCTGCCAGAACTAAAATCTGGAGCCACGGATCCCACATTGCTGCGAAAGATTGAAAGCTGAGCATGCTCAGTGCCCAAGGCAAATTTTGGTCTGAAACTAGTTTTTGAAAAGCTTCTGTGACTACTGCTGCGAAACCAGCGTCACGACTTTGTGGGTTCGAGCCCAGCTCGGTCTCAGACTCTCCTCCCTATTCCACTTGTGCATAAGATAGATGGGTTGGGCACATCAACATTTCAGATCTTGGAGGACTCCTTTCTTCCCAGAGAGGGGTGGGAGTGGGGGCGGCGGGTTTAAGTACCACTGCTGCATCCCTGGCTCAACTCTCTCATTGCTGTCCATCTCTAAACTCCCATTGCCCTACCCACTCCACCCTCTTCATTCTTTGTCCTGATTTGATTCCTACATTCTCAGGGAAACCTACCTGGACTTTAAACCTTGGCCCTGCTTGCTTCATTCTTGCATTCCAGAAACTGGTATAAAACGAATTTTGTGCCACCCTTAGTAGGAAACTGCTTGCTGACTAAGAGACTGTGGAACTGTGAGCAAGACAGTCTTGGAAAGTTTTCCAATTGCCTTTTAAAAAATAAAGCCTGGCTGCTTCAGTTTAATCTACTTTTGACTTCCAAACATTATTTTACTACATTACTTTAATAAACAGCAACTGTGTTTTCAAGATGTGAAGGACCTTTCTAACAATTCAAACCTCAGTAAACATTAGATGTGTGCCTCTCCATGGGGCTTATACTTTCCTGTGTTATGATTATTTTTTAACTCCCCAAGGAGATTGTGACCTCTTGGATATCTGGCACTGTCTTGTCTCACTTTGTAGATCCAACAATTACCACAGTGCCAAATGCAACTTAAATGATCGATAAAATTTTGTTAAATTGACACTCTTTCCAGCCAGTGGCAGAATTCTTGGCTTTCCTTGTTTCCAAGGATCTGCCAATAATCTGAGACATTAGTCCAGTAAGAAAGAAAAATACATGAAACCTATACTTTACCACTTGTAGAATAGGGTAGCAATTGACTCTTTATCTTTCCTAAAGCATGTTAGGACTTCTCTTTTGATAGATTTCTAGTTTCTTTCCCCAAATACAAATTAATTTGACTCAATGTAAAGAAAATTAGGAAGACAATCTAAATCAATTTCTTCCTGGAAGAAGAAATTCTTCATTTTCACTGTGAACTATTTTTAATAGGCATTGGACTATAGCTATCTGGGTATGAACTCTGGCTCTGCCACCTAATAGCATTGGACAGGTTACTTAATTTTTATATGCCTCAGCTTTATCATCTCTAAAATGGGAATGGTCTATTGGTTGCTGTCAGGATTAAATTAGATCATGGAGATTAGTGCTTAGCAGAGGCATGCTTCACTTTAGTCAACAAATATTTATTCTGCATTGTGTTACCCAGCCTCCTGGATGGCCCCAAATGATCCCCACCTCCTGGTTGGTCTGTTTAACCCTTAAAATATGGCAGAAGTGATTGTGTGTCACATCCATAGTAAGTTATAAGACATTGTGACTTCTGGCTTTGTCTCTCTCTGAATCATTCACTTTGAGGACACTAGCTTGCCATGTCTAGCAACCCAGTCGAGAAGTCTATATGGCAAGAAACCGAGTCCTTCTGACCATAGTTAGCAAGGAACTGAGGCCTCTTGCTAATAGTGAGTCATCTTGGAAACTAATCTCATTAGAAATCATCAACCTTTCATTTGGTGTTAACTTGTATGTAATGTTTCATTTTTCTCTGTCTGCTTTCAAGATTTTCACCTTGTCTTTGGTTTTCAGAAGTTTGATTATGATATACCTCTATTTATCCTGTGTGGCAGTTTGAGGTTATTTTATGAATCCCAAAAGGAAAGACTATGTTTGTAAATTAATCTATTCCTCTGGGTGTGATACCCTTTGATTAGATTACATCAGTGGGGCATGATTCATGTTGAATCTCCGCCCACTTGCTGGGTCTGATAAAAAGGGAGACAGAGAGACTCAGACAGACAGACGGAAGAGGGACCAAACATATTTTTCTGCAATGGAAGAGAAAGGTTCACTTAAGCACATAAGCCCACAGAGCATCTCAAGAGGAGTTCAGCCCTGCTATATGCCTGATAGCTCACAGCTGAGACTGATAGAGGAGGCTCAGAAGGAAGCAAGCCCTATGCAGGATTGCTTACAGCTGAGCTTCAAAGGATGGTAGATACTGGAGGGGAAAGGAGAGACCTCCACAGAGGTCTTGCTTCACCACGTGGCAGCAATGCCAGGATCAACGGTAGCTGAATTTGGTGAGAAGGCATCTCTGCTGATGCCTCGATTTGGACTTTTCACAGTCTTGGAACTGTAAGCTTTTACCCCAAATAAATACCTTTTATAAAAGCCAACTCATTTCTGGTACTTTGCATTGGCAGCCCTTTGGAAAATGGAAACAACCTGATTCAGGGTAACTGAGCAATTTGAATCTGTGAATTTATAACTTTCACCAAATTTGGGAAATTTTCAGTTATCAAATATTTTTGCCTCATTCTCTCATTTTTCCTTTGAGACTCCAATTTACAAATGTTAAACCCTTTGATATTGTTCCACATGTCCTCAAGGCTCTATTTTTTTTTTTCAGATTGGATAATATATATTGATTGATTTTCAAGTTTACTGGTTCTTTCTTCTGTCATTTCCAACCTGGTTTTAAGCTCATACGAAATATAATTTTAGATAGTGTACTTTTTTTTGTTTTTATTTTGTTTGAGTTTTTTTTTTTGTTTTTGATTTTTGGTTTTTGAGGTACTATCGGCCAGGGATTGAACCCTGGACCTCGTATTCCTGGTATGCGGGAAGCTGGTGCTCAACCACTGAGCCACATGGGCTCCCCTGAGTAGGTTTTTTTTCACCTGTTTGCTTGTTGTTTGTGGGGTTTTTTTTTGTTTTAGGAGGCACTGGGGCCTGAACCCAGGAGCTCCCATGTCGGAAGCAGACGCTCAACCTTTTGAGCTATATTGGCTTCCAGATCACATACTTTTTAAATCTAGAATTTCCATTTGGTTCTCTTTTATAGTTTTTATTTCTCTGCTGAGATCTCCTTTTTGTTTATTCATTAACAGCTTATGTTCCTTTGCATGCTTGATCATGGTTATGATAACCATATTAAACTCTTTGTAGACTCATTCTAACGTCTGATTCATCTGTTGAGTGAATCATTGATTGCCTTTTCTTTAAAGCATGGGTCACATTTTCCTCTCCATGTATAACAATTTTGGATTGTATCGTTGTAAATGATAGAATCTCTGGAATCTCTTATAATCCTCCAAAGAGTATTGATTTTAGTTTTGTTTCAAAAGGCAGTGAACTTGGCTGAAATCAAACTCCTGACTCTTACTTCCTCTCTTGTAGGTGGCAGCTCTAATTTTTGTTCAGTTATTTTATCCTTAACTGGACTGCTTAGAAGCTGAACTATACATGCATAGTTTAGGGGTCAGCCAAAGATTTGGACAGAGCTTATATGCAGAACTTGGAGCTTCCTCTCTAGCTCTGTCCTTACTGAGATTTTCTTCTCTCTTTTTCCAGCTGCTGTAGTCACTGTATCTCTGACCTATGGAACTTCAAGCCAGACCATAGGAAACATGAGTTTTAGCTGACCCATTATGGTAGATTGAATCATGTCCCCCAAAGATGTGTTCAAATCCTAATCCCTGATCCTGTGGGTGCGAAAGAAACATCACCATGTGATAGAAGCAGAGACTGATTGCCAGCAAACCACCAGCAGAATGCTATAGACTTTGGAGTAGACGTGGCCTGCTGATACCCTGATTTGGACTTCTAGCCTCCAAACTGTGAGCGAATAAATTCCCATTGTTTAAACCAACCACTTTGTGGTAGTTTGTTACAGCAGCTCTGGCAAACTAAGACATCCATGTTGTAGAGACTAGAACCTATACTTGTCAAAGACATAAAAGTAGGAAAGTTACCCAGTGCCACTCTGTTTTCAAATGTAGACACACATTCAGTTTCTTCTTGCTTTTAGTTACTCTGTAATACCTACAGATAGTTGTGGTTTTTTTAATATATTGTCCATAGTTATAGTTATTATATTTGGAACCACTCAGTCTTACTGAAAGAAAACCTCTCCCTTGTTTTAAAAATGCGTATAGTCATTTATTTACTTAGCTTCACAGGTTATAGCAGCATTTGGATTATCCAAAATTTCACATTACAAAGATTTTAATCTACTTCATTCAGGGAAGTAATAAATGAGCAGCTTGAGTTTCATCTGCTTTTTAAAAATTTTTCTCAATCTCTTAATAAATGTGCTAATGATGACTCAAATATTAAACATTTTGCCTTGATAGAAATAAGCCAAACATTATCTCTTGTGTGGGGAAGTATAAAAGACTCAGTATTTTGTATTAAATTTTTGAATCCATCACTAGGGATGCAATCTTGGGTGAATCTTATTTAACACTAATATTCATTTTATTTTTTTTTTAAAAGAAGGTGAGGGGAGCAAATGCAGTTCAGTTGTTGAATGCCTGCTTTCCATGTACAAGTTTCTGGGTTCAATCCCCAGTGACTCCAAAAAAAAAAAAAGAAGAAAAAAATTGTCCCTCTCAAAGAGCTGTTGAGAGGTTTATAAGTTAATGTAATCCAGTTTTCTATACTGCAGAACACTATGTATTAGGCATTATGTCGTCAATACTCTTTCCTCGGTTATCAGCCAATAGAAAACCAATCATAAGAGTGCTTTGCTTATATAAACAATATATGAATTATTGGATTGATAGAGATGAAACTGTAAAGTATTTCAACTGTAAAGTATTTGGACATCTTTTATATCTCTCTTATTTTATAGTTAAGGTCCTACAATACAAATTAAATCAATATAGTCAGAAGTTTTCACTGACGGCCAAGGACTACTTTAGAAAAATTCAAGAGAAAGAGATACCTAAAGGCAGAACTGAGATTTTACTAATGAGCAGTGCCATTCAGAGAATTCAAAGACCATTAGCAATGAAAGTATGTTCATCAGTTAATTAAAATAAACCTTCAGTGTGTCATATTTCTCCAGTCAAGTTTAAACCATTCATAAAATTGACGGAGTCATAGACACTTTTAGGCCCTACCAGCTTTAAATGCTATGAAGTAATTAATAAAGCTTTCTTAAAGGAAAATAAAAAACTGTTAACTTCCAGGTTGACAGTACTTAAAATTTTTAACTATTTAAGAATGCTAGATAGTTTATTTTTCATTTCCCAATTTTATTACTAATAAAATAATAAAGATAAGATCAATATATATTTTAATATTTAAGTTAATATAATACTTAGGTTTTATCCTATTTCTTTACTTCAGAGACCGCCCAGAGATCTCAATTCTAATTCATTCTTACTATTTTCCATTACTGAGTCAACTAACAGATCTCCATTTTACATTCTTTCTATAAAACACAAGGGAGAAATGCTTTCAAGGAGCATCAATTTGCTATAAAAATATTTACTTAATATGTGAGTAGCTTGGGAACAAATAATTTACTTTTATCATTTCTTTTCACACCTTGAAATGATAAAAATTAAAGAGTTTGGGAAATAATCAGTGTCTTAGTTTGTCTGAACTGTATTGCAAATAACATTAACAGGTTTTGGATTAGCAACAGGAATTTATTGACTTACGGTTTTCAGGCTAGAATGAGTCCAAAATCAAGATACTGGCAAGGCTTGCTTTCTTTCTATTGCATCCTGCTGAACTAGCATCTGGACTCACCCCAAAAGAAGAAATAGAGGGAGCTCCAACCCATACTGCCCCAAACTGCCCCACACGAGATCTTAAGATTCCAAAGAAAGAGGCACTGAATGCCGTAAGTGTTTATTACAGGAGCCTACATGGAAAGCTACCTCTTCCTCACCACAGACAATGAGACAGCAAGAAGTTCTCTGCAGTATGTCCATACCTATGGCAACTATTCTTTAAATTATATGAGGCTGGGGGACAAAGACTTGCGTGCAAGTTTTGGGAAAACATCTGGGCATGTGCTCTTTTCTTAAAACAACATGCATTCGGGGTGGGCAGCATTCAAGGTTACAGCAGCTAAAGCTGCTTCCAGGGAGTTAGGTGGAAGGATGCCTGAAGAGGGGGAAGCAGGGGTAAGGTCATTGAGACCAGGGGCAAGGAGATGCTCTATGTGTCATACACTTCCAGATTCTGTACGTTCTGGTACTGGGTGCTGGCAGTCTTGAGGTTGCTTGGCTTGTCTCTGCTTCCTCTCATTACATGGCAATGTCCTCTCTTTTCTCAGTTCCCCCAGGGTGTCTTTAAAAGGTCTCCAGTAATCCAGGTTAAGGCCCACCCTGCTTGGGTCAGCCACACCTTGACTAAAAATAATCTCCTTTGAAATAATACCCTGTTTACAGTGGATTCATAGCCTAGGGAAGCAGACTCAGATTATGTGTATGTTGGGGTACATAATTCAACCTACCACAATCAGTATATGATGTTATAAATTTATCACTGGAACCAGTTGGTACTGTTTATGGGGAGACAACACTCCAGGCCTGTCGCCTTAAGAAAATCAAGCATGAGGATGTCTAATCTTATAGCAAGTATCAGCGGGAGGTCATTCCTGCTGTGCCAGGATCTGTTGCTTTGCCAAATGAATTTACTGAAAGGTTTAAATGGGTAATTATTTTAATGCAACCAAAACTGAATAATTTACCAAATTAAGTTGCATACAACTTTGTAGGTATATATCTAATACACAATGCTAATGCTAGGTATTAGCCTTGAATATTAATGTTGTTTGAGAACAGTTGGGCCAAAAAACACCTGTGAAGATACCCACTTTTTAAAAGTCCTAAGCTAATTAGTAAGTGAGCCCTTACCAGTTTTTTAAAAATATATTTTTATTATTTTTTTGAAAATTAACAGATTACACAAAATGTTACACAAAAAATTATAAGGGATTCCCATATGCCCCACTCCCCACACCTCCCACCCTTCACCATATTAACAATTCCTTTCACTGGTGTGGTACATTCATTGCAATTAATTAACACATTTGGAGCATTGTCCCTAAGCATGGATTATAGTTTAGTTTACACTCTGTCCCACTCAATTCTGTATGTTATGACAGGATGACATTCAGGACAATTCCAAGTCCCAAAATGTCCCCATATTACAGTTCTTTTTCCCTCTCCCTGCCTTTAGCATATCCAGTGGCCACTGTCTCCACATCAATGATATAATTTCTTTCATTGCTAGAATCACAATAAGTCTATAGTAGAATACCAGTAAGTCCACTCTAGTCCATATTTTATTCCCCAATCCTGAGGATTCTGGGATGGTGATGCCCATTCCACCTCTAATTGACCGGGAGCCTTAATCCCATATGGCTGATGGATGGGATTCTTGCCTGCCGTGTAGACTCTCTCAGTTGCTTGGTATGGTGATTGTCTATCCTTACCTCCTTGTTAGTTGACCAAACAGTTTTAATCTCTCTCAGATTTGATGTGTTAACAAGATTGGAGAAGGTTCACTTTAAAAATGTTACACGCTAACGAAAGATATTGTTAATGGAGAAGAGATGGGGAAGGGGTGGGTGGGGTATATGGTAACCCCCTATATTTTTTTAATAAATCAACTTTATTGATACATATTAATAAAGCTTATAATTTATTCAAAATATACAATCAGTGGTGTTTGGTATAATTACATAGTTGTGCATTCATCACTTCAATCAATAGAGCATTTTCAGTTTTTTAATAATAATAAAAAACAAATGAACAAGAAAATTCTTCACCTCTCAATCTCTCTATGCTTCCCCTGCTGTACATAGCTGCCATTTCTGGTTATTAATGCACAATTACTTATTAAGCATTTTTATCGAGATTTATTCACACACCTTATGATCTATTCAAAATGCATAACCAATGGCTTTTAGTATAATCACAACTCTTTATATATATTATATATAGATAGATAGATAGATTTTTTTAGTTGGCACCAGAAATTGAACCCAGGACCTTGTACATGGAAAGCAGGAACCTAATCACTGAGCTACAACCACTCCCCTCAATCCTATTTTTTTTTGTCTTTTTTTTTAAAGATACATAGATCACACAAAATGTTACATTAAAAAATATAAGAGGTTCCCAAATATCCTAATCCACCTCTTCCCCCCACTCCTCCCACATCAACAACCTCTTCCATCAGTGTGGCACATTCATTGCATTTGGTGAATACATTTTGGAGCGCTGCTACACTGCATGGATTATAGTTTACATTGTAGTTTACACTATCCCCCAGTCCATTCAGTGGCTTATGGCAGGATATATAACGTTCTGCATCTGTCCCTGCAATATCATTCAGGACAACTCCAAGTCCTGAAAATGCCCCATCTAACACCTCTTCTTCCCTCTCCCTGCTCTCAGCAACTCCTGTGGCCACTGTTTTCACATCAATGTCAATCCTATATTTTTGATGTAACATTTATGAAATCTAAATCTTTTTTAATAATAAAATTTTTAAAAATACAACTTCCTGAAATCTACATACACAGAGATGATAAGGAAAGTTCACTTGACAGGCATGTTTCAGATTTTTAAATGTCTTGAGTGATACCAAAAGAAAAGTCATATCTATGTATGTAAACACCTAAACCTTTCACACCATTAAGGACAATTATTAACAAAAGCCACCAGGGTTAAGTAAGTACCAGTCCTGGCTCTTCAACAAAATACCATTGGACTTCAGAGGAGGCACATTTTTTGTGCCTTAGTTTCTCATTCCTCATCAGAACAGATGGGAAGACAAAGTATGTAAGGTCCCTGACAACTCCAAAATGTCTGGGATTCTTCTTTGTCCTCAAAATGTTCTGCTAAGAATACCTTTTAGCATAAGTAAATGACAGAAAGTCCACTGTGAATAAATTATCCTAACAGGTTTTTATTTTTTGTAAATATTTTCTTTCATGATTCATAGCCAGTAAACCTCTATTTTTCTGTTATTACTTTTTCTCTCCCTTCCCAAAGTAACTGCCTCAGAATATTTACCACTTGCCTCAGAATATTTACCTGCCTGAAGCTCCTTATCTTCTTTATGTATTCATGTGGTTCCTTATTTCTCTCTACTTCACTGAAAAGGAATAATACAAAAGCAGAATTCGTTAAGTGCAATAGTGATTGGCAATCATAGTCAAATAATTAAATATTGTCTTTAATAAAATGAACTCAGAATAATTCATAAAAATGGAAGAACATGAAATATTAAACTTCCATTGTTGTATCTACTTTTTAAATTCCCAAACTGGTAATATTTATATAAAATACATGTTTTAATATTTATACAATAAAAATTAATACATATTTAATGTTTGCTATGTTTTACTAGTTACATCATACCTGTTTTATATTTATATAATCTTTAAACCTGAGTGGATATAAATATCAAGTTTGATCCATTTTGTCCCCTTTGGAGACGATAATACAACCAGGCGGTGCTATAGATAAAGGCAGCTAGTAAGAGGGAGGGAAGTAAATCCAGAGGCAGGATGCTCTGGTCTGAGGAGGTGGCTGGGGCACTCTGTGACTTAGTTGGGAATAATAAACAAGCTGGCCTCCAAGAGTGGTTTGGTATTTATATTTCACCATGACTCTCTACCTGATCTTTGGCACTCCCTAAGGAAGGAAGCTGGACCGTGTGTGTGACCGTAGACTAAAGAGGAGGAAGTAAAAAATGTACCAGGGAGACAGCCAAAGGGGAAATGGTTATCAAGAAATAAACAGACTCAGAGGAAAAGTATAGCTCAGCATTGAATAGGAATGGAAAGGTACAGATGTTGTGGTAACTTGTAAGACTCAAACAAAGTCATTTTGTTATTGATGTTGCTATTATTTTTTGTGGATTGTGCTGTCACAGCCAGTTACCTGCTCAGCAACAGTTATGTTCCCAAAGTGTATAAGTAAGCCAGCAGGACTGGCTTTTCCATAATAGTAATGAAATAAGATTGGACAGATCATAATCCCCGGGCTAGTCCTGTAAGACTATTAAGACGTGGTAGGCAGACTCTAATATGGCCCCAGTGATCTCTCCCTTTTGGTATTTACTCCTTTATGTTATCCTCTACCCTTGAGCATGGGCTGGATGTAGTGACTCGCTTCTAATGAGTAAAATACAGCAAAAGCCATGGGATATCACTTCCAAGATCAGATTGTAAAAAGACTATGGGTGATCCTGATTGCTCTCTCTTGGATTGCTTTGTCTGAGGAAAGCCAGCTACCATGTTGAGGCAGCCCTGTGGGGAAGACCACATGAACAAGGTTGGAAAGAGAGCCTCTGAGGTGGTCAGCAGTCACAAAAGTATTCTGGGAAGCAGATGCTTTCCCAGTCAAGCCTTGAGATGACTAAAGCTCCAGCTAACATCTTGATTGTAGCCTCACACGAGATTGAGCCAGAACCCTCCAGCTAAGCTGTTCCCAGATTCCTAAACCTACAGAAACTAAGGTTATAAATGTTTGTTGTTTTAAGCTGCTAAATTTGGGGAAATTTGTTGTTCATTAATAGATAACTAAGGGAAGCAGATTTGGCCCAAGGGATAGTGTGTCTGCCTACCACGTGGGAGGTCCAAGGTTCAAACCCAGGGCCTCCTGACCCATGTGATGAGCTGGCCCATGCGCAGTGCTGATGCGCGCAAGGAGAGCCATGACATGCAGGGGTGTCCCCCGCATAGGGGAGCCCCATGAGCAAGGAGTGTGCCCTGTAAGAAGAGCCACCCAGCATGAAAAAAAAGTTTGCAGCCTGCCCAGGAATGGCGCCACACACACGGAGAGCTGACGCAGCAAGATGACACAACAAAGAGACACAGATTCCGGGTGCTGCTGACAAGAATACACGCGGACACAGAAGAACACACAGCGAATGGACACAAAGAGCAGACAGTTGGGGGGGGGCAGGGAAGGGGAGAGAAATGAAAAATAAATCTTTAAAAAAAATAGATAACTAATATAATCCATAACATATGGCACATAACTGAAATGTAAGGTACAGCAGAAGAGTCAGAGTCAAGGTGGGAATGGGTTGTAAAAGAGAGAATTGAAGAGAAATCTATGCCCTGAACCCTATGTTGTGCTTGGCACTGTGCCAGGCATGTTACAGACATTATCTTGGGTTATTCTCATTACACTGTAATGCTGGTACCATTATCCCTAATTTACGGATGAGCAACCTAAAGTCAAAAGGGTAAAGCAATTTGCCCAAGGTCACACAGCTAGTAAGAGGCCAGATTTGGAGACCTTTAAAAAATCTATATCTGAAGCTACTACTTCTAGTATAATGCTAATTACAATGAAAAGGGAAAGCAAATAGTTCATGACACTGGTAATAAGTAAAAAACATACCAGCTTAACCTTTCAGACACACACCTAACATTTTATTTGATAATAGCTCCAGTAGGGTATGAATACAGCTCTGTGGAAACAGGACAGCAGCATCTCATTCTGCTGGTAGTGTGGGAAGAGGGTGGAGGGAAGGACCCCACAGGGGGTCTCCTAGAGCTAAGTTAGTGAGTAATGGAAAGAGGTAGAAGGCTTGAGCCCTGGAATCACACTGACATGGGTTCAAACCAGTTACTAGCTCTGTGATCACAGGTTACTTCTTTCAGCCACAGTTTCCATATCTGTACTGATTAAATGAGGCAATGCATAAAATGTCTGGCAAAGAGTCAGGTATATAGCAAGCATTTAATAGATGTTTACAATTAATAATACTGTTGGTTTTGTTTGCAAAATTGACTTTGCCTTAATGGGGAATTAATGCTTAATTGGCAGAGAATTTCTGTTTGAGGTGATAGAAAATTTTGGTAATGGATGGTGGTGATAGCATAACATTGTGAATGTAATTAACACCACTGAATTATATATTTGAAAGTGGTTAAAAGGGGAAATTTTAGGTTGTTACTAGAATTTTAAAATATTTTTTAAAGAACTATACAATACAAACATGGAACCCTAATGTAAACCATGAATTATAGTTAATAGTACAATTATAATAATATTTTTCATCAGTTGTAACAAAGGTACCACACTAAAGCAAAGTATAAATAATGGATTGGGGTTTAATGTAGGAATTTTGTATTTCCTGCAAGATTTTTCTGAAAACCTATAATTTCTCTAATAAAAAAAAATCAACTTTCCCTTGATTAATGTGTAATTACTAGTATGACCTTTTAGTCTTATCAGTAATATTTTTAAGAGATAAATGTTATTTTCTTTTGATAATTGGTCAAGAGCTGGGGAAAGAAAAAAAAAGTGAGTATAAGGAAAGGAAAAAGGTAAAAAAAAAAAAAAACCGTGTGAGATAATGATTGTGTAATAGAGCTGGAAGCAGAGGCAGGGAGGGGACTCTGGTATGTGGACTCATTATAGGGTGTAAGATAGTGCATTCTATTCATCTTCATAGTCTCAAGAGCAGTGCCTGGCCCACAGTCATTTGATAACATACAAGGATCTCAATCATTCTTCTCTTCAGCAAATACTAACTGAAACCTGTGTGCAATCATTCTTTCAAGAAGGTAGCATTGTGGAGGCTATATTCTAATAATGTGAGACAGGCAATAAACACAATACACTAAATAAAACTGCATATATAAAGTAAAGTGTTAACTGATAGGGAGACATTAAAGCAAGAAAATGAGGGGGGAGTGTGCTGCCTTACCTAAGGCAATCAGGAAAGCCTTGGATGAAGGAGAAGCAAGAAATGCTAGAAGTGTGACATGTCACCCATGTTTTGAATTGGAGGGAAAGGAAAGGAAAGAGAAAACTAGTGGTTAGTTTGAGAGTGCCTGATCAATTAACTTCTAAAGTTTTGAGCCAAGATTTCTTTTAAGGAGAGTTACACCTATATTGATCTGCCAGTCCTCCCTGTACTGTTTGCAGGGCTGGGACTATAGTGTGGGAATGTGGAGCCTAGGGTGTATTTACATGACGGTGAAACAGTGTTCCTTCTTAAATTTTATACCCCAGGCATCTCACTTGCCTCACCTCGGTCTCAGCCCTGATTTGTTTGTTGGTTAACAGATTGGTTGCTTGAGTTTTGCTTTTGCATTGTAATGACTATTTTCTAAAAATTATACATT
Source organism: Dasypus novemcinctus (assembly GCF_030445035.2). Taxonomy (NCBI): domain Eukaryota; kingdom Metazoa; phylum Chordata; class Mammalia; order Cingulata; family Dasypodidae; genus Dasypus; species Dasypus novemcinctus. The sequence goes on along the minus strand of NC_080683.1, from coordinate 26,848,927 downwards.
CTTATTATTTCAAATGTCAATCAATACAAAAATTTAAAAAGAAGGAAGTAGTCAAGGACCCCAAATCCTACCACCCAGAAATAGTCAGCATTATTAATTGGTAATTCATTACAGACTTTTCTCTATATATATTATAGACAGGCAGAAGACTAGTAGATATATAACAATGTAGATAGTCAGAGGGATAAATAGTATGAATAGAACTTACAAAGATATGATTATATTATACCTGGGTTTTTTCATTTAAATCTGGTTTTGCTTTAACTTAACCAAAGAATGCCCAAAGGAAATTATAGGAATTAATGAACCTCAGATAAATATCTCTTCACTCAAAATATATTTATTCTTAAAAGATCCTTCTAAATTAAAGCAAAAAGGAGTTATTAAAGTCAGCAATTTTTAAAATTGTTGGGGGGGGAGTGCCAGCAGAACTATATATTTCAAATTTAGATAGTGTTGTTATGTTCCATCTAGGAAAGATGAAATGATTAGCACACTTATCCTTACTCTAACTTTGAATTATTTGTTTTGTTTTATATTCTATTCTAAAAACATAATTTTGCAATATCCTTAAGTTAAATTCTGTAATGGACTCACACTGATTTCTCTGCTTCTGTTCCTGCTCTTCTACAGAGCAATCAGCATATCAGTGCCTCAATTTTAAATATGAATGGACAACCAAGGATCACCAGACATTTCAGGAATACCTCAAATATTGAATAGAGAGGAAGGATGAGGGCAAAGAACCTCAGAAGAAATATAAAAAGAATTGGACTTCCACTTCCAACATTTACAGTGTAAAATGGTCCATGGACCAGCTTAATTTAGTGAAACTAGTGAAAAATGTATTTTTAAAAAAATTTTTAATTAAAAAAATAAAAGCACGATTATTACCATTTAAGGTCTCTGGAGGCAATTAGACAAGGAATTTAAAAAAAAAAAGGCATCCATATTGGAAACAAGTCAGTCTATCTTTGATTGTAGATGACATGATCTTGTATATAGAAAATCCAAAGGAATTCACTAAAAATATATTGGTACTATTTAAGTTCAACAAGATTGCAGGATACAAGATGTATAGAAAACCTATTGTATTTCTGTAACCTTGCAGTAAACATTCAAAAATGAAATTAAGAAAACAATCCGCTTAAAATAGATGACAAAGAATAAGACATTTAAAAATAAATTTAATGAGAGAAGTACAAAACTTATACTCTGAAACTACAAAACACTGTTGAAAGAAATTTTAAAAGATCTAAATAAACAGAGAAACATCTCATGTTTATGGATTGGAAGACTTAATATTGTTAAAATGTCAGTATCCCCCAAATTCATCTATAGACTCAACACAATCCTTATCAAAATATCAGCTGGCTAGTTTTTAGAAGCTGGCAAAATTCAAGTAATGACAAGGAATCCAGAAAGCCAAACAATCTTGAAAAAGAGGAACTAAGTTGGAGGATTCATACTTTCCAATTTCTAAGCTTACTATAAGCAAAAGTATTCAAAAGAGTGTGGTACTGGCATATGAATAGACATATAGATCAATAGAATACAATTGAAAGTCCAAAAATAAACCCATGTGTCTATGATTGACTGATTTTTCAATAAGGTTGCCAAGACCATTCAATGGGAAAGAACGCTTTTCAACAAATCATGCTAGTACAACAGAATATCCATATGCATAAGAATGAAGTTGAACTCATATACAAAAATTGACTCAAAATGGATCAAACACCTAAATATAAGAGCTAAAGCTATAAAATTCTTTTTTGAAAAAATTGACTTTGTGACCTTGGGTTTTGCATATTATGGGCAAATTATCTGAGTAGACATTTCTTCAAAGAAGATATACACATGGACGCTAAGCACTTGAAAAGATGCTTGGCATCACTAGTCTTCAGGAAAATGCGAACCAAAAACCACAATGAGATAGCACTTCACACCCACTAGCAGGGCTAGAATCAAAAAGTAAGATAATGAAAAGTGTTAACAAGAATTTGGAGAAATCAGAACCCCTATAGACTATTTGTTGGAATGTAAAATTTGGAAAACATTTTGGAAAACAGTCTGACAGATCCTTAAACTGTTAAACATAGAATTACCATATGACCAAGCAAAATTCCATACCTAGGTATCTACTCAGGGAATAAAAACTTATATATAGAAGTTTATAAAAACATTATTCATAATAGCCAAAAGATGTATACAACCCAAATGTCCATCAACTGATGAATAAAAAATGAAATATCTATACAAAGGAATGACGTACTGATACATGCTACAACGTGGGTGAACTTTAGAAATATTATACTAAGTAAAAGAAGCCAGTTCACAAGACTACATATTATTTGATTCCATATATATGAAATATCCAGAATAGGCAAATCTATGAAGACAGAAAGTAGATCAGTGTTTGCTTAGGGCTGACGAGAGAGACAGGGAGATAGCTAAAGGGTACAGGGTACTTTTTTGAAGTGATGAAAATGTTCTAAAATTGGCTTTGATAATGATCAACATATTTGTGGATATACTAAAAACCATTGAAATTAATTGTATGGTATGTGAATTATATCTCAAGCTGTTAAAGGAAAGAAGAGAATTTTTTAAAAGAAATCCTGTAATAGACTCAGATTTATGACTGTATTACATCTATAAAATAAGAATAGGATGCCATGAAAAAAGAAACTTAGATAACAAGAGTTCTTGAAAATTAAAAATATAAATGATGAAATAATTTATCAGAAAGTTAGATGATAAAACTAAAAAAAATCCTATAAACTTAAGGAAAAACAAACTTACTAAGTATTGAAACGTAAGAGCCAGACAGAATCAAATCAGAGAAAACTGATGTGGAGAAATTCTTAAAGAAATAATACAAGAAAATTTATAGCTATAAAACTCTTACAATGAAAAAGAAGAAACAACTCAGCAATCTAACCTCATACCTGGAGGAGCTCCAAAAAAGAAAAGCAAACTAAACCCAAAGTGAGCTGAAGAAAGGAAATAATAAAGATTAGAGTAGAAATTAATGGAACAGAGAATATATAGGAAAACAAGAGAAAGAATCCATGAAACCAGAAGGTGGTCCTTTGAAAAGATCAATAAAATTGACAAACCTTTGACTAAACTGACAAAGAAAAAAAAAGAGGACACAAAAAGGAAAAATCAGAAATGGAAGGGAGCACATTTCTACCAACTTCGTAAAGACAAAAGATTATAAGAGAATCCTATGAACAATTGTGTGCCAATATATTAGATAACTTAGATGAAATGGACAAATTCATAGAAATACACAAACTGAATCAGATGATATAGAAGATCTCAACAGACTAATAACAAGAGATTGAATTAGGAATCAAAAACTTCCCAAAAAAGAAAAGTCCAGGACCAGATGGTTCCCTTGTGAATTTTACAAAACATTCCAAGAAGAGTTAAAGCCAATCTTGCTCAAACTCTCCAGAAAATTGAGGAGGGAACACATCCTAACTCATCTATGAGGCCAGCATCCCCCTAATACCAAAGCCAGGTAAAGATAATCACAAGAAAAGAAAATTACAGACCATTATCTCTTGTGAACATACATGCAAAAAATCCTAGTGAATTATTAATAAACCAAATCCAACAGCACATTAAAAGGATTATACACCATAATCTAGTGGGATTTATTTCAGGAATACAAGGCTGGTTCAATATATGAAAATCAATCAATGTAATGTACCATATTGATAGAATGAAGAAAAACAATATCAGGACATGTAATTATGAAATTCGAGGTTTCTAGGAATAGGTAAAGAAACATCTTAAGAACTTCTAGAGAGAATAAAACAGGCCACCCAAAAATAAGCAAAAAGTAAGATAGCATTAGACGTCTCAACAGCAACTGCCTAACAACACGTAACTATGGAGCAATGCCCTCCCAACCTCAAGTGAAATGGTTTACAGTCTGGCAGTCTGCATTAAGCATAAGTGTGTGGGCATTATAAAGACATTATCAGATATACAAAGCCTCAGATATTATGTCTTTCCTTTCTTAGGAAGTTTGTAGAGAATACACTATACAAAACAAGATAGTTACACCAAAATAATGAAAAACAGGAACTTAGGAGAGCCTTCAAGCTAAGTTCCAGAATGACAACCATATATAATAGGCCTAGAGAGCTAGAAATCAGAGCAGGAGATAGTACTCTGGGAGGGTCTCACCCCCCAAAAAAATAATGGCATCAGATAATGTTGGTGCTTTTGAAAAACGATAATGAGTAATAAATTAAAAAGCACAAACAAAAGAGGATTATTATAAAGAAGGCACTGCAAGAAGAAAGTGGAAATGTTTGGAAAGACCAGGGGGAAACCAAAAGTTGTACAGAATTCACTCCTCTCCCCCACCCCCCATAACTATAGGAAACTACTTGGTTATATTTATATGCAATTAGTCTTCATTAATTTAACTATAAAAATGATATAACTATATTGGAGGATAGAAAGACAAGATGGGTATGTAAGAGAAATAAATCCTCATTTATCATAGAAGAAAGTAAATTTTCTAAAATTGATAAACTGAGAAACTAGTATGAGCACATTATTTAGGGACATGACAATAAATAGCAAAACAGCCCAAAGCGCTAAAGATGACTGTTTCTGGGGGTGGGAAGTGATGAGGGCAAGGAATGATTGCTTTACATTATAAGCTTTTATAGTATTTGATATGTATTTTAGCAAAGTTTTAAAATATTTAAACTATTTTGATAAAATAGTTTATTAATGAAGAGGAAAGAAAAAATAATCTGAAAGATGATTGTCAAATATCCAAAGGTCTATATAGCATTTTGGCCAGAAAAATTTTCAATGTAGATGTTGCCATTCACCCATCACAATTGCAGAAACATTAATAATATGTTCTCTAGTTTGGGCAACAAAGAGGTTTACATTTTATTATTGTTGTTTTGTGACATTGACTTTGTCAGACACCAGATCTACATTCCAGATCTGATTCTTTTGTCATGATGTTGTTTTACCTTTTTTTCTATCTCTTATATTTCCTATAAACAGAAGTTTGACATAAGGACTTGATTAGATTCAGATAAAACATTTTTGGTAAGTATCCTTCATAGGTGATCCTATGTATTTAATTTTACATCTCTTTCAGGAGATTAGTGATGTTAAATGTGATTACTTGGTTAATATGGTATGGTAGCTTAGAGTTATACATCCCAAGAAAACATGTTCTTAATCCTAATCCATTCCGTGGGTGTGAAGTCACCATAAATAGGACCTTTTTATGAGGTTCCTTCAATTAAGGTGTGGCCCAACTGAATTAGGATGGGTCTTAATCCTATTCCTGGAGTTCTTTATAAGCAGAATGAAATTCAGACACAGAGAGAAAGCCACAGGGAGCTGCCAGAAACTGGAAGTCAACAGAACCCAGAAAGAAAGGGGAAGACACGCACTGCCATGTGGCAGAAAAGGCCAAAAGACCAAAGATTTCTGGCAGCCAGCTCCAGATGCCACAGTCTTCTGGGACAAAACATCATCTTGCTGATGCCTTAATCTTGAACTTCTCTTGCCTCAAAAATTTGAACCAACAAATTCTCATTGTTTAAGCCAACCCACTGTATGGTATTTGTTTAGCAGCCAAGAAGCTAAAACATATGGGGACCACCAGATTCCTCCATTATAAAGACACATTTGTTTAACTATCAATCTTCTGTAAAGCAGCACTTGTTCTTATTAACTGGGGATGATCTAGGACCACTGAATTTTAAAACTTCAGCCTTTACTGATAACTCTATTGATAATTTCACCATAGCTCCTCCTTCATGGTTTTGTACATTGTGCTTTGTATAACACTTGGGTGTGCCCATGACATAGTAATCGTGGTAGATTTGTACAGTTATCATGCCAATTTTCTGGAAGAGAGTGGAAAAGTGTCTTGAGAAAGGGAACCTTTCCTAATTTACACAGTTGCATTCGGGCTAGTGGCTTCAGTATAAGTATCCTATCTTTGACCACTCACCTGGGGGCAGGCCAGAAGAAGCTTGGCAATCAGCATCAAGAAACTATTCCAGTGTCTGGTCTGTTCTTATGTTTTACTCCCCTCCCCAAAACTTTGTCCCACCAAGCAAATTCTTAGCTTCTTACTTACAACCCTTTATCATTTACTGGAATAAAAATGAAGCAAGGCTGTGAAAATTTGGGGGAGTTTTTTCCATTGTCAAAGAAGAAAGGAAAGTACCTGTCATACACTGACCCTAAGACCTCTAATATTTCATACACTCACCATGCCCTGGGCTCATCTCTTTTCTGTCCTATGCAGGAATAATCAGTATCCACCATTCATTTACCTTTTTAATGTTTTTATAGACTATAAACGCTGTACATTTATAATGTGTTGTAAGCAAGAAACTAGTGTCTTACTCAAAAACATTTGTACACAGAAGCAATTCTTCTTCCTCTAGAGGCAGAAAATATTCTACATCAAGTAGAATGGAGCAAAATGTCCTTTTCTGGGCTCATTAAGCATCTGCAGGGTCACTCTATTCCTGGCTCACCTAGAGCAACAGTCTGTTTAAAAGCTGTCACGTCCACCTCCCCTTTGTTCTCTGTGTTAGAGCAATTCAGAGTCATGGAAAATTTTAGTTCTCTCTCTCCCCATCTTTTCCAGGAAACCTGTTGGCAATTACAGTCTTTACTTGACAGGGTCCTTTTGACACAGCATGGCTGATGGCAGTTGCCTCCAGGAGGGTTCAGCTGTTTTAGGCACAGGATGACAGTTATCTACTTCGATTTCCCCTGGCTACCACTTTTGTTGTTAAAACTTTTCCAGGACTTTTTGGGGTGGTTTGTTGTTGTTGTTTTGTTTGTTTGTTTGTTTGTTTTTGTACCATCATTACAATTTTCTTTTCTCACCGTGGGTGCTGTTGCATATAATTAAGCTTTGTGATTCCAAAATAAAGGCAGAAGTGGTGATTACATTACCATCAGCTGAATGCCACCAACTTTATCTCTCTGAAATATAAAGAAGTTCCATGTGGGACTTTTATTTTTGTTTGAACTTAGGCCATTCATCCGTGAAATACTTCAGTTTAGAAACTAGAAGATAGGTTTGAACTATCCTGTCTAATCTCTAAATCTGCCTTTCTCAACCTTGGCACTTCGACATTTTGGACCGGCTATTTCTTTGTTTTGGGGGCTGTCCTCTGCATTGTAGGATGTTTAGCAGTATCCCTGACCTCAACCCAATATAGAGGCTAGAGCAAAGTGCCCACCCCCAAAATAAGCAAAGATATTTTCGGTGTTGCCAGTTGTCCCCTGGCAGACAAAATTGCCCCCAATTGAGAACCACTGCATAAAATAATATTAAAAGTAGATATGGATTGTGTTCAATTTGATCTTATACTTTCCATTGTTTCATTCCTTATTTTTAAAACTCTGAAAGTCTCTTCCTTGCATGAATATAAAATAGAAACAAAGATCTTAATGTTATTTTTCTTATGAGATAGCCAAAATGATTCTCAATGAGTTTAACCACTTAGGAGGGGGATAGGGAGCAGAATGCTTTTATTCTATATAATAGATTAAACACTGCTAATGTATTCATAGTGGATATCTTTAAAAATGCTAGAAACAAATGGATATAAAATAAAAATTTGTGCCATTATCCTACATATTCACCTTGAGCTAATTTGGTTTTTTAGAGGAAAATATTTTGGAAACCTTAGTTTAATAGCAAGTCTACTATTAATATTAAGATTAGTATATTTTAAAGGTTTCCTATAAAACGCTTATTTCAGGGCCTACGATATTTAAAGAATGATGGTAATTGGTGGAATTTTCCAGATCACCTCAATGAAACTTCTCAGTGACAGCTGAGTGCTCTAAGACCCCATGTGGTAAAGCAATTTGACAAGGACACAGTGAAAGCATCAGGAGAGTTCTCCTGAGCCCTGGGCAGCTTTTTGCACTGAACATGCTATCTCCCTGAGTTAAGTAAACTCAGCATCTGGCACCAGAGCTCATGAGAAAACAAAAGAATGCACAAGAAAAGAAATGTAATGATTGTGTTTTACATAATCCTAAGGATGTTATCACTCAAATAAAGCTTTAAACAAAAACTGTGTTTTACCTCCAATAGAAAGATGTGGGATGCGGTAGGAGATGGGAGCAGAGTAGACAGGAAATTGGAAAAGGGGAGGACAAACAATAGTTTAACTTCTATGCATAAGAATCATTTGGGGAGTGTATTAAAATTCAAATAAATAGACCTCACTCCAGACTCACCAAATCAGTATCTCTGAATGTGGCCTAGCTATTTGCATTTTAAACAACTACATGTGTTCTATGCATATATTTTGAGAAACATCAAATTATTGGAGGGTAGACCCCTTCAGTAGACCACTGAGAAGGCTATTCTATTCTTTTTCAGTAATAAGCAATGGATACATAGAGATGTACTTGAAAACTATTACCAAAATATTGGTAATATTTGTTAAAAGGATGTTGTAAATACATTCAAAGATCAATGCAAGATGGCCATTTCTTTAACAAGAAACAGGGGTGACAAGAAGTGGCAATGCTGCATAAGAATAGTAGCTAACACTTCAGAAATACTTACAGTGTGCCAGACACTGTTCTAAGTGATTGCATTCATTAAGTCCTCAGAACAACCCAGGAGGTGGGTCTTTTATTATCCCCATTTCACAGATTGGGAAACAGACACAGAGGATTTTAAGTATCAGACTTGAAGTCACTAGCTAGGAAGTGACAGAGCCAGCATTGGAAACCAGGTAATCTGCCATGAATTTAACTGCTGTCATAAACTGTTCTCAAAGCATAAAAACTAACAGATTGATTCAGTTAGATCTGACTTGGAATCCAAATTCCGCTGGGTGAATTTGGGCAAATTATCTAATGTTACTGACCTCAGTTTCCTTATTTATAAATTGGGAATAAAACATCGGCCTCACAGAGATATCATTGGCATTAAAATAAGTGATCTGTAACTCATAGCAGGTGCTCTTTCATTACTGGCTATTAAAATAATTATTATCTGAGGTTGGGGAGGGAGGACGTACAGAGAATAATGAGCACCTTGAGGCCCAGCTAGGATAGCCAGGTTGGGTGCTCCCTCACCACCACCCCAGTTGAAAGCAGGGCTAGAATTCAACAGGTGGAGACATGGGACTAAATTCATGTGCATAAAGTAAATGGCTTAAGTAGCCGAAGCTTTTACCATAGTTCAAGAATAGAGTACTAGTAAGCAGAGGAGAGAAGGACAAAGTTAGAATCTTAGGATTTGCCTACATTCAGGTTGTGGGAAGAGGAGCCTGTGGAAAGCAAAGAAGGAACGGAGGGGAACTAGGAATCAGCACCAAAGAGGAGATAGTTTCAAGTGGGAGGAAGTACTTGAGGGGGCCCAGGGCTCCAGGGGGTCTTGGCAATTAGGAGGTCCCAGGTCAGCTGGAAGAGAGACATTTCAGAAGTTAAATGGCAAAGGATTAAATAGTAATTGGAGGTGAGGGAGGATACTGAAGAAGGAGTGAGGGAAAAGAATGGTAGCTTAAATGGGCAAGACAATTGAAAGTAGAGCCTTTAAGATAAGGAGACCTGAGTCCTAAAGGGAGGGGACATCAGGAGGAGGACAATGATTATGTTCAGTAAAAGTCAGGAGATGTATTGGAAATAGCACAGGACTTGGAGTCTTTCAAACATGGGTTCAAACCTCAGCTTTGTGCCAATGGGTAATACACTTCACCTCTCTGAACCTTAGATTCCTGTACAAATAAATGTGAGAAACTGTGAGTTAACTGAAGTTTATTTGCTTTACTGTCTGAAAAATGAAGTTAATAAAATATGCTTTGTATGATTGTGAGAATGAAAAGAGAATTTATTTAAAGGACCCATCTAGGGCTTGACATATAGTGAGTGCTCAAAAATTGGTGAATATTATTATTGTTGGGGGAAAATGTAAGGTGAGGAATTTGATCAAAGATGGGGATTTTGAATGTTTTGGAAATTAGTCAAAGTCAGTTTTGACTTATTATACGTTTGTTCAATTAGAAGTCATTAAATGTGAGGAAGAAGCTACTAAACACATGGTAAGCCATTCTCTTTGTTGTAAGGGAAACTGTAATTACGGCCAAATCTCATGTTTATTTAGAGCAGGAAGGAATAGGACTTGATGACTGTACCAGAGCGTCATACTAACTCACTATCCTGGAAACAGAAGCCAGGTTTAAACCTGCCCTGTCCGGGCTCAGATCAGTGGGCCCTTTTTCTGCTGCCGGTGACACCCTGGAGACATTCACAGCAACTCCCTCTCTCTCCTCTCCCTGCCTCTGTGTCCTGTTGAGTCTCTGTTAGGTCTTTCACATCTACTCTTCCTTTCTTTTCACTGTAGTCACTGTCCTAGTTCAAGTCTACTCACCTTGTCCTTGAGCACCTAACCGATCTCCTTTCTTTTTTTTTTTTTTTTTAAAGATTTATTTATTTATTTAATTCCACCCCCTTCCCCTGGTTGTCTGTTCTTGGTGTCTGTTTGCTGCGTCTTGTTTCTTGTCCGCTTCTGTTGTCGTCAGCGGCACGGGAATTGTGGGTGGCGCCATTCCTGGGCAGGCTGCTCTCTCTTTTCACGCTGGGCGGCTTTCCTCACGGGCGCACTCCTTGCGCGTGGGGCTCCCCCACGCGGGGGACACCCTTGCGTGGCACGGCACTCCTTGCGCGCATCAGCACTGCGCATGGCCAGCTCCACACGGGTCAAGGAGGCCCGGGGTTTGAACCGCGGACCTCCCATATGGTAGACGGACGCCCTAACCACTGGGCCAAAGTCCGTTTCCCCCGATCTCCTTTCTACAGTTGTCCTCCTCCAACATCCTAAATCATTGCCTTGGACATGACAATGTTCTATGCAAAAACTTTCATTATTAACAGGATATACAGAATGAAGTCTAAGCTGTAGCCTGAAGTTTAAGGTTCTCAAAATCTGGTCCCTACTTACCCCTCAACTAGGTTTCTCAGCTCCTTCCCACATTCTTGTATTCATAGGTCTTTAAACACACAGTGCGTGTTCTTCCCTTCCTGCCAGTGTCTCCCTGGTCCTGTGCATTCTCTTCATCCCATGGCTTTTGTTATCTAAGTGCCCATCTCATGGGGCTGTGCTGAGTTTCCTTTGTCTGCCTGAAATGCTTCTCTAGTGTATCAAGCCCAGAGTGGTTTCTTTCCTTCTTAAATCCTTAGCATATCTTCTACAACAGCATTTCACCGTTATCTTGGAATGTTAGTGTGTTACTCAAAAATGCATTCCATGTTCAATAAATGGAGAGCTCTGGGTTAACAAAAGGTAAGCATATTTTATCACAGCAGGACCTCCCAGGGTCTGTATGAGTGTGTCCCCAATCTAATTGACCATGGGACACTTTTTTCATAGAGCATCTCATGGGGGTTTCTGAAGGGCTTTAGTTTGATCAGTATTGCATATAGGCAACCACAGTGAAAATGTTGTTAGTTACAAATAGCAGAAAATAGTTCTTTTTTTTCTTTAAAGAGGGAGGGGGTGTAGCTCAGTGGTTTGAGTGCCTGCTTCCTATGTACGGGGTCCCGAGTTCAGTCCTCAGCACCTCCTAAAAAAAAAAAGGTTCTGTATGTTTCTGCACCACTCACGTGGCACATAGCATATACTACCTTACATTTTTAACTTTGCATTTAATGTCACCTTTCCTACTACTAGTACATAGAAAACTCCATAGCAAGAATAAAATCTTTACCTTGTACATAGGAGATGCTCACTAAATTTGTTGAGAAAGAATAAAGCATGACCCACATATCTGTTGTACCTTCACTCAGGGTCACCATGGGTGGTTGTATAGATTGAGAATGGCACAATTTTGGGAAGCAACATTCACTGTATTACCAACTGAATAGTGCTCCCCCAAACAGTGCACAGCCAGTACAGTTATTCCCAGTGGCCCCCATCTTCCAACTCAAATGTCCAGGAGTGCTATTTCTGTGTTTCCCTCACTTCTACCTGAACATGGATTGTAGCAAATCTTTACATACTCTTAAATATTTTACTCACAAAATCATTGGCTAATACCATACATTATACTGAAGATTTTATGGAAAAGATAGTAGAGGGAATTTATAACACATACCTTCACTGAACTTTTTAAAATCGGCCATTTTCCTGAAGACACTCTTCAGTTTTGCCACTAGTGTGTGCATTCCCCCACCCCACCCCCACCCTTTCTCCTAGCAATATATAATATATTTTATTATAATAAAAATATATTTTTTTATTATAAGTTCTCTGAACCTCTGTGACAATGCATAAAAAAAGGAACAGCCTCAAGCCACCACAGAAAGTCTTTATGACATCAAGAGGAACAGTTAGTGTTTGAAGGTTTATAGGGATAAAGTGTAAGTGTTGGCAAAACAAACCAACATAGAAAATTATTTATGTCAATGAATTATATTTATCTATCTATCAACTGGTTCAAACTGTACAAGGGGATAATGTCTAAGCCATGCATTAGAAATGATTCCTATGCTGAATTGATAAAGTATGCTGCAGTCCTTAGCACTGTGTTAACTGTCTGGAACATTCAGCAGCTCATAAAATACTAAGAGCAGCTTGTATGTGCCCTGAGCATCCCCAGCAAGAAAACTGGATGATTGGACTGGGAGAATCCTTTAAGCAACAGATAACGCTGGATCATCATTGGAAAGAGAATCATGTTCCCACTGAAACATGGGCAGAGAACTTTAGGGCCAATCTTGAGGCAAGAGCAATTTGTACCTGAGGTCAACTGGGGCATGGGAGAGTAGGGGCTAATACAAGACAGAATCTGCTTATCTCCCGGCCAACAAATACAGAAAATAAATAGTCCCTCCAAGCTCCTGCTTCACATGCAGCTGCTATTAAAAGCTAATGATAGAGGGAAGCAGATGTGGCTCAACTGATACAGCATCTATCTTCCACATAGGAGGTCCAGGGTTCAAACCCAGGGCCTCCTGGCCCGTGTGGTGAGCTGGTCCATGCGCGGTGGTGCCATACACAGGAGTGCCATGCCACACAGAGGTGTCCCCCATGTAGGGGAGCCCCACATGCAAGGAGTGTGCCCTGCAAGGAGAGCTGCCCCGCACAAAAAAAGCACAGCCTGCCCCAGAGTGGCGCCGCACACACGGAGAGCTGACACAGCAAGATGACGCAACAAAAAGAGACATAGATTCCTGGTGCCACTGAGAATGCAAGCAGACACAGAAGAACACACAGCAAATGGACACAAGAGAGCAAATAACGGGGCAGGGGGGTGGGACGGGGAGAAAAAAATAAATCTTAAAAAAAAAGAAAGAGTTAATGATGGGGAACGGATGTGGCTCAAGCAGGAGGGTCCCAGGTTTAGAAGCCAATGTGACACTGGCTTCCCACATACGATTCCCACATATGAGGCCCCAGGTTTAGTCCCCAGCCCCCGGTACCTCAAAAAAAAAAAAAAAAAAGAAAAACCTAATGACACTGGGAGGGAAGGCCCTAGGCCAAGGAGAGCCCCCCTTGCTTTCACAGACAGAGTGACAGAAGCCTAGCAAAAGTGAGACCACCTTTCAGCTCTGAACTGCTGAGAGGCCCAGTGGGGTCTTTGGACCATTTTATGAAGCAGGTTTCAATCAAACCTGGAGCTTTACACAAAAGGGAAGATCTGTATATTGGTGTACAGTCCACCATGTCATGTTAGGCACTTGTTCCTCTGATTAAGTGTTATTAAACAAAATAGAAAATGCTGGCAGGTCCTACCATTTTATGCTGGCTAAGCCTTGAGCTAGTAATTATTGCAAATCTGCAGAAATATTTTATTAGACTTTTTAATTTCCCACAGGTCTTTTCTAGCTGTTGTGTGCATGCTCTCAGGGAAGCTTTTCTTCCTCCTTTTAATTTGTTCACATGACAAGAGACCATGCACGGCAGACAGCAGAGTCATTGCAAGCTTGTCTAAAGGAAGCAATCAAAGAGGAGAGGAACAAAAGTGATAAAACTCTCCCACTCCCCTCCACGGTAGGCTCCCCAGGTACAGTGCAGGTTTGGACCCACTGACGTATAAGAATGCTTGGCATCTCAGTCAAGGAACGCAGGGCTCTTCAGTGTTCAGATGCAATTTGCTAGCCTCTTCGGAATCCTGTATTTCCTTCCAAAGATGTTGGTTGGAGCCTTGGAATATGTTCCTCAGTGCCCTGGGTTTTACTCCTTACTTCCTAATCTGTATGTTTCTCTTCAGCTTTCAGGTTTCTGAGGGCTTTAGTTTTATCAGTATTGCACATATGCAGCCAAAGTGAGTGTTGTTAGTTACAAATAGCAGAAAGTAATCTTTTTAAAAAATGTCCATATTCTACCAACCTGAGATAAATCAATTCGGCCTTTTCCTTGTGGAATTTGTAGTTAAATTATAGATGGTTGGAGGTAGGACAGAAGCTACAGACATGCAGAGAAATGCAGAGGCAGAGAAAGATTCATAATGTTGGTGGAGCATGGGAACAGGGAGCGAGTAACTCTGGCAGCTGGAGAAATGTTGACCTTCTCCACCCAAGGTTGGTCTGCCGGCCAGCAGCATCAGTACAAGCTTGTTGGAAATGCTGAATCTCAGGCTGCTTCCCAGACTTAATGAATCAGAATCAGATTTTAAGAAGATCCTCACGTGATTCACAGGTTTAAGTTTGGGAGCACTGCTCTGGAGAACCCGAAGGCCTCATCTGTGTAGGATCCTGAATAATCTCTTCCTGTCTTTGTGGTGCCTGGTGGTATGTGTCTTCCTGTATTCCCATGAATTATCGTCTTAGGACCATTTTTCTCCCACATGTATTCTCATAATAATCTCCCCTCTCCCCATGACATGAAGCGACCCCCCCCAAAAAAATGTTTAATACACTTTCTTTATTGTATTTTAAATTTTTATAGAAACTAGAAGTTTGTATCTGGCACCCTATTCTGTTTCGTTGATATCCATAAAATAATTAATTAATATTAATTAATTTTTAAATTGAGGAGGAAACACTTCCTAACTCATCTATGAAGCCAGCATCATCCTAATACCAAACCCAGATAAAGATACTACAAGAAAAGAAAATTACAGGCCAATATATCTTATGAATATAGATGTAATGATCCTCATCAAAATACATGCAAATCAAATCCAATAGCACATCAAAAGAATTAAACACCATGATTAAGTAGGTTTTATCCCAGGTTATGCAAGTGTGGTTCAACATAAGAAAATCGAGTAATGTAATATACCACATTAACATAGGAAGGGAATAAAAACACAAGATCATCTCCATTGACAAAGAAAGGGCACTTGACAAAATTCAGTGACCTTTCTTGATAAGAAAACTTAGAGAAATGGGAATAGAAGGAAACTTCCTCAATATGATAAAGGGCATATATGAAACACCCACAGTTAACAGCATACTCAAAAGTAAAAGACTGAAAGCTTTACTTCTAAGATCTGAACAAGACATGCATGCCCACTATCACCACTGTTATTCAACATTGTAATTAGGCAAGCAAAAGAAATAAAAAGGTATCCAAATTGGAAAGGAAGAAGTAAAACTTTATTTGCAGGTAACAGTATCCTATATATAGAAAGTCCCTAAAAAGCTATAACAAAGCTACTAGAGGTAATAAATGAATTCAGCAAAGTGGCAGGGTACACTTAACACACAAAAATTGGTAGTGTTTCTATACACAAGTAATGAACAATTTGAGGAGGGAATAAAGAAAGAAATTTCATTTACAATAACAACTAAAAGAATAAAATATCTGGGAATAAATTTAACCAAGTATGTAAAGGACTTTTATACCTGGAAAACTATACAACTTTGCCAAAAGAATTTAAAGAAGATCTAAATAAATAGAAGGATATTCTATGCTCATGAATTGGAAAACTAAATATTGTCAAGATGTCAATTCTACCCAAAATGACATGGGAAGCAGATTTGGCCCAACAGATAGGGCATCCGCCTACCACATGGGAGGTCCAAGGTTCAAACCCAGGGCCTCCTGACCTGTGTGATGAGCTGACCTAAGCATAGTGCTGATGTGTGCAAGGAGTGCCATGCCATGCAGGGGTGTGCCCCACGTAGGGCAGCCCCACACACAAGGAGTGCGACGCGTAAGGAGAGCTGTCCAACAAGAAAAAAGTGCAGCCTGCCCAGATTGGTGCTGTACGCACAGAGAGCTGACACAGCAAGATGACGCAACAAAATGAGACACAGATTCCAGGTGCCACTGACAGTAATGCAAGCGGACACAGAAGAACACACAGCGAATGGACATAGAAAGCAGACAATTGGGGGGGAGGGGGAAAGGGGAGAGAAATAAAAATAAATAAATAAATCTTCAACAAAAAAAAAGATTTACAGATTCAACACAATCCCTACCAAAAATCTAACAGCCTACTGTGCAGAAATGGAAAAGTTAATCATTCAAATTTATTTGGAAGGTAAGGAGCCCTGAATAGTCAAAAAAATCTTGAAAAAAGAAGAATGAAGTGGAAGGACTCATGTTTCCTGACTTTAAAATTTATTATAAAGCTACAGTGGCCAAAACAACACAATGCTTGCACAAGGACAGATATGTAGACCAAGGGAATTGAACTGAGTTCAGAAATAGACCCTCACTAGTATGGTCAATTGATTTTTGACAAGGCTGCCAAGTCCATACAATTGGGAAAGAATTATCTCTTCAATGAATGGTGCTGGAAGAACTGGCTTTGGCTCGATGGATAGAGTGTCCACCTATCACATGGGAGGTCCATGGTTCAAACCCAGGGCCTCTTGACCTGTGGTGAGCTGGCCTACATGCAATGCTGATGCGTGCAAGGAGTGCTGTGCCACGTGGGGGTGTCCCCCATGTACGGGAGCTCCACATGCAAGGAGTGCACGTAAGGAGAGCCACCCAGCATGGAAGAAAGTTCAGCCTGCTCAGGAGTGGCGGCTGCACACACAGAGAGCTGACGCAAGATAATGAAACAAAAAGAGACACAGATCCCCAGTGCTACTGAGAAGAACAGAAGTGGACACAGAAGAACACACAGAGAATGGACACAGAGAATGGACACAGAGAACAGACAACTGGGGTGAGGGTGGGGAAAAAGGGAGAAAAATAAAAATGAAAAAATGAAAAAAAAAGAAGAAATAGGCCCCCTATCTCACAGCTTAAATAAAAATTAACTCAAAATAGATCAAAGACCTAAATATATGAACTAGGACCTATAAACATCCTAGAAGAAAATGTAGGGAAGTATATTCAGGATCTTGTGTTAGTCAATGGTTCTTTCAACTTACATCCAACAAAAGAAAAAATAAATAAATAAGACCTCATCAAAATTAAAAACTTTTGTGCATCAAAGAACTTTATCATGAAAGTAGAAAGACAGCCTACTCAATGGGAGAAAATATTTGAAGCCACGTATTTGTTAAGGGTTTAATATCCAGAATAAATAAATAAATCCTACAACTCAACAATAAAAAGACAAACTACCCAATTTAAAAATGGGCAAAAGACTGGAACAGACATTTCTCCAAAGAAGATATACAAATAGCCAAAAAGCACATGAAAAGATACTCAATATCATTAGCTATTATGGAAATGAGATACCATTTCACACCCACTAAAATGACTGCTATTAAAAAAAAACAAGAGAGAGGCAGATGTGGCTCAAACGATAGAATGTCCGCCTACCATTTAGGAGGTCCAAGGTTTGAACCCAGGGCCTCCTGGCCCATGTGGTGAGCTGACCCATGAACAGTGCTGCCACATGCAAGGAGTGCCATGCCACGCAGGGGTGTCCCCTGCGTAGGGGAGCTCCACGCACAAGGAGTGCGCCCCACAAGGAGTGACCTATCAATCACAGTACTAGGTATATACCCAAAATAATTGGAAGCAGGGACTTGAACAGATATTTGCACACCAATGGTCATAGCAGCATTGTTCATAATTGTCAAAAGACGAACACAACCCAAGTGTCCGTCAACCAATGAATGAACAAAATGTGATACATACATAAATGGAATATTATTCAGATTAGAAAGGAATGAAGTTCTGATACATGTGATAACATGGATCAATCTTGAATACATCATGCTGAATTAAATAAGCCAGACACAAAAGGACAAAAAAGAATAAGTACTGGTAGAAAGGAACAAAATATCTGCAGGCCAAAGTCTGGAAGCCAGACTGAAAAAAAAGGAGGAGGAGTAAAAGAAGGAATAATAGCCAGGAAATGTGAAAACATGAGAGAAGCAAGATGTAAGCAAAAGGGAAATTTTTTTAAATTTCAAAATCTAAGATTTTTGCCTTAGAATTATTAAATGATAAATGTATGATAATGCAGGGACAGATGCTGAACATTATATCCTGCCATAACCCACTGAAAGTACTGGGGGAGAGTGTAAACTACAATGTAAACTATTATCCATGAGGTGGAACAGTCCTCCAAAATGTATTCACCAAATGCAATGAATATGCCACAGTGATGAAAGAGGTTGTTGATGTGAGAGGAGTGGAGTGAGGGGGT
This sequence comes from Dasypus novemcinctus, assembly GCF_030445035.2. Taxonomy (NCBI): domain Eukaryota; kingdom Metazoa; phylum Chordata; class Mammalia; order Cingulata; family Dasypodidae; genus Dasypus; species Dasypus novemcinctus. The sequence continues at coordinate 26,830,367 of NC_080683.1, read as the reverse complement.
GGGGGTATATGGGGACCTCATATTTTTTAATGTAACATTTTTTGTTATGTATGTATCTTCAAAAAAATACAATTAAAAAATTGATGGGGATTGGGGATGAGGAGTGGGGTATATAGGAACCTCTTATGTTTTTTAATGTAACGTTTTGTGTGATCTATTAACTTCTAAAAAAAGATAATTTAAAAATTAAAATAAATAAATAAATGTAAGTTGAAAGACCATTATTAAGCAGGATTTCTTTTTACTATATCAATGTGTTTGTGTGTGTGTGTGTTTGCATGTGTGTGGCTTAAAACAAATGTATTCTCTCACAATTCTAGCAGCTAGAAGAAATCAAGGGGTCATCAAGGCCAAATTCCTTCTGAAGCCTATAGGGGAGGCCCTGCCTTGTCACTTCTTACTGCTGGTGGTTTACCTGCAATCTTTGGCATCCCTTGGCTCGTAGATGGATCACTCCAATCTCTGCCTCCATCTTAACATGGGCTTCTCCCTGTGTATCTGTGCCTCTGTGTCTCTTCCCATTTTTATTTATTTTATTTTTTATTTTTATTTTTATTTTTTATTAGAGAAGCTTCAATAACATACACATAAACATTCCTATATGTATGCCTCTGTATTAGTTAGCCAAAGGGGTGCTGATGCAAAATACCAGAAATTGGTTGTTTTTTACAAAGGGTATTTATTTGGGGTAGGAGCTTACAGATACCAGGCCATAAAGCATAAGTTACTTCCCTCACCAAAGTCTATTTTCACGTGTTGGAGCAAGATGGTTGCCAATGTCTGCAAGGGTTCAGGCTTCCTGGCTTCCTCTCTTCCCAGGTCCTACTTCTCTCTGGGCTCAGGTCCTCTATTTTCTCCATGAGATCAGTTATAGACTTTGAGACACACTAGGCTTTGCCTCTCTCCACAAGATTAGCTGTAGACTGTCAGGCAAATGGCTCTGTCTCTCTCCCTGGGACTTCTGCCATATCTAGGGAGCCATCTCTGTTTCTCTGTGTTCTTCTTCTGGCTCAGGTCCTCTCTTCTTGGGGCTTGCTTCTCTCTCCTCTGTGAACTTATTTCCCAGGGCTTCATCTTAAGGCTTCAGCATCAAACTCCAACATCAAAAAACCCTCCAACTCTGTCCTTTGCCACACCTTTTATCTGTGAGTCTCCACCCACCAAGGAGCAGGAACTCAACGCCCTAATGATGTGGCCCAATCAAAGCCCTAATCATAATTTAATTATGCCCGGGTACAGACGAGATTACAAACATAATCCAATATCTGTTTTTGGAATTCATAACCATATCAAACTGCTACAGCTGCCATCCCCCAACCTTTTCTTGTACTTGATACAAATTATATCAGATTACATTGTATGTCCCAAACCATCAGTTTATTATACTTTTTATGCATTTGCATTTTAGCACCTCTTTGAAGCAAGAAGTGAAGTTACATAACAAACAATACAATACAATAATACCCCCCTTCATAATTACCCATATGATTACCTTTACCAGACTTCTTTATTTCTTTATGCCACTGTGATCCACTGTCAAGTGTCCTTTCCTTCCAGTTTGAGGATCTCTTTTTAGCATTGCCTGTAGGGTAGGTCTAGTGGTAATGAATTCCCTCAGCTTTTGTTTATCTGGGAAAGTCTTACTCTCTCCCTCATTTTTGAAAGACAGTCTTGCCAAATATAAGAATCTTGATTGGCAATTGTTTTCTTTCAGCACTTTAAATAGTCAATCCTCTCACTGCCTTCTTTTCTCTATGGTTTCTGATGGGAAATTGGCACTTAATGTTATTAGGACTTCCTTGTGCATAACACACTGGTTTTCTCTTGCAGGTTTCATAACTCTCTCCTTATCCTTGGCATTTGACAGTTTAATCACTATACATCTATGTATGGTTCCCTTTGGGTTTATCCTGTTGGTGTTCCTTGGGCTTCTGAGATGTGAATATTAACGTTATTCATTAAATTTGGCAAGTTTTTTGCCATTATTTCCTTGAATATTTCTTCTGCCCCTTTCTTTCTTCTTTTGAAACTCTCATTACACATATATTGGTATGCTTGATGGTGCCACACAGATCTCTTAGACTCTGTTCACTTTTTCCAGTCTTTTTTCTCTCTGCTCCTCAGCCTGAATCATTTCAATTTTCTTGTTTTCAAGGGAATGAATTCTTTCTTCTGCCAGCTTCAATCTGCTGTTGAAACACCCTAGGGATCACTTATTCTATTAATTTCAGTATTTCTGTTTGATTCTTTTAAAATTTTCTATTTATTGAGATTCCCTTATTGTTCATTCATTGTTTTCTTGATATCTTTTTGTTTCTTTCTCTGGATTTTCCTTTATCTTCCTAAGCAACTGGAAATAATTTTAAGTCTTTGTTCAGTATCTCCAAAGTCTGGTCTTCTTCAATGATGGTTTCTGGATTTTTATATTGTTGCTTTGGATGGGCCATGATTTTCTGCTTCCTTGTTTGTCTTGTAATCTTTTGTTGCACATTGTACATTTTAATATTTTAAAGTGTTAACTCTGAGACTTAGTACCTGAGCTATCTGTTCCTTAAGTTTGTACCAGCTAGTGATATAACAGAAATTTCCTTGTGTGCCAGGGGCTCACAAAACCAAACAAACCAATGCAAAAAAACAACAACACCTTTCACATTCTGTGCACATTGGCTCTTCATTCGTCAGTGATCTCTTTAAGAGTTTAGCCTCCTGTCAAGAAGGTCAGCCTAATCAAATGTGAAGTGCAGGGTCCTCTCCATCTTTTCTGAGCCTGTGTATTCTCCAGGGCTTATGTTTGCTGCAGGCCTTAGGAATTCCCATTTACAGGAATTTGAATGCCCCCTCTACTCCTCTTCCAGGATGCTCTACTACTGTATTATTTATAATAGGTAATCCTTTCTCCCGGGCTGTCTTGATTTAATTGTTTCTGTCCCCCTCCCCCAACTGGCTCCCTTGTCTGTTTGCTTATTGTTTTTGCTCATTGGTTTTTGGCTCAGTTGCCTGCTTTTTGTTTTTTCTTTAGGAGGCACTGGGAACCAACCCAGGACCTCCCATGTGGGAGTCAGTATTCAACTTCTTGAGCCATGTCCCCCCTTATTGCTTATTTGTTTTTGCCCATTATCTGCTTGTTGTTTTTGCTCATTGAGTGCTCCTTTTTTTGCTCAATGTCTGCTTGTTGTTTGTCTTATTTAGGAGGTGCTGCGAATTGAACCCAGGACCTCCCATGTGGGAGGTAGGCGCTTACCTGCTTGAGCCATATCTACTCCCTTAATTGCTTCTTACAGTGCTTTAGCTGACTTCAAGCTGCTTCTGCCTGCAGGGTAAGTTTGGAAAGGCTGAGTCAGAGATGAGTTTCCTGGTTTAGTTTTTCAGGCTGCCATCTGTTAAATGGCACCAACAGACAGCCACCCCAGTATGTGCAAAAGGGTTACTCTGCTTCCTCCATAACAGGGCCAGGGACCCACAGTGAGAAGGTAAGCTGGCTCCACACCGTGCCAAGGAGAGGGTTAGAGAGCAGCCAGCAAGGACACTATGAGCGCCTATCATTTTTAAAGCCATGTTTGCTTGATTTGTAACTTACCCAGTTACTGCAACCCTTTAACTATATTTTTAGAGTCCTGAGGAAAAGGGCACTGCCAGTTATTAACTGTTCAAAGATTCTGTGGGGAAATGGTATCCTGGAGTGTTTTATGCTGCCATCTTGGTTGATTGGAAACATCTATATATTTTTTACTATTATACTATTTTTTTTTAAGGTTCCTAAGTGATTCTAATATGGAGCAAAGTTTGGAAACCAACGTATTAAATGATGAATTCTGTTATAAAGCAAATGATTGTCTCCTGGTTTACCTGTGTAACAAGTCCAGATTTACTAACACTAGGTTTGTTTGTCTAAAGTTAGGCACATATATAAAGTATTTAATATTTATACAGGCATACCTCAGAGATATTGCAGGCTTGGTTCCAGACCACCACAATAAAACAAATATTTCAATAAAGCTTGTCACATGAATTTTGAGGTCTTTAAAGTATATATAGAGTTATGTTTACACTATAGTGTAGTCTATCAAGTGTACAATAGCATTATGTCTAAAAAACAATGTACATATCTTAATTTTAAAATACTTTATTGCTAAAAATTGTAACCATCATCCAAGCCTTCAGTTTTGCTGGTGGAAGGTCTTATTTCAATGTTGATGGCAGCTGACTGATCAGGGTGGTGGTTGCTGAAGGTTGGGGTGGCTGTTGCAATTTCCTAAAATAAGGCAAAAATGAAGTTTGCCACTTTGATCGACTCTTCCTTTCATGAAAGATTTCTCTGTAGCATGTGATGCTGTTTGATAGCATTTTACACACAGTGGAACTTCTTTCAAAATTGGGGTCAATCCTCTCAAACCCTGCCGCTGCTGTATCAACTAAGTTTACACAATATTCTAAATCTTTTGTTGTCATTTCAACAATATTCATGACATCTTCACCAGGAATAGATTCCATCTCAAGAAACCACTTTCTTTGCTTATCCATAAGAAGCAACTCCTCATCCATTAATGTTTTATCATGAGATTTCCATGAATTCAGTCACATCTTCAAGCTCCACATGTAAATCTAGTTCTCTTGCCATTTCTACCACATCTGCATTTACTTCCTCCACTAAAGTCTTGAACCCCTCAAAGTCATCCATGAGGATTGGAATCAACTTCTTCCAAATTCCTGTTAATGTTGATATTTTGACCTCCTCCCATGAAATCATGAATGTTCTTAATGGCATCTAGAATGGTAAATCTTTTCCAGATTTTCAATTGGCTTTGCCCAGATTCATCAGAGGAATTATTATCTATTGCAGCTATAGCCTCATGAAATGTATATCTTGAATAATAAGACTTGAAAGTTGAAATGACTCCTTGATACATGAGCTGTGGAATGGATGTTGTATTAGCAGACACAAAAACAACATTAATCTTGTACATTTCCATCAGCGCTCTTGGGTGACCAAATGCATTATCAGTGAGCAGTTCTATTTTGAAAAAGATCTTTCTATTTTTCTGAACTATTGGTATCCACAGTTAGTTTAAAATAGTCAGTAAACCATGTTGTAAACAGATGTGCTGTCATCCAAGCTTTGTAGTTCCATTTATAGAGCATAGGCAGAATAGATTTTAGCAGAATTCTTAAGGACCCTAGGATTTACAGAATGGTAAGTGAGATTGGGTTAAATTTTAAGTTGCCAGCCCCTAACAAGAGAATCAGCCTTCCTTTGAAGTTTTGAAGCCAGGCATTTACTTCTCCTCTCTATCTATCAAAGTCCTAGATGGCATCTTCCAAGAGACGGTTGTTTCATCTACATTAACAACTTTTGTTTAGTGTAACTACCTTCATCAGTTTATCTTATCTAGATCTTCTGGATAACTTGCTGCAGCTTCTACATCAGCACTTGTTACTTCACTTGCACTTTTGTATTATGAGACAGCTTCTTTCCTTAAACTACATGAACCAATCTCTGCTAGTTTCAAAACATTCTTCTGCAGCTTTCTCACCTCTCTCAGCCTTTATATAATCAAAGAGAGTTAGGTCGTCCTCTGGATTAGGCTTTGGTTTAAGGGAATGTTGTGGCTTATTTGCTTTTCTATCCAGACCACAAAAACTTTCTCCATATCAGAAATAAGGCTGATTCGCTTTCTTATCACTCGTGTGTTCACTGGAATAGCACTTTCAGTTTCCTTCAAGAAGTTTTCCTTTGTATTCATAACTTGACTAACTGGTACAAAAGGCCTACCTTTTTGGCCTATGTTGGCTTTTGACCAAGGAGAGGTAGAGAGATGGGGGAGCAGTCAGTCACTGGAGCAGTCAGAACACACCCAACATTTATCAATTAACTATGCCACTTTATATGGGTATGGCTTGGGGCACCCCCAAAACAATTACAGTAGTAACATCAAAGATCACTGACAACCAATCACTATAATTGATATAATAATAATGAAAAAGTTTGAAATATGGCAAGAATTACCAAAATGTGACACAGAGACATGAAGTGAGCACGCATTGTTGGAAAAATGGTGCCGATAGACTTGCTCGACACAGGGTTGCCACAAACCTTCAACTTGTAATAGAAAAAGAACAAAAGAAACCCCACAATGTCTACTAAGAGCAATAAAGGAAAGCTCAATAAAATGAGGTGTGCTTGTAGTAGTATGCCTGTAGTAATTACTGTTTCTCTGTGTAAGAAAATGCAGAAACATAGGCCCTACTCCAGACCTACTAGATCAGAATCTGCAATTTAATAAGATCCCTAGTTGATTCTCTTGCACATTAATATTTGAGACACCCTTATGTGTCTTCCTTTCAAAGCTGTAACTCCTGGAATGCCTGGAGTATACCAGAACCATCTTTGTTTACCCCACTGGGCCTTGCAGTTTGAAGGAGTTTCATAACTGTTTAATAACTGTTGACTGTTTGTCAGATTGAGTTGAGAGTGAAACTACTGCTGGTTCAGTGTGCAAAGATGGGATATTAAGGGGATTGTTAATACCAGTAGAGAGCATACTCATTCCTAAATTGCTTCCAGAGTGGGTAGTCCTTGTTTAGGTCACAAACAACTTTGAGATTCCAATGAAAGCTGAAAAACACAGACTAGCAATCTTTCAAGGCAGAAGATTATAAGCTAATAGGACTTTAAATTATATGAGAATAAAGGGCATTAATATAAAAAAATTCAACCAGAGAGACCTCACTCAATGCTAATAGGATAAAATATGGGCAAGAATTAGAGTCTACAATCTTTGATACACTCTGATGGTGAGAAATCTGCCCCAGGTGCTGTGTTTAGTTTGAGGTAGGGTTTTGGTTTTGGGTTTTTAATTAACAGTGTTTCTCAGACTTCATTACCATATCACTTTTGTTATTTTTGTTATCTTTGCAAACCATTTGTACTGTTATCTATTTAATATTTTTCTTGAAATTGACTTGTGAACTTTATTTATCCTAGCAACATTTGTGACATCACACTTGTGCAAGACATTTTCCCCAACATACAGCCAAAGGAATATATAATATTTTTTAAATTTCATCCATGAACTGCCTAAAATTGTTTCTCACATCCCATGCTTTGAAAACCATGACCTATAGAATATGAAAGTCCTTTAGATGCAGTATAACATAGTGGTTTGAGACTGCAGACTCTGGAAACAGATTGCCAGGGTTCAAGTCCCAGCACTGTTCCTTTATTAGCTGTGAAATATTGAGCTAGTCACCTAATCTTTTTGTGCCTCAGTATCCTCATCTACAAAATAGAAACAATGGTGCTAGTACTTATGTCACAGGATTATTGGGAAAACTAAATTAATTAATACATGTAAAGTGATACTAAGAGGGCTCAGCACATAGTAGGAGCTATATGCTAGATCATTATTATTAGAACACAGCATATAAGAAAACCTTTGTCTAGAGAAGTCAAGGCTCTTGACCTTGTTTATAGAGGCAGGGAAAAGTGAACTTCATGTGTAAATCCAGGAAATGATCCTTTCTTTTCTCCCTCCCTGAATTCATACCTTAGAAAGCTAGTAGCTGCCTTCAGTATCAAAATGATGGACAAACTTGTATATACATGTCATGAATCTATGACATCTAAGTTTTCTGATGCAATACAATATTTATAATTAGAGTTACTATTTTAAATTTTGGTTTACAATTTGTTATTTAGTAATGGATTGGCAAATGTAAAGGAACAGGGTTAGGGGTAGGCAAGAAGAAGAACGGAAAGAGAAGATGAAGATAAGAGGAAAAGGACCTGGCCAGGCCCAAGAACATCAGGAAAATCTAGTTAGTGAGTTTCAAAGACTTGTCATAGGGATTAAAATAAAAAGTGAATGTGGCCATCACTGAGTGTTAGGTTAATGAATGAATTTTATTTTATTTTTTCTCCTTTTCTATATTTACTAAATTTTCTACAAAGAACATGCACTACTCTTATAATCAGAAAAAAATGAAAAGTGTAGCTCTTTAAATTCATAAAAACTTAATGTCACAGGAAAATCCCAAATAACAAAAATGATCTGGAGGAAGGAATTCAAATTAATAATTACTGAATATATAGTAGAAGAGAAAAATTATGACAGGGTAAAATTTCATCCTGATTCACTCATAAAAAACCACCAAGCACCTCCAATCCATAACTCAGTAAAATGAATCTCATTAGCATAAAAATAACTTTCTATAGTTCTCAGAGCTAAACCATGCTTGAAACGTAGAGATTTATCACACAGAGATAGTTAAAGAAGTGGGAGATTGGGATAAAGGCCAAAAATCTTCAAAGGCCCACCTTGTATTCTGACAACACATGTGTGGAATTAACCAGCAGTGATCACTTTCTTTGGGAGATTTGACTTGTGGAGACAGAAGCCTAGAGCCCCTGAGTGCTTTACATGGGAATTGTAGTGGTCGTAGTACTGGGACCTGACTTTGAAGACTGGGCTCTCCCCTATTTACAGAGTTGCTGTGTCCCAAAACTCTATCTCCATAAATCTACATTTTAATTATTTAATTGGATTCTAGACTCCTCTGTGTTTTCAGATAGTTCACATCCTTTTTCTCTTTAAATCAAATATAGACCTACAAATTTTCATCTGCTTTTCTCTCACCTGCAAAGAAAGGAGTATTAAAATCTTTTTATCAGCTTCTGAAAGAGATGTATTAAAAATTTCCTATCATGATTTAGAGTTTGCCATTCTCTCCCTGTGGCATAATTATTTTTCTTCATTAATATATTTCACATCTTTGTTGCTAGGCACATATAAGTACATGTGTGTTAGTGTCTTGGATTAGTCCTGTTATGATCTGTAATGGCTATCTTTATTCCTTATCTTAGTGTGACACTTTACTTGGGAGGCTCAAGCCAGGACAGTGCAGATGAGAAAAAGTGTAAGGCAATGTGAGGCAATAAGCTGCCATACTGGCTGCTACTTCTTGACTAGCTCAGAAAGCACAGCACTTTACTGAACACAGATCTAATCTCTGTCAATAGTGATTTTCTACACAAGGGTTGCAAGAAGAGAAAGGAAAAGGAGTTTATTTGCCTGGCTCCCTCCTCTCTCCCATTTACCCTTGGTTGAGGTTCATCCCGTAAGGACCTAGGACCCTCATATTTCAATGTTGTGTTATCTGGTCCTTCAGAGGCTGCCCAGGAAGCCAGCTCCCATGCCCTTTAATGTGGCATTTTATCCAAATCCAGAGTGGAATGAAGCGACTGAAAGAATCTGAGAAGGTAGACAAGGTTTGTTCTCATTTAATAATAATATGCTGAAGCCAATTCAATAAAAATTGATGCCCCAGGGAGACATTGGCACACCCAAAACTAATTCAATAAATATGTGTCCAGCATTTATCATAAGTAAGTTACTATGCTAGGTACGATGAGGGGGAAATGATGAGCAAGGCCAGACTTTGGACCTCATGAGAGATGGGTGGTCTCTAGAGGAAAGCTTTTGCATTTGTATCGACCTGCGGTTTGCATTTATTCAGACCTGCTCAGTTACTTAATGTTTTGTGAATTTGAACAAAATATTTAACTTTCTAAGCCTTGGTTTCCTGGGGATAATAATATTGTTTGTTTTATGGGACTATTAAAATGATTTAAATGAACTAATTTCAAAGTAGCCAGGACATTTGATTGATGCTAAATGTCATTTCCTTCTCACAGGCTTAAATTGAGGGATAATGACAGCCAATTTAGGCAAAAGATAAGTAAAAACCATGAAGTACGGAGAAGGGAAAGGGTAAGTTCAGCGAGGATTCCTGTCCTTTTCCTTGTGCATGGTCAACCCTTAGCAAAATTCCTAGATGGGAAACCTCAGTCTTTGGCACTCTTCTTTCTTTGTGTACCCCTCTTCTGGCCTATGTCCTTTAAATCCTCATGTGGCCTTAGGGCTGTCATCATTCCCTGACTTGAAGGAATAGGCAGGGTGGGCTGTCTTCTCCCAACCTAATACCCTTGCCTTTGGAGGTGCTGCTATTTGCTAGATAGCAGGAGAAAATGTAAACTGCTTCTACTATTTCCAGTCATGTTTGAGTGACTGCTAGCCCTTTACCCTCCTAATGTTTCATGCATTTTCCTAACTGAGGCTTTTCTCACAAAGACACATCTCTAATCAGAACCATCTTCCATGAGAACCTCCTTATTCAGCTAGCTCCCAGGCTCTTCTGGCTTTTTAGGGTCTCCCTTTTTCCATGCTTAGAGCCATAGGCTCCCTGAAAGCTGCACGATTTTCAGCAGCTTTCCTAGAGGATTTCTGGCCAGCTGGGAGTCAGGGTTATCTTGCAGGTATGAGGTGTTTACAAGTCAGGGACTGTTGGTTCAGAAACCTCCAGATGAACTAGTGTTTCCACACTGCCTCTCTCTACATGTTTTAGTCGTCAGAATGGCCTCTCTAGTTCCACTCCTTTCTCAGAATTTTCCTCTTTTTAGTTTAGCATGTGCCTTACATATTAAAAACAGCATCTGTACATCAACTCTTTAGTTGAGGAGAGGCATAAAGAGCGGCAAAGATTTTTTTATTTCTTTTTTGAAAAATCATATTCACACAAGAGGCAAGTGAAAACAAACTCCTTATTTTAATCAGTTTATCAAAACTATTACATGTATGGGAAACGGACTTTGGCCCAGTGGTTAGGGCGTCTGTCTACCATATGGGAGGTCCGCCGTTCAAACCCCGGGCCTCCTTGACCCGTGTGGAGCTGGCCATGCGCAGCGCTGATGCGCGCAAGGAGTGCCGTGCCACGCAAGGGTGTCCCCCGCGTGGGGGAGCCCCACGCGCAAGGAGTGCGCCCGTGAGGAAAGCCGCCCAGCGTGAAAAGAAAGAGCAGCCTGCCCAGGAATGGCGCCGCCCACACTTCCCGTGCCGCTGACGACAACAGAAGCGGACAAAGAAACAAGACGCAGCAAATAGACACCAAGAACAGACAACCAGGGGAGGGGGGGAAATTAAATAAATAAATAAATCTTTTAAAAAAAAAAAAAAACAAAACTATTACATGTAGCTCTCCTTCAGTTAGTCATTTCTTCTGTTTTCCCAGCTAGCCTGAATACTTTCTCTACATGAGCCTGGTAATAGTCTCTGTCTTAATATTCTTCTCACCTGATATGTCAAGAAGTGTCTTAGTAGGAATTGAAAAGGCAAGTTGCACAAATCTTAGAAGGCACCTTGAGCTTAATTTAGAAATGCTGTAGACAATTGCCAAATTATCCCCCTGACTTGCTTTTTCATGGTGGTGGCAGATTTAGCAACAGAGTCAATGTGCTACCGTGAAAGAACACTGAACTGACATGGGGCAAGATTTAGGCTAAACCACTTCCTAGCTATGTGACATGACCAAGTTACTTAGACTTGTGGGGCTTCAGTTTTCTCATATTTAAAATGGCAGTGACAAACCCTATCTCATGAAATCAACAATAAAGGAATTCACTTGAGTCATCAAACATTTGAATACCTGCACTGGGCACAGGGGATATAGATTTGAACAAGACTAAAATCTTGTCCTCAAATAGTGCAGCATCTAGTAGGAGAACTGAAAATGTTAATAGATGAGTTTTGATTAAGTGTATTAATTGTGACTATAGAATTATATTCAACAGTGGTTTTCAAGATGAGAGATTATATCAGACACATGTGGGGAACTTCTCAAATTATACATAGTCACACATAGGGAGAGGGTGCTAGACTTAGACTCAATAATTCTTTCTACTTTAAAATTGCTACCATACGTATGGAAGGCAGATGGTTGAAGTCAAGTCCCTGCCATCTTTAGGTAGGGAAACTTCCATGTAACTCCTTCCCATCCCAGAACCTTTGCTTCATACAATATCCTTGGGCAAACTATGCCACAGCCTCATCTTCAACTTACACTTGCATATAAGAATTCTGAACTCTCTATCATCAATCCAAATTGTTCAGCTGAGCTACAAAACATCTGTCTACTGTGTGATGTTATCTTCTGGATGATCCTCAGATTCTTCATTTGCAATAAAAGCAAAACTGAATTTAGGACTCTCCTCCCTTCAACTGGTAGTTTATTCCTTCTCATTTCACATAATGGTAAAGGACATACAAATTGCCCAAGCTAGCTATTTGGAGTCATCCTAGATTTCTTTTATCCTTTGCATCATTTTCTGTCAGCTGCCAAATCCTAAAAGAGCTATCTCTGAAATACATAATACTTTCCCCAACTCTCCATCCCCACATCCCTGATCCTAATTAAGATAAGTAGTATCTTTTTCCAGACTATTACAATGACCTTCTTGTCTACTTTGAAATATTCTTTCCATAGTTTCTTTCCCACATGTAAATCTGATAATATCATGCCTGCTAAATCTTGCAATGGTTTCCCTCTCTCCGCTCTTAACCCCAGTACCTAGAACCATGTCTTACTTTTCTAGGTGCTTGATCAATTGGAGGGCAGGTGAGGAACTGATACATGCTAGAATATGTTATGAGATCATATAGATAATTATAGAAAAGATCATGCTGCAGTGAAGAATCAAATAGTATAAAATGGATTCATTAACTTCTTATTGAATTCCTATGGTGTGTGAGGCACGAAGCCAGTTGCTTAGGTTACAGTGATTAAAATACATAGTTTCTGCACTGGAGTTGAGAAAATTGTAATATTATTGTACATGTATAAAGAACTGCCAGAGCATGAAGCTAGGGGAGCTTGAGTTGAGACATGAAGGCAGAGTAGGAACTTGTTAGGCTATGGTGGGCTGCAGAAGAAGATAAGGGGACCAGAAGTTACAGCAAGAGGAAATATAATGTTTTGGAAATAGCCAGTGGTTCATTGCCACAGGTGAATAGGGTACTCAAAGGAAGATGACCAGGCAGTGCTGGCTGAGATGAGACCAAAGGGCCAACGCTGGCAGCATGAGACTGAAGAGTTGGGGTGAAGCATTCATTCATTCACTCACTCAAAAGATCATCATCAAATATTTATCAAACATCCTTCTCAGAGTCTCCTATTAGTTTTTTTATGTTGTTTTTGTTTGTTTGTTTGTTTGAGGAGGTACCAGGGATTGAACCCAGACCTCATATGTGGGAAGCAGGCACTCAACCACTGAGCTATATCTGCTTCCTCCTATTAGTTTAATTAGCCCCAGGGAGCTAATCCTAAGTCATGACTTATGTCAAGATCTTGAAAGTTGGTTGTGAGTAGATAATGATTCTAAGTGAAGTTATCATTTGTCTATTGCTTCCTCCAACCCCATCTCCACCTCTAGTCCCCATAGCATGCCACTAAACTCTTAAATATTTGTCTATTATTCCAGCCATAAATGAGAGGTTTCATCCTTTAAAGTAATATAATAAAAGAAAATAAACACATTTAAAAAGAAATAAACTTCTTTGCTACCTAAAACTTGAAAGTACATGGTTTAAGCCAAGTCCCTGCCACATTCAGTAATGTTGTCTTTTTTTTTTTTTTAACTATCAATGTTTCATCAGTACTCCTGTGCTAGCAGACTTTCCTTTTGTATATGTGAGTTTCTCTCTGTTAAATAAGCCTCTCTTTTGGAAGCATTCTTATGACAATGACTATAATTATAACCCTACTGAGCTAGAAAATGCCATGATGTGACAGCTTTTGTGATAGGAAGGGTGGAGAAAGAATGAAAGCTTATAATTTCCTTTGAGGTGTCTTGAAGTCTGACAGCAGTCCTGCCCTTATGATGTAAATGTGCAGTGACCTGGAGGATCAAGAGAGAATAAAGCCAGAGAAGCAGGCCAGGTCACTGCTACATGGACTACCAGTTAACAAGCAAAGAAGACTCAGCACTGTGCTGAATTCTCTATGACTTCTTTAAAAGTAGTAGAACAGAACAGCAGTTCCCAACAATTTTGGAATATGAGGCCTCTTTTAAAAGCCAAAAAATGTTATGCCTCACATGGGATGAGTTATTCTTTTCATATCCACCATTTGAAGAAATACCTAACGATAATAAGCAACTACAAATGTGTTATTATTTTTAAAGGATTTTGTTTCATTAATCACAATAGCATATTTACAGATACTGAAAAATAGGACATACATGTTTAACAAATATGACTTATTCAGGCTACCAACCAAGTTTGGCCTCTTTTGTGTCTTTTAACATTTGTAGCAGCCCAGAAAGCTGTGATTTCCTCCTCTTCTTCCAAGGTCACAGTACATTCCTTGTCTTCACTTGTTTGTTCATTTGTCCAGTTGTCCATACATATATTAGGGACCTACTGTGTAGTAGGTATTGTGCTAGAGGTTTTAGATACAATGTCAAATAGCCTCTTGTTTATGCCCAAGAAACTTAAAGTCCCCTGGGTAGACAGACATATAATTCCGCAGCAATACAATGGAATAGAAAGGAGGGTGTGGTCACCTCAACTGGGGGTGGGAGGAGAGGAGTTAGAAAAGCCTGCAAAGGAGAGGTCTATCAGCCAGCTACTACCTTAATAATGCTGCCTAACAAACCATTCAAAGACATGGTGACTTAAAACAATCATCCTGTATTCTCAAGCCCATGGTCTAAGATCCCAAGTCCAGTCAGTGGAGCTAGACTAGACTCTGGGCTTCGGACTCCAGACTCCATGTTGCAGGTTGGGTTCAGATCTGTTCAGAGCATGTTCTTCTTATAATAGATCCCTAGAGAGCAAGAGTCAACTGTGCAAAAACATTCTAATTCTCTGCTTTTGCTACAGTCACTAAAATTCTATTGACTAAAGCAAGTTACAAGGCCAAGCCCAAAGTCAAGGGGCAGGGAAGTATATTCTGTCCACCATGTGGCCCCGATGAGTGTGTGGCTACTAATACAGGGAAGTAAAGAATTGAGACCAAAAATTGTATTTACCGCAAGAGAGGACTCTTAATCTCCATCCTGGGAGATAAGTGTAAGTTTGTCAGGTGGGTATAAATGTCTGAAGTAAGGATCAGTAGAAATAAAGAAACATTAGTGCATAGTACCTGGCCTAAAAGAAATGTCCTGAGGAACAAAAGTGAGGACCATTTGAGAAAGTTCATGCTCAGTGGGGTGGGTGTAGATCCTGGAATGCACCTTCAGGAGGGGGGCATTAGTGTGTAAAGCTGAGCTCCAGTGTTAGGCGTGACCACAGCTAACCTGGAGGGGCTTTAATGAAAGGTCGCATCCTGCCACCTTTGAGGCTGGATTGACCTAGACTGGGGGGAAGTCATTGTAACCTTGTGTCTGGTGTGACAGCAGTGACATGAAAGGAAGAAAAATAAGACTAAACATGCTAGGCTGCCTCTTACTGTAATCCATTCTTCATGCTGCTCTTTAGTTTTCTACTGCTGCTGTAACTAATTACCACAAACTCAGTGGCTTAAATCAATAAAAATGTATTATCTTACAATTCTAGAGGTCGAAGTCCAAAATGGGTCTCTGGATTAAAATCAAGGTGTCAGCAGGGCTGCCTTCCTGCTGGGGGCCCTGGGGAGAATCCGATGGATTCCCTTGCTCTCCCAGGTTCTCGCAGCTGTCTGCATTCCTCGGCTCATCCTCCCCTTCCTCCATCTTCAGAGTCAGCAGCTTCCTGTCTTCAAACCTCTCTCTGACTCTGACCTTTTGCCTCCCTCTCCCACATTTAAAGGACCTTTTTGATTACATTGGACGCACCCAGATTATCCAGGCTAATCCTCTCATTTTAAGACCAGCTGATTATCAACTTTAATTCCATCTGTAACCTTAATTCCCCCTTGCTATGGAGCAAAAATAATTCACAGGTTCAGAGGATTAGAATGCAGGCATCTTTGGGGGGTCATTACTCTACCTACCAGAGGGTTCTTGGGAAACAATTTAATAATGCACATTAGTATTATGCTTTATGGCAACCAAGCACTTTCACTTTTTTATGCTATCCCTTTTGAATCAACAGAATAGTCATATGAGGTATGAAGAGGACCATTTTACGGGTGACTAAACTGAGACCCAGATATGTTAAATGACAGTGCAGTAAATGACAGTAGTTACTTGCTGCTTTTTCAGTTACCTCAAAGGACCCCACGTGTATCTTTGGTGGTCCTTATCTCACTCTATTGCAAGATATTGTTATGTCTATCTCAGCATCTCAAGGCAAGCACGGAACCATTTGACACTCCCCGCCTTAACATTTCAGGTAGATGAAAGAAACTAACTCGTATTATGTTCAACATGTGCTTGGAACTCTTTATGGGATTTGTAATTTATTCTTCCCCATGCTTAGAGATGAGTAAATCTGGGCCCAACACAGCACAGCTCACAGTACAGAACAAGGCCGGAATACTTTCCTCTGCTGCCCATGGACCAGAAGATCCCTCAGCTCACCTCCCTGCTTCCATGGCTTCCTTGTCTGTTTGCTCATTTTTTTGCTCCTTGTGCTCATTTTCTGCTCATTGTTTTTTGCTTGTTATCTGTTTTTCTTCTTTAGGAGGCACTGGGAACCTGGGACCTCCCATGTGGGAGGCAGGTGCTCAACCGCTTGAGACACATCCACTTCCTGCCATTTGTTTTTGCTCAATTTCTGCTTATTGTTTTTGCTCAATGTCTGCTTGTTGTCTGCTTGTTTATTTTGTCTTCTGTAGGAGGCATGGGAACAGAACCTGGGGCCTCCCATGTGGGAGGCTGGCGCTCAATACTGAGCCACATCAGCTCACTTTTGAAGAAAAGGAGGAGTAGGCTAGGAAGATTTAAATGTCTGAAACCAAGAGGTGCGAAACAAGGAGCAGCAATCCAAAACCATTGTTTTTTGTTTGTTCATTTATTTCTAAATGATTTGTGGCATATCTATTGGAGAAAGTGTTCAACCTGAGTTTTAGTTCCACCAACAACCAGTTGTATGACCTCGGTCAAATGACAGCCTCTCTGAGCTAGTTTTTTTATAACAAGGAAGTTGCACTAGATGGCTTACAAGATTCTCTCTGTGATTTGTGACTTGTTCACACAGGTTAGTACATGATGAGCAGGGACACAAATTTTCTGTTAGCTCATTCACAGGGGAGTAGCTTTTTCCATTATCTCTACTAAGTCTATGTACTGTCCCAGTTTTAAGATAGAACTTTGAATTAAACTTAATTACATAGTTAATTTTATGTCTCTAAAGCTAGATTTATTCTGGCCAAGTCAACTATGATACTTAAAAATAAAAGCACTTCAAATTTTTAAAATGTAGTGAATTTCCTTAGAATTATTTTCAGTGGCTACTTTTCTTAAAATTAAAAATTTTGAAATATTTCAAACATATAGAAATTATGGACAATGACATAGTACCAATACATTCAATACTTGCACTGAACAAATATTTAAATTATACAATACCTATTTCATATTTTTTAGAAGTAAAATATTATAGATAAAATCAGTTTCCTAATCTCATATTCCTTTTCAGACTTCCCAATGGAAAATTACTGTCCTAAAGTTGGCATACAGTAGCAGGTGTAGCTCAGTGGTTGAGCACCTACTTCACATGTACAAGGTCACAGGTACAATTCACAGTACCTCCTGGAAAAAAAATTTTTTTAATTAAAAATATAGGGAAGGAGATGTGGCTGAAGTGACTGAGCTCCCACATACCACATGGGAGATGTGGGTTTGGTTCCCAGTGCCTCTGAAAGAAGACAAGCAAGACAGTAAGCTGACATGATGGACTGGCGCAGCAAGCTGATGCAACAAGAGACACATGGAGGAAAACATAATGAGAGACACAGCAAAGCAGGGAGCAGAGGTGGCTGAAGTGATTAGGCACCTCCCTCCCACATGGGAGGTCCCAGGTTCAGTTACTGGTGCCTCCTTAAAAAAAAAAAAAAAGACAACCAGCATACAACAAACAGGCACAGCAAATGTAAACAACGAGGGAGTAGGGAAAAATAAGTAAATAAAATAAATCTTAAGAAATAAACATAAAGTTGGTGTGCAATCTTGCCTTCCTTGATTTTAACACGTGTTTATAAGACCTTCGGTTAATGTTCTGAGTGATTTTGAAACTTACATAAATGGCACCATACAGTTAAGACCCTTTTGACAACTTGTTTCCTTTTTCACTTAATGTTATGGATTCCAGATTTATCCATGTTAATATATGTAGATCTAGTTTATTCATTTTTAATTGTTGTGCTGTATTCTATTGTACATCCATAGCATACTTATCTTCACCCATGATGGTGAATTTAAATGTGTTATATTTAAAACAGTGCGGAATCAACACTCTTCCTTAAATGCATAGCTTCATTCCTGTGACCTAGATTTACTGATGGCAGTGCTCCTCAAACTGTGGACTGAAGACTGTTAACCCGTTCATGACAATTACCAAAATTGGGAGTAAGCTTTGAGAAATTCTGATAGCAATTCACCTGAATACGTTTATTGTCTATCGAATCTAATTATGAAATATTCAGGCCTGTATTTTGTTTTCTGTTTTAAAATTTCATTTTATTAATTCATTTTATTGTATTTTACAAAATTATTGCTCCTCAAAAATATTGATTTTTATTACAGCAGCCTGAGAATCTCTGCATAGTGTCCACTTAGAAGTGGCATGTCTGTCCTGAAGAGTATGTACACCTTAGGTCTAGAAGCTATTACCAAATTGGACTCTAGGATGGTACACCAATTTATAAGTTCACTGGCTGTGTTCGAGAATTTCCATTTTCCCACATTCTAAATGGCATTTGCATTATCAGACTTTTAAATCTTTGCCATCATGATAGTTGTGAAATACTTCATTTTAATTAGCATTTCTCTTATTAATCCTGAGATTGAACATCTATTTATGTTTATTAGGTTTTCAGTTATTTGACTTTAACAAGGTAGATTTTCTCAGTCTGCAGAGTGTGAGGAAAGTGTCTTTAAAAATCTAGCTATAGGAGGTAAAGTTTATAACAGGTTTAACTGGTTTTGACCAGGAAAAATCTAAGAATAGCTAGTTTTGACTTGATGAAGGACAGGAAAAGCTAGTTGTGGCAAATTAATGCATAGGCAGGTACTTAGTGTATACATGCTTTTCCTGGTATTTTGGTTTTTGGCCAATCATCTAGTCATCACCATTAAGACACTCAGTGAAGAGATTTTGACCAAGACTTCTGTACTGATCATCCATTGATTTTCTGGTGCTGGTGATACTGAGGACACAGAGTGCAGCTGAGACTGCATCTGCGAGCTTCATTATTTTCTGGAGTGATGATATGACTTCTCAACCACTCAGCTTTTGGAGTTGGGTGAAAGGAGAACTGTGAAAAATTGTGTGGAGGTGCACACAACTAACCAGGTGTTCCCCTTCCAATCTATCCTGTACCCAGACTGAGAGATGTTAAAAAACGCAAATCAGAACCTATACTTCCACGCTTAAAACTTCAATATCTTCCTGTAGCAGATAAAATCTGAAATGCTTGGCATTGACCTTTCTTCCCTCTTCCACTTCATCACACCCTACCCTTCTTCTAGCCCATCATATAAAATTGCTTGCAGAGCCCCAATTTAAGGCTGTTTCCCACTTTCATTCCTTGCCTCAAGATGGTTATCCCAGAATGCCTCCTTCCCCCCGAGTGCACAGCTCCACCTCATTCCTAACTGCTAAAAGTCTTCCCCAAGGAGGACTGGTTATTCCTCTTTGTATGCTCTACTAAATTAAACATTTTTTTAAAAATTAAACATTTAAAATATTTTCCCCTTTTAAAATTAAAACTTTTATTCAAGGTTCTATTCAATGGTATAACCATTACCCCAGACATGAAATAAAACATTGCTGATCTTTCTCCCCTCTGACTAGTTTTACGATTTTTGTTGTTTTGTTTTTTTAACCTTATATAAGTGAAATTATATCTAATGGAATTGTTGTATCTCAGTCCTTTCGCTTAATATTTTATTTGTGAGATTCATCCATGTTGTTGTATAGAGCAGTTCATTTAATTTCATTGCTTTATAGTATCTCCTTTATGACTACACAGCAAATTTTGTTGTTATTGTTGATGAACATTAGGGTTGATTACAATTTGGGGCATTACAAATAAGGCTTGCTGTGAACATTCATTCACATGTCTTTTGTGACACATGTGGGTATGCATTTCTGTTGGCTATATACCCAAAAGTAGAATTGCGGGGTCATAAGGTAGAGTCTATGTTCAACTTTAATAGATACGAAGAATTTCCCAAAGTGGTTGTACCAGTCTGCCTACTAGCAATTTTGCTTATAATTCTTTCTTTTTTTAAAATTTTAACTATCTTGTTGAGTAGTGGTGTCACATATGGTTGTATCATATTTTGGGCTAAATTTGAATTCCTATGATGACTAATGAAGTTGAGATTTATTGTTTATTAATGAAGTTATGTTTATTGGCCATATAGATAACTTTTTTCCTAAGGACCTGTTGTTATCTTTTGCCCTTTTTTTCTATTAGGTTATCTGTCTCATTGATCTTTATATATTCTGTATCTGAGTTATCTGTGTTATATATATATAATATATATGTCTATATGTATATGTATATATATATTCTTCCCTTACTCTGTTGCTTGCCTTTTTACCTTCTTAATGGTTTATTTGGGTGAACAAAAAATTTTAACTAACTTTGATGTAGCCGAATTATCAGTATTTTCAAGTCACCCCACAGAATCATAAGAAATAACAGTGTTATTGTAAACCACTTAGTGAGATGGGGGTTGTTACAGAGTAATAGATAAGTGAAGCATAAAAGTAGAGAGATGCTTTTATTTGAGAGTGAATATTTAAGTTGATATATCAGAAAGTCATACAATTTTGAAAACAGTTGCATCAGCTTGGGCTGAAGGTGACAGTTCAAAATGACAAGCATCCTATAGGTCCTCAAACTTCTATGGAGAGAGAGCAGACTAAGAAAGTTCTTCAGCTACAAATAGAAATCATTTCTAATGAAAAATGCAAGATGTCTCAGGAGGTAGAGTCCGGAGTCCAGAGGGTGAAGCTAAGGAACACTGCTGAGAAGCAGGGTTGGCAACATGTGTCTGGTGGACTTTGGAATTGCTAGGAACCAGGGACTGCTCTGTGCCTCCTACCCTTTCCCTGTCCCCCAACTTTGAATGCAAATGTCTATTTTGGTTACCTTATCCCCACCTTACGAATGTATGTTGAGTATGTATATGTATACGTGTATGGGAGGGCGGGGAACAAATCACTTGTCATTTTAATTCACAGGTATCTGTACGCAAGGAACCACACCCAAGAAATTGAACCAGAGGGAATATACCTTAAGAGCCCCGTCTGACCCTGAACCTGATTGAGATGACAAATACTGGACTCTGAGCTGATGCCATAGTGAGATAAGGCTTTGGTTGCTTAGGGGGAGGTTTCTGTGTGTTTTACATGTGAGGGATGTGAATCATTGGAGACCAGAGGGTAGAGTGTGGTAGCTAGTCTTCAAAGATGCCTCCCAGGAAACCATATGTGCTAGTTTGAGCCTTTTGTGGACCACAAAAAATCCTATTCTTAAAGCAAACCCATTCCTGTGCCTGTAAATCCATTGTAGATGGGACATTTTGATTGGATTCAGTCAAAGGACCTTTTGATTAGATCACATTACTTAAGGGCCTTTGATAAGATTGCTGGACCCAGGGTAGGTCTTAATCCTCTTACTGGAGTCCTTTCTAAAAAGCCACAAACAGGAAAAAAGCTGCAGAGATAGAGAGAGAGGCTCCAGAGGCCAGAGGCTGGAATCAACAGAGCACAGAGGCCCAGAAGAGGCCCCTGAGATGCTGAGAGAGAAGGTCCATGGAAAGCAAGAAACTGAGAGCAATGGGGAGAAGGCAGAAGCTGCCAGAGCCACCATTGTGCTCTGCTACATGACAGGAGTCCAGAATCACTGGCAGCCAAACTTTGACCTTCGCCTGATGTCTTGATTTGGACGTTTTTCTCAACCTTGGAACTGCAAGCTTTTTTTTTTTTATTTTTTATTTTATTTTTTTTTAATTCATTTTTTAAAAATATTACATTAAAAAAATATGAGGTCCCCATTCACTCCCCACCCCACCCACACTACCACTCCCCCCACAGCAACACTCTCCCCCATCATCATGACACATCCATTGCATTTGGTGAATACATCTCTGGGCATCGCTGCCCCTCATGGCCTGTGGTCCACATCATAGCCCACACTCTCCCACGTTCCATCCAGTGGGCCATGGGAGGATCTACAATGTCTGGTAATTGTCCCTGCAGCACCACCCAGGACAACTCCAAGTCCCAAAAATGCCTCCACATCTCATCTCTTCCTCCCATTCCCCGCACCCAGCAGCCACCATGGCCACTTTTTCCACACCAATTCCACATTTTCTCAATTACTAACCACAATAGTTCATGAATAGAATATCAGGAAGTCCACTCTAATACTTAATGTATTCCTCCATCCTGTGGACCTTGGATTGGTTGTGTCCATTCCACATCTATGTCAAGAGGGGGCTTAGATTCCACATGGATACTGGATGCAATCCTCCTGCTTTCAGTTGTAGGCACTCTTGGCTCCATGGTGTGGTGGTTGACATTCTTCAACTCCATGTTAGCTGAATGGAGTAAGTCCAATAAACCAGAGTGTAGGAGCTGAAGTCTGTTGAGGCTCAGGGCCTGGCTATCATATGGTCAATCCAGAGATTCAGATCCCCTAGATATATCTGAAACCCCAGCACCAACTACAATTCTGGTAAAGTAACAGGAAAGGATTGTGAAAAGAGATGACATCTGAGTCCAGCTCCATCACACAGAAACACCAACTCCAAAGAAGGGCCAATTGACATGGCAGTGAACTCCATCTGCCATGACCATAAAACCTGTGGGTCTCTTTAGCCCTCAGAAGAACCAGTACCTGGGGTTGTATCTACTTTATCTGTCTCTGAGACTCTGCTCAGGTGTGCATAAGGGCAACCCCTCTGATAACCTCCAGACTCTTTTTTAGAAACTCTTAGCCATATAAACTCATTTGTCCTTTCCATTTCCCCTTGATTTAGATCAAAAAGCATTTTTAACTCCTGTTATTATATGTAGACAGGGATATTCTGCTCGTCCGAGTTGAACCTTTTATTCAAGGTCATTTTCTAGTTACGTCATCAGCTGGTACTTGGTAGTGATCCCACAGTGCCAGGGAGGCTCATCCCTGGGAGTCATGTCCCATGCTGGGGGGAAGGCAATGCATTTACATGCTGAGTTTGGCTTCAAGACTGGCCACATTTGAGTAAAATGGAGGCTCTCAGGAGGGAACTCTTAGTCACACTGCTGCTCTAGGCCTTGTTCTTATTTCAGGTGTACAGGCTCACAAGCATAGTCATTAGTATCAAGGCCTCACTGTTGGACCCTCATTCCTTCCTGGTCCTTGCCGTTGCACCCGGGGGACTGCTGCTGCTCCCCTAGGGACTGCGACAGAGGCCCCCCGGCCAGGAACCCAGCACCCCCCCAGCTGTTGTTTTTGTTTCCACTATGAATATATCCAAACATTTCCACGCACCGCGGACACATGCCCTGTATAACTCCGTTTCAACCATATGTCCCCTGTCAATAATATCCCATACCAGTATTCCTCCGCTGCCATTGTTGGAACTGTAAGCTTTTAACCTAATAAATTCCCTTTATAAAAGCCAACACATTTCTGGTATATTGCTTCCAGCAGCTTTTAGCAAATCAAAACACCACACCTTCCAGTATTCCTCTCCTTGTTCAATCCCCTCCCACACTAAATCAAGGTTGATATCATGACATGATTTAACAATTAGAATACGGCAGCCATAGCACTGTGCTGGTTCTAAGCCTAAGCCTTAAAAAGGCCTGCCAGCTTCTACTTTTGCACTTTGGGGATCCCTGAGCTGCCATGTAGAAGTCCGGCTGTCCTCCTAGAGAAAACACATGGACAGGCTGTGTGGAGAGGGAAAACCCTGGACTACATGAGAAGGAGCAAAGTCTTTTCAGAATCCCAGCTGAGCCCAGCCTTCCAGCCGTCCCCACCAAGGTGTGACACATGTGAGCTAAGCCATCTTGGTTGCACCTGTCTCACCTGCCAGCTAACTGCAGCTGCAGGAGACATGCCAAGTGAGACCAACAAGACTGTCCAGAAGAACCCCAGTGAAGCCAGAGAATCACGAGAAATAATGTTAATAGAATTGATGCTAATTTACGCTATTACTTTTTTGTGTGCTAACCAAAAAAACACTTCAATAGTATTTTATATTTCATAATAGTTTATATCTTATAATTGTATTTTATAGATTTACATTATATAAATTTTACAGTATATTTTATAATATTTTGTATTATTAATCTTTTATTATGTAACATGGTATATCCCTCTAGTTAGAACATCTTCAGTTTCTCCAAAAATGATCTGTAGTTTCTTGTATAAAGATCTTGCACATTTTCATCAGATTTATTCTTAGATATATTACTTTTTTATGCAACTGGTAAATGGCATTATGTTTAAATTTTCTTATGCTTTTTCCTAGTATATAGAAACATAATTTATTTTGTTTCTTGACCATGTAGCCTGTTAAATTTTCCTTTAAACTCTAATAATTTATCTATCTATCTATTGGATTCTTCTATATATACAATTATATATGAATAATGACAAATTTATTTCTTCCTTTCCAATTCTGATAAGATTTATTTCTTTTTTTATTTCAAATTTTTAAAGAAAAATCATGCCTACCATACAGGATTCCTATACATCACCCTGCCACCAACACCTTACATTATTGTGCGACATTTGTTACAAATGATGAAAGAACATCATAACATTACTCCTATCTATAGTTCATAGCTTATATTTGGTGTATTTTTCTCACGAACTATCCTATTATTAACACCATGTATTAGTATTGAATATTTGTATATTTGTTAGCGTTCACAAGAGAATGTTCTCATATTTGTACTTTTAAACACAATCATTCACCGTGGGGCTCACTATATTATATGGTCCCCTCCCATGTTCAGTACATCCAAAGTGTACACTAAGTGGCTTTCAGTTTCATCAGAGTTGTGCTGACCTCAGCTCAGTCCTTTTCTGATTTTTCCATTATTCCAAAAGGAAAAAACCCTTATTCACTTATAACCACACTCCCCATTATTGACGCTTAGCATTGATATAGTACTTTCTTTGCCACTGCTGTAAAAATATTACTGTTAACTATGATCTATTTGTTACATTAGTTATATTTTCCCATATATAGTTATATTTTTCCCATATATATTTTTCCCTGTATTTGTACTGTTAGCCACAATCATGGTCCACCACCAATCACTATGTTATACAGCCCATAGATTATCCTCTAGCTTTCTTTCAATTGACATTTACATCCCTAGACTACACCTTTCAGTCATAATCACATGTATAAATCAGCAGTGTTAGTTTTACCCACTCTATGTATTACCACCAACTCTATCCATTTCTATGCTTTTACAGTCAAGCTAATTAAAAATTCTACATACATTCGGGATCAGTACCTCTTCTCAGCCCTCATCCTATCTCTTAGAACCTATACTCTAGATTTTAACTCCATGTATTTATTCTTTGTATTTAGTTCATATTAGTGAAACCATACAACATCTGTCCTTTTGTGTCTGGCTTATTTCACTCAGCATACTGTCCTCAAGTTTCATCCATGTTGTCATATGTGTCCCAATTTCGTTTTTTCTTATGGCATCATAGTATTCCATCATATGTATATACCATATTTGTCTCAATTCCTTTATGTCATCTAGAGGTTTAGTTTGTTCCTTTGACTGGGCCATATCTTCCTGTTTCTTAGTATGACTTATAATTTTTTGTTGGTGTCTCAGCATCTGATTTTCTTCATGTATTTATTCTGGGCTCAGCTTCTTTCTTTAGTCTAGGGTTTTCTATTTGATTGGCTTTGTGCTATAGTCCCTCTTAGGTACTGGGTTCAACTTATTTTGGAATTTATAATACCTCATGTTTAGCCCATCTTAACTTTTTCAGCATTTATTCATCTGTTTCTTGCCCTTTCTCCCTTGCTGGGGGCAGAGTAGGAGCCAAGGGTGCAGTTGGTACTGTTAGCTGTGGAGGCTGAGGCTGCCGTGGTGCCCCAGGAACCTAAGACATGGTCCCCACCTTCCTCCCCTGCCATGGGTGGGATGAAGCCACAGCTGTGTTCAGTGATCTGAGCCATGCAAGCCAACCTGTGGTTGCCCAGAGAGAAAGATGAAGTTCCGCGCACCCCCCTCTCTGCCTGGGGCGAGAATTAAACCTCAGGTGTGCACAACAATCTAGTCTGCTTGGATCAAAAGTGACTCCCCAGCTTCCTCCCTGCCGGGGACAGAGCGGGAGCTAGGCTAGGTCAGCAATCTGACCTGGGTGGAAAGAAGCCCATCCCTACTGACACGGTGATTTTCAATCAGCCCCACTTCCCCTCATGCGGTGGAGAGGGGGAGTGTTAAAATGGAGGCTGCCGGCCTCTTTCCAACTTGAATGGGTTCAGACTTTAGGTGTACTTAGAACTGAACTTTAGCCAGCCAAATTTACTAATCAGTAGCCGAAGTCAGTGTCCAATCATCTCTTCCTCCCCTGTTTTTTGGGAAATGGAGCTTCCAACTCCAGCCAGGGAATAGCGCCCAAGGTATCCCGCTCCACCATTGGAGGTGGGCACCAGCCTCCACCCTGTCCAGTGCTCTCCTCATGAGTCTTCACCACATACGGGCGCCTTCCTCCTTCCATTCTTCCAAGGATGTTGCAGCACGTTCTTCTGGTTTCCTGAGCCCCCAAACAGATGATTTAGGTAGCTTCTTGCTGATTACTAACAGCACTGTAGGGCAAGCTGATTCTTGGAACTCCCCACTCTGCCACCATCTTGCCCCCATCACTAAACTTGTTTAAATTTGAGGAGGTCCCATTTTTTTTTCTTTCATTGCTCGTGCGTTGGGTGTAAGGGTTAAGAGACCACCACCTGCCACCAGATCTTGCAGACGTGTCCTAGCATTTTCTTCTAGGACTTTTATTGTTCTCCAGCTTGTATGTTTAGGTCCTTGATCCATTTTGAGTTAATTTTTGTATAAGGTATGAGATAGGGGTCCTCTGTCTTCTTGTTAGCTATGTATATAGCTACATATATCCAGCTCTCCCAGCACTAGTTGCTGAATAAACTGTTCTGGCCTAGCTGGGTGGCTTGACCAGCCTTGTCAAAAATCACTTGACCAAGCAGGTGAGCACCTGCTTCCCACAAGAGAGGTCCCGAGTTTGGTTCCTAGTGCCTCGTAAAAACAAAACAAAACAAACAAATAAAAAACAAGCAAAACAAATTAAAAAACCAACTCAGGGGAGCTGATGTGGTTCAGTGTTTGAGCTTGGGCTTCCCACATACAAGGACCTGGGTTCAATCTCCAGCCTCTGGTATCTCAAAAAAAATAAGAATAAAAATCACTTGCCCATATATGTGAGGGTCTATTTCTGAACTCTGAATTTGATTCAATTGGTTAATATGTCTATCTTTATGCCAACACCATGATCTTTTTACTACTGCAGCTAAATAATATGCGTTAAAGTCAGCAAGTGAGAGTCCTCCAATTTCTTCTCTTTTAAGACATTTTTGGCTTACCTTCTGAATAAATTTGATAATTGGCTTTTCCGTTTCTGAAAAAAAAAAGCTGTTGGGATTGGGGGTGGGGATTACATAGAATCTGCATATCTGTTTGGATAGAATTGACATCTTACTGATATTTATTTTTAGTCTTCCAGTCCATGAACATAGACTGTCCTTCCATTTATTTAGATCTTCTTTGGTTTCTTTTAGCAATTTTTTTTTAAGATTTATTTTTATTTATTTCTCTCCCTTTCCCTCCCTTGTCTACTCTCTGTTTCCGCTCGCTCTGTGTTCTTCTACGTCCGCTTGAATTGTCAGATGGCACCAGGAAACTGTGTCTCTTTTTGTTGCATCATCTTGCTGCGTCAGCTCTCCATGTGAGTAGCTGCACTCTTGGGAGGGCTGCGCTTTTTTTTCACGCAGGGTGGCTCTTCTTGCTGGGTGCACTCCTTTTACCTGGGGGCACCCCTGAATGGCATGGCATTCCTTGTGCTCGGCAGCTTTGCATGTAGGCCAGCTCACCACACGGGTCAGGAGGCCCTGGGTATCAGTTCACCCACATCCACTTCCCATCTTTTAGCAATGTTTTGTAGTTTTCTGAATATAGGTCCTTTTTGGCCTTTGTTAAGTTTATTCCTAAATATTTTATTTTTTAAAGATTTATTTATTTTTATTTATTTCTCTACCCTCCCACCCTGCTCCAGTTGTTTGTTCTCTGTGTTTATTTGCTGTGTCTTCTTCTTTGTCTGCTTCCGTTGTTGTCAGCGGCATGGGAATATGTGTTTCTTTTTGTTGCGTCATCTTGTGTCAGTTCTCCGTGTGGGTGGCGCCATTCTTAGGCAGGCTGTTTTTTTTCCCGCTGGGAGACTCTCCTTGTGGGGCGCACTCCTTGCATGTGGGGCTCCCCTACGCAGGAGACACTCCTGAGTGGCACAGTACTCCTTGCGTGCATCAGCACTACTCATGGGCCAGCTCCACATGGGTCAAAGAGGCCCAGGGTTTGAACCCTGGACTCCCATGTGGTAGATGGATGCCCTTACCACTGGGCCAAGTCTGCTTCCCTTAATATTTTATTATTTTGGTCACTTCTGGAAATGGAATGTTTTTTCTGGCTTCCTCCTCAGATTGCTTATTAGTAGAAATGCCAATAGTAGTAGTATAGAAACGCTACTGATTTTAACATATTACGCTTGGATCCCACCACTTTGCTGAAGCCGTCTATTAGTTCTAGCAGCTTTGTTGTGGATTTCTTGGGATTTTCTATGTATAGGGTCTTATCAGCAAATAGTGAATTTTTCACTTCTTCCTTTCCTATTTGGGTGTCTTTCATTTCTTTATCTAAAACCTAATTGCTCTAGCTAGCACTTTTAGCACAATATTGAATAGCAGTGGTGACAGTGAGCATCCTTGTCTTGTTCCCAATCTCAACAGGAAATCTTTGTCTTTTACCACTGAGTACAATGTTAGCTGTGGGTTTTTAATATATGCACTTTACCATGTTGAAAAAATTTCCTTCTGTTCCTAATCTTACATAGTGTTTTATTAAGAAAGGATGCTGTACTTATGTCTTTCCTGTGTCAATTGAGATGATCATGAATTTTTCTTCTTCAGTTTATTAATGTGATGCATTACACTAATTGATTTTCTTCTGTTGAACCACCCTTGCATACCTGATATAAAACCCACTTGATCATGGTGTATAATTCTTTTAATATGCATTTGGACTTGGCTAACAAGTATTTTGTTGAGGATTTTTACATCTGTATTCATAAGAGAAACTGGTCTGTAATTTTCTTTTTTCATAATATCTTTATCTGGCTTTGGTATTAGGGTGATGATGGCGTCATAGAATGAATTTGATAGCATTACCTCCTGTTCAATTTTCTTGAAATATTTCAGCAAGTTTGGTACTAGATCTTCTTTAAATGATTAGTAGAATACACCTGTGAAGCCATCTGGTCCTGGTCTTTTCATTTTTGGGAGGCTTTTGATGACTGTTTCAATCTCTTTACTTGTGATTGGTTTGTTGAGGACTTCTATTTCTTCTAAGGCCATTGTAGGTTGTTCATGTGTTTCTAGGAATTTGTCCACCTCATCAACATTCTCTAGTTTATTGATGTACAGTTGTTTCATAGTATCCTCTTATGCTCTCTTTTACTTCTGTGGGGTCAGTGGTAATGTGTCCCCTCTGCCCCCATTTCTGGTTTTATTTAGTTTCATCTTCTGTTTTTCTTTGTCAGTCTAGCTTAGGGTTTGTCAATTTTATTGATCTTCTCGAAGAACCAACTTTTGGTTTTGTTGATTCCATTTTGTTGTTGTTGTTCTTAATTTCATTTAAATCTCCTCTGATTTTTCTTTCTTTTCTTCTACTTGCTTTGGGTTTAGTTTGCTGTTCTTTTTCTAGCTCCTCCATGTGTGCAGTTAGGTCTTTGACTTTAGCTCATTCTTCTTTTTTAATGTAAACAATGAGAGCTATAAATTTCCCTCTCAGCACTACCTTTGTTGTACCCATAGGATTTAATATGTTGTAATTTCATTTCCATTCATCTCGAGATATTTACTGATTTCTCTTGCAATTTCTTCTTTGACCTACTGATAATTTAAGAGTATGTAGTTTAACCTCCATATATTTGTGAGTTTTCCCTTTTTCTACCTGTTATTGATTTCAAGCTTCATTCTATAATGATCAAAGGAAGTGCTTTGTATAATTTCAATTGTTTAAAAATATTTCAAGGAAGCAGATTTGGCTCAATGGTGGGGGGTCCGCCTACCACATGGGAGGTCCAAGGTTCAAACCCAGGGCCTTTTGACCCATGTGGTGAGCTGGCCCACGTGCAGTGCTGATGCACGCAAGGAGTGCCGTGCCACGCAGGGTGTCCCCTGCTTAGGGAAACCCCATGTGTAAGAAGTGCACCCTGTGCAAGAAAAGTGCAGCCTGCCCAGGAATGGCACCATACACATGGAGATCTGACACAGCAAAATGACGCAACAAAACAAGACACAGATTCCGGGTGCCACTGACAAGAATACAGGTGGACACAGAAGAACACACAGCAAATGGACACAGAAAGCAGACAACTGGGAAGGGGGGAGGAAGAGGAGAGAAATAAATAAAAAATAAATCTGTAAAAAAAAAATCTTGTGGCCCAACATATGATCTATCCTGGAGAAAGATCCATGAGCACTTACTGTTTTGGGGTATAAGGCTCTGTTAATGTCTGATAGGTCTAGTTTATTTCATATTATTCAAGCTCTGAGTTCCTTATTTATTCTCTGTCCAGATGTTCTAGCCAAAGCTGGAAGTGGTGTATTGAAGTCTCCAACTATTATTGCAGAGACATCTATTTCTCCCTTCAGTTTTGCCAGTGTGTGCCTCATGTCTTGTGGGGTACTCCAATTAGGTCCATAAATATTTATTATAGTTACTTCTTTTTTGGTGAACTGCTCCTTTTATTAATTTATAATGACCTTCCTCATCTGTTATAACAGTTTTGCACTTAAAATCTAATTTGTCTGATATTAATATTGCTATTCCCGATCTTTTTTGGTTGCTATTTCTGTCAATATCTTTTTCCAACCTTCCACTTTCAGCCTAATTGTGTCCTTGCATCTAAGATGAGTGTCTTGTAGACAGCATATAGATGGCTCATATTTTTTACCCATTCTGTCAGTCTCTGTTTTTTGATTGGGGTGTACAATCAATTAATGTTCAACGACATTACTATAAAGGTATTACTTACTTCATCTATTTTATCCATTGGCTTTCTGTTATCATATCTTACTATTGTCTGTATTTTTACTCTTTTAGTTATCCTTACTAATATTCTTAATTTCTTAACTCTTCTCCAAGTCTTTTCCCTATTCTTTTCCTTGCAGGCTGCAGCACTCCCTTTAGTAAATCTTGTAAATCTGGTCTTTTGATAACAAACTCTCTGTTTTTGTTTGTCTGTGAAGACTTTAAGCTTACCCTAGCTTTTGAAGGACAGTTTTGCCAGATGAGGAGTTCTTGGCCAGCAGTTTATTTCTTTCAGTATCTTAAAAATATCTTACCACTGCCTTCTTGCCCTCATGGTTTCTGATGAGAGTTGGCACATAGTCTTATTGAGCATCCCTTGTAAATGATGCTTTCCTTTTCTCTTCCTGCTTTTAGAATTCTCTATCTCTGACATTTGACATTCTGGATAGTAGGTGTCTCAGAGTAAGTTTTTTCAGATTTATTCTGTTTGGGATGCTTTGACCTTCTTAGATATTGATATATATATCTTTCATAAAGATTGGGATATTTTCAGTTATTATTTCCATAAATATTCGTTCTACCCCTTTTCCATACTCTTCTCCTTCAGGGCACCTATAATGTTTATGTTTGTGCATTTCACATTATTATTCAATTCCCTGAGACCCTGTTCAATTTTTTTCCATTCTTTTCCCTTTCTTTCTCCTGTCTTTTCAAGTTCAGATGCTTGTCTTCTAATTCACTAATTCTGTTCTCAACCAAATCAAATCTACTATTATAAGCTGCTAATGTATTTTTTTCATTTTCAGAACAATGTATTGAATTATATCATTCATACATGAACATACATAAACAATAAATGTATAGTAAAAGTAGTGAAGTTACAAAACAATCATGCATAACATCATACAGGGCACCCATATATTACCCCACCACAAATATTTTGCATTTTTGTGAAACATTTGTAACAAATTATGAAAGAGCATCATCAAAGGTCCATGTCTTACAGTTGCTGTATTTTCTCCCATTCCCCCTATTTTTTTTTTCATAGACCATACAATTTATCTAAAGTGTACAATCAATAGCATTTGGTATAATAATGAGTCGGTGCCTTCATCACTTCAGTCAATATTAGAGCATTTCCATTATGCAAAAAAAAACCCAACAATATCAAGCCCGCATTTTAGCACTACTAATTACAAATCCTATGATGTGCTTTCACCATTTCTATTCACTTACAAACATTTACAAACAACTTTTTACCAATTCTGCACAGATTAAACTTTAGTGCTCCATTCTCTATCACATTCTTTTCTCTGTTGACTTATATTCTAGCTATTAACTCCATGACTTTGCTCATTATATTTAGTTCATAGTAGTGAAGTTATACAATATTTGTCTTTTTGTGCCTGGCTTGCTTCAATCACTATCATGTCCTCCAGGTTCATCCAGGTTGTCATATGGTTCACAACTTTATTCCATCTCACAGCTGAATAATATTCCATCATGTGTATATACCACAGTTTGTTTATCCATTCTTCAGCTGATAGACACCTAGGTAGTTTCCATCTTTTGGCAACTGTGAATAATGTAGCTATGAACATCAATGTGCAGATGTCTGTTCATACCACTGCTTTCAGTTCTGGGCATAAATCTAGTAACGGTATTGCTGGATAAAAAGGTACATCTATATCTAACTTCCCTAGGAACCACCAAAAACACTTTTACAGAGCTTTTTAGCCATTTGTATCTTTAGAAAAATGTCTATTCAGCTCTATTACCCATTTTTTAATTGGTTCATTTGTCTTTTTATTGTAAAGTTGTAGGATCTCTTTATATACCATGGATATTAGACCAATGTTGGATATATGATTTTCAAATATTTTCTTTTACTGAGTAGGCTGTCTTTTTACCCTACTTACAAGGTCCTTTGAGGTGCAGAAGTGTTTAATTTTGAGGAGGTCCCATTTACCTATTATTTTCTTTTGCTGCTTGTACTTTGGCTGTAAGGTTTAAGAGACACCCCCACCACCACCACCACCACCACCTACTACAAGGACTTGTAGATGTTTCCCTACATTATTTTCTAGGAGTGTTTTTGTTGTGGGTTTTATGTTTAGGTCTTTGATCCATTTTGAGTTGATTTTTCCATAGGGAGTCAGATAAGGGTCCTCTTTCATTTTTTGGTTATTGATATCCATTTCTCCCAGTGCCATTTATTGAAGAGACTGTTCTTTCCCAGAAAAGTGGACTTGGTAGGCTTATCGAAAATCAGTTGACCTTAGAGGGGAGGGTCTATTTCTGAACTCTCAAGTTGATTCCATTGATCAGTGTGTCTATCTTTATGCCAATACTATGCTGTTTTGACCACTGTAACTTTATAATACGCTTCAAGGTCAGGAAGTGTGATTCCTCCAACTTCACCCTTCTTTTTTGAAATGTTTTTGGCTATTCGGGACCCCTTTCTGTTCCAAATTAATTTGGTAATAAACTTTTCTATTTCTGTAAAGTAGGCTGTTGAAATTTTGATTGGTATTGCATTGAATCTATAAATTAATTTGGGTACAATTGAGATCTTCACAATGTTTAGTCTTTCAATACATGAACATGAATATCCTTCCATTTGCTCAGGTCTTCTTTGATTTCTTTTTATCAGTCTTTTGTAGTTTTCTGAATACAGATCCTTTAGATTCCTGGTTACCTTAATTCCTAAATATTTGAGTATTCTATTACTATTGTAAATGGAATTTTTTTCTTGATTTCCTCCTTGGCTTGCTCCTTGCTAGTATATAGAAACACAACTGATTTTTGTATGTTGATCTTGTATCCCACCACGTCACTGAACTTATTTATTAGCTTAAATGGCTTTGTTTCAGGTACTTGGGAATTTTCTAAATATAGGCTCTCATCATCAGTGAATAGTGAGAGTTTTACTTTGTCTTTTCCAATTTGAATGCCTTTTATTTCTTTTTCTTCCCTGATTGCTCTAGCTAGAACGTCTAGCCCAATGTTGAATAATAGTGGTGCCAGTGGGCATCCTTGTTTTGTTCCAGTACAGAGAAGGTTTTCAACCTCTTTCCATTTAATATGATGTTGGCTGTGGGATTTTCATATATGCCCTTTATTACACTGAGGAACTTTCCTTCTATACCTATCTTTTGAAGTGTTTTTTTATCAAAATGGAGTGGTGGATTTTGTCAAATACTTCTCTGTATCAATTGAGATGATCTTGTGGTTTTTTTCCCTTTAGTATTTTTTTTTTAAGAAATCAATTTTATTGATACATATTAATAAAGCATATAATTCTTCCAAAGTATACAATCAATGGTATTTGGTATAATCCCATAGTCGTGCATTCATCACTTCAATCATTATTAGGGCATTTTCATTATTTCAATAATAATAATAAAAAAAACAGGCAAACAAACAAGAAAAATTTTCACCTCTCAATCTCTATACTTCCTCTGCTGTACATAGCTGCTATTTCTGGTTATTCTTGTACAATTATTTATTTATTTAATAACCCATTTTAATGATATATATTCACATACCATGCAATCTATCCAAAGTGTATAATCAATGGTTTTTAGTATAATCACAATGTTGTACATTCATCACCACAAAAAATTTTAGATCAATCACATTACTTCAAAAAAAACTCCAAACCCTTAATAGTCCTTCCCCAGCCCAACATAATCACTAAGCTAATTTCATCTTTATAAATGGATTTATATTTATATTTTATATAATTGAATCATATAATATGTAATACTTTATTTCTGGTTTCTTTCACTTAGCATAATAGTTTTTTTGTCTGATATTAACATCTTGTAATATTAGCATACATTTGCTCACAGTTTCAAAGAAAAGTGGTCTTATACGGGCAATTTTACCCAAATTCATATTTCACATGTGATTTTACTATGCTATGCAATATCTCTTTGATATTTTAATGTGGTGAATTTCATTAACTCATTTTTTTATGTTGAAACATCTTGCTTATCAGGAATAAAACCCACTTGATCATGATGTATAATTGCTTGGGTTTTTTTTAAAAGATTTAAAAATTTTTTTATTTATTTCTCTCCCCTTTCCCCCCACCCCCAAAGTCTGCTCTGTCCATTCTTTTGTTTACTTGCATTCTTGTGAACAGCACCATGAATCTGTGTCTCTTTTTGTTGCATCATCTTGCTACGTCAGCTCTCCATGTGTGCAGCGCCACTCCTGGGCAGGCTGCACTTTTTAAATTTTTTTTCATGTGGCACGGCTCTCCTTGCAGGGCACACACCTTGCGCATGGGGCTCTCTTACACGGCATTGCACTCCTTGCGTGCATCAGCACTACACGTGGGCCAGCTCACCACATGGGCCAGGAGGCCCTGAGTTTGAACCTTGGAACTCCCATGTGGTAGGGGGACGCCTATAGTTGAGCCAAATCCGCTTCCCTATAATTGTTTTTATATTCTTATGTTGGACTCGATTTGTAAGTATTTTGTTGAGAATTTCTGCATCTATGCTTGTTAGAGAGATTCATCTGTAATTTTCTTTGTAGTATTTTTGTCTGGCTTTGGTATTAGGATGATGTTGGCTTTATAAAATGTGTTGGGTAATTTTCCCTGCTTTTTAATTTTTTGAAAGAGTTTAAACATGATTGGTATTAATTCTTTCTGAGATGTTTGTTAGAATTCATCTGTGAAGCCATTTGGTCCTGGACTGTTCTTTGTTGGAAGATTTTTGATGACTTATTCAGTCTCTTTACTTGCGATTGGTATGTTGAGTCTCTGTATTTCTAGTAGAGTCATTGTAGGTTGTTTGTGCCTTTCTAGGAGTTTGTCCATTTCATCTAGGTTGTCTAATTTGTTGGCATGCTGTTTCTCATAATGTCTTCTTATGATCCTTTTTATTTCTGTAGGGTCAGTTGTAATGTGTACCTTTTCCTCCCTGATTTTATTTATTTGCATCTTCTCTAAGAACCAGATTTTAGTTTTGTTAATTTTCTCTTTTTTGTTGTTCTCAATTTCATTTATTTCTGCTCTAATCTCTGTTATTTCTTTCTGCTTGCTTTGGGATTGGTTTGCTGTTGTTTTCTAGTTTCTCCAGTTGTTCTGTTAGTTCTTCCATCTAACTCTTTCTTCTTTTATAGGCATTTAGGGCTATAAATTTCCTTCTCAATACTGCCTTCACTGTATCCCTTTACATTTTTATATGTTGTGTTCTCATTTTCATTTGTCTCAAGATATCTACTAATTTCTCTTGCAATATCTTCTTTAATCCACTGTTGCTTAAAATGTGCTGTATAGTTTCCATATATTTACAAAATTTTCCCTTTCCCACCTATTATTTATTTCCAGCTTCATTCCATTATGATCACAGAAGGTTCTTTGTGAAATGTCAGTCTTCTCAAATTTACTGAGAGCTTTGTTGTGGTCTGTGTGGTTTATCTTGGAGAAAAATCCATGAGCATTTGAGCAGAATGTATAACCTGCTGATTTGGGGTGCAGTGTTCTATATATGTGTGTGAGTCCAGCTCATTTATTGTGTTGTTCAATTTCTCTGTTTCCTTGTTGATCTTCTTTCTAGTTGTTCTATTTATTAATGTGAGTTGTGTGTTGATGTCTCCAACTATTACTATAGTCTGTTTCTCCTTTCAGTTTTGCCAGAGTTTGCCACATGTATTTTGGGGCACCCTGGTTAGATGCATAGGTATTTATCACTGTTACTCCCTCTTGCTGAATTGCCCCTTTTCTTAATATATAATAGACTTCCATATCTCATCACATTTTTTGCAGTTAAAGTCTATTTTGTCTGACACCAATATAGCTACTTCTGCTCTCTTGGTTACTATTTGCATGAAACTTTTTTTTTTTTCAACCTTTCACTTTCAGTCTACTTGCATCTCTGGGTCTAAGGTGATTCTCTTGTGGACAGCATATGGATGGCTCTTTTTTTTAATCCATTCTGTCAGTCTATGTCTTTTGATTGGGGAATTTAATCCATCAGCTTTCAGTATTATTACTGTAAAGGCATTACTTACTTCAGCCATTTTATCATTTGACTTTCATATGTCATATCTTATTTTTGTACATCTTTTTTACCTTTTTGGTCATGCTTTCTGATAGTCTTCACTTCTACACTCTCCTCCAAGCTTCTCTCACTTCTCTTTTCATTTTTGGCTGCAGAACTACCTTTGTGTTTTCTGCAGAGCTGGATTCTTGTTTATGGACTCTCTTTGTTTCTGTTTCTTTTACTGTTTTAAGCTCACCGTCATATTTGAAGAATAGTTTTGCCAGATAAAGAATTCTTGGCTGGCAGTTTTTCTCTTTCAGTACCATAATTACATCATACCACTGCCTTCTTGCCTCCATGGTTTCTGAAGAGAAATCTACACTAAGTCTTATTGGGCATCACTTATAAGTGATGTTTCACTTTTCCCTTGCTGCTTTCAGAATTTTCTCTTTATCTTTGACATTTTGCATTCTGCATATCATGTGTCTTGAGGTAGGTCTATTTGGATTTATTTTAATTGGAGTACACTGTGCTTCCTGTACATATAAATTCATGTCTTTCATGAGAGTTGGGAAATTTGGGGCCATTATTTCCTCAAATACACTTTCTGTCCCTTTTCCCTTCTCGTCTCCTTCCTGAACTCCCATAACATTCTTTTCTCTCTTCTTCTTCTTTCTTTTCAATCTCAGTTGTTCTTTCCTCTATGTCTTAGATTCTTTCTTCCATGACTTAAAATCTGCTATTGTGTGCCTCCATTGTATTTTTAATCTCACTTATTATGTCTCTCATTCCCATAAGCACTGTTATTTTTCTACCCAAGATTTCAAATTTTCTTTGTGCTCACTCAGTCTCTTCTTACTGTCTTTTATTTCTTTAATCATGCTGTCCTTCAACTCCATGATTTGGTTTAGGAGATTTGTATATCCCTCACTGATTAGCAGTTTCAAGTCCTGTGTCTCTTCTGAAGTTTGATTTGTTCCTTTGCCTAAGTCAAAGGAAGCTTTTTCTTCATATGGCTTGTAATTTTTTGCTGATGTCTAAGTATCGGATTCTGATGCTGAATTTACTCTGATGATCAGTTTCTCTCTCTTGCCTAGGGATTGACTGTTAAGTAGCTGTGTGGTACCATTCTTCTTTGACTCTCTGTTCAATTTGTTCTAGATATTTAGGATTGCCTCTTCTTAACATCCAATAATGGGGTGCAGGCCAGTTTCCAATGGCCTTGGAAAGGGTGGCAGTAAAGGCTCTTGCTTGCCTCTTTCATTTACTTGTTACTACTTTTCTTTTTTCATGCACTTTTCTGGTTTGGTTACCAGATGGTGCTCTTTGGCAGACCTCTCATCTCAGACCCCAAGTACTAGTAGGAATGCATTCAGTGAAACTCCTCAGGCAGGTGGGCTGTGCAGAAGCAAAGTCCTGAGGGCTGGCCAAGCCTCAAAAACAAACTTTCTCAGAAGTCATTCTCCACTCTTGGCTGGCCACACCCTTCCTCCCTCTGCCTCTTCAGCAACCATCCCAGGGCAATAAGGAGGGTGAGAAGGCAAATGATCTTAACTTGCTGCTGGCTCTCAGCACATACGTTGTCACAGCCCCACCTGGCCTAGAAGTTTAGGTTCATCCAGTGCAGCAAACCAAGCTCCCTGGCCAAAATCTGAATTTGCTATAGGCTATGTCCCTAACTCTCCCCTTTCTTGGAGAAGAAGACCCTGTAACTGCCTCGTTGCACTGCTACTGCGGTCCACAGCTGCTCCAGTCCATGGACTGCTCTTTGCTCCATGGGGCCTGCTGTTCCTTTTGCAACTTTACTTGTAGCATTTTTCAGCCAGCTGAAACTCCTTTCCTTTGCCACTCTCTCTTGTGGGTCATGTTGCCTCTAATGTATTTTTTCACTTCGTTTCATTAAAGTTTATCATTCACATATTAACATCTTCAAACAAATATATAGTATGCATTATTAACTTCAAAACAAATGTGTATATCATCATTCAGGGCTCCCTTACATTACCCCAACACCTTGCATTGTTGTGAAACATTTGTTCCAATCTATGAAAGAGCATCATCAAAATATTACAATTAACTACAGCTAATATCTTACATATGTTGTATTTTCCCCCAACCCACTTGTTTAATGACACCCTGTATTAGTATTATATACTTGTTATAGTTCGTGAGAGAATGTTCTCATGTATGTTCTGTTAAGCACAGTCCATCATCCTCCACCGGATTCATTGTGTTATACAGTCCCATACTTTGTG
Source organism: Dasypus novemcinctus (assembly GCF_030445035.2). Lineage (NCBI taxonomy): Eukaryota > Metazoa > Chordata > Mammalia > Cingulata > Dasypodidae > Dasypus > Dasypus novemcinctus. The sequence continues at coordinate 26,790,830 of NC_080683.1, read as the reverse complement.
CAACCCATTCAAAGTGTACACTCAGTGGCTCTCATTTTCATCACAGAGTTGTGCTGTCATCACCTCAGTCAATTTTAGATCATTTTCATTACTCCAAAAGGAAAAATCCCATACTTCCTTACATCCCCCATTATTGTCCCTTAGAATTGATATATCATCTTTGCCACTTCTGCAAAAATATTACAGTATTATTGTTAACTATAATTCATAGGTTACATTCGTTTTAATTTTCCCATGTATCACCATATACTTAACACTCCGTAAAGGAAGAACATTCCATACTTACACTATTAACCACAGTCTTCAACTACCACCAAAATCACTGTTATGCAGTCCCTCCATTATCCTCTAACTTTCCTTCAATTGAAATAATTACATCCACAGACTATTCCTTTCAGCCACAATCACATTTATAAATCATCAGTGTTAGTTATATTCACTATAATGTATTACCATCAACTGTATTCATTTCCACACATTGTGTTTTGTTTTGTTTTTAAAGATTTATTTTTTATTTATTTCTCTCTCCTTCCCTGCCACCCACCCCCCAGTTGTCTGCTCTGTATCCACTCACTGTGTGTTCTTCTGTGTCCACTTGTATTCTTGTCAGTGGCACCCGGAATCTGTGTCTCTTTTTGTTGCATCATCTTGCTGCGACAGCTCTCCATGTGTACGGCACCATTCCTGGGTAGGCTGCACTTTTTTCGCACTGGGTGGCTCTCCTTACGGGGCTCACTCCTTATGCGTGGGGCTCCCCTATGCAGGGGACACTCCTGCATGACACAGCACTCCTTGTGTGCATCAGCACTCTGTGTGGGCCAGCTCATCCCACAGGCCAGGAAGCCCTGGGTATGAACCTTGGACCTCCCATGTTGTAGGCAGACACCCTATCTATTGGGCCAAATCTGCTTCCTACATTTGTGTTTTTAATCTCACCCATCGTGTCTTTTGTTCCCATAAATTCTGTTATTTTTCTTTCCAGGTTTTCAGATTGTTCTTCATGGCCACCCAGTGTCTTCTTAATATCCTTTATCTCTCTAGCCATGTTTTCCTTCAACTCCTTGAATTGATTTAGGAGGTTTGTGTGAACACCTTTGATTAGTTGTCTTATATCCTGTGGCTCATCAGGATTTTTTATTTGTTCCTTAGCTGGGCCATATCTTCCTGTTTCTTAGTATAGCTTATAATCTTGCTGATGTCTAGGCATCTGATTATGTTGGTGAATTTACCCTTACAGTCAATTTTATCTCTTGTGTAGTGGTTTGTTTCACAGCTCTTCTCTGATTTTGGGTTCAACTTACTGTAAATCTTTAAAACTTTCCAGCTTAAGTTATCAAAACATGACCTGCAATCTACTAATGGAGAGCAGACCAGATGCAGGGAGGCCTGGGACATGAGACACTCCAAAACTATTTTCTTCTTGCAGTTTCCCAGCCTGCTAGCAGATGGCACTTTTTGGCAAATCTTTCCATGGCAGTGTCTCTTTCAACATCTACTTGCAGGGCCTGCTAGAGCTGAGATTCAAAGCAGGCTCTTCTCGCTGAAATCACTCTCCACCCTCTGCTGTAGCCCCACCTCCTCCCAGGAAGGAAGACCTCCGTTCCCCTCCCAGATGGCCACAGTGAGCCACAGGCTTTACCCGATATTCATCTTGAGGGTGGGGGACGGGTGCCATTCCCAGCCATGGGAGCAAGTAACTCAGTTTTTGTTTCGGCCTCGTGTCTCTGTCCCTCTCCCTCCAGGACAATGCACGGAACCCCCCTGATCTACAGGTACCCCCGAGCTTGGACAGCTGGACAGCTTTTTGCCCTTCCTCTGTTGTTTTTGCAAGAGAGTTGAGCCCTGCCACCCTACTCAGATGCCATCTTTCCAGAAGTCTCAATTTTTATTTCTTTTTGCTTGCCCCAAAATAATATTGAGTAGAAGTGGTTATTCATGTTTTGTTCCTGATTTTAGGGGGAAAGCTTTTAATATTTATCTATTAAGCATGATGTTTCTTTTGGGGTTTCTAGCTATCTTTGGGAAGACAAGAACTATTATAAATGGTTACTAAATTTTATCAAATGCTTTCTCTTCACCATTGAGATGATCATGTGATTTTTAAAATTCTGTTATAATGGTGAATTACATTGATTTTTGAATTTAAAACCAATATTATTGTTTTGAAATAAATTCTTGCTCATGTTATTCTTTGTATTTATCATTGATTAATCAATCAATATTGATTTGTTAATATATTGTTTAGATTGGATCTGTGTTCATAAGAAAGAGTGCCCTGTAATTGTCTTTTCTTGTATGTCCTTCTCAAGTTTTTGTATCAAAGATATGCTGGTCTCATGAAAGTAGTTGGAAAGTGCTTCGTCTTTTTCTATTCTTTGGCAGAGTGTGTGTAAAATTGATAGTATTACTTCTTTAAATGTTTGAGAAAGTTCACAGGGAAGACTCTAGGCTTCAGGGTTTTCTAAATAGGAAAAATTTTAATTATGGACTTAGTTCCTTTCGCATATGTATGGCTATTCAAATTCCTCTATTATTGTGTCCATCTTGGTACCTTGGGATTTCTTAGTAATTTGTCCATTTTATCTAAATTCTCAATTTTATTGGATAAAAATTATTCATTTGGATATCCTATGATCTTTTCACTACTCTTTTTTTAGTCCTGAAATTATTTGCACATTCCCTCCTTTTCTTTCTTGATCAATATTGCCAAATTTTGTCAATTTAATAGTTTTGTGGGTTTTTTTTTAAATTTTTAAGGATACAACTTTTGGATTTGTTAAACTTCATTTATCCTTGTTTTCTGTTTCATTAGTTCTGCTTTTTTCGGTATTATTAACTTCCTCCATTTTCTTCTTGAACTTGTTGGTTTTTTTCTAGCTTCTTGAAATGGATATTTAAAACATTTATTATTAATTGTTTTACTTCTCTAATAGAGGCCCTGAAGTCTATAGATTTCCCTTGTAGCATGGCTTTAGATGCAGCCCACAAGTCTTGAGATGTCATATTTTCAATAAATTCAATTCAAAATATCTTTAATTTCTATTGTGATTTTTTGTTTGATCCATTGGGTTATTTGGAGGTATAATATTAATTTCCAAAAATGTGGAGTTTCGCATTGGTATTTTTGTTTTTTATTACTAGCTTGATTTCATTGTCGTCCCAGAACATACACTATGTTTTCAGTTTTTTTAAGGCTTAGGAGCCATTTTCAACACTGAAATTACCAACAGAAAGCACAAAAATGTGGCACTAAATATACTGTGAAATGGGTACCTGTTTACTGTATGAAAACTGAAACATGAAGGCAAAGTATCACTTTATTCAACTTCAGCTGGGAGCATGAGCATGGGATAAATTAAATTTTTTGCCAACCTGTACATGTCCATGAATGACTGTAAAAGTGCTGTAAATATTGATTTTTGGGTTACAAATAAATTTTAGCAAGTAGGTGAATTCACAAATGCAGAATCTGTGAATAATTAGGACCAACTGTATGTATAAAACACATAATAATACTTGACATAAGTAGCTATTGTTAAAGGAGGGAAGGAATACTGCAGATTTATATCTAAGGAGAACTTGATGAGGAATGGTTAGGATTCACCTAGAAAGAATTGATCTGACTGAGGAATGGAGAAGAGCATGTTCTAGTCAAGTGCACAAAGGTATAGAGTTGTGAATGCAAGGGCCTCTCTAGGCAAGTCACAGTGAATCCAGTTAGATAGGACAATGGTAGGTGGTAGGCAATTAGGTTAGAAAAATAAGTTCAGGGAAGTGGACTTGGCCCAATGATAGGGCATCCGCCTACCCGCCCATGTGCAGTGCTGATGTGCACAAGGAGTGCCGTGCGCAGGGGTATCCCCGCGTAGGGGAGTCCCACGTGCGCCCCATAAGGAGAGCCGCCCAGCACGAAAGAAAGTGAGCCTGCCCAGGAATGACACCGTACATAGGGAGAGCTGACGCAACAAAAAGAAACACAAATTCCCAGTGCTGCTGATAAAGATAGAAGCGGTCACAGAAGAACACACAGGGAATAGACACAGAGAGCAGACAGCTGGGGTGGGGGGAGGTGGGGAGGAGATAAATAAATAAATAAATAAATAAATAAATAAATAAATAAATAAATAAATGTTTAAAAAGAAAAAAGAAAAAGAAGTTCAATCCACAAAATAAAGGCCCATGAGAACTCAGCCACGGACTTTGGTCTTTTACATCATGCTTCCTCCTGCCAGACTCTTAACTTATTTCTTTATCAGAATATAAGATTTCAGAGGATATACCCAGAAGGATACCCTGTACATAACAGACAAGCAACATTCCATTCATTGCACCCAGGCCCTGCGGTGAGAGTGCTGAGTTCAAAAGCTGTGTTCCTAACTTATGACATTGGACAGGTACTTTTTGTTTTTGTTTTTTTTTTTAAAGATTTATTTTTATTTATTTAATTCCCCTCCCCTTCCCCGGTTGTATTTAAGGCCCTACGGTTTTGTTTGGACAGGTACTTAACCATTCCCTTAATGGGGTAATCCCTGGGTGGCTGTGAGGATTAAATGAGATATCATTACACTTGAAGCACTTGATAAGCAACTGGTCACACAGTAACATTAGCTATTTTTAATTTAGAAAATTTCTAATTTCTATTAAAATTTCCCTTCATTCACAATTCAAAATTCTGCCCTAAGAGAGAAAATGTATAGGGTGGTTAGTATTGTAAAAGATAAACTGAGGCATTTAAAATTTTTTGTTTATTTGGGCAACAAAGGATTTGAGACCCACCGTGCCAAATCACAGGTGATAAGGATCTCTGGCCAGAGTGGAAAGGGGAAGCTTATAAAAGGCAAATGCAGAAACAAGCACAGGGGTCTTTACAGAGTGGGGAGCAGATTCCCAACGATCAGTATGGTATGCTTGTCCATCCTGACGGGCTCTCTCTACTGGACCAAAACTGGTTCATAACAGTGTTGATTATCTGCAGCTCAGATACTTCCATTGTTCTGCTTACAGAAGTTCCCAGCAAGTCAATTGTTTTTTTCTGGAAAATACTTTTTTTGGAAAGGGGTCCCTCTTGGCAATGGCCAATGCAGGCAGCCATTTGATTTTACTTACTATAGAAAACTTTTACCAATCAACCCAGCCTAGTAATCATGTGATTCCTTAATGTGGCAAACAGAACTTTGCATTTTCTCCCCCAACCTTTCCAGTTCTTTCCCCTTCCAGTCAAAAGCCTCGACTAGTTAAAAGGCAAGCCTTGGGAACTGTTTGTGACCTGGGGACTGACCAGTACATCTTGTAACATTGCATTCTTTAGAAGTCCTGCTGCCCCTCAGGTGCCCTCCTGTCTGCGCTTAGACGTGCATTAGAAAAGACGCCCGCATTTGGCAGTGAATACAGACAATCAAGCTTGGAAAATGCTAAATGTTCTCCTGCCACTGAGGATGAGGACCCCACATTAGCCCCCTAAGTAAATGCTCATTGCTTGTCAAGCTGGACTTATCCGAGTCTTTCTCTGGTCTGACATATCCACCCCAGTTCAACAAGAAGTTGTCATTTCACATAGCTCTTTGCCATATTCAGGAAACTCAGACTCTCCCAAATTTCTTTGGGACTTAGATGCTATTATATTAAGATTGCAAAAACTTCAATCTGCAACTTTCAAAAGCTGCTGACACCAACTACAATTATTGCAGTAACTCAATTCAAATGAATTCTAACTACTTGGAGTTAGGCCAGACTCCACAGGTTAAGAGCAATCCTTCAGGCACCAATTGCAAATTCAAGGATCCGGGCCACCTGCACTTCTGACCAACTGGTCATAAATTTGGGGGTTCCCAAGCCCGCTCCCCACACCCCGGTTTGATAATTCTCAGGAATGACTCACTGAAAGTGATATAATTGTAGTTGTATTATACTAAAAGGATACAAACAAGGAGCCAAAAGAAGATGTGCATAGCGTGAGGCCTGGGAGGGTCTCGAATGCAGACTTCCTTGTCCTCCACAGGTGGAGTCAGAATGTGTCACCCTCGGCACAGAGATGCTTATTATCAATTATGGAAGGGAAACGGACTTTGGCCCAGTGGTTAGGGCGTCCGTCTACCATATGGGAGGTCCGCGGTTCAAACCCCGGGCCTCCTTGACCCGTGTGGAGCCGGCCATGTGCAGCGCTGATGCGCGCAAGGAGTGCCATGCCACGCAAGGGTGTCCCCCGTGTGGGGGAGCCCCCACGCGCAAGGAGTGCGCCCGTGAGGAAAGCCGCCCAGCGTGAAAAGAAAGAGCAGCCTGCCCAGGAATGGCGCCGCCCACACTTCCCGTGCCGCTGACGACAACAGAAGCGGACAAAGAAACAAGACACAGCAAATAGACACCAAGAACAGACAACCAGGGGAGGGGGGGAAGTTAAATAAATAAATAAATCTTAAAAAATAAAAAAAAAATAAAAAAAAATTTAAAAAAATAAAAAAAAAGAATTATGGAAGATCATCAGGACTTCAAGTGTCCTGGGTTTACATAGGGTCTCAGAGGTCAAGGAAGTCGGCTGCTATAGGCTGATATAATGTGGCTCAAAGATCCAGCCCCCTAATCACGATTGGTCCTTCTGCTTTGACCAGTCTCTGCCCCAAGACTACAGGTGTTACTTCCCTCCCATCTCATTAGCATAAGAACTATCAGTGTGCTGGACCCACCACAAATGACAAAATTCCTATCATAGGAAATTACAAAGAGGTAGCGGTTACCTCCCCAGGAATTCAGGACAAAGATCAGCCAAGTTTTTTATTATACTGCAGATGGTCTGACCCAGCTGATAAGTATTATTTCTCATTCCAAACTTTTGCACATTCATATGCCAATGTGGCAGTGGCCACTGGGATTTTGATCCATCTTCATGATATATAATACCTAATGAGGGAAGCGGATGTGGCTCAAGCAATTGAGCTGCCACTTACCACGTGGAAGGTCCCAGATTTGGTTCCCGGTGCCTCCTGGGAAAGACGAGCAAGACAGCAAGCAAGCTGGCGCAATGGCAGGTGCAGCAAGCTGGCGCAATGGCAGGTGCAGCAAGCTGACACAAAGAGGAAAGACAATGAGACATACAACACAGCAGGGAGCTGAGGTGACTCAAGCGAGGTCCCAGATTTGGTTGCTAGTACCTCCTAAAGTGATGAGAAGCAGACACAGAGAGCACACAGCAAAATGGACGCAAAGAGCAGACAGCACAAACAAAAAAGGGTGGGGGGGGATAAATAAATTAAATAAATCTAAAAAAAAAAAAAGACCTAAGGAACAAGGAAAGGATGATTGGGGAACATTATGTCTCTGATGATAATTTTGCTTCCAAAAGATATTTTTCCTCTACCTTTTTTTCCCCCCAATGGATGTTTAAAAATCAGATATATTATTCCATAGTAGCTGATTTTCCTGACTGATGTGTTTTGTAGGCAGCTTGCATGGAACTAATTATGTTGACACCAAGGATTGAAAATAAAATACTTAACCAGAGCAAGTAAAACAAAGCCTGAAATGCAATGTAAATACATCAGAAAGCTTTTCTATTCCTGGTTCAAGTTCTCACTTGTTCTCTAAGTGTGTATTGAAAAGGGTTTGACAGGATAGGCAGGTGGGTGACAGCGCCGAGGCAACATTATTACTGAGAAAAGTCACATGACAAATCCTAACATTGCAAAGAGCCACTCCATTTGCAGCACTGACACTAAGATTAAATCAATGAAAGATCGTACCCTGCGAAAACATAACTATGCTAGGATTCTCCGCTCACTGAATTTTTTTCATGGCTAAGGGCAATGTTTTCAACACTCCTCTCTAGGTCTATTTTCAGTTGCTGTACAAAGGATTAATGAAAGTAACTACCTCTGATATGATTAACATCTCAGAATAGATCCTATCCTAGAATTCATAGAAGACACTGGCTTCCTATAGAACGGCCTTCAAAATATAAAGTAAGGGAGATAAAATTATGTGTGTCAAGTAAAAAAAATAATAATTTTGATATTGAATTCAGTGAACCTTGGTCAATGAATGTTTATTTTAAAAGAAACCCCAAAAATCGTATTACTAATAGGAAATTACAAAACTATTTAGAATACTGAATTAACGTGAATGAAGATGCAAATGTTGTGCGCTTAGAGATGGAATGTACATTTAATCCTTTCTCTATTCCCAGTAATATTTTGTTGCAACATCATGGGCAAATCAGTTCTGTTTTTGGACCTAGTTTTCAAATCATCTTTAATAGAGGGGGAAATAATAGTATACATGATAATCTCACATGATTACATAAAAATAAAGTAAAATTAAGTAAAAATAATTTTAAAACTTTTAAGAGTATACACTCATTAATCAGGAGTAATACAAAGGAAGACAATAAACTTTTAAATAGTTCTTTTACTTTTATGACTCTTGTATATACTGATAAACGCATATATATACACACACATATTTTGTTGTTAAAGTAGAGCTCTGTGGGCTTATATATAACAAAAGCATGTGGAAATTTCACAATTAAGACTAGACTAGAGATTTCTTTTTTATCAACATGTGAAATACATCCTGTGGTTTTCACAATCATAATAGCAAACTTTATATTCAAACCACTGGGTCAAAATTAGTGGTTGTTAGAGTGCACAAGACCAGTACACAAACACAACAGGTGCAAGTACTTGTAGATAGAGTCCTCAGCTGCAAAGCCTCTGAAGATTTAGAATAAGAGGTCCAAAATACCCAGGAGCAGGTGCTATAGGTATTCTCATGGCCCAGGAGGACAATGAGAAGTAGTCAATGGGTTAGATGGCAGCAAGGCTGAACAGGGCAGCTGGTGAGAGGATCAGTGGCATGTCAGCTGGTTTCTGTGTTCCCAGGACCCTGCGCTCGCTTGCCGTGCCTCCGTCTGCTCCTGGCCTCTCACACAGGTGACCGCTCCTCTCCACATCTGAAACGCGTTTTGTCTCCTGTCCCAGAGCGCCCCTCCAGCTCTTTCTCATTGTTTAGGATGCAGCTCAAATATTACTTCTTCATAGAGGTTTTGCACAGGTTTTTTAATATCTCCCCATCGCTCCATCCTATAGGCCTATTTCAATTTCCTGGCAACCTTTATCACCATATGGAAATTTGTTACTTAATCATTTGTTTACTGTTCACTGTGTGTTGCTTCCCACCAGAATGTGAGCTTTCTAAGAGCGGCTTTAAAACAGCAGTTTCTGGGTCTTAGTAAACATACATCACATAATTGATTGATACATGAAATGGATACATCGGTAATTTATCTTCTATTTATTAAGGTCCCCTACTCTCAGTGTTTGAGCTAGTAATGTGTTAACCATGGCTAATTATCTTTAGCACGTTAGTTAGCAGCTAAAATGTCCACCCTTTCACATAACAAAATGATTTTACCTAGTTAAAAATTCCTTCACCATCTATTACTTAAAAGTGTATATGGGGGCAAACAGATGTGCCTCAACCAATTGAGTTCCCGTCTACCATAAAGGAAGTCGAGGGTTCGATGCCCGGGCCTCCTGGTGAGAGGAAGACAGAGCAGAGCAAGGTTGCTGAGGTGATATAAGAGAGTAATTGCCTCTCTCCCACTCTGGACGGTCTGGTTCCCAGAGCTGCCTAATAAGAATACAAGCAGGGAAGCGGACTTGGCCCAATGGATAGGGTATCTGCCTACCACATGGGAGTTCCAGGGTTCAAACCCCGGGCCTCCTTGACCCGTGTGGAGCTGGCCCATGTGCAGTGCTGATGCGTGCAAGGAGTGCCCTGCCACGCAGGGGTGTCCTCCACGTAGGGGAGCCCCACATGCAAGGAGTGCACCCCATAAGGACATCTGCCCAGTGCGAAAGAAAGTGCAGCCTGCTCAAGAATGGCACCACACACATGGAGAGCTGACACAACAAGATGATGCAACAAAAAGAAACACAGATTCCCAGTACCTCTGATAAGGATAGAAGCCGTCACAGAAGAGCACAGTGAATGGACACAGAGAGCAGACAACTGGGTGGGGGGGGGGGGGGGGAAGGGGAGAGAAATAGATTTTTTTTAAAAAGTCTTTAAAAAAAGAATACAAGCAGACACAGAAGAACACACAGCAAATGGACACAGAGCAGACAACAGAGGGAATGGGGGTGGAGAGAAATAAATCTTAAAAAAAAAAAAGTGTATATAGGGATGTCCATCTCCAAAAATATAGAAAATTGTAGAGCCTCCCATTATAAAACTTCTAGAAATGCTGGATGGATTATAACAGACACATTTATGTGTTTATATTGTAGATATATTGTCAGTGATTGGAAGGCCCTTAAATAAATCCACCCACTAACAGGGAGATGGCAAGGAAGTTTGTTTATTTTTGATCCAGGTCCTAAGTGGGAAAAATGAAGTCTTCCCTGCAAAGTAAGAATCAAGATCTTCCCTCACGTGGGCCTGAGGCTCTGCCTGTGGAGCTCAGTGACTCAGTCTAAGCAACTGATATAAAAGTGGGTCCCAATATTTTACCCCTGGAGCAATCGACGGAGGCAAACCTAGAACACTGCTAAAGGATCACACCCCCCTCCAGGCCTCAGGGAAGCCCCGTCGATAAAGGCTCACTGACTAAAAATTCACCACATAAAATTATAAAACACATAAACTACCATGAGCAGGAGTCAGCAGATTCCACAAACAGCCTAAGAATTTCAGGTTAAGTCAGACATAGATTCATAAAACAGGTGTGTCAATGACTAAAGACATAAAACTGGAGAAAAATTAAACTGCAAAAATGATGAAATAAAATCTTAAGAAATAAAAGCACAGAATGCTCAGAAATGAAATATGTATTCATGAAATTGAAAACTCAATAGGCAGATTAGAAAGAGTAAAGTGAGCATTAGAGAACTGGCAGATAGATCTGAGCATGAATCACAGAGAGATTAAGAGATGGAAAATATGGGAAATGGACTTGGCCCAGTGGTTAGGGCGTCCGTCTACCACATGGGAGGTCCGCGGTTCAAACCCCGGGCCTCCTTGACCTGTGTGGGGCTGGCCCATGTGCAGTGCCGATGCGCACAAGGAGTGCCCTGCCACGCAGGGGTGTCCCCGCGCAGGGGAGCCCCACGCGCAAGGAGTGCGCCCCGTAAGGAGAGCCGCCCAGCGCGAAAGAAAGTGCAGCCTGCCCAAGAATGGCACTGCACGCACGGAGAGCTGATGCAACAAGATGACAACAACAACAACAAAAAGAAACACAGATTCCCATGCCGCTGACAACAACAGAAGCACACAAAGAACAGGCAGCAAATAGACATAGAGAACAGACAACTGGGTCAGGGGACGGGAGGGGCCAGGAGAAAGGGGGAGAAATAAATAAATAAATCTTTAAAAAAAAAAGAGATGGGAAATATGAAAACAGATGAAGAGACCCTGAGGATTGGGTAAAAATGTTCACAGATACAGAAGTTCCAGAAGGAGATATAGAAAAGATGGGGAAGAGGCAATACATGAAGATACAATGGCTGAGAATTTATAAAAATCAACAAAACATATGAATCCTCAGATTTGGAAAGTTCCATAAGTCTTGGTCAGGATAAATAAAAACAAATCCATTCTTAAATATACTGTATTGAAATAGCAGAATATCAAAGACAGAGATCTTACCAAGCAACCAGAGAGAAAAGTCAGACTATCCAAAATGAGCAATGAACAATAATTATATTGATATAAGAATTCTCAACAGCAATATTGCAAGTTAGAAGACAGTGCAATAATATCTTCAAGCTGAGAGAAGACTGTCATCAACTTAAAATTCTACTTCCAATTAAATTACGCAAAAAAATTTTGAGAATATACTCATAAAAGATCTACTAACAGATGCATTTCAAGAAGAATGAAATCAAACTCGGAAGGAAAGAAGGAGATACAAAAAGGTATAGTAAGCAAAGAAACAGGTAAATATGTAGGTATTTTAAAATAGGACTTGAATGTATAAAGCAACATCATAATAATGACTGATTTTGTGGTTATAAAAATAGAGTGGAATTAAAACAGGATTTTGGAAATTTTGGGTTTAGAGAATTCTAAAGTCTATTATTTGGAAAGTAAGTAAAGATATTTGCTAACTTTAGACTTTGGAAGTCACAAATGCATTATCAAATAGTATCACCACCAATAGAAATGAAATGTACACTCTTCAATAGTTGTGCTCTTGGAAACTCTGTGGTCAATGCAATTGACAAACTATTCCTTGGCACTAGAATCGAATGCCTGCGTCTTTTTTGAAAATTCCTCCCCTCCTCCAGACTTAGAGATTCCTTCCTCTCTGTTATTGGGTGTCCTGGCAAACCCCCTTTTTTAGTATAAATAGTAACGGCCTGAATCTCAGGTGTATTTCCTCTGCCTTACTCAGCACACATCCCTGCTCACAGCAGGCACGCCCATGTTTGTTAGGGTGAGTGGACGTCGCTTGTTCAAGGCCAACAGCTACCAAGAAGGAGATAAAAAAAACAAGAACCCGTACCTTTGCACCCAAAGGCCTCTTCTTTCCTTTATTCAATCTGAAAAAAAAATAAAATAAAATGTACCACACAGAAATAACAGCTGCCTGACTAATGCAATGAGAAATTTCTTTGAGATCAAAAAGCAAATGAAGACAGAGAAATTTCACATTGGAAATTACTGTCAATCTTCTGTTTAAAGAAAATCCATACTTTGCAGATTATGCTGGTGATAGACTGAGTTCTAGATCAGGCTTCTAGAGCCACTCACTTTTCCCAGGAGTGTTGACCATCTTCGCCCTGAAGGTTGGCCCGCAGGCTAACTCTACTCGGGCATGATCCCAGGGAGCTGAGGGGGTCCCCACCTGCCAGCTTGTCATTGCTAGGAATTAAACCTTCAAAAATCCCTTATTAAAATCTACTGTGCCTCAGGATCCTAGTGGTAATCAGTTAATGGGGTGGAAAGTGGGAGGGCTGAGAGCCAGTTAAGAATTTGGTCTTGGAAGACTGTGCTGGATAAATTAGTTAGCAAAAAATAATTAAAGGGAGGAGAGAGAAGGAGAGAAGTTTAAAGTGATGGGAGATACAAAATGACCGTTTCACAATTTTGCTTAGGATTTTGTTCAGATTTTCAAGCCTCAATATCCAATGTTTAAAAATGGATAACATCATAGTTGACCTTGTCTTATCTCACAAGATGAAAGGGTAGGTGGGAAGTAGAGGATCTTCTGACACTCTATTGGCACCAGATGAATGCATTAGAGTCTCCAAACTCAAATATATATTGCCCACATGGTACTTTCTCCAGCCCTTTCTTTATCAGTCACAGAGCCAAGAGAAGCAGACAGAGAAGAAAAATGGTTCCAAAGTTAGTTTTCCTTTAAGAGGAGGATGGTATCTGGAGATAGTAAAGGAAGGTAAAGAATGAGGGCAGGCAACTCCGATGGAAGATGGGAGGCGCTGAGGCCAAGAGCTTTCATTTGGGCTCATATCTAAACTTACTGATTTGCTTGGAGGTCACAGTAGGACAGTAGGTAGATGCTTTTGGCAAACAGATCGACGATCTTAAATATGGCCTATTTCACCCACTCAGCCAATCCTTTCTGTCCTTTATCTGCCTCTCACGTAAAGATAAAGAAATATCAGAAAGGAAAACAGCTCTGCTAAAAAGACTAACAGAGGTTAGGGTGAGTGTGTGTGTGTGTGTGTGTGTGTGTGCATGCGTGTGCGATGAATTATTGAGAATGGCCCAAGGAATTTGGGCATTAAGAATATGTGGCATTTCTGCCACACTTGAGAGACTAACGTTAATTTTCTACTTCAGCCTTCAACTTTTAGGTACAAGGTGAAGTTCTCTTTTTTCATTAACTAATCTGCTTTGACATTTTTTCCCAGGATTGTGGAGCTTTCACAGAAAGGGACTTCATAACTGTCCTAACACTTAGATCTCCTTGGGCCTGGGACAAGATGAAACCCTACAAGTTCCCAAGCAGATTTTTTTTTTTTTTTTTTTTTACAATGAGCATTTCAGTAAAATCCTCCCTTCTGCAAAAACCACATCGTGGAGCAAGAGTTGTCACTTCAGCTGCCTATACCGACTCCAGTTCTCTAGGGCTCTGAATAAGTTGGCTATGACTTCATGGTGGAAATGGACCTTTCTTTCTTAAGCCTAGCTATTTGTACTGGTTGATGCATGGTCTAACACTTTTACCTGTAAATATTTGCATATTTCCAAGGGCTTTATTGTACACAGTTTTATGGGACAATCTCCATTTTCCGCCAGATGGGTTTGAGATGAGAATGTCCAGCTAATAGGTAAACATTTCAGCAAACCGGAAGAGGGTCTGGATTGCCGTCATCATTTGAAATGAGTCCCCTTTCAAAATGCTACCTTAGAACTTAAAGTCTTCATTGACAATAGACACAGCATTAGTGAATCAGCCACTGGGTTAATTAAAACCCAGACTTGCTGCCTGTCCTCACTGTTTTCCTTTGACCTAATTACAAGATGTTCTTAAATATCATCATTTGTAAAAGAAACCATGGCCACAAATTGCTTAATGAACCACATTGTTGGAACAAAAAAAGGTATCTGCAATTTAGACAAAGAGAAAGTGTTTGCAGCTTCCAAATAAAAAGCAGTCCACAGGAAACAGCGCTATTCACAAGCAATAGAAATGCTCTTGTCTGCAGATAAATTGTTCTTTCCTCTACTTTCCCTTATCTTCCACTTTCTCCCTATCTGAAAAAGGTCAGATCAGAATTAAAATGCCCTTCTTCCTTATCAGCAGATTTTATGTGGTCAGTTTCATAAAGCTTCTGGCTTCAGTGATGTTCTAGATTAGGGAATCATTTCTTTCCCTGAACTCCAACAACAGCTATTTTAATGATAGATTTAAACCCCGGCAAAAAAAAACAAACAAAAATTACCACACCACCACTACTGTGGACAATGACAAAACTCAAAACGCATAAACAAAAACAACTTTATTGTGAGCATGTTGAGTTGGGTTACTTTTGGTCATTTTTGTCTAATTTTATTTGAATGTTTCCTCCAAGGAATTATAACATCTCCAGCCATCCTGGTCTATGCAGGTGTCCCTATACCATATGGGAAAGTAGTTGGGGCGTGGGAAAAAGAATACATTTGAAATGGTCCATTGGGTGGCCGCCAGGACTCCCAAGATTCAGAGTAGTGAGGATTCTGTTCTTAAACACACAAACCCTTCCTGGTCCCCTGCTGAATATGGCTACAGATCAGACTGAAGGAAACAAAACCTCTTACAGAAAAAAGCAAAAGAAGGTTGAGTTAACAACTGGATATGTAACACACAGACCAGCAAGCCGGTGTGCCATTCTGGAGAGTTTTTAAATAGCAATTTCTGGAGATAGTCTTTGAAGGCGCTATGCAGCATAACTACCACTAGAGGGCAGAGCAGACCACTTCAGTTTTTAAACACTTTCTCCAGAGGGCAACTTGAAAGAAAGAACGTTGAACTATGGAGTAAATGCTTAGTGTGTTTTCTCTTAGAAGTTTTGCAACCCCTTAACGTCATCCTATTTTGTGAATCACTTCTAAAGTTTAGGGCAAAGGGGTGGCCAGGCAAGCACTATGTAAATTGCATTGAAATTAAGTATTTCATTAGAAGAAAGGCCTTTGATCACTTTCATTTATTAAAGTATTTTGGTCCTTTGCATATGCCAGATACTGTACTGGACACTGGGGAAATAAATATAAGTAGCTCACTGGCATTGCCCTCTACATGCTTGTAGTCTAGTTGGGGAGGCAGACTAGTGACTTAATTAATCAAGAGACTACAAAACCCTAAATGCAATGAGAGCTCAGCAGAGGAAGATCTAGCTCAGAGTTGGGGAAGGACCCCCAAAGTCTGTCTCCACACAGACTCAATGCCTGAGCATACTGGAGGCTTGAAGACCAAGTCAGAAATCAATCACTGGGTGAAGGCTAAAGACAAGACAGAAGAAGAGATGGTTTTGAGAAAGTGCTTTCAGTATAACAAAATATATTACGGAAAAAATATAATATCCAAATGCAAAAGAACTTTAAAAGCCCAAAAGCTACTGCCAAGAAACCATTACTTCTTAACCATAAACCTTTCTAGATTTCAGGAAGTTTGGGATACAAACAATTTAGGAGGAAAACAGCAACATAACCACACTCATCTAAAATGAGCCATCTTAAATATCAGGAATATAAAGTTTCCTCAGGAATATAAAGTTAGCCACTCAGGGGCTGCACTGGCTCTCCTAGATTTCATGACACACTTGCAATAACTCCCTACTACACTTTCCCTGATTTCATGTAGCAAACCAAGGAAACACAAAAACAGGTTGGTTCCACAAGAGAGCTAGCCCAAAAAACCAAATATGTGTGGACCACACAGAGAGTGTTTCTGGTAGGGATGTGGCAGTATTCAAGCTCCATCTTTTCTGTTCAGATGGAAGTAATTATAGTAATTTCAAAGAAGGCTTTTAGCAATGACATGAAAATATTTTATAATGCTGTTATTTCTGTCAGCCTTTATGGAGCACTTCTCCCTGGAACACAAAGCATAGTAAGAAAAGATCAAAAGTGGGGTTCTAACTCTCAAAAAGTTTCCATGGAACCCTGAAGAAGCTGAAAAGCATTTCAGTCAGGGTCCCACCAGGCCACAGATGGCACACCCACATTAGCATAATTCAAGAAGAGTTTATTAAAGGGACTATTTACTAATGTGAGGGCAGGGAGTAGGGGACTCAGAAGAGTTAGTGCAGTAAGTGGCACAGGGCTACAGCAGCAGAGCTGTATCCCCTGATTTGGGCAGGGGGACATGAGGAAAGGGGGTGTTATTGACAAGGCCAAAGGAGAGAGTCATGGAGAAAAGGCCACCTTGAGAGAGCAGGAACCTCTGTCACAGGCAGCCCCAGGTGACTGCAAGGAGAGCCTGATCTTACTCTCCTCCCTCCCTCCAATACGTCTTGGGGAACCCAATGGCTGAGCCCAATGAGAAACCAGAGGACAAAAGAGTCTGTTGATACAATTCTTCAAGACCAGATTTCCAGGGTAGATATCAAGCTCCACAAGAAAACATCATCATGTTCATCTTAAATAAACCATTTTAAATATCATTCCCATTGTATGTGCAGATACACCTGAGAACACGGCAGGTCAGCCTGGGCAAAGAATGACCAGGGCTGCTGGTACAATAGGTGAGAAACATTTCCTCAAAGGAATCACAGTATTCAGAAGTTGCTGTCAATCTAAGCGTAGGCCTTTGTAACTAATCTTTCTCTGGCTGCTTTTAAGAGCTTCTCTTTATCTTTTTTTTTTTTTTTAACTTTATTTCGTATATTTAATAATTGAAAATATAAATGATTAAAAACTAAGAAGAAAACACAGTTGAATAAAAATGATACATTTCTCAATTAAATGTACTGGATACCTACAGATTTTTTTTTTGAATCATATAATATGTTACACAATATATTTGGTTCATAGTAATGCAATCATTTTAACTTGGATAATAAGAAATTTTACTATGATACACATTTGTGAAATGTTTAAGTTCGTGTGTCAGCTTGGCCAGGTTATGGTGTCCACTTGTTTGACAAGCAGCACTGGCCTGATGATAACTATGAGGGTATTTCATGGATTTAAACTGTCAGTTGGTTGTATCTGTGACTGATTAGGTCTACAATCAAAGGTGCAGCAATGAGAGAAGTCTCCTCATTCAGTCAGCTGAAGGCCTTAAAGGGAGAACTGATGATTTTGGCAGGCAGAAGGAAGAATTTCTTTAGCCAGCCTGCTTCTCCTGGGAACTCATGAAACCTTCATTGGAATTCCCAGCTTGCAGCCTGCCCAAGGGAACTCAGACTTACCAGTCCCCATGGTCACGAGACAATTCTTATAAAAATCAGTTCTGTCAGTTCTGTTTCTCTGGAGGGTCCTGACCAAGAGACTTGATGAAGATTTCATTTTCTGTTTTGTTTTGTTTTTGTTTTGAGGTATGGGGACCGGACTTCATATGTGGGAAGCAGGCGTTCAACCACTGAGCCACATCAGCTCCTGTGAGTTGGTTTTTCAGTTTGTTTGCTTATTGTTTATCTTCTGTTTTGTTTTGTTTTTAGGAGGTACTGGGGACCAAACCTGGACCCTCCCATGTGGGAAGCAGGCACTCAATGGCTTGAGCCACATTCACTCCCAAATGAAGATTTCATTTTAATTATTTTGCCTGGGCCTATTAGGACTTTCTAAATCTATGAATTGTGATTATATATATGCATTTTCTCACATTATTTTGGGAAAATTCTTAGTTATTATCCTCTTCCCCATTCCTTTTTCTCTCCTTCTGGAATACCAATGTTAGACCTCCTTACTAATCTATCTGTCATATTTTCCACTTAAATTGTCTCTCTATAAACTATGCAATTTCTTCAGATCATTTCCAGTACATCAGTTCTCTTTGTCTGCATCTAATCTGGTATTCGGTCCATGTACTGAATATGATTTTCAATTGTTTTGTATGTATTTGCATGTGCGTGTATAGTTTGCTTCTTTTCAAGCTATCTAGTCAGTTGAAGGTCTCTTCCTATTTTAACTCTTTCAACATAAAAAGCATTTCTATTCTGTAAACATTGATTTCAATATCTGAAATCTTTGTAGAACTGATTCTTCAGTAGGCTATTTCAGCTAACTCTTCCTCCTAGACCCTTGTTTCCCTTTTAATAATTATTTCGATTGTGAGTTCACAGCTCTTAGAACATTACCTGTGGGGATACTTGGAGGTCTAGGTTTGTTAGTGGTTTCACCAAAGATTTATGTTTGTTTTGGCTGGGAACATAGGGGATGGGAGTGCTACTCGCCTGGTAGTACTTTAAATTTTTGCTTAGGTCATTGGGACGTAGCAGAATGTGTTGAAGCCCTAAACTTGCTTGACAGTTGGTTCCTTTTACACATTCTTAGGAGAAATTTTTTTTCCATTCCACTTAGAGTAAAGATCAAGACCAAAAAAATTGCTTACTGCTTAACCTATATGATGAAGCACTTTGGGATTCTGACTTAAATGGGGATCTCTAATAAAAATATTCATCTTGCAAGGTCTCTCGTCTCTGTCTTCTGTCTACTATGTGGTGCTGCATTCCAGGCTGCTATTAAAATCAAAGTTCTAGATCCCAGTAGGTGATCAGTGTCCTTCGGGCAACCAATAGTGTCAGTGTTCAATTACCTCTCTGTGTTCATGCTATGTATGTATGTACGTACATGTGTATGTTTATGCACGCGTGTATATGTATGTATGTGTGTGAATTATGTGTGCCTGCATTGCTTTTGAAGATTCTCCTTATTTCCTCATTACCTTTAGCAATCAATTTTAAAAGATCTTTTAAAAATTCTTTACATTCATAAGTTAGCAGAGATTTTTTTAAGGATATATTTTCTGCAATATTCACAAAAACTTTCAGAACTGAAATATGAACTCTATGATTGTAATTTTTTTTTTTCTTTTTGGATTATTTTATGCCAAGTACTAGTTAAATACTAAATGCAAAATCTCATCTAATTCTCAAAGCAATCCTATGAGGAAGGGATTATCAATTCCACTCAAAAGAAGGCTCTGAGAAAATAAATAAACTGCAAAGGCTCACATAATTATTAATTGATGAAGCCAGCTTATCTGATGGCCAAGTCCGTGCTTGTAGTCACAATAAGCCCTGCTTTTATGACTGCTGCCTTAGAGCTTTGGACATTATCTAGTAAAGGTTAGCAGATCTCTTCTTCCCTAAGTGCTTAACTAAGTCTAACATTTTCACCAAATTCAAATAAAAGCAGCTTGTAGTATTCAGAGTTCAGACAGGAAAACAGAGCTATTACAAGTCTTACAGAGATATGGGAGGTTTTTTTTTTTTTTAAGATTTAATAGGCTTTATTAAATATTAGACAAATCAGATTATATTACAATGACAATGGCAATTATGAGAAATAAAGAGGCATATTTCCTAGTGATAACTGGGTCAGTTAATCAAGAAGAATGTAGTACCAATTACATATGATGCTAATAATGACGCTTTAAATTACATGAAACAAAAAAACAGAGTTCTACAAGAAGGAGTGAAATCTACAATTATAGTTAGAGATTCCATTTCTCAATAATCAAAGATTAGACCAAAATCAATAACATATAAGGCTCAAACAACATTTTCAACTGACTTAACTTCATTGACATTGTGGAAATAAATAAAAAACACCTGAATTATAATAATATGAGGCTATTTATTCCAACCTTGCCACTTGACATCAGCCACTATCAGTTGTATTTTTGCAAGTGTTTCTTCTATTAGATTAAATTAGCATTTTGATGTATTTTAACATACCTTTTGACTTTATACTTATTTGCTATGGTATTAACTTTTTAGTGGTTGCTAGAAGGATTACAATAAGCGCTTTAAAATCATCTCATTCTGCTGGAGATGTGGGGTCTTAACATTGAAATCAGAATTTATAGAATATGGGAAGAGTTGGGGAGGTGAAGTTCTGGGGGCGGAGTTGGAGGTGAGGGAAACAGTCACTAACCCCATCAGGCTGCAGCACTGCCTGGAAGGGTGGTCAAGGTTTGCAGGAAGACGTGAGAAGCTGTGGCCATCCAGGAGCACCTAGGGTGTTCCACAGAGGTCTGAGGAACTTTCTACCACCACAGAAACCACCATTTCTGTGGGTGGTTCGTGGCTGGAGGGTGCTGTTAATTGGCTGGACTTACAGTAGGGAAGAGAGGCTGGACAAGGAGGAGAGGAGGGCCAGGGAAAGCGGAGGCCTGCTGGCCTCTCTGTATCTGTCACTGTGTTCCACCGCCACAGCCTTCCAAGAGTAATGCCTTCTTCTTCATATCTGCTTTTCTAGTCTCCTGACAACTTGGCCAACAATAGCCCAGAACCACAGAGAGAAGAGGATCCTGGGAAATGTAGTTCTAGCCTTAGGAAGGGTAATGACAATTTGTCAACAGACAATCCAGCACCCAGGTCTATTGTCAGTAAAACAAGCGGCCCTTTGCATATCCTGGCTATAACATAAATATGCACATGCTTAAAGCACAGTACTGCCTTTCAAATTCAAAAAGAAGAAAATAAATGAAATATTTAGTTATACTTTTGGTTTCATTATCAGCAATAGAATTATGATAAAATTTAATGCAACTACCCCTTCCCCCTGAGATGGCTCCTCATCTATCTGCTAGCTGTGTCTGCTTTCTGTGTCTGCTCATCTTCTTTAGGAGGCACCCGGAGCCAAGCTGCGACCTCCCATGTTGGAGGTGGGTGCCCAACTGCTTGAGCCACATCTGCACCCTGCTCTTTATGTCAGCTCATTGCATCAGCTCCTTGCAACTGCTCATCTTTAGGAGGTACCAGAAACCAAACCCAGGACCATGTGGAAGGCAGGCGCCCAACAGCTTGAGCCACATCTGCTCCCTTAATGCAACTTTTGAATGTAGACCTGGTATTTATCATCAGGCCTCAGACAACCCAGCTGTTGCTTGGGAAAAACCAAGAGGCAACGTAATTAGGAGATTTGTTTTTCATGAAATTATTAAAAGCTTTATTTATGATTGGAATCATTCAATAAAAAGCAAAACCCAATGAGCCTGAGAAAGGCACTCATCTGTGTCTAGAATGTCTGCAGAGCATGTGACACCTCAGTAGCTAAGGAGAAGTGCAGTTCAAAGCCCGTGCCTCTGCGCCAGCTGATGTGACAGCAGCTCAGCACACGCAGCAGCGGCACCAACAGCAGCACAAATTTCCCCCTAAAACTTTGCCCAGAATAAAGCAAGAAAACAAGGGGAGGCTATAAACTCTGCCAAAGTAAGCGTATTTAAATACTGCATGAAATGGTTAACATCCTAACCTTTGCTTAGGAGACTTTTTAATACGTTCATTTGCAGACTCAAAGTAGTTCTCATTCTGTTAACTCTTCAATCAGTTATATTCCCATCTGACTAGATCCGTAAAGAGTTCTAGTCCAGCTAAAATCTTTATGAGCATTTTTGACCACTGTTTATATTTGTTTCATTATGGCCCATCTGGGTTTGTTAATACTCTCAATAATTTGGTCTTGAGAGAAACAGCTTCTGAAAAGGTAAAATATTTAGTATTACCTTAAGTGTTTGAGTCAAATCCCTTACTTGTCCAAGTGAAGCCATCTTAGCGCCTACATGTATCTCAACACTTACACAATTCATAAACAATAAGAAACCAAACCTACAATTAGAAAAGGCAGGAAAATACACTAAAAGTGGAGGATAAATCTCAGGTGTCTTCTTATCTTTTTGTTGCCCTCTTTCTTTCTTTCTTTTTTTAAAGATTTATTTATTTATTTCTCTCCCCTCCCCCCCCCCCACCCCAGTTGTCTGTTCTCTGTGTCTATTTGCTGTGTCTTCTTTTGTCTGCTTCTGTTGCTGTCAGCAGCATGGGAATCTGTGTTTCTTTTTGTTGCGTCATCTTGCTGTGTCAGCTCTCCGTGTGTGTGGCGCCATTCTTAGGCAGGCTGCACTTTCTTTCGCCCTGGGCAGCTCTCCTTACGGGGCGCACTCCTTGCACGTGGGGCTCCCCTATGCGGGTGACACCCCTGTGTGGCAGTGCATCAACACTGGGCGTGGGCCAGCTCCACACGGGTCAAGGAGGCCCGAGGTTTGAACCGCAGACCTCCCATGTGGTAGACAGACGCCCTATCCACCGGGCCAGTCCACCGCCGCCTCTTTCTTTCTCCTTCCTTCCTTCCTTCCTTCCTTCCTTCCTTCCTTCCTTCCTTCCTTCCTTCCTTCCTCCCTCCCTCCCTTCCTTCCTTCCTTTTCTTTCATAATCTTTCAGGACTAAATAGAAATTTCTAGTTTATTATCATCTCACTGACATTTCTAGAATTTTTTCTTTCTCTAAGTTCCATTTTCTGATATTGAGAAAATTCTGAGTACAATTTCTTCTTGGATTTTTTTTCATGAGGAAAACTAATGTTAAGCCAAGTTTAAAAGCAAGTCCATTGTTAAGATGAATGATTGACTATCTACGCAGTAGTGGGGTCCCAGTGCTTCCTTCCTCCCCAGAAACGTGGACATGGTGCCCTCTAGCGGACACGTGGTGTCATCAACGCTTAGGTCATTAACTGAACGATACAAGCTTCAGTTCTTTTCGTCTGAAGTAGCTTTCTGGTCCTTAACAAAGTTTATCTAAGACACGGTCCCCATGTTTTAGAGGGCCCTTCTCAGTATTAAGCCCAAAGAGCCAGGAGATGTGCCAATTCAAAGCCCATAGCCCTGCTTCTCCACCTTGTTCCTGTGATCCAGGGCTCTGGAATTCCCTGTGCAAACACTCTGGGTCAGTTTTCAGGGTCTGCACAGGACTCTTCCAGGATCCACTGGTCTGAGAGTGAACGTCTTGCTGGTGTGTGCAGGGAATGTCCCTGGAGCCTGGGTGTGGAGGCTGGGGTGCTCACAGCCAGTGTGTGAGGCTCTCTTGAGGTATGGAATGGCACTGGACGCAGGAAGACAAGAGGGGAGGCTGAAGGTCAAGGGCGTATTCTCCTTGAACTGCCATCTTTCAAAATCAGTACTGTTAGCCGTGACACTGTACTTCCTCGCAGTTGTTTCTGCTCATGTACTCTCCTCTGGAAAAATAGGAAAGTCACCAAGCAAATATTCCTAAAACTTGGTCCTAAATCCAGGACATTAGAACAAGTGAGGCATCACAGCAATGATTCAAATTTTTCTTGCATATTAGAAAAAAAATTTTTTTTGAATAAAAAACACATAAGAATTAATACTTGCTAAAATAATCTTAGATGTCACAAAAATAAAAAATGAAATTTACAAAAGAATGCCCACCTTTTCCTCCTTCTGTTCCCCAGGGGCAGTCACTGATAATAGTCACCCTTAACTCTTTTCTGCAGAATTGACTTACGCATATTAGTGAATAATGTCCCGACCTGAGTCTGAGCCTACCTGCCATGGAAAGGTAGATTACGCCAAACCCACTGCTGAGTTATTAACACTTTTCTGATCCTCAGTGGGATTTTCTGGAAGGAAAGCAGGCCTTGCCTCAGATTGCTTGATGCCATGGAATTTCTTGAGAGGATTTGGCTCTAGTATGTATGAGGGCCACTTATTATGAAAAAGAGGATGTAGAAGAAATGGATGGGAGTTAGTTTACAATACTACGTGTTGTGTTTATTTCTACTCAGGCACCAAAGCTTTTTTTTTTTCCTATAAAACCAGTCCAAAAAAATACTTAGCTGGCAGTGGAGATACCATGATCACAAAGGTGGTTCTCCCAGGGGAAGTCTTTTTTTTCACTCTTTTTAATATACTTATTTTATTTTATTTTATTTTTTAATTATCTTTTTTTAAAGTTAATAGATCACATAACATGTTACATTAAAAAATATGAGAGGTTTCCATAAACCCCGCTCCCCACCAGGGGGATTCTTTTCCGTTGCATCTTGAATGTGCTGACCCCTGTGATTTCCCCAAATGTGGGAAACTGTACTGCATAATTTGTGGTAGTGGGGGCCTGTGTTTGCACTCTCCCTGATCCAAAAAAAAAAAATTATCTTAAAATGCTCCCTACCTCTGGGCTTTGAGACTGGGCCAAAGTATCATTCTTTGTAAGGGTCTATATTAACTTCTTAAGGCTTCCATAATAAATTATCACTAATGTGGTGACTTAAAACAACAGAAGTTTATTCTTTCACAGTTCTGGCCAAGGCAGAAATCTGAAATCAAAGTGTTGGCGGGGCTGGTTCCTTCTGGAGGCCCCTGAGGACGAATCTGTTCCATGCCTCTCTCCTGGCTTCTGGTGGCTCAGCAATTGACGGCATTCCTTGGCTTGTAGACATACCACTCCAATTTCTAGCTCCATCTTCACATGGCTTTCCCCTGTGTCTCTCTGTACCTTTCCCTCTCCTAGCACTGGATTTAGGGCCCACCCTAAATCTGGGATAATCTCATCTCAAGATCCTTAACTTAATTACAATTGCAAAGATTCTCCTTCCCAATAAGGTCATATCCACAGGTTTTGAATGGACGTGTCTTTTAGGGAACCACAAGTTAACCCACTACTGGGTCCTAAAGTGTAATTCTCTTTTCTTATAAAGCCATGATTTTTACACTTGGAATTGCTCAGTATTAAATTCTTTCTTGTATATTATTAAGTGAAAAAAACAAGACACAGAACCTCATAATAACTTTTGTGTAGAAAGTATATATGCCTATGGGTGTAGCTCAGTGGTTGAGTGACAGCTTCCCATGTATGAGGTCCCAGGTTCAAGCCCTGGTACCTCCTAAACAAGAAAAACATGCATATGCCTATAAACAGATACTCATTTTCGGATATGCATTTTTAGAAATCAAGGAGTGAAATTACAGAGTTCTAGGAAGGTGGAATTGGAGTAGATGGGTACAAAAACAATAGAGAAAGAGCCAAAAGCTGTCCAATAGTCCTGCTTTGGGGTCAGCAGCCCAGGACAATGCTGCACAACCTCCAGGAAGGTGAAGGACAGAGAGACACAGAGCTGAAATGACAATCATGAGTTACTAAACCCCACAGAGACCAGGAAGGGTACTCATCCCCCAACCACAAAGATAAAACTTATGGCTCATTGCAACTGACTGAGAGGGTAACAGATGTCTTCCTCCCTGGGAAAAGGGAGGTAGTGGTGGAGGGAGGAGAGTGGTTTATCTTGAGTGAATTTAATCAGAAGAACCTGTTATAAATCTTGGCTCTGCCCAGACCAGAAACACGGGAAAGCCAAGGTTGAAAGGAACACCTCCATGGAAAGGATCACCTATGAGCACCATCTGATGGCCAGCCAGGAAACTGCAAGAGAAAAACTACTTTAAGTCCTCAACCTGAAATCCTGGGAGAAAATCTGAGCCCCATTAGTGAGTCCCTGACCCAATTTCAATAATTTATGCTGAGCAATTTTTAAAACTCAGAATAAGTTGGATAAAAAATCAAAGAAAAGCCATGAAAAAAAGAGCTAGGCAAGAGAGAAATTGACCATTAGAGTAAATCACCAACATATTCAAGTGACTAGACATCAGCAAAAAATTACAAGCTATACTAGGACACAGGAAGAAATGACCAGCCAAAGGAATAAATGAAAAATCCTGACAAGATACAGGGTTTAAGAAAACTAATCAATGATAATTGTACCAATCTCCTATATCAATTCAAAGAAGTGAAAGAAAATATGATTAAAGAGATAAAGGATATTAAGAAGACACTAGGTAAGAATGAAGAGCAATTTGAAAGACTGTGAAGAAAAGTAACATTTTGGGAATTAAAGATGCAATGGATGACATTAAAAATACATTAGAGGTACATAACAGCAGATTTGAATTGATGAAGGACAGAATTAGTGATACTGAGGACAGAACATCTGAAAAGACAGGAGGACAGAACATCTGAAAAGACAGGAGAACAGAAAGAGAAAAGAATGGAAAAAATGGAACAGGGTCTCAAGCAATTGAATGACAACGTGAAACACACAAATGTATGCTTTATTGGTGGAACAAGAAACAGAAATGGGCAGAAAGAATATTTGAGGAAATGACTGGAAACTTCCCAACCCTTGTGAAAGACATAAATATCAGTGTCCTAGAATAACAATGTTCCCATCCCATATAGAATAAATATGAATAGACCTACTCTGAGACACCTACTATTCAGAATTTCAAATATCAGAACTAAAGAGAGGATTCTGAAAGCAGCAAGAGAAAAGCAAAGCATCACATACAAGGGATGCTTAATAAGATTAAGTGCCAACCTCTCATTAGAAACCATGGAGGCAAGAAGAAAGTGGTATGATGTCTATAAGATACTGAAAGAGAAAATCTACCAGCCAAGAATTCTGTATCTGGCAAAACTGTCCTTCAAAAATAAGGGTGAGAGGATTGTGGTAAGATGGCGATATATTAACAAGCAGAGCTCAATGATATCACAAAAACAGTGGAGAAAGGAAAGATCAGGACAGTACTACACAACTCCCAGGAAGGTGAGGGACAGAGAGATGAAGAAGCTGAAACAACAAATGTGAATTCCCAAACCCCCACAGTAGCCAGGAAGGGCTCCCATTCCCCACCCCCGAGATAATAAGCTGGGGTAAAACCCCTGGCTCTCTGCAGCCCACTGAGAGGAGAACAGACATCTTCCTCTCTGCCATCTGTTTTGATGGAAAAGGGAAAGGGAATCGGGGCCTTTTCTTCAGTGAATTTGGCCAGCATAGCCTGCTTTGAATCTCCACTCTGGAGAGTCAGCACTGGAACACAGGAAAGCCCGTTCTGAAACACCCCCGTGGAAAGGTGCCCTGACGAGCACCATCAGCTGGCCAGGTTAGAATTTACATGTGCAAAAACTGTACTCTATTTCCTGCCCCTGGTAGAAAATCTGCACCCCATTAGTGAGTTCCTGGCCTGATTTTGCTAAGTTAAGTAAGGAAAATTTAGGCTTAGAATAGGTTGAACCAAATATCAAAGAAGAGCTATAAAAAAAAAAAAATAGACAAGAGGGAGAAATTGGCCATCAGAATAAATTCACCAATTCAGATGTCGAGACATCAGCAAAACTTACAAACATACTAGGAAATAGGAAGAGATGGCCCAGCCAAAGGAACAAACCAAATATCCTGAAGAGATGTAGGAATTAAGACAATTAATCAGTGATAATCATACAACTTTCCTAAATCACTTCAAAGAATTTAAAGAAAATATGACTTAAGAAATAAAGGACACTAAGAAGACACTGGGTGAGCAGAAAGAACAATTTGAAAGCTGGTAAAGAAAAGTAACATACCTTATGAGAATGAAAGACACGATGGATAAAACTAAAAATATGTAAGAGGCACATAAGAGCAGATTTTAACTGCTCAAAGACAGAATTAGTGATTTCAAAAGAAAGAACATCTGAACTTGAAAAGACAAGAGAACAGAAAGAGAGAAGACTGGAAAAAATGGGACAGAGTCTCAGGGAACTGAATGACAATGCAAAATGTAAACATTCATGTTATCAGTGTCCCAGAAGCAGAAGAGAATGGGAAAGGGGCAGAAAGAATATTTGAGAAAATGACTGAAAACTTCCCAGTCACATGAAAGACATAAATATCAATATCCAAGAAGGACAATGGACCCCAAACAGAATAAATCCAAATAGACCCATCCTGAGACACCTACTGTTCAGAATGACAAATAGAGATAAAGAGAGGATTCTGAAAGCAGCAAGAGCAAAGCAAAGCAACATATATAAGGGAAATTCGATAAGATTAAGTGCCGACCTCTCATCAGAAACCATGGATGAGAAAAGAAAGTGGTATAATATATTTAAGGTACTGGAATAAAAAAATAGCCAGTCAAGAATTCTGTATCTAGCAAAACTGTTCTTCAAAAATGAGAGTGAGTTCAAAGTCTTCACAAAAAAAAACTGAGAGAATATGTTACCAAAAAACTAGAATTACAAGAGATACTAAAGGGGATGTTACAGACTGAAAGGAAAAAAACAAGGGTAGACATTTGGAAAAGAGTTCAGAAATGAAGATTATTAGGAAGGGTAAACTAAAGGGTAAGAAGACAGACAATAAAACAATATGACAACAGAGAGCCAAAAGACAAAATGAATGAAGTAAGTAATACCTTTACAGTAATAACATTGAATGTTAATGGGTTGAAATCCCCAATCAAAAGACGAAGACGAATAGAATGGGTTAAAAAATAAGAAACATCTATGTGTTGTCTACAAGAAACCCAACTCAGATATAAGGACACAGCCAGGTTAAAAGTGAAAGGCTAGAAAAAGACATACCATGCAAATAGTAACCAAAAAAGACCTGGAGTAGTAATACTAATATCAAACAAAATAGATTTCAAATGCAAAATTGTTATAGGGATGAAGAAGGTCATTACATATTAATAAAAGAGGCAATTCACCAAGAAGAAATAACTATACTCAATATTTGCACACCTAACCCAAGTGCCCCAAGATAAATGAAGCACACACTGGCAAACTGAAAGAAGAAATAGATGTCTCTACAAAATAGTTGGAGACATCAATACACCACTCTCAGTATTGGACAGAACATATGGACACACATAAAACTTCCAGAAGAAAATATAGGGAAACATCTTCAAGATCTTGTGGTAAGTGGTAGTTTCTTAAAACTTGCACCCAAAGCACAAGCAACAAAAGAAAAAAATAGATAAATGAGACCTCCTTAAAATTAAACACTTTTGTTCTTCAAAATACTTTTTCAAGAAAGTAAAAAGGCAGCCAACTCAATGGGAGAAAATATTTAGAAACCACATATCCACATCCATGTTATATAAAGAGATAGTACAACTCATGATGAAAAGACAAGCAACCCAATTAAAAAATGGTCAGAAGTCTTAATAAGCATTTCTCAAAAGAAGAAATACAAATGGCCAAAAAGCATATGAAAAAATGCTCAACATCACTAGCTATTAAGGAAATGCAGATCAAAATATAATGAGATACCATTTCACACCTTATATTATGGCCATTATTCAAAAAACAGAAAACTGCAAGTGCTGAAATGTATGTGGAAAAATGGAAACACTCTTTCACTGTTAGTGCAAATATAGAATGGTTCAGCCTCTGTAGTAAACAGTTTGGCATTACCTCAAGAAGCTGAATATAGAAGTGCTGTATGATCCAGCAATCCTGTTACTGGGAATAATTTCAGAAGAATTTAAAGCAAGGATGCAAACTGACATTTGCATATTGATGCTCATAACAGCATTATTCATGATTGCTAAAATATGGAACAGCCTAAGTGTGTATCAACCAAAGAGTGGATAAACAAAATGTGGTGTATACACACAATGGAATACTAGTCAGCTGTAAGAAGAAATGAAACCAAGATGCACATGACAACATGTATGAACTTAGAGGATATTACATTGAGTGAAATATGCCAAGGAAGCTGATGTGGCTCAAGAAACTGAGCTCCCACCTACAACATGAGAAGTCTCTGGTTCAGTTCCTGATGCCTACTAAAGAAGACAGTGAGCTGGTGCAACAGGTAGGCACAGCAAGCTGATGCAACAAGAGACAAAAGAAGAAGAAAAAGAAACATAATGAGAGACACAATAAAGCAGGGAGCAGAGGTGGCTCAAGTGATTAGGTGCATCTCTCCCACATCGGAGGTCCTGGGTTCAGGCCACAGCTCCCCCCAAAGAAACAAGGAAGGTGAACAGACACAGCAATTGCAAACAACGAAGGAGTGGAGAGAAATAAATAATTTAAATAAATCTTAAAATAAAAGAAATACGCCAGACACAAAAGTACAAATATTGTATGCTCTCACTAATATGAACTAAATACAATGAGTAAACT
This sequence comes from Dasypus novemcinctus, assembly GCF_030445035.2. Taxonomy (NCBI): domain Eukaryota; kingdom Metazoa; phylum Chordata; class Mammalia; order Cingulata; family Dasypodidae; genus Dasypus; species Dasypus novemcinctus. The sequence continues at coordinate 26,760,477 of NC_080683.1, read as the reverse complement.
CACTGAAGTAAACTGTAAAGTATAGGTTACTAGGAAATAGAAAGTGGTTTAAGAATGGGAGATGATGCTTAATGTATGTAATACATTATTAATTATTATGTACATATTAGTGTAAGTAATAATTAATACATTAATAAGATTAACTGTAAAAATGTGGAAATGAATAGAGCTGAGAGTAACACATTATATTGACTATAACCAACACTGCTGATTTATAAACGTGATTGTGGCTGAAAAGGGTAGTATGTGGAAGTAAATGTCACCTGAAAGCAAACTAAGAAATAATCTAGAGTATGTATAACAGTGATTTCAGTGGTGGATGAAGATTGTGGTTAATAGTATAAATATAAGAATGCTCTTCTTTTACAAAGGGCTAAGAATATGGTGATACAGGGGAAAAATTAAAACTAATGTAACTTATGGATAATAGTTACAGTAATAATGTAATATTTTGCAACTAGTAAGAAGATATTTTTTCAATACTAAGGTACAATAATAGGGGTTATAAGGGGTTATGGGATTTTCCCTATTGGAGTAATGAAAACATTCAAAAATTGACTGAAGTGATGACAGTATAACCCTGTGATGAAAATGAGAGCCACTGAGTGCACACTTTGAAGGGATTGTGCAAAGCATGGGGCTGTATCACATAGGGAATTCAGTGGTGGACTACGGACTGTGGTTAACAGGACAAATATAACAAAGTTCGCTAATGAACAATAACAAATATATAGTATTAATATAGGGTGTTAATAATTGAGTGTGTTGGGGGGAAATCCACACTATAAGCATAAATGCTTGACAATGCTCATTTATAGTTCATAACAAATATTTCACGACAATGTAAGGTGTTGGTGGGGAGATTTATGGGAGCCTTGTATGATGAGACACATTTTTGTAAATTCACAAATTTTACTACACATTTGTTTATGTATGTATGTTCTTCTATGAATGATATGCTTCAATAAAATTTTATTTTTAAAAAAGTTTAAATAAAGGAAATATTACAGAGAATAACATTGGGGATGGGAAGAGGGTATGGTGGGGAGAATCCTTTCACTTTTTATTTTGTACAGTTATCTACAGACTACATTTTAAAATGGGTTTTGTGGATTGGAGATCTTTGTTCTTGTTTTGGTTTGTTTTATACCTCTATTAAAAATTGAATTAATATTCATTATTTTAGAAACTTTTACAAGTCTCTCTGGGAGAGTTTTTCAACAAATATACTTTCACTAAACATCTTAGAGCAGGTAAGGAGGGTGAAAATAATTTCATAATTAAGTCTTCCTATGTCAGGATTCTGATAAAGGATGTCATTTAAATTACTAATTCCGTATATTGTCCTCCAGCTGAAAAAAATTACTGAATACTACCAGAATGTCCCAAGCAAAGACCCTCTTTGTACTGGGGCCAAGCCCATATGTATTGGAGGCCAGGTGGCCTGGTTTTGAAAGTTCAGAGAAATGACTGATTATAGTACTTTAACAGTGAGGTACAGTGAGATCCTGGCACCCTCTTATGGCTATCATACCTTTTACCCTTTGTAGATGTAAAATGAAGAGAGATTTCTTGATCCCATTTTCTTAAAAGAGGACTTGCAATATTATAAAGGTGTTTCACATGCATGGGTAACTCCAACTGAATTTATTTTGGAATTCAGAAGATTGAAAGAGTATTTCACATATATTTTTTTAAAAACATGAAACTTCACTAAGTAATGAGACATTCCACTTAATCACACCAGAAAATGTTTCACTAGTCTGTAGTACTACCATTTATGTTGACTACTTTCTAATAGCTATCCTGAACATGTATTCTGAAGCATTATTTCAAGCTATATCAGTCAAAGGATATAATTCTTAAGAATCCCCTTAAGTAAGAAGTGGGGGCCAGATATAGGGAAGCAAAAAAACAAAACAAACAAACAAATGCAAAACCTAATGTATGTCCATATACTTCCCAAGGAAGGGGCATTTTATCTGAGTGCTTAAGGATGAGGATGCCGTTAACTAGGTTAAAGAAGGGTGAAGTGGTGGTGTTTCAGGAATAGAAAATGTCATGTCTGAAATCCCTAGCCAGGGTACAAGAAACTAAAAGAAAGTCACAGAGCACAGAGTTGTAGTGACAACTCCAAAAGAAGCTGGAGATACAGGCAGAGGCCAGACTATGCAGGCATTGTAGGCCATGTGAAAGTATTTTGACCTCTAGTTAGAATCTGATAGAAGCCATTGAAAGCTTTACAATATGTGTGAGAAGATTTACTCATGTTATCTTCATGAGTAATCAGTGGCCTAATTTTTGTTCCTTTGAAGGCAAATTCTATTTCCTCCTTGGTTGCTTTGTCTAAACTACATTTTCATTATAACATTCATTTCTTTCACTGGTTGGGGAAAATTCTCAGCTATCATCTCTTCAGGGATTTCTGCTTCCCCATTCTAACTCTCTTGTCTTTTTCAAGAACTCTAATTAGATGGGTGTTAGAGCTACTTATTCTGTCCTGCTTGTTTCTTAACCTCTCTATCAGGTTTTCCATCTCTGTTTCTCTCTGTGCTGCATTCTTAAAAACTTCTTCAGAACTCTCTTCTGTTTCACTAATTCTTTCTTCAGCCCACGTGTAAACCCATCCTCAGAGTTATTTTTTTGGTTTGCATCTAATAGGCTTCTTTTTCAAATGTATTTGTTCATTCTTTTTATATCCTATTCCCTGCTTGTATTTTCTAGATTTTCCTTAATTTTTAAATTATTTTATTTTGACATAATTACATATTCAAATGCAGGTATAAGAAATAATAAAGAGATCATCAACTATAACAAATATTCCACACCACTGCAAAGTGGTGGCGGTGGTGACTGATTTTTCTGTAAACCTACAATATTTCTCATTAAAAAAAAAGAAGACAGAGAGTTCCCATATACCTTTTACCCAGGGTACCATTTTGCAAAACAATAGTACAATGGCACACCAAGATTTTAATTTTTTAAAACATATTATTGCTACTTTTAATATTCTATATCTGATAATGCCAATAAAAGAAAAAGGGTTGTAGGTCATTTTTCTTATTTCTGTTGGTTCTGGCACATTGTGCCTTGCACCATTGTGTATTTTATGATTTGTGACTCTGAACAGTTTTTACTTGGATCTTTACATGGGGTGATCCTTGGATGGAGGCTGGATTTTATGAGAGAGGAATTATCTTTGTATCTGTCAGGCTACTGTGGCACACTATACATCCAGGAATCCTTTAAACTAAATTCTTTGCTGTAAATATTTTGGGATGGCCCAGATAATATGAGTTTAGTTTACAGAACTATATAAAATTGTCATGTGGATGTGGAGAAAAGTAATCTGCTGGAGTTGGTGGGAGTCAGGTTTATATTTAGATCACCTTTTCCCAGAGGATAGTATAGGGCAACATACTCAAAAGAGCCTCTTACCTGGTTTAATGCTCTACTGTCAATGTGTTGTTTTTTTTTAAACTTTTGAACAAGGAGCACCACATTTTCATTTTGCATTGGGCCCCACAAATTATGTAGCCAATCCTGCGATGAATATGGTTCTTTGAGAGTCCCAGTTTTATGGGGAAAGATCTCCTATTCGGCTGAGTTTTTTCCTCTTAGTAACTTAAAACCTAAAGCTCTCATTTACTGGGTTGGTAAGAGCAACTTCAGTGTTCTGATGACCTCTCTAAGTTTTGGCTGTAGCTTTTGTCCCAAGTTGTTCTTTACTTTTCATTCCATGTCACTAATGCTTTTAAGAAGATAATTTAAGTCCCTGGGAAGTTCAATCAAGTTATTTTTTCTGAAATCCTGCTAAAAGCTGAAGCCTGGGTAGAATCTTGGTGCTGATTCCTCTCCTTTCGGGTAGGTATTTCAGGAGCACTCCTCCCTTCATGGGCTCAATAACCTCCTTCTGGACCATTCCTCATCCATTTCTCCTCCTGACTCCATAGCTAGTCTGTATGCCAGGATATCTATTTGCTTTCCAGTGTATTGTTTAAGACACAGATCCTAAATCTTGATTTCTTTGGGGTTTATCTCTCTTTTTTATATTTTGGAAATAAACATATTTATTTCATATATTCTCATTATATTTATTTCCTTTTGTGTTTGGCTTATTTCACTCTTGATTCTCAAAAGCCTTTATTCTCTCAAAAATCTCTGCTTTTAGAAATTTAAAGCTAAGCTTTTTCAAATCTCTGTATTGAAAATTTTAAATGTGTTTAGAAATTGAAAAGATGAACATTGATTATTTCTTTTGCATTCCTGCTATAGCATTATTAATCCTTACTTGTAGAAAAGATACCCCTGAATCAATAGATGAGGAGTATGAGGGTAAGCGGTCACCAAGCAAAACCTTTTGTCCCAGTTTTGTCCTTTCACATCTGAGTGCATGAAGTCTCTGAGACCAGCAGGCCTGGACTTCCAGTGTTTGTTTGTTTGTTTGTTTGTTTGATTGTTTTAAAGATTTTATTTATTTATTCATTTCTCTCCCCTTCCTCACCGCCCCCCCCCCCAGTTGTCTGTTCTCTGTGTCTATTAGCTGCGTCTTCTTTTGTCCACTTCTGTTGTCAGCGGCACGGGAATCTGTGTTTCTTTTTTGTTGTTGTTGCGTCATCTCTCTGTGTGTGCGGTGCCATTCCTGGGCAGGCTGCACTTTCTTTCATACTGGGCGACTCTCCTTACGGGGCACACTCCTTGCGCATGGGGCTCCCCTACGCGGGGGACACCCCTTCATGGGGTGGCACGGCACTCCTTGCGTGCATCAGCACTGTGCATGGGCCAGCTCCAAATGGGTCAAGGAGGCCCAGGGTTTGAACCGCGGACCTCCCATGTGGTAGGCAGACGCCCTAACCACTGGGCCAATGGACTTCCCAGTTTTACAAGCAAATAAATTCAAATTTTAGGTGTAATCCATTTTGAATTGAGCTTAAATCTCTCAACTAATCCAATGGTTAATGTTATGTTGTACAGTTACTGAACTCTTCTACTGGAGGTCAACTATGGAGTCACAGTGAGCGCCATCACATATATTTGATGAAAAACAGCAACAGGCAAAGCTGGTTTGGGATATTTTAAAATATGATTTTAGCTTTGAGGTTTCATTTCAAAAGAGATAATTTCTAAAAGTTAAGCACTGGAAATACAACTTTCAGTTATTGTTAGTTACTAGAGAGCAGAGCAGGAACGAATGTGGTCTACCAGTTTGTGGCAACTTACCTGTTTATTGGGTATTTCAGACTGTTTCTGAGATATATTAATACACAGTAGTCAGCTGAAATCTCTGGGAATCTGAATGAATTCATCATTAAGGGAATGGGATATACTTCTAATTACTGCTCTAAACTTTCATAAACTGTCCATTTCCATTTCATTAGAAGTATTGCCTTAAGTAAGAGTTAGAGGATTGTGGAAGATAGCAGAGTAGGACTTAGTACTTCCACCAGAGCAACTATTCAACAGACAGGAACTGTCTGAAACAACCAACTACTTTGAAACTCAGGAAACCAGAAGAACACTGTAGAACATCCAGGGAAGAACAGGAGGAAGAGATTGGGAAATTATGGTAAAACACAATAAGTTGCTCTCACTGCCCTGTGGCCATTGGTGCCCATCTCCCATTCTCATAACCAGCCACTATGAGACAGAAAAGGACATAAAAATCTTCCCCAGGACCAGGGGTGGGCATGGCTGATCACTGATCACAGCTCTTGGTTAACAACTTCAGATCACTGGGATCCCAGCTCTGAGGGTGGCCATTTGTAGCAGTTTGATATGGTTATGAATTCCAAAAATAGATAGTGGTTTATGTTTGTAATCTGGTCTGTACCAGGGCATGATTGAGTTATGATTTGGCCTTTGATTGGGCCACGTCATTAGGGCATTGAGTCCCCACCCCTTGGTGAGTGGGGAATCACAGATAAAAGGTATGGCAAAGGACAGAGTTGAGAGTTTTGATGTTGGACTTTGATGCTGATGCCTTAAGCTGGAGCCCCAGGAAGTAAGCTCTTGGAGGACAGAGAAGCCAGCCCCAGGAAGAGAGGAATGCTGAGCCCTGGAAGAAGCAAGCCCTGGGAAGAATGGAACCTCGAACCCAGAGAAAAGCAAGACCCTGGAAGGGAGGAACTAAGGAAGCCTGAACCCTCACAGCCGTTGGCAGCCATCTTGCTCCAACATGTGAAAATAGACTTTGGTGAGGGAAGTAACTTATGCTTTATGGCCTGGTATCTGTAAGCTCCTATCCCAAATAAATGCCCTTTATATAAACTAACCAGTTTCTGGTATTTTGCATCAGCACCCCTTGGGATGACTAATACACCATTGTTTCAACCTGTCCCAGACAAAGACTGTGGTCGCCCTTTTTGCAGCCTGCCCTGGACAAAGCCCACAGTGGAGGAGACTTAAAGATGCTATGCTTCCTCAGAGCTGTGGGGGACAGTTAGTTGAAAGGCTGCATTTGCTTGAAAGAAATTCTTGGCACCCCTCTTGATACCCTCTCCAGGGCATTTTGGAGCAGATCTGTGCTTCCTTCATGAGTCCCTTGCCCTGTTTCAGCTGGGAAACACTGATGCAGGGACGTCCCCTCTAGCATGTCCTCCTCCCAGTTTTTCCCTCTAGGCAAATATAGGCTGAGACAGTGAAAAGAGTGAAAGAAACTATAGAGGTAGACAATCTGGAGAAAGGTTTGCCAGCTTCAAGGAGAGGGTAGTCTGTCACCTGGGAGACAGAGAGGATAACCAAACTCCTATAAACAGGGGAACTCCAAAATAATTCACCAGCAAAAGCCTAGGACAAGACACAGGCCCAGAAAGACAGAGAAAACCCTGCACACTGCATTCACCTTAAGCAGACTTTCCTGATTAAAAGACTGAAACTCAAGAAAATCTCTCTTGTCACCAGCTGGTTACAAAATCAAGAAACAGACTTCTTGTGGAATAAATACCAGAGTTAACATTTTAAAATATTAAAATGTACAGTGAGGGGAAAAAAAGAGTACAGGACAAAGACAGGAAACGATGACACATCTGAGAAGTCCAGAGAACATTAAACGAGATAAAATACACCTCACCATACATTGATCACCCTATTGAATGAAAAAGATGAGAGAGATCTGAACACTGCAAGAGATAAGCAACATGTTATATACATGGGAGTCCCAATTACATTCAGTGCCAATTTCTCATCAGAAACCATGGAGGTCTTTGCCCTTACACTAGGAGGATTGTTGCTTCTCCACTGGGGAGTGCAACAAAGTTCCCCAGAATGGGAACTCAGTACTCCCTCAGTTGTCATGTGAAACTCTACCTACTATGTCAGTACCTGACAAACATCCAAACATATCTATATACTGTACATGCATGCCCTGGAGAACTCCCTCCCACCCATGCATCCCCCATCAATGACACCCCACATCAGTGCTCCTTCCCTGCCATAGTTGAACCCCTTTGATCCAAAACTTCATGAAAAATGGAGCCTAATATATTGCCAAATTCAATTAATAGGAAAATGAAATAGTACTGATAAGTTTAAAGATTAGAAATAGAATACATAATAATTTAGAAAAACTAAAATAAAGTGAAAAATAAATTAGGGTATTAAAAAATGAAAAATAAATAAAAATTTTTTTGAATTTTGCCTTTCAACACTGTAATAGGAATTGCCCTGTACATACAGTGGCAAGGCAGTCTCTTCCATTTCTTCCTCAGTGTCTACATCCTTTTTTTTTTTTTCTATGTTTCAAAAAAGTTTTAGGTCATGGTCAAGTCACATAGAGAATACAAGGGACTCCATACATCCAAGATCAAACCCTTTCCCCCTTCCCCAGTGAAGAAGGATGGCCCTTGATACTGATGACTATGCTTATGAACCTGTGTACTTGAAATTTTAACTAGGCCTAGAGCTGCAGGGTGCCTAAGAGTTACCTCCTAAGAGCCCCCATGTTGCTCAAATGTGGTCATGCTCTAAGCAAAACTCAGCATGTAAATATATTACCTTTCCCCCAGCATGGGACATGACTCCCAGGGATGAGCCTCTCTGGTGCTGAGGGATTGCTATGAAGCACTAGCTGGTGATGCAACCAGAAAACATGCTTCCTGAGTTTTAAAAAAATTGTATATAGTTATTGTGATTACCAATATACTTGTATTTATTTCTGCTATCTTATTTTGTATACCCTTTTTTTCCTGATGTCTTTTGTTTTTTTTAAAAAACCTACTATTTGTTTGTTATGCACTCTATTTTTATTCTTTTAGTGGTTTACCTTAAAACTTTATATGCTATTTAACAGAGCTCTAAAGAAAATAAATATATTGATACAGCTTCAAATTTTAGATACAGGGATCTTAAAATGCTATAATGCCAATTACCCAGTTGACATACAATTGCTGTCCAATACTTTGGTTATATCTTTTTAATTGGAAAATACTTATTTTTAAATTTGATTCATAAAAACATGTAAACTCTCTGTAGGTATATATTTCATGCTGAGTTATTCTGTATCTAAGACTTCCAATATCTGAACTCTTATGGGTGTTTAGAACTGTTTTTGTGCATATATGTGTGGTTTCTGCTGAGACTCACTCATGGTAACTTATTTCCTTAAGTGTTTGTTAATTTTTTTTACTATAAATTCAAATTTGATAACCTGAGGGCTTGGATTTTGGATATTTCTCTCCAGAGAAAATATGTATATGACCTGGGGTCACTTCCATTTCTAAGTTTGGTAGTATGAATTGGAATCCAGGTCCCTGAAAGAGCAGGCCTATGACTACAGATTCTTAAGGAGGCAATCACTGTTATCATCATTTTTCTCCATCAACAGTTTTCTTTGTTGGTGCCTTTTGCTGAGAGGCAGATTTATCCAGCCTACCCTTTCACTAAGAATGTGGCCTATTCAGGTGTCCTGGCAGTATGTGCAGGGCCTCAGGTTTAGCCTCCCCACATAGTGTAGATCCAAGATCTACTCTCCCACTTCCCTGATCACTGTCCTTAATCCCCAAAACTAATTCCTGGCCCAGTGTTTTCTCAAAACACCATATATATTTCTAAAAAGTGAACACCACAGATTCTGTAAAATCCTTCATTAAAAACAACATGGCTAGTGGGAAAGAAAAGGGATAAGCAATTCGATTATGCAACTTTATAATCTGGGAACTAATGAATACCATATTATTTCTTATAGAAATATTAGCAGTTAGAATTACATACTAAATGCCAAACAAGGAATACTACAGCACATATGGTACTTTACCTGAAGAAAAGTGAAGTTAGCTTGATGGAGGGGAATATAAGGAAGTGTTGCCATTGACTAGTTAGAGAAGCAAGGACAGAGAGACATCCTTCTCAGAAGTTACAAGTGGAAAGGTAGTGGCAGGCTCTGTGTGAAATGCAGTGGTGCCAGAGGTGGATGCATTGGTTCATTGTCTAGTAGTTCTTGTTTTACATAAAGACCCAGGCGTTAGGACTTCTAAGACAGAACAAATGACCAAACCAAGCCAAGAATGAGAATTTGGGCATGAAGGCACTTAATTTACAGTGTGGTATTCCTCCACAGCTGCAGTGGAATCTGTGCTCAGCTGCTCTTATTTGTGGCACAAGCTGGGGGGAAAAAAACATGTAGGAGCTAATGAAACTTCTGCATTATACTGACTTTGTTTTTCTATTTTCCAATTTTGTTTGAGCTGACTCATGCGTAAGAAAGGTGCAATAGAACAGTATAGAATGGAATGGCATAGGTTCCCAGGACAGCCCTGGCTTCCACATGAGTTCCTGCTTTGTTTTTTATATTTAAAATTTTTTCTGTTAGAGATTGCCTTAATATTTTGGCAGTTCAGCAAAATGTTTAACAGTTAACTTGCTGGACTTTGTCTTTCGCATGGTATTTTTAGTGGATAGCAATTTGGTACATCTGGTCCTCCCATGCCCTCTCTTCTTCAGCCTGCGTTGCCTAAATTTTTCCCCTGGAAGTCTCTGAGTCTGGGAGGCAGTACTATAAGGCTGAGTCAGATCCCTGATAAGCATCTAGACAATACTTAACTATTCCTCCACTGTGGCCTTAACATAACCACTGAGCCAATGCAAAGATGGCAAGGAGCGCTGAAAAGCAAAGGGATTAAAAAAAAAAAAAAAAAGGCAAGAATTCCCTAGCACAAAGTTAAAAAAAGGGAGGAATGAAATAGCACGTCAAGTGTTTCAAAGATAATCTCATAGATTATGATGAAGCATCACAATATAGCATAAATACACAGAGCATCACATTACCCACATCATCATGGATTGCCTCCTGTATCAAGCAGAAGGTAGGATAAGCATCAAATAAAACACTCATTTGCATGGATTAGTTGAAATACTGGCAGAATGTGCTAAGAGATGTTAGTAAAAGCTACAAGACTCCAATATTACCAATGGAGTCTGAAACCCTCCCTACTCAATCCATACCAATCCTTTACCCTAATTCATATAATTCTTTCGTTTCTACAACTTCAAAGGACAAACTATCAATCTCTGTCTCCAATGACAGGACAGCCAGCACACATCTGACATTTTCTGGTGAAATAAGTTATTGTGAATGAGCTCCTAGGGTTTTGACAATATTTTGCTTCCTATAAACATATATGTTTCCCCTGTTCCTATTTTCAGATTTATATGGTAGCACACCACAAGATTGCAGTCACAGGTGGCGGACTTGGCCCAGTGGTTAGGGCATCCGTCTACCACATGGGAGGTCCGCGGTTCAAACCCCAGGCCTCCTTGACCCGTGTGCAGCTGGCCCACGCGCAGGGCTGATGCACGCAAGGAGTGCCGTGCCACGCAGGGGTGTCCTCCGCATAGGGGAGCCCCACGTGCAAGGAGTGCACCCCTGTAAGGAGAGCCGCCCAGTGTGAAAGAATGTACAGCCTGCCCAAGAATGGCGCCACACACACGGAGAACTGTCACAACAAGATGACGCAACAAAAAGAAACATAGATTCCCGTGCTGCTGACAACAACAAAAGTGGACAAAGAAGAACATGCAGCAAACAGACACAGAGAACAGACAACCAGGGTGGGGGCAGGGAAGGTGAGAGAAATAAATAAAAATAAATAAATCTTAAAAAAAAAGATTGCAGCCACATTTTATTATGATTAGCATATTCCTGACTGTACTCCAAGAGGTTGCAATTCTGATTTAAAATGCTGTCACTGGGAAATGGACTTTGGCCCAGTGGTTAGGGCGTCCGTCTACCACATGGGAGGTCCGCGGTTCAAACCCCGGGCCTCCCTGACCCATGTGGAGCTGGCTCATGCGCAGTGCTGATGCGCGCAAGGAGTGCCGTGCCACGCAAGGGTGTCCCCCGCGTGGGGGAGCCCCACGCGCAAGGAGTGCGCCCGTGAGGAGAGCCGCCCAGCGTGAAAAGAAAGAGCAGCCTGCCCAGGAATGGCGCCGCCCACACTTCCCGTGCCGCTGACGACAACAGAAGCGGACAGAGAAACAAGACGCAGCAAATAGACACCAAGAACAGACAACCAGGGGAGGGGGGGAAATTAAATAAATAAATAAATCTTTAAAAAATAAATAAATAAATAAAATGCTGTCACTTAAAGTCCTAAAAATTAGATATTGTTGGACTTCCTGGACAATAAATGAAAGTGTATAGAGGAAGAATTTATACTGAAAACAATAAAGTTCTCTTCGTCTTAAGACTGGTGAAATATAAGAGTACCCACTATTCCCAATAAGGCAGATTTCACCTAAATTAACCAGTCAGCTGAGAAGCATGTGCCACTTGAATGGCATGTTAAGATTACAAACTATATTATATAATTTTAAAAACGACTGAATCCTAAAATAATCTTCCTTGCATGAGCTGAGCAGCATTCTGGAGAACACATTGGCTGACACTCAGAAATAGCGTATGGACTTCAGGGAAGATGGCAGACTAGAAAGACACAGGACTATCTTCATCTCCAGAAAAATGCTAGAGGACAGGCTGAAACAGCCTGGAAAAAGATCTTTTAGAGTTTAGGACACCAGGCAAACACTACCCAGAGGAGAGAGGGACAAAGGAGGGAAATCACAATGACAGAACTGTGAGTTGAAACCAGCGGCTGCTGCTGCTGGCACCATCCCCCACACTAAAGACATTTAAGAACTCTCAGGCCTTTGGGTCTGTAACTACAGACAAAGGGGCTCCAGGGATCTACCACTCCAGGAAAGGGAAAAGAGAGGGACACAGCCTAAGGCTGACTTGGCTTCTGACCCACAAATTTGGACTGCTGTGTCCCTGGAGTCCGTCCAGGCCAGGTGGGGCTGCATCATTGTTTGTCCTGGGTGCCAGCAAGGGGCTAAAGATATACAACTCCTTCTCTACTAACAGGGAATGATTGTTGAGGACTCAGAGGGAGTGGAAATATTTCCAACCTGGGAAAAAGTATGGGGCTGCCAAAGAAGGCTGGTGAACTGTCTCAAAGAAAGTTTGAATTACAAGGCTCATAGCCTTCAGACAGGAAGCTCTATCATATTGATCCTATCTGTGTTGCAACAAATACACTCAAACCAGGCATTGCACCGAACACTGCCAAAGAGAACCATCTGCTGGCAGATCAGGGAAGTGCACTCAAGAGAATTAAAAATAAGTAGGAAAGGATTTTTCTGGCCTCTGTAGCCTCCCTCCCCAAGGCCCTAAGACTTTACAACCAACTGCTTGGTCCAGTACCCAGTTTTGAACAACCAGCAGGATAATTCTAACAATCCTGGTCAAGCCAAAAATCAAAGTGCAGTGGTAATGCACAGCCTCCTGCCATTCAGTCCCTACAAAAGACAAAGAAATTGAGCATCTGAGTAAACTGCATCCTAATAAGATGGCAAAAAATCATGAACTATAATAAGAAAATAGAAGACACAGCCCAAGAAAAGGAATATATCAAAGCCCCAGAAGAGATGCACAATTTGAGAGACCTAATCAGCAAGATGCACACAAATTTCCAAAATCAAATTAATGAGTTGAAAGACATCAAGAAGACAATGAGCAATCACAAAGATGATCTTGAAATCCTGAATAGAAGAGTAACAGAGCTTATGAGAATGAAAGACACAATAGATGAGATAAAAAACACATTTGAGACATACAAGAGCAGACTTGAAATGACAGAAGAGAGAATAAGTGATACTGAAGACAGAACAGCTAACATTGAAGAGAGAAAAAAGCAGAGAGTGAAAAGATTGGAAAAAATTGAGCAGGGGCTCTGAGAGTTGAATGACAACACAAAATGCAACAGCATAGATGTCATGGGAGTTCCAGAAGGAGAAGAGATGGGAAAAGGGGCAGAAAGAGTATTTGAGGAAATAATAGCTGAAAATTTCCCAACTCTCATGAAAGAAATGAACTTAACTGTCCAAGAAGCACACTGTACCCCAATCAGAAAAAATACAAATAGACCTACTCCAAGACACATACTACTCAGAATGTCAAATGTCAAAGTTAAAGAGAAAATTCTGAGAGCAGCAAGGGAGAAGCAAATCATCACATACAAGTGATATCCAGTAAGACTTAGCATAGATTTCTCTTCAGAAACCATAGTGGTGAGAAGACAGTGGTATGATACAATTAGGATACTAAAAGAGAAAAACTGCCAGCCAAGAATTCTTTATCCAGCAAAATTGTCCTTCAAATATGAAAGTGAGTATAAAATATTCACAAACAGGAACTAAAAGAGTCTGCAAAAAAGAATCCACCTTCACAGGAAAAATTAAAGGAAGCCATAGAACTTGAAAGAAAAAGACAAGAGAGTCAGGCTTGGAGGAGAGTATAAAAGAAAGCAAGCAGAAAGGATAATAAAAAGAGTAAAAAGAAAGACAAAAATAAAATATGACATATAAAAACCAAAGAATAAAAGAGGAAGTAAATAGTGCATTTACACTAATATCATTGAATGTAAATGGATTAAACCCCCCAAATAAAAAAATATAGGCTGACAGAATGAATTAAAAAACATGAGTCATCCATATGCTGCTTACAAGAAACTCACATTAGATCCAGGAAACAAACCGGCTGAAGGTGAAAGTTTGGACAAAGATACTCCATGCAAATAGTAACCAGCAAAGAGCAGTGGTAGCTATACTAATATCAGACAAAACAGACTTCAAATGCAAAAAAGTTATAAGAGATACAGAAGGCCATTATATACTAATAAAAAGGTCAATCCACCAGGAAGATATAACAGTCATAAATATCTATGAACCTAACCAGGGTGCTTCAAAATACATGAAACAAACTCTGGGAAAACTGAAGGGAGAAATAGACATCTCTACAATAATTGTTGGTGACTTCAACACCCCACTCACATCATTAGATAGTACAACTAGACAGAAGACCAACAAGGAAGCAGAGAACTTGGACGATATGATAAATGAGTTAGACCTAACAGACATGTACAGAACGCTGCATCCAAAGTCAGCAGGTTATACATTCTTCCCAAGAGCCCATGGATCTTTCTCCAGGATAGACCACATGTTAGGGCACAATGAATCTCTCAATAAATATAAAAAGATTGAAATTATACAAAGCACTTTCTTGGATCATAATGGAATAAAACTGGAAATCAATAATAGACAGGAATAAAGTAAATTCGCGGAAGTGTGGAGGCTGAACAATACACTCCTAAATAATCAGTGAGTCAAAGAAGAAATTGCAAGTGAAATCAGTAAATATATTGGGACAAATGAAAATTAGAATGCAACATATCAAAACTTATGGGAAACAGCAAAGGCAGTCTTGAGGGGGAAATATATAGCCCTAAATGCCTATATTAAAGAAGAAAAAAGAGCTAAACTCAAAGATTTAACTGAACAACTGGAGAAACTAGTAAAGGAACAGCAAAACAATCTCAAAGCAAGCAGAAGGAAAGAAATAATAAAGATTAGAGCAGAAATAAATGACATTGAGAAAAAAAAAAGGAGAAAATCAGCAAAACCAAAAGCTGATTCTTTGAAAAGATCAATAAAATTGACAAATCCCTAGCTAGACTAACAAAGACAAAAAAAGAGAGAAGATGCAAATAAATACAATCAGAAATGAAAGGGGAGAAGCTACAACTGACCCCACAGAAACAAAAAGAATCATGAGATTCTTCATAAGAAACTGTATGCCAACAAACTAGACAACCTAGATGAAATGGACAAATTCCTAGAAATGCACAACCAGTCTACACTGATGCTACAAGAAATACAAGAACTTAACAAACCAATCACATTTAAGGAGATTGAATCCGTCATCAAAAATCTCCCAGCAAAGAAAAATCCAGGACCACATGGCTTCACAAGTGAATTCGACCAAGCATTTGGAAAAGAATTAACACCAATCCTGTTTAAACTCTTCCAAAAAATTGAAGAGGAGGGAAAATTACCCAACATATTTTATGAAGCCAAAATCACCCTAATATCAAAGCCAGATAAAGGTACTACAAGAAAAGAAGCTCTCTAATGAACATAGATGCAAAAATTCTCAACAAAATGCTTGCAAATTGAATCCAACAGCACATCAAAAGATTTATACATCATGACCTAGTGGGTTTATTCCTGGTATGCAAGGCCGGTTCAACATAAGAAAATCAATCAGCATAATATACCACATTAACAAATTGAAGGAAAAAAAATGTGATCATCTCAATCGATGCAGAAAAGGCATTCAACAAAATCTAGCATCCTTTTTTGATAAAAATACTTCAAAAGATAGGAATAGAAGGAAAATTCCTCAATATGATAAAAGGAATACATGAAAAACCCACGGCCAGTCTCATACACAATGGGGAAAGGTTGAACGCTTTCCTCTAAGATCAGGAACAAGACAAGGACACCCACTGTCACCATTGTTATTCAGTGTTGTACTAGAAGTTCTAGATAGGGCAATTAGACAAAAAAAAAAAATTAAAGGCATCCAAATAGGAAAAGAGGAAGTAAAACTCTCACTGTTGTGGATGATATAATCCTGTATTTAGAAAATCCTGTGGAGTTGTCCTGGATAGTGCCTCACGGACAATTACGGGACACTGTAGATCCCCCCAGGGCCCACTGGATGGAACATGAGAGAGTCTGGGCTATGATGTGGACCATTGACTATGGGGTGCAGTGATGCTCAGAGATGAACTTACCAGGTGCAATGGATGTATCACGGTGATGGGAGAGAGTGTTGCTGTGGGGGGAGTGGGGGGCGGGGGCGGTGGGGTTGAATGGGACCTCATATATATTTTTAATGTAATTAAAAAATAATAATAATAAATAAATATTAAAAAAAAAAAAAGAAAATCCTGAAGTATCCACAACAAAGCTACTTGAGCTAATAAATGAGTTCAGCAAAGTGGCAGGATACAAGAGCAACACGCACAAATCAGTTATGTTTTTATACACTAGTACTGAACAATCTGAGGAGGAAATCAGGGGGAAAAGTCCATTTTTAATAGTAACAAAAAGACTCAAATACCCAGGAATGAATTTAACCAAAGAAGTACAGGACCTCTATGCAGAAAACTATAAAACAATGCTAAAAGAAATTTTAAGAGACCTAAACAAATGAAAAGACACTCCTTTTCATAGATTGGAAGAATAATATCATGACAATGTCAATCTTACCCAAACTGATTTATAGATTTGATGCAATACCAATCAAAATCCCAACAGCTTACTTTACAGAATTAGAAAAGGTAATTACCAAATTCATTTGGGTGGGAAAGTGTACCCGAATAGCCAAAAGCATTAAAAGAGAAGAGCAGTATAGGAGGAATTTCACTGCCTGATCTTGAAACATATTACAAAGCTACAGTGGTCCAAACACATTATTCCACTGAATAATGTGATAGACACATTATTCAGTGGAATGGAATTGAGAACCCGGAAATTAACACTCACCTGTTCAGTCAACTGGTTTTTGACAAACCTCTCAAGTCAATGTTAATGGGACAAAACAGTCTTTTCAACAAATGGTGCTGGGACAACTGGATATCTATAACTGAAAGAATGAAAAAGGACCCCATCTCACTCCCTATACAAGAATCAACTCAAAATGTATCAAAGACCTAAATATAAAAGCCAGGACCATAAAACTACTAGAAGAAAATGTAGGGAAACATCTTCAAGACCTTGTAGTAGGTAGTGGTTTCAAAGCATATGCAACAAAAGAAAAAAATAGATAAATCCCTCAAAATTAAACACTTTTGCACCTCTCACAACTTTGTCAAAAGTGTGAAAAGGCAACCCACTCTCAAATGGGAGAAAATATTTGGAAAGCATATGTCAGATAAGGGTTTAATATCCAGAATATATAAAGAGATGTTACAACTCAACAATAAAAAGACAAATACCCAATTTAAAAATGTGCAAAAGACTTGAATAGACATTTGTCCAGAGAAAATACAAGTGGCAAAAAAAATATGAAGAATTGCTCAACATCACTAATGATTAGGGAAATGCAAATTAAAATACAATGAGATATCATTTCACACCTATCAGAATGGCCACTATTAAAAAGACAGAGAACTACAAGTGTTGGAAAGAATGTAGAGCAAGAGGAACACTTATTCACTATTGTGGCAATGCAGAATGGTGCAGCCACTGTGGAGGACTGTTTGGCAGTTCCTAAAGAAGTTGAATATAGACTTGCCACGAGACCTTGCAATACCACTACTGGATATATACCCAGAAGAACTGAGAGCAGTGACACAAACTGATATCTGCACACCAATGTTCATAGCAACATTATTCACGATTGGCAAAAGTTAGAAACAACCTAAGTGTCCATCAACAGATGAATAGATAAACAAACTGTGGTCTATTCACAATATGGAATATTATGCAGCTGTGTGAAGAAATGAAGTTGTAAAACATTTGACAACATGGATGAACTGGAGGATATTATGCTGAGCAAAGCAAGCCAGACACAAAAGGACAATACTGTATGACTGCATTACTATGAACCAAATATATTTTGTAACATACTGCATGATTCCAAAAAAAAATTATTTGTATCCAGTACATTTTAAAAATTTTAAAATAAAAAATAAATAAATAAAAATGGAAAGAAAAAAAGAGAAATAGCATATGGATGCCTCACTCATTAGTATAGAATGAGCCTCTCTGACAGTGGGCCTGGTACAGAGATGGTGAGATTCCAGAGAGGTACGTGATGCCTGGCCACTGGCCTCAGAAAGCCAGATAGTTGCAAGCCTTGGAAGTGGCACGATGACTAGAACTAGAAAAGGTGTGTTCAGTCAGAGAGACCTAAGGATGTGCACAGGTTCCTGGGGAGCCCAAGCATAGCCTTTCTTAGGGTTCAGTCTTTCTGGGCTATTTCTAGACTTTTGGTGAACTCTAGGAACATCTGAAGCCCAACCTAGACGGAAGCTGACATGATCATATCACATGCCATAGAATTGACAATTTAAAAATCCACATGAGACACATACAGCCTACTGTTTAGGGCCATAGATTCTGGAGTCAACTGCATGGACCAAACCCTTGGTTTACCACTTCCTAACCACTGTGTGACTGTGGGTGAGTTACCTAATGTCTCTGGGCCTTGATTGCCTTTTCTCTGTTTCCTTTCCTTTCCTTCTTTCTTTTTTTCCCTTTCTCTACCCCCTTCTCTTTTTTCTTTTGGTGGTGGTAGTGGGAAGGATTAGGGATGGCCACAACTCCTATTCCCACTTCCAAGGTTGTTGCCAAGATTGAAAAAGTTAGTATATGTAAAATTCTTAGATGATCAGCCTTAATAAATACATTGTGCATTAGCTATCATTTATTATATATTATTATTACTAGACCTTCTCCAAAATCTTTTTCAGCTACTTTGCCACCCTGGGTTTCTCTCAGGCCCTTTATCAACTTGGTACCCTCCTCTTTCCAGCATTCTTGTTCCTCTCATCCTCCTCTCGTTTATTTTCACCAGGGCCGCCCATAGGGTTGGAATAAGGACAGACAAATATTTTTGCCAAGACCCTGTATGTATAAACAACCTGAGTTACTTAGAATCAGCATGTCATCCCCATAGCTGATGCCCAATCTCATCAATTCCACAGAAATACTGTGCTGGGCAGTGGGGATGCTCCATCTGTCAGGCCACCCTCCTAGAACCAGGGCCCTGGGAAGAAGCATCGGCACAAGTCCCAGAGCCCCTCGGCACTTCTAGTTAACCCTACACACAGGGAATGGAAGGTCAGAAAGGTCCCCAAAGAGAAGAAACAGGGATTCAGGCCCACAAGAAGACCAGGGCCCTATGCAAGTCCCAGTCTGAGCTTAGGGCTCCCCACCTGGATGGTTCTGCCAAACCCATGAATCCCAGGCACCAAACGTTAACAAAACATTTTGTGGAAGGCACTCCCAAGTGTGGAGCCCTTTGAGGTTCAGAGCTGAGTCAGGGGCACCTGTGGCTGGATCTAAGAGGGACACTGGTGTTCTTCTCTTTTTCCTTCTTGGTTGCCCAAAGGGAGTCTTTTACTTCTATAAAGCCAAGTCATCTAATGCTTACAAATTCCTACTTCTCTGCTTACGGGGCCCCACCAATCAATTTCCTCTTCAGATGATTGGGCCTTTATTTAGTAAGCTCTGCTTTCCATATTGAGGCACTTAATGCTGATAAACTTGATAAAGACATGTTGGGAAAAAATAAGAAGATAAAATTTATCTTTATGTTCACTACCAAAAGATAGTACCTGGCAATAGAGGTAGATCTAAATGAGCAGGCATAAAATCATGTTTCTGGTACACAAACCAGGACACCCAGTTAAGTTTGAATCTCAGGTAAACAATAAATCATTTTTTTGGTGTAAGTATGTCTCATGCAATGTTTGGGACATATTTACACTAAAAATTAGTTGTTTGTCTGAAATTCAAATTTAACTGAGCATCCTATACTTTTATCAACTAAGTCTGACTGCCCCAAGTATACTGTTTAGTGAAACAAAGCAAATTGCCAAACTTATTGTATAGATCAATCCTGTTTATGTAAAGAAAAATGTGTTCTATTCATAAACACACGTCATGCACACACATACTCATAAATAAAAAAGCTCTTGAAAGATATAATCAGAACCAGTACCTGTTGGGTGTAGGATGTAGAAGAAAGGGGAGCTTTTACTTTTATTTTTACTTTCCAGCTTCTGTATTACTTATATATTTTATGTGTGAAAATAATTTAATAAATGTAATGAATATAATATGGGTGAAAATACTGATAACTGAAAGAAGCAAAGGCACAACTGAATATGCAGTATAATTGTATACACTGAAAAAATTAATATTGTCTAACACTCTACTAAGGACATTCACATACATCATCAGCCTACTCAAATGACATGTATTTGATTCTGCTCTTTGATTTGGTTACCCCTCATTTAGATTCCTTCCAACTAACTGAGGAGGGAGAAAGGAAAATTGAAAGACATGAATAGAGTGCCTAAGCAATGACTTTTGGTTGTGAGCTCATGGATAAAGTCCAGATGGCATTATACACTTGGCTAGTGTTTGGTTTGCACATGGTAATAACAAAAGTCCCTGGGAGCTAAACGTTCTCTGAAGAATTGGAAAACTTGAAGGCTACAGACACCATACTAAAGGTCTGTGATTTACTCTAAAAACATTTAAAGTTGTGTCCCTTAAACACTGAAGACTTGCTGTAGTAACTTGAGTCTTTTGTGGACCCCAGGAAACTGTGGGTATGAGCCTATGGTGAACCAGTGATTAGATTAGAGCAAGCAAAGGGCCATTTGATTAGTTTACTCCAGGAAGGTGTAGCCCAGGTGGCTCTTAGTCCTCTTTCTGGGGTTCTTTATAAACTGGAATCAGCAGAACTGCAGACACAGAAATAAACCCCAGAAGCTGAGAGAGAAGGCTCTGGAAGCCAGAAGCTGAAAGGAGCCACTTCTGAAGCCCAAAGCTGAAAATAACAAGGCCCAGAGGAGAGGCGAGAGACAAGAAGATGCCACCATGAGCCTCATGGCCCACAGCCGCAGCTCAGGAAGAAAGCATCTCCTGATGAAGCCTTCATTTAGACACTCTCATGGCCTCAAAACTGTAATAAATCTTCATCATGAAGTCAACCTAGGTGACTCATGCAACTTGTACAAGTACACCTGCACTCCTGTCTTGATTGTATACTTTCACTTTACATTAAATTCTCCTGCTACTATGACTAGTCCTTGAATTCTTTCTTGTGACCATATCAAGAACCATGTACCCTAGTTTGAGTTCTTTCTCCAAGACTTCCCAGGGCTTCTCTGATATCGGATTTTGGCAACTGACAGGAAAAATAAATATCGGCCTGTCGGCCCTTTCTACCAGCCCCTGACCTTTCCTACCTACTCCTTCATGCTCTGTCCTTTCGGTGACAGAACATGATCTCAACCTCCCTGCCTGACTCTGGCCACCGCTCTGGATGGTGGTGGAGAACTTGTTCCTCATACCATGCAGATTCAAGAGCCACTTGGGTGACAACTGATGCCATCCATAGGGGTCTGATGGGAAATTACCTGGGCCAAGAAGGAGTTCACTGGCCGCTTTTCCTGTCCAGCTGCCTCACAAGAACCTCTCTTTGGTGGTTTTTCTTTTAAGTACTTGCAAATTTACTTTTCTTGCACTTTGATACATCCTTTTGTTCTGAGACAGCAAGTTTCTTCCTCCACACAGCAGGTCCCCACTGCCCAATCTACCATTCAGAGGGGTTTGTGGTTTCTGTGGCAATCCCCAGTCTGACTACAGTTGAGCCCATGGAGCTCTCATTTAACCACCCCTTGTGACCTATTAATGTTAGTTAGCTGTTTTTTTCCTGCCATGTGCTCCTTTGTCAACACAATTCCTGACCTCCCCATTTTGCTGGGGAAACCCAAACATAGTGTTGGTCTTGGGCTATGACCCAACTCCTTCCAAGGTACATTCTCTCCAAACCCTTGTGTGCTACCCTAACGATCATTCAGCTATCCTCAGAAGCACCCTCCAGGGACACATCCTCTTCTTCATGTCAGAAAACCTTCTGACCTATATCTCTCTCAATCAGGGGCAACTGAATTTCATTTTAGTGACCGCAAGTTCTGCTTCAGAACTTCTTCTCCTCTCAAACGTCAGAAACACTCAAGCAGTCATCAGACCCCAGGAATGCCTGGGGGCCCCCTGGTCAGTAAAGACTTAGGATACTGGGTCTCAACCTGGAACCCAGGGAGTGAAGGGGTCACCCTCATAGAAAACCCACACTCATCTGGGAACCCTGTATGAGGACCCACTATATCTCTCTTTTCTTATCTTCTGCCTTCATAGATCAGTGCGAGCCTAGCAGAAAACCAGGACATGAGTAACTCTGGTAACTCTCCCACTATACCCACAGAGTCCCCCTTGGGTGCCTCTTAAAACATTGGAGCACTTTCCAGCTGGATGGCCTAAAATGGGAAAAGTTAATCTTTTTCTGTAATACTGCATGGTCCCCATATAAATTGGAGGATGGAGAAACATAACCTGAAAAAGGAATGCTTAATTACAATACCGCACTCCAGTTAGGCCTTTCTGGAAGCAGCTGGAAAAATGGACCAAGGTGCCTATGTTCAGACCTTCATGGCATCATATCAAAACCCTGACCTCCAAGGGAGCTGTGGTTTATGTTATGCTCATACCCCTCTTAGAAAGCCAAGCAGGACAAAAAGGTCATATAGAACTCTGAATATAGAAACTGTTGGGGAAAAAAAGGTTTTTTCCTAGGCCTCTTGACCTACCTGTCCCCCACCCCCACCACGAGCCTTCTTTTTGAGAGAGCTATGAAGGAAGGGCTAAGTACATAAGAAAGGGAAATGTACATTTAGCTTAGACCTCTGTCTACCAGGCTTGAAAATTAAGAATGATACAGAGGAAACGTTACAGAATAAACCTTTGTTTGCATAGCTTGTCCTATAATTCCTCAATTTAAACTTTTTGAACAGCCTTTGGATGACAGTAATTAATAACCCAACTGCCAAAGTGTAATTAAAAATCTACAAATTGTTATTGATAACAAAAAGTAACTTACAGCAGAAAAACCTGTCACATGTCACCTCAATTTATGATCTATGCTAAGAATTGTTTACCAAATGGTATAATGATGCAAAACTAATATTTGACTTTCTCTCTGTTAAAGTAACACAATTTTCTTAAATGATTGGTCTGTTTTGAGTGGAAGGATATAAAAATCCTATTGAAATAATTAATATATATAAAGAACAATGAATCTGTGCTTTATCAGAATGGCTTCATCATATCCTTAATGGTTTTTTTTAAATACAGAGCTACTGCTATTTTGGAAGTTAAGTCTTTTCCTAACTATTTTACTACCTTATTTGTCACCATGATAAATAGAGGACTGTTTAAATATAATGTTCAGACTTGACAATCTTCAATATTCTAATAAAGCCCTTAAGGGTATCTTTAATTGCAAACTGTTACAAAAGAATTTGTTTTTTTTCATCTTGTAAAAAAATGAGATGCTTAAATTCATACATTTATGAAAATTAATGTTATCAATATATTTACATTTTAATTCACAATGGAAAAAATATTCCAAAACAGAAAAATATAATACTTACATAAACTGTAGAAAAGTTTAACTGGGATGTTATTTCAACAGTTTTAAATTTTAGTCATTTTATTTTGATCAGAATTTTTATCAGGGTGTTAAACTTCTGTTTTTGTTTTTTGTTTTTTAAATCTGGTTTGTTATAAAATACTGTGTATAATCACAGTATTTATTTCCTAAGACTATTGTAAATGTATATAGACTTACATTTGCTACAAAGGGAAATATTATTTATAAAATGATAATAAGAAGATAATCTTGATTTCATGGGAATCTTAGGTCCTTATTAAATTTACTAGAAAAAAATAGTTTTCTTATTGTAATGCTGAAATTTCTTTATGAGAAACAGTATCTTTCTAAAAAAGAAAACATGAAGGATAAATTAAATGTGTAATTTACTTATATATTTGGGGATTATATAAAATTCTTAAAAACTTTTAAATTTCTGTATATTCTATCCTAATACTAATCTGTATGATTATATTGTTGGTTTTAGTTTTAGTTATACTTAGAAAACAAGCAAAATCTCTTATCAGTTGCACTGTTCTGCTATGATGCATCCCTAAAAGAGAGTGAAGTCAGCTCATCTTCAACAATAAGTGATTTTTTTATCTTCCTCCTCCCTTTCCTTCTCCCCTCACCCCACTGTTTTTGCGTGTCCATTCACTGCGTGATCTTCTTTATCTATTTCTCTTTTTGTCTTCTCATTTTTCTTTTCTAGGATTCACTGGGATTTGATCCTGGGGAACCTCTGATGTGGACAGAGGTTCTCTGTCAATTGCGCCACCTCTGTTCCTGGTCTCTGCTGCACTTCCCCTGGACTCTTCCTTTCATCTCTCTTTTGTTGCATCATCATCTTGCTGCATGACTCACTTGGGCAGGCACTGGCTCACCACATGGGCACTGGCTTTCTGCAGGGGAACTGGCTCACCACATAGGTACTCCCGTGGGTACTCAGCTCACCATGCAGGCACTCGCTCGGGCACTTGGCTTGCCACACAGGCACTTGGCTCACCA
Source organism: Dasypus novemcinctus (assembly GCF_030445035.2). Taxonomy (NCBI): domain Eukaryota; kingdom Metazoa; phylum Chordata; class Mammalia; order Cingulata; family Dasypodidae; genus Dasypus; species Dasypus novemcinctus. The sequence continues at coordinate 26,735,903 of NC_080683.1, read as the reverse complement.
TGCAGGCATGCTTTCCATTCTTTTTCACCAAGAGTCCCCAGGGATCGAATCCAGGTCCTTCCATATGGTAGGTGGAGGCCTTATCACTTGAGCCACATCTGCTTCCCACGACAAAAAGTGATTTTAAGGAGAAGCAAGGCAAGTCTATAAGTTATGTTTTACTGTTGATTGACATAATCTTGGTAAAAGTGTAAAAGTAAAATGAAACAAAACTTCTACCGTAAGTTGCAGTTAATGATCTCTAGAAAGAGCTTTAAAGAATTCAAGGCATAAACCGTAAGCTCTTGCAGCAGTCACATTTATTCCTGGGCTCTGATCTCTAATTGTTACTACCAAGTCCTGAGATGTTTTGTTCTTTGAGTGTAACCCGATAGCTCCCTAGAATTTTTTAAAGTACCTGCATGACACCCGGATCCTAGAGTTAAAGTTAGCCAGCTCTAAAAGTGATGAAGAAGCAGCCCTTTGGCTACACAAAAAGAGTGGCCATAGAGGAGCTGCCACAGGGTGGTGCGTGGCTAAGGCGCTAGGCTTCCCCATTAAATAGTCTAACCTAGTTCATATTACAAGAGATTGTGAGGCCTGTTAATCGCTCCAACCAAGTTCAGTGACTTGGAGCAGTAGACATACACACACAAAACCAACACACCCTCATAGACAAATAGATTCGCACATTTGGACCAGGCCCCAACTTCCACACACAGTATCTCTCCATTTGAGTTATTGGCAAAGCCAGGTAGTATGGTCCCTAAAACAATAAACATATCTGCTACATCATCTGGCCATGCCCTTAAAATGGGTGGAAGCACGCTGCTGCTGAAGACTCCTGTGGCTTTGCCAGCCGGTGATGGCTCAGTCTCCTCAGCCCTACAGTGGCCACTGCCTCCAGACTGGCTCTGTTTCATGGTGCCAGAGGGAGCTGTGCAACAGGCCGGTGGAATGCTGAAGTCAGTCTTCCTGTTCTCACAGGCTGATGGTACTCCAGTAAGTCAACTGCGTGAAAGATCCCAACAGGGGTAATACTTGCCAGAGTGATATGAGTAGAACTAAAGAAACACAATTGGCTTTACAGCCTGCTCCTGTGTGGTATTGTAAGCCTGAATCTCGCCTACTCTAAGCAAATGTCCTAGGGCCTATGGAAGAAAGTTCCACTGTTATTTTACTCATAGGAGAAAACCTAGGTGCCCTCCAGGCACCTATTAAACATTTGTACTTGAGCCCTTAGGCTTCTTCTAACATCTTCCTCGATTGGATTGCCACTGAAGCAATAACTCACAATGAACTGAACTCTTGGATATGCCCCATCAGCCCTCACCTCACTGAGAATGTCCCACACATCCATGTGGGTGGAAGGGACAGCTACATCGCAGGCATCCTTGCATGCCCCTTTAATTGTTAAAAACAATTCAGTCCCTGGTGTACAGTGTTTCTTTCTGGGTAATTTCCCTCTCTCAATACTTCCTTTAAAGAGGCAACTGCTGAAACCTTATTTGCTGTTATTGCTACTGGTGATACAGAAACAGCCAGCTAAATTACCAATAAGCTAGGGCTTGATTCCTTATCCATACTGGAGGCTATAAAATCCATTCTCCCCCCCTCACTTCCCTTCCTTGAGCCACTAGTTCTAGTCATTCTACTCTTAATCTTCAAGCCCTGCTTGTTCAGCCTACTAATTAAATTTGTATCTTCCAGACTTTAACAATCCACTTTAAGGATGATGGTCATGCAAGGATTTTCTCCAGTCCCAACCAAAAACCTCCCAGCTAATCCTCCCTTGGGATCTTTGGATTTGGTAGCCAGAGAATTCCACTTCCATTATAGGGAGGGACAATGTCCCAAAGATAGCATGAAGTAGTTACAGAAGACAGATCATCCTCCTTCATCACCCCCTAAGAATGAGGGATAGAATTTTCTGAGGTAGAAATGATGTAGGGAAAGGTAGGAGAAGGGAGATAACTCAGCAAAAGAGGAGGTCCAATGGAAAATTACCATCAGCTAATACCTAACTACAGTGGAAAATTCACCTGCCCAAGGCCTAGTGCAAGAAGACACCAGATGACAAAAGGCCCACCCATCACCTGACCACCTCAGGCTTCACCCACCCTTCCCCTGAACAGTTCCCACTCCAATAAAAAGTTGTAGGGGGCTGGGGAGGGTTTGGCTGCCAATTCACTGTTCTGAGGGGATTGAGCCTTTGCCCTAGAGACTGGGGAGGACTTGCCATCACCCCAGTGTTCTCAGAGATGGTACCTAGAGTTCAACTACGACCCTACTGTTCTAAGGGCACTGAGCAGGTGACTGGCTGTCACCCCAGTGTTCTGAGGGTTGGGCCTGGAGGTGAGTCACCACCCCAATGCTTGATGAGGGTGAAGCTGAGAATGTGGCCACTGGGCAAGGCCATGGAAAGAGGGGGGCTGCTGCTCCTTCAGGCCCTGAGAAAAAGAAATCATCATTCTAGAGATGACTTTCAGACCTTGAAATCTAGTGGAGTAGGCCCTCCAGGTTTTCAGAACTGCTCAGGACCCATGACCCTTGTTTTCCTTCCATTTTCCCTATGGCAACGGAAATAAATATTTACTCTATGACTGTCCCTTCTTTGTATATTGGAAGCTGATAACTTGTTTCCCATTTCACAGGTCCACAGCCTGAGGGGAATTTTGCCCCAGGACATATTACATGCTTATAACAAATTTCGATGGGGTTTTGTCCTTAATAATGTCACCAAAATGATTTAAGGCTTTTTGAAATATTGTGATGGAATGAATGTATTTTGAATATGGGAAGAATGTGTATTTTGGAGTCCAGAGGGTGGAATGTGGTAGTTTGAGTCTTTTGTGAACCCCAGAACATTATGTTCTTAAATTGGTACATTCCTGTGGGTGTGAACCTATTCTAACCTTAGATTACATTAGATTAGATTATGTTAAGGGCCATTTGATTAGATTGCTCCAGTAATGTATAGCCCAGGGTGGGTTTACACCTCCTGCTGACATCCTTTATAAACTGGAAACAGCATTGCTGCAGATACAGAGAGAAATGCCCAGAAGCTGAGAGTAGGTTCTGGGAGCCAGAAGCTGAAGTCAATGGAACACAGAAGCTGAGAGGAGCTACTGAAGCCAGAAGCTGAAAGCCACAAGACCCAGAAGAGAGGAACAAGATGAGCAGATGCCTCTATGTGCCTGTCACCCACACCTGCAGCTTAATGAGAAAGCATCTCCTGATGATGCATTGATCTGGACATTTCCACGGCTTTGGATCTATACCCTTATAAATTAATAAATCCTCATTGTAAAAGCCAACCATTTCTAAGATATTCCTTGGCACCCTTTAACAAACTAAAACACTGTACCATAGGAAGTATCTGTAAAATTTCAAAATATTAAGTGGCACCTGATATTGGCAATTTTATATGTTTAACCTATATCTACAGGTGATGCATAGCCATGAAATTGGATATTTGAATCTTTTTGTAAAAATCACATCCCAAAGCTTCCACACTTTATATGCTTCTCGTTCAACTTGACAACACACTTTCATTTTGGAATCCTCCTACCTTCTGCACTCCAAAGTGTCCTATCAGCTAAACCATTTGTTCCCCTTGACTCTATTTTTAGAATGGCTTTCCTTTAGATGGAGCCATGAGAGCAGCTGCAAGAGTTGCTATCTGTTCATCCATAACAAAAAGCTTCACATATGAAGGAACACCAAGGCCCTCCCAGACCTGCACAGAACAACTGGCTAAAATTAAAGCTCTAAGCAGGTGAGCCCTGCCAGTGGAGAGATGGCAGTGCCCTTCTCCTGAGCCAGTTGGTGCTGGATTTAAGAACATTTACAAGATTTACAATAAATGTGTGGAGATGGAAAAGAAAGAGGACTAATATATTACAGTTTATATTAAAATGACTTTTTATGATATATTATCAGATAGCATTAAAGACATAATAAAAGTGAAGAATTTCCTTGTGCCTTATGCTAGGTTTTAATCAAGGATTCAGGTATGGATTGTGCGCTCAAGGGGTTAATAGGTTGAGGCACAAACAGAGTAGCAAGTGATGAACTATATATATAGTAACTATTATCTTTGAATGCTGGCTCTTACCTACTCTCAGTACACTAAGCACTCCACTGACATGATCTCATACTTCCAACCACCCAGTGAAGAAGGTTGCTGGGAAAACGAACCACAGCAAGAATCGAGTGGTTGTGGGTAGATTAAGTCATATTTTAAAATGTGAAATTTGATTTCTTCATTTCCAAGTCATAAACTTGGAAATTTTAAATACCAGTGAGGCGGAAACTCGGGGGAAAGGAGGACATGTCCTCCAGTGCTGGGTATTTGGTAACTCAACCCGTTCCTCTTTCCTGCCAGCGGCAGCCGCAGCCCGTCGCCTGTGCCTCCCTAGTCTGTCCATAAGATCTACAATCATTCTTCCCTCAAATGGCCTTTACTAGCAGTGTCAGTCTGAGTTTCTGAGATGAGGGATAGAGGTAGAGAGCTTTTCGTTCTACTTGACAACGCACTTTTATTTTTGAATTCTCCTACCTCCTGCACCCCAAAGTATTCTATCAGCCAAGCCATTTGTTCCCTTTGATTGTATTTTTAGAATGGCTTTTTGGAGTCAGAAAGCCAGGTAGCTGCAGAAGGTTGCTTCCTAAGATATAAAATATTTGGCCCAAATCGAAGTCCATGGTAAACTGTTTTCATCCCTGACTGCCTTAAAGGAACCTTATTTTTTCCAGAGAGTAACTCAGGCACAGTGAGTCTGGTTCTCATGATGTGACCTCAGATTACACTAGAATACTTTAAACTCATGAATGGCTTGTAGGGCAGAGAGTTGTGAAATGATGAAACCATCCATATGCCTCCTTCCTTTTGATGGTGGTGTTTAGATTGGGCTTCCCATGCAACTTGAGCAATAAATCAGGAGCAGAGACTCTTCCTTGTTCTTTGGTATCCCCCAAAGAACTTGGCAGTATCAGGACGCATAGTACAGGTTTAATACAGCTTCGCTGAAATTCATCACTAAATAATAAGAAGTAATTCATGGTGGAGTATTTCTATGTTAAGAGAATGCAAGACATCAGTGTGAAGAATGTGTTCTGTTTATCTTGGTTGGCAGACAGAATGAAAATTTCCCCTTACACTTTCTCCTCACACTTTCCCCTCCCCCAGAGCCTGCCATCTGTTCTGGAATATCATCGTTCATGCAGGATTACCCCTAGCTAGCTTTTTTTAAACAATGTTTTCTCATGAACTTTAAGTAGCAATGATTCAGAAGACAGGTAAAGATGAATTTACTGATCCTCACTCCCTTCTGCCACCTGCACAATACTGTACAGAAATGCAATACACAGCTGAAGAACACTCCAGAAAAGTGCTTGTTAAAAAGTGTGTGAGTAATTGCATAATGCTTACTTGCATGAGTCTTTCAACCGGCTTATTGTCTTCATCCACCAACCCAAACCACACACTTCATTCATGAAGTGTTTATCAAGCTGTCTCCATAGTGAAGCACTGGAGGGGACACAGGAAGAATAAAAGGCAGATGCGCCCCCACAGAACTTACAAGCCAGCAAAGGAAATAAGACATTCAGTTATAAAACAAAAAACAAAAAACAGGAAGTCATCAAAAGCCAAAAGAAAGATACACGGTGCGGGAGTTCTTGTAGACCAATTGCTGACAGCCCAGTGTGTGTTTGGGGGTAGAGGGGGATGGGGGGGAGGTCCTTGGAGGCATTTGAACAAAAGATAGGATTTCATCCTGTCCAACCAGGACCTAGCAGGGAAAAGCATCAGCGAAAATGCAGAGGCAGGAACTTGCATGGTTATGTTCAGTTAACAGCAAGTACTTTGGTTTTATGAGCATGAGAGAACATCAAGAAGAACAAGAGGAGATAAAAGGCAGACTACTGTTAGACCAGGAACTATGCTAATTTACAGCCTGCCAGTTTACATTTTATTCTATGAGAAAGTTTTTGTGCACAGCAGTGACATTAGTGCTGGGTTTGAAGAAGTCTGAACCAATGTGTGAAAACGAACATAAGGAAGAGACCAGAGGCCGATTAGAAGAGCTCTGCACAGTCTGGACAATTGATAAAGCCAATTCCAGCACAGAAGCAGGGAGTGGGACCGGTGCAGAGGAGACCTATGAGTGAGATTAGAGTCCATGGTAATCCTGAACTCTGGAACCTGAGTGAGCTAAAGGATCAGGTGCCTTTAACATGGACATGGAAGAGAGGGTTGGAAGGAAGATAATGAACTTGGCTCTGGAAATAGTTCATAAAACCAACAGATCTATGTGCAATAGGATACTCCCACCTTCTACAATATGTTAAGATTTGACTTGTCTTTTTAAGAAATATTCTCTTGCCATTGTAAACATCTATTTATCATTTTAATATTGTACATAAATTTTATGCTACCACTTATTGAGCATATACTATGTGCCAGTCACAATGTTCATAGCTTTCCATACTGTAATTCAGCTCATCTTTATAAAAACCCTTACCGTCAGGGTCACAGGAGTAAACTGATGGCATACTCATATTGGGTACTCAAGGGCAGTTTAATAAAGAAACCATTAACAATTATAGGCAACTTTAGGGGAGCCAATAAGCAACGGTACAGAATCCCAGAGCAAGCAACAGCAGGGAGCTATTACCACACCTAAGCCTGGAGGGCACGTGTCGGAGCTGGGGGGGAATCAGAAGCCAGAGATATGCCAACCGTAGGACGAAGACCGTCCCACAGGAGCTGAGTCCCTCCGTGCAGGGACCCAGTTCACCTGCAGCACGGCTAGGGAGGGAGCCAGGGCAAATAGTCTCTTTCCTCTCTCTTCTGTCTGTCTGATTCTCCTTCTGGTATTTCCCATGTGGAAGCCAGAGGGCAAGGGAGCCTGCTGATGCCCTCAGGGCCCAGGGCAGGGAGCAGTGTAGAGCAGACGTCCTCAGGGACAGCGTGGAAGCTGTCCAGCACAGCAGCTGTGGTGGCCAAACTTGAAAAATGAGCAAACTGAAAATTAGAGAGACCAAGTGCATTGCCCGAGGCAGTGGATCTGTCAAATACAAGACCCAGTATCTGAACCCAGGCTTATGTGACTCCAGAGTTAGTGGCCTTAAACAGTATCAGCCTCAACATCGTTGCAGAAATGTTAACGTCCCCTTTGACAGCATAGGCGGTTTATTTCCTGTGGCCCCCACGCCAGTTCAGCAACCGGTCCTTGGGTCCTGGGGGCAGAGGATCCAGAGTGTTGCAGGAGGTTGTTACTGGATTTTATCTAGGTTCTTGACCATGATGCAGAAATGAATGTCAAGAGCATGTCGGGTGAGTTAGGTCAGTAATTTATTCAGGTAAGGAGGGAAGAGAAATGGGAGATCAGGGGTCCCAGTTAGAGGGGAAGGGGTTGACAAGTGATAAAGTTGGCTAATTTACAGGCTACAATTTCCCATTATAGGTTATAAATGCCCAGATTTACTTGCATGGCCACATGGCAGAGTCAAAATGGCAAGAGCAGTGCACAGAGGGCAGGAACAGGGGCCCACAGGTGAGAGAGCAGGGGAGGAGTTCCAGCTGTTTACTGTTTTGCTTATTTCCCCCATCAATATCCTAGGAGGGCCCAATGATAAAGTCCTTAGGGAATATCTGGGGCTTCTCCTGCCTTCCAGGATCTTGGGGAGGGTCTTCCAGCAGCCATCTTGGGGTTATTGATGTCCACGTGGACTTCCTGCCGGTTCCAGATCCATTTATTGATTCCCTATCTTACCGGCCTGCTTCAATGTTACTGTCAAATGGCAGGTTAGGCATCAGCTTTGAAGGAGAAAAGACCTCAGAAAGTACTAAGCATCTACAGAAATGATGAGGGGTTCAGAGACTGGAGGATAACAAAAGAAATACTAGCACAAATAATAACAACATATTGAAAGTGCTCAAGGTTTGAAACACTTTATATAGATTATCTCAGTGTTCACAGCAGCTCAATGAAGTCAATGTAATTAATATCATCTATGGCTCAAGAGGTTAATTAACATGTTCAAGATCACAAAGTGTGGCAGAGTCAGTATTCAGGGTCTGTGCACGGAACACAATCTGTCTCTTTGAAAGATGTAAAATAACCATCAGGAAAACATAAACCATCTCATTAGACAGAAGAACGGTAGGATTTTGGAGTTTTGTGCTTACTGGAAAATCATGTAGCCCGTGGCTATCTGGAGATGAATTCCTCTAAAATAACCATTCATCCTTTATGCTGAGCTTTCTTCAAATTTGCTTCACAAACCCTCAGCCATGGCCTTCCCACCAGGACAATTCGCCCCAGCCCCCTCCCTGCTCCACACACCCCACCGCCGCCTTCCGCACAGGCCTCAAACGAGCAGTTCTGCTTCCATCGTTTTTTTGGGCTAACAACAACAAAAAAGGTTAGGTTTCTTGAAGTTGGAGTTTCAAGGGCATACTTTTCTTCAATGATAGCATTTCCCACCCCCCCAGTGGATTAAAAATTTCTTTTAATGTGGAAATTTTTTGTCTCCCATGGCATTTCTCCCTTGTGATTGCCCATGAATAGCTGAAATTCTTTGGGGATTACAGGGAACCAGGCATGGCTCTAAATTCTTTATCTGAATTAGCTCATTTAATCCTGATAAAGAACCCGATGGGGATGCTATTATTATCATCTCCAATTCCCAGATAAGGAAACTGAGGTTCAGAGAAGTTCATTTGTCTCTGGTGTCCTTGTTAGATAAATGTGAAAGCAGGCCAAACCTGTGTTCTTGAATCCTGGGGTTGAGTTAGGGCTGATTTATGGTTTGTTAGAGCCCTTTCGAGTCCCACAAAGCTGAATATTAACACGGTTGCATCTACTCTAGGGTGATGGTTCTTGAGAATTAACATTCAAAAATGCATGGAAATCTGAATTCTTACATCACTTTAATAGTTGATTTTGTTAACCCAAAGATTTATAATACCTACGTCAGGGCCACTGTATTATATGCTGGAGGAAAGCTGATCCATATCAATTGCAGGCATATGCAACACAAGTTCCAAGCCTGTCATGTTGCAAAATCTTATTACCTAAAACAGTTCTCTCAGACAGGCAGTGTTTTATGACTCCCAAGCAGTACTTTAAATAGCAAGATCCACTGAGGTGTATAATTGAATTCTTCTTTTTAATTTACTTTTATTTTATATCTCTACATTCTTGCAAAATGGGCTCATAATATTTGGAATTAATTAAGATATTCACCAAACTGAAAATGGTTTATTTAGGGGACAGAAATATGCTCATCAAGCCACAGCTCTCCAAGGAAGCCAAATGATTCAGCATTACTTTTCCACTGGCATTAAATTATGTGATTCTTTTGATGAGGTGAAATGAATTTGGCAAAAAAAAATAAAAAAATAAAATCGTGAGACTACAATACTTTGCTATGGACATGGGCAGAAAAAAATCTATTCAGTGAAATAAATAGATTTGGACAGCCAGAAAGAAATATCAAAAGGAATTCCTTCAGGAAATGAAAATAAGCAATAACCTCCAATTTGTGAAATTTTCTTTCATACAAAAATCTAAATACTTCTATATTAATGCCATCATCTGATTGTTTCCTTAGTATAAATTCCTAGAAGTGGAACTTTTGTGTCAAAGAGTATTATTGGAAGGATTATGTGTTACTCAGGGTTCTCTAGGGAAACAGAATCGACAGGAGATATCTGTCAATAGTATGAGATTTTATGAGTCTCTCACGTGACCATGGGGATGCACAAGTCCAGGTTCCAGAGGCTGCAAACCAGGGCTCCAATGAAAGTCCAATGAAGGTCCTTGAGGAGTTTCTGGGAGATGTTGCCTGTCCAAAGATGAACTGGGAAATTCTCTCTGAATGCTGAAATCACTTCCCCTTTTAAGGCATTCAACTGATTGGATAAAGCATCACTGGTTTTTGACAGCAATCTCTCTGGTTGATCATAGATGTAATCAGTCATCTATGCAATAAACTCACTGATGACTGAAGTCCATAAATGTCCTTGTATTGCAATTAGCCCAGTGATTGCTTGACAAAACAAGTGGGCACAATTACCTGGCCAAGTTGACACATAAGCCTAACCATCACAGATTATAATATGCATTGCTAAATTGTCCTCTGGAAAGACATGTCCGTCCGTCCGTCCGTCCCCCCCCCCGCCCCCATGCCTACTATAAGAGAGTACTTATTTCCCACACCCTCACCAGGCTGGTATTATTCAGGTGCTTTTGAATTTTACCAATGCAAAGTATGCTCAAATTCTGAACTCCTTGGATTTATGATGCACATATCTGCCTACCTCTCAACCTGATCCCACACTCTACCTCCAGCTACACGGGTCTCCTTGTGTGTGTTTCCTCCTATCACACCAACTGTGCACATGCTGTTCCCTCCTCCTGGAGTTCTTTCTCCCAGGCTGCACCTTGTCAGTAGTTTGTGTCTTAACCATCCCTTCCTCAGGTGCTTGTTTCCTCTGATAGATCAAACAGCCCCCCCACACACATACTGAGCTCCTTTCAAAGCACCACTCTCAGTTGAAATTTAATCTATGTGATTCTCTTACGGTTCTGTTTCCACTACTAAATTGAAGCTGTCTTAATTTGCCAAATGGCTGCCAATGCCAAGTACCAGAAATGGGTTGGCTTTTATAAAGGGGATTTACTTGAGGTAAAAGCTTACAGTTCTGAGGCCATGAAATTAAAGCACCATCAGAGATACTTTCTCACCAAAATAGCTACTAGTGATTCTGGGGTCCTGCCACATAGTGAAGATGGTGATCAATCTGTACTGAGACCTCTACTTTCCCATCCAGAATCTACCATCTCCCGGAGCTCAGCTTTGGGTAACCAGGCCTAGAGATTGTCTCTCTCTGGTCTCCTTTCTCAGCCTCTGCTGCTCTGCTTTCTTTCTGAGTTCAGTTGTGAGCTCTCAAGTATATGACTCCTCTCTTCAGCCTTGAGCTCCTCTTTGGGCTCAGCTCTTTCAGGGCTTCATGCTTCAGCTGTGGCTGCTAGCAATCCTCAAGTCCTTTCTCACAAGTCAGGGTCAAAAATGGTGGCTTCCTTACTCTGTGTTTCTCTTTCCTTATGTCTCTGTTTATATCAGACCCAGCACAAAGGCAGAGACCCAAACTGTGTCATGCCTCACTGACAAAGTCCAGTCAAAAGTAATATAATCAAAGGCCCCTTAACTTAATTTAATGCAATCAAAGGTCTCACACCCACAGGAATGGATTAGCTTACCTACATAATCATTTTCTGGGATTCACAAAATTCAAACTGTCACAAGTTCCATGAACCCACAGACAATATATATTTTTTCTTGTTCCCCATTTCATTCTTAGCCTAAAATTGCCCAACACAGTAGTTACTTGTTGGGGATTAAATTAAAATTTAATTAAATTAAATTTGTGTACCCCAGTTTGGACATGTTTTCAGTCTTGGTTCACATTTTGACAGGTGTCAACCTATTATGAATAGAAACTCTTCAAGGTGTTACTTCAGTTAAGATGTGGCTCAACTGAATCAGGTTGGGCTTTAATCCAAATGACTGGAATCTTTTATAAGCAGAGTGTATGTCATATGGAGAGAGAAGCCACTGAGAACAGTTGGAAGCCAGAAGTCAAGGGAACCTGGAGGAAAAAGAAGACATCACCAAGTACATTGCCATGTGTGGGAAAAGCCAAGAAACCCCAAAAATTTCCTGCCAGCCAGAAGATTTCAAACTTTGGAAGAAGTAGGTCTTCCAGACTCTGAAATCATGAGCCAAAAAGTTCCTGTCGTTAAGCCAACCCATTTCAAGGTATTTGTTTTAGCAACCAGGAAACTAAAATAACACTCAATAAATATTATATGATGAATAAACTAATGAATATTAACGAACTTGCCTTCAAGTTGCTCATAGAATTGGAAAGAGAAAGAAATACCCCCCAAATGATAATACAATGTAAAATATGCTGTAATAGAACTATATAAAGGTCAGACCAGTTAAGAGAAGAGATGAGTGCCTGACTCTACTTGGAAGAATCCAAGAAGTCATTACAGGTAAGTAAAGTCACTTCAGTTGAGATGTGAAGGGTGAGTTCCTAATAGGAAGTCAGTGGGGTAAGGTGAGCACTTGAGGCAAAGGAAGGAGCAATGCTGGGACACAGGCATGGTACAGCACAGAAGTCACAGGGACTGGAGAGAAACTTTCCATGGGTGGTGCACAGAGGGCTATTAGAAAATGATAGGGCTGGAGAGTTGGCAAAGGCCAGATCATATAAGGCCTTGCTAACCAAGCGTACAGCCCATAGCTAAAACTTCATTATATAGTTTACACAAGGCAGAGAAGACACCAGTCAAGTTTGCAATAGCTGTAAGGGCACTAAAACTAAAGGCAACTTTACACTCAAAGCACAAGCAACTAGAGAAAAGTAGATAAATGGGACCCCATCAAAATCTTAAAAATCTTTTTGTTTTTCAAAGGACTTCATCAGGAAAGTAAAATGACAACCTGTACAATGGGAGAAAATATGTGGAAACCACATATCCAATAAGGTTTTAATATCCAAAATGTATAAAGAAATTCTACAACTCAACAATAAAAAGATAAATATCCAATTAAAAATGGGCGAAAGACTTGAATAGACATTTCTCCAAACAGGATATAAAAATGGCTAAAAAGCACATGAAAAGATTCTTAACATCATTAACCATTGGAGAAATGCAAATCAAATCACAATGAGACACCATTTCACACTCATTAGAATGGCTGCTATTAAAAAAAAAAAACAAAAATTTCAAGTGTTGGAGAGGATGTGGAGAAATAGGAGCACTCATTTATTGCTGGTGGCTGCTGTGGAAGACAGTTTGGCAGTTTCTCAGAAAGCTAAGTATAGAACTACCATATAATCTGGCACTCCCACTCTAGGCATATACCCAAAAGAATTGAATGCAAGGACTAGAACAGATATTTAGACACAGATGTTAATAGTGACATTATTCACAATTGCCTAAAGATGGAAGCAACTCAAGTGTCCATCAACTGATGAATGGATAAACAAAATGTGGTTTGTACATACAATGGAATATGATTCAGTCTTAAAAAGGAATGAAGCCCTAATACATGCGACAACATGGATGAACCTGGAGGACATCATTCAGAATGAAATAAGCCAGACACAAAAGGACAAATATTATAGGACCTCATGATTTGAAACAGAATAAGCAAACACATAGAGTCAGAATTTAGAATATAAGTTACTAGGTGATTGGGTGAAGATAAGGAATGGGAAGTTAAGGCTGAAAGTGTTCAAGGTTCCTATTTGGAATGATGGAAATGGTTTGGTAATTGATGGTGGTGACAGTAGCACAACACTGTGAATGCATTAACAACACTGAAATATATATCTTAATATAATTAAAAGGGTAAATGTTAGATTATACATATGGTAACAATAGAATTTTCTTAAAAACCCATGGAACTATACTACACAAAAAGTGAACCATAAGTTAAACCATGGACTTTTTTATTTTTATTTTTATTTTTCATTTTTAAAGAAGCTTTAGATTACATAAATGTCACCTAAAAATATATAGGGGATTCCCATATACTCCACCCTCTTCCCCTCCCACACTTTCCCACATTACCATCTTTCATTAGTGTGTTACATTTGTTATAATTGATGAACATGTATTGAAGGATTGCTGCTAACCATGGACTATAGTTTACAATATATTTTACACTCTGTCCCACACAATTTTATAGGTTATGACAAGATGTATAATGGCCTGTATCCATCATTGCAATGTCATACAGAACAATTCCAATGTCCCAAAAGTATCCCCATGTTACACATATTCTTCCCTCCCTCCCTTCAGAACCTCTGGTTGTCACTGCCTTTATATCAATGATAACAGTTCTTCTATGAATAGAATAATAGTAAGTCTATAATATAATAATAATAAGTCTACTTTAGTCTATTGTTCACTCCCCAATCTTGAGGATTTGGGAAGGGTGATGACCACTCTATTTCAAACTGACAGGGGGCTTAGATCCCATGGGACTAGATGGATGGAATTATCTGTCTGCAGTTGCAGACACTCTCCATTCTGTGAAATGGGTATTGTTCATCATCATTTCCTTGTTAGTTGTCCTAGGTGAGTCCAATGAACTGGAGAGTAGTTGTTGCAACTCTGCTGAGATTCCATAATCTCCTGGCACATAAACAGACCAAATATTTAAATCTCTGGGACATACATTTAACAAGTATAGCACTAGTTATAGGTTCAAGTAAAAGCAACAGAAGAGCCATGTATAGGGAAACTAGAAATGAGTCTGTTACTCTGGGGAGCATAAATTCCAGAATAAGGCTCACTGATAGAGTGCTGAATTCCTGAGCTTGTCTGCCCTGCTTATAGTGTCCAGGTGTCTCTAGCCCTCAGGAGTCCCCATTTGAGGCATTGTTTACTGTGGCAGTCAATGAGATCCTACTGAGACGTGCATAAGTGTAACCTTTGGAAGGACATCCTGACTCACTTTGAAATCTCTTAGCCATAAAAACTCTTGTTTTTAATAATTTCCCCTTTTGGTCAAGATCTTTTTCCAAATGTGTTCCTAGTTGGTGCTTGGTAATAATCCCTTGGTGCCAGGGAGGCTCATCCCTGGGAGTCTTGTCCTACACCAAGAGGAAGGTAGTGTGTTTGCTTATATGCAGAGTTTGGCTTAAAGAGAGGCCACATTTGAGCAACAAGGAGGTTTCAGGAGGTAACTCTTAGGGAATATATAGTACTAGGCTAAGTTTTAATTTCACTAGAAAAGGTTTATAAGTACAATCATCAATATCAATATCAAAGGCCTGGCATAATGGTCTGTCTTTCTTCATTAGGTACTGCCCACATATTCAGGGGATTGTTGCTGTTCTATTGGAGAATGTAGCAGGACTCCCCAGGATGTGAATTCAATATTCTTTCAGTTATTGTGTGGGTCTCCACCCACTGAGAAAATACCTCATGAATACATGAACATATATGTATGTCTTAAAGGAATGCCCCAAGTGTACCCCTCCCCACATATCTCCTCATCAATGAAACCCCATATCAGTGATCCTCCCCTGCCATAGTTGTGAACCTTCTGTGATCTAAAACCTCTCCAAAGATGAAGCCAAAAAAATTACCAAATAAAATTAAGAAAATAATAATTTTTAAAATAACAAATAAAATACAAAAATTAAAAACTGAAATAAAATTTAAAAATGTTATACATTGTGCCTTTCATCATTGTAAGACCTGTTATTTTGTATGTACAGGGACAATTTCTTCCTCATGTTCCCCCATTGTCTTATTTTTTTTCACTTTATGGACTTTAATTAATAGTATAATTTTTAAAATGTGCTATCATCAATTGTAACAAATATTCCACACCAATGTTAGGTTTTCATGGTTGGGTGGTATGTAGGAATCTTGTATTTTATGTATGATTATTCTGTAAACCCATAGCTTCTGTATTAAGAAAAAAATAAACTGAATACCAAGAGATGGGAAAGAAGCTGTTGAAATGGTCCATGAGATAGATTTAGACCTAAATGAAAGAAGTAGCAGTGGGGATGGAGAGGAAGAGGCAGAGATAGGACTGGTTATGTACTCTGTGGGAATTAGTGCAAAATGAACATGCAGGACCCCTTGTTCAAAAAGCAGTGGAAAGTGCCATTAAAGGTAGATATAATGCCTTTTCAATTCTTCCAGTCTCTCTCTCTCTCCTTAGGGACTTGTCATGGTGTTTTTTATTTGCTATTTAATGTCATTCTAAGTAAAGGAAAAGTAAAATTTTAGATATTAGCTTGAATTTCACTGCTCATTTTTATATTGCAAGGTGCCAGTTTTATATAAAAATATCAGAGCATTTAACTTGTATATACAGAATCAGTCAAATTATACAATTCATATATCATGGCTCATTCTCAGGTGAGGTGCCTTGATCTGGCCAGAAGAGACAAATACAAACCACCCTCAGAAAATGCTGGAAGGAGAAAAAGTGGATACTCCAGGCACGAAACCAACTAAAGAGTGCTCCTGAGTGCGTAGACTCTCATGGGGTGAGCATAGCGTGCCCAAGGATCTCATGGTGACATTGGGCAGAAGTGCATTTTATCTGATTGTTGATGGGTTCTCCCTCTTGCCCTCACCAGACCAATGTGCTGCCCTGTACAAGATGTGATCTGGGAAAGCCAAGTGAGGCATCTCCCCTTTTCACCAGCTGGTAGCCCCAATCCCTGGGAGACAGGTAATTTCTCAAGCATCTTTAACCTCCACACCAGGATATACTTAGTAGAGGAAAAGAATGGGCAGGAAACTTGCTCCACCTAAGACAAAGCCTCCCACTAGCAACCAATGAGATATACCATTGTGCTGACTCCCTGGAGCAGGGACTGCCACCACCATAACCTCTCATGAGATGTCACCACACACTGCCCTGAGATGCCACTGGGTTTACTACCTGATCCTGACCTTCCCTGGGTCTGCACCCAGACCCCTGAGAGAGGAGAGGAAGAGCTGGGCTGGCCAGGTATGAGGGTCCTTACAGAGCCTAAGAGCAGGCCAAGAACTGGAGAACCTATCCTTGAGAGATGGTAGGAGGCCAGACTGTGTATCAACCGAGGCTCCAACCCCTCCTGAACCTGCTCCATTGCCCCATTCAACTTCCCTTACAAAAAAAGAAGTTCCAAGATAAAATTACCAGGAATTTGAAGACTGTGAAGAATTATGTGGCCTTTCTGAGAGTAGGGTCATGTATAATCGCATTGATTGAAAGTCTATGAAACTAGTCTTGGGCAGAAATTAAAGATATATACAAGATTTTTTAAATGATGAGATAATGGCCTTCATTGTATTTTTGTGTTTTGGGAGGGGGAGGTTTTTAAAGGAGAGGGTGGAACCTAAGACAGCCAATCATTTCTATGTTGGATGGCAGATAGATGGTGTGTCATTCACCCAGATAGGAAATGCAAGGAAAAAACAGATGCCTTTTTGTGTGTAACTCTTTTATAATTTGGCATTCTCCACTTACCTGGTCTTTCAGTAGACTTCCATGGTCAACAGGCAGTTGACTTTCAAAGAAAAAGAAAAGACTTCTGAATAATATCCAAAAGTTGAGCACATGAAAAAGTCCATGGAAATCTCTTGGCCCAGACTGATAACTGAGTAAGAAAAATATTAAACTATTCTTTAACTTATCACAAAAATTAATATTTTGGAGAATTTTCCAATGCTTTCATAAGAAAAGAAAAAAGTTTTGACTTATATTATTTCTCTGTTCTTCCAAAGTATTCAATAGGTATGCGTTCTGATCCAATATCTGGGTTTGGGTTATAAGTTACGAATTGGTTGAAAATAAATTTCCTGCTAAAATATTAAGCATGAAGGTGTTAATTCACAATTTAAGATAGAATGTTTTCTGAAGCTCTCTGTATTTTTTAAATAGGCATCTAAAAGATGAAAATGAAAGTGCCATTCATTTATTCATTCATATGTATCCTGAATTCTCTTGTGTGCTAGGCTAGAGATGCAGAGATGAACAAACAAGACACAGGTTTATATTCTAGTAGCATGTTACCTGCAGAAGAAAAAAAGGAATACATGAACATGGTAATTCCTGACTGTATTTTCTTTTCCTCATCCCTGGAATCAGATATTTCTCCAAAGATCCTGGTTCCTTTTAGTAGAGAATGGTATTTAGAAGCCAATATCTGGGTCCTAGATGAGCTCATTGCTAATGGAGTGTCACTGCTTCCAGATCCACTCATGTACAGAGCTCTATCTATTTATCTACATACACATTATACCTGATATATATATATATATGTATATAGATATAGATGTTGAAATAATGAATTTATACCAATAACTTCAATTCCAACCAAACACCACAATGTCCATTCTGTTTTTCTCTCTTTCCATATTGATAACTCTTCTCCCTGACAGTCAGATATCTGGGACCCACTGTCTGTGATGTATTTACTTATCTAATCAATCCCTCTCTCTATAATCACACTCTCATTACAACTGCCACCCTGCCCCCCATATGTGCTCCCTTAACCCCACCCATGCTTCAATATCCCATGCAAGGCACTGGTAGGCAGGAGTTCACTTCACTCTAGTTGTGCTTTGATAGCCTGCACTAAGCCAGATTCTGCATGGACATGCCCCTTGCCCTGATTGTGCTCCAATACTCTGAGCCAGGTTGCTCAGAATACCTTCTTCACTTCACTTGAACTCTGATTTCCCAGATTATACTGCCCAGACCTTCTTACCCTGCTTGGGCTACAAACCCAATGGCAGGCCACCTTTCCACTTTGACAGCCTCTTTACAGTGCTTGGGGCCTCTGCTCTTATCTATGTTGTCAAATAGGTAGCACAAGTAAGGAACAAAGACCATCAGATTAGTACTTGTCTTAAATAAGTAGGACAAGAGGGGGAAGGAAGCACATGGGAGCCAGCAGCAACTCCCACCACAAAGCATTTATAACTCTTTAACTTTTCTCCTTCCCAGTTTATTAAAGACATTCATCTGTCAATTGGATTGAAATTTAACTAACAGCAGCAATCACTGACAACCAGTGCCATGAGTTAGATGAAATTCTATTGTACTCCAAACATCTTTTCCACTAAAATTAAGTCAGGTATTAGACCCTGGTGTTGCTTTTTTTTCCCCCCATAAAATTCTTTTGGGGTCAGGTTGATCCACAAAGAAAGCAAGTTCTACTGCAGTGGGTCTCTTGTACAAGTTTTTTTTTTTTTTTTTTTTTTTTTTCTGTTTGGTAGGTTTTGTTTCATTTTTATCTGGAATACCCCCTACAGTCTATTAAATAGTCTATTAAATACAGTCTATTAAACCTCAAGAAAGTACACTGATTGCTATAACTTTGAGAAATAGTAGTCTTGACTTTCAAAGATTCATCTATAAAAGCAGGGTCCTTCCCTTAATTACATGATGCTCTTTTGAAACCTCTTACTGTACCCATCCTTGATATTAATGCCTAGAAATTTGACTTGGACTTTTTCTGTTTTAGGAGGTACTGGGGATTGAACCCAGAACCTTGAGAGCTTGTTTGGAGGTTCTAGCAGGGGAGCACAGCTACTCTTGACCAAAGAATGGTCCTCCTCTAGTGGGGAAGGTCATCCTCTTTGACCAAGTGCACAGCTTCAGGAAGGATACGCATGGAGCAGTGAGGGAGGAAGGGGACACCCACCTAGCCAGCCAAATCAGATGAATCAACCCTGGCGATCAATGGGGTGATAGATGTCGCAGCCAGATCACCCTCACATCCCAAACCCAGAACCTTGTACATAGGAAGCAGGCACTCAACCACTGAGCTACACCTGCTCCCCAATGAGAGTTGGTCTTTTCATTTGTATGTTTGTTTTTAGGAGTTACTGGAGATCGAACGCAGGACCTCTTACATGTGCTCCCCTGTCCTGGACTTTTTCCATTGCCCTTGCTCCCCAACCTAAACCTGAATTTCCTTCCTAACTTGACAAATTCTGGAATCACAAGATCCATCTCAGAGACCAGGAATGACAACTTCACAGACAATTTGATAGTCTTTATGGCCCAGACACTATCTGTCATAGTGTGGAGCTCATATAGAGAAAAGGACTAGTATGTGTGTGCCCAAGTGTGTGTGTAAAGAGTGCACTAGCCAACAAGATAATCCTTTTTCCCCTCCCATTACCTAAGTCACTTTATGCTTGAACAGCCACTTAGTTACCAAATCCCAACAGAGGATGACTTAGATTTAGAAACAACTCAATAACCTTTTCTATCATTTCTCCCATCAGTTTATCACCTGGCTCAGCACTGGACCACAATTTAAGTTCATCATGTACTTAATATAACTTCAGTATCAACCCAGATTCTGAAGGTTTAGATCAAGGTGCTCAAACTGGCTACTTCTGGGCTGAATCCAAACCCATAAAAAGTTTGTATTTGTCCATAATAGTGTTTAAAGAGTGAATTTGGTGTTCTGCATGAAATTGCAATGACAGATACAGACCATTATACACTTTGTCAAAACTATAAAATTGTATGCTGCAAAGTGTAAACCATAATGTAAGTTATAGACCATGTTTGGTAACAATGCTTCAATATTTGCTCATCAATTGTAACAAATATACCACACCAATATAAAATGTTAGTAATAGGGGAAAATGTGAGAGGGGAAGGGGTGGGGTATACGGGAGTTCCCCATTTTTTTTTTAGATTTATTTATTTATTTATTCCTCTCCCTTCCCCCCCCCCCCACCGGTTGTCTATTCTCTGTGTCTATTTGCTGTGTCCTCTTTGTCTGCTTCTGTTATTGTCAGCGGCATGGGAATCTGTGTTTCTTTTTGCTGCGTCATCTAAAAGTTCTTTAAAAATAAAGTTTAAAAAGGTGACAAAAAAGTGAATTTGGTTATCTGCAAGCAGGATGTGCCCTCAGTAACCTGCCACTGTGCCTCCTTATCTTTATTATCTTACAGCCAGTCCCCCACATCTTTCCACACACACATAGCCTTCCATGGCTTCCTTGTAGAATGCATTAGATTGTACTCAATACTTCCACTGCTGGTAATAATGACTACTCTTCCACACACATTTTCCTATTTGTTTTTACCATGGAACTGTTTCACCCATCCCTGTTGTTTTGAGAGTTCTTGCAATGTTTTCTTCTCAGGCTCTCCTTCTGCCTTTCATCATACATTCCTGTGATGGTTAGGTTAGTGTGTCATCTTGGCCAGGTAATGGGTGCAGCTTTTGGCCAGAAAAGCACTGGGCTAATTGTAATACAAGGGCATTTCTGGACTTTAATCATCAATGAGTTGATTGCATCTATAGCTGACTATATCTACAATCAACCAAGGAGATTGCCTTCAGCAATGAATGATGTTTCATCCAATTAGTTGAAGGCCTTAAAAGGAAAAGTGATTTCAGCATTCAGGTAGAGGATTCCCATCTCTACTTCATGCAGTCAGTGTCTCCTGAGGAACTCATTGAAGACCTTCATCAGAGTTCCTGGCTTGAAACTTGCCCTACAGAATTTGGACTTGTGTATCCCTGTGGTCATGTGGGACAATTTTATAAAATCTCATACTATTTACAGATATGTCCTTTTGGTTCTGTTTCCCTAAAGAACACTGACTAATGTAGCTTGGTACTGAGGGTGGTTATTAAGAAATAGAATCTTAAAAATTCAGAATTGGTTCTGGGATTTTTGTAATTGGCTCTCTACTCTGATCAGATTAAGGGCACTAATGACTCTGTCTCCAATAATCAAAAGGCCACTGATAATCCACAGCTTGAGTTGGCAATATAGACATGCAAAATATTGCCACTGGATATGACCACTTCCATTCTTCTAAGAAGCAAGGCTCTGAGTAAGAATATTTTTTATGCCTTAACAAAGATTTTTTGTTTGTTTTTAGGTACCAGGGCCAGAGATTGAACCCAGGACCTCTTATATGGGAAGCCATCACTCAACCACTGAGCCACATAGACTCCCCTGAATTGGTTTTTTCATTTGTTTGCTTGTTGTTTTGTTGTTATGTTTTGTTTTTTCAGGAGGCAACAGGGAACAAACCCAGGACCTCCCATGTGGGAAGCAGGCGCTCAAACACTTGAGCCACATCCACTCCCCTTAACAAAGTTTTGTATCATTAAAATTACAATGATGTTGGTTGTCTGTACCTAAATATGCTGGCTACAGTTACAAAAGAAAGGGATGAGCCAAAGCCTTCAAATTTTCCACCTAAATGTCACATGAATGATGTGAAGGTTTCTATGTGTTCCCTGAAAGAAAATCTTGTTTGATACAGCTGCAGACTTGAGATCTCTGAAAAACAGACCCAGAGTCCGATTGTGTAAGTAACAGTATTACAACAGAAACTAAAACCTGAACCTTTCAGGGTGTCTGATATTAAGATAGGGCATTGATTGGAAAGGTGTGGAATTCTAAGTATTGAGATGGACACATATGGGTTGATGATGATGGCAGTGGGGACATCGAAACCCTAAATTCTGATGAGACTTTGCCAGATAAATCTGTAATGGTCTGCCCTGAGGAACAGCCACCCAACTTCAAGCCTGTCCTGAAGAGACAACTACCAAACCTCCAGCCTGCCCCAAGGAGTCAGTCACCCAACTTTCAGTCTGCCCCAAGGGGTCTCTACCGCCTCTCTGCCCTGAGGAGATGACCACCCAACCTCTGTCTTCCCTGAGGAGACAACTACCCAACCTCCAGCCTGCTTCAAGTGGTGAGCCACTGTTGAAATCAGTTCAACACAAGGAATGGCTCAAACGGGAGGCACCGCAGAACTTAAGGAAGACACAAGAAGTAAGAAAAGATGGAAATAGGGGACTCAAAACCTCAAGGTCTAAGAGCCTCGACCCAAGCTTCCACATTGTATTTACTAAATATCTCAGGGATGGGAATATCATTTTTTAAAATTCTTTAGATAGCATTTTGCTGGAGCAATCACATCCACATTTTTCCCATGTATGCCATGCAAGGTTTAAATGTTTCTTTCTGCAATCAATTACAGGTGTTCAGGACAGTGTTTTGTCCTGAAAGGACTTGATGTTCTAAGGTCCGTACCTTCATTTGCATTATGGAAACACTTTAACCTCTGGCCACTTCTCCACAAGCCACCCTACTTTCAATCTGCCCCAAGGAATCTACCATCCAACCCCTACCTGAAGAGATTAATCCTGTCTCACTAGATGAAACTGCAACATAATGCCCTGAGGGAATTGGCTTGCAAAACACTTCAAATATTTCTGGTTAGCCACCTCCACCACCTCTCTTTTCTTCCAGACCTCTAACCAGACTAAAGTCAAAACAAGCCTGCAAAGGTGAAATACAAAGTGTGACCCATGAGAAAGTATGCTATACTCAAAAGAACGCCATGAGTTTTCCAATTTATACAGACAAAAATCAGGGAATATAGGTGGGAATGGATATTAAGTGTGTGAGATAATTCCAGAAGGCATATAAAGTTGGATCTGGCTGAATTTATTGATATGGGCCCACTAAGCAGAGATTCTGGGTTCAGTGTTGTAGTTGAAGGGTTAGAAAGTGTTCTAAAAGGAATTTGGGTGGTTGCCTGAAATGTGGACCAAAAGTGGCTGACATTGCCTGAGGTGGAAATGCCAGAACTGCGATGGTATAATTTAGAGGAGGGGATCCAAAGGCTTACAGACATTGGAATGTTAGAGTGGATTTATTATGTAAGACTTGTTCACCCACCCAGGGTGTCCAGAAAATGCACCTTTCAGCAAGACTGTGAGGAATAAATTTGTGAGACTCTTACCTGAAGAGCCCTGGAGTTGCTCTTCTGGTAGATTAGATATTACTGTGGGAACTGCTGTCACTGAACTGGGATTTTTAACACAATAGGGATGATCAGATCCTAGGTTGGCAAAAGACAATTGGCAAAAATTAATCACAAAAAACAAAATGGGTGTGACTACAACAGACAGCAGACACAAAGCAGCAATCAAAATAATCTGACTTGCAGAGGCCTATGGCGTTGGCTAGGCTATCGTGGGGTACCTGGAAGTAAAATAGATGGCAGTCTACTAAATTACTACTTGATGAGTATAAGCAAAAGAGACCTAGGTCAAGTAAACAAAAGCCTAACTTAAATTACAGAAATAGAGGGTCACAACCCCTTAATCAATTCCTAGACTTGAGGCAGCTTACAGAACCAGAACCCCTTGAATGAGGGAAAGGCTGAGTGCCCTTGGGGAATGATGCTATTACACTGTCAAAAATTTATTCTGTTAATCCTCCTCCCAGCCTTCCCCAAAGAGACCTAAGGCCTTTACCAAGGTAACTCTGCATTGGGGAAAGGAAATGATCAGACATTTCAGGGATTATTAGACACTGGCTCGGCAGTGACATTAATTCCAAGAGGCCCAAAACATCACTGTAGTCCACCAGTCAGGGCAGGGGTTTATGGAGGTCAGGTGATTGAGTTTTAGCTCAGGTTTGTCTCAAAGTAGGTCCATTGTGTTCCCAGACCCATTCTGTGGTTATTTCCCCAGTTAGGGAATCCATAATGGGAACAGACACACTTAACAACTGGTGAACTCCCCACATTGGTTCTCTGACTTGTGGAGTGAGGTTATAATGGTAGGAAAGGCCAAGTAGAAGTCATTAGAATTGCTGCTACCCAGCAAAATAATAAAAGAAAGCAATACCAGATTGCTAGAGGGGTTGCAGAGATCAGTACCATCATCAATGACTTGAAGGATACAAGAGTGATGATTTCCACCACATCCCCATTCAACTCTCTTATTTGGCCTGTGCAGAAAACAGATGGATATTAAAGAATGACAGTGGATTATCATAAACTGAACAAGGTAGTGGCACCAATTGCAGCTGCTGTCCCAGATGTTGTATCATTGCTTGAGCAAACCAACACATCCCCTGGTATCTTGTATGCAGCTATTGATTGACAAATAGTTTTTTCTCAATTGCTATTAGTAAGGACCACCAGCAACAGTTTGCTTTCAGCTAACAAGGCCAGCAGTATACCTTCACTGTCCTACCTCAGGGGCATATCAACTCTCCAGCCCTATGTTATAATATTGTATGTGGTGAACTTGATCATCTCTCCCTTCCACGAGACACCACACCCATCCATTATATTGATAATATCATGTTGATTAGACCTAGTGAAAAGAAATAGGAATTTCTCTAGACTAATTGGTAAGGCATTTGTATGTCGGAAGATGGAAGATAAATCCAACAAAAATACATGGGCCTTCCACTCAGTGAAATTTCTACATGTGTACAGTGGTGTGGGACAAGTCAAGATACCCCTTTTAAAGTAAAAGATAAGCTATTGCATCTGGCCCCTCCTATGATAAAAAAAAAAAAAGAGGCACAATGCTTAGTTGGCCTCTTTGGATTTGGAGACAACATATTCCTCATTTGGGTATGCTACTCCAGCCCATTTACTGAGTGACCAAAAAAGCTGCTAGTTTTGAGCAGGGACTAGAAGAAGAAGAGGCTCTGCAATAGGTCCAGGCTGCTGTGCAAGCTGCATGGCTAAGTGGGCCATATGATCCAGCACATCCAATGGTGCTGGAAATGTCAGTGTCAAATAGAATGCCAACTATAGCTTTTGGCAACCCCCTATAGAAGAATCACAACACAGATCCTCAGGATTTTGGAGCAAAGTCCTGCCATCCTCTGCAGATAACTACTCTCCTTTGGAGAAACAGCTTTTGGTGACTGGACTGAACACTCAACCATGGGCCATCAATTTACCATGAGACCTGAGTTGCCCATCATGATCTGAGTGTTGTCTGATCCATCAAACATAAAGTTGGGCATGCACAGCAGCACTCCATCATAAAGTGAAAGTGGTATATATTAGATAGGGCTAGAGCAGGTCCTGAATGAAAAAGTAATTTACATAAGAAAGTAACCAAAATTCCCATGGCCACCACTCCTGCCCCATTACCAGCTCACAGCTATGGCCTCTTGGAGAGTTCCTTGCAATCAGTTGACAGAGGAAGAGAAAACTTGGGCCTGGCTTACAGATAGATTTTCATGATATGCAGTTACCACCTGGAAGTGAACAGCAGCAGCACTAAAACCCCTTTCTGGGGTGTCCCTGAAGACAGTGGTGAAGGGAAGGCCTCCCGGTGGGTGGAACTTCAAGCAGTGCACCTCACTGTTTATTTTGTTCAAAAGGAGAAATGACTGGAGGTGCATGTGTAACTGACTCTTGGGCTGTTGCCAATGGTTTGGCTGCATGGTCAGGAAGAACTTGGAAGGAACATGATTGAAAAAATGGCAACAAAGAGATCTGGGGATAGACTTTTCTGAGAGGGCAAAAAACATAAAGATATTTGTGTCTCATGTGAATGCTCATCAGAGGGTGACTTCAGCAGAGTAAGATTTTAATAATCAAAAAAATAATCTCTTTCCCTAGCCACTCCTGACATTACCTAATGGACTCATGGACACAGTGGCTTTCATGGTAGGGATGGAGGTTATGCATACACTCAGCAACACAGATTTCCCCTTATCAAGGCCAGTCTGGCTACAGCCACTGCTGAGCGTCCAATCTACCAGCAGCAGAGACCCATACTCAGCACCAATATGGCACCATTCCTTGAGGTGATCAGCCTGCTTCCTGGTGGCTGGTTGATTAATTGAACCACTTCAGTCAAGGAAGGGGCATAGATTTGTTCTAATTGAAATAGACATATACTCTGGATATGGGTTTGCCATCTCTGAATGCAATGCTTCTTCCAAAACTACCATCCATGGACTTACTGAAAGTCTTGTCCACTGCCGTGGTATTCCACACAGTATTGGTTCTGATCAAGGAACCCTCTTCACATCAAATGATGTGCAGAAGTGGGTACCTGCTCATGGAATCCACTGGTCTCACCATGTTCCCCATCATTCTGAATCAGCCAGATTGATAAAACAGTGGAATGGCCTTTTGAAAACTCAATTAGAGCACCAACTATGTGGCAATACCTTGCAAGACTGAGACAATGTTTTCCAGGAGGCTGTGTATGCTCTAAGTAAGCATCTTATCTAAGGTGCTACTTCTCCCATAGCCAAGCATGACAGTTAGACATTTCTTTATGAATCCCAAAAAAGAAAAAGATTATGTTTTTGAACTAACCATTTCTGTGAGTGTGGGACCTCTTGAGACATGAGCTAGCTTGGGTCTCATCCCTCTTGTTGGATCTGATATAAATGGAGACACAGAGAGAGACACACACAGGAAAAGGGAGCTCCTCCATATTGATCCTTCCATGTGAGAGAGAGGACTACAGGAGAACAGAGAAGTCCCACAGGCTGAGAGAGGTCCTGGCATTTGGAACCATTAGAGCACAGAGGCACAGAAAGAGGTTCCCGAGAGGAAGGGCCCATGGAGTAGCTCAAGGTGAAGAGAGGAGCCAAATGCCTATAGCTCACAGCTGAACTCAGGAAGAAAGCAGATGGGCCAAGACTGAGAGAGGAGGCCTGGTAAGAGACAAGCCCTATGCCTGGTTGCACAAAGCTGAGCTCCGGGAGACGGTAAATTCTGGAGGGGAAGACAGAGACCTCAGCAGAGTCTGGTGGTCATCTACAATATATGGCAGGACCCCAAAATCAACAGTAGCTGATTTTGGTGAGAAAGCATTTCTAATGGTGCCTTGAATTGGACATTTCACAGTTTTGGAACTGTAAGCCTTTACCTCAAATAAATCCACTTTATAAAAGCAAACCCTTTTCTGATACTTTGCATAAGTAGCCCTGTGGCAAATGAAGACATCAGGATTCACAGGTCCCGGAATCAAGGGGTGGAATTGAGAGTGGCACCTCTCACTATTACCCCTACTGATCTACTAGGAAAACGTCTATGTCTTGTCCCTGCAACCTTAAGATGCGCTGGTCTACACGTCCCAGTTCTAACATGAGGAGTGCTTCCACCAGGAAACACAACAATGTTACACTGAACTGGAAATTGACTGGCCACTTTGCACAATCTTTGAGTTCCTCATGCCTCTGAATCAATAGGGAATGAAGGAAATTCCTTTACTGCCCGGGGCGATTGATCCTAAAAACCAAGTGAAAATAGGACTGCATCTACACAATGGAGGCAAAGAAGAATTTGCCTGGAATATGGGAGATAACTTAGGGCTTCTCTTAGTACTACCATGCCCTGTGATTAAACTGCCATGCAAAACTGTGACAACCCAATCCACAGAGGACTATCAATAGCCCAGAAACTTCAGGAATGAAGGTTTGGGTCACCCTACTAGCCAAAGAACCACAGCCAGGTGAAGTAGTTACTGAAGTTAAAGAAACAAGGAATGGGTAGTGGAAGAAGATACTTTCACCATATGACCAGTTACAGAAACGATGACTGTAATGGCATGAATATTTCTTCCTAGTTTTCTTATGTGTATGTTTGTATATGTACATAAAACAAATATCTTTTTTTCTTCCCTGTCTTTTCCCCTTATCATATGACATAAGTTGTATTAGTTTCATGTCATACTATTTAAGGCTGTCAAATTTAAGAGTGAATATTACCCAAAGATGTGCACCTTATCCTGGAGAGATTTATTGCATGTCCAGTTGCTGCTGAGTATTGTTAGGAGAAAATAAATATCTATGTCTGTCATTGTTTTTATTTGAAGATTAAATATGGTTTAAGGTGATGTGTATGGCTGCCCAATTGACAAGGGGTAGACCAGGATGGTTAGGCTAATGTGTCAACTCAGCCAGTTAATGATGCCCAATTGTTTGATTAAACAAGTACTGGGCTAATTGTAATACAAGAACCTTTCATGTACTCTAATCATCAGGGAGTTGATTGCCATCTATGGCTGATTACATCTACAGTCAACTGAGGAGCCTGCCTTCAGCAATGAGTGATGTCTCATTCAATCAACTGAAGGTCTTAAAAGGAGAAGTAGTTTCAATATTCAGGTAGAGGATTCCCACTGTACTTCACACAGCCAGCATCTCCTGGGGAACTCATTGAGGACCTCCATTGGAGTCCCTGCTCTATGGAATTTTGGACTTGTATATCCCCATGATTGTGTAAGACAATTTTATAAAATCTCATACTATTTATGAATATCTCCTTTCGGTACTGTTTACCTAGAAAACGCTAACTAATACACTCCTCTTTACTGTTCACTCAGCACAAAATCTATTCTCCTGGAGCCTGGCCCTGTCCATAATTTTTGTAAAGAGACCTGGCTTTATTTCAGAAGACCCTGATGAGCTGTGTGAGAGTGGACAAGTCACCTTGGAACTCTAGCCTCTACCTTTACATCCCAAAGTAAAGGAATGTGAATAGATGATCTCAGTTTCCTATCAACTGTTAAATGTTACATTTTTCTGAGTTTTTCAGTCACAATCTAAATAGAAGAAAATATCAGGGAAAACTTAACATCCATTTTAGTCACTCAGCAATTATTAATTGAGCACCTAATTGAGCATGGCTGAATATATAGTGATGAACAAGATAGACAAGATCACTGCCTCTATTAGAATGGTAATTTGCTTAAGAGTGACTGAGTAGTGACTAATGTGGCTATCTAAGAAAATAACATTTGAGTTGTGACCGGAATGAAAAAAAGCAGCAAGCCATGTCAGGGACATTGAAGGCGGAGGGAAGAGCAAGTGCAAAGCCACAGGGCAGGGATAAGATTGGGGGTCGAGGAACAAAAAGCAGGTCAGTGTGGCTGGAGCATACTGAGCAAGGGAATGGAAGGTATAAGATGAGATGAAAGAGGAAGGAAGACATCAGATCACAAAGTACCTTTTGGACCCTGATGATCGGCGTCCTCTAGAGGGTTGTAAGCAGGGAAGTGGCATGGACTGTTTATGTGACTGCTAAATGATGTATGAGCAGAAGCAGCCAAACCAGTTAGGAGGCTATTAAAATCATCTGGGACACTGGTGATGGAGAAGACTTAAGCTAATGTAATATTTTGGAGACAAACCTGGAAGGATTTGCTGAAAATTTTTAAGTGAAAGGAAGGGGAGGAATAATCCAAAAATCACTCTTGGATTTTTGAATTGAGGAACTGAAGGGAGGCAGGAATCACCAGAGCTGATATTAGTAGAACCTCAAATCACAAGCACTAAATCCAACACCCCAACCCAAACTCTCCATAAATACCAGTTAAGATACTTTACTTCCTGTTTACCTCATAAATACCACTTAAGATACTTTATTCTTCCATTCAACATGTATTTTATTGATTGCCTGCTACATTTCTGGCACCATTTAAAAGTGGCATGGCTGTTTTAAACAGTTTGAGTTGGAGCATACTTAATCAGTAATCTAAGCCACTGATGAATTATTTTTTTTTAGCATTGACAGGCTATTTGCAACAAATGAAGATGCCTTAGCTTCATTCCAGCTATTAACAAATAGTTTTGGTTCCTAATTTATAATATTCCAGAAATTCATAGGAGATAGCCAAAGTAAGGCTTGAGGATGTCTTACTCCTGTCAGAGTCTTACAAAATGCACTCAGCTCTCTCAATTAAAATTTTCATTTGCCAGAAAGGGAAGGCACAGATTCAAACTACTCTTCGAGAGTCCATCATGGTGTCTATTAGTAGATATAGTCAGTCTGATCAGCTCCTTAGAACTCATTACCCTCGTATCAGTCAGGATTCATCAGAGAAATAGAGCAATAGAATATATAAACATATAAAAATGTAAAGATAAACATGTAATTATGTATAGTTGTTTTAAGGAATTGGTTCATGCAATTGTGGGGGCTGGCAAGTCCAAAGACTGTAGGGAGGTACAGCAGGCTGGAAACTCAGAGAGAAGTGATATCGCAGTCTTGAGGCAGAATTTCATCCTCTTTAGGAAACCTCAGGAGTGGGCAGGGAGGAGGAAGCTGTGGAGGTGGGGCAGGGGCCGATCCCAGAAGATGGTAGAAGTGGGGGATTTCTGGTAGGTCCTATTTTAGGACAAGATGAGATATTATTGAAATGTCAGTCTGCTTTGACTCACAGACAGTTAAGTTCTTCAGCTAGGAAGTGGAGTTTTTTGGGCCAGTTTAACTGAACTTATGAAACCATGGCAGAAGAAGACACAGAGTAACCTGGGCCCAAAAAGTGTGGCCCATATATCTCATCTATCACTAGCCGGAGTGTGAACTTAATGATTAGAAGAGTAGTGCTGTTTCTGATTGGAGTATTTCTTGCATTAATATTAAATTTACTTCAGATTCAGAGAAACGTAACCCTCTTTCCACCTGATGTGATTGCAAGCATCTTTTCTTCAGCATGGTGGGTACCACCATGTTATGGCACAGCTTCAGCGGTGATTGGGTTATTATACCCCTGCACAGACAGGCATCTAGGAGAAACACATACATTTAAAAGAGAGTGGTCCAGTGTCATGCGATGTGTAGCCGTCTTTGTTGGGATAAATCATGCCAGTGCCAAAGTGGATTTTGATAACAATATTCAGTTGTGTCTCACACTTGATACACTATCCATTGGACTACGGTGGACTTTCAATAGATCTAGAAGTGGTTTTGGCCTTGGAGTAGGAATTGCTTTCTTGGCAACCTTGGTCACTCAACTGCTAGTCTATAATGGTGTTTATCAATACACATCTCCAGATTTTCTCTATGTTCATTCTTGGTTACCATGTATATATTTTACTGGAGGCATAAAAATGGGAATCATTGGTTGACAACTGGCAATGTATGAATGTAAAGTTGTCAAGGAAAAATCTTATCAGGAATGTACAGAAAAAAAGATGAAAAGAGCATGTAAATGACAGATATACCAACAAAATTTTAGACTGTAAAATTGCCAGAATGCAGTTCTTCTCTTGACTGGTATATATATTATTGCAATCTGTGATTGCTTCATCTGTAAATCAGTTGCAAATCTTTATGTATTTGACTTCAATAACTGTAAAATATATATGCATTACATTAAAAACACATTTATTAGGTGACATTTTAAAATTAGGTGACACTTTTAAATATACCATACATTGTATCACAAAAAAAATAAAAGGAAACCTCAGTTTTTGCTCTCAAGGCCTTCAACTGGTTAGATGAGGTACATCCACATTATCAAGGGTAACCTCCTTTACTTAAAGGCAACTGATTGTAGCTATTAGCCACATCTACAAAAGACCTTCAGGTAACCTAAATTAGTGTTTTGTTAAATAACTGGGTACTAGCTCAGCTGACATGTAAAATTAACCATCATACTCTCATTACTGCTTTTGTCAGGTACAGATCTAGGTAGGCTCCATGAGTGTTTTTACATATTTGAACTTGAAGTTGAGATCACCACTCACTAAACTTCCAGTCTTCTTGAGTTATTCTAATACTTTGAGATCGTTTATATCAGAGGGAAAAGGAAAGTGAAGCCTGTTTAACTAGCTTAAAGGAAAAAACTATGTAGTCTCAACCAACTCCTAATTAATATTGGCTCTAAAACACAAATTTAGTTGTTTTATTCAACCTGTGAGCTCTGACCTATTTAAATATGTAAATATTTCTGCTCCTTTGTATTATAATTTTAAGACCCTTCAGATAAATAGGAGCAAAGTCATACATTAAGGGTGGCTCACTTCAAAATGACAAAGGCCTCATCTATACTTTGAAATTTTCATCTGTGATTTGCAGATATTGCTGCTCATTTTCAGAATGGGTGGAAACCCAAGTTCATGCCCAAAGTTCATTGCTAGCCGTGGTTGCTTGTATGATTGCAACTACGTTGGAAAGTCATCTACTTTTCAGGGCTTAAGTGGCACACAGAAGCTACTGTTGCCAGAGTTTATGTAGGTTCTTGACTAAACTACAAGAAATGAATTTCAAGAACAGGTCACGTTGATTAGGCCAGTAATTTATTAAGGGAGGGAAGAGAAATGGGAGAAAATAACAGATTATGGGTCCCAGAGAGAGCAAGAGCTGAAAAGTGATAAAGAGGCCTGATTCACAGACTATAATTGCCCATTATAGATTATAAATGCACAGGTTTTACTTATGTACTGATCCAGGTGGGTGCAAAGAAGGCCACAGTAGGGCACAAACAGTTACTGGGACAGGGTGAAGGCAGAAAGTCAAGGGCCTTTGCACTTGCTTTTTATTTATTTATTTAAAGATTTATTTATTTTTTTGTATTTATTTCTCTCCCTTCCCCCTCCCCCCCCCCCCAGTTGTCTGCTGTCTGTGTCCATTCGCTGTGTGTTCTTTTGTGTCCGCTTCTATT
Organism: Dasypus novemcinctus; assembly: GCF_030445035.2. Taxonomy (NCBI): domain Eukaryota; kingdom Metazoa; phylum Chordata; class Mammalia; order Cingulata; family Dasypodidae; genus Dasypus; species Dasypus novemcinctus. The sequence goes on along the minus strand of NC_080683.1, from coordinate 26,703,140 downwards.
CTTGTCAGCAGCACGGGAATCTGTGTCTCTTTTTGTTGCATCATCTTGCTGCATCAGCTCTCCATGTGTGCAACGCCACTCCTGGGCAGGCTGGACTTTCTTTCACGCTGGGCAGCTCTCTTTATGGGGTGCACTCCTTGCACGTGGGGCTCCCCTACGCGGGGGACACGCCTGCGTGGCACGGCACTCCTTGGGCGCATCAGCACTGCGCGTGGGCCAGCTGCACATGGGTCAAGGAGGTCCTGGGTTTGAACCGCAGATCTCCCATGTGGTAGGTGGACGCTCTATCCATTCAGCCAAGTCCTCTTCCCTGTACTTGCTTTTTAAGCCATTAATTATTTCACCCCTTTGCTACTGGTATGGGAGGAGTCCTAGGTGTTTGCTGTTTTAATTGATTACACCACCAATCAATCCCCCAGAAGGACCCAGTGATAAGGTCCTTGGAGAATCTCCGGGGCTTCTTCTGGCTTCCAGAGGAAATCTCATTCCAAATAGGATTTCTCATGAAAGTCTTCCAGCAGCCATCTTGGGGGTACTGAAGAACATGTGAACTTTTGCCAGGTTCCAGATCCATCTATTGATTCCCTATCTAGTCTGCTTCATTACCTCACATCCCAGACCTCACCCTCTAATATTTCTAAAGTAATAGTTATACCAGGGTTATAGGATATCAAATGAATGTTGGGTTTTTTTCCCTGTTTGGGGGAATTTTGCCAAAGCCCACATAAGAGGGAATTAGCATGAACACACCCTTTTTCCAGCAGTTGGGGCCAATCACATCCCTACACAGTGGATGAAAAAGCACCAATTCAAGAGTCAGCTCTTTTGCCTGTTCAATTCTAGAATCAGCTCTTCTACCTGGTCATTATAAGAAGAGGACCAGGTAGTAAAGAGGAAGGTAGCCCCTTCACTCCAAACTCTGGACCGACAGGTAGTCTTCCTTCTCATTTCCTCTGCTTGAACAGATCTGCCCAGGGCTGAGCAGGGGAAAGAAGGTTTGAGATGGGAAGACAGAGGAGCAGTAGAGCAGCTCCCTACCCACCAACCATTTTAGCATGGCAGGATACATGCATATCCCTTGAATGAAGGGTTACACGGATGGTCACAATACAA